>NC_091064.1:146339739-148769739 GCF_000393655.2 Nicotiana sylvestris | reverse complement strand
TTAACTATTAAGTTTTGCGTGCCTGGGGAGTATTATTAACTGAGTAAATTGAGTAGGGACAAAGTTAGGTGAAAATTTGAACAAAAAAGCAAGACCAAGAACCCTAACTCAGTGCCTTGACCAAGCACCCACCGCGGACCGTGGTCATTTTTATGCGGTCTGCGGTGCTTCGACGCGGTCCGCGGTGCCATTTGTGCGAACCGCGGTGAGGATTTTTCAGGAATTGAGCTCTTTCCCAACGCGACCGCATTATATTTTGTGCGGTCTGCGCTGGCCCACCGCGGCCGCAGTACTACCTTGTGCGGGCCGCGGTGGTTGGATTCAGAGAGGTGGTGTTATAAACCTTGCCTCAGTGCGGACCGCGGTCACCTTTATGCGGTCCGCGGTGCCCCCAGTACGGCTGCACTCCTTTTTGTGAGAGCTGAGGTGCACTGTTTCTACAACATATTCTGCAGCTTGTGGCTTCTGTTCTACAAATTCATTTTTCACATCTCTTTCACTGTCTGTGTTGATACTAACAAAGCTAGATGTTTATGCTTGCAGGCAATGGAGGGAAGCAAAGGATGGTAAAACTCACTCCCCAGGCTAGAAAAAACATAAAGGACATAAGGAAAGCAATCAAAGCGGCTGACAGAGCCATTGACAACTAGGGGAGTGAGTACGAGCCCTCCCGGGAGATCTCTTCAGATTCAGTCCCACTATACATCCCGTATTCGGATAACTCCATACATAGAGACACTCCTCCCTCTTCCCCCGATGCTCGAGCTTCAATCAACATTATTCTGGGTCGTCTGAGGGCTTAGCGGCAGGTAGTGGGGATGAATACTGTACCTCTCCCACAACGTCAATATCTGGAGAGGGTGCTAGAGGTGATGAGGGAGATGGGGAGTTACCTGGGGGTTGTGTGCCTTAGGTTGGGGGTGTTGACTGGACTGGAAATCCTGCTGTCTGGGAAGATAGATTCGTCAGCCAGGTGGCATTCCACAAGTTTAGGGAATGGTGACGACACGAAAGTTGATTCTTGAGAGGAGCTTCATTGAAAGAGACCTTCTACCCCTACACCCCAATGTACATAGAAAGTTTCGAGCTCGAGTGGGTTGGGAGCACTTCAAAGATAATTGTGTGAAAGTGAATGAGCATACGGTCAAGGAATTTTATAGCAATGTGGCCCACATCTTGAAGTGCACTAAAGTGACCAAAGTTCGAAACAAAAATATAATATTTACCGGGAAGGAACTAAATGAATACCTGGGGTTTAACGAAGAAGATGAGTCCATTTACAATGAAAAGTTAACAATGTGCGAGGAGGTTCATCCGCGGTTAGCCTCATACCTAGCAATCCCGGGTACGGTTCCAGAGTGGTTGCAAGCAGGGGTCAAAATACTTCGGAGGACTTTTAACTTTGAGGCTGGGGTGGTTGACTTTTGTGTGTAGTCGGCTAGACCCCACTACCCATGATCAGACTATTCTGCTTGCCCGGGCTGTTCTTGTTACATCTATTATGGTGGGATACCCTATTAACATGGGTAATGTGATGTCCCGTGTCATTTCTGCAGTGGGGGTTAAGCATGACCGAAACTACCCTTTTCCCAGCACCCTCACTATGTATTTCAGGGACCTAGAGGTGGAGAAGAGACCTTTTGACATCAAGGTCAAACCTATGGCTCCGTTTTCATGGTACAGTCTGAAGGGGTCAGACAATCCCAAGGACAAAAATTACAATCCGCCTACTTCTGCCCCAATCGGCCAGTCTGAAGAGTCGGTTGCGGTAGATCCCTCCACTGAGCATGCTTCCATAGTTGTTGACATGCCTCCCGGACCTTCCACTACTGCTGGTCCCTCTACTTCAGCTGGCCCGGGGATTCCATCTTCCCGGGCCCATCCTATCACTGCCCATCAGCTAAGCAGACACTTCATAACTTGAACAACTGGATGTCAGATGCGTCATCCAAGTTGTCCACCTTGACTTCTACTATTGCGGCTCAGTCGGCACCGCAACTAGCACAGCTTCCACAGGCCATTGAGAATACATTGAAGAAGATCCTGGAGAACCAGGAAAAGATCATCAGTACTCAGGGTGCCTTGGCTAAGGCAGTAGATTCACATGGCAAGGCCCTGAAGGAGCTTGCCAGGGAGCACAAGAACCTGCGCAAAACACGGGCTTCCAAGGAGTCTGTGAAGGAGCTTAGAGCGGATGTGGACAAACTGAAGGTGGACCAGCTGCCTTTAGACTTGCTATTTGAGGATCCAGATCCAGCAGCAGAGCCACAGCAGGAGCAGACACATAGGCTTCCAAAGAAGAAGAGGAAGCTCCCTAGTGCAGATGAGGCGATCATCCAGTTGGTGGACCCACGGAGGCTCCCTCCAGTCAGCCATAGGATGTTCCTGATATTCAGCCCGTCCAGGCCCCAGTCCCAGCAGCTGAGCAGCAGGAGACCGGGAACTAGTCTGAGGTTCCCACGCATACAGAGGACCCAGGGACCACTGATGATCCCATGCAGACGGACACAACTTAGGGAGTTCCCATATCATTTCCTTATACTTTTTGGTGCTTATTTGTTTAGTTGGCATTGGGGACAATGCCAGCTTTTATTTGAGGGGGTGCACCCTACATTTTTGGATGACTGTATATATTGTTACATTTTATGTCTTTTTAATTTTCATCTTGGTCTGTATATAATTTTACGTTTAGTTACTTTTATCGCACTTTTTATCTTTCATTTGGTCTGTATATAAAGTTACATTACTGTATATATCCACCCCATTGTATATTCAAATCCCCTATTGTACACATTCATTCTATTTTCAATTTTCGTAAAAAAAAAATCATTTCTAGTTCCGCAGATAGGCTCGTAGCTTTTTGTTTTGTTTTTGGTGCTTTCAATAAGTCTTTGGTTTTCTTAATGCCACGGTTCTTTCCAAAGGTGGAGTATTGTGTGAACTGGGTGGCTCTTCCCGATGATGGATGGCGTGACAACCTTCTTAAGGGTTTGAGTCCATTTTTGTTTCTATTTTTGGTAGCTTGTAGTTAAGGTTTCCTCAAGCAAAGCTTCACTTGGGCCTAACACAGTTGCCTTTGATCCCATGGTCAAAGACAAGTCGTTGTGTTTAGGATGGTAAAAGTCGTGACCTTGAGACTCTTGTGTTGAACAAACAATCATCATGTGGTCTTTCGGGACCATTGTGTGCTCAAATCGTGTCTAAGGTTGTTGTGGGTCCCCGACTCTATGTCTTTAACAATCCTTGAGCTTGTGTGGTGAGAAATTAAATTGTGAGTCCAAGTTCTGAGCCAATGGTCTAGAACTTGCCCCGAATGTCTGTTGAGTCGAAATCTTAAGTGAAATTTGGCTTGAGAAGTGATTATAGGATCTCATTGATCCAAATGATAGTTGAACAATTCCATAGCCCACCAATGATATACTCTCTAGTTAACCCTTTTGAGCCTTAAACCTTTTTCTTTCAAGAACCAATACTATCAGACTATATCCATTCTAAAATATACCCTCTTTCGGCACCCGATCTTCCCAGAGCAATGACAAAAGTCTATGTTTGGGGGGAGAGACGAGAGAAGGAACAAGTGGTAAAAGGTAATAAAGCGAAGAAAAGGAAGGCAATGAAAAAGAAAAGAAAAGAAAAAGACAAAAAAAGCCCAATGTGAAAAAGAATAAAAAGGGATTCAAAAAAAAACAAAAGAGAAAAAGGTGTGGAAAAAGTTGAAAAAGGAGAAATGCTTTGAAGTGCAATAAAAAGAGTGACATTACATCTCTCTAACCCCTTAAAAAGAAGTGAGATACTCAAAGAGTCAAGAGAATTGTGCCAAATGAATCAAAAGAAGTGCTTAAGGGAAGATGCAACCCATTTAGACCAAACTTTTCCTACCCTGAACCAAAAGCCTTCACATTGACTCCTCAAAAGCCCTATATGATCTTGAGTTGAAGGACGCTTACATTAATGGATACTTACATGAGGGTCAAGCATATGGTACTTAGAGCCGGACTTGTGACTTTTCCTTGAGAGAGATTAGTGAATTCTCATTAACCTCGGTTTGTGTGCTAATACTCTAAAAGGTGAGGATGTGTGAGTTTGGGTTCCACAATGGCCAAAGTAAATGGAGAGAGTTCTTTGATGTAATGAGTCAACTCTTGATGCTCTTGTGTCACACTTGATCCATAGTTTTTCAAAGTTTAAATGTTGTTAATGATTCATTCGTATTGAGGGCAGTTGTTAGTCCCAGTTGATGCTTGTTGAGGTTATTTTAGGATAGTTGGAAATACTTAGATTTTCCTTTAGGGGGTGGGTCTTATTTTGTTTGCTTGAGGACAAGCAAAGGCTTAAGTTTGGGGGAGTTGATAAGTAAATATTTTAACGAGTTTTATGCTCCTTCATGCTTATGCTTTGATTATAAATCGTTACAAAATAGTCCCAAAAGGCTCATAAGTTGTGCTTGATTGCAGGTTTGATCGACAAAGTGACGAAATGTCAAAGATCGGCTCAAACGGAGTGAAACCTACTCAAGTATCAAAGACAAAGTAAACTGAGGGCAAACAAGCCTAGTGCGGACCGCACAAAATGGAATGCGGTCGCACTAGGTAATTCAGAGAGATGGCAAGATCAGGCTTCAAGCAACGCGGCTGCAGTCCATACCACGCGGCCCGCGGTGAAAGTTCCGCGGCCGCACTGCCTTTTTGTGCGGCCCGCGATGAAAGTTCTGCGGCCGCACTGCCTTTTTGTGCGGCCCGCGGTGAGGTATTCAGAGAGATGTCAAAAACCAGGCCTCAAGCAACGCGACCGCAGTCCACAGTGCGCGGTCCGCAATGAAGGTTCCGCGGCCGCACTACCTTCTTGTGCGGTCCGAGGAAGAGATATTCAGAAAGATGGAAAATGCTAACGTGGTCCGCGGTCATTGTTCTGCGGACCGCGACTGCGGTCCATTTTACGCGATCCGCGGAGCCCAAGTCAGAGAACCCAGAATTAAAGTCCAAGAGCCTAGCTCAGCCGGGGTCCATTTTACGCGGCCCGTGCTGACCCTGCAGGGGTATTTTTGTCCAGTTTTTCCAGCCTAGTATAAATAGAACAATTTATCATTTTTAGGTTATCAGATATATCCAGAACTTAGCTGCGCTCATGGGAACTTCATCTGTAGCCATTTTTGGCATCTTAGCTTCAAGTTAACGATAGATTCTTGTATTTTCATTTAGCATTTAATTAATATGCCTTGTTCTTCATCTATTTCTCTATTTTCTTCTTCAAGCATGAGTAGCTAAACCCATTAGCTAGGGTTGTGGCTCAACCCTAGTGTGGGTAATTGATGGGTGTTGCCATTTATTGTTAGATTGACTTTGGGTGTTTGTTATTTGGGTCAATTTTATGGTTTAATCTATGAATTGGTGGTTGCAAACACTGGTTTGTGCTAAGTTGACTTGGCTCTTCTTGAGAAAGAGAGCCCAAGTCTCCAAAATTGACCCAACAAGAAATTGGGATGGACTCAATAGAATTGATAGTCCCAATTAAAGGGTTAAACCTCGAGAGAGTAATTACCCCACTTGAACCCTAGTTACTTGAGCTAATTTGCCTACCCGTTTGGTCTCGAGAGAGTCAATTGGGCAAAATCACTCTCTTTACCGAGAGGTGTGAGAGTGGGTAAAATTGTGCAATGGTTATAGCATAAGCCCCAATTATGTCAATCGAACTTTAGTAACTTCTACCCGTCAATTAGCCACCTAGGTAATGCAACGACCCTAGTGCCCTTCTTCCCATTAGATACAACTTAACAATTACCTCGTAGCATAATCTAGTTTCAATTAATAGCTTGGTAATAGTAGTTTATAATCTAAAAACCCAAAAATGTATGGAAGTGACATTTGGAACAAATACACACTTCTAGTCTAGATAGATACTCGACTCCATTCCTAACTCCCTATGGAAATCGATCCCAACCCTCATATCGGGTAAAAGCTATTGCGACCCTATCTTCCTACTTTTTAGTATTGTGGGGTTTGAAGTGATCACTCCTGCTATACCTAGTAAAAACCTGGACAGACTTGGGTAAAAAGTAGTTTGGGAGAAAAGTTATCCTTTTGAGTTAGAGTAGGGTTCTACTTGCAGAATCCTACACGTTTTTGAGCCCCTATTGTGGCTTAATTTCGAGTCTATTAAAGGAAGACTAGTTTCACCTAATAACTTAGCTTTTCAGTTGTATTGTTCTTTCCCATCCAATAGCAAAAACGTCCAAGGTTTTACTAGAAAAATAGCAAAAGACTGCAGCCCTGGATTTTTGCTGCTTGGAAGATTTGTGCAACTACTTCAAGAGATTAGTGTTTCTAATCTCGATTATTGCGTTGTCTAGTTCATATGTATTTGATGCTTAATTTGTATGCTTGCTTCCGCTGCGTATGAACAACTACATCATCAATCCAGAAAACCAAAAGGTAGTAATAAACCTGGTACTTCATGGTGGCTCATAAATATACTTATGATTGTGCTTACTTTAATTATTGGATAATCTCAGTTCATGATAAGACCATTGTACTGATCATATAATAATTATTACAAAAGTAAGTGAGATACGTCACCTCAAAGCATTGGAGGATTTGTACTCCCCGTTCCAGTTTATGTGAACCTATTTTCTTTTTGGTTCGTTCCAAAAGGAATGAATCCTTTCTAAATTTAAAAATAATTTAGCTTAAACTTACAATTCTACCCTTAATGAGAAGCTTTTATAACCACACAAATACTCTGGGCCCCGTTTTGACTTGTTTAGGACCACAAATTACAAAAGTCTTTATTTTTTTTAAATTACGTGCCCAATCAAATAGGTTCACATAAATTGGAATGGAGGGAGTAAGTGTTTAATGGAAGCAAAATAATCTGTAAGGGCGCACTAATAAACTTCAAACTTGTATTTGTAATTAATGAAGATGATGACGTGCATCTCAGTCCTTGAATATGTTGAGTGATAATTTTGATGACTTATTCAAGTTGCCCAAGAGACTATCCTTGTTTGATGGTTATGTTTTCTTATTATTCTAATTCCTTCAAGTGTATTGTATGGAGAGAGAGAGTGATTTTGAAAAGTTCAACTTACCTACGTCGTGCAGTTATACTTATTATAATGAGTAGTTAATCAGTTCGTATAGTTATACTTATTATTCTATTGGAGTTTGATTATGAGCCTAAGTTGTCGCTATGCGCGTGGTATTGGGAAGGACCGAACCATAAGGATCTGTTGTATGTACGTAGTCTTATCCTGCATCTCTACAAAAGGCTATTTCCACGGCTCGAACGCGTAACCTTTGTCACGATCCAAACCGATAGGTCGCGACGGGTTTCTGAGTCCTACCTATCAAACACCCTAAGCATGTGTCTAAGATATGAATCTGAGTAACATCTGCTAAATTACGAAAATAACATACAAGAAGGAAACTTGTCTTCAAGGCATATGTACGTATATAGGCAGAATACAGTGGGCGGGCGGGCCGGCAAGGCTGCTATAGACAACTATACATCCAAAACTAAAGGCCGACAAGGCCACATACAACTCAACTAGACATACTGTCTATAGACCTCTAATAGAAACATAATTATACAAAGACGGGATTGAGCCACGCCATACCCATATACATACATACATATATATATATATATATATATATATATATATATATATATATATATATATATATATATATATATATATATATATACATACAAACTTATCGTACAAAAATCAAAGCAGCTCCGGATCAAGTGGAGCACGCCAACTCTCGCTGATTAGGGATCCTATGAAGGGGGACTGTCAGCTTGCCTACCTACACCTGCGGGCATGAAACGCAGGCCCCGTGAAATAGGGCGTCAGTATACTGAGTATGTATGGCATGAAAATTAGTACGTAAAAGACATAGATGAAACATGGAATATAGAAATACATCTTTAAATCTGAATAACTTTGTAAATTCTAAAACGTTTATAACGTCATGCACATGCGTATAAATGTCGTGTCATGCATAGGTATGAGTGTACATAATATCATCAAGTCACTGAGGGCATCCCATCATATCGTCTCGGTCACTGTAGGCAACATCATCAACATATACCAACTGATCAGGTGGTAGTGCGTATATAACGCCGTAACCTTTTCCCATATCCCATAAACATATATTTACATATATACGTATATATAACGTCATCTGGTCATGGGTCAATGCACATGTATAAATGAATGAAATGCATAAAAATACGTAATAATCTCAATATTCCTTTCGGATAAACTTTTTCAACTGTGTATTATTCTGAGGCCCATGAACAGAAGATAATAATATTTTTCATGGGGAATCAAAATATAGACACCCCTGCTATTTCTATGAATAGAGTAATTTATGGAAACTATGTGTTTGCTCGTTTCTTCAGTATAATTTGGACCATACCAAAAGAAAGAAGGGAGGGTCTTAACATACCTGTTCCTGGAATTATTTAAACGGAATGAAGCTTTTGCTTATGTGAAATATGTTGAATGAAATTCTGCTTGAATCTCTTGAAATTTCAATTTAAATGTTGGCTAAAGATTTAGACGAATTGATTTTTTATTTCAACGCTCTTGGTTTCAAGCCAAAGCAACGAAATGAAGCTAAAGCCGCTAAATGAAGCTAAAGGCAGATTGGATAAATTTTTGCAAAGTCTTTCTTAGACTTAACTTTAAGTCATGATTAAGTTACTCATAGGTAGCCACCTAGAATTATGACTACTTGGTCATTTTCTAGGTTTGTGGCTTCTTGCCACGTTTGGAGGGGGAGATTAATTTATTAATTATTTATCCATTTATTAGTTAACTGGGTAATGGCTTGTTACTCGATAATCAATCAATTACTCGCGTAATTTAAAAATTACCACAAATTACTTAAAATTTTATTTATTTTTAAAATACTTCATATATACTTTATATATTATACTACTGTGGTCATATGGTACCTTGCATGGTACTAGTTCATAATTATCGGGTATTATCGTTCGACCCGTATTTTATTCCAAATTGGCCTCTTTCAACAAAACTCATTTTCTTTAATCCGTGTACCCCTTTATCCTCTATAACACTTATTTATCGCTTGTTATAAATAGCGTAAGTACGTTAACGTCAAGATGATCTCATTCCCGAGTCTACGTTGGTTAACTAAAAACGAAATTTTAACGTACGAAAACGCGAGATGTAAGATCCTTCTAGTCACATAACAATAATTTTACCAGTTACGCCAAGACTTCCTTCTTGATTATGACATATGCCTTAGGAAAACAAAAAATGCATCATTTTAAAAATGCACTTTCATTTACTCTTAGGGGTCGTTTGGTAGGATGCATTAGATAAGCTAATGCATGCATTGGCTTTGTGTATTAATAATACATTGTTTGGTAGACATTTTGAACTTATGCATTAGTTATACAAGCATTAGTTATACATCCTATTTGGTATTATCATATGCATAACTAATGCATAGAAAATAATGGTATTAGCAATGCAATGGGTTTTAATGCATGCATTAGCTTAGTTAAAGACAAAATTGTCCTTCAAAATTTATGCTTGATTAAAATATGCTAGTTAATATATTAATGCAAGTTCAAAATAATCCAAATAGTGAGAAATAAAATTATATCCCTAGTAAATAAATAAATATTTAGCATATTTCTTTTTTTATAACTAAATATTTAATTTAATTTTACAATATAGGTAGAGAAATAAAATAATTTTTTTAAAACTTTTTCATATAAAAACATTTCTCAACATATGTTTCTTTTAAAAAGTTAGAGTGTAGACTAGTTTTGAGGGCATTTTTGTAAACAAACAATTCTTTTAGAAACTGTGCAATGCTTTAATACATCAAACCAAACAATGGATAAGAAATATGTCAGCATAACTAATACCAATATAACTAATACAAGCATAACTAATATCAGCATTACTAATACACCCTATTCAGCATTATTCTCATGCACCCTACCAAACGACCCTTTAGTTTATTACTACTATGTCACTTTCTCATAAGGAAAAGTAATACTCCAATTGGGATGGTTAAAAACATATGTTAAGAGTTAGAGCACCACCTGATTAACTTGAAAACTAGTGTACATAATAATAACAACAACAACAATAATAAACTCAGTGTAATTCCACAAATAAAGTTTAGGAAAGGTAGTGTGTAAGCATATTTTACATTTACCTTATAGAAATAGAAATAGAACTATTATTTCCGATACTCTCGGCACAAGAAAAACAGTAGATACATTTACCTTATAGAAATAAAAATGTTATTTCCGATAGACATTCAACTTAAAAAAAATAGTAAAGTATACATAAATGCATCCTAAAAGATGGTTTTACGTGTGACAAGGTCCGACTAAAACAACCTCTACTGTACGTACTTTATAAAATAGAAGACAACATCAGCATTGTTCATCTGCATGCAGCATGTTGAACATTTGGATTTAACAAATAACAATTGTGATAAGGAGAAAAAGTTTTAGAAGAATCGGGGAAAAGAAATTAATTAAGCATCAATACAAGTACATTTCTTTACCGAAAAAAAAAAACTCATACATCTAGTATTTGCGCGAAATAACGGATCAATCACTAAAAGTTGTTTGGTACGTGGGAAAATAATTTCTGAAAAGTATTTTTTAATTTTTTTCATATTTGATTGGCTTAAAAATATTTTTCTTATGAAACATCTTTCTCCAATTGGACGAATATGATGTCCCTACCAAAATGAGGAAAACATTTTCTAAAACTCGTTCTCAACCTTCCCCACCTCACCCCTACCCACCCTCATACCCCCACCCCACCCCTACCTTCCTACACACACCCCAACCCTACACCCCAACCCCGCGCCCATCACCCCTCCCCTTGCACGCATATCCTTACACCAGCCACCCCCTCCCCCCTAACGTTGCCAGCGCCACTCCGGACACTAGACCTCGACCTATAATCCTCCTCCGCCCTTACTCACTTTATCTCATATAGTGTGTGCCTAAATTATTTATTTTTAAAAAAATATTTTTTATTACCTAATCAAACACCGAAAAATAAGTAAGAAAATCACTTATTTTTCAAGAAAATATTTTCCAAGGGAAACATTTTTCTTTGCACCAAACACATTGTGATGACCCAAGGGGTCATCTTTCGTTTTAGAGTCCGATTCCATATTTCGTGGCCTTAAAAACCTCACTTTTATTCTCCTCAATTTGCATGCGCAGTCCGGGCGAGCTTCCGGAAAGCCTTATATGAAAATTTGAGAAAAATATTGAGTTTTGCCTTTAAAAATTGATTCAAGTTGACTTCGATCAACATTTTGTGTAAACGGACACGGACCCGAGATTTGATGGTCCCGGAGGGTCCGTAGTAAAATATGGGACTTGGGCATATGCCTGGAATCGAATTCCGAGGTCCCTAGCCCGAGAAATGAATTTTTGATAACTGAAAAATATAATGGTTTTTAGAAAGTGAATAATACTTGATCTTGTTGGTATCAGCCCCGTATTTTGGTTCCGGAGCCTAGTACAGGTCTGTTATAATATTTAAACCTTATCTGTGAAATTTGGTGAAAAACGAAAATAATTTGACGTGATTCGGACATCCTGTTGTAAAAATAGAAATTTCAAGTGTTCTTAGGGATTTCGTGAGTTTTGGTGTTAAATTCGTTGTTTAAGATGTTATTTTGGCGATTTGATCGCACGAGCAAGTCTGTCTGATGTTTTTAGACTTGTGTGCATGTTTGGTTTGGAGTCCCGAAGGCTCGGGTGAGTTTTGTATAGGCCACGGATTGTTTTGGACTTAAGGAAATTTTCGGGTATATTGCAAGTCTGCAATTTTTGCATTTGCGAAGTCTGGCTCGCAAATGCGAGCATCGTATTTGTGAAGACCCTTCGCATTTGCGATCAAGAGGCTGGGCAGGGGACTTTCGCATTTGCGAAGTTCATCGTCGCAAATGCGACTTGAACAGTGGCCGCAGTTACGAACATTTGTTCGTATTTGCGAAGACAGCAGGCCAGGCCAACATTCGCATTTGCGAAGTATTAATCGTATTTGCGAAGCTGTAATCGCAAATGACAAAGTATGGTTCGCAAAGTATGGCTTGCAGGCTTTGCTCTTATTTTGTAAAAAAATTGAGTGAAAAAAGATTTCGAAAAGATATGATAAATATGGACGAGGTTTCAATTTCTTTACTTGTTAGGCAATTCATTCGAAGAGCTAGATCTGTCAAATTTCTCTTTAAAGACTCCCCAATTACACTACATTACTGGAAATTCTGATGAAGCAGTGTACATAGAGGCGGAGCTAGAGTGCCGAGAGCGGGTTCGGTCGAATTCAGTAGCTTTGGTTTGAACCTTATATTTGTCTTAAAAAATTCATTGAATACGTATAAATTATTAATTTAGAGCCTAGTAACTTAAGGCGATTAAAATTCCGAACTCATAAGCTTAAAATTCTAGCTTCGCCTCTTAATGTACAACATTTCTATTTGGTGAATCTAGAAACCAAAACGTGAAATAGTAGCCCTCAATGGCGAGGTAAGTACCTAGAAATCTTCAAAATTTGGAAAAATATATTAGACAATTTATAAATTCAAAGAAAAAGTATTATGAAATAGCGACTGATTAAGTTTTTATTTCAAAAGTCTAAATAAATTAAGACTAACTTGACAGTAGACAGTCGAAAGCATGATTTTAACCCAAACTAAATTTTCAAATCAGTTTGGCACAACGAAATACATATAACTTAGAGATCCATCCACGGGGAAAATGACAAGCAAACTAATCAGATTTTTTGTTTCTATTATTTTACGGAATTAATTACATTAGTTATCTCTGTCTTTCTCAGCCCTTCCCCCACCCTAACAAACATTTGCGAAGTATTGCTCGCATTTGTGAAACTGTGAACGCAAAGACCACTCAGTTTGAATCTACGCGAACCCGGAACACCCTCTTGCAAACGTGTAGGCTTAATTGCTTGAACTCCACATGACTGTTGACTCTACGCGAACGCGGGGCCAAGGTCACGAACGCGTAGCCTTAAACTCATATACCTTCGCGAACGCGGGACCTACTTCGCGAACGCGAAGAACAACTGGGCTGCCCCTCTCATTAACCCTTTGTGAACGCGAGAGCTCTCGCGAACGCGAAGAAGGAATTCTCTGCAACAAAATACCAGAAATCTGCCAACTTCTAAAGCCAAGAATTGATCCGTTAACAACCCGAAACTCACCCGAGGCCCTCGGGACCTCAACCAAACATACCAACACATCCCATAACATCATTCAAACTTGTTCCAACCTTCGAAACACTCAAAACAACATCAAAACATCAAATCACCATCGGATTCAAGCATAAGGATTTTCAAACTTTCGAATTCCGCAAACGATTCAAAAATCTATCAAACCTCATCCGAATTACCTGAAATTTTGCACACACGTCATAAATGACACAACGGACCTACTCCAATTTCCGGAATTCCAATCCGACCCCGATATCAAGATTTTCATTGCCGACCAGAAAACGCCAAATTTCTAATTTCGCCAAAGCCTAAATCTACCATGGACCTCCAAAATACATTTCGAACATGGTAAAAGTCCAAAATTACCTAACGGAGCTATCCGAACCATCAGAATTTACATCTGATACCTTGTACACATAAGTCAACATCCGGTTGACTTTTCCCAACTTAAGCTTAAGAGACTAAGTGTCTCATTTCACTCCAAAGCCCCCTCCAACCACAGAACAACCAACACGATATGATGAAATACAACTGAACAACATATAAAGAAGCAGAAATGGAGAAACCGGAGCGGTAACTCATGAAACAACCGGCCGGGTCGTTACAGTTTGGGTCGCTACCTTCAGTCCACAGGAGACCCAAGGTAGATCTGTCGGTGTTCGCAGACCCTGGAGTCCCCTTCCCTCTATTTTAGTTCCTGTTTTCTTTCATTCCGAAAAATAGATGTATTTTTCTTTAAACCAGTATTTGTAGAAATTCTTAGACGTTCGTGGATTTTGACACCAGATCATTTGGGTATTCGTGTTTTAGAGTTTTGAGCTGTTATAAAAAAAATTCGCACTCATAACTGTTTAGCTTTAATTATTATTTATTGTTGTTTTGGGTTAATGATTAATATGTTAGTACCCTAATTGGTGGCTTGCCTAGCATTCAAAAATTAGGCGTCATCATGACCCCAACGATAGAAAATTTGGATCGTGACACACACCCTAAGTAAAAATGCTAACATGAGGGAAACCTTTCAGAGGTTTAAAATGAGTCATCATAAGTTTAATACGTGAAAATGTAAAACAAAATAAAATAAATAATGTGGAGCAAGCTAAGTGTCTATCACTTTGTTTGACTTAATTAAGCTAACTTTTGGATATAGATTTAGTTTAAACTCGAAGGAAGAATCATTGAAGTTGTATTAAAATTTTAGTTTTGAAAGTTGAAGTTATGTTTGGACATGCATTTTACTTGCAAAAATTTTGTTGGAAGAAAAAATTTCCACCCCAAAAAATACTAGTCCAGACCAATTTTTGGAAATTAAAAAATTTTTCTTCAAAAATATTTTAAAAACTAATTAAGTTCCATGAACAAACATTGTTTTCGTATTTATTTATTTAAAAAAACTTTTAAAACAAATTATGTCCAAACTGGAGCTAATTCGCGTGCACCTAGCACGCACAAGTTAAGTGGGAAGTGAATGCTAAGGCATGGGGTTTTGTTTCCTAATTTCGGTATTGAAGAATTCTTATTTTTTTGCAAGTTGATAATTTCCTACCAATGATCTTCGAGCTCATTAGGCAAAAGAACTTATAGTATTATAGTACCGAATTAAATAGGAAAAGCATTACGCAATCCATCTGATTAGGTGTTGACCTTGGACAAATTAAATATATATGCCAAGGGAATACTTTATTTATTAATATTTTCTTCATATTTGTGTATCGCCCAAGTTAGAATTACCAGGTACAGAATATTGTTACCTTACCTCCAACTTGTACTAATGTAGAAAAAATAATATAGTAACAATGTTTGTGACGAATGAAAAATTTTATTTTTTGTCTCATACATCTGACACTAGTTGTATGAGATAACTTTTTTGTCTCACAATTTTGTGGATCCAAAAGTATAAGATTGGGGTCCACAAATTTGTTAGACAAAAAAGAATCTCATATAACTAGTGTAAGTTGTATGAGACACAAAATAAAACCTCTCGTAACGAATTATTGGTCATGCGTCAGAGTCACCCACTTGCAATCTTTGACATTGCATTTACTGCTTTCACGTTTCTGAAATTGAGGAAGAATAGGTTTTAATTTTCATCCCTGTCATTAAAATATTGTTGTGTTGTTAGGGATATTTTGGGTAATAAAAATGATACCTTGCAATTACTACCATTACGTAGTTTTACATTAAAACTATTTAAACCGTTAGAACCTAGACTTAGAGCCTGGCCTGTCAAAATTTGCTTATTTTGAAAAGTAATTTTTTTTAGAAGTATTTTTTTTTAAAAGTACTTTTGAAAAAAAATTATTTGTGTTTGGTCAATTCATTTAAGAAGTACTTTTTGAAATATTTGGTAAATAATTTATGTTTGACCAATCATTTCAAAAAGTGTTTTTGAGTGTCAAATTAATTACCAAAAAGGATAGTACCAAGGTCGTATAATTCTTTTAAACATAAAAATGAACTTAAATATTTAACGTAAGAGACTTTTATTATTTTTTTATTTTATTTAATTAAAATATAAAACATAAAGTAAAAAAAACATATTAAAGATTTAAATCAATTTTACATATATAGTTATACTAAAGTATATGATATTATCTAGTATAATTACTTATTTTTATATGATGATTTGAATCATTAAAATAACATCATTCAGTATAAATTAGAAGTTTATCCACAAATTACTATATATTGATAATCCATCATGAAATAATAAGTAAAGTCACTCACACATGATAATACGTCTCAACAATTTCATCTCTACTTCTATCACACAACACTTCAATATTAGTAGAAGACTTGCTTCATATTTCTAAAGGAATATCAGAAGGCTGATCTCTTTCATCAATCTCTGCAGTAATATCTTCATTAGCATAATAGTTGAATTCTTTATCGGTAAAAGAATATTCTCGGATGAAATTATGTATAGCCATGGTAGTTGTAACTAGATGATTTTGAGTGTCAAACTTGAAAGATGGCATTAAGCGTAAAATAAAAATAATTTTAAATATATAAAAAATCGTAAAAGAAATAGTTAAGTATGTTTAAATTCTAATTCAAAAAGAGTAACTAATATTAACAACACATAATGTATAATTTATTTATTTTTAAAAAAATTAATTCAAAAAGAAACTAATTATTACCTAACCTTACTAACTTTGTCCTAAAATGCCAAGTGGCCTATTGTGAGGTTGTCACTTGACTAAATATGGATGCATTTTCTTCTTCTTTTAATAATATATAGATAATAGATAGATTACGCAATGCAATTGTAAATTTATTACCTATTTGTAGGTCATTTTCACAAATCAGATTTGATAACTGTTTTAAAGATTCGGGAACTAATAGCATATATAGAAAAAATTATAAATAATTATTTGTAGGAAGAGAATTGATAATCCAAATGCAGATAATTTACTTTAGTATGAAAAAAGAAGAAGATAATTTGAAAAGTTACGAGGCGTTATACAAAGAAAAGATCAAAAATAAAAAAAAAGCCAATAAAGTTTTTGAAAAGTTACAATATAATTCATATATATGATATTTTTATTAATAGGATGGTAAAAACTAGAAACAAAAATGAAAAGAAAAAACTTAAATTAGTAAGGATAATTTGAAAAATATAAATTTATAGTGAGGATAGTATTGTCTTAAATAAATTAATTTTTTACTTCTGTTTCTGCTTTTTGGGGTGTGAATCATAAGTTCAAACTTCAGAAGGAGCTTATTGTGGTTTACAAATTGTTCTCAAGTTTCAAAAGTTGTCACATATGGAAAACGTGGTTTAGCAGACAAGGATAACAATGTTTTGGCCCTGTGGTTTTGATTATCAGACTTGTCACTGGAAAGACAACTAGTATCGCACTTATCAATAACCCCATAATTATGTAGTAACTTATAGATAAATGTATCAAACACATTTCAAAACGTACGTTTATGATTTATAATAAGGAAAACGACATTTTTATCCTCTTTTTTTTTTTAAGAGTATAAATAATTTAGTTCGGTAAATAAAATCATTTTATTACCAAGCTTGAAAAAGTACAGTCAAACATAATAAAAGATGAAAAAGAAAGGCAATCTGGTTAAGCGGATAACTAATGTCATTGAATATTACTAGTAGAAATTTGGTAGAAAAATTATAGCACATATTTAAGCTTTTGGTTTCTTAAAGTAAATTTGAGACTTTCTATATAGTGGTAGTAAAGTGATTGATCTTGTACTGAAAAAGAAAATGAGGAAGAAGAAAGAAGAGACAGGAAATTGAAAAAGACACAAGACCTTGGTCCCCCTCAAGATGCAGATAAGTTATTTTGCTGCATATCCTTTCTTGTGTACTGTGGCAAGAATCTCTCTCTCTCTTTTTTTTTTATTTATAATAACGGGATATTATATATAATAACTAGAAGTAGTTGTGCTTGTTACAAGTAGTTGAAAATTGCATTGATGGATTGTCACAAGCGATATTTTGTTTCCCTAAAGATCTAAGCATATTATAAGCCGTAGTTACTAATATTTTTTTTTAAACAACAGATTCCATTCTAATACATATACAATTCTTGCATCACAAAAGGAGGTGGACTTGCATGGAACTTGGGATATTCTGAAGTAAGCTGCTTATATTGCTTTTTGGTGGCATCTTTAGCTAGTAGATGCGTCACTTGGTTGCCTTCACGAAAGTTATGTCGCAGGAGGAGGTCCTTCTACTGGAGCATTAATAATCTGCATGCATGAACAATGTTAGATAAAACCATATGATCATGACGTATTGCATTGATGGCCTCTGTTGAGTTTGTTTCCAGTTCAAGGGGGGAAAGGTTGAATTTTGTTGCAATTTTGAGGCCTTCGTGTATTCCCTGCAATTCAGCTTGTAACAGAGAAGTAGCAGTATTACGTTTTTGGAAACCCATGATCCAAA
Organism: Nicotiana sylvestris; assembly: GCF_000393655.2. Classification (NCBI taxonomy): domain Eukaryota; kingdom Viridiplantae; phylum Streptophyta; class Magnoliopsida; order Solanales; family Solanaceae; genus Nicotiana; species Nicotiana sylvestris. The sequence goes on along the minus strand of NC_091064.1, from coordinate 148,751,569 downwards.
CGCCCAAGTGATCCCAGAAGACACCTCCTAAACCTGATAATTTTTCATTGTTATTGAATGCTCCGTCTGTGTTTAGTTTGTACCAATATTTTTGGGGTGCATGCCATGTTATATTGATTGTCATTTTGTTCTGAAGTGGTGCACTTTTGGAGTTTAGGTAGTGGTATTCCAGAGCTTTGTTCATCGTAGTATTTAGAAGTGGAGGAAAATTAGTGTTATTGTGGTTATTTTTATTTCTGGTAATCCAAATGCCCCATAAAAGAAAAGGCATTAGGCCAGTCCAATCAATTGTACGATTTTGTGGTTTGCTGTTTAATTTCATTAGATTAAGAAGCCAAGGATTGCTTGTATTGATGTTGTGAATGTTGATATCTAGTGAACTCCATATATTTGAGACATTTGGACATTCTAGGAATATGTGAGTGATGGTTTTATCATCTGTACGGTATATTGTGCATTGCGGACCAATGTTCATGCTTATACGATTGAGATATTTTCGACAAGGAAGTCTACTGTGGAAATATTGCCATAAGAAAATTTTAATTTTGTTAGGGCAGTGTAATTGTCATATCCATTTAAAGTCGTGGATCATTGAAAGGGGCAGTTCATTGAGCAATTTGTAATACGATTTAGTGGTAAAATCCCTGTTGTTATTAATGCCTTATAAAAGCTTATCAGTGGCAAGGTTTATCTTCGGGTGGATTTCCTTTTTCGTAATAGGACCCTCTATGCAATTTCTTAATGGAGGTAAATTTGGAATTCAATGGGTGTCTCAAATATTAAGATTTGAATTGTGGTAAGGTTATCAAAGAATACCCTTATTGCAAGTATTACATCCTTTGAGTATGCTTTTCCAAATGAAGGATGTATTTTTTTTTATTTTTGACCCATACTTATTGATGAGGAGGTTAGCCCGGGGGCAGTAGGCTTAACAAGTATATGCCATGTTATGCCACTTAAAAGGGCCATATTTTTTGAGTTAGCCTTTTTTAGGTCCAGACCACCAAATTCTTTAGGCTTGGTAATGGTATTCCAGTTGATCAGATGGAGTTTTCTATTATCGTTAATGGTTCCCCAAACGGAATTTCTTTGAATTTGATCAATTTATTTTTAGATCTTGGTGGGAAGGAATGTGTATTGCATTACATGATTGGGGAGAGAGTTTAAGGTTGATAGGGTTAAGGTGGTTCTTCCAGCTATGTTTAGGAATTTTGTTTTCCATGTTGAAAGCATGTCACGCATTTTATCAATAACAAATTAGAAATCTGCTACTTTAGGGTTTTTTCTAAAATAGGAAATCCAAGGTATTTCCCAAATGATTGGCTAATCCTGATATTGAAGACATTAGCTATATCCTTGGAAGTATTTAAAGGACAATTTTTGGAGAAGAAGATCTTAGATTTTGGAGGTTGATACTTTGCCCTGAATGGTTGCAAACCATGTTGAGGCATTTGTGGATTATTTTGTAGTTTTTGGTATTTGCTCTGGATATGAGAGTAAGGTCGTCCGTAAAGAATAAATGAGATATGTCCATGTCTTGATTGCTTAGATAGATGGGGTCCCATAGGAAGATATCTACTTGATGGAGGATTAGTCGTGAGAGCATTTTCATACATAGGATAAAGATATAAGGTGAGAGAGGGCAACCCTGTCTAATATCTCTACTTGGGCTGAAGAATTTTGTTGTTGCTCCATTTACCAAGATGGCAATCTTGCTAGTGCAAATGCAATTCATAATGAGGCTTTTTATATTTTTAGAAAAATTAAAAAAAAATGAGGGTTCGATAGATGAAAGACCATTCTAATCAATTGAAAGCTTTTTCAAGATCTAGTTTTAAGATCATATTAGCTTTGTTCCCTTTCATTTTTTTGAAATGGGAGTAAAGTTCCTAGATTATTACAACATTGTCGCATGCACGTCTTCCTTTGAAAAAGCTAGCTTGGAAGGGACTGATTATATATTGCAAGAAGGGTTGTAATTTGTTAACGATGATCTTAGTGATAATTTTGTAAATAGTGTTACAAAGGCCTATTGGTCTAAAGTTTTTTAAGTTGCATTGGGAACTTTTGAAATTAGGCCGATGAAGGTGTTATTAATTTCAGGGGGGTGTTTGGGTATGGAATACTTGTGAGCAAAGTTCGATAATGGAGTGCCCTGCTATGTCCCAGTATTTTTGGTGAAAGAAGGAGAGTATGCCATCGGGGCCTGGTATCTTAAAAGGTTTGAAAGAAAAGATAGGATTGACTACCTCCTTAGATAATAACTGATTTTCAAGCATTGAGAGATTTATATTGTTGAAAGTGGATGGATCTCTATTAATACTTGACCAATCAGTCGAAGTATGGTTGTTTTTTAACATGGCCTGGAAGAATTGAGAGGTATGTTGAAGGATCTCTACTGGATCATGTATCCAATGGCCACTATCATTTTTGAAATAAGTAATTCTATTTCTATGATGTTTATTGGTGGCTGTAATGTGCAAGAATTTGGTGTTAGCGTCTCCTTCCTGGATAAATGATATTCTGGCTCTAAATTTTCAATAATCGTCTTTTATCCTAAGGATATTGTTATAATCACTTTGAAGCCTATTTTCTAGATTTTGAAGGAAAGTGCTACTAGGGTAATTGCTGGAAACTTGAATACTTTAACTCTGGCCAAAATTCTTTTTTTATTTCTTAAAATGTCCCCGAATTGCATATTTTTCCATTTTTTGACATTGTCGAGGAAATTATTAGAGCCTTGTGCATAGTTTGTATCCTTCCAACTATCCTTCACAAGATTGATGAAGTCGGGGTGTCTACACCAATACGTTTCAAGTCTAAAAGGTTTTTGCAATGAATAATTTTTCTTAGGGGTAATTTTTATCAAAAGGGAGTTATGATCGGAGTGTGTTTTAGGTAGGTGGGTGACAATAGCCTTGGGAAACAGGTTGATCCATTCTTCATTGGCAAATACTTTATCAAGTTTTTCCATGACGAGGTCATTGTTCTTCCTTCTATTATTGAACAAGTGAATTTACAACCCTTAAATCCTAAGTCTATTAGATTTCAACTATTAACACAATCCCAAATAAGTTTAGAGTGTTAGTTATTAACACATTTACCACCTAATTTTTCATTAGCACCTAGGACATCATTAAAGTCACCTCCCACTAGCCAAGGTCCCTTGTTGGCAGTTTGCATGCCTAAGAGGTTGTTTTATATTTTGTTCCTAAGGTTCTTATCTGTACTAGCATATACTGAAGAAAATAACCAAGATTTGTGGGTTGGGATTACCTCAATTGTAGCACTTATTTCCTGGCTCCTACGAACAAAGCTATAAATATTGACTACTGTATGGTCCCACAGAATCACCATTAATTTCAATCACATCTGAGAAGCCAAAGGGGTTGAGCAGTGGAAGATGACTATCCATCTTGGTCTCTAGAAGGGCGACCATGCTGAGATGGTGAGTGTCAACCAAGTCTTTGAAATTTAACCTAAAGTTTTCATTATTTCCTCCACGGATGTTCCATATAATGAAAGTGGTTGATCTATTCATGTTGAGTGTTTGGTTGTGTAGGTCCCAATTCTCCCTCACCCTTGATGCATGTATCGGGTTCCTTCTTTGATAAGGTACCAAAATCATTGCATGTTGTCCAACCGTTGGGTCCGTTGGAGGCCTTATATCCATTATGCACTTGTATGCCATTGAACAGAAGAGAATCTGCCTCTGCTCTTGCATCTCCGTGAATAGAAAGATTTTTACTTCGTTGAGGTTTGAATCCTCGACTAGGTTTTGTGGTATTATGTTGATAGGATCCACCTCTTGCTCCATTAGGTGTTCCATTTGATCTTGATTTTGGGGCATTTGAGGTTGAGGTGGTCCTTGAAAGTGCATGTTCTGTATGTTGTGAGCATTTGAAGTTTGTGGATGGATTGCATATGCATTCCAAGGGGTGAAGATTAGAGTTATGTTCGTTACAATCTCTGGTGTGAAGAAGGGGAGTTCCATCATTGCAGTTGTGTTCTGGAGTGGCACAAAATGCGGTGGAAAGCTCCATTCTCCCCTCATAGTGTGAGTGAAGTTGGCAGTCATGTTTGGAACAATTGGGTGTAGATCTAAACTTGGTTCATATAATTGTTCATTGCTAATCGAACCCCTTCCGAGATAAGTTGTGCTAGGTAGTGTGTGTTTTGTAGAACAATTATTGTTTCCCTCCCCTCCAACATGATATTGAACGAGATGGCATGACCTATCAATCCCATCTCCACCCATGATAGAGGTTGATGATTTTGTGGTAATGGAGGTTGGATTAGGATCCTTGGAAGATTCAGCTTCTGGTTTGGTGGGAGTAGAGAGTTTGCCATGTTTTGTGTATGGTTGAGTCTTTGTAGTTGAATTAGGCAATAACGCCTTCTCATTAATATTGGTATTCTTGGCATTATTTTTGGTAGTAGAAAACATTATAGCCGATTGTTGATCACCCTTGGGAACAAGAGAATTGTTTTCTAAGTTTTCAATTATTGGGGGTTATACTTGCATGTCTTGTGGATGGGATAGCGTATTAGTTTTAAAGGCCAGTGGAGGGGATTGGTTTTGTGTTACGTGGGGAATTGAGTTGGCCATTTGTTGATTGGTGTTCTGAGAGTTTGTCAACTGTTTTTATTTAGGGAACGTATGCAAAATAGTATTATGGTTAATAATAGTTTATCTGTGTATTGATGGAAGTGTTTTAAATTATTAGGACTATTATTAGAGAGGTTATTGGATATTAGGACTCCATGAGTATTTTGCATGGTAGGGGATAGGTGAATAGGGGAGATGTGTTGGTGCGTTGGGGTAGTAGGGTTAGGGATGGCCATTGGTAGTGGGGTCATGTAGATTTCATTATTAAAATTATAATTATTACTAATAGAATTATTAGGGGTATTGGCGGTATTGTCACACCTCCCTTTTTACCTACATCCCCGGGAAGGAGTGTAAAGGAGTTTTTTCCAATTAAAGGACAAGCGAAACAGGATTAATTATTTAAAGATTCAGAGTCGCCACTTGGGAGATTTATGGTGTCCCAAGTCACCGGTTTAATCCTGAATCGAGGAAAAGTTTGACTCTGTATTACAGTCAGAGCCAGAAATCCAGGTAAGGAATTCTATTAACCTGGGAGAAGGTGTTAGGCATTCCTGAGTTCCGTGGTTCTAGCACGGTTGCATAACAATTTATACTTGGCCTAATTATCTGACTTATTACACGTTTTAAACTTATCGTGTATTTTTAGCTTTTAAAACCGCATTTAGCTTAATTAGAGAATTGTCTTGAAACGAATCACGCGTATGTATATTCGTTTTATTTTTGTATGTAAGGAATCATGTCACGCGTACGTATAAATAATTAAATTAATAATATTTTTATTATAAAAATGAATTTGGCCGAAGTTGCGCATGCTTAAAACAAACTACGAACATTTGTCATTTTTGTATGATTAAATGGTAGGCGGCGCGCCTCGGACTATATGAGCTAATTTAATTTAATAACCTCCGAAAACCCATTTTTTATTGAGAAGATTTGTTCGAAGTTGCGTGAACGCATACTCCGAATTGTCTTTAGAATTGTAATCATGTCACGCGAACGTGTCCACAACCACGACAGTATATTAAACGTGCCTAAAGCAACTAACGCGTTATTAACTTTGCGAGGGCCCTAAAAATTAGCTAAATGGCATGCCTCAAATTTTAAGTATTTTTAAAAGAAATAATTATATGAGGGCCACGCATTTGTCATTTTTATTTGGCACGGCGCATCCCGGTTATAAAAGAGTTAGTATTAATTATCTGAGGGCCATGGATTATTTATCAAAAATGGCAAATCTCAATTTCTAAAGAGTTAAAATAGATTAAGTGAGGGCCATGGGTTTTGGGATTTTATTCGACATGGCACACCTCGAGTTATTTTACTCAGCCAAAATGAACTAAGGATGTTCCTAAGTGATTATTTTGCTAAATGGGAAAAATATGCTAGCTTTATGACTTAATTGCTTTACCAATTCCTATACGAAATGGCTCGAACCAACAGATCATATTTGTTTTAATCCAAGTCCAATTTTGTATCTTCCTAAGATTAACAAACGGCCTAACCAAAGTAAATGCTAACCAAGCAGCCTATCGATTAATAAGGCAATGGGAATTCAATTTAACGAAATTCACATTTTTCTCAAACAGCTTATTTTTCAACTGAAGATAGAAGCTACATAATATTGTAGCAAAATTATGAATACTAGCAAATGACCAAATAAATACAGAGGAGGCAAATTACATTTATTTAATTCTTACGTACCAGGAGAACAATACAAATCCGTCGATTATTACTGGCTTTAAATGATTACTAGTTTATATGTAAAGCCCTTAAAAGAGAATAGCCATCGAAATAACTTAAACAAACATATACCAACCAGATTTCGAAATTACGACAAATCCATTGCAGTAGGAATGGAGGATCGTAATTCAACATACTTCAGATTTCCATTCAAACTTAAAAGTCAAACGAATCAAACCTAATAATGGTTTGATTATGAAAGCAATATTAAACTCCAATTTCAACGATTAACAAAAGGCAATGGAATTTAACAATTTCAATTTCACAACAACGCAACTAATCACGCGACTCCTGCGCAGAAGCTACCATATCTAGTGATATTTGATCATGCAATATCTAACTAAGCAAATGGCTACTCAAAATTATATGCAGAACTCCATTACTGACCTAACTAAGCAAACATGATGTTCTGACTTTTAAACAGATTTAAACATTATGACCAGGTCCATTTACACAGTGCTGGTTTTAGATTACAGAATATTCGACCAAAATCGAATCCAATATCCATTTTAAACCAAACTCAACCTCTAGAAGCACTATCACTGACCAACATTCAAACGTAAACATGTTCAAACTAAAACTCGAAATAAAGACAGAATTAAACTCTTCTAATGAGAATAAATGGCCAACATGCTTCAAATCTTCCTGATTTCCATATCACATAAGGTTTTACAACGGGTAGAATAAAAATATACCTGGAAATAAAAGAAGGAAGTAGAAAAATGAGGTATCAGCAGTAACCAACAGCAACAGTAGCATTCAACACCAGAAAGTGAACTAGCAGACTAATTTTGAAACCAAGAGATGTGATACAATAGTCTAGACCCTAATTTCAGTCCTAATGAATCAGCAGACCCCAAACCAGACTCGACTTAAACCTTTTTTTATTATCAGCTAACCAGAAATTGCTTCCATACTAGAGGAAAACTTCATAAAATACCAAATGACTCGATGAAACAGTGTATTTTCCTGAAATTCTACAATCGTTTCTGATTTTTTTTTTGATTTCTATCTCTTAACTCTCTTTCTGTATCTATTTCTGTGTATCTCCCTTCCTATATATCTCTTAGAATCTCCCCCTTCCAATCTCTCTCAGTGTATATCTTTCTCCATCTATCTATATTTGAAGCTCTATCTTATAGGCAACTGGAAATGCCCCTTGGAATCATAAAATGACCTTTCAATATTTTAAAATGATTCCACTTACTCAATTAATGCACTTCTAACCCTACCACTATTAGAATCTTCTTAAGTTAGGTGAATACCCCTTTTTATTAAACAATACTCAAGCTGTACTCTGAAATCCTACTTATTTGATCAGAACTACTGAAAATTCTGATTATTTGCAAACTTGCACAAACAATTCTATAAAACAAAATCATCAAGCAGCCAAAACCAAACAACATCAATTTTTGATTATATAAGGGTTTAACATTGGAAAGAAACCAGAAAATACCCCATACATGAGTGATCAGAATTGAAACAAGCAAGAAATAACCAACGAATGAACTCATTTGTGATTCGACCTTTAAAACAATCAACACCAAATTAACTAGATCTATTACTAAACAAATTCAAACAAATTTAATAAAAAGATCTAATTAAACTGACTGAGTTAGTGGACCAACAACCAGAGAAGTAAAACAAAATTAAAAAAAACAATAATCAAGAAATCTTACCGGCTTAACTGGACAACTTGGTATCAATTTTTCTTCCTTTTGATTTCATCGCCAAATGATGTTAGTCACTTGTTCTTTGTTAAAACAAGTGATTAATATCATTTTGTGATTAAACCGGCTCTACAATTATCAACAGTTCTCGAGTTAGGTTTGACTTTAGAACTTGGACCCTTGGATTTAAGATTCAAGCAGATCGAGTCCCATTCGAAGGAAACTGGTCATGGATTAGGGAAGAGGGAGTTGTGGTGGTTCTACGGTGTGAATTTGGGGTCGATTGGGTGAGCTAGGGTTCAGGGTCAGATCTTCGATCCAAGATTCGAAGAGTTATGGGGTGATTCGAGGAAAAGGGAGCGGGGATTTGGCATGAGGGAAGTGAGGGGGTTCTGCGGTGTAATTTTGAAAGGGATTGGACCACCAGAACCGCCGTGAGGCGATTTCCGGTGGGCGGATGGCGGTGGTGTGAGGCGGCATTGCATTGGGTCTCTGAAGAGACGAGAGACGAAGGAGGGGGGTTCTGAGATGGGTAAAGGGGTTTGGATTTTGGGTATATTAAAATGGGTGATTAATCCGGGCCGTTGGATAATTGGAATCCAACGGCTCAGATTAGATCATTAAACAAAACGGGGTCGTTTTGGTTTCATGGGGGCGAACCGGTTCAGGGGCAGGTCAGGGTCGGGTAATGGAAATGGGGCGAAGTTCTGGTCGTTGGATGTAGATGAATGGACGGTTGAGATCTATTGAAATCGAAACGACGTAGTTCTGTCCCTATACTACGTCGTTTCGATGGTTTCAGAGGCTGGAAGTTTGGACCGGGTATGGGGCATGTTTTTTGGGCTGGGTTAATTGATTTGGGCTTGGGATTTAATTTAAATTTGGCCCAAATTTGACTTCCTTCTCTTTCATTAATTCTTTTTCTTTTCTTTTCTTCTTTTTTCTTTTAAAAATTAAACTTAAAAATCCTAAATTAAATTATAGAAGACCTAAATTAGCTTAAAATATTAATTAACTTTAAATAACACCTATCACAAATAATTATACACTTAAATTAAAAGAAAATCACACAATTTGACCAAAATACAAAAATATGATATTTTTGTGAATTTTCATTTTTGTAAAACACCTAATTATTAATTAATTCTAAAACAAAAATGTAAAAATCAAATCTTAAATGCAAATGCTATATTTTTTTGTATTTTTGATGCATTAATAAAATTAAACATGCACACAATCAGGAAAATCACACAATAATTCCTAAAATAACACATAATCAAAGCCAAGACCTAATTTTGGGAATTATTTTGGAGTAATTCGTATGAGGCAAAAATCACGTGCTCACAGCTGCCCCTCTTTGTCCGGAAACACGAAGAGTTTTCGTGCAAAGATAAAGTGAGCGGATATGAGCGATTTTTGCCTGTTTGAACACTCCGTGGGAAGCATTTTTTGAAAGATTTGACCGAACCTTTGCTTCAAAGATTTCCTACATATCCTTGGCTATAAAGGAATCAGATCAATGTAGTTCGGAAAGTTTTGGTAGCTGGGACTACCATGAAGCTGCGGCTTTGCTGATACTGTTGTTGTTGCTGCTGATACTGCCTACTGACCTCCTTATTACACCATGACAAAAATGAAGAAGCTAGACTAAGCTATAATCTATGCTTTACAAAGATTTATTTCCAAACTTGATCTTGTGACTGATGTTGCCTCGTTGACTTGTATTTTCCTCAGAAGTTCCTTGGTGGCTGACTTGAATGGTATTCTTTGAAATGCTTTCCCTTTTTCTCCAGGTGGGCACCTGATTACTGACCCTTTAAATGTCTTCCTTTGACTATTGTTTCCTCTCCTCTATTTTCCAGGCGGGCTCCTGATTATTTGAAATTTGAATTGCTTCTTCCCTTCGTTCTCCATGTGGGCTCCTGACTACTTGAAATTTGAATTGTATTCCCTTGTTCTCCAGGTGGGCTCCTGATTGTTGCGACTCGAAATGTATTCCCTTGTTCTCCAGGTGGGCTCCTGAATTTCAACAAAATAGACAAAAGCAAGGAAACATTTCTGCCCCAGTTTGGTAGATAGGCATATATAATCATGTTACCAAATATCAGTAAGAACTTGAAAGTGGAAACTTGAATTGTACTCCCTTGTTTTCCAGGTGGGCTCCTGGTTGCTGAAACTTGAATTGTTGTTCCTTGTTTTCCAAGTGGACGCCTGATTGTTGATACTTCAACTGTTGTTCCTTGTTCTCTAGGTGGATGCCTGATTGCTGATACTTTAACTGTTGTTCCTTGTTCTCCATGTGGACGCATGATTGCTGATACTTTAACTGTTGTTCCTTGTTCTCCAGGTGGACGCCTGATTTCAACAAAAATAGACAAAATAAAAGAAAATTTTCTGCCCCAGTTTGGTAGTTGGTCGCATCTATGAGTGTTAAACTGAATCATATTACCAAATATTATTAAGAATTTGATAGCTATGTCCCATTATCCATGGGGGTCCTTCCAACTCTTGACTAAACGACAATTTTTAAATCTAAGCTATATCTTTTAAAGGCATGACTTCTGCTAAATCTTGTTATCTAAACCAGTTTTAAACGATGTCCCATTATCGAGGAGGGTCCTGATAACTCTTACGCGAACTTTGAAGCCAACTTACATTCCTTTTGGTGCACATTTGTCCTATATTTACTGCTTATGATTGTTTTAGGGTTTAACCTAGGTCCCATTTTCCAGGAGGGTCCTAAAAATTTCAAATTAAATCCTATCCTAACAATAAAAGCTTTAAAGCCAACTTATATTCTTTTGGGGTACATTTATACTAGATCTTGCTACTCATGAATGTTTTGAATTAAAGCTAAGTCCCATTTTCCAGTAGGGTCCTGAAAATTTATACGATCAAACCTGCATGGTACTTGCTTCCCTCACAGGGTGCTTCCTGAAACAAATGCCATCTTTGCCCCTGTTTCAAACCAAAGAAAATCTTGTCAGTTCAAAACGTGGTGGTTAGTTGTGGCATCCTTGCTGGGGAGGGTTTTCTCTTTGCCCTGCTTTGCTTTAACAGACTGCCTTGAACTGGTCGAAAGGACTGTTTTGACCTCATGACTGATCTTCAGCTGCAGGATCCCCAACTGTTGTTTTCACTTCTGACCCTTCTGTCTGAACTTGTATATGTCCCCTGACATTACTGAACCATTCCACCGATTCCACTTTTGCCTACACCCTATGTCTCATTTTTCATCATATTATCTCCAGCATGTCCTAGCTGTATTTTGCTTTGTGCAATTTTGAATCTTGGTAGTATACTTTGACATTCCTTCTTATTTGTTGGAACAAGGCTAACCTCGGAAGAGCTTTAGGGGAGTAAAAATAACAGCAATGAAATGCGACGATTTTGAGAATTAAGAATAAAGAAGAAAATCCAAATTTGGATGACTATTGGAGATAGGAAAAAGGAACTTATCTGAGCGGAGTCACTGGCACCAATGATCATGGTATGCATTTTGGAGTAAACAGCCCAGTCTATTTAACCAATCTCATTTCCAATTGTTTTACTTTGTTCTCCAAGATTTCCACGACCCAATTTTACTTTCTGCCAACTTACGGACCTTGTTCGATTTACAGTGCCCTGACGGGTTTTCACCGATAAACCTCTCTCATTTGTTTTCTCTCAGCTTTCGTCGTCTCATAGTGCCCGTGAGGGTTTTCACCAATAAGACCCTCTCATTTTTTTATTTTCCTTGCTTAAACCGGAGTGTTGCCCCTGATATGAATTCTCTTTACATTGCTTGATTTGGCATCTCTCGAAGACTGATCGGAAGGTCTTTCTTTGGATCGTAATGTGGGCTTTTGGATGGTTTAGAAAGAAAGGGTATCAAAAGCCCAAAACAATTTGACATGGGTTTAAAATTACAACTCTTGGAATCACATTTCTTATAACAAACACAATTTCTGCCCCAGTTGCTTGCTTGGGGATCTTTTGATATTTTATTTTACTATGACCGAGCCGTGAGGCTGCCTACGTATCCTTAACTGGAATCAGGTCAAACGTAGTTCACATCTGAATTTCCTTGTTGTTATACTTTCTCTTTTCACTTCTTTTCTTTTCTATTTATCTTTTTCTTTCTTTTCCTTTTCTTTTTGTTATTGATTCCAAAAGAGGGGTATGAAAGAAACAAATGCGGCTCTAAATGGGGAACAAAGGGTAGAGTGTTTAGATAGCAGAACAAATTGCCTTCGTCATTTCAATCTTCGAAACAATGCCAAATACAAACAATCAACAATTATAACAAAAAAATCATACATAATATCGCTTGACTGCATCGGAATTGATAGCCATGTCTATGCATGTTCCTTCAATATCGGTTAAACATAAAGCACCATTGGACAATACTCTGGTCACAATGAATGGCCCTTGACAATTTAGGGCGAACTTGCCTTTTCCTTCAACCTGATGTGGAAGAATACGTTTCAGCACTTGCTGACCCACTTCAAACTTTCGGGGACGCACCCTTTTGTTGTATGCTCTTGCCATTCTTCTTTGATATAACTGGTCATGACATACTGCTGCCAATCATTTTTCATCAATCAAGTTCAACTACTTCAAACGGGTTTTGACCCACTCATCATCATCAATCTTAGCCTCAGCGACAATCCGAAGGGAAGGGATTTCAACTTCTGCAGGTATTACTGCTTCAGTGCCATATACCAACAAATAAGGAGTTACACCTACCGAAGTACGAACAGTAGTGCGATATCCCAACAATGCAAATGGTAATTTTTCGTGCCATTGCCTCGAACCTTCTACCATTTTCCAAAGTATCTTCTTTATGTTTTTGTTGGTTGCCTCGACTGCTCCATTCGCCTTGGGACGATACAGGGTAGAATTGCGATGTGTAATCTTAAACTGTTGACATACCTCTTCCATCAAGTTACTGTTAAGATTATCACCATTATCTGTGATGATCACCTTTGGGATTCTGAATCGATAGATGATATTTGAGTGAACAAAATCGACCACTGCTTTCTTGGTTACTGATTTGAATGTTTTGGCCTCAACCCACTTGGTGAAATAATCAATGGCTACCAGAATGAACCTGTGCCCATTGGATGTTGCTGGCTCAATTGGTCCAATGACATCCATGCCCCAAGCAACGAAGGGCCATGGTGCAGACATTGTGTGCAATTCCGATGGTGGAGAATGAATCAAATCTCCGTGTATCTGGCACTGATGACATTTGCACACAAAATTGATACAATCTCGCTCCATGGTAAGCCAATAATAACCTGCTCGGAGAATTTTCTTTTCCAGCACATATTCGCTCATATGTGGTCCGCAGATTCCTGATGTACTTCGGACATGACAGCCGTAGCTTGTCTAGCATCTATGCATCTTAATAATCCGAGGTTTGGTGTTTTCTTACACAAAACTCCTCCACTTAAGAAGAATCCATTTGCCAACCGTCGAATTGTTCTCTTTTGATCCCCCGTGGCTTGCACTGGATATACCCCCATTCTGATGTACTCCTTGATATCGTGGAACCATAGTTCGCCATCAAGTTCTTCTTTAATCATGTTACAGTAAGCATGCTGATCTCGGACTTGAATATGCAGAGGATCGACATAAGCTTTGTCCGGATGGTGCAACATTGATGCCAGGGTAGCCAAAGCATCGACGACCTCATTATGGACCCTTGGAATATGCCTGAACTCCACTTATCGAAACCGTTGACAAAGATCATGTAAACATTGTCGGTACGGTATGAGCTTCAAGTCTCGCGTTTCCCATTCTCCTTGAATTTGATGTACCAGAAGATCCGAGTCTCCCAAGACCAAGATTTCCTGGATATCCATGTCTGCAGCTAGCCTTAGACCCAAAATACAGGCTTCATACTCAGCCATATTGTTGGTGTAATAAAATCGAAGCTGAGCCGTAACAGGATAGTGATGCCCTATTTCAGAAATAAGCATAGCTCCTATCCCGACTCCTTTCATGTTGGCAGCCCCATCAAAGAAGAGTTTCTAGCCTGGTTTTTCAATTTGCTCCAGTTCATCGATATGCATCACTTCTTCATCGGGAAAATAAGTTCTCAATGGCTCGTAATCTTTATCGACCGGGTTTTCGGCCAAGTGATCAGCCAATGCTTGGGCTTTCATCGCAGTCCGAGTCACATAGATGATGTCAAACTCTGTGAGCAATATCTGCCACTTCGCAAGTCTCCCTGTCGGCATAGACTTTTGAAAGATATACTTCAACGGATCCAAGCGCGAAATGAGGTAAGTAGTGTAGGATGACAAATAATGTTTCAATTTCTGAGCCACCCAAGTTAGGGCACAACATGTCCTTTCTAGATGAGTGTACTTAACCTCATAAGTTGTGAACTTCTTGCTAAGATAATAGATGGCCTGCTCCTTTCTACCGGTGATGTCATGCTGCCCCAGTACACAGCCAAATGAATTTTCCAAGACTGTTAAATAAAGAATCAAAGGTCTTCCTGGTTCTGGTGGAACCAGCACGGGTGGGTTTGACAAGTATCCTTTTATCTTATCAAATACTTCTTGGCACTCATCAGTCTACTTGACCGCAGCATCCTTCTTCAGCAATTTGAAAATAGGCTCACAAGTTGTCGTGAGCTAAGCAATAAACCTGCTGATGTAGTTCAACCTCCCTAACAGACTCATCACTTAAGTCTTGTTCCTCGGAGGTGGCAATTCTTGGATGGCTTTGATCTTTGATGGGTCCAACTCGATGCCTCGCCGGCTGACTATGAATCCCAACAACTTTCCGGATGGAACACCAAATGCGTACTTGGCAGGGTTAAGCTTGAGGTTGTACCTGCAAAGTCTTGAGAAGAATTTCCTCAAATCCCCAACGTGGTTGGACTGATGCTTTGATTTTATGATCACATCATCCACGTATACCTCAATCTCCTTATGTATCATGTCATGAAACACTATAGCCATTGCTCTCATATAAGTTGCCCCGGCGTTCTTCAAACCAAATGGCATTACCCGGTAGCAATAAGTTCCCCATAGCGTGATGAATGCCGTCTTTTCTGCATCTTCTTCATCCATTAGAATCTGATGATACCCAGCATAGCAATCCACAAAAGATCCTATCTCATGCTTGGCACAATTATCGATCAAAATGTGGATATTGGGTAGTGGGAAGTTGTCCTTCGGACTTGCTTTGTTGAGATTGCGGTAATCGACGCATACTCTGATCTTGCCGTCTTTCTTTGGCACAGGCACGACATTAGCCAACCAAACAGGATATCGAGTGACCCGAATAACCTTTGCATCCAACTGTTTGGTGATTTCTTATTTAATTTTCACACTCATATCAGTTTTGAATTTCCTCAACTTTTGCTTGACGGGAGGAAACACTGGATCGGTGGGCAATTTGTGGACCACTAAATCAGTGCTCAAGCCCGGCATGACGTCATATGACCATGCAAAAACATCTTTGAATTCGATGAGTGCTTTGATTAACTCTTCCCGGATCTTTGGCTCGAGGTGGACACTTATTTTAGTCTATCGGATATTATCTGTGTCTCCTAAATTGACGGCTTCTGTATCATTCTGGTTGAGTTTGGATTTTTCTTCGAAGTGAATTAACTCCTTACTCATCTCTTCGAAGGCCTCATCCTCATCGTATTCTGATTCATAATCACAACCTACTTCTTGAACTATTATTTCGGAATCAGATTGATTTTTAAGACTGGGCTGAGGATTCCTTATGCATGCCATATCACTAGAGCCAGCGTAAAAAGAACTGTACAGAAAAGAAAAGAAAAACAAAAGAAAAACTATCAAGAAAGATAAAGAAGGGGAAACTACATTTCATTGAATGAAACAAGGTTTGCACACTTCAAACACACTGAAAGATAAAAATCTGGATTACAACCCTGAAATGATCCAGACAAACTGAAGGAAAATCAAAATAAACTACCAAGACTCCTTTCGAATGGGGAGAGGAGTGGCTTTCCAATTATTAAGCTTTGTTTCTGGCCAAATGAATTGAATTTCTGCGTTGCTAGGACCTTTACCACTTTCCACCATGTTCACACTATCAAACAACTTTTCAAATCTTTCAATTAGCTCCTCGTCAGGATTAATCATAGAATTGGGAATTGTTGTTACCGGGCGACTTCTGGTACCGGACTTGACAAATAATTTGGAAAGACGTGGGACTGGCTTTGGAAGGACCCAAGCCTTCTGTTTTAGCTTTCTGGCCATTCTTATGTCTGCGGCAGTGGGCTTGAATCCCAAACCAAATGTTCCCAAGTTTTTGGGAAGAGACGTCGGTTGTATGATGCCTTGCAAAAATGAGCCCAAACCTTTACCTAGTACAAAACCATTCTTTAACATCTCATAGGCTACCATGACTGATGCGGCGATTATCTTTCCCCTCCGGAACTTTCTCTACCAACATCGAGTCAGAAACCTGGTAGACCCATGGTCCCTGGTCATCTCCCACCTCAATGACTGGTACAATGGCATTGCTGCGAGCACATAAACTGTCTTCCCCATGCACAACTATTTCTTGTCTATCCCATTCAAATTTGACTACCTGGTGTAGTGTTGATGGGACTGCTTTAGCGGCGTGGATCCATGGTCGACCAAACAGTAAATTATAGGAAACAGCTATATCCAGCACCTGAAAATCCATTGTGAACTCAACTGGACCTATCGTCAGCTCCAGCACTATGTCCCCAACCGAATCTTTACCTCCGCCGTCAAATCCCCGCACGCAAATACTGTTCTTATGGATCCTCTCATCTTCTATTTTCAACTTGCTTAGAGTGGAGAGAGGACAGATGTTTGCGCTTGACCCGTTGTCAACCAATACCCGGGTCACCACAGAGTTTTCACATTTTAATGTGAGGTAAAGAGCTTTGTTGTGCTCAGTACCTTCTACAGGCAATTCATCATCAGAAAACGTGACTCTGTTTGCTTCGAAGATTTTGTTGGCTATTTTCTCCAAGTGATTCACGGAGATCTTATCGGGAACGTGTGCCTCATTCAAGATCTTCATTAAAGTTTGACGGTGCTCGTCCGAATGGATCAATAATGACAATAGGGAAATTTGAGCGGGCGTCTTTCTTAACTGTTCCACAATAGAGTAGTCATGTAGCTTCATCTTCCTCAAGAATTCTTCTGCTTCTTCTTCAGTTACGGCTTTCTTTATTAGTGCTGGATTATTTTTTGCTCTTCTTAACTCCTCGGTAGTAAAACACCTTCCCGAGCGAGTCAAACCTTGTACTTCACAGATTTCTTCTTTGACTTCCTTCCCTTTGTACATCACCGTTACCCGTTCGTAATTCCATGGAATAGCCTTGCTGTTGATTATTGGTAACTGGGTTACTGGCTTGATAATAACCCGATCTACGCAGGCTCCTTCCACGATTATGATGGGTTTGCTGGTTGCTCCCGGTACAATCACCTTTACCCCTCCCTGTTTCGTTGTAACTCTGATTAAAGACCCCTTCTTTACTGCCACAGATGGCTCAACACTCTTTTTGCTCTGCTTGAGCACCAACTTCTCATCTGCTGATTGTTCATCTGTCTTGACTCCGCTAGATCGAATCATCGTGATGGTCTGTGATGGCTTCTTGGGTTCCCCCTCCGCATGCACTATTTCGATCATATTTGCCTCCTGATGGGCTGGCATCGGATTCCTGTTGATATTGGGTGCTTCGGGAGATTGAACTTCAATTCTATTGGTATCAATCAGCTCCTGTATCGCACTTTTCATGTGCCAACACTTTTCTGTATCATGACCCAAAGTACCAGAATAATACTCACAGCTGACAGTATAGTCAAGATTCTTTGGGAGAGGATTTGGCAGTTTGGACTGTATCGGCCTTAGCATATCTAGCTGTTTTAGCCTGTGGAACAGACTGGTGTATGATTCTCCCAATGGAGTAAAGGTTTTCTTTTTCTGCAACCTTTCACCCTTGAGTGATTGACTAGGCCTGAAACTTGGTCCTGGAGTGTTTTGGTAGGCTCGTGGATGTGGATAAGTATTTGGTAGGACAGGAGCACGCCATTGAGCGTGGGCAGGAGGTTGGTTGTATGTTTGTGCATGGTGGACGGAAAAATGAGGTTCTGGTGGGGGATAGTTGTGTTGGGGTGGATTGTGGTGATAAGTTTGTTGGTGGGGTCGAGGTTGATTGTAGTGGTAAAGTGAACCTCTGGATCCGGACCAAGTTCCTGAATCAACCATTGGTGCTTCCTCTCTCTTCTTCTTCCCAATCCCTCCTATACCACCCTGAATAGCCTGAGTAGTTGCTTTGATAGCCAAATAGCTCATGATTTTATTCGACTTGAGGCCTTCTTCTACCATGCCCCCCATCTTTACTACTTCGTTGAATGATTTTTCCATAACTGAGACCAAATGGCCATAGTAAGTAGGTTCCAAAGCCTGTAGGAAGTAATCTACCATCTCACTTTCCTTCATTGGGGGATCTACCCTTGCTGCTTGCTCCCTCCACCGGAAACCATATTCTCTAAAGCTTTCACTGTGCTTCTTCTCAAGTTTAGTCAAGGATAGTTGATCTGGAATGATCTCAAGATTGTACTGGAAGTGACAAGCAAATGCTTGCGCCAGATCATCCCATGTGTACCATCTCCCATGGTCTTGGAGGGTGTACCATTCCAATGCTGATCCACTCAAACTCTTACCGAAGTAAGCCATTAACAATTCATCTTTTCCTCCAGCTCCCCTCATCTTGCTGCAAAAACCCCTCAAGTGGGCTACTGGATCGTCGTGTCCGTTGTATAGATCGAACTTGGGCATCTTGAAACCTTCAAGTAATTGCACATTTGGGAATAGACATAGGTCCTTGTAGGCTCCGCTGACTTGCCCTCCTAACCCCCGCATGTCTCTGAATGATTGTTCTAAGCTTTTAACTTTCCTGAACATCTCCTCATGTTCGGTATTTTTGACTGGTTTATCAGCTTCTATTGGGAGGTCAAGTGAGGAGTATAGGAATGGGTTTCTGGAGCTTTGAAAGTGGGCTCCGAGGGGTAGTATTGGTTGTCCTGGGCCTGGAACATAGGCTCGCTAGGAGATTTGTGGAGTGTAGCCGGTGGAGGTGCTACGAAGACAAGAGTTACTGGTGGAGGAGGGTATGGAATTGGTTTAGGGGGTGGAGATTGTGGTGTCTGAGAAGTGGTGCCCCGGTAGTGCTGGTAAATGGGAAAGCTCGGTGATAGATCGGTGGCAAGATGATCCTGAGTTTGAGCCGTTGGTGGAGTGAAAGCAGGGTTAGCAGGGTAAGCTGGGGGTGATTGTCCTCTAGACCAGGCCTGATACATCTCGGCCATCTGTTGCTTAAGTTTGAGCATCTCCTCTTTCATTTTACTGACGTCCAACTCTTCTACCTCAACACTTGTGTCGACATCCGGGGTAGACATGATTTCTGGTATTGATCCTTTTGATCTGGTTTGGTAATGATAATGTGCCAGTATACTCTAAGATAAACTAACTGCTTGAATTCTCTGGGAATAACAACAAACTTGTTAGTTTTTAGAGTTTAACACATATGCAATTACACGTTGGGGTGCAATGCACCTAGGCAAATAACCATTTTCTATCATGTATTTGCTCGGTTGCTTGTGTCATCCCAGCTTTTCCTGACCTTTCCATTTTATTGTCACTCACGCCTATCTTTTATTTCCCTCCCCTTTTCATTTTATTCTTTTCTTTTTGGTTGTGGTCGAATCTTATGAAGATTGTCTACGTATCATGACCCTGTATGAATCAGACCGAGCGTAGTTCTGGTAGAAACAATTATTAATACTCTTATTTATTTTAACAAATAAAACAATACAAAGACAGAAGTTATATTACATTTGGACAACACTTTAAGACAATGGTTTAAAAGACTCGACACGGACTCAAACTAAAACATGATTATTATACAAAAAGTTCCAACAACTATGACTACGCTTCACTCCACAATCTTTTGGTTTTAATTACTGGAACATCTGCTCACGGTGGGGCTTGACCCGGCTGACCTCCTAGTGTACGGTACATCCTCTCTAACTCCATTGCAAGATGACAGGCAAAAGTAGGTGTATGCTCTAGAAACCTTTCATAATCCATCCCTTGGCAGTTCACGTAACTTTGAGAAGTATAAACGGCCAAATCATGGATTTGTGCTCTGAAATCTTGGAGATTTTGGTCTTGGTTTTGCAATTGTTGTTGGCGAGTGGTGGCTATATCTCTTATGCGGTCTTCGCAATCTAAAGCTGACTCCAATTGAGCTCGAAGTCTGGCCTGATCGAGTCTTGCCTGGGCTATCTCCCTATCAATATCTGTGTGTTGATGTTCTCTATTGTACCTTCTCATTTCTTCCAACTGTGCATGGAGTTGAGCTTCTGAATGTATCCAATGATTCTTCTCTCTGTTGAATTGAGCCATTTCTTCTTTACATCTCATTATTTGGCGTTCCTTACTAGATTTGGCCTCCTCATTTAACTATATGATTTTCTCTTTAGCTTTGTCTAACGCCTTTTCAGTCTTTGTCAAGATGGAGTCATAATCGTGCATTTTTTCCATCAGATTGACAATGATTTTATGATCTTTCCAACTTCTCACTGGCGCTTCAGAGGCTTTCTTCATCTGTTGAAACTGAGCGCGGAGAGTTTTATTCTAGCTAATCAGACTCTTCTTTTCACCTTCAGCTTCTTGTGCTTGTAAGTCTCTCTCCAAATTGAGGTTCCTCAGGCTTTCTTCTAAGGCACGAATAGTTGTTTTGTACACCTTCTCCTTTTCACCCCAAGCCAACCGTTCTTGGATTTTGTCATCAAAGGCTTGAACATGCGGTCTTTTTATGGGCCTTCTAGGATCAGGTTCTGGTGCATCATCCACACGGGATCTTTTCTCAAACCACCTAGCATAACCCGGATTTATCTCACCTTTCGCAGGATCTGGAACTTGGGTATCATCTTTCAAGTATCGACAACCATTCCAAATCTGCTGGATTAAAGCCTTAAGGAGAGTGTCTTTGGGGTGTAGTTCGATCACTTGCACACTGTATCTTCCTAGCTGTCTTAGAACTCTCTGTGGCGCATACGGCTGGACACTTCTTAAACCCAACAACAGCAAATAACTCTTTGAGGTTGACATGTGTATCACCTCTCTTACCGGGAGCCATCCCAAAGTCTACTCAATTTGACTTGCCATTAAAGATCTTAAATAGGATATCCAGGCTTCCACCCCTCTGGAGATTTATAATCTTTTATTCTTTCTTCATAACTCTCGATGAAATTGTCCTTGCTTGGACCATACTGCATGAACTTGGGGGGATGTCAGAGATGTTCAGTCAACCACATTTGCAACAAAATATTGCAACCTTCGAAGAATTTTGCCCCGGACTTACACAAAGTCAACGCCCGATAAATGTCTAAGAAAATGATTGGGTCAAGAGTGTGACATTCTTTGGTAGTGAGGACTTGTACAACTCTGGCTATGCGAATATCAATCGTCCGCTCTTTGTTTGGGAAGACCATGATTCCTAGAAAAGCTACCATGAAAGCGAAGCGTCGGTAAATCTGCCAGGTGTCCTTGTTTTGTTTGTAAGTAAGGCCCTTTTCATAAATTTCAAATCCATCCGGCTTTCCGAACCTCGAATATAGGAAGTTGAAAGAACAACACCCTTTAACAACGTTGCTTTTTCTGATTTGATTACTGATATTCAGAAGACCAAAGAATCGGTGTACTGAGGGAGCCTTTGGGAATATAAGATTCTGGTTTCTCAAATCTCCATCAAAACAGGAATATCCAGCTATTTCTTCTAATGTGGGAGTAAGCTTGAAATCAGAGAAGCGAAAGACATTGTGAACAGGGTCCCAAACAGTCACTAGGGCCGTAATCAAATCACTACGCGGTTTAACTTTCATAATATCTGTGAGAGCTCCCAAATACTTAATGACCCATTTCTGACCATCTTCTCCTAACTCATGCCACCACATCTGAAGCCGAAATAGAAACTCATCTACATCTGTGAACGGTGGGTTTTGGATGGTGCTCATTTTATACCTGTGAGTGATTTTAATTTAAAAAAAATCAAGACTTATTTGAAAAAAATCATTAATATTTCTAAAAAAAATTCATTCAAAAAAAAACACTTCGATGAAGAAGATTTAAAGGTTGTGTTTTCTAACCGGCAAAAAAAAATTTGAAGAAAAAAAATGACCAAAGGCGGCTGTTCTTGCAAAAACAGCCTTCCGGCGCCCTTTTGGGGATATTCGGCATATTTTGGACAAGAATGGCATCGCCTTACTTATGACAACACAATGACATTTATGTACCCACATTTTTAATTATTTATTATCTTTTTTTTCTTTTTTTTTTTAAATAGTTGGGCCCGATGTGGGTTGCCTACGTATCTCACATCCGGCGAGAATCAAACTTACGTAGTTCGTAATAATAAAACCATTTTTTTTAAAAATACGACATTTCCTTTCCTTTTCAGAATTTCAAACTATTTTGGAAATTATTTTTTTCGAAAACAGCCAATTTTCTTTCTCGGTTCTCACATTGATTTTCCTTTTCTAACTTTTCCTATAAGTTGGTCAACATGCAAATCCGAAACAAATGAATGCACAAGTAGCAAGTAAGATGCATCAGGATGGTCTTTTCATTTCGGGTGCACCTGTCCTAGACAGACCCAACCCCTGTGTTGAGTCTCCAAAGTCAAATGCACATGATGCAAACAAACGTTCCTACTAGGGATCCGACATGAAGCTGAGTTATTCTAAGTGTAAAACCTGGGGTATATTGTTCTAGACCTGGCTTATCCAAGCGGACAGCTTGAGCCGAAGTGGGGGCAACGTACCGGGAGCACGAAAGTCTACCCGGCCTAGTTACTTGGCCCAACTTCGTTCTATTTGGTATGACTTCTAATAGAAAAGTGGGTCATGCGCACGTATGCACCATAAATTCAGAAGACTCAGAAAGAAGAAGGGTTTCGTAACAGTTTATATATACAATTTAGATAATATCAAAGCAGTAAGAAGCAACATTTAGCACATTAAGCCCAAACATGTGAATAAATCAGATAATAAATAAAGCCAAATATAACAATTATTCTAAGCTCAAATTCTTGAACCCTGAACCAGAGATTCTGGGTTCGGTCCCCAGCGGAGTCGCCAGAGCTGTCACACCTCCCTTTTTACCTACACCCCCGGGAAGGAGTGTAAAGGAGTTTTTTCTAATTAAAGGACAATCGAAACGGGATTAATTATTTGAAGATTCAGAGTCGCCACTTGGGAGATTTATGGTGTCCCAAGTCACCGGTTTAATCCTGAATCAAGGAAAAGTTTGACTCTGTATTACAGTCAGCGAGCCAGAAATCCAGCTAAGGAATTCTATTAACCTGGGAGAAGATGTTAGGCATTCCCGAGTTCCGTGGTTCTAGCACGGTCGCTTAATAATTTATACTTGGCCTAATTATCTGACTTATTACACGTTTTAAACTTATCGTGTATTTTTAGCTTTTATAACCGCTTTTAGCTTAATTATAGAATTGTCTTGAAACGAATCACGCGTACGTATATTCGTTTTATTTTTGTATGTAAGGAATCATGTCACGCGTACGTGTACATAATTAAATTAATAATATTTTTATTATAAAAATGAATTTGGCCGAAGTAGCGCATGCTTAAAACAAACTACCAACATTTGTCATTTTTGTATGATTAAATGGTAGGCGGCGCGCCTCAGACTATATGAGCTAATTTAATTTAATAACCTACGAAAACCCATTTTTTATTGAGAAGATTTGTTCGAAGTTGCGCGAACGCATACTCCGAATTGTCTTTAGAATTGTAATCATGTCACGCAAACGTGTCCATAACCACGACAGTATATTAAATGTGCCTAAAGCAACTAACGCGTTATTAACTTTGCGAGGGCCCTGGAAGTTAGCTAAATGGCACGCCTCAAATTTTAAGTATTTTTAAAAGAAATAATTATATGAGGGCCACATATTTGTCATTTTTATTTGGCACGGTGCATCCCGGTTATAAAAGAGTTAGTATTAATTATCTGAGGGCCATGGATTATTTAACAAAAATGGCAAATCTCAATTTCTAAAGAGTTAAAATAGATTAAGTGAGGGCCATGGGTTTTGGGATTTTATTCGACATGGCACACCTCGAGTTATTTTACTCAGCCAAAATGAACTAAGGATGTTCATAAGTGATTATTTTGCTAAATAGGAAAAATATGCTAGCTTTATGACTTAATTGCTTTACCAATTCCTATACGAAATGGCTCGAACCAACAGATCATATTTGTTTTAATCCCAATCCAATTTTGTATATTCCTAAGATTAACAAACGGCCTAACCAAAGTAAATGCTAACCAAGCAGCCTATCGATTAATAAGGCAATGGGAATTCAATTTAAGGAAATTCATATTTTTCTCAAACAGCTTATTTTCCAACTGAAGATAGACGCTACATAATATTGTAGCAAAATTATGAACACTAGCAAATGACCAAATAAATACAGAGGAGGCAAATTATATTTATTCAATTCTTACGCACCAAGAGAACAATACAAATCCGCCGATTATTACTGGCTTTAAATAATTACTAGTTTATATCTAAAGCCCTTAAAAGAGAATAGCCATCGAAATAACTTAAACAAACATATACCAACCAGATTTCGAAATTACGACAAATCCATTGCAGTAGGAATGGAGGATCGTAATTCAACATACTTCAGATTTCCATTCAAACTTAAAAGCCAAACGAATCAAACCTAATAATGGTTTGATTATGAAAGCAATATTAAACTCCAATTTCAACGATTAACAAAAGGCAATGGAATTTAATAATTTCAATTTCACAACAACCCAACTAATCACGCGGCTCCTGCGCAGAAGCTACCATATCTAGTGATATTTGATCATTCAATATCTAATTAAGCAAATGGCTACTCAAAATTATATGCAGAACTCCATTACTGACCTAACTAAGCAAACATGTTGTCCTGACTTTTAAACAGATTTAAACATTATGACCAGGTCCATTTACACAGTGCTGGTTTTAGATTACAGAATATTCGACCAAAATCAAATCCCATATCCATTTTAAACCAATCTCAACCTCTAGAAGCACTATCACTGACCAAAATTCAAACGTAAACATGTTCAAACTAAAACTCGAAATAAAGACAGAATTAAACTCTTCTAATGAGAATAAATGGCCAACATGCTTCAAATCTTCCTGATTTCCATATCACAGAAGGTTTTACAGTGGGTAGAATAAAAATGTACCTGGAAATAAAAGAAGGAAGCAGAAAAATGAGGTATCAGCAGTAACCAACAGCAACAGTAGCACTCAACACCAGAAAGTGAACCAGCAGACTAATTTTGAAACCAAGAGATGTGATACAATAGTCTAGACCCTAATTTCAGTCTTAATGAATCAGCAGACCCCAAACCAGACTCGACTTAAACCCTTTTTATTATCAGCTAACCAGAAATTGCTTCCATACTAGAGGAAAACTTCAGAAAATACCAAATGACTCGATGAAACAGTGTATTTTCCTGAAATTCTGCAATCGTTTCTGATTTTTTTTTTTTTGATTTCTATCTCTTAACTCTCTTTCTGTATCTATTTCTGTGTATATCCCTTCCTATATCTCTCTTAGAATCTCCCCCTTCCAATCTCTCTTAGTGTATATCTTTCTCCATCTATCTATATTTGAAGCTCTATCTTATAGGCAACTGGAAATGCCCCTTGGATTCATAAAATGACCTTTCAATATTTTAAATTGATTCCACTTACTCAATTAATGTACTTCTAACGCTACCACTATTAGAATCTTCTTAAGTTAGGTGAACACCCCTTTTATTAAACAATGCTCAAGTTGTACTCTAAAATCCTACTTATTTGATCAGAACTACTGAAAATTCTGATTAGTTGCAAACTTGCACAAACAATTCTATAAAACAAAATCATCAAGCAGCCAAAACCAAATAGCATCAATTTCTGATTATATAAGGGTTTACCATTGAAAAGAAATCAGAAAATACCCCATACATGAGTGATCAGAATTGAAACAAGCAAGAAATAACCAACGAATGAACTCATTTGTGATTCGACCTTTAAAACAATCAACACCAAATTAACTAGACCTGTTACTAAACAAATTCAAACAAATTTAATAAAAATATTTAATTAAACTGACTGAGTTAGTGGACCAACAACCAGAGAAGTAAAAGAAAATTAAAAAAAACAATAATCAAGAAAACTTACCGGCTTAACTGGACAACTTGGTATCAAATTTTCTTCCTTTTGATTTCATCGCCAAATGATGTTGGTCACTTGTTCTTTGTTAAAACAAGTAATTAATATCATTTCGTGATGAAACCGGCTCTACAATTATCAACAGTTCTCGAGTTAGGTTTGACTTTAGAACTTGGACCCTTGGATTTAAGATTCGAGCAGATCGAGACCCATTCGAAAGAAACTGGTCATGGATTAGGGAAGAGGGAGTTGTGGTGGTTCTACGGTGTGAATTTGGGGCCGATATGGTGAGCTAGGGTTCAGGGTTAGATCTTCGATCCAAGATTCGAATAGTTATGGGGTGATTCGAGGAAAAGGGAGCGGGGATTTGGCATGAGGGGAGTGAGGGGGTTCTGCGGTGTAATTTTGAAAGGGATTGGACCACCGGAACCGTCGTGAGGCGATTTCCGGTGGGCGGATGGTGGTGGTGTGAGGCGGAGTTGCATTGGGTCTCTGAAGAGACGAGAGACGAAGGAGGGGGGGTTCTGAGAGGGGTAAAGGGGTTTGGATTTTGGGTATATTAAAATGGGTGATTAATTCGGGCCGTTGGATAATTGGAATCCAACGGCTCAGATTAGCTCATTAAACGAAACGGGGTCGTTTTGGTTTCATGGAGGGCAGACCGGTTCAGGGGCAGGTCAGGGTCGGGTAATGGAAATGGGGCGAAGTTTTGGTCGTTGGATGTAGATGAATGGACGGTTGAGATCTATTGAAATCGAAACGACGTAGTTCTGTCCCTATACTACGTCGTTTCGATGGTTTCAAAGGCTGGAAGTTTGGACCGGGTATGGGGCATGTTTTTTGGGCTGGGTTAATTGATTTTGGCTTGGGATTTAATTTAAATTTGGCCCAAATTTGACTTCCTTCTCTTTCATTAATTCTTTTTCTTTTCTTTTCTTCTTTTTTCTTTTAAAAATTAAACTTAAAAATCCTAAATTAAATTATAGAAGACCTAAATTAGCTTAAAATATTAATTAACTATTAATAACACCTATCACAAATAATTAAACACTTAAATTAAAAGAAAATCACACAATTTGACCAAAATACAAAAATATGTTATTTTTGTGAATTTTCATTTTTGTAAAACACCTAATTATTAATTAATTAATGTAAAAATCAAATCTTAATTGCAAATTCTATATTTTTTTGTATTTTTGATGCATTAATAAAATTAAACATGCACACAAATACATGCAAACAATCAGGAAAATCACACAATAATTCCTAAAATAACACATAATCAAAGCCAAGACCTAATTTTGGGAATTATTTTGGAGTAATTCGTATGAGGCAAAAATCACGTGCTCACAGGTATTATCCAAAATCGTGTCTTCTTCTTCAAGTGGCAGAGAGTGGTTTTTTATTTTAATATTGAAATCAGTGTGATCTCCTAAATTATACAGAGGTATGAAAGAGTTGGAACTTTGTTTGTTCAAATTATACAGAGGTATGAAAGAGTTGGAACTTTGTTTGTTCCTATACGCTAGTTTTTGTGAGGTTAGGAACTTGCCAGATTTTACTTCGAATATATTGACGTTTATACCTGTTAGTGGCATGTCGTCCAGCTTTTTTGTTGAGTTTTTTATTGAGTCTTTCTTTTTTCCTTTATTGATGGAGACTGTCTTCCAAACTTCTTTTTTTCCTTCATGTAGTTGAGTAGTGTTGTGGGAAGTCTCTAACCTTGTCTCTTGTCTAGCTTCTTTATGCTTGATAAGGTTGCATTGTCTTGTGGAATGACCCAGGCGACCATAATTTTTGCACAGTAGGTTCTCACCTTCATAGTGTATATGTTGTTTATGAGATCTTATGTAGATGAAAGGTTTCACTAGCTTATTTAGAGGCAATTCCACACATAATCGTGCATATCGACCACGTAGGGCTGCTGAGGTACATGCATATATTTTCAGGAGCCTTCCTATTGTACTTTCAACTTTTTATAGGATTTCTCCATCATAAAATTCGTTAGGAAGTTGAGGTAGGCGAATCCAGATTGCACTGAAGGACTACTTCGCTTGAGATGATACAAAATTTGGCTCCCAGCGTTGAACGGATAGGAAGTGTCCCTAAATGAACTATGGCCCATTTTGAAGGGAGTTAGCCATGTTTTCTTCTTTGTTGAAGCATACAATGTAATAGTCCTCCCCCATGTCGATTAGAGGAAAAGGCTCGGAGGGTTTTCACAGCTCTAATAATTTTTTCTAAAGGATTTTCTTACCTTGTAATTTAATTATTAGGGAGAATATCCATGGGTATGTTTGTCTTCCATAGTAATTGGGAAAGAGTAGTTATTGCTATGACTTGTCTCTAGTTGAGTTACCTCGTTAGGAGTAGTAGCATTAGTTTCCATGGGAACTTGGTGGGAGAGTAGGGATATGATAGAAATATTTTTTTCAAGTTCGTTGGCCATTAATTTTTCCTTGAAGGTCGAGGATTCAGTTTCCATTAATGCTAGCCGGGGATTTATGTCCAGTGGTTTGGGAGGTGTTGTGTCTTGGTTGGTGTATTGGGACATCTAGGAGGTCAGTATTGAAGAAGCAAAAACCAATTTCAGAATCCAATTTCAACAACTATTAACTATTTAGCATATTTAGTGGAAATAGTACTACTCCTGGACTTTTGTTTGAATTAACATATATATTCCCTTGAGAATCATGCATCCATCGTTTATGAGAGAGCTATTAGGAAAACAAATTCTATTCAAAAATTACAAAACTTCTCTTTTCGGTTTATAATACAAGGGTTGGGATTTTTCCGTATTGGCTTGTGTTCTTTCTGATTTGCTGCTAAAAATCCGTTAAGGCAAACTTGCTGAAAATTTGGCTATGTATTAAGAAAGGCCGAGTCAAGTGCGCAACTTGACTGCTGCACGGGTGTGACTTTGGACTAACCAAAAACTCCCCCGTGACAACTGGTATTAGAGAGGAGCAAGGTTCGTAGCGGTGGCAGATCGACCAGTGGTAGATTTCGTGGTGCTATTTGAGAACATGGCTGGTGGCACAAATGGTGAACTGCGTTAAAGGGTGGAGTAGTTGGAAGCACTCGTTGGCCAGGCTCTTGAAATAGTTGCTGATTCTTCTGTTCTTGCAAGAATGGCATATTTAGAGGCAGATTATGCGGCGAGACATAAGACTACGCTGGCAGAAATAGACTTGGTACGCCAAGAAAAGGAAGAACTGCGCGAGGAGGTGGTTCAACTTCGAAGGGCATTGCAAAATACTGTCCCTAGAAGTGATGAACTCACCAAGTTGAGGATTTCGGAGCCAAAGGCTTATGGTGGTGCAAGAAGTGCCAAAGAACTAGAAAGTTTCTTGTGGGATATGGAGCAGTATTTCTAGGCTGCTCCTGTGCCGGATGATGAAAAGGTGACCATCACACCTATGTATTTGACTGATTATGCAAAAGAGTGGTGGCATACATAAGTGGTAGAAGTGGAAATGTCACGACCCAAAATCTAACCATGGTCGTGATGGCGCCTATCGTGTTACAAGGCAAGCCTATTCCCAAAATATTACTACTTATTTGATTATAAGAATTTAATAAAATATTTGCAATAATTTAATTCCTGATAAACTAAATCAACTCTAAATATAAATAATATAAAATACAAAAATGAGTCCCAAACATCGGGGTATCACTAAGTCATGAGCGTATAAAACTATGGACTAAGAAATATAACTGTCTAATTGTCCAAAATAAGAAATGACAAAAGGAATAACAAGGTCCTGTGGAATTACCAGCTACCTTGCAATCTCCACAGATAGTCGGCCTGAGCCTAACGATCGTCGTGCTCTAACTCACCTGGATCTGCACATAAAGTGCAGGGTGTAGTATGAGTACAATCACCTCAGTAGTAACAGAAATAACTAAAGAATTGAGCAGTAGTGACGAGCTGAGCAAAACAGTCCAATTATTTATTTTTAAAATTAAAAAAATAAATAGGTAAATTCCATAAAACCAACAAATGCCACAAAGAAATTAACAGGTAAATGCAGCAACATCAAAAGTAAATGCAACCTCACAGCAATGTCACTCCATCCCTCATCTCTTGCACTCAGCACTCAACACTCAACACTCAATACACTCAACACTCTGTGCTCAGTGGGGGTGTATACAGACTCCGGAGGGGCTCCTAAAGCCCAAGCGCTAAGCACGGGCAACTCATGTGCTACCATATTAATACCTGGATCCGCACGGTCAATTTACGTGCTACGCGGACAATTCACGCGCTATGATATAAATACCTGGACCCGCACGGTCAACTCATGTGCTACGCGGACAACTCACACGCTATGGAATTAATATCCTCACAACCAGGCCCTCGACCTCACTCAATCATGTACCCCACTAGCCTTACCATCATCAACAAATAAGGGGACACAACCCACATCAAGTATCACAATATATTAGCAAAAAATAGAGACTGAGGTAAACATGTACAATAACTTCTGTGACTGAGTACAGATAATGTGAGCATGAATAAATCCTAAACATGATCTCTAACATAAAGGCAAACAAGTTCAACAACAAGTAAACACATAAACACAGATAATAGTCATTAGGCTTCACATCCTCACAGGACGGACCAAGTTTCAATCCCTCGCGGTGCACACCCAAACGCCCGTCACCTAGCATGGGTATCACCACCAAACAATCATATGATTTCAATTTCTCCGCGTTTATACTCTCAAAGCCAGAGTTAAAATTATTACTTACCTTAACCGCATAAAATCCTACTCTGGGATGCCCTCGTCTCTGGACTCGGTCTCCAAAAGCTCTGAATCTAACCATAATCAGATTAATACCATCACTATGTGCTAAAGAATCGAATTCCATAATAAAAACTACAAAATATGACAAAAATTCGAAATCGGCCAAAATCTGGCACCCGAGCCCACCTCTCAGAATCACTCACAAATAGTAGAATAAAAAACCTCATTATCTCCCGAGTCTAGCCATATAAAATTTATCAAAATCGGACTCCGTTTGGTCCCTCAAATCCTCACTTAAAACTCTCCAAAACTCAAACCCTAACTCCCTCAATTTCACTTTGAAATCATCAATCAAATCCCAAAAACAATGATGGATTCATGAAATATAACTAAAATCAAGTAGAGAACACTTACCCCAATTCATATGGTAAAAATTGCCTCCACAATTGCCCAAATCCGAGCTCCCCAACTCAAAATATGACCGAATGAACAAACCCTAATTTTATATATTTTCTGCCAACTATTCTGCCTCGTTTCTTGTGCCAAACGATCCCAAAACTCATATTTTGTGCCTCCAATGGATTTCTTATGAAATTCTAGTCAAGTTAGGCTTTGAATCACTCAATTTGACCTTATAATGAATGAGATATGTAGGTTTTAATATTTGCAAATAGTGCAGATTTTTAAATATACCGTCAGTGGTAATTTCATAATTAATCTGAAAAATCTGGCAACTTAATTCTTAGTAAAATAACCATAAAATCCTCATACGATGTCCAAATTTAACGATTCTTTTTGATACGGGTACGCAATTACGATACGAATCTAATGATTCAATAAAAAAAGAAATTGGAGCTCATTTGTTCAAGATGATATCATTTATGCTTGAAGAAACGGCGTCGAAACATAAGAAAAACGAGCGCAACACAACCCAACCTCTCCAAAGCTCACCCGAGGCCCTTGGGACCTCAACCAATAATTCTAACAAATCATGTATCACTACCCGAACTTAGTCAAACCTCTGAAACACCCAAAACAACACCAAAATACCAAATCAACCTCGAATTCAAGCCTAAGAACTTCTAACTTCCAACTTTCGCCATTTCAAGACTAATTCTATCACGGACCTTCAAATTACATTCTGGACACACTCCTAAGTCTAAAATCACCCAATGAATCTAATCGAATCATAAAAATTCAAATCCAAATTCGTTTACTCATAAGTCAACTTCCGGTTGACTTTTCTAACTTAGCTTTCTAACTAAGAGACTAAGTGTTCATTTCACTCCAAACTATTCTAAACCCAAACCTACCAACTCGATACAACTCAACACAGCTTAAAAACACACAAAGAAGCAAAAATGGGGGGAAAAAGGGCTATAACTCTCAGAACGAACGACCGGGTCGTTACAGGAAAGTGCTGGACTGCCCAAGATTGAAACTTGGGAGATGCTGAAGAAGGAATTAAAATCTCAATTCCTTCCAACTAACTCGTCATGGGTTGCAAGAGATGGAATGTGTTGCTTGAAATAAAGTGGCACGGTGAGGGAGTATGTCAAGGAATTGTCGTTCTTGATGCTGAATGTAAGTAATATGGTAGAGGAAGACAAGCTGCATTACTTTATGAGCGGATTGAAGGGTTGGGCGCAATTGGAGTTGAGAAGGCAGAATGTTCAAAGCCTCTTTACTGCTATTGCGGCGGCAGATGCGTTGACTGATTTAAGCATAGGTGATGACCCTGCTGAAACTTCGTATTCAGAGTCTGACGGAAAGAAAGACAAAGCAAAGGAATGGAAGAAAAATGGGAAATGCCAAGCTGCCAAAGATGAGGGATTTGCCAAGAACGTGAGACAAGAGATTCACAATGGCAAGGAAAGGAGTGGCAAATTCAAAGGCTGTTTTACTTGTGGTGGACCGCACTTGAAGAAGGACTGTCCGGTGTAGGCTAAGGTGAATGCTATGCTGGCTGCGGAAAAACAGGAACAAGTGGCGAAGGCAAATGCCATTGTGGCAGATGTGAATGGAGCAACAGGGGCGTTGTTTGTCAACAACCCCTTGGGGATGATTAATTGAGTTGGCTCGACGAGGACGTCGATTTCAAAGTATGCGGGTGGTTTGTTAGGACCTGACTCTTTGACATTGGGCGTGGCGCGATTGTGGCAAGGATTGGTCGTGATGGTCTTGTCATTGGCTGTGCGGGCAAAACAATCATGCGGGCAACGAACAAGACATTATCATGAGGGCTGTTGTGGGAAAGTATTGGCCAAGGTCTTGGGACAGGCAAAACACATTTGGCAAAGGCTTGACAAGGCAGTGTGGGCAAAGTTGGGGCGACATGGTATGGCATGCACGCCAAAGTCAGTGGCACGGGTACTTCAGGTTGTGGCAGCAACAAGTATGGGCTAAGCTAAAATGTGGCAGTGCAGAATGATGGAAAAGGCTTTCAATAGCTAAGGTAAGGCTATGTGAAAGAAAATACAAGTAATGGCATGGGTGAAACAATGGTTGACATGGGCAAGGCAGAAACTCGACCAAGACATGTGCGAGCGGCAGTAGCGTCGGGCGTGTGCGGAAAAATCATGGGCGGCGGATTGCGGACAAGGAATTGGTGCGGAGCAATTTCAAAATGAGCCAAGGCTGGGCGCAATGCCAGCCTTGGGCATGAATCAGCTGGCCAAGTCAAGATGGCACATGCAATGCACATGCCAAAGCAGTTGACGATTAGCTTTTCATAACCTTTTGTACCCATGACTAATTTATGCTTGTATCCATTATAATTTCGCGTGTAACATGGCCTAAGTAGTTGGGGATGTCAACTACAAGTTAGGAACTGATTTAGCCTTAGCCCGACAAGTGGCAAAAGCTGTAAGCAACACGTGTCCATGTGATGTCAAGTCCTAAAGGCTACCTATGTGCTATAAATAGGTGTCTTTGGACTTAGTCAGATTTGAAGTATGCAATTTCGTGTGAAATTCATGTGGTAAACAAGAGAGAAACGTGAGGGTTTCTAAGTGTTTCAAAAGGGACTAAGGCTAGGCATTAGGCATGTCTTAGTGTTGGAAAGAACGACTTGTGTTCTTTGTCAAAAGTGGGGCTGTGATCGACTTGTGATCATAGTCAAGTGAGGGTTCCTTTGTATATTTTCGAAATTAATACAAAGGTTGGGATTTTTCCGTATTAGATTGTGTTCTTTCTGATTTGCTGCTAAAAATCCGGTAAGGACAAACTTGCTGAAAATTTGGCTAAGTGTTAAGAAAGGCTGAGTCAAGTGCGCAACTTGACTGTTGCGCGGGTGTGACTTTGGACTA
Organism: Nicotiana sylvestris; assembly: GCF_000393655.2. Classification (NCBI taxonomy): domain Eukaryota; kingdom Viridiplantae; phylum Streptophyta; class Magnoliopsida; order Solanales; family Solanaceae; genus Nicotiana; species Nicotiana sylvestris. The sequence continues at coordinate 148,717,220 of NC_091064.1, read as the reverse complement.
ACCAAAAATGCCCCCATGACATGGTCAGTCCAAAGTCGCACCCGCGCGCCAGTCAAGTTGCGCACTTGACTCAGTCTTTCTTACCACTTAGCCAAATTTTCAGCAAGTTTGGCCTTCACGGATTTCTAGCAGCAAATTAGAAAGAACACAAGTCAATACGGGAAAATTCCAACCCTTGTATTAATCTCGAAAATATACAAAGGAACCCTCACTTGACTATGATCTCAAGTCGACCACAACCCCACTTTTGACAAAGAACAGAAGTCGTTCTTTAGCCAACACTAAGATTTGCCCAATGCCTAGCCTTAGTCCCTTTTGAAACACTTAGAAACCCTCACGTTTCAAAGGTAACACACGCACGAACTAATTTCTCAAAATTTCCATTATAAGAAATACAAAATCAATTTTTATTTTGGGTCGAGCATAAGAAGAACAATAAAAAGTGAATAAAACGTGGAACAAAAGCACGATAAAAATATTATGAATTGGTTATTGGTCATTGAATAGGTTAATATAGCAGCCATGCATTAGGCATGAAATTATTTGATAGGTTAGTTTGCAATTGACAGAACTCTAAAATTGTTACAAGGAATTATATTTTGTTACAACATAACCAACTAGTGATATGATTGATTTTGACTCAGTTTTAAAATGCATTATTAGAGTCATAGACTTGCATCCTTATGTATACAATATCTCTTGTTCATATTTTGTTGATATGAGATTTGTCTATGACTCTATGGAATTATATATCCTTAGGGGTCGTTTGGTACGAGAGATTTGTCTATGATTCTATATATGGACTAAGTGTCCTTAATAAGGTTTGCTGCACCATATGGGCGGGTGCTGGGTGGGGCAAGTTTAAGCTTATGTGGGGCGGAGAGGGTTTAAGCTTATGAGGGGCGGGGCGGGTTCAAGCATTTTTTTTTTAAAATTTAACTGCGGTTGCGGGTTAGCCTTTTGTTCAGTATCTGTACCGTGCATTTGCTGGTTTTGTTAAAGAGGATTCAAATGTTTTCTTAAAGTTGTAATCTGCTTTGTCAATTGGAATTTGGTATTATAAATTTTCTGTTGCTCGTCTTTATATTTTTATTTTAGATTTTGTTAGTTCATTAATCTCCTCCTCTTTTCTTGCTCCTTTAAGCTTAAATATGTGGGTCATATTCTAGTTATAAATCTGAAAGTATTCAGATATTACCAATAATTCAAGCTCTTTTTTCTCTTTTTTGTTTTCCTTAAGTTTCTTTAACCGTTCTATAAAGACCATATCTGACTAGCACTCTTTGACCAGTTTATCTTTGTTCATATATATATATGAGAAATTTAGTGTCATATTATTAATCATTAAAATATTGACGCTTCTATTAAGTAGGAAGGTAGTATACTAGTTTTAAGAAGATATAATTAAAAATGATTATTATAATTAACTTACTAATCAAATTACTACTTTTTTTATGGAGTAATATGCTAAAACAATACTAGTAGTAGACATACGGTAGCACATGAAATACAATATTGGCATAGCTAGATCGACCAAGAAAAAGAGAAAACAAGGCCATAGGCCATCGATAATTTTTTTTTAAAAAAAAAAACAAAGAGAAATTGCTCGTTAAAATGAAAAAAGGAATTTTTTGCTTTGTGGGACGGTGCGGGACGGACTTTTGCAGGGCGAAGTGGGGCGGGGCGGGATGGATTTTTGCGGGGTGGGGCAGGTTGAAAGCAGAATGTTTTGCTATGTGGTGCGGGACAGTGCAGGTTAAACTCTATGCGGGTTAAGGCTGAACCCGTACCATAACAGCCCCGCCGTATTGCCATCTCTACATATATATCATCTAAAAAATGTGAAAATTGCTTAGACGTAGGGTGTGTTTGGCACGAAGGAAAATATTTTCTAATTTTCCCATGTTTGGTTGGATTTAATGTTTTGAAAAATATTTTCCTCGTGAACTCATTTTTCAACCAAAAAAAGAATATTTTCTTTTTAGTTATGGAGCACAAATTTCAACGTTATTTTTGCGTAAAATAAAAATAAAGACACATTAGTTCCTTTAGGTTTGTGTGAATTTTTAGAAGAATAATTAAATTTTTGAAAGGAAATAGAGTCATGAAAACATTGGGTATTTGGGGGGAGAGGGAGAGGGAGAATACAAAAAACATGGGGATTTGAGGGAATGGAGGTGAGGAGAGTAGCATAAAAAAATATTTTCTACTCTCTTACCAAACACTAGAAAATATTTTTCGGAAATTTTTTTTCACTCACCAACCAAACAAAGGGAAATAAATGATAAAACCACTCATTTTTCACCATGCCTTCATACCAAACACACCCGTAGTTGAAGTTTGTTTCACCACTTATCTTAATAATATGAGATTTGTCTATATTCAACGAATGCGATTAGGTCCACTATCGCCCAATGTTACAGTAAAAATTGCACAGGGCGCCCTATTTGGTCGCCCCCATTTAACTTATATTTATTTTTTAAAAAACTTTCAACTTGTACCCACTTTTTAAACAACTTCAGCCCCCTTTCTCCTCCTCCTTCTCCTCCTCAAAGTTATATCCGCCTTTTATTTCTCAAACTTCTCCTTCTCCCTTTTCTGCAAGAAATTTGTTACGGCTATGTATATAACCTGTATTCACACAAAGAAAATTCACAATTAACAACAACCATAATTTCATCTATTAAAGAAAAATTAAGAAACTTATAATTAATTACCCCTATAGTGAGAACAGATAAGCCAACGAAAAGGAGAGTTGATATGATGGTTGACACTCCATCATCACTGGTGGAAGAAACTAATTGCTCTGTATTTTCAGTTGTAGAAACTATTTGCTCAGTGGTTGGATTTGCTTCTGATAGCAAGAAATTTCCAGAAATAGTGGAAACCATAAGCCAGTTACAAAACAAAAACTTCAGCTCTAGAGCTGAAGTTTGTCAGTTACAAAACAAAAACTTCAGCTCTAGAGCTGAAGTTCGCCAGTTACAAAAATAAAAACTTCGCTAGTTACAAACAAAAACTTCAGCTCTAGAGCTGAAGTTCGCCAGTTACAAATCGCGAGTTACAAAACAAAAACTTCAGCTCTAGAGGTGAACTTCAGGCCTGGCTATTAGAATGCTGAAGTTTTTGCGTGATTGCCTTTGCTACTTCAACCCGTATGCTGAAATTATGCGAAAAAGCGGGTACGCTTGTAATTTTTTTTACAAAACGAACACAAATTATAACGTGACACAAAAAACGAGTATAGATGCAAATGCCCCAATGTTACACGTGAAGTGGTACTTATTTAGAATGTAACAACTTTACTGACTATTGATATTGTTCACTTTGGATATGAGGTCGTATGACTTTGAAACACATAAGGCTTACTTCCTATGCAACATTTCTTTCGTGTTTTGCCACTATGGAATATGTTAGCAAATAGCAATGTTTCAATTGCCTGCCATCGTAATTTCATCTTAGGCTGAAAACAATCTGTAAGAAAATGTATCTATTTAAATGCAGGATTAGTTTTATTGATGGTCATTCAACTATCTTTCAATTTCACTAAACTCATTCAACTATTTTTTATTACTTAAAAGTAACTAAACTTTATCTTCGTCACTTAAAATCATTTTCGCTCAAAACCCCACCATAAATATGACATGGCATAAACTTCAATAAGAAAAATCCAAAAATAAATGCCACATAAGCTTAAATGGATCATACCCATTTTAGATCCATTTCTTCCTTAATGTGATTTGACCCATAACCCAAATGCTTTCAATAAAAAAATATTAAATTTCACATTAATTTAAAATGATTATCATATACTATAAAATTCTTGCCTTTTCTGTTACGTAATGCCCATTTATAATTATTTTATGCTAAAAAAATTTTATCTTGTTTGTATGCCCCATCCGAGTCGTTTTATTATTATAACTCTAATGTTAAAATACTACTGTATCCAACTCACATAACATATTTATAATTTTCTAGTGAAACTAAAATAGTATTGTATTCATCTCACATAACATATTAATGTATTATAAGCATACAAGAATAATAATAAAGTTAATAAGAGTCTATTTTCACAATGAACATGTAATTACAAACAACCTATTGCAATTGTTTAGACAAAAGAAAGATTGTATTTGTACGATAAAAAACCCCACAAAAATCGAAAGACCTAATTTTATTAGGGGTGTGTGTTTTCCCCCTATTGAAGCTCATTTGGGTTATGAGTCAAATCACATTAAGGAAGAAATGGATTTAAAGTTGGTATGATCCATTTAAGCTTATGTGACATTTATTTTTGGATTTTCTCATTAAAGTTTATGTCATATCATATTTATGATAGGGTTTTGAGCCAAAATAACTTTTAAGTGACAATGATAAAGTTTAGTTACTTTTAAGTGACAAAAAATAACTGAGTGACTTTAGATCAACCCTTTAAATGCATGAACCACAACAACTTATTTCTTTTTCAAAAAGAAAATGAGATAAACTCTAATCTTATGTATGACTGTGACCTTTTATTAATTTCTTTCACTTTTATTAACTTCTATCTCACATTTGTCTGATCATTTCATTTGTCACAAGTATAAAAAAAAAAATCATTGTTAGATGGCGTTCCTTTTAGGAGTATTTATTAGAATCCTAAATAAGGTATAAAGTCAAAGAGAAAAAGACCAAAATCCACCTCTAACAAAAAACCAAAAGAACATCTATAACTTAAAATCTGGTAGTTTAACTCAATAGAGAAAAAAATCAAAAGTCGTAAATATACTCATTATTTTTTTAGGTAACATGGGCTAAACTTGTATTAATAGCCAAGAATTTGTTCCACTAATTGTCAATATTTAACTTTGTAAAAGGAATCAAATAAACAATTCCAAGATCTGATTCACATCTGAATCAACTGATACCTGCCTCATGGCTCATCCCCTTATTATATATATATATTGACCAAAATGTGAACCACTTTTTATGGTCTTTTCTGCTCTGGTTTCCTTTTTACTGTACTTCTTAATTAAATATTCATTAAAATAAATCACACGTATCCAACATTGTGTTAGGTGAGAATTGAGTGGTCCAAGTTTTGCTTTTGCTTTTGCTTTATTTAGTGAGAACTGAAAAGAGCAATAATAATGTCTTTGATTGTTTACCTTTTTACTCTTTTTCTTTTTCCCCCACGTTGGGTACGAATATAGGCTTTCAGACTTGTTTCTTTTAATAATAATGGTCTTTCATTGTTTAGCTTTTTACTCTTTTTCTTGTTTCCCCACGTTGGGGTAAGAATAAAGGCTTTCGGACTTGTTTCTTTTTTCCTGATAAGGTCCAAGAAAAAGGGCCAACACCATTATTATCCTTTCGTTTATATTGCAACTTTGATAATCTAATGCAGAAAAAAAAGTTTAGATTATCTAATCATGTATTGGTGAATTTATCCAAAAAAGAATGAAAATAGCTAAAAACTTATCAAACTTTCCTAAGTTGTATAGAGGCCCGTTGACATTTTTTAAACGAATTCGTCTTTTTTTTTGTTTTTTGTTTTCCTTATGTTATAACTATGCATTTTGTAAGATTTAGTTACTAAGACCATATTGAAGAATGAGTGAAATGTATTCCCTAAATTAGACCATGACATTTGGTCTTTTTATTATACACGACCAACGATTATCCTAACTCCGTACATAAGTAATCAGGTTATGAAAATCACACGAAAACACCATTTTGGGTTAATGTTAAACGTAATATTATATAATTAAATTTGTGAAGATCTTGTGCATGCATTTCATTTATCGTTTTACACTTGTAAAAAGTTCAATTTATTAGGATCGAGAGAACAACCTCACCAAGAGCCAAACACAAGTGACACACTAAAACTTGTCCCGTAAAGTTCTTCCCTCTAAACACGACTCTCAAATCCCACATGACTATATTGTGTTTCCTACATGAAAAGAGACTAGCCAAATATGTGAGATTAATAATTTTCTTCTACAAAAAAGGAAAACCCAATTATAATAAATATGTTGTCCATTCTTTCAAGAGATAGGAAAACCAAATAATGATAAGAAAATCAGGACAAACACATAACACAATTATATATATTAAAAATTTTGTACTCACTTTTTTTTCTTTTCAAACCAATTACTAAAATTAACTACCACCAAGAGTTACAGTCTAGTAGCTAGTACAGATTAGAAATTGCACACAAAAGAAATTTGATTTTTTTTTTTCCAGTAATATTTGTTTTATTAAAATAACTAAAAGTTGACTCAAAAAAGTTTCTCTACTTTAATTTAATAAAAAGGGAAATTGGAGAGAGAAATTTTGGAAGGAAATGAACGTGAAGTGAAGGAGTAGTTGCCTTCGGAACCCACTTAATGCGATTCACAACGCGGGCCCACACAAAATCCAAGTCTCCCATCAACAAGCCACTCAAACTGTGTCGTTTTATGCAGTTGCGATTCACATAACTAAAGTCTCATTTTCCTATATATTCACTCGTTCATTTATCCACTACGTCTAGTTGTCTCCCACTCCTATTTTTAATTTATTTTTCTTCTCCCTTTTTTCCCCATTTTCACAAAATTGAGTCTTTTAATTTCCTTGTTTGAAGCTTTATCTTGTTTTATAAAGGTTAATTTGTGCTAGTTGAAAGTAATATTTTTTTGGTTATGGCGGGAGTTGGAACAAGGTGGAAGATTTTTAGGCCACTGTTGTCAATTTCTTGGAGTTTTCTTTTGGCTGCAATTTTTGTTTCAGCTGAAAGAAGTTTGAAGAGGGAACAAATATATAATAATGCAACTCATCAGCAGCAGTCAGATGCTAATTACCTTACTGATGTTGTCAATTTCTTGTGGAAGCCTAATGAATCTGGTTACCAACATGTTTGGCCGGTGATTAAATATTCTTCATTTTAAATGAACTTTTAGTTTTGTTGTATTCTGTTTGTAGCTTTGAATTTTTAGAGCTTGTAGTGATTTGTTATTGTTATGTGATCTGCAAGATTGATTGATAGTGGTAGTTGGTATTTTACTTAAACATGATTTTGCTGATTAGGTGGGACCATTTAATGGACTAATATTGAATCTATGAGTAGCTTAGCTAATTGAGCGAGAGTAAATTGAACCCAAATCCAAGCAGTCCAATTGGATGCTACCTCAGTCCATTTGATTTACTGAGTTTGAAAACTCTTATTTTGTACCTATTTAAAATTTTTAACACATATACAGGGTTTAAGCTAAAGTTATTGGAGTTATTGGGTTGAGATGAACCCGTCCCTTGTATACTAAATCCGCCCAAATGCACCAATAAGTTATCTATATGCATATTCATGTGCACTTGTGTCCCTTTTTTGCTTCCTAATTTCTTCTGAAGGTGGAGAATTTGCATGTCACTATATATATATATATATATATATATATTTACTTACCATTTGAGATCAAGAAGAGAAAAGGAAAGAAAACATATGTTCGAAAACTGATCGGTAAAAGAAAAAAATTGAATCCACATGACTAAGATGTATGAGTAAGATGGCCAATGTGAAGTTTACATTCCAGAGTAATTATGTGAGTTGATGCTTCTGATCTCTAAGATGTTGGCATTTTGGGAATCTGAGCTATGATTGAACTGCCACATTCATGAGCCATTTTGATTTATAATATTCTACTTTTATAGCTGCCCGGATATATTCAGTAGGCTCCTGTTTGGTTTAATCCTGTTGACTATGGTTGACAATGGAAGTTCTGAATGTCGCTACTGAATGTCATTGCAGGATATGAAATTTGGATGGAAAATTGTTGTCGGTTCCATAATTGGATTCTTGGGAGCAGCATTTGGGAGTGTAGGTGGTGTTGGTGGTGGTGGCATATTCGTACCTATGCTTTCTCTTATTGTTGGATTTGATCCAAAATCATCTACTGCAATTTCAAAGTGTAAGATAGGGAGCATTAGTATAACATTGACTTTTAAGGAAATTGTTTGTTCGTTTCATATCTTCAATGGCACAAATTCTAGTGTGTATTTATTTTGTGAAGTGAAGATTCTTTGCTGATCCTTCTGGACTTGCCCATGATTACTGAAGTGAGGGAACTTAATGTTAAAAAGCGAAAACAGAATGGAACTTAATGAGAAATGAGTTAATAGACCCTGAACCTTTTGCCTGGAAAAACTCCTGACTCAAGTTTTCATTGGAAGACGTTCTTCATACTCCTTATCAATAAATTTTCCTGCCCTCCACAGTCCTTGAGCCAAATTCAGTTATCTTATGGTGGCATAATGTTGGATATACTTTTCCCTTTCTGTGAGAAGTGTAATAGTAGGGTCTTTTAGCTTAAGTCGTGATTTGGATTTGTAAACAGAACCTAGAGGCTAGATAAGACAAGGTGTATATATTAGATAATTTACTCCCTGATAAATGCTTTTTCCCTTTTCTCTTCCCTTTAAGCAGGATAAGTGTAAAACCCCCTAAAATTTTCACACTATATCAGCACACTGTAGCAGGAAGTCTTAATTTCTGAATTTCCTCCTGTTATTAGCTGCTCTCTCCTGGTTAAGGGACTCAGATTCTACTCTTGGTTGTCAGGTATGATCATGGGATCTTCGGTCTCTACTGTTTACTATAATCTAAAGCTCAGGCATCCAACGATTGATATGCCTATTATTGATTATGACTTGGCTGTGCTCATCCAGCCAATGCTGATGCTTGGCATTAGTATTGGAGTTACTTTCAATGTGATATTTGCTGATTGGATGGTCACAGTTCTGCTAATAATACTCTTCATCGGTAAGACTGCACTCGAAGTTTCATGTTTCCTTTACCAACTGTTCCAACAAAACTTCTGAACTTACATGATTGTTGCAGCTACATCAACCAAGGCCTTTTTGCGAGGGGTTGAGACGTGGAAGAAAGAGACTATCATGAAAAAGGTTAACGCATAATTTCTTCCTATTTGAATACTGTCATTTATGCACTGAAACAGCACGTTTGAAGTGTTAGTGCTTTTGCTCTTTCTTTTCACCTATTCTAGTGGCATCCATTCTGTACAGTAAATAGCATGTTATATGTATGATACTACTCCTAGCATCGAGATGCCTTGTCCCATTGAATTCTAGCAAGGGTATATAAGTGAGGCCATATATGTGAAGTGTTGGTTTTTTTCATAATCATATGCAGTGGTGGATCCAGGATTTAAACTTTATGGGTTCAACCTTTAAGGTTTTTAGCATTGAACTCATTGTATTTTTAAAGTTATAGGTTCGGAGCTACTATTTATTCCAATTTTTTATTAGATTTTAAATATTAATTTTTGCTCCGCATCAAAATATTGGGTTTAATTGAACCCGGTACTAATATGGTGCATACGCCTCTGATCATATGTTTTCCTTACTTCAGGAGGCTGAGGCTGCAAAAAAGTCAGGCATAAATGGTAGGTTATAGAAACAACTTCTTTTTTATAAATGAGTTTAGTGGACTTTCAATCTCAGTGTTCTTTTCATTTCCTTTTATCTGGTTCTTTGTGCTAGGTGCTGGTGAAGAAGCAGATTACAAGCTCCTTCCTGGTGGTTCTAACGATGACACTGAAAAGAAAGGAACAGATTCTTCCGAACCTGAGGTGGCACATCTTAGATCTTGAAATGATAATATCCTGATAGTTTTGATCTAATAAGCTATGTCTTTTTAGGTGCCTATCCTGGAGAACGTTTGCTGGAAGGAAGTTGGACTCCTGTCTTTTGTTTGGGTTGCATTTCTAGGACTGCAAATTGGCAAGGTTTTCATTTCTTTCGTATCTATATTCTTTGTTTATGATCCTGTGTATACTCAGCGTTGATGCTTTGAGTTTCGATTGTTTTTTAAGTTTTTGTTAATTTTGTAAACTAACTGGCCTTTTGTGTTGTGGAAATAGAATTATACAGACAATTGTACAGCGCTATATTGGGTGGTGAACCTGTTGCAGGTTTGTGTTTATCTATGTTAAAGGTTGACACAAACTCTAAAATCCCAAAAATTATTCTAGCAATGAACATGAACTCATTCAATGTCCTGCAGATCCCAGTTTCCCTTGGAGTATCATCTTATGAAGCTATTAGCCTATACAAGGGTTGGAGAAGAATTGATTCCAAGGGAGAACAAGGAACTAACTTCCGGGTGCTGCAACTAATTGTTTATTGCTTTTTTGGAGTAGTAGCTGGTATAGTAGGCGGGCTTCTTGGTTTGGGCGGAGGATTTATCATGGGCCCTATGTTTTTGGAGCTGGGCGTTCCTCCTCAGGTATGTTTATTTGTTATCCTTAAGTGGTATGGAGCAAAAATAAAAAATTCTTTTCTTCATACACTAGGGTGCACAAATGCTACCAATCAGTAGTTGCTTTGTTTTGCTGGTTATGCATTGCTGAGTTTTATTTCGGCCGATAATAAAAAAATTTTGATGAAGTAAGGTGTTGCGTTAAAGGCATCAAGAAGATGCAGAAAAAGTACAAGTTGAAAAGCCTTGGTTAACTCCTAATACAAAAAAACCTATATACTAGGAGTTAACCAAAACCAAAAACCAAAAATATGACTATTAAGCCATAGGAAGAGCTAATAAAATCTAAGAGGGGAATAACATCATTTACAGGGGAAAGGTTATTCCAACTAACAAGGTTCATCAAACACTTAGATTTCAAGAGGCTGTTGGGAGTTGAAATACCATAAAGATATCTGGTGTTCTCTGTCCAAAACAACAACAACAACAACAACAACAACAACAACAACAACCCAGTATAATCCCACTTAGTGGGGTCTGGGGAGGGTAATAGGTACGCAGACCTTACCCCTACCCTGGGGTAGAGAGGCTGTTTCCAAATAGACCCCAACATCCTTCCCTCCAAGAACTTCCCACCTTGCTCTTGGGAAGACTCGAACTCACAACCTCTTGGTTGGAAGTGGAGGTTGCTTACCATCAGAGCAACCCCTCTTGTCGGTGTTCTCTGTCCAAATATACCAAAAAATACATGCTGGGATCATTTGCTAGTTCTTCTTGATGGTTTTCCCAACTTTCCAAGAGCATCAACATTCAACTGCTACCTTATTATTCTGAGTGGGCCAACTGATACCAAAACTGCTAAAAACATATTCCATATATCTGCTGCCACTGAACAGTGCAAAAAAAGATGGTTTACTGATTGTGAGTTGTTGCGGCACATGTTACATCTATTTACTAGATGAAAGTTTCTTCTGCATAAGTTGTCCTGGGTCAAGATAGCATCTCTGTGGGCAGTCCGAGAGAAGCACATTACTTCTGTAGGTAGTTTTGACCTCCATATATGCTTCCATGGCCCATTCTCAATCATTCCATTTGATACACACAATTTGCTATATCCTGCCTTCACCGTATATGTACCCTTGCAAAAATTGCCCCACTTTAGGCTGTCTAGGATTTGGGGGTTTATTGTGAAGCCTTCAAGAATTCTGTATAGGTCAAAGAGTTCATCAAGTTCCCAGTCCTGCATGTTTCTCCTGAAATGAGGTTCCCATATGCTCCCTGCTCTGTTCGGGCTTATTGTTGAGTCAGGTTCAATAGCTATCTATGCCAGGGTGTGAGTCTTTTAGAGGTTGATAATATTTAATGATCATGTTCTTACCACGACCGAATAGTATTTTTAGAAACTGAAATAGCCACAAAATTGGACAACTGGTTCGTCAAAGTTGGGAGGTTAGGGCTGCAGGCTGATCCGCCTGAGATTTATGGTGGCTTAAGCAATAAAATCTAAGCCAGACCAAACTTGTGTATGGGCAACAAACCTTTTGGAGATTCTCAGAAGCTAATGTGTTGGTACTCAAAAAGACAATTTGAAGTTTTTAATCCATGCTTTCTAGCATTTAATTTTTTGGATCCAAAGTCAAAGGGATCTTAAACACAGATGAATTCTTGATTTCCTGGATTGAAAGGGAAACTCAAACAGTGAGAGTCAAAGATAAGGTGCCCCAAATATCTTGATTTAAGAAAGATGGCCTAAAGATTTTTGTTAGAGACGATTTCAGTTATTATTTTCTTAGTAATGTATATATATGCCTCTTAATTTTCAACAACTTCCGTGGTCAATAGAAACATTGGCTTCACCTATAAAAGTCTCTGCTGAATAATGTCCACTTAAGTTTATGAGGGGTTTGCCTTTTGAAGTGTAGAATTCAGCATAACTCTTGGATACTTCGTTTCTCGACAAATTGGAATAGTATTTGTGTATTATAACATTCACGTATCATCTTCCTCTAGCTTCATGCATGAATCGTTTCCCGTTTTTCCTTCCATGTTTCGTTTTACCTATAGTTCTATATACTCGTGTTAATCTTACAGCTAAAAGTGCTTTTCTTGTCATCTTTGAAGTTTCTCATAATTTGTTTATTCCCCTATGCGGCTGAGGTTTTCTTTGTTTGTTTTTGCTTGATTGCATTAGAAATCTGAATTACAGTAAAATGAGTAGTTTGATGCATTGTCTTTAGCAGCGGTATATATGAAAAGCAGACTATTTTTTTGTGATAAGGATGAAAAGCATCCATGCTTTGTAGTCTTTATACAATTATAAAGCTGTGTATGTATATTTTCAAAATTCAGTTGGTAGTTGGATAGTACAAATAGCAAAGAGTTAAGCTACCATTTTTCCTTCACTGAAGTGTCCATGGCTGAACTCAAGGGTGTTTTGGATGAAGAATCTTCTTACTTGTGATCTGTGTTCATATCTATTCAACTTCTTATCATACTTTATAGCCATTGTCTCATGTAACTGTGTTTTCTGCTATTAGGTTTCAAGTGCAACTGCCACCTTTGCAATGATGTTCTCCTCATCAATGTCTGTTGTAGAGTATTACCTTCTAAAACGTTTTCCAGTTCCTTATGGTATGTGTGTGCTGATCCCTTAAATTAACGGGTTATAAGGTAGATTTTTCACCTTTATATAGGAACTAAAAGTTGTATCCTTGCCGCAGCTGCGTACTTCGTTGCCGTGGCAACTGTTGCTGCTTTAGTTGGGCAACATGTTGTGAGGAGGATGATTGTGATACTAGGAAGAGCATCACTTATCATCTTTATACTTGCCTTTACAATTTTTGTGAGCGCAATTTCACTAGGTACGGATCTATCAGCATCAATACATAAACAACCCTCCTGTATGAATCATCACTTCATTCAGCATTTCAGATCGTATTGGTATTAGAATTTTCTTTTCTGGTTTGACAGGTGGGGTTGGAATCTCGAACATGATTGGGAAGATCGAGCGCCATGAATACATGGGCTTCGAGAACCTTTGCAAATATGATCCTTAATTAAGTACAAGTTAGGTGAAGCAAACTGGTCGTACATAGTGCTTCACTAACTTGAATTCTTGGCTAGGTGGAAGAAGATATCCACCGTCTCAAATTAGCTAGTTCCATTCTACATTAGCTATATGCCGGCAGTAAATCTGCTGTGGAAAGATTTCTGCTCTTGGGAAGTTTGCTGTGGGATTTGCCCTTTGTTATCAATTTGCATGAAATGAGATTCAGTTTTGAAATTGAACACCAGAAATAATAGGAAAAAAAATAGAAATGGGAATTCTTAATTTCATTTTATTTGTAAAACCGTGCTCTCGTTGTGTAAAATACTACCATGGAAGATAATCTGAATTGGTTTGATGTCATGACTGTTTATTTCGATCGCCAGCAGTTGTACTTGAGCTTTTTAATTCACGTCTCTTTCAAGGAAAATGCTATTATTGATATCTAATATATTGAGAATATGGTCTAAGACAGGATGAACATTTTTCTCTAAAGAAAGAAAATGATGATTTCTCCTTATATATATATATATATACCTACCTACGTTGATAATTCATGTAATGCTTTGTGTTTTAAAGGCCTTTTGAAGTGTGAATAATGCCATACCTTTTGTGACATATAAAATTATGTTACTTGTCCCTTCATACTCTGCATCTTTACCTAATGTCCTAATCCAATGGCACGGGTGAAAGTTCGGTCAAAATCTGCAAAAACTAGAAATATACTATGAAATACTTTAGAGAAAGAAGGGCTCCAGTGGGTTACGACTTACGAGGAAACGGGACCTTTGATGACTATGGAATTCCTGGGAACCTATTGGTTTTAGATGGGAAAAATACTTACTTACACTTGATGTTTATGTTAAGTCAATAAATGCATGACATATGTCTTTTACATACACTTATGGCTTAACCAAAGTTAGTATGGTTTCTCACTTAGTCATAATAAATTGATATAGACATTGGGTGCGAGTAAAAAAAGTAGCATGATGCACAAAGTATCTCACATTCACACAAGATTCGAGAAATGACCGCATACTAATGAGTAATATAGACAATCTATCATAATGCAAGCATTAGTGTTTTCTAATGGGTGTGAGTAGTATTTTCTAAATTGGGAGACTGCATGCTTGATCTAGCTAGAAACTGCTACTATAAAATTACCAGCCTCGATTAATGGATCTCACGATTGAAGCTATCACATCTGTGTTTTCTAACCGTTCAATCTTGACCTCTATATTTTCTGGAGATATATACTTGTTCTAAATGTGTGAATGTAATGAGCTACATATGAAAACCAGAAAGTTTTGTTTTTATTTTTTATGAGTGTTTGGATTTGGTTTTGGGATTATTCTGAGTGAATTCATTTTGTTTTTGTTCCGTTTTCTGAACAAAACAAAGCAAAGTGTGTCTGGGCAAAAAAACAAAAATAATTGTAGTTGAACAACTTGTCCTCTGATGGTGGATGAATGAGCTGTTAGTAATCTGTTTCGAAAATATATTCAAAAATAAAAAATGCTATAAAAGCATAAATGCAGAAGAATAGAATTATTCCGAGCCAATTGAATTCACAGTGTTTCCTTAAGGAACTTAATCCCCTCCTAGTACTCGAGGTTTAGGATTATTTCCTCCCAGGATAGAACAGATTACCCTCATGGTGTAGCGGTACTTCAAACCCCAGTGACAACGAACACAAAGGATGATAATAAATCACACTTACTGCTTTCTTTTCTGTTAAACAATGCAGAAAGAAGAAGGATAAATCAGAATTTTCGTAAGGAAAATCTGAGGGAGAGTTCATGTATTTATAGTAAAAAAACGTTAGGTTATACTGAAGAGTTACAACTCTTCATGTAAGATTGCAACTCAAAATGGTTGTTTTATAAAACGGCCATTTATGCAAACTGCCAAATTTAAATTATAACGGAAAATTTAAAACAGAGGAAATTGAATTACCGTTACAGAAACGATCTGATTTGGATTAATTAATATTACGTTAATATTAACAAATAAATTTAGCCCAAAAGATTAATCAATCAATCAAATCATTTGACCAAATACAAATCTCAATCCGAAGCCGAGTCGAGCGAGCGAGAGACGACGACGATGGCGCGAGGCTTGCCTCTTCTCAACTCTTTAACAGCTAGAAGAAGTGCAATTGTATATAAACCTATCAAAACTCTTTTCCTCCTCCAATATGGGACAATGTCCCTTTGGAAAAGAGGAAAATTCAAAAAAATTCATTTTCCCCCCATTTTCTATTTTAAGCTCTAAGAAGCTTAAACCCAACAATCCCCTACATGAATGGGAAATGCTATATCACGGAAATATGCATGAAAAACTGTGCGATTACAAGCAAGGATTAATCGCATCTGGATAAATAGGTTTTCCTTTGAACTTTCTACTGTGAACTTATATCGGATATACTCGATCAATCGGTAGATTTGATATCTTTGAACCATCGAACTTTGGTGTATACCCAGACAATCATAAGTCACAAGATCAACCCTTAACCGTCTTTGGTTCTCATTGTTGTGTTCGTTTCAGCCATGAACAACTCCTAGTTTCATAAGTGCGTGGAGAACTAGCCTTGAAAAATTCTCCTTGAAGCGGCTAACACTTTGCACTTACATAGGTGATCCCTAAACGTGTCATCCCGTAGATACACTTTTTGATATACCCCGTATCAAGTTTAGAAACCATTAAAAAGAATTAATGTTTTTTCCTTGGTACTGAACATTGTCTCATTACGAGAATGGACCAAAAATTTTAGTTGATAATGTTGAACCGTCATTAATGACTTTGTTTGATCTCCTTGAACATAGATCTTGGGATCTCCAGTCTTCTAGGTAGAGTTATCGCCACAATGACTTGTCCTCGGCCGTAGTCTCATTTCCCTCAATGATCTTTCAACTACCTCTCTAGTTAGGCCTTTTCTAAGTGGATCCGATACATTGTGGCTTGACTTTACGTAGTCAATTGTGATGACCCCCTAGAGAGTAGTTGCCTAACGGTTTTATGTCTTCGTCGTATATGACGAGATTTACCATTATATATAATGCTCCCAGCCCTTCCAATTGCCGCTTCACTATCGCAATGTATGCATATTGGTGCCAATGGTTTGGGCCAAAATGAAATAACTTCCAAGAAATTTCGGAGCCATTCAGCTTCTTCACCGGCTTTATCTAAGGCTATAAATTCAGCCTCCATTGTAGAGCGGGCAATACACGTTTGTTTGGATGACTTCCAACCGCTCCTCCACCAATAATGAATACATATCCACTTGTGGACTTAGAATCAGTTGAACCGGTGATCCAATTTGCATCACAGTATCCCTCAATGACCGTAGGATAAATTACTGTAGTGCAAAGCAAAGTCCTGGGTATGTTTTAAATATCCCAAAACTCATTTCATCCCCATCCAATGAGATTGACTTGGATTACTCGTGTATCGACTCAATTTACTTATAACACAAGTTATATCTGGTTGAGTACAATTCATGATATACATTAAACATCCTAGCACATGTGCATAATTCAATTGTGTTATATTTTGGCCTTTGTTCTTTGCAAGTGCAAAATTCACGTCAATTGGAGTCTTTGCAACTTTAAAATCTAAGTACTAGAATTTTTCAAGTACTGTTTTTATATAATGAGATTGTGACAAAGCTTGAAGAGTCTTATGGATCTTAATACCCAGAATTAAATCGGCAACTCCCAAGTCTTTCATATCAAACTTGCTAGTTAGCATACGTTTGGTCGCATTTGTGTTGGCAATGTCATTACTTATTATCAGCATATCATCCACATATAAGCAAACAATGACTATGTGATTTGTAATATTTTAATGTACACACATTTATCACATTCATTTATCTTAAAACTATTTGACAATATTGTTTGGTCAAATTTCATATGCCATTGTTTGGGTGCTTGTTTTAGTCCGTAAAGCGACTTAACAAGTTTACATACCTTCTTATCTTTACCTGGAAATACAAACCCTTCAGGTTGTTCCATGTAAATTTTTTCCTCCAAATCTCCATTTAAGAAAGTCGTTTTAACGTCCATTTGATGAATTTCAAAACCATATACCGCAGCTAATGCTACTAACGTTTGTATGGACGTAATTCTTATAACTGAAGAGTATGTATCAAAATAGTCAAGGTCTTCTTGTTGTCTATACCCTTTGACCATTATTCTTGCCTTATATTTATCAATAGTACCACCATCTTTCATTTTTCTCTTAAAAATCCATTTAGAACCCAATGGTTTATTTCCTGGAGGAAGATCAACCACTTCCTATGTATGGTTGTTCAGTATGGATTCTATTTCACTATTGATTGCCTCTTTCCAAAATAATGATTCCGAAGAATACATAGATTCTTTAAATGTTCGAGGCTTATTTTCCAATAAGAAAGTCACAAAATCTGGTCCAAATGAAGTAGACGTTCTTTGACGTTTACTACGTCTTGGATCCTCCTGATTATACGTACTTTTTTTTGTTTCTTCCCGAGGTCGTTTATATCCTTCACCTATCAACTCACATTCCTTTTTATACGGATATATATTTTCGAAGAACTCAGCATTATCTGATTCTATAACCGTATTACTATGAATGTCAGAATTTTCTGATTTATGCACTAGAAATCGATATGATTTACTATTGGTCACATATTCTATGAAAACACAATCAACGATTTTCAGTTCTATCTTTACCCTTTTGGGTTTAGGAACTTGTACTTTTGCTAAACACCCCCACACTTTGAAATAATTCAAGTTGGGCTTCCTTCCTTTACATTTTTCATATGGAATGGATTGCATTTTGCTATTGGGTACTCGATTTAATATCCTATTAGCCGTAAGAATAGATTCCCCCACAAGTTCTGTGGCAAACTAGAACTTATCAACAAAGCGTTCATCATTTACTTTAATGATTGATTCCTTCTTTCCGCAATCCCATTGGATTGGGGCGGGTAAAGGGCCGTTGTTTGATGAATAATTCCATATTCTAAACATATCCCTTCAAAAGGAGATTCATATTCACCTCCCCTATCACTTCTTATCATTTTGATTTTCTGGTTAAGTTGCGTTTTTACTTCATTTTTGTATTTCTTGAATGTATATATTTCTTCATCTTTACTATTAAGTTAGTAAACATAGCAATATCGAGTTGGTCAATAAAAATTATGAAATACTTCTTTCCACCGCGAGATGGTATTGATTTTATGTCGCAAATATCCATGTGAATTAAGTCTAAAGAATTTGAATTCCTTTCAACTGTTTTATAAGGATTTTAACATACTTAGATTCCACACATATTTGACATTGTGATTTGTCGCATTCAAACTTAGGCAATACTTCCAAATTAATCATTTTCACAAGGTTTTATAATTGACATGTCCCAAACATATATGCTATAAATCATTTGACTCAAGTAAGTAAGAAGAAGCTAAAATTTTATTATTGTCAACGACCATTACATTCAGCTTAAAAAGTCCCTCAGTAAAGTAACCTTTTCCTAATTGTCGTGCCCCTTTTTCTCGTGAAATTGGGTTTCGACACGTGACAACTCTTTTAAGGAATGGTTTAAAACAGAGAGTCGTCACCTAATGAGTTAAGGTGCGTTAGGGCACTTATTTGCAGATAATTCTGTCTAACTAATTTGCGTCATCAAAAATCGGGCAAGAGCTCGAAATTACCTTGAAGAGAAGGTGTTAGGCACTTTTCGAGGTCCACAATTATGGGTCCCGGCCGAACTCAATTATATGAATTGGTCTATGTGATCAAAGATGTCAAAACAAAGGGCTTTGGAGAGTTCATTATTAAACACAAATAATTGATTGAAAGGCAAGGTGGGCTAAATTGTTTAGCCTAAAGGATCACCCCTGCAACATAAATAATACTTCGTAACTCCCTCGAGATGGCGTTTTACTCATATTATTCAGCGGGCACAGAGTATCATCTCCTGCTACCCAATTACTATCTTTAAGTTGTTTGCCTAAAGCGCACTAGTCAGCTCTAAGTCGTATCCTACGCGTGCACTACCCATCCCATGCCTATGGTCCAGGAGGCATTTGGATCTCTATCTTGGGGTGGTTCTAGACTTAACTTAGGTTGCTCAAAAGGAAAAATACTAAGTGACATACAAAATAGTTTAGGACTTTCACGTACATGCAAGTAAGGGCTCAAGTTAGCCTCCGCATTTAGACAACAAATGCATGCCAAACTGATTAATATGACAGATTTTAATTAATTAAAGTTGCAGAGTACTATAGGCAGGATCTCTATGTGATACTGAACGAGGGAGCAGACAGTTATAAGTAAAAGCTATTTCCTTAATACGATTACCAAAACCTACATAATTTGCCTATTTATTTCAGCATAATGAGATTAAAACTACTGGTATGATGTCTAGGTGTTTTACGCGATAATAAATAGTGGCAATCATAGAAGTATATTCAGAATCACTTGTTTTGATCCTATAGGCATGTTTTCTAGTGAGGTAATAATACAGTGTTTGAAAAACTCCTAAACAAACGGGCAAGATGATAATTGAACAGATTCAGACCTATAAGCATGTTTTCTACAATTAATCCGATTTATATCCTATAGACATGATTTCTATAATTCGTGGATAGAGCAGCATGTAAACAGAATTTTGAATCACACTATTTCTAACAAGCAGAAATAGAACTCAATTGAACCAAGTATTGAACCTATAGGCAGGATTGCTAACATATGATGACTGATCATAACAAAGTAACTATAGGCATTATTCTAACACACGACATATAATAACACATCATCGAACCTATAAGCATGATTTCTACCCAACTTGTTTCAAGTATAAGATAAAAATCCCTTTCCCAATTTCACTAATACCCCAAAATATTATTACAATAATTATTGCAAACCCAAAATAAATGTTATAAATTACAGAGTAGATATAGCTATAGGGAGCCTACAGCAGGCCCAAATATATCTATACAGGCCATACCTTCACTCTCACAATTCACAACAGATCCAAAATTACATATTCAAAGATACAAAACAGCCAAGGGTTGAGTGATGCACCTAGTGAGCATATGTCAAGGTTGAGCATATAGAACCAAGGCCCTAGTATGTCAGAGTTCCCAAGGGCTTCAAGAACCCAGGACAGTGCTCACACTAGGGTGGTCAAAGTATAGAACTTAGGCAACATTGGTTAAGAGTGGGATTCAAAAGAGTTCAAGTGACAGGGAAAGAAAGGACCAAAATTGGTTAAACAAGAGTTTGGGGGATTCAGACATGATCAAATTGAGTCAACAAGCAGACACTTAACTACATCATAGAACTTGAAAAAGAACTAGTTTAATGAAACTGCTAAACAAGTTTCATACTCAGCACAGTTGCAGTAACATGTTAAAAGAAAAGTTAGAAAATAACATGTTTACAAGTTTGGCAAAGTTCTAGGTACAGGGTGAGTTAAAGCATGTTTGAATTAGGTTAAGTACATAACCTAGTATTATTATTAAGAAAACTAGAACAACAACATTGAAAGGGGGAGGGAATCATATTAACAAAGGGGTGAACTTACAGTCATAAGTTAAGACACATATATTCAGTACAATCATGTCAGATAGCAGGTAACATTTTCATAATGGTCTAAACAAAGGTGATCCAGTTATATCAAAGGTTTATTTTCCAAGTAGAAATTTAAGTAAGATGAGACGGTCATTACAAACGAACATCAGATAGGTGTGAGGATCGAGTGATCATGTTGACATAATAGTAAAGAGGCAAATTGCAACTAGCAGCAAGAGTCACATTCATATGCATATTGGATGCAAAGGTTGATAGACATGTTCATAGACATTCAAAGGTTGATGCACTAGCTTGATAGACCTTAAAGAAGTTAAAACAACTTCAAAAAAAGTAACATTAGGAGCAATTAAGCGTTGAAGGAACTAAGACATACAAAACTGATAAAGATAATGCCTAAACATCACTCATATGCATATTGGATGCGGAATTCAATAATAATAACATGTGCGAATTAGGGATATGAAAGAATGAAAGTGCAGAAGTCAAGTGACTCACCAATTCAACGAAGAAAATGCACAGAAGGAGTATAGTAGTATCTCAGAATCAAGTGGCCTTGGCTTCCAGCCGGCCAAAGAAAGAATATAGAGTAACTTTAGGTCTAGTGAGGTATAATGAGTTCAGAAAGTTCCCGGTCCTCTAAAGGGAATGGGGGAAGGGTATATATGGTGATAGAAATAAGCATATAAATATGGAAACAAATCAGTAACATGTAAGAAAATATTTGCAGAATCAGTTATAGGTAATTTAGGGCATAAATAAAGGGATTCAACAAATTAAGGAAGTACCCCAAAATTACTCGGAGTATTTAAGGCAGAACAAATAATACCAAAAAATAAAAAAACGTTCAGAATATTAGACAGACAAAAAATTAAGGAAACCAAAATTATTAAGAATATTCGGGCAAGTATTAAAGGAATCACAAGTAATGCCAAAACAAAAGAGATTATTCAGAATACTTAAGCAAAAATTTAAGGGAACACAAATGATACCAAACAAAAAATTATTCAGCAAATAATACCAAAACAAAAGGTTATTCAGAATATTTAAGCAAATATGAAAGTAAAAGTCAGGGAAAACATAAAGAATCGAACACAGAAAGGAAAGGTTTACTAGAATCAGTAAGAAAAGGAAAGGATTCAAAACCCTAGTTTTTAGGGAAAGTATGAAACAGTAAAAAAATACAAAATAAGGTAAAAAAATCACACGAGATGAGATGAATAGAAGCAGAATAGTGTTAAAAAATCAAAAAATTGGACTTATTTAGGTCCGATTGGAAGGGTTTGAAAACTCTAATTTGGAGTAAGTAAGAATCACATAAAGATATGAACATGCTCGTTACTCACAAAGAATCAATGATGAATATAGACGCAATAGCCATAGAAATCAGTGAGTTGAACCGATTTGGTTCGATTTTGGCAAGATTTGCTTGCCATGTTAGGCAAGCAACTAAATAGGATCATAGACGAGTGGCCAGTGGTGAGGATAAGCGGATAAGGTAAGGAAATCCATGGTGGATTCCGATTTGGGTTCGGATTTGGGGGTGTTTGATAAAACGGCGGCTAGGGTTCATGAGAGATGAGAAATGAGAGAGTTCTAGGGCGGCGGGTTGGTAAGAATGATTTAGGATTTGGGGTGGGTTAGGTTTAAAGGGGCAGGTGTAACATGGACCGTTGATCTTAGAGATCAATGGTCCTGATTTAAAGAGTCTTGGGTCGAGTATTAAAATGGGTATGGGGACTGGGCTAATGGGTTTGGGCAAGGGGTATTGGGCTGGTGTAAGGGTGTTGGGTTAAACCCAAAAATAGGGGATTTTAGGGCTAGATTTTAAATACCCATTTTTAACAAATAAATAGTTTATAAAAATAATTAATAAATAACAAAAATATTATTCGTGCATGAAAATAATTTAAAATTATTACTTAAAATTATAACAATAACGACTTTTTTGTATAAATAATGTAATTATATATGCATATGGGCTATTATTGCAAAATGTGCAATTTAGCTCTAAAATGAAAAATGTAATTATGATAAATGCACTGAAAATACTTAAAACCCCATATTGGTATAAATGATAAGTTTAGATGATTAAATCGTCATAAAAATAATTTGTAGGGTAATTATTGGATATTTATATAATAAAATGCAGAAATAAATTGATTTAAAGTCTTTAAAAATCATGGAAAATTATGAAAAATACTTGTGTATGCTTGTAAATCAAATGATGATGCATATGCACTATTTTGAACGTGTGTGTGTGTGGGGGGGTGTATATATATATATATATATATATATATATATATATATATATATATTGAAAAATATGAGGGAAAATTGGGTATAAACAACTGCCCCTCTTTACCCGGAAAGGATGAAAAAGTTGTCGGGTAAAGAAATAATGACCGATTTTGACCGGATGGGGTAATTTTGAAAAATATAGGTCGGACCCTAGTTTCTGAGCTGCCTACATATCCCTGGTTTTATAGGAATCAGGTCATGTGTAGTTCTGGATCCAACGGTGGAATAAACCGATGGAGTTATTGTAAGAAAAGACAAGATATTTTGGATAGGAGAATATCGGTATTGGGAATAGATGCATCTGAAAATGATTGTGTATATTTTATTGGTTATCGGATGGGAATGGGTAACGGACGGTGCATGATTACGTTTGAAATTATTAAAGGGTGTGAACGTTGAAGGGAAACTGGAGCGAAGATTGCTCCCGTTAGGAGAACGGTTACTTCTTGGATCACCTAGAAACTCAAAATACGATGCATACAAATACATATAGATTATTGCATAAATTAAAATATGATGCAAATTCCCTCTGGACCATGGAGGTTGTCTTTGGACGGTGAGGATGATGACCTTAGACCATGACGTCCCGAGCCATGAATTGTGAGATAGGGGATTCACATGCGATGAAATTATGTTCTTGGGCTATGAAGATGGTGCCTCTGAACCATAATGACTTTGAATAATGATGTGCAATATTGAAAGATCCTCAAGCCATGGCATTGTGATGACTTAAAAGGTCATCACTTGATATACTAGTGAATTCTATGTTCCGAGGCCTTAAAATCCTTCTTTTATCCCACCTTGATTTGCGTGTGCGGTCCGAGCGTATATCTGGAATGCTTTTATGTGAAAATTTGGTAAAAATGATAATTTGGCCTTTAAAATTAAATTTAAGTTGACTTCGGTCAACATTTTGGGTAAACGGATCCGGACCCGTGATTTGATGGTCCCGGAGGATCCATAGAAAAATATGGGACTTAGGCGTATCCCCGGAATTGAATTCCGAGGTCCCAAACCCGAGAAATGAATTTTGAAGAAAATTGTTTAACTGAAATTTTAAGAGTTTTTGAAAATTTGAATGTATTTGAAATTGATAGTATCGGGCCCGTATCTTAGTTCCGGAGCTCGGTACAGGTCTTATGTGGTATTTAGGTTGAGCCTGTAAAATTTGGTAAGAAACGGACTTGATATAACGTGAATCGGACCCTCGGTTGTAAAAATTTAAACTTAAGAGTTCTTGAGATTCTTCTTTGATTTTGATGCTAAATTCTTTGTTAAAGGTGTTAATTTGGCAATTTGATAGCACGATTAAGTCCATATGATGTTTTTGAGTTAGTATGCATGTTTGGTTTGGAGTCCCGAGAGCTCGGGTGAGTTTCGGATAGGTTTCAGAAGGTTTTTACACTTAGAAAAGCTGCAGGTTTTGCTGCTTCAGGTGCACAGACATTTTGTGCATCGCGATTGCGTAGTAAGTCTCGTGATCGCTAAAGGGAACTGGGCTGGGGATGGAAATTGTTCTATGCGAACGCGAAGTAAATGACGTGAATGCGGAGCACTGGGGGGCTGCTCTACGCGAACACGACCCTTGTCCCCACAACGCATATAGTAAATTGGAGGTGGGATGGGTAGTCGTCATTTCTTCGACGCGAACGCGTATGCTGGTCCGCGAACACAAGGGTCAGGGAGGCTTACCCTTCACGAATGCGTAGGAGAACTCGCGATCGCATAAGTCCACTTCTGGTAGCTCTTCGCGATCGCGACAGTGTTCTCGCGAACGCGATGAACAATGTCGCCCAACACTTAAAACAATAGCAAAGTCGGGATTTAGCCCATATTTTCAAAACTAGAGAGCATTGAGACGATTTTCAAGGAACAAGTTCTTCCCCAAAGCATTGGTATTTGATTCTAAACATTTTTCTTTCGATTTCCCATTGCATTTCATCAATCTTCATCCAAAAATCTAGGGTTTTTATGGTAGAAATTGGAAATTTGGGTAGAGTTAGGGCTTTTTGAATAATTGGAATTTAGACCTCATTTTGGGGTCGGATTTCAAAACTAATCGCATATTTGGGCTCGTGGGTGAATGGGTGATCGGGTTTTGGTCCGAACCTCGAGTCTTGACCAAGCGGGCCCGAGGTCGATTTTTGACTTTTTGGGGAAAATGATAGAAAACCTATAATTAAGCATTGGGTATGAATTCTTTATCATTTATTGATGTTGTTAAATTAATTTAGACTAGATACAAGTAATTTGGAGGCGAATTCTGAAGGAAAAGCGACGTTTGAGGCTTGAGTTGACCGTGGAAGTTCGAGGTAAGGGTTTGGTCTAATCTTAGCTTGAGAGAATAGGTATTGTGCCTTATTTGCTATGTGCTAGTATAGTGTATGATGTATAGGTGTGGTTACGAGTATATATACGTCGTTGTCAAGTATGCCTATGAGTCGTAAATTGTAATCGTTGTGGTCTTAATAAGACTACAAATGCCTAAGTTGTTGATTCTCCGTGTTGGGCAAGAATTATGATTATTCTCGTGGTAATTGTTTACTGTTGAGTATTGCTTCCAGTTGAGGTTTTATTTGTGAAGTTAAATGTTGGTACAAGTTTGGTTATAGCTGATTTTCTTGCCGGGACGTATTTAGTTCTTACTGATTGGTTCCTTTACCGGGATCTGACTATTCTCATTGTTGATTCCCTTGCCGGGATATTATTGTTTCCTTATTGTTTCCTTGTCGGGATTATTTTGTTATTGGTGTTGAATTGTATATTGGGATCGGGTTGCACGTCGCAGTAATATTATATGGGATCGGGTTGCACGTCGCAACAGTGAGATATGATTGGATCGGGTTGCACGCTGCAACAATAATATATAATTGGATCGGGTTGCACGCCGCAACAGTGATATATGAGTTGGATCGGGTTGCGCGCCGCAACAATAAAGAATAAAAGTGGATATTGATTTGCTACTATTTTCTTATTCTTACTGATGCGAACTTTAAAATGTTCTTTATGTTTTTCTCCTGAGTTATTATTGGTACTTGATATTCCCCCGCAGCATGTTCCCCTTCCCATCTTCAACTGCTAGTTTTCATTATTATTACTTGTCGTATATGCTTTAACTGCACAGGTTTATTTGGTAGCCTTGTCCAAGCCTCGTCACTACTTTGTCGAGGTTAGGCTCGACACTTACCAGCATATGGGGTAGGTTGTGCTGATACTACACTCTGCACTGTGTGAAGATCTCGGTACCAAAGCTTTTGGACCTTAGAGTGGTTGTTGCCTTCAGTCCAGCGGAGACCCGAGGTAGTCCTGCAAGCGTCTGCAGGCCTTGGCGTCTCCTTCTATCTTTATATTCTATTTTCATTTACTTCAGAGACAGATTGTATCTTTCTTTCCAGACAACTATTTGTAATATTCGTAATTGGTCTGTGATATTGTGACACCAGTTCTGGGTAGAGATGTATTTTGTATTTTTTGTACTCGTATTTGGCTAAGTTATCAGATTTCGTCTTCCGCATTTCTTTAATTATTATTAATATTCATCTATTGATCGCATGTTGATTTAAAATTGTTAAAAGGTTAAGAAAAAGGGCAATAAGATATATAATACTCGGTTTGCCTAGCTTTCATGAGTAGGTGCCATCACGACTCCCGAGGGTGGAAAGTCCGGGTTGTGACAGGCATGGTGTCTTCCGGATATGAGGATGATGCCTTCGGACTATGACGCATTCGGAAAATTTGGCTATGCTTCAGCCCATGAGATGCAAAGACATGATGCTTGAGATGAAACAAGACAGAGCTTTGTCTTGTGTAAGCTCGGGGGCAGAGCTTAGCCCCGAGAGAAGAGAATAATTCAAGGTTTTGAACAGCGCAACATTTGTGGTTATGCAAGGAGAGACAATGCTTAGTCTCGTGCGGGGAAGGCAAAGCTTAGCCTTATGCAGTTGAGGAGGCAGAGCTTAGCCTCATGAAAGAATGGAGACTAGGCTTAGTCTCATGCAGTGGGAAGACAGAGCTTAGCCTTATGCAGTTGAGGAGGCATGGCTTAGCCTCATGCAAGATTGGAGACAATGCTTAGTATCATGCAGCAGGAAGGCATAGCTTAGCCTTATGCAGTTGAGGAGGCAGGGATTAACCTCATGCAAGATTGGAGACAATGCTTAGTCTCATGCAATGAGAAGGCAGAGCTTAGCCTTATGCAGTTGAGGAGGTAGGGTTTAGCCTCATGCAAGATTGGAGACAATGCTTAGTCTCATGCAATGGGAAGGCAGAGCTTAACCTTATGCAGTTAAGGAGGTAGGGCTTAGCCTCATGTAAGATTGGAGACAATGCTTAGTCTTATGCAATAGGAAGGCAGAGCTTAGCCTTATGCAGTTGAGGAGGCAGGGCTTAGCCTCATGCAAGATTGGAGACAACGATTAGTCTCATGCAATGAATAGACAATAAGTGATAGCAGAGTATTTCTTAGCTGGAGATATGTTTGAGTTCGGTAGCTTTGTTGTTATGAAGACAGTGATTCTAAGGTGCGCACGTACTGGCAGTTATTTCTTGTTCCTGCATCCAAAGAAAAATTATAAGGTTTATGGGAAGGTTGGTTTGCGCCTTTTCCTGCTTGCTTTGCTCTGCATTGAAATATTGCTCGAGTTACCATGGGTAGAATCTGGCTAAAAATAAAATTTTCGAAAAATATGCGTGCATAGTTATTCAAAACATAGTAATATGTAATTTTAAATTAATTAGATAAACCAGTAACTGTGACACTATCAGAGACATTGCGACCTTCTTTCCATAGAATTTTGAGGGTCCTCCTCAAAATTCTGCCCCGATTATTCAGATAATTTTTATGGTTGATCCGCATACGGTGCCGTTGGCTGAACTTGCTCTGGATTTTTGAGGGCCCTCTTCAAAATTTTGCCCCAGTTTCTAATCATGGGGAAAATGAAGATTTATTAAGCTGTGACCGAACCCACAGGTCTGCCTACGTATCCCTTCTTAAACGGGAATTAGTTCAAGCGTAGTTCAGTTACATCAGATGAAAAAATGTAAACATAGTATCTCTTGACTACCACTGAATTGATAGCTTTTGGCCAAATTTCTCCGTCCATTTCTGCACGTATGAATGCTCCTCCTATTGGTACTCGATGAACCATGTAGGGCCCTTGCCAATTGGGTAAAAAATTTTGTTTGGCTTTATCTTGATGCGGGAAAATTCGTTTCATCACCAGCTACCCTGGTGTGAACTGTCTGGGTTTGACTCTTTTGTTGAAAGCTTTGGACATTCTGTTTTTACAAAGTTGACCATGACATATCGCATTCATTCTTTTTTCATCGACAAGAGCTAGTTGTTCGTCATGGCTTCTTATCCGTTCTGCATCACTGAGTTCAGCTTCTTGTATAATTCTTAAGGAAGGAATTTCGACCTCGACGGGAATGACGGCTTCTGTACCATAGACCAACATGTAAGGAATTGCTCCGGTTGATGTGCGAACTGTGGTATGATATCCCAATAAGACAAATGGTAATTTCTCGTGCCATTGCTTGTGGTTGTCTACCATTTTCCTTAGAATTTTCTTGATGTTCTTGTTGGAGGCTTCCAGGGCTCCATTCATCTGAGGTTTGTATGTTGTGGAATTCTTATGCTTGATTTTGAAGGCTTCACACATGGCTTTCATTAAGTCGCTTTTGAGATTGGCGGCATTGTCGGTGATGATAGATTCTGGCACCCCGAATCAGCAAACAATACGATCCCTAACAAAATTGGCGAAGACTTTCTTAGTTACAGCCTTGTAAGATACAGCCTCAACCCATTTTGTGAAGTAGTCTATGGCCACTAAAATGAACATGTGCTCGTTTGAAGCGGAAGGCTCGATCGGACCGATGACATCCATTCCCCAAGCGGCGAAAGGCCAAGGTGCACTTGTTGCATTGAGTTCATTTGGTGGTACCCTTATCATATCTGCATGTACCTGACATTGTTGACACTTTTGGACATACCTAATGTAGTCCGTTTCCATAGTCATACAAAAGTATCCTACTCTTAGTATTTTCTTGGCTAAAACGAAACCATTCATGTGTGGTTTACCGGTTCCAGCGTGTATTTCCTCGAGTAGTTTGGGAGCTTCTTTGGTGTCAATACACCGTAATAATCCTAGGTCTGGATTTCTTACAGAATTCCTCCGCTTTGGAAGAAATGATTGGATAATCTTTGGAGTGTGCATTTCTGAGTATGATTTGCATGCTCCGAGTATTCTCCTTTTGCCAAATATTCCTTGATATCGTGAAACCATGGATTCCCATTTGTTTCCTTTTGAACATGAGCACAATAAGCTGGTTGATTGTAGATCCTTACTGGAATAGGGTCGATAAAATTCTTATCTAGATGTTGTATCATGGAAGACAAAGTAGCAAGTGCATCTGCAAACTCATTCTGGATTCTCGGAATATGTTTAAATTCTTTCTTTGTGAACCTCTTCATCGACTCTTGTACGTGTTGCAGATATGACAATATTTTTGTATTCTTGGTAGCCCACTCTCCTAGAACCTGATGTACCAGAAGATCTGAATCACCAATTACTAGCAATTCCTGAATATTCATGTCGATGGCCAAATTGAGCCCCATGATGCAAGCCTCGTATTCTGCCATATTGTTGGTGCACGGAAACCTGATCTTTGCGGATACTGGATAATGTTGACCGGTTTTTGACACCAAAATGGCCCCAATACCTACCCCTTTGAAATTTGCAGCACCGTCGAAGAACATTCTCCAACCGTCGTAGGCTTTGATAATATCTTCTCCTGCAAGTGACACTTATTCATCGGGGAAAAACGTTTTCAGTGGTTCATATTCCCCTCCTACAGGATTTTCTACGAGATGATCTGCTAAAGACTGCCCCTTGACCGCCTTCTAAGTCACATAGATGATATCAAACTCACTCAGCAATATCTGCCATTTCGCTAGTTTCTCTATAGGCATTGGTTTCTAAAAGATGTATTTCAGGGGATCCATCGTTGATATGAGATACGTAGTGTATGCACAAAAGTAGTGCCTCAACTTCTGAGCTATCCACGTTAGGGCATAGCAGGTGCATTCTAGCAAAGAATATCATGCCTCATAGGGTGTGAACTTCTTACTCAAATAGTATATGGCATGTTCCTTTCTTCCCATCTTGTCGTGTTGTCCCAAAACACAATCGAAAGCTCCATCTAGTACGTACAAATAGAGTAGCAGAGGTCTATCAGGTTCTGGCGGGACCAAGACTGGTGGTGCGGATAGGTACTCCTGGATTTTGTCAAAGGCTTTTTGACATTCTTTAGTCAATCTTGTTGCAGCATCTTTCTTCGGCATTTTGAAAATTGGCTTACAGATCATGGTCGATTGTGTTATGAATCGACTGATGTAATTGAGATGCCCCAAGAAGCTCATCACATCTTTCTTGCTCTTCAGAGGTGGCAAATCTTGGATAGCTTTGACCTTTGAAGGGTCTAATTAAATCCTTCGGTGACTGACGATAAAGCCTAGCAATTTTCCAGTAGGGACTCCGAAGGCACACTTTGTAGGATTCAGTTTCATGTACATTCGAAGCCGATTAAAGAATTTCCTTAAATCTGTTATATGATTTGTGCTTCTTCTGGATTTGATGATGACGTCATCCAAGTACACCTCTATTTCTTTGTGAATCATGTCATGAAAAATAGTCGTCATGGCTCTCATATAAGTGGCACTAGCATTCTTCAGGCCAAACGACATCATTTTATAACAATACATCCCCCACAGAGTGATAAAGGCTATTTTCTCGGTGTGAGCACGTGATTTTTGCTTCACGAAAACTACTCCCAAAGAAATCGAAAAATAAAACAAATTGCCTTCGGGTACAATTTTGAGAATTTTGCGTGACATTTTGGATAATAATTTTGTTTGTGCATGTTTATTTCTGCTTTAATTAAGAAAAAATACAAAAATATATGTTGCATGCACATTTAAGATTTAATTGTGCACTTAGGAATTAATTGAACCATGTTTTGTTTTTAAGAGAAAGAAAATCACAAAATAATGTATTTTTTGCATTTTTAGCATTTCATGTCCAAGTTATGTGATTTTATTTGATTGTGTGTGTTAATTGTTATTAAAAGTTAGTTAGTACTTTTATAAATTAATCTAGTCCTATAAGTTAATTTAGGATTTTTGGAATTTTTAGTTTTATTAGTTTAAGAAAAGAAAGGCAAAATAAAAGAGTGTTAAGTCATATTTGGGCCAAATCAATTTAAAGTCCATCATCCCAAACAATTTTTCTTCCCCTTTGAAATTGAAACCCGGATACCCAGCCCATACCCCATCCCCGACCCGGTCTGCCCCATAGCCCAAACAACCAACCCCCCCCCCCTTTCCCCATTTTCATTTTCATTTCTAAACCCCTAACAAAAAACCCTAAACCACCCGCCCCCTCTTCTCATCTTCTTCTCCAAACGACCCCTCCAGCTCCAAACAACCCCCATGGTTGCCCTCTTCTCATCTTCTTCTCCAAACGACCCCTCAAGCTCCCTCGACCTCCATGGCTGCCCTCCTTCTTCTTCTTCGAACCAACGACCACCCCACTGCCATCTCCGAGCTCCAGCCAGTCACGAGCTCCAGCCTTCACACCAGCTTTGTCCAAACGACCACCTCCCTTCATGCCAGCTTTACTACCAACGCCCACTACCATCTCCAAGCTCCCGTCGCTGCACTGCTGACCACTGGCCAGCCTTCTCCATCGACGTCCAACGCCACCAACAAACCCAACGTCGTCACTCATCAACCAGTCACCAACAGTCTGCCCCTCCAGCTCCACAGTCGTCGACCAGCAACCTTCACAGAACGACCAAACACTCCGTCAGTCATCATGCTCGAGCAGCCATGAAATTCTGGCTCAAAACCTTCAAAACCCTCTGTTAAAAAATGACTCATTTTCAGTTCGCGAGTTCGAGTTTCCGACGGGGTCTTGGTTCCAGATTTACTCGAGTTTCTTGGAATATTAGCTTGAAGCTTTTGTTCGTTATTTGCCTTTGCTGTACAGCTCTGCTCAAAGAGTTTTCTGTATTCAATCACTTGGGAAATCCATTTTT
Organism: Nicotiana sylvestris; assembly: GCF_000393655.2. Classification (NCBI taxonomy): domain Eukaryota; kingdom Viridiplantae; phylum Streptophyta; class Magnoliopsida; order Solanales; family Solanaceae; genus Nicotiana; species Nicotiana sylvestris. Next base: position 148,684,966 of record NC_091064.1, on the reverse strand, counting down.
TGGCAACAATGAAGGTCCATTTCCTTTTTATTTTTCATCTTGTCTTTTGGTTAAACTGATATCAATGAGCTGCGTGTTTCCATGATCGAACGTAGTGAGCAGCAGTACAAGTTCATGAATCTGTCGCTCTTCTTGTTTGTTTTAATTATCTTGCCTCGTTCTAGTTTCTATCTTTTCTTAGTTATGTTATGTTGTTTCTTTTCTTGTCGTTGTTCATCATTTCTTGCATATGAGGTCAGTTTGTTTTCATTCAGTATGTTGACAGTATTTATTTGTTCTTGTTTAGGTTTAATCTAGAAGTGTGTTAGTTTAATCACTGAATCTTTATTTTGATGATATTTGGTCTGAATTGAGTTTCAAGCTTAAATTGTGATTTGAGTTTGATGAATCTTAATGTCGTTGATTGGGAGTTAGTTTCATGTGTTTAATTAGTCAATTGTTAGGATTTCTGACTTAAGATTGGTTATAGCTGCTATAGTTTGGTTAATTGATTAGGAAGATTGGATATAGCTGATAGGGTAGAATGGTAATTTCAATAGTTTCAGGGGTATTTTGGGATTTAAAGTTTTAAAAATGATTAATTTGAGTGCTCTGTCCACTAAGCACTAATAATATTAAAATAAGGCATTGTTTAATACATAGTGGGGGACAAGACATTTGCTAGTGGGGAACAAGACATTTGCTAGTGGGGAACTAGGCATGCAAGTGTGGGGAACAAGGCATGCAAGTGTGGGGAACAAAACATAATGGTATGAAAAGCTTAAAAAGGGTTGATTAAAATATGTCGCCCATACCTGTTTTTGGGTTATAAATAGGGTCATTTCAAGACAGAAAAGGGGCTGGTTTTTTTTGGAGAGGAAAAAATCAGTTCTCTTTCAGTCTTTTTTTTAGAGAGTCTAGGCTGGATTTTTAACATTTAAAAGTTTAGTAATCTGAGAGTAAAAAAAGAGGCTGGTTTTTAATCCTAAAAGGTTCAGTGTTTGGAGAGCTAAGAAACTGAAAAGTGAGTCTTTTCTTTTATTGCTGAATATTAGAACTAGTACTGTTGTTGTTTCATTGGTATTGCTGTTTGGTATTTCTGGGGTTTCAATTGGTTCTTCCTGAGTTTGCTATTGGTTATTGGCTATTGTTTTCACTGGGTTGTTCTGTCACTGCGTTGCTGCGTTATTACTGTTGCTGACTGCTCCTTCATCTTCTTGTATTTCCGTTATCCAGGTACACGTTCTGAAGCTCTCAAATTTAAAGGAAAGGAAGTAAAGAGTTGTTGGAATGGATTTCTGAATTTCCCTTATTTCTTTGTGTTTAATTTGATGTATAAGCAGTAGTTCACTTGATATTTCATAGTATGTATTGGAATGACTTTGGAAGGCATAAAATGGACTGATTGAATCTATTTCTATAAACATGGAATATCAATTGTAATTAATCTTAGTTGGTGATTACTAGTTACGAAATATACTGTATTTAATTCTTTTTTTTCAGTAGTCCTGAAATAGTTTCAAATAATTTATGTCACAAAACAGGTTCAAATAGTTTATGGAAATCAGCATGTTGGTTTAATAGGTCCAATTCTGAAATTACGAGTTCACTTGAGTAAATAACATCATTTTAAATAGCAACGTAAATAATGTTAGTAACTAATGTTAGTTCTCAAATGTTAGTGATTAATGTTAGCTTGATGACAGTTTTTAAGCATTGATGCATTTTTCAGCAAATCGTAAAAAAGAGCTCAAAAAATGGCTTTGTATTCCACATAGTTAATTCCAATAGTCCAATTCATATAATAAAGCTAAAGTTGAACTGAATCGAAATGGTAGCTGGTTTGTCAATATTTACAACGGCAGGCGGCGGATCTTAAGTTAGGTAGCGGGTTCAAACTAGAAAGTGTTTCCTTTTGTTTGGACCCGGACTTGAACTTGAAGCCCAAACTTTTAATGCTAATTGATTAGGATTTTCTTTATTCTTAGAGACAAATAAATAGAAAATCATAGTCGTTTTAGGATATCCCTGAATAAAAAATGAGATGAGCCTCGCCGAATAAAAAAAAATACAAAATTGCGGGGCCCTCAATAAATTTTTGTTTTAAAATACTTAGATTTAGGGACGGGCCGTCTAGAGAATTTCATGGCCTTCCCCAAAAGATAATAACGCGCAAGTCACTTCCGGCGCGCTTTAAATAAAGTACTTTCTTAAACTCGGGTGCACATTTATGTGACCCAAATCCAAATCTCAACGGAGTAGGAACATGTCAATAACCACGGGTGCATTGATGTGACGTGGTCCGAGATGTGTTTTTACGACGTTGCAATTCTCATTAAAAAAAATAATAAAAGCGGTAAAAATTTAAAATTTGCACATAGATTCAATATGTATAAAAATCAGATAAATAAGCCGAATATGACAGTTGAGCGACCGTGCTAGAACCACGAAACTCGGGAATGCCTAACACCTTCTCCCGGGTTAACAGAATTCCTTACTCGGATTTCTGGTTCGCGGACTGTAATACAGAGTCAATCCTTTCCTCGATTCGGGATTCAACCGGTGACTTGGGACACCATAAATCTCCCAAGTGGTGACTCTGAAATAAATAAATATATCCCATTTCGATTGTCCTTTAATTGGAAAAAACTCTCTTTTCGCCCCTTTGCGGGTGCAGGTGAAAAAGGGGTTGTGATAGCTCTGGCGACTCTGCTGGGAGACGAACCCAGAATCTCTAGTTCAGGGTTCAGAATTCGAGCTTAGATAAATTGTTATATTTGGCTTTATCTGATTTTGTTACATGTATGGGCCTAATGTGCTAAGTGATGCTTTTACCGCTTTGATATTATCTGAACTGTATATAAACTGTGCCGAAACCCTTCTCTTCTTACCTCCGGGGATGTGCTCGCTGGTTGAGACTCCCTATTCTGTTAGTGTCATACCCTGAAATAAGAAAGAGGCCGGACAAGTTACAAAGCCGGACGATCTCGCGGGTACCCGGTACGTAGCCCCCTCCTCGACTCGAGTTGTCCGCTCGGGTACACAGTCTAGAACAAATACCCAGGTTACGAACCTAGAATAACTCAGCTTCATGCCGGATCCCTAGTAGGAACGTTTGTTTGCATCATGTGCATTTGACTTTGGAGGCTCAACACAGGGGTTGGGTCTGTCTAGGACAGGTGTACCAAAACGACAAAAGACCATCTTGATGCATCCAATTTGCTACCTGTGCATTTGTTTGCTTCGGACTTGCATGTTGACCGGCTTTTGAATACTTTGAGGAAAGAGAGATAGAGGTAGTTAATCGCCTGTTTTGAAAAATCGATGTCCAAATAACGTCGAAACTCTGTCGAATTTTTGAGAAAATGAAAAAGAAAAAAAAAGGTTATGTTTATGAAAAATGGTTTTATTTGCCATTGAAAAGAGTCTTGTTTTCAAAAGAAGTTTGTTTTATCTATCCGAACTATGCCGGTTTGATTCTCACAGGGTGCGGAATACGTAGGCAACTCTCATCGGGTCCAACCTCCCCTTTTACAAAAATAGCCAAAAAATGTCAAAATTTTAATCGTCAACATAAATAAGTCGGGTGATGCCGTTTTTGGCAAGAATAGCCGAATGTTCCCGAAAGGGACGCCGGAAGGCTGACTTTGCATAAACGGCCACTTTTAGTCATTTTTGGATTTTTGACCGGTTAACTCACCCAGCTTTAAAATCTTCATTACCGAAGTGCTGAAAAGCCGTGTGCGGAACCGGATCTTCCTTTTAATTTGTGAAAAATTAAAAATAGTCAATTTGTTGAGTCAAATAAATTTTATTTCTTAATCACCTTAATAAATGTGCAGGATGAGCATAATGCAAAATGAACCTTTTTCAATAATGACTAAAATCTCTTTCAAGTTGCGGCTATGGTGGGATGATTTAGGTGGTGAAGGGCAAGATGAGGTCAAGAAATATCTAAAAGGTCTTACGGGTTTATTGAAAATCCAGCCTCGGGGGGATATCATAAGAGCTTTGGTCTCCTGCTGGGACCCGGCCGACAATGTCTTCCACTTCTCCGATTTTGAACTCACCCCGACTTTGGAGGAAATAGCCGGGTACATCGGAAATACTGAAGTTCCGTTGAGGCAAAAATACCTGGTTGCTCCAAGAGCTGTCATTGTGCATCGGTTTTTAGATTCATTAAAGATACCCAGGACGGTCCATAACCCAGATTTGGCCGTAGGTTTTTGTAATCCGCGCTTCATATACGACAGATACGGTCATGTCGGAGGATTCAACAACCCGGGTAACAAGTTATGCAGCAAAAGTAACCGTCAGAAATGGGACGAGCATAGACGAGTGGCTTTTATGATAACCTTTTTGGGCCTTTTGTATTTCCAAGGAAAGATGGAAACATTGATCTGAAAATAGCCGGGGTCGTCAGTACCTTGCTCATTCAAGATGAAAGCACTCTTGCACCTATGATAGTATCTGATATATTCCGAGCTCTCACAGCCTGCAAAGCCAGAGGGAACATTTTTGAGGGGTGTAACTTGTTGCTACAAATATGGATGACTGAGCATCTCTGCCACCGTTCCCAGCTCTTGAGTTATGGTTCATCGAAGAAAACTTGCATAGAAGAGTTCTACACAAGAATCAAGGGAAGGATCGACGATATCGGGCACTACATCACCATAAAGTGCCTAGCTTGTGAGGATATGTCCCGTACCACCTTCTTTGCTTCAATAATGATTTATGTCCACCAGATCATGGAAGACTTGAAAGATCTTCAAAGGGACCTTTCACCAAAGCCCGCGGCGAGGCCGAACGACGCCCCGCGGGTGCCAAAATTCAAAACTTTGAAACATTCATAGTTTGAGTCTGTATTTTCCTTGTCTTCAGAGTTTGTTGTCCGTTGGAGTTTGTATTTCCCTTTTGCATAGAGTCTGTAGTCTGTATCAAGCCTGTCAGTTTCCTTTCAAAAATGTTTTGCCTTGTAATAAAACATTTTGCTAGCGAAGATTGAAAAATCCAAAAATGGTGTCTTTATGTTCCGCACTCGTGGCAGAACTATGCCCGGTCTGATTCATGCAGGGACATGATACGTAGGCAATCCGCATAAGATTCGACCACCACTAAAAGAAAAAGAGAAAGGCAAAGTGAATAAAAGAAAGGAAAAGAAAGAAATAAAAAGAGAGATAAAGAAAGTATCAGAAACACTTAAACGAGGCACAAACAAAGTAAGTCGGAATGACGCATGCGGTCGAAGCAAAGACATGTTAGAAATGGTTAAACTGCCTAGGAACATTGCATCCCCCAACGTGAAATTGCAATATGTGTTAAACTCTAACACTAACAAGTTTGCTGTACTTCCAGAGATTTCGAACCAGTTAGTTTGTTAAAACATTCTAGCATATTACTATTACCAAACAAGATCCAAAGGGCCCATACTAAAAAGCATGACTAGTTCAGACCAAAGTGTCGAGGATAAAAGGACGGAGAATCAAATGCTGAAAGAGGAAATGGATAAGATGAGACAGGAGATGAAAGAAATGCAGCTGGCCTTAGCTAGGGTACAAAAGGTGCCTAACCCTCCCGTTATTCCCACTCTCCCACCAGGACACACGCCAGAATACCCTCCCCCCGGCCCTTCTACAAGCTTCCCCAGTCACCAATACTATCAGGGAAGAAATGCCTATGATCCCCAAGCTTCACAACCCAATCAGAACCCTCCACCACCAAATGCTCCTGTTTTCGTGGCACCCCCACCAGCCACGCTGCAAAGATCATCCAGCGAGCCATTGTTTCAGGCTCACGATAACCAATATTAACCCCCTGAACCAACCTTCAAAGCACCCGAGCCTCATACTTATAATACTCACTTCGAGATACCGGTACAGACTGAAAAGCCGGCTAAGAGCCCAGAGCAAGACGAAGTGCTTCGAAAGTTTAAAAGCTTGGAGCAGTCCTTCAGGAATATCCATGGGTTAGGCAACCAAGTCAGTGTGGCCTACAAAGATCTGTTCCCATTCCCCGACATTCAATTGCCGGCAGGGTTCATGATGCCAAAGTTTGATCTATACGAGGGGCACGGTGATCCAATGGCACATCTGCGTGGTTTTTGCAGCAAGATGAGAGGAGCAGGTGGTAAAGATGAGTTGTTAATAGCTTACTTTGGTCAAAGTCTAAGTGGGTCTGCACTGGAATGGTACACGAGACAGGATCCGAGCAGGTGGTACACCTGGGACGATCTAGCACAAGCATTCGCAGGTCACTTCCAGTATAACCTTGAGATCGTCCCTGACCGTCTCACATTGCTGAAACTTAAGAAGAAACCGGGAGAGAGCTTTAGAGAATTAGGGTTCCGGTGGAGAGAACAGGCAGCAAGAGTTGATCCTCCGATGAGAGAGGGGGAAATGGTGGACTACTTTCTACAGACTCTAGAGCCAACTTACTTTGGTCACTTGGTGACGTCAGTTGGCAAATCTTTCAACGAAGTAGTAAAAATGGGCGGGATGATTGAAGAGGGACTTAAGTCCAACAAAATATTGAGCTATTCGGTGATTAAAGCAACCACTCAGGTCATCCAGAGTGGCACAGAAGGTGCGCTCGGAAAGAAGAAAAGGGAAAATGTCGCAACAGTCGAGGCAGGTACTTGGTCCAGATCCAGAGGTCCCCCCCCCTCACTACCAACCTAGAACCCATCACTCAAATTACCCACACATTCCATACGGCCCTCCACAACCCTACTACCTACCACAAGAGCCACACTTCTCTGTCCATCACGCCCAAACTTACACCCAGCCTCCGGCTCGCCCGCAATGGCGTGCGCTGGCTCCCCAGAATATATATCCACCTCCACAAAACACATATCCACCACCAAGGGCCTACAGGAATCCTTCAGGACCAAGTTTCCGTGGGAATCAGACTTTCAGGAACGAAAGGATGCAGAGGCCGAGAACATTCACTCCGCTGGGAGAAACCTATACTACTCTGTTCCACAAATTGAGGCAGTTAGGCCTATTGAGTCCTGTGGAGCCCAAATTGCCAAATCCCCTTCCCAAGAATCTGGACCACTCGGTAAGTTGCGAATATTGTTCAGGGGTTCCCGGGCATGATACTGAGAAGTGTTGGAAGTTGAAGACTGTCGTATAAGATCTTATTGACACAAATAGGATCGAGGTCCAGGAGCCAGAGGCACCTAACATCAATCAGAACCCGTTGTCGGCACACCATGAAGCCCACGTGATCGAAATAGTGCACGAAGGAGGGAAGCTCAAGAAGCCCTCACAAACGGAAATGATGATCCGTGCCAGTTCGAAAGAAAAGTCGATCAGTGGAAAGGCGGTAGTACAGTCGGAAAGGGTAGAAGGCAAGCCAGTGGTGGTAATGGGGAAGAGTTCATCTGATGTTGCCAAGAATCCAGAGCCGATCAAAGTAACGGTGCAAGGGATATCAAGCAAACCAGTAGCCGTGAAGGGGGCATGCACAAGACTAGTTGTTAGCCAGTAATGCAGTTGCCAATAATCAGCGAGAAAGCTGTGTCGTGGAGCTACAATCAAGTAATGGTAATGCATAAGGGGAAGGAAGTTATGGAAGAAATATGTGAGGCACAGGGGTTAACTCGTTCGGTAAGGTATTTTGCTCATGTAGAGTTAAGAAGGGCCAATCCAGTAGCGATAAAGAATCCAGCTACCGAGGAAGAGGCGGAAGAATTTTTAAAGAAAATGAAGGCGCAAGATTACTCCATTGTGGAGCAGTTGAGGAAGACCCTGGCACAGATCTCATTGTTATCATTGTTGATCCATTCAGACGAGCACCGCCGAGTATTGATGAAAATTCTGAATGAAGCCCATGTTCCGGATAAGATCTCTGTGAACCATCTGGAGAAAATAGCAGACAAGATTTTCGAGGTCAACAGGGTCACTTTTTCAGACGATGAGTTGCCCGTGGAGGGTACAGAACATAATAGAGCCCTTTATTTGACTGTGAAGTGTGAAGACTCGGTAGTCACTCGCGTACTGATTGATAATGGGTCTAGTGCCAATATATGTCCTTTGGCCACATTGAACAAACTGAAGGTCAATGGTGACAGGATTCACAAGAACAACATCTATGTTCGAGGGTTTGATGGTGGTGGTACAGACAGTGGGTGACATCATACTTGAATTAACAATTGGTCCAGTCGAGTTCACCATGAAGTTTCAAGTGTTAGACGTGGTAGTGTCATATAATCTTCTGTTGGGGCGACCCTGGATCCACGCCGCCAAAGCAGTTCCTTCTACATTACATCAGATGGTCAAATTCGAGTGGGATAGGCAAGAGATTGTAGTACATGGGGAAGACAATACAAGCGTCGTAAGTGATGCCATCGTACCCTTCGGAGAGACTGACGATGACAAGGGGCCGTGGGTTTACCAGATTTTAGATACGATTTCAGTGGACAAAGTTCCCGAAGGTGAAAGCATCCCACTTCCCAAAATAGCAGCTGCAACTGTCATGGTAGCCTCGGAGATGTTGAAGAACGGGTTTGTGCCAGGCAAAGGTTTAGGGGCTGATCTTTAGGGTATTGTTCAGCCGGTTTCTTTGCCCCAAAATCTGGATTCCTTTGGGTTGGGGTTCAAGACTACAGCGACGGATGTGAGACAGGCCCGCAAGTTGAAGAAAAGAGTTTGGGTTCTTCCCAAGCCAGTTTCACGCCTATCCAGATCATTTGTCAGAGCAGGTATCAGAAAGTTGTCGGTCTCGAAAGTTCTCGGACCACTAATTGGGCCAGATGGAGATCTGAATGAGGGCTTTGAAAGGCTGTTCGCCGATGTCAACATGGTAGAAGCTGGAGAAGGGTCCAGTAAGTTAGATGTACAGTTTGTGGGGCCTAGGGTAAATATCAACAATTGGATGGCTACTCCCCTTCCTACCCGGAGGGAGTCTTGGTAGTGGGCTCTGATTTTTCTTCCTTGTCTTTTTGGATTATTCCAGGGTTGTAATCTAGTTTTGTTTTGTATTCGGCAAAGTGTGAAACTCTGTTATCCCGTATTTTAATAAAGTGAAAGCTTTTGTTCTTCTTATTTTGTTTTAACTTTGTTTTCTTCTTTTCTCTTTATGAACAGTTCTCTTTATATTGGTTCTAATGACATGGCATGCACAACGGATCGTCAACCCAGTCTAAGAAATCAATCTGATTCCGGACTAATTGTACAAGAGGTCGATTATGATGATGAATCGGAACACGGCGAGGATGAAGCCTTTGAAGAGATAAACAAAGAGTTAAACCAGTTTGAGGAGAAATCCAAACCCAACTTAAATAACACAGAAGCCATCAATTTAGGGGATGCAGATGATATCAGGGAAACTAAAATAAGCATCCACATTGCATCGAATATCAGGGAAGAAATAATCAAAACACTTATTGAGTTCAAAGACGTTTTTTCATGGTCGTATGATGACATGCTGGGGTTAAGCACGGATTTAGTGGTTCACAAATTGCCCATTAACCCGGCATGCCCTCCCGTCAAGCAGAAATTGAGGAAGTTTAAAACAGACACGAGTGTGAAGATTAAAAAGGAAGTAACCAAGCAGCTGCAAGCAAAGGTTATTCGGGTCACTCGATATCCTGATTGGTTGGCTAATGTGGTGCTAGTGCCGAAGAAAGATGGGAAGATCAGGGTGTGTGTCGATTACCGCAATCTGAACAGGGCAAGCCCAAAGGATAATTTTCCATTACCCAATATCCATATCTTGATCGATAATTGTGCCGGACGTGAGATCGGGTCTTTTGTGGATTGCTATGTTGGGTATCATCAGATTCTGATGGATGAAGAAGATGCGAAAAAGACGGCTTCATTACGTCGTGGGGGACTTATTGCTACCGGGTAATGCCATTTGGTTTGAAGAATGCTGGGGCAACGTACATGAGAGAAATGACTACTGTGTTTCATGACATGATACACAAAGAGATTGAGGTATACGTGGACGATATAATCATAAAATCCAAGCATCAGGAGGACCACGTAGCAGACCTAAGGAAGTTTTTCCAAAGACTTCGAAGGTACGATATTAAGCTCAACCCGGCCAAATGTGCATTTGGTGTTCCATCTAGAAAGCTGTTGGGATTCATCGTCAACCGGCGGGGCATTGAGTTGGACCTGTCAAAGATCAAATCCATCCAAGATTTGCCACCACCGAAGAACAAGACAGAAGTAATGAGTCTGTTGGGAAGGTTGAATTATATTAGCAGGTTTATTGCTTAACTCACAGCAACTTGTGAACCCATTTTTCGGCTACTGAAGAAAGATGCTGCGGTAGAATGGACGGCAGAATGTCAGGAAGCATTTGACCAAATCAAAGGATATTTGTCAAATCCACCTGTGTTGGTTCCACCTGAGCCGGGAAGACCGTTAATTCTTTATCTAACGGTCCTGGAGAATTCGTTTGGCTGCGTACTGGGGCAGCACGACATTACGGGAAGGAAGGAGCAAGCCATCTATTATCTCAGCAAGAAATTTATAGGCTATGAGGTTAAGTACACTCAACTCGAGAAGACATGTTGCGCCTTAACTTGGGTGGCCCATAAATTGAAGCATTATCTGTCATCATACACTACTTATCTCATTTCACGCTTGGATCCACTGAAGTATATTTTCCAGAAGCCTATGCCCACAGGGAGATTGGCGAAATGGCAGATCTTACTCACAGAATTCGACATCGTCTATGTGACGAGGACGACCATGAAGGCCCAAGCATTGGCTGATCACTTGGCTGAGAATCCTGTTGATAAAGAATACGAGCCCTTGAGAACGTATTTTCCTGATGAAGAAGTGATGCATATAGATGAGTTGGAAATAACCAAGGAACCAGGATGGAAGCTTTTTTTCGATGGAGCCGCAAATGCGAAGGGAGTTGGAATAGGAGCGGTACTTATTTCTGAAATAGGACATCATTATCCTGTTACTGCTCAGCTGCGTTTCTATTGTACCAACAACATGGCTGAGTATGAGGCATGCATTTTGGGTCTACGGCTAGCTGCAAACATGGATGTCCAGGATGTCTTGGTCTTGGGAGGCTCGGACCTCCTGGTGCATCAGATTCAGGGTGAATGGGAAACAAGGGATTTGAAGCCCATACCATATCGACAATGTTTGCACGATCTGAGTAAACGATTTCGATCAGTGGAGTTCAGACACATCCCAAGAGTTCATAATGAGGTCGTCGATGCTTTGGCCACTTTAGCATCGATGTTGCACTACCCAGACAAAATTCATGTTGACCCATTTCATATCCAGGTTCGTGATCAGCATGCTTATTGCAACGTGATATAGGAAGAAATGGATGGCGAGGCATGGTTTTATGATGTCAAGGAATACCTCAAGATGGGGATATACCTGGAGCAGTCCACCGGAGATCAAAAGAGAGTCATTCGGCGATTGGCAAATGGATTTTTCCTCAGTGGAGGAGTGTTGTACAAAAGAACACCAGATTTGGGATTGCTGAGATGTATAGATGCTAGTCAAGCCACGACAGTTATGACAGAGGTACATGCTGGAGTTTGTGGGCCACATATGAGCTGATATGTATTGGCGAAGAAGATTCTTCGAGCAGGGTACTATTGGCTCACTATGGAGCATGATTGTATAGTTTCGTGCGGAAAAGCCATCAGTGTCAGATACACGGAGATCTGATTCATTCTCTGCCGACAGAATTACATACAATGTCAGCACCATGGCCATTTGTTGCCTGGGGCATGGATATCATTGGACCAATTGAGCCAGCAGCATCCAACGGACATAGGTTCATTCTGGTGACCATCGATTATTTCACTAAGTGGGTTGAAGCTAAAACTTTCAAGTCAGTAACCAAGAGGGCAGTGGTAGATTTTGTTCATTCCCATATCATCTTTAGATTTGGGATCCCAAAAGTGATCATCACGGATAATGGTGCTAATCTTAACAGCAATTTGATGAAAGAGGTATGTCAACAGTTTAAGATTACACACCGCAATTCCACTCCATATCGTCCCAAGGCGAATGGAGAGGTCGAGGCGGCCAACAAGAACATAAAGAAGATACTGAGGAAGATGGTAGAAGGGTCCAGACAATGGCATGAGAAGCTACCATTTGCATTGTTGGGATATCGCACTACTGTTCGTACTTCAGTAGGGGTAACCCCTTATTTGTTGGTATATGGAACTAAAGCAGTAATACCGGCGGAAGTTGAAATTCCATCCCTTCGGATTGTCGCTGAAGCTGAGGTTGATGATGACGAGTGGGTCAAAGCCCGATTGGAGCAGTTGATCCTGATTGATGAAAAGAGATTGGCAGCAGTATGACATGGCCAGTTGTATCAGAAGAGGATGGCAAGAGCATACAACAAAAAGGTGCGTCCCCGGAAGTTTGAAGTGGGTTAGCAAGTGCTGAAACGCATCCTCCCACATCAGGCCGAAGCAAAAGGCAAGTTCGCCCCGAATTGGCAAGGGCCATTCATTGTAACTAGAGTGTTGTCCAATGGCGCTTTATGTTTAACAGATATCGAAGGGAAATGCGTCGACATGGCTATCAATTCGGACGCAGTTAAGAGATACTATGTATGATTTCTTTTGATTGTAATTGTTGTTTGTTTGTACTTGGCATTTATCGGAGAATGAAATGATAGAGGCAATTCTTACTTCTATCCAAACACTTTAACCTTTGCTTCCCCCTTTGAGCCTTATTTATTCTTTCATACCCCTCTTTTGGAATCAGTAATGAAAATAAAAGAAAAGAGAAGAGAAAATAATGATAATAAAGACAGAAGAAAGGTCACAAGAAAAACAAAGGAATTGGGAACTACGTTTGACCTGACTCCTCAAAAAGGATACGTAGGCGCCTTATGGCTCGGTCAAGTGTAAAAAGAAAAAATAATAATAAAAATCCCCAAGCAAGAAACTGGGGCAGAAGTTGTAAAGGAAGTTTGATTCCAAGAGTTGTACTGTTTTACCCATCAAAATTATTTTGAACCTTTTACCCTTTTTCTTTTAGCCATACAAAAAAACCCATATTGATGTCCAAAAAAGACCTCCCAATCAGTATCCGAGAAGTACCAAGTCATGCAAACGGAAGTCGGGAATAACACTCTGATACCTAGCAGAGAAGAGGATCATAAGCTGGAAATGAATTGGTAGCCGAAAGAATCCCCAGCAGAGAGAGTTATATCGGTAACACTTCGATCCCCAGCTGGAAAAAATAAAATAAAATGAGAGAGTCTTATCGGTGAAAACCTCCACAGGCACCATAAGGCGACGTAAGTTCAGAGAAATAAAACGAGAGAGTCTTATCGGTGAAAACCTTCACAGGCACCATAAGGCGACGGGAGTTGAGAGAAATGAGAGAGTCTTATTAGTGAAAACCCCTCGAGGGGCACTATGAGGCGACAAGACAAGATTGGCGGAAAGGATCCGCATTTGGCAAAGAGTTGAGTGCCTATTTATCCCCAGCAAGTTGAGGTCGTCCGAAAGATTGATTGATACAAGTAGACTGGGTTGATTAATCAGGAATGCATGACATGATCGTTGGGATCGGTTATATCATTAAGATAAGTTCTTTTCTTTCCTTTTCCCCAGCATTTGTTCGGAAAGATTTCTTCTTTTTCTATCTTTTGAAATCATCACTTTTTCATTTCTTGGTCTAAAGACTTTATCTCCCCAGCAGTTTGTTTTTTAAAAGGATTTTTCAGAGCTTATTACCAGTTGCCAAGATGGTGCAAAAACACAATGTGGATAGGATGGGCCAAAGATAAGGCGACAAAGCGAAAAGAAGTTTGTCGCAAGACCAAATGATGAATGGGTCTAGATTCCAAGAGGACCGAATTTCCAGGGGAAGTTGGAGAAAATAGAAAAAACAACATTTGAAAAGTTATGGATCAAATTCCAAGAGGATCCCCAGCAGATTTGCGAGATGCAGGAAAAACTCCGACAGATTATCGACAAAGTTCCGCGATGGTCGGACAACACAGAGTGGGGAAGGAAGAGAAAAGAAAAACCATCCCCGACAATCATCCCCAGCAAGTTTTGTAATAAAGCGCAAAGAAGGGAAAGGAAGAAGGGAAAAACCATCCCCAGTAGGAGTGGCACGACCACTCACCACGTTTTAAACTAATAAATTTTTCTTTGATTTGAAGCAGGGAAAGGAAATGTTATTGACAGCAGGAAGACATGGCCACAAAGAAGATTATCAAACTGGGGCAGAAAATTTTCTCTCATTGCGAAAATTTTCTTGAAATCAGATAGCCACTTGGGGAAGATGGAAGATAATACAAGTTTTGAAGGAAGTGGAATCCCCAACAGCTTACGGGAGAAGGCAATACAAGTTTTAAAGAAAGCAATCTTGGAAGAAGCAAGATAACCCGAGTTTTAAGGGTAGTGGTCTCTGAATCAGTGTCATCCCCACCATTGTTAAAAGGAGGAAAGTAACTAGTCTTAAAGAAGGAAGATAATTCCCCAGCAGTGTTATCCCCGACAGAAGTGAAAACACCAGTTTGAGGGAAGTAGTTCCAGTGGAAGGAAAGATCCAGTTTTAAATGAAGTAGTCTTTAAAGAAGGAAAATAACATATTTTTGAATAAAACACCAGTGTTATCCCCAGCATTTTTCAGAGGAATGAAACACCAGTTTAGAGGGAAGCAGTTCTAAAAAAGATAATTTCAAGTTAGAAGGAAAATGGTTCAGAAGGCAGGAAGGAGCAACAGCAATAAAATGCATTTTTAAGAAATTGTCGAAGTCAGGAGCCCGCCTGAAAAATGGAGGTATTATCTCTAAATTGTTTATTGAAGTCAGGAGCCCGCCTGAAAAATTGAGGTGTTATATTTCTTGAGAAGGTTGAAGTCAAGAGCCCGCCTGGAGAATGGAGGTGTTATGTTTTTAAGAAATTGTCGAAGTCAGGAGCCCGCCTGGAAAATGGAGGTATTATCTCTAAATTGTTTATTGAAGTCAGGAGCCCGCCTGGAGAATGGAGGTATTATATTTTTTTAAGAAGTTGTTGAAGTCAGGAGCCCGCCTGGAGAATGGAGGTGTTTTGTCTTTAAGAAATAGTCGAAGTCAGGAGCCCGCCTGAAAAATGGAGGTATTACATTTTGAGTTACTGTTGAAATCAGGAGCCCGCCTGGAGAATGGAGGTATTATATTTTTAAGAAGTAGCTGAAGTCAGGAGCCCGCCTGTAAAACGGAGGTTGTTACAATTTCAAGTCGAAGTCAGGAGCCCGCTTGTAGAACGGAGGTTGTTATATTTTAAGTTGAAGAAGTTAGAAGCCTGCCTGTAGAATGGAGGTTGTTATACTTTAATTTGAAGAAGTCAGGAGCCCTCCTGTAAAATGGAGGTTGTTATAATTTTAAGTCAAAGAAGTCAGGAGCCCGCCTGTAGAACGGAGGTTGTTATAATTTTAAGTCAAAGAAGTTGTTATAATTTTAAGTCAAAGAAGTCAGGAGCCCGCTTGTAAAATGGAGGTTGTTATAATTTTAAGTCAAAGAAGTCAGGAGCCCGCCTGTATAACGGAGGTTGTTATACTTTAAGTTGAAGAAGTCAGGAGCCCGCCTATAGAATGGAGGTCGTTAAATTTCAAGTTGCTGTCGAAGTCAAGAGCCCGCCTGTAAAACGGAGGTTGTTATAATTTTAAGTCAAAGAAGTCAGGAGCCCGCCTGTAGAACAGAGGTTGTTATAATTTTAAGTCAAAGAAGTCAGGAGCCCGCTTGTAGAACGGAGGTTGTTATAATTTTAAGTCAAAGAAGTCAGGAGCCCGCCTGTAGAACGGAGGTTGTTATATTAGAAGTAGCTGAAGTCAGGAGCCCGTCTGTAGAACGGAGGTTGTTATATTTTAAGATAAAGGAGTCAGGAGCTCGCCTGTAGAACGGAGGTTGTTATGGAGGTGTTATGTCTTTAAGAAGCTGTTGAAGTCAGGAGCCCGCCTGAAAAATAGAGGAGTTATATTTTTAAGAAGCTGTTGAAGTCAGGAGCCCGCCTGAAAAATAGAGGAGTTATATCTTTAAGAAGCTGTTGAGGTCAGGAGTCCGCCTGAAAATAGAGGAGTTATATCTTTAAGAAGCTGTCGAAGTCAGGAGTCCGCCTGAAAAATAGAGGTATTATATTTTTAAGAAGCTGTTGAAGTCAGGAGCCCGCCTGTAAAATGGAGGTTGTTATCATTGCAAGTTGCAGACGAAATCAAGAGCCCGCCTGGAGAATGGAGGTATTATATTTTTAAGAAGTAGCTGAAGTCAGGAGCCAGCCTGTAGAATGGAGGTTGTTATATTTTAAGATAAAGGAATCAGGAGCCCGCCTGTAGAACGGAGGTTGTTAAATTTTAAAGTTGTTGCATTTAGGAGCCCACCCGTAGAACGGAGGCGTTACTTTTTAAGTTGTTAAAGTCAGGAGCCCGCCTGCAGAACAGAGGAATCCATTTCAAGATCAAATCAGAGGTCAGTAATGCGGAGGGTGACAACAAAAATATCCCCGGCATGAATCCCATTTCAGAAATCAGAAAGAAGACTACAAGAGCAAGTCGGAGGTAGATAAGATTTTGTAATTCCTAGTTTAAGTCTAGCTTTTTATTTTCTTTCTAGCAATGGTGTAATAAGGAGGTCGGAAAGCAGTAGTAACAGCATGCAATAGCAGTAACAACAACATTGTAGTCTCATGGTAGTCCCAGATACCAAAACTTCTCGAACTACATTAACCTGATTCCGTTTTAGCCAGGGATATGTAGGAAACCTGTGAAGCGAAGGTTCGGTTAAATCTTTTCAAAAAATGCTTCACACGGAGTATTCCAACAGGCAAAAATCGCTCGTATCCGCTCACTTTATCTTTGCACGAAAACTCTCTGTGTTTTCGGACAAAGAGGGGCATCTGTGAGCACGTGATTTTTGCTTCACGAAAACTACTCCCAAAGAAATCGAAAAATAAAACAAATTGCCTTCGGGTACAATTTTGAGAATTTTGCGTGACATTTTGGATAATTATTTTTGTCTGTGCATGTTTATTTCTGCTTTAATTAAGAAAAAATAAAAAAATATATGTTACATGCACATTTAAGATTTAATTGTGCACTTAGGAATTAATTGAACCATGTTTTGTTTTTAAGAGAAAGAAAATCACAAAATAATGTATTTTTTGCATTTTTAGCATTTCATGTCCAAGTTATGTGATTTTATTTGATTTTGTGTGTTAATTGTTATTAAAAGTTAGTTAGTACTTTTATAAATTGATCTAGTCCTATAAGTTAATTTAGGATTTTTGTAATTTTTAGTTTTATTAATTTAAGAAAAGAAAGGCAAAATAAAAGAGTGTTAAGTCATATTTGGGCCAAATCAATTTAAAGTCCATCATCCCAAACAATTTTTCTTCCCCTTTGAAATTGAAACCCGGATACCCAGCCCATACCCCATCCCCGACCCGTTCTGCCCCATAGCCCAAACAACCAACCCCCCCCCCCCTTTTCCCCATTTTCATTTTCATTTCTAAACCCCTAACAAAAAACCCTAAACCACCTGCCCCTTCTTCTCATCTTCTTCTCCAAACGACCCCTCCAGCTCCAAACAACCCCCATGGCTGCCCTCTTCTCATCTTCTTCTCCAAACGACCCCTCAAGCTCCCTCGACCTCCATGGCTGCCCTCCTTCTTCTTCTTCGAACCAACGACCACCCCACTGCCATCTCCGAGCTCCAGCCAGTCCGCCAGTCGCGAGCTCTAGCCTTCACACCAGCTTCGTCCAAACGACCACCTCCCTTCACACCAGCTTCGTCCAAACGACCACCTCCCTTCACGCCAGCTTTACTACCAACGCCCACTGCCATCTCCAAGCTCCCATCGCTGTACTGCTGACCACTGGCCAGCCTTCTCCATCGACGTCCAACGCCACCAACAGACCCAATGTCGTCACTCGTCAACCAGTCACCAACAGTCCGCCCCTCCAGCTCCACAGTCATCGACCAGCAGCCTTCACAAAATGACCAAACACTCCGTCAGTCATCATGCTCGAGCAGCCATGAAACTCTGGCTCAAAACCTTCAAAACCCTCCGTTAAAAAATGACTCATTTTCAGTCCGCAAGTTTGAGTTTCCGACGGGGTCTTGGTTCCAGATTTACTCTAGTTTCTTGGAACATTAGCTTGAAGCTTTTGTTCGTTATTTGCCTTTGTTGTACAGCTCTGCTCAAAGAGTTTTCTGTATTCAATCACTTGGGAAATCCATTTTTTGGCAACAATGAAGGTCCACTTCCTTTTTATTTTTCATCTTGTCTTTTGGTTAAACTGATATCAATGAGCTGCGTGTTTCCATGATCGAACGTAGTGAGCAGCAGTACAAGTTCATGAATCTGTCGCTCTTCTTGCTTGTTTTAATTATCTTGCCTCGTTCTAGTTTTTATCTTTTCTTAGTTATGTTATGTTGTTTCTTTTCTTGTCGTTGTTCATCATTTCTTGCATATGAGGTCAGTTTGTTTTCATTCAGTATGTTGACAGTATTCATTTGTTCTTGTTTAGGTTTAATCTAGAAGTGTGTTAGTTTAATCACTGAATCTTTATTTTGATGATATTTGGTCTGAATTGAGTTTCAAGCTTAAATTGTGATTTGAGTTTGATGAATCTTAATGTCGTTGATTGGGAGTTAGTTTCATGTGTTTAATGAGTCAATTGTTAGGATTTCTCACTTAAGATTGGTTATAGCTGCTATAGTTTGGTTAATTGATTAGGAGGATTGGATATAGCTGATAGGGTAGAATGGTAATTTCAATAGTTTCAGGGGTATTTTGGGATTTAAAATTTTAAAAATGATTAATTTGAGTGCTTTGTCCACTAAGCACTAATAATATTAAAATAAGGCATTGTTTAATACATAGTGGGGGACAAGACATTTGTTAGTGGGGAACAAGACATTTGCTAGTGGAGAACAAGGCAAGCAAGTGTGGGGAACAAAACATAATGGTATGAAAAGCTTAAAAAGGGTTAATTAAAATATGTTGCCCATACCTGTTTTTGGGTTATAAATAGGGTCATTTCAAGACAGAAAAGGGGCTGGGTTTTTTTGGAGAGGAAAAAATCAGTTCTCTTTCAGTCTTTTTTTTTAGAGAGTCTAGGCTGGATTTTTAACATTTAAAAGTTCAGTAATCTGAGAGTAAAAAAAGAGGCTGGTTTTTAATCCTAAAAGGTTCAGTGTTTGGAGAGCTAAGAAACTGAAAAGTGAGTCTTTTCTTTTACTGCTGAATATCAGAACTAGTACTGTTGTTGTTTCATTGGTGTTGTTGTTTGGTATTTCTGGGGTTTCAATTGGTTCTTCTTGAGTTTGTTATTGGTTATTGGCTACTGTTTTCACTGGGTTGTTCTGTCACTGCATTGTTGTGTTATTACTGTTGCTAACTACTCTTTCATCTTCTTGTATTTCCGTTATCCAGGTACACATTCTAAAGCTCTCAAATTTAAAGGAAAGGAAGTAAAGAGTTGTTGGAATGGATTTCTGAATTTCCCTTGTTTCTTTATGTTTAATTTGATGTATAAGCAGTAGTTCACTTGATATTTCATAGTATGTATTTTGACAGTGTGTGTATGTATTTCATAGTATGTTTAATTTGAAAGTGTGTGTGTGTGTGTATGTATATATATATATATATATATATATATATATATATATATGGAAAATATGAGGGAAAATTGGGTATCAACACTAAGTGCATCTCGTTCTTACTTATTACAACTTTGTCTAAAACAAATATACGCTTAAACTCGTTCTTGACGAGAAGTGAAATAAAAACTAAGTTCTTCCTATTTCAGGAACATGACAAATGTTGTTCAGAGTCACCACCTTGCTAGAGTTCATCTTTAGGAATATCTTTCCATAACCTTCAATTTTGGCCGTTGCAGAATTTCCTATAAAAATGGTCTTGTCGGGTCCAACGGGAGCAAATGAAGCAAATGCTTCTTTAACAGCACAAACATGGCGGTGGGCACCAAAATCAATCTACTGCTCCTTAGGATTTCCCACTAAGTTGCATTCAAACAACATAGCGCACAAGTCATCAATATCATCATTTGTTTCAACCATGTTTGTTTGAGCCTTTTTCTTCTCTTTCTTTGGGGCACGACATTCTGCAGCTTTGTGTCAAACCTGTCCATAGTTGTGGCAGTTTCCCTTGAATTTCGTCTTCCTGGGATGGTTGTTTCATCCAGAAGACTTCTTCCGCTTCTTCGAATTAGTTAGAGTAGTTTCAACAATATTTGCTCTCATAATTATTGAGTTCCCACGTGTCTTCTTTTCTGCAGCTCTATTGTCCTCTTCGATTCTCAATCGAGTGATGAGATCTTCGAGTTTAATATCCTTGCGCTTGTGTTCCAAGTAGTTCCTAAAGTCCCTCCATAAAGGAGGCAACTTCTCAATCATTTATGTAACTTGAAATGCCTCATTGATGATCAAACCTTCAATGAATTCGTAATTAGTAACAAAATTAATACTATCAACAAAAGCATTAATTCAGATTATACCTTCAATAAGGAGATCATGAATTATAACTTGCAGCTCTTGAACTTGGGTAATGACAGGCTAGATGTCTACTATCTTATAGTTCAAAAACTTGGCTGCAATAAACTTCTTCAAATCGGCATCCTCGGTCTTATACTTCTTTTCCAACGCATCCCATAGTTCATTAGAAGTTTCTACATTACTTTAGACGTTGTAAAGATCATCTTACTGTCCGCTAAGAATGTAATTCTTGCACAAGAAATCCGACTGCTTCCATACCTCAGTCACAATAAATATTCAATATCAGGTGTTGATTCCGGCAGAACCGGAACGTCCTCCTTGATGAATTTCTGTAGACTCAAATTAGTCAAATAGAAGAACATCTTCTGTTGCCAATGTTTGAAATCAATCCCGAAAAAATTTTCGGGCTTTTCCATCGGAGTCGGTGGTGGCACAGAAGTAACAACATTGCTCATAGAGCCAACCACATGTCATTTATGTTAACAATAAAATAGAAACAAAATTAATTAACGGTGAAGTATTTAAAATTTTCAAACCGAATAACTTTATCAAAAACAGATTAAATACCATGGTGAAGATTTTATTTCTAACCCGAATACAAAACGAGTAGAAAATCACAAAGATTTTAATCTCGTAATGTCAACCAACGAATAGAAAATCCGAAGATTTTAGTCTCCAAACTGAGAGGAGAAATCACTAGGATTTAGTCTCCCACAAACAGAATATAAGATGAATACAGAAAAACTGATTAAGTTTCTTAAGCTTGTTAGTAATCTGTATTCGAAAATATATTCAAAAATAAAAAATGTTATAAAAGCAGAAATGCAGAAGAACAAAACTATTCTGAGCCCACTGAATTCACAGTGTTTCCTTAAGGAACTTAATCCCCTCCTAGTACCCAAGGTTTAGGATTATTTCCTTCCAGGATAGAACGGATTACCCTCACTGGTGTAGGGATACTTCAAACCCCAGTGACAATGAACACAAAGGACAATAGTAAATCACACTGCTTTCTTTTCTGTTAAAATAATACAGAAAGAAGAAGGATAAATCAGATTTTTCTTAAGGAAAATCTGAGGGAGAGTTCATATATTTGTAGTCAAAAAACGTTGGGTTATACTGAAGAGTTACAACTCTTCATGTAAGGTTGCAACTCAAAATGGTTGTTTTATAAAATGGTCATTTATGCAAACCGCCAAATTTAAATTATAACGGGAAAATTGAAACTGCGTAATATTACAACAACAACAACAACAACATCAACAACAACAACGACCCAGTATAATCCCTTTAGTGGGGTCTGGGGAAGGTAGTATGTACGTAGACTTTACCTCTACCCTAAGGGGTAGAGAGGCTGTTTCCAAGAGACCCTCAGCTCAAGAAGACGACAAGAGACAATATATTAGTACTATCAATAGAATCATAATAAAATAACAACAGTATAAAAAATACGAAATAGATGGAAAGTACAACAATAACCAGTAGGTAAAGACCGACATCAGTGGAAACCACTAACATCCTAAGACTAAATCCTAACTGGCAAGTCTCACTCTGATGCGCCGAAGAAATATTCACAACTACCTCCTAACCTACAACCTTAATACTCGACCTCCACAATTCCCTGTCAAGGGTCATGTCCTCAGTAATCCTAAGTCGTGCCATGTCCTGCCTGATCACCTCTCTCCAATACTTCTTGGGTCGTCATATACCTCTCCTCGTTCCCACCATAGCTAGTCACTCACATCTCCTCACCGAAGCATCAATGCTCCTCCTCTGAATGTTCCCGAACCATCTGAGTCTTGCTTTCCCTCATCTTGTCCTCCGCGGGGGCTACGCCTACCTTCTCCCGAATAACTTCATTCCTAATCTTATCCATCTTAGTATGTCTACACATCCACCTCAACATCCTTATCTCTGCGCTAATATTAACAAATAAATTTGATCCAAAAATTTAATCAATCAATCATATTATTTGACCAAATCTGCATACGAAGTCGAAGCCGAATCGAGCGAGCGACGACGATGACGGTGCAAGGCTTGCCTTCTTCTTAACTCTTTAAGAGCTAGAAGAAGTGCAATTGTATATATACCCATCAAAAATCTTTTCCTCCTCCAATATGGTACAATGCCCCTTTGTCAAAGAGGAAAATTCAAAAAAAATCATTTTCCCTCTATTTCCCATTCACTCTATTTTAAGCTCTAAGAAGCTTAAACCCAACATGAGCACCACATCAACTAACCAAAGAGCAATGTGTATTAATGTTGTGGAAAGTCAACTACGAACCCCAAATTTGAGCAAAAAAGAAAAATTTCCGAACCTAAGCACCCATTGCAGTGGTTTTAAATAGTCTAATTTCATATAAAATGCTTATTCAAGCAAATAATTAAGTATTGGCTGATAATGGCAATTGGCATCAAGTTGGATACCAATTATTCCTTTTGCGCCCGGGAATATATAACCCCCATCTGAAGTTAATTCCACTCTACTTTATCTCTATACTGTGGGAGAATAGAGTAGGAAAGACAAGTAAAAGTGGAATACATAGCATGACGGCAAAGAAACTATGTCTTCTCTCTAAATTAAAGTATTATGGACACAATAACCACCACCGTAACACCCTTTCCCTACATCCCCCGAACTACCGGAGAGACTAACATTCATATAGAGGAAGATAATACTCCACCACACTCCTACAAGGAAATTATTTTCTGGCCTAAGTAAGTTTTGATGATTGACAAAAGAAACACATGCATGAACTATGTCCATACACAGTACACACATGTCACGGGCAGATTCAAGCACAAGGCATGCACGTGAAAGAGATAAGGATAAGTGGTTAAATCTGATATCTCCTGGACGAAAAGGTTGTATAATTGATAAGGAGTAGGACTTCTTACTCAAATATATCATAGATAAGGGAAGAGTTAGAAGTTGAAGATAACTAGAACTCTTCTATCATGGAAGAGTATTGTAAGCACGTGATTTTTGCCCTATATGAGAATTACTCCCAAAAAATTCAAAAATAAAATGATTTTTTCTTGGTGTGCAATTTTGTGATATTTTGTGATATTTTGAATAATTATTTGTATTTGTCTGTGCGTGTTTATTTGCTAAATTAATAAAAAAAATATGTCGCATTTTGTGTGTAGGATTTAATTCTACAATTGTTAGTAATTAAATTTGTTTTACAAAAATTAAAAATTACAAAAATAGGCATCTTTTGCATTTTTAGCATTTAATGTCCAAATATACAATTTTACGCTTAATTATTACGTAATTGCGCGTTAATTGTTATTGGGAGTTAATTTGCGCTTTTATAACTTAATTTAATTCTTAATAATAAGTTAAGTATTTTTATAATTTAGTTTTTAGAAAAATAAAAGAAGAAAAGAGAGCGAAAATATAAAGAAAAGTCGGAATTGGGCCTCTTCTTCGATTTCAAGCCACAGGCCCAAAAAATGGCCCAATCTTCCCTACGACCCAGTCCATTTCGAACTGGGTCGACCCAGTCCATAACCCAACACCCCTATTATCTTACAAACAACACAAAACAAAAAGAAAAAATGAAGAAAACCCTAAAAAACAAAATACCCATCCGCCCCCTCCTCTCTTTTCTTCATCTTCCCAAAGCTCCAAACCTTCCAACCATGGTTGCCCAACGTCGACAAAATCAGCAGCTCCAACGAACTCCATCTTCTCCAAACAAAACGCCGAGCAAGCTGCCTTCTTCTTCGTCGTCACCATCCATGTTTGTCGACCACCATGAACGCTCCCTTTGTTTCTACTTCATCCCGTCATCGTCCCTATCTAGGCAGCGATGAACGACCCCCTCCAGCTTTATGTTCTTTGCGACGCACCCAGCAGCTCCCAGCCTTCATCATCGTCGTCGTCAAAACTGAACCAGCGACAACCAAACTTGCCCGCGTCGCCGTTGCTATTGCCGCTCCAGCTGTTGCTGCTTCACGCCAGTGTCCAGCTCTCATCGACGTTGATGTCGCGTCCAACCGCGTCCAGTCCGTCGACCTTCTTCCATCTTTCTTCGACGCTGCTGTCGTGTATTTGCTCCCTCGTCCATGGATTTTATTGCTACTGCTTCAACCTTTTTCTACTGCCCCGTCCAGCTCGAGGGCAGCCATGAACGTCGACTGTTCTCCGGCTTCAGTTTTGCTTTCAGCTTTTCCGTGTGGGTTCATCCAAACGCGCCCCCAGCGATTCTGCCACGTCAATTGTTGCCGCTGCTTCGGCGTGGCTTCATTTGTTTCTTAGGTTCGTGTTCATCGTCGTTTGGTCGAGCTTTGGTCCAGGTTTGTCGAAACAGTCCGTACATATTTCATTTCAATCCGGTTAGTGATTTTTGAGTTCTATTTTGTCCGTATTTTGTTTTGATATTTTTCGAATCTAAAATCGGCAAATGTTTGTTTTGTTTATCGTTTGAATTAATTTTTAGTTCATGTTCATGTGTTGTTTGTTAAATTAATTTTTCAGATTCCAAATGAAAGATTAAGTACTTGTTTTTCATGTTTATTTCATGTTCGTATTATTGTTGAAGTGAATATTTGTTAGTTTAATGTTTGTTAGATTCAAATTGAAATTTAATTGGTTATTTCTTCAATTTGTTTCATGTTGTTATGTATTTTCCGGAAATCATTAATGTTGTTTGAGTCATATGAATCCGTCATGTTTTGTTGTTTAAAAAAAATAGATTCATTCATGTTCATACTTTGTTTGGATGATTTTGAATCCGAATTTTGTATAGTTTGATTTCTTGTTTATCATTTATGATTATTTCTTGAATTGGTCTCATAATCTTGTTTAAGTTTAAGATAGGAATTGTTTGTTGTAATGTTGTTAGAGTAGTTGATTTTAAGTTCAATATTATTGAATTTAGAAATCTAAATATACTTGTTTGTTGTTGTTGTTGAATCCGAAAATAGGATTGTTTGTTGCTAAAATATTGTTCAATCAAATTTTAGTTGTTCTTTGTTGTTCAATTTGTGTTCATGTGATTTGTTGTTGAAATGTTGTTGAAATCATGTTCATGTTGATTTGTTGTTAAAATGTTGAAGAAATCATGTTCATGAAATTTGTTGTTTGAACATTGTTAGAAATTAATCATATTGTCTATATTTTGGTTAAGTTTGATTAATTGATGTGTTATAGTTGATGGGTAGTTTGGTAATTTATAGTACTTTCGGGGGTAAAATAGTAATTTGTAATAGGGTCGGAGGGGTAGTTTAGGAATTGTACATTTTGTAATTTTTTATGTGAAGCATGGGGGACAAAATGAAATGGGGTGGGTTGTGATATAGTTGTTTAATATAAAGGGGGGACAAGACAAAATTTAGTGGGGGGAATCTTGTAATTATTTTATGTTAGGCATGGGGGACAAAATATAATGGGGTGGTGTGATATGTTTATTTAATGTAATGGGGATGAGTGGGAAGATAATGGGTTTGGTAGAGAAAATGGGTTGATTTTAATTGATTAAAAGATTTATGGGTTATGGGATATAAGTAGAAGTCTTGAAATCAAATTTTAGGAGAGACAGACAGAGATAGAGAGAAAAAAAAAGAATAGAGGGAGAAAAAATTTAAGAGAGAAAATTCCGGAAAAAAAAATACTAAGACTTTAGAAAAACAAAAAGAAAAACATTCTGGAAATTCAAAAGAAGAAGAATATACACCTGATATATAGTCCAAATTTTCTGAGATACGGATTGAGAAATTAAGGGTTAAACACTAACTAGTCTTTCAAAAATTTGAAAAAGTTTCCCTTTGCTTCTGTCCGTTGGTTGTTGTTGTTTCCGGGTTTTGTCTTGATTTTAAAATCTGTCACTAAATTTCTCGTCGCTGGTTGTTACTAGTTGCTGGGATTGCTGTTGTTGTATGCTACTAAATTTCTGTTGATCTCTCACTTTTCTTTTGCTTCCAATATCAGGTACACAACTGACACGCTGATTATTGTAAACTGAAACAGGAAGCATGAATACGAAAAATGAAGAATTGAAGTTCTAAATTTATTTTGAATTATATTCTTAATTTTATTTGTATATATAAATTATTTAGCTTACAAAAATCGGAATCATGTAGCTATTTAATGTATATATAGTGGAACATCCAACGATAGCTTAACGGATGAACTATCTATATATTGCTTAAAAATAAATAAATGGTGTAGTAACTCCGTCTAAGTTAAAAATCAAACGAATAGACCATTTCGGAACTTGTAAGAAAATTGTTTAGTTAAATAATATTGGTTAATTCCAGCATGTAATTATTTTAGGATTAAAATTAGATTGCCAAGTTTTTTTTTAATTTGACAAACTAAGAACATGCCTAGTATAATATAATTAGGTAGTAATACGTGAGCCTGTGCCCGTATTGGCAACGGACTGCCTTGCTTGTATCATTTTATAGAATTTACGAATCATATTCGAAACTCAACTATAACAACTCAAGCATGTAAATAAATTAAGACCTTTTCTCTTTCATTTTTGTAGAGACAATTTTAATAGAAAATGTAGGCACTTTAGGATTATCCTGATAAAAATAAATGAGATGAGCCTCGCCAAATAAAACGCACAAATTGCGGGTCCCTCGATAAATGTTTAATTAAAATTACTTAGACTTCGGGATGAGCCGTTTAGCAAAATTCCACGGCCTTACCCAGAAATAATAATACGATAATTGCTTCAGGCGTGCATTTTAATAATCTTACCTTCTTAAATTCGGGTGCGCATTTATGTGACCCAAATCCAAATCTCAACGGAGTCGGAATGTATTAACAACCATGGGCGCATTGATTGTGACATGGTTCGAAATGCATTTTTACAATGTTGCAATTCCATAAAAAATAAATAATAATAAAAGCGGTTTTAAACTTAATGAAAGCACATAAGTAATAACATGTAATAAATCAGATATCTAGCCATTATAACAATTTAAGCGACCGTGCTAGAACCACGGGATTCGAGGGTGCCTAACACCTTCCCTCGGGTCAACAGAATTCCTTACTTAGAATTTCTGGTTCGCAGACTTCATTTGGAAAGTCAAATATTTTCCTCGATTTGGGATTTAAGATAAACCGGTGACTTGGGACAACAAAAGCCAAACATTTCCCAAGTAATCTCATTTCGAATATTGTCACTTAAATTGGAAAAACTCTCTCGTGCATTTAACCCTTCGGGGCGGGCGCGCAAAAAGGAGGTGTGACAGCTCTGGCGACTCTGCTGGGGAATAGAACCCAGAACCACTGGTTCAGGGTTCAAGAATTCGAGCTTAGAATAATTGTTATATTTAGCTTTATTATCTGATCTTTATTACATGTTTTGGCATAACGTGCTAAATGTTGTCTTTTACCGCTTTGATATTATCTGAACTGTATATAAACTGTGTCGAAACCCTTCTCTTCTTACCTCCGGGGAGAAGCTCGCTGGTCGAGACTCCCTATTCTGTTAGTGTCAATACCTGAAATAAGAAAGAGGTCGGACAAGTTACAAAGCCGGACGATCTCGCGGGTCCTCGGTACGTAGCCCCCTCCTCGACTCGAGTTGTCCGATCGGGTACACAGTCTAGAACATATACCCAGGTTATAAACCTAGTATAATAAAACCGCATGTCGGATCCCTAGTAGGAACGATTATTTGCATCATGTTGCATTTGACGTTGGGGACTCAACACAGGGGTTGGGTCCGTCTAGGACAGGCAACCTGAAATGAAAAGACCATCCTGCTGCATCCCGTCTGTTTTGCGCATTTATTTGCCTCAGATCTGCATGCTGACCGGTTTCTAAAAAAAGGGGAAAAATAGCAGCGTAGGGAGATAATTACTTATTTTTTGGAAAAAATAAAACCAATGTACAAGTAGTATCAAAACCTCGCCGGAATTTTCTTTAAAAAAAAGGAAAAGAAAAAAATGAAAACAAAATTTGTCTTCTAGTTTGATTTATTAAAAAAAAACATATAAAAAATTTCCTTTTAATCACTTTCAAAATCAAAAAAAAAAAGGTATTTATTTAAAAAAAAAGGGGGAGAAAATTGAAAACTCAAAAAATATTGTTTCATTTGTAGTATCTCTTTAAAAGATTTTCGAAAATTTCCCAAGAAAAAAAAAAGAGTGAAAAGAAGTTTAAAATTCATAAATATTTCCTTAGTCTTTCTTCAAAAATACAAAAAAATATATATAAAATCCAGAAAAATATTTTTTCTTCTTTTCTTTAAAAGATTGTAGTCAGAAGGGGTTTAGTTTATTTACTCTACGCCTGATCGGACCGAACTACGCGGGTCTGATTCTCACCGGATGTGAGATACGTAGGCAAACCTCATCAGTTCCGACCCCAATTTTAAAAAAAATCCAAAAATATTTTCCTTTAGTTCCTTCTTTATAAATCTTTCCTTAGAAAATGCAAAAAAAAAAAAATAATAAATAATATAGAAGTTTTCTTTAAACTCAAATAAAAAATATAGTTTCCTTATTTCTAAAGTCTTTCATACGAAAAAATGAAATAAGGATTAAAAATCAGCAACAAAAATCCAAAAAAAATACTCTTTTCTTTTTAGTCTTTCTTTTGTAAATGTCGAAAAAAAAAATATTTGAAAAATTGAATTCCAAAAATATTTTCGCTTTTCTTTAGAAGTGCTTTTGTAAATAAATAAAAACTCAGAAATTCCAAATCATTTTTTTAAAAGTCCCTCTTTCAAAAATTTAAGAGGCAACATCATAAATCAAAAAAAAATATTCTTTCTTCCGTAGAAAAAGGTGAAACAAATGAAAAAATCAACCAAACAAAAAAAGATTCCCAAAGTTCAAGTCAAAAGCAAATAAATTTTTTAGAAGTCTTTCTTTAAAAAATAAAACAAAAATCAAAATAAAATAAAAAATTCTTTCTTCTTTTAAAGCATTTCTTTCAAAAATTCAAAAAAAAAAGGTTTAGTTTAGTTACTCCATTTTCGATTCCCGAACTACGCAAGATCTGATTCACGCGGCATCGTGATACGTAGGCAATCCTCATCGGATCCGGTCACATTTTTAACTGCAAATAATGAAAACAATAATAATAGGAAATAATAAAATAAAAAACAATAAAAAAATAATAAAAAACGATAAATAAAGGGAAGCCTTAAGGAGAAGCCGGAATGACACATGTCTTTGTTGCAAGCATGTGGAAACTCCCCTGACTGTATAGGTGCATCACACCCCAATGTGAGATTACCTGTCTGTTATTTGTTTTAAACTAACCGTCATGTTTGCTGATAAGTTCAGGTTCCTAGAAAAGTGGTTTGGTTTTGTGGTAATCTGGCCTCTCATACGTACTTCACGAGATCAAAAGGAAACGTTCAGCCACCCGTCGTTAAATCAAGAGGAATTGCTCATACATATTTCACAAGGTCGAAGGGAAGTGTCGAAATGTCTTCAGAAATTCCTCTGCCAACGATTCCTATTTCGGAGGAAAGTTCAATCTCAGTCATCCCAACTTCTGAGTCAGCAACTGTCGAGGAAAATAGGATTCTGCGTCTCCGCATGATGGAAATGTGGGACGCCTGGGCCAATGGAAAAGAGCCACCAAGTGCGATCCCTGGATTCCCTGAGCTTTTTCCTAGGGCAAGTGGGACCTCCAACATCCCCACAAGTTATCCAAATACCCCACTGGGATTTCCTACCATCTCAACCTACTTTACTGGAACACCTTCTGAGTCTCGCCCCCAGGTGTTAGCTGCCGGAGCGGTTTCAAACATATTCACTGCTCCACCTTGTTCATCCACGGCACAACCTGTTTTACCCAGGCCTAACTTCGATTCATCATCCTTCACATTTCAAGCACTACCTCTTCCATTGGAACCTAGTTAGTTCACTACCAACGCTTACCCTCAGCCGTCTCGGTACGAGTTTATCGCAGGACAGGAGAAAGC
The DNA here is from genome assembly GCF_000393655.2 of Nicotiana sylvestris. Lineage (NCBI taxonomy): Eukaryota > Viridiplantae > Streptophyta > Magnoliopsida > Solanales > Solanaceae > Nicotiana > Nicotiana sylvestris. The sequence goes on along the minus strand of NC_091064.1, from coordinate 148,654,613 downwards.
CGAGAAAACGCCTGAACAAGAGGAAATGACCAGAAAGATGAGGAGTATGGAACAGAGTCTCAAAAGCATACAAGGCTTGAGCGGACAGAAAAGTGTATCCTATGCCGATTTATGCATGTTCCCTCATGTGCACCTGCCATTGGGATTCAAAACCCCAAAATTCGAGAAGTACGATGGGCATGGTGATCCTATTGCTCATCTCAAAAGATATTGCAATCAGCTGCGGGGAGCCGGTGGAAAGGAAGAACTACTCATGACCTATTTCGGAGAAAGTCTGGTTGGCATCGCATCTGAGTAGTACATGGACCAAGATATGTCTCGCTGGTATATATGGGATGATCTTGCTAGAGATTTCGTCAGGCAATTCCAGTACAACGTCAATATTACTCCAGATAGGAACTCTCTGACAAATCTAAAGAAGAAACCCTCAGAAAATTTCAGAGAATATGCAGTTAAGTGGCGCGAACAAGCTTCAAGAGTGAAACCTCCAATGGATGAGATAGAAATGGTCACTGTCTTCCTGCAAGCCCAAGAGCCCGATTACTTTCAGAACATGATGTCGGCCATGGGAAAACCTTTTGCAGAGGCCATCAAAATTGGTGACATGGTAGAACACGGTTTGAAAACAGGTAGGATTTTAAGTCAGGCATCCATTAGAGCAACCTCCCAAGCCATCCAAGGTGGATCCGGAGGAATGGCAAAGAATAGGACAAGAGAAGAAACAACCATGGCAGCATCATGGGGAAAAAGATACCGGGCCCCTAGACCTGTGTTCTCTGAAATAACCCCTCAACACTACTATCCTCATTCTGATATGGTCTATGCTTCACCACTTTATGCGGTTATGAATGCTCAACCTTTCAGCCGACCGCAACCACAGGCTAACAGAAATCAAGCTCCACCACCTAGAAGTCAGCCTCCTTACCAAAACCGCTACAATCCTCGGCCTTCCCAAAATAACTTCCGTCCTCGGGAACCACCCAGGAGACCCAACTATACACCAATCGGTGAACCCTACTCCACCCTATTCCCTAAGCTTGTCCAGATGAATTTGTTGCAGCCCATACCACCAAACGGGCAAAACCCGGAATCACCATCATATCAGCGGGGTGTCAAGTGTGCATACCATTCAGGGGTAGAAGGGCATGATACAAACAACTGTTGGACATTGAAACAAGCGGTAAAGAATTTGTTAGAGCAAGGGAAAATTGTGTTGAAAGACGAGGATGTCCCAAATGTGACCAATAATCCGCTGCCCGCCCACAACAACGGGCCGATGATTGGGATGATTTGTGAAGACAAGGAATTTGATCCGGCACTTAAGGCCATAATTGCTATTGCTAAAACAGAAAGGAAGCCCAAGACCACCCCGAAGCAAGAGAAAGAGGAAAAGAAGAGTAAAATCACCGAGACTGAACCGGAAAAGAAAATTGATGTATCCAAGCAGGCCTATGTGGTATGGGGGACGATCAAACCACCTCGGCTGAATGAGCCAGTGGTTATTGGACGCATACCACAGAAGCCAAAGTACAGTAAAGAGGAAGATGATAAGGGGTTCACGCTCGAAGAGAGTGAGGGAACATGTGAGGCGATGAGGAATAAGTTATGCGAAACACACATGGTCCAGCCAGGAGAGGGCACTAGCACCGCTGAGGTATCGTACATGGGACCAAGCGCCAAGCTTCAAAACTGGAAGGCTACGCCATTCCTGATCAAACGGAAGTCCTAATGGACCTGTCCTGCCACTTTCTCTGCATCACGAGCTACCCCAGGGTGTGACTCAGATGTTTTCTTTAGATTCCTGTTTTTTAATTTCCTGAATGTCAACTTTTTTTTTTATCTCCCCAAAATTCCAAGAAATGAAATCATGTTTCATCGCTCACTTTCTTTTTCAAGAGATCAACTATATTTTCTTTTTTTTTGTTCTCTTCAATTCTGATGATGCAGCTTTAAATAAACATGACATGCTTGCGGACTTCATGCCCAGATCCCGAGAACTCCGTCAGACTTCAAATAATGAGTCAAAATTTGAAATATAAAGAATTTGAGAAAATAGGGACAACTAAAGAGAATTGGTTCATGGTTTGGAAAATGTTTGTCACTAAAGCAGAGTTTGAAGACAGTAAATGGGTTTAGACCCGTACGGAATGTTAACCTTAATGACTGCGGTTTGTCACGAGTAATTGTACCGACGAAGAAGGGTCCATACGTCATTGGAAAATATTGCCAAGAAGAGCATTTGTATCTAGGCTACGACGCTGACCCCGCTTTGAAAGCAGATGCAGTACTATGCCTAAATCGCTCCGGCGATGTCTTCGCACAGTTTGAGATGACGAAGGCTTTCATTCTCGCTACCCAAACACTATCAACCCTTTGCAAACCCATTTGATTCGGTTACTCTTCTTTGATTACCCTCTTTGGAACCTGAAAGTATTATTAAAAATAAAATGAAAGAAAAAAGAGAAATTGAAATGAAAAAGACAAATAAAGAAAAAAAGGGAAGAAGAAAGAATTAGAAAAAATATATATATATATATATATATATATATATATATATATATATATATATATAAAAAGGAAAAGAAAAGATACAATGAAAATGAGAAAAGGAAAAGGAAGTGAAAAACAAAGTAATGCAGAAAAAAAAAATTCGAAAAAAAAAAAAAAAGTTGCCTGAACTACATCTGACTTGATTCCGAAAGGATACGTAGGCAACCTCTCCCTGGTGTTCAGTCACACCAAAATAAAAATCCAAGAAGTCCCCCAAAAGTGAAACTGGGGCAGAAGTTATAATGGTTCGGCAATAATCCCGCCCAAAAGGTTCCAAAGTTGTAGTTCAATCCTGATTCTTTTCACCCCAAACCTTGTACAAGTCCTTCTGATCAATCGGCAAAGACAGGAAAGTGGAAAACATCATTGTTGGAATCTGATAGAAATCAAATCGAGAAGAATAAAGTGAGAAAGTCTTATTGGTGAAAACCTTCGGGCACCATGAGGCGATGAGAGTAGAGAAATCAAAAATGAGAGAGGTCGATTAGCGAAAACCCGCAAAGGGCGTGGTCGACCGGAAAAAGGATACTTCATCACTGAAAGTCCTGGAAAGGTTCTCCGGTTTAGAAACCCAGATCAATAGGTTCATGAGAAGCTGGAGTTTGATACGGATCGGACATCCAGTCCAAAAGGCATGTCATGTCAGGTTGAAGCCAACATGCACTCCAGATAAGTCCTTTTTCCCCCGAAAGGGACGATTCTCTTTAAACTCATATGCTTTCCTTTTGCATAGTTTTCTTTGAATCCCTTTCGATCTAACTCTGATTCCGTAACAATTACAAAGAAAAGGTGGCAGGATCGGTTTCACAGTCCCCCGCCTGGCAAGAGTCAAAGAAAATACGCGGCCTCAGTGGTGCGTCAGTCCCATCCCGACTGACCATGGTAGTTGATTTGCTTCCAAAAGACTTCGAAAGAAAAGAAAAGCCTACAAAGGCAAAATAAAGTTGGAGTTATGTACCATGCGGTTAGCCACTGCAGTTTAGGTTTCAGGATCAAAATCCCTGACACAAAACCGACAAATCCCCATAGGGTCTCCCTTTGTAAAAATCCCAGTCTACCTTGTAAAAATCCCCCAAAGAGTCTGCCCAGCAAATCCCTGACAAGTCTGCCTTGTACAAATCCTCACAGAGTCTCCCCAATAAAAAATCCCCACTGAGTTGACCTCGTAAAGAATCCTCAAGCAGAATGGGATGAAAGAACCAAAGCCTTACACGAACAAATCATCACAAATCCGGAAATGCGAGTCTGATCAGTTTAAAACGGGTCGCCTATGAATCCAATCAATGACAAAGTTTCTCAACAGGAATTAGTCCAAGACCAAGCAATTGGAATGATCAAGGCCACCGAATCAACCACCGTTTTCAAACTGACAATTTTTCTTTGCTTAGGAAAATTGAGACAGGTGCAATCCAAAGCAACCATGCAAGAAGCAGGTTAGCCCAAAAGAAATGAAGCGCGCGAGCATCGAAACAGCTTTGCAGCAGGAAAACGACCAAAAGTAAGTTTCCCCGGAATTCTTTCATGCATTTTTTTTAAAAAAAATAAAATAAAATAAAAAATAAAAAAATAAAAAAATAAAAATAAATAAATAAATAAATATATATATATATATATATATATATATATATATATATATATATATATAAAGGAAAACCAAAGAAAAGAAAGAAGACAAGAAAGAAAAATGAAAATCCCCAGAAGAAAAAACAAATCATGGTAATATAGGACCTCATTCCTCAACTATCCCGGTATAAACCACGGATCTCCCTGGCATCACCCAAGGAGCTTTTTCTATCCAAATTCCCGGCATAACCCAAGGACTCTTACCTTTTCCCGGCATAACCCGATGAATCTTCCCGGCATAACCCGTGGACCTTTTCCGACATAACCCGATGAATCTTCCCGGCATAACCCGATAAATCTTCCCGGCATAACCCGATGAATCTTCCCGGCATGATCCGATGAATCTTTTCGGCATGAACCGATGAATCTTCCCGGCATGACCCGATGAATCTTCCCGGCATGATCCGATGACTTCCCCGGCATAACCCAAGGACTCTTATCTTTTCCCGGCATAACCCGATGAATCTTCCCGGCATAACCCGTGGACCTTTTCCGACATAACCCGATGAATCTTTTCGGCATAACCCGATGAATTTTTCTGGCATAACCCGATGAATCTTCCCGGCATAACCCGATAAATCTTCCCGGCATAACCCGATGAATCTTCCCGGCATGATCCGATTAATCTTTCCGGCATGACCCGATGAATCTTCCCGGCATGACCCGATGAATCTTCCCGGCATGATCCGATGACTTCCCCGGCATAACCCAAGGACTCTTACCTTTTCCCAGCATAACCCGATGAATCTTCCCGGCATAACCCGTGGACCTTTTCCGACATAATCCGATGAATCTTTTCGGCATAACCCGATGAATTTTTCCGGCATAACCCGATAAATCTCCCGGCATAACCCAATGAATATTCCCGGCATGACCCGATGACTCTTCCCGGCATAACCCGTGGACCTTTTCCGGCATAACCCGATGAATTTTTCCGGTATAACCCGATGAATCTTTCCGGCATAACCCGATAACTTCCCCGGCATAACCCGACGAATCTTCAGGCATAACCCGATGAATCTTCCCGGCATAATCCGATGAAACTTCCCGGCATAACCTGTGGACCCTTTCCAGCATAACCTGGCAATCCTCCCAATTTAGGGCTCCGATCCCTAAGTTGATCAAGTTTCTATTTAGCCAGCATTAGGGCTCAAATCCCTGAACTGAGCATTTTTTATTTAGCCAGCATTAGGGCTCCAACCCTGAACTAAGCATTTTTTCTGTTAGCCGACATTAGGGCTCCAATCCCTGAGTTGCGCTTTGTAGATTAGGGTTTTTTCCAATCCCCTCATCAATGCTGTAAATTTTCATGACAATTAACTCACGAAATTTTTCTAGTGAAACTAGGGCAGAAATTTCGTTCGTTTGTTTTGTTGTCTCAACAGGTCTGACCCTGAGGTGCATGGATCGAGACGACCTACGGGGTGAGTCTCAATCCAGAATAAAGAAAAGAACAAAAGAACAAAAGAAAAAAAGAAGAAGATGTTCCCACATATTGGAACAAACAAAGGGCAGGTCGCTCAAAAATTGGATCAAATTCCCGAGCTCCGCCAATCCCGTTTCATTCAATACTGCAGAAATAAACAAACGCCTACAACTTGCGAGCATCAAGATTCGGATCGAAGTCTACAAGCAGAATTAGCTGAGACCCAAGATCAAGTTGCAAAAGAATTATAGATAGGAATCTTGTAACTAGCGGTTGACAGGCATAAGTAGTTAGTTCAGTTTCAAGCACGGTGTAACAAGGAGATCAGTAAGCAGTAGTAATAGCATGCAACAACAGTAACATTGCAGTCCAACGGTAGTCCCAGCTACCAAAATTTCCCGAACTACATTGACCTGATTCCTGTTTAGCCCAGGATATGTAGGAAACCTTTGAAGCAAAGGTTCGGTCAAATCTTTTTCAAAAAATGCTTCAACGGAGTACTCGGATGGGCAAAAATCGCTCGCTTTATCTTTGCACGAAAACCCTTCGTGTCTCCGGGCAAAGAGGGGCAGCTGTAAGCACGTGATTTTTGCCCTATATGAGAATTACTCCCAAAAAATTCAAAAATAAAATGATTTTTCTTTGGTGTGCAATTTTGTGATATTTTGTGATATTTTGAATAATTATTTGTATTTGTCTGTGCGTGTTTATTTGCTAAATTAATAAAAAATACAAAAATATGTCGCATTTTGCATGTAGGATTTAATTCTACAATTGTTAGTAATTAAATTTGTTTTACAAAAATTAAAAATTACAAAAATAGGCATCGTTTGCATTTTTAGCATTTAATGTCCAAATATACAATTTTATGCTTAATTATTACTTAATTGTGCGTTAATTGTTATTGGGAGTTAATTTGCGCTTTTATAACTTAATTTAGTTCTTAATAATAGTTTAAGTATTTTTATAATTTAGTTTTAGAGAAATAAAAGAAGAAAAGAGAGCGAAAATATAAAGAAAGTCGGAATTGGGCCTCTTCTTCGATTTCAAGCCACAGGCCCAAAAAATGGCCCAATCTTCCCTACGACCCAGTCCATTTCGAACTGGGTCGACCCAGTCCATAACCCAACACCCCTATTATCTTACAAACAAAAAAAAAAAAAAACCCTAAAAACACAAAATACCCATCCGCCCCCTCCTCTCTTTTCTTCATCTTCCCAAAGCTCCAAACCTTCCAACCATGGCTGCCCAACGTCGACAAAATCAGCAGCTCCAACGAACTCCATCTTCTCCAAACAAAACGCCGAGCAAGCTGCCTTCTTCTTCGTCGTCACCATCCATGTTTGTCGACCACCATGAACGCTCCCTTTGTTTCTACTTCATCCCGTCATCGTCCCCATCTAGGCAGCGATGAACGACCCCCTCCAGCTTTATGTTCTTTGCGACGCACCCAGCAGCTCCCAGCCTTCATCATCGTCGTCGTCAAAACCGAACCAGCGACGACCAAACTTGCCCGCGTCGCCGCTGCTGTTGCCGCTCCAGCTGTTGCTGCTTCACGCCAGTGTCCAGCTCTCATCGACGTTGATGTCGCGTCCAACCGCGCCCAGTCCGTCGACCTTCTTCCATCTTTCTTCGACGCTGCTGTCGTGTATTTGCTCCCTCGTCCATGGATTTTATTGCTACTGCTTCAACCTTTTTCTACTGCCTCGTCCAGCTCGAGGGCAGCCATGAACGTCGACTGTTCTCCGGCTTCAGTTTTGCTTTCATCTTTTCCGCGTGGGTTCATCCAAACGCGCCCCCAGCGATTCTGCCACGTCAATTGTTGCCGCTGCTTCGGCGTGGCTTCATTTGTTTCTTAGGTTCGTGTTCATCGTCGTTTGGTCGAGCTTTGGTCCAGGTTTGTCGAAACAGTCCGTACATATTTCATTTCAATCCGGTTAGTGATTTTTGAGTTCTATTTTGTCCGTATTTTGTTTTGATATTTTTCGAATCTAAAATCGGCAAATGTTTGTTTTGTTTATCGTTTGAATTAATTTTTAGTTCATGTTCATGTGTTGTTTGTTAAATTAATTTTTCAGATTCCAAATGAAAGATTAAGTACTTGTTTTTCATGTTTATTTCATGTTCGTATTATTGTTGAAGTGAATATTTGTTAGTTTAATGTTTGTTAGATTCAAATTGAAATTTAATTGGTTATTTCTTCAATTTGTTTCATGTTGTTATGTATTTTCCGGAAATCATTAATGTTGTTTGAGTCATATGAATCCGTCATGTTTTGTTGTTTAAAAAAAATAGATTCATTCATGTTCATACTTTGTTTGGATGATTTTGAATCCGAATTTTGTATAGTTTGATTTCTTGTTTATCATTTATGATTATTTCTTGAATTGGTCTCATAATCTTGTTTAAGTTTAAGATAGGAATTGTTTGTTGTAATGTTGTTAGAGTAGTTGATTTTAAGTTCAATATTATTGAATTTAGAAATATCAAAATATACTTGTTTGTTGTTGTTGTTGAATCCGAAAATAGGATTGTTTGTTGCTAAAATATTGTTCAATCAAATTTTAGTTGTTCTTTGTTGTTCAATTTGTGTTCATGTGATTTGTTGTTGAAATGTTGTTGAAATCATGTTCATGTGATTTGTTGTTGAAATGTTGAAGAAATCATGTTCATGAAATTTGTTGTTTGAACATTGTTAGAAATTAATCATATTGTCTATATTTTGGTTAAGTTTGATTAATTGATGTGTTATAGCTGATGGGTAGTTTGGTAATGTATAGTACTTTCAGGGGTAAAATAGTAATTTGTAATAGGGTCGGAGGGGTAGTTTAGGAATTGTACATTTTGTAATTTTTTATGTGAAGCATGGGGGACAAAATGAAATGGGGTGGGTTGTGATATAGTTGTTTAATATAAAGGGGGGACAAGACAAAATTTAGTGGGGGGAATCTTGTATTTATTTATGTTAGGCATGGGGGACAAAATATAATGGGGTGGTGTAATATGTTTATTTAATGTAATGGGGATGGGTGGGAAGATAATGTGTTTGGTAGAGAAAATGGGTTGATTTTAATTGATTAAAAGATTTATGGGTTATGGGATATAAGTAGAAGTCTTGAAATCAGATTTTAGGAGAGACAGACAGAGATAGAGAGAAAAAAAAAAGAATAGAGGGAGAAAAAATTTAAGAGAGAAAATTCCGGAAAAAAAATACTAAGACTTTAGAAAAACAAAAAGAAAAACATTCTGGAAATTCAAAAGAAGAAGAATATACACCTGATATATAGTCCAAATATTCTGAGATACGGATTGAGAAATTAAGGGTTAAACACTAACTAGTCTTTCAAAAATCTGAAAAAGTTTCCCTTTGCTTCTGTCCGTTGGTTGTTGTTGTTTCCGGATTTTGTCTTGATTTTAAAATCTGTCACTAAGTTTCTCGTCGCTGGTTGTTACTAGTTGCTGGGATTGCTGTTGTTGTATGCTACTGAATTTCTGCTGATCTCTCACTTTTCTTTTGCTTCCAATATCAGGTACACAACTGACACGCTGATTATTGTAAACTGAAACAGGAAGCATGAATACGAAAAATGAAGAATTGAAGTTCTAAATTTATTTTGAATTATATTCTTAATTTTATTTGTATATATAAATTATTTAGCTTACAAAAATCGGAATCATGTAGCTATTTAATGTATATATAGTGGAACATCCAACGATAGCTTAACGGATGAACTATCTATATATTGCTTAAAAATAAATAAATGGTGTAGTAACTCCGTCTAAGTTAAAAATCAAACGAATAGACCATTTCGGAACTTGTAAGAAAATTGTTTAGTTAAATAATATTGGTTAATTCCAGCATGTAATTATTTTAGGATTAAAATTAGATTGCCAAGTTTTTTTTTAATTTGACAAACTAAGAACATGCCTAGTATAATATAATTAGGTAGTAATACGTGAGCCTGTGCCCGTATTGGCAACGGACTGCCTTGCTTGTATCATTTTACAGAATTTACGAATCATATTCGAAACTCAATTATAACAACTCAAGCATGTAAATAAATTAAGACCTTTTCTCTTTCATTTTTGTAGAGACAATTTTAATAGAAAATGTAGGCACTTTAGGATTATCCTGATAAAAATAAATGAGATGAGCCTCGCCAAATAAAACGCACAAATTGCGGGGCCCTCGATAAATGTTTAATTAAAATTACTTAGACTTCGGGATGAGCCGTTTAGCAAAATTCCACGGCCTTACCCAGAAATAATAATACGATAATTGCTTCAGGCGTGCATTTTAATAATCTTACCTTCTTAAATTCGGGTGCGCATTTATGTGACCCAAATCCAAATCTCAACGGAGTCGGAATGTATTAACAACCATGGGCGCATTGATTGTGACATGGTTCGAAATGCATTTTTACAATGTTGCAATTCCATAAAAAATAAATAATAATAAAAGCGGTTTTAAACTTAATGAAAGCACATAAGTAATAACATGTAATAAATCAGATATCTAGCCATTATAACAATTTAAGCGACCGTGCTAGAACCACGGGATTCGAGGGTGCCTAACACCTTCCCTCGGGTCAACAGAATTCCTTACTTAGAATTTCTGGTTCGCAGACTTCATTTGGAAAGTCAAATATTTTCCTCGATTTGGGATTTAAGATAAACCGGTGACTTGGGACACCAAAAGCCAAACCTTTCCCAAGTGGCGACTCTGAATTAAATAAATAATCCCATTTCGAATATTGTCACTTAAATTGGAAAAACTCCCTTGTGCATTTAACCCTTCAGGGCGGGCGCGCAAAAAGGAGGTGTGACAAGTATAGCATTAGAACTCTAGTTAATCCCATTTTTTTAATTCTATATATTTCAGGATGTTCTCATTTTACAGGTATGCACAAATGCTAAAGTTAAACGAGAGTTGAAAGCAAAATAACAAGGCATTTTGCAAGCAATTCCTATGTGATTCAAGTGTGCGTACCTGAAGCTACATGAACCAGATAGAAGAACCAATTCCAAGTGTCTGTCTTTTATTCTAGTTCAATTGTAGTAGGGCTTTTGCATTGTACTTTTTAGCTTTCTGTAGAAGCATTTGTACTAGGTACTCTGAATGTATTGTTCAAGTTAGTGTTAACTTGACATTGACGCAACAGCTTGAGGCTGGTTGCCACAAATGTTAGAGGTAATCCTTAGGTTTACAAGAGTTTTGTAAATGTTGTTTTTCGCTCAGTGATTTAGTAAAGTGTTGGGAGCAATCCTACTAAGTAGTAGGTTGTGGTTTTTTCACCTTTTGAGCCAGGTGTTTTTCCACGTAAAAATACTTGTGTTCTTTACTTTCTGCATTTATCATTCCGCAACTATAGTATAAGGAAAACCTAGAAGAACCAGGTCCTTCTATAATCTATGCACGTGAAAATTGGGTACCACACAAATAACCCCCTTCCCTGTGTGTATTGAAGTATGAAACATCAATTGGTATCAGAGCGGGTTATCCTTGAAGAGGCTAACACCTTAGGAGAAGATCAAGATGAGTGCACCACCTGAAAATTGGGAAGGGTAATCCATTGCTAGGCCACCACTCTTTAATGGCCAGTACTACTCTTGGTGGGAGTAATGAATAAGAGATCGCATATAGGGAGAGGACTATAAGCTATGAGACATTGTTACTAATGGTCCACTGGTTACTTTGAATGAAAATGTTGAAGGAGTAGATGTGCCAAAGACAAGAGCTGATTGCAATGCTGAGGATTTGAAGAAGTGGTAAAGAATGCCAAAGCCAAGAAGTGTCTTGTTTGTGGACTTGGTCCAGATGAGTACAGCAGAATCCAAGGTTGTTCTAGTGCTAAGCAAATTTAGGACACACTGCAAGTGGCCCATTAAGAAACAACTCAGGTGAAGAGATCTGGAGGAACTCTACTGTACTCTCAGTAGAGAACTTTTCTATGAAAGATGGAGAAACCATTCAAGAGATGTACACAAGGTTCACTACATTGACAAATGAACTAAACCCTCTTGGAAGGATTATCCCTGAAGAAGAAAGAGTTAAGAAGATACTCACTAAGGTCTTGCCAATTGCTTAGGAAAGCAAGATCACTGCTATCCAGGAATCAAAGAATATTTCCACTCTTCCACTAGATTAATTGATCAGGAATCTCACTATCTATGAACTTATGAGATAAACCATGAAAATGGATGTACCTAAGAAGGAAAGGAGCTTGGCACTCAGAATCACTGAAGGTTTTGATCTGAAAGATGATGAAATAACAATGATCACCAAAGACTTCAAGAAGTACCTAAAGAGAGAAAAAGGTTCTTCAAAAAGTGGAAGCTACAACAAGGCTAGAGCTCCAGAGAAGCAAATCAATGATGGTTGCTACAAGTATGGAAAGACTGATCACATGATCAAAAATTATCCTTTTGTGGGAAATTGAATAGAAGAAGGAAAGAGTTGAACGGAGGAATAGATTCATTCCAAGAAAGGCAACAACAAAGGATCAACAAAGGCTATGGTCGCTGCTTGGGGAAAAAGCTCAGATGAAATCTCAAATGATGATGATAATGAATGAGCACTAATGGTTATTAGAGAATCTGATGAAGAAACTAAGGTAAGTGTCATTCATCTTAATGACAAGATTAAATTTATGTCTAAAAAGAGATTATTTGAGTTATTACTAAAACTAGTTGATGAATCTGAGGATGTGAATAATGATAAGGAATATCTGTCAAAAGAATGTGGGATTTTGAAAGCTAAGTGCAAAAACCTGGAACTTAGGGCTTGTGAAACTGAAAGTAAAAATACTGTGTTAAAGGACCAGGTCCATGCACTTGATACAACTGTCCAAGAACTTAGATCTGAAAATCTAAAATTGAAATTAGGAACAGGTAAAAATGAAAGATGAGTTTTATAAAAGGGATGAACTGGTAAGATTTTTAAAGGAGTATTTGAATAAGGTCAAGCATGAGCTAGACAGAACTTGTAAATGGAACAGGTTCTCTAGTGCACTTTCATGGTTATAAGAACACCATAGTAGCAACAGAAGAGGACTTGGTTTTGGAAACTCTACACCTAAGTGGGATCCCAAGAGCAAGTACCTCACACTCCCTAAGAATAAGATTTGCACACACTGTGGAAACACTGGTCACTACAAGAGTGATTTCATCACAAAAGAAAAGGCAGATCAAAAGAACAAAAAATTTGTTCTAGGAAAAAATAGGCTGCCACGTTGGGCTAAAAAGAACTTGATTTATCCTTTTGCCTATAGAAAGGGACCCAAACTAGTTTGGGTTCCTAAGACTAGTCCCTAATTTCTTTTTGTAGGTACAAGTGAAGGGAAGCAGCCAAATATGGTACATGGATAGTGGCTGCTCTAAGCATATGATAGGAAGCAAGAACAAGTTCCTTTCACTTGAGGACCTCAAAGGAGGTAATGTCTCCTTTGGAAACGGAAAGAAAGTTTAGATCATTGGGGTTGGAAAGGTAGGTAAAACTGATTCTCACTCTATTAAGAATGTCTACTTGATTGATGGATTGAAGTACAGTTTAATAAGTGTATCACAATTGTGTGACAGAGGTAACATGGTAGCCTTCACCTTTACAAAATTCTTTGTGATTAATCTTACCATTAACGAGATAGTTTTTCAGGAAAAAAGAGTGAATAACATATATGTGGTGGATCTGCTCACATTTTTCAGATAATGAACTCACTTGCTTAAGTTTGTTGGACAACGATCCCCTCCTTTGGCACAAGAGACTTGGACATGCCAGTCTAAGGCAACTCAACAAACTAGTCTCTAAGGACTTGGTGATAGGACTGTGCAAGGGGGGAACAGGTCAGATCCTCTTTTAAAAGCAAGAAAATGGTAAGTACTACCAGGACGATGGAACTGATCCATATGGATCTTTATGGACTAATGAGAGCATTGAGTAGATGTGGTAAGAGATATATTATGGTGCTTGTTGTTGATTATTCTAGGTTTACTTGGACACTGTTTTTAACATCTAATACTGAAGCATTTGACATGTTCACTTCATTTGTTAGAAAAGCTCAGAAATAACTAAGTATTCAACTTGCATCAATTAAGTCTGATCATGGTACTAAATTTGAGAATGCTAAATTTGCTGAATTTTGTGATGAGCATGGTGTAGATCATAATTTTTCTGCTTCTAGGACTCCACAACAAAATGGAGTAGTTGAATGAAAGAATAGGAAATTGGAGGAAATGGCTAGGACTATGCTATTTGCTAGTAAATTGCCCCATAGTTTCTAGGTAGAAGCTGTGACACTGCATGCTACATCATAAATAGGTGCATGACTAGACCTCTTGTTGAGAAGATTCCCTATTAGTTACTTAAAGGGAGAAAACCAAATGTATCCCATTTTGGGGCATTTGGATGCAAATGCTTTGTGCATAATAATAGAAAAGACTCCCTAGGTAAATTTGATCCCAAAAGTAATGAGGGAGTATTAGTGGGATATTCTTCACATAGTAAAGCTTATAAGATTTATAACAAAATACCTATATGTGTAGAAGAAAGTGTACACATAGTTTTTGAGGAAACTAACATTCTTTCTAAGAGGCAGGAACATGATGATAAAGCAATTGGGCTGGTAAGAAACACAAATGAAACCACAGACCAAAATGAAGTTGCACCAGAGGAAGGAACAGGTGATGGAACAGGTCCTTCCACCCATAGTAACCTGACAGGGAGAACTGAACAAAAAGGAACAGATCCTCAAACCTCGAGGGAACCTGTCCCATGAACCTGTTCCTCAGCAACAAAATATTGAAGGAACATCTAAGGGAAATCAGCTGGTTGTGAAACCTTACAAGTATCAAAGTTCTCATCTCATTGGGAACATAATCACTGATCCAACCTATGGAATCAAAACCAAATCTTCTTTGAAGAACCTATATGCTCTTGATGCTTTTTTATCTCTTACTGAGCCTAAAAATATTTCTGAGGCTTTGTAGGATACAAATTGGGTGAATGCAATGTAAGATAAACTCAACCATTTGAGAGAAGTCAAGTTTGGCATCTGGTACCAAGTCCCAAGGACAGATCAGTAATTGACACAAAATGGGTCTTCACAAACAAACTTGATGAAGATGGAATAGTTACAAGAACAAAGCAAGATTGGTGGTTCAAGGATATAGTCAAGAGGAGGGCGTAGACTATGATGAGACTTTTGCTCCAGTTGCAAGATTGGAAGCAATTAGACTCGTTATAGCTTTTGTTTCTTACATTGAATTCACTCTCCATCATATGGATGTCAAGAGTGCTTTCCTCAATAGCTATCTAAGAGAAAAAGTGTTTGTCAAGTAACCTCCTGGTTTTGAAAGTAAGGAATGTCCTGATCATGTGTACAAGCTTGGCATGGCATTTTATGGGCTCAAGCAGGTTCCAAGAGCATTGTATGAAAGATTGTCTAATTCTTGCTTGAGCATGGGTATAAGAGAGGTAAAATTGACAATACTTTGTTCTTGAAAGAAAAAGGTAAATATCTCTTAGTAGTTCAAATATATGTTGATGATATAATCTTTGGAGCAACTACAGATAGGTTAAGTAAAGAATTTGCTAAGCTAATGGGGAGTGAATTTGAAATGAGTATGATGTGTGAGCTTAATTTCTTTTTAGGTTTACAAATTAAACAAAATTCAAATGGAATAATGATTCATAAGCAGAAGTATGTGAAAGAATTACTTAAAAGGTTTAAATAAAATACTCCAAAGAAATTGGCACTCCTATAGCAACAGCTACAAAATTAGATATAGATGAACTTGGTTCATCTGTTGATCAGAAGATATATAGGAGAATGATTGGCTCTTTGTTATATCTCACTGCTAGTAGACCAGACATTGTTTTTAGTGTAGGCCTTTGTGCTAGATTTCAAAAAAATCTAAAGGAGTCTCACTTGATTGTTGTCAAGAGGATCTTGAAATATCTAAAAGGCACCACTGATCTTTGTCTAAAGTATTCAAAAAGTACAACTTCAACTTAGTGGGATATGTTGATGTTGATTATGCAAGTTTTCTTGTCGATAGAAAGAGAAATTTAGGTATGGCACAATTTCTTGGCTCATGCCTTGTGTCTTGGGCCAGCAAAAAGCAATATTCGGTGGCCTTGTCTACTCTGAAGCTAAGTATATGGTTGTTGCCTTATGTTGTGCTCAATTGTTGTGGATCAAACAGAAATTAATGGATTTTGAAATTGATGTAGGTTGTATCCCCATCTTTTGTGATAACACCAGTGCAATTAGTGTGACTAAGAACCTGATTCATCACAAAAGAACTAAGCATATAGATGTTAGGCATCACGTTTTGAGGGATAACTATGAGAAATGTTTGATTACTGTGGAATTCTGTGTTACTAACAAGCAAATTGCTGACATCTTCACAAAAGCTCTAAGTAGAGATTACTTTGAAATGAACATGTTAGAATTAGGGATGATTAAGATCACCTAAAAGGAACCAGTTCTAAATCAATAATTGTTTAGATAATTTGTGAATTTTGTTAATAATTAGATTAGATTTTGCTCAGTCTCATACTTTCACTAGTATACTCCTGTGTTATATGCTAAAATGTGTCATTAATCTCTAAAAATATTATCTTTATTTTCTTGGAAAATTCAAACCTACACAAGAGAATTTTTAGTGAAGAACCTGGTTCATCAAGATTATATGGTATGTACTCTCCACTCCGCATATTTTGAAATAATGTATTTGGATCACGATTAAAAAGAAAGTTCCATTTAATTCCAATCTCCCTCAAGTGTATCCATTACAAACGAACCACTTTCACCTAAAAAGAGTCTCATGTGCCATAATTACCTAGATTATAGGGAAGAGTCCAATGTCCATTCAAACTGACTCCCAGTTTGATTAGACTTCTGAACTTCAAAAAGCAACCGTTACCCACTCAAACTCTCCCTCTTTAAATTGATTAGGCATTAACGATTTCTTCACTTCTAATTTTTCAGCCGCAAAAAAATCTCTCTATCTTCTTCATCTCTTCTACACACACATCTCCTCTACATACATCACTATCAAACCCATTTGAAAACCCTTATTCACCGCCCAAAGAATCATCACCTACACCTTTGACCACACCTTCAATCACACCTATCTCTAAGAAAGGAAGGTTTAAGATGCTTGCTCGTAAGACAGTCACTGGTAATGAACAAATCAAGAAAATAAATGAGCAATTGAAAGCAAGCCAAGTAGAAGAACCCAAAAATCAGAAGAATCTTTTACGTCTACAACTAAGGGGGAAGAAACTGTTTCATCTAAAATAGAACAGGTAACCTCTGGTCTAAATATTACTTCTGAGGTCATTTCTGAAGTGGCTGAAAATTTAGAGAACAGATTTGTTCTGGTTGTTACTATTACTGGGGTAGAGACTACTGAGTCTGATAGAATTGGTGGTCAAATAAAAAGAACAAAGAAAATAGAAAAAAGAGAGTGAGAGTGTTCAAGGATATGTAAGGGGAAATAGAAAAGAAGGAGTGGTTGAATCTTCACCTACTCCTGTTGGGTTGACTAAGGAAACATGGGCGATGGTGTTATGGAGTGAGAAAGTTGTTGAGGAGAAATAAAGTTGGAGAGAAGAAGGAGGTAGTAAATCTGGTGATGCAAATGCAACTGAGGGGCTGGTAAGGTTGAGGAAGAGGTTCCAAGAACCTGTTCCGTCTGTGAAGGAACCTCTCGAAAAGTTGTTAAAAAGGGTGTCTGATAGCTACAATCCAAAGAAGAAGAAAAGTTTAGGAGTTAAAATCCCTGGAACTGTTAGAGAAAGGTTGTCTCTTCTATCCCTGTAGATACTCCTCCTATAAGAGGAAGAGCTACAATGAGTCAGAGAAGCAGAGTAAGGCTGAACTTGAAAGAGCCTTAGAAGAGAGTAAAAGAAAAGCTACTACAAAGGGAAAGAAAAAAGTGAGTAAACCTATTGAGGCAATTGAGATTGAAGAGATGGACCTAGTCCTTCATGATGAAGACGAGGCAGATGAGGTGGAGGTTGTGACTCCAAAAGCAAAGAAAAGAAAGACTTCTAAAAAGAAGTCTCCTTCAAAGCCTGTTAATACAGAGCCTTCTGCCTTGGCAAAAACAACCAGGTCTACCAAGAAATCTAGGAAAGTGCAAGTCGTGGAAGAAGAAGAAAGTGAAGAAGAAAAAGAAGAAGAAGAGGAAATTGATGAGGAACAGGACAAAATGGTGAAGTTTGGCAAGAGAACAATCTTGAAAGGTAGACTCCTCAGGGACTTGGAGGAGGAAGGAATGGTGATGCTACTGGAGAAGTTAGAACTTCAGGGATAGAAAGACATGGTCCTTTAGATGGAAGGAAGACTAGCCCAAGCAGTAATTGTGAAGTTTATGGCTAACTGTGAAATTAATAATGGCAGGTCGGTAGTGTAGTGAAAGGGGTAATTATCCGCTTTGATGCCAACGAATTGGGAGAAATTCTAGGGGTACCTATTGAAGGGTACAATGATTATAAGAAGCTGAAATGGCCAAGCCTAGAAAACCTACCCACCTCTCTTTCCATTACAAGAAAATTTGCTAATAGTGACTTAGAGCTACAGCCTAAGGCTGTGTACAAAAGCGATATGAAGCCTGCCCACAAGATGCTCTATGAATTTGTCAACATGGTTATTTTGCTTAGGCAGAAGAGAAGGCACATTGCAACTTTCATGGACCTGGTCCTTATGGAGTACCTGGATAGTGGGAGGTAGATCAATTGGCCAGGGTTTATCATCTAGTTCCTTGATAAGGTACTCACTGGCACCAAAACTCATGCCAAACCCTATGGGTTCATTCTCATTGTTGTGCTTTCTCACTTTAAGGTTACCCTCGAGAAATAGGATGTTAGCACAAGCAAAGATCACTTTGAGGCCAATACCTAACTGCATGTGACTATGAAGTCCATACTGCTCTCAAAGAACCTAGTTTATCCAAGAGGGTGCTTGTGAACAGCAAAGTGAGAGCCTTGGTGCAGGAGAGTGGGGCTAAGGATATTGAGATTGAGAGGCTGAAGAAAAGACTAGTAGAAGTAGAAACTAAGAGGTATGCTCTCAGAACTGAGCTTAAAAAGGAAAAGGAGAAGAATAAAGGCATTCTTCATGACATGTTGAAGCTGCTTTAGGCCAGAAACCAAGAACCTGGTCCTTCCCAGCCTTAAACCTTCCTAGCCTAGTTAGAAAACTAGTGACACTAATGGGATGATTTTTTTGACTCTTATCAATGATAATCAACTGTTTTTACTCTAATTATTTGTTGATGTTTCTTAGATGGCTCATATCCTTGGATTGATAAGTGATACTTAACTCCATGATTGCATTTAAAGTAGCCTAACTGACCATGAGTAAGATCTGATAAAATCTGGTTATCTAACAAAATTATGTAACTTTTCGATGATGCCAAAAAGGGGAAGATAGGTTGTTCTTTTTACTTTAAAGTGTGATTTTTATAACCTAATGAAACTGGTCCTTGATGATTTGTGACTTTAAAATGAAAAGTGTTCTAACATTGTGTTGATGTTGAGCTGAGTTGAAACAAGTCTCATACTTATGAAAAGCAGAGAGTTTGTCATCATCAAAAAGGATGAATTTGTTGGCCTAAGTAAGTTTTGATGATTGACAAAAGAAACACATGCATGAACCAGGTCTATACACAGTACACATAAGGCACGGGCAGATTCAAGCACAAGGCATGCACATGAAGGAGATAAGCATAAGTGGCTAAATCTGATATCTCCTTAACGAAAAGGTTGCATAATAGATAAGGATTAGGAATCCTTACTCGAATCTATCCTAAATAAGGGAGGAGTTAGAAGTTGAAGATAACTAGAACTCTTCTATCATGGAAGAGTATTGCATTAGAACTCCAGTTAATCCCATTCTACTAACTTTATATATTTCAGGATATTCTCATTTTAAAGGGTACGCACAAACGCAAAAGTTAAAAGAGAGTTGAGAGCAAAATATCAAGGCATTTTGCAAGCAATTCCTGTGTGATACAAATGTGCGAACCTGAAGCTACATGAATCAAATAAAAGAACCAATTCCAAGTGTCTGTCTTTTATTCTAGTTCAATTGTAGTAAGGCTTTTGTGTTGTACTTTTCAGCTTTCTGTAGAAGCATTTGTACTAGGTACTCTGAATGTATTTTTCAGGTTAGAGTTAACTTGAAATTAATGCAACAGTCTGAGGCTAGTTGCCACAAAGGTTAAAGGTAATCCTTAGGTTTACAAGAGTTTTGTAAATTCTACTTTTGGCTCAGTGATTTAGTGTAGTGTTGGGAAAAATCCTACTGGGTAGTAGGTCATAGTTTTTCACCTTTTGAGCCAGATGTTTTTCTACGTAAAATACTTGTGTTCTTTACTTTCTGCATTTATCATTCAACAACTTTAGTATAAGGAACACATAGAAGAACTAAGTCCTACTATAATCTGTGCACGTGAAAATTGAGCACCATACAAATCATCCTCCCTCCCCCCTGTGTGGTATTAAAGTATAAAACATCATACTCCTTGACTACAATGAAATCAGTCAATCTCAGTACTATAAGAATGAACCAATTCTGAACAATACCATAGATAAGGAGAAAGAAAATTTTGGCCCTATAACGTTATCACAGGAGGATAAAAACCGCATGTACCACTCATGGCGATTCTCCCTTATCTTCAAAGTTTTTGGTTGTAAGGCAACCTATCACTACCTCCGCTCCAAACTTGTTGATCCTTTGAAACCATTTGAACATATAATCTTGATTGGTCTAAGATGGAACTTCTTCATTGTCAAGTTTGGATTAGAGGAAAACATGGTAAAGGTACTACATCAAGGGCCATGGTTCATAGCCGACAACTTCCTCTCCGTAAGAAGATGGGAGCCAAAATTTATCCCCGAGGAAGCAACCCTATCATTCACTACTATATGGATTCGCCTACCACAACTCCCCATAGAATTCTATAATAAAGAAATTCTGAAAAAAGATGGTAGAAAAATAGGGAAGCTACTCAAAATAGACCTATGTACCTCATCCACCCTAAGAGGGCAGTGTGCGCGAATCTGCATACAAATATCACTAGAAGTTCCTGTGGAAACATCAGTTACCATTGCTGACCACAAACAAGTGGTTGTCTATGAAGGTAAGGGGATATTGTGTAAGGAATATGGGAGACTAGGCCACACACTAAAATCATGCAATCATAAGCTACCTCCACAAACCCCATCCTAGGAAAAACATATATGCTCCGGAATGAATAACATACATGTTGTGGAAGATGACTGGAAAACAATGACCTTTCCAAGAAGAAAGAAATCCAGTAATCCCACTATCCAAGGACAAGCAAAAGCGGAAAAGCACCTAAACTACAACAACAAATTGGGACATGAGATTCGGGTAAAAATATTTGATGCAACATCTGGTAAGTTCCTTGAAACAAAAATGTTCAAGTACAAAAACAAAAATATTTTTGATATTAAATTCTCATAAGTCGGGTAAAACTACCGATAATGCAAACATGGTTAATCGGAATAGTACTAACAATTTTTTCGGTTTCCCCAAAGCCCAATCCCCACTAACAAATATTTGTGTGCTAAAGGATTTTTACGATCTTTTTGGTATCAGTTCAGAATAAAAAATTTAGCACATCAAATTTTAGCTAGTAACTTCTTGTCTCATCAGTTTTATTAGTTTTCCTCTTTAATATTATTTCTATATTGAATTAGTTGAATCATATCTGGAAATTATACTTTTTTAAAAAAAATTTGTTTATAATTCAAACACATTTTTAATAATATTTACAATATATAATTTTTTAAAGATTTATACTTTTGATATAGAATACATGTGCAATGCGTGTGCCAAAAAACTAGTTTTCTAAATAGAGAAAATGGTGAGTTCTCCATATCTATGCCACCTACCAGATTTTATGATATGATGCTTCACATCAAGTTTGAAGTTCTAGAACCTGCTTGTCGCGCCCCCTTTTTTCCCTCCGCATAGAGGGAAGTCCGGATTTCGATATTTATGGGGGTAATGACTTATTTTCTTTTGGGAATTGGGTATTTGAAGAGTCGCCACCTAACGGGTTATGGTGCGTTAAGGCACCTAGAGCGATTAACTCTTGGAATGGTTTGCATTACCAGAGATTAGGGTAAGGGCTCGAAATGAACTCGAGTGGAAGGTGTTAGGCACCCCTCTTGGTCCACAACTGTGAGTCCCAGCCAAACTTATATTTACAAATTAGTCCATTAACAAATAAATACTTGAAACAAATAATTACAAGTAAAGCACTTTTGTATAACTCAAATAATAAGACAAAGGTTTTGGACAAGTTGTATATAAAACCAAGTTTTAAACAAAAGGACTTTTGGGAAAGGAGCCTAGGTTGGTTAGCCTATAGGATCATCCTACACAATGTCCGGTAAACACTCCTTAATGAGGGGCTACACGTGACATTAACGCGTAGTCATCATATCCAATATCTACCCTTCTCATCCCCTTAGTGGTCATTAAAGCGAGTATTGGTCAGCGATCTCTATTGCGTACCGTTACCTGTCCCTTCTTAATGGTCCTAGAGGAATTTTAGGACCTCTACCTATAGGTAGTTCTAGACAGACCCCTAAGGTTTTAAAGGTGAAAATACTAAGTCCACCGGCAAGAACAAATAAGACCTTAGCACATAAGATAAAAGGGAGCAATTAGAGGCTCAAGTTTACCTCCTCAAACAATACACATAAGCAGCACGACTCAAGCACAAATAAGGGCCTTTTAAACAATATTCTAAGGCATGATGTCTAAGTGAATATCAAGACATAGAAGATAGGAAATTTATTTTATAAACTCAGAAGTAATGGCCCTATTAGTTTGCCTACTAATTTTTTTAAAGCATGTTAAAATCAGAAAGACATTAAGTAACAGAAATAGTTTCAGAGTTTTGAAAACGCCCTATAGGCTTGCCTACACACGGAATAAGATAATTACGTTTATATGATAAAACAGGGAAGATTTTAAAACAGACTCTTGAATCCCTTTAGGCATGTTGTCTAATGATAGATTAAGGCAGTTTTTGAAAGAACTTGTTTCAGGGAAAATAAACCACTAATTAAACCAGTTTCGAAGTGAACCAATCGTGGACTGGATTGACTTATTGGTTTAAATCTATAGGCAGAATTTCTGGTGGTGTTCCATATAGGCATGATATCTAGTTGTTTAAACTGATTTTTAGAAACTGGTAGACATGATAACAAATGAAAGCACATGTAAATATCTGTTATAACAGAAGTTGGACTGGATCATATTCTATAGGCATGGTGTCTATTTGTGATACTGATTTTAAGACCTATAAACATGATTTCTATTATTGAGACCTATAGGCATGATTTCTAACATGGTAAGGTAAAACATCGCAAAATATAAAGTCCTATAGGCATGGTTTCTACTTGGTAAGGCAATCATAGCAAAATATAAAGTCTTATAGGCATGGTTTCTACCTGTATTACCCCACAAACATGTAACTACCCATCCTTTTTTCACTAGTTACCCCAATATTCGTTTACAAATTATTACAGACCATATGAATGAATTACATAAGTAGATAAGGAAAATAAGAAGTTATTCTATAGGGAGCCTACAAATAGGCCCAGATTTCCAACAGCCTCAAATGCCCAAATTCCACAGACAGTGATTGTCTAGGTGCGTCAGAGTTCCCTAAGGATCTCAAGGATCTCGAGAAGTGCTCACACCTAGACTTGGTAACCAAATTGAGTAAGTGCAGTGTAGAAAGGCAAGCCTTAGTGTGCCAGAGTTAAGAGGGTTCTCAAGAGGATCCCAACGCAGTACACACACTAGAGGGGCAGAACCTAATGACTTAGGAGTAGAGTGAGAGTGCTTGACACAGTTTGAAAGGTTTTAGTGGAAAAACAGTATTAAAAAGAGGTTTGCTTGAAATAGTTTTGTGGAGTAAAAGAGGGAGTCATGCGGTAAAACAACTTTGAAAAGAGAGAGTTACATGATTAGACAATAGCAAATCAAACATGGAGCCCAAAACCAACTCAGCAATACTTAAAGAACACATAAGCAAAACAGAAGGAACAAACCTACACACCGGGGTGATAGGGATTGGGGATACATAGAGCACATGATGGTAAACACATAACAGGCAGAGGTTTTTAGAATTGGTACAGACATGCTCAAAAACAATTGATCAGACATAGTCATAGAATCATGCAAGTTTAGGAGTGCGGACTATTTTACAAGGAGGTTCCTACCAGAAACTAGATAGAGCAAGATCACATGGAGACAGACTACATATAGGGGTAACATGTTCATACTGATCCTAAGGAAGGGGAATACATATCATGCTAGTAATATAAACATATCAACTACAAGTTTCACAGCAAAACTATAAGTAAAAGTAGACTAGAAACATAATGAAATGAAGTAATAAAGGGACTATATTATTTTTGGAACTTGTATTTGAAGTCAGAACATACCAGTAAAGAAGGTAGTAAACACAAAGTGAGGAGCAAGAGAGTATAGTAATCGGCCTTGGCTTGTAGCCGGCTGACTTAGAACAATAGCAAGTAACCAGAGAAAAGAGAGCATGAGAGAGTTTTTTTCGTGTGAAAGAGAGTTTTTTAACCAATGTGTTCGTGTATTTGTTTAATGAGAGAGTGTGTATATATAGCAGTTCAAAATTAGATAAAAATAAGGCAAGAATCATAGTAGCATAGTAATTATTGAACCAAATACTAATCAGAATCAAATCAATGCAAGTACTCCTTTAATTAAGGGGTAATCAATCAACGGTAATAGACAAAAATGATTAACGAAAGAAATCAAGTAGAGCATAAGGTACACAATAGACAATTAGGGGTAAGTACATAGGGGTTCAATTAAGGAAACAGATAATGAAGAATCAGTAAAATACTCGGTTAACCAAATAAGGTAAGAAATAAAATAAAGTTGCAGAATATGGAAATAATCAAAAAAACGCATATAGTAAATCATGGAATCAAAGATTCAAAATTACTGATTTAATGAGAGTAACATGGGTTCCCATGAATAAGCAAACAAACAAGTTAAAACAGGAGAATCGAAAATCTAGAGGGAAGTTTTTCAAATCAAGCAAAGAAACAAGGATCTCAGTGTTAATCAAGGAGAGAGTCATGAGTCAATGTCTCAGCATATAAATAGAGTGAGATAAGAGTAACCAAACATAGCAAGCAAAGAGGCAAATATTGACCAGTCAAGACGAACACAAGCAAATAGAGCTGATGTAGGTTACACATAAGTTTAGGAAGTAGAAACACATTCGAAGCGAGATAGTCGCAGAAACTCAAACAAGAACAGACTAGCCACAAAATCAAACGAAGAAACCTAGAAAAATTAGGGTTTTCAACATAGGCGAGTTGAAGAGGTAGTACACTCACAGAATCAGTCAAAATATGGAAGAAATAGAAGTTTAAACATAAAAAATCAGTTTAAACAAAGTTTTAGAAGAAGTTTAGAAAACCCTAATTTTAGAAGAAGACGAAAACACTTGAAATCACATGGTTTTTGTAAAGAGTTCCAAGGATATGTAAAACATCAAAGAAACAAACTCAAATCATTTTAAATTTGTACAGATCTAAGAGATATAGGAAGAAATTAGGGTTTCAAAAGAAATCCATATAGAGATGAAAGAACTTGTCTAGAATCCCAAGGATCGTAACAAATACAGCATGATTTTGCTCGAAATCACACTGAAGTAGCCAAGAACAAACAAGTGACGAACCCTAGATGCAAGTCGGCATGGCCCTGGGCTCTTGAAGACCTTAGAGAAGGCAAGCGTGGCATTAGAGGAGCCATTGGAGGCTTAGGAGTTGATGGAAGATCACCGGAGAAGAGAGGTCGGCGGTTAAAGGGGCTAGGGTTAGGTTGAGTTACTGAGAGAGGAGAGGATATAAGAGAATACAGAGGCGGCGGGTTTGGGAGAATGAGATAGGGTTAGGGTCGTTTAGGATTAAAAAAGGGAGTTAATACGGGTCGTTGATCTCTTAGATCAACGGCCATGATTTAATTAGTTCTGGGTCGGGTAAGCGGGTTTAGGGTTTGGGTCGAGTAATTTAATACGAAATTGGGCTGGGGTTGGGTTAAAATTAAGGCTAAAATTGAAATGTAATCTGGCTATATTTTAAATAGCCAATTTATCCCTATATATTTTATAATAAATAATTTCTACAAAATAATTTCATGTACTAAAATGATTTAAAATAGATATTTATCATTTTAAAAATATAGAAGATCATTTTTATGCATATAAATGTAATTACACATTAACAGGGCTAATATTGCAATTATATGCAATTTAGCTTTAAAAATACAAAATGCAATTATAAAAATACATAAAAAATATTTTAACCATATTTTTGCATAAATATAGAAATTAAATGACTAAATCACCACAACAATAATTTGAGAGATAATTATTGAGGATTTTATGAGTAACGGGGAGGAAATAAATCAATTTTAAATCTTTAAAATTATGGAAAAATTATATCAAACTTGTGCATGCTTATGCATATATATATATATGTTATTTTAAAGGTATTTATGCATATAAAAAATATAGAAAAAAATTGGATATCAACACTACTCTCAGTAGTTACCTTGTAGATTAGTAAAAACTGTGTGAGTGCTACTAAATAAGGATGAGCCTATTTTCTAAATGTAGATTTTCTTCCGGTTATTTCCACAAATTTGAAATGGTACATGTATTCTATGTATGGTGATGGCCAAAGAATCTTGCATCACGATGAACATTTTGGCTGAAGGATAGTGTTGCTTATTACTGGTCTATCTCAGAATGGAGAGAAAAACTAATAGCACATTATATGTGTTTGCAACTAAGTTCAACATATGAAAAATAAATTACAATCACAAAATAAGAGAAAAATATTTTTACTAATCAATTGTGAGTACATATTACGCCCCGCAGTATTACGTCGATGTTATGCTCTGCAGTAATATGTTATGATGATGTTACGCTTTGCAGTATTAAGTTACGACGATGTTGCACCCCGAAGTATTGTACGTTAAATTTGTTGTACGGTAATTGACATCAATCCAAGTAAAAGATTATCTGGAGATTATAAGGATTATGCTATTTCACAAGTAATTAGTAAAGATGAAAGGGGGAGCAAGTCAAAGAAAACGAATTTTCGTCCAAGTTTGGCATGTTAGGATAAAATACGGCTCAAGCTAAAATACTCGGTATTTATGGACTAGTACCATACAAGGTATCATATGACCATAATAGTAAAGTATAAGGTATGTGAAAAGTGAATAATATTTCAAGTAAGTGGAAATAATTCTCAATTTTGCGGGTAATTATTGGTCAGTGGGAGATTAATAAGATAATCAAGAAGATTAATAAATAATTGTGATTGGGTTAAGGCCAAAAAGGCCCAAAACGTGGCTGTCAAGGGACTTACGTAAGAAGTGACTCTTAAGTCATAATTCAATATGTCAAAATTAGTATGTTTAGTTGGCTTAGTCACCATACAAGGTGGGCCCCACAAGTTGTTAAAAAGTCTTTCCTATATTATTAAGTGAGATACACATAAATTGCAATTTGAATAGTCACTCTTTATTGATAATGATGCAGAGCAGTAAATAGCCAGAAACGTGATTAGACAACTATGATTTTACTGTTAATGTCACCTATTTCTCTTGAGTTTATGCCATCCGTTCTTTGTATGACCATATACATCTTCACGTTCTCTTTTGGTTTGTCACGTAATTCAAAAACAAAAATGGTTCTACTATTCTTAAACCAAATTCTTGAGTTGAGTATGGGAAAGATAGAGTCGATGATGTTGGAAGTTATAGACTCTTACAGTAACTCAAACACCCTATTGTTTCCAATTTTATCCTGTTAGCGCTATGAAAGTACGGTGCAATCTCTCTCAAGAATACCATACGGATTTTTTTCTCTACTCCGATCTTGCCATTACGTGCTTTGTCACAATTGACATGTATTAGAGAGATTGTCAAGAGAATCGACTCATGTATGTTAAGGCTACCCCTTCTTTCTTTTGGCATGATCCATACGATACAAATGTGCAAATGCACAAATTCCATGAATGACTCTATTCATAGAAGTATTAGAGATATTTATGTTTTTTAATTTTCACGTATCATAATATTTTATCATATGTTCATGGGTCTCGGAAAAATACGAAAGTTGGAAACAATTTACTTTATGATATTACTCAAAGGCAAAATGGTCTTATGACCTTCCGAAAGATTTTCTTAACGTACTTTTTATGCATTGCATTCATGTACAATGACCCGTGACCAGATGGTGTTGTATACGCGTATATATGTATGTGTATATATATATATATATATATGGGATATGGGAAAGGTTATGGCGTTATATACGCACTATCACCTGATCAACCAGTATACATTGATGATTTTGCTCACAGTGGCCGATATGATATGATGGGATGCCCTCACATGCTAATGATGTTATGAAACATGTACCTATGCACGACATGACATTCATACGCATATGCATGACGCTAAAAGTATTTCATGATTTACAGAGTTATCCAAACTTAAAGGTTGAGTCAATTACTCTATATTTCTTCAATGTCTGTTATGTACTTATTTATGTGCCTTACATACTAGGTACATTTTTCGTACTGACATCCCTTTTGCCTGGGGACGCTGCGTTTCATGCCCGCAGGTCTCGATAGATAGGTCGAGAGCCCTCCAAGTAGGCTATCAGCTCAGCAAAAGATGTTGGTGCATTCCATTTGCTTCGGAGTTGCTTATTTGATTAGTATGATTTAGACGTGTATTGTTTGGTATGGCGGGACTCTGTCCCGACCTTTATGACATTTATGTACTCTTAGAGGCTTGTAGACATATGTTATATACGTGAAAGATTGTACGGCCTTGTCAGACTATGTTTTGAGTTTATAAACGATCATGTTGGCCTATTAGGCCCGTATGTCACGTGTATATGATAATGTAATAAGAAAGATATGTTACATTGGTATTCGGTTGAATAAGGTACCGGGTGCCCGTCGCGGCCCATCGGCTTGAGTCGTGATAAAAGTGATATCAGAGCAGTTCTGTCCTAGGGAGTCTACAAGCCGTGTCTAGTAGAGTCTTGTTTATGGGTGTGTCGTGCACCACACTTATAAGCAGGAGGCTACAGGGAATTTAGGATTGTCACTCTTTCTTCTTACTCTAGATCGTGTGGTAGTGCTCACTATAAAAATTCAAATTTCTAATTTTTTTTATTCGTAATAAAACGATACCTACATCCGGAAAGAAGGATTGGAAAGAGATATAGTTGTGGAAGAGCTGAGTCAGAGGAATTGGATTTTTGTAAGATGCCTACGACAAGTAAATGTGAGGTCTTTAGCAGATCATGGGTGTACTGAAAGGTGTAAGCTTCCTGATAAGAAGCTTTAAGGCAAGAATGTCTATCCATCTTTATGGTAAAAGACAATAAGAGATTAAGAAGATAAATACAAGTTTCAACAAGCAAAAGAAGCAAGATGAAGAAGGGTACGGGGCGCCCAATTAATGAAGGTTAACGGCGTTTATAATTAAGGCAGAGGAACATAAGCTTTTTGAGTTATATTCAAGAGTAATATAGGTATATATAATTGGTCGCACCCATTCCAGATATGTCCTATGGGGGTTAACAGAAGTAGAAGATATGATGGATGAATTGTTTGCGTCAGTTGACATTTCCGAAGGATATTACAAATGTGCTAATAGATCTTTTTATGAGACACCCAGATGGTGCATTCTAAAATAGTACAGCTAGATATGAGTACTACAAAGATAGGCACTAGAAGACTTGAAGGGATAAATATTACCTTAGTATGGCTCCCATCCCTTCCCTAGTAGAGCGAGAATGCTTTGTAACCCGAAGAGCCAATGGATGAGCAAAGGGGAGCTAATTAGAAGGATGTCTTGTTCGGGTTTTCAGAATAAAGTAATATGCATAAATGTTAGCGAGAAATAAGAAAAGAGTTAATGAAGTATTATGAGTAAGATATGATACAAAGATGACAACGGTAGATCAAAAGATGACAGTATTACAAAATCTATAGTCAAGTGAAGGAAGAGACGAAGAGTGACAGGCCTTAGGACAACAAAAGAGTATATGCCACACAGTCATGTCCTCATTTCAAAAAATAAGTTCGCAACTCTAACGCGATTACCAAAAGGAAAAGTAGACCCCAGAGTAATATAACAAGTATGGACTGGTGAATAAGATAAACTAAACATGAAGTAGGGACTGAGTGATTGATAACAGTCGGCATCATGAGAGTTTCAGATTTCGTTCTGGGGATAATAAAATGGACAACAGAAAAAGATCCATGATGAATTCAGAGAATGGTCATTCAAGGAGATGCTTCCCTAAAGCAAGCAATATGAGCAAAGTTGAGCTTAAGGGACTGTATGTGCCGGTTACACTAAGTGTCACCATCTCGATTAAGGAATTTTGTTATCCTTGGTACAGAAGGATTACCGCAAGGCGAGTAATGGCCATTGATGATGTGAAAGGACATTGATAAGTGTATTTTACTAGATTTTAAATATATGATTATCCTTGTAAAATCATAAAAATTATCACATCTTTTTTGTATATTTAACTAAATAATGCAGGAAAGAGTGCAAAAGTAATGGTGCAAGGTCAAGGAAGATTTCAAGCAAGAAATTCATCAGAGTAAAAAGTAAGAAGCAGAACGTGTCAAGAAAAGAAAATGAAAGATATTATGCAACAAAATTACAACCAAGAAAACCGTTTTGATTCAAAAACTGTTTCTTACGAAGCAAAACGGTTACCATCAAGTTACCTCATGGCTATAAAATGGACATTGCCAAGCTCTGCAAAAGTAACTTGGGAGATTTCAAATCATTCCTCTTATAAAGTTTATTTCAGTTTTTAATCGCCTTTGTAGACCACGGTGGTGGCTACATTTTCATTTCAATTCTAAATAAATTTCAAGGTTGGAAATTACTCTAGTTCCTATTTTTAATTAAATAGGCGAAATTATTCTTATTGAATATTTCTTTCTATTTTCTTATTTAATGAACGTGAATATTTTTATTAACAGTACTAGATCTAGTATGGAGTAATTATCTTATGTTGGGAGAATGATGGATCTTGATAATTCTATATAATAGTGAAAGTTTATTTTTCAATTTCACTTGTTTGGTTTGAAACTTTCGATTTATAATTTTATCAGCTTTTATAGTTAGATGTTATTTAATTTAGTCACACCTATTCTCTTTGTACCACAAACTAACCTGTTATTCATTTTGTAATCGAGAGAGGCGGAAGAGGTAATAAGGTTAATAGTGGTGTTGATAAGTGTTGACATTTATTTAATCACATCTATCTATTTTGTGTTATAATTTGATTTTATGCTAATTCTAAAATCAAAAGAGGCGAATAGTATAAAATTCAAGTTATAAAAAGTAAAGTAACCGAAAGGAACTTACTTTGAAAAAAGAGCATGTTTCAATTCAAACATATATTTCTGGTTCTTTAATATTACTATCTTGATAATTAATTTGTAAAACCGAGAGGAGTGTTGTTAATTGTTCAATTTAAGTAATCATATATAAGTGTAATCGAGAGAGGCATTTATGCATTGTATGAGAAATAGAGACTGAAAAATAAATATATGCTTTTTAATAGAATTATCAAGTGAAATCAGGATCCCAACATCTTTATCATATTTGTTAAAACCAAAAATATTTTTCTCTACGGTTTATTTGTTCATTATTTGCTTCTAAACTTTCAACTCAATTTTTTCGATTCTCTCAAATAGTAATTAAAACAAGAATAATTTGTGGAATAGAGAAACTAATCTCTGTGGGATCGACATCTTGCTATATTATAATTTGACAGAGTACGAGTTTAAATATATATATGCTAGACGCTCGTCAGACATCAAAGATGAAGATGAAAAATATCTATAGGCAGGTCGTCATAGCTCCAAGTCTTAGTACTCCCCTAAAGGGGGGGATATGGAATGATAAAATAAGAATGAGATAAAAATAAGAAAGGGATGAGATTGTACCTATCCAGATATTACAAATATGCTATGATTCCAGAATGTTATGTAAGCACGACGTCAAGGAAAAAAAGTAAGGGTTCTTGCACGGGATGTTATTGTTAGATAAGGAGTCAATACGTAAGATAAGTTAAGACAAAGAAATAACCCAAGAAAGATTATACAGAATATTATAAGAGAATGGGCCAATGAGTAATTAGTAGTTGATTTAGGAAGAGCCTAGTCATGACTAGACAAGAAGTTACGGACAAATTAACAGATCATGCAAGATGAATGTAGTAAACCCCAACATGAAGAATTCAGCCTCGCAGTAATGTCATTATAATACTTGAGATATATTCAAATAGAAGTCGGGGTGGTTAAAGATACCGTATAAGTATTACGGGGATAAAAGAAAGTGCCACTGGAAAGGCAGTCGAAATATCAGTTCAGAAGCAACCCTACAAGAACAAGGGCGTGGAGATAAGTAAATATAGATAAGTATAAGCAAGGAAGGACATCAGAATGTCTGTCGAGTATACAATGTAATAGGGTCATAACTTTACAAGAGTCATAGGACTTCCCTAAGTACTACGACGAAAGACTAGCTGAGGAAATAAGGAAGAAAGCTTCAATCTAAGCTGGGTGACCTAAGGAGGAAATGGTCTTATAACAACAGTCTCACAACAACATCGTATGCACTCCAAGACAAAATGACACTTATTGCAACTAAGGAACGGGAAGTAAAATTAGAAGTGATATTCAAGATCATATGAGTTCTATGGAATTCCAATATGCGTGGATACCAAGATAAGCTATGTATACACGCACGAAGGGGGTAGAAAGACCAAGAAAAGTAATTGCTTACGTTTGAAGAAGGCTGAGATGGAACAAAAAAGAATTATTCGATTCACGATCCAGAGTTAGTGACGTTATGAACGCACTTAAGAGTTTGGAATTTTATACATGCAACATATACAGCCGTAGAAAAATCCCGGTACAAGTTAAAAGAAAGAATTAAGCCCAGGTCATAGACAAAGGACTATATCATGGATATTCTTCAGCACCTATGAAAGGCTAAACGTAATAACTAATACCATGAATCGCATATCGGTAGGTAGCTTAAGCCTACATAAAGGTTGATCAGAAGGAGGAGGAAACTAAAGAGATACATCAACGAAATAAATCAGGAATCTGATTATTGGACCCTGAAAATTATAGAAATCGTGATTGAGAACATTGCAGGATCACTCTTACTATTAAAGATACAAGAGAGATAATTCAGTAGCCATACTCTATAACAGCTCAACGATAAAGCCAGTCAGAAGTGTCCCAACCTCATAAGAAGTTAGTATGAAGCTCTCACGAGATTGTGTAAAGGGGTGCATGTATTATAATAGAAGTTCAAGACATGGATGTGAAAAGAAGAGTTTGAGACGATGTGATGTCTTGCTTGATGTTCTAAAATAACCCAAGGAAATTCAAGCAAGTTGAAGGAAGATTACGAGTAGTATAAATAGATAGGTTGCAAGCTAAATTATGGTAAAGCGACAAGGTTTTAGGAAAACAAGAATACGGATAAGAAAGGGCAGTGATAAGGTGACGAGAATGGATTAGTCCTCAGGATTAGGCCCATGAAAATAAGGGAGCTAATGGATTCTCTATATTATAGTAAGCTCAGTATAGCCTAAATAGACTCAAAGGAGTTACTCTTCATAAATAGCATTTAGAAGAGATGGAATGTTGCCCTGATAGTAGAATAAGTGTGTAATTGTGATAGATAAAGGATGACGTTTGGGCCTTCGATTGATTAATGATTTGAAAAAAAGAAAGAAAGAAAAGGGATTCATGAATTGTACGGGATTAAAATACCCACGTAAGAGAATCACCTTGGGATGCTATAAAATATGGTTATCGTAGTATAGTATCACTAAGTGGATCAGGAACCTTACTTAGAATATTCCTTGATGTAAGGTAAGCTCTAGTGGCAAAGTATTACATAAGAAGTTTCAAGTTAACAGTGATATATTGTAAATCAATATTGAGGTGAGTCAACAATGGATGGGCAAAAGTCACAAAGTTTGAGATGAGATTAGGTCGTCATTCTAAAGATGAGCAGTAATGAGAAAGCATTAAAGGACTTAAATTTATACATATGGAATAAGTAACGAGAGTAAGCTGGGATTTGGTAGCAGACCTCAGCAACGATAAATTAAAATAAAAGTTATGGTAGTAAATTCATACGAATGGCTAAACGGACCTATGCGATAAGATATAGCAATATTCATGAATTCAACAAAGTACCGAGCGAAGAACTTCGGTATACTCATAGATGCCCAAAGAGATATCTTATCAAGCTCTACATATGAAGCCTAGAGATTGGACACACTTACAAAGTCAAAATCGCACAGGTTGTAAGATGAAAGGTAGCAACAGCTACGAGATTGGAAGGATTTCGACTACAAATTGTGGTGTAAGAAGGAGGCCTAAGGGGGGAATGCCCGGACTTTGGACTTATTCACAGAACAGTCGCCTAGATGGCAAGGGAAGTTCTACAATATTCGGAAGACATAAGTTATGAAAATGATAAGTGTATCAGTCAACATTCGAGGACGAATGTCCCAACGGGGGAATAATGTTACGCCCCGTAGTATTACGTCGATGTTATGCTCTGCAGTAATATGTTACGATGATGTTACGCTTTGCAGCATTAAGTTACGGCGATGTTGCGCCCCAAAGTATTATACGTTAAATTTGTCATTAGATAATTGACATCAGTCCAAGTAAAAGATTATTTGGAGATTATAAGGATTGTGCTATTTCACAAGTGATTAGTAAATGTGAAAGGGGGAGCAAGTCAAAGAAAATAAATTTTCGTCCAAGTTTGGCATGTTAGGATAAAATACGGCTCAAGCTAAAATACTCGGTATTTATGGACTAGTACCATACAAGGTACCACATGACCATAATTGTAAGATGTATAAGGTATGTGAAAAGTGAGTAATATTTCAATTAAGAGAGAATAATTCTCAATTTTGCGGGTAATTATCGGTCAGTGGAAAATTAATAAGATAATCAAGAAGATTAATAAATAATTGTGATTGGGATAAGGTGAAAAAGGCCCAAAACGTGGCTGCAAAGGGACTTAAGTAAGAAGTGACTCTTAAGTCATAATTCAAGGTGTCAAAATTAATATGTTTAGTTGGGTTAGTCATACAAGATGGGGCCCACAAGTCATAGTGTTAAAAGTCTTTCCTATATTATTAAGTGAGATATACATAAATTGCAATTTGAATAGGCACTATTTATTGATAATGATGCAAAGCAGTAAATAGCCAGAAACGTGATTAGACAGCTATGATTTTACTGTTAATGTCACCTATTTCTCTTGAGTTTATGCCATCCGTTCTTTGTATGACCATATACATCTTCACGTTCTCTTTGGTTTGTCACGTAATTCAAAAACAAAAATGGTTCTACCATTCTTAAACCAAATTCTTGAGTTGAGTATGGGAAAGATAGAGTCGATGATGTTGGAAGTTACTGACTCTTACAGTAACTCAAACACCCTATTATTTCCAATTGCATGCTATTGGCGCTATGACAGTATGGTGTAATCTTTCTCAAGAATATTATACGGATTTCTTTTCCTACTCCGATCTTGCCATCACGTGCTTTGTCGCAATTGACGTGTATTAGAGGGATTGTCAAGAGAATCGACTCAGATATGTTAAGGCTATCCCTTATTTCTTTTGGCATGATCCATACGATACAAACGTGTAAATGCACAAATTTTATAAATGACTTAATTCATAGAAGTATTAGAGATATCTATATTCTTGAATTTCCATGTGTCATAATATTTTATCATCTGTTCATGGGTCTCAGAAAAATACGAAAGTTGAAAAGAGTTCACTTTATGATATTACGCAAAGGCAAAATGGTCTTATGACCTTCCGAAAGATTTTGTTAACGTACTTTTCATGGATTGCATTCATGTACATTGACCCGTGACCAGATGACGTTATATACGCGTATATATGTATGTATATATATGTATATGGATATG
Organism: Nicotiana sylvestris; assembly: GCF_000393655.2. Classification (NCBI taxonomy): domain Eukaryota; kingdom Viridiplantae; phylum Streptophyta; class Magnoliopsida; order Solanales; family Solanaceae; genus Nicotiana; species Nicotiana sylvestris. The sequence continues at coordinate 148,618,856 of NC_091064.1, read as the reverse complement.
GAAAAGGTTATGGCGTTATATACGCACCACCACCTGATCAGCTGGTATACGTTGATGATTTTGCCCACAGTGGCCGATATGATATGATGGGATGCCCTCAGAGGTTGATGATGTTATGAAACATGTACCTATGCACGACATGACATTCATACGCATATGCATGGCGCTAAAAGTATTTCATGATTTACATAGTTATCCAGACTTACAGGTTGAGTCAATTATTCTATATTTCTTCCATGTTTGTTATATACTTATTTATGTGCCTTACATACTCGGTACATTTTTCGTATTGACGTCCCTTTCTGCCTGGGGACGCTGTGTTTCATGCCTACAGGCCCCGATAGACAGGTTGAGAGCCCTCCAAGTAGGCTATCAACTCAACGGAAGATGTTGGTGCGCTCCATTTGCTTCGGAGTTGCTTGTTTGGTTAGTATGATTTAGACGTATATTGTTTGGTATGGCGGGACTCTATCCCGACCTTTATGACATTTATGTACTCTTAGAGGCTTGTAGACATATGTCGTGTATGTAAAAGATTGTACGGCCTTGTCGGCCTATGTTTTGAGTTTATGAACGATCATGTTGGCCTATTAGGCCAGTATGTCACGTGCATATGATGATGTAATAAGAAAGATACGTTACGTTGGTATTCAGTTGAGTAAGGTACCTGGTGCCCGTCGCGGCCCATCGGTTTGGGTCATGACAGTACAATTCTGTTTCTCCCTTGATTCTTCTCTCCTGATTATCTTCGTGATTCGAAGGCTGAAGCCGTGTATTTCTCGAATATAGGATGATGCAGACTTCCTGGGGTGGTTGTATTTGATCTCCAGCTTCTTGAACTATTTTATTGTCAAGAAGTATCCGGCTATATTTTAATCTCTCTGTGAATAGCCCGAGAGTTTATGGGATTTTGGGACACCTCTTCAAATAGCCGATAATTATCAAGCGTTAGAATTCTTTTAAAAGAGTATTTGTGTAAGCTCATAAGTACTTTTTTGATAGTAGTACTTGGCCTTTTGAAGTTTGACTAATGCTATCAAACTTGATTATAAGCATTTTTTGACTTGAGTACTTGGCTTTTTGAAGTTTGAATAATGCTTATAACTTTGTTATCACAATCATATAAAATTCAATATTTGTCACCTTCTCATTCTATGCATCTTTACCTACTCTAATTGCACGCATGAAGGTTTTGTCATAATCTGCAAAAGAAAAAGCTAGAAAGATATGGCAGATACGGCAATACTTTAGGCCAGGACTTCAATACCAAGAGACATGCTATCGAGAGGCTGCTAACAACTTTAGACCCAAAGTGGTTTAATAATAAACATCTCCGCTTGTGAGTTGGCACATATAATATGTGTCAACCAATAATTTGTCTAAAAAATCACAAACATATATATCAACCTAGATCTCATTGTATCTCATGGTTGACAACAATAACCAATGGACCAGACTCATCAGACGAGAACTTGTCTTTATGAGTGGCAAATAATTTATTCAAAAGATATAGTAGCAAGTTACTAGATTTGTGCACATGTTTTCATAATCTTTCTCTCGTTCAATCTTGGTCTTTAATTTTTCTAGAGATGGATTTAGATTTTAGTGTACATCACAAGAAATTTCAAGCCATTGGAGAATGTGCACTTGATTAGATCATAAAAGAGAAATGTTCATTTTGAAAAGTCAATGACAAAATATAAGTGACACCCTCGACTTGTCCCAATTCGGTTGCATACTTTAACTTTACGGGTATTTACATTATCCTCTAAATACTTTTTGGTCATTATTTTCCCCCTTCCATGAACTTGAAAGGAGAACATTAACTATGTTAAAATGATAGATTATTTTTTAATAATTTAAATAATATTTTTATTTCCAACCTTTATTTTTGTGATTTCATGTAATTGTTCATATTTTTTATTTTCATTTTCTTCATTTAGCATAATTATGGTATTATTCTAGTTTTGAAACTACACCTCTTAATATTAAAAATAATGGGTAATTAATAAACTTGGCATATAATGAGTGATGTCATTAAAATATAATCTTATTGTTGAATGAGGTTATAGACATATATTTTTCTTTTCTTTTAAATTATATTTACTTCAATTATGTTGAAACTTTTTTGATGTTATGTTGTAATTTTATGTAAGAGTACTATGTTAATTTTTTTTGAATTTTAATATTATATTTTCGGTTCCGTTTTATTTGCTTTAGTTGTATTGACTTATTAATTTAGATTGCATGCTATTCATTTTTCAATTAGAATTGATAGATTATTTTTTCATAAAATATTTGAGTAATGTTATGATATTATATTTATAAATATTAAATTTTTTTTATCAAGCAAACAATCCATATACAAAATATGTACTTTTGGTTTTTATAATTAATTAAACTAAAATATTATTAATTCGAAAAATATATGTCAATTATTTTTACAATATTAGTTACAAATAATGATTAGTAATTAATATATTTTCAAGAAATAATATGTTTTTAAAATGTATAAAGGCAAATATTAATTTGTTAAATCTTATTTTTTACTTTTTGATAATTAAATTTATATTTAAAATTTAATTTGATTATTTAATTACAATTGTGCAATCAAACAATACACTTTTAATTATACTTTAATTATATTATGACAGGTCATCGTAATTATAATACTGTGTAATTACTAGGCTGTATAATTACTGTAGACATATAAAATTTATTGGGTCTAATTCGTACAAAATTTGAATTAAATTCAATTGGGTTAAATAATTAATTTGGACTTTATAAATTAAATTAGCCCGTTTTATTATTTTCAAGCCCAAGGTCCATTTCATCTTAAGGCCCAGACTCATGCCATGTGTCAAGTGACATGGCATATCCAGTCAAACTCAAAGCCAACAAGATGACGTCACGTGTGAAATGATGTGGCAATCCCAATCTAAAATAATAACCAATCAAGAGTTGCCACGTGTCTAAAATGACATATCTTGGCCAATCACAAACAAGCTTATCGCATAGCTTATGTGATAAGTTTGATGACTCACATGAACCAATCAGAATCAAGCAACAAAGTTCATATGTAGCTGGACTGTCCATCCTCTAGCATTATAAATAGAGGGGTTACATAACTCTCTGGGGACATTGAGAGTTGGAGAAAAACACTCCGCAATTGGTGAAGGCATCCACAAACAGAGAGATCAATCATCGAGTGCTTAGTTCTTCGACAAATGAGTGATCAACGGAGTTCTTCCCGGAGATCAGCCCGTAACAACAAAGTGCTGCTCGACGTTCTTGGCGATTAAATACATCACAAGGAGGTCCGCATCATCCTACATTCGAGAAAGACGCTTCTCAAGCCCTCGAATCACGGAGAATTTTAGAGAGGAGAATCAAGGGATACATAGAATTGTACTCACAAATATTTATCAATAAAATCTCTTTTTCTTTATATTATTTTTTTGTTACAGTTTATTTTTCGTCTTACGAAAATTTGTTGCGAACAATCACTATCTTAGTAATTATAGCAACTCCAATTTTCAAACAAAACCTTAGTGAAATTCCAATTTATTTATTTTTTTTAAAAAAACTTGAAATTTATGTCCAAACGCCTACTAAGAAAAAGAATTCTGAAAATCAGAAGAAACAAAAGGAAGAGAAAATTAGCTTTGTTAGTACGCGAGAAGTGCGGTTTCTAAAGTTTGGTGGAGGCTATCCAATCCGAGTCAGAAAAACTCAGCAAATCTGCTGTTAACGAATTAGGGCTTCGAAAACCCTAGCTCTCTTTTCCCTTTCTTTCGGAGAAGACAAGAAAAAAATGGTGTTCTACTTCAAGGCCCGACCCGAATCCGGTGACTACACCATCTTTATGGGTCTTGATAAGTACGAAAATGAAGAACTCATCAAATATGGCTTCCCTGAAGACATCTGGTAACGACCCCTTTCTTGATTTTATTTTTGCTGTTTTGGGTATAATTGAGTACTTTTTTTGGTTCAAAATTAGACCTTTTTTGTTGTTTTGGGTAGAATTGAGTGCATTTTCTTGGTGCAATTAGACCTTTTTTGTTGTTTTGGGTAAAATTGAGTACATTTTTGGTGCAAGATTAGACCTATTTGGCTCTCACCAGTAACAACCCTTTTTCTTCAATTCTCTCTCTTTTTTGTTTGAGTACATATAATGTTGGAAGATTAGACCTTTTGTACTAATTAAAGAAAATGAGCACTTGTTTGTACTTACAGAAGTTGTTGTGTTTTGAGGAATTTTGGTTGTGTGGTATGTATGTGCTGTTAAGTTCATATTCTTAAAATGCCCATTACATTGGTTTGTTGTTCTTGATTTCCTCCTTTGGTCGTTCATTGTTAGTGTTTCAGCTGATCAAGTAAGAGTATTTCTTTTTTACCTTTTCCGAGTCTTAGTTTTCACTTATGCAATAAGTTTTGCTAAGGCCTCATTTGTTTTTGTTTTTTTAAGATTAAGACGTCTGAATCTGAATACACATCTGAATATCAAGATGTGTATTAAGACATCTGAATCTGAAACACATAAATATATTAAGATGTGTATTAAGACCTGAATAGAAATAATTAAGACTGTTTGATTTTTAATATTTGAATGTATAAAATTATCTTTATTTGAAAGTTAATAAACTTTAAATTCAAATGAAATAACTAATCTAACGATGGTGATGGCTAACGGGTTAATGCCGACTAGAGGTGGTAGTTTTGGTTGATGATAGTGGTTTATGCTAGTAGCTAGTAGTGATTGGTAGGGGTGACGATTATGATTGAGGATGGTGGTGGTGGTTGGTGATAGTTAATAATGGCGGGTGGTGGTAGTAGTTGTGACTGAGGAAGGTGGTGGGTTATTGGTGGTAGGTTATAATGATGGGCAGTGGTTGTGGAAGTTGATGGTGATGGGGTGGTCAGTTGTGGTAGTTGAGGTGGATGAGTGTTGAGTGAGGGGGAGAATGATGGTGGTCGGAGTGGTGGGGATAGTGGGTGGTTATGGTCGATAATGGTGGCGGCTATGATTGAGGATGATGGTGGCATGGTGGTGGTTGAATATGGTGGTGGCAGCAGCATGGTGATAGTTGATAATGATAAGCGGTGGCGGCTGTTAATAATGAATATGTGATAGCATCTTAATGAAATTAAGTCTCTGTTATAGATCTTAATCATACAGACCTATTAAGACCCATTAAGTGGTTGTAAAGTAAAAAAACCAAACACACTTAATGATTAAAATCTGAATAAAAACAAATGCACTTAATGTCTGAGATCTGAATGATTAAGATTCAGACCTCCATTAAGTGCAAACAAATGAGGCCTAATACTCTTTTCCTATATAAACTTGTATATGCATAGACAGGGTCACATCGGTTGTGTGTATATTTGAGCTTCACTTTGTTTCTTAAATTCAGTTGTGATGGCTATAGTTGAGTGCAGATGTTGTTGCAAACTGAGAAAGAACAAACAAAGAAGAGAGCTCTCTCATTATTTAGTGTTTTACAAATATCTTAATATATGAAATGGGACGTAGTGAGAGACATAGATTCTTCCTAATTAATATCAATAATTTCTTGTATTATGAATCTGGGACATAAGTACAGAATCTACAGATTCTCAACAGAATGCTTGCAGACTACAGAATGTACCAGATTCTGTTTCAAATCTTCGCTGATTCTTAATAATCCCATATAGTTGGACATACATATTGTGTGCTTCGAGGTTGTTGCAAATATAACTAATCTTGGAGCCTCAAAGAAATTGTAAGGATGCTGGCTAATTGGTTATTTGAATTGATAAAACTAGTATCATTAATTCTAACTCAATCTTTTGTTTGATGAAGTGGCAATCTGTTTGTATGTGTATCATTTTAAACACATGATTTGAAGCAGTATGCAGTGTGCTTGATTGTCAAAGTTAGTTTTATTTTGTGCATTTCTTCCATATCCGACCTCATAAAGAATCTGCTTCAACCACATAAATTTACGTATGACAAAAACTTTGGCTTGATGCTGTTCTTCTGCCTTGATTGGCCGCACATCTTGTTTTTACTTGTGGAGATATTAAATTACCCCCACGTTCTCAAACAGGATATTACATTACCTCCAATTAGAACATGAAAATCTTGAAGTAGATTGTTTTTGGAAGGAGAGCCTTCCTTGCATGCATCAGAGTAACCAACGATCTGTGTTTGTCCAATACACCATGTTGTAGAGATATATTAACATATCTTAGAATGAGAATTATTGCATTTCAAGTCTGAAGGGAGCTTGTAGGAACTATAGTAGTAAGTAACTGCACTGATAGTGATCAAATGATCGTGGAATAATTGAGTTTACCATACTTTGTCATAAAAGATATTTGAGAGTACGACATACCAAAAAGAAATTTATGCTCCTTTTTCTTAAATACATGTTTTCCCATGCCTATTGGGGTGATCATTGTTTCTTGGTTTCTCTTGCCTTTTTTCTGTTTTCACTCCATGAGTTATCTGGATTAAGAAAGTGAATTCTTTTGGCCCCATGTTACATTTGGATACTCAAAGCTGTTCTTTCGGTTTATTGTATACCTCGACTACTCTATCAGTTACCTACTATCTCTGTCAGCACGGTACCAAGTAACCCTATTTAGGCCAAATGAAAGTAGATATCCTTAACTAACCTTCATGAGTTATCTGGATTAAGAAAGTGAATTCTTTAGCCCCATGTTACGTTTGGATACTCAAAAGCTGTTCTTTCAGTTTGTATACCTTGACTAATCTATCGGTTACCTACTATCTCCATCAACACGGTACCAAGTAACTCTATCCATCAAGATTAGGCCAAATGAAAGTAGATATCCTTAACTAACATTTTCCTTTGCGTTCCTGATAGTGTTGGAGGTTATGAAAATGTGGGCTATTGGTTATTATAGTTGCTTAATCTTTGAAAAGATTAGATTGCTGTAGAGCACATGTTAATTTATGCGGACAATCTTGATGATTGACGTATGTGTTTCTTTTTTAATTCTTTGATACATCCATTAATTTTATTCGACGACGTTTACTATGCTGTAGGTTCCATGTGGATAAAATGTCATCAGCCCATGTTTACTTGAGATTGAACAAAGGTCAGACGTTTGATGATATACCTGAAGGTGTATTGGAAGATTGCGCTCAACTTGTCAAGGCAAATTCTATCCAAGGTAAATATTCCTGTCCTGAAAAATGTAGCACATAATTCATAGGTTGATGTCTTTACATCTCCCTTCCCACCAAACCAAATTAAAAAGAGAATGGGAAAAGAAGCGTCATTGCACCTGCCTTTGGATCTTTGACGGAACATGGTTTTCTGGTCAACTTGAATCCTTTTAGGAGGATACCAGGGGATGCTTCATCTAAAGCAGTTTATTTCATATCTTCTTGTTGAAAGTTAAAAAGATTAATGAGGTTATGTCTTGGAATATGTCTAGATGTACGTGACCTAAAACTCTTACATAAGGAGATATCTTTGTACATTGTTATTAGATTAAGTCAATAAGAAGTTCTCTTTTTACACATGATATCATGACGACATGACTTATAGTCCTATGCGCTTTTGGTAAAAGCTTAAGTAGCTTTTGCCTAAGGCTGCATGTCCGGTCAAAACTTTTCCTTCTTTCTTAAGTCTGCTTGTATTGTCTATTTTGGTTCCAGCGGCACCTCGTCTTCTCTTCAATAGCCTGTTTGTCATTTTTCTTTCAATAGTTCTTCCTCGGACCCTGCGTAAACGCGAGATGCTTTGTGCACCGGGCTGCCCTTTTAGTTTTGTTGTAGCTCTCTTTCTCGTCTCTTCCGGCTAGTATTCAATCTTTCCCATCACTATCCATGTCATAGTAAAGTCAGCTCGTGCCACATTTAACATTAGCATCTAGTCAGCTGACACGTCATCCTCCAGTCTAGTGAAATGTCATTATCCAGTCAGCTGAAATGTCTACATTGCTGTTTTGTGTCACGTCACTCTCTGACCGACGGTTAGTTATTGGTATGTCGCCTGTCTAGTGACACATATTCAATTAGTGTCCTATCGGCACCATGTCACCATGCAGCGGTACTCTCTATTCAATGTCTTTGTAATGTGACAACATCATCATTGGTCAGCCAGCTCCTCAGAACCATGTTTTCATCCGTAACACCTTACTTTCCAATGCTCAGCGTCACATCCTCTCCTAGTGATGTCACTTTCAAATTTAGATATGTGAAACTGTTTCGCCACCTTGAGTTTGAGGCTGCATGTTGATAGTAAAGGATTAATAAAGCTGTTCTTAGATCACAATATATCTTACAACAACATCAACAACAACAACCCAGTAAAATCCCACTAGTGGGGTCTGGGGAGGGTAGTGTGTACGCAAACCTTACCCCTACCATGTCTTAAGTTCATGAAATTTAAGTAGGAAATGTTGTAGAATATTACTTATTTGTTCTTTTTAAATAAAAGAATATTACCTATTTGACAGTAAAATATCTGCTGTAGTATTTGTTAAGAGTGGAAAATAACTACTTATCATATTTAAGTAATCTTGGAGGAGTTTTCCTCACATAATTGTCACTAAATTAAATCAATAAGTTCTTTTTCCCATATACCTTGGAGTCACATGTCATGGCTGTTCATGTGCAGTGGAGGATAATTTAAAGTTTGGCATGTTTGGCTGGGTTAGTTGACCCAGTGTTTTGGATAGCGTGCGGCGACAAATAGCGACGAGAGCCCGCTTCACTGAGGCGAGAGGCGCGTAGCGAAGCGCTTGCCTTTTTGATGCGAAGCGACAATTTATACAAAAACATAAAATATTATATATATATATATATATATATATATATATATATATATATATATATATATATATAACTAAAAACTCAATAACAATAATATATTAATAAATATATCATTCAAAAAAACAGAGCCTAAAAAGACACTTCTGCTTCTGCTGCTTGCTCCAAACAGAGCCAAAAAAAAATAAGAGAAGAAGAAAGAGGAAGGGAAGAAAGAAAGAGCCTCTGCTCTGCTGGTCAAAAAACAGAGCACAAAAAATAAAAGACAAGAAGAAGAAAAAGGAAGAAAGAAGAAGAAAAAGAAAAAAGAAGAAGACAACAATGGTTGAAGTCGAACTGTCGAAGAAAAAAAAAAGAAGAAGACAGCAATGGTTACTGTCGCTGAAATAGAAGAAGAAGAAGAAGAAGAAGAGAAAAGAAAGAAACATACCTGGGTTACTGTCGCTGATGGCTGAAGATGAATCCCAAGCCCTAATCTTTCTGTTGCTGAGAAAAGGTCGCTGAAGGAGAAGAAGTGAAAAACCCAAGACCTAATGTTTTAAAGTGTTTGCGCCTTTTCCTTTCTTTTTTTTTTCAAATAGCGACGCCACAGCTCTCCTCTCGCTACACAGCGCCTCTCGCAACACAGGCAGAGGCGCTCGCCTTTTACAATCGCAACGCAACAGAGCCAAAATAGCGCAGGCTGCTCGCATCGCTTCGCCTCACGCTATTAGCGCTGAGGCGAGCGCTATTTATAACACTGAGTTGACCCCTTTCTAAGCGCAGAGTTTGAAGACCTTACTGAAGCTTTCTGTGGAGTGTTGTTTAACTTTTGATCTGTTGCAATGATACTGCCCAAGTATAAGCTCCTGGCAGTAGATGAAATGCCTAATTTTATTTAAATCAAATGTCTATGTTTAAAGCAGTGTTTTTAGAGCTAGAAGCGCAAAAAAGTGACAAGGGCCCGCTTCGCTTGAAGCGAGACATGAAAAGTGAGAAGCAAAGTGCTCGCTTCATTTAATAAAAAACCTTGCACAGATAAGTAAAATAACTAAATGAAAAAGCACTCAACAAATAATATATATATAAGAAAATCTTTTTTATAAACCAAAAAATAGAGAGTCAAATATATACACACACACACACAAGCAAATCTTTCAAGTTATAGGTTGATTTCTTATAATAAAGCAAAAGATTAATAGAACTTAAAAAGAAAAAGAGAAGAACAAATAAAAAGCTTTAAAATACTGATAAAAAAAGTAGATAGCTTTAAAATAAAGAAAGAAGGGAACAAGAAACCCTAGCAGCTGGAGCATGTGAACAGCGAAAATGGAGAAGGAGAAAAAAGCGCAGCTTCCAGAAGAAGAAAAAGGAGAAGGAGAAAAATTATGCGGAGCCAATTTCTAAACCTAGCAGCGATGGAATGGAGCAGATCAGAAGATGAAATCTCCTTTCTCAGCAAAATAATCTTCAAGTTTCTTCTTCTGTTTTAAAAAAGGTTCCCTACTTTCTTTTTTCTTCTAAAAACCCGACTCCTTTAAAAAAAATACAAAGCTATCGCTTTCTCTGCTTCTCGCTTTTGGGATAGAAGAGACCGCTTCATTGAAGTCGCTTCACCTCACACTCTAAAAGCGTTACCTGCTCGCCTCGTCTCGCCTCGCTTCCATCTCTTTAAGCGGTGAAGCAACTGCTTTTCACAACAATGGTTTAAAGAATCTCGAAAGGCTGCTGTTTGAGAGCTTGTCGTTATCCTTGATCTTGTCTATTTATTGAAATAACACCATCTTGGGTGATCTGATCCCATTTTGGCAGGAAATAAGGTAAACAATGTTGATGTTGTTTATACGCCATGGCAAAACCTTAAGAAGACGGCTTCGATGGATGTTGGGCAAGTTAGTTTCCACAACCCAAAAATGGTGAGCATATTCATGCATTTAATGTGTCTGTGCTTTAACTGTTGTCTTCTGATTTTGAAATTTCGTTACTTTCCATAGTTGTGGTTGTTCTTTTTTTCCTTTTTCTTAATGGATGTGAAAGTTAATTCATGTCATGATTTTCCAATAGGTTCGTACTGTGAAGGTTGAGAAGCGAATAAATGAAATAGTCAATAGATTAAACCGTACAAAAGTGGAGAGGAAGCCCGACTTAAAAGGTAAGTTGCACCTTGCTAAGTTTGTTTGCCGGGGAAAAAATATTAACTCCATTCTACTTCTATGCATGACACTTCCCATTTCTTAGGACTTCTCAATATGTCTGCGTAGATCAAAGCTTCATTATTTGGACAAGATCAAAGCTTCATTATTTCAAATGATATTTGGAACATTTGGAGGAAAAAAATCACAAGTGTTTTGTTTTACAATCTGGTTCATTTGTTCAACTTCAGCTTGAAATTGAGAATTTGAAATTTTGGTTTGAGGAGTAGTTCAAGTTAAGTAATGGTTTCCACTCAGAAAACATCAACTTTATTTACCAAGTGAATTCATGTCCAAACACAAAGGAACCATGTACCCTTCTCCAACTTCAACTTCAAATACTCCTTTTCTGAAAATTCGACTAATATTGCCCAAACGCCTTAGGTATTAGTATTTGAACTCTGATATCGTCCTCGTCAAATATGCTCATCAATCTAAGTTAAAACTTTTAAATCTCCTGCTAGTTAAGCTGGGTTATGTACAGTGGAATGTAGGGAATAAACACATAATCTTCTTGTTAAAGGAAGTGAATAAAGTCTCTCTATAGTAGTTTTCGAGATTACCCCTTCCTCCTTTTGACTTAGGTAGTCTAGATATTTATCTTGCAAGTAATGATCCCTCTTGTTTGTGTTTTCAGCTGAGCGGGAGGCCGTCAATGCAGCTGAAAGGGCAGAGAGGAAGCAGCAGCTTAGAGAGAAAGTAAGATCTATCTTTTCTTGGAAAAATATGCCTAGCGTTGAATATGAAATTGGAAACTTTATTGCGTTAGGAATGATATTTTAACATTCTGGGAAAATAAGATATAGTGGGAAAACATTCACAGAAATAGAGGCCCTTACCCAGTCCGGCTGACCTTCAAACCTGGAATGTGGCACCCTGTTGAACATGTGTAAACTGGCATTTTAAATGTGTGGACCTGAATGGGCTAAAACTTGATGTTGCCTAGTTCCTAAGATGTTGAAATTGGGATAAGATGTAAGGGCTATACTTGATTGGTGGTTGTTATATTTTTTCCACAACTGTCCATGATTATAGCCCATCTTTGCACATCATTTATATTCTATAATTCCTTTCACTGGGTTTTCCTAGACTAATATGGTGCTCTGGATTAAATTGGTCAACTTGATACAAACACTGATGTTTACCATTAAGTGTAGAATGTGAAAAAACAGAAAAAAGTAGTAACATTTTAGAGCCTTCTACTTTTTAGGATCCTGTGCTTCAGGTTTTCCTGCTACTGTACTTTCTCACTTTTATCTTCTTTTATCTATTTAATATAGTTGTAGTGGTGGTATTGTTTCTGCAGTCAAAACTTTTGCTGTGAAACTTCTTCGTCCAGCTTTGGAAAATTTAATGCATTCTAAAGCTCATTTCTTTTCTATTTTGAATGACCAGAAACGACGAGAGGAGATGGACAGGCTTGAAAAGGAGAGACAGGCCGAGATGAGGAGCTACAAAAATTTGATGGTTGCTGATAAGATGACATCAAACAAAGATATTGCATCAACAAACAAATCCCTGCAAGAGCTGGAGGAAGACTTCATGTGAACGCAAAATCAAATGGACTTATTCGTTTCAATTGATGCCTTGTTTAGAAAAAATTGCTAAATGAGAAGCTGCTTATGAATGCAGAGAGGATAGGAGACAAAAGAAGAAGGGGATGGGGCATGGGGCGAGGTAATCTTTTATATTGTTGTGTGTTCTTTAGAAAGAGTTGTGCTCCTTATTAAAAGTTGATCATATTGATCTTTGCAAGGCCTGAACCTCTTTGTTAATAAGGTATAGGAGACTATGGGTTGGAGTTCCATGAGAAGCTTGCTTTGTAAAACCAACGTCAAATTTTAATGATGAAGAAAAAGATTGACTTGTTAAGATGAGGAGCTCTTTGTTTATTTACTTTAACAAAAAATTAAATATTGAATGCAGCTTCTCACAAGTCAACTTGCATTTTGTGGTCTTTTGCTTGGTACATCTTTGGGAAAGGAATATTATAGAACCTAATAAGAGTCAAATGTTGGAGTGGTTAATGATAGAATCATCAGAAATGAGATATGATCCTTTAGGTTTTACTGTCAAGGTTGAACATTCATTCTCTGTGCTGCCATCCATTTGCTCCAGCTTTGAAAGGAAAGAATGGGAAAATAGACTAGTTGTATGAGGCTTTTTTTTTGTCTCACGGTTTTGTGGACCCAGAAGTGTAAGATTGAGATCCACAAACTTGTGAGACACACAGTAAAGCTTCTCTTGTGGATCCAATCCTTTATCCTCTTCTACAACATGCAGCATCCTTGGAGCTTGGAGCAATAATTAAGTTGTCTCCGTGTGACTTATAGGTCACGGGTTCGAGCCGTGGAATCAGCCACTGATGCTTGCATCAATATGTTGCCTATATCGCACCCCAAGGGTGTGCGGACCTTCCTCGAACCATGCGTGAATGCGGGATGCTTTGTGCACCGGGTTGTCCTTTTACGCCATGTCACTGGTTATTGGGTTGTTGCAATCTTGTTCTTGACCTTTACAACTTCTAATTTCTTTTTATTTTTAATCTCGTAGTAGAGATAGTTTTAATTTTGTTTAGATGCATCACTTTTTTATCAAGGAAACATAAGTGAATTAAAAAAGATCATCAATAAAAATGATAAAATAGCTTTTTACTTCACAAGTTAAAGTTCCTCCTAAGTTTATGAACGTAATGAACTTTCTAACAATTTGTTTCTTTTTTCACCACTAAAATGAGGTCTTAATTCGCTTAAAAGTCTACATTTAAAAGGATTTTTCTAAATGCATAAAGATTCTTCCATAGATTAAAAGAGTTTAATAGGTAAGAAATTGTATACACATGTGATCATGATATAATGACTAATTATTAGACATTAGTGAATTAATAAATAGGTGGAATATCGGCTAATAAGTAGGCTATCAGTCAGGTATTTAGTATACAAGTAAAGAATTATACAAAAAGATTATGGCCACAATCTTAACCATAATAGTCGCTGAGATGAAAAATCATGAAACATTAACACAAATATTACTCCAACACCTTTTAGTAACAAGTGAATATGAGAAAAATATTGTAATGATGAATCTATGGATCCATATAATTTCTTTCACGTATAACATGTTTTGGAGATTTTGTTTTGATGGTGAAACGTATTCACTCCGTCAAAGATTGTGAGGATGTAATAAGTAGCTCTTCATCTTAATTAGAGGTCGACTTTAATAGGGATACTTTATCTCCAAAAGAGACTTTTCGAGATGAATTCAAATTAGTCGAACTCCAAGCGGGTATCAAACACCAGATGAAAAATTAAAATTAAAAAAAAAAGTTATTTATAATAGTAGGTGCGAATTCAATTTTGACGGCCGCAATGCAATAATAATTAAAAAGAAGGATAATTTCAGAGAACTCCCCTCAAATTTAGCCTTATAACATCAATTTCACTTCTGGTTTCTGATATTACACTCACCTTACTTATTTTGAATTTTTTGTGGTGAAACTCGTTTTAATGGTAAAACTCATCTAATATTCCATAGTTTTTCTTTTGTGGCATTAAAAATTGAATACTAAATTTTGGGACAAAAATCTTAAAATATATCTTTAGACTTAGAATTATTCTACCTACAGTGCTCCAATCCGCCCCCCGCCCCCCATCTTTCATTCGCTGCATTTATTTATTCTCTTGTCAACTACACAACTTGCTTGTTGCTACTACTCAAACATATTGAACTTTAGATGCAAAATTTTTCAGTTACGTATAAATACTTTAAGTACAAAAAATTGTTAACAATTTATTATAACTAATATAGTTTAGCAACAGAGAATAAAAAAACTGTTTCACTTTCATACATTCAGGCTAGGGGTGTACAAAGGAAATCGATAAATCGCACTAACCCGATAATCCGAGTCAAAACGAGAAAAAGAACCCGACTATGATTTGGTTTGATTTGGAAAAAAACCCGACCATAATTGGTTTGGTTTTAACTAAAGAGAGTCAAACCGAAACCAAACCAACCCGACATTACATATATAATTTTTTAAATACATTTAATATATAAATATACTTATTGTGATGTAATTTATAAATATCTCTTAAACTTTTTCATAATTTTATTTTTTAAGGTATATTTCAAGGTTGGACTTAGAACTTTTGAATGTTCCAATATGTTTTATAACCATTAATATTAGTAACTTAAATAATGCTAACAAAAGCCCAAACCAAAATCAAATCAATACTAATACTAACAAAAGACATTCAATTCAATATTACGAACGGTAATGTATTGAATATCTATTTTTTGTTTTGCAATAATTTAGATAAAAATGCATAACCTATTTTTATTTTTCTTTGGCGTTTAGTCATGAACTTAATATTCCCTTATTAGTCTATTTATTTTAGCATGACTTAGTACTTTTAGATTATGTTTATTATGGCTTTTTAATTATCAATATTTATATTATATAATTTTATTATTTTTATTGTTGAATATTTTAGGATAATGCCATGACACATCTCATATTTTGTATTATTTTCTTGAAAAATACCTTATATAATTATATCTTAATAGGATTAAAGAAATATTTTGAGCACAAGTTATATGTTTTGTGCTACGAAGATTTTACCGAAAAAACCCCGAATAACCCGAATAGCGTGAGAAAATCCGAGATTGAAAAACGCAAGTTTTATTGGTTTGGTTTGATCTTTAGATTTAATAACCCGACACAATTAGTTTGATTTGCTAATTGCAAAATCCGAACCAACCCGAACTATGTACATCCCTAATTCAGGCCACATAACTTTTCTGAACATGAACTATTCAAAAAAGAATAAGTAATATTTTTTTCCTGGGAAAGTACGAGTTATGTCAGCCCATAAGTAAGTTAATACAAAAATTAGTCATTTCATAAAATATTATCAATATTTGCCAATTAGCTATTTGTAGCAAAGAAAAATGTCAAATTCTTACTTTCTTTAGAGTGAGTATTGTTTGAATAGATTGAATACATCTTAAGGAGTTTAAATATCAGTTTTGGAATGATTTGGTGGAGTTTTGAGGTGGTTTGAATTGGAAATTGAAGTAGAAGATGAACATGGAAAAAATAATGTGTATCTCACTATATATAATATGTGTATCATATACGTATCATATTTGTATCAAATATGTATCACATGTATATTCCTGTGTACTTGTGTGTGAGATACATACGTGATAACAGAAGAATTTTTTGAACTCGATTTACCTACAAGTTTTAATACCAAATCAGTCCAAATCATCTCCAATCTTCTTCAAATTTTGTATATTGAGTCATCTATATATTTTTAATGAATTTCAACCTTACCAATTGAAAAAGGTCTCCTTCTGCTTAGATTTTTGAAATCTTGTATTTTTTTTTTTTGTATTTCATCACCTTATTTGCTACCTCATCCATGAAATTTTCTTTCCGTCTTGTATCTAATGTTGTTGATCACGCTTAAAAATATGGAAGGAGATTTTTATTTGTGGTTCTTGGAGAGAAAGAATCATTATTTATTTGGGCTTTCGATTTTTGTATGTACTTGAGTAACTTTGGTAAGTTTATAATTAATGACTAAAGATTGATAAGTTAGGACTTATTTGTGATATTTCCGTAAGATTCCCTAACTTATAAGGCCAAAACTTAAAAGGGAGGTCTTCAAAATGGGGGCATTTGCATCTATACCCGCTTTTTGGGTCACGTTTTAACTTGTGCCCGCTTTGCAAAAAAAATTGCAAACGTACCCACTTTTTCGCGTAACTTCAACATACGGGGCTGAAGTAGCAAAGGCAATCACGCAAAACTTCAGCATTCTAGTAGACGGGCCTAAAGTAGCAAGTGTGATGAACCAAGTGTGCTAGAGTTTTTGTTTGTAATTGCTGAAGTTAAGCATAGTAGCTGAAGTTTTGTTCTCTATTTACTGAAATTTTTGTTTGTAATTGTTGAACTTAAGCATAGTAGCTGAAGTTTTGTTCTCTATTTGCTGAAGTTTTTGTTTGTAATTGCACTAAATAAGCTGAAGTTTTTTTGTCCTCGATTCATTAGTTTTGTCATTAAGTTTTTTCAAAAACTTCAGCAGAAGATGCTGAAGTTATTTAGTTCATTTATAAAAACTTCAGCAATAAATAAGTTGAAGTTTTTTTGTCCTGGATAACCTTTTTCAAAAACTTCAGCAGAAGATGCTGAAGTTATTTAGTTCATTTGTAAAAACTTCAGCACTAAAAGCTGAAGCTTTTTTGTCCTGGATTCATTAGTTTTGTCATAAAGTTTTTTCAAAAACTTCAGCAGAAGATGCTGAAATTATTTAGTTCATTTGTAAAAACTTCAGCACTATATAAGCTAAAGTTTTTGAAAAAAACTTTCTAACATACTAGATAAATAATCAGATTGCAAATAGTATCCAAATCATAAATTTTGGAAACAATAAACGTGAAAAGAACAGAATTATCATTCTCTACTAACTTAGTACGTGAAAATATTCACAAATTATTATCTACTAACTTACGTAATTATTTATAATTTATCTTTAAATAATCTGATAAATATATTTATGACAATCATCCCATGAACTGAAGTTTCATAGCAACACCAACATCAGTAGAAGAAAGAAGAAGAAGAAAACGAAGGAGGAGAAGGAGGAGGAGAAAGGGGGCTGAAGTTGTTTAAAAAATGAGTACAAGTTAAAACTTTTTAAAAAATGAGTGTAGGTTAAATGAGGGCGACCAAATAGACGCCGGTGCAATTTAATGCTCAAAATGTTAGAATGATCCGGACCCGACCAATTATAGGCCTAATAAACATCCGGTTTTGCGGGTCAAGTTATTATTATATATACAAACTTGAAAACAACTCATTTGATAACTAAACCCCTTATTTCCCAAACCCTAGACGCTGCTTTCTGTCTTCGCTTGTACCTAATGGCCAAAACTTTGAACGAAGAAACAATCAAGAAGGTCATTCGACAGGTTAGCCTTTCTGGGTTTTCGATATCCTTAAAACAGTTGCACCTTTTCGTCTATCTGATTTTCTCCCCCAACCCTTTTCATTGCAGGTTGAGTTTTACTTCAGTGATAGTAATCTTCCAAAAGATGGGTTTCTTAAGAAAACTGTTGATGAAAGTGAAGATGGGTGTATCCTTTTTTACCCCATATATGTACTCTTATCTGATCGTTTATTCCATTTTTTAATTTGTCATTTGTACTAAAGAGTCAATCTTTAACAATATAAATCATGAAAAAATTTAAGTAGAATTTTTAATGTCTTGGAAAAATGTTGTTGATCTTGTGAATAAGTTGTTTGGAAAGAGGTAGCATATGCACAAGGAATTGTGTGTGTTGTACTCGTACTTAAATAAAGGCTCACTATTGGGAACTTTAGCTTTGATTTATGTGATACTGTACTAAAGATTAACTCTTTAACAATAAATATCATTAAAAACATTAGTAAAATTGTTAAGGTTTTGGAAGAATGTTGTTAATGATGTGAAGTTATGCAAGTCTTTTGAGATATAGTAAGTATATGTACAAGGGCTTGTATGTTTTAAAACTCACCTAAATATGGAATTGTATATTTTTTGAATAGTTTCGAGGTGGCAAACCAGATAAAGGAGGAGTGTTGTAGTAGGTTGACAGGCAAACAAAACTAGTCAATTTTCAACCTCAGAATATTGGGTACTGGAATGGAATTAACCCAAATATATATTAGGGATTCAGAAACCCAACTAGATTGACATCAAGGCATTGTTTTTGTTGACAAAATGTATTGTAATACTTAACTAAAGCTTTATAGTGGTAAGTTTGGCTTTGATATGTTCGTTTTCACGGATGAGGTATCATTTGGGTTTGGGAGCTTCAAAGCAGGAAGAGATATCAGATGATACTATACAAGCTGTTGCTGAAGCTTTAAAGGCTTCTTCTTTTCTTAAGATTTCGGAAGATGGTAAGTGTCTTTGTTTTTCTTAATAATTTCGCCTTGAGGTGGCGCAGCCTTGTAGTTGGTGACTTTGTTTGGTTTTGCTAATTTGTGTTGCTCTCTTTGATCTCTACTGAATGACATAATAGTAAATGGGCTGATTTGAGCCGATTTATGTTATAGGGAAACGTGTTGGTAGAGTGACAGAGCTTTCGAAGCCTGAGGAGGTTATAGAGCAAATAGATGTCAGGACAATTGCTGCATCCCCATTGGAATACAGTGTCAAGCTTGAAGATGTGGAGTCCTTCTTTGGTCAGCATGGCAAGGTGTCTAACTTTGCACTTGCCTTACTTTGTTGGTGTTTTACCTATGATGAAATTTGGTATCTTTATCCAAATTTGTTAAACAGGTTACTCTTTTGTAAAAGGGGGAAAGAGTGGGATGGGCTGGGATGAGGTAGATTAAGAAAATAAAACTTCTCTACACTGGTTCGCATGATCAGCGTCTGTTGAAATTGTTCCGATCTTCAAAGAACAGTTTATTTATTTTGTGTCTTTCTAGATGTTATCCATATTTCTGCCTTACTGCTGCAATTTTTTTTACATCACATTGCTTGCATCGGTATCCAAAATAGTATTGCATGAAAAAAAGATATCCGAGATAATAAAATGTTGCTGCCTGTTCAATGATTTTTTTGCTTTCTTCTTCTTTTAGGTTAACAGTGTGAGACTGCCTCGTCATGTAGCTGACAAAAGGATGTTTTGTGGCACTGCTCTGGTTGAGTTCGCCAGTGAGGAAGATGCGGCTAATGTTGTGAAGCAAAACTTGGTTTATGAAGGAGTCGAATTAGAACTGAAACCAAAGTAAGATAGTATTTCCTTTGGTGTTACTTCCTATAAAACGGTGACAACAGGGAGGGGGGGGGGGCACTTTGGTTCCTATGTTATTTTTGGAGTTGGAGTTAACAACTTCTAGTGACATATTGTCTATATGAACTAGCACTACAAACAGTTTTTATACATTGGTAGACTTCTACCTTCATTGTTTTCCCTATATTTTAAACCAAAATCCAACTTGGCAACAGAAAGAACGGGAGAGGAAGCTGATGCTCATTCGTAGGAACGTCTTCTGCTCTTGTATAATCTATAGTTTTGCTTGTTTGGCTGGACTTCCTTTTGCAATATTGGACCCCAGGATGTAGAAGGGAAGACTGCACCTCTTTTATATTCCTCACCTATTGCTTTTTGTTTCACCTTCTTTTTCCCTTTTAGTCTGCCTAAAAACATCACGTTTTTGGTAGATGGAAAAGTCCAATTCCAAATATTCGAATATATCAATACATAACACTACTGCACATTTTCTGTATTTGCGATGACATTTTTTATACTTTGTTAACACCTACCAACCATTATTTTCAACATATGTTACCAAACTCATACTATATATTTTGTTTAAACAAATCCAACTCATACAATTTTTTATTTTTTTTTGGGGCGGGGGCATGGGGGAGTCATTATGTCACTAGGGCCAAGATATCTATGATGTATATTAACCTGAGTTGTCCTGGGAAAGTATGGATCTTGTATTCTATTTGTCTAGGCTTTGCTGTGTTAGGGTTCAAATTTTCTCTTTAGGTTAAACTTGTCCAAACTTTGGCTATGTAACCTAGTAGGCTCATTTGAGTAATTAAGTAGAATCTATTATTTTGTCACAATCTTGCATCATAATTATGACTTGATTCCAACGGAAGATACTGTTCATTTTGATGGCCACTGCTTCGAATATAAGTTTTCACTGATACAAGTTCGAGACATTCCATTCACAAATTACTTTCAATGGTTGCTCATACATATCACTGGTTTGCTGTTATTCAGGAAAGATTTCGATGTAGAAAGAGCCAATGAAGAGAAAGAAGTTGAGCATAACCGTCCTCATCTTGGTCCAAATAGTAAAAATAATGCGAAGCCTGAACCAGAGTGAGTATGATGCTACCGCTAAGTAGTGAGTCCTTACTAATTTGGTATTTTGTTAGCATGCTTGCCATGTGGTGTTAACACGATGGATGTGATTGTGGCAGCTATCCTAAGGGCTTGATCATTGCATTTAAGTTGAAGAGAAAAAGCTCTACAGAACAAAATGGTAATCATCAAGCGGCAGCTGAAAGCGCAAGTGCTCCCGAAACAGAAGGCAATAAAGAAACAACAAAAGACAATGTTAAAGTGACAGAAGAGAAGGTGCCCGAAGATAAAGATGAAGACAATAATGAGAAGGGTGATGAAAAAGATGTAGAGAATGGAAGTGGGGAGACTGATGTTCAGAATCCTGAAGCTATAGAGAAATCCGTGGAAAGTCCAACTGAAGAGGATGATCAAGCTCCTGCTGAAGAAAAATTATCAATTGCTGCTTGCAAAGACAACAAGGACGTTGTTATGCGTGAAGACTTAAAGAGCGTTTTCCAAAAATTTGGCACTGTGAAGGTAAATTTTTTCTGTTTTCATTTGTTCATTTTGTTCAATATATGTAATTTGTAGGTTTCTTTCTTTATGTTATCTATTGCTGTTTCTTTTTTTTAATCCTTCTATTGGGATTAGCAAAATGAATGTAGTTCTTTTCTGATATTTTGATGAAAACTGAAGTATGCCTACTGTTGTAGAAGAGAAGTATCGAGCTGTCTCATTTTAGTGTTGCCCAATCTCAAACAAAAAATGCCAATTAACTGAAATATATATCACAGGATTATTGGCAATCCAAAACAATTTGCTGGGACTACAGATTATAGTGATGAATTTGTAGGGGATTGAGTCTCCTTTTTCACATCTTAAGAATAGTCTTTTATCTTTGATAGCTTTTTGGTGCACTCATATGGCCCCTGCTTGTATAGAAGATTGGGCGTCTTTTGTAGAGAATCATGTTCTGATGTAAATTCTCTACTTTTTGATATATTTCCTGTATACGGGAGTTCTCTCCCTTTTGATTAATACAATTTACCTTATCAAAAAAAAAAAAATAGTGATGAACCTATTGTAAAATCATATATTTGTTATTAAAGGCACAATTACCATTTTTCAGGAAGGACATGATACCGCATGTTTGGATCTTTCCACAATTCATTTTTTATCTAATCGAAGCTCCAAAGTTTTCTTTTTTTCTGAAATTGAGTAAAATCAGGATATGTATGTGAAACAGAACTGTAAATGATGCATCAAGAAAGCATAGAGTGACATCTCAAGTTTCATGGGTTTCCTTGTGCAGTTTGTTGATTTCACGATTGGATCAGAATCAGGTTATATAAGGTTTGAAAATGAAGGGGCTGCACAGAAAGCACGTGCTGCTGGTGTACTTGCTGAAGAAGGTGGTCTGACGGTGAAAAATTTCATTGCTGCCTTAGACCCAGTAACTGGTGGGTGCTGACTGTTCTTCCGCCTTTTGATTGCAATCTTAATGCATCCTTTTCCTATTATCTTGCATGTGTTGGAGACCGCATTGAGCTTTGTAGGTTAAGGAGTGAAATTGGGTAAGGGGTCAGGGGAAGGGGGAGCAGTTTTTGCTGTTGAGGATATTGGCTACATTGAATGCACCCCCAGAGTCAGCTGATGGCTATTAGTGGGTGCTTTTGTTCTATCTAGAGCTGCAGTAATATTATCAATTGGCCTATGTTTATAGGTTAAAGCTATATATTGTTTCTTAAACCTTTGTTTTGATCTAGCACTTCAAGTATAACAGTTTTTCTTAATTTTGTACTTCTTTTATATCATCTTTTGTTTGTGCATTGCTTCTATAACTAGATTTTTACTTGTGTGCTACATTGTTATCAGGTGATGCTGAGAAGGAATACTGGAGTATGTTCCGTAATAACCAGGACAAACGCCGCGACTTTAATAAAGGGAATAGGGGAAGGTAAAGCCCTTAGCTCGTATTGCTTTTACTTGGTTGTTTATGTGGGCATAAGGTTCTGTTGGATTCTTTCTCAAAAGGCATGTTGCACTATACGTTCCAATTAATTGGAGGGTTCTCTGGAAAAGAGAACAGTAAATAGATGACCATGTACACGGTACTTGTGACTTACGGAGTATTTACATGTTCATAGCTGTTCTATTTTCTGGATTCTTCCAAAGCCTATTGGGATATTAGGTCCAGTATAGTGTTGCATGAGAAAGAAACTCTTGTATTAATGAGCATGGGTGCCACGTCACTGCAACAGAAAACTAAAATGGAAGGAGTAGATGATACTTGATAGTGAAAGTAATTTATCAATGAATGTTGAGATATGGATATTTTTTATGATGATGATACCCCACTTGGATGAGCCGGGATAGGATCATAGTTTACAACTTTTTCTTCTAGTGCCATCTTTATTTGCTTTGGAGCAGAAAAGCCTTTCTTAGTTTGCCTTGTACTTTTGAATGTATTCTGTTATAACTCTAATTGTTATTGTTCATGGACATAGGGGAGGAAGGCACAACAGAGGCGGGAAGCATTCGCGCCCAAGGGGAAACGATTCAGGTGGTCGTCCAAACAAATTCCAGAAAGTTAGGACATGAGGACTTTATCTTTTGTAACCTTTACAAAGAACATCTCAAGCTATTTTGTCTCACATTACTGCGATGGTACTTTCTTTGTTGTAATGTGTTAGCAATTTTGTTGCCTAATTTATGTCTCAATATCATAAAATGGTTTTTGTTCTCCATTTTCTGTGTTCCTTGGTCAAAGTTAATATATTTAGTAGTGCAACTTTGTTGAATCTGTCCATCTTTTTTTTATATTGTCATTTTGGGGGTAGTTTTGGGAGCGTTTATAAAATTGGTCAGCAGTTTTGCTAGAGGGGAGGAGGGAAAAAGGGGCAAAGATCACTTTTAGCCCGTGGTCGAAATTATTTACATTCTGTAATTGTAAAAGTGTACATTATTTTTTGTATATATCATACAAAAATGTGTATATATATATTTTTTCTGGATATTATTTTTATTGTGGTTATACAGTATCATTTTTCCCTAGAAAAATAATGATATGCCTTTTTTAAATTTATTGTTTCACCTGTTTCTCTAAATTAACAAAGTACACCTACGTGACTTCACTAAGAAAACACAATAACGTTCTTTTTCCGTTCATTAAAAACTTTATTTTAGGTAAGAAAGCAAATGATCTATATTTTTCAGTTTCTTTGTTATATTTGGAAAGTTTAAAACCGACAATATTAAAAGTGACACGGAATTGAACAGCAATGTAGAATCAGACTATGAAAATGTCATATTAATAAGTGAGTATAGGCGTGCTTATGCACAGCGATTTTATTAGGAAAGGAGAATCCAGAATGCCAGAAAAAGAGTGTACACAAAGGGGTCATATTAAGAAGCATTATTTTATTTTTAGTATCATACTTTTCACAATAGAAATTTGCTGGCTATTTAGGATATAGATGGGTCAAAAAACAAGTAACGCAAAAAACAGATAAAATATTTCGACCCATATTTAATACAGATAGAAAATGGGTAAACCATCTGATAATATGGATTGCCATATTATCCATGACTTCTTGAATATGATTACTTTTGGGAGAATTCCTACTCTCCCAAATTTGAGGAACCCCCAATTTGAATTTTGCAAATGTGTAAGTTAAACGGGTATTTGCATCTATACTCAGTTTTAGGATCACCATTAAAGTAATTCCCAACTATGCATAAAAATTTATAAGTCCACCAACTTTATAATCAACTTCAGACTTATCCAGTCTAAAATTGAAGAAACTTTTTTTTTGTCTGAAGTGCAATGCACTTAAGTCCAACTAAGTCTAAAGTGCAAAATTGAACTTAAGATGCACTTAAAGCCAAATAGGTCTGAAGCGCAACAATTGTTTTACGCATTTAAGGCTTAATAGGTCTTATTGCAACAAATATTTTATGCACTTAACAACAAATAAGTCTGAAGTGCAACAAATATTTTCATACACTTATGGCCAAATAGGTCTGAAGCGAAAAATTGTACTTAAGGTAAACATAAGGGCAAATACGTCTGAAGAACAAAGTAATATTTTCATTCACTTAAGACCAAATGTTCTCTTTTATCCTTTGCCTCGAGAACATCCTTATATCATCTCTGTTAGACTAATATATAATATTTGTTATAGATGCCATTTGTAAAGTATATGGATTGTGAAAAAAGGCAAAAGATGAGAGAAAAGATGCATAAGAAAACACTTCCGCTCATTGACTTCAGACCAGATCAGGTAAAACTATTAATAGTTTCTCTCTTGGAGAGAGGTTATCTACAAGTCTTCTTGCCATTCATTTTCTATCTTGATGAGCTTTAGGGGTTTTCAGCCATATGCACTTATGAGGATACTAGTGTCATGTGACAAATACAAGAGATGTTTATATATCATTTTATATTTTCAAAATTTTGTTGTGCAAAATATCATAATTAGATTAGTTTGGAATGCTAGAATAAATTGTAATATGCTCATATAGGTATTAATTTTGGAATTAGTTGAAGCTTGTATGAACTCATTACATAGATTCACGCTTTATTATTAGCTCTGAAATTGAGTTGATTCTTTTCACTACCTATAGTATTATTATTTTCATTGGCTAGAGTTAAATATTAGCCATTGTTTTTTTTGGTTTAGTGAAAATGTTTGTTCTAAAATCTCGTTATACGTGTTTCTATGTTTCTTTCCTATGTCCTTATGCGAGTATGATGGTTATTGTATAAGTCAAAATCCGCCTCAAAGAAATTTAGCATGAAGTGGTATTATGGAAAATGATGCAGCCGAGGTCGACTAGTAAACGGTGAAGCTTATAGCCGGGCAGTCAATAACGGCCGAGGTCAAGTATCAAAGACAGTATTAACGGCTAGTTTTCGTAATAGGATATTTAGGAGAATATTCTATTGAATATTCACTGTAGTTGTGCTTTTAGAGTTGACCTGGGATATGTCTCATATAAATAGAAAAAGAGATAAGGGGAGATGTATGTAATATTAATTTGATAAGAATACTTTTTGAGAAGAAGACTCTCTCTCTAGAAAAAATACAAACATTACCTTTCTAATAAGATTCTTCCTTCTATTATCCTAGACTTTTTCATCAGATCCGAGAATAATTCCAATATTCTAGGATTTGTCTGTCACTCATCATTGTCAGAAGGACAAATCATCTACCTTATCCAATATTGGGTGAATCATTGTTCTTATATACGTTAATACCATTTATTGAATGATATTCTCTTATCATTACTAAAACTTTCCGGAATAGTAAATGCACGCTGCATTTAATCCCCTGCCAATATTTTCTTCAATATTAGTGCTAACTAGTTATAAATCTAAAAATATTATCATTAACTTGATTTAATCCCTTGGTACATAAAATTAATTAGTTTAACCAAAGATTTACTTTTGGTCAAACAGTTATATTTGGGAAGCAATAATTTGAAGAAGTCGATAAGAAATGTCAGACGAGTGTCTACTGTCTCGTGTGCAATTCTTCTTTATGTCTTCAGATTGTAAAATTTAAAAGTAAACTCTATTGTATGACATCTATATGGAATATACAAGCTTAGGAGACTGATAAAGGGAAGGAAATAATAACCAAAAGAAAATATAGGAAGATGATGGAGTATTGTTTTTCCTTTCTTAGTCACTGGACATAAAATGATAGACAGAATGAATAATAGTAATGCTCTTTGCATATATTGGGAAAGCTAAAACCACTATATTAGGATAGAAGAATCTAGAATGCCAAAATTAATAAAAAGAAGTGTACTAAAGTGTCATTTTAAAACATCAGACCTAGGCAACCCTAAGGTCAGTTATACTCTCTTTATCCTCTGCCTCCTTCACATCCTTACCTTACATCATCTTCTGTTACCATTGCTTCGTTCAAGGAACTTTGATTTTTGTTATTCCAAACATATGGATCTCTTTTGTTTTCTTCAGCATGAGATACTGTTGGTGTTTGAGTTTAAGGATGTGGTACAACTTATGCTCTTGATTGCTGGTGTTTGTCGAAATAAATCGGTCTTCGATCACGGTTTCTCTGTATAAGAATTTGAGGTCTTTATAACACTGCTAGAAATTCAGTAAAAAGCGATCACATATAGCGACCAACATTGATCGCTTATCTCAATATACCAACCAAAACACGTATAAATAGGCTTGGTAGCTATATTGGTGGTCCTTTTACCTTAGCGACCAAAGTTGGTCGCTAATTAGCTACATATAGAATATTATAAGGATAAACTTACAAATTGTTTGAACCGCGTATCAAATCTTGTATATACAACATCATGGCCAAATTGACCCACGAAGTGACTGTGACACATCAAATATTTTTAGTAGTTGCATTGAGATGTAATCACAGTAAATTTTATATTTTGATAACTACTAAATCAATACTTACTTGAGAAATGGTACAACTTCGGGACAATTTAGCAACACATGAAGTGTATTACTCCCAAAAAATTCAAAATAAAACAATTTTCCTTGGTGTGCAATTTTTTTTTTTGAATTTTTGTGGTATTTTTTGGATAATTATTTGCATTTGTCTGCGCATGTTTATTTGTTAAATTAATAAAAAATACAAAAAATATGTCGCATTTGCATTTAGGATTTAATCCTACAATTGTTAGTAATTAAGTTTGTTTTACAAAAAATGAAAAAATCATAAAATAAATGTACGTTGCATGTTTAGCATTTAAAAGTCTAAATTGTGTGATTTTTTGTCGTTAATTGCTATTTAAATGTGCGATAATTATTTTTAGATTTAATTAGTTTTTTTATAAGATAATTTAGTTTGTAATTTAATTTAGAATTTTAGTTTTATTAATTAGGAAGTAAAAGAAAAGAGAGCAAAAAATACAAAGAAAAATCGGATTGGGCCACTTCTTCAAATTTCAACCCCAGGCCCAAAAAATACCCAACCTTCCCCATGACCCGGTCCATTTTAAACCGGGTCGACCCATTCCATAACCCAACACCCCTATTATCTTACATTTCACAAAAAGAAAAGAAAACAAAACAAAACAAAAAAAACCCCAAAAAACCCTAACACTAACCATCTGCCCCCCCTTCCTTATCTTCTTCTTCTCCAAAAAACACCCCAAGCTCCCCTCCCATGGCTTCCCCCCGTTGCTGCTGCCCTACCCCCTCATCCCCACGACCACCCCCCTCACAACCACCCCCCTTCACACACACACGCATCAACACATACACACACATACACAGCAACGTACACACACACACACACACACTTCGTCTTCTTCCTCACCTCAAACGACCTCCCATGGCTGCCCTACTGCGCGTCTCCTTCTTCCTCTCCGTTCGCTGCTGCTGCTTGCTTTTGCTACGTCCAACCATGGACGAGCTGCAGCTCGTCGCTGCAACCACTACTTCCGCTTCTTCCAACTTCGTCATCGTCGAGTTTGAGCTCGACACCCATGGATGCCGCTGCTGCGTTGCTGCTGCCCGTCTGCTGCTGCTGCGTCGTCTGCTTCTTCTGCTCCTTCTGCTGCGTCATCCATGGCAGCTCGTACTGCTGCTGCGACGCAAGCTCCAGCTCGTTGATTGTTGTTGTCCGCTACTTCTCCTTCAAGTTCTTAGTTTGTCCGTTCGTGATCGTCTTCAACATCAAATGGTTTTGGTGCGATATTTGTTTCCGGGCAAATTTGTTTTCGTTCGAGTTCATCATCGTTCCGATCCGGTTAGTTGGTTTAAGTTTCGTTCCCATCCGTAATTCGTTTGATATTTTTCGGATATGAAATCATTAAATGTTTGATTCTTGTTCTTGATTTTTATTCAGTTGTTATTTATTTTTAGATAAAAATGGTTAGTTTAATTATATTGTTGTTAGATTTAAGTTGAAGATTCAATTAATTATTTTCATTTTGTTTTATTAATTTAAAAGGATTTAATGTTAATATAAAAGAATGTTAGTTTAAATCGCTTGAATCC
The DNA here is from genome assembly GCF_000393655.2 of Nicotiana sylvestris. Taxonomy (NCBI): domain Eukaryota; kingdom Viridiplantae; phylum Streptophyta; class Magnoliopsida; order Solanales; family Solanaceae; genus Nicotiana; species Nicotiana sylvestris. Next base: position 148,590,028 of record NC_091064.1, on the reverse strand, counting down.
GTTGTTTGTTGTAGATTAAATTCGTGTTCATTTTGTTTAAAGTTCGTCTTTAATTTAGTGATTTAATGAGAAGTTATGTTTTGGTTTTTAATTTTTTTTGAATCATGTATCTTTGTTATAATTTTATTGGAGTTAATTAAAAAGATCAATTGATTATTTGAAGTTTAGTGATTTGAATATGTTTATTTGTTTTGTTTAAGCTTAATTCGAATTTGAATAAAACTTGCTTGTTATTGTTGTTGAAACTTTTCATTTATGTTCATACTTTGTTTGATTGTTCTTGAATCCGAAATTAGTATAAGTTTGATTTTCTTGTTTGTTGTTTATCATTTATGATTATTTCTTCAGTTTGCTTCATGATCTTGTTTAGTTTTAATATAGAAATTGTTGGTTGTAATGTTGTTAGATTTAATTTTAAGTTCAAATGATTATTGAATTTAGAAATCTGAATATACATGTTTGTTGGTGTTGGTTTGTTGTTAAAAATATTGTTCAATCAAGATAATTTTAGTTGTTTCTTTGTTGTTCATCATTTAGTTTGAATTTGTTGTTAAAAATTTATTTAGAAATTGGTCATATTTGCTGTATTTTGGTTGAAATTAATTAGGTGAATTGGTTATAGCTGATGGGGGTAGTTTGGTAATTTGCAGTACGTTCAGGGGTAAAATGGTAATTTCAGTAAGGGCAGAGGGGTATTTTTGGAATTAAAATTCTGAATAATTTTTTATTTTGAGTTCTTTCCATTAAAATTAAGATAATATTAAAATAATCAATAATAGGGGACAAGATATAATGGTGGGGAATAATGCAATTGTTTAATATAAGCATGAGAGACAAGATATAATGGGGTATTTGTTTAATAAAGTGGGGGACAAAATATTAGGTAATGGGATTAAAAGGTGGATGAGTGGAAGATAGTGGGTTTTATTTTTTTTTAATGCTGAAAGATGTTAATAAAAGGAAGGACTTGATCAGATTTTGAAAAAAAAGGAAGACAGATAGGGAGAGAGAGAAAAAAGAGAGCTGAATATTTAAGAGAGAAAGAAAAATTCCGAAAAATATTAAAACTTTCAAGAAAAAAAAAGAAAAGAAAAAAATACAAATAAAAAAGGAGCTGGAAATTAGAAGAGAGAGTAGCACACACATGATAAATATTCTGATATATGGGTTTAGAAATTGAGGGTTAAACATTAATTAGCCTTTCAAATCTGAAAATTCCCTTGGTTTCTGTCCGTTGTTTGTTGTCGGTATTTCTGGATTTTATTTTGATTTTCAAATCTGTCACTGGGATTTCTGTTGACTGGATTGCTGGTTATTATTGTTATTGCTGTGTTACGTACTACGTGGCTGACTTTCTTCTTCTTATATTGGCAATATCAGGTACACAACTGTAATTTTGGCATTTTGTAAGATGAAATGAAGAATGGAATGTTAAATTTCTAATTTAGTTTTATTTTTTTAATTGTATTTAGATTATTTCATGTATTATTATTCTGTAAATCACTGTCATTTGGCATAACTAGACATGTTGTAGCGTATATTAAACAATGCCTTAACCTGATTATTAGGTAGTATATATTTAAGCTTGTTCATTACTGATTAAACTGTCTAATAATTAGAGCGAGAAGAAAATAACGTAAAAAATGACTTTATTAAATCAGTTTGGCAAAATTGATTAAGTTCCTTATTTATAAGGGTTTTAGTATCGCTAACCTTAAGTTAATCGAAATCATGTAGCTAAATTTAGGTAAAACAGGATTTTTTTGATTTTGCGAATCAAGTATTATAACATGATTTGAATTAAAACAAGGTTAGTTAAGGTTAAATTAATTAAATTTTAGAAATACGCATTAGTAATCAAGATTGTTTCTAATTCTCCGTAATTGTAAATAATTAATTTCAATAGCTCAAGTCATCTAACAATGTGAATTTAATCTAGATGGGATAATTAGTTTCTTTTAAAATATTATTTGACAATTCCATATTGTTTTTATAATTACATTTTTAGTGATATTTCATTTCGTTAAATATTTGTCTTAAACTAGTATTTAATACGTTATTTTAAGTATGTAAAAAATTGATTTTTGTATTTATAGACAAGTTTAATAAAAAGAAATGTAGTCATTTTAAGATATTCATAAAATAAGGGAGGATTTCGCTAAAAATAAATAAATATAAACAATACAAAATTTGTAGGGTCCTCCAATCTTATTTATTTTTTTAAAAAAATACTTAGATTCCGGGATGTGCCATTTAGTAAATTTCACAGTCCTACCTAATAGTATAATAACGCGTAGTATTTTGGCGCATATTTAATAAGGGTATTTTCTTAAACATGAGTGTGCATTTATGTAACCCAAATCCCAATCTTGGCAGAGTCAAAATGCGTCAACAAATCACGTGTACACTGGTTGTGACGTGGTTCGAGATGCGTTTTCACGACGTTGCAATTCTTGTATAAAATAATAAGAGGAATAATGATAAAAGCGGTTTAAAAGCTAAATTTGCATATAAGTTCTTAATTATTTAAAAAATCATATAAATAAGCCAAATATAATAGTTAAGCGACCGTGCTAGAACCACGGAACTCGGGAATGCCTAACACCTTCTCCCGGGTTAACAGAATTCCTTATCCGGATTTCTGGTTCGCAGACTGTAATACAGAGTCATTCTTTTCCTCGATTCGGGATTAAAATTGGTGACTTGGGACACCCTAAATCTCCCAAGTGGCGACTCTGAAATAAATAAATAAATCCCGTTTCGATTGTCCTTTAATTGGATAAAACTCCTTCACCCCTCGCGGGGCGGAAAAAGGAGGTGTGACAGCTCTGGCGACTCTGCTGGGGACTGAACCCAGAATCTCTGGTTCAGGGTTCAAGAATTCGAGCTTAGATAAATTGTTATATTTGGCTTTATCTGATTTTTACATGTTTGAGCCTAATGTGCTAAATCATGCTTTTACTGCTTTGATATTATTTGACTGTATATATAAATTGTGCCGAACCCTTCTCTCTTCACCTCCGGGGATGTGCTTGCTGGTTGAGACTCCCTATTCTGTTAGTGTCATACCCTGAAATAAAAAAAAAGGCTCGGATAAGTTACGAAGCCGGATGGCCTTTTGGTTCCCGGTAAGTTGCCCCCTCCTCGACTTGAGTTGTCCGCTCGGGTACACAGTCTAGAACACCGACTCAGGTTTTGAACATAGAATAACATGACTTCATGACGGATCCCTAGTAGGAACGATTATTTGCATCATGTTGCATTTGACTTAGGGGACTCAACACAGGGGTTGGGTCCGTCTAGGACTAGCAACCTGAAATGAAAAGACCATCCTGCTGCATCCTGTTTGCTTTATGCATTTATTTGCTTCAGACTTTCATGCTGACCGGCTTCGAAAAATCAGGAATATTGTAAAATTGTGAAAAAAAGAGAGAAATAACATTTAGGGAGTTAATTGATTATTTTAGAAAAACCCAGTGTCAAAGTACGGTTGGAACTCTGTCGATTTTTTTTTTAAAAATAAAATAAAATATATTTTACTTTTAAAATTGTTTGTTTACCCAAAAAAAAAGAAGTGTGTAGGAAAAAGTCCTTTATTTTAGTTTGCTTTGTTTTCAAAAAAAAAAAAACGAAAAGGAAAAATAGTTTCTTTCGCTAAAAAAAAAGGGGGAAAAATATGTTTGTTTTCAAAATCAGTTAGTTTATTTACCCGAACTACGCCGGTTTGATTATCGCAGGGTGTGAGATACGTAGGCAACCCTCATCGGGTCCAACTTCCCCTTTTGCAAAAACGACCAGAAAAGAAAAAATGACAAAATGTTGCCATTTTTATAAAAGAGTCAGGTGATGCCGTTTTTTGTAAAAATAGCCGAATGTTCCTAAGCGGGACGCCGGAAGGCTGACATTGCATAAACAACCATCTTTGGTCATCATTTTTTTTTTGATTTTTGACCGGTTGACCCTTGCATCCTTAAAATCTTCGTTCCCGAAGTGCTAAAAGGAAACCGAGTCCATCGTTTTGAAAAAAAAAATCTTGGAAAAGAACGTAGATAGTTTTATTTTGAGTCTAATAAAAGTTTTTCATTGGCATAATCACCTTAATAAATGTGCAGGATGAGCACAATACAAAACAAACCCTTTTCAATAATGACCAAGATCCCTTTTGAGTTGCGATTATGGTGGAATGACCTAGGCAAGGAAGGGCAAGACAAAGTAAAGAAGTATCTGAAAGATCTCCCGGATTTACTAGACATCCAGCCTCGGGGTGATGTTATCAGATCATTGGTCACTTACTGGGATTCAACACACAATGTATTTCATTTCTCGGACTTTGAGCTCACCCCGACATTGGAAGAAATAGTAGGATACATCGGAAGTGATGAAGCTCCGTTAAGGTTCAAGTATTTGATTGCACCTAGGGCCGTTACTGTACACCGGTTTTTGGATTTCCTAAAAATACCCCGAACATTTCACCATCCAGATTTTGCAAAAGGTTTCTGCAGTCTCCGCCTCATATATGCTAGATACGGCCACGTGGGCGGGTTCAATAAGCCAGATTTCAAACTATGCAGTAGAGATAACCGACAAAAGTGGGATGAACACAGGCTGATAGCTTTTATGATAGCTTTTTTGGGTCTTATAGTGTTCCCAAGGAAAGATGAAAACATTGATTTGAAAGTAGTTGGGGTCGTCAGTACCTTGCTCACCCAGGATAAAAGTACTCTGGCGCCTATGATTATGCCTGACATCTTCCGGGCTCTCACTGCTTGCCGAGCCGGGGCGACTTTTTCGAGAGATGTAACCTATTGTTGCAAATGTGGATGACCGATCATTTATGCCACCACTCCCAGCTCTTGGGTTACGGTTCGCCCGAGAAGACTTGTATTGGAGAATTTTACACAAGAATCAAAGGGGTTAGTCTACCCGAGTGAGTCACAGCTTGGACGTCATTCTTCCGAACTCTCACTGCCAACCAAATCTAATGGACGCTCGGATGGTTTCCTGTTGAGGAAATCATATACATGCCGGCAACCAGGCCCCACTTTCTGTTGATGGGACTTAAAAGCATCCAACCCTATGCACCGTATCGGGTTTTGAGGCAACTTGGGAGGTATCAAGTAGTGCCGAAAGATGAAGACTTGAGTACCCAAGTGGTTGAAATCAGTCCGGACGGTCGGTTCCCCGAAGAAGAAGTTCGCCAGATCTGGAGTGAGTGTCAACATCTGACGGCAAATACTTGTGTGTTGGATACGGCTAAAGGAGAAGTTTCCCCGAGGTATCACGCTTGGTTTAGAGGTGACATGTCCTGCGGGAGACCAGCTAAAAGACCTCATCTCAAAGATTTCGCTGAGTCATCCCAGGAGAAATGGAACTGGTTAGCAAAGGAAAAGGGTTATCGGGCGGAGATCGGTGAGTTGAAGCAACAGGTTGAAATTCTGAAATTCAATAACAGTATGCAAGTTGCTGCGGATTGAGGCGAAAAGAATAGATTGGCCCAAGAAAATGAAGAACTTAGGGCCCAAATCCAGAAATTGAGAATGGCTCCTGATAAACAACTAAGGAGTCGATAAGATGAGCAGTTGATAAAAGGGTTGAAAAATGAAGTCAGGAAATGGCGGGATGGTTTAGAAAAGTCTGAGAACGTCATGGCAGAGCTCAAAGTACAGTGGGGTACCAGAGCAGATAAGCGTCGCCGATACTTGAATCAATTGAAACGCGACCACGAGAAAACTGTTGCCAACATGAAGAGAAAGGTGGCTACACTTGAGGGTAAAGCAGTTAAGCAGACTGAGGATTTCCAAATTGAAAGCGGACACTGTTACGACTTGTTGGCCCAAATGGAGGTAGAAGTGCGGCAACTGAAGAATCAACATATGCAGGATTCTTAGGCGTTAAAAACATGCAGTGATCAGATAAAACGCCTGCTTATAGAAAAGAAGCAAGCAAGGGACAGGATTAGAGCCATTGCCCGCGCCATTTTTAGAAGATGTCGCGCTTGTGAAGATATGACCCATGCTATTTTTGTCTCAGCAGTGCTAATCTATGTGAAACGGACCATGAATGAATTAGAGCAACTCAAAAGGGACTTGGAACCTAGGCCCACGGCGAGGCCGAACGACGCCCCGCGGGCACCCATATTTGAAGCTTTAGAGTATGCGTAGTTCGTGTCTGTATTTCTTTATATTTTTTTAGCCTATGGTTTGTTAGTCCATTGTCTTTTCGCATCAAAGTATTTCCGTAGTATTGGAACTTGTATCTGACCTTAGTTTGCGTTTGTAATTTTCTTTCTGCAAAAGGATTTTAGTTTGTAATAGTTTGTTTTAAGTAATGAAAAATGGAAAATCTTTCTGCATGAACTACGCTTGGTCTGATTCGTGCGGGGTCACGATACATAGGCAATCTCTATAGGATTCGACCGTAATTAATAAAGGAAAAAGAGAGAGAAGAAGAAAAGAGAGGTAACACTCGAAGGAGGCACAAATAAAATAAGCCGGAATGATGCATGCGGTCAGAGCAAAAGCATGTTAAAAATGGTTAACTACCTAAGAACATTGCATCCCCCAACGTGCAATTACAATATCTGTTAAGACTCTAACACTGACAAGTTTGTTATTTTTCCAATCAATACCAGTTAGTTTGTTAGAGCGTACTGGCACCATACCATTATCAAACAAGATCGAAAGGTCCTATACCAGAAAGCATGACTGGGTTAGACAACAACGTTGAGTCAGAAAAGACAGCCAATCAGATACTGAAGGAAGCCCTGGAGAAAATGGAAAAAATGAGGTTGGAAATGAATGAAATGCAGATAGCCTTAGCTAGAGCCCAGAAGGGGCAGGAACTACCCGTTACTTCTACCCTCCAACCAGTACACACACCGGAATACCCTTCCACCGGCCCTTCAACGAGTTTCCCAAGCCATCACTACTATTAGGGAAGAGAGGAATATGATCCCCAAGCTCCACCACCCAGTCAAAACCCTCCTCCACCAAATGTTCCCGTCTTTGTGGCACCTCCCCCAGCCCCATTGCACAGATCATCCAGTGAGCCACTGTTTCAGGCTCACGACACACAATATTACCCCCCTGAACTCATATTCAAAGCACCCGAGCCACATAACTATAATCCCCACTTTGAGGTCCCGACGGAGATTGAAAAGCCGGCTAAGAGCCCAGAGCAAGATGAGGTAATGCGGAAATTTAAAAGCCTGGAGCAGTCCTTCAGGAACATACACGGGTTAGGCAACCAGGTCAGCGTGGCTTTCAAGGATCTATGCCCTTTCCCTGACGTTCAATTACCAGCAGGGTTCAAGATGCCCAAATTCGATTTATACGAAGGGCATGACGATCCTATGGCACATCTACGGGGGTTTGTAGCAAAATAAGGGGAGCAGGGGGAAAAGATGAGCTACTGATAACTTACTTTGGCCAGAGTTTGAGCGGGTCGACATTAGAGTGGTATACAAGACAAGATCCAAACAGGTGGTACACTTGGGATGATCTGGCACAGGCTTTCGCAGGACACTTCCAATACAACCTTGAGATAGTCCCAGACCGTCTCACATTGCTAAAGCTTGAGAAGAAACCCGGAGAGAGCTTCCGAGAATTTGGGTTCCGATGGAGAGAACAGGCAGCCAGAGTTGATCCTCCAATGAGAGAAGGAGAAATGGTAGATTACTTTCTACAAACTCTAGAGCCGACTTACTTCGGTCACTTGGTGACGTCAGTTGGCAAATCCTTCAATGAAATGGTGAAAATGGAAAGTATGATAGAAGAGGGACTTAAGTCCAATAAGATCCTGAGTTACTCGGCAATTAAGGCAACAACTCAGGCCATTCAGAGCGGCACGGGAGGTGCGCTCGGAAAGAAAAGAAGAGAGGAGGTCACGACAATAGAGGCAGACAATTGGTCTAGATCTAAAGGCCCTTCCCCTCATTACCAACCCAAACCCCATCATCTAAACTACCCACACAATCCATACAACCCTCCATAACCCTACTACCCACCACAAGAACAACATTTTTCCATACATCACGCCCAAACTTACACCCAGCCTCCGGCTCGTCCGCAATGGCATGTACCGTCTCCCCAACATACATATCTACCTCCACAAAGCACATATCCTCCACCAAAGGCCTACAGGAATCCTTCAGGGCCGAACTTCCGCGGAAATCGGGCTTTCCGAAATGAAAGGATGCAGAAGCCAAGAACATTCAATCCGTTGGGAGAAACCTATACGACTCTGTTTCACAAGTTGAAACAGATAGGCCTACTAAGTCCTGTTTAAACCAAATTTCCAAATCCCCTTCCCAGAAATGTGGACCATTCAGTGAGCTGCGAATACTGTTCGGGTGCTCCCGGGCACGATACTAAGAAATGTTGGAAGTTAAAGACTGCCATACAAGATCTTATTGACACAAATAGGATCGAGGTTCAGGAACCAGGGCCCCCCAACATCAATTAAAATCCGTTACCGGTGCACCATGAAGCCCATATGATCGAATTAGTGCACGAGGGAGGGAAACCAAAAACATCCTCACAAACGGTAATGATGATTCGCGCCAGTACTAATGAAGAGTCAACCAGTGGAAAGGCAGTGGTACAGTCGGGAAAGGTATATGACAAGCCCTTTGTGATAGTAGGGAAAGGATCATCTATTACTGCGAAGAGGCCAGAGTCAGTCAGAACAGTGTTGCAGGGAGTAGCAAACAAACCCAGGTTGGTAGTAAAAGGGGTCCATGTGGGACCGGTTGTTATCAAGCCGGTCATACAATTGCCGATAACAAGTGAGAAGGCTGTGCCGTGGATCTACAGTCAAGTGACAGTGACACATAAGGGGAAGAAGGTTGTAGAAGACGTATGCGAGGCACAAGGGTTAACTCGATCGGGAAGGTGTTTTGCTCCCGCAGAGTTGAGAAGGGTCAATCCTGAAACAATAAAGAAACCTGTAACAGAGGAAGAAGCAGAGGAATTTTTGAAGAAGATGAAGGCGCAAGATTACTCAATTATAGAGCAATTGAGAAAGACCCCAGCCCAGATTTCGTTGCTATCCTTGTTAATCCATTCCAACGATCACTGTCAGGCATTAATGAAGATTCTAAACGAGGCCTATGTCCCGGACAAACTCTCAGTGAACAACTTGGAGAAGGTAGCGCACAAGATCTTTGAAGTAAACCGAGTGACATTCTCTGATGATGAGTTACCGGTAGAGGGTACTGAGCACAACAAAGCACTCTATCTGACGGTAAAATGCGAAGAATCGGTAGTCACTTGAGCATTAATTGATAACGGGTCAAGTGCCAATATTTGTCCTTTGGCTACTCTCAACAAGCTAAAGGTTGCTGATGACAGGATCCACCAGAACAGTGTATGTGTCCGAGGTTTTGATGGGGGCGGCATTAACACAGTAGGTGATATCGTACTGGAACTAACCATTGGCCCAGTCGAGTTCACCATGGAATTTCAAGTAATAGATGTGGCAGTGTCGTACAATCTTTTGTTGGGGAGACCATGGATCCATGCAGCTAAGGCAGTGCCTTCTACACTGCATCAAGTGGTCAAATTTGAATGGGATAGACAAGAAATTGTGATACACGGGGATGATGGCACACATGCCATCAGTGATACTATTGTGCCCTTCATAGAAACCGACGATGATAAGGGCCCGTGGGTTTATCAAGTTTTTGATGCAGTCTCGGTAGACAAAATTCCTGAGGGCGTGGGCCTTCCACTTCCCAGAATCACAGCTGCAGCCTTCATGATAGCAGCAGAAATGTTGAATAATGGGTTTGTACCAGGGAAAGGTCTGGGGGTTGATTTGCAGGGAATGATCCAGCCAGTTTCTTTGCCCAAGAACCTGGAAACTTTTGGGTTAGGATTCAAGCCTACCGCAGCGGATGTGAAGCGAGCCCGCAAATTGAAGAAAAGAGTTTGGGTCCTTCCTAAACCAGTCCCACGCCTGTCCAGATCATTTGTCAAAGCAGGGTGCAGAAAGTTGCCAGTCCCGGAAGTTCTTGGACCTCTGATGAGGTCAAACGGAGATTTGAATGAAAGCTTTTGAAGAGTGTTTGCCGACGTCAACATGATAGAAGCTGGAGAGGGTTCCAGTAAGGCAGACATACAATTTGTGGGTCCCAAATTCAAGGTCAACAATTGGATGGCTACTTATCTTCCTACTTGGAGGGAGTCTTGGTAGTTGATTCTGATTTTCCTTTTCTGTTTTCTGGATTATTCCAGGGCTGTAATCCAGATTTCTTTTTATTATATCGAATACAGTGTGAAGCCTTGTTATCCCATAAATAAAACGAAAAGTTTCTTCTTTATTTCTTATCTTATTTTCTATTATTTTAATTTTGTTTCTTTCGTTTCTTTTTCTGAACAGTTCTTTTCATACTGGTTCTAATGACATGGCATGCACAACGGATCTTCAACCTAGTCTAAAAGATCAATCTTATTCCGAGCTAAACATACAAGAGGTCGATTATGATAATGAATCGGAATACAATGAGGATGAAGCATTCGAGGAGATAAATAGGGAGTTGAGCCAGTTTTAAGAAAAATACAAACCCAACTTAAATGACACAGAAGCCATCAATTTAGGGGATGACGGCGATATCAGAGAAACTAAAATAAGCATCCACATTGTACCAAATATCAGGGAGGAATTGATCCAAACACTTAATGAATTCAAAGATGTTTTTGCATGGTCATATGATGACATGCCGGGGTTAAGCACAGATTTAGTAGTTCATAAATTGCCCACTGACCCGGCATGCCCTCCCGTCAAGCAAAAATTGAGGAAGTTCAAAACGGACATGAGTATGAAGATTAAAGAAGAAGTAACCAAGCAGCTGCAAGCAAAGGTTATTCGTGTCACTCGATATCCTGATTGGTTGGCTAATGTGGTGCCGGTACCAAAGAAAGATAGAAAGATCAGGGTGTGTGTCGATTACCGCAATCTGAATAGGGCAAGCCCTAAAGACAAATTTCCTTTACCCAACATCCATATCTTGATCGACAATTATGCCGGACATGAGATCGAATCTTTTGTAGATTGCTATGCTGGGTATCATCAGATTCTGATGGATGAGGAAGATGCGGAAAAGACAGCCTTCATTACGCCGTGGGGAACTTATTGCTACCGGGTAATGCCATTTGGTTTGAAGAATACTGGGGCAACGTACATGAGAGCAATGACCACTGTGTTTCATGACATTATCCACAAAGAAATCGAAGTGTACGTAGACGATGTAATCATAAAGTCCAAGCATCAGGAAGACCACGTAGCAGACCTAAGGAAGTTCTTTCAAAGACTTCGAAGGTATGATATTAAGCTCAACCCGACCAAATGGGCATTTAGTGTTCCATCTGGGAAGCTTTTGGGATTCATCGTCAGTCGGCGAGGTATTGAACTGGATCCATCAAAAATTAAATCTATCCAAGAGTTGCCACCGCCGAAGAACAAGACAGAAGTAATGAGTCTGTTGGGAAGGTTGAATTACATTAGCAGATTTATTGCTCAACTCACAGCAACCTGTGAACCCATTTTTCGGCTATTGAAGAAGGATGCTGCAATAGGATGGACGGCGAAATGCCAGGAGGCATTCGACCAGATCAAAGAATATTTATCAAATCCACCTGTATTGGTTCCCCTGAGCCGGGAAGACCATTAATTCTTTATCTAATGGTCTTGGAGAATTCTTTTGGTTGCGTGTTGGGGAAATACGACATTAAAGGAAGAAAAGATCAAGCCATCTATTATCTCAGCAAGAAGTTTACAGTATATGAGGTTAAGTACACTCAACTCGAGAAGACATGTTGCGCCCTAACCTGGGTGGCCCAGAAATTGAAACATTATTTATCCTCATATACTACTTATCTCATTTCCCGTCTGGATCCGTTAAAGTATATTTTCCAGAAGCCTATGCCCACAGGAAGGTTAGCAAAATGGCAAATATTACTCACAGAATTTGACATCGTCTATGTAACGAGGACAGCCATAAAGGCCCAAGCGTTGGCAGATCACTTGGCTGAGAATCCTGTTGATGAAGAATACGAGCCGTTGAGGACGTATTTTCCTGACGAGGAAATAATGAATATAGATGAGTTGGACTTACCTGAGGAACCAGGTTGGAAGCTTTTCTTTGATAGAGCCGCAAATGCGAAGGGAGTTGGAATAGGAGCAGTGCTTATTTCTGAAACAGGACATCATTATCCTGTTACAGCTCAATTGCGTTTCTATTGTACCAACAACATGGCTGAGTATGAGGCATGCATTTTGGGTTTGCGATTAGCGGAAGACATGGATGTACAGGACGTCTTGGTCTTGGGGCACTCGGACCTCCTGGTGCATCAGATTCAGGGTGAATGGGAAACACGGGATTTGAAGCTCATACCATATCGACAATGTTTGCACGATCTGAGCAAGCGATTTCGATCAGTGGAGTTCAGACACATCCCAAGAGTTCACAATGAGGTTGCCGATGCATTGGCCACTTTAGCATCAATGTTGCACCACCGAGACAAAATTCATATTGACCCGTTGCACATCCAGGTTCGTGATCAGCATGCCTATTGCAACATGATAGAGGAAGAAGTGGATGGCGAGCCATGGTTTTATGATATCAAGGAATACCTCAGGATGGGGATATACCCGGAGCAGGCAACCGGAGATCAAAAGAGAGCCATTCGACGACTGGCAAATGGATTTTTCCTCAGTGGAGGAATGTTGTACAAAAGAACCCCAGATCTGGGATTGCTGAGATGTATTGATGCAGGTCAAGCCACGATAGTGATGACAGAGGTACATGCTGGAGTCTGTGGGCCCCATATGAGCGGATATGTGTTGGCAAAGAAGATTCTGCGAGCGGGATATTATTGGCTCACTATGGAGCATGATTGTATCAGTTTCGTACGAAAATGCCATCAGTGTCAGATACACGGAGATCTGATTCATTCTCCACCAACGGAATTGCACACAATGTCAGCACCATGGCCATTTGTGGCATGGGGCATGGATGTCATTGGGCCTATTGAGCCGGCAGCTTCGAACGGTCACAGGTTCATTCTGGTGGCCATCGACTATTTTACTAAGTGGGTTGAAGCCAAAACTTTCAAGTCAGTAACCAAGAAGGCAGTAGTGGATTTTGTCCATTCCCATATCATCTGTAGATTTGGGATCCCGAAAGTGATAATCACGGACAATGGTGCTAATCTTAACAGCAATTTGATGAGAGAAGTATGTGAACAGTTTAAGATTACACACCGTAATTCCACACCTTATCGTCCCAAGGCAAATGGAGCTGTTGAAGCGGCCAACAAGAACATCAAGAAGATACTGAGGAAGATGGTAGAAGGATCCAGGCAATGGCATGAAAAATTACCATTTGCATTGTTGGGTTATCGCACTACCGTCCGGACCTCAGTATGTGCAACCCCTTATTTGTTGGTATATGGAACTGAAGCAGTAATACCGGCGGAAGTAAAAATTCCATCCCTTCGGATTGTCGCCGAGGCTGAGATTGATGATGATGAGTGGGTCAAAACCCGTTTGGAATAGTTGAGCTTGATTGATGAAAAGAGATAGGCAGCTGTGTGTCATGGCCAGTTATATCAAAGGAGAATGGCAAGAGCCTACAACAAGAGGGTGCGCCCCAGAAAATTTGAAGTGGGGCAACAAGTGTTGAAACGAATCCTGCCACACCAAGCAGAAGCAAAGGGCAAGTTCGCCCCGAATTGGCAAGGACCATTCATTGTAACCAGAGTGTTGTCCAATGGCGCTTTATGTTTAACAGATATCGAAGGGAAATGCGTCGACATGGCTATCAATTCCGACGCAGTTAAAAGATATTATGTATGATCTCTTTTGATTGTAATTGTCATTTGTTTGTGGTTGGCATTTATCGGAGAATGAAATGACGAAGACAATTCTTTCTTCTATCTAAACACCTTAACCTTTGCTTACCCTTTTGAGCCTTATTTATTCTTTCATATCCCTCTTTTGGAGTCAGTAATTAAAATAAAAGATAAAAAGAGAGAAAAACAATAGTAAAGACAAAAGAAAAATCACAAGAAAAACAAAGGAAGTGGGAGCTACGTTTGACCTGATTCCTCAAAGAAGGATACGTAGGCGCATCACGGCTCGGTCATAGTGTAACCAAAAAAATAAAAATCCCCTAGCAAGAAGAACTGGGGCAGAAGTGGTGAAAAAAAAGAGAGTTTGATTCCAAGAGTTGTACTGTTTTGCCCCTCCAAATTATTTTAAAACTTTTTGATACCCCTTTTCCTTTTAGCCATAAATAAAAAAAACCATATTGATGTCCAAAAATGACCTCCCGATCAGTATCCGAGAAGTGCCAAGTTCATGCACATGGAAGTCGGGAACAACACTCTGATCCCCAGCAGAGAAGATGATCATAAACTAGAAATGAATTGATAGCCGAAAGAATCCCCCAACAAAGAACGTCGTATCGACACGCTCCAATCCCCAGTTGAAAAATAAAACAAAATGAGAGAGTCTTATTGGTGAAAACCTTCACAGGCACCATGGGGCAACGAGAGTTGAGAGAAATGAGAGAGTCTTATTAGTGAAAACTCCTCGAAGGGCACTATGAGGCGACAAGGCGAGGTTGGCGGAAAAGGTCCACCTTTGGAAAAAGTTGAGTATTTATTTATCCCCAGCGAGATGAGCCCATCCGAAAGATTGATTGATACAAATAGACTGGGTTGATCGATCCGGAATGTACGACATGATCGTTGGGATTGGTTATATCAGTCAGGTAAGTTCTTTTCTTTTCTTTTTCCCCAGCGTTTGTTCAGAAAGACTTCTTTTTCTATCTTTAAAATTATTACTCTTTCATTTCTTAGTTTAAAAGATTTCATTTCCCCAGTAGTTTATTTTTCAAAAGGATTTTCAGAGTTTACTACCAATTGCCAAAATGGTGCAAGGTGAAATGCGAAAAGGACAAACCAAAGATAAGGCGACAAAACTAAAGGAAGTTTGTCGCAAGACCAAATGATGAATGAGTCTAGATCCTAAGAGGCCCAAATTTCCAAGGGAAGTTATGGATCAAATTCCAAGATGATCCTCAACAGATTTGCGAGATACAAAGACAACTCCGACAGATTCTCGTCCAAGCTCCACAATGGTCGGACGACACGGAGCGGGGAAGGAAGAGGAACGACAACCATCCCCAGCAGGAATATCAGCCCCAACAATCAATATTCTCCCTAGCAAGTTTTATAGCAATGAAAGGAAAAGAAAAAGGAAAAACCATCCTCAACAGAAGTGGCACGACCACTCGCCCCCATTTTAAACTAATAATTTTTTTTATTTGAAACAGGGAAAAGAAATATTATTGACCGCAGGAAGACAGGGTCACAGAGAAGATCATCAAACTAGGGCAGAAAATTTTCTCTCATTACGAAAATTTTCTTAAAATCAGATAGTCATTTGGGAAAGAGAAAAAATAACACAAGTGTTGAAGGAAGAAAAATCCCCAGCAGTAAACGAGAAGGGAGATACAAGTTTTAAGAGAAAATCAATCTTGGAAGAAGCAAGATAATCAGTATCATCCCCACCATTGTTAAAAGGAGAAAGATAATTCCCCAGCAGTGTTATTCCCGGCAGGTTTCAGGGAAGTGAAAGCACCAGCTTTAAAGGAAATAGTCTTTAAGGAAGGAAAATGACACATTGATGAAATAAAATATCGGTGTTATCCCCAGCAATTTTCAGAGGAATAAAACACCAATTTTGAAGGAAGCAGTTGAAGAAGTCAGGAGCCCGCCTGAAGAATAGAGGTGATAAAATTAAAGAAGTTGAAGAAGTCAGGAGCCCGCCTGAAGAATGGAGGTGTTAAAATTTTGAGGAAGTTGAAAAAGTCAGGAGCCCGCCTGGAGAATGGAGGTGTTAAAATTTTGAGAAAGTTGAAGAAGTCATGAGCCCGCCTGGAAAATGGAGGTGATAAAATTTTGAGAAGTTATTGAAGTCAGGAGCCCGCTTGGAGAATGGAGGTGATAAAATGCAAGAAGTTGAAGAAGTCAGGAGCCCGCCTGGAGAATAGAGGTGATAGAATTTAAGAAGTTGTTGAAGTCAGGAGCCCGCCTGTAGAACAGAGGTTGTTAAATTTTAAGTTGAAGAAGTCAGGAGCCTGCCTGGAGAATAGAGGTGATAGAATTTAAGAAGTTGTTGAAGTCAGGAGCCCGCCTGTAGAACGGAGGTTGTTAAATTTTAAGTTGAAGAAGTCAGGAGCCCGCCTGGAGAATGGAGGTGATGAAATTTTTGAGAAAGTTGAAGAAGTCAGGAGCCCGCCTGTAGAACGGAGGTTGTTAAATTTTAAGTTGAAGAAGTCAGGAGCCCGCCTGGAGAATGGAGGTGATGAAATTTTTGAGAAAGTTGAAGAAGTCAGGAGCCCGCCTGGAGAACAGAGGTTGTTATATTTTTTTTAGTTGTTGAAGTTAGGAGACCGCCTGGAGAATGGAGGTGATAAAATTTAATAAGTTATTGAAGTCAGGAGCCCGCCTGGAGAATGGAGGTGATAAAATTTAAGAAGTTATTGAAGTCAGGAGCTCGCCTGGAGAACGGAGGTTCTTATATTTTTAAAGTTGTTGAAGTCAGGAGCCCGCCTGGAGAATGGAGGTGTTATTTTTAAGGAATTGAAGAAGTCAGGAGCCCGCCTGGAGAATGGAGGTGTTATTTTTAAGGATTTGTTGAAGTCAGGAGCCCGCCTGGAGAATGGAGGTGTTACATTTAAGTTGTTGCTAAAGTCAGAATCCTGCCTGCAGAACGGAGGTTGTTATATTATTGAAGTCAGGATCCCGCCTGGAGAATTGAGGTTGTGTCATCTTTCAAAAGTTAAGATTGAAGTCAGGAGCCCGCCTGCAGAACAGAGGAATACATTTCAAGATCAAGCAGAAGGCAGTAATGAGGAGGGTTACAACAAAAATCCTCCGCATAACAAGCTTTAATGCAGAAAGCAGCGTCCCCAGCAGACAGAACGGAATAATAAAACTTATACTCAAAAAGGCAAAAGGCCAGTGTCATCCCCAGCAGTTTTCGAAAGAAAGGCACCAGAGGAAACACAAGCCGACAAGAAAGCAAGACAACCAGAGCAAGGGGAAGACAGATAAGATCTTGTAATCCGTAGTCTAGCCTAACTTCTTGATTTTTCTTTTAAATGTGGGATAATAAGGAGGTCAGCAAACAGTAAAAGTAGCATGCAACAGCAGTAACATTGCAGTCCCATGGTAGTCCCAGCTACCAAAACTTCCCGAACTACATCGACCTGATTCCTGTTCAGCCCAGGATATGTAGGAAACCTCTGAAGCAAAGGTTCAGTCAAATCTTTCAAAAAATGCTTCACACGGAGTACTCGAACGGGCAAAAATCGCTCGTATCCGCTCACTTTATCTTTGCACGAAAACCCGTCGTGTTTTCGAACAAAGAGGGGCAGTTGTGAGCACGTGATTTTTGCCCTATGAAGGAATTACTCCCAAAAATTCAAAATAAAACAATTTTCCTTGGTGTGCAATTTTTTTTATTTTTTATTTTATTTTTGTGGTATTTTTTGGATAATTATTCGCATTTGTCTGCGCATGTTTATTTGTTAAATTAATAAAAAATACAAAAAATATGTCGCATTTGCATTTAGGATTTAATCCTACAATTGTTAGTAATTAAGTTTGTTTTACAAAAAATGAAAAAATCATAAAATAAATGTACGTTGTATGTTTATCATTTAAACGTCTAAATTGTGCGATTTTTTGTCATTAATTGCTATTTAAATGTGCGATAATTATTTTTAGATTTAATTAGTTTTTTTTATAAGATAATTTAGTTTGTAATTTAATTTAGAATTTTAGTTTTATTAATTAGGAAGTAAAAGAAAAGAGAGCAAAAAATACAAAGAAAAATCGGATTGGGCCACTTCTTCAAATTTCAACCCCAGGCCCAAAAAATACCCAACCTTCCCCATGACCCGATCCATTTTAAACCGGGTCGACCCAGTCCATAACCCAACACCCCTATTATCTTACATTTCACAAAAAGAAAAGAAAACAAAACAAAACAAAAAAAACCCCAAAAAACCCTAACACTAACCATCTGCCCCCCCCCCTTCCTTATCTTCTTCTTCTCCAAAAAACACCCCAAGCTCCCCTCCCATGGCTTCCCCCCGTTGCTGCTGCCCTACCCCCTCATCCCCACGACCACCCCCCTTCACACACACACGCATCAGCACATACACACACATACACAGCAACGTACACACACACACACACACACTTCGTCTTCTTCCTCACCTCAAACGACCTCCCATGGCTGCCCTACTGCGCGTCTCCTTCTTCCTCTCCGTTCGCTGCTGCTGCTTGCTTTTGCTACGTCCAACCATGGACGAGCTGCAGCTCGTCGCTGCAACCACTACTTCCGCTTCTTCCAACTTCGTCATCGTCGAGTTTGAGCTCGACACCCATGGATGCCGCTGCTGCGTTGCTGCTGCCCGTCTGCTGCTGCTGCGTCGTCTGCTTCTTCTGCTCCTTCTGCTGCGTCGTCCATGGCAGCTCGTACTGCTGCTGCGACGCAAGCTCCAGCTCGTTGATTGTTGTTGTCCGCTACTTCTCCTTCAAGTTCTTAGTTTGTCCGTTCGTGATCGTCTTCAACATCAAATGGTTTTGGTGCGATATTTGTTTCCGGGCAAATTTGTTTTCGTTCGAGTTCATCATCGTTCCGATCCGGTTAGTTGGTTTAAGTTTCGTTCACGTCCGTAATTCGTTTGATATTTTTCGGATATGAAATCATTAAATGTTTGATTCTTGTTCTTGATTTTTATTCAGTTGTTATTTATTTTTAGATAAAAATGGTTAGTTTAATTATATTGTTGTTAGATTTAAGTTGAAGATTCAATTAATTATTTTCATTTTGTTTTATTAATTTAAAAGGATTTAATGTTAATATAAAAGAATGTTAGTTTAAATCGCTTGAATCCGTTGTTTGTTGTAGATTAAATTCGTGTTCATTTTGTTTAAAGTTCGTCTTTAATTTAGTGATTTAATGAGAAGTTATGTTTTGGTTTTTAATTTTTTTTTGAATCATGTATCTTTGTTATAATTTTATTGGAGTTAATTAAAAAGATCAATTGATTATTTGAAGTTTAGTGATTTGAATATGTTTATTTGTTTTGTTTAAGCTTAATTCGAATTTGAATAAAACTTGCTTGTTATTGTTGTTGAAACTTTTCATTTATGTTCATACTTTGTTTGATTGTTCTTGAATCCGAAATTAGTATAAGTTTGATTTTCTTGTTTGTTGTTTATCATTTATGATTATTTCTTCAGTTTGCTTCATGATCTTGTTTAGTTTTAATATAGAAATTGTTGGTTGTAATGTTGTTAGATTTAATTTTAAGTTCAAATGATTATTGAATTTAGAAATCTGAATATACATGAATCTGAAAGTAGGTTTGTTTGTTGTTAAAAATATTGTTCAATCAAGATAATTTTAGTTGTTTCTTTGTTGTTCATCATTTAGTTTGAATTTGTTGTTAAAAATTTGTTTAGAAATTGGTCATATTTGCTGTATTTTGGTTGAAATTAATTAGGTGAATTGGTTATAGCTGATGGGGGTAGTTTGGTAATTTGCAGTACGTTCAGGGGTAAAATGGTAATTTCAGTAAGGGCAGAGGGGTATTTTTGGAATTAAAATTCTGAATAATTTTTTATTTTGAGTTCTTTCCATTAAAATTAAGATAATATTAAAATAATCAATAATAGGGGACAAGATATAATGGTGGGGAATAATGCAATTGTTTAATATAAGCATGAGAGACAAGATATAATGGGGTATTTGTTTAATAAAGTGGGGGACAAAATATTAGGTAATGGGATTAAAAGGTGGATGAGTGGAAGATAGTGGGTTTTATTTTTTTTTAATGCTGAAAGATGTTAATAAAAGGAAGGACTTGATCAGATTTTGAAAAAAAGAAAGACAGATAGAGAGAGAGAGAAAAAAAGAGCTGAATATTTAAGAGAGAAAGAAAAATTCCGAAAAATATTAAAACTTTCAAGAAAAAAAAAAGAAAAGAAAAAAATACAAATAAAAAAGGAGCTGGAAATTAGAAGAGAGAGTAGCACACACATGATAAATATTCTGATATATGGGTTTAGAAATTGAGGGTTAAACATTAATTAGCCTTTCAAATCTGAAAATTCCCTTGGTTTCTGTCCGTTGTTTGTTGTCGGTATTTCTGGATTTTATTTTGATTTTCAAATCTGTCACTGGGATTTCTGTTGACTGGATTGCTGGTTATTATTGTTATTGCTGTGTTACGTACTACGTGGCTGACTTTCTTCTTCTTATATTGGCAATATCAGGTACACAACTGTAATTTTGGCATTTTGTAAGCTGAAATGAAGAATGGAATGTTAAATTTCTAATTTAGTTTTATTTTTTTTAATTGTATTTAGATTATTTCATGTATTATTATTTTGTAAATCACTGTCATTTGGCATAACTAGATATGTTGTAGCGTATATTAAACAATGCCTTAACCTGATTATTAGGTAGTATATATTTAAGCCTGTTCATTACTGATTAAACTGTCTAATAATTAGAGCGAGAAGAAAATAACGTAAAAAATGACTTTATTAAATCAGTTTGGCAAAATTGATTAAGTTCCTTATTTATAAGGGTTTTAGTATCGCTAACCTTAAGTTAATCGAAATCATGTAGCTAAATTTAGGTAAAACAGGATTTTTTTGATTTTGCGAATCAAGTATTATAACATGATTTGAATTAAAACAAGGTTAGTTAAGGTTAAATTAATTAAATTTTAGAAATACGCATTAGTAATCAAGATTGTTTCTAATTCTCCGTAATTGTAAATAATTAATTTCAATAGCTCAAGTCATCTAACAATGTGAATTTAATCTAGATGGGATAATTAGTTTCTTTTAAAATATTATTTGACAATTCCATATTGTTTTTATAATTACATTTTTAGTGATATTTCATTTCGTTAAATATTTGTCTTAAACTAGTATTTAATACGTTATTTTAAGTATGTAAAAAATTGATTTTTGTATTTATAGACAAGTTTAATAAAAAGAAATGTAGTCATTTTAAGATATTCATAAAATAAGGGAGGATTTCGCTAAAAATAAATAAATATAAACAATACAAAATTTGCAGGGTCCTCCAATCTTATTTATTTTTTTAAAAAAATACTTAGATTCCGGGATGAACCATTTAGTAAATTTCATATCCTACCTAATAGTATAATAACGCGTAGTATTTTGGCGTATATTTAATAAGGGTATTTTCTTAAACATGGGTGTGCATTTATGTAACCCAAATCCCAATCTTGGCAGAGTCAAAATGCGTCAACAAATCACGTGTACACTGGTTGTGACGTGGTTCGAGATGCGTTTTCACGACGTTGCAATTCTTGTATAAAATAATAAGAGGAATAATGATAAAAGCGGTTTAAAAGCTAAATTTGCATATAAGTTCTTAATTATTTAAAAAATCAGATAAATAAGCCAAATATAATAGTTGAGCGACCGTGCTAGAACCACGGAACTCGGGAATGCCTAATACCTTCTCCCGGGTTAACAGAATTCCTTATCCGGATTTCTGGTTCGCAGACTGTAATACAGAGTCATTCTTTTCCTCGATTCGGGATTAAAATTGGTGACTTGGGACACCCTAAATCTCCCAAGTGGCGACTCTGAAATAAATAAATAAATCTCGTTTCGATTGTCCTTTAATTGGAAAAAACTCCTTCACCCCTCGCGGGGCGGAAAAAGGAGGTGTGACAGGTACAACTTCGGGACAATTTAGCAACACATGAAGTGTAGCTGACTTTTACTCCATATCACTCAAACTTCTCTTTCTAACATCCTTAGAACATCGGCCTGGTTGATTGAATATGGACATAGGCGGATATAATGGATCATTCACATATTCGACCGCGTGCCTATTGGGCCTATTCCTAGCACATGGCACATTACTCTCAAAATAATAAGAACAAAAATGAGCAATTTCCTTTGCAAGATAAGCTTCGCATATAGATCCTTCAATCCTATTCCTCTGCTTTACAAATTGTTTGCATTTGCCAATTGTCTTACATAATTTCAGGTTAGCCAAGAACATTCAAATACAACAGAAAATTACATCAAACTTATAATATTACCTCTCAAAGGGATACATCCATCTGCATTGAACATGCCCTCTAAGTCGTGCTTCGTGTACAAGGTGGATTGGAAGGTGTTCCATCACATCAAAAAAAATCACATGGAAATATTTTTTCCAGCTTAGTAAAAGTTACACGAATGTTCTGATCCATTAGGAGTAGGTTTTCTTCCCTTAATGTGGAAGAACACAAGTCTTTGAAAAACAAACCAATCTTTGTGATGGGTTTCGAGATTCCTTCAGGCAAACCACAAAATGCAATAGGCACTAAGGTTTCCATGAAAACATGACAGTCATGACTTTTCAAATGGCTCAACTTCCTTACTTCCATATCAATTTTTTTTCCAAGATTCGACGCATAACCCTCAGACATCTTCAATTTCGTTACCCAATCACAAATTTACCGTATTTCCTCCAAAGTGAATGTGTAACTTGCTTAGGGCTTGAATATCTTACCATTGTTTTCTGTCTGCAAGTATAATTCAGGCCGCCTGCAATATTCTTGTAAGTTCATTCTAGCCTTCGGGTTATCCTTTGTCTTACCTTTAACATCCATCACTGTGTTGAACAAATTGTCAAAATAATTCTTCTCAATATGCATGACATCAAGGTTGTGACGGAGAAGATTATCCTTCCAATAAGGCAACTCCTAAAGTATACTCTATTTCGTCCAATTATGAGTAACACCGTATCTGGGGAATCTATAAGGTGGAGCTTCAGTAACTTTACTGAAGTTCTGGACCCTCTCCCAAATTTCCTTACCTGAAAGTATCGGAGGTGGAGAATCATATTCCATTTTATCCTTTTTGAATGCATTTTTCATCCTTCTTAACTCATGATCAGGAGGCAAGAATTGACGATGACAATCAAACCATGATTGCTTTCGGCCATGTTTCAAAGTGAACGCTTTACTATTTTCCGTGCAGTAAGGACAAACTAGCTTCCTAGCAGTCATCCACCCAGATAACATTCCATATGCAGAAAAATCGTTAATTGTCCCCATTAAATTAGCACGCAAATTGAAATTCTGCTTGGTTGATATGTCATATGTTTCAACATCATCGTACCACAATTGTTTTAGCTCATCAATCAAAGGTTACAAATATACATCAATCAAACTTTTCGGATTACGTGGATCATGGATAATACAATTTAAGAATATATATGGACTAGTCATGCACAACTCGGGTGGTAGATTATAAGGTGTAAGAAAGACATGCTAACATGAATATGGTGTCGCAGATACAGAAAAAGGCATGAAGCCATCCGCACACAGACCTAACGGAATGTTCCTTGGTTCACTAGCAAAATCTGGATATGTCCCATCAAAGTGCTTCCAAGCTTCTCCATCTGAAGGATGACATAACATCGGGTGGTCTTCTATTTTCAAAGTGTCATCTCATATGAGGAGCAGAACTCATCGACGCATATAACCTCTTTAACCTAGGTATAAGAGGTAAATAATGTATCGACTTGATAGCGACCATATTCCCGCTAGAAAGCCTCTTGAAACGAGGTTTTTCGCAAAATTTACAACTGTTTAAAGTTGCATCATCTTTATAATATAACATGCAACCATCTTCACAACAATCAATTCTCATTGACGAAAGTCCTAACTTAAAAACTAATCTCTTTGCCTTATAGAAATCACCAGGTAATTTGATATTAGGGTCAACTAGTTCACTCATAAGGTCAATGAAAGAGTCCATGGCTGCTTGAGAAATATTCCAATCAGATTTGATACTTAGTAATCTAACTGCAACAGACATCTGAGAGTGCGGACTTCCTTTACGTAGTGGACGACTAGCTTCCTCTAACTGTTCATAAAAACGTTTTGCGTCATCATTAGGAGTTTGTTCAACATTTTCATTGGGCTTACCCCCTAAGTGCATCCCAAAAGTATCCGCAACCATATCATGAATTCTAGAATCACGATTTGTATTCTCCACCAACTTACTACTTTCACCCACAACCATGTTATGAAATATCCCATGGCTACCATCCATCTCTCCATGATTAGTCCACACAAAGTAATTCACTATAAACCCCTTCCTATAAAGATGAAGCTTAACTTCCTCCGATTTTCCAAACTTCATACAGTCGCACTTAACACAAGTGCACCTAATTACTCCTTCACTTCGGTATGGTGGAAGTGACATTGCATGTCTAGTAAAGTCATCAACCCCTTCTACAAAATCCTCCCGCAATCCTCGCCGATTAAGATAATTCCTATTGTACATCCAAGTACGATGTTCCATCTATACAAATAAAACAAGAACAAATTAATTTAGCTAATTCATATCCTAATCTTTTTTTAGTTAATTAATTTCATATCCTAAAATTTCAATTCATATCCTAAATTTTCAATTTATAAACTAAAAGTTCAATTTATATCCAAAAAGTCCAATTCATAAATTAAAAGTTCAAATCATATCCTAAAATTACAATTTATAAACTACAAGTCCAATTCATAAACTAAAATTCCAATACATAAACTAAAAGTCCAATTCATATCCTAAAAGTTCAATTCATATCCTAAAATTTCAATTTATAAACTAAAAGTTCAATTCATAAACTAAAAGTCCAATTCATATCCTAAAATACTCAATTTATAAACTAAAAGTTCAATTTATAAACTAAAAGTTCAATTCATATCCAAAAAGTTCAATTCATACACTAAAATTTCAACTCATATCCTAAAATTTCAATTTATAAACTAAAAGTTCAATTCATAAACTAAAAGTCCAATTCATATCCTAAAATACTCAATTTATAAACTAAAAGTTTAATTTATAAACTAAAAGTTCAATTCATATCCAAAAAGTTCAATTCATATCCAAAAGGTTCAATTCATATCCTAAAATTTCAATTTATAAACTAAAAGTTCAATTCATAAACTAAAAGTCCAATTCATATCCTAAAGGTTCAATTCATATCCTAAACCCTAGATTCTAACTAAACTATCAAGACAATACAAAGTATAATTCAAATCTAACTAAACTAAATTCAACAATAATTAAACTAATTAGTTAATAAAATTAATTAACAAAACTAATTAAAACAAGACCTAAACACTAATCCTCAATAAAATACAATGTTCAAAGAATTGAAACATTAATTGAAACAATAAACTACAATATTGAAATAATTGAAACAAAAACTAGAAACAACAAAGATTCAAGGTTATAATTCAAACCTAGGTTTTTTTAGGCGGAGAAGGAGAGAGAGGGGGGGGCGACAGTCCGGCGGTTGCAGTGGTGGGGGAATGGGATTTGTATGAGGGAAATAGAGAAGGGGAGGGGAAGGTGTTGAGAGAGAGTTGGGAAATTTTGGGGAAGAAAATAAGAGAAATTGGGGGGGGGGGGGACCCGTTTTTGACTCTGTTATTAGAAAAAACGACCAACGTTGGTCGCTATTTCTAAAAAAAAATTAAATAATTTTTTTCCTTTTTGATTTTTAAATATTATAAGCTATAAAAAATTATTATTAGCTATAAATATTTATTTTATTTAACTACAATTATTATAAATAATTATAAACTATAAGCATAATCTTTAAAAAAAATTTATATTAACTAGGTAATTACTTTTAATAGATTATAATAGCATCTATGTAAAGGAATTTTTTAAGTTATATTTAAGTATATGAGTAGTTTCATACACACGCATAAACTATATTGTAATTGATGATCAATCTTATACATTACTATGTACGAATAATTAATGAATTGATAAACCAATATAATATTATTCTATTAATTGATATAATAGTATTCAATATTTGTACTATAACAGAGTTAATGATTACATTCATTCATCACTAGGTTATAAGTTGATGAATCAATTATAACAAATTAATTGATATAAGTCGAGACGTTTTGTTTTTAATATTCAATGATGCATCGTTAAATATTAAAAACAAAACGTCTCGACCTATATATATATATATATATAAAACATGCTTCATTGTACTACTTTAACTACATATATATAATGTTAGAGTATATTTTAGTGTATTCATCCCTTGTATTATAAAAGTGTTAACGGATTACATTTATATTATTTAGATAGTAAATATAAAAGTGATTTTTAATTTTGACCAATGTTGACCTGAAAAGAGACCAACTTTGGTCGCTAATTATCTAGAATTAAAAATTAGCAACCAAAGTTGGTCGCTAATTTTAAATAAGATTTATTTATATTTTATAAAATATTTTAAATAATAATATAATTATTAAACGTTATAACTGGGTCCAAATTAACGACCAAAGTTGGTCGCTACTTGCTTCCCCTTTCATAACCGACCAACTTTGGTCGCCAATGTTAAATATTATTTATTTATATTTTATAAAATATTTTAAATAATAATATAATTATTAAAATGTTATAACTGGGTCCCACATTAGCGACCAAAGTTGGTCGCTAATTTCAATATTTCTTTGACCAAGCAAGTCTGACCAGTCCGGTCAACATGTTGACCACTTTACCGATCAAAAAGCGACCAATCTTGGTCGGTAAATTATTTAAAATAATTATTTTAATAATTTTCTCCACATTAGCGACCAACTTTGGTCGCTTTTTTGGACCGGCCAACTTTGGTCGCAAATTTTTGGTCGGTAATTCCCAGATTTCTAGTAGTGTAATAAGTAAAATTTGTTATAGATGCCCCTTGTAAAGTAGATGGACTATGCAAAGATAGCAAAATATATTAAAAGTAACGAAATTTGTTAAGAGCATTCGCAAAAGATTATAAGTTAGATTGATAGTTTAGAATGTTAGAATGAGTTGTCTCGTATAGATATTAATTCTGAATATATATAGTTGAAGCGTGTATGGACTCTTTACATGTTCCGGAAATAGATTTGACTCTTTGACATGTTCTCTGCAATTGAGTTGATGTATTATCACTTCCATTTTTTTTCTTTGGCAGAAGTTAAGTATGTAACATTGCATTTTTATTTAGTTTAGAGAAAAATGTTTTTTCTAGATTCTCTTTGTACCTCTATATTTCTTTCCTATGTCCTTATGCAAGTATGATTTTTAGAGTATTTGCTAATTCCAAAATCAATAACGGGCTATGGTTGAATTAGGGGGTTCATAATTGGTTTTGGTCAAATCAATTTAATCGGTTTTTTAATTATTAACATCAAATCAAATCAAATCGAATATAATAAATGTATTGGTTTAGTTATTGTTGTATTGCTTTTGATCATATATACATGTATACCATTTTTTTCTTTCCTTTTAGAATCTTTTGCGCTTGTTATGAGGTAGAGCTTCGATACTTGGGTAAAATACTAATGTTACGAATTATTTTTGCCTGAAGAAGGTTATTACCCTGAACCAAGGGTGTGTTAGGGGTTTTCATGGGGCACGTGAATCTATACTTTTCTCCTTAGATTATATGTAGTATAATTATATTTTTCAAAAATACTTAAATATATGTGTGTACACCCAAGTTCAAAATATCATATGATGCATGGGTATTGGATGCACCTCTCAAAGTGAAATTGTGAGTTTAAAATTTATATCAATCTTGTTATATTTTTCTTCTTTTTTCTAGAATTAGGCGGACACGTGAGATGGGCATGTCTTGTGTCACTTTCTTGCGTATTAATTAAGTAATTTTTTCTTTTTCTTTCGTTCTTTATTTGATTTATTCTTTCAAATTTCCACACCTTCAAATTCCTATACCTTTTTGCCACAATAAAATTTTAAATGATTAAATGAAATGTTATATTAAAACTAGTAGCAATGGATAATGTAGCATATGGTCAATGGGTTTCTTATTGAAACATTTCCTATACGGAGTATAAATATAGATGTAAGAAAATTAATATTTAAAAAAAAATAGTTTTAGCCTTGTAATTTCAAAAGTTTAATGAGTGCAATAGTTAACCATTTAAAGGTCACTAACTCTTAAAAGTAATGAAGTTTAAGCAATATAATGGACCATTCGATTCAGTAATTATCAATTCTAACTCTAACCAATAGTAGAACTGCTTTGAGTAAAGTGATCTATAGATTAAAATACATCTCCTAATTATGGACTGAAAAAAGATATTAATTAGTCAAGGTTAAATGTGAGAGGAAAAGAACCCATCCTCCAATTCTCCCTTCCCGTTCACTAGGAAACTACATATTTTCAATCAAAATACTACATATAATTATAAAAATTGTGCATATCATTTATCGGTTGGGTTTAAAATGTCAATCGATAAATGACTGATTGCATAAGAAAGAAATAATGTATGTATAATTAGCACAATATTTGTAAAATTTATATATTATTTTATGCGAGATAGATGAGAAGACCAGAACAAGTTATTGAATTTTTTGAAGACAACAATGTGCTTTTAAAATAGGGAAGTTTTCATAAGTACATATTTCATAGTCTATAACTATAAAGTAATTAACATATTCTACAATTTAAACACGGTAAAAAAATAAAGGAGATAGCTCTTAAATACGGCTTCCTATAAATGAGGAAACTGAATATGAAACATATTTAATAAAATCACCATAAAAATACTCCATCTCAATTCCTATAAATAAGGAAACTAAATACGAAAAATTGTCTATGGCCTTTTCATTTATATTCTCCTTCTCCACCTCATTCTCAACAAACGATCCATTATTTGTCAAGTTCTCCTTCTCCGGTAGTAGGAGAAATATTCTTCAAATAAAAATTATCAAAAAAAAGGGAACAAGATATACATCATAATTAATGTATAGCATGTAAAATTTAATACTAAATAATTCAATGCGAACTAACTGACATTATACAATAAAGATATGATGTATTGTATATTATTTACTATATTTATCAGTAGTACACATCCGATAGACTAAAGTGATGCTATACAAAGAAAGGTGTATTCCATTGTATACTTATACCAATATCATATATTGTATACCATATTTATTAGTAGTATACATCAGATGAACTAAAGTGATACTATACAATGAAGGTATGTTGTATTGCATACGTATATAACATTTTCATATAAGTTTATACTATATATTATAGTTATTATTAGTATACATGAGATATATTTTAGTAAAGGCAAAGAGGCTTGGGACATTGGGATATACTCCAATTTTTTAGTGGAGAAATTGGGAAACAATTAATACGGATAGGGGAGGGAGAATATATAAGGATATGTTTTAAGTGAGAAAATTTCAAGAGAGATATAAAAAGTTATAAATTTTAAAATAAATTATATATACGCAAATGATCTTCTACTTATTAGTATCTCTGGTATATTTAGAAAGCTAAAAAACAAAGAGTACCAGGAATAGTCGGAAACAGAATAGAATAGGGTACGAAATTGTCATACGACGTGAGTATCAGTGTGCTTATGCATATTTGGAAAGCTAAAGCAACTATATTGGGATAGAGAATCTAGAATGCCAAAATTAATAAAAAAGATGTGTACTAAACTGTCATTTCACTACAATCGGATCTAGGAAACCCTAGCTTCTCCACACGTCTATTTATATTCTCTTTATCCCCTGCCTCTTTCTCATCCTCATCGTTCCTGTTTCACCATTCGTTTAAGGTGCTTTCTTGTTTTTCGTTTTGTTTTCCAAACGTAATGGCTCTCTCATGTTTTCTTCACCATGGTATACTGTTACGGATTTCTAAGGATGTGGGTTTCTGGTTTGTGTTTAAGGATGTGATAAAACTTGATGCTGCTGGTTGCTGGTGTTTGTCCAATTAAATCGGTTTTCGATCGCGGTTTCTCTGTATAAAAAGTTGAGTTCTTATAATATATAAGAATTGTCATAGATGCCCTTTGCAAATTAGATGGACTATGCAAAGAAGGCAAGAGATGCACATACTAAAAACACTTTGGTCGTATGTGTGTCTTACAATGAAGATTTAAACTCAATTCTATCGAATATGATATTTATTCGACATGTATTATATATCAGAAAGTATGTGCAAAAAATATTAGTTAGATTAGTATTTTAGAGTGCTAGATTGAATTGTATTAAATCTGGAAATTATATGAACTCATTACATTTTGTGAGAATAGATTCACGCTTTAATTTATTATTTGCTCTGAAGTTGAGTTGATGATTTATCAAGGGCGAATGTTAGATATTTGCCATTGCCTATTCGATTTAGTGAAAAATGTTTGTTCTGTAATCTTTTTGTACATAAATAATTCATGAAAAATGGGAAGAAATAATGTGACGAAGCACCGGATAAGAAATGTCAGACACAGTGTCTTGTATGCGACTCTTCTTTACTTTTTTCGGATTGTAACTAAAATTCAATAAGAAACTCAAATTAAGGAGTTATGCTCATAGCCCCATATTGTTTTCGTCGATTAAATTAGATCTAAAATATATAGATGAAGAATTCTTATATTAATTTGCTCTAAGTAAGACGAATGGCTATATTCTATCCAACTCCTGCATTCATTCCTCTAACGTGGATTCGACCCTGTTCCAGTGAGCTTTGCTCCACTAATAATCAATAGTTATTGCCCCATATGTTGGACTACATTGGATATATCGTTGTTGTTGTCGTCGTTTGTAAAGCTCACTAGAGAAGAGCTGAACCCCTCTAATGCCTATGATTTATGAACTCATTTTATTCAATGTTATAGCAATCTTAACGCCTTTGAACTAAGATCCATAAATAATATATAATGATGCACAAGCAATCAACTAAGTAAGAACAAGAACGGGTAAATAACTCAATAATCAATACGATAAAACCAATTCACTAAATAATATAGAATTATGCCAAGTTCTAACAACCATAAATACGAAGTTTAGCCACACATAATTATGAAATCAACAAAATATATGAATAAAGATCGGGAAAAAAAAACCTCCATCAAATCTCCAAGTCCACAATATAGCTCTCAAGAATCTCCACAAGTTTAATAACAAAGTACAAAACAATGGGCAACACAAATATTTATCATTGATACTTAAGTCTAGGAAAATATGAATTTTCCCCTAAAAAGTCATCTCTGTTATAAGGTTCAGCGGGGCATGCCTTTTTAGGTGTTTTCAAATTGTGTATCTTGTTGCCCTCGCATTACAATAAATATTTTTTGGCAGTGCATCGCCATAAAACAACGGCAATACGTTTGTCTTTAGTTTCAGGGTAGTTTCTTTTTTAACAACTTGTTTTGATGATTGTTATGTTCCATTTTATAATGTACCGTAGCATATTGTATTGTATCGTTTTTATATATATAATATTTCAATAGATTATATTGTTTGTCATCGTTTCAAGATATCATGTACAAACAATACGGAGAATTAACTTGCAATATTACAAATAAAAAAAAAACTTAAATACGAGATAGAATTATTATATAAAAAACCAGGATATAAAATATGATTATTAGTTATAAGGAGAAGGGCACGATGAGAAAAAAAATAAGGTAATAGTGCGACTATACCAAATCAGTCGTTATATAAAGTGACACTTCTCATTGTTATGTAATGATAGATTTAACGATACAATACTATAATTTAAGTAACAATAAAAATAAATATTTTATTTAAAGCAACAATACAATTCAACTTAGCATGTAAAGCAAACAAGCTGTTCTTTTATGCTCCAAGTAATTTCGAACTACATCCTTTTAGCCGCAAACAGTTCCACTATCTTCATTTTTTGCCGACTTTATTGATGTGCAGCCGGCGAAAATATTTTGATTCTTACCAACTCATACACCAAATACGGTTGAAAAGTCCATCTTATTATCTCGAGGAGCTGCATTATGACAATTTCTTTGCCGACGAAAAGTCAAAAAAATTTCACAAATTCCAATAAAATACTTACTGAAATATTATTATTATTAATATATATATATATATATATATATATATATATATATATATATATATATATATATATATATATATATCAATTTGATTATGAGCATCTCAAATAAACGGTTATAAATCATTCTATTCAAAATTGGCCCAAAAGAGCAATAGTCAACATTTTAAAAGTTACAATATCCAGTTAAGGACAAAATCACAAACTTCCCAGCTTGATATTTTATTTATACAAAAAAAAAAAGGGCCAAAGAGTCTTGATATTGAAGTTGGAAATTGATATTCTAAAGCTACACCTCATACTGCATAACAAATTATATATCGCAATTTAACGCATTAGTGAATTATTAAATACAACTAATATTAGAACCCGCGCAATATGCGAATAATAATTAAAAAAATATTAATCATATTATTTTAATAAAATTTCAACTGTTATTTTGTATCTTTAATGCAGTGTAACCAAAAATAAAATAATAAAATTAAAGGAAACTAATTATATAGCTTTAATTAACTTTTCTATTTATTATTTTAATTTATTACATTATCGGCTATTTCGTATTATTACATAGATATAAAAGCTTTTATTAATGGGTTAGTATCCTTGTCCATTATTCCATTTTATATATCGATATACATTTTTATTTCTCCTACTTTTTAAATTTTTTTGTTTCTTATACTGTTAACAGTTTTTCGAATATTTAATATATAAATAATAATTTTGTATTTCCTACTTTATTTTATTTTTAAAATTTATGTGCCCTATTTTGTATATTTTTTATACTATGATGTTTTGATTAGTTTTCCTCATTTACTTTTTTATCTAATGTTTTAATATTTTTTTATTTTGTATTAAGTCTATTAACTATAATTTTTTCTATTTTATTTAAATTATTGAAAATTTTCTACAAGAGAAATTTCTTTCTATTTTTAACATTTCACTATGTTGCTCAGAGGATTTTTATTATTACATATTTTTATTATTGACGTTACTTAATGAGATTTGAGATATGTAACATTATTTAGTGTATATCGTTGCTCTTCACAAATAAAAAATAATTTATCATCTCAAATTAAAATAAATATTATTCTTTCAACCTTTTAAACCTTGTTAGTTCGTTGTTGCATTATGCAATACTTAGTCTAACTCTTAAATTTAATTTGTTTTGATACTCTTATTTTATAGCTAGGAATTCATTGATTTCAGTAAAATTCAATCGGTTGAGAAGGCAAAAAAATGGTAAAAAGAAGAATAAAATTAAGTTTAGCTATGACAGAACAACACAAAATAATTTTTGTTTAAAAGTAATTTGATCTTTATTTTTCTAAATGTTCAATAATTTTGTAACTGTTAAATTACTACTATTTAAATAAAGAAAAGTAGTAAAAAAATCTGAATAATTGTATTCCTGGCATACCATACAAATAATATCTTCTATTATTTGCAGAAGCTAAAAGAAAAGTGCATAAAAAGGTTTGAAAATAAGCAAATGAGAATTAAGTCATAGTAAAGACAAAGTACAATTCAATTCGACATTATTTCTAGACATATATACTATTTCAAATCATGTTCTTTCAATGCGTACACTAATGAAAAAATAACTCAGGAGATAATCGATACCATCTTATATTACAAAGAAGCTGTTCTCGGTCCTTGATGCTCTATTTTAAAGAACAATGCATCAAATGGATCCAATCAATTGAGATAATTACCATACAAAGTTCATGGGTTCTCTAATATTTAACAGTTGTAGCTATTACTATTTATTTGTAGATATTCTAAAGAGTATTTTCTATGTTCTTCAACCAAACATGAGGACTGTTGAAATCAAAATAGTCAAAATAAATGATAGATGATATTATAAAATATTTGACTGAAAATTTAAATACAATAATTATCTGTAATTATATATAGCGCATACACATTATCCAATTATGAACAACGCAGAATGCCTTCATTTTATATCAACTTGATGAACCTTATAATATTCAAATTCACCAGAAAATCATACTAATTACTTTTAAGAAATGATGATATACTTCTGAAAAATGAATGAATTAAACATTAAGAACAATATCGTATCATGGTTATAAATTTTTTTCAAAGGTTCCTAAATAAGAAAGAAAAGGAGAATTTACTGTACTACCACTGCTTCAATGGGAAAAATAATACATTAGAGATTGTACAACTTTTAGATGGATCGGACTTGCTTTCTCTTTCCCAGAAAGAAGATTATATATACATGAGTTTAAGCTCATACTCCCTAAAATCTCTCCTAAGAATATTCTAATAATATCATATTCCTATAATATATCATATAGTATCACATCTCTAACAAATATAGATACACAATATATAAATACTATATTTACACATTTACAGATTTTGATTCATAAAAGAAGATCTAACAGCAATGAAGCATGAAGAAAAATCAATAAGATCTGCAATTTTTTTTAATAGTATTATAATGCTTCGTTCAATCAAACTTGATTTTTGAATCTCAATTCAAAAAAAGATTATCTTTTAATTCAAGATTTAAGATTTCAATTCAAAAACTTTTATCCTTCAATTTAAATTTTCTTTATCTCAATTTAAATATGTTTTAATCTAAATTCAATATTTTTATTATAATGTTTATTAACTTTTACTTTAACTTTTTCTTATCACACCACTTGACGTGGTTGATTACCTTGTTATTCTTAATTAATTATCTGAGTTATTTATATAACTCTATTTTTCGTTAAGGATAATAGTCTAAAAGATATGCAAGAGATATGGCAGTTTAGAAGTCTTTTTTCCTTAAAAATCATTTTTCAAAACATTTGCAAGATTCATTTCAATAAATTTAAACCTCATCATATAAAGTCTGCATTAACAAACATTTGGAATTCACTAATTTAATTACATCACATGTTTCTAAAAAAATATTTTTAGCTCTAAAGTAAAATTTATAATAAATATTTTTTCAATAGTAAGAGATCGTTGGATATGAACTATCAATTTTGTAAGATACAAAATATTTATTTAAATATTTTTTTCTTAGAAAAGAATACCTACCATAACTGAACCGTACACAAAATTTAATTAAAGATACCTATAATAATGTATATTGTTCACAAATAAGGTTAGATACAAAACTTATACTAAATAAAGAATTATTATTTCAACTTAAAATTAGTGTATAAGATTTTCAACGAAATTTTAATTGATTCTTGCTCAAAAAAGGATACCTACCATAACTGATTATACACAAATTTAATTAAAGATACCTATTGTCACACCTCCTTTTTACACACCCGAGGGGGTATAAGTACAAGGAAATTTTTCCAATTAAAGGACAATCGAAATGGGATCGTTTATTTATTAAAGATCAGATTCGCCGCTTGGGAGATTTATGGTGTCCCAAGTCACCGGTTCAAATCCCGAATCGAGGAAAAGGTTGACTCTGTTTAACAGTCCGCGAACCAAAAATCCGAGTAAGGAATTCTGTTAACCCGGGAGAAGGTGTTAGGCATTGCCGAGTTTCGTGGTTCTAGCACGGTCGCTTTGATCATACTTGGCTTATTAAAATTATTTAATTACTGATTTTAGATCCTATGTGCATTTGTCTATTAACCGCTTTTAAATCACTTGATTATTTGTAAATGATTGAGTTACGCGTATGTATACTCTTTTCCTTTGGTGCGTCAAAAATCATGTCACGCGAACGTGTCCATAATTAATAACACCTTGTTTATTTATTCAAGAAAAATTAGTTGAAGTTGCGCGGACGCATCCCTCGTGTTGTTTTTAAGATCGTAATCATGTCACACGAACGTGTCCATAACCACGATAATCTATTAAACGTGCCTAAAACAAACTACGATAATTGGTTATTTGTTGTATCTAAATCATAAAAAATTAGAAGAGGGCCATGCATTTATAATTTTGTTTGACACAACGATTTGTTCTAACTTCTAGACTTAACTGTGAGAGCCATAACTATTTATGTTAAATGTGGACACCTCAATTAATTGATGAGCATAACTAGTTGATTAAGAGACGTAAGAGGATTTCTACTTATTTTATGCTAATGTTTAAGCTAAAATTTAAATATCAACAAACTAGTAATAGATGATCCATGTTTGATTATGAAAAGGCCTAGGCTGGTTAGAGGCCCAACGGCCAACTGCCAATTACTACATGACCAGCAAAAGAAGCAACTGGGCTTGACATGAACCCAGATGAAAATCCCATCGCTTAAAAGGAATTCGGCCTAACTAGGCCAAAGAAGGTAGCCCAGTTTCACGATCCAGCGCCAATGTTTGAGGCAAATTACATCATTCAAGAAAATCTAAGTTTGAACTAATTCTGATAATCCTTGACTCAAATGCAAAGCATATTTTAACGCTAACATATCTTCTGAAGTGAATATGCAATTCATAGTGAGATTTATTTCAACAAAACTCAACAGGCGATCTCCCTATCTTGCCAAAATAGAATATTCCGTGCCCAAATAACAACAGACCCATTACCAATCATTACTGAAATTGGAACATTGAATGAATCCTCCTTAGAACATCATTATCGTTCACACAACTAGCCTAGCTATCAAACACAATCAATTCTTATTTCAGTTTCCATCAAAATACCTGAAAGAACCTCGAAACACATGTATATGTTTGACAATATGGCTTCAACAAGAAATTTTCACTCTATACCCAATTGAAAGCCCTTTTAAAAAATGCAAGAAGCTCACACACAAGTAGAAGCAGAACTAAGTGACACTTTGACATCATTGGACTAACACATATTACACTAAGTCCAAATAAATACTCCTGAATCAACTACATTCAGACAAGGTCCGAATCCATCACTTAAAGCAAATGTAATATCAAGGAATGGAGTATGCAAAATAAGCTAGACTAGGCAAACATGAAATAAATAAAGAAAAATGGCAGAATCAAGCAGTAATCAACACTAATGTTTGTCATTTAACTTCAACTCGGTTTACAGATCTTCACACAGAAACTCAGTCAAGCATCATTTTCAGTCACAGTTCAAAATACCTGATATAATTAGAGCAAAAAAAAAAGGTGAGAAGATCAACAGTGAAGTGGATGCACTTCAGCATTTCAAAAACAACAAATCCAGATTCTCTAAACCATTTCGAGCCCAGAATGAATCAGAGATTACTTCCGAACTTGAAAACCCCAGGAATTGCAGAAAGCTTCAATGTAACAGTAATTTTGTGATTTTTCTTTGTATTTTTTTATATTATTCAAACCCTTTCAATATTTTTTCAGCAGTTTCCAAGTTTCTCTACTTTTCAGTTCTTAATCCCTGCCTTCTATGGCAAGTAAGAATGCCTTATAGGCCAGCAAATAGGGCAGACAATGTTTTTCTTTGCACTTCTAGTCCCTCCCTAATTTTCGTTTTAGCTTAAACACCCTTGGTTTAAATTCAGACTTTGCAAAGTAGTCCCCTCCCAGCTTCCTAGAAGCTTCCCAAACAGTTACAAGTAGATTCCCTCACTAAGACTACCCAAACTAACCCCCATACCCCTGTTATTTACCTTAAACCCCAAATGAAACATGGGTCAAATTAACCCACGACTGAATTTACCCCCAAGAACCCAAACCAATTTGGGCTGCCTTTTGCCAAATGGACTAAAGACAAACCAAAGCCCCAGACGAAACCTTATCTATTTGAAAAGAAAAAAAAATCTGCGGGCCATGATAACTTGCAATGATTTCAAAGCAACTCTACTAACTTACTGATCAATTAACAATGACTAGGCAAGGTTTTAACTCAGTTGAAGTAACTTAATTAAAATAACTTGGATGGCTAAACAGAAAACAAGATCAGAAGGTTATCCATGCTATTGACACAACGGACTAAAGATATTAGAAAACAAACTTTCATGAGAAAGAGAAGGACAATGACCGGAAGACCAATCTAAACTCGAGAGATTAGTCGAGTTTCAGTCAGACTGGTATAAGAAGTTTAAACTAAAGAAAAGAGGAGGAGGAAGAGAATAAGACAATCAAAAGGAAGAGAAGACAAGAGAAGAAAATGGCTTACCGATTTAGACTCGGAATCCATCGGAGATAAAAGCCCTAACAAAGCTAAGGTCGAACCTTGAATCCGAACTTCAGACCTCGAAGAACGGTGCCTTCTGCCCATGCATGCACCAGGATTGACGGCAGTGTGGTTTTGAACTTTTGGGGTTGACCTCAGATTCGAGATTCGCGGAACTCCGGGCCGATTCGAAGGAGAGTAATTGTGGATTTGGCATGAGGGGATCCTGGGGGTTGTGGGGTGTTAGTTTGGGGCTGAACGAAGGCGGTGGCGCCACCGGAGAGCACAAGGGCAGCGCTAGGGTTTTCTTTCAAAACCAGATTCGAGATGTTCTGGGTTGATTCGAGGCAAACGGAAGGGGAATTTGGAATGAGGGGCTCTTGATGGTTATGAGGTGTCATTTTGGGAGTGGTTGGAGGTGGCGCCGCCGGTGGATGGTGGTGGAAATTGGGGCGGCTCCGTTAGGGTTAAGCTTGGGTGTTCTGGTGGGGTGTTGAGTAAAAGGGTTTTGAGGGGGGGGGGAAGATTCGGACATATAAATACTCCCCAAGCTTTAGTTCCGAGCCGTTCGATCAAGTGGAGATCAACGACTCAGATCAATACTGATCGAAACGGCGTCGTTTAGTTTGAGGGGGGATCCAGACCGGGTCAGTCGTGGGTTTGGGCCGGGTACATGGGTGATTATGTTTGGGCTGGGGAAATCTGGGTTGATTTCGGCCCAGATTTAACCCTCTTATTTCTTTCTTTTCCTTTTCAATTCTTTTTTTTCTTTTTCCAAAATTAAAATTAAAACCTAAATTAAATTGTAAACCAAATTATCCTACCATATTAAATTAATTATCCTTAATAATTGTTATTATAAATAATTTAAAACCAAATTAAAGGAAAAACTACTAAAATTCAAAATTAAAATTAAAAGTGCAAAATAAACTATCTTTGTGATTTTTCCTATTTTTTATAAAATAATTTGTCAATTAATCCTAAAAATGTAAAATTAAATCCTAAATGCAAATGCAACATATTTTTTGTAATTTTCATTAATTAAATAAAATAAAAATGCACAGACAAATGCAAACAACTACCAGAAAATGCCACGAAAATCTCCAAAATTGCAAATACTGAAAGAAATTGTTTTGTTTTGGATTTATGGGAGTAATTCATATAGGGCAAAAATCACGTGCTCACACCTATAGAAAATCTTGTACGACTACTTCCATTAAATATGTTTCTATTTATAATTCAAATTTTTAATGTTGTCTTAAAATTGCCAAATGACTTCATTTTAGCTTGTCACTTGGCTTAACCACATGTTTCACTACTCTTCTTTTAATATAATATAATATAGATTGGACCTCTTTATAACAATATTCTTATATAATAGTTTTCACTACAAAGCCTAATTTTTCTCGAAACTAATTTCTTATTCGAGTACGATATTTTATCTTTCTATAACAACTTTTTACTTATAACAAAAACCTCTATTTTTTAGCAGTACATTTTTTATAAAATTACTCCTCTATAACAATCATGTAAAGTTTCTAAGATTACCAATAATAAGTCTAGAAATTTTGACTAAATATTTTAAAACTTTTATGCACAACTTATATTAAAAAAATTATATTAGTACATACTTCCTTAAAGATTTCATATAATTTTATTAAAATATACGCTGGTATAATTTTACTTCATTGTACAAAAGTTTTCATCGAGAACTATGTCTAATATTTGAAGATCTTTACACAATTTTTCTATTAGATAAAATTTTCATCTTGCATAATGCTTAAGATTTGAAGATTAATCATTAAGCTCTTACATTGCCTTTAAGGGAGCGATACCTTTTTGCTGAAAATTTAGACACAATTTTTTGCTAATTTAAGCGTTATATCTCTAGTAAGAGATTTGTTTACCCTTAAAATTGGATAACAATTAAACTTATAAGTGATTTTAAGGATATATAGTTTGGCGCCCACCGTGGGGCTAAGGATAATAATGGTTGCCTGGTACAATTTTCGTAACACACACTATTGTACGCTTATTTTTGAAGTGTCTTTGATTCCAGGATCAACATGTCAAACTCTCAAGTATCACCCACACACAGAGACAATGGCCTTGGTCTCCATGGCGAGAACGACAACATAGCGCCCCGGGAAACGGATACCTCCAATCAACCCTGATGGAGCCCCGGCCTGTAGACCCAATCGACGTCAGCTCCCATATTGCCATTAATGGAAATTACCAGTCGATCCTGAAAATAGCATTTGCAGAGATGCTCGAACAGCCGATCAGAATGCATAAAGCAGTGAAGAAGGTGGGATTAGCCTTCAAATGATATTCGAAATACTGCAGACTCAACAGGATGCAATAGCGCAACTCCAAAATCTGAATCGTGCACCTAGCAGGATCGAGCCCGAGCCATCATAAGAAATTGTTCCTAGAGCCGAATCAGTGCCAATCTCGAATGAAGGAGAATCAGAAATCAGTCCTGCTATTGTAAAGATGCTGGAGGAACTGAAAAAGCGAATCGAGACAGGAGAAAAGAAGATCGAGGAAAGTGGAAACTTATAACTCCAAGGTCGACCAAATCCGGGGGCACCACCGATATTGAAAGGACTAGATTCCAAAAAAGTTTGTATAGAAACCTTCCCCCCCGAGTGCGGCTCCGAAGCCAATCCCCAAGAAATTTCGTATGACCGAGATCCCGAAGTATAACGTGACACAGATCCAAATGAGCATGTCATCTCATACATGTGCGCCATCAAGGGAAATGACTTGGAAGATGACGAGATTGAGTCTGTATTGCTGAAGAAGTTCGGGGAGACTCTATCGAAGGGTGCTATGATATGATACCATAATTTACCACATAATTCTATTGATTCATTTGATATGCTTGCAAATGCTTTTGTAAAGGCACACGCCAGAGCCATTAAGGTCGCTACCAGAAAGTCGGACCTCTTCAAGGTAAGACAGAAAGACAACGATATGCTCAGGGAATTCATATCTTGATTCCAAATGGAACAAATGGATTTGTCACTGGTCACCGACGGTTGGGTTGTTCAAGCTTTTACTCAAGGTCTCAACACTCGGAGTTCCGTAGCTTCACAGTAGTTGAAGAAGAATTTGATCGAATATCTAGCTGTCCCTTGGGCTGATGTACATAATTGGTATCAGTCAAAGATCAGGGTCGAGGATGATCAACTAGGGGATCCAACCGGTTCGGTTTATCCTAACAAGCCCATGGACAGAGTTAAAATGGACTTCGACCGGGAACCACGGTCGAACAGAGACTAAATATCAGCCATACGGTGAAGATCGGAGAAATAACGGGCCTGGACGCAACCTCGTTCGGAATGATAGAAGGAATGATGAGGGAAGAAGCTCTCGAGGTCTCATGAGCAAGAGTGGTTCCGATAGGGATGTCGGGTCCGAAGAAGCACCTCGATTGTCAGAATATAACTTCAACGTAGATGCTTCTGGCATAGTATCGGCCATTGGGCGTATCAAAGATACCAGGTGGCCTCGACCTCTGCAGACCGATCCGGCCCAGAGAAACCCAAACCAAATATGCAAGTATCATGGCACCCATGGCTATAAAATAGAAGATTGCAGACAGCTCAGGGATGAAGTAGCCCGATTGTTCAACAAGGGGCATCTTCGAGAATTCTTAAGTGATCGGGCCAAGAACCACTTCAAAAACAGGATCCGAACAGACAACACGAGCAGGAAGAGCCACAACACGTGATTCACATGATCGTTAGAGGGATCGATATTCCTCAAGGACCGATATTTAAATGCACCAAGGTGACGATCACAAGGGAAAAGTGAACACGTGACTGATTACGAGAAGAACGAGGATGCAAGAGGGATTCGAACAACCTCATAACGACGCACTGATAATATCTGTCCTTATGATTAAAATTCAAGTTAAACGTGTTTTGATTGATCTAGGTAGCTTGGCCAACATTATTCAATCGAGGGTCATAAAATAACTCGTCCTACAAGATCAAATTGTGCTCGCAACCCGAGTACTTAATGGCTTCAACATGGCGAGCGAAACCACCAAAGACGAGATTATTTTGCCAGTGAACATGGCCGGGACCATCCAGGAAACAAAGTTTCATGTAATAGAGGGTGACATGAGGTACAATGCCCTGATCGGAAGGCCTTGGATCCATAACATGAGGGCAGTTTCCTCGACATCTGATGGAGTTAAAATAGTGTACGGGGAATAACCTGCTGCTAAGGAAATGTTTGCAATCGATGAAGTGATACCGATACCGACACTTTCAATAACAAATGGATCATATTCAAAGGTAAAGCAGGAGGTCAACCACAACCACCAGCCTCGAGCCAACCGGAGGAGCAAGGAACTTACGGGGATGATGATTATATGATACCTCGATACTTTATAATCCCCAATGATTCTGATGCCACAAATCAACAGTCGAAGAGCTGGAACAAATCATACTAATCGAGCATCTGCCCGATCGAAAGGTATAACTGGGCACGGGGTTAACTCCTGAGCTTAAGGAAAAAACTTATTCAATTTCTTAAAGCTAATATGAATTATTTTACCTGGTCCCATCTCGATATGACAGGGATCCCACCAGAGATCACTACTCATAAATTAAGCTTGGACCCGAAGTTTCACCTGGTGAAACAGAAATGGAGGCCTCAGTCCGAGGTAAAGCACGCTTTCATCAAAGATGAGATAACCAAACTCTCAAAATAGGATCCATTCGAGAAGCAAAGTATCCCGAATGGTTAACAAACGTAGTGGTAGTCCCAAAGAAGGGAAACAAACTTAGAATGTATGTAGATTATAAAGACCTGAATAAAGCATGCCCCAAGGATTCTTTTCCCTTGCCTAACATTGATCGTATGATCGATGCCATGGTGGGCGCCAAACTGTTTACCCTTAAAATTGGATAACAATTAAACTTATAAGTGGTTTTAAGGATATGTGATTTTACTTGGCACAAAATGATAAATATAAGAATTAATGTTAGAAATTAATAGTAAAATAAATAAAACCACTGTGATGAACAACTATGGCCCTCGAGCTAAGTCACCCTCGAAACAACTGAGTGTGCTATTGAAAAGTATGAACTGAACAATAGAGCTTGCAAGAGAAAAAATATAATATATTGCTTGATTATGCATGAGTGTATGATGAATACAAAATGACCAGGACCCTCTTTATATAGTAGAGGAATTCTATTTATGGTACAATTCTAATTACAGAAGCAAATCTCATAATAGACTAAATAACCAGTCCTGACTTGATACGTGCCGCGGTCCTTGCCCGATCACGGATATCTCGGCTTTCATTTATTCGGCTTAGCAGGCTCCCTTCGATCTCTTTCTCGCTTTAGTCTCGATCCCGGCTGGTCTCGATCTTGATCGGTCATTGATCCACAAGCTCACCGATCCATCTTCGTACCATGGTTTGATATAACCGAGACTGAGCCTTGATCTGTCACCCCAATTTCGGTTAGTCATACAAAATTAGGCTTGCCCGACTTTGACTATATACAGATAGTCCCCTCGTTTTTTGGAGTGTAATGACAAGAAACGAATTGAGTCTTCGAATTTCCCCTCGGTTTTCCATGACATAAGTGACGAGCCCGACCATGACGTCCGCGATAACTGGGCACCGAAATGTCCCGTCCGTTCGGATGTCGAGGCATTTAATGCCTATCAGTTATTGTCGGCCATTATCGATTCTGAACCGTCGTCTTCAACCTATAAATGTATATTCCTTGTCTTGCCCAAACTTTACTTTCTATCTTCATATTCCTTTGCATTCTATAGAACCTTTTACTTTCAAGATTTTGAGTTTCTTTATTTGTCTTCCCAAAACACCAAA
Source organism: Nicotiana sylvestris (assembly GCF_000393655.2). NCBI lineage: Eukaryota > Viridiplantae > Streptophyta > Magnoliopsida > Solanales > Solanaceae > Nicotiana > Nicotiana sylvestris. Next base: position 148,546,104 of record NC_091064.1, on the reverse strand, counting down.
TATCCCAATCTTTGTTCTCTCTTGTTCACAAAAACAAAATGGTCAAAACATCTAAAACTGTTCCGCAGAAAGAAAAAACTTCCTCGTCTTAGCCGACATTGGCTCACATCGGCCCGCAACCTAGGGGGTCTTTTCAACCTTGAAGTCAGAGTCAAGGACGCACCCTTCGGGAATGAATTCTTCAGGGCGTGGCTCCGCCGCTAGTTACTCGTCGGTCGGCTGAACTGGTAAACTTTTGAACCTATAACGTTTTAAACTCGTAAACTCCATATTTTCTAAACCCGCAAACTTCCAAACACATAAACATGCAAACTCATAACTTTGGAACTCGTAAAATTTCAAACCTGTAAACTAAAAAATAAAAAACCAGAACTGAAAATATAAAAAAAAATATTTTTTGCCGCGGGTGAGAGGGGCTGAGGGGATTGGGGTGGGTGGGTGGTGCAGAAAACGAAAAAATAGAAAATTAAAAATACAAAAAATAAAATAATTTTGGGGGGGTGGGGTGCTGTAATTTTTTTTTACAAAAAATTAAAAATACAAAAGAAAAATTTAAAAAAAATTCGGGGGGGGGGGGGGGAGGGGGTTAGCTGGGTAGGTAGTGACAGAAAAGAAAAAAAAACTAAAATCTGAAAAAAAAACTTTTTTGAAGAGAGGGGGTGAGAGAGGTGGGCTAGGGGAGAGAAGGGGAGGGGGTTGGGGTTAGATGTAAGGGTAGGTAGAGTTTTTGAAAAATGTTTTCCTAACTTTTTTCTAGGGAAGTCATTTTCCTCCAATTTCAGAAAAATGTAATACCTAGAAAAATATTTTTCAAATTATCTGTGCAATCAAATAGTGGAAAATGAAAAAATATTTTTCAGAGAGTATTTTCTGTCATACCAAACACACCCTTAGTCCCCTTTAAACTTGTCGCAATTTATATCTTAATAATGACCTACGTCGTGTATGCTACGGCTTCTAAGCGATTAAATTTTTCTTTGAAAACATTAAATTTCAAAATGTTGGAAGAATAAAACTTTGGGATGTATTTTTTTTTATGGTGAATATGGATTTAAAAAAAATGATACATTCTCGTATTTTGATGTACTTCACATTTTATGATTTGTAGCCACTAATATCTATTAGTTTTATATAAAAAGCTTCAATTTTTTTTAATTTCTTAAACTTTATGCACAGTAAAAAAAACGTTATATAAAATGGGAGGGACAATCTTATAAATTGGCATTTCTTGGAGCTAAATTTAGTTTCTTACTAAATCTAGCCTCCTTGAAAAAAAGAAAAAAAAAAGAGTTGCCTTTGCCTGCTTTTTAAAAAGCGAAAAGAGAGAGGAAATAGCAAAAGCAGGTAGCAGGTAAAAACTTGCCCGTTAACATTGACAAAATTTGAAAACTTATCAAAAATAAAACCAATCGGACGGCTGAGATTACTTTACATACAAATTATCCACCGTTGACCAGTCCCAAATATGTTTTTGAAACCTTAAAAACCCTATACTCCGCCCTCCCTTAACATTTGAATTTCCTAAGAGACCGTTTTTCTCATTATTTTCTTCAAACAACACCACACTCCCACCTCTCTTTCTCTCTCTGGACTAGACTTTCTCTCTCTAAATTTTTATCAGTGCATTTGCAGATCTTACAAGTCATCTCTGAATTTTTGTCCTTTTTGTATTTGGGATCTGCAAATGTGTTTTGTTTTTATTACTCCATTGGTTTTCTTGGATTTTTTGAAGCTGAGTTCGGTAAGTGACCTTTTTTACTATCTTTTTATTTTCCTTGAAAAATTTGATGGGTAATTGGTTTTCTTTAATTATCTTTTTTTGGGTTTGAGTGATTTGTTAATTAATGAGTTCTTGGGTATTTGGGTATCATAAAGTTTGAATCCTGATTTTGTGAAAAGTTGTATCTTTGAACCCTAATTTGATTTTTATTTTAAAAATTACACCTGAATTAATAAGGAAACCAATGAGTTTGATCAGATTCTTTTTGTTGGGTCATTTTAGTAATTTCTTATTCTTGATCTTTCTTGAGATTGCTGTTGATTTTGCTGATTTCGTTTAGCGTATTCTTTACCTATATTTGTGTGTTTTCTTACTGAACCCTCAATTTATGATTTGTGGCGTCGATGATAATGTAGCTTTTATAGATATGGCTTTCACTTTTTCAGTTTGAAGGAAGCTGACTATATTTATTAAGAGAGCTGCGGCTTTACTTTGTTTTAGTATTTGTGCATAGGTGATTTTTGAAATTTATTAATCAAGAGAAGAAAATTGAAAGGGGCTAAGAATTAAATCTCAATATTAATTTAGACCTCAAAGAAAGACAAAAAGAATTAATATTAATGAGTTGACAGCAAAGTTTTAAATTCAGTTCAACGTTTACAACCTAGCTTATTAAAACTTGTCATTTCACATTAAATTGTATGCTATATTCTCTTCTTTCTGATCATGACACCCAAAAGGATAAGTTGATTGTATAGCATTCATTGACCCCACATGGCTTAGAATACTTGAATGGTAAGAAGGGTGGACGTTTTCTATGCTTTCGTCGATTCAGTAGGAATTCATATGCTGGATTTTCTTTCCTTTGTTTGTCGAATTTCTTGCTTTTCAATTAAATAAACTTCATGTGAAATGGATTCTTTAGAACTATATACAATTAGGACATTGCACAAATTGAACAACATAAAGTTAAAAGCTAGTTTACTTCCAAAACTATAAGAATTAGCATGAAATATACTTAATTGCTGAAACTGGGACTTTTGGTTTGTTCATGAAAGAGCAGGTGTGGCATAATGATAAATGAGGCAGTCGAGGCCTCTTTGAATGGTTATTATTTCTTTAATAGTTATCTCATGCTTTTTAGCAATCACAATGTTGTTGTTTTTGCCCTAATATGAGCCATGCATTTTGTTATGCAGGTAGGAGATCCAACATCTTAGGGTGGCATATAATGAATTGGAGAAGACATTCTGGAGAGAATTATCAACCTTTGGGTGGCGGGTTATGCAGATTTGCCTTTGTGTCAAACAACTATGGAAAGTGATAGAATAAGCACTCCTTCAGATGGCACTAGCAGTAGTCTCCAAAGAGTTCGGCCTTTGCATGGGTAATTTTCAAAGCACTGGACCATTGCTTCTTTCATACCATATATTTTGAGTGCCATTATGTGATTTTGTGCACTTTCTTTATCGAACTGCTATGTTACACAAACCCTTCCGTCTTTTAGTGGATAGGGCATGACAAGGCTATTGAGATGAATTTTGAGACAGATTACTAACCTCAATAAATCTCACTTGAATAGCGTGTTGAATACTGAACTACCCTCTCATCTGGTGCTAATATTAACAGGAGAACTAGTGGTCCTACGAGACGTTCGACAAAGGGGCAGTGGACTACTGAAGAAGTAAGTGGGCACTTCCTCCATCGAAAAAAAGTCGAAATTTCTTTCATTCAAGCTATTCTTTATTTATTTCCTTTCATTTTGGTAAGCAATGGATAGTTACTTTTTTAAATGCATGTGCTTTTCCTTTTTGTTCTTTTTCCTTACTAAAATTTTCTTTTCCTCCGTTGGGAGATGGTGGTAATACGTTCCTAGGATGGAAACTGTCACAAGCACTATAACAATATGAATATGGTCAAAATGGTTGAACCTAATTAAAAGTTCTTGTCCATGCCTATGAGGCATAGGTCCCTAGTACAAACAAAAGAGGGGGGAGTTACAATAATCAAATTTTGATGAATCCTCATAGGGAAGAATATATACATAGAGATAGGATTCATATCACTGATCCCAACTTGTTTGCATTGTGACATAGTTGATTGAGCTGTCCATGCTTTTGGGTAGTAGAAAATTATGCTAAGAGGGCATTAGTGATGACTGCTAGCTGCTACATATTTTAAAACTTTAAATAGGTTTATGGTATTTCTTTAATATTCATAAAAGAAACTGAATTTGTACGGTAACTCTTTCAGGTAACTGTTTCCACATAAAGCCCAGGAATATCTGTTTTTGATAAGTAACATAACTTCGAGCCCTTTTGGCTTAGCTTATTTGGAGTAGCTGATAAGCATTAGGTACTGAAAAACACTTTTAAGTGCTGAAGCTGATTTAAAAAATAAGCAGTTATGTGTTTGGATAAAAGTGCTGAAATTAATAATATGTAGCTGAAGAACTGAATATACGAAGAGTTTTGTTTTAAAAAGAAGTATTTTAGGGATAGAATAGTAAATATTTTGGTCAAACTTAAAGTGCTTATAAGCTGAAATTTGATAAGCTGGGGGAGACCAACTTATTGCTTTTGGCTTATAAGCACTTTTAATTTTACCAAACGCGTAGATAAGCCAAAAAGTACTTATAAGCCGGTTTGACTAGCTTATAAGCTTAGCCAAACACCCTCTTCATCGATATAGCAATAAGAAAATGCTAACCAAACACCCTCTTCATCGATATAGCAATAAGAAAATGCTGATTTGTACAGCGTGTGATACAAAAAAGGAGAGTGTATTGTACAGTTTCTGTATAGTTACTATAGCATGTAGGAACTCAAAAGGATTATCTACGTTGTGTACATCTTTCAGTTTGTCCTTAAAAATAGTACGTATAGACATACAAACTTCTCTTGTTCTTTCATTCCAAATATCACAAAGCATGCTGGCAGGCACAGTGAAACATATGGGCCTGACTGTTTTTGTCCATTTTCCTACCTAGCAGCGGCAGATAGCCTCCTTAACTTGTATAAATATAGCCCAAAAATATCTGGTTCCCCCTTTTCTTCGAAGGGTCTATTGCTAATTTCTCATGATCTATACATTCAACGGTACTCAATTTGAATCTACATGATAGCAAGGATTTAATTTGATTGAGAAGTCACTATGTAGAAAGAACGCTTGAAGTGTCCTATGTGGTAGATGCCTATTGATTGGACATCTTAGTTGAAGTTTTATATGCATTAGTTCTTGACTTCTAAGGCTCCTTCTGAAATCCCTAGGTTTCGATTTTCGTTTTCTACATACATGTGGTGTAGTATGACCAATTTCAGTATAGATTTCAACCTTTTGTTTTATATAGTCTTAACAACACAAATCCTTTTCTCTTTCAGGACGAGATCCTACGCAAAGCTGTCCAACGTTTTAAGGGCAAAAACTGGAAAAAAATAGGTAAAGTTGCATCATCAAGTTATTTAACAACATAATGTGCCTGACATTCATGGCCTCATGGGGCACGCTGCTGATCTTTCTAGTTTCACCTTTAACATAAGATGCTTATGGCAAACGCCATCTCTCGTCCACTTTAACAAGACTGCCTCTGCAGGTGGATTAATGAAAATATGGAATTTCTTAGTGGATTACTTGAGTTATACAGTCAGAAAGTTGATGTGTTGTTTTTACAATAGCGTGAGTTTTTCTGAATGAGTGGTGACTTTATGGCCGCAGGAAATAAAAGTTGTTTATCAGCTTCGGTAAACTGCCAGTTTCTCTTAGGTTTTGGTCATACGAGCAGAACTGTTTCTCTAAGTAGCTTACATTCAAGCCCTTTCAATGATGTCTGCAGTCTGCACCAGTGCTCCTCCTTGTTTTGACCTGCTATAATGTGCGAAACCATAATTTCAGGATGAAAGACCTTATTTACATTTATGCCTAGTGTCAACATATACTTTGTGTTAAAAAGAAAAAAGTCAAACGTAGTTCACGAAATAAAGGTCCAAACTAGGGCTGCTGTTCGATGTGTAAGACACAATTAGTGGACATTTCAAGATGGACTAAGTAAATTAACGTACAAGTCTCTGAGAAATGCTGGCCAAAAACATCCTCTTGGTTCACTTTGGTTCCTTCTCATTTTGGTCAGACCTGCAGAAATCAACATTTACTTTGAGTTGAAAGAGTTGGAAGTTGATCATAGCTCAAGAATAAGACCTTGAGGTCATCTTTGGGAGGCTGTTTTCTTTTCAGGAATAGGATATGGTGTGTTTATATTTGTGGGTTCTTTTGGATTCATCGCAGGAATCTACACAAGGAAGCTTTTAAAGAGAAAACTTTTCATATTCCAAGAGTGAAATAGAGTGTTTGCTTTTAACTTGTTTTACGGTTATTTTACTTCTCTATCCCACAGCATAAAATAAAAAAAACATCTCTCTTCTCTTTGGTCCTGGGTCAGTACAAAACAAATGCCCCTCCTTTCAGCCTTTTCTTCGATGAAGTTTCTCCGCAACGCCAGTTTTCTCATAACAGGTTTTAAAGCAACAGTTAACTCGTTGCTTCCAGATTGTTCTCCATTTGACATTAAGTACAAATTCTTTATGCGCATCTTAATAGTAGTACTTAGTTGAAGTAAACCTTGTCGGTTTGGAGCAACTCTAACCTGATAGCTCAGAGATTCGCTGCCATTGTCTTCTGCATCAAATGTTCAATTGGTCATTTTTCCCTACTTGTTCTACTCATATTTTCTACCATAGTATCCATATTTGATAAGAGGAAGCAGCTGGTAGTCACATATCTCCTGGCTCAATTAATGAATAAATTGATTGAACTGAGTTAGAGATGTTCTAGTTAAATGAGTTGGTCTTCCCAATTTGTCGAATAAAAAAACCTTTCTCACTATCATTTTCTGTAGAAATGTTTTGCTGGATTCATTTGTTGAGGCATTGGATCGGAGCCTCTCCTTGTTATAACTTATAACATATGCTATGTTTGAATCGGTTAACTTACAAGTTACAACTGCATTTGAAGTTTTATGACACACCCAGTCGTTATAGCAGAGACTATTTGACATAAAATCAGCTTATTGCTACTTCAGCATTAAGGACATGAAGATGATGTACTGATCTGAGAAATTTACTCCATGCAGCGGAATGTTTTAAAGACCGGACTGATGTACAATGCTTGCACCGGTGGCAGAAAGTTCTTAATCCTGAACTTGTCAAAGGTCCATGGTCTAAAGAGGTAAGTTCATATGCTTGCATAATATGTGATTATTCTGGAACACTCGGCATCCATGTCCTTTATATTGCTTTTAACTATTTTACTTTTTGACTTACTTGCAGGAGGATGAAGTAATAGTTGAATTAGTTAAGAAATATGGCCCCAAAAAGTGGTCCACCATCGCTCAACATTTGCCGGGACGTATTGGAAAACAATGTCGAGAAAGGTAAGCAAGTAGTTGATTCTTTTGTTTCCTAAATGGTATATGTATTGCTCTTCTTTTTTCACTTTGTTTAGTGTCAATTTTCTCCAAATTTCTGCTGTGACTACGAGAGTTTGTGTGAGGCAGCTTGTGGGATTTCAACTTCCTAATTCTTCCTAACTTGTTTAATTCAGTTTAAATGAGAAATTTACACTCCTAGCAACCCTCTTAACCTCATAAGATGCCCCCGTATGCAGCCAGCTCACAATGAACATTTTTTTAACCAACTTGATTGCTGTTTTCCCATCCTAACCATTTTCACTAACTGCTAGATGCTATTCCTCAACTTATACTTTGACAAGTCTCCATAAATTATAGATATGTATGTCAATGGCATGATAAGAGGCATCTTGTTCTTTCCGTAGAAGAATATTTGTTTTTTCATGGAAATATGCCCTTGGCACTACATATGTCCTTAGATCTCATAGGAGTTTTCTGGTGTCATTTGCCTTCCATTTTCTTTTAGCATAATTGAAATTGCAGGTGACTGTTTGTAGCAGAGCGTTGTCCTTGTTTGTAACAGTAGCTTTAGTACATGACTAGGTGTCACTTGTGTATTTTCGTATTCTTTGACTTCTGTTATTATTTGTTGTTGCTTTTGTTTCGGTTTTCTGATTGAAGTACCTAGTGTTAGTTTTGTATTTTCGCTTCGGTTTTCTGATTGGTGTGCTTGTTGTTGCCCTTCCTTTTACCTTTCCTAAGCTGAGGGTCTACCGGAAATAGCCTCTCTGCCTTCTTGAAGGTAGGGATAAGGTCTGTGTACGCACTACCCTTTCCAGACCCCATTTGTGGGATTACACTGGGTTTGTTGTTGTTGTTGTTGTTTCTCAAGAATATGAAGCTCTAAATTTTTTTTTCTCTTATATTAGTGAATTTGCTATAATAACTATTAAGAGTGATCTTTCCAGGTGGCACAATCATCTGAATCCTGGAATAAACAAGGAAGCTTGGACGCAGGAGGAGGAGTTGACTCTGATTCGCGCCCACCAAATTTACGGGAATAAATGGGCAGAGTTAACAAAGTATTTGCCTGGAAGGTACTTTCAAGCTGTTGGCCACTCTCTTTATAGAACAAGAGATTGTTTTGGTTCCATTTTCTTTTTAAGTTGTCATCACTGAGCATTCCTACACTATTCTATGTGACATGTAAAGACTTTGCTACAATTTTCAGGACAGATAATGCAATAAAAAATCACTGGAATAGTTCTGTCAAAAAGAAATTGGACTCGTATTTGGCATCCGGTTTACTTGCACAGTTCCCTTCTCTGCCTAATGTCAACCGTCAGAACCAATCAATCCCTTCTTCGACGAAGTTGCAACAGAGTAGTGAAGATGACAGTGTTCGTAAAGAAGGAATCGAAATGGAGGAAGCTTCAGAATGCAGTCAAGGGTCAAATCTTGCAGGCTGTTCCCAGTCTACAAGTGACATGGGCAATACATTTGTACATACAAGAGAGGAGGGCAAGTTGCTGGAGGATTCAAATTATAGGAAGGACCCAAGCTCCAGTTCAGCACCATGCTCTGAATACTATACCCCAGCCTTTGAAGATATTACCTTTTCAATGGCAGAAGTGCCTAGTGAACTTGACGAATCCAAGCTCCTGGAGCATAACTTCTCACATGACTGGGCAGCATCCATGGGAAAAGAATGGCAGTTTAATCCAGATGACATACCTAATATTTCTCCGCTGGAGTTGATGCAGGATTCTTCAGGGCTCTTCATGCAGTGTTTAACTGGTAATGGGAATCACGAAATGGTTACCTTTCCACAGCAAAATGCAGTGAAGTATGAAATGACTAATGTCGGAAGCATGGTTGTGGGTTTAGATAAGCCCAATGAGATGTTTACCTCTGTGGAGGGTTGCGGGATGGTATACCCTGAGGCAGGAATTCCACAATACATTCCCTCTGAAACTGGTATGAACGGTGCTGATGAAACTGCAGATTCTTTGATTTGCCAATCGTCGAACTATCAGATCTCTGAAGGTGGAAATATGTCTATAGAGAATTGCTGCAACCCTCTGTGTTCACATGTTATGGGAACTTCATCCGGTCAACCATTTTCTATTCCTTCACAGTTTTCTTCAGAGCAAAGCTCACTCATGTTTGGTACTGCCGCAAATCACTTTCATAATCCATCGCAGGGAAACCCAGCACAGGAGTCCCACACAAGTAACTCTGATGGTTTTCTATATCCCTTTGAATCTGGTACTCCTTGTGACAACATAATGGACGATCCTCTCCTGGAAGAGCAACTGGATCAAACTAAAGATTCTCTACAGCTAGTTTCTGTCAATGATTTTCGCTCAACTCCTTCAAATACTATTCAAACATGTCCATTGGTGAACGAAAATTCGAGCGTACCAGAAGAGCAGAAGGATGGAGGAGCCTTATACTATGAGCCTCCTCGTTTTCCGAGCTTGGACATTCCATTTTTCAGTTGTGATCTTATACAATCTGGTGCAGATGCACAGCAAGAGTACAGCCCTCTTGGCATCCGCCAGTTGATGATGACTTCTGTGAACTGTCTTACTCCATTTAGGCTGTGGGATTCACCATCTAGAGATGGAAGTCCAGATGCCGTCCTGAGAAGTGCTGCCAAAACTTTCACCAGCACACCTTCCATATTAAAGAAGCGACACCGTGATTTGGTGTCACCTTTGTCAGAAAAGAGATGTGAAAAGAAGCTTGGAAGTGATCTCCGTCAAGAATCATTCTCTGATCTGTCTAAGGATTTTTCTCGACTAGATGTTATGTTTGACGAGGCTGCAAATGAAAAAGCAACAAAGTCTTCTCTAACTATGGATCAGACGTTGGAACTTCAAGCTTCATCTGAAGATAAAGAAAACATAAATCCAACTGAAGATGGAAGTAAGGAGGAGGACAAGGTACGCAATGGACTTTCCAGCGAGAGACAGTTAGATGGAGGTGAAGTTCACTTTAAAGAGAAAGTAACAAGGAAGGGCACAAAGGGTGGAGCCAATAGTGCAATTGGAAAGGTGAGTTGAGTCATATTTTTTTCCTTTGGCACCACTTTGTGTTTTCTGAGAATGGTGGTGGTGTCAGTATTTAGCATTACCAATCGATTTTAAATATCCGAAAATAATTTAATGAAAAATTTATACAACCAAAAAACTGGAGCTCTATGTTGAGAAATTCCTTCCTTTCTGTTCAAGCATCCTGACTGTCTCCGTTTCCTTTGTTTCCATTATTCTTAACGTGCTGGTGCTTTAGTCTTATAGTCTTGTTGCAAGATACTGTAACATCTTGTTTATAGTCAATCTAGTCTTATAGTCTTGTTGCAAGATACTGTAACATCTTGTTTATAGTCAATCTAATTTTCGGTTGATGCTTAAATTCATCGACAGTTTTAATATGGTTATGACAACCGTATGTTTATTCGGATGTGTTCGTAAGACCCGATCAAATTGTTAGACAGAGAATCCTTTAATTGGATATAACTTTTATGCTCTGCTTGTTTCAGATAAAACAACCTTCTGGAGTTCTGGTTGAACTGAACGCAAGTGACCTGTTCTTCTCTCCTGATCGTTTTGGAGCCAAGTCTGGTAGAGCTACAAATCTCTGCAGTAAAGCTCTAGGAAATCAGTATGCTAGACGACTCGAAGCTGCATCAAATCAAGGTTCTGTTTCATCTTCATTTGAGACTTCATGTTTTTCTGTTATTTGCTCTCCTCGTATACGTGGAAAGAAAGACGGAAGTAGTTTTGTCATCACTACATCAATGCAATCTGCTCCAGCACCAACAGCCTTGGACAACTCAGCTGAAACTTCAGGAAATGGAGTTGGCGCTGAGACTGTAAGCATGTAAGACCGTTGAAGCATTTTACCCTATGCTTTCTCCTTTGTTTTCTCTTCATCCTTTCCACGTTGCATTTCTGGGCCTACAAATTTAATTGCCATTGACCCTATTCATATCAGATCTGGAGAAACGCCTTATAAAAGGAGTATTGAATCTCCTTCAGCTTGGAAATCTCCATGGTTCATCAACTCTTTTCTGTCAAGCCCAAGACTTGATAATGAACTTAATTTTGAGGTAAACAGGATTTAGTAAATTACATTATATGTTCTATTGTGTGACTAATATCTTTACGTTTGCTCTTTTAGTATGTTGAAATTCCATGCTCACACTTAAGTACTTTGAAACTTTTGTAGGATCTTGCGCTGTTTATGAGCCCAGGTGACAGAAGCTATGATGCTATTGGATTAATGAAGCAATTGAGTGAGCAGACTGCAGGGGCATTTGCAGATGCCCAGGAGGTCTTGGGAGGTGAAACTCCAGAGTCGATCCTACGGGGGAGGAACTCCAAAAACCAGAAAGCAGATGAAAATCATTCTCTTTTGTCAGCAAATGTTATGGTATGTCCAATCCCATTGTTGTGCCCAGCAACGACAAACTTTTAATATCCTATTCTAATTCATTATGTGTTTTCAGATATAGTAATTATGCAGTTTTTGAGAATTTTAACATCTCTTTCCTCATCGATTTTTATTTTAAAAAAACTCCACAAAAATGAAATTGAAGGAAAATACTGTTATTCGAGTAGAAATAATAATATACCCCCTTTTTTCCACTTTACATGACACTATTTCCTTTTTCATTGTACCAAAAGGATGACACCTTTCTATATTTGAAATTTTTTTGATTTTTAAAATGTCATGGCAAGTTTTAGACTACAAGCTTTAAGGGTACTTTCAGTATGTGTCAAAGTCTCTTTCTTTCTTTCTTTCTTAAACTTCGTGCCTAGTCAAACACCGCCATATAAAATGAAAACGGAAAAGAGTCAAAATTGCCTCTAACCTATTTAAAATGGTTCACAAATGCCCTCCGTTAATCTTTTGGTGTAAAAATACCCTTAACATTTTTTTTGGGCTCAAATATACCCCTGAAGCTAACAGATATAGTCCACCCATTATTAGTAAATTCAATCCAGTAGACGATTACCTGTTAAATTCAACTTAAATTCATAACCCATTTCCTCTTCCTGTTTTGCAACTCCATTTTGTCTTCTTCAGCCAAGTGAGCTTCCTTTTCTTCATAAATATCCATGAATTCTAAGTTTCTGGTACATGCATTTTTTTTCCCATCCCAGTGTTTGGTTATATTCAAAATGATACCGATCCATGAATTCTAAGTTTCTGGTACATGCATTTTTTTTCCCAGCCCAGTGTTTGGTTATATTCAAAATGATACCATTCTATCGAAATTTGGTCAATTCTACATTGTCTAATTAGCAGATTCATTAATTAAGATGTTGACTTTAAAAAATAGAAAGAAAGAAAGACTTACAAATTGATGGAGTTAGCAAATTACATTCTTTATCATCTATGATGACTTAATGGTTTTTGAAAGTCAACTCCGAAGTACCTATAAAAGATAGTCAAAATAGGGAGCTATTCATGAATACAGTGATGACTTTGAGCATGCTATTCATGAATTCATCACAGGTAGGGAGTCTTCCGTGAATGCTAAGCACCAAAACTAGCCCAAAAATACTGGAATTCCGCTTGGCAAAGGTAAAACATAATTATCGGACAAAAGAAACAAAATTTTAGTACAAATGAATAAAGTTTTATGCAAAAATGATAAGAGATTATGACAAAATAAAATTGGAGTAAGGAAATTTACGAAGAAGAAAAACATGGAGTTGCAGAATACGAAGAGATTAAGGGAGTTGTGGGTTTAATTTCTTGAGCCGTTAGTTATAACAGAATTCCTTCAGTTTTAGGGGTATATTTGAACTCAAAAATACGTTAAGGGTATTTTTAGACCAAAAGGTTAATGAAGGGTATTTGTGAGCCATTTACAATAGGTTAGGGACATTTTTGGCTGTTTTCCGAATTGAAAATGAGGCATTTGGATTACAGTAACAGCTTTCTTGTAAATTCCTAGTAACATATTTGAACTCAAAGAAAACGTTAAGGGTATTTTTAGACCAAAAGGTTAATGAAGGGTATCTGTGAGCCATTTACAATAGGTTAGGGACATTTTTGGCCGTTTTCCGAAATGAAAATGAGGCATTTGGATTACAGTAACAGCTTTCTTGTAAATTCCTGGTCATGTTCAAAGTTTCTCAGCCTAAGTGGGCCTGAAGGATGAAAAATTAGGAAGCTGCTCATCTGTAAATTCCTAGTCAAGATAACTGAAATTTTTAACTTTCCTATTGTCTGTTCATTTGCAGAGTGAGAGGCGTACTCTTGATTTCAGTGAATGTGGATCCCCTGGAAAGGGAAAGGAAACTGAAATTTTTTGCACCAGCAACAACAGTTTTGCAAGTCCTTCCTCCTACCTATTGAAAGGCTGCAGGTAGCAGCAAGTTTCAGGGTAGAACTTCTCGCTGTAATATATATAAATATCGGTATACCTGTGGTTATTTTTTTATTTTTTGGCCTTATATACAAATACTTGTCCAATTGTTTGTCAAAAGATATGGATTAGACATTATTATTTCATTTAACATTATTTTGCTTTAATTCCATTTGCTAAATAAGGAAACCAATTTGTACAAGCCTTTTCTTGAAGCTTCATTTTGCAAGAGGCATGATAGTGTAGATTTATTTGGGTGAGAAAAAATTAGCAACTCACGGAATAGACTAGTTCTATTGTCATGTGTCATTTTAGTGCAAGTTGACAAATGTATGGGTTAATCACTGTGCCCTACTGCCTATCTTACAGGTAAAAGGTGGTAAACTTAGAATAGTTCTATTATCATGTGTCATTTTAGTGCAAGTTTACAAATGTATGAGTTAATCACTGTGCCCTACTTTATGGTGCCTATCTTACAGGTAAAAAGTGGTAAACTGGGTATGTATTTAGTGTAATTTCAGTTTTAGGTAACACAAGTACCAAGAAGGCAAGGAACACCAAGTACAAGATGTAAAAGTAGACCAGCAACTGAATGTAGTCTAAACCAAAATATAATTCATCAATAATTCACCCAAAATGGGTTACAAAGTAGAGTTACATCATTCAGAGGTTCGGTGTTCAAATGCCTCCGTCACCTATCAAATAACGCCACCGCCCATTGACAGACTCCATTATCACATGTAATTGTATTCCTCTTTCTTGAGATTTACTTTGATAGCAAGAATGAGACCCAAATACTTTCAATGCTCGTAGCAAGTTCACGAATCCTTCAGCAAGCAAGACATGAATCAGAAACGTCGACTAGAATTCTTCCAAAGAAATATTAAGCAACTCATCAGCCCAAAGTTTACTTCTTTCGATGGAGGTGAAGAAAGAGAAAAAAGAGGCAATGGACCTAAACAGAGAACAAGGCGAATGAAGTTCCCCGATGGACCCATGTTTCAACTAATGCAGACTATTCAAAATACTACTGTTGAAGCGCAGAATGTGTCAATTCTGGGAGATAAGCTTAACTAAGATAAGATGATAATCAAATGAGTTTTAACTTCATTAAAATAAGAGAAATTGGTTGTAACAATTGTACGTACGCTTATAGACCTATTTAGCAGCTAAGACTGGAGAGATTATTAAAAGAGGATTGCTACATTAAACAAACACTGTTTATTCTAGTTATTACAAATATAGGTTTATCCCAAAACTCCAACTTAAGAGGAAACCACTTATTACGCTTGAACGACCATATACCCGCAAAGAGAGGGAATTGCAATCGAATTTACTTGAACAACAGAAGATACTCGGTCAGTCAACCAGAATGATAGCAGCGAACAACTCAGAAGAACCGGAAGGAAACAGTAGTAGGCAGTAACAAGCTCAACGAGCCCGAGCGACAGCAGCATGTATGGCATCTGCTAGATGTGGAACTGTCCTGGAGCTCAGACCTGCCATACTGATGCGTCTGCAAAATGAAATATGTGATGTATGTCAAAGGCTTTGGGATTATCTGATATCCCAAGCTTAATTGAAGTTGCCACAATTAAATACAAACTTAGAAAGAACCATGCTCTAGAAATGTTCATTAATACAGCCACATTTCTCTTAGCGTTCATCAAAGCTAAGGTAGCAAGAATACTGCAAGAAAAGAACTAACTGATGGCTGAAAAGATTTTAACTCCCTTCCCTCTTTCTGTTTTACCATCCGAGGGTAGAAATTCTTACGAGGTAATAAAATCACATATCAGATGTGGAGGAGACATGGTAGTCTGATATGATATACAGTACTTTTTGCTGAGAAATGACATATTACCCATCTGATGTCATGTAGATGTGGTACTCTTTGGTCATGAAGGCAACTTGCTCTGAGTTAAGTCCCGTGAAAGTAAACATTCCAATCTGCTTGATAATGTGACTCCAGTCACCAGGTGTACCTGCCAATCAATTGAATTCAACAGAAATAGATATCTTATACATGCAATGCTTGACCTTTAAGTCGACTAAAAAATGCCCGACTTGCCCATCAATTCATGTAAATAGAAATAAGTATCCTACTCATGCAATGCTCGACACTTACATTGATTAAAGAATGCCTGATACTGAAGAAAGGAGCTGACGACATGAGACTTTGTCTATAGCCAATTTATGAAGACATGATGATTCTAACACCTGATGTGCCAAAATGGAAAGTTTCCAATGACATTTTTTATACCAAAATGAGGACAACGTCCAAATCACAAACTTTAAGGGGAATGCTGAAAGAATGCAACCTATCAGGAAAAAAATCTGATCCAACAATTTATTTTTTTTTTTTTGGGGGGGGGGGGGGGGTTAATTTCTTGCCTGATCCAACAGTTCATGTCCCAAAAAGTGTCATGGAAGGGACATCTTTGGGGATGGTTTTCCAAAGGTAGAGAACCCAGTCAGAGCCAAAGTTAAGAGGTGAATTACCTAAGAAGTTGATGAAAGCACTAAGGAGGATCGAGATCTATTAAGATTTGGAGAAATGTTTGAATTTGTCGAATTCCATGTTTTGTTTGCTTAATCTTTTTCCTAAATTAAGCTTTCATTCAGGAGAGTCAGCTGGTGAAGATTGGTCCTTTTGATAAATTATCTAGACAAATGAGCTGGAACAAGTTGCAGCATATTTTATGGGTAGAAGTATATGCCACGAAAATGTAGCATTTATAATGACACTTGAACCGAAATTATCAAAAATGAGAAAAATATCCGAAGTCGATGCAACAAGAAACATGTAATAAGAGCACACATACGTGAAAATAATGCAGCAAATTTACCTCTAGCACGTAAAGCATCAAATAATTGCTGACGCATTCTGATGATTCTATCAGCCATTGCTTTCAGCTCAAGGGTCCATTCACGGTACATGTTTCTGCAGAAAATTAGTGATTTATTTTGCAGAACAATGACTAAACATAATTTTTGAACATACACTGGATTCTATCATATAGAAAGAAAGGAAATGGCTTTTTAGGGTCCCAAGAAGCAATTTCCTGATGGTTGATATATTACCTGTCTTTAAGGATTGTGGCAACTATTGACGCACCATGGATGGGCGGATTGGAATACATTGGCCTAATCACCAACTTCAGCTGGCTCTCAACTCTGCTCGCCACATCAGCATTCCTGCAGACCTACAGATTTGAGAAAATTTGAAGAATTATAACTGTCAGCAGAGTTTAACTGAGGGTTCAGAACTATATCCTTCATTTTTCTTTCATTTGTGTGATAAATATGTCATCACTGTGCGACAAACAACACCATATGATATGCAAATTGCCTGTTATAACAGGCTCTTTATTCATTCTTGAGAAATTACAAACTTTTTATGCCTCAGGATGAAAAAAAGGCAACCCGTTGCACTAAGCTCCCGCTATGCGCAGGGGTCCGGGGAAGGGCCGGATGACAAGGGTCTATTATACGCAACCTTACCCTACATTTCTGCAAGAGGTTGTTTCCACGGCTCGAATCCGTGATATAAAATAATTTATATGTGATGTCCAAGGCTCACAGTTATTTATTTGGAAGTAAGCTATATAAGCTTTAAACAGTTCATAACTACCAAATTTTAACATCACAAAAGAAGGCCACTATGAAAACAGTAAGACAGTTTATGCATCATGAGAATCAATCTGAGAAAAATAAAGGTAATGCAACAAATGACCAACTGGAGATATAAATTTTCAGAAATAAGGCACAGTTGTCCATTGTCCTTTAAGACGTACAATGCTTAGAGCTCCAACACGTTCACCATAAAGCCCCATATTCTTTGCATAACTTTGAGCAACAAGTACTTCACCTCCATCTGCCACAAACATGCGAACAGACTGTGCATCTGTATCTAGGCTTCCACTGGCAAAGCCCTAGAATATCAAAGTTTGAATATCAAGGTTAATTGACATATACTGAACAAACCACATCACTTTTAAATGCTCACACAGCAACAACTCCAACAGCCAAAGTGCTCTGCACATCTGTTGATGATCTCTTACCTGATATGCACTATCAAAGAAGGGCAACAATCCTCTTGATCTCATCAATCTCCTAATTTGCTCCCACTGATCAATGGTTGGATCAACACCAGTGGGGTTATGGGCACAAGCGTGAAGTAGCACTATCGCTCCCGATGGAGCAGATCCAAGGTCTTCCAACAAACCTGTCATGTACGAAAAAGAAAGTTCTTGTAAACAAGTCGGCGATATGCAAAGTTGTGAACACAAGCACGAAAGGTTAGAATGTCACGTGTCATACTTTTAGATGTAAAAGTTGTGTTAAAATTAAAGTTAGTCATTCGGATTTAAACGTATGGATTGTATTTTATCAAGTAATTATCAAGTAATCTATTTATTTCCGTCCACTCTCTTAGTTTCTCACATGGCATTAGAGCCTCTATGATCTTGTGGACCTAAATAGATTTTGTCTTTTCACAGAGATTTCCCTCCACAATTCACTTTCTTATGATAGTTCTACAATTCTAGCCTTTCCAGTGATCATTCTGATTGCACCACTTTTCTTTATTGTGACTGCTGTCACAACATCAAACCTCTTTCCAGTGACTGTTTCAATCTCTGACTCGTTTCTATGCATCAGCATTCGATAATCCTTCTGGTACCACTGTACCTCTTTCAGATGGTGTTTCCCGGCCCCTCTCCAATGGCCTTTTAGTGGCACCTCCTCTATTTGACCCGCATTATTGAATTTCTTCCTCCTATTCTTCCGACCATTGCGGTTGCAGTAACTTTTTTCAAGAACATTTCGACAACTGAATTTCTTTTTTGACAAGATTCCAGGACTTGTTTGGTTACTTTTCTATGTTATCAGCTATTCCCACCTTTGGTTCCGTGCGACATTAGAATGTCAATCTTTTTTATTTTTGGTAAGGTATTAAAAAGTCAAAATGTTAAGAGCTAATGTCAAATGTAGACGTTAGTTGGTCCCTAATATGTTAAATTAGGCGTTTGTTGCATTCCATTATTATCAAGTTATATCTCCATCTCTCTTCGCTTATTTCCTCGCAGAAAAAGGTATAAAGAAAAAGCATAGATGACGATGACTTTACAAGTTTGCTGGATTACAATGCAATCAAACAAGTGAAACCATCCATCCACAACTTGATTCAGACTTGTGATAATTTGTAATCAAATACCAGAATAAGACTAAAAGAACATCCATCATCCTGGAAGAGAGTAATAGTAAACAGCATAGCCATAGATATCTAATGGGACAATATCCTGTTACATCATTATATTGTAGGGAAGTGTTTCATACCTTGAAAATTGAGTCCACGAGTTGCTGGATCATAGTAGCGGTAACTCTTTACCGATAATCCAGCTAAAGTGAAAACTTTTGGGTGGTTTCCCCATGTTGGTTGGGGAATATAAATTGTGCGCTGCAGGAATGGTTACATCAAGGTTAATTCAACTTTGAAGATTGTTTACCCACGAAGGCTAAGAAAACGAAGGAAAATGAAAGGTAGGTTAGGAAGATGTAGCAGTTTACTTGATGATAATGTCGAGCCAAAAATTCAGCTCCAACCCTCAATGAGCCTGTGCCAGACAAGCACTGCACAGTTGTTACTCTGTTCTCTTGAATAGCGGGGCTGTACCAAGCAAAGAAAGTAAGAGCTCGTGAGGACCACAGGTAAAAAGAGGAATTAAAAATGTGAAAAATTGAAGTATATTAACAACTCTCCTTTAACATAAATGTATATGAAGCAAGTCAAAGTTTAAGCTGGCCTAAAAAGATTACATAGAACATCTGGAAGATCTTGGAAACGCATAAGATAAATTTAACATCTGTCAGCTCTAGACAGCAATACACTTGATCACACGCATCAAGAGTTGCTTGCTTTACACGCTAATCAAAGAGACACTACCCAAATTTCAAAACATGTACAGATATTATCAGATAAATCAGATCACCAGAATGCGACCACACAGAGAAATTATGAGTAGAGTTGAGGAAATCAACACAACGGCAGTAACATGTATGCAAGTGAACAGCATTTTCATGAATAACTGACACGTGGAATGGCATGGATGGGATGGGAAGTTGGTTTTAAAAAAAATGTGACCAAATGTTAATAGATGCTTCACAAAGATCTACCAAGCCATCAAACACTTGGAATGGAGCCTTATTATCTGAAGATATCATCCTATGCAACAGGAAAATACATGCTTTATCTCCCTGCATATCTTATCGGCAACACTATACAGAGAACAGGAACTTTTATACCTGTCGGCGCCAAGTATCAGCTTAGCACTCAATTTATTGAAGTCTGCCAGTCCCGTAATAGATAGGTACTCTTTAACGCGAGACCTGCAGAAATCTTGAAGTTTAATCACATAGAATTAAGGAAACATTTTATTCATACTCCATGAAATGGCAATGCAAGTACCTGTCATTTACTAGTAGCTGCTCTGCTTGTCTTACAACATTCAAAACAAGAGGTTTTCCTTCCTGATAACCCCAAAAAAGGGAGAAAGAAAAAGAAACACGTTAGTTTTATTAGCTGAAACATTTCAATATAGCAACACAAACTGTGGAGCCCCATATTCAACAGTCAGCGAGAAAAACCATCAAGAGATACTTATGAAATTTGAAAAAGAACTAAGTATACACAACTACTAGCCCTTCATCAATAAACCTCCTTCCTCTCCCTCTACCTTTAAGGATTTAAGATATTAAGAAACATAAATTCAGCTAGGAATTTTAATAGCTCCCACTTTACTCTCACAGCCAAATATAGAACTTGTTTTACTCTGATTGAAAAATCAACACATCAACTCAAGAGCTTCATTGTTTTGAGTCCACATAAGAAAGCTAGCAGATTGCTGAGAGCAATTCACAAAGCCCCAAGAAATAACCACCTCATGACAAATTTGTTGATGACCCAAGTTTCTTAACTAACAGGTAAAATGCGATGTAACAAGTTGTGTTTGACAGACTCTGAGCCAACTAGACTACAAAAAATAAATGCAATCTTCTCTGTGATCTTTTGAACAAAGACACCACAGATCCAAGAATTATCATTTATTACAAGGTGTGAAAAATAGAAATCATGAAGTTCCAAACTAGGTAGATATGTCGGAAACCGTTTAATGTGTTTGATAGTGCAATGACAGGAATGCGGAAGCTACTTGAGTTTTCTCACTAATTATGAAAATCAAAGGTAACTTTTTCATATGCATTACAAGTTATGCAAACGCAGAACATCCAGCCAAGTACTTTTAATATTAAATTTTATCAGTTATGGCAAACCATAATCTTAAACATTATCTCTTGGCAGCACATCAGCCAAACACTAGTACACTACGGCGTCGGATTAACTGTATGAAGCTAAAATAACACCACAATCACCAAAACAATCACAATTCTTTTCAATTAACAGAAATGCGTCAATCTGAAGAAACCAAAACACAGATCCATCAAAAAATATCTTTTTATTCGTGTTTTTAGATTTCAATCAAGGAAATATCAAAAAGGATGATTATCCAGCAACTGATAATAGTGCTCCATTGACCATAATAGCGCAAATACAAAATCCAAAAAGGATGATCACCTCTGTGCGATATGCACCAACTCCCAAATTCAACTTCATGGGGCTACTATCTTTATTGTAAGCAATAGTGACCTAATAACCAAAACATAACACCAAGATATGTCACGAAGACTTCAACAAATAATATTCAAATTTCAATAGAAAAAAGGCAAAGATAATAACAGAAACTAAATCACAATATATCTCTACATTTAAATACACTTTTGAAGATATCAACACACGAATTTCTCTTTTTATTCGCTCAATTGATATGTTAACCCCATCATTTTTCACTTCTATCAACTTGAAATCGAAATTTCGTAGTGATCGGACTAAAAAAAAGTCTTAAATTCATCATCCATAAGAAAAAAGGAATATTTAATTCAATAGGAAGAGAATGAGTATCAAGCTCTTTCGATTAGCAAATAGCACTACAATTCCTCTAAAATTCAGCTTATAACAAGAGAACATTTGATACGGAACAAATGAATACATACAGAACATTTGAGCACGCATATACTTAATATGTTATGTGAGTGAGTGCGTGTGTGTGTGGATGAAGAGAGAGAGAGAGAGAGAGAGAGAGAGAGAGAGAGAGAGAGAGAGAGAGAGAGAGAGAGAGTTACGCCGAGAATAGGATCTTCGGGAGCGCGAACGATGTGAGAGAAGACAGAGTTGGTTCCAGCATTTCCAGAGGTAGGAGCAGCGACGATAGAGGATTCGACGGTGGCGGAGGACGACAGTTCAAGGTGTCTCGCCAGAACACTCAACCTCCGGTCAGCGGACGGTGACGGTGATTGTTGTGACATGTTCATTTTGGCAGTACGAAACCTTTGCTTGCTACAGTACGCTTTCCCTTTTTTGCAAGTTATATATAGGAGGGAGAGCTAGGGTGACGCGGCGGGTGATGGAATTCGGTGTTATCTGATGACGTGGAAATTGTGGGACCGGTACTAACTGTCAATTCATGGGAATTTGGGAGGTGGGCGATAGGCTTAAATTTCCTTGTGGCACGTACTTCAAGATTGAAGATTTGTTTTTTAATACGTAACCACTTGTTTTTTCTTCCAAGGAAGGTATTTGAGATATTGAAAGTCAAAATTGAATTTTCTTAACCTTTGTGTTTGCCACGAGTAAATTGCTTAAACGGTAATTGAAGTATTAAAAATAGATAAATAAAGTTTTTTTATATTAAAAATTATTTATTTATTTAGTACTTTACTCGAAAGATTACTACAGTCAGGAAGAAATATAATCGTCATTTTTTAATAACGCGACATTTGATTTTTCAAGTCAGAAATAGAAAACATTAAACTTAAACTATGTTTACCAAAAACCTCATTCGTTCAATGGCATTTGTTTAGCATAGATAAGGAGATTCTACGGTTCAGGTACTGGACTTCTATTAGGGGTGGTTTGGTACGAGGTACAAGAAAGTATAAGGGTGATATAAAAAATTAATATCATCTTAATATTCTGATTGGTTAGCAAACCAGATATAAGTTATTCCGGTGTTAATTTTAACACTGAAATAACTTATACCTTATAGAAGGTGGGGTAATTAGCGCCGGTATAATTTATACATTCTTATTAGAAATTATGCAATTGTCATTCTTAATACAACATACCAAATAATGAATAAACAACAATCCCAGTATAACTAATCCCAGCTTAACTTATCCCAATATAACTTATAACGGCATAATTTATACCGGTATAAATCGTATTCCAATCAAACGACCCCTTAGTCTTTTTGGTTAAAATGGATATTGGGTTTAATGCTTTTTATTCTTTCACTTAAAAATTCAAGTGCCATGATTACAGAATGATCAGATATTATTTACCCAAAAAATGTGAGTAATAATTAAAGATAATTTGTGGTTTTAAAGATACATGATATATTCTATTACTAGTGATTAAACAAGTAATATTGAGCTTAAGTGAGAAGAAATAATGAACCAAATCAATGTTGCTGAAGCAGTAGGGGCCTCGAGTTTGTCTATCCAGGGACTCGAGGTCAGCTGAGACCAAAAAAGTATGAACAATAAAGTAAAGACAATAAAGCTGAAGAGTAATTGCTGATCACGTTAAACAAGAAAAGAATAAGAATGTTCTATGGCTGTGAATGATCTGATCTTTACAAAATGATTGGGGTCCCCTTTATATAGGAGGAGAAAACCCCAATATAGTACCTTGCTCATAAAGGTTAAAAATCCTATTGGTACATGTATATAACGGTCTAGTATGGACCTGTACTATTTCGTACAACCCTTATCCTATAATTAATGCCCGGATCTATGTCTCCTTGAGAAATTCCCACTCTTTCTTGATTGACTTCGAGATTATGTTGTCCTCGATGCAGGTCGCGTCAGGCCTTTGATAAGCTTCCTCGAGGTAGGTGTCCCTTAGCCGGATCTCCCCATACCTCGAGTCTCCTTTCGTGCTTTACACTCTTTCTTACCAAGCATATGAGTATTAATGACAAATAAGGCAGGAAGCACAAATAACATCAAGGAGAGTGCTTAAACGAATATTCCAAACACATTCCAAATCACAACTTTCCAAGTCAACAATGGTTCAATAACCCTCAAGAACCGTATTATTCAAATACTTCCACGAATCTCATAAATGATCCACAACACAAGTATAGAGCCTAGCATCTCAAGAAATTCGGTTGTAGTAATGTAGTAGTGATTTCACATAGAGATGACCGAATTAGACACATCAATGTATTCTTACAATTTCCATCAAGTTTGATCAAGTTATAACAAACTAAGTCTTTATATCTATCATTTAATATTATGTCCTTAGTATCTAAGAGTCAAACAAGTCATTAAGCAAAATGTCACAAAATTCTACAAACATAAATATAACATAATCCACCCCCGAGCTAGATTAACCCTGGCACATAAATATACGCTCGTCACCTCATATTGTTGATACCCAATTTTTCCCTATATATTTTCAATATATAAAATAACTTCAAAATAACATATATATGCATATATAAGCATGTCCAAGTGTTTTATTATTTTTTCCATACTTTTAAAGATTTAAATTGATTTATTTTCTCCCTTTTTATCCATAAAATTCCCAATAATTATTTCCAAAATTATTTTTTTGATAACCCTTCTATTGTATTTCTATATATATGCCAAAATATGGCTAAAAGTAACTTTTACATATTTTTATGATTTTATTTAGTATTTTTAAAGCTAGATTGCACATAATTGCAATACTAGCCCTTTTAAGGTTTAATTATGTTTTATATTCATAAAATTCGATCCTGTATTTTTAAATTGCTAATTGTATATTATAAATCATTTAAGTACTTTAATTTATTTTTTCAGAAACTATTTACTATTTTTCATAAATTAGAAAGAGAAAACTGGCTATTTAAATAACAGCCCCTTTTGTATTTCAATTATAACCCAAATCGGACCCCAATTCCCCAGCCCAATTTTTAATTAAAACCGACCCTAACCCAATTTTAACCCAAGCCCAAACGAGATCCCCACCTACCCCGTTCAATCTGGACCGTTATTCATTCAGATCAACGATCCCCATTCTACCTACCATAATTAAACCCAAACGACCACCTAACCTAATTCATTTCCCACCAACCCGCCGGCCTTGAATCCCCTTTCCTCTCCAATTCTCTCTGCAACCTCACTCAAACCCTAGCCGCCGCCACCCAAATCAACCCTAATCCCATTCGATTCTCACTCAGTCCATGGACTCCCATGGCTTTTTGAGATGTACATCGGTCTCCTATGTCTACTGGTTGCCTGTTTTCGTGATTTCATGAAAAAATCTCGAAGAGATCTAGTCCAGACCTTGCTCAACTTCTATCCATGGTCTCTTTCCGGCCATCCATGGCTGTTCGAGTTAGATCTATGACTTTTCCGTCTAGATCGGTAACTTTTCGAAGTCTCTCACTTTTTCTAGGTTCTACGAAACCCTAACTTTAAAGATTTTTTGATTTTCTTTCAGATCTGTCTTAGATCTGTGTATGTTATGAACCTTTTGGTGTTTTTCTCAAAGATCTCTCCGATTTTTAAAAGCAACTCTCCGTCTTCAAGATTAGGGTTTCTTAAAAGACTTCTCCTCTGATTTTTCAGTATTATCTTATGATTTTACTATGTTTAAACGGTTTGATTATATTTTTCTTCTACTTGACTCATCGTGTTGAAAACCCTAAGTATCTTTTGGTTTTAACCGGGGTCCTGGAACTGTCTTTGTTTATTTTGTATGTATACCTGTTTGATTGAGTTCTTTATGGTTAGATCCTTTTTCTTTGTTTATCTTAACTGATTCTGAGTTTTCACCTCTTTAAACTCAACTCTGTCAAAACCCTAATTTCTTAAAATTTTTCTTCACTTATTACTGTAAGTTTAAAGGCTTTCTTTACTTGTTTCTGACCTTCTTTACCTATTAGTTTGATTTTCCACTCTGGTTCTATGTGTTAGCCATGACTACTTGACTCGTTGATTACCATACTTCGAGTAGTCCTTAGCCTATTCATGTCGCTTCTGAATGTTTATGCTCATCTAGTTTGCTCCTTTTTGTCAATATATTTGACCTTGCATGTCTGATACGCCTGTTCATTCTTTTCTATTTATATGTCGAAGTGCAGAATCATGACTCCTTCTTGATTGATCTTGATTTCCTTAAGTTACGGGTTGATTGCAAGGTTTTCGTATAAACCCCTAATTTTACTCGTTTGTTTAAAATCGATTGATTCCCTTCCTTTATTTGCTGTGGTGTTTCACCCCTGCTGAATCCCTTCCCCAAATTAAGTATATTCTGTACCTATACTCAATTATATGCCCTATACTTTTACCACCCCTTATATGGTAAAAATCAATCTTTCTCAAACTGATTCTCTTTCCTTAATTATCCCTGTAGTATCCGTTTGAGCTGTAACTCCTTGATTAAGGGGAAATACTTGTATTAATTGATTCTGATGATAATTATTTCCATATTTGTGTTAACCCTTTACTTGTTACCTTATTTTTCACTTCTTTTCAAAGCTATAAATACCCTACCATCTCTTCTTTAAAGACACGAACAATTGAGTTCACAACACACTCAAACTCTCTCTCTTTCTCTACTACTGCTACTGCTACTGCTACTGCTACTGCTACTGCTACTGCTACTGCTACTGCTACTGCTACTGCTACTGCTACTGCTACTACTACTACTACTACTACTACTACTACTACCTACTACTACTGCTACTACTACTACTACTACTGCTACTACTACTACTACTACTGCTACTACTGCTACTACTACTACTACTGTTACTACTGCTACTACTCCTACTCCTGCTACTACTCCTACTCCTGCTACTACTCCTACTCCTGCTACTACTACTACTCCTGCTACTCCTGCTACTCCTGCTACTCCTGCTACTCCTGCTACTCCTGCTACTCCTGCTACTCCTGCTACTACTGCTCCTGCTACTACTGCTGCTACTACTGCTACTACTGCTACTACTGCTACTACTGCTACTACTGCTACTACTGCTACTACTGCTACTACTGCTACTACTGCTGCTACTACTACTACTGCTGCTACTACTACTGCTGCTACTGCTACTGCTACTGCTACTGCTACTGCTACTGCTACTGCTACTGCTACTGCTACTGCTACTGCTACTGCTACTGCTACTGCTACTGCTACTGCTACTACTGTTGCTGCTGCTACTACTACTACTACTACTACTACTACTGCTACTACTGCTACTACTACTACTACTCCTGCTACTACTCCTGCTACTACTACTACTACTACTACTACTGCTGCTGCTGCTGCTGCTACTGCTACTATTACTACTACTGCTGCTGCTGCTACTGCTACTATTACTACTACTGCTGCTACTACTACTGCTACTACTGCTACTGCTACAGCTACTGCTACTGCTACTGCTACTGCTACTGCTACTGCTACTGCTACTGCTACTGCTACTGCTACTGCTACTGCTACTGCTACTGCTACTGCTACTGCTACTGCTACTGCTACTGCTACTGCTACTGCTACTGCTACTGCTACTGCTACTGCTACTGCTACTGCTACTGCTACTGCTACTGCTACTTGTGCTACTGCTACTACTACTTGTGCTACTGCTACTACTACTTGTGCTACTGCTTTGTCTAGCTGGCTGAAAGCCAAGGCTAGACAGTGGAGCTCTGATTTATTTACCTTTTTATGCACTTTGCTTCTTCAACTGGTATGTTCTTAGTTTAAATATTGAAACTCAACGTTATGTGTTCCCTTGTTTGTCAACCCTTGTCTCTTTCTGCACTAACTTAATAGCTCATGCTGTTAAATGGTACTTCTTATTTACTGCTTCACTCAGCATGCTCAAAATTCTGCCATGCTTTGTTCAAATGTAATTAGCATGTTTACTTGTTCCTGTTCATATCCCTCAACTAGCATGTCTTCTAATGCACTTGATTCATGACTAATTATGTATTTCTAATTTGGGTCCTCTATGTCCCCCAACCCCTACTTCCCTGTTTGTAACTACTAAAGCTGTACTACCCTCTGAACTTATTCTGTATGTGTTGATTGTTGCTCCTATCCCCTGTCCCTTTCAAAACGGTTTTCCCTAAGTAGCTCTTCTGTTGCTGTTACAAATTTATTTCAAACCAATCATTTTCAAAACTTTTTTCCAACTCAACTCTCTTAAATATATGTCAAGCACTCTTAGATCATTAGGTTCTGCCCCTCTTATGTGAGCCTTGCTTTGGGACCCTTGAGCTCCCTCTGAACCTGGATACATAAGAGCTGGCCCTTCCACGCTGCACTTACTCTTGGTTTTGCAATCTGGGTGTGAGCACTTCCCGGGACCCCTTGAGGTCCTTAGGGAACTCTGACATACCCATATATGAGAAAGGCTTTGGAACAATATTGACATTTGAGGTGGTTTATTACATAACTCAGAGAGGAAGTCAGAATCAGGTTTCCTGTAGTTGTAACTTCTTACTTTTCATTTCTTATGTAACTCTATCATGACCTGTAATAATTTGTAAACAATTATTGGGGTGTCTAGTGAAAAGGGATGGGGAAATATGCATGCTATAGTTGTTAAGGGACAGAAAGCATCTTATTAGATTTATATTCTTAATTGTGCAATAGAAATCATGTTTAGGATTCATACATGCATTAGAAAACCATGTTCTTAGGACCTATGTTTCTTGCTTCAGCACTTCATTCATTAGTCCATGCTTTATGTCTATTACTTAGAAATCCTGCTCCTAGGGCAATAACAACACTGATATAAAAAGCTGTTATTTCAAAAATTCTGCAACTCTTGTGTACACTTAGAAATCATGCCTTAAGGATTCTGTTTTCAATAATCTTGCAATTTGCATGTGCATATTAGATACCATGTTCTAGGATCCTGTTTGCATTTTTGTTTAAGAAACGCCTAGTTAACTACTGATTCACGAAAAGGGTAGTAGAGTAATAATTTTCACATTGTGATATTTTTTGAATAAAATTGGCAACTACAACTAGAACAACATGTTTTGAGTAAAAAAATAATCTCAAACTGTCTTAATGATTTGGAACAACTGCTGCATCTCGCTTTGCGCCTAGGCAAGCCCTAGGTAATAGCTTAAATAAAACTGGAACTGCCTTTTATTTAATTGTCAACTATTAAAATCAGTAGGCAAACCTGATTCAGACTTCTTTTCTGAGTGATGTAATAAATCTGGTTCTGATGTTACCACTTAAACAGCCTGCTTAGGATTTTAAATTCTGACCTTAACTGTGTATAAGTCATGCTGTCTATGTGCATTATTTGTGGAGGTATAACTGAGCCTTCTGTCTGTTTTTCCCCTTTAAATGCAGTCCTACTTGTCTTGTATGTCGCCTTAGTATTTTGCCTTTAAACCTGAGGGTCTGCCTAGAACCTCCTTATAGGATAAGAGTCCCAGATTCCTCCGGGACTTATAAGAAGGGACGAGTAGCAGCATGCAATAAGAGTCGAGACCAACCTTCGCTTTAATTACCTTTACGGGGCGGGAAAGGGTAGATATGGATATGATGACTGGTGCGCTAATACCACGTGTATCCTCTCTTTTGAGGAGTGTCATACCGGGTATTGCATTGATGTGATTCATATTACAAATAAACCTACGACACCCTTTTACATTCATAAGCATGCTTAGATTGTAACTCTTTTCAAAACCTTGCTTTCATTAGTCACTTTCAAACACTCGCAGACTTAAATCCCCTATTATTTGAGCCCTACTTGCTAATTGTACAAATTCACAAAAAACTATCTGGTCGGGAGCCCCACTAGTGGATCCTGAGGGGTGCCTAACATCTTCCCCTTAGGATAATTTCAAGCCCTTACCCTATCTCTGGTTATCAAACATAGTTGTAGATAAACCCTGTAGGTGCCCTAACACACCTTAAAAATCGTTAGGTAGCGACTCTTCAAAAACACAACACCCAATTTCCAAAAGGAAATGAGTCATTACACCCCGTGAATGTCGAAACCCGGACTCTTCTCCGCGGAGGGAAAAAGGGGGCGCGACAGCATGCTGACTCTGCTGGGGATTTTTAGGCTTTTACCATTTTAGATTGTTCTTGTGAATTTGTACCTCCCTATGTGCAATTATTTGTTTAATTTCTTTATGCATTTAATTTCTTCTTCAAAAGCAAAACTAACATATCTTTCTTGTTTCCCTCCTTTATTACCGCTTTAAATTACAAAACTGTTGTATTTATCGCTTTCTTAACGTGCAAATACATGTCAACATGCTTTTAATTATTGCATCATCATGCTCAACATCATACTCCACTCGTGCCAAACAAATATTATAGCAATGCTTGATGAGTGGTTGCGCTCTTCCTATATCATTACCCCCTAAATTCTGAAAGGCATATTTGCGGTAAAACTAGTCGATCAGCGGTGCAGTCAATAGTTCCATGCCTTCCCCCTTAAGTTGTTCGCTCAAGGGTACCAGTCTAAAACCCCATAGAAACCTTACTCTATTTTAAATTGTGCATGCATCATGGTCAAACCTAGCTGGGTCATTTATGTTGTCCACATAATGATCCTTTAAGATAGCCTTGTCCAAGTCCACTGGGTTTCTCTAAACCCAAATGGACATCATCACGTTCTGTGTATTTATTTGGAGAACTAAATGCTTCATGCTAATTGTTGATGTTAAATAGTCAAGTCCGGTGGGGGTATAATCTTAACCCTTTTGTTTTGTAGAAAATGAGGCACGAGGTCCCCAGTTTTGGTAAGATTAGCACGCTCCCACTCTTGCTAGACTGGTGGAGGAGTCTTCCATCAAATGACCAAATCAATGAGTGGAAAGTGAGGGCCGCCAAAGCTAGCAAAAAGTTGGAATAGCTAGAATACAGTCTGCTGGAGTTGGAAAGAAAAGTGAGGAAGAGAGTCGCCGATTGCCAAAACGCTAAGGGAAACGAAGGAGAACACCTGGCAAAGGCATTTTTACTGGTGAACCTATGCGAGCTGGAGGATTTGATCAACGTGAGCATTCAACCTGAGGAAGGTCCTTTTGGGACCAAGTAGATAGGAGTTCACCTTTTTCGCTTTATGGATGTAATAAGACTAATAGCCATTAGTGACTTTTATTTCTTGTTTATTTAGTGTCGTTTTGGGATTCATCTATTTTTATCAATAAAATGAGGCATTTAGCATTCTAAGTTCTCCAAATTATCGCTAGGCCTACCTCGGGCACAAAGAGGCTCCTAAATTAGGACACGATTTACATTCCCGCACAATGTGTTTAAATATTGCAATACTTTTTATAATCCTCACTAACTTAATTACCTTTTTGTTTCTTATTTTTGTTTTGTTTTTGTTTTATTATTCCCTTCCCCAAAGGTTAGTTCATGCATTCTGGCATCATCATCTTATTTCACAAGATCCAGGGGCCCTCCACCCACTCCTCCTCTTAGTCCTATCAAAAGCAAGAACAATGGCAAGATGGAAGATTTGACCAACATTAGGAAGGAGAACACAGTTGAACGGGTAGAGGCCACTGATAGCCAGGGTGTCCCGATTCCAAATGATAATGTGTCACAACTTAAACAGAAACTGCTAAAGTTCCAAGAAGATCTCGATCAGGTTCGGAATCTGGCAAGCCTGTCATTTTCCCTCAGCACCCCAGATGTCAACATCCCTAATACTCAAAACCCTACACCTCCTCAAAACATCCCAAAACAACAGAATCATCCCACTCTTCGCCACCACGTTGCTCCACCAAAGAACCAATGTAACACTTGTCATACCCCAAACAACACTCCACTACTCATCCCAGAAACTCAAAACTCCACAAATAACCATTTCCATACCCATACACTAGGCCACCATAACACTCCTATCTACGTGGAGACCATGCCACACTCCACCCAACCTATCTCATGCACACCTGAGTTTGATGAAAAGGATCTGCTTATTAGGAACTTGGCCAAGGAACTTAAGAAACTGACCAGCTGGATTCAGGGCATCAAGGGAAGCAAAGGAATCGAGGGGCTG
Source organism: Nicotiana sylvestris (assembly GCF_000393655.2). Lineage (NCBI taxonomy): Eukaryota > Viridiplantae > Streptophyta > Magnoliopsida > Solanales > Solanaceae > Nicotiana > Nicotiana sylvestris. Next base: position 148,514,452 of record NC_091064.1, on the reverse strand, counting down.
AACTCTGAGGATCTTTGCATACAGCCTGATGTCGAACTGCCTGAGAGGTACAAACCTCCTAAGTTTGAAATGTTTGATGGTACGAGTGATCCAAGGGTTCATCTGAGGACATATTGCAACAAGCTGGTTGGAGCAGGGAAGGATGAAAGGATCCGCATGAAGCTGTTCATGAGGAGTTTGAAGGGAGATGCATTATCTTGGTATATCAGCCAAGATCCCAAGAAGTGGTCAAGCTAGGTAGGCATGTCATCTGACTTTATGGATAGATTCAGGTTTAATACAGAGAATGCACCAGACGTGTTCTATATACAGAATTTGAAGAAGAAGCCCATAGAGACGTTTTGCGAGTATGCTACTCGATGGAGGTCCGAAGATGCTAAGGTCAGACCTGCCTTAGAATAGGAGAAAATGAACAAGTTCTTTGTCCGGGCTCAGGACCCGCAATACTATGAACGACTGATGATGATTGAGAACCACAAGTTCTCCGACATTATCAAATTGGGTGAAAGAATTGAAGAAGGTATCAAAAGCGGTATGGTTACAAACTTTGAAGCCTTGCAAGCTACAAATAAGGCCTTACAGTCCGGTGGTGTGTCCAAGAAAAGGGACGTAGGAGCCATGATGGTTTCACAAAGGACCAAGTCTCTCCTCAAATACCAAACTTACCCAACACCTCCACTCATATACCAACCAACTCCAAATTACCAAGCACCCTCACCTTCATACCAAGCTCCTCCACCAACTTATCAGTCATCTCCACCTCCTACATATCAACCTACGTCACCCAGATACTCCCAACCTGCTCATGTCTACCAAACCTATAATGCTCAACCATCCCACTATCAATCACCCCCTGTACGCCAAAACTTCCCTAGACCTCGACCTAATTTTGATCGGAGACCTCCAAAATAATATAGAGCCATTGCTGAACCCATTGACCAACTGTATGAGAGACTCAAAGCTAATAGTTATGTCACCCCCATCCCTACTGCAACCCCTGAAAATCCTTCCCAGTGGGTTAACCCAAACAAATCCTGTGCATACCACTTCGGCATGAAAGGGCACACCATCGATGAATGCTGCTCCTTGAAAGAGAAGATACAGTCCTTGATTGATAATAAGATCATTGTGGCAAAAAAACCCGCTCCAAATGTCCGCAACAACCCTCTGCCAGACCATAAGGGTGGAGGTATCCACATGATTAAAATAGAAGATGACTGGGATCCCGAAGGATCAATCGGGTTGATCGCAAAAGGTGATGACCCAAAGAAACCAACAATTACTCTCAATCCAATCATAGTCCAGATCCAACCATCTGAGGACGCTGCGGTGAATATGTCTATACCACTTGAGTTTGAAGCAGCTGTAGACATGTGATTTTTGCCCCCCTCAAGATTTTTTATATATTAGCGTAAAATATTTAATTTAGGCATAATATAGATATTTTAAGTAATTTTGACTCTTTTACTCTATTTTATTACAAGAAAACAAAAATTTACAAAAATAGGCTCATTAATATTTTGTATTCATTTTTAATCTTTAAAAAAATATATAATAGTATCGTATTTTTATTTTAATATGATATTTGAAAATACCAAAAATAGATTTGTTTTAATGGTTAGTTTTATTTTAATAATTATTTAACTAGTAGGAATAACTAATAAATGGGCCCGTATTTTTAATCTCGTTCACAGCGAAATAATAGAACTTGGGCTCGAGCCACCCATTTTTAGGCCTAATTTTGGACCTAGCCCACAATTTCCAAGTACATAATTCCTAGGCCCATACCCCTTAACCTAAAAACCCTACCAAAAAACCTACAATATGAAAATAAAAAGCTTAAGACTAAAAAGAAGGAGGAGACAACGCTGAAAAGAAAAGAACGAGCAGCTGCGCAAAAACGAGACCCCCCGTGCGTCATCTGCTTCAAACCCTCCCCACCTTTCTTCATTTTCCCAGCAAACCAGAACGACCCCCACCCCATTCACGTCGTCTTCTTCGACGACCCCCCTTTTCCCGGACGTTTTCTTCACAACGGACCCGCCAACAGCCATGGCTTGTAACCACCATGAGACACCGAGAACACACAACAACCATGGCTTGAACCCTACCCTCTCGTTCATCATCTTCTTGAAGCAGCCATCCATGGCTTCTTGTTGAACGAAATAACAGATCCCCTTCCCCACGAGTTCATCTTCTCCAGCAAAGCTAACAGATGAAGACCTAGGAGACCTAAGACGATGGAGAAGCAGCCGCTGCCGTGAGCTTCATCGTCTTCATCCTTCATCTTCCACCATAAAACCGCAGAACACACCCCCCGTCGTCTTCCAGTTGAGTAGAACCCAAAAGAGAACCAGCAGCTCCGTGTCCTATTCTTCTAGACGAAACGCAAACATTCACAAAGAAAAATGCACCTATAGGGAGACGAGAGGAACGAGGGTTTTTCTTTGTCCCGGAGACCGTTGGCTTTGTCGTTCTGGTTTAGTTCGAGTTTTCCGGCGAGCTTCGATTTCGTCGGAGGTCGTCTTTCAAGGAGTCTGTTCCAGTCATACGTCGAGGTGATGATGGTCTCGAGGTCTGGTCGCAGTTCCGTCGAGGCTGTTCGAACTCCATTCGACGGCCTATTCTCCTTTGAGTTGTAGCCGACACTTTCTTTCTGCAATTCAATATAGTGAAGAAAGGTTTTGACCTCAAAGGTCCGCTTCTTTTCCATTTCAGCAAAGTTCATGGCATATCTCTTTTAATCGCAGTTTTTTTGTTGATTTTATTTGGCTTGAATTTTTATCATTCTGTGCTTGGTTGTTTTCCATGATTTGTTTGTGTTTCATTTCTCATCATCAGTTGGTTCGATTGTGAGCGCTTTGGGTCAAAGGTATAATTTTGATTTATATGAATCTAAATTCAGGTGTAGTAGTAGGGAGGCACACATACTTTGTTTAAATTTGAGATAGCGTAATTCGTAAGATGCCTTAGTCAGAGCATTTGGTACAGTTGGGTCATGAATGTTAATTAATTTTAAAAGGGGCGTTGGGTTTGTTTACTGAAAATGGCTAAGGGACAATGGAGTAGCTTGTGAACTAGTAAATGGTCCAACTTTAGTTGTTTTTTTCTTCAAAAAAGGGGCCAATTGTACTACAGTCATTTTTTTAAAATTCATTTATGCTAGCCCTTGACTTTGCAAAGTTTTCAAACTCGTAAGGAAGAACGTAAAATGAATATTCAAAGCCTTTAAACGCGTTTAATATACCACCGTGATTGTGGACACGTTCACGTGACATGATTATGATTGTAAAAACAAAACCGGAGTATGCGTTCGCGCAACTTTGGTCAAACTTTCTTAATAATAATAATGCGTTATTAATTGTGGACACGTTCGCGTGACATGATTTTCGACGCGCCAACCAAATGGGTACACGTGCGCGTGACTCGTTTCAATATAATTTTCTTAATTTAAAAGCGGTAAAGGGTAAATGCACATAGGATCTAAAATCAGTAATTAAATTATTTTAATAAGCCAGGTATGATCAAAGCGACCATGCTAGAACCACGGAACTCGGGAATGCCTAACATCTTTTCCCAGGTTAACAGAATTCCTTACCCGGATTTCTGGTTCGCAGACTGCTAAACAGAGTCAAGCTCTTTCTCGATTCGGGATTTTAAACCGGTGACTTGGGACACCATAAACCTCCCAAGTGGCGACTCTGATTTTTTAATAAATAAACAATCCCGTTTCGATTGTCCTTTAATTGGAAAAACTCCCTTATATTTATGCCCTTTACGGGGTGTGGGTAAAAAGGAGGTGTGACAGCTCTGGTGACTCTGCTGGGGAACGAACCCAGAATCTCTAGTTCAGGGTTCAAGAATTCGAGCTTGTTAACATGATTTTTACTTGGCTTTATTTATTGTTGATATTACTGTATTATGTGAACCTTTTGTGCTAAATGCTATCTGTTTACCGCTTTGATGTTGTTTGAGTTGTATATAACTGTCTTCTTACGCCACCCATCTGAATCTTCTGGAAATGGTGCATACGTTCACGTAGCCCGCTTTTTCTGTAGAAATTATACCAAATAGAACGAGGCTGGGCAAGCGACAAGGCCGGGTAGACTTCAGTGCTCCTGGTACGTCACCCCCTCCTCGGCCCCAATTGTCCGCTCGGGTACCCCAAGTCTAGACCAAAATCCCAGGATTTAAACCTAGAAAAAACATAGCCTCATGCCGGATCCCTAGTAGGAACGTTTGTTTGCATCATGTGCATTTGACTTAGGGGACTCAATACAGGGGTTGGGTCCGTCTAGGACAGGTATGCCCGAAATAACAGACCATCTTGATGCATCCTATGTGCTACATGTTGCATTTATTCAAGGGTAAAAGGGACATTTGGCGGACCAATGATAACTGAGGGTAAATGAAGAAGTGAAAAAAAAAAGAAAAAAAAAACAATGAAAAAAGAAAGAAGAAAGAAAAAAAGAGAGAAAGGAGTGTAAAAATAATGCAAGTAGGGTCTAGTTATGTTTTTTGTTACATTTTTAAGAAAAAAGACAAAAAAAAACATGAAAAATTCAAAAAGATTTTGCACTTTTTCATCATTTTTAAAAAATCAAAAATCAAAAAAAAAAGAGAGAAAAAGAAAATCCAAAAAGATTTTGCATGTTTCATCATTTTTCAAGAAAAAGCAAGAAAAATGTGATTTCTATGAATTAGTGGTTTTTTTGATTATTCTCGCCCGTATCCAATTTGCCCGAACTGCGCGAACCTGATTCTCGCCTCTCGGGGCGGGATACGTAGGCAACCCACATAGGGTCCGGTCTTCCTAGTAAATCTTAGGTTCTTGGCTTTTCGGGGTCATAGCCAAATTTTACACTTCTAGCCACCTTTTGGCCAAATAAGCCATTTTGCCAAAAATAGCCTCAACCATGTCTTGCATATGTCTAGTAGGGAATGTTATTGTCTCACATAGTGATGGTTTCAGTTTTCTCAAAGATGCAGATTTATTTACCGGAGTTTGAGCATGACAGATTTCCCATGACCATCCAGTCAGAATCGCTCAGTCAGGAGTTGCTTAAGGAGATTTGTTTTATTTATGTTTTGAGTCTGTTCCTCACTTTATGCCGTCTTTTACTCTCTACTTTTGTACAGTAATGTCAAGTCTTTTATTATTGTTATTTTCTATTTTATATTTGAAAAATGTGCTGTAACTCAAAAATCCAAAAAGAGATGTTGCATTTTATATTTCGTTATAAATTTTCTTTAGAATGCTAATTCTAGAAATGAGAAAATTTTGAGGTTGTTTTTCCTTTAGGCAATTAATATCTAGGACTTAAAATGAAGTGTTTTTAAGTTTCCTTTAGTATATTAGGACCAAAATTCGAAAAAAGAGAATTTTCTTTTAATACTTCTTTAAAAGCTTTCTTTAGGGTGTTAATTCCAAAATCCAAAAAGATTTTCTTTTGAGGTGTCTCTTTGGGAAATTAGTGAAAAATGAGAAAAAAAATTCTTTTATTCTTATTAGAACTTTAGGATATTGTACATAGAAAAAATACTTTATCTTTTGTTTATCATTAGAATTTTCCCTTTAGGTAATCAAAAACTGAAATCCAAAAATATCGTTTATCTTGTTCATTTCTCGCTTCGAAATCCTTCTTCAGGGATATCAAATGCAAGTTCAAAAAAGATTCTCTTCTAGAGTTTGTTCCTTAATAATTTCCGTAGAGTATTTGTTTCAAAAAGAAGAAAAATTCAAAAAAAGGGGTTTGCTTCTTTTATTTCTCTTATCTCATCAGATTGTCAAAAAAAATAATAAGAACGTTGGTTTGTTTACTTTATTTCCGATTTTTCAGAACTACGCAAAGATCTAATTCATGCGGCGTCATGATACGTATGCAACCTACATATGGTTCGATCGAATCATTTTTTTTAAACTGTTAAAAGAAAAGAAAAAAAAAAGAAAAGAGAAAAGAGAGGTGAAATCGTGAGATGTGAGATATGAGAGAAAGAAAAGGGGATGATTAAAAAAATAAAGAGAAATGAAGGAATATGGGCAAGCCAGCAAGTGCTAGAAAAGCAAAGAAAAGAGAGGTTGAAATAAATAAATTGGGATGATGCCAACTGATTTTTGTACCCTCGAAGTCATTTTAGAGCCGATAACTGTGGCTAGGTGCATTGCACATAAAGTGAGATTATCTTATGTTAAATGCCCTAACGCGAACGTGATAGTTTTATTTTGTTATATTCATGATGGAAGGGTGGTTGGTTTGTGGTTTTAAAGTGGTAGCTCTTCTCTACAACATAAGGTCAAAAGGCAATGGCAGACGACAACAGAACTAAGTTGGTTGACACCGGCGCTCGAAAGCAGTTGGTTGAACAGAACAATGGGTTGGTTGAAGAGGTAAATATGTTAAAACAATACATGGCTGACATGTATCAGGCTTGGATGACTGGGAAGGTACCACCCCCGCCACCACCTAGCCTCCTAGATGCCGTCCTTACCCAAGCTCCGAACACAATGCCAGATGATCCTCCATACTCTCCAGATCTACCCGCTTATCACAGCTTTTCCAACCGTCTTAGTAGCTCTATCACTCATCTTCCAATTACCTTTCCCAAAAATTGCCCTCCGGTCTTATCCACCATCCTCAACAATGAACACCCACTCAAAGCTCATGATGCCCAATATTACCCCTCAGAGGTTGCCCACAAGGTTCCCAACTTATACAAGCACGGTCCGCGGGATGGGCCTCACGTTGTAAATGAAGAGTTCACAGGAAGAAACAGGCGAGATGGGATACCCAGGAGGTTGAAAGGCATAGACAATCCTTAAAGAACAAACAAGAAAGAGGGAACCAGGGTAGCATGGCTTACAAAAAACTGTCTGTGTCCCCTGATGTTTGCCTGCCCGCGGGGTTTAAAGTGCCAAAGTTTAACTTGTATGATGGGTGTGGAGATCCGGTAGCCCTTTTGAGGGATTATTGCAGTGAAATGAGAAGTGTTGGCGAGAAAGATGATTTGTTGATGGCGTACTTCAGTGAGAGCTTGACTGGGGAAGCTTTGGAATGGCATAATCGTCAAGATGTTGGTAATTGGCCTACATTGGGTGGCATGGCTCAAGATTTTGTTCGATACTTTCAATACAGATCGGGTGTTACCCCAGATCGCTCCTCCCTATCTAAAATGGAAAAGAAGCCGGAGGAAAGCTTTAGGGAGTTTGGGCTCAGGTGGAGGGAGCAAGCTGCTAGAGTCAATACCCTGATTGGTGAAGAAGAAATTGTTGAGATTTTCCTACAAGCCCATGGACCCACTTACTTCAGTTATTTGATCCCGGCCTTGGGAAGTCCTTTTAAAGATGTGTTAAAAATGGGGGAGCTAGTAGAAGAGGGAATCAAGTCAGGCAAAATCATGAGTTGTTCGAAAGACATTCAAAACATCCCAGTAAGCTTGGGTGGAAGAAAGAGAAACAGAAAAGATGATCCGATGGGATTTCCCGATCAACACTTCCAGCCTCGACATCGTCCCTATGGATATCCTGATGCACCAGGCGTTCCTCCTCAATGCCACTTCTCTCCACAGAACTCCCAAAATCATACATTACTCTCTCAGTACCCAGCTCCACAAAATGCCTATCCACCCCCACGAGCCTATCGAAAACCCCCTGGATCAGGTTTCCGGCCTAATCAAGAATTTAAGAATAGGTTGCTGAAAAAAGAAAAGGCTTTCACCCCATTGGGAGTGTCATACGCCAGTTTGTTCCAAAGGTTGAAGCAATTGGACATGTTGAAGCCGATCCAGATAAAAATGCCAAACCCTCTTCCAAAGAAGTCTGATTTTTCTCAAAGGTGCGCATATTGCTCAGATGCCCCGGGGCATGACATAGAGAAGTGTTGGAATCTAAAGAAAGCAATTCAGAAGCTTATTGATGTAGGTGACGTTGTCGTGCAAAATCCAGATGCAGCAGACACTAGCCAAAGTCCATCGCCTGAGACGCATATGGTGAGTATGATTTGTTTTGAAAAGGAATATGAAAATTCTTCTGAGATACTCTAAGGCCCATGCGCTGCAAAGTTTTCAGTGCTATTAGAGGTTGATCTTAAGAACGAGCCAGCAAAGGGAACCCAAAAGCAATTTGTTAAGAACAATGTGATGGAAGTTTGTGAAGGTCCTAGTAATGTTGATGCAGAATTCAGTGGCTAAGATGCCGAGCTTGTCAATTGGAAAGACGCTCCTGTCTTGGTTAGCCAGGGAGGAGTTTTGGTGGTTTATTTTGTTGTCATTTCTGTTGTCCGGGTTATTTCAGGGTTGTAATCCAGATATTGTCTTGTGACTCAAACCCTTCTATCCTCTTATTTTGCCTAGTTTGTTTAGTCTAGTAGCCTGTTTAGTGTTGTCTAGGTTTGTTCTAGGTTTGTAGCCCCAGTTTAGTTTGTTTGTTTTATTGTCCAAACCCGGTCACCATCTGTCTAATGCAATTTTCTGTTTTCTGTGATTTCTAGTCATTTTCGTTTAGTTCACTTTTCTTTTATAGTTCTTTGCCTATTGACTCTAGTGACGTGACATGTACGCGTAATTCTCAGCTTGGTTTTAAAAGTCAGTTTAATCACGAAGCAATGAAACAATGTTGAAGATTTAGGGACATTTGAGGGAAATAAGTAAAGGCATTTTGAGATCACTTCAAGCCCGAATTATGTGAAACTTGGGCAGATAGAACATAAAGAAACCCTATTGAAATGCATTCTGCCGCATCAATTCGAAGATAAAAGCAAGTTTGTCCCAAATTTGTAGGGGACCGCTCGTGGTAATGAGAGTGAGAATTTTGTCCAATGGTGCTTTGTATATAACAAATGTAGAAGGCGAATGTGTGGGTATGGTTATCAAATCTAGTGCAATCAAAAGATGTTACAAATGTTTTCCTTGGTTTGTTTAAATTGTATAGTTTGCACTTGACATGTTTTGGAGATTGGAATGACGAAGGCATTTTGTTCTGCTATCTAAATACTTTATCCTTAGTTACCCCTTTGAGCCTCATTTATTTTCTTTCATACCCCTCTTTCAGAATCAGTAGCAAAGATCAGAAACACAAGCGTGAAAGATAAGTAAAGGAAAAGGAGAAAAGAAAAGAACGAAAAGGGAGAGAAGAAAAATGAAAGAGAAGAAAAAAAAAGAGAAGAAAAGAAAAAAAAAGAAAAAAAGAGGAAAAAGAAGAAAGAAATAAAACAAATCAACAAAAAGAGAAAAAAGAAGAAAGAAAAGAAAAGAAGAGAGAAAGAGAAAAGAAAAATCACAACAACAGAGCAATTCCTATGTCATGAACTACGTTCAACCTGATTCCTTTTAAGGATACGTAGGCAGCCTCACGGTTCGGTCCCATCAAAATAAAAATCCAAAAGTTCCCAAGCAAGAAACTGGGGCAGAAGTTATGGTTGGTGTAAGAAAATCTGGTTCCGAAAGTTGTAATGTTGAACCCACGTGAATTGTTTTGAGCCTTTGATATCCTTTCTTTTTTAACCCTATCCAAAAGCCCACGTTACGGTCCAAAGAAAGGCCTTCCGATTAGTCTTCGAGGAATGCCAAGTCAAGCAAGAAGAGGTAATTCATATCAGGGGCAACACTCTGGTCCAAGCAGAAAAATAATGAAAATGAGAGAGTCTTATTGGTGAAAACCCTCATGGGCACCGTAGGGCAACGAGAGCTGAGAGAAATCCAAAAATGAGAGAGTCTTATTGGTGAAAACCCTCGCGGGCACCGTAAGGCGACGATATGGTGAAAACCCTTCGGGCACTACAAGTCGAATAAGGATTGTGAATCAGATTGGATGATCGGAGCATTGAAGCCCAGTTTCACGGTTCAGAGGTATAACATGGGTTGAACATCAGACTTGCTCAACAGAATAGGCTACAGGTGCATGTCATGGTCATTAGAGTTGGTATCCACATCTGATAGGTTTCTACTTTGTAGTTTTCTTGTTAGGAATTATCTCTCTCCTTTGCCCTTTACTCTGTTCCTTTTGCCTTGTTTACTTCCTCTTCCTGAGTCTGTTTGGTCAAAATAAGTGAGAAATGACTTCAAAATTTTCCAACAACTTTTCAATTTCACAAAACGGGATTTGGCCAGTACATCAAAGTGTCATAAGTCAGGACAGAACAACAAGCGCATTGAGCTAGTAATAATCAACATAATTTGGGATCCTTATGAAATACAAAGGTTTGGTACACATCAATTCAGGAACAATGCAACAGATGGAGGGTGTTAGTTGAACAGATCAAAGGTATTTTCGGTGAAACACGACGGTTTGGTACATATCAATTCATAAACAATGCAACAAGATGGAGGGGTTTGGTGAACGGATCAAAGGTATTTTCTGTGGTAAGATCAACAAAAGGTGTTTAATTAGTGACAAGCGAGGTCCTCCGAGCAGAAATCAAAGTTATCGTGGCAAGTGAAGGAGCAACAGACCTCAAGGCCAGGGACAGTGGTTTAAATCAAGAAAAACAACATGCGCAATGAGTGGGTGGCAATTGTCGTGCTTTGGAATTCATGAGAAACACAAAGGTGCAGTACACGTCAACACAAGAGCACGATACAACATATGGAGGGTGTTAGGTTAACGGATCAAAGGTATTTTTGGTAAAACACAAAGGTTGGTAAATGTCAGTTCATGAGCAGTGCAACAAATAGAAGGAATTGGGTCTGAACGGAGAAAGGGCATTTTCTGTGATAAGGATGGTAGAGAAAGTGGCTAGTCCATAAGCAAGCAAGGTTCTCGAGGGGAAATCAGTTATCATGAGAAGTGAAGGAGCAACCGCCCTCAAAGTCAAGGCCACAAACTAACCACCACATTTTTAAACTGATAAGATTTTTCTTTGATTTGAAATATGGGCAGGAAATTTCGGTTGTTTCGGAGAAACCCTCCGTGGAGAAAGGCAGTCAACAAACAGGTTTGATTCTTGATTTTCAGGACCCTCCAGAAAAATGGAACCTAATTTAAATGTTCAGAAATAGCATAATCTAGCATAAATGCATCCCAAAGGAATATAAGTTGGCTTAGAAGTTTACATGTTCGAGATAGGGTTTAATTAGGAGTTTTCAGGACCCTCATGGATAATGGGACTTAGCTTTAAAATTTCAATTAGATAGCAACATTTAGCGTAAATTTTGCTGTAGGGTAGTATAATTCAACCATAAAAGTCGTCACTCTTAAGATAAAACTTGACTTTTGATTTTCAGGACCCTCCTGGATAATGGGGAATAGTTTAGAAACCCTCTTAGATAACAAGATTTAGCAGAAGTCGCACCTTTAGAAGATATAACATAGATTTAAAATTGTCATTTAATTAAGAGTTGTCAGGACCCCCCTGGATAATGGGACCTAGCTTTCAAATTCTTAGTAATACTTGGTAATATGACTTAATTTTACACCCACATCTGTGCCCAGCCACCAAACTGGGGTAGAAAAATTTTCTTTGTCTATTTTGTTGCAGTCAGGAGCCCGCCTGAAGAGCAGGGAATACATTTCAAGTTGAAGTCAGGAGCCCGCCTGGAGAGCAGGGAATACTTTCAAGTTAGTAGTCAGGAGCCCGCCTGGAGAACAAGGGAGTATAATTTAAATTTTAGCTTTCAAATTCTTTGTGTTGTCTATCTTGAAATCAGGAACCCGCCTGGAGAGCAGGGAGCACTTTCAAGTTGAAGTCAGGAGCCCGCCTGGAAAGCAGGGAATACTTTCAAGTCAGTAATCAGGAGCCCGCATGGAAAGCAGGGAATACTTTCAAGTCAGCATTCAGGAACCCACCTGGAGAACAAGGGAGTACAATTCAAGTTTTAGCTTTCAAATTCTTTGTTTTGTCTATGTTGAAGTCAGGAGCCCGCCTGGAAAGCAGGGAATACATTTCAAATTGAAGTCAGGAGCCCGCCTGAAGAGCAGGGAATACTTTCACTTTAGCAGTCAGGAGCCCGCCTGGAGAACAAGGGAGTACAATTTAAATTTTAGCTTTCAAATTCTATGTTTTGTCTATCTTGAAGTCAGGAGCCAGCCTGGAGAGCAGGGAGCACTTTCAAGTTGAAGTTAGGAGCCCGCCTGGAAAGCAGGGAATACTTTCAAGTCAACAATCAGGAGCCCGCCTGGAAAGTAAGGAATACATTCAAGTCAGCAATCAGGAGCCCGCCTGGAGAACAAGGGATTACAATTCAAGTTTTAGCTTTCAAGTTCTTATTGATATTTGGCAATGTGATCCATTTTACACTTACATCTGTGCCCAGCCACCAAACCGGGGCAGGAAAGTTTCTTTGTTTTATCTATTTGTTGAAGTCAGGAGCCCGCCTGGAGAGCAGGGAATACATTTCAAGTTAGCAGTCAGGAGCCCACCTGGAGAGTAGGGAATACATTTCAAGTTAGCAGTCAGGGAGCCCCGCCTGGAGAATAGGGTCAGTTTTACTTTAGTCAAGCTTAGTTTACAGTTTTCCTACTATATTCTTTAGTTTAATTTCATCATTGCATAAATAGTACAAGTGGTTTACAACTTTGCTAACAACTCACAAATCTTCCTAGTGCAAACTGGGGCAGAAAAATTTCTTTGTTTTGTCTATTTTGTTGTAATCAGGCGCCCACCTGGAGAACAAGGGGAGACAACTCAAGTTTCTAGGGAAAGCAGTGTTGAAGGAAGACAACTCGAGTTTCAAGGGAAATCAGTTTCGAAGGAAGACAATTCAAGTTTCAGGGAAAATGGTTCAAGGTGCAAGGGAAAACAGTGTCAAGCAACAAGGTAAGACGGTTCAAGTTCAGCAATCAGGCGCCCACTTGGAAAAAAGGGAATTCAATTCAGAATGCAATTCAAGTCAGTAACGAAAGAAGCTCGCGTCCAGAATGCGAGTCAGTAGTTCTAGATGATCAACAAAAGTTAATCAATAAAGGAAAAGAGAGAAAGGCAACAAGTTAATCCAAATGCAGAAGTTGATGAAGGATGTGAGCTGCTCAAGACATGGCCAAGGTCACAAGCACTACATGTCCGGTCTTGGTCCGAAAATCTGAAGAAGAACGAGCTAGCACCTGCAACTGGCTAGCGTTAAGGTTCAAATCTAAAGTCTGCATGAAGAACCACTCAAGACTCAAGATCAAGCTTCAAAAGACTTATAGATAGGAATATTGTAACTCGTAATTGATGGGCTTAGCTAGTCTTTTTCATGTTTTGATTTTGATGTAATAGCAGGACTGAGGACCGGAACCTCGGTGGAATGGCACCTCGACCGGATCTCCACCTCGGCATACTCCGTCATCTCACTCATTTCTGAACTACACGTGGCCTGATTCCTTTATAGCCAAGGATATGTAGGCAGCCCAGATACTAGCCCAGATATTCCCTTCTCTCTTAGCTTTGGTCTCTCCAAATAAGGGTCGGGTCAAAAACCTGTCTAGTCAGTCTTTGTCTGAAAACTCTGCACGTTTCCAGTCAAAGAGGGGCAGCTGTAGACATGTGATTTTTGACCCTCCCCAAGATTTTTTATTTATTAGCGTAAAATATTTAATTTAGGCAAAATATAGATATTTTAAGTAATTTTGACTCTTTTACTCTATTTTATTACAAGAAAACAAAAATTTACAAAAATAGGTTCATTAATGTTTTGTAGTCATTTTTAATCTTAAAAAAATATATACAAAAATAGTATCGTATTTTTATTTTAATATGATTTTTGAAAATACCAAAAATAGATTTGTTTTAATGGTTAGTTTTATTTTAATAATTATTTGAATAGTAGGAATAACTAATAAATGAGCCCGTATTTTTAATCTCGTTCGCAGCGAAAGAGTAGAACTTGGGCTCGAGCCACCCATTTTTAGGCCTAATTTTAGACCTAGCTCACAATTGCCAAACCCATAATTCCTAGGCCCATACCCCTTAACTTAAAAACCCTACCAAAAAACCTACAATATAAAAAGAAAAAGCCTAAGACTAAAAAGAAGGAGGAGACAACGCTGAAAACAAAAGAACGAGCAGCTGCGCAAAAACGAGACCCCCCCGCGCGTCATCTGCTTCAATCCCTCCCCACCTTTCTTCATTTTCCCAGCGAACCAGAATGACCCCAACCCCTTCACGTCGTCTTCTTCGACAACCCCCCTTTCCCCGAATATTTTCTTCACAACGGACCCGCCAGCAGCCATGGCTTGAAACCACCATGAGACATCGAGAACACACATCAGCCATGGCTTGAACCCTACCCTCTCGTTCATCATCTTCTTGAAGCAGCCATCCATGGCTTCTTGTTGAAAGAAATAACAGATCCCCTTCCCCACAAGTTCATTTTCTCCAGCAAAGCTAACAGACGAAGACCTAGAAGACCTAAGACGATGGAGAAGCAGCCGCTGCCGTGAGCTTCATCGTCTTCATCCTTCATCTTCCGCCATAAACCCGCAGAACACCCCCCCATCGTCTTCCACCTGACTAGAATCCAAAAGAGAACCAACAGCTCCGTGTCTTCTTCTTCTGGACGAAACGCAGACATTCACAAAGAAAAACTCACCTATAGGGAGACGAGGGGAATGAGGGTCTTTCTTTGTCACAGAGACTGTTGGCTTTATCGTTCTGGTTTAGTTCGAGTTTTCCGGCGAGCTTCGATTTTGTCGGAGGTCGTCTTTCAAGGAGTCTATTCCAGTCGTACGTCGAGGTGATGATGTCTCGAGGTCTGGTCGTAGTTCCGTCGAGGCTGTTCGAACTCCGTTCGATGGCCTATTCTCCTTTGAGTTGTAGCCTACACTTTCTTTCTGCAATTCAATATAGTGAAGAAAGGTTTTGACCTCAAAGGTCCGCTTCTTTTCCATTTCAGCAAAGTTCATGGCATATCTCTTTTAATCGCATTTTTTTGTTGATTTTATTTGGCTTGAACTTTTATCATTCTGTGCTTGGTTGTTTTCCATGATTTGTTTGTGTTTCATTTCTCATCATCAGTTGGTTCGATTGTGAGCGCTTTGGGTCAAAGGTATAATTTTGATTTATATGAATCTAAATTCAGGTGTAGTAGTAGGGAGGCACAATGGAGTAGCTTGTGAACTAGTAAATGAGCCAACTTTAGTTGTTCGTTTTTTTTTCAAAAAAGGTCCAATTGTACTACAATCATTTTTTTAAAATTCATTTATGCTAGCCCTTAACTTTGCAAAGTTTTCAAACTCGTAAGGAAGAACGTAAAATGAATATTCAAAGCCTTTAAGCGCGTTTAATATACCACCGTGATTGTGGACACATTCGCGTGACATGATTATGATTGTAAAAACAAAACCGGAGTATGCGTTCGCGCAACTTTGGTCAAACTTTCTTAATAATAATAATGTGTTATTAATTGTGGACACGTTCGCGTGACATGATTTTTGACGCGCCAAACAAATGGGTACATGTGCGCGTGACTCATTTCCATATAATTTTCTTAATTTAAAAGTGGTAAAGGGTAAATGCACATAGGATCTAAAATCAGTAATTAAATAATTTTAATAAGCCAAGTATGATCAAAGTGACCATGCTATAACCACGGAACTCGGGAATGCCTAACATCTTTTCCCGGGTTAACATAATTCCTTACCCGAATTTCTGGTTCGCAGACTGCTAAACAGAGTCAAGCTCTTCCTCGATTCGGGATTTTAAACCGGTGACTTGGGAAACCATAAACCTCCCAAGTGGCGACTCTAATTTTTTAATAAATAACCGATCCCGTTTCGATTGTCCTTTAATTGGAAAAACTCCCTTATATTTATGCCCTTTACGGGGTGTGGGTAAAAAGGAGATGTGATAACAGCACCATCCGCAAAGACACATGCACTAATTGAGGTTGAATTCATGTCTCCAGCAAATGCACCTGCACCATTTGAGGTTGCAGTTTTGCCACCCAAGGCACATGTTCCGTTCGGAGTAAGGATAGTCGCGCCGATCCCAATGGAGATGTCAACCATGATACCATTCTATACAAACGTTGTACCTTGGGACTATACAGCCGAGGCAAGAAGGAAAGGCAAGGTCAGGGTTGAAGAAACCATTGTAGCACAGGGTATGACAAGAACTGGTAGAGTCTATACCCCTGAACATCTAGCCGAATAAAGCAAGTAGGCCTCCAATCGGCCATACCTCATTGAGACAAGTCCTGACAATCTTTGGAGGAAGATACAGGCCAAGGAATATTCGGTCATCAACCAGTTAAACAAAACGCCAACACAAATATCCATTCTCTCTTTGCTGCAAAATTCTGAGGAGCACAAGAGCGCTCTGTTAAAGGTGCTAAGTAAAGCATACATACCAAGTAACATCACTGGTGGGGAAATGGCTAACATGGTAGGACAAGTGCTGGAAAGCCATAAAATCACCTTTCATGAGGACGAGCTGCCACCTGAGGGGTTGGGGCACACCAAGGCATTTCACATCACTGTGCAATGCGAAGATTATTTCATTACCAAAATCCTGATCGATGGAGGTTCCAGTCTCAACATTTGTCTGCTGGTAACACTCAAGAAGTTGGGAAAAGGACTGCACGAGATAAAAGATGTAGCAATCAATGTGAAAGCCTTCGATGGTTCTCAGAGGTCCACCACTGGTAAGATTATTCTATGCTTGCAAATGGGACCAACCTGGTTCGAGGTCGATTTCCAGGTGATAGATGTACCAGCATCTTACAACTTGCTACTGGGACGACCATGTATTCATGATGCTGGGGCCGTAGCATCAAAACTGCACCAAGTAGTAAAATTCGAATGGAATCACTAGGAAGTGATCATTCACAGCGACGGTAGCAACCCTATATACAGTTGCCAGACCATTCCGGCATTCGAGGGAAGAAGGAAGCTAGGTGGAGAAACTTACCACCACATCGAACGGGTCAATGCTGTCGACAAAGACAAATGGTGGGATAGCAAAATCGAGAGTATACTGAATTGGAGTGGGTATGAACCTGGCAAAGGGCTCGGCAGGAACCTCCAAGGAATCTCTAAGCCCATAAAACTCAAGAAACATGGCACTACCTTCAGTCTGGGATATGATTACACTTGGGAAGAATTCAATAACTGGTCGCCACCATGGCGCGGTCCTTACTACCCACTAGAGCAGCCAATACCGCATCTGGAGCAGACTTTACAACAGGTTGACATTATTTACAGGTTAGATAAAGAAGAATCACTCGCAGCAGTGAAGAACTTGTTTCTAGAGGACAGTGATATGGACTGTTGCGTCATTCTCGAGGAGGAGGGGGAGGAAGACCCTTCCATACAGGATGTGAGCAGAGGGGCATATCTCAACAATTGGACCATCAGGACAACCAAAGCCCGACGAGCCTCGGGGTAGCAAGGCTAAAACAAGCATTATTCATTGTTTTATTTACTAAATGATTTTCTTTTCGCAATAAGATCTTGAATGTGCAAAACAGTTATTCAATTTATCAAAAGCATTTTGACTCTTCCTATGAATTAACACTTATTGCTATTGTTTTATCTCATTACTTTACTTATACATCATTACTATTACTTGTCTTGATGAACCAACGACTGTGACATGCAATGAGACAACGCAACAAATGGACATCGATTCAGAGGAAGATGACATACCTGATGAGATTGTCAAAAAGGTTGAGAACTTTGAGAATAAACCTAAGTCCAACCTGGACGAGACCAAAATTGTCAACTTGGGGGATACAGAAAATGTCAAGGAAACACGAATCAGCATTCACCTATCGCCATCAGAGAAGAAAGAATACACAGAATTTCTAAAGGAGTATGGGGACATATTCGCCTAGTCGTATGATGACATGACTGGTCTAAGTATGTCCATCGTGGCTCACAAACTGCCAAATGATCCAACATGTCCACCGGTAAAGCAAAATCTCAGAAAGTTCAAGCCTGATATGAGTTTGAAAATCAAGGAAAAAGTCAACAAGCAGATCAAAGCTAAGGTTCTCAGGGTAGTAGAATACCCGACATGGTTAGCCAACATTGTGCTAGTGCCGAAGAAAGATAGGAAGGTCAGAGTCTGTGTCGACTACCGGGATCTCAACCGAGCTAGTCCGAAAGATGACTTTCCTTTGCCAAATATACATATCCTGATTGACAATTGCACAAAGCATGAGCTACAATCATTCGTGGATTGCTTCGCTGGTTATCATCAGATCTGGATGGATGAGGAAGATACTGAGAAAATGGCTTTCATTACGCCGTGGGGAGTGTACTGTTACAAGATGATACCATTCGGCCTAAAGAATGCAGGGGCCACATACATGAGGGCCATGACTACCATTTTCCATGATATGATACACAAGGAGATAGAAGTATATGTAGATGATGTTATTATCAAATTCAAGAAGGCCACTGACCACATGGAAGATCTGAGGAAGTTCTTCAATAGACAACGGAGATACAACTTAAAACTAAACCCCGCAAAGTGCGCATTTGGGGTTCCTACTGGGAAATTGCTTGGGTTCATTGTGAGCCACCGAGGAATAGAACCGGATCCATCGAAAGTCAAAGCCATTCAGGGACTACCACCGCCAAAGAACAAGAAGGATGTAATGAGTTTCTTGGGAAGACTTAACTACATCAGCCGATTCATAGCACAGTCTACAGTTATCTGTGAGCCAATCTTTAAGATGTTAAAGAAGGACACCACTACCAAATGGACTGATGACTGCCAAAAGGCCTTCGACAAAATCAAAGAGTACCTGTCAACACCACTAGTCTTAGTCCCGCCCGAGCCAGGTAGACCTCTACTACTCTACCTTGCAGTGTTAGATGGAGCTTTCGGTTGCGTTTATGGGCAGCATGATGAAACGGAGAGGAAGGAGTAAGCCATCTATTATCTTAGTAAGAAGTTCACCCCGTACGAGGCCCGATATTCTCTATTGGAATGCACCTGTTGTGCCTTGACTTGGGTAGCTCATAAGCTGAGACATTACTTCTGTGCCTATACTACATATCTCATATCAAGGATGGATCCCTTGAAGTATATCTTTCAGAAGCCCATGCCCACCAGCAAGCTAGCCAAATGGCAAATCCTATTGAGTGAATTCGACATTGTTTACGTAACTCAGAAAGCAATCAAGGGACATGTACTAGCAGACCACCTTCCTGAAAATCCCATGGACAGAGGATACGAACCCCTGAAAATGTATTTTCTTGATGAAGAAGTATCATTCATAGGAGAAGACATTGCAGAATCCTATGACGGTTGGAGAATGTTCTTCGATGGAGCAACAAACTTCAAAGGAGTTGGCGTAGGAGCAGTCCTAGTATCAGAAACCGGTCAGCATTATCTGATATTTGCCAAACTCAAGTTCCCCTGCACCAACAATATGGCCGAGTATGAAGCCTGCATCTTAGGGCTCAAAATGGCCATTGACATGAACATTCAAGAGATACTAGTAATTGGAGATTCAAACTTACTTATACATCAGGTACGAGAAAAATGGGCAACCAAGAACTCCAAGATACTCCCGTATCTACATCATGTACAGGAGTTGAGGAAAAGGTTCACGAAGACGGAGTTTCAACATGTTACTAGAGTCCAAAATGAGTTCATCGATGCATTGGCTACCCTATCATCTATGATACAACATCCCGACAAGAATTTCATTGATCCCATTCCGGTGAATATCCATAATCAGCCAGCTTACTATGCCCATGTTGAAGAGGAAGTAGACGAAAAACCTTGGTTTCATGATATCAAGGAATATTTGGCAAAATGAGAGTACCCGGAGCTTGCGAATCCTACTCAGAAACGCACACTTCGGAGATTGTCCAACAACTTCTTTCACAGTGGAGGAATCCTGTATAGGAGGACTCCCGATTTAGGATTATTAAGATATGTCAACACAAAGGAAACATCCAGGCTACTAGAGGAAATTCATGCTGGGACCTGCAGTCCACATATGAACAATTTTGTCTTAGCAAATAAGATACTCTACGCTGGTTACTTTTGGATGATTATAGAAACAGACTGCATCCAGTATGTCCGGAAATGCCACCGCTATCAGATACATGCAGACATGATAAAGGTACCTCCAAGAAAGCTTAACGCAACGAGCTCACCGTGGCCGTTCGTCGCCTGGGGGATGGATGTTATTGGACTAATTGAGCCTGCCACTTCCAATGGACACAAGTTTATCCTAGTAGCCATCGATTATTTCACCAAATGGGTTGAAGCAGCATCTTACAAAGCACTAACTAAGAAAGTTGTGGTAGACTTTGTTCGCGACCACATTGTTTGTCGATTCGAGATTTTAGAGTCAATCATTACTGATAATGGCTCCAACCTCAACAACAACTTGATGAAAGCTATGTGTGAAACTTTCAAGATCAGACACAAGAATTCCACAGCCTACATGCCTCAAATGAATGGAGCTGTAGAGGCCGCCAATAAGAATATCAAGAAGATATTGAGAAAAATGATAGAGAAGCATAAGGAGTGGCACGAGAAGTTATCATTTGCTCTACTGGGGTATCGCACCATAGTCCACACATCAATCAGGGCAACCCCCTATATGCTGGTTTACAGAACAAAGGCTGTCATTCCCGCTGAGGTAGAAATTCCTTCCCTAAAGATCATACAGGAAGCTGAGCTCAACTATGTAGAATGGGCAAAGAGTCATTATGAGCAACTAGCCCTTATAAATAGAAAGAGAATGAATGCAGTTTTCTATGGTCAACTCTACCAGAACATAATGTCCAGAGCCTTCAACAAAAGAGTCAAGCCAAGACAGTTCACACCGGGGCAGCTGGTGTTGAAGAAAATTTTTCCACATCAAGAAGAAGCCTGTCACGACCCAAACCGATGGGCCGCGACGGGCACCCGGTACCTTACTCAACCGAGTACCAATGTAACGTATCTTTCTTATTACATCACCATATACACGTGACATACGGGCCTAATAGGCCAACATAATCATTTATAAACTCAAAACATAGGCCAGCAAGGCCGTACAATCTTTCACGTACACGACATATGTTTACAAGCCTCTAAGAATACATAAATGTCATATAGTTCGGGACAGAGTCCCGCCATACCAAACAATACACATCTAAATCATACTAACCAAATATGCAACTCCGAAGCAAATGGAGCGCACCACCATCTTTCGCTGAGCTGATAGCCTACTTGGAGGGCTCTCGACCTGTCTATCAGGACCTGCGGGCATGAAACGCAGCGTCCCCAGGCAAAAGGGACGTCAGTACGAATAATGTACTGAGTATGTAAGGCACATAAATAAATACATAGAGGACATAGAAGACATATGGAGTACATGACTCAACCCGTAAGTCTGAATAACTTTGTAAATCATAAATTACTTTCAGCGTCATGCATATGCGTATGAATGTCATATCGTACATAGGTATATGTTCCATAACATCATCAGCCTCTGAGGGCATCCCATCATATCATATCGGCCACTGTGGGCAAAGTCATAATCGTATACCAGCTGATCAGGTGGTGGTGCGTATATAACGCCATAACCATTCCCATATCCCATATACATATATATATATATATATACGCGTATATAACGCCGTTTGAATACATACATACATATGCGTATATAACGCCATTTGAATACATACGCATATATGCGTATATAACGCCGTTTGAATCATATTTCAGCCACTGTGGGCAACATCATCATCATATACCAGCTGATCAGGTGGTGGTGTGTATATAACGCCATAACCTTTTCCCATATCCCGTATACATGCATTTACATATATACGCGTATATAACGCCATCTGGTCATAGGTCAGTGCACATGAATGCAGTGCATAAAAAGTACGTCAATAAAATTATTCGGAATGTCATAAGACCATTTTGCCTCTGAGTAATATCATAAAGTAAACTCTTTTCAACTTTCGTATTTTTCTAAGACCCATGAACAGATGATAAAATATTATGACACATGAGAATTAAAGAACATAGATATTTCTATTACTTCTATGAGTAGAGTCACTTATGGAATTTGTGCATTTGCACGTTTCATTCATATCGTATGGATCATGCCAAAAGAAAGAAGAGATAGCCTTAACATACCTGTTCCGCGAAATTTTAGAACGAAATAAAACTTCTGCTTCAGTGAAACATGTTGAATAAGATTTTACTGGAATCCTTTGAAATTTTTGAAACGAATTTGTTCCTGCTCTTCACGTCTTTGGTGTAGTATAACAATAGCTTTTACCTTGTAAATGTTTCTTGCTTTAGAACTTAACGTTCTTGGTTTCAATTTTCTTAGGACTTGGTTTCAAACCAAATTCATGAATTAAAGGCTAAAGACAAATGGTCTAATTGGTTATGTTTCTTACTAAGACTTTCCAAGTCTTATGTTTCTTTAAGACAAATTGTCTAGTTGGATAAGACTCAGTTATGTGTAGTGAGTCATTCCTTAATTAGTGGCCTTGTGCCACGTTTCTTTAGGCATAATTAGTTAAGTTTTGTCCGCTTATTAGATAACTGGGTAATGTTCTGTTACCCGGTAATTAATCAATTACCCGCATAATTTAAAAAAAATTCATAAATTCTATTTATTTTTAAAATACTTCATATATACTTTATTTGTTATATTGTCATGGTCATATGGTACCTTGCATGGTACTAGTTCATATTTATCGGGTATTATCGCTCGACCCATATTTTATTCCAAATTGGCCACTTTCAACGAAACTCGTTTTCTTTAATCCGTGTACCCCTTTATCCTTCATAACACTTATTTAACGCTTGTTATAAATAGTGTAAGTACGTTAACGTCAAGATGATCCCATTCTCGAGTCTTACATCGGTTAACTGAAAACGAAATTTTAACGTACAATACTTCAGGGTGAAACATCGTCTAACTTAATACTGTGAAACGTGACATCACCGTTATGTAATGCTGTAGGACGTGACATCTCACTTCCGGGCTCTCATTAATTTATTTATGGCGTATTTTCATGTACGAAAATATGGGGTGTAACATCATTCCCCCCTTTGGACCATTCGTCCTCGAATGTTGACTGATGTGCTTATCGTTCTCATATCCCATAGCTCTTGCGAATACTTTAGTAGTCCTCTTGCCATCTAGGCAACTGTTCTGTGAATAAGTCCAAAAGCCAGGGTATTCCCCCCTTTAGGCCTCTTTCCCATGCCATGACTTGTGATCAAATACTTTCCAATCTCATAACTGTTGCTACCTCCCATCATGCAGCTCCTACGATACAGACCATGTACGTGTCCTTATGCAACTCTTCTTTCCTTTTTCCTCTAGTTTTTAGCCAATCCCGAAGTTCTTTTCTTGGTATTTGTCGAACTTACGAATACTGCTATATCTTATTTTGTAGACATGGTTATCCATTCGTATGACTTTACTGCATCTACATAGGTCATACTATACCATAACACTTACCTCGATTTCTTGTTACTGAGGTCTGCTACCATATCTCAGGTTACTTTCATTGCTTATCTCGTACATATAAATCTATGTCCTCTAATGCCTCCACATTACTGTTCATCTTTAAGAATGACGGCTTAATCTCTTCTCATACTTTATGACTTTTATCAATCCATTATTGATTCACCCAATTTTGATCCATAGTCCACCCTTGATAACTTAACATTTTATGTAATATTACTGCTAGGATTCATGTTTTATCGAGGAACATCTGAAATGATTAGTTTGATCCACCTGGGGCGATACCCTGCTTTCATAACCGTATCTCATGGCATCCCAATGTGATTTACTGATGTAGGTATTTTAATCTCGTACAATCCATGAAATCCTCTTCAATCATTACTCACTCGAAAGCCTAAACGTCATCCTTTATCCATCACAATTATACATTCATTGTACTATCAGGGCAGCATTCCATCTTTTCTAAATGCTACTAGTCTTAGACTCCTTTGAGTTTATTCAGGCTATACTGAGCTTTCTATAACTTATAGAAACCATCAGCTCTTCTTGTTTTCATGGGCTTAATCCCGAGGACTTATCCATTCTCGTCACCTTCTTACTCGCCTTTTCTTATCCTTGTTCTTGTCTTCCAGAACTCTGTATCTTTGCCATTCCTTATCTTGCGACCTACAGATATCTGTTTATACTACTCGCAACTTTTATTCAACTTGCTTGCACCATTGATCTTCTTATGTTATTCTGGATATCAGGCAAAACATTACATCATTTCTCACTCTTTTTTTTACTCCCTTACTTAGGTTTCTCGATCTTGAGAAACCATAGGCTGTGAGATATGTCACTGTCATTCCTGGATATTGAATCCCAACACATCTAGCCTTTTATCCGATGTATGGACTATTCACATACTCTGCCTTTGAGTATCTCACACATTGTTCACCTCTCCTTCTTACCTTAAAATCTCACATTGTATCTTCTCTCTCTTTCATGACCTCCCTTCCACATAGGTACAATTCACGTCTATACTTGAAGCTCTATT
Organism: Nicotiana sylvestris; assembly: GCF_000393655.2. Classification (NCBI taxonomy): domain Eukaryota; kingdom Viridiplantae; phylum Streptophyta; class Magnoliopsida; order Solanales; family Solanaceae; genus Nicotiana; species Nicotiana sylvestris. The sequence goes on along the minus strand of NC_091064.1, from coordinate 148,490,049 downwards.
ATAATTTTTTTACACCTTTGGTGCATACACAATCCGGTGGGAGCTTCGTACTGACTTTTTATGAGGCTGGTACTTCTTCTAACTGGCTTCCTTGTAGAGCCATTATAGATTATAGTCGTTGTGTTGTTTCTATTGAACTTCTGCTATTAAGAGCTATTCTGTCATCTTCTCCAGCACAACTTCTATAATTTTTCTAGGTCCAATAATCAGATTCCTGATTTACTTCGGTGATGTAATTCTTTAGTTTCCTCTTCCTTCTGATTAGTCTTTACATAGGCTTAAGCTATCTTTCGATCTGTGGCTCATGGTATTAGTTATTACCTTAGCCTTTCATGGGTGTTATGGAATACCCATGATACCATCATCCAACAATTCAATCCTTTTCTATAACCTGAACTTAATTCCTTCTCTTCAACTTATACCAGAGCCTTTTACGGCTGTATGATTGCCATATATATGCTCCATGGATAATTTTCTAAAATCTTGAGTGCATAATAACGTGACTAACTTGGGATCATTGATCAAATAATTCCTTTCGTTCCTTCTCATCTTTCTTTTAACGTAAGCTTTTACCTTTCCTTATCTTTTTTCCTCCTTGTTGCGTGTATACTTTGCTTAGCTTAGTCTCCCACGCTTGCCGGAATTTCCGTACAACTCATATGATCTTCGAATATTTCTTTTGATTTTTACTTCTCGTTCACTACCCACGGTAGATCCCTTTTTCTTATGGAGGACGTACAATGTTGTTGTGAAATTATTGTTGCAAGACCATTTTCTATTTAGGTCACTATGCTTAGGTTGAAGCCTTTTTCCTCATTTCCTCAGCTAGTCCTTCATTGTAGTACTTAGGGAGCATTCTCTGACTCTTGTATAGCTGTGGGCTTATTACATTGTATACTCGACGGACCTCCTAATGTCCGTTCTTGCCTATACCTATCCGTAGTTACTTACCTCCATGCCCTGGAGCTTGTGGGTTGCTTTTAAACTTATATTTTGATTGTCTTCCCAGTGGCACTCTCTTTTATTTCCATAGAACTCGTACAATATCCTTTTAACTTCCCCATACGAACATATCTCAAGTATTATAATGTCATACTGCGAGGCTGAATTCCCTATGTTGGGGTTCATTCTGTTTATCTTGCACGATCTATTGATTTTTTTGTAACTTCTTGTCTAGTAATTATTAGGCTCTTCCTAAATCAACTACTAACTATTCGTTGGCCTATTCTCATATCCATATTCATGTAATCTTTCTTGGGTTATTTCCTCTATCTTGAATTACCTCACGTACTGGCTCCTTATCTATCAACGGCATCCCGGGCAGGAACCCCTACTTCCTTTTCTTGACGTCGTGCTTACATAATGTTCTGGAACCATAGAATATCTTTAACATTTGATCATATCATCCCTTTCTCATTTTTATCGCATTCTTCCTTTATCATTCACTTAATTCTGACTTAATGCCACATCATTCCATACTCACGACGGTGACACTTAGTGTAACTGGCTCATACATTCCCTTAATATTAACTTTGCTTCCATTGCTTGCTTTAGTGAAGCGTCTTCCTGAATGATCATTCTCAGAATTTCTCATGAATCTTCTTCTGTTGTCCACTCTATTACCGCCGGAACGAAATCTAAAATTACCATTATGCTGAGTACTTTCCAATCATTCAGTCCCTAATTCATATTTAGTTTATCTTGTTTACCAGCCCATACTAATTTCTATTACTTTGGGGATTAACTTTCCCCTCTGGTAGTCGTGTTGGAGTCACGAACTTATTTCTCGAAATGAGGATATAACCTTATGGCCTATACTCTTTTGTTGTCTTAAGGCCCATCACCTTTCGTCTCTTCCTTCATTTGACCATAGGTTCTGTAACACTCTACCGTTTTCATCCACGTGTCATACCTTATTCATAATGCTTCCTTATCTAGCTTCTCATTACTCTGCTAATATATTTTTTTTGCATATCCCTTTTCTTGTGAAAACTTTAATACGATATTCTTTCGCTTTTAGCTTTCCTTTGCTCCATCCAGTGGCTCTTCAAGTTACTTAACGTTTTCGCTTTACTAGGGACGCGAGCCACACTAAGGTAATATTTATCCCTTCAAGGCTTATAGTGCAAGTCTTTATAGTACTCATATCTGGCTGCACTACTTTAGAGTGCACCATCTAGGTGTCTCATAAAGAGATCTATTAGCATATTTGCAATATCCCACAGAAATGTCAACTGACGAAACCAATTCATCCATCATATCTTCTTATACTACTTCTGTTAATCCCTATAGGGCATATCTGGATTGGGTGCGACCAATTGTATATACCTCTGCTACCATTGACTATAACTCAAAAGGCTTATGTTCCTCTGCCTCAATTACAAGTGTTGTTAGCAGGCATCATCTTATAACGAATAAAATAGAATTTCAGAACTTGGATTCTTATAAGTGAGCTCTACCACACGATCTAGAGTAAGAAGAAAGAGTGACAATCCTAAATGCCCTGTAGCCTCCTGCTTATAAGTGTGGTACACGACACACCCATAAACAAGACTCTACTAGACACGGCTTGTAGACTCCCTAGGACAGAACTGCTCTGATACCACTTTTGTCACGACCCAAACCGATGGGCCGCGATGGGCACCCGGTACCTTACTCAACCGAGTACCAATGTAACATATCTTTCTTATTACATCATCATATACACGTGACATACGGGCCTAATAGGCCAACATAATCATTTATAAACTCAAAACATAGGCCGGCAAGGCCGTACAATCTTTCACGTACATGACATATGTCTACAAGCCTCTAAGAATACATAAATGTCATATAGGTCGGGACAGAGTCCCGCCATACCAAACAATACACATCTAAATCATACTAACCAAATACGCAACTTCGAAGCAAATGGAGCGCACCGCCATCTTTCGCTGAGCTGATAGCCTACTTGGAGGGCTCTCGACCTGTCTATCAGGACCTGCGGGCATGAAACGCAGCGTCCCCAGGCAAAAGGGACGTCAGTACGAATAATGTACTGAGTATGTAAGGCACATAAATAAATACATAGGGGACATAGAAGACATATGGAGTACATGACTCAACCCGTAAGTCTGAATAACTTTGTAAATCATAAATTACTTTCAGCGTCATGCATATGCGTATGAATGTCATATCGTGCATAGGTATATGTTCCATAACATCATCAGCCTCTGAGGGCATCCCATCATATCATATCGGCCACTGTGGGCAAAGTCATAATCGTATACCAGCTAATCAAGTGGTGGTGCGTATATAACACCATAACCATTCCCATATCCCATATACATACATATATATATATATATATATATATATACGCGTATATAACGCCGTTTGAATACATACATACATATGCGTATATAACGCCATTTGAATACATACCCATATATGCGTATATAACGCCGTTTGAATCGTATTTCAGCCACTGTGGGCAACATCATCATCATATACCAGCTGATCAGGTGGTGGTGCGTATATAATGCCATAACCTTTTCCCATATCCCGTATACTTGTATTTACATATATACGCGTATATAACGCCATCTGGTCATGGGTCAGTGCACATGAATGCAGTGCATAAAAAGTACGTCAATAAAATTATTCGGAATGTCATAAGACCATTTTGCCTCTGAGTAATATCATAAAGTAAACTCTTTTCAACTTTCGTATTTTTCTAAGACCCATGAACAGATGATAAAATATTATGACACATGGGAATTAAAGAACATAGATATTTCTATTACTACTATGAGTAGAGTCACTTATGGAATTTGTGCATTTGCACGTTTCGTTCATATCGTATGGATCATGCCAAAATAAAGAAGGGATAGCCTTAACATACCTGTTCCGCGAAATTTTAGAACGAAATGAAACTTCTGCTTCAGTGAAACATGTTGAATAAGATTTTACTGGAATCCTTTGAAATTTTTGAAACGAATTTGTTCCTGCTCTTCACGTCTTTGGTGTAGTATAACAATAGCTTTTACCTTGTAAATGTTTCTTGCTTTAGAACTTAACGTTCTTGGTTTCAATTTTCTTAGGACTTGATTTCAAACCAAATTCATGAATTAAAGGCTAAAGACAAATGGTCTAATTGGTTATGTTTCTTACTAAGACTTTCCAAGTCTTATGTTTCTTTAAGACAAATTATCTAGTTGGATAAGACTTAGTTATGTGTAGTGAGTCATTCCTTAATTAGTGGCCTTGTGCCACGTTTCTTTAGGCATAATTAGTTAAGTTTTGTCCGCTTATTAGATAACTGGGTAATATTCTGTTACCCGGTAATTAATCAATTACCCGCATAATTTAAAAAAAATTCATAAATTCTATTTATTTTTAAAATACTTCATATATACTTTATTTTTTATATTGTCATGGTCATATGGTACCTTGCATGGTACTAGTTCATATTTATCGGGTATTATCGCTCGACCCATATTTTATTCCAAATTGGCCACTTTCAACGAAACTCGTTTTCTTTAATCCGTGTACCCCTTTATCCTTCATAACACTTATTTAACGCTTGTTATAAATAGTGTAAGTACGTTAACGTCAAGATGATCCCATCCTCGAGTCTTACATCGGTTAACTGAAAACGAAATTTTAACGTACAATACTTCAGGGTGAAACATCGTCTAACTTAATACTGTGAAACGTGACATCACCGTAATGCAATGTTGTAGGACGTGACATCTCACTTCCGGGCTCTCATTAATTTATTTATGGCGTATTTTCATGTACGAAAATATGGGGTGTAACAAAGCCAAAGGGAGTTCTCTCCCAACTGGCAGGGTTCATACATGGTTCACCGGGTTTTGATAGGAGGAGCCCTCATACTTGCAGAAATGGACAGAAAAGTGTGGCCAAAGCCGATTAATTCAGATGCAGTCAAGAGTTACTATGTGTAATCTTTATGCTTTCCTTATATGATGTAAATTGAACTACGCTTGACCTAATTCCCGTTTAAGAGGGGATATGTAGGCAACCCTATGAGTTTGGTCACAATTCAATAAAATTTCATTTCCCCCCGCAATTGGAAACTGGGGCAGAATTTTGAGGGGGACCCTCAAAATTCCGAAGTAATTTCAGCCGATCGCCGCACGAACAACAGTCAGAAATGTCAACCCATCAAACTGGGGTAGAATTTTGAGGAGGACCCTCAAAATTCCATAGCAGGAGAGGTTGTAATGTCCTGAATTGCGTCACAGTCGTCGGTTAATCTAAAAGCTATTTGAATTATACAGTTATGTCATACTTTTACAAAATCATGCACGTTTATTATTGAAACTGCTTTGTCAATGCTACCCCAATAATACCGACGGTATCACCAGATCAAAGCCGAACGAGTCAAGCAAGGCCGGAGGGGATACTAACTAACTTCCCCCCTTGCAAAACTCACGATTTTTCCTTGGATGCAAGCACTAGGATTGCAAAATCATTATACATACTGTACGCCCATGGAACAAACTTGTTCAAGAATACGACTCTCCGAACCGTTGCACTTGCCAACATTTTCTATCAACACGCACTAGTGATGTCCCGTATGTCACAATGCTCCCAGTAATCACAATGCTGCAATCTTCTATCAGCTAAGAAAACTCTGCTATCATTTGATTTCTTGCATAAGGCCACTATTCTGCCTTCCAAGACTAAACGGTGTGTCCATCTGCATCTTCATTGCATAAGGCTACTATTTTGCCTTCCGAGGTTAAGCTCTACCTCCATCTGCATTTGCATTCTTGCATAAGGCTACCATTCTGCCTTCCGAGACTAAACGCTGTCTCCATCCGCATTTGCATTGCATAAGGCTACCATTCTGCCTTCCGAGACTAAACACTGTCTCCATCTGCATCTGCATTGCATAAGGCTACTATTCTGCCTTCCAATTTGCATAAGGCTACCATTCTGCCTTCCGAGACTAAACGTTGTCTCCATCTGCATTCTTGCATAGGGGCGAGGTTAAGCTCTACCTCCATCTACATTCGCATCTTTGCATAAGGCTATCATTTTGCCTTCCGAGGCTAAGCTCTGCCTCCAATTTTCTTCGAAACTAAGCGCCATCTCAAGTACTATTTATTTCGCTTTTCTTACGGGCCTTCTCTGCCCTTCAATTCGCAAAACTAAGCTCTGTCTTGTCCGCATCATACTACTGCATCTTTCATGGGCTGAAAAATTACCAACTCATCCAAAGGCATCATCGTTCGGAGGCACCATCTTCATAGCCCGATAACACCATGTCATGGCCTGAGGATCTCTTTCAATCTTTTGCATATCATTATTCAAAGGCGTTATGGTTCGGAGGCACCATCCTTATAGCCTGAGAACATTATTTCATGGCCTGCGAATCCTATATCATATGCTTCATGGCCCAGGACATCATGGTCTAAGGACGTCATCCTAACCGTCCAAAGACAACATTCATGGTCCAACGGGAATTTGCATCATGTTTAAATTTATGCATTGTATACACTTGTATTGCTTCTATTTGCAGGTAAGACGGTGAGCGACGACCATCCCGGCAGGAGCGATCCCGCTCCAGTGACCGTAGCCATATCGAACCTAACCATTCCCGTAAGACCTCTCGCTCACCCGGCCCTAGATACTGCGTCCGTTTTTGGAAGGTCTTCATCGGCATACTCCGCCGATGGATCCTGAACTACATGCGGCTTGATTCCTGTAAAACCACGGATATGTAGGTAGCTCAGAAGCCAGGGTGCGGCCTAACTTCTTCAAACCATTTCGTTCGGTCAAAATTTGCCATCATTTCTTTACCCGAAAACTCTCTCATTCTTCCCGGGTAAAGAGGGGCAGCTGTTGATACCCAATTTTTCCCTATATATATTTCAATATGAAAAATAACTTCAAAATATCATATATATGCATATATAAGCATGTTCAAGTGTTTTATTATTTTTCCCATACTTTTAAAGGTTTAAATTGATTTATTTTCTCCTTTTTATCCATAAAATCCCCAATAATTATTTTCAAAATTATTGTTTTGATAACACTTCTATTGTATTTCTATATATATATGCCAAAATATGTCTAAAGTAATTTTACATATTTTTATAATTTTATTTAGTATTTTTAAAGCTAGATTGCACATAATTGCAATACTAGCCTTTTTAAGATTTAATTATGTTTTATATTCATAAAATTCGATCCTGTATTTTTAAATTGCTAATTGTATATTTTAAATCATTTAGTACTTTAATTTATTTGTTCAGAAACTATTTACTATTTTTCATAAATTAGAAAGGGAAAACTGGCTATTTAAATAACAGCCCCTTTTGTATTTCAATTATAACCTAAATCGGACCCCAATTCCCCAGCCCAATTTTTAATTAAAATCTACCCTAACCCAATTTTAACCCAAGCCCAAACCGGATCCCCACCTACCCCGTTCAATCTGGACCATTGATCATTCAGATCAACGGTCCCCATTCCACCTGCCATAATTAAACCCAAAAGACCCCCTAACCTAATTCATTTCCCACCGACCCGCCGACCTTGAATCCCCTTTTCTCTAAAATTCTCTCTGCAATCTCACTCAAACCCTAGCTGCCGCCACCCAAATCAACCATAATCCCCTTAGATTCTCACTCAATCCATGGACTCTCATGGCTGTTTGAGATGTATACCGGTCTCCTATGTCTACTGGTTGCCTGTTTTCGCGATTTCATGGAAAATCTCGGAGAGATCTAGTCCAGACCTTGCTCAACTTCTATCCATGATCTCTTTCCGGCCATCCATGGCTGTTCGAGTCAGATCTATGACTTTTCCGGCTAGATCGGTAACTTTTCGAATTCTTCTCACTTTTTCTAGGTTCTCCGAAACCATAACTTTAAAGATTTTTTAATTTTCTTTTAGATCTGTCTTAGATTTGTGTATGTTGTGAACCTTTTGGTGTTTTCCTCAAAGATCTCTCCGATTTTTAAAAGCAACTCTCCGTCTTCAAGATTAGGATTTCTTAAAATATTTCTCCTCTGATTTTCAGTATTATCTTATGATTTTACTATGTTTAAATGGTTTGATTATGTTTTTCTTCTACCTGACTCATCGTGTTGAAAACCCTAAGTATCTTCGCTTTTTTCCGAGGTCCTGGAATTGTCCTTGTTTATTTTGTATGTATACCTGTTTGATTGGGTTCTTTATGGTTAGATCCTTTTTCTTTGTTTATCTTAACTGATTCTGAGTTCTCACCGCTTTAAACTGAACTTTCTCAAAACCCTAATTTCTTAAAGTTTTTCTTCACTTATTACTGTAAGTTTAAAGTCTTTCTTTACTTGTTTCTGACCTTCTTTACCTGTTAGTTTGGCTTTCTACTATGGCTCTATGTGTTAGCCATGACTACTTGACTCGTTGATTACCATGCTTCGAGTAGTCCTTGGCCTATTCAAATCGCTTCTGAATGTTTATGCTCATCTAGTTTGCTCCTTTTTGTCAAAAGTTTGACCCTGCATGTCTGATATTACTGTTCATTCTTTTTTATTTATATGTCGAAGTGCAGAATCATGACTCCTTCTTGATTGATCTTGATTTCCTTAAGTTACGGGTTAATTGCAAGGTTTTCATATAAACTCCTAATTTTAGTCGTTTGTTTAAAATTGATTGATTCCCTTCCTTTATTTGCTGTGATGTTTCACCCCTGCTGAATCCCTTCCCCAAATTAAGTATATTATGTACCTAGACTCAATTATATGCCCTATACTTTTACTACCCCTTATATGGTAAAAATCAATCTTTCTCAAACTGATTCTCTTTCCTTAATTATCCCTATAGTATCCGTTTGAGCTGTAACATCTTGTTTAAGGGGAAGTACTTATATTAATTGATTCTGATGATGATTATTTCCATATTTGTGTTAAACCTTTACTTGTTACCTTATTTTCCACTTCTTTTCAAAGCTATAAATACCCTACCCTCTCTTCTTTAAAGACACGAACAATTGAGTTCAGAACACACACTTACACACTCAAACTCTCTCTTTCTCTACTACTACTTGTGCTACTGCTTTATCTAGCCGGCTGAAAGCCAAGGGTAGACTGTGGAGCTCTGATTGCTTTACCTTTTTATGCACTTTGCTTCTTCAACTGGTATGTTCTTAGTTTAAATACTGAAACTCAACGCTATGTGTTCCCTTGTTTGTCAACCCTTGTCTCTTTCTGCACTAACTTAATGGCTCATGCTGTTAAATGGTGCTTCTTGTTTACTACTTCACTCAACATACTCAAAATTCTTCCCTCCTTTGTTCAAATGTAATTAGCATGTTTACTTGTTCATGTTCATGTCCCTCAACTAGCATGTCTTCTAATGCACTTGATTCATGACTAATTATGTGTTTCTAATTTGGGTCCTCTATGTCCCCCAACCCCTACTTCCCTGTTTGTAACTGCTTAAGCTGTACTACCCTCTGAACATATTCTGTATGTGTTGATTGTTGCTCCTATCCCCTGTCCCTTTCAAAACGGTTTTCCCTAAGCAGCTCTTCTGTTGCTGTTACAAGTTTATTTCAAACCAATCATTTTCAAAACTATTTTCCAACTCAACTCTCTTAAATCTATGTCAAGCACTCTCACACGCACTCTTAGAACATTAGGTTCTGCCCCTCTTACGTGAGCCTTGCTTTGGGACCCTTAAGCTCCATCTGAACTTGGACACATAAGAGCTGGCCCTTCCACACTGCACTTACTCTTGGTTATGCAATCTGCGTGTGAGCACTGCCGGAACTCCTTGAGGTCCTTAGGGAACTCTGACACACCCAGATATGAGAAAGGCTTTGGAACAATATTGGAATTTGAGGTGGTTTATTACATAACTCAGAGAGGAAGTCAAAATCAGGCTTCCTGTAGTTGTAACTTCTTACTTTTCATTTCTTATGTAATTCTATAATGGTCTGTAATAATTTGTAAACAAGTATTGGGGTGGATAGTGAAAATAGATAGGGAAATATGCATGCTATAGTTGTTAAAGGGTAGAAAGTATGTCATTAGGTTTATATTCTTAATTGTGCAATAGAAACCATGTTTAGGATTCATATACGCATTAGAAAACCATGTTCTTAGGACCTATGTTTTTTGCTTCAGCACTTCATTTATTAGTCCATACTTTATGTCTATCACTTAGAAATCCTGCTCCTAGGGCAATAATAGCACTGGTATAAAAAGCTGTTATTTCAAAAATTTTGCAACTCTTGTGTACACTTAGAAATCATGCCTTAGGGATTCTGTTTTCAACAACCTTGCAATTTGCATGTGCATATTAGATACCATGTTCTAGGATCCTGTTTGCATTTTTGTTTAAGAAACACCTAGTTAACTACTGATTCACGAAAAGGGTAGTAGAGTAATCATTTTCACATTGTGATATTTTCTGAATAAAATTGGCAACAATCTCTACAACTAGAACAACATGTTTTAGGTAATAAAATAATCTCAAACTGTCTTAATAATTTGGAACAACTGCTGCATCTCGCTTTACGCCTAGGCAAGCCCTAGGTAATAGCTTAAATAAAACTGGAACTGCCTTTTGTTTAATTGTCAACTGTTAAAATCAGTAGGCAAACCTGATTCGGACTTCTTTTTTGAGTCATGTAATAAATCTGGTTCTGATGTTACCACTTAAACACCCTGCTTAGGATTTTAAATTCAGACCTTAACTGTGTATAAGTCATGCTGTCTATGTGCCTTATTTGTGGAGGTATAATTGAGCCTTCTGCCTGTTTTCTGTGTTTTCCCCCTTTTAAATGCAGTCCTACTTGTTCTGTATGTCGCCTTAGTATTTTTCCTTTAAACCTGAGGGTCTGCCTAGAACCTCCTTATAGGATAAGAGTCCTATATTCCTCCAGGACTGATAGGAAGGGATGGGTAGCAACATGCAATAAGAGTCGAGACCAACCTTCGATTTAGTTACCTTTACGGGGTGGGAAAGGGTAGATATGGATATGATGACTGGTGCGCTAATACCACGTGTATCCCCTCTTTTGAGGAGTGTCATACCGGGTATTGCATCGATGTGATCCATATTACAAATAAACCTAGGACACCCCTTTACATTCATAGGCATGCTTAGATTGTAACTCTTTTCAAAACCTTGCTTTCATTAGTCGCTTTCAAACACTTGCAGACTTAAATCCCCTATTATTTGAGCCCTACTTGCTAATTGCACAAATTCACAAAAAACTGTCTGGCCGAGAACCATACTAGTGGATCTTGAGGGGTGCCTAACACCTTCCCCTTAGGATAATTTCAAGCCCTTACCTATCTCTGGTTATCAAACATAGTTGTAGATAAACCCTGTAGGTTCCCTAACGCAGCTTAAAAATCGTTAGGTGGCGACTCTTCAAAAACTCTATACCCAATTCCCAAAAGGAAATGAGTCATTACACACCGTGAATGTCGAAACCTGGACTCCTCTCCGCGGAGGGAAAAAGGGGGCGTGACACATATATGTATCACCCCCGCATGTAGCAAACAATGACAAATAGGAGGAAAAATTCCCCCAACAAAGCTAGGAAAAACACTTATCTCGATCCGGCTAACTCAGCAGTCAACTTAGCCTTTTCCTCTACAAATTCGCCTCCGCTCGACTCAATCTAGCCAATGACGACTTGAATAAACCACCCGATACAAGAGAAAACAATTTCAATTAGTAAAGCTATGATTTTTATTCAATTTCTAAAAAGTCAACAAAAGTCAACCCCCGGGCCCGCCTGGTCAAAACTCGGGTCCAAAGGTAGGTCTTGAATACCCATATCCCCATGAGTCTAAATATGTGTTTTGTTTTCAAATCTGAGTCTTATTCGACTCCCAAATCTCAAATTTTTATTTTTCAAAACTTTGACAAAATCCCCAAATTTTTCCATAGTTTTCCTATGAATTTGATGTTAAATCTTGTATAAAATTATGAAATATAGTTGAAAATTGATTAAAGATACTTACCCAATGATTTGGCATGAAAATCCCCTCTCAAAATCGCCTCACCTCGAAGCTAGGGTTCAAAAATATGAAAAAATAAAGCAAAAACTCGGAATTCTCAGCACCTAACATGCTGCAGATGTCGCATTTGCAAACAAAACTTCTCATTTCCCAGTGAATAGTGTTGTTGCAATTGGCATATATGGTTGGCAATTGCGGATGAACAGTGTTGCACCAAAAACCAGCAAAATCCAAACTTCTCCGAAATGATCCAAAACCACCCCGAAACTCATCCTGAACCTTCCGGACACAAACCATATATGAATTTCAATCATAAAATACGCTACGTACCTGCTCGCGCACTCAAAATACTGAAAATAGGTCGTCTTAACCCGATATTGACCATGGTCAAACTCCCAAGTTTCTTAACTTTACTAGTCTCTCAACCAATGATCCAAAAATACACCCAAGCCCCTCGGGACTCCAAGCCAAAAGTGCACACTAGTCTAAAAATATCATACGAACTAGCTCGCATGATCAAATCGCTAAAATAACACCTAGAACTACGAATTGGACACCAAATCAAATGAAATTTTCAAGAAAGCTTTGAAATCTCTATTTTTACCACCGGACGTCCGAATCACGACAAACGACTCCGTTTCCCACCAAATTTCACAGATAAGTTAAAAATATTATATTGGACCTGTACCAGGCTCCGAAACCATAATATAGACCCGAAATCAACAATGCCAAACATTCAATCAATTCTTAAAAATATTAGATTTTTTAGACTTTTAATTTTCAATAAAAACTCATAACTCAAGCTAGGGACCTCATAATTTGATCCGGACATACGCTCAGATCCCATATTTCAATACGGACCCACCGAGCCCGTCAAAACATGGGTCCGAGTCCATTTATTCAAAGTCAACTAAAATTAACTTTTTAGGCAAAAATTCTTATTTTTATCAGTTTTTTTGCATATAAGCCTCCCGGGTCAATACCCGGACTGCGCCCACAAATAAGGGAAGGCTAGAATAAGGGTTAAAAGGCTTCAAAACACAGAGTTTGGCTCTAAATTACCGAGCGAAGTGTAGATACTCAAAATGACCAGTCAGGTTGTTACAATGATATGAAACGATTCGAGCATCGATTTTCCTGAGCCCCTAGCGATGAATTCATGCTCGTGATGTAGGAATTTTCATAGATCGAAGCATCCTGTCAGTTTGTCTCCCCAAAAGTATTGAATGTACCGCTGGTCCATTTCCCCAAAAGTATTGAATGCGTTGTCGGTCCATTCATCGTTGTCTCTCTATAAATAAGGGGTTACTTGGCTGAGCAAACTATACTCATTCCTTCTTCATCAACTTTTAGCCCTTTCCCTTCTCTATCTCTTCCTCTAATCCCCTATCTTTATGGTTCAAATCTGTGACCACAAGGTCATATGGCAGCAATTTTACCAGTTATGCCATGGCTCCCTTTTTTCAAAGTTTTACCCCACTAAGTGGGTATATACTGGGTTGTTGTTGTTGTTTTTGTCGTTGTTGTTGTTGTTGTTGTTGTTGTTGGCTCGAGACAACGAGAGAGGGGTACCAAAATCTTCCTATATCAGAAGATATGCGAACTTTATACTACTGCTCATCTCTCTTAACTTCAACCTAGTGTGGCACTTCGTTCCCTTTACTTTCCATGGAATGAGGTGACACTATCATCTACTAACTTTTGCATCCCACACTGGTACGTCTCAAGAAGTGGCTTCACAATAGTTGTGCTGACAAGACCCATACTCGCCAAGTTTTTCACCATGCCAAAATTTCCTCGGAAGATCGAGATGGAGTCCTTGAGGAGGAGGTTCTCAAAGATATCACTCTCGAGGATATGCCCCATAAAGTAGATTAGATTCTTGTCTTTTTGTTTTTGCTTCTTTATTTCTGTGTAAGGTCCCCTCGTGGGTTTTGTAAACATTTTTTGTTAGTATAAGAATTTCTCCATTTTATCTTCGATTTGTGTGGAATTTCATTCTGCCTTTGTTTATGAAGGATCCGAGTGTATAACTCTAATGATTAGTCTGAATACTGGACCTGGAACATAATAAACCCTTAGGTTTTAATCGACTAACACCTCTTAAGGTTCTTTGTTAATCCTCGAGCTAATCTTTGATTGATTCGATGCGAGCTTGCGACACTGGGGCTCCTGAGTCCGAGTTGAGTGAGAATAAGGTCTTGAATTTGAAATAAATTTAACTCTTTTAGGCTTCGTAGATGGCCTCCGAGTGAGAGTTTTCTCGAACTTGGGTAGCCTTAGGCTTAATAATCGAATGAGTATTTGTTCGAACTCAAAATAAAGTTAACTCTTAGGCTGCACATGCAGTCCCCGAGTGAGAATTCTCTCGAGCTCGGGCAACCCTTGGGCTTAGTAATCGAGTGAGTACTTGCTTGAACTCAGAATGAAATTAGCCCTTAGGCTGCACAGGTAGTCCCTGAGTGAGAATTCTCTCAAGCTTGGGTAGCCCTTGGGCTTAGTAATCGAGTGAGTAATTGCTCAAACTCGGAATGAAATTAGCCCTTAGGCTGCATAAGTAGTTCCCGAGCAAGAATTCTCTCGAGCTCAGGTAGCCCTTGGGCTTGATAATCGCGTGTTCCCAAACTCAACTTGTAGGCTGTCCTTAATGATTTTTGACAAATTAATTTTCGATGCCTCGGTCATGATGCCAATATCATGATATGAGCGGTTGAAGTGACCGAAAAGTCGCATTTTTTTATGATTCCCAAGACCATTAATTGAAGGCGGCTGACGGTCGGCCTTTTGGCTTCCTTAGCACACTTTATAAATAGATAGATTCCACAACCTTACAAACTTTATTCCCATATTGCTTTCAAAGTCTCATTTAACCCTTTCTAATTTCCTTGAGCTCTCCCTTCTCTTTTCTAACAACATTTTTCATTTTCCCGGATCTACCGCATAGAGATGGATAAAACTTCTAAATCTGTTCCTAAAAAGGAAAAAGCTTCATCATCTTTTCGATCGACCAAAGGTAAACTGGTAGTGCCACCTAGTATCGAGGAGTGTACTCCCCCGCCATGTGAAATAACAGACGATTTTAAAATTGAGAGACCTGTCTCGACACCAGGCCGATGTGAGCCCATGTCTCGATATGTTTGTCTAGGGACCGAGGCCGAGCTTAAGCAAGTAAAGGGGGATTGCAAATGAAAAAATAAAGAAATAGTGATTCCTTCCTCCGAGGAGGATATTACCACGTATAAAGCGGGGTACCTAAGCATATACACCTACCCATTTATGTTGGGCCTTGCAGTTCCGGCTCATGGCCTATTAGATCCAGTTATTCTTGACTTTTTCCAACAATACAAAGTGACACTCGGCTAGATCTACCCCTCATTCTAGCGAATCATTTACTTAATCAGGTTCTTCGCGATCCAAATCGAGGGAATGTCCTTCACCCTCGATCATTTGATCAGATTGTATAGTTCCCGACTTTATCGGGAGGGGGGCTTGATAAAGTTGCAATGCCGATCCTTAAAATCTCTGTTTGTTAATATCGATGAGGACAAAGACCGTGGGTGGATGAGCTGGTTTGTCTGAGTCAAGACCTCCGATCTCATTCCTGCTGATTGGATGCTGTTCCCCGAGGAGTGGAACATGAAGCGTGAGTACACCCTGCTTCCTTTTTTTCCTCAACTTTATATTTTCCTTTGTTCTAAACTCTTTATGTTGATGTAGCCGCTGCTTGGTTTCCCGGTGGAGTCCCGGACCTCAAGGGCTGGGACCGAAGCTGGCCTCCGCCTCCCCTTACTTGGAGCGTTATTGGTGAGACTTGGCCAATGGTCTATGGGAGGCAAAAGACCATGGTGAGTTCTTTGTTTGTTTTCTACTGTTTCTGAAACGGGACACTGATCTTGATTTTATATAGGTCTTGGGGATGCCGTTGAATTGTGGTCGGCTCCAGCTGGTGAAGTGGAGGCTTCGAAACCTCCCAAAGAAAGAAAAAGAAGAAGGGAGACATCTGAAAATCCCCTGAAGCCAAAGAAGAGCGTGGCTCGAAAGCCCAAGGTCGACACATCGGCCTTATCTCCGGAAGTGGAGCAACGCCTTCGGGAACATGAGGAGAAGATGATGATTGCCTATTGGTAAATCATAAAAGAAAGAATATCGATGCTTCGAAGCCTATCGAGCCAGTGGCGGTCGATGATGCCCACTCTAGAGCTGAAGAGATCTCCGAAGGGAGTTCGAACAAAGTCCCCGAACCATTGCCCAGAAAGAAGGCACATTGTTTAGGGGATCATTCCGATGGCTAGGCCGAATGTCCTAACCCCGATCCTCTCCAAATAAAAGAAAATGCCCCGAGCGGATCACTCGGGGTAATCAACATGGATGATTCTCCCCTTGGCCCCAAGTTCTCCAAGGGGAAAATATAGGAGGCTGTGAATATGAGATCTTCTGGAGTGCACGTAAACCATGAAGGGCATGACATCTTTCAAGGACGCCTTGCAGGGCTCGAAGACGGCCCCGACCCAGATGCTTTCTTCATTTTTGAACAAGTAAGTTTTTTGTTTTTTATGGCTGCGCCGTTATTTTAGCTGTTCTGAATGTTCTTTCATCCCTCTTTATGAAGGTTGCGGTGCTCCATAAAAGGGCATTTTCCAAGTCCCGAGATAATCTTGTTCGGTGCGAGGCCAAGCTTAAGAAGACTTTGGAGGAGAGGGACGCCGTCAAAGCCTTATATGCTAAAAAGAGTAGGAGATCCACAATCTTCGAGCTGAGTTGATCCGGGTGTGCCAAGATCAAGCCGAGCATGTTGAGAAGGTAAGATAATTCACGAGAGTTTGTTATGTACTCGTTTTGTTTTAGTGGCTGACATCGTTCATTTTGCAGTTAAGTCAGGAAGCCGATGTGGAGGCGCAACTTCGGGAGGAGCTAAGATAAAAGAAGCCAATGACCTAGGGTTGAGGCGAGGTATGGATGATCTCGCTTCTGAGAAGGAAACTCTAAAATATCAGTTAGCTTTGTTTGAATTCCAGCTTCGAGGCGCGAGGGAGGAGAGCCTAGATCAGGGCCTTGAAATAGAGGAGCTTAAAATCATATCTGCTGCTGAGCTGGCCAAGGCCAAATCTGATGCTGCGGCAATTATGGCTTCATATCGAGCCGATGCCGAGGAATCTAATGCTCGGGGTAAGGGAGATCTCTTCCACGGCGGAGGTTAAATTATCATGTTCCCTCGACCATGCTAGACGACAATCCCGGAGGATGACCCTCGAAGAAATACATGCCCACGACTTTGACCTTTTGGCCGATATTGAAGGAAAGAAGGCTTTGGAAGAAGAGGAAGCCGCTCTACTTATCGATGAGGATGATTCAACCAGTGCCTCTGAGGGTGAAAGAGACAGGGATGAAGCCGCCGAGGATGGGGCTCCCCAAGATGCGACTCCTGAAGTTGCGGCTGCTAAGGGTGTGGCCCCGAAGTAGTTTTTAGGTTACTTTATTTTATTTCCTTGTAAGACTTCCTTGTGTAAATATCATCTTTTGGAAATGCGAGGAGGACCTTTATCTTGTATTTGGGTAGTGCTGGTTTTAACATGGCCTGTATTCAACATCACCTTTATTTATGGAAAACTTCATTTGATTGACCGCTTCGAGGATTGGTTTGGGGTATTAAAAACCCTTAGCTCTTTATAATAATTTTTGAGCCGAGTTTAAATAAACTCGTTCTTAGCTCGGGATTTTGTGAACCTCGAGTTCGAATCGAAATGAAAGCGGAGTCTTTGAACTATAAGTTTTAGGCCCTTAAGCCTTTCGAGGTTGGCCCTTATGCTCTTTTACGATTGGCCCTTGGGCTCTTATATATCGGCCCTTAAGCCTTTCGAGGTTGACCCTTAGGCTCTTTTAAGATTGGACCTTGGTCTCTTATATATCGGCCCCTAGGCTCTTTAAGTTGGGCCGATTCGGCCTCTTAGAAAGGCTATATAATTTTTCCCTCATTTCGGCTTAAAAGACTTGGTTGATTATGCCTTAGCATGTATTTTTTGCACCCATAGGTTTTTCGAAGGTTCAATATATCAGAACCTTATTAATGATTTGTTTGTGTAAACATAATCAAACACCTATTAAGGTGTTTCCAAGGGCCAATGTTATCGAAACTCTTGGAATTTTTGAGGGCTGAATTTATCGAAGCCCTTTGTATTTTGCTCTTGCCGAGGGTAGCCTGATTAACCGGATTTTACAAAGTGTTTGAAGGCCTTTTAATTTATAGCAGAAGTCGGACGTCTCCGAGCCGCATTATTTTGCCGTAGCCTTTATTTGATCGTAGTCTTTTGTATAGCCGTAGCCTTTGGGTATCTCACTTGGACGTGTTTCTCGATAACTTTCCGAACTTGTTCGAGAAGTTAAAACCCCGAGAATATTGTCCTTGGCCTTTGTTTTGAAGGGGTTCCTCTTTGAGGTCTTGTTAATTCGAATTTCGGGTGCCTCTTTGAGGTCTTATTAATTCGAATTTTGATGGCAATCCCCGAGTATTCAGGGTGCTTCTTGTTTTAGCTTTTAAGACATTTCCCGTAGGATTGTAAGTGTAGAGCTTGTATGAGACACAAAGTATTTTTGATATAACCTAAATGTTTCTTCAAATAGTCGATACATGCGTACATGTTTAGCTGCTGGGGCTCGACTATTCTATATGGACACAGATCATTTGGCCCATTACAAAGTTTTCCTATCGAGACCCATTTAGGCGTGAAATATTTTTCCCAAAAATGTGACCTTCGAGGGTGATGACCCCCAATATTCGAGGTTGATTGAAAAGAATCCTTGAATACTTGTTGGCCGTTCTTCGGGTAGTATATAGGTGCTTCCTCGTTAAAAACCTTACCGGTAAAACCCATTTGGGACAAAATCCGAGCCAAGGGAAAAAAAGTGCAACGTATGCTCTATAACCTACGGCCTTCATGTAGGAAATGGCATTCTCTAGAGCACGAGCCTTTGAGAGCCTCCATTGTGTCGAGCTTGTAAGTTCCTTTACCAGTGACTCTGAGGTCTTGCTGTCCATGACCATGATATCTCCGAGAAGCTCAGTCGCCCTAACTCCAAGGGAACACCTTTTTGGAATGAGCTTCATGTCGTATTGCCCCAAAGTGTTGACTATTTCCTGCAAATGAATTAAAGTGGTCCTCTGCACACAGGGTCTTAACCAGTCATATCATCAATACAGGTTTAATTATTTTACCTGTTTATCTATCGGGCGAAATCCCTGTCATATCGAAGCAATGCGATCTGTATCGTTAACAAGAAACTAAATGAGTTTTTTCCTGAGAGCGTGGACTACTTCTCGTTCTCAGGTGTACGTTTCCTTTCAGCGGTTGGTTTGGTAACATCAAGCTTTCCTGGAATAGCGAGGGTTCGAGGATCTAGAGAATTCATTTCTTCGCCTCCGATTACCTGTTATTCCGCTTCCGTCGAGGCTCGGGGCTGTGACTACTAATTTTCCACCTACATACCATTGGAGGTCGATGTCTCTGAGGTCAAGGGTCCCGATATCGGCACCACTTCCTTGATCGCAAACATCTCTTTTGTAGCATGTTGTTCTCTGTAGACTATTTTCACTCATTCCTCTGTCGGGAACTTCATTATCTAATGGAAAGTTGAAAGAATTGCCCGCATATTGTGTATCCACGACCTCCGGAGGAGTGCGTTATACCTCATGTCACCTTCGATGACATGGAATCTGGTGTCTTGTATGGTCCCAGCTACGTTTATAGGCAAGATAATTTCTCCCTTCATTGTTTCACTTGCCATGTTGAAGCCATTCAGCACCCGGGATGCAGGTACAATCTGATCTTGCAAACCGAGTTGTTTCACGACCCAAGATCTGATTA
Organism: Nicotiana sylvestris; assembly: GCF_000393655.2. Taxonomy (NCBI): domain Eukaryota; kingdom Viridiplantae; phylum Streptophyta; class Magnoliopsida; order Solanales; family Solanaceae; genus Nicotiana; species Nicotiana sylvestris. The sequence continues at coordinate 148,470,212 of NC_091064.1, read as the reverse complement.
TGTTCGTCGAGCTACCTGGATCCACTAAAACACGTTTAAACTGAATTTTATTTAGAAGGCTAGAGGTTACTAGGGCGTCGTTGTGAGGCTGTGATACGTCTTCTGCTTTCTTGTCGCAAAATGATAGCGCGTCCTCGGGCACAAAGCTCCGAGTCTATTTTTCCTTTGTGATGGACACTTTAGTGCGTTTGAATGTGGATCCCTGTGGGACGTTGGCTCCTCCGATGATCATGTGAATGACATGTTGGGGCCCAAGGGGGCTCCCAACTGGTCATCCTCGACCCTAATTTCCGACTGATACCGATTGTGCACATCTGACCATGTCACAGCTGGATACTCAATCAAGTTTTGCTTTAGCTGTCAAGATGCTATTGAGCTCCTTTCATTCAAACCTTGCATGAAAGCCTGAACCACCCAGTCATTGGAGACCGGGACACGAACTCCCTTAGCATTTCATCATCCCTCTACCTTATCTTGAATACGTCCGATTTTCTTGTGGCCACCTTTATGGCCCCAGCATGTGGTTTTACGAAGGCATCCGCCAACATAGCAAATGAATCAATAGAGTTAGGAGCTAAGTTGTGATACCAAATTATAGCTCCTTTTGATAGCGTTTCTCCAAGCCTTTTCAATAATACTGACTCAATTTCGGCATCATTCAAGTCATTTCTTTTGATCCCACAAGTGTATGAAGTAATATGTTCGTTAGGGTCCATTGTCCCATTGTACATCGGTATATCGGGCATGCGAAACTCCTTGGGAATGGGCATTGGAGCCGCACTCGAGGGGAAAGGTTTTTGTATGAATTTTTTGGCATTTAGGCCCTTCAAAACTAGAGGTGCTCCCGGTATTTGGTCCACCCGGGAGTTGTAAGTTTCCACCTTTTTATCATTGTCTTCTATCCTCTTTTCTCCTGACTCGACTCTTTTAGTCAGTTCCTCGAGCAGTTTTATGATTGTGGGGTCAGTCCCCATGCCGCTTTCATCGGGCCTTTCAAGCACAGATTTGTCTGTGTGTTTACTGGTTCGGCAGTGTTAAGAGTCCTGTTCTGACTCTGAAGTTGAGCGATGATGACTTGCTGAGCTTGCAGCATCTCGAATATTACCTGGAGGCTGACTCCTTCTTCTTCCAATCCTCGTGTTTCCTGGCCTCCAACTTGGGCTTTCCTACGTCCATTCCTTATGGGTCTGTACCTGCTTCTGTGTTTAGAGCATTATGGGAGCTGATATCAGCTATCTCCGCGTTAGGCACTCCCTCTGGGTTTATGGGTGGTACATCGAGCCCTATGCCATTGTTTTCTCCAAGTCCTTCACTGTCATGAGCAGGTGCATTTTGTGCGATAGACATATTTTGGCCTGAAATCAAAAAATCTTTGACAAGAAAAACTGTGAAGAATAACACGTGTTATAAAAAAACTAGCACTAAAATAATCACTATTATCTTTAGCCCTACGGTGGGCACCAAACTGTTTACCCCGAAAAATGTGAGTAACAATTAAAGATAAGTTGTGGTTTTAAAGATACGTGATATATTCTAATACTAGTGATTAAACAAGTAATATTGAACTTAAGTGAGAAGAAATAAAGAACCAAATCAATGTTGCTGAAACATTAGGGGCCTCGAGTTCGTCTATCCAGGGACCTCGAGGTTAGCTGAGACCAAAAAAGTATGAACAATAAAGTAAAGGCAATAAAGCTGAAGAGTAATTGTTGAGCACGTTAAACAAGAAAAGAATAAGAATGTTCTATTGCTGTGAATGATCTGATCTTTACAAAATGATTGGGGTCCCATTTATATAGGAGGATAAAACCCCAATATAGTACCTTGCTCTTAAAGGTAAAGAATCCTATTGGTACATGTGTATAACGGTCTAGTACGGACCTGTACTATTTCGTACAACCCTTATCCTATAATTAATGCCCAGATCCATGTGTCCTTGAGAAATTCCCGCTTTTTCTTGATTGACTTCGAGATTATGCTGTCCTCGATGCAAGCCGTGTCAGGCCTTTGATCAACTTCCTCGAGGTAGGTGTCCCTTATCTGGATCTCCCCCATGCCTCGGGTCTCCCGGACTCGAGCTTATAGCCCAATTTAAGACTCCAAAATTATACTCCTCGATTTTGACCATATACAGATATACCACGTTTCGACTTGAGTAACATTTTGAGTGAAATAACAATAAACAAATAAATATTTTTATTATAAAAATATAATGACTTTGTTTATGTATTTCCAAAAGTTTAATGACCATTTAAGCAATGAGTTGAATTTTATATATAAATTTTTCATAGTAAAATCAATATACAAACTTCCATAAATTACTGTGGACCAAAATGTACTATCTCAAGTTAACATAATCGTCTTTAGTTTCATGTCAAATATTTGGTAAAAAAAAGAAAAAAAGAACTGCCTAGTAAAATAATGTCATGCCCCAAGCCTGAAAAGGCGTGGCCGGCACCCGGTGCCATACTCGGCTTGAGCGTACCACTCTATAACTGTGAACTGTAGAAGGTTAACCCTCAACTTAGGCTGATGAGGCCATATTCTAAATCATCTGAAAATAATGTCTCTCTCATCTGTGGGGGTATAAATACCCAAAAACTGATATATATAACTATGCAGGCCAATAAAGCCGCCATGAACATCTACTGATATACAAAATATACAGGACTCATCTACAAGCCTCTAGAGATAACCGAATTATACCATGGTCGGGACAAGGCCTCAACCTACCCATCAAACTTGTATATATAAAACGGACTCCAAGGTTTAGACTTGGTAACCCGAGAAAGTGGAGCTTACCAACCAAGCTGATGTTTGACTCTGTCTGTTGGGAGGGGGGGGGTCTATCCAACTGTAAATTAAGACCTGTAGGCATGAAATGCAGCGTCCCCGATAAAAGGGATATCAGTACGAAATAATGTACCGAGCACGTAAGGCAACAGAATAACTGAAAGCTGAAACTGAACTGATAATATAATAACTGAAAGTAACTAGGAGTCAAACATAATCTAAAGATATGCTTACTTGTTGATACTGACTTAGCTCTCTCAATATAGTAAGTAAAATAGTTGTCCGACCTTATAAGGCTCGGTATGTGTAACTGCTCTGCCGTAGTAAGCTTGCTCATAGGCACTCGGGCATACTAGGCTCTATATCTCGTACATTCGGGGCTCGTTCATAGGCGCTCGACCACAGTAGGCTCAGTATATAATTTACCATCTGATCAGAGGTTACCCAATAGAGGCATGCCCATCGATTATAGCTCGATAGTGGTGAAAATACTTTAATACTATATATATATATATATATATATATATATATATATATATATATATATATATATAGACTGTCTACTCTCTTGGCTGAAAGAAGACAAAACTAAACTGAATATGAAGTCCCGATAAGGGAGAATGCTGTAACTTATTAGACTAGGACAATGTAAATAAATTCAGGAATATGAACTTCTCTTTATGTCTCATTATCAAACACATATAGTTACTGGATCATGCCAAAATGAAGAAAAGGTTTAGCCTTAACATGCCTTATCACAATCTTTTCAATCACCAAGTTGAACTCACCTTTTCGCACCTTAATCTACAATAACGATAATAATACTATCATTATGTTATGAAAAATACAACTATCACACAATGAACGACACATTTATTTTGTATAAAAACGGGCAGCATCTCCCCTATAATCCTTACTTCCTCCAAATTCAAGATAACGCCAAAAATACAAGAACACAATAAATATAAACATATATACATTATTTTCCAACCTTATATGCACCACAAAATACTACAAAACAGTCCAACACACCCCAATCTCTTCATACACAAAACGACCATCGTAATAGTGTCAAACAACCCGAATATGTTACGACGAACGACCAGACCTCGACCCTACATTTATGTGGTATTTATCCACACCCGTCCTCCTCCAAAACTCCATAATAAATAAGTAAAACACACAATCCAACAACAACACAAAATAGTCCACAAAATAGTTCGCTACAAGTGAATAACTCGAACTCACGGCTTCCGATCATCGTCTAGTGAGTTCTTACAATTATAGAATGACTTTCCATACATCTAAAACAGAAAAAAATGGATGAAAGAAAGAATTAAACATACCTTATTTGTTGAATAACTTATCTCCTATCTTGGTTCTTCAAACTCTAGGTTTTACCTCCAACTAGAACTTGAAAAGGAGAGAAATCAATTAGGGTTTGTGGGCAATATTTGGGAGGATGTTTGCAGGGTTTAGGTCTAGTTATTGTATTATATAATTGAGTGTTATATTGCAGGAGATAAGATCTTAAATGGGCTCTTTGGCCGACCCGAAATAACCCCTTTCTGGACTCTCATTTAAGCAAATAGGTGACACACCTACTTGTCACCTAGCAGTCTGCGCAGTCTTGCGGAAATGCACATATCTCTCTACTACAATATCGTATTGACAAACAGTTTAATGTGTCAAAAAACAGACTCATAGATATTCAATTTGGTAGGTATATCATCCCCTAACTCCAAGTATATTAGGAAAAAATTGCATCTATATTTGACCTAATTTTCACCACATTTATGAATGTCACTTGTGATGACCTTTACCAACTTTTGTTCCAAAACTTGCTTGACTTAAAAACATAACACACGACTATCATACGACTAAAATAACTCATAAAATAACCTCCTTATCTTGTTAATCACCCTAGTCTCATCACGAAAGTACACGTTATAACATTCCCAACTTGTCGACACTCGACGAAACTTATTTTCTTCAATTTGTTTAGCTTCTTAGCCTTCAAACCTCTTGGTACTTATTATCAATAATATTAAGGATTTGTAATCTCTAAGGTAACATGATTAACTTACTTTATTTACTCTCAAAGATGATCTCATTTATAAGCTTACATCAATTGACTTACGAATACTCTTTCATACAAAGATATGGGGGGTAACAAATAAGCCTGCTAAATTTATTTTTTATGAATACATATATGTGAGTACAATTCTAAACCATCCGTAAAATTCTTTCTCTTTAAGTTATTTCCTGTTATATGAAAGCAAATGTATTTTTTGAACAAAAGATTAGGTGAATCCCTTATGATACTCCACCTGATTGTCAAAGAGACAGACACCACTTTTGTTTGACCAAAAAAATATAAACTATCGATTAAACTATTAAATATTATGTAATAAAGGGTTAAACCTAGTTAATGATAATATCTCTGGATTTAGAACTAGTTAGCATAAATAAGGGGAGATAATGTTGATGGGGAACTATAAAAAGTGGGCATTTAATATTCCAAATGATTTGAGCAATAATAGAGGAACATAAAGCAATAGATAACATTTATGTAAATAAGGAGAATGATTCACCCAATATTGAATGAGGTGGATGATTCTTCTTTCTGACAGTGATGAATGACAAACATATCCTAGAATGTTGGAACTATTCTCGGATCTGATGGAAAAGTATGAAATAATAGATGATGGAATCTTAGTAAAAATGTAGAGTTTGTATGAGAGAGAGTCTTCATCTCAAAAAGTGTTCTTATCAAAATGAATATTACGTGCCTTATCTCTTTTTCTATTTATATGAGACATATTCCTAATCAACCCTAATAGTACAAGTACAGAGAATATTCAATGGAATATTCTCTTTAATATCTTATTATAAAAACTAGCCACTAGTGCTCTGTCCTTGGTGCTCGACCTCGATCATTGTTGACTGCCCGGCCACGAGTCTCATTGTTTCGTATTTGACCTTGACCGCATCTTTTTTCTTAATACCACTTTATGCTAAATTCCCTTAGGGCTGATTTTGGCCTATCCGGTTAGTCCCTCCGCTTATTGTGGCCGACCCTGGACAACCTCGATGAGAAAATATGTTAGTTGTGGTTGAGAAGTTTAGGCGAGCAATTCAACTAGTAGATTTTCAGACAAGGTAGCAACGTGGACTTTTGTGAGCCACAACCTAAGGTCACGTCGATTCAGAGTGATGCCATGACATCATACGTCATTATTATTCATTCCTGATGCCTTGCATCCTTTCTTGTACCTCTGCCATTTGGATACCTGCGCTGGGTAGTGACGGTTTATTTTCTCGATCCTGGTGCTTGGACTCTGTAAGGCCCCATAAATTCTTCCTAAAACCCGAAATTTTGTGGTTCCAAGTTAGATTTATGTGTTATAATAGTAGAAATTCTTCGCGGTGAGATTGCTCGTCGTGGTTCGGACTTTTTGGATTAAACGGTACGCTATAGAGTTATAGGAAAATGTTTTGCAGAAGTATGCATTTCTGCGGCCCATTATGCGGTCGCATAATCACTCTGCGAGCCGCATTCTGGACGCAGAGTGAGGTAGTCTTTTTGGCCAATTTTGAGGTCTATTTTACGGCCAATTATGCGAATTTCGTGGGCCATACTTTGGGCGCATATCCATTCTTGAACTTTTGTGAAGGGAGATTTCTGTGGCGCGTTATGCAACCACAGAACAGGTCTGTAGACCGCATAGTGGCCGCATATCGAGGCAAAAGATTTTAGTCTTTTAGGGCCGCATTCCGCGGCCATTCTGTGGACCGCACAGCTGTTATGCTGTCACATATGTGACCGCAGATCCATGACGGGGCTCCAAATTGCTAAATTTTAAACCCGATCCCATGTCGTTAAAACATATGTTATGGTTCATTTTGAGCATATTTTTGATGCCTTAGAATGAGAGAAAGAGTCCTAGAGTGAGAGAGTGATATCCATCTAATTATTCCTCAATTATTGCACAAAACCTTAAAGATTGTCAAGTAAAGTTCCCTAAGCTTTAACCTTAAAGGTAAGAGTTTATGCCCTAGCTCTTAATTTTGAAATTTCTACTAAAATAGGTAATTAGCAAGATAGTTCATGGGCTTGAGGGTTGTTTGTTTTGCATGCATGGGTGGTGAAAGAATACAGGAAGAATGTGAGTTAAAAATGGTAAAGGATGGGGTGTGCGTTGATAAAATCTTTCAAAAAAATGTCTTAAAAAACATAATGCACACCTAGTGCTTGATAATGTGCTCAAATGAGCTAGAATCTTAATCATCCTTCTAATTCTTGAATCAACTTGTGACATTCCTAAAATAGATTGAAGGTGCTAAGAGTTCCAGAATTTATTGTAGAACTTAAGAAAAGCTCTATTGAGGTATGTATGGCTAAAACTCCCCTCTTCTTAGAATTGAACTCCCCCCTTGGTGTTCATGAAATCGGTGTAAGTCATAAATTGATCGTATAGAACTTGCTATTCCAAATGTGCTTGTGTGGAAGGAAATATGTGCAATATGTGTTCCTGTGCTTTCATCATGTTATCTTATCATTTGGAAATGTGTTAAAGATATGGAATATGTCCAACAAATGCTTAGACTACTAGTCGAATTCGAATAAAGATTATTATGTCATATTGTGTGAAAAAGCCTTTATGTACTCTAGAACCTAAATTGCTCCCGTACGTAATCAAGTCATGAATGAAAGACCTTATTGCCATTGACATGATAATAACGTTGAATGTGTAAAAAGGGAAACATGAATTGTAAAATATGGCCAAGTGCCAAGAACGACTTAATGAATGTGGCCACTTGTGCTAATGTATTGAAATATGGGAAAGAAATATGAAGTGAGATGATTGATTGAAAGGATGATGTCTCAAGTGAGATGACCTAGCCGATCGGGCCGTGATCGGGTGCCATGCCGCACACATGGTGGTAACTGTGCTGGAAATGATTGATTGAAATTGTGGATATGGTTGATATCTCAAATAAGATGACCTAGCCGATCAGGTCGAGATCGGACTCCGTGTAGGGACACACTGGTATTGTGGATAGTGGCACATGGCACTAAGATTACCAACCTAATAAGGTGGAACTTGAACCGAGAACTTATGTGATCCTTACTTGATGTTTTAATATTTTTGAAGCTCTTGTTGTACATCATGACTTCTTCCCCTTTGTTTCGTTGTTCATTCTATTAAGATTGGTGTTTAGCTTTATATACTAGTACTATTCGACAGTACTAACGTCCTTTTTTCCGAGGGCGCTATATCTTTAAATGGATGTAGTTGATTCCATAGCAGGCAGTGCCGATCGCAGCTAGTGGTGCACCCTCTTTCCAGCTAACTTGGTGATCCCCACATTATTTCGGGCTCATGTACCTTTTATATCTTTTGTTCATCTTCTTATCATGTTTTGAGGTATAACCGCGGCCTTGTTGCCAGCACTTTTGTAGTACTCTCTTTTTGAATCTTCTTAGAGGTTCCGTAGACATTATGTGGGTTGTATATGGGTGTTGGTAAGGTCAATGGATTAAGTTATGTTTTGGACTCTTGTTCTACTAAATTGTAAGGTGTATGTATTTTGAAACTTAACAATGATGTAACTAATGAAATGGCTTAGTAATGTACTTGTATGGTCTCCTATCGTCTAATTAATGAAAACACGCATTCTTTTGATCGTAAGTGAGTTAGGTAGAAAGTGTCTAATATGCTTTCTCGATTGGGTTCACTAGGTTGAGCACCGGTTGGGCTCCCCAAGCTTGGGGCATGACACTCTTATAAATAGGGATCTGCAACTATTTACCTATGTTTTGCATTTTTAGCATCGAACCTCTGTGTCTTTTTCCTCATTCTTCATTTTAGAGTTCTTATCCTCTCAGCTTCACTACTGTGTATTTGACTTCCTCGATTCCGGTAGTACCAGCTGCTCATAACCATTCTCTACTTGCGACATCCTCTCCTTTTGAGGAAAAAAGAAAAAAGATGGCTAACATATCTTCTAGTTCTAGTAGAGTATCTGAACCTGTTCCTATAACAGTACGTATGCCTCCCCATTATGATAATGCTCCCGTTGCCGTCGAAAATGAGAATTTTCCTACGGTTGAGGAGATAATCCCTCATTGTGAAAAGGTTAGATCCGAATTTTTGAAGGTGCCCGAGGAAGACCTTGAGATCTCGGAGTCATTGATGAAAGAGGCTGAATTCACTGAGTTTAGGGCAAAGTTCCATATTCCTGCCCATATCGACTTAATTCTAGTAGAGCACGATGTGGTACAAATACATTGCCCTGGGTATTGTGCTTTCTATGCGTACCCTTTCCAGGTCGGCTACTCTCCCTATTCTCCTATTACCGGAGGAATTCTGCCACTATTACAGCATTTGCCCAGCCCAACTTTCTCCATATATCTACAAGCTTATCCGCATGCTCACGAAATATGCGAAATTAGTCGGGGTCGAGGTGTCGCTTCGTCATTTGATGCATCTCTTTGCCCCCAGTTTCCATTGAGGGACGATGTTGCATCTTCGCCACCCGGGGAGCAAGTGTTTGGTTGTGAGGATAGACGATAGGGTAAATCGTCAGTTTTGGCTCAACTATTTCTACGTTAAAACCAAGGACGTGGTGGACAACGCAGACGGGTTCCCTGAGGTGTGGAATTATGCCTGTAAGTATTTCTCTCCTTTTCTCTTCTTTTATACCAAGTGTTTGCTTTGCCAGTTTTAGCCGTGTTTTGATATTTCATTCTTTATCTGTGTAGCCGAGACTGAGCCTCCTCCTTTGGTCGAGGATATTCATGACTTGGTTAGACAAGTTCTACCTCACATAGTAAGGATCTGCGAGTGGCTGACTTTTCTCAAGAAGTTCGGACCGTTGTCTTCTGCAGCCAGTGAGTTTGTCTGTTTTCACTTGAAAGTTATTTTTGATTTTGTAGCCACTTGCTTATTACAATATTGTGGGAAGTGAATGTTTAACTTTACTTTTTTCAACTCGAGGACCTTCGAGAAAATTGAGGGTTCCTCCTCTTGCATTTGGTAAGAGGAAAACTACCTCTTCGGAGTCCGCTCCTATTATGACCACGACCAGTCCTATCCAGTCGTCTGCTTCCATTTCGCCTTCTGCTGTGACTAGGTTGGCTCGTTCATTGAATGCATCAGAAACAAAACTTCTGACTTTCCCCTTGCATCATTTAATAGATGAAAAAGAGGAGTCATTGCTAGGCGAGGAGGGTTTGATTTCTCGCAAAAGGAGGTTGATAGATGTCAGAGATGGGACCATCCGAGCCATGAATCCAGCAAGGGGTGGTCATAATCCGGCGATCGTAATGCTTTAAGATGATGCTGATTTTCCATCCGAGGTCCCGCCATCAACGATGGATGTAGATGTCGTACCCCTTTACGATGTCGAGGTTGAAACCGGGGGGGGGGATCTATGGAGATTTTGGACATTGAGCGACAAGATGAGCCATCGTCCTCACGACCGGTTGGCATTCCTTCCTCGTATGCCTATGGGAGAGATAAGGGTGTTACTGAGGACGACTATGAAATGGGCTCCGATCTAGACACTGATGAGGTATGGATGATGAGCAAGGGGTTTACCTGAATGGAAGTGACGTTGTAAGGGTCCATACGAACCATTATGATCCCCATGGATCAGGACCTATTAGTAAACACGGAGAACATGGTCCCTTCCTTAGGTCCCCTTTGTTATGACGTAGAGGGAAGTACTCTCAAGGAGCTTGACGATGCTACCTTATCGAGGAGTATAGACAGCCCCACCCTTTGGGTAAGTTTTTTGTCTTTCCTTTCAAATTCTGTGCTTTGTACTTTATTCTTACTTGTCATTTTCCCTTGGTTTTCTTTTTCAGACTATGATTTTGGAATTGAGAGTGCCACCGAGAGGAGAGGCATAAGGCCATTTTTTGGAAATGGAGCAGAAGTATCGTGAGTACCGCAATAAGCACCGCAAGATCTGCATGCGGTTTGGTGAGGGCGGCAACTTCCAGGCCCTCCGAGATGAGCTGAAATAGAAAGATGACGAGTTGGTAAAAGTCATCGGAAAATGCAGCGTCTTTGAAGAGGCGTTGAGAGATAAAAAAGAAGAGCTCGAGGTGAGAAAAGGGTTTGAGGCCCAATGTACCGATCTCGAAGCCTAAGTGATCTCGCTGAGGACCGAGCTCGAAGAATCTAATCAAGGTGGATACTCTGAGTGACGAGGCTTACGAGAAGACAACTGACTTAGAGAAAACTGAATTGGCTCGGTTGGTGTCTTCGAGGAAAGTGGAGGCTTTGGAGGTTATAATCCACGTTCTTCGTTCTGAGTGGGGGAGTGATTTGGAGACGGTCAGGCTTAGAGAGGAGTGGCTCGATGAGCGGATAAGGGAGATGGAGAAAGAGGCTTCGGGTCTTAATGACCGTGTTGTTATCCTTGATGTCGAGAAGGCATAATTATTGGCTAAGCCAACCTCTTATCGCACATCTGCTTTTCCTGATATTTTGCGAGTTTTGTATGAGAAGTGGATCCACGCCGAGGCCCAACTGGATATATTTAGAGTTTTTATGGTGACAGAGAAAGTTTCTGAGGCTAACTTCGAGGATACTCGTGCTAAGGCACGTACATCTCGAATTGCTTATGGCTATGACTCCACTACCCCAAAGGCCGGTGATGACGAGAAGGATTTGGGTATGAATCAGATTGAATAGGAAGCCTGGTGATCGAGGCCAACCCTGTACTACTACAAAGTAGCAAGAGTGGTTGAAACAGCTTTTACCCGAGAAGGTCGGGATCGATTTCCACAGGGAGCTAGAGATTGGAGTTGAGTTCCTATCTAAATTGGAGTTGCGTAATTGTTCCTAATTGCCCTTCTATTCATAATTGGTTTTGATATTAATTCTAATTTTATACTACTAAGATGCTAAATTAGGCTAAGTGAAGCTAAGAGTAAACTACTGAAGGTTGTCTAAATAGTTAAAAGGCACTAGGGAAGTAACTTTCTCCTAGGTGGGTAACTGACAGATTCTCGAGTCTGAGGCTAAATTTTCATATTTGGGGAGTATGATATAACCATTGCACGATTCTACTCACTCTATACCTCTCTGTAGTTTGAGTGGTTTTGCCCTAATTGACTTTCTCAAGACTAATTGGGTATGATAATTTGTGCAAGCAATATAGGTTCAAGTTGGGTATTACAATCTCTAGGTTTAACCCTTTAATTGGGGCTATCAATCTCTTGAATACGCCCCAATTCCTTGTTGGACCAATTTCATGGACTTAGGCTCTCTTTCTCAAGAAGAGCCAAAATCAACTAGGCATAAACTAGTGTTTGCAAACCACTAAGTCAACATTTAAACCATAAATTAGTCCAAATATCAAACACCAATAGAGATTCAAGCCTTAAAACACAAGACCCATCAATTACCCACACTAGGGTTGAGCCACAACCCTAGCTAATGGGTCTAGCTACTCATGATTATAGAAGAAAACAAAGAAATAGATGAAGAAAACCCATAATATTTAGTTACTAGATAATACTTGAAGATTCAATGATGAAACTAAGCTAAAATTACTCAAAATAGAAAAGGAGTACTGTTCACAAGCGCAATTGATCGTTAAAATACAACTGATGACCTAAATATGGGAAAAGAAACAATTTATACTAGGCTGAAAATTTTGGACAAAAATACCCCTGCGGGGCTAGTGCGGACCGCACAAAATCGAGTGCGGCCTCACTAAGGCTCTTGGTTGAAAACAATCTACTCTCTGAAGTTGGCCACCGCGGGCCGCACAAAATGCACCGCGGCTGCGGTGGCTTCTATTGCGGTCCGCACAAAATGGACCACGGACCGCATTGACAATGTTCCTCCAACTTGGAACCTTTCTAAACTTGAGCTTTGTGGACCACACAAAATTGAGTGCGGCCGCAATGAAGTCAATGTGGTCTGCATGAAATGTTTTGTGGCCGCATTGCTTGGTTGCCTGAAATGAGCACTCTCTGAACCTCCTCTTTGCGGACCACATAGAATGGTGTGTGGCCGCACTAGTCCTGTTATACTGAGCTTGGCCTTGTTCTTGGTACTTGTGCATGTTTCACTCCTTTTTGAGCTGGTTTTGACAAATTGTCACCTTGTTGACCAAACCCTGCATCAAGTACAACATGTGAGCCTTTGGGACTATTTTGTACACATTTCTAATCAAAACTTAAGCAAGAAGGAGTGTAAAATGCATCATAATCCCTAGTTATCAACTCCCCCAGACTTAAGTTTTTGCTTGTCCTCAAGCAAACAAAATAAGACCCACCCCTTAAGAGTAAATCCAAAAAAAATTCAGCTGACCTAAAGTGACATCATCTAGCATCAATTGGGACTAACAATTGCCCTCAATTCAAATGAATCATTAACAAAATTCACTCTTTTAAACATCATGGATTTAGTGTGACACAAGAGCCTCAAAAGTTGACTCAACACATCAAAGAAATTTTTTCTATTACTTTGGTCATTGTGGAACCCAAACTCACACATTCTCGACTCTCCCTAAGCAAACCTCACCTTTGGAATAGTAGCACTCAAAACGAGGTTAATGGAAATACACTCATCTCTCTCAAGGGAAAGTCACAAGTCCGGCTCTAAGTACCATATGCTTGCCCCTTATGTGAGTCACCACTAATGTAAGCTTCATTCATCTAAAGATCATATAGGGCTTTTGTGGAGACATAGTGAAGGCTTTTGGTTCAGGGTAGGAAATGTTTAGTCTAAGTAGGTTCCATCTTCCCTTTAGCACTTCTTTTGCTTCATTTTGGCACGCATTCACTTGACTTTTAAAGTCATTTCACTTTTTTCTAAGGGGTTAGAGAGACACACTGTCACTCTTTCTTGTTCATTTCAAATCTTTTCTCCTTTCTCAACTTTCCACATCTTTCATTCTTTGTTTTTATTGAATCCCTTCATTCTTTTCTACATTGAACATTCTTTTTGTCTTTTTACTTTTCTTTCTTTTTCATTGCCTTTCCTTTTCTTTATTTTGTACCTTTTTACCACTTTGTTGCAATCCTCATCTCTCCCCCCAAACTTATACTTTTGCCATGTGCTAAGGAAAGATCGGCTGACAAGAGAGGGTACCTTTAGAATGGGTAAAGGCTTCTATCGTGGTTCTTGAAGGAAAAATGTCTAAGGCTCAAAAAGGTTGACTATGGATTTTATCATTCGGATCAAGGAGAGCCTATAATCATGTCTCAAGTCAAATTACACTTAGGATTTCGCCTAGACAAACATTTAGGGCAAGTTCTAGACCAATTGCTCGGGACTTGGACTTGCAATTCAAATTCTCACCACACAAGCTATGGGATTGCTAAAGACATAGAGTCGGGGTCCCACAACAACCTTAGATAAGATTTGAGCACACAATGGTCCCGAAAAATCACTTGATGATTATCGGCCAACATAAGAGTCTCAAGGTCACAACTTTCACCATCCTATACACAACGATTTGTTTTTGACCATAGGATCAAAGGCAAATGTGTTAGCCCTAAGTGAAGCTTTGCTTAAGGCACCCTTACCAACTAACTACTAAAAAGCAAAAAGAAAACAGACTCAAACCCTTAAGAAGGTTGTCATGCCATCCATCATCAGGAAGAGCCATCCGGTTCACACAAATTCCACCTTTGGAAAGAACCTTGACATTAAGAAAACCAAAGGCTTATTGCAAAAACTCAAAACAAGAAGCTACAAACATAAAATAAGAAGTTAAGAAAGGAAAAATGCGGAAAGTAAAATGAATATGTACAAGAAGGGATTTAATTGAATATACAATAGGGGGAATGAATATTTACATAAGAACGTAACTTTTATATACAGACCCAAAGTAAAAAGTACGAAAAGTGCAATGAAATGCTAAAATTATATACATACCAAAGATAAAAAGGAAGAAAGCATAAAATGTTGTCATATGTACAGTCATCCAAATATCCAAATAGGGCTACCCCCTCAAATGAAAGCTGGCATTGTCCTCAATGCCAACTAACCAAAATAAGTACAAAAATAGAGGAGAGAGGAAAAAGAAACTCCCCATGGGCCCTCTGTCTGCATGGGATCCTGAGTCTGGGTCCCTGGGTCCTCTGTCTGCTCAGGAACCTATGACTGGCTTTTTGTGATCTGTGGCTCTACTAGGACCTGAGCCTGGACCTGGACTGAGTCCTGGGCTGAATCCTGGGGCTGGCTGGAGGAACCTCCCTGCGGGTCCTCCAACTGAATAACTACATCGTCAGACCGGGGGATAACCCTCTTCCTCTTAGGAGGCCTCTCAAACTCCTGCTCTGGTTGGGGCTGGGCTGCTGGTGCTGGGTCATGCAATAGAAAATCTAAAGGCAGATGATCCGCCTTTCAATCTCTCAACTTCGGCCCTTAGCTCCTTCACCGACTCTTTTGAAGCTTGAGTCTTACTCATTTTCTTCTCCTCCCTAGCAAGTTCCTTGAGTGCTTTTCCATGTGAATCAACAACATCCATAAGCAATTTCCGGTTCTTTAGGATCTTTTTCTGGTTGTCCAGAAGATCCTTGAGAGTGTCCTCAATGGACTGTGGGACCTGTAGAGGGGGATGTGCTGACTGAGCTGCCACCGTGGTAGATAGTACAGACAACTTAGAAGTAGTTGTCTGCATCCAATTATTGATGCTGGCGATGGCCTGGATCAGGAAGTGGGCAGTCAATGGGTATGCAGTGGTGGAGGGTATCTCTGGAGTTGTAGAAGTGGATGTACCTGGGGCCATGTCTGCTGAGGTGGAAGGAGGCTGAGTAGGAGCCACTACCACTACTGGCTCTTCAGACTGGCCAGTTGAAGTAGTGGCTTTGCCCTTCAAGTGCTTGCCCTTAGGGTTGTCATCACCCTGCAGGCTGTACCATGAGAAAGGTGCCTTTGCCTTCACTTTCATAACAAATTTGTGCTTCTCCACATCTAAATCCTCCAGGTACATTGTCAGGAAGTTAGGGAAGGGATAAGATCTGTCACCTTCATTCACTACCCGTGTAATAACCCGGGACATCACATTCCTAACGTTAATCGGGTACCCCGCCATGATAGATGCTACCAAAATCGTCCGGTGAATAGGGAGTGAGTTGTCGTGGGTGGGGGTGGGGGGGAGGTCTAGCATGCTGCACACAAATGTCTCCCACCCCTTAGCCTTAAAGTTTAAATTTCTCCTCAAGATCTTCACTCCCGCAGTCAACCAATCTAGGTTAGTACCTGGGATTGCCAAGTACTCCGCCAACCAAGGACGAGCTTCCTCACCCAATGCCATCTTCTCCAAGTACAAGGATTGATCCTCCTCCAAGAAGCCCAGGTAATCATTTATGGTTTTGCTATCGAATTTCACCTCAAGTTCCGCACTTTGGTGATTGTGGTGCCCTTTTTGATGTGAGCCACAATTGTGTAGAACTCCTTCACTAAATGCTCATTGGCGTCCTTCACATGGCCTATGAAGTAGTCCCATCTAGCTCTCTCTCTGAACTGCCTCAACACATTGGGGTTGTTAGGTAAAAGGTCCCGGGTGATAAATTTACGCTCAAGTATCAATTTCCTCTTGGGCCACCACTCTCTGAACTTGTGGTAGGCAACCTCACTTACAAGCCGGTCCTTCCATGCCTCTGGATTTCTAGTCCTCTCTACCCCACCTACTTGGGTCTCACCCCCTTCTACTTCTTCCCCATCTTCTGCAACTGGACCCTCTTCGGATAGTGAAGCTGTAGGAGAGGTGGAGTATTCATTTCCACTGCTGGAAGCTGAGCCCTCAGACGACTCAGAAGATATACGCACTGATTCTTGGGCAGTGGGAGAGCCTGGAGTTGTATCCCTTAACCTATTCCTCTTCGGCTAGTCAAGAACATACTCTAGCACGGAGCCTGAAGATGCCTCCCGGGAAGGCTCATACTCACTCCCCGACTGGTCAATGACTCTGTCAGTAGCTCTTATAATCCTCCTTGTGTTCTTTATGTTTTGTCGGACTTGTGGGGTCAATTTTATCATTCCTTGTCCCCTAACCCGGGAGGACTCTCCTATTCTTGATTGTTTACTACCTTTGCCTCGAGATTTCACCATTGTCTGCAAACAACATTCAATTATGCTTTGTTAGTATCAGTAGAAACAATGAAATGCAAAGTTGTAGAAAAATTTGTTGCAGACAGTTTGAATGTTGCAGAATGCGGACCGCACAAAATGAGGTGCGGCCGCAAATAAGCAACACATACCGCACAAAATCCATTGCGGTCCGCACAGAGGTGGGGTTCAGACTACCCACTCTCTGAATCTATGCACCACGGACCGCACAAAAAGGCATTGCGGTCCGCATTGAGGCACCGCGGACCGCACAAAATCCATTGCGGTCACGGTCCTCAAATGTCAACATTCAATACTTGGTCCATTGTGGTCCACACAAAATAGCATTATGGACTGTACAGAGGCACTGCGGATCGCACAAAATCTACCACGGTCCGCACTGAGTGCCCAGCAGCAATACCAACCTAAGGTTCATGTTTTGTTCATTTTTAGTCCAATGGTTCACCTAATAATGATTCCCTAAGTGTTGTCTCAGTGTTTTAACTACCTAGTCCTAATTATACAATATTTAACTAACCTATGCTTTAATATTGAAAGAAAAACGGGGAGGGAAGGAAAAAGGAACTAAGAAAAACAAAAATTCAGAGAAAATAACAAAATTAAACAAATGAGAAGGAATTAAAGTTACCAGAAATGAAATGCAGTGATGAATAATGAGCCTTAACAGTTAATTGCGTGCAATTTAGCGAGATGTCCTTAGCATTTAATTGCATGCAATTTAGCGAGATGAACAATAGTTTTGTGGTTTTGAGATTAAAAGGATCGAAAAATTCAAATGGAGGGCCTCAGGTCCTATTTATAGAAAAAGGTCCTGGGCCCCAGCTCACCTACCCACCGTGGACCGCACAAAATGGCACCGCAGTTCGCGGTGCTCAAAACCATGAGGCACTAGCAAATTGACCACTGCGGACCGCAAGAAATCTAGTGCGGCCGCAGTGGACCACCATGGACCGCACAAAATGCAATGCGGCTGTGGTGGAAAACTTTAGAGACTTCCTACTTTTGTCAAATCACTTCTGTGGTCCGCATTGATTCCTTTCCCCCGCACAAAGGCCTTTGCGACCGCACAAAATGAGTGCGGTTCGCATTGCCAACTTCAGAGAGTGATCATTTTTCAATTTGTTCCTGCACTGCATCAACACAATCCTACAACATCTCATAACCAATCAGTCCAAAAATAAATCCTACACTACAATGAAAATCAAAGAAAAATAAGAAGGAATACACATGGGTTACCTCCTAAGAAGCGTCTGATTTAATGTCGTGGCACAACGCAGGTTACCATTAAATCACTTAAGATGAAGGAGAGACACAACGTGGCTGTCATAAATCTTGCCCAGGTAGTGCTTGACCCTGTGCCCATTCACTCTGAAAACTTCCTCATTTTTGTTCTTCAAGTCAAGTGCACCAAACAGAGTCACAAACACCACTTCAAAAGGTCCACTCCATTTTGACTTAAACTTTCCCGGAAACAGACGTAACTGAAAGTTGAACAAGAGAACCAAATCACCCACTTTGAACTCCTTGCTACGAGCATATTTATCATGAAGGTACTTCATCTTGTCCTTGTACAAGGACGAACTGGAGTAGGCATGGAATCGGAATTCATCAAGTTCTTTAAGCTGCTCCACATGAAAATTTGCTGCCACATCCCATTCAAGATTCAACTTCCTCAAAGCCCACATGGACTTGTGCTCTAACTCAACCGGTAGATGACAAGCTTTCCCAAACACCAACTGATACAGAGACATACCAATCAGAATCTTGTAAGCAGTCCTATAAGCCCATAGAGCATCATCCAACTTCTTTGACCAATCGGTCATATTTGCATTGACCGTTTTTGATAATATATTCTTGATTTCCCTGTTTGAGACTTCAACTTGGACACTTGCTTGATGATGATAAGGAGTAGAAACTTTGTGGTTGACACCATACTTTGCAAGCAAAGTGTCAAAAGCTCTATTACAAAAATGAGACCCCTCATCACTTATGATTGCACGAGGAGTGCCAAACCTTGTAAAAATGCTCTTATTGAGAAACGCAACAACACTTAGGGCCTCATTGTTGGGTAAAGCCACGGCTTCAACCCATTTTGAAACATAGTCAACCGCCACAAGAATGTATGTGTTCCCGTACGAGATAACAAACGGGCCCATAAAATCAATGCCCCATACATAAAAAATATCAACTTCAAGGATGGTATTGAGAGGTATCTCATCTTTATTCAAAATTCCACCCGCTCTTTGACATTCGTCACACCTCTTTACAAGTTCACTTGCTTCTTTGTACAATGTTGGCCAATAAAACCCACAACTAAGAACTTTGAAAGCTGTCCTCGCCCTGCCATGATGGCCACCATAGAGAGAGGAATGACAAGCCTCCAGGATACTCAATTGCTCTTCCTCCGTGACATACCTTCGGATCACCCCATCCGTGCAAATATTGAACAAGTACGGCTCATCTCAATAGAAATCCAAACTATCCCGTTTGAGCTTCTCCCTTTGGTTAGAAGAGAGCTCACACGGGATTATACCAATCACGAGGAAATTAGCAACGTTCGCAAACCATGGCATACCATTCACCGACACCGAAAGGAGTTGTTCGTCGGGAAATGAATCATTGATCTCTAGGCTATCATGAGGCCTCCCCGCCTCCTCCAAGCAGGACAAGTGGTCTGCTACTTGATTTTCACTACCCTTCCGGTCCACAATGTCCAAATCAAACTCTTGAAGTAACAAGACCCATCGCATTGGTCTAGCTTTGGAATCTTTCTTCGTCATCAAGTACCGGAGTGTGGCATGATCGGTATGGACTATGACCTTGGCACCCATAAGATAACGCCGAAATTTCTCCATGGCAAACACAATAGCCAAAAGTTCTTTCTCGGTCACCGTGTAGTTCACTTGAGCATCATTCATTGTCTTGCTCGCATAGTACACCAGATAAAATATTTTATTCACTCTTTGACCCAAAATCGCCCCAACCGCAACATCGCTCGCATCACACATAAGCTGAAAGGGTAAGCTCCAATTAGGTGTGGTAATGATAGGAGTGGTGGTCAACTTGTGCTTGAGAAGTTCAAAGGCTTGCAAAAATCTCTCATTGAACACAAACATGGCATCTTTTTCCAATAACTTGCATAAGGGGTTTACTACCTTCGAAAAGTCTTTGAAAAATCTCCGGTAGAACCCCGCATGCCCAAAAAAACTTCTAACTCCCTTGACAGAGGTAGGGGGAGGGAGCCTTGAAATCACATCAATTTTTGCTTTGTCCACCTCGATACCATGCTTTAAAATTTTATGCCCAAGAACTATGCCCTCTTCCACCATGAAGTGGCATTTCTCCCAATTAAGAACAAGATTGGTTTCTTCACAACGGGCCAACACTCTATCAAGATTTTTCAAACACTCTTCAAATGAATCACCCACAACACTAAAGTCGTCCATAAACACCTCTAAAATATCTTCCACCATATTGGTGAAAATAGCCATCATACACCGCTGAAATGTAACCGGTGCATTACACAACCCAAAAGGCATCCGAGAAAAGGCAAAGGAGCCATATGGACAAGTGAATGTGGTCTTCTCCTGATCTTCTGGAGCAATCAAGATTTGGTTGTACCCAGAATACCCATCCAAGAAACAGTAGAAGGCACGCCCAGCTAGTCGGTCTAACATCTGATCAAGAAAAGGCAATGGAAAGTGATCCTTGCGGGTCACTTTATTCAGCTTACAGTAATCCATGTATACCCTCCAACCGGTGACAGTTCTGGCAGGAATCAACTTATTTTGTGAATTTGCAACCACGGTCATTCCACCCTTCTTCGGTACACATTGCACCGGCGAAGTCCAATAGCTATCAGAAATGGGGTACACAACCCCGACATCCAACCACTTGATCACATCCTTTTTCACAACTTCTTGCATTGCCTCGTTCAACCTCCTTTGATGTTCCAAGGAGGGCTTTGCATTATCTTCCAAAATAATCTAGTGCATACAGAATGTGGGGCTTATCCCCCAAATATCAGCTAAAGTCCATCCAATTGCCTTCTTCCGCTTTTGGAGCACCGCCAATGTGTCATCAACCTGCATGTTAGTAAGATAAGAGGAAAGAATAACTGGCAAAGTAGAACTAGGGCCTAAGAACTCATACTTGAGGTGTGGAGGCAACGACTTCAACTCCAATGCCGGAGGTTCCTCAATTGAAGGTTTTGTTGGTGGAGTCTTCCTATTCTCAAGGTCCAAAGATAGTTTCCTAGGCTCATAAGAGTAAGAGCCCATCCCATGTAAATCATTCTCACACTCCACTCGGCCTTCATCCTCATTGACATCAAGATTCAACAATACGACCTCTAGAGGGTCCTCCACATTGATCATTGCACTGGTATTATCAACTATCACTACCGCGACAAGGTCCACAAAAAAACACACCTCGGAACTGTTGGGCTGCTTCATTAACTTGCACACATGAAAGACCACTTTTTCATCACCCACCCAGAAGGCGAGTTCCCCTGCTTCCACATTAACTAAGGCCTTCCTAGTTGGAAGGAAAGGTCTCCCCAATATGATTGGAACTTCATAATCTACCTCACAATCCAAGATCACAAAATTAGTTGGCAAGATAAATTTGTCCACCCGAACAAGGACATCATCAATAATACCTAATGGTCTCTTCATCGGTTCTATCCACCATTTGCAATCTCATGAAAGTCGGCCTCAGTTTCCCAATACCTAAAGTCTTAAAACTGAGTAGGGCATCAAGTTGACACTTGCCCCCAAATCACATAGAGCCTTAGCAAAGTCCGCACTCCCAATGGTGCAAGGAATAATCTCATTTTTCTGCTTCGCGAGCCTTTGAGGATAAGGTGGAGGTGTCCTTGACAAGGGAGCCTTGGCTTTAGGCACAACTAGCTCCGGTATGTCTATTACGTGTTCCCCGGATGGGTTCACGTCATTTTAAGTTTCCACCTTGGCATCTTGAATATCAATCCGCACTTATTCATTCACATTCTCATCAATCACATTATCAACCACCAAAGGAATTTCATCTTCTTGCAACTCAACTTCATCACTCAAAATTTGCTTTTGTTTGGAGGCATTCACATCACCGCCTCATCCACTCCTTATTGTTGTTGTTGCCATTCCAATTACCCTGATTGTTCTGATTGCCCCAATTGGAATTTTGTTTGTTGTTCCCCCAATTACCATTGCCTTGTTGTTGTTGATTGCCCCAATTGCCTTGGGGTTGTAAGCACGTGATTTTTGCCCTATATGAGAATTACTCCCAAACAATTCAAAAATAAAATGATTTTTCTTTGGTGTGCAATTTTGTGATATTTTGAATAATTATTTGCATTTGTCTGTGCATGTTTATTTGCTAAATTAATAAAAAATACAAAAATATGTCGCATTTTGCATGTAGGATTTAATTCTACAATTGTTAGTAATTGAATTTGTTTTACAAAAATTAAAAATTACAAAAATAGGCATCGTTTGCATTTTTAGCATTTAATGTCCAAATATACAATTTTATGCTTAATTAATACTTAATTGTGCGTTAATTATTATTGGGAGTTAATTTGCGCTTTTATAACTTAATTTAGTTCTTAATAATAGTTTAAGTATTTTTATAATTTAGTTTTAGAGAAATAAAAGAAGAAAAGAGAGCGAAAATATAAAGAAAGTCGGAATTGGGCCTCTTCTTCGATTTCAAGCCACAGGCCCAAAAAATGGCCCAATCTTCCCTACGACCCAGTCCATTTCGAACTGGGTCGACCCAGTCCATAACCCAAAAGACCCAAACCCCTTTGTCTTACATTTTACAAAACAAAACAAAAATTAAAAGACAAGAAACCCTAACACTAAACCAATCCGCCCCCACCCCTCCTATCTTCTTCTTCTTCCTCAAGCTCACCTCCCTCCCAACCATGGCTGCCCGGCAACCATCCTCCAAATGATCAGTCCAAGCGCCGGAAAACCAGACCCCTCCACCGTCCGCCATTGACGAGCAACGTTGTTGCTGCATTTTGCTCGTCGACCAGCTCAAACCTTACGTCCAAACACCCCTCGACGGACAGCTGCTTCATCGTCAACCTCCCCATCGCTGTTCTGCCGATGTTGCTTCTTCTCCCCGTCGTCCCCGTCGTCGGACAGCTGCTGCCATGGTCGCCGCTGTTGCTGCCGCGATGTTGATGCTGCCGCGACGCTGCTTCTTCCCCTCCATCTTCACGTCGAGCTGCTCGTCACCGCTGCTCACGTTTCTGCCATGGACGAGCAAGCTTGATGCTGCCATGGCCAGCTGCGGGCTGCTGCTCCTTTCCCTCCGTCTTCTTCGTTTGGTCGAGGGTTTTTCGTCGAGTCAAGATCCTGTACGTCGTGAGTTCATCGTCAAGTTCGTTGTTTGTTTGGTCGTTATTCGTCGTTTCAATCCGGTTAGTAGTTTTTTGAATTTTACTTTGTCCGTATTTTGTTTTGATATTTTTTCGAATCTAAAATCGGCGAATGTTTGTTTTGTTCATGTCTATAGTTAGATATTTGATTTTTGGTTTTGTTCATGTTCATGTTGTTTGTTAAATTAATTTTCAGATTTCAAAATAGAAGTTTAATTAGTTGTTTTCATATTCATTTCATGTTTGTATTATTGTTTAAGTGAATATTTGTTAGTTTGATGTTTGTTAGATTCAAATTGAAATTTAATTAACTATTTCTTCAATTTGTTTCATGAGTTTATGTATTGTTAGAAATTGTTAATATTGTTAAGTTCAAGCTTAAGTTCATAATTGTTTATTCGTCGATCTTGTTATTTGTCTAAAAAGAATTTAGTTGTGTTAAAGGAATATATTGATTTAATCGTTTAATCCGTCATGTTTGTTGTGTTAAAATAGATTCATTCATGTTCATACTTTGTTTGGATGATCTTGAATCCGAATTTTGTATAGTTTGATTTCTTGTTTACCATTTATGATTATTTCTTGAATTGTTCTCATAATCTTGTTTAAAGTTTAATATAAGAATTGTTTGTTGTAATGTTGTTAGAATTGATTTTAAGTTCAATATGATTGAATTTAGAAATCTTCATACTTTGTTTGTTGTTGTTGTTGAATCCGAAAATAGGATTGTTTGTTGCTAAAATATTGTTCAATCAAATTTTAGTTGTTCTTTGTTGTTCAATTTGTGTTCATGTGATTTGTTGTTGAAATGTTGTTAAAATCGTGTTCATGTGATATTGTTGTTATGATGTTCATCCGTGTTCATATTGTTGTTAGAACATTGTTAGAAATTGATCATATTGTCTATATTTTGGTTAAGTTTGATTAATTGATGTGTTATAGCTGATGGGTAGTTTGGTAATTTGTAGTACGTTCAGGGGTAGTTTGGTAATTTCAGTAAGGTCGTGAGGGGTAGTTTAGGAATTGTACATTTTGTAATTGTTTATTTGAAGCATGGGGGACAAAATAAAATGGGGTGGGTTGTGATATGGTTATTTAATATAAAGGGGGGACAAGATTTAATTTAAAGGGGGAATCTTGCATTATTTTATGTTAGGCATGGGGGACAAAATGAAATGGGGTGGTGTGATATGTTTATTTAATGTAATGGGGATGAGTGAGAAGATAATGGGTTGGGTAGAGAAAAAGTATGGATTTTAATTAATTGAAAGGTTTATGGGATGTGTTATATATGTGAAGTCTTGAAATCAAAAGGGGAGAGAGAACACAGTCAGAAAAAAAAAACGGGAGAGAGAAACAAATCTGAAAATAAGAGAGAGAAAAGGGCTGAACATTTAAGAGATAGAAAATTCCGAAAAATATTTAAGCTTTCAAATAAAAAAAACTAAAAAAAATATTCTGCTTTCTTTTGTTGTTTGAAATCAGAATTAATTTTTGTTTCATCAAAACTGGAAGCTTTTGTTTTTTTTTTGATTACTACTCCACCAGTCTGTTACTGGATTGTTACTGTTGCTGGGCTATTGTTGCTGTGTTGTACTGATTTTACTGCTGCTGCTGATTCTCATATTCATTTTCTTTTGCTTCCAATATCAGGTACACAACTGAAAAGCTGTTTATTGTAATCCGAAATATGAAGCGTGAATACATATGAAGAATGAAAATTTGAAGTTTTAATTTCGTTTTTTATTTCTTTGTTCCTTTTGTTGATTGTATTTAAGCTATTTCATGAATTACTAAATAATAACTGGAATAAGAAAATAATATCATAAGTTAGTCTGTAATAAATCAGTTCGGCAAAATAGGTTAATTCACTAGTTATGAAGGCTTCAAGATTATAGGTTGATCATGAACAAGTAGCTAAATTTAGCTAAGACACGAATTTAAATTAAACATCGTAAATTAGGCATTAAGGCATGACTTGAGCTTAAGCAAGATTAAAAGAACGTTTAAGTCTAATAAACTTTCTAATAAGCTTTAGTAATTATGGTTAAATCTAGTTTTCAAATGATTGTGAATAATTAATCTCAATAATATTTTTTTAAAATAACAATGCTGAGTTTTAATCTAGCTATATTTGTTTATTTTGAATATTAGTTGTTGAATTTTTATTTTATTTATAATTTCGAAATTAAGAGTAAAATTCCTTTTTCATCAATATTTGTATTAATCAAGCAATTAGCATGTCATGTCTTCTTAAAATAATAAAAAGCTAGTAATTAATTAGGATTTTCTTTCTTTATTTTAGAGACTAATTTTTATAGAAAAATGTAGTCATTTTAAGATTTGTCCATTTAAAATAAATGAGATGAGCCTCGCTTAATGAAATGTATAGATTGCGGGGCCCTCAACGAATGTACATTTAATCGCTTAGAATTAGGGAGGAGCCGTTTTTAGCAAATTTCACGGCCCTACCCAAAATAATGATACGCTAGTTGCTCTAGGCGCGTATTTAATAATGTTATTTTCTTAAATACGGGTGTGCATTTATGTAACCCAAATCTAAATCTCAACGGAATCGAAATATGTCAATAATCACGGTTGCATTGATTGCGACGTGATTTGAAATACGTTTTCACAATGTTGCAATTCTTCGTAAAATAATAATAATAAATAATAATAATAATAATAAAAGCGGCTAAGGGATAAATTTGCACATAAGTTTATAATACGTATTATATCAGATAATCAAGCCAAATATAACAGTTGAGCGACCGTGCTAGAACCACGGAACTCGGGAATGCCTAACACCTTCTCCCGGGTTAACAGAATTCCTTATCCGGATTTCTGGTTCGCGGACTGTAATACAGAGTCATTCTTTTCCTCGATTCAGGATTAAACTGGTGACTTGGGACACCTTAAATCTCCCAAGTGGCGACTCTGAAATACATAAATAAATCCCGTTTCGATTGTCCTTTAATTGGAAAAACTCCCTTGCACCCCTCGCGGGGGCGGAAAAAGGAGGTGTGACAGCTCTGGCGACTCTGCTGGGGACTTAACCCAGAACCAGTGGTTCAGGGTTAGAAATTCGAGCTCATATAAATTGTTATATTTGGTTTTATCTGATTTTTACATGTTTGAGCCTAATGTGCTAAATGCTGCTTTTACCGCTTTGATATTACGTGAACTGTGTATAAACTGTGCCGAAACCCATCTCCTCTCTGAGTCTTCTAAATCATGAAGAAGGGTGTACTTCGTACGACTTCTTTTCTGTATAGTGTCAAATCCCAATTTAGAACGAGGTTCGGACAAGTTGCTAAGCCGGTGAAGCTTCTGTATTCCCGGTACGCTACCCCCCCTCGGCTCGAGCTGTCCGCTCGGGTAAGCCAGGTCTAGAACAAACACCCAGGTTCTGAACCTAGTATAACAAAGCCACATGCCGGATCCCTAGTAGGAACGTTTGTTTGCATCACGTGCATCTGACTTTGGAGGCTCAACACAGGGGTTGGGTCTGTCTAGGACAGGTGCACCAAAAATGAAAATGACCATCCTGATGCATCTTACTTGTTACTACTTGCGCATTAATTTGATTCTGACTTGTGTGTTGACTGACTTGTAAATATCAGGAATAATATTTTGAAATTGAAAAAAAGAAATAGCGGTTAGGGAATTGATTGTTTATTTTTGAAAAGAAAACAAATGCCCAAATACTGTCAAAACTCTGCCGAAATTTTGAGAAAATAAAAAAAAAATGTCTTATTAGTTTGTTTTATTAAAAGAAGAAAAGAAAAAGAGTCGTTCTGTTTTGTTTTTCAAAAATAAAAATAGAAAAAATATATAGTTTGTCTTGCCATGAAAATGAAAATGAAAAAGAGTCTTATTTTTTTAAAATGGGTTTTTTTATTATTTATTTGCTTATGAAAATGCAAAAAATAAAAAAATAAAAAAAAAGTCTTTCATTATTTGTCGCAAATATATATATAAATCTGAAAAGTTTTTTTTTATTTCCAAAAAATATATATATATATATATATATATATATATATATATATATATAAATTCGAAAAGTTTTTTTTTATTTCCAAAAAATATATATATCTTTATTGGTTGCAAAGAGTATTTGTCTTGCCAAGAAAATTCAAAGTAAAATTCCAAAAAAGATATGTCTTGCAAAAAATAATATAAATATCTTTATTTTCCTTTGTTGATAAAACAAAAAATAATAAAAATGTTTTTTTTTTAAAAAAAAAAACCGAAAATATTTTGATACTTCTTTCAAAATTGAAAAGAAAATTCAAAATTCAAAAAATATTTTTTAGAAGCATTTCTTTTATCAAAAGTAAAATTCCAAAAATATTTTCTTTTTTCTTTAGAATAAGAAAAAAAAACAAATGGAAATTCAAAAAAAAACTTCCTTTTACTTTTGAAATTCTCAAAGTTCAAATCAAAAGAAAAGGAATTTTTACAAGTCTTTCTTTCAAAAAGAAATCAATCAAAAAAAATATATATATACTTCCTTTCTTCTTTTGAAGCAGTTCTTTCACAGTTCCAATTAAAAAAAAATATTAGTTCATTTACTTATTCGCGAGGCCCGAACTACGCAGGTTTGATTCTCACCGGATGTGAGATACGTAGGCAACCCTCATCGGGTCCAACCCCCCTTTTTTGCTAAAATAGTCGAAAACCAAAAAAATAAATAAAAAAACGTGTCAAAATTTTTTATTTTGTCATAAATAAGTCTAGTGGCGTCCAACCTCCCCTTTTGCTAAAAATAGCCAATAAAAAACATGTCAAATTTTAATTGTCATAAAGAAGTAGGGTGACGCTGTTTTATCAAAACATAGCTGAATGTTCCCGAAAGGGACGCCGGAAGGCTGACTTTGCATAAACAGCCACCTTTTGGGTCATGTTTAGGATTTTTGGTCTAGTTGACCCACACAGCCTTAAAAATCTTCGTCCCCGAGGTGCTGAAGGGCCGTGTTTACAACACCCGGTTTTTAGTGTAATTTGAAAAAAAAAACAACAACAAAGAGTCAGCGGTTAGGTGAATACCATTTGAATTTTTGGTCAAAATAAAGCCGAGCTAGCTTCGGCCGCGTCTTAAAACCGTTCTTGCCGAAATAGCCTTAGAGTATCTTTCAATCGTCAAAAGGTTATTTTCGTAAAAGAACGGACAAGTTTGTAAAGTGTCAAAATAATCCTCCCCGGCCTCAAAATTCATGTGAGATTGGGAAGGGGGCACATTTGCAAAAATAGCCGTTTGGTTGCATTTGTCAAACGGGGAAAGGAAGCTGGCCTTTTTGTTTTGAGGTTATAAATCTTTTGGCTAGAATATATGGGTTGTTTGATTTTTGAGTTTGTTGGTCATCTTTCAACCTTTGAAACCCAGTTTATTTTATTATGAAAATTGATAAAAAAAATGTGTCTCATTGTTGTTACCTTTCATTTGGTCCGAACTACGCAAGGTCTGATTCATGCGGGGTCATGATACGTAGGCAATCTCCATAAGATTCGACCACCACTGAAAAAGAAAAAAAAAGGGAAGAAAGAAAAATAAAGGAAAGCGCAAGTGCATCGCATCTCTGATAGAACGGTTTAACTGCTTAGGTGCATTGCATCTCTAATATATGATTATCTGTCAAATGCCCTGACACTAACGTGATGGCTTCCCTTTGCTGTGTTCATATATAGAAAAGTGGTTGGTTGTGGTAACTCCTCCCTGCAAAGCAAATGACACAGAACCTCAGAACAGGGTGGGTCGGTACTGATGACCGACAACAATTGGTCGAACAGAACAACGGGTTGGTAGAAGAAGTGAAAATGCTGAGACAACATGTGGCAGACATGTATCAGGCATGGATAACTGGGAAAGCACCACCCCCACCACCGCCAAGCTTTTCAAACTCTGGCATTACCCATCCCCCATACTCTCCATCCCAACCCACTTATGACAGCTTTCCTAGCTACCCGAGTAGCTCCATCACTCGTCCACGCTACTCCCCTCCCCAATGCTACTTCTCTCCACGAGATTCCCAAAGACGGGCTTCACTTTCCAAATACCCAGCTCCACAGAAGGCCTATCCACCCTCACAAGCCTACCGGAAGCCCCCTGGATCAGGTTTCCGGCCCAATCAAGCATTTAGGAACGAAAGGTTGCTGAAACGAGGAAAGGCTCTCACCCCTATCGGAGTATCTTATGCAAGTCTGTTTGAAAGGCTAAAGCATGCTGGCTTGATTGAGCCGCTCCCCGCATATACTCCAAATCCACTTGCAAGGAGCTTTGATCCGGCAGCGCGATGCGCCTACCACTCCAATGTCATAGGGCACAACATTGAGAGCTGTCATAGTTGGAGAAGGGAAGTAGAGAAAATGATCCAAGAAGGGCGGGTTGTGATTAATAACAGTGACATGGTGCACTCGAGCCCCCTCGAGAACTTGCCAACGGATGTTGATGATATTGAAGCTGGTAATGGTCTTGGCAGTATCGATGCAAAGCTCAGTGGCTAAGATGCCAGTCTTGATAAAGTGGAAGGACGCTCTGTTCCTTGGTTAACAAGAGAGAAGCTTGTGGTGGCTTATTTTGTTGACATTTATGTTGTTCGGATTATTAGGGTTATAAGTCGGATATTGTCTTGTCCAGTTTGTTTTAGGATTTTGTTCTGGATTGTTTTGTTTGTTTTGTTTGTTTTGTTATTTAAACCATTTCACCGGTAGTCTAATACAAAATCCGGTCTTTCTTTATTTCCAGTCATCTCTTTGTTTAGGCCTTTTATCATTTTTGTTCAGTGCCGATTCTAGTGACATGACATGCGCACACAGTTTGGGCCAAACCTTAAAAGTTAATCGTAAAACCCTGGAAAGGCGATCAGACCATTTAAAGGAAATAAGAACAGTTTGGGATTATTTGAAGCCCGAGTCA
Source organism: Nicotiana sylvestris (assembly GCF_000393655.2). Classification (NCBI taxonomy): domain Eukaryota; kingdom Viridiplantae; phylum Streptophyta; class Magnoliopsida; order Solanales; family Solanaceae; genus Nicotiana; species Nicotiana sylvestris. The sequence goes on along the minus strand of NC_091064.1, from coordinate 148,440,004 downwards.
TGTGGAACTGGGGCAAGTTAAACACAAAGAAAACCGTTAAAATCAAGAGGGTCATTCATGATAATGAGAGTGTCGCCCAACGATGTTTTAGAAATAACAAAGGGAAAAGCAAATGTTTAACATAATTGTCAAGCCCAGCACCGTCAGAAGAGACTATAAATCTATTGTTTGTTGTGTTGTTTGCATTTGGCATGTTTTGAAGACTGGAATGACGAAGACATTTTGTTCTGCTACCTAAACACTTTATCCTTCGTTATCCCTTTTGAGCCTTACTTATTTTTCTTTCATACCCCTCGTTCGGAATCAGTAAAAATGACTAGAAAACGCGAGCATGGCATGAAAACATGAAAAAAAAAAGAAAGAAAAAAAAAAGAAGAAAAGAAAACAAAAAAACGAAAAAGAAAAGAAAAGAAAAATGATAACAAAAAAAAAAACAAAAGAAATTCAAATGAAAAAAAGAGGAATTGGGAATTACGTTTGACCTGATTCCTCAAAGAGGATACGTAGGCGTTTTACGACTCGGTCATAGTTTTGAAAAATGAAAAAAAAATCAATTAAAATATCCCCAAGCAAGAAACTGGGGCAAAGGTTGCGTTTGTTGTAAATAAATCTAATTCCGAAGGTTGTAACTAATAACCCAAAATTAATGCATTTTTGAGCCTTTAATACCCTTTTTTTTTCTAGCCCTATCCAAAAACCCACATTACGGTCCAAAGAAAGACCTTTTGATCAGTCTTCAAAAGATGCCAACACAGACAAATGAAGAGTCTTACCGATGAACATAACATTCCGTTCCACAGCAGAAAGGACTCTAATCCCCGGCAGAAAGAGTCATACCGGCGACACTCCAAATCCCCAGCTGGAAAGTGATACAAATGAGAGAGTCTTCTCGGTGAAAACCTTCACATGCACCTTAAGGTGATGAAAGCTGAGAGAAAAACCAAAAATGAGAGAGACTTGATAGTGAAAACCCTTCGGGCACTACAAGTCGAATAAGATTAAGAATCAGATGGGGAATCGCCAATTGAAGATCTTGAAAGATGATTAACGGTAGAGGATAGGCCACATACGCATGTCATGACCATTAGAGTCGGTATCTGCGTTTGATAGATTTTTATTTATAGTTTCTTTTGTAAAAGAGTCATCATTTCCTTTGTCTTTTATTTTGTTTCTTTTATCTTTCTCCTTTCATAGAAAAATTCCCCAATAGAGTCTGTCTGGTCAGAACAAGTATGAAATGACTTCAAAATATGCCATCAGCTTTCCAATTAGGCAAGATAAGATCTGACTAGTACATCCAAGTGGTATAGTCAGCGAGGAACAAGCGCGAGGCCAGTGTCAAGAAAGATATCCCCAGCAAAAGGGAATTGACAAAAGAATTGACAAGTGTCAAGAGGGATATCCTTGCCAAAACCAAGGTTATAAACCTCAAGGCCAAGGCCCATGAACAGAGCAAGGAGAGCAGTGAGCATAATTTGGCGAAATCCATACTAGACTAAAAGGTCGAAGAAATGCCAGTTTCCGAGCTATGCCACAAAAGAAGAGGGATAGCCCCAGCAGAAAGGGATAAATAATATCATCCCCAACAAGTTGTGGAGCACAGAGTAAGGAAGGAGAAAGGGAAAGCCATCTCAGTAGGAATATCACAACCAACCACCATGTTTTAAACTAACAAATTTTGTTTGAAACAGGTAAAGAAAATGGCATTGATGCCAGAATGCACGCCGCAAGGGATATTATCAAACTGGGGCAGAAAATTTTCCTTCCGCTTAGAAAATTTTCTGGAAGTCGGGTACCCATGCGGGGAAGAATAAAGATAACGCCAGTCTCAAGGGAAGTGGTCTTAGAACCAGTGTTGCCCCCAACATAATAAGTTTCTATGAAGGAAGTTGTTCCCCAGCAAAGGGATGAAACTTGAGCTCAGTGAAGCACTAGTTCTGAAAGAATAAGAATCCCCCAACAGTGTTATCCTAGACAGCGTTATCCCTAGCTGATAACATTTTACCCCCCAACAGGTAAGTAAATAATTCCCCAACAGTGTTATCCCCAACAAGTATTTGAGGTAAGACATTTTCAAGTCTTAAGGATATTTTGGGTTCATCCGCCCTCGAATAGGATATTTTGGGTTCATCCGCCCTCGAATAGGATATTTTGGGTTCATCCGCCCTCGAATAGGATATTTTGGGTTCATCCGCCCTCGAATAGGATATTTTGGGTTCATCCACCCTCGAATAGGATATTTTGGGTTCATCCGCCCTCGAATAGGATATTTTGGGTTCATCCGCCCTCGAATAGGATATTTTGGGTTCATCCGCCCTCGAATAGGATATTTTGGGTTCGTCCGCCCTCGAATAGGATATTTTGGGTTCGTCCGCCCTCGAATAGGATATTTTGGGTTCGTCCGCCCTCGAATAGGATATTTTGGGTTCGTCCGCCCTCGAATAGGATATTTTGGGTTCGTCTGCCCTCAAATAGGATATTTCAGGTTCGTCCCCCTCGAATAGGATATTTCGGGTTCGTCCGCCCTCGAATAGGATATTTCGGGTTCATCCGCCCTCGAATAGGATATTTCGGGTTCATCCGCCCTCGAATAGGATATTTCGGGTTCATCCGCCCTCGAATAGGATATTTCGGGTTCATCCGCCCTCGAATAGGATATTTCGGGTTCATCCGCCCTCGAATAGGATTTTATTTTTCAAAGTTGTTGAAGTCAGGAGCCCCCCTGAAGAACAGAATGACGATTTATTTTTGACATTATTGGTTGAAGTCAGGAGCCCCCCTGAAGAATAGAATGGCGATTTATTGGTTGAAGTCAGGAGCCCCCCTGAAGAACAGAATGACGATTTATTGGTTGAAGTCAGGAGCCCGCCTGAAGAGAGGAATGGCGATTATTTTCAAAGTTGTTGTTGAAGTCAGGAGCCCGCCTGAAGAGAGGAAAGGCGTTTTAAAAAGTTGTTGAAATCTTGCCAACCTAAAGAAAGGAATGGCGATGTATGGTTTGAAGTCAGGAGCCCGCCTGAAGAGAGGAATGGCGATTATTTTCAAAGTTGTTGTTGAAGTCAGGAGCCCGCCTGAAGAGAGGAAAGGCGTTTCTAAAAGTTGTTGAAATCTTGCCAACCTAAAGAAAGGAATGGCGATGTATTGGTTGAAGTCAGGAGCCCGCCTGAAGAGAGGAATGACGATTTATTTTCAAAGTTGTTGTTAAAGTCAGGAGCCCGCCTGAAGAGAGGAAAGGCGTTTATTTTAAAAGTTGTGTATTTGAAGTCAGGAGCCCGCCTGAAGAGAGGAATGACGCTTATTTTTAAAAAAAGTTGTTTTTGAAGTTGGGAGCCCGCCCAGATAACAGAGGCATACATTTCAGTCTTTATATTTCAAGCGTCGAAGTTGGGAGCCCGTCCAGACAACAGAGGCATATACATTCAGTCTTTACATTTCAAGCATCGAAGTTGGGAGCCCGCCCAGATAACAGAGGCATACATTTCAGTCTTTTCATTTCAAGTGTTGAAGTTGGGAGCCCGCCCAGATAACAAAGGCACATTTCAGTCTTTATATTTCAAGCGTCGAAGTTGGGAGCGCGCCCAGACAACAGAGGCATATACATTCAGTCTTTACATTTCAAGCATCGAAGTTGGGAGCCCGCCCGGATAATAGAGGCATACATTTCAAGTCTTTAATTTTCAAGTATTGAAGTTGGGAGCCCGGCCAGATAACAGAGGCATACATTTCAAGATCAAGTCAGAGGACAATAAAACAGAGGGTTACAATAGGAATCCCCAGCAGGAAATAATAAAATTCCCCGGCACTGGGAAACAGAAGGTTGCAACAAGAGGTCACAGTACAAACTCAAGTACATGTGTCAAAAGAAGAAAATCACCGGAAGAAATGCAAGCAGACAAGGAAGCAAGGCAACAAAAAACAAATTGTACTCTAGCCTAGCTTCTTGTTTTCTTTTAAGCATGGTGTAACAAGGAGATCGGTAAGCAGTGGTAATAGCATGCAACAACAGTAACAATGCAGTCCCACGGTAGTCCCAGCTACCAAAATTTCCCGAACTACATTGACCTGATTCCTGTTTAGCCCAGGATATGTAGGAAACCTTTGAAGCAAAGGTTCGGTCAAATCTTTTTCAAAAAATGCTTCACACGGAGTACTCGGATGGGCAAAAATCGCTCGCTTTATCTTTGCACGAAAACCCTTCGTGTCTTCGGGCAAAGAGGGGCAGCTGTAAGCACGTGATTTTTGCCCTATATGAGAATTACTCCCAAAAAATTCAAAAATAAAATGATTTTTCTTTGGTGTGCAATTTTGTGATATTTTGAATAATTATTTGCATTTGTCTGTGCATGTTTATTTGCTAAATTAATAAAAAATACAAAAATATGTCGCATTTTGCATGTAGGATTTAATTCTACAATTGTTAGTAATTGAATTTGTTTTACAAAAATTAAAAATTACAAAAATAGGCATCGTTTGCATTTTTAGCATTTAATGTCCAAATATACAATTTTATGCTTAATTAATACTTAATTGTGCGTTAATTGTTATTGGGAGTTAATTTGCGCTTTTATAACTTAATTTAGTTCTTAATAATAGTTTAAGTATTTTTATAATTTAGTTTTAGAGAAATAAAAGAAGAAAAGAGAGCGAAAATATAAAGAAAGTCGGAATTGGGCCTCTTCTTCGATTTCAAGCCACAGGCCCAAAAAATGGCCCAATCTTCCCTACGACCCAGTCCATCTCGAACTGGGTCGACCCAGTCCATAACCCAAAAGACCCAAACCCCTTTGTCTTACATTTTACAAAACAAAACAAAACAAAAAGAAGACAAAAACCCTAAAAGGCTAAACCATCCGCCCCCCCTCTCCTATCTTCTTCTTCTTCCTCAAGCTCACTTCCCTCCCAACCATGGCTGCCCGACAACCATCCTCCAAATGATCAGTCCAAGCGCCGGAAAACCAGACCCCTCCACCGTCCGCCATTGACGAGCAACGTTGTTGCTGCGTTTTGCTCGTCGACTAGCTCAAACCTTACATCCAAACACCCCTCGACGGACAGCTGCTTCATTGTCAACCTCCCCATCGCTGTTCTGCCGATGTTGCTTCTTCTCCCCGTCGTCCCCGTCGTCGGACAGCTGCTGCCATGGTCGCCGCTGTTGCTGCCGCGATGTTGATGCTGCCGCGACGCTGCTTCTTCCCCTCCATCTTCACGTCGAGCTGCTCGTCACCGCTGCTCACGTTTCTGCCATGGACGAGCAAGCTTGATGCTGCCATGGCCAGCTGCGGGCTGCTTCTCCTTTCCCTCCATCTTATTCGTTTGGTCGAGGGTTTTTCGTCGAGTCAAGATCCTGTACGTCGTGAGTTCATCGTCAAGTTCGTTGTTTGTTTGGTCGTTATTCGTCGTTTCAATCCAGTTAGTAGTTTTTGAATTTTATTTTGTCCGTATTTTGTTTTGATATTTTTCGAATCTAAAATCGGCGAATGTTTGTTTTATTCATGTCTATGGTTAGATATTTGATTTTTGGTTTTGTTCATGTTCATGTTGTTTGTTAAATTAATTTTCAGATTTCAAAATAGAAGTTTAATTAGTTGTTTTCATATTCATTTCATGTTTGTATTATTGTTTAAGTGAATATTTGTTAGTTTGATGTTTGTTAGATTCAAATTGAAATTTAATTAACTATTTCTTCAATTTGTTTCATGAGTTTATGTATTGTTAGAAATTGTTAATATTGTTAAGTTCAAGCTTAAGTTCATAATTGTTTATTCGTCGATCTTGTTATTTGTCTAAAAAGAATTTAGTTGTGTTAAAGGAATATATTGATTTAATCGTTTAATCCGTCATGTTTGTTGTGTTAAAATAGATTCATTCATGTTCATACTTTGTTTGGATGATCTTGAATCCGAATTTTGTATAGTTTGATTTCTTGTTTACCATTTATGATTATTTCTTGAATTGTTCTCATAATCTTGTTTAAAGTTTAATATAAGAATTGTTTGTTGTAATGTTGTTAGAATTGATTTTAAGTTCAATATGATTGAATTTAGAAATCTTCATACTTTGTTTGTTGTTGTTGTTGAATCCGAAAATAGGATTGTTTGTTGCTAAAATATTGTTCAATCAAATTTTAGTTGTTCTTTGTTGTTCAATTTGTGTTCATGTGATTTGTTGTTGAAATGTTGTTAAAATCGTGTTCATGTGATATTGTTGTTATGATGTTCATCCGTGTTCATATTGTTGTTAGAACATTGTTAGAAATTGATCATATTGTCTATATTTTGGTTAAGTTTGATTAATTGATGTGTTATAGCTGATGGGTAGTTTGGTAATTTGTAGTACGTTCAGGGGTAGTTTGGTAATTTCAGTAAGGTCGTGAGGGGTAGTTTAGGAATTGTACATTTTGTAATTGTTTATTTGAAGCATGGGGGACAAAATAAAATGGGGTGGGTTGTGATATGATTATTTAATATAAAGGGGGGACAAGATTTAATTTAAAGGGGGAATCTTGCATTATTTTATGTTAGGCATGGGGGACAAAATGAAATGGGGTGGTGTGATATGTTTATTTAATGTAATGGGGATGAGTGAGAAGATAATGGGTTGGGTAGAGAAAAAGTATGGATTTTAATTAATTGAAAGGTTTATGGGATGTGTTATATATGTGAAGTCTTGAAATCAAAAGGGGAGAGAGAACACAGACAGAAAAAAAAAAACGGGAGAGAGAAACAAATCTGAAAATAAGAGAGAGAAAAGGGCTGAACATTTAAGAGATAGAAAATTCCGAAAAATATTTAAGCTTTCAAATAAAAAAAAAACTAAAAAAAATATTCTGCTTTCTTTTGTTGTTTGAAATCAGAATTAATTTTTGTTTCATCAAAACTGGAAGTTTTTTTTTTTTTTTGATTACTACTCCACCAGTCTGTTACTGGGTTGTTACTGTTGCTGGGCTATTGTTGCTGTGTTGTACTGATTTTACTGCTGCTGCTGATTCTCATATTCATTTTCTTTTGCTTCCAATATCAGGTACACAACTGAAAAGCTGTTTATTGTAATCCGAAATATGAAGCGTGAATACATATGAAGAATGAAAATTTGAAGTTTTAATTTCGTTTTTTATTTCTTTGTTCCTTTTGTTGATTGTATTTAAGCTATTTCATGAATTACTAAATAATAACTGGAATAAGAAAATAATATCATAAGTTATTCTGTAATAAATCAGTTCGGCAAAATAGGTTAATTCACTAGTTATGAAGGCTTCAAGATTATAGGTTGATCATGAACAAGTAGCTAAATTTAGCTAAGACACGAATTTAAATTAAACATCGTAAATTAGGCATTAAGGCATGACTTGAGCTTAAGCAAGATTAAAAGAACGTTTAAGTCTAATAAACTTTCTAATAAGCTTTAGTAATTATGGTTAAATCTAGTTTCAAATGATTGTGAATAATTAATCTCAATAATATTTTTTTTAAAATAACAATGCTGAGTTTTAATCTAACTATATTTGTTTATTTTGAATATTAGTTGTTGAATTTTTATTTTATTTATAATTTCGAAATTAAGAGTAAAATTCCTTTTTCATCAATATTTGTATTAATCAAGCAATTAGCATGTCATGTCTTCTTAAAATAATAAAAAGCTAGTAATTAATTTGGATTTTCTTTCTTTATTTTAGAGACTAATTTTTATAGAAAAATGTAGTCATTTTAAGATTTGTCCATTTAAAATAAATGAGATGAGCCCCGCTTAATGAAATGTATAGATTGCGGGGCCCTCAACGAATGTACATTTAATTGCTTAGAATTAGGGAGGAGCCGTTTTTAGCAAATTTCACGGCCCTACCCAAAATAATGATACGCTAGTTGCTCTAGGCGCGTATTTAATAATGTTATTTTCTTAAATACGGGTGTGCATTTATGTAACCCAAATCTAAATCTCAACGGAATCGAAATATGTCAATAATCACGGTTGCATTGATTACGACGTGATTTGAAATACATTTTCACAATGTTGCAATTCTTCGTAAAATAATAACAATAAATAATAATAATAATAATAATAAAAGCGGCTAAGGGATAAATTTGCACATAAGTTTATAATACGTATTATATCAGATAATCAAGCCAAATATAACAGTTGAGCGACCGTGCTAGAACCACGGAACTCGGGAATGCCTAACACCTTCTCCCGGGTTAACAGAATTCCTTATCCGGATTTCTGGTTCGCGGACTGTAATACAGAGTCATTCTTTTCCTCGATTCAGGATTAAACTGGTGACTTGGGACACCTTAAATCTCCCAAGTGGCGACTCTGAAATACATAAATAAATCCCGTTTCGATTGTCCTTTAATTGGAAAAACTCCCTTGCACCCCTCGCGGGGGCGGAAAAAGGAGGTGTGACAGGGGTCTCTATTGTTGTTGGTTGGAAGAATTGCCCCTTTGGCCTTGATAGTTGTTCATGTATTGCACCTCTTCATTCTCCCCATCATAACCATCATCTTGGAATCCACTACAATCATTGTCAAATTGCTCCAAATTCCCTTGGTTCTGTTGACCTCTTTGTCTTCTTTTGTTGACTAGCATGTTGACACCCTCCATGGCATTCACTTGGCGAAGATTTTGAACTTATTGCAATTGTGCCTTTGCTAGTTGGTTCATTGTAGTTTTCAGCTCCACTATGGCCTGCCCGTGATCATGTAACTCTTTGTGCAAATGAGTGACTGTGGGGTCACCCTGGGGCACATTGGCTCTACTTTGCCAAGCGGAGGAAGTGTCAGCCATCTCATCGAGAATGTCACAAGCCTCATCATAAGTCAGCTTCATGAAGTTTCCCCCAGCTAGTTGGTTCACTATGCACTGGTTTGTTGTGTTAATACCCCGGTAGAAAGTTTGTTGGATCATCGCCTCAGTCATATCATTGTTGGGGCATTCCTTTACCATTGTTCTATAGCGCTCCTAAATCTAATGTAAGGGTTTGGTGGGCTTCTTCTTGAAAGCTAAGCTATCATCTCTCAATGCTGCCATATGCCCCGGTGAGAAGAACTTTGCAATGAACTTGTCCGCCAACTCATCCCAAGTAGTGATGGAATGGTTGGGAAGTTGCTCAAGCCAATCCAATGTCTTCCCTCTAAGTGAAAATGGGAAAAGTCTCAACCGAAGTACATCCTCGGACACATTAGTTTGCTTGCTCCCCCAATAGGTATCCACAAAACCCTTGAGTTGTTTGTAAGCATTTTGATTGGTAGTGCCCGTGAAATACCCACGCTGCTCCAGTAATGTCAGCATCACATTGGTAATTTGAAAATTGCTCGCCCAGATCTGGGGTGGGACAATTGCACTTGCATAGCCTTGGTTTGGAAGCACTCTAGGAGCCACTCTTGGAGGTGGCGGAGGAGAGTCTGGAATATTGTCATTGGCATTGGCCTGGCGGCCTCTACATTGTCCTTGAGGTACAAGAGGCACCTCATCATCTCCGACATCATCTACCTCCTCCCCTGCAATCACATTTCTAAGAGGGTCATTATTGTTTGCTGCCATTTTGTACCTGAAGTTGTGAAACACACAAATTAGTAACGCAGAAGGAAAGAAGAACAATACACAAAACAATTTAGATAGATAGCCAAAATCGTTAGCTCCCCGGAAACGGCGCCAAAAAAGTGATCGAGGCCAACCCTGTACTACTACAAAGTAGCAAGAGTGGTCGAAGCAGCTTTTACCCGAGAAGGTCGAGATTGATTTCCATAGGGAGCTAGAGATTGGAGTTGAGTTTCTATCTAAATTGGAGTTGCGTAATTGTTCCTAATTGCACTTCTATTCATAATTGGTTTTGATATTACTTCTAATTTTATACTACTAAGATGCTAAATTAGGCTAAGTGAAGCTAAGAGTAAACTATTGAAGGTTGTCTAAATAGGTAAAAGGCACTAGGGAAATGACTTTCTCCTAGGTGGATAATTGACGGATTCTCGAGTCTGAGGCTAAATTGTCTTATTTGGGGAGTATGATATAACCATTGCACGATTTTACTCACTCTATACCTCTCGGTAGTTCGAGTGATTTTGCCCTAATTGACTTTCTCAAGACCAATTGGGTATGATACTTTGTGCAAGCAATAGAGGTTCAAGTCGGGTATTACTATCTCTAGGTTTAACCCTTTAATTGGAGCTATCAATCTCTTGAATACGCCCCAATTCCTTGTTTGACCAATTTCATGGACTTAGGCTCTCTTTCTCAAGAAGAGCCAAAATTAACTAGGCATAAACTAGTGTTTGCAACCACTAAGTCAACATTTAAACCATAAATTAGTCCAAATATCAAACACCCATAGACATTCAAGACATAAAACACAAGACCCATCAATTACCCACACTAGGGTTGAGCCACAACCCTAGCTAATGGGTCTAGATACTCATGATTATAGAAGAAAATAAAGAAATAGATGAAGAAAAACCCATAATATTTAGTTACTAGATAAAACTTGAAGATTCAATGATGAAACTAATCTAAAATTACTCAAAATAGAAAAAGAGTACTGTTCACGAGCGGAACTGATCGTTAAAATACAACTGATGACCTAAAAATGAGAAAAAACTATTTATACTAGGCTGAAAATTCTGGACAAAAATACCCCGGCAGGGCTAGTACAGACCACACAAAATCGAGTACGGCCGCACTAAGGCTCTTGGATGAAAACAATCTGCTCTCTAAAGTTGGCCACCGCGGGCCGCACATGCACCGCGTTCGCGACGGCTTCTATTGCGGTCCGCACAAAATGGACCGCGGACCGCATTGGCAATGTTCCTCCAACTTGGCACCTCTCTGAACTTGAGCTTTGTGGACCGCACAAAATCGAGTGCGGCCGAAATAAAGTCAATGCGGTCTGCATGAAATGTTTTGTGTCCGCATTGCTTGGCTGCCTGAAATGAGCACTCTCTGAACCTCCTCTTTGTGCCGCACTAGTCCTGTTATACTGAGCTTGGCCTTGTTCTTGGTACTTGTACATGTTTCACTCCTTTTTGAGCTGGTTTTGACAAATAGTCACCTTGTTGACCAAACCCTGCAATCAAGTACAACATGTGAGCCTTTGGGACTATTTTGTACACATTTCTAATCAAAACTTAAGCAAGAAGGAGTGTAAAATGCATCATAATCCATAGTTATCACCTGGTATGAAGATGAGTATCCCAATGGCGATGGCGATGGCGGAGATACAGGTGGAGATGGCCTAGGCGATCAGGTAGATGGCACCGCTGGGTCAGGCGGCGAATAGTTGTTTTTCTTTATTTTTTTGTAGACTTGTACATATTTTTGTGGGTATCTGTTCTAGCCCTTGTAAAGAATATATTTTATGGAATGTCATTTTTATTGCTCGTACCTGATTCTTTTCCTTCTGTCCAGGTTTGTATGCCTCTTTATTTTGTTTTGCCATTTGGTCGCTTTAGTCGTAAAAATTTGGTTTATGTGTGTTGAACGAGGTCGAAACAGAACTCAGTTTTGATCAAGGCCGAGGGCCAGTTGGTGTTAATTCAAATTAGGTCAAATTGTTACCTATACTTGGTTAATTCGTATGAGGTCGAATATAACTTGTACTTAGTTAATTCGAATGAGGTTAAATGTAACTTATACTTAGTTACGATCGAGGGGTGAGTAGGTATTAATTCGAACGAGGTCAAATATAACCTGTACTTAGTTGATTTGAACGAGGTCAAATGTAACTTAGTTGATTCGAACAAGGTCGAATGTAAATTAGTTGATTCGAACAAGGTCGAATGTAGATTTTATTTAATTATGGTCGAGGGTGTTACACCCCATATTTTCGTACATGAAAATACGCCATACATTAATTAATTAATGAAAGCTTGAAAGTGAGATGTTACGTCACGCATTTTTGTACGTTGATGTTTCGTCGTAAGTTAATCAACGTAAGCTTGGGAATGAGATTATTTCAGAATTATAAGCATTATGCTATTTCAAACAATGAATAAGTAAATTCATGAAGGGAGATGGCAAGCAAATCGAAGAAAACGTTTCGTCGAAGTTTGTCAATTTGGGATAAAATATGGTCCGGGCTATAATACCCGGTATTTATAGACTAGTGTCATACAAGGTACCACATGACCATGATAGTACGGTATATAAGGTGTGTTAAAAGTAAAGTAGTATTTTAAGTAATTTGAGATAATTCTTAATTATGTGGATAATTGATTAATGATGGGGATAATTATGGTATTAAATTGGATTAAGTGGATAAAATTTCTTTTGTGTGGGCTGCCACATGGTACTAAAGTAGGCCAAGGTGGCACAAGAGTGCATGATGAGTCATGGCACATATGTGTCTTGCTTACACGTAAAGGTCTCTTGGAAATTACATTATCTTGATCCCTTTATTTTGCAATGTAAGAGGAGTCATTTTCTTGGTCTCTAAGTATGCCATATACTTAGAATTGGACCAGAACATATGCTAAGCTTGGAGCCTCAAACTATTTCATTTGAATTTCATAATACAATGGTAGCGTGAATTACAAATTCTATGGGAGCACGGTATAATCTTTCTCAAGAATGTCATGCGGATTTTTCCTATTTCGATCCACCGACGTATTTTATCGTAATTAACGTGTGTTAGAGGGATTGTCAGGAGAATTGGCTCAGGTATGTTAAGGCTATCCCTTCTTTCTTTTGGCATGATCTATATGACACAAACGAAACGAGCAAATGCGCAATTTCCATAAATGACTCTATTCATAGAAATGCTAGAGATGCTTATGTTCTTGATTCTCCATGTGTCATATTATTCTATCATCTGTTCATGGGTCTCAGAAAAATATTTAAGTTGAAAAAGTTTACTTGATGATATTATTCAAAGGCATAATGGTTTTATGACACTCCAAGAGATTTTATTTATGTACTTCTCATGCATTACATTCATGTACATTGACCCATGACCAGATGATGTTATATATATATATATATATATATATATATATATATATGGGATATGAGAAGAGGTTACGACGATATATACGCACCACCACCTGATTAGCTGGTATACATTGATAATTTGCCCACAGTGGCCGAGATGATATGATGGGATGCATTCAGAGGCTTGATGATGTTATGAACACATATACACATGCATGGTATGGAATTTGTATGCAGATGCATGACATTATAAAAAATAAAATGATTCACAGAGCTATGCCAACGTGCATGTCGAGTCTTTTACTCCATATTTCTCTCATGTTTATTATTTACTGATTTTCATTCCTTACATACTCGGTACATTATTTGTACTGACGTACCTTTGCCTGGGGACACTGCGTTTCATGCCCACAGGTCCCGATAGACAGGTCGAGAGCCCTCCAAGTAGACTATTAGCTCAGCGGAAGATGTTGGTGCGCTCCTTTTGCTTCGGAGTTGCTTGTTTGATTAGTATGATTTAGATACGTATTGTTTGGTATGGCGGGACTCTGTCCCGACCTTTGTGAAAATTATGTATTCTTAGAGGCTTGTAGACCGATGTCATGTATGTAAAAGATTGTACGGCCTTGGCGGCCTATGCTCAGTGTACTAGTGGTTATTTCGGCCTTATAGGCCAGTATTTCTTATGTGTAAGTTGGTATCACAAGTTGCATTCTACTTATCTCACGGCAACCTTCCGCCTCTTTTATCTATGATAGTATTATATGAAAAGATACGTTATGTTGGTACTCGATTGAGTAAGGTACTGGGTGCCCGTCGCGGCCCATCAGTTTGGGTCCTGACAAAAGTGGTATCAGAGTAGTTCTGTCCTAGGGAGTCTACAAGTCGTGTCTAGTAGAGTCTTGTTTATGGATGTGTCGTGCACCACACTTATAAGCAGGAGGCTACGGGCATTTAGGACTGTCACTCTTTCTTCCTACTCTAGATCGTGTGGTAGAGCTCAGTTGTAAGAACAAAATTTTCTAAACTCAATCTTATTCGTAATACAACGATGCCTACATCCAGAAAGACGGTTGGTAAGAGATATAGCTGTGGAAGAGTTGAGTCAGAGGAACTCAATTTTTGTATCATGCTTATGAGGGATAAATATGAGGTATTTAGCAGATCATGTGTATACTAAAACGTGTAAGCCTCTTGATAAGGAACCTTAAGTCAAGAATATTTATCCACATTTATGGTGAAAGACAATGAGAAACTCAGAAGATAAATACATGTTTCAAGAAGTAAAAGAAGCAGGATGAAGAAGGGTACGAGGTACCCAGTTAATAAAAATTATCATTATTTACCATTCAGAAAGGGAGATATAAGCATTTTGAGTTACCTTCATCAATAACAAAGGTATGTGCAATTGTCCGCACTCATCTTAGTTATGCCTATGGGGGCTAACAAGTGTAGCTTAAGAAAAGGATGGAACATCAGGATGCGGCTGGGGTTATAATAACCCAAAATGGTGAATGAATTAGTTGTGTTAGTTGACATTTCCAAAGGATATTACAAAAGTGCTAATAGATCTTCTTGTGAGACACCCTAGATGGTGCACTCTAGAATATTACAATTAGATGTGAATACTAGCATGATCAAAAAAAATCAAAAGATAGGCGCTAAAATCCTGGAAGGGATAAATATTACCTTAGTGTGACTCTCGTCCCTAGTAGAAAAGGGACATTGAGAAACCCGAAGAGCCGATGAATGAAGCAAGGCGAGCAAAAAGTAATAGAATGTCTTGTTGAAGTTTCACCAAAAAAGGATATGCAGAAATATTAGCAGAGTAATGAGAAGAGAGATAAGAAAGAATTATGAGTAAGATGTGATACATGGATGACAACGGTGGAAAAATAAAATGAAATGAAAGTATTACATAGTCGATAATCAAAGGAAGGAAAAAAATGAGAGGTGCCAGGCCTGGAGACAGGAAAAAAGTATAGGACATAAAGTTGTTTCCTCATTTCGAGAAATAAGTTAGTGACTCCAATGCGACTGTCAGAAGGAAAAGTTAGACCCTAAAATAATAGAAATTAGCACGGACTGGTGCACAAGGTAAGTTAAACATGAATTGGGAACTGAGTAATTTGATAATAGTCGACATCATGGGAATTTCAGAGATTGCTTTCTGGCAATAATAGAATGGACAACAGAAGAAGATTCATGAGAAATTTAGAGAATGGTCATTCAGGAAGACGCTTCCCTAAAGCAAGCAATATGAGCAAAGTTAAGCTCAAGGGACTGTATGTTTTAGTTACACTAAGTGTCACCATCGCAAGTAAGGAATTTTGTTATCCTCGGTATAGAAGGATTACCGCAAGGCGAGTAAGGGACATCGATGGTATGAAAGGACGCCGAAGATAAAGAGGTAAAACATCTATAGGTAGGTTGTCGTAGCTCCAACTCTCAGTATTCCCCTAACGGGGGGAATATGGTGTGATGTGGCATTAAGTAAGAAATAAGTGATTCTAGTAACTATGGAATGGTAAAGGAAGAATGCGATAAAAATGAGATTGCACTTATTCAAAGCCTACAGAAATAAGCGTCCATTCCCGAGATGTTATTGATAGATAAAGAGCCAGTGCGAGACGTAAGTTAAGATAAATGTGTAGACATGTAATTTTTGACCCTCCCCAAGATTTTAAATATTTTATCATTTAAATATTTAGTTTATGCCTAATATCGCTATTTCAACTAGTTTGACTCTTTTACTTTATTTTGTCACGAAAATAAAAATTACAAAAAATATTTCTCTTATTAAGGTAATTGATATTTTATCTTGTTACTTTTTTAAAAATACAAAAATAGTTCCACTTTGTTTTCAGGAATATTAGTAGTTTGTTAGGAATATTATTTTAATTATGCAATGATTTTAATATAATTCTATTTTTTATCTTTTAGTATGATATTTGAAATATACCAAAGAATAGGTTTGTTTTAACGGCTAGTTTTATTTTAATAGTTATTTTACTTAAGTAGGATTAACTAGTAAATGGGGTAGTATTTTTAGTCTTGTTCAAGGAGAAAGAATAAATTTGGGCTCAAACAACCCCTTTTTAGGCCTAATTTTCGGCCTTAGCCCATAAATCCAAGCCCAATAACCTTAAACCCACATAATAACCTAGACACAACCCCTAACCTAGAGGAGACCTAAGCAGCCAAGACCAATAAAATGCCCCCTAGAAATCGGCATCTGGCCATTCCCCAAGCCAAATCCCAGCATGAACTTCATTTCTCTGAATATCAAGTAAATGCCTGCTCTTCTGGAACTAATTCTACTTTTTCTTGAAATGGAATAGTTTATTCAAAATTGAAAAATTCTTCTTCGCCAAAGTTCGTGTGATGAAATCTTAGAACCAGGCGATGGAAATTACTAAATATTGCCATCATTTAACATGAGTTGGAAAGAAGAACGATGGATTGCTGCATATGGTCTAAAGAAAGTGATGGTGGAAGCGGGTGTGCCATTATTTGTCCTGGTCGACATGGTCGTCGCGGAAAACCTGATGCTTTCCAGCGCCGATTGAGGTTTTCATCCGTAGTTCCAGTTGCGGCTGACGATCTCGGAGCCAATTTCTGTATGATTTTGCGGTGTAACTGTAAACTTGGAGTTTTTTTCCAATTCGTGAGTATTAAAGGAAGATTGTTCTTCTGGTCCAATTCTTCCTCTATTGTCTTATTCTCGTCACTTTCATGTGTGTTTTTTGGTGATATGATTTTTTTGGTTTGTTTCTTAAACTAATACTTTATACTGCGTTTTTAGTACTGTGGCTCAACATATTGTTTGTTTGGAAATATTTTGGATTTTAGTTGTTTGATTTTAATCTGATATGCATACAATCTTGTCAAGATACACATGGCCATGTGGTTAAGCTAAAACGAACTAACGTAAGGAAGAGTAGGATAGCAGCAAGTAAATGAGCCGCAATATTGTTAGTAAGATTTGAATCCACGAAAAATTGTGTTGCTATTTATTCTTGTTTCGTCACTTCGCCACTAGGAATATGCTTAGACCGATCACACGTGGGTAGGTGAACCTTTAGGCGTGTTTTGAATTTATTATCATGATTATGTACACGTTCGCGTGAAATGATTACAGTTTCTAAAATGAATATTCGTAGCTTGCTTTAGGCGCGATTAATAATAAATCATCCTGACTATGGGTACGGTTCCCCGTGGCATAGTCATGATACATAACTCCAAATTCGGGTGTGTTATTAAAAGAGGTTAAAAGTTAAAAATCCACAATAGTTTTAAAATATGTTATTAATCGGATATTTAGGCCAAATAATAATAGTTGAGCGACTATGTTAAAATCACGGAACCCGAGAATGCCTAACACCTTCTCCCGGGTTAACAGAATTCCTTACCCGAATTTTTGTTTTTCGCGGATTGTAAAACAAAGTCAAACTTCCTCGATTCGGGATTTTAAACCGGTGACTTGGCCACGCCCAACTATGCCTTATAAAAAGGACAAAGCGGTCGCTGCAAATATAATTTGAGTATTTAGCCTAGAGTCGAATCCTCGGGGAATTAATCTACCAATTACTTTTGTTAGAATCATTAAATTCTGCATAATCAACTTCCCAGATATTTTGAATAACAATTGGTGATGTTTTTACTAACTATAACTAAACGAAGTTAAGTAAACTAATAGCTAACTATGATTGAGCTGTAAGCAAATAAAAGAAGGATCTAAGGTTATGATTTCCCCTATTGATGGAATTCCTTCCTGTTATGTTTCGCATAGAATTACCTAATCATCTATATTGATCATGAACACTCTTACATTACGATAATTTATTAGATGCACTCTCCCGAGTTACACTAGCTGACTTTTATTACGGCTCACTTTAGATCGCACCCAAGACTTCGTTATCCCTAATCCCGCTTTTAAACCCTCGGTTATTAATTCGTCATATACTTTGGGAGTGGTGTTGTTCAACAATTACCTAAATATGCACTCTCCCCCGAGTAATACATACTAAATAGGCACAACTAATTGAGGATCCTATCAATTAACTACACCAAGAACGTAGTTGAACAAATAGAGATTAAACCGGGAAAACTATATTAACATAACACGAAGTTCATCCTTCAACAAGTTCCATCAATACCCTAGACTAAATATTTAGTTACTCATAATCGTATTCATACTAACAACAGCAAAATTCATCATAAATGGTAAATACAAAAGGAAGAAAGGAAGAACTCGATGTCGAATTATCCTCCTTGCCTCTTGCCTCTCCTTGCCTTCAATTAAGCTGTAAAAATTTTGATAATGTCTCTTTGGGCGAGCTAGATCTCTTATAGGTTAAGTGGAATTACCCCCAAACTTCCAAGTTTACCTCTGAAATTATGTACCCCGAATTGGATTAGCGCGGTCGCTCTCGTGCCCGCACATACAACATAGTATTCTATCTCGAGTTCCTGGGTTAGCACAGTCACGCTAGTGGGCGCGCTAAGGCCGCGCTAAGCTGGGTCAGTATTTTAACTCTTCTTTTCTCTCTTCTTTCATACGTACTCAGCTCTGAGGGGCTTCCCTTGCTTTAATTTAGCTCCAAACACTGTCCTAAGTCCTTATAAGCGCAACTCGCTCCTACAAAACCTGAAATTCACAATTAGAGCCAATTTATCGTCATTTAACTATACTAGAATAGTGAAGCATAGTCAAGTTGGGGCATAAACAGTCGCCAAACTACATAAATCTAGCCTATTATCAACACCCCACACTTAAATCATTGCAAGTCCTCGAGCAATCCACCACGCTCTATAAAGGTTTCTTCGTTAAGCTTTTCCCCTAACGTATCACACCAAGAACAAATCTCCAAAGTTGCGTCTAGTAGTGGATAATCTTTGCCTCAAAAGTCGACTCTCATGTGCCGTGCAATATTCATACTTACTCAAATTACTCTACACAGAGGTCAAGACTTACCTTTCCTTCGTGAATCACATGCCCTCACATCACACAAGAGAGTAGTTCCACAAATAATAATATTAAGAACAATTAGGAACATAGATAGAAAAAATTTGCTCACTCTCAAAAAGAACATTCACACACACAGATGCACCATAGGCTTGCCCGTAGTGTACTACTCTACTAATCAAGCCCATTCAGTCTAAGATCAAGTAGGTTTTCATTTGGTTGTAATGTAGGCTAAGGGACGAGTAGGATATATTTGGATATAGTAACTAACCTCTCTAAGAACTTTTAATACAATACCATTCGCATTCCAGAACCATACTCATGTCAGGCCAGACATTCCACCATACTTCTATTTATAATACCCCAAACTCCATTAGGTGCAATTGTATCAAATCACCACTTATCAAGTACTATATTTACTCATTCTCCTTTCCTCTTTTTTTTTTCTTTTTAAGTGGTGCTTATTCTTTTACTTTTTCAAAATACTGCACCTTTTTCTCTATTTCATCGGTTCCACTCAAAAACCAAAACACCACCCCACACTTTAGCTTTTGCATATTTCATAACCATTAGTGCTCATGAGAGGTAAAAGGGTTCAAACAGATGGGCCGTTCAAACAATTGGGTAAGGTTTATAATGTGGTTGCCAAAGAAACAGGCTTATAGGCTCAACGGGGTTAACTACGATGTATCGCATTTAGGTGGGTCTACTTTATATATCTGGCTTAACAAAGAAATGCCTATATCACTTCTAAGATTGAATAAAGCTACTATTTTGCTTTGCAAACACATGAGACAAGTTCTAGGCATCAAATGCAGAGCATAGAATATAGTACAACTCACACACACATGGCACATGACTCACTCCAGATTGGCTTATCAAGACACTCTCGTTTGAGTACTCAAGTTAGTTACAAACATACAATTTAAGGCACTCCAACAAGAGTCAACCACTAAGACTAAGCGACACACCCTAGTGTCTATTGTGTTCAGGTGTATCAATGCCAAGGGTTCTCTTTCTATTTTAGCTCATAGCCCATCAATACTAACTAAAAACTAAAAACAAAATAAACAAAGACTAACTACACCCGGTTCAAGAAAAACCCTTGGAAAAGAACCATCGCCCAAAGAAAAACCAAGGGAGAGTTACTACACTACCTAAAACAAAACAAAAATCTTTTTGGTATTTTCTTTAGACTTACTTCCCTCAAGAAAACTGTCTAGAAAATCCATCATCAGGAAGAGTCCAACATATTTCTGGTTTTTTTCAGATATTTTTTTTGTCGACTTAGACCCTCAAGAACCCCGTCGAAAGAGATCCGTCATCGGGACAAGTTAACTTACCTAATTGGACTATTACTCAAAACCACCAAAAACAATCAAGATAAATAAAGAAAACATCAAACAGTCAAGTTGTTACATATACACACATACATTGAAGTATCCCCCACCCTACACTTAAAAGGAAGACATGTCCTCATGGCATACAAAATAGAGAACAGTGAGGTAAAGGAACTTCCCTGAGTGATCACTCTTGATCGGAGACCGTGTCTGGGTTCAGATTGCATGCACGACTTAGAGCTCTCAGCCTGCCCAATATTTTCTTCTCTGATTTCACCTGCTGGGCAGCCACCGCGTCAACACATGTACCTAAGTAAGCGACTGAGGTATGCAATCCGGCCACCTCTTACTCCAAAGATGTGAACCATGTAACCCGAACAACCCCATATGGTGCTGCAGCTGCTACAATTTGCTCATGGGTCGGTGACCCGGCCCTCACATCCTCCTGCTCAGCCTCCTCTTCCTCAGAGTCATCAGATTCACCACTATCATCACCATCCACTGCCACCGGCTCCTTCCTAGTAGTGATCTTATCTGCTCGGAACTTGTGGTCTTTTGGCACTCTCCCATTCACAAGCAGATTTTCCGGCACCCGAGTTGCCCGGCAAAGTTGAGTAACTAAGGAAGGGAAGAAGAACCCATACCTTTTCACGGGACAGCGGGTGAACATCTCCTCATGAATCAACTTGGCCACGTCAAAGTTGTGACCATTCATAAAGCACCAAATTAGAGCCGCTCGAGGACCATTCACCTCCGTGGCGTTGGAAGACAGGATCAGGCGATTGTTGATAACATAAAACCAGCACTTCCCTTCAAAGGTTAGCTCCGCTGAGTGAAACTTCTGACCATACTTCATCCATATAATTTCCTTGCAAGGTACACAGATTATTTCAAAGAACCTCTCCCACTGCGTGTGTGATCTTCCATACATCTCATAATAGTCTTCATACGGATCCACAGTAGCGGGTAACTGGTATATCCTTCGTATAGCCTCTTTTTATTTTTCACCAATAAGTTTTTTATTAATAAAAAAGAAAAGAAAATACAACAAATAGGAAAAGTATAAATAAGGGGGACAATAGCACCGATATTATTGCCCATATGCCTTGGCTATATAATCACTCCTCTGCGCCTTACACTGCCTTTTGATGACAGCCTCATGTAGAGGATTCATGGTGTAGCTGTCGGCAATGTCTCACGAGGGCATATAATCTCATAGCCGTGTGGATATTTTTCCAAAGGCATAGGACCAAGGCAACACAAACCGGGCTAAACCTTACCTTACTAATCCTATTGAGGCAAAGAAAAAGCCTCATCTTCTAGAAAGCATGTAAGAAATAGGAACTTGAAAGTACCAAGTACTCTATGATCGCCATAGAGTTTATAACACACTCTATGACGCTATTACAAGTGATGATGCTTTGAAAATGATAAACTAAAACAATGTAGAAATTAGAGTCTTGCCCCTCATTTCTCAAACTTGTGAGTTCTTCAATTTGAACTTCCTTAAATTCCTCTTTAACTATCTTCAAATAATCTTCAAAATTCTTCATTTCTTCGCGGATCTATTGGACCTCGTAAATGTGGAGGTGGCAACCCCTTTTTGTTTTACAGCTCTCATTGGGAGTTGCCTGAGCATTATTTTATTTGAGTATGCACATCTATGAGGTTTTGGACTATCCAAAGCATCCAATTGATCCCGATCATGGTTTGAAAACTCAGCTGAACGTTTAACATTGTCCAATTCTACTGCTGTATCACCTGAAGTGTGATGTTGCTTTTGTAGTGGACTGCCTAGAGTATGCTTCTGCTGTCCAGCCATGAAACTTATAAGAAAATCTAGCTGTTGTCCTATATTTGGAAGAGCATGATTGTGTTGTTGTGTAGTAGATTTACCCGCTTCAGTGATAGATTCTATATTGTTTAAACTATGCTGCTGCTGCCCAGATTTTAGTCTTATTGTATTTTGCATCATAGTACCACTTAAAATGGAAGTGCTGCAATTTTTTGGTACTGGTGGTGAGCTGCATTGTGTTGATATTGGTGATGAGACAACTGAACGCAGTTCATCATTTTGACTATCTTGAACATCAGTTAATAACAAAAGATTTCCAAATTCACCTTCAACTTCACCACACGACCCCTCTGATTGCACTTCTTCTGTTCTGCCTGCTTTATTTGTGCTAACCAACAGATGATCATGCTCATTAGTAGCTGCAGGTCGTTGACTGCTAGTTTCCAGATTTCCAAAAGTTCGCAATGGAATAGTAGGTTCCCCTGTTTTTCCTGTAGCATTCAATTTTTTCACAATAGCAGTTCCGTCTTTTTGTTGCTCCTCATCAAGCTTATTAGCAGTCACCTTGTTCCCAGGTAGTGCAACATCTGTTGCTTTACTCACTGCATTGGTAATGTGACGACCCAAAGGGTCATCACCGTAATTCTTTCTTGTTCCGTGCTTCCGATGCCTTGAAAACCTCGTTGTTATTTGCCTCGATTTGCGTGCGCAGTCCGGGCGCATAGCCGGAAAGCTTTTATGTTGAAATATGCAAATTATGTGAAAAATTTGATGAATTTTGATATTAATATGCATAATATTGACTTCGGTCAACATTTTGGGTAAACGGACCCGGACCTGTGATTCGACGATCTCGGAGGGTCCGTAGAAAAATATGGGACTTGGGAGTGTGACCGAAATCAAATTCCGAGGTCCCAAGCCCGAGAAATGAATTTTTGTGTGAAATTGTTTTCTGAAATTAATTAAGGAAAATGAAGAAGAAAATTGATCAGAAAACTGTGGTATCAGGCTTGTATTTTGGTTCCGACGCCCGGTACGAGTCTTAAATATGTTTTAAGCACTATCTGTAAAGTTTGGCTAAACACGGACGTCATATGACATGTTTCGGACTTAAAATGGGGAATTTGAGTTTTATAAAAGTTGAAAGAAAATCATATGTTTCGAGGTTTGATCCTATGTATACGATGTCGTTTTGGCGATTTGATCGCACGAGTAAGTCCGTAAGGTGTTTTCGAGATCATATGAATGTTTGGTTTGGAGCCCCGAGGGCTCGGGTGAGTTTTGAGTGGGTCCCGGGAGGTCTTAGGCTTAAAAAAATGCAGGTTCAGATGTTGCAGGCCCCAGTGCGGTCGCGGTCATTTCCGCGCGGTCCACGCTGGTAGCCACGCGGCCGCGGTGCTTTTCTGTGAGGTCCGCATGGTGGAGTTCAGAGGGTCAACTAGCGCGGCCGCACACCAAATCAGTGCGGTCCGCGCTAGGTGGGTTCAGAGAAAGCCCACTTCTTCCCTCCCTCGGCGCGACCGCGGTGCATTTCTGTGCGGTCCGTGCCAGCCCCCAGCAAAAGTATATATATTCGGGACTTCAGTCATTTTTTTCCACTTTTCAAAAACCCAAAACCTAAGAGGCGATTTTCCAAACAACTTTTCTTCTCCAAAACCCTTGGTAAGTGATTTCTAACTTAATTTCTTCACTTCTTAACATCTTTTAACATGATTTCAACTTCAAATCAAAGATTTTCATGGGGAAATTGGGTGTTTTGGGTAGAACCTAGGTTTTCTACAAATTGAGAAGTTGGACCTCAATTTGGGGTCCGATTTCAAAACAAAACATATATTTGGATTCGTGGGAGAATGGGTAACCGGGTTTTGGTCCAAACCTCGAGTTTCAACCACGTGGGTCCGGGGGTATTTTTGACCTTTTTGGAAAAAACCTTGTAAAAACTATTTTTATGCATTGGGGTTAGTTCCAATAGTAATTATTAATGCATTCAAGCAATTTGTGACTAGATTCGAGCGATTGGGTGGTGAATTCGAGGGGTAAAGCTATTCTAGAAGCGTGAGTTGAGTTTTGAGCATTCGAGGTAAGTGGCTTGTCTAACCTTGTGTGGGGGACCTTTCCCCTTAAGATGTGCTATATTTGATAATTGAAATGCCCTGTACGTGAGGTGACGAGCGCGCACTTGAGCTAATTGTTGAAAATCTGATTTTTCCTTAAGTATTTCTATTGAGTTCTTTTCTTGTTTTATTCTACTTGTGAATTTAGCATGTTGCTAGTCTAGAAAGGCATGTTTAGTTGACTTAATTGCCTATTTGCTTAAATTGCCTGAATTGCATTACGTGAAGCATGTTAGGCTAGAAGTAAATGTTTACTTGGTACGAAATTAGCGTTTAATTTAATATTCTTGTGTTGTTGCTCTGTGTTTTAAATTGGGACTACGGGTTAGATTCCCGGGAGATTCCCCCTGCATATTTACTTTGGGACTATGGGTTAGATTCCTGGGAGATTCCCCCTGCACATTTACTTTGGGACTATGGGTTAGACTCCCAGGAGATCCCCGACACTTATATTGAGGATACCGAGAGATCCTCGGGATACCAAAAGATCCCTGGCTTATATTGAGGATACCGAGAGATCCTTGGGATACCAAGAGATCCCTAGTACATGTCGAGGATACTAAGAGATCCTCGGGATACTTAGAGATCCACGGTTACTTTCCTTATGGTTTGCTTTCATCATTGTTTCTGTTATTGTACTATTATTATCCTGCATAGATTCTTACTGTAGGTTCTCAATTGCACTACTTATCTTATCCTGACATCTTTATATTTTATATAACCTCAGTAGGGCCCTGGCCTTCCTCATCATTACCCAACCGAGGTTAGGCTTGGCACTTACTGAGTACCGCTGTGGTGTACTCACGCCTCTTCTGCGCATGTTTTTTTTCATGTGCAGATCCAGGTACCTCTACTCAGGCATACTATCAGTGAGGCAGGAGGACTACGGAGACTTCGAGGTAGATCTGTTGCATCCGCAGACTGACGAGTCTCCCTCTTTATTCTATCTTTAGTACTTAGTTCTCTTTCCTTCCGTTTGTTAGATATTCTGGAGTTTGGAGCCTCACTATACATTTTTGTAGCCTCTGTTTTCCCATGAGTTTCCGGGTTTTGGGATTGTTTTAGTCTTGAAATATTGAGTCGTATATGCCGAGCGGCATTCAGTACAATTTCCTTTTTAGATAATTAAATATGGTATTCTATTTTTCCGCAACTATTATGTTTTCTGCAAGTGTTAGGCTTACCTGGTCACAGAGACTAGGTGCCGTCATGACATGTTCACGGTTGGTGAACTAGGGTCGTGACAAGTTGATATTAGAGCTTTAGGTTCATAGGAGTCACGGAACACAGGCCGGTTTATTAGAGTCTCGCTGATCGGTACGGAGACGTCTGTACTTATCTACGAGAGGCTATGTAACTGTTTAGGAAAAATTCTTCACTTCATTGATCTCCTTGTCGTGCGATATTTTTGACATCAATTCTAAACTTCTGTCTTCTATTCTCTCACAGATGGTGAGGACACGTGCTACTCGGGACGATCAGGAACCCGCACCCCCTCCTGCAGCCGTCAGAGGCAGGGGTCGGGGCAAAGGCCGTGGATGCGTACGGGGTGCAGCCAGAGCACCTGCGCGAGCTGCCGCTGAGGTACCGCCAGCAGATCCAGCCGGAGTTCAGGCACCCGACACGCCTACAACCACTACTACCCCAGCCCTTCAGGAGACATTGGCACAGTTTATGAGTATGTACACCACGCTGGCTCAGGCAGGGTTGCTTCCCCTTGCTGCAGCCACATCCCAGGCCGGGGGAGGGGCATAAACTCCCTCCGCTCGCACTCTTGAGTAGCAAGTGCAGGTTGAGCAGATCCCAGAGATCATTCTTGTACAGACTGAAGTACCAGTTCAGCCCAAGGATGGGGCAGCTGCTTTTGAGGATGAGCAGCGAAGACTCGAGAGTTTCAAGAAGTATGATCCTCCGATTTTTAGTGGACTAGCGACAGATGATGCCTTGGGATTTCTAGAGGATTGCCACCATATTCTTCACACTATGGGTATTACCGGATCGAGCGAGGTTTCCTTCACTGCTTTCCAACTTTGGGGAGATGCCTATGAGTGGTGGCGCACCTATGAGTTAGACAGTCCAAACGAGGCTGCTTCACTGACTTGGACCCAGTTCTCAGACATGTTTTTGAGAGAGTTTGTCCCTCAGAGCTTGAGGGACGCACGGTGTGCAGAGTTTGAGCATTTGCGCCAGGGTGCTATAACTGTTTTAGAGTATGCTATCCGTTACACCAAATTGGCTAGGCATGCACCAGCCTTGGTTGCTACTGTCCGCGAGAGGGTTCACCGGTTCATTGAGGGGCTTATTCCTCCTATCAGATCTAGCATGGATCATGAGTTGGAGATGGATATTTCTTATCAGCAGGTAGTGAGCATTGCTAGGAGGGTTGAGGGTATGCATGCTAGGGAGAGAGAGGAGAGGGAGGGCAAGAGGTCTCGTGAGTTGGGCCATTTTTCTGGTGCCCGTACCCTAGCTGCAGGTCGTCATGGTAAGGGCTATATGAGTCGCCCCGTTCATTCAGCTCTTCCAGCATCCAGCAATGCTCCAACTCTTCCCATATCTTAGGAGCCATATTATGCACCTCCGGTTTCTAGCGCGCCTCCTGCACGGGGTGCTTCCAGAGGCCAGTCTAGCAGACCTGGCCCTAGCCAGTCACAGCCACCACGTCCTCCCAGAGCTTGTTTTGAGTATGGTGACACATGCCACGTGGTGAGGGATTGCCCTAGACTTGGGAGGGGTGCACCTCCACACACTTCTCAGCCACAGCGTGCCCCGCAGAGTTCTCAGGCTATGGTTACAGCTCCAGTTGCTACCCCACCTACTCAGCCATCTAGAGGTGGAGGTCGGGGAGGTAGAGGTCGCCCTAGAGGGGGAGGCTAGGCCAGATATTATGCCATTCCTACTCGTACCGAGGCTGTTGCCTCCGATTCCGTCATCACAGGTATTATACTGGTTTGTCACAAAGATGCATCGGTTCTATTCGATCCAGGCTCCACTTATTCTTATGTGTCTTCGTATTTCGCTCCGCATTTGGGTGTAGCCCGAGATTCGTTGAGTTCTCCTATTTATGTATCTACTCCTGTGGGAGATTCTATTATTGTGGACCGCGTTTATCGGCCGTGTTTGGTCACTATTCGTGGTTTTGAGACCAGAGCAAATCTATTGTTACTCAACATGGTTGATTTTGATATTATTCTGGGCATGGACTGGTTGTCGCCCCATTATGCTATTCTTGATTGTCACGCCAAGACCGTGACGCTGGCTATGCCAGGTATTCTGCGTGTTGAGTGGAGTGGTACTTTAGATCACACTCCCAGTAGAGTTATCTCTTTTCTTAAAGCTCAGCGTATGGTTGGAAAGGGGTGTGCCGCGTATTTAACTTATGTGAGAGACGTCAGTATTGATACTCCTTCAGTTGATTCAGTTCCAGTAGTACGGGATTTTCCCGATGTGTTTCCAGCTGATCTTCCAGGCATGTCGCCTGATAGAGATATTGATTTAGGCATTGATCTGTTGCTGGGCACTCAGCCCATTTCTATTCCCCCATATCGTATGGCTCCTCCTAAGTTAAAGGAGTTGAAGGATCAGTTTCAAGAATTGCTTGATAAGGGTTTTATTCGGCCCAGTGTATCTCCTTGGGTGATCCTGTCTTGTTTGTAAAGAAAAAGGATGGCTCTATACGTATGTGTATTGATTATCGCCAGTTGAACAAAGTTACAGTTAAGAACCGTTATCCTTTGCCTCGTATCGATGATCTGTTTGACCAGCTTCAGGGCACACGGGTGTTTTCTAAGATTGATTTACGCTCAGGTTACCATCAGTTGAAGATTCGAGAACAAGATATCCCGAAGACCGCTTTCAGGACTCGGTATGGCCATTACGAGTTCCTTTTTATGTCATTTGGGCTGACCAATGCCCCAACAGCCTTTATGCATTTGATACACAGTGTGTTCCGGCCATATCTTGACTCGTTCATCATTGCCTTATTGATGATATTCTGGTGTATTCCCGGAGTCGGGAAGATCATGAGCAGCACCTGGGAACTGTGCTTCAAACTCTGAGAGAGAAGAAGTTATATGCTAAGTTCTCAAAATGTGAGTTTTGGTTAGATTCAGTGGCATTCTTAGGCCACGTGATTTCAAGTGAAGGTATTCAGGTGGATCCGAAGAAGGTAGAGGCCGTGCAGAGTAGGCCCAGACCATCCTCAGCTACTGAGATCCGCAGTTTCCTCGGTTTGGCTGGCTACTACCGTCGTTTTGTGGAGGGGTTTTCATCAATTGTAGCCCCTATGACCAGGTTGACCCAGAAGGGTGCTCCATTTCAGTGGACGGAGGAGTGTGAGGCGAGCTTTCAGAAGCTCAAGACAGCCTTGACCACAGCCCCAATTTTGATACTGCCTATAGGTTCGGGGCCTTATACAGTCTATTGCGATACCTCGAGGGTTGGCCTCGGAGCGGTGTTGATGCAGGATGGTAGGGTGATTGCCTACGCGTCCAGACAGTTGAAGATACATGAGAAGAACTACCCTGTTCACGACCTTGAGTTAGCTGCCATTGTTCACGCCCTAAAGATTTGGCGCCATTACTTATATGGTGTGACTTGTGAGATGTTCACGGATCATAAGAGGCTTCATTATTTGTTCAAGCAAAAGGAGTTGAATTTGAGGCAGAGGAGGTGGTTGGAATTGTTGAAAGATTATGACATCACTATCTTATATCACCCGGGAAAGGCCAATATGGTGGTCGATGCCTTGAGTAGGAAGTCAGCCAGTATGGGTAGTCTTGCTTATATCCCGTTCGGTGAGAGATCACTTGCTTTGGACGTTCAGGCTTTGGCAAATCAGTTTGTGAGGTTGGACATTTTTGAGCCTAGTCGAGTATTAGCTTGCACGGTCGCTCGTTCTTCGTTATTGGAGCATATCCGTGATCGGCAGTTCGATGATCCCCATTTGTGTGACTTGAGAGACACGATACAGTGTGGAGGTGCAAAGAAAGTAACCTTGGGAGATGATGGTGTATTGAGATTGCAGGGTTGAGTTTGTGTGCCTAACATGGATGGGCTTTGGGAATTAATTTTAGAGGAGGCCCATAGCTCCCGGTACTCTATTCATCCGGGCGCCGCGAAGATGTATCAGGATTTGCGGCAGCATTATTGGTGGCGTAGAATGAAGAAAGATATCGTGGCATATGTGGCACGGTGTTTGAATTGTCAGCAGGTTAAGTATGAACATCAGAGACCTGGTGGTTTATTTCAGAGGATTGAGCTTCCCGAGTGGAAGTGAGAGAGGATTACTATAGATTTTGTTACTGGACTTCCAATGACTCGGAAGAGGTTTGATGCGGTTTGGGTTATTGTAGATAGGCTGACCAAGTCAGCGCATTTTGTTCCGGTTGTCACCACCTATTCATCCAAGAGATTAGTTGAGATTTACATCAGGGAGATCGTCCGCCTTCATGGGGTGCCCATATCTATCATTTCGGACCGGGGTCCGCAGTTTACCTCGCATTTCTGGAGAGCAGTTCAGCGAGAGTTAGGCACCCAGGTGCAGTTGAGCACAGCATTTCATCCCCAGACGGACGGTCAGTCCGAGAGGACTATTCAGATTCTTAAAGATATGCTCCGAGCCTGTGTTATTGATTTTGGAGGCTCGTGGGACCAATTTTTGCCTTTAGCGGAGTTTTCTTACAACAACAACTATCAGTCCAATATTCAGATGGCACCGTATGAGGATTTATATGGGAGACGATGTAGATCTCCAGTTGGATGGTTTGAGCCGGGAGAGGCTCGATTATTGGGTACTGATTTGGTTCAGGAGGCCTTGGATAAAGTCCGGATTATTCAGGATAGACTTCGTACAGCTCAGTCTAGACAGAAGAGTTATGCAGACCTCAAGGTCAGAGATGTTGCTTTCATGGTTGGTGAGCGGGTATTGCTCCGTGTATCGCCTATGAAAGGCGTGATGAGATTTGGGAAGAAGGGCAAGATCAGCCCTAGGTTCATCGGTCCATTTGAGATTCTTGATCGTGTGGGAGGGGTGGCTTATAGACTTTCCTTGCCACCTAGCTTGTCAGCTGTGCATCCCGTGTTTCATATATCTATGCTCCGGAAGTATCACGGTGATCCATCGCACGTGTTGGATTTCAGCACTGTCCAATTGGACAAGAATCTATCATATGAGGAGGAGCCGGTGGCTATTCTAGACCGGAAGGTTCGACAGTTGAGGTCGAAAAGTTTTCCTTCAGTGCATGTTCAGTGGAGAGGTCAGCCTCCTAAGGCATCGACCTGGGAGTCTGAGTCTGATATACGGATCCGTTATCCTCATTTACTTCCCGACTCAGGTACTTCTTTCTTTTGCCCGTTCGAGGACGAACGATTGTTTTAGAGGTGGAGAATGTGACGACCCAAAGGGTCATCACCGTAATTTTTCCTTGTTCCGTGCTTTCGAGGCCTTGAAAACCTCACTGTTAGTTGCCTCGATTTGCGTGTGTAGTTCGGGCGCGTAGCCGAAAAGCTTTTATGTTGAAATATGCGAATTATGTGAAAAATTTGATGAATTTTGATATTAATATGCATAATACTGACTTCGGTCAATATTTTGGGTAAACGGACCCGGACCTGTGATTCGACGGTCCCGGAGGGTCCGTAGAAAAATATGGGACTTGTGAGTGTCCCCAGAATCAAATTCCGAGGTCCCAAGCCCGAGAAATGAATTTTTGTGTGAAATTGTTTTCTGAAATTAATTAAGGAAAAGGAAGAAGAAAATTGATCAGAAAACTGTGGTATCGGGCTCGTATTTTGGTTCTGACGCCCGGTACGAGTCTTAAATATGTTTTAAGAACTATCTTTAAAGTTTGGCTAAAAACGGACGTCATATGACTTGTTTCGGACTTAAAATGGGGAATTTGAGTTTTATGAAAGTTGAAAGAAAATCGTGTGTTTCGAGGCTTGATCCGATGTATACGATGTCGTTTTGGCGATTTGATCGCACGAGTAAGTCCGTAAGGTGTTTTCGAGATCATATGAATGTTTGGTTTGGAGCCCCGAGGGCTCGGGTGAGTTTTGAGTGGGGCCCGAGAGGTCTTAGGCTTAAAAAAATGCAGGTTCAGATGTTGCAGGCCCCAGTGCGTCCGCGGTCATTTCCGCGCGGTCCGCACTGGCGCCACGCGGCCGCGGTGCTTTTCTGTGCGGTCCGCGTGGTGGAGTTCATACGGTCGACCAGCGCGGCCGCACAACAAATCAGTGCGGTCCGCGCTGGGTGGGTTCAGAGAAAGCCCACTTCTTCCCTCCCTCGGCGCGACCGCGGTGCATTTCTGCGCGGTCCGCACCAGCCCCTAGCAAAAGTATATATATTCGGGACTTCAGTCATTTTTTTCCACTTTTCAAAAACCCAAAACCTAAGAGGCGATTTTCCAAACAACCTTTCTTCTCCAAAACCATTGGTAAGTGATTTTTAACTTAATTTCTTCACTTCTTAACATCTTTTAACATGATTTCAACTTCAAATCAAAGATTTTCATGGGGAAATTGGGTGTTTTGGGTAGAACCTAGGTTTTCTACAAATTGAGAAGTTGGACCTCAATTTGGGGTCCGATTTGAAAACAAAACATATATTTGGATTCGTGGGAGAATGGGTAACCGGGTTTTGGTTCGAACCTCGAGTTTCGACCACGTGAGTCCGGGGGTATTTTTGACCTTTTTGGGAAAAACCTTGTAAAAACTATTTTTATGCATTGGGGTTAGTTTCTATAGTAATTATTAATGCATTCAAGCAATTTGTGACTAGATTCGAGCGGTTGGGTGGTGAATTCGAGGGGTAAAGCTATTCTAGAAGCGTGAGTTGAGTTTGGAGCATTCGAGGTAAGTGGCTTGTCTAACCTTGTGTGGGGGACCTTTCCCCTTAGGATGTGCTATATTTGATAATTGAAATGCCCTGTACGTGAGGTGACGAGCGCGCACTTGAGCTAATTGTTGAAAATCCGATTTTTCCTTAAGTATTTCAATTGAGTTCTTTTCTTGTTTTATTCTACTTGTGAATTTAGCATGTTGCTAGTCTAGAAAGGCATGTTTAGTTGACTTAATTGCCTATTTGCTTAAATTGCCTGAATTGCATTACGTGAAGCATGTTAGGCTAGAAGTAAATGTTTACTTGGTACAAAATTAGTGTTTAATTTAATATTCTTGTGTTGCTGCTTTGTATTTTAAATTGGGACTACGGGTTAGATTCCTGGGAGATTCCCCCTGCACATTTACTTTGGGACTACGGGTTAGATTTCCGGGAGATTCCCCCTGCACATTTACTTTGGGACTTCGGGTTAGACTCCCGGGAGATCCCCGGCACTTATATTGAGGATACCGAGAGATCCTCGGGATACCAAGAGATCCCTAGCTTATATTGAGGATACCGAGAGATCCTCGGGATACCAAGAGATCCCTAGTACATGTCGAGGATACTAAGAGATCCTCGAGATACTTAGAGATCCCCGGTTACTTTCCTTATGGTTTGCTTTCATCATTGTTTCCGTTATTGTACTCTTATTATCCTGCATAGATTCTTACTGTAGGTTCTCAATTGCACTGCTTATCTTATCCTGACATCTTTATATTTTGTATAACCTCAGTAGGGCCCTGGCCTTCCTCGTCACTCCCCAACCGAGGTTAGGCTTGGCAATTACTGAGTACCGCTGTGGTGTACTCACGCCTCTTCTGTGCATGTTTTTTTTTCATGTGCAGATCTAGGTACCTTTACTCAGGCTCACTATCAGTGAGGCAGGAGGACTACGGAGACTTTGAGGTAGATATGTTGCGTCCGCAGACCGACGAGTCTTCCTCTTTATTCTATCTTTAGTACTTAGTTCTCTTTCCTTCCGTTTGTTAGATATTCTGGAGTTTGGGGCCTCACTATACATTTCTGTAGCCTGTGTTTTCCCGTGAGTTTCCGGGTTTTGGGATTGTTTTAGTCTTGAGATATTGAGTCGTATATGCCGAGGGGCATTCAGTACAATTTCCTTTTTAGATAATTAAATATGGTATTCTATTTTTTCGCAACTATTATGTTTTCTGCAAGTGTTAGGCTTACCTGGTCATGAAGACTAGGTGCCGTCATGACATGTTCACGGTTGGTGAACTAGGGTCGTGACATGTAATTGTTGCCAAAGCTCTTGTAGCATGAATATCTGCTGGAGCATTGTGTTTTTTTTTAACAGCAGGAGCTACCTCAGCTTTATTTGACAAAACTTGCCCAAATGCAGAATTGCTTGGCAAGTTTGTCAGTTGTGTAGCTCGACCTCCAGTTGCATTGTGTTCAAAATTATTATCCAACCTTGACACAGTAGAAGCTCGTACAGCTTCAGCTGTTCCACTGCCTTCCACCCTATCTTGAAGGTTGCCAGGTGCACTACTTTCTCGACCAGCAGCATGATTTTTAGCCTTCCTAAAATCATCTACTGTTTTCAATGCAGGAATAATAGTAACCGCATTGCTGCAAATCTATGCACCATCACGATCTACAGGAACAATAGTAACCGCATTGCTGCAAATCTGTGCACCATCACGTCTATTAGCGTCAGCTAAAATTGTTTTTGGTCCAGCTATTGTTGCTGCCTCGATTTCACCTTGTAAACTCAATACTTGTTGCTGCTCACTTTTTTGTTATCTTCAGAATTTAACACCATTATTTGGCCAACTCTTTTTGCATTGAGATAGTCCCTAGCATCACCTTGTAGTTTTTCAATAACTGGACCATCTGCCTCGACCAAACCATGACCACCTTGAAGCTTAACCCCTGCTACTTCCTCTGTCACCACCTCCTTTTCTGCTTGTTCTTTCATTACTCGACATACCTTTTTGTCATGTCCTTGATGTTTGCAACAAATGCAATATTTAGGAAGATTGTCATACACTATTTCCTAATAATGTATGATATATTTACCAGTAACTCTATCCACAATCTAAAGCTTAACCTTTTTGGGGTGTTTGTCTAGCAAATCGATTACAACTTTAACTCTTGCCGCACTAGGTCTAGTCCTTTGTTGTGTCGCCTTGTCCACAACAAGAGCTTTTCCAATAGCTGACGCTATAGATATTAACGACCTCTTCGCAAAGAAATTAGGTGGCAAACCTGGTAACGAGATCCAGACGACTGCCATAGAAGTCTCCTCCTTTAGATTGAATCCTAGTATCCATGGGAATGTTCTGAAGAAGTACTCGTCGCCTTTGTATTTAAGATATCCCGTCGACCTCGAGAGGAACTGAACATAATCATTGAATAAATTAAACATGACCAACAGGTGATGAAATTCCAACTGCCCAACGTTACAGTGACCTTGGGTCAAATTGCGTTGAAATAATTCTTCGAACCTCCTGTAGATCTGGTTTTCCGTATAAAAATTTAATCACAACTTCTTGATGCAGTCCTTCCTCCCTAATGAAGTCATTAACATCCTCCACTGGGAATTCTATGACTGGTTCTCCATGGTCGAGTTTTACTGGAAACAACTCGATTTTTGACGACACTAAGGCAGACTGTTTTAGTTGAAGTTGAGATGCATAGGTTTGTTTTGTATTATGATTTGGGATTGTTTCTGTATGGATTTGTGTTGCCTCTCTCATAGCCAAAGGCTGGGGAGAGATAGGCGCAGCCATGGCTGCCTTTACAGATCCATGAACGTTTTGCCCAGTTTTGTCTGATGAACAGTAGGGTTCTTGACTGCTACAGTGACGCGATAGTAGAGAGAAGCTGGAGCGTTTTGCTATAGTTCCGTATAGCCTCAATAGAGGCATCCACCACCTTTTTATGCATTGTTACTACGCCATTCACATGATCCTTTACATTGGCATAGAATTCACGGACAACCATCACATTTCCCTTGTCCGACACTTCAAAGAATATTTGTAGTCCCCGCCTTACCAGCTCATGATACAAGTTAGGGCAGCTCAGCTGGAGCGACTCTATATCTATGCCCCTTTCCGATATCGGTTTCTTAGGGGCCTTATCCGCAAAGCGTTCCTGAGCCTTGGCAGAGATGAACCTACTACTATCAAAGGGATGAGCAGGAGCTGACCCGCGTGCCCTGGACGATCCAGCTTGACTACTGAAAGAAGCACCTATGGAATGACATTTCCTAGATGAAGCCATAGTACCTGAAAGAGGAATAGCATTAGCACAGCACAAAAGGTGTGACTCAATTGTGGTTACTCAGACTTTACTCGCACAATTGGTCATAATTACCCATTTATACTCACTGTGGCATTTAAACAAATACCTTGTGGACTTTATATACCCAATCTCCAATTTAAACATGTTGTAACCCCATGACCACCACAATTTCCCCAAATTCACCCACTAAGTTAAGAGACAATTCCAGCAATATCACCACCCACAAACACTACACAAACACTACAAATTTCTACTAAGAAAAGAAAAGAAAAAGCTACTACATAATTAAAAAACATTAAACGAAAATCTGCACAAAAAAAAAGAAAAATGGCAAAAAAAACCATACCTCTAGTGAGAGAATGTGGGGAGAAGTGAAGCAGAGTAGTGGAGGGTTAGGCTTAAGCCTTGGGGAATTTGGGAATGGAGAAGAGGGAAATTTTTGAGAAGATGGGAGTTAGGGTTGGGAATTTGGGCGTTGGGAATTTTTGGGGATGAAGAAGAGGGGAATAGTTGGGGGGGGGGTTACTAAACACTTAATACAATTAATATAAAAAATAAAGAATAAGAAATAAAAAAAATAAAGATCAAAGCAAATGTTAAGTTAAACAGGCGGTCGTAGCGCGGTCGTAGCGCGGTACGAGCGCGGCCGCGCTAGGGAAAACAGTGTACTTGGACATATATGCGGCCACTAGCGTGGTTGCGCTAGTGGTTGAGATGCTGAGATAGAATGTTTTCCCATATGCGCGGCCTGTAGCGCGGGCACGCTCCTGGGCTAAAAAATTTCCCACGTTTTCACCTGTTCTTTCCGCGTCTGATGGACTTATCACCTGCCCAAGCTCACCTACATTGGTTAGTACTTACCAAAATCAAAATTAACAACTACTAACTATCATTGGGTTGCCTCCCAACCAACACCTTAGTTAATGTCGTGGCATGATAGTTACAACAAATCAATGGGTTGCCTTCCATGCAGCGCCTGATTTAATGTCGCGGCACGACGCATATAAGCGCATTTAAGGCTCGCTCGACCTCTGAGGTTCAGTCAGATGGATCACTGACACTTCCTTTGGTTCATCCATGCCCACACATGGTTTCAATCTCTGCCCATTGACTCTAAATGTATGAGAGTCTTTCTCTGAGGCAATCTCTACGGCACGTGAAGGGAATACTTTGACCGCTCAAAATGGTCCAGACCATCGTGACTTGAGTTTACCATAAATAGCCTTAATCTTGAGTTATAAAGCAACACCGTGTCTCCAGGATTGAAATTTCGCTCAATAATGTTATTTTCGTGCAACCGATTCATTCTCTCATTGTACAATATCGTGCTCTCGAAAGCAAGATATCGGAACTCGTCGAGCTCATGCAATTATATGAATCTAGTTGTTCCCGCAGCCTTAATGTCCAGATTCAGCTGTTTCATTGCCCACCAAGCTCTATGTTCTAGTTCCACTGGCAAGTGACATGCCTTCCCGAACACCAACTTGTATGGTGACATACCAATTGGTGTTTTGAGACAGTTTTGTAGGCATAGAGTGCATCATCTAACTTTTTCGCCCAATTAGTTCTTGTGGCATTCACAGTCTTGGTTAGCACACTCTTTATCTCTCTATTAGACACTTCAACCTGTTCACTATCTGAGGATGATATGGTGTTGCCACCTTGTGGCGCACATCGTACTTTGCTAGCAACTTCTCGAAGGCTCGATTGCAGAAGTGAGTGCCCCCGTCACTGATAATATCTCTCGGGGTCCCAAAATGGGTGAATATATTCTTCTTCAAAAACCCCACCACCACTCTTGAATCATTGCTGGGAAGTGCTAGAGCTTCCACCCATTTGGATACATAATGCAACCAGTATGTACTTATTGCCAAAGGAGCTGACGAAGGGGCCCATGAAGTCTATCCCCCAGACATCGAACACTTCAACCTCTTGAATTGGGTTCATGGGCATCTCATGGCGATGATAAATGTTCCTGGTTCACTGACATTCATTACAGTCCTTCACCCATTGATGTGCATCCTTAAACACTGTTGGCCAGTAGAACACGGCTTCTAGAACTTTTGCTGTCGTCCTGACTCCTCTAAAATGCCCGCCATATGCCGATGCGTGACATGCCTACAAAACAGAAGATTGTTCTATCTCGGGGACACACCTATGGATCATATTGTCAACACATATTCGAAACAGATAAGGTTTATCCCAGTAATACATGCGACAGTCACAATAAAACTTTTTCTTTTGCACAGAGGAAAGGTCATAGGGAAATATACTGCTTGCCAGGCAATTTGCAAAGTCTGCATACCATGGCACTTCCTCAAGGCTTGTAACGAGTAGCTTCTCATCTGGAAAGGTTTCCAGAATATCCTCTAACTCAACTGAGTTTTCAGCTCCTTCAAGTCGTGATAGATGATCATCAACTTGGTTTTCAGTGCCTTTACGGTCACGAATCTCCAGGTCGAACTCTTGCAGTAACAGAACCTAACGAATCAGGTGCGGTTTGGATTCCTTCTCAATCAAGTACCTGAGAGCTGCATGATCAGTATATACAATTACCTTAGAGCCAACCAGGTATGATCTAAATTTGTCGAATGCAAACACCACAGTCAGCATCTCCTTTTCAGTCAGAGTGTAGTTTAGCTGGGCTTCACTCAACGTTCTACTGGCATAGTAAATTAGGTGCATTAGCTTGTCTTTCCGCTGTCCCAGCACTGTCCCCACTACATAGTCACTAGCGTCACACATTAGTTCGAATGGTTACTCCTAGTCGGGGGCAACAATGATAGGTGTTGTGACTAGCCTCTTTTTCAACTCCTCGAATGCTACCCTGCAATCATTAGAAAACAAGAAAGGGTGATCTTTTACTAACAACTTACAGAGAGGGTTGGCAATTTATGAGAAGTATTTTATGAATCTCCGGTAGAAACCGGCATGCCCGAGGAAGCTCCTAATTACCTTGATCGAAGTGGGAGGTGGAAGCTTTGCTATCACGTCAACTTTAGCATGATCCACCTCAATTCCCTTGCTTGATACCTAGTGTCCCAAGACTATGCCCTCTTGTACCATGAAATGACACTTTTCCCAATTGAGTACCAGGTTAGTCTCAATACATCTTTTCAATACTCGGGTCAGATTTGTAAGGCACTCGTCGAATGAGTTTCCCACCACAGAGAAATCATCCATGAACAACTCCATTATGTCTTCGACCATGTTAGTGAATATGGCCATCATGCACCTTTGGAATGTGACGGGTGCATTGAATAGGCCAAAGGGCATCCTATGAAAAGCATAAATGACATATGGGAATGTGAAGGAGGTCTTCTCTCTGTCCTCTGGTGCAATGGAGATTTGAATGTACCCTGAGTACCCATCCACAAAACCGAATTGGGACCTCCCTGCCAATCTTTCAAGCATCTGATCCCTGAAGGAAAGTGGGAAGTGGTCTTTCCGGGTGGCCAAATTTAATTTTCTGTAGTCCATACAAATTCTCCAGCCTATGACGGTTCTTGTAGAGATCAACTAACTTGTTATCATTTTTGGCCACCGTCATACCACCCTTCTTATTAATACATTGCACCGGGCTAACCCAGTTGTTGTCAGAGATGGGGAAAATGATTCCCACATCCAACCACTTAATCAACTCTTTCTTCACCACTTCCTTCATGTTGGGGTTCAGCCGTCTTTGGTGCTCCCTGGAAGGTTTGTGCCCTCTTCCAGCAGAATTTTATGCATACAATATGCCGGGCTGATCCCCTTAGTGTCTGCCAGGTCCACCTAATTGCGGTCTTGCACTCCTCGAGTACCTGCAAAAGCTGTTGTGCCTGCACATCTAACAAACTAGATGAGATAATAACAGGCAGTGTGGAGTTAGGTCCTAGGAACTCATACCTGAGATTGGGGGGGGGGGCAGTAGCTTCAACTCCAGCTTTGGTGGTTCTTCTATGGATGGTTTGACTGGAGGAGTTTCTCTGTTTTCTAAGTGCAGGGGCTCAAATTCAAGTGTTCTATCCCAAAACCCTCTGCCCTCTAAGGCCAGCACCCATTCTGCCAATTCTTCCCCATTCACCTCATCTAAATTTACAAGACATGCAGCAAGAGGATCCTCAATAGTCAACGTCTCATCATCTGCTTCTACGATTACATCCATGGCATCAATAAGAGAACAATTAGCGAATTCACTTGGTTGCCTCATAGATTTCTGCACATTGAATGTTATCTCCTCATCGTTTAACCTCATCTTGAGCTCCCCAGTTTCACAATCAATAAGAGCTCTTCCTATTGCCAAGAATGGCCTTCCCAAAATTATGGGAATTTCTTCATCCACCTTGCAATCTAGAATCACAAAATCTGCAGGGAACACAAATTTCCCTGCCTGAATTAACATGTCATCCAAGATACCAGAAGGTCTTTTCACGTTCCTGTTAGCTAGCTGCAACAACATAGATGTGGGTCTAGCTCTTCCAATCCCCAACCTCTTATAGATCGCTAGGGGCATAAGATTTATGTTATCCCCCAAATCACAAAGTGCCTTGGCAAAAGCAAAGTTACCAATGGTGCAGGGAATTGTGAAACTCCCAGGGTTAGACAATTTCTCAACTACTGGTCTAGTAACCACAGCATTGCAGGTCTGAGTTAGAGTCACTATGGCCAAGTCTTGGAAATCAAATTTTCAGGACATCAAGTCCTTCATCATTTTTGCATAACCAGGCATCTCCTTCAAAGCGTCAATCAATGGAATATTTACCTACATTTGTTTCAGCATCTCTAATAATTTCTTGTATTGATCCTCTTTCTGGTATTTGGACAGCCTCTGTGGGAATGGTGCTGGAGGTCTCTGCTTTCCAATGATTTGGGTTTTCTCTTTGTCAGACACCACCTCAACTACCGGTTCCTAGGTTGCCTCAACTTCTTTCTCAGCCTTAATCTGTGTGTTGGGTTCTTCCTAGGCAGGTTGTACTGTCACCTCTGATAGTTTCGTTGAATTATCTAGCTCAATGGGAACTAGTACAAGTGTCTCATCCTATCTGCTTTCTTGAGCCCTCTCTTGATCCAAGTCTAAGTCTTTGTCATTATGTAGACTCACTGCCATCAACTGCTTCAGGCCTTGATCTTTTGGATTTATTTGAGTGCCTGCAGGCAATGTCCCATGAGGATGATTATTCAAAGAAATCAAAATTTCGCCCATCTGCACTTCAATATTCTTTATAGCTGACTCATGTGCATCTACCCTTTCACTTATTTTCGCATTTGACCCAATAACCTATTGCATCATTGCCTCGAGTCTAGCAAACCCATCTTCCTGTCTCCCACCATATTGCTGCCGAGAAGGATGATAACCCTGTTGCTGATTTTGATTGTTGTATCCCTATGGCCTTTGGTAGGGTGCCACATTATTGTGAGGTCGTATGCCTCCCATATTTCCACTGTTGAGTTGTGGTTGGACTGGCCTGTATGGATAATTCTGTTGGCCCCAATTTTTACCACCCTGTCTCTGGCCTCTATAATTAGACACATAATTTATGTCCTCAGGGTAGTGATGATGATCACTTTCTGCATTCCATTGGTTACCAATTGGCTGACTAATGCAAGATGTGCATAAGCCTCCATTGGTAGTATCTACAATGTGCACCTGCTGCTTTTGCCCTGACTCTTCCACCTTTTTGGTGAGTATACTCATCTGTGTCGTTAAGGTGGCCATATTTTCAGCAAGAGTGTTGGACGGATCTAAGGGCACTGAGTGAACTACTAGAGTGATAGGTGTATTCCCGGTTGTCCACCCCGAATTTTGTGCCATCTTGTCAAGCAAGCTTTGGCTTTCTCTCCATGTTTTGCTGAAGAATGCTCCACCAGCTGAAGCATCAACATTAGCCTTCACGCTATCTGTCAAACCCATGTAAAACTGCTGCCCCAACATCTGATCTAGAATACCGTGGTGCGGCCATATAACCAACATCCCTTTGAATCGTTCCCATGTTTCTTACAGTGTCTCCATTGATTTCTGTTTGAAGCTCAAAATTTCATCAATTTGCTGAGCAGTCTTGTTGGATGGATGAAACTTATTCACAAATTGCTTGACTAACTCCTCCCAAGTCGTGATGGAATTAATGGGGAGTGAGTTTAGCCAAGTCTGGGCAGCTCCTGTTACTGAGAATGGAAACAACAACAATTTTATTGCTTCCTGAGTTACGTTGGGTTGCCTTTGAGTTTTGTAGATTGACAGGAAATTCTTCAGGTGATGTTGAGGATCTTCAATGTATGACCCCGAAAATAGTCCCTTGTTTTGAAATAAGTGCAGCATATTGTTCGTGATTTGAAAAGATTCGGCATGTATCTGCGGAACTAATATCGCTGTGGCCAAATTCTCTGTTGTGGGTTGTGCCCAGTCATATAGAGCAGCCTCTGGCACAAGAGGAGCTACTGGCGCAGTTGGATCTAACACGTTATCCCCTATGTCTTGTTCGAGTTGTTCAGTTGATTGTTGTTGTTTGTTTTTCCGGTTGGCCCGATTCAACACCTTGAAAACTTTCTTGGAATCTGATAATGCTTCAAATACTTCACCATTTCTCGATGATTTTCTAGGCATGCACCTGTACAACCAAGTCAACAAACATTAAAATTTCAATGTATAGATTGAAAATAAAGAAAACTGACTACACTAAGAATTTTTATATTTCTTTCAACTGTAATTGATAACACCGTTAATTCCCCGGAAATGTCGCCAAAATTTGATCACGCCCAACTATGCCTTATAAAAGGACAAATCGGTCGCTGCAAATATAATCCGAGTACTTATCCCAGAGTTGAATCCTTAGGGAATTAACCTACCAATTACTCTTGTTAGACTCACTAAATTATGCGTAATCTACTTCCCAGATATTTTGAATAACAATTGGTGATATTTTTACTAACTATAACTGAACGAAGTTAAGTAAACTAATAGCTAACTATGATTGAGTTGTAAGCAAATAAGAGAAGGTACTAAGGTTATGA
Source organism: Nicotiana sylvestris (assembly GCF_000393655.2). Classification (NCBI taxonomy): domain Eukaryota; kingdom Viridiplantae; phylum Streptophyta; class Magnoliopsida; order Solanales; family Solanaceae; genus Nicotiana; species Nicotiana sylvestris. Next base: position 148,397,730 of record NC_091064.1, on the reverse strand, counting down.
TTTCCCCTATTGATGGAATTCCTTCCTGATATGTTTCACATAGAATTACCTAATCGTCTCTATTGATCATGAACACTCTTACTACCGTAAATCTCTCCCGAGTAATTACGATAATTTACTAGACGCACTCTCCTGAGTTACGCTAGTTGACTTTTATTATGGCTTACTTTAGATCGCACCCAAGGCTTTGTTATCCCTAATCTCGCCTTTAACCCTCGGTTATTGATTCCTCATATACTTTGGGAGTGTTGTTGTTCAATAATTATCTAAATATCTACTATCTCATGAGTAATACATACTAAATAGGCACAACTAATTGAGGATCCTATCAATTAACTACAACAATAATGTAGTTGAACAATAACTACTGCAAAAAAGACTTTTGGCGGTAATTATTTAGCGGCAATAAGACAATTGTTGCTAATAAATTTTTTAAGCTGAAAAATTAGCGGCACATGAATATTAGCCAGTAAAAGATATCCTTTTACGCAATAAAAAAACAATTGCCACTAAAACTTACTAATTAAATTAATTTTTTTTTATTTTTTTAACTTTTCCCTCGACACAAAAAGAGAAACATCTTGCCTCCAATTTTTTTGGGCGAGATTTATCAGTTCCCTCCAATTAGAAAAGTTTAGGAAAAGCTTGGACGAGATTATCGGTTCCCTCCAATTAGAAAAGTTTAGGAAAACATATTCGCTTGAATAGAAAGGGATCCCGTCGCTGCCACAAGGAAACCTAATTGATGTTGCGTCAACGGCTTGCCATAGTCTGATAGTTCTCATTGATTCTTTTCCAGGTAAGTTCTCTGATAAATTGAGAACTTAGGAAATTGGTTATGTTCTTCCCCTATTAAGTCGATTTGGTTCTGATAAATTGATAGTCCTCGTCAATTATGTTCTCCCATATTAAATCGATTTTTTACAGTCGTTTTGCAATAGATTTTGGATTGATGCTACTCGATTGTTTATATGGATTGATTTAAAGTGGATTGATGTTGCTCGATTGTTTAAATCTTAGGAAATTTGATTTCAAGACTTCATGTTTGGCTATAGATTTTTAAATAGGTTGTTCTTTCTCTATTAAATTGGTTCGATTCTGATAAATTGATAGTCCTTGTCGATTATGTTCTTCCCTAGTTAAATCGATTTTTTGCAATTGTTTTGCAATAGATTTTTGATTGATGCTGCTAGATTGTTTAAATGGATTGATTTACAATGGATTGATGATGCTCGATTGTTTATATCTTACGAACCTTTGATTTCAAGACTTCATGTTTGGCTGTAGATTTTTAAATAGGTTGTTCTTCCTCTGTTAAATTGCTTCGGTTATGATAAATTGACAGTCCTCGTCGATTATGTTCTTCCTCTGTTAAATCAGTTTTTGCAATCATTTTGCAATGGATTGTGGATTGATGCTGCTCGATTGTTTACATATTAGGAAACTTTAATTTCAAGACTTCATGTTTGGCTGTAGATTTTTAAATAGGCTGTGAATTTGTGAAAGTGTAGTTTTTTATTTGTTTGCTAAGTCGTTTGTGGATGCTATTAGATTGATAGTTCACTTCGATATTGTCGTTGTGCATTTCTTACATCCTAGCGTGATAGCATGAGGACCCCTACTCTAGACAGTGAGATTGTTTTTGATTCTCGTGTATGTTGCTGTAATTTATACATCTGAAATCCAGTATAGTACCTGCATTTTCATACAATATACAATAATTTTTGGGCATAGACCATTCTGTGTGTCCATTATCATCTACTGTCCTTACTTGTCTGATGAATTTTTATAGTATCCCCAACTGCTTCCTCCCATTAGTTTGCAGTAACATGTTTTGTAACGCTGATGCCTATTAACTTCATCAATTGAGTCATCGATTCCATTACGATAACCCTTCCAGTTGTAATTCATGGACACAATAACATCACCTGTGCAACAAGATAAAACAGTTAACTCCAAAGTCATGTACTTTACAAATGCACTACTTTTGGCCAGAAGTTCGTTTAGCCTCCTATTGAATCCTTTCCTTTCATGAAATCCATCCTGGGCTATTATACTATTGCATCGCATTGAGAATTTACTCCACAATGTTTCCATTGTGCCCTTTTTCTTTTGCCAAAGTCTACATGTTAGTTGGTTTGCATCGCACAGAATGTCCAGCCTTAAAATATTTGTATAATATATAAGTTTAATAATTCCATTATTAAAAAGTTTATGAACAATTATGGTGAAAATTGGCAAGTTGTCTTTGGCAAGATTTATTTCTCATTTACATGTTTGTTCTATGGTGACTATGATCTGTTTATAAATAGCAAAATATTCCATATCGATTTAGCCCCTAGTAGTAGCTACATGTCACTGCAATCATCGTTTTATTGTTAAAAAAGTCCACAACCTTTTACGCTTTGCATAATCTGTTGATTTTTTTAAGTTTATTTACTATGTCTCTTTCTTGTCATGTTTGGTTTTAGTCGTCTTTAACTGAAACTTTATATGGATGATTTCACCACAATTATATTATCTTTTTTAATTTATAATTGTATACTTTTAATATATAAAATAACTTATATTCTATTTAGTTTTAGAACTAGTTAAACTGACGCTCAATAAACAAAATAGCTAAAAACAAATTTGTACAAATGGAGTATATATCTGGAAATTCAACAAATATGAGTAGTAAGTTTTGAAAATTTTAAAATATATGATATATGGTTCTTCTATAAAATATAAGTTCAATAATTCTATGCTTAAAAGATTTACGAACCAATATATGAAAACCATAGAAGAAGTGTAATTTATAAGTTTAATAATTCTATTCTAAAAAAAATTGAACCAATATGTGAAAATCATAGAAGAAATTAGAGATCGTTTAATTGTTAAAATGATAGTTTTAATAGGTTTATGTTTGATAGTTTCAATTATTAAAATGATATCTTTGAGCTATGGAATTACCTACTAATAGGATGATTATTTTCTTTTGAACTACCTTTTTGATTAATTTCTCCTTTTTACTAACAAATTTGTAGTTCTTGTAGTAATTATAGAAAAGAAAGGAATATCTTGATTGTCATGGACAATCCTAGAAATAAAGGATGGATGAATTGTGATAGAGTTAGTAAAGAATATTTGGATGGAGTAGAGGATTTTTTTAAATCATGTCTTTTCTAAAATAACAACGTGGAGAAAAAATTGTATGTCCTTGTACGGGGTGTGTGCTTATCCATCAAGTAAATCGGGCTACAACTTATGATCATCTTGTGATTAATGGTATTATACCGTCATATTGATACTTGGTTTTGTCATGGGGAGTCTCTAAAGGGATTAGACAATGCTGGAGAAAATAACTGCAGTCAGTCAACTCTAAGGGGCGATGATATGCGAGGAATGATACATGATGCATTTGGAGGTGTTGCACAGTTCATGGATACTGAAAGTGGTGGCATGGAGCAAAACGTACAAGAGAATACTGCTCCTCCATCTGGAAATCAACCTCATCTAGAGGTGGATAAGTTTGAACGGCTCATGAAGGAGGCAAATGAAGAACTGTATCCTGGATGTAAGAAGTTTAGCAAACTGTCCTTTTTGCTGCATATGTATCGCATAAAATGCACGTTAAAATGTTCAAATGAATCTTTTAATTCTTTGCTTGGACTATTAAAAGATGCGCTTCCCGAAGGAAAAAAATTGCCTCTTTCTTTCTATGAGACCAAAAAAATAGTTGAAGGCTTGGGCTTAAAGTATGAAAAAATTCATGCTTGTCCTAACGTGTCTCGACCATAAACCCAGACCCGATCGTGATGGCACCTCTCGTGAATATAAGGCCAGTCGACACTTCCCATTTCGGTATTTAATAGTTAAATAGTAAGAAACAGTCTGAGCATGATAAAATAATCCAAAGTTTAAGCAGATAACAACATAATTTGCGGAATACAACCCAACACAGACCGATACGGGGGTGTCACTAGTCATGAGCATCTAAACAATCCGGAATACTTAGAGAAACCTACAGAGTTTAATACAGTAACTAAGAACATGGAGAATAAGATAGGGAAGAAGCTCCGGGCTATGAACGCCGACAGCTACCTAGAGACTCCTCGGATCCGCCTGAGCTGGAAAGATCAGCACTCGAGAGCGGGACCAGATGCGCCTTAATCTGCACACGGGGTGCATGGAGTAAAGTAAGTACTCCAACTCAGTGAGTAATAATCATAAATAAGGACTAAAAGTAGGAAATCACGTAAAGCACATTTGCAGACTATAATGAAGTAGTAAAACCAGTGAAAGATATGTGAAAGTCATTTAACTCGAATTAAACTTCATTAAAACCTTTTTCAACAATTTAAGTAGGAAATGACAAGCAATTAAGGAAAATAAACACATAAAGGTTCATCCCTCGAGCACAGTATCAATAAATCCGCCCCTCGAGCAATATCTCAGAACAATACCAGCCCCTCGGGCTATATCTCACATCAGAATGGGTAGCCACGCTCACTGGGGGTGTGTAGACTCCTGGAGGGACCCCTTACGGCCCAAGCACACTATCATGCCATCTCATGGAATCATCACTAGGCTCTCGACCTCATATCAATCAAGCCACCTCATGGCATACATATCTCATGCCCTAAGCCTCAAATCAAGCTCAGTGTTTCCTCACAACATAGGCCATCGGCCTTACTCAGTCAAAATCCTCACAAGCCACTCGGCAGTAGTAAAACATGATTTCTAAGCCCAATTATCATTTAAAAGTTCATTTAAGTGTTAAAACATAGTAGACATGGCTAAGTATAAAAACAGTGAAATACATCATTACTGAGTTCAAGTATAAAATCAAAACGGTGAGGAAATATCAATAATTTGGCATGAAGCCCAAATATGGCATTCAGCCCAAATAATGATGATAGCAAATAGATTTCAATCAAATACGCGGTAAAATAGTCATTCGAGACGGACTAAGTCACAATACCCAACAATGCACGACCCCACGCTCGTTAGCAAGCGTGTGCGCCACCTCAATATAACACAACGATGCGAAAATCCGGGGTTTCATACCTTCGGAACATCATTTACAATCATTACTCACCTCAATCCGATCAAATCTCTAGCCCGCGATGCCTTTGCCTCTCGAATAGTCCTCCAGTAACGTCGAATCTATCCAAAATCAGAATAACGGTGTCAAAATATGCTAAGGGAACGAAGCCCAAGCGAAAATAATCAATATACGGCACAAATCCCGAAATTAGTAAAACCCGACCCCTGGGCCCATGTCTTGGAATTTGAAATTTTTTACATCAATGGGTTCCTCATCTCCCCACGAGTTCATACATACCAAAAGCATCAAAATCCATCCACAAATGATCCCTCAAATCCCAATTTCTAGGTCTCCAATTTCAAGCCCTAGTTTTTCAATTTAGGCTTAGATTCCATGATTTATTAGGTAGATTTCACACTAGAATCGAGTTTTAAGTCCAAGAATCTTACTTCCAAGTGATTCCCCTTGAATCCCTCTTCAATCCTCTTCAAAAAGCTCTAAAAACGACCAACAATGGAAGAAATAAACATCAAAATCGCGGACACGACGACTATTTAAACCTTCTGCCCAGGCCTAAAATCCTTCACGCAATCGCGGGACATCCTTCATGATCGCGAAGCACAAATTCTCAGAACCCACAATTAACCCTATGTGAACGCGTAAAGTCCCACGCGAACGCGATGCTCAAGCATATATTCTACGCGATCGCAGACAGGGGACCGCATTGACAAAGAACAAACTCCAAGTCAAAACCCCTGGTCCACTTAACTCTACGCGAACGCGACCTTATCCACTCATTCGCGATCAACAGCTCGCCACCTTATGCGATCGCAACTCTACCTTCGCGAACGCGTAGAACAAACTGGGCTGCCCCCTCAAAAGCTCTACGCGATCGCAAGACCCCCTACACGATCGCGAAGAGGAAAACTCTGCAACAGCTGAAGCTCCAAAATCTGCAACTCACCAAAGCATGAAATAGTCTGGTTGACCACCCGAAACTCACTCGAGGCCCCCGGGACCTCAACCAAACATACCAACATATCTTGTAACATCATTCAAACTTGTTCCAACCTTCAAAACGCTCAAAACAACATCAAAACACCAAATTCGCATCGGATTCAAGCCTAAAAATTCCAAAATCTTCTTAATTACGCTTTTGATACAAAAACAAACCAAACCACGTCCGAATGACCTGAAATTTTGCACACACATCCCAAATGACACAACGGAACTACTACAACTCTCAGAATTCCATTCTGACCCCTATATCAAAAGCTCACCTATCAACCGAAAATCGCCAAAATACCAACTTCACCAATTTGAGCCTAAATCTACTCCGAACCTCCAAAACCCATTTTGATCACGCTCCTAAGTCCCAAATCACCTCCCAAAGCTAACCGAACCATCAGAACTCACATCCAAGTCCTCTAACACATAAGTCAACATCCAGTTGACTTTTCCAACCTAAACTCACTCCAAAGAGCCTAAGTGTCTCAAAACTTACCAAAATCATTCCGGATTCGATTCGACCAACCCGATACCACAAAAAATGGATAACAAAGCATAAAGAAGCAGAAATGGGGGAAACACAGCGGTAACTCATAAGATGACTGGTCGGGTCGTCACATCCTCCCCAACTTAAACAAATATTCGTCCTCGAACGAGTCAAGAAACATACCTAAAACCTCAAATAGGTGAGGATATCTGCTCCCCATCTCCCGCTCGGTCTCCTAGGTAGCCTCCTCCATGGGCCGACCTCTCCACTGCACTTTCACTGAAGCTATATCCTTTGACCTCAACTTCCAAACTTGACGACCCAAAATAGCTACTGGCTCCATATCATAAGTCAAATCATCATCCAACTGAACCGTGCTGAAATCATGAACATGAGACAAATCCCCAATATACTTCCGGAGCATAGAAACATGAAATACCGGGTGCACACTCGACAAGCTAGGTGGCAAATCAAGCTCATAAGCCACCACCCAATCCTCAGAAGCACCTCAAAAGGCCCAATGAACCGAGGACTTAATTTTCCCTTCTTCCCAAATCTCATAACACCCTTCATGGGAGAAACCTTCAACAGAACCTTCTCACCAACCATGTAGGACACATCCCGAACCTTCCTGTCAGCATAACTCTTTAGCCTCGACTGCGCTGTACGAAGCCTCTCCTGTATCACCTTCACCTTTTATAAAGCATCCTGCACCAAGTCTGTCCCTAATAGCCTAGCCTCACCGGGATCAAACCAACCAACTGGAGATCTACACCGCCTCCCATACAAAGCCTCATATGGATCCATTTGAATACTCGACTGGTAGTTATTGTTATAAGCAAACTCTGCAAGCGGTAGAAACTAATCCCATAACCCTCTAAAATCAATGACACAAGCACGCAACATGTCCTCCAATATCTAAATAGTGCGCTCAGACTGCCCGTCCGTCTGAGGGTGAAAAGTTGTGCTCAACTCAACTTGAGTACCCAACTCTTGCTGCACAGACCTCCAAAACTACGAAGTAAACTGAGTGCCCCTATCTGAAATGATGGAAACTGGGACTCCATGCAAACGAACAATCTCCCGGATATAGATCTCTACCAACCGCTCTGAAGAATAGGTAGTACACACATGAATGAAGTGTGCGGACTTGGTCAGCCGATCCACAATCACCTAAATAGCATCAAACTTTTTCAAAGTCTGTGGAAGTCCAACTACAAAGTCCATAGTGATCCTCTCCCACTTCCACTCTGGAATATCCATCCGCTGAAGCAAGCCACCCAGTCTCTGATGCTCATATTTCACCTGCTGATAATTGAGACACTGAGCTACAAATCCCACAATGCCTTTCTTCATTCTCCTCCACCAATAGTGCTACCTCAAATCCTGATAACAGCATGGGCCTCCTCCAGAATCAACTCCCAAAGCACATCCACATTGGGCACACAAATCTGGCCATGCATCCTCAACACCCCATCATCACCAATGGTAACATCTCTGGCATCATCGTGCTAAACTCTGTCCTTAAGGACAAGCAAATGCGAATCATCATACTAACGCTCTCTGATGCGATCATATAAGGAAGATCGAGAAACCACACAAGCCAATACCCGACTGGGCTCTGAAATATCTAACCTCACGAACCGATTGGTCAAGGCCTGAACATCAACCGCAAAAGGTCTCTCCCCAACTGGGATATATGCCAAACTCTCCATACTTACTGCCTTTCGGCTCAAAGCATCGGCCACTATATTGGCCTTTCTCGGATGATATAATATAGTGATATCATAATCCTTAAGCAACTCTAACCACCTATGCTGCCTCAAATTAAGATCCTTCTGCTTGAACAAGTGTTGGAGGCTACGATGATCAGTAAACACCTCACAAGACACCATACAAGTAATGCCTCCAAATCTTCAATACGTGAACTATGGCAGGCAACTCTAAATCTTGAACGAGGTAGTTCTTCTCATGGGGATTCAACTAACGAGAAGCATAAGCAATAACTCTACCCGCTTGCATCAAAACACAACCAATACCAACTCTTGAAGCATCACAATACATGGTATATGCACCTGAAGCTGATGGAAAAACTAACACTAGAGCTGTGGTCAAAGCTGTTTTGAGCTTCTGAAAGCTCTCCTCACACTCATCTGACCATACAAATGTAGCACCCTTCTAAGTCAACTTGGTCAATGGCGATGCAATGGATGAAAATACCTGAACAAACCGGCGATAATAACCCGCCAAACCAAGAAAGCTACGAATCTCTATGGATGAGGATGGTCTGGTCCAATTCTGAACCGCCTCTATATTCTTCGGATCAACCTGAATACCCTCGCTGGACACCACGTGCCCTAAGAAAGCCATTGAACTTAGCCAAAACTCACACTTGGAGAATTTTGCATAAAGCTTCTCCTTTTTCAATCTGTGTAGCACAACTCTCAAATGCTCTACGTGCTCCTCCTGGCTACGCGAGTACACCAGAATATCATCAATGAAAACTATGACAAATGAGTCGAGATAAGGCCGGAACACGCTATTCATCAGATGCATGAACATTGCTGGGGCATTGCTCAGCCCAAAAGACATCACCAAGAACTCATAATGACCATATCGGGTCCTGAAAGTTGTCTTAAGAATATCCGAGTCCCTGATCTTCAACTGGTGATAACCTGAACGGAGATCAATCTTGGAGAACACTCTCGCTCCCTAAAGCTGGTCGAATAAATCATCAATGCGAGGCAAAGGATACTTGTTCTTAACTGTTACTTTGTTCAATTGCCTATAATCAATGCACATCCTCATAGTGCCATCCTTCTTCTTCACAAATAGAACCGGCGAACCCCAAAGTGACACACTAGGCCGAATGAACCCTTTATCAATGAGTACCTGAAGCTACTCCTTTAATTCCTTCAACTCCGCTGGTTCATGCGATACGACGGAATAGAAATAGGCTGAGTGCCCGACACCAGGTCAATACCAAAATCAATATCCCTATCCGGTGGCATGCCCGATAGGTCTGCAGGAAACACACCGGGAAAATCCCTCACAATTGGAACAGAATCAATATTGAGAGTCTCAGCACCGACATCCCTCACAAAGGCTAGATACGAAAGACAACCCTTCCCAACCATACGCTGGGCTTTCAAGAATGAGATCACTCTACTAGGAACATAATCAGTCACACCTCGCCACTCAATCTGTGGCACACCCGGTATAGCTAATATGACTGTCTTAGCATGACAATCCAGAATAGCACGACACGGAGATAGCCAATTCATGCCCAAAATAACATTGAAATCCACTATACACAATAATAAAAGATCCACATGGATCTCCAGACCCCCAATAATCACCACACACGACCGGTACACATGGTCTACAACAACAGTATCGCCCACCGGGGTAGATAGTGAAGCAAGAAACTCACATGGCGTACCAAATAACGAGCAAAGTATGATGACACATAAGAAAGGGTGGAACCGGGATCAAATAATACAGAGGCATCTACGTGGCAAATGAAACAATACCTGTAATAACAGCATCTGAAGCAATAGCATCGGGTCTGCCTGGAAGTGCATAGAAACGGGCCTGACCGCTATATGATCGACCTTCCCCTCTAGGGTGACCCCTAGCTGACTGACCTCCACCCCTAGCTGGTTGAGTTATTGGTGATGAAGTAACTGGCGCTGAAGCCGATGACTGACCCTTCTGTTGAGATTAACTCACAAGACGACCTGGGCATTGCCTCCATATATGACCCATCTCACCACACTCATAACAACTACCAGGTGTTGGAGAAGGGGACTTAAGGGAACCCCTCGCACCGGAGTGATTAACAGATGCACCTGGCATAGAAGAGCCCTGAACTGATGGAGCACGGAACCAACTTTGAGCTGGAAGGGCACTAAGTGATGACTGGCCCTGATGAGAACTGTGAGATTCATGACCCGATGGCGCCCCACGATAACCTAGGCGAAATGGATGAGCATGACTGAATAGACGACCTCTGTCATGCTGAAACTGACCTCTCGAAGGAGCACCACTATAGATACCAGATCCTCGAGGCCTCTTGGCCTCCCTCTCCTCGCGCTCCAGGCGACGAACAGACTCAATCTCCCGAGCAATGTCTACAACCTCCTCAAAGGTAGCACCAATCACCCTCTTCCTGGTCATGAGAATACGAAGCTGATAAGTGAGGCCATCAACAAACCTCTTAATCCTCTCTCTGTATGTCGGAACCAACCAAATAGCATGACGAGCTAACTCGGAGAACCTTATCTCATACTGCATCACAGTCATCTCTCCCTGACGCAACCGCTCAAACTCCCTTACACAGATCCTCTCTACAGGATTGTGGCACATATTTTTCTTGAAAGAGAACGGAGAATTGCTGCCAGGTAAGGGGTGTTGCACCAACAGGCTTACGCCTCTTAAAATCCTCCCACCAAGTGAAGGCAGCTCCAGAAAACTGATAAGTAGTGAAAGTGGCCCCGTTGGTCTCCAGAATACCCACTGTACGAATCATCCTCTGACACTTATCCAAGAAGCCCTGGGCATCGTCTCCCTCTGCACCACTGAAGGTCGGAGGCTGAAGCCTACCAAACCTCTCCAATCTACGCTGCTCATCCTCTGGCATGGCAGGAACTATATATTCCTGAGCAACTGCAACCGGCCGGGCTGTATCTGCCCCCTCGTTTGAAGTCCCTGCACGACCTGCTCAGGTGTGCGAGCGGCAGAAGTTTGATTGCCTCTTCCGGCCTGAGAAGTAGCTGCGGCTGTAGTGGCTGAAACCGCCTGAGCTAGGCCAGTGCAAACTGATAGAATCTGAGCCAAGGCCTCCTGAAGACCTGGAATCACAAAGGGCACAACTGGTTGTGAGCACGTGATTTTTGCCTTATAGGAATTACTCCCACAAAACACAAGAAAAATAATTTTTTCCATTTTTACAATTTTATAGGATTTTTTGGGAATTTATGCTAATTGTTTGCATTTCTGTATATGTTTATTTTTTGTTAAAAAATCATGAAAATGTCAAAAATACCATGCATTGCATTGAGGTTTTGTTTTTCATATTTTTTTAGAATTAATTAGTAAATTAGTTGTTTTATTTAAAAATAAAAATCACATTTGGCTTACTTTTGCATTTTTAGTTTTTAAATTTTTAGATTAGTAATTTCCTCTTTTAATTTAGGAGTAATTAGTTTTTGTAAATATTGTAGTAGATAATTAGCTTAATTTCGCAATTCAATTTAATTTAAGAGTTTAATCTAGATTTTTAATTAATTAAAAAGGAAAAGAAAAACAATTGAAAAAAAAAGAGGAAAAAGAGAATTAGGAAAGAAAAGGGCTGTTTTAATTGAGCCAAATTCCCTACCTAAATAAATTCCAAACCCAGCCCCACTCTCAAACCAAACGACGCTGTTTTGCGATGGCCCATCACAGCCGTTGGATTTTGATAATCCAACGGCTCAGAACTAATCGTTGGTTTAATATATAAGTGTCCTAACCTAAGCTCCCCTCCCCCCATTTCGAACCCAGTCTGTCTCCCACACCCCAAACCCTAGAGATCCGCCGACCCAAAATTCCCATCGTCTCCACCAGCGGCGACACCCCAAACCACCTCCAAACAGTCACCAAATAATCACCACACACCCCTCTTTCATGACCCATCACAAGTTTCTCCAAAATCCCCACCCGTTTGTCCAAATCTCAAATCTGATGCCCGAAGAAATTGAAAACCCTAATCTGCTCCCCCTTTTGAGTTTCAAGAGGATTTGAGGATGATTTCGAGTCAGAATTTGTGCCAATTGATTGTTCTTATCAAGAACAATTGATTAGCACCAATTCTGTCCCATTTCAAAGTTCACCAGATTTCACGCACAACCAAAGACCGATAAACTACGTCAAATGATGTCGCTCGTCAAGTCGCTCAATTATTTCCGGAAAATACAGTACATACCTTTCCTTTTGATTGCATGTCCATTTCTTTTCTTCCCGTATCAATTGGATTTTTGGTTGAACGAATTTTGTTTTTAAAAAAAAATACATATTAATAGTCTTGTTTTGGATAATTGCATTAGAGTTAATTTTTGTTTTTTTTATTCTTTGTGTTGTCTGTTTGTTCTATATTTATTTTGTCAGTTTCACCTAGTTTAGTCCATAAGTTTCAAGTTACCATTCAAAATTGATTAAGTACTCTTGGATCAAATTGCTTATTTTTTATATTTGGCCATGTTCTTTTCATCTTCTTCTTTTCTTTCGATTAGATCATGGGTTGGTCTGGGTCAGAATTTGATTTTGTTTGATCATTTTGGCTGATGGGATTTCTGTATTAACTGTGTGGTCATCTTTGACCCGGTTAAAGAGGACTATTCATTTGGGTTGGGTCTTGGGTCAAATCTGACCCATGAGTTGATTCATTTTGGGTGTAAATACAGGGGTGTCAAGGGCTGTTTTGGGTATTTGAAGCTTAGGGAATATTTTTCTGTTATGAGAAGCTTCTGGAGGATAAGTCTAGGCTGGTTTGTTAAAAGGTAAGGAGGTTTCAGATATTTTGAAGGGGTTAAGGGGTAAAATGACTAAGAAAATAAGGGGTAGAAAGGGAATTAGCAAACTAGGCTAGGGCTACCTTAGAAGTGCCTATTTAAGGACTCTTTTCCTCCATTTTCAGGCAGACATTGGAACCCATAGAAAATATACAAAAATTTCTGCATTGTGTGAGAGAGTTGAATGGTTTTTCACTTCTGATTTTCCTTCCTGAAAGAAACAAACACACTCTGAAGTTCTTTTTCTGGATTTTTGATTCCAATATGGGTTTGAGCTGAAGCTATTTGCTAGCTGATCATTTGCTGCTTCTTTGTTTGCTTGCTTCATATAATTTCCTTGTTTTCTCATCATCTTGCTCTTGTTTTCCTGGTATTCTCTAGGACTGTGATGACTGCTGAAGTATAGAAGTACTTTGATATATGTAATTGTAGTGAGAACTTCAATGAATGAATCAGGGACTTTCAGTTCCTCCTACATGTGTGTTTCTTGAATTTCTATGTCTATTCTTGGTTTATTTTCTTTCAGTTTATTATGGTTACCATGTAATCTGCTGAATGGACAATGATTTAGGAAGAATTTCATATATTAGGATCTAGATGTTAATGTCCAGATTTTCGGATCAGCAGGTGTGTTTCGTGGTTTCTTTTACATTTAAGATTGTTAATTTGAATATCATGTTAATGTTGGTTGTTGAAACTACATTGTTTAGTCATTTAATTTTAGCAGTGTTAGAGTACTTTGTTGATGTGAGAATTAGTATGTTCTAAATGAGTAGTTTTGGATCCATGTTCATCTTACCATTATCTGCAGCAGGCGTAAATTAAGATTCATAATCTGGTGTTCATATCTTGTTTCTTGGATTATGTTTTCTGTAAATTCTTAAGGGGATTGGGCCTAGCCTGGGCCCATACGGGGCAGCTTGCTGAGAAATGGGTTTCCATGCTTGTTTCTGCCCCTTGTCACTCATTGGGCCCAACCTTGGGCCCTATTATATCCATCATATTTTAATTCATCAGTTTTGTAATTGATATAGTAAAAGAGGTTTCTTTAAGTACTGTATGGCCATCCTCGTCTCAACGTTGGGTTTGGCATCACGCCCAGCCTTTTCTTGTGCTCCTTTTTTCCGAAAATCTTTAAATGATATTGGGCCTATCGCTGGCCCAAACCCTTTCAAGTGATTAAAATACATGGTTTTATCCAACATGGGCTTATAACTAGTAAGGGTAATTTGAACCTTAATCTAGAGTAAACCCAAACATCTTGGACCCTTTTTAATTAAGTATTGTCCTTTACCAATAGATTGAGGTGTGCCATTTAATTAAATCACCCATGGCCCTCGTATTAATTTCATAATCTAAATATAAAAATGATAAATGTTCGTAGTTTGCTTTAGGCACGTTTAATAGACTATCGTGGTTGTGGACACATTCGCGTGACATGATTACGATTTCTAAAAATAAAATCGAGGTATGCATTCGTGCAACTTCGACTAAACATTCTTAATAATAATAAAGCGTTATTAATTGTGGACACGTTCACGTGACATGATTTTTGACGCACCAAACAAATGGGTACACGTGTGCGTGACCTGTTTCAACATAACTTTTTATTAAAAGAGGCAAATGCACATAGGTTTTAAAATAAGTAATTAGGCAATTTGATTAATCCAAGTATGATCAAAGCGACCGTGCTAAAACCACGGATCGCGGGAATGCCTAACACCTTCTCTCGGGTTAACAGAATTCCTTACCCGGATTTCTATGTCGCAAACCATAAATAGAGTCAACTTCCTCGATTCGGGATTTTAACCGGTGACTTGGGACACAATTAACTATCCCAAGTGGTGACTCTGAATCTAATGATTAATCCTATTTCGATTTTCACTTAAATTGGAAAAAACATCCCTTATACACCCTTCCGGGAGTAGTAAAAAAGGAGGTGTGACACTGGTGCCTGAGCTGGTGCTGCTGAAGTGTCCATAGCTAGGACATGATCCTGAACTGGGGCGGCTAGTGGATCTGTATGTGTTTTCCTAGCTGCTGTGCGGGCCACTCCTCTGCCGCAACCGCGACCAAGACTGCATCCTCAGCCTCTACTGGCCACAGCTGGTGGTACTAGTGGTCGTCCATCCTGACCGGTAGCGCGTATCCTTACCATCTGTGAGAGAATAGAATAACAGAAGTTTAGTACTCAGATCAACAAATTCGCATGACAAGAATTTCAAGAATATGAAGTTTTTCCTAAAGGTTCTACAGCCTCTCGAGAATAAATACAGATGTCTCCGTACCGATCCACGAGACTCTACTAAACCTACCCATGACTCGTGAGACCTATGTAACATAGGTTCTGATACCAACTTGTCACGAACCTAAACTCGAACCTGGTCATAATGGCGCCTCTCGTGAAGGCAAGGCCAGCCGGCACTTCCCATTTCGGTATTTAATAGTTAAATAGTAAGAAACAGTCTAAGCATGATAAAATAATCCAAAGTTTAAGCAAATAATAGCATAATTTGCGGAATACAATCCAACACTGCCCGATACAGGGGTGTCACTAGTCATGAGCATCTAAACAATCCGGAATAATCAGAGAAATCTATAGAGTTTAATACAGTAACTAAGAACATGGAGAATAAGATAGGGAAGAAGCTCTGGGCTGCGAACACCGACAGCTACCTAGAGACTCCTCGGATCCGCCTGAGCTGGAAAGATCAGCACTCGGGAGCGGGACCAGATGCGCCTGAATCTGCACACGAGGTGCATGGAGTAAAGTGAGTACTCCAACTCAGTGAGTAATAATCATAAATAAGGACTGAAAGCAGGAAATCACGTAAAGCACATTTGCAGACTATAATGAAGCAGTAAAACCAGTGAAAGATATGTGAAAGTCATTTAACTCGAATTAAACTTCACGAAAACCCTTTTCAACAATTTAAGTAGGTAAATGACAGGCAATTAAGGAAAATAAACACATAAAGGTTCGCCCCTCGGGCACAGTATCAACAAATCCGCCCCTCGGGCAATATCTCAGAACAATACCAGCCCCTTGAGAAATATATCACATCACAATGGGTACCCACGCTCACTGGGGGTGTGCAGAATTCTGGAGGGGCCCTTACGGCCCAAGCGCAATATCAACCAATCTTGTGGCATCATCACTAGGCTCTCAGCCTCATATTAATCAAACCACCTCATGGCGTACATATCTCAGTCCCTCGACCTAAAATCAAGCTCAGTGTTTCCTCACAACATAGGCCCTCGGTCTTACTCAGTCAAAATCCTCACAAACCATCGGCAGTAGTAAAACAGGATTTCTCATCCCAATTATCATTTAAAAGTTCATTTAAGTATTAAAACATAGTAGACATGGTTGAGTATGAAAACAGTGAAATATATCATGACTGAGTTCAAGTATAAAGTCAAAACGGTGAGGAAATATCAATAAAAATCTCCGAAGGGTTCAAATAGTTGCCATTCAGCCCAAATAATGATGATAGCAAATAAATTTCAGTTAAATACGCGGCAAAATAGTCATCCGGGATGGACTAAGTCACAATCCCCAACAGTGCACGACCCCACGCTCATCATCAAGTGTGTGCGCCACCTCAATATAGCACAACAATGCGCAAATTTGGGGTTTCATACACTCAAAACATCATTTATAATCATTACTCACCTCAATCTGGTCAAATCTCTAGCCTGCGGCACCTTTGCCTCTCGAATCGGCCTTCACTCGCATCGAATCTTCCTAAAATTAGAATCACGACATCAAAATATGCTAAGGGAACGAAGCCCAAGCAAAAATAATCAATATACCACACAAATCCTGAAATTAGCAAAAGCCGACCCCCAAGCCCACGTCTTGGAATTTGAAAATTTTTACATTAATGGGCTCCTCATCTCCCCACGAGTTCATACATACCAAAAGTATCAAAATCCATCCACAAATGACCCCTCAAATCCCAATTTCTAGGTCTCCAATTTCAAGCCCTAGTTCTTCAATTTTTAGGCTTAGATTCCATGATTTATTAGGTATATTTCACACTAGAATCGAGTTTTAAGTCTAAGAATCTTACCTTCAAGTGATTCCCCTTGAATCCCTCTTCAATCCTCTTCAAAAAGCTCCAAAAACGACCAACAATGGAAGAAATAAACCTCAAAATTGCGGACAAGACGCCTATTTAAACCTTCTGCCCAGGCCTGAAATCCTCCATCGCGATAGCGGGACATCCTTCGCGATCGCGAAGCACAAATTCTCAGAACCCACAATTAACCCTATGTGAACACGTAAAGTCCCACGCGAACGCGATGCTCAAGCATCCTACTCTACGCGATCGCGGACAGGGGACCGCGTTCGTAAAGAACAAACTCCAAGTCAAAACCCCTGGTCCACTTAACACTACGCGAACGCGACCTTATCCACGCATTCGCGATCAACAAACTCGCCACCTTATGCGATCGCAACTCTACCTTTACGAATGCATAGAACAAACTGGGTTGTCCCCTCAAAAGCTCTACGCGATCGCGAGACCCCCTACGCGAACGCAAAGAGGAAAACTATGCAACAGTTGAAGCTCCAAAATCTGCAACTTTCCAAAGCATGAAATGGTCCGATTGACCACCCGAAACTCACCCGAGGCCCCCGGGACCTCAACCAAATATACCAACATATCCCATAACCTCATTCAAACTTGTTCCAACCTTCAGAATGGTCAAAACAACATCAAAACACAAAATTCGCATCGGATTCAAGCCTAAGAATTCCAAAATCTTCTTAATTATGATTTTGATCAAAAACCCAATCAAACCACGTCTAAATGACCTGAAATTTTGCACACACATCCCAAATAACATAACGGAATTACTGCAACTCTCAGAATTTCATTCCGAGCCCTATATCAAAATCTCACCTATCAATTGGAAATTTACAAAATACCAACTTCGCCAATTCGAGCCTAAATCTACTCCAAAACCCATTCTGATCATGCTCCTAAGTCCCAAATCACCTCCCAAAGCTAACCGAACCATCAGAACTCACATCAGAGCCATCTAACACACAAGTCAGTGTCTGGTTGACTTTTCCAACCTAAACTCACTCCAAAAAGTCTAAGTGTCTCAAACTTTACCAAAATCATTCGGATTCGATCCAACCAACCCGATATCACAAAATACAAATAACAAAGCATAAAGAAGCAAAAATAGGGAAAACAGAGCGGTAACTAATGAGACGACTAGCTGGGTTGTCACATAACGATTGCATACTTTTTAGGAAAGAGTTTGCTAATAAGAATGTTAATAAATGCAAAGTTTATAGGGCTTCTAGATGGAAAAATGATGCTAGAAAAATTCCAACCAAGGTCCTAAGGTATTTTCCTTTAAAACCAAGGCTGCAGAGATTTTTTATGTCTTCAGAAACTTCTAAAGCAAAATGACATCATGAAGAGCGCAACAAAGATGGAGTTCTACGGCATCCTGCAGATTTTGAAGCTTGGACAAATTTTGATAGTAAATATCCCGAATTTGTTGGAGATCCTCGCAATGTGCGCCTGGGATTAGCTTCTGATGGGTTTAATCCATTTGGCACAATGCGAACTGTACACAGTACATGGCCAGTGATTTTAATGCCATATAATCTTCCATCATTGATGTGCATGAAACAAGAATTCTTCATTTTGTGCTTACTTATTCCTGGACCAAAAGCTCCTGGCAATAATATTGATTTCTTTTTGCAACCTTTAATAGAAGAATTAAATGAATTATGGGATGTTGGTATAGAAACATATGATGCCTCTGCTAAGGAGATATTTCAAATGTGAGCAGCTCTCATGTGGACTATAAATGATTTTTCAGCATATGGTACTCTCTCTAGATGGTGCACTTATGGTCGGTCTGCATGCCCTACTTGTAACATAAACACTCAATATAGAAGGCTCACACATGGCAGAAAGTTTTGTTACATGGGGCATCGGCGCTTCTTGAAGTCAGGACACAAATATCAGAATGATGCAAAATCGTTTGATGGTACTAAAGAAACAAGTCTTGCACCTTGTCCAATATCTGGGTCAGTAGTGTTGAATCAAGTTAAAGAAATAAAATTTACTCTCGTCCAATTGAGTGAAGGGGTAAGTAGAGTGATGAAAAATACATGGAAAAAGAGGAGTATTTTTTTGATCTTCCTTATTGGAAGTCTAACTTGGTGCGCTATAATCTTGATGTGATGCACATAGAAAAGAATGTGTGTGATAACTTAATTTATACATTATTGGATCTTGGTAAAAAGTCTAAATATAACTTAGAAGCTTGATTGGACTTGAAGGAGATGAAAATAAGACCAAGTTTATGGCCTCAATATCGAGCTAGTGGGAAAGCATATCTTCCTCCTACTTTTTTCACAATGTCTCAAAAGGAAAAGGAGTTGTTTTATGAAGTACTAAAAAATGCCAAATTTCCAGATGGCTATGCGTCTAATATCTCACGTTGCATCCGCAAACAAAATATATCTGGGTTAAAAACTCATGATTGTCATGTTATAATGCAAGAACTTCTTCCCCTTGCCTTGAGAAGATCAATAGATAAAAAAGTTAGTTTCGTTTTAATTAAACTATGCACATTCTTTCGTATTCTGTGTAGTAAAGAACTAAAAGTAGAAGAGTTAAAGTTACTTGAAGAAAAAATTCTAGAAACATTGTCTACTATGGAGAAACTTTTCCTCCCATGATTCTTTACAGTTATGATACATTTGGTAATTCACTTGGTAACTGAGGCTAAACATGCGGGGCCAGTACATTATAGCTGGATGTACCCAATTGAGAGATATGAAGAATATCACTGAAACTTTATTACATATCTTTAGTTGTTAAATATTATAATATCAAACTAATACCATTATTTTATTCCATAGGTATTTGGCTGCTTTAAAATCATATGTTCATAATCGAGCATGTCCAGAAGGTTCGATAGCAGAAGCATACATAGCAAATGAGTGTATGGCATTTTGCTTACGTTACTTGGAGGGTGGAGATTCAAGGTCTTATTGTTCAAGAAAATGTGGTGATGAGATTAAGCATGAGACTAGTAAAGAAGAATGCCTTTTTCCAACTGTTGGGGAGTTGTACGGTGGAGTAGATATATTTGAGATGGAGGAGAAAACAAGGTTGCAAGCACATCGACATGTGCTTTTCAATTGCGAGTTTGAAGTGGTTGAGAATTATAAAAAGTAAGTGTTATATCTATTATTTAATATTTATATATTACTTAATTGATAACAAAATTAATATATGTGAGCTACATGAATAGGGAACATATTACTGAAATCAAGAGATCACATCGTAAGCGTTGTTTGACTCAACATCAACTTGTTCGTGTGCATTTCGATACATTTAATGAGTGGTTTAAGGATCAAGTAAGTAGTAGGACTAAGTCATTGGTTACGTTAAATTATTTTCCTTGTACAAATATCCACATTTATAGTTGTATCCTTTATTTGGTTAGGTAAAGGAGCTTGAAGCCACATCTAACATCTTCATTGAACAAGGGCCGAGTTACATTGCGAAAAGATTTAATACGTTCGATATAAATAACGGGTATTGGTTTCGAACGAAGCAAAGTGAAGAATTTAAGGTGACACAAAATAGTGGTGTTATGGTCGTTTCAAAGACTGAAAGTTATGCAAGTACAAGTGACAATACTCCAAAGTCTACAAATATCACATATTATTATGGCAGATTGAATGATATTGTGGAGTTAAACTACTATGAAGAATTTAAGGTTGTCTTATTTAAGTGTGATTGGGTTGATGTAACCAAAGGTAGAGGAGTTAAGGAAGATGATTGGGCTTCACACTTGTGAATTTCTCACGCCTAACAGACTCTGGCGATCGAGAATTTCATGAGCCCTTTATTTTTGCAGAACAAGCTCAACAAGTAATATTTGTACAAGATCCTGAAGATCATGAATGGTTTGTCCCTAGGTTAATTAAACCTCGAGATATTTTTAATGTGGGAGAGGAAAATAGTTTGTAGTTTTAGTCATCAATACAAAGTGATGCCACTGACTTGGGTCTCTTAGAAAAATACTCGATTTCTAGAAGATGAGTATAATAATTGGGTAAGAAGTGGTGCCGATGGGATAGTAATTGATTCAAATGTACATTCTCAAGCTTCTCCAAATGATGGTAAATCTAGTGTTGAGGGAAGAAATGAAAATGAAAATGAATATGATTCTGAATAAGATAGGTGGAACTTATAGAATATTTTTCTTTCAAGTGTTATTTAAGAACTTCTGGTGATTTTTTTACTGCAAAAATTTGAATAAATATATTTTTTTGCTTTCAATTTGAGTCATTTTATAGAAGATGCATGTTAGTCAGCTATGGATTTTCCATGTTTGTATTGGTTGATTTGAGTCAATTCTTTGTGCTTTCTTTTACTTATATTTTACTGATTATAGCCATTGTATTGTAATATGCTAAGGTGTTATTATCGCTGGGCAATAGTTTTTGCTGGTGTATCAATACTTTTTATTTCATTTTTTTCCTATTTTGCGTGTGACCTGCTAATTGGTTGGAGTTAATTTGGTACTAGTATAACTTAATGCATCTAGATAATTTCTTTATTTTGGAAAAGGAACTATGCAAACTAGAGGTCGCAACCGACTGGTAATTGAACAAGACTATGATGAAGATGTGAGACCTTATATTGAGCACTTGATGGATGGTCAAAACTACTCTAGAGCCCAGCCATATATTGAGCAATTGATGGATAGTCAGAATTACTCTAACGCCCAAGCACATGATGGTCAATCTAATGAGTTGAATAGTTCTTATGGTGGCACTGAGATTCAACATGATGACGAGTCAGGTAATGCTTCTGTAGTATTGCAATCTGATTATGTATAATATTAGATGATGGTTTTCAACACTGTTTATCCTTGTTTCCTTGTAATGGTTGGATGTTGGTCTTTATTAACAGAAGTTGTAACAATGGTTGGTCCTTTTTAACAAAAGTTGATATTTGATTTACTTTGTGCTTCATTTTGCACTCTTTTCTTAATTACTTTTGCCTAATTTTAAGGAGTCTATATGTCTCCTGATGGATTTTAAAGGCAGATCTAGATACTTAAAATTGTGCTAAAGTTCACTTCTTTATAAGTAGAAGGAAAGAAGAACAAAGGGAAACAACAGCTTGACACAGTTTTTCATCAATTAAAGCAGCAGAATAGAGTTTTCAGAAACAATGAGCTAGAAATTTCCTTATGTGTGAGGATGTTCAACCCTGAAAATGGTATCCACTGTTTGAAACAAAGAACAAAACCTTCAGCTTCTCTTGAGAAAAGAACACACTGAAATCATATGCAATGTTAAATAGTGTAGTAAATGAAAAACCTCAAGTATAGATTCAAATAGTTTGTTCAGACGCCAACTTTAGATTCAAATAGTTAATGAATTTGAAATTTTATTCATGGAATAACACTTGAAAATGGATTTGTTTGTGCAAATGAAAGATTAGGATATCTACTGTTTGGATTGGACTAGTACTGTTAGGATATGACATTTGAATTTGATTGTTCTTAGAGGGAGTATTCTGCTACCATTTTATATGATGTGCATTGCATATCTACTGTTTGGATTGGACTAGTACCAATGAACTAATAACATTGCTTATTTTTAAAGGTCTCTTTCATATGGGAGTATGTTGAAACTAGTTTCTGAAACTTTATGTGTGTAAGGAGGCCAGACAGTTCGGCATGTTCTATGTGCATAAATTTGTTTGATATGTGAATGTACAGTGTAGAACAAGTAGCCTAGGAGTTCCTGTTATAGGCAGCAGCTTATTTACATCTGATCCTTGAACAACAATCTGTGAGTTATGTATTGCATCATCTGGAGAGTTATGATAGCCTTAGGGACAACTTTAATATTTTGGCCATCTCTTTTACCATCTACAACAACTTCACTATGTATTGCATAAACTGGCGATATGCCATTCAGAACTCCCTAAATAGCTATTGCACTACCTAACGTTTTGTTCTCTTTTTCATTCTAGGTAATTCAGAAGCAAAAAAGGTTCATGGGCCTACTTTACTAAAAGATATTTGGAAACTTCCGCCGGGAAAGATAATTGATGTGCCATTTAATAATCGTAACTAAGCTATTGAAAAAGAGGGTCGAAAGCTTGCTAGCTTTCTAGGAATTATCGCCAGAACTAACACCTCTACATGTAGATGATTGGAGAAATTTTGACAACGAAGAAAAGAAGAAATTGGTCAATTTTACGAGGGTATGGAATAGTTGTTGTTGTTGTTGTTGTTATTATTATTAATTTTTTTTGAACATGCTCTATATTTTATACATGATGTTATCTCATAAATATTGGCTTTTATTTTTTCAGAAGAAATTCTCTATCCCAAAACGTGGAGAAGCGTGGGTCTTAAAGTCACTAGGAAAGAAATGGAAAGATTACAAGTGCAATTTGAAGGGTGAGTACGTGAAAAAACATAAGACTAAAGACGCTTTACTAAAATATAGACCAAGTCGAATACCGAGGGATCAATGGAGGGGTCTTGTCTCTTATTGGCTTTCTGATAAAGCTAAGGTATCAACCTTAAAAATTCTCCTAGTTTTCTCATTTTCATAGCGTTTTGATTTTAGGTATGCTCAATTTTTGTTTAAAGTTTATAAGATATTATTTTAATATTTCAATGATAGAGACGTACCCAAGCAAATAGAAATAATAGGTCCAAGAAAATGATGCCTCACACAGGAGGATCAAAAAGTATTGCCACCTTGATGAATGAGCAGGTAAACCTGTGAAAACTATAAACTATAATATTTTAAACTTTTTTTGTCATGCATATATGATATCATTTTTTTGTATTAGGCTGTAAACGGGATAGAGCCTACACGAGTAGATATTTTCCTATTAACTCATAAAAAACTTAAGGATGGTAGGTCACTTGATGATGATTCTGTCAAGACAATCGTAAGATTTATTCTTTCTTTATTTTTTTGGTTTGATGACTCCGTTAAACAATGTGCATTTTTTCCTATTCATGAATACCAAAGTGGATTTATTGTGTATTCTATGGTCAGGAAATGATAAATGAAAGGATGAGCAATAGTGAAAGATCTACTGAGCAACCTCCTCGTAGTGTTGCTTGGGAAGGCGATGTGTATTCCCAGGTGTTGGGAAATAAAAAAAAAGTGGGTATGTTCGTGGTTTAGGACTTGGTCCAACTCCTTCTGTTCTATGGGGTAGTAGGTCTTTCTTAAGAAATATTGTTGCAGATGATTCTTCTAATGAGGTTATACAAAGGTTAGAACAATAGATAATCGAGTTAAAGGAGAAACAAAATGATGAAATGAATATTATGAAACAAAATCAGGAGAATATGCAATCAGAATTACTCCAAATAAGACAATTAATGCGCAAATATTCTCCTAATGCATCTATGCCTCAAAGCAGCAATGGCACCTTAGCTGAATAGGTAACTCCATTTAATAAACTTTAGATATTTTAAATGAAATTCTAATCATATAAAAGTATTGTTATTTAACATGTTAATATTTTTTAGATCCCCGACGCCAATAGTGGACATGAACGAGTACAACAAACATCAAGAATGCTTAGTGTTGCTGAAAATGATCAACATTCTCATGGTACTACTCACATTTGTCCTTCGTCACTACTGTTTGAGTTTTCCTCCTTTGATTTTTATTAATTTGTTGTTGTATTTGGACTTACCTTAGATGCTTCTTGCTTTATATATTTCCTTTTCTCACTGATGTTGATGTCACAAAGGTTGTGATACAGGCAGGCGGGGCCAGTAAAAAATGCCAATGTTAAAAGGTCGTAATCTGAATCTAATTGCTCCGCTATTGATAGTGAAGATATGGTAAAAGTTTCAGTCAAGTTGTCACATAAGGGTCCACTTCCTAATGGTTTGTGTATATTTGACAATTAAGCGCACTTCCATTCCAAATATATAGGTGCATGTGTGAGAGAAAGTGAACTTGCTATATCAAAGTTAGTCATTATGACACTGACGTTTGCTTTGTATCAGTGATGATCGTTGATGAAGAAGTTCATTCAATATCAAATGTTGTTGTCACTAGCATGCTCTGAAATAAATCACTAGTTTCTAATAGTAGTATATTTCTTGATAAACACTAAATTTATTGCCAAAATGAAATATCCACCATGGATTGTAGTGATGTCAATGTTGCTATGATGCTAACTTATTGATCATGTAGACAGTAGAAATAAGCATCAGATTACGTGAAATTAGGGAAACTGAATTTTCAGAGCTCCAAAGCCCATATAGGGTGGTATATAGAATAGTATAATCAGCATAAGACCAAGGGACCACCACAAATGATGTTACTTGGACTAATATCTCAGAATGACAAGAGTAATATGTAGTTAAGCTACTAAAATTTCACTTACCATATACTTAGTACCACAGATTTCTTCCTCAGTAGCAGGAACGGCTGTGATCTTATTTTTGGGGTTCTCGTAGCTTCTCAGTTCTCCAACTGATGTAGAGTAAAAACATCCTGAAAATTCAAACAAAAGATGTCGAATTTAAGAAAAGCATAAAGGACAAAGGATATGTTTTATGTTCTGGTTGGATTGATTTCTTGCCTATGTGAATATCAGTTTCTCAGTTATTTATTTACAAACATGTTTCATAGTGTGTGATAGTATGAATGCTTGCTAATCACTTCACTAAAGAGTCACACATTGAAAAAGGTTCACTTCACTTAAGTGATATATTAGTACTGTATGTTTCATATGATATTTGGCGTAGTGAATCTTTAGCTTTAAAATTGAATGCTTGCTAATCACTTCTGTTTTAGTTTTGATCATAGTGTGTGATGGTATTTTCAGCTCAAGTGACAGTTGCCACGGTATAGTAAGAAATCCAATTGTTTGGTTAAAATTTTACATTTGGAAATATTCCTAAAAGCAAATTTTGATTCGTGAAATCTGGAACATTTTGTTTGGTTGTGTAACTTGTATCTCTCTTTCATTTACAATGGGAAACTATATCAGCAGTTTGTTTGTAGGAGTTTAGTTGTAGGAGTTTGTGACTTGTCGAGTTTGAAGCCTCCTTCCAGCACTAGGAATCTGTGAGAAAGAATGAAATTCAGTTGTTCCTGCAAAAGAAAATGCACTGTTAGCTATAACACTAGCCTCCTGTTTCAGCACTTCATGTTTATGGCTAAGTTTAGAGTTACTCAGTTTATTTCTGTTTCTCACATCAAGAATTCCTGTTTCTGTACAACACTCATGGTTGTAGCTTATTCCTGTTTCTGTATATGTCCAATCCTCAAAGATGGACCAAAGGATATGCTGTTATGTGGTCTGAAGGTGTGAGTCCTTTGCAAACATGAGTGTTTGTTAAATGGCAGTCGAAATAAAATGTGTGATGCATGTTAGTAATGATTGAGAAATTTTAAATAGGTCCTTTAACATAATTATTTTATAATTTCAGGTCATACAATCTAATGTTTAATAATTTAGCGGTTGGAAGATTTCAAAATGATGAAAAGTTGCGGAAATCATTTGAAGACCATCATTCTGGATTATTACTATGATGACATTAGCTATTTAGTCCAAACAATATATTTTTATGTTTTAAGTTACTGTGATATTAATATTTTTGATTAGTACTTCCTTTTGATTGTTAAGATTTAATGAGATATATTACATCTTTTTGAATTAATATTAATATATTTTATTATTTGGGTCATATTTTATACAAATGTAGTAACTATTATTAATTGTCGCCAAATTATTGATATTATCGCTAGTGACTTTTAAAGATATTGATTTTTAGCGGCAATTTAGTTAAACATATTAGCGATTAAAATGGACGCTAAAAGGGCAAACTAATTACCGTTAAAGATGCGGACTTTTTAGCGACAATTATTTTGAATTTAGTGGCTATAAAAATGGATGGTAAATAAGTATAATTAGTTGTTTGGATGGATTTAGTAGCCATTATAAAAGCCACAAACAATTGCCATTAGAGATGCGAATTTTTAGCGGCAATTATTTTGAATTTAGTGACTTTAAAAATGGATGGTAAAGAAGTATAATTAGCCGTTTGGATTGGATTTAATAGCCATTATAATTGCCACAAACAATTGTCGTTAGAGATATGAACGTTTAGCGGCAATTAGTTTGAATGTAGCGGCTATAAAAATAGCTACTATAGAAGTATAGTTGGCCATTTTGGATTGGATTTAGTAGCTATTATTGTGAGCACGTGATTTTTGTTTCGCGCGACAATCGCTCCAAAAGAAATAAAAAATAATAACAATTGGTCCTGCTGTACAATTTTTGGATTTTTACATGGCACTTTATTAATTATTTATGATTTTTTGCCCATTTTTATTTTACTAAAACAAAATACAAAAAATGTATGTGTCATGCATAATTTGAACCGTAATCCGGTTGTTAAATAGAAAATCATAAATAGGCATCTTTGTCCGTGATTTTGTTCTTGCTTGATTTTACCTGTTTTAAAATATTTTAAGGTTTGTGCAAACAATTGTATTAAGTGTTTATTTAATTTTAATTTGATTTACTTAGGTTTTGTTTTTTTTAAAACAAAGAAGAAAATAAAATAATAATAATAAAAAAAATCTTTTCGGACTTGGGCCAATTTTAAACAAATTGGCCCAAATAAACTCAGCCCAAAACCCCTATGCAACCCAGTCCAGTCCAGCTGACACCAAGGACGTCCAAACGACGTCGTAATGGTTGAGTCTGATCTGAGCCGTTGATCTCTGAATGATCAACGGCCAAGATCACTTCCTCACAACCCATGATGAACCCGACCCATTTCCACCCGGACCAACCCAAACCCCCTTTAGATGAAACGACACCGTTTCCCCCAAGCCTTCAGATCCAAGCCATTGATTTCGATTGATCCGACGGCTGAGATCAACCCACCCATTCCATATATAAGCACCTTACCATACCCTGCCCCCTATCCAATACCCCAGCCTTCGTCCTCACCAAACCCTTCCCCTTCAAACCCTAGCCGCCCCCATCTCCCTTCACCAGAAACCCGGCGGCATGAACGCCGGTGACCTTCACCTTAACACCCTAGGACCACCTTGACACCCCGAACATGGATCCACCAACCGTTCAGCTCGAATCCCATCCCACCTTCTCGAATCTTCATTTGAAGATTCGAGTCAAAACTCGATCTACACCGTTTAACCCCAGCTTCACACCAGACACTCCCCAGACCCCCTCTCGTGACCAAACCATGCGTGGTTTGGTCCGAATCTGACTAGGGAAGCACGAATCCCGGATCTAATTTTCGGAACTTTGAAGTTCCTCATCGATGGTCCGTTGTCTTGTTCGAGCCGAAGAGATTAAGGTCTAATGGACCTTAATCGAAGTGTTTCTCATCTGAGAAACACCTCGATTAAAGTCCGTTCAGCCTTAAGAAAGGTCTGTCCGAATCCAAGTTAAGGCTTTTGATTTTTCGGGTTTTAAGGTAAGTTTGCTTTCTTTTCTTTATTTGTTTTGGTTCATCTGATTGTTTTAAAGGTCTGTTCATGTTTTGTTTGTGTCCCTGAATTTTATCAATTGTGCCCTGTCCACTTTGCCTGAACCTCTGTTGTTTGATTGAGTCTTTCTATTTGTTCTGATAATGTGTATGTAAGTGTTGTGCAATTAGCTGATTTTCAAATTTGAACTGACTAATTGATTCCTCGAATACCACTTTGTTTAGTCAGTATAATTCAAATCATGTGTCGATACTGTTAAATGTCTGATTTTTGGCTACGATTGTGCATGTTATGATTAATATAGTCGAGTCGACATGTGTCGTCAATTAGTTTCAATTGCCTGAACAATAACAAATCGATTTGCTTCTGGACACATTTGTTTGAATCGATTAGGAACTGAGTTTGTTTACTTATAGTTGTTTAATTTGAATCAGAAATGTAAAAAGGAATGTTTGTTTAACTTCTGAATTGGAGGGCATGTGCACTTTCTGCACAACATGTGCATTTGTGCACCACAGGTGCATTTGTGCACAGCCTGTGCCCTGCATAAAGGGCTTTTTGATTTAAAAATAGTTTGACAGCATATGCTGTCAGATATATTCTGCTGCCCATACTTTGCTTTAGTTTCAGAAATAATAAACCTTACTAAAAGTGAAGCCTGCCAAGGAAATGTGATGGGGGTTAATACTTAAATAGCTAAGTGGAAACTGAAAAAAGATAGATAGCACATGGGAGGTGGGCTGATTGTTTAACAGGCTGTAAAAGGTTGGAATTTAAGCTATAAAAGGGGGAACTTCCATCAGAAAAAAGGACATCTGATATGAGGGGGGAGGCACATTGAGAGATAAGGGGATATACACAGAGACAGAGGGAATTGTGAAGAAAAATATAGAGGAGATCAAGAGAGATCTGAGAAGAGAGGCTTGGAGACATACATAGATACACATATATACAAAAATAGAAAGGGAGCAAGAAAGAGATAAAACAGATAGGAAATCAGAAACTTGGTTTTGTTTGTCTGAAGTTCATCTGTTGTCAATTTGTTAGGTAGTGTTGCTTCTTCTAAGTTTCAATCGAGATTACTGTTAGTGTTTTGTTGCATTTGGTGTATCTCGGAATTGGATTGTCTGGATTTCTGTTTCCACCACACTGTGTGTTGCTTCATTTGGCTACTTTCTCTTCAACTATAGTTCCATCCCTTGCAATAGAATCTGCTCTGCTGTGTTGTTTCGATTGCTGCTGTTACTCTGATTCCTGCTGCTGCTGATCTTCCCTGTTATTCTCTTCTTCCTCTTTGCATTTCAGCATTCCAGGTACACATTTCAAGTCCCATATTGATGTAACTGAAACAGTTTGAAAGCATGAAATGAAAAAGGTTGAAGAAGTTCAAGTATTTGTTGTAATATTCATGGTACATTAACGAGTCTGTAAAAATTGATTAGTTTATAATTCAATAGTGTGAAAGTATGTACTGATACTCGATTGAGTTTAGCCCTTCATGTTAGTTCGTCAGTTGTTTGTTAGTACGGGGTACGTATACTCCGACCTTATACAATGCTGTTTCTGTTTCCTTTAGTTATTTTTTTGGGTTCCATTAGGCAGTACATAGGGTCACATTCAAAGTCCCATTGGTAACAACATCTAGTAGCTAAATCCTTTAATCTAGCCTAAATAAGTTTAGTTAAGTTCAACTCAAGAAATGTTCGGATTAAGTGTTATATTTCGTTAGCTCGTATGTGATTCCTTGTCAGATTAAAGCATTTTTCCATTAAAGTATAATGTTTTCTTAACTTTGTAAATAATTAATCATAAGAATCCGGATCAGGCCAAAGCATATAATTAAATTAGCATGTACCTTTTCTTCTAATTTTAGGGACAAATGTATTAGAAATGTAGCCACTTTAGGATATCCTTTCTAAAATAGAGACGAGCCTCGCCAAATAAAAAATGCAAAATTGCGGGGGCCCTCGATAAATAATCATAATAAATATTTAGAATTCAGGCCAGGCCGTTTAGAGAATCTCACGGCCTTCTCAAAAATAATAACGCGTTAGGCTCTTTAGGCGCGACTTAATTAAATCATATTCTTAAATTCGGGTGCACATTGATGTGACCCAAATCCAAATCTCAACGAAGTCAAAATGTGTTGACAATCACGGGCGCATTGATTGTGACGTGGTTCGAGATGCATTTTCACGACGTTGCAATTCTATAAAATAAGTGATAATGATAAAAGCGGTTTAAACTTAATAAAAGCATGTAAGTCATAACATTGTATTTAAATCAGATATTTAGCCATTATAACAATTTAAGCGACCGTGCTAGAACCACGGGATTCGAGGGTGCCTAACACCTTCCCTCGGGTCAACAGAATTCCTTACTTAGAATTTCTGGTTCGCAGACTTCATTTGGAAAAGTCGAAAATTTCCTCGATTTGGGATTCAAGATAAACCGGTGACTTGGGACACCAAAAACCAAACCTTTCCCAAGTGGCGACTCTGAATTAAATAAATAATCCCATTTCGAATATTGTCACTTAAATTGGAAAAACTCCCCTCGCGCATTTAACCCTTCGGGGCGGGCGCGCAAAAAGGAGGTGTGACAGCTCTGGCGACTCCGCTGGGGATGAAACCCAGAACCACTGGTTCAGGGTTCAAGAATTCGAGCTTAGAATAATTGTTATATTTGGCTTTATTATCTGATCTTTATTACATGTTTTTGCATAACGTGCTAAATGTTGTCTTTTACCGCTTTGATATTATCTGAACTGTATATAAACTGTGCCGAAACCTTTCTCTTCTTACCTCCGGGGAGAAGCTCGCTGGTCGAGACTCCCTATTCTG
Organism: Nicotiana sylvestris; assembly: GCF_000393655.2. Classification (NCBI taxonomy): domain Eukaryota; kingdom Viridiplantae; phylum Streptophyta; class Magnoliopsida; order Solanales; family Solanaceae; genus Nicotiana; species Nicotiana sylvestris. Next base: position 148,366,283 of record NC_091064.1, on the reverse strand, counting down.
TTAGTGTCAATACCTGAAATAAGAAAGAGGTCGGACAAGTTACAAAGCCGGACGATCTCGCGGGTCCCCGGTACGTAGCCCCTCCTCGACTCGAGTTGTCCGCTCGGGTACACAGTCTAGAACAAATACCCAGGTTGTGAACCTAGTATAACGAAACTTCATGCCGGATCCCTAGTAGGAACGCTTGTTTGCATCATGTTGCATTGGACTTAGGGGACTCAACACAGGGGTTGGGTCTGTCTAGGACAGGCAACCTGAGATGAAAAGACCATCCTGCTGCATCCTATTTGTTTTGCGCATTTATTTGCTTCAGTGCCGCATGCTGACCGGTTTCTAAAAATAAAAGGGAAAATAACAGCGTAGGGAGATAATTATTTCTTTTGGAAAAACCAATGTCCGAGTAGTGACGAAACCTCGCCGGAATTTCTTCTAAAAAAATATATAAAAAAAAAGGAAAAAAAAATTGTCTTCTACTTTGTTTTTTTTTAAAAAAAAAAAATATATATATATATAAAAGTTTTCTTTTTATAACTTTCAAAATCAAAAAAGAGAAGGTATTTATTTAAAAGTAAAAAAAAAGGATAGAGGAAATTTTTCCATTCAGCCAGCATTAGGGTTTAAAAAAGGATTTTAAGAGAATATTGTCTCTGGTGACAGCTCTGGCGACTCTTATCATCAGGTGGACTGGGGGCTGGGATTTTCAGAATAGATAGAGAGGGAGATAAAGGAAGGATACACATACAGAGAGGATTGAAAAAGGATAGAACTGATTTTAGGAAAACACAGATAGAGAGAGTTTAAGAGATAGAAAGCATACAGTCAACAATCAGAAACTGTTTCTTCCTATTGTTGTTTGGGTTTCATTTGTTCAACCTGTTCAATCAATTCTGATTCTTTGAAGTTCCAATTGAGTCTACTAGTCGAGTGTTTTCGTTGGTTTACTACTGGTTTTGGTCTGCCTGGAGTTCTGATTCTACTCCACTGTGTGCTGCTGTCATTTGGCTACTCTTTCTATCGGCTATAGTTGCATTCTTGCACTCGAGCCTGTTCTGCTGTGTTGCTTTGTTTGCTGCTGTTACTTTGTTCCTGCTGCTGCTGATTTTCTCTATCTTCTTCCTCTTCTTCTGTTGTATTCGACATCCAGGGTTTTTGGAAAGACGGTTGGTTTGGTGAAAGTCTGGCCTCGCACTCATACTTCACGAGGTCAAGGAGAAGTGTTCAACTACCTGTTGTTAGGACCAGAAGCAGTACTCACACTTACTTCACCAGGTCAAAAGGAAGTGTGGAAATGTCTTCAGAAATTCCATTGCAAACAATCCCTGTTTCCGAGGAAAGCTCGATCTCAGCCGTCCTCACACCTGAATCCGCAACTGCGGAGGAAAATAGAATCCTACGGCTCCGCATGCTGGAAATGCTGGACGATTGGAATAATGGGAAAGAGCCGCCAAGTGTCGTCCCCGGATTCCCTGAATTATTCTCCAGGTCAAGTGGGGCTTCTAATGTCCCCATAAATTATCCTGCTACCCCATTCGGGTACCCAGCCACCTCAGCCTTTTCTGCTGGATCGCCTTCTGAGCCTCATCCCCGAATGTCATCCACTGATGCGAGCATGAACATCTTTACTTCATCGCCTTGCCCGATTACGGCACAGCCTACCACGTACAAACCAAGCTTTGACTCATCCTCTTTTACATTCCAAGCACCATCGTTCTCAATAGAACCAACTAGGTTCGCTACCAGCACTAATCCTCTACCGCCTCAGTGCGAACTTGCACCCGGGCAGGATCAGAACCCCAGAATTGCAGAACAAAATGAGATTGCCAAGAGAATGAGAAGCCTTGAACAAAGTTTGAAGAATATGCAAGGATTGAGCGGACAGAAGAGCGTCTCTTACGCCGACCTGTGCATGTTCCCTCACGTGCACCTGCCAGCGGGTTTCAAGACCCCGAAGTTCGAGAAATACGATGGGCACGGTGACCCCATTGCACATCTTAAGAAATACTGCAACCAATTGCGGGGAGCCGGCGGAAAAGAAGAACTGCTAATGGCATATTTTGGGGAAAGTCTAGTAGGGATAGCCTCAGAATGGTATATGGACCAGGAAATGTCCCGATGGCATATATGGGATGATCTCGCCAGAGATTTTGTGAAACAATTCCAGTATAACATCGACATTGCGCCAGACCGAAATTCGCTGTCGAATTTGAAGAAGAAACCTTCAGAAAGCTTCAGAGAATATGCTATTAAGTGGCGTGAACAGGCGTCAAGAGTAAAGCCTCCCATGGATGAAGTGGAAATGGTCACTACTTTTCTCCAGGCTCAAGAGTCTGACTATTTCCAAAACATGATGTCAGCCATGGGTAAGCCATTCGCGGAAGCGATCAAGATTGGAGAGATGGTAGAAAATGGCTTGAAGACAGGTAGGATTCTGAGTCAAGCAGCCATAAGGGCGACTTCCCAGGCCGTCCAAAGCGGGTCCGGAGGAACGACAAGAGGGAAAAAGAAGGAAGAAACGACTATGGCAGCCTCGGAAGCAAGGGAGTATCGTCATCCCAGGCCCCATTTTCCGGAAAGAACCCCACAACACTACTACCCCCACTCAAATTTGGCATATGCTCATCAACCTTATATGGTCATGAATGCCCAAACTTATACCCATCCACCACAACAAGCCAACCGAGGCCCAGCTCCACCTCCCAGAAATCAGCCTCCTTACCGCAACCACAATAACCCACAACCCCCGCAGAATAACTTCCGCCCTCAGGAGCCACCCAGAAGGCGGACTTTCACGCCCATCGGTGAGCCATACTCAACTTTGTTCCCAAAGCTGGTCCAGTTGGGTTTCTTGCAACCAATCCCTCAAACAAGGCAAAACCCGACGTCACCTTCTTACAAAGCTGGAGTCAGATGCGCCTATCATTCAGGGGCCGAGGGACATGATACAAATGACTGCTGGTCGTTGAAAAGAGTGGTCGAGAATTTGATAGAGCAAGGGAAAATAGTGCTAAGGGACGAAGAGATCCCAAATGTGACTAACAATCCATTGCCTGCTCACAATAATGGGCCGCTGATCGGAATGATTTGCGAAGACAAAGAATTCGACCCTGCTCTAAAAGCCATAATTGCCATTGTCGACACGGGGAAGAGGCCCGAAACAGACCAGAAACCAGGAAAGGGGGAGGAGGCCAAGGCTATAAAGAAAGAACTTGAAAAGAAGATGGAGAAGAAAGTGGTACCGGTAGGGGATGGAGTTCTTTACATACCGCGAGGTCAAGCCAAGAAGACGCAGAACTTCGGGATCAAAAAGACAAAACCTATGTACGTGCCAAAAGGGGCCTATGTGGTCCGGGGGACGATTCAACCACCTCGGCTGAATGAGCCAGTGGTTATCGGACGCGTGCCACAAAAGCCAATGACCAACCCGTCCACAGTGCCGTGGAATTATCAAAAGACTTTGGTAATGTACAAAGGTAAAGAGGTCATGGGAGAACTTCCAGAAAATACTTTCATTGGAAGGTATTCAAATACCCAAGAACTGAACAACGCCACACAAAGGCGCTTCCCGCCAAAGAAGCCCGTAAGTGTTGAAGAAGCGGAAGTGTTCTTCCAACAAATGAAAATGCCGGATTACGAAGTGATAGATCAACTGCGCAAGTACCCCGAGCAAGTGTCCATGCTATCATTATTGATGAGGTCGGCCGAGCATCAAAAGATCTTACTGAAGACCCTGAATGAAGCATATGTGCCAGTTGAAACCTCGGTTGAACAACTAGAGCGGATGACAGAAAGATTCTTCGCCGTCAACCAAATCTCTTTCAGCAAGAATGATTTACCCCCGGAAGGGAGCGACACACAACAAGCCTTTGCATCTAACAGTTAAATGCGAAGACTATTATGTCAAGCGGGTAATGTTGGATGGGGGTTCGGGTGTTGACATTTGCCCGCTCTCCACGCTGCAAAGAATGGAAATTGGGACCGAAAGAATCCGACCCAACAATGTCTGCGTAAGAGCTTTCGACGGCATCAAGAGAGATACCATGGGAGAAATAGACCTGTTGTTGGTCATAGGACCAGTCGAATTTCAAGTAACCTTCCAGGTGCTCGACATGGATACATCCTACAATTTTCTCCTTGGCAGACCTTGGATCCATGCGGCAGGAGCCGTGCCTTCCACTCTTCACCAGATGGTGAAGTTCGAGTACGAAGACAGAGAGATCGTGGTCCATGGGGAAGATGAGCATGCTATTTATCGGGACCCATCCACCCCATATCTGGAACCGAGAGAAGGGAGCGAACATACGGTCTATCAAGCTTTTGAGATTGTACTGGCAGAGCAGCACGAAGAGGGAATACCCTGCCCCCAGCCTTTCTTGTCTAACGCCTCGGTTATGGTGGCCAAAGAGATGATCCGGCACGGATTTAGGCCAGGGAAGGGGCTTGGACGAACCCTTCAGGGAATAACAGAACCCATTACCTTGCCAGTCACCAAGAAACCTTTTGGACTAGGTTTCAAACCTACTCCAGCAGACGAAGAGTGGGCAAAGAAAAGGAAAAATGAGGGTTGGAAGTTACCTCGACCACTGCCGGATTTATATGCAACTTTCATCAGGCCAAGGTACGTTGAAGAAGAAGATGATGAGGTCTTCACAGCTGAGGAAATCGAGGAGATATGTGGGGCAATGAGAGAGATGCTCTACGAGGTCCACATGGTTCAACCAGGTGAAGGCACAAGCATTGCTGAGATGATGTACATGGGGCCGAACGCCAAACTTCAAAACTGGGAGGCCACGCCATTCCCGACTAGACGGAAGTCCGGGTAGACCTGTCCTGCCACCTTTCCTGTGTCACAAGTTATCTCCAAGACATAACTTGAACGTTTTCTTCCTTTCCATTGTTGTTTTGTATTCCTGAGTTGTAAACATTGTTGTCCTCCAACTTTCCAAAGAAAATAAAAAAATCATCATCAATGCTTTCCCATTCTTTCTTTTGTTCTGATTTTTGTTATTTTTCCCTTTATCTTTCTTTTCAGTTATAATAATGCGGCTTTAAAAATGACATGCTTGCGGACTTCACGCCCAGATCACAATGAGCTATTTAACTGCGAATTAATGAACCCAGAATCAGAGTATGATGCGGAAGAGGCTTTTAGGGAAATAAACCGAGAGTTGGAATATTTTGAGAATAAACCCAAGCCAAATCTGAATGACACCGAACCGGGTTAATTTAGGAACTCCTGAAGAAATCCGGGAGACCAAAATAAGCATTCACACGGACGAGAAAACGCGAGATGCGATAATTCAACTTCTTTTTGAATTTAAAAACGTGTTTGCTTGGTCATATGATGACATGCCGGGTCTAGGGGTTGATCTAGTGGTTCATAAATTGCCGATTCATCCTGACTGTCCTCCAGTTCAACAAAAACAACGAAAGTTCAAAACTGAGGTCCGTGACAAGATCAAGGAAGAGATCACCAAACAACTGAAAACGGGAGTGATTCGGGTAGTCCAGTATACAACCTGGTTGGCAAATGTGGTTCCAGTACCGAAAAAGGACGGTAAAACTCGAGTATGTGTAGATTACCGAGATCTGAATAGATCAAGTCCTAAAGATAATTTCCCACTACCCAACATCCACATCCTCGTTGATAATTGCGCCAAACACGAGATACAGTCCTTCGTGGATTGTTACGCCGGGTATCATCAGGTATTGATGGATGAAGAGGACGCCGAGAAAACTGCCTTCACCACGCCTTAGGGCACCTACTGTTACCGGGTCATGCCATTTGGTTTGAAGAATGCTGGGGCTACTTACATGAGGGCCATGACTGCCATTTTCCATGACATGATGCATCAGGAAATAGAGGTGTACGTGGACGATGTGATAGTCAAGTCCAGGACGCAGGATAATCACATCCAAGACTTGAGGAAATTCTTTGAGAGATTAAGGAAGTATGACTTGAAGCTGAACCCAGCCAAATGCGCTTTCGGAGTTCCGTCAGGCAAACTTTTGGGCTTCATCGTAAGCAGGAGAGGAATCGAGCTAGATCCAACTAAGATAAAATCCATCAGAGATTTACCTCCCCCGAGAACAAAGAAAGACGTGATGAGTCTGTTGGGCAGGTTGAATTACATCAGTCGGTTTATTGCCCAGCTGACAAGCACGTGTGAGACCATATTCAAGCTGTTAAGGAAAGATGCAGCGATTAAATGGACCACTGAATGTCAAGAAGCTTTTGACAAAGTCAAAGAATACCTTTCGAATCCCCCGGTCTTGGTCCCTCTAGAACCGGGAAGGCCACTTTTCTTGTATCTAACAGTCTTGGAGAACTCTTTCGGTTGCGTCCTCGGGCAACACGACGTAACCGGAAAGAAGGAGCAAGCAATCTACTACTTGAGCAAGAAATTCACCGGCTACGAAGCCAAATACACTCTGCTGGAAAGGACATGTTGCGCTCTCACATGGGTTGCTCAAAAGCTGAGACATTATCTCCAAGCCCACACTACGTTCCTCATAAGCAGGTTGGATCCTTTGAAGTATATATTTCAGAAACCAATGCCTACTGGGAGACTGGCTAAATGGCAAATCTTGCTTACGGAATTCGACATAGTCTATGTCACTCGCACGGCAATGAAAGCCCAGGCGTTAGCAGATCATTTGGCCGAAAATTCGGTCGATGAGGAATACCAGCCATTGAGTACCTACTTTCCAGATGAAGAAGTAAACACCGTAGAAGTGGTCTCGGAGGACGCTCATGTCTGGAAGATGTTCTTTGATGGAGCCGTGAACGCCAAGGGTGTGGGGATTGGGGCAATTTTGATCTCGCCTTCCGGTCAGCATTATCCCGCCACAGCTAGACTGCGTTTCTTTTGCACAAATAATACAGTTGAGTATGAAGCCTGCATCATGGGCATGCATATGGCAATCGATTAGGATGTCGAAGACTTACTGATTATGGGAGATTCCGACCTGATTATCCGGCAAGCTCAAGGCGAATGGGAAACTCGGGATGTCAAACTTATCCCATACCGACAACATGTGGAGGACCTCAGCAAGCGCTTTACATCAATAGAGTTCAGGTATATCTCGAGGTGTCACAATGAACTGGCAGATGCACTTGCTACTTTGGCTTCAATGCTACCCTACCCGGGCAACGCCCACGTCGATCCTTTGGAAATCCAAATCAAGGAAAGACACGGTTACTGCAATGTAATCGAGGCAGGATCAAATACGCAGCCGTGGTACCATGACATCAAGAGGTTCCTAAAGACACAAGAATACCCCGAGCACGCTACTGGAGATCAAAAGAGGACCATTAGGCGACATGCAAGTGGTTTCTTTCTAAGCGGTGAATTGTTGTATAAGAGGACCCCGGACCTCAATCTTCTAAGATGTGTCGATATCGAGGAGGCAAGAAAGATCATGCACGAAGTACACGCAGGTGTGTGCGGACCTCACATGAACGGGTATGTCTTAGCAAAGAAAATCCTTCGAGCAGGTTATTACTGGATGACCATGGAAAAGGATTGCTTTAGCTTCGTTCGGAAGTGTCATCAATGTCAGGTGCACGGTGATTTGATTCATGCACCTCCCACGGAGCTGCATCCCATGTCTGCACCTTGGCCATTTGTCGCCTGGGGCATGGACGTCATTGGACCAATCGAACCGAAGGCTTCGAATGGACACAGGTTTATACTGGTTGCCATCGATTACTTCACAAAATGGGTAGAAGCTGTCACTCTCAAGTCGGTCACTAAAAAAGCTGTAGTGGATTTTGTACACTCAAATCTTATCTGTCGTTTCGGTATTCCTGCGACTATCATTACAGATAATGCAGCAAACTTGAACAGTCACTTGATGGGAGATGTATGCGAGCAGTTCAAGATAACGCATAGGAATTCTACTCCTTATCGGCCGAAAGCCAATGGTGCTGTGGAAGCGGCAAACAAAAACATCAAGAAGATTTTGAGGAAAACGATCCAAAGTTCCCGACAGTGGCATGAGCAGTTACCATTTGCATTGTTGGGGTATCGCACTACGGTACGCACATCAGTAGGAGCGACTCCTTATCTTTTGGTTTATGGGACCGAGGCCTGTAATACCAGCAGAGGTAGAAATTCCTTCACTTCGAATCATTGTCGAAGCGGAAATCGAAGACAGCGAGTGGGTCAAGACTCGGTTAGAGCAATTGACTTTGATTGATGAAAAGCGAATGGCCGCAGTTTGTCACGGACAGTTATACCAACGGAGAATGGCCCGTGCTTACAACAAGAAAGTCCGACCCAGGAATTTCGAAGTAGGTCAGCTGGTACTGAGGCGTGTTCTGCCGCATCATGAGGAAGCAAAAGGGAAGTTTGCTCCAAATTGGAAAGGCCCATACATCATAAGGAAAATATTGCCGAGAGGAGCATTATATTTAGGTGATATCGAAGGAAATGACCCCGACACAGCAGTAATTGCGGATGCAGTCAAGAGATACTACGTCTGAATTATACTCCAGTAGTCTTGCCACATTTGAAATGATGAAGGTTTTATTCCCCACTACTCCCCAAACACCGCCCAATTCTCTTTACAAACCTTTGAGCCGCTTACAAAAAAAAAAAAACAACAACAAAACAAAAACATTGATTGAGGCCTGAACTACGTTTGACTTGATTCCGAAAGGATACGTAGGCAGCCTCTCCCTGAGGTTCAGTCACACCAACAATAAAATCCCATTCACCCTGAAATTGAAACCGGGGCACGTCGAGCAGTTTGGAAGTTAGTATCATCTGCCTCTCTTTACCAAGCACAAGCTTTCAGATCAATTACCAAAGATAGTGGGAAACCAATAAGCGTCACAAATGGAGACCGGCACACTCTGAACCGATCGAGAAAGAAAAAATGAGAGAGTCTCGTCGGTGAAAACCTTCGGGCACCACGAGGCGACGGGAGTAGAGAAACCAAAATGAGAGAGCTTGTTTAGTAAAAACTCGCAAAGAGTGCTATCAAGCGATGACAGGAAGAGAAATGAGAGAGGTCAGCTGGCGAAAACCCGCAAAGGGCGCTGTTGGTCGAAAAGAATGACTCCACCCCAAGGAGGTCTCGGCAAAGCTCCACCGGTTGGGAATCACAGATCCGTTCTGGTTCAGGGAAACGCAAGTCTATGGAAGGTTAGGCGTCCAGTCCAAAGAGCATGTCATGTCATTAAAGCTAGCATTATCTTCCTCAGATAAGTCTTTCTCGTCCCGAAGGGGGCACTCCTTTTCTGAAATTCGTTTTATCTTTTCTTTGTTTTTCTTCGAATCTCTTTTATGTTTAAGCCCAAGTTCTAGATGTAACGGAAAGGACAGGTGGCAGGTTTGGTTGCACGGAATTCCGTTTCATGAAGGAAAATGCCTCATTTCGTTGGTACGATTGCCCAAGCTTGATGAATCATGATGTTTGATGGTGTTTAAAGTAAAGAGGAAAGAGAGAAATCTTCCCCAGCAAGTCCGCCTTCGGACGAATCCCCACAGAGTCTCCCTCTATACAAATCCCCACAGAGTCTCTCCTTGTACAATCTCCCACAGAGTCTCCCCAATAAAAAAAATGGAATCTCCCCAGCACATCCCCAGCGAGTCCCTTTATAAAAATTCCCCAAAGATCTTACCCCAACAAATCCTAGAAAAACCGCTTTGAAACAAATATCCAGCATGCCCCATTGTACAAAAATCCACACAAAGAATCCACTTTGTAAATATTCCCCCACAGAGCTTCCTTTTGTACAAATCCCCACAGAATACCTCCAATAAAATCCCCGTTGAGAACCTCCAAGCAAAACGGGACACAAAAAAAAGAAAAAAAAGAGCCTTGTGAGGCGAATCATCAACGGAATCTGGAAATACAAGCCTGAGCAGTCTAAAAGGTTCCGACATATGAATCAAATCAATGGCGGGACTTCGCAACAGAAATGAAGATGCAACAAAGCAACCGGGAACGATCAAGGTCACCAAACCGACCGTCATTTCCGAACTAACAAATGTTCTTTGTCTGAAAAGTTGAAACAGGTTTAATCCAAGACAACCGTGCAAGAAGCAGGTGTCGTCCAAAGAAGAAGGTACATGGGTACAAGAAACATTTTGGCAATAAGGAATTCACTCGAAAGGTAAGTTTCCACGAAACCCCCTTTTATTCTTTTACTAAAACAAGAAAATTCAAAAAAAAAAGAAGTCAGTTGTTGTTCTCGAATTTTGTTCCCAGCCATCAGCATTAGGGTTTTAAACCCTAAACTGAACTTTTTCCCTTTAGTCAGCATTAGGGTTTTAAACCCTAAACTGAACTCTTTTCCTTTCAGCCAGCATTAGGGTTTTAAACCCTAAACTGAGCTTTTCTATGCAGTCAGCATTAGGGTTTTAAACCCTAAACTGAATTTTCCCTTTAGTCAGCATTAGGGTTTTAAACCCTAAACTGAACTTTTCCATTCAGCCAGCATTAGGGTTTTAAACCCTAAACTGAGCTTTTCCATGCAATCAGCATTAGGGTTTTAAACCCTAAACTGAACTTTTTTCCTTTCAGCCAGCATTAGGGTTTTAAACCCTAAACTGAGCTTTTCCATGCAGTCAGCATTAGGGTTTTAAACCCTAAACTGAATTTTTCCTTTTAGTCAGCATTAGGGTTTTAAACCCTAAACTGAACTTTTTCCTTTCAGCCAGCATTAGGGTTTTAAACCCTAAACTGAGCTTTTCCATGCAATCAGCATTAGGGTTTTAAACCCTAAACTGAACTTTTTCCATTCAGCCAGCATTAGGGTTTTAAACCCTAAACTGAGCTTTTCTATGCAATCAGCATTAGGGTTTTAAACCCTAAACTGAATTTTCCCTTTAGTCAGCATTAGGGTTTTAAACCCTAAACTAAACTTTTTCCATTCAGCCAGCATTAGGGTTTTAAACCCTAAACTGAGCTTTTCCATGCAATCAGCATTAGGGTTTTAAACCCTAAACTGAACTTTTTTCCTTTCAGCCAGCATTAGGGTTTTAAACCCTAAACTGAGCTTTTCCATGCAGTCAGCATTAGGGTTTTAAACCCTAAACTGAATTTTTCCTTTTAGTCAGCATTAGGGTTTTAAACCCTAAACTGAACTTTTTCCATTCAGCCAGCATTAGGGTTTTAAACCCTAAACTGAGTTTTTCCTTTCAGCCAGCATTAGGGTTTTAAACCCTAAACTGAGCTTTTCCATGCAGTCAGCATTAGGGTTTTAAACCCTAAACTGAATTTTCCCTTTAGTCAGCATTAGGGTTTTAAACCCTAAACTGAACTTTTTCCATTCAGCCAGCATTAGGGTTTTAAACCCTAAACTGAGCTTTTCCATGCAATCAGCATTAGGGTTTTAAACCCTAAACTGAATTTTTTTTCCTTTCAGCCAGCATTAGGGTTTTAAACCCTAAACTGAACTTTTTCCTTTCAGCCAGCATTAGGGTTTTAAACCCTAAACTGAGCTTTTCCATGCAGTCAGCATTAGGGTTTTAAACCCTAAACTGAATTTTCCCTTTAGTCAGCATTAGGTTTTTAAACCCTAAACTGAGCTTTTCCTTTCAGCCAGCATTAGGGTTTTAAACCCTAAACTAAATTTTTTCCATTCAGCCAGCATTAGGGTTTTAAACCCTAAACTGAGCTTTTCCTTTCAGCCAGCATTAGGGTTTTAAACCCTAAACTGAATTTTTTCCATTCAGCCAGCATTAGGGTTTTAAACCCTAAACTGAGCTTTTCCATGCAATCAGCATTAGGGTTTTAAACCCTAAACTGAATTTTTCCTTTAGTCAGCATTAGGGTTTTAAACCCTAAACTGAACTTTTTCCATTCAGCCAGCATTAGGGTTTTAAACCCTAAACTGAGCTTTTCCATGCAATCAGCATTAGGGTTTTAAACCCTAAACTGAATTTTTCCTTTAGTCAGCATTAGGGTTTTAAACCCTAAACTGAACTTTTTCCATTCAGCCAGCATTAGGGTTTTAAACCCTAAACTGAGCTTTTCCATGCAATCAGCATTAGGGTTTTAAACCCTAAACTGAATTTTTCCTTTAGTCAGCATTAGGGTTTTAAACCCTAAACTGAACTTTTTTCCATTCAGCCAGCATTAGGGTTTTAAACCCTAAACTGAGCTTTTCCATGCAATCAGGTATTAGGGTCCCAACCCTGAACTGAACATTTTTATCTTCCTTCATCAATTTTATGAACTTCCTGGCGAATAACTCACGAAATTTTCCTAGTGAAACTGGGGCAGAAAATTTCGTTCGTTTGTTTGTTTTCTCCCGCAGGTCTAACCTCGAGCCACACGATTCGAAATGACCCACGAGATGAGTCTCAACTCAGAATCAAAGAAGAAAAAAGACAAAAAGAAGATGTCCCGAGAATATCAGAATAAATGGAAGGCGGATCGGCTCCAACATTTGACTAAGGTCCTGAACTCTGCCAGTCGGGTTTCACTCAGTATCCCAAAGATTGAACAAGTCGCCGCAACTCGCAAGCATCAAGATTCGGATCAAAGTCTCCAAGCACAATCAGCTAAGACCCAAGATCAAGTCGCAAAAGAATCATAGATAGGAATCTTGTAACTCGCAGTTGACATGCATATAAGTAGTTAGTTCAGTTCCAATTTTCCTTTGGTTGTAATAAGGCGGTCAGTGACGCAGCAGTGACAACAGCAACAGCAGTAACAGCAAGCATTGCAATCCCATGGTAGTCCCAGCTGCCAAAACTTCCCGAACTACATTGACCTGATTCCTGTTTAGCCCAGGATATGTAGGAAATCTTTGAAGCAAGATTCGGTCAGATCTTTCAAAAACATGCTTCACACGGAGTAGTCCATAGGCAAAAATCGCTCATACACGCTCACTTTATCTTTGCACGAAAACTCTTCGTGTTTCCGAACAAAGAGGGGCAGCTGTGAGCACGTGATTTTTGTTTCGCGCGACAATCGCTCCAAGAGAATTAAAAAAAATAACAAATGGTCCTGCTATGCAAATTTGGATTTTACATGGCACTTTGTTAATTATTTTTGATTTTGTGCCCATTTTTTATTAAAACAAAATACAAAATGTATGTTTCGTGCGTAATGTGAACCGTAATCCGATTGTTAAATAGGAGATCACAAAAATATGCATTTCTTTTGTCCTGATTTGTTGCTTTGTTTAAGTTTACCTACTTTTAACATTTTATACGCGTTAAATAAATATGTTAAGTGTTAATTAATGGTGTCTAGTTTCATTTAATTAGGTTGTGTATTTAGGAAATTAGAAATAAAGAAAAAAAGAGGGGAAAATTTGTTTTAAAATGAATTTGGGCCACAAACATTATAAAATCTGAAGCCCAAATGAATGGCCCAATCCACCAGTCCGCACAGCCCACTCCCCAGGCAGCAAAACGACGTAGTTTAACACCAAAACTACGTCGTTTCAATGCCAATCCATCCCAACCATTCAAACCAAGCTGATCCAACGGTCCGAATCTCTCACCCATAACCCCATTTGCCCGACCCGTTACCCGAACCAACTTTGACCCCAACACCTGAAATGACACCGTTTCCCTCGAGCTGAAGGATCCTGGCCCTTCATCGTGCCTCATCCAACGGCTGAGATCCATTCACCCACTCCATATATAAGCTTCCCCTCATACCCCACCCCCTATCCAAATACCCCTGCCTTTCATCATCCTCACAAAGAACCCCGGAACCCTAGAGCTGCCCCCATCTCCCTTCACCAGAAACCCGGCGGCATGAACGCCGGTGACCTCCGCCTGAACACCATAGAACCCCCTCACCGCCCTGAACATTGATCTGTTGGCCGTTTAGTTCGAATCCCTTCCCACCTGCTCGAATCTTCATTTGAAGATTCGAGTCGGAACCCGATTTACACCAATCGACCTCAACTTCACACCAGACAGTCCCCAAACCCCCTCGTGACCAAACCATGCTTGGTTTGGTCCGAATCTAACCAGGGAAACACGAATCCCAGATCTAATTTTTGAACCCTAGTTTTCTCCGTGCATGTTCCGTGTCTGTTCAAGCCGAAGAGATTAAGGTCTAATGAACTTTAATCGAAGTGTTTCTCATCTGAGAAACACTTCGATTAAAGTCCGTTCAGCCTTAAGAAAGGTCTGTCCGAGTCCAAGTTAAGGCTTTTGATTTTTTTCGAGATTTAAGGTGAGTTTTGCTTTTTCTTTTCTTATTTCTGTTAGTCCATGTGATTGATTAAAGGTCTGTTCATGTTTTGTTTTAATTTGTGTCTTTGAATTTTTATCAACTGTTGTTTGTCCACTTTACCTGAACCTCTGTGTTTGTTTGAATCCCTCTCCTATTCTGATAATGCGTATGTATGTATGTGCTGTGCGAATAATTGAGCTTCAAATTTTGACTGATCAACTGATTCCTCGAGTACCACTTTGTTTAGTCAGTATAATTCAAATCATGTGTCGATACTGTTAAATGTCTGATTTTTGGCTACGATTGTGCATGTTATGATTAATATAATCGAGTCGACATGTGTCGTCAATTAGTTTCAATTGCCTGAACAATAACAAATCGATTTGCTTCTGGACACATTTGTTTGAATCAATTAGGAACTGAGTTTGTTTACTTATAGTTGTTAATTTGAATCAGAAATGTAAAAGGAATGTTTGTTTAACTTCTGAATTGGAGGGCATGTGCACTTTCTGCACAACATGTGCATTTGTGCACCACAGGTGCATTTGTGCACAGCCTGTGCCCTGCATAAGGGCTTTTGAATAAAATAATCGACAGCACATGCTGTCAGATATATATTCTGCTGCCCATTACCCTGCTTTAGTTAAGAAGTATTAAACCTCTTTCAAAAGGGTAAGTCTGCCAGGGAATGTGATGGGTTTCTAATATTAAATAGCTAAGTGGAACTGAAAAGGGACAGCACATGGGAGGGGTATCTGATTAATCTAACAGGCTGTTAAAGGGCAGACTTTAGGCTTATAAAAGAGGAGGACTTCCATCAGTTTTAGGAGAAGACATCTGATAATAGAGAGATACAAAGGGAAATTGTTAAGGAAAAGATAGAGGAGATCAGATAGATCTGGAAGAGAGAGCAAAAATACATACATATACACACATAGACACACACACAGATAGACATTGATAATAAAGGGAGGGGAATACACTGATAAGGGGGATTGATAAGAAAACAGGAAAAGAATACCATCTGATATTAGAGGGACAGACATAGGGGATTCAGACTGAATCATTGAGGGTTTGAAGTTCAAGAAGATAAACAGAAAACTGGAAAAGATTTCTTTTGATAACTCAAGTATAGTTTCAAAACTGAAGATTGACATTTGGATTCTGGAGAGAAAGGAGATAGGGAGAGGGATACACAGAAAGCAGAAACTGTTTTCTTCTTCCTGCTGTTTGTTCGATTCCCAGTTTGTTTAACCTGTTCAAATAAGTGCTGATTTCCTCTCAAGTATCAGCTAGGTTTTTGTTTGTTTGGTTCGTATTGGTTTGCTTTCTCTTGGAATTGGATCGTCTGAATTCTGAGTCCACTCCCCTGCTTATTGCTGTCATTTTGCTGCCTCTTCCCATTGGCTATAACTGCATCTTGCACTGGGATTTTGGTTACCTGCTGTTACTGCTGCTGCACTTGTTGCCATTGTTACTCCGCTGACTTCCCTTTTTCTTCAATTGTCAAACATTTCCAGGTACACAACTTCTGAAACCATATGTTGTTGAAAGTTTGAAGTTGAAGCAGAAATAAAGAAACGAATGTCTGTTTATGTTATAATACTTGTGTTCAAAAACAGGTTGAATGTTAGTTTGGCATGTATTTGTTTAAATACAAACTGCAAATACTCTGTATAAATTAACATGCATTCTAAGTTGAGATGAACAATTAGATAGCATTGGCTTGATAGATCAGATGTGTCTTAATGCATACGACCGTTAGTTTTGTTTCAGTTATGACATCATAACATAGAATCATAGCAAGCATATGTATGTATTTTGCCTAGATCTCTGAACTATCGAATCTGCTACATTCGGTTCCATTTGACTTCAAGATAAGTGTACCCCAAACTAATTCTCATGCAGCGTTACGTTAACAGGGTAATAATGTACGCCAACCCTTTTGTTAGACTACTTGTTTCTACATAGTTTCGATATGGGTTTCAATATAGATTCATCGTTTCGGAATAATGCGATGACTTTCGAGGAAAACTAATAGGCATTCTCGAATCCAATTAACAGAAGTTTTTCTTAATAAGTAGCCGATTTCATTTATCAAGCCTAAATAAGTTAATTACAAAGTTCAAACTTAAGGATTGTTTAATGTAAATTTAGTATGAGTTATCTGTTGCTTGCAATCCCTCCTATCAAATTAACAGAACTTATTCACTCCTTAAAGACAAGGCATGAAATAATTCTCACCTCATAAATAACCAATTAGGCAATCAAGCAAAAATTCGGATTCGTCATATATAGTAGAGATTTAGTATGTTAGTTGCTTAAACAAGTAAGTTTGATATTTTTCTCTTTTATTTTTTAAAGACAAATGTAATAGAAATGTAGTCGCTTCAGGATATCCTTTTTCTAAAATAATGAGACGAGCCTCGCCAAGTAAGAATGCAAATTGCGGGGCCCTCAATAACTAACCATAATAAATATTTAGAATTCGGACAGGCCGTTTAGCAAATTTCATGGCCTTCTCCAAAAAAAAATAAGAATGCGTTAAACTCTTTAGGCGCGGCTCGATTAAATTATATTCTTAAATTTGGGTGCGCATTGATGTGACCCGAATCCAAATCTCAACGGAGTCGAAGTGTGTTTAACAATTACGGGTGCATTGATTGCGACGTAGTTCGAAATACATTTTCACGACGTTGCAATTCTATAAAAATAAATGATAATAATAAAAGCGGTTTAAACTTAATAAAAGCACGTAAGTCATAACATGTATTTAAATCAGATATTTAGCCATTATAACAATTTAAGCGACCGTGCTAGAACCACGGGATTCGAGGGTGCCTAACACCTTCCCTCGGGTCAACAGAATTCCTTACTTAGAATTTCTGGTTCGCAGACTTCATTTGGAAAAGTCGAAAATTTCCTCGATTTGGGATTCAAGATAAACCGGTGACTTGGGACACCAAAAACCAAACCTTTCCCAAGTGGCGACTCTGAATTAAATAAATAATCCTATTTCGAATATTGTCACTTAAATTGGAAAAACTCCCTCGCGCATTTAACCCTTCGGGGGCGAGCGCGCAAAAAGGAGGTGTGACAGTCAGCATTAGAGTTTTAAACCCTAAACTGAACTTTTTCCATTTAGCCAGCATTAGGGTTTTAAACCCTAAACTGAGCTTTTCCATGCAATCAACATTAGGGTTTTAAACCCTAAACTGAATTTTTCCTTTAGTCAGCATTAGGGTTTTAAACCCTAAACTGAACTTTTTCCATTCAGCCAGCATTAGGGTTTTAAACCCTAAACTGAGCTTTTCCATGCAATCAGCATTAGGGTTTTAAACCCTAAACTGAATTTTTCCTTTAGTCAGCATTAGGGTTTTAAACCCTAAACTGAACTCTTTCCCTTCAGCCAGCATTAGGGTTTTAAACCCTAAACTGAGCTTTTCCTTGCAGTCAGCATTAGGGTTTTAAACCCTAAACTGAATTTTTCCTTTAGTCAGCACTAGGGTTTTAAACCCTAAACTGAGTTTTTCCCTTTAGTCAGCATTAGGGTTTTAAACCCTAAACTGAATTTTTCCTTCAGCCAGCATTAGGGTTTTTAAACCCCCAAAACTGAACTGTTTCCTGTAATCAGCATTAGGGTTTTAAACCCTAAACTGAACTTTTCCTTGCAGTCAGCATTAGGGTTTTAAACCCTAAACTGAATTTTTCCTTTAGTCAGCACTAGGGTTTTAAACCCTAAACTGAGATTTTCCTTTTAGTCAGCATTAGGGTTTCAAACCCTAAACTGAATTTTTCCTTCAGCCAGCATTAGGGTTTTTAAACCCCTAAACTGAACTGTTTCCTGTAATCAGCATTAGGGTTTTAAACCCTAAACTGAACTTTTCCTTCAGTCAGCATTAGGGTTTTAAACCCTAAGCTGAACTTTCCCCAGTTGGTCAGTACTAGAGTTTCAACTCTAAAACTGAACTTCTCCCCAGCTAGTCGGTATTAGGGCTCCAACCCTGAACTGAGCATTTTTATCTTCCTTCATCAATTTTATGAACTTCCTGGCGAATAATTCACGAAATTTTCCTAGTGAAACTGGGGCAGAAAATTTCGTTCGTTTGTTTGTTTTCTCCCGCAGGTCGAACCTCGAGCCACACGATTCGAAATGACCCACGAGATGAGTCTCAACTCAGAATCAAAGAAGAAAAAAGACAAAAAAAAAAGATGTCCCAAGAATATCAGAGTAAAGGGAAGGTGGATCGACTCCAACATTTGACTAAGGTCCTGAACTCTGCCAGTCACGTTTCACTCAGCATCCCAAAGATTGAACAAGTCGCCGCAACTTGCAAGCATCAAGATTCGGATCAAAGTCTTCAAGCACAATCAGCTAAGACCCAAGATCAAGTCGCAAAAGAATCATAGATAGGAATATTGTAACTCGCAGTTGACATGCATATAAGTAGTCAGTTCAGGCCAATTTTCGTTTGGTTGTAATAAGGCGGTCAGTGACGCAGCAGTGACAACAGCAACGGCAGTAACAGCAAGCATTGCAATTCCCATGGTAGTCCCAGCTACCAAAGCTTCCTGAACTACATTGACCTGATTCCTGTTTAGCCAAGGATATGTAGGAAATCTTTGAAGCAAGGTTCGGTCAGATCTTTCAAAAACATGCTTCACACGGAGTAGTCCATAGCCAAAAATCGCTCATACACGCTCACTTTATCTTTGCACGAAAACTCTTCGTGTTTCCGAACAAAGAGGGGCAGCTGTGAGCACGTGATTTTTGTTTCGCGCGACAATCACTCCAAAAGAAATAAAAAATAATAACTATTGGTACTGCTGTACAATTTTTGGATTTTTACATGGCACTTTGTTAATTATTTATGATTTTTTGCCCATTTTTATTTTATTAAAACAAAATACAAAAAATGTATGTGTCATGCATAATTTGAACAGTAATCCGGTTGTTAAATAGAAAATCATAAATAGGCATCTTTGTCCGTGATTTTGTTCTTGCTTGATTTTACCTATTTTAAAATATTTTAAGGTTTGTGCAAACAATTGTATTAAGTGTTTATTTAATTTTAATTTGATTTACTTAGGTTTTGTTTTTTTTAAACAAAGAAGAAAATAAAATAATAATAAAAAAAAAATCTTTTCGGACTTGGGCCAATTTTAAACAAATTGGCCCAAACAAACTCAGCCCAAAACCCCTGTGCAACCCAGTCCAGTCCAGCTGACACCAAGGACGTCCAAACGACGTCGTAATGGTTGAGTCTGATCTGAGCCGTTGATCTCTGAATGATCAACGACCAAGATCACTTCCTCACAACCCATGATGAACCCGACCCATTTCCACCCGGACCAACCCAAACCCCCGTTAGATGAAACGACATCGTTTCCCCCAAGCCTTCAGATCCAAGCCATTGATTTCGATTGATCCGACGGCTGAGATCAACCCACCCATTCCATATATAAGCCCCTTACCATACCCTGCCCCCCCTATCCAATACCCCAGCCTTCGTCCTTACCAAACCCTTCCCCTTCAAACCCTAGCCGCCCCCATCTCCCTTCACCAGAAACCCGGCGGCATGAACGCCGGTGACCTTCACCTTAACACCCTAGGACCACCTTGACACCCTGAACATGGATCCACCAACCGTTCAGCTCGAATCCCATCCCACCTTCTCGAATCTTCATTTGAAGATTCGAGTCAAAACTCGATCTACACCGTTTAACCCCAGCTTCACACCAAACACTCCCCAGACCCCCCTCGTGACCAAACCATGCATGGTTTGGTCCGAATCTGACTAGGGAAGCACGAATCCCGGATCTAATTTTCGGAACTTTGAAGTTCCTCATCGATGGTCCGTTGTCTTGTTCGAGCCGAAGAGATTAAGGTCTAATGGACCTTAATCGAAGTGTTTCTCATCTGAGAAACACCTCGATTAAAGTCCGTTCAGCCTTAAGAAAGGTCTGTCCGAATCCAAGTTAAGGCTTTTGATTTTTCGGGTTTTAAGGTAAGTTTGCTTTCTTTTCTTTATTTGTTTTGGTTCATCTGATTGTTTTAAAGGTCTGTTCATGTTTTGTTTGTGTCCCTGAATTTTATCAATTGTGCCCTGTCCACTTTGCCTGAACCTCTGTTGTTTGATTGAGTCTTTCTATTTGTTCTGATAATGTGTATGTAAGTGTTGTGCAATTAGCTGATTTTCAAATTTGAACTGACTAATTGATTCCTCGAATACCACTTTGTTTAGTCAGTATAATTCAAATCATGTGTCGATACTGTTAAATGTCTGATTTTTGGCTACGATTGTGCATGTTATGATTAATATAGTCGAGTCGACATGTGTCGTCAATTAGTTTCAATTGCCTGAACAATAACAAATCGATTTGCTTCTGGACACATTTGTTTGAATCGATTAGGAACTGAGTTTGTTTACTTATAGTTGTTTAATTTGAATCAGAAATGTAAAAAGGAATGTTTGTTTAACTTCTGAATTGGAGGGCATGTGCACTTTCTGCACAACATGTGCATTTGTGCACCACAGGTGCATTTGTGCACAGTCTGTGCCCTGCATAAAGGGCTTTTTGATTTAAAAATAGTTTGACAGCATATGCTGTCAGATATATTCTGCTGCCCATACTTTGCTTTAGTTTCAGAAATAATAAACCTTACTAAAAGTGAAGCCTGCCAAGGAAATGTGATGGGGGTTAATACTTAAATAGCTAAGTGGAAACTGAAAAAAGATAGATAGCACATGGGAGGTGGGCTGATTGTTTAACAGGCTGTAAAAGGTTGGAATTTAAGCTATAAAAGGGGGAACTTCCATCAGAAAAAAGGACATCTGATATGAGGGGGGAGGCACATTGAGAGATAAGGGGATATACACAGAGACAGAGGGAATTGTGAAGAAAAATATAGAGGAGATCAAGAGAGATCTGAGAAGAGAGGTTTGGAGACATACATAGATACACATATATACAAAAATAGAAAGGGAGCAAGAAAGAGATAAAACATATAGGAAATCAGAAACTTGGTTTTGTTTGTCTGAAGTTCATCTGTTGTCAATTTGTTAGGTAGTGTTGCTTCTTCTAAGTTTCAATCGAGATTATTGTTAGTGTTTTGTTGCATTTGGTGTATCTCGGAATTGGATTGTCTGGATTTCTGTTTCCACCACACTGTGTGCTGCTTCATTTGGCTACTTTCTCTTCAACTATAGTTACATCCCTTGCAATAGAATCTGCTCTGCTGTGTTGTTTCGATTGCTGCTGTTACTCTGATTCCTGCTGCTGCTGATCTTCCCTGTTATTCTCTTCTTCCTCTTTGCATTTCAGCATTCCAGGTACACATTTAAAGTCCCATATTGATGTAACTAAAACAGTTTGAAAGCATGAAATGAAAAGGGTTGAAGAAGTTCAAGTATTTGTTGTAATATTCATGGTACATTAACGAGTCTGTAAAAATTGATTAGTTTATAATTCAATAGTGTGAAAGTATGTACTGATACTCGATTGAGTTTAGCCCTTCATGTTAGTTCGTCAGTTGTTTGTTAGTACGGGGTACGTATACTCCGACCTTATACAATGTTGTTTCTGTTTCCTTTAGTTATTTTTTTTGGGTTCCATTAGGCAGTACATAGGGTCACATTCAAAGTCCCATTGGTAACAACATCTAGTAGCTAAATCCTTTAATCTAGCCGAAATAAGTTTAGTTAAGTTCAACTCAAGAAATGTTCGGATTAAGTGTTATATTTCGTTAGCTCGTATGCGATTCCTTGTCAGATTAAAGCATTTTTCCATTAAAGTATAACGTTTTCTTAACTTTGTAAATAATTGATCATAAGAATACGGATCAGGCCAAAGTGTATAATTAAATTAGCATGTACCTTTTCTTCTAATTTTAGGGACAAATGTATTAGAAATGTAGCCACTTTAGGATATCCTTTCTAAAATAGAGACGAGCCTCGCCAAATAAAAAATGCAAAATTGCGGGGGCCCTCGATAAATAATCATAATAAATATTTAGAATTCAGGCCAGGCCGTTTAGAGAATCTCACGGCCTTCTCAAAAATAATAACGCGTTAGGCTCTTTAGGCGCGACTTAATTAAATCATATTCTTAAATTCGGGTGCACATTGATGTGACCCAAATCCAAATCTCAACGAAGTCAAAATGTGTTGACAATCACGGGCGCATTGATTGTGACGTGGTTCGAGATGCATTTTCACGACGTTGCAATTCTATAAAATAAGTGATAATGATAAAAGCGGTTTAAACTTAATAAAAGCATGTAAGTCATAACATTGTATTTAAATCAGATATTTAGCCATTATAACAATTTAAGCGACCGTGCTAGAACCACGGGATTCGAGGGTGCCTAACACCTTCCCTCGGGTCAACAGAATTCCTTACTTAGAATTTCTGGTTCGCAGACTTCATTTGGAAAAGTCGAAAATTTCCTCGATTTGGGATTCAAGATAAACCGGTGACTTGGGACACCAAAAACCAAACCTTTCCCAAGTGGCGACTCTGAATTAAAACAAATAATCCCATTTCGAATATTGTCACTTAAATTGGAAAAACTCCCCTCGCGCATTCTACCCTTCGGGGCCGGGCGCGCAAAAAGGAGGTGTGACAATTATAATTGCCACAAAAAATTGCCACTAAAGATAATAATTTTTGGTGGCAATAAACCAAACCTTTTATCAGCTTTTGCGACAAATGTCGCTAAAGGCTTTGCCGACACCGGCATCAGAGGCAAAACACTAATGGTTGGTAAAAGATATTGTGGCTATAGTTATTGCCGCTAAAGCTGTTTTGTATTACTGCTAAAGGTCATTTTTGTAGTAGTAAACTAGGCAAACTATATTAACTTAACACGAAGTTCATCCTTCAACAGGTTCCATCAAAACCCTAGCCTAAATATTTAGTTACTCATAATCGTATTCATACTAACAACAGCAAAATTCATCATAAATGGTAAATACAAAAGGAAGAAAGGAAGAACTCGATGTCGAATTATACTCCTTGCCTCTTACCTCTCCTTGCCTTTAATTAAGCTGTAAAAACCTTGATAATGTCTCTTTGGACGAGTTGGACCTCTTATAGGTTAAGTGGAATTACCCCCAAACTTCCAAGTTTACCCCTGAAATTATGCACCCCGAACTGGACTAGCACAGTTGCGCTCGTGCCCGCGCTAATGGTTGCGCATATAGCATAGTATTCTACCGAGTTCCTGGGCTAGCGCGGCCGCGCTAGTGGGCGCGCTAAGGCCGCGCTAGTGGGCGCGCTAAGGCCGCGCTAAGCTGGGTTAGTATTTTAACTTTTCTTTTCTCTCTTGTTTCACATGTAATCAGCTCTGAGGGGCTTCCCCTATTTTAATTTAGCTCCAAACACTGTCCTAAGTCCTCATAAGTGCAACTCGCTCCTGCAAAACATGAAATTCACAATTAGAGCCAATTTATCATCATTTAACTATCCTAGAACGGTGAAGCATAGTCAAGTTGGGGCATAAACAGTCGCCAAACTACATAAATCTAGCCTATTATCAGGACACCTATAAATTATCCTAAGTGGCGACTCTATATCTAAATAAATAATCCCATTTTGGTTATTGTCACTTTAATTGGAAAAACTCCCTTATACCCTTTCGGGTAGAAAAAGGAGGTGTGATAGCTCTGGCGACTATACTGGGGATCGAACCCAAAATCTCTGGTTCAGGGTTCACAATTCGAGCTTAGAATAACTGTTATAGTTGGCTTTTATTTATTATCTGATTTTTACATGTTTGAGCCTAATGCGCTAAATTTCGCTTTTACCGCTTTGATTGTAACGACCCGACCGGTCGTTTTGAGCTCTAGCGCATCATTTAGTAGTTTGAGGCCATGAGCAGCTTCACTTCAGGTATTATGACTTGTGCGCACAGTTGGAATGGAATTTCGAGAGTTGCAGTAGTTCCGTTGTGTCATTTGGGATGTGTGTGCAAAATTTTAGGTCATTCGGACGTGGTTTGGTTGGGTTTTTGATCAAAAGCGAAATTTGGAAGATTTTAGAAAGTTTGGCTTGATCTGATGTGTTTTGGGTGATTTAATGTTGTTTGAGGTGTTTTTTGATTGGAACAAGTTTGAATAAGGTATTGGGGTATGTTTGTGCTTTTGGTTGAGGTCCCAGTGGCCTCGGGGTGATTTCGGAAGGTTAACGGAGAAGTTGGATATTTGTTGCAGCTGTTGAATTTGTTGCTTCTGATATTTTTGCACCTGTAGAAATTGGACAGCAGGTGTGGCACCGCATGTGCGGGAGATCTATCGCAGAAGCGAAAAAGGGTCAGGTGAGCAGAGATCGCAGAAGCGGTAAGGTGACCGCATATGCGATGTCGCAGATGCGGAAATGTGGTCACAGATGCAATTTAGACTGGATAAATGATTTTCGCAGAAGCGGAGGATTTAACCGCAGAAGCGGGTATTGCACCGCAGATGCGAAAAGGTCTGGGCAGAACATATAAGTTATTTTATTTCGCGAATTTGATCTATTTCACCATTTTTGACTTCGGCCTTGGAGCTTTTTAAGCGATTTGAGAGAGGGATTTCAAGAGAACTTCATTGAGGTAAGGAATTCGGACCTAAAACCAGTTCCTATGTTGTTATTTCATGAATTAGAGCTAGAAATTATGGGAATCAAAGGTTGAAATTGGGGGAAACTAGGGCTTGGAAAATTGGACTTTTGATTAGGGATTTAAAGGGTCATTTAGGGTCGGATTTGAGAACTTTTAATATGTATGAACTCGTGGGAAGATAAGGAATCTATTGGTGTAAATATTTTTTTGAATTTCAAGACGTGGGCCCGAGAGTCGAGTTTTGGTAATTTCGGGATTTGTGCCCTTTATTGATTGTTTTCGCTAGGGCTTCGTTCCCTTAGCATATTTTGACATCCTTGTTCTAATTTTGAATAGATTCGACGCGAGTGGAGGCGATTCGAGGGGAAAATGCATTGTGAGTTAGAGATAAGACTGGTTCGAGGTGAGTAATGATTGTAAATGATGTTCTGAGGGTTTGAAACCCCGGATTGCAAATCGTAGTGCTATATTGAGGTGAGGCACACGCTTGATGACGAGCGTGGGGTCGTGCACTATTGGGGATTGTGAATTGGTTTGTCCCAACTAATAATTTTACCGCGTATTTGATTGAAATCTACTTGTTTTCATCATTATTTGGGCTAAATGCCATATTTGGGCCTTGTGCCAACTGTTTGAGCCCTTCGGGGATTTTTACTGGTATTTCCTCACTGTTTTGACTTTATACTTGAACTCAGTCATGTTATATTTTAATGTTTTCGTACTCAGCCATGTTTACTCTGTTTTAAACACTTACATGATCTTTTAAATGATATTTTTGGGCTGAGAAACATGTTTCACTACTGCCCGAGTGGCTTGTAAGGATTTTTG
The DNA here is from genome assembly GCF_000393655.2 of Nicotiana sylvestris. Lineage (NCBI taxonomy): Eukaryota > Viridiplantae > Streptophyta > Magnoliopsida > Solanales > Solanaceae > Nicotiana > Nicotiana sylvestris. The sequence goes on along the minus strand of NC_091064.1, from coordinate 148,340,698 downwards.
ACTGAGTAAGGCCGAGGGCCTATGTTGTGAGGAAACATTTGATATCGATTATGAGGCCGAGGGCCTGAGATATGTATGCCACGAGGTGGCTTGATTGATATGAGACCGAGGGCCTAGTGATGATGCCATGAGGTGGCTTGATATTGCTCTTGGGCCGTAAGGGGCCCCTCCAGGAGTTTGCACACCCCCAGTGAGCGCGGGTACCCATTGTGATGTGAGATTGAGCCCGAGGGGCTGGTATTGTTTTATGTGAATTCCCAAGGGGCTAATATTGTTCTGAAATATTGCCCGAGGGGCAGATTGTTGATACTGTGCCCGAGGGGTGAATCTTTATGTGGTTATTTTTCTTAATTGACTGTCAATTACCTGCTTAATCATTAAAAAGGCTTTTCATGAAACTACATTTGAGATAAAAAAATTTACCTATCTTTCACTGATTTACTGATTTTACTTGGTTTTACTGCTTCATTATAGAATGTTTTGTGCCTTACGTGATTTCTTGCTTTCAGTCTTTATTTACATTTGTTACTCACTGAGTTGGAGTACTCACTTTACTCCCTGCACCCCTGTGTGCAGATTTAGGTGTTGATGATCCTGCCAGTGCGAGTTGAGAGCTCCCGGCAGACATTCGTAGTTCACGAGGTAACTGCTTGACTTCCGCAGACCCGTGTTTCTCCCTCTTTATCATTTCTATCTCATATCAGACTTTTTTACTAGTTGTAGACCTTTCAGACTTGTATTAGGTTTTATAGATGCTCATGACTAGTGATACCCCCATTAGGGCTGTGTTAGGTTCTTTCGCGTATTTATGATATTATCTGCTACTTTGGATTATCTATTCATGTTTAGACTGTTTCTAAATGCTATATTATTAATAATTGGAAAAATGGGAAGTGTTGGCTGGCCTTGTCTTCACGAGAGGTGCCATCAAGACCGGGTCCGGGTTTAGGGTCGTGACATTGATATTGCTTGGACTGTATATAAACTGTTATGAAACCCTCTTCTCTCTGAGTTTTCTAAATCATTAGGGAAGCGTGCACTTCGTGTGGCTTTTTTCTGTTAGAGTCATATCCCAATTTTAGAACAAGGTTCGGATAAGTTGCAAAGCCAGTGAAGCTTCTGTATTTTCGGTACACTCCCCCCCCCCGGCTCGAGTTGTCTGCTCAGGTAAGCCATGTCTAGAACACACCCCCAGGATTTGTGACGACCCGACCGGTCGTCTTAAGAATTTACGCCCCGATCCCCCATTAACTTCTTTCCCCAAGTTTATTTCTGCTATTTTGATTTGCCGAGATGTTCGTTTTTGAGTTTCGGAGAGTTTTGGGACACTTAGTCCCTAAATGAAAGCTTAAGTGTTGGAAAGTTGGCCGTAGTCGGAACAGTGTGAAGACGGCCTCGGAATAGAAATCTGATGGTTTCATTAGCTCCGTTGGGTGATTTTGGGCTTAGGGGCGTGTTCGGATTGTGTTTTGGAGGTCCATAGCTAATTTAGGCTTGAAATACCGAAAGGTCGAATTTTGAAGTTTCCGGTTCGATAGTGAGATTTTGATCCGAGGGTCGGAATGGAATTTCGGAAGTTGGAGTAGCTCCGTAGTGTTGAATGTGACGTGTGTGCCAAATTTCAGGTCATTCAGACGAGGTTTGATAGACTTTTTGATCAAAAGCATATTTTTAGAGTTTTTGGAATTCTTAGGCTTGAATCTGATGAAAAATAGGTGTATTGATGTTGTTTTGAGCGTTCCGAAGGTTGGAACAAGTTTGAATGATGTTTTAGGATTGGTTGGCATGTTTGGTTGAGTTCTGAGTGGCCTCAGGGTGATTTCGGATGGTTGACAAAAAGATTTTTGGAGTTTGAAGTTTGCAGCTTCAGCTATTATCTATCATAATTGGGTCCCGCAGAAGCGGCGCAGAAGCGGTATCGCAGATGAGATTATTTGACCGCAGATGCGAAAATAGCTGGGCAGAAATATGAAATTTCGAGGGTTTAGTTTCAAAAGTTGGAAATTCGACTTGGACTTCGGGAGAGGCGATTGTGGGAGGAAATTGAAGAGGAGATCATTGGGTAACAATTCTTTAACCATTTTTAGTTTTATTCCATCAATCTATAGTTAGTTTTATCATTTAATTTCGGATTGGAGATGAAAATTGGAAAAAAATTGGAAGAAAGTTCTTAGACCTAGAATTCGACTTTTGATTGGAAATTTGACCTTGGATTTGGATAACTTTGGTATGCCTGAACTCGTGAGAGCGTGAGGATTCTGAAAATATAAATTTTACCTGATTCCGAGATGTGGGCCCGAGGGGCATTTTGGTCATTTTACCTAATTTCGCTTATTAGCTTAGAATTTCTTTGTAAAATCAGTTGCTTGAAGCATTATTTACATTATGCAATTGAATTGAATAGATTTGGGCCATTTGGAGTCGAGTACTCGTGGCAAGAGCGTGGTTTCAGGTTGATTTTGAGCTGGTTCGAGGTAAATGGCTTGTCCAACCTTGTGTGGGGGACCTTCCCCTTAGGATTTGGTATATTTGGTAAATGAAATGCCTTGTACATGAGGTGACGAGTGCGTACTTGTTCTAATTGTTGGAAATCTAGTTTTCTTTAAGTAATTACTAGTATGTTTCCTTTCCTGTTTTTATTTCTTACACTATTAAGCCTGTTGTTAGCTTAGGAAAGCATGTTTAAGTGACTTAATTGCTTTACTTGCTCAAACTGCCTTACCTAAATTATGTGCAGCATGCTAGACTAGAATTACCTGTTTGCCTTAATATGAAACTGACATTTGCTGAATATATTTCCATGTTGTTGATGCGTATTTACATTTGGGACTACGGATGTGGGATTTCGGTAGATCCCCCTTGTCTGTTTATTTGGGACTACGGATGTGAGATTTTGGTAGATCCCCCTGCATAGTTATATGGAACTACGGGACTGCACCCGGTAGATTCCCCCAGTACTTGGTATTTACATTTGGGGACTACAGAACAGGATTCCGGTAGATCCCCGGCGCATTATGAGTTGTACTACAGGATGACACCCGGGAGATCCACTGGACATTTACATTTGGGGGCTACAGGACGGTATCCTTGTAGATACCCGGTTGTTATCTCTGTGTTGAGATGTGTTCCCTTGGTGACTATTTTGCCTCTATTCTAGTTATTGTTTCCCTTTATATCTTGTGTTACTTTTATCGTTGTATTTATTTATATTGTCATGTTCTACACTGTTGAACTTATTATTTTATTTAACCTTAGTAGGGCCCTGACCTTCCCCGTCACTACCCGACCGAGGTTAGGCTTGGCACTTACTAAGTACCGTTGTGGTGTACTCATGCCCCTTATGCGCATGTTTTTCATGTGAAGATCTAGGAACTGCTACTCAGTCCTATCACCCTTGAGGCGAGGTGATTGCTCCAGCGACTTCAAGGTATATCTGCCGCGTCCGAACAACTGAGAAGTCCCTTTCTATTCTAGCTTTTAAACATTTGCCCTTCGGTATTTCTTTTCCTTGTTAGATATTCTGGAGTTAGAGTACTGTGTAATGATCCTTAGCTTGTGATTCATAGGTTTACGGGTCTTGGAAGTATGTATTGGTTTGAGAGTTAAATATTGTGTATGTCAAGTGGCACTTTTAAACACTGTTTTATCACTCTTCATTCTATTTTAATTTGTTTTTATTCCGCATTTTGGTTATCTTCTTCAATTTAGGCTTACCTAGTCATAGAGGACTAGGTGCCGTAACGATGGTTCACGGAGGGCGAACCAAGGTTGTGACAAGTTGGTATCAGAGCTCTAGGTTCATAGGAGTCATGAATCACAAGCCGGTTTATTAGAGTCTCGCTGATCAGTACGGAGACATCTGTACTTATCTACGAGAGGCTATGTAACCATTAGGAAAATTCCACTTCATTTGATTTCTGTGTCGTGCGAGATTTTTGACATCATGAATCCTAAACCTCTGTCTTTCATTCTCTCACAGATGGTGAGGACACGTGCTACCAGAGATGATCAGACACCCGCCTCCCCTATGAGAGTCGTCAGAGGTCGGGGCTGGGGTAGAGGCTGAGGACGCACATGCAGTGCAGCCAGAGCACCCGCGTGAGCTGCCATTGAGGAGCCACCAACAGTACCAGCCAGAGCCCAGGCGCCAGATGCACCTGCTGCTACTAATACTCCAGTACTTCAGGAGACATTAGCACAGTTCTTGAGCATGTTTGGTACATTAGCTCAGGCGGGTTTGATTCAGGTTGTACTAACTACTTCACAAATCGAGGAAGGGTCCTAGACTTTCGCCACCCCCCACTCTAGAGTAGCTAGTTCTCATTAGTCGAGTTCCAGATGTCATAGCGACACAACCGGTGGTCCCGGTTTAGCGCGTGGTGAGGACCTCTCGCCGAGTAGAGGATAGGTGGGTCCAGGAGAGAGAGGACAGACAAGGTCAGGAGAGAGAGTACAGGGAAGTGAGGAGACCTCATAGACAGGAGAGATCCACTGGTCCTTATTTTGGGGGAAGAGTACGACATGGTAGAGGTTTTGTGGGTCAGCCAGCTCAGTTTGCGTCTCAGACTTCACTCAGTGTTTCAGGGGTTGAGGGGTCTCAGAGTACTCGTACCGCACAGTTTCCACTGCCACGTCATCCGCGAGGTTTCTTTGAGTGTGGTGACTTACGCCATGTGGTGAGGTATTGCCCTAGACTTGGGAGGAGTGCACCTCCACAGACTTCTCGGCCACAGTGTGCCCCGTAGAGTTCTCAGGCTATAGTTACAGCACCAGTTGCTACTCCATCTGCTCAGCCAGCTAGAGGGGGAGGCCAGGCCAGATACTATGCCCTTCCTGCCCGTACCGAGGTTGTTGCCTCTGATTCTGTCATCACATGTATTATACTGGTTTGTCACAGAGATGCATCGATTCTATTCAATCCAGGCTTCACTTATTCTTATGTGTCTTCTTATTTTACTCCGCATTTGGGTGTATCTTGGGATTCTTTGAGTTCCCTTGTTTATGTTTCTACTCTTGTGGGAGATTCTCTTGTTGCGGACCGCATTTATCGGTCATGTTTGGTTGCTCTTAGTGGTTTTGAGTCAGAGCCAATTTATTGTTGCTCAGCATAGTAGATTTTAATATTATCTTGGGCATGGACTGGTTGTCGCCCCATTATGCTATTATTGACTATCGTGCCAAAACTGTGATACTGGCTATGCCAGGTGTACCGCATGTTGATTGGAGGGGTACTTTAGATCACACTCCCAGTAGAGTTATTTCTTTTCTTAAAGCTCAGCGTATGGTTGAGAAGGGGTGTGACGCATATTTAGCTTATGTGAGAGATATCAGTATTGATACCCCCTTCACTTGATTCAGTTCCAATAGTACGGGATTTTTCCAATGTGGTTCCAGCTGATCTTCCGGGCATGCTGCCTGATAGAGATATTGATTTTGGCATTGATCTGTTGCCGGACACTCATCCCATTTCTATTCCTCCGTATCGTATGGATCCTCCTGAGTTGAAGGATCAGTTACAGGAATTTCTTGATAAGGGCTTTATTCAGCCCAGTTTATCATCTTAGGGTGCTCCTATCTTGTTTGTGAAAAAAAAAAGTATGGTTCTATGCGTATGTGTATTGATTATCGCCAGTTGAACAAGGTTACAGTGAAGAACCGTTATCCTTTGCCTCATATTGATGATCTATTTGACCAGTTTCAAGGCGCACGGGTGTTTTCTAAGATTGATTTGCGCTCAGGTTACCATCAGTTGAAGATTCGGGAGCCAGATATCCCAAAGACTGCTTTCAGGACTCGGTATGGTCACTACGAGTTCCTTGTCATGTCATTTGGGCTGACCAATGCCCCAACAACTTTTATGCACTTGATGCACAGTGTGTTCCAACCGTATCTTGGCTCGTTCGTCATTGTCTTTATTGATGATATTCTGGTGTATTCCCGAAGCCGGGAAGATCATGAGCAGCACCTGAGGACTGTGCTTCAGACTCTGAGAGAGAAGAAGTTATATGCTAAGTTCTCAAAATGTGAGTTTTGGTTGGATTCGGTGGTGTTCTTAGGCCACGTGGTATTGAGTGAGGGTATTCAGGTGGATCCGAAGAAGATAGAGGCCGTGCAGAGTTGGCCTAGACCATCCTCAGCTACCAAGATCTGTAGTTTCCTTGCCTTGGCGGGTTACTACTGTCGTTTTGTGGAGGGTTTTCATCAATTGTAGACCCTATGACCAGGTTGACCTAGAAGGGTGCTCCGTTCCAAGCGAGCTTTCAGAAGCTCAAGACAGCTTTGACTACAGCCCCAGTTTTGATATTGCCTACAGGTTCGAGGTCTTATACGGTCTATTGTGATGCCTTGAAGATTGGCCTCAAAGCGGTGTTGATGTAGGATGATCGGGTGATTGCCTACACGTCTAGACAATTGAAGATACAGGAGAAGAATTACCATGTTCATGACCCTGAGTTAGCTTCCATGTTCACGCCCTGAAGATTTGGCGCCATTATTTATACGAGGTTCCCTGTGAGATTTATACTGACCATCGGAGCTTGCAGCACTTGTTCAAGCAAAAGGATCTAAATTTGCGCTAGAGGAGGTAGTTAGAGTTGCTGAAGGATTATGATGTCACTATTTTGTATCACCCGGGCAAGGCCAATGTGGTGGCCGATGCCTTTAGTCGCCGAGCAGAGAGTTTGGGGAGTTTTCTTATTTACCAGCATCGGAGAGGCCTATGGCGATGGATGTTCAGGCCTTAGCCAGCCAGTTTGTGAGATTGGATCTTTCGGAGCCCAGTCGGGTTCTAACTTGCATGGTTTCTTGGTCTTCCTTATTTAATCGTACTAGGGAGAGGCAGTATGATGACCCTCATTTGCTTGTCCTCAAGGACAAGGTTCAGCACGGTAATGCCAGGGATGTGACTATTAGTGATGATGGTGTATTGAGGATGCAGGGTCGGATTTGTGTACCCAATGTTGATGGGCTTAGGGAGTTGATTCTGGAGGAGGCCCATAGTTCGCGGTATTCCATTCATCCGGGTGCCGCGAAGATGTATCAGGATTTGAGGCAGCACTACTGGTGGAGGCGGATGAAGAAAGATATAGTTGGATTTGTGGCTCTGTGCCTCAACTGTCAGCAGGTGAAGTATGAGCATCAGAGACCGGGAGGGTTGCTTCAACAGATAGAGATTCCAGAGTGGAAGTGGGAACGGATCACCATGGACTTTGTAGTTGGGCTCCCACAGACTTTGAGAAAGTTCGATGCTATTCGGGTGATTGTGAATCGGCTAACCAAGTCCGCTCACTTTATTCTTGTGTATACTACTTATTCCTCGGAGCGGTTGGCGGAGATCTATATCCAGAAGATTGTTTGCCTGTATGGTATTCTGGTTTCTATCATTTTAGATAGAGGTACTCAGTTCACATCACGATTCTGGAGAGCCGTTCAGCATGAGTTGGGTACTCGGGTGGAGTTGAGTACAGCATTTCACCCTCAGATGGACGGACAGTCCGAGCGCACTATTCAGATTCTTGAGGATATGCTTTGTGCATGTGTGATTGAGTTTGGAGTGTCTTAGGATCAGTTCTTGCCATTGGCAAAGTTTGCTTATAACAACAGCTATCAGTCTAGCATTCAGATGGCACCGTATGAGGCTTTATATGGTAGGCGGTGTAGATCCCCTGTGGGTTGGTTTGAGTCGGGTGAGGCTAGACTATTGGGTACGGACTTGGTTCAAGATGTTGTAGAGAAGGTTAAGGTGATTCAGGATAGACTCTGTACAGCCCAGTCCAGACAAAAGAGTTACGCGACCCGGAAGGTTCGTGATGTTTCCAGATGGTTGGAGAGCGAGTTTTGCTTCGGGTTTCACCTATGAAGGGCGTTATGAGATTTGGGAAGAAAGGGAAGTTGAGTCCGAGGTTTATTGGTCCTTTTGAGATATTGAGGTGTGTTGGGGAGGTTGTTTATGAGCTTGGCTTACCTCCCAGCTTGGCTGGAGTTCATCCGGTATTTCATATTTCAATGCTCCGGAGGTATCACAGTGATCTGTCGCACGTGTTGGATTTCAGTTTAGTCCAGTTGGACAAGATCTATCCTATGTTGAGGAGCCAGTGGCAATATTGGACAGGCAGGTTAGAAAGTTGAGGTCAAAGAACATTGCATCAGTAAAAGTTCAGTGGGCCAGCCAGTCGAGGAGGCGACCTGGGAGACTGAGCAGGATATGCGTAGCCGTTACCCTCATCTTTTCACTACTTCAGGTATGTCTTTATGCTTGTTCAAGGACGAACGAATGTTTAAGTGTAGGAGGATGTGACGACCCGGCCGGTCGTCTTAAGAATTTATGCCCCAATCCCCCATTAACTGCTTTCCCCAAGTTTATTTCTGCTATTTTGATTTGCCGGGATGTTCAGTTTTGAGTTTCGAAGAGTTTTGGGACACTTAGTCCCTAAATGAAAGCTTAAGTGTTGGAAAGTTGACCGTAGTCGGGACAGTGTAAAGACGTCCTCGGAATGGAAATCTGATGGTTCCATTAGCTCCGTTGGGTGATTTTGGGCTTAGGGGCGTGTTCGGATTGTGTTTTGGAGGTCCATAGCTAATTTAGGCTTGAAATACCGAAAGGTCGAATTTTGAAATTTTTGGTTCGATAGTGAGATATTGATCCGATGGACGGAATGGAATTCCGGATGTTGGAGTAGCTCTGTAGTGTTGAATGTGACGTGTGTGCAAAATTTCTGGTCATATTTATAGAGTTTTTGGAATACTTAGGCTTGACTCTGATGAAAAATCGGTGTTTTGATGTTGTTTTGAGCGTTCCGAAGGTTAGAACAAGTTTGAATGATGTTTTAGGATTGGTTGGCATGTTTGGTTGAGGTCCCGGTGGCCTCGGGGTGATTTCGGATGATTGGCAGAAAGATTTTTGGAGTTGAAGTTTGCAGCTTCAGCTGTTATCTGTCATAACCGCACCTGCGGTTTGGGTCCCGCAAGTGCGGCGCTACAGAAGCGGCTTTATAGTCGTAGAAGCGGAAATGAGGAAGGGGGCCAGGAACCGCAGAAGCGGCATTAGGAACCGCAGATGCAGAATTTGAGGTCGCAGGTGCGATATTGGGCTTTTAAGTGAGAACCGCAGAAGTAGTTCCCCAACCGCAGAAGCGGTATTCCAGATGCAATTATTTGACCACAGATGCGGAAATAGCTGGGCAAAAATATGAAATTTCGAGAGTTTAGTTTCAAAAGTTGGAAATTCGACTTGGAGTTCAGGAGAGGGCGATTTTGGGAGGATATTGAAGAGGAGATCATTTGGTAACAATTCTTTAACCCTTTATAGTTTTATTCCATCAATCTATAGTTAGTTTCATCATTTAATTTCGGATTGGAGATGAAAATTGGGGAAAAATTGGAAGAAAGTTCTTAGACCTAGAATTTGACTTTTGATTTGGAATTTGGCCTTAGATTTGGATAATTTTGGTATGCATGAACTCATGAGAGCATGAGGATTTTGAAAATATAAATTTTACCCGATTCCGAGATGTGGACCCGAGGGGCATTTTGGTCATTTTACCTAATTTCGCATATTAGCTTAAAATTTCTTTGTAGAATCAGTTGCTTGAAGTGTTATTTACATTATGCAATTGAATTGAATAGATTTGGGCCATTTGGAGTTGAGTACTCATGGCAAGAGCGTGGTTTCAGGTTGATTTTAAGTCGTTTCGCGATAAGTGGCTTGTCTAACCTTGTGTGGGGGACCTTCCCCTTAGGATTAGGTATATTTGGTAAATGAAATGCCTTGTACGTGAGGTGATGAGTGCGTACTTGTGCTAATTATTGGAAATCCAGTTTTCTTTATGTAATTACTAGTATGTTTCATTTCCTGTTTTTATTTCTTACACTATTAAGCCTGTTGTTAGCTTAAGAAAGCATGTCTAAGTGACTTAATTACTTTACTTGCTCAAACTGCCTTACCTGAATTCTGTACAGCATGCTAGACTAGAATTACCTGTTTGCCTTAATATGAAATTGACATTTTGCTGAATATATTTCCATGTTGTTGCTGTGTATTTACATTTGGGACTACGGATGTGGGATTCCGGTAGATCCCACTTGCCAATTTTTTTGGGACTATGGATGTGGGATTTCGGTAAATCCCCCTTGTCTGTTTATTTGGGACTACAGATGTGGGATTCTGGTAGATCCCCCTGCACAGTTATGTGGAACTACGGGACTACACCAGGTAGATTCCCCCAGTACTGGGTATTTACATTTGGGGACTACGGAACGAGATTCTGGTAGATCCCCGGAGCATTATGAGTTGGACTACGGGACAACACCCGGGAGATCCACTGGACATTTACATTTGGGGGCTATAGGACGGTATTTTGGTAGATCCTCGGTTGCTATATTTGTGTTGAGCTTGGTTCCCTCGGTGACTATTTTGCCTCTATTCTAGTTGTTGTTGCCCTTTATATCTTGTGTTACTTTTATCGCTGTATTTATTTATACTGTCATGTTCTATACTGTTGAACTTATTATTTTATTTAGCCTTAGTAGGGCCCTGATCTTCCTCGTCACTACCCGACCAAGGTTAGGCTTGGCACTTACTGAGTACCGTTGTGGTCTACTCCACATGTTTTTCATGTGCAGATCCAGGTACTGCGACTCAGTCCTATCACCCTTGAGGTGAGGCGATTGCTCCAGCAACTTCGAGGTATATCTGCCACGTCCGAACAACCGAGGAGTCCCTTTCTATTCTAGCTTTTAAACATTTGCCCTTTTGTATTTCTTTTCCTTAGTTAGATATTCTGGAGTTAGAGTACTGTGTAGTGATCCTTAACTTGTGATTCATGGGTTTTCGGGTCTTGAAAGTATGTTTGGTTTGAGAGTTAAATATTGTGTATGCTGAGCGGCACTTTTAAACATTGTTTTATCACTCTTCATTCTGTTTTAATTTGTTTTTATTCCGCATTTTGGTTATCTTCTACAATTTAGGCTTACCTAGTCGTAGAGGGCTAGGTGCCGTCACGATGGTTCACGGAGGGAGAACCGAGGTCATGACATGTTTCAACCTAGAATGACATAACCTCATGCCGGATCCCTAGTAGGAACGCTTGTTTGCATCACGTGCATTTGACTTTGGGGACTCAACACAGGGGTTGGGTCCGTCTAGGACAAGTGTAACCAAAAATATAAGACCATCCTCATGCATCTTATGTGCTACATGTTCCATTCTTCAAGGGTAAAAAGGGTCATTTGGCGGACCAATGATGGTTGAGGGTAAATGAGAAAGAAAAGAAGGTGAAGTGTAAAAATGAAGCAAGTAGGACCAGTTATATTTTTCTCTCGCATTTTTTTTCCAAGAAAAAGACAAAAAAAAAAGAATGAAAATGAAAATCTAAAAAGATTTTGCACTTTCCCATCATTTTTTAAAAAAAGACCAAAAAATATGTTTTCTCCAAATTAGTTATTTTTTTTTTGTTTTTTTTCTCGCCCATATCCAATTTTCCCGAACTACGCATACCTGATTCTCGTCTTTCGGGGCATGATACGTAGGCAGCCCACATAGGGTCTGGTCTTCCTTGTGAGTCTTAGGTTCTTGGCTTCGAGGGTCGTAGCCAAATTTTGCATCTTTCGCCACTTTTGGCTCTACCGTTTTGCAAAATAGGGCTATTTTTTGCAAAGTGGTTTGTTTAATTATGTCTGGAGAGTCTTCAATCCACAATTAGGTGTCTCTTTACTTTAAGATCCGTCCTTGTCGAATTTGCATGTCTGGCCGCTTTTGGCCACATAGGCCGTGTGGCAAATTAGGGCTATTTTTGCAAAAGTGGTTCAATTAACCCATGTCTTAGAGTCCTAAGTCCACAACAAGGTGTCCTCTCTGTTTAGGGTTCCGTTCTATTGAATTTGCAATGCTTAGACGTTTTCTGGCCACATAGGCCATTTCTACAAAATGGGTCATTTCGGCAAAGTGATTTTTTCATGTCTTTGAGGTCACTTTTGTCGAGTTTGCGCTAATAGCAACTTTTGGCCACGTAGGCCATTTTGCAAAATAGCCTCAATCATATCTTGTGTGTGTCCAATAGGAAGCTTTATTGTCTCACATATTGTTCTAAGTCTTTAACTCTATTTGGTCTTATTTTTCTCATACAGGTGTGGATCTACTTACCAGAGTTTGAGCGTAACAGACACCCCATGACCATTCAGTTAGGATCACTACATTCAGAAGCTGGCTAAAGGAGACTTTTTATGTTTTCAGTGTGTTTTTTTATGTTGTCTTGTACTTTATAGTCATGTTCAGTAGTACTGATTCTTTTAGTTGATGTCAGAGTTTGTCGTAGTATAGTTGAGTTTGTCAAGTCTTCCGTTATCGTATTTCCTGTTTTATATTTGAAAATTGAAAAGAGTTGTAAATGAAAAATCCATAAAGATTTTTTTTCTTAGTTTATTTTGTCCATTACTTTCCTAGAACTACGCTTGATCTGATTCATGAGGGACATGATATGTAGTCAACCTACATAGGGTTTGATTGAATCATTTTTAAAATTAAAAGAAAACAAAAAAAAGGAAACAAAAAAAAAGAAATTATGGGATGTGAGAAATGAGAGGAAAGAAAAGAGTGATAATTAGAAGAAAAAAAAGGGAAAGAAAATGAAGCCAAGAAGTGCTAGAAAAGAAAAGAAAAGAGAAGACTGAAATGAAAAAATTGGGATGATGCCAAGTGACCTTGTGACCCTCAAAGTCATTCTTGAACCGTTAATTGTTGCTAGGTGCATCGCACGCAATGTGATATTTTAGTTGTTAAAGGCCATAACGCTAACATGATGACTGCGTTTTGGTTCCCATTTGTTATCTCCATTGAGTAGAAGAGTGGTTGGTTTGTGGTTCTTAAACTGATAACTCTTCCATACAACACAAGGTCAAAGAGCAAGGTAGTCATGACTAGCAAAGACGTGGACACAAGAGTTGTTGACCCGTCGAGGGAGTTTGTGGAGTTGAAGTCTGAATTGAAAGAGGAGGTCCAAAGGTTAAAACAGCAGATGGAAGAAATATATCAGTCTTGGATCAAGGGGCATCATCCACCTTCATTCCCGCTAACTACACTAAAAACCTTGCAACTATCCCACCATTATCACAAGCCCAGGTTCCCACTACTGTTGATATCTCCCCACAATATTTTCACACTCCACCCACCAAAACCACCTCATATCCTGCTCCTTTGAACACTCATGTTTTTGTAGCTCCTCCACTAGCTACTTTTCCTCGATCCTCTAGCGAGATTGTGTTCAAAGTCCTCGATGCCCAACACTATGCTCCAGAACCAACTTTCAAGGTCTCGAATCCATACTCTCACGCTCCTCATTTTGAGCCTCCCGGCGAAACTGAAAAGCCTGCTAAGATAGTGAAGCAAGATGAGATATCCAGGAAGGTGAAAATCTTAGAGAAGTCTTTAAGAAACATGCAAGGGATAGGGAGCCAGGTGAGCGTGTCTTACAAAAATTTGTGTTTGTTTCCTGACGTCCAACTGCATGCTGGGTTTAAGATGCCAAAGTTTGATTTGTATGACGGACATGGAAATCTCGTGGCCTATTTGAGAGGTTATTGCAGTAAGATGAGAGGTGTCGGTGGGAAAGACAAATTATTGATGGCATATTTCAGTTAGAGTCTGAGTGGGGCAGCTCTAGATTGGTACACCCGCCAGGACGCTAGCAGGTGGTACATATGGGATGATATGGCTCAGGCCTTTGCTCGGCACTTTCAGTACAATATAGAAATCGTCTCAGATCACATGTCCCTCACCAAGATGGAAAAGAAGCCTAGTGAAAGCTTTAAGGAATACAGGCTCAGATGGAGAGAGCAAGCTGCCCGAGTCAATCCCCCGATGGAAGAAGACGAGATGGTCGAGTACTTTCTTCAAGCTCAAGAGCCAACTTATGTTGGGCATTTGATCTCGGTTGTGGGTAAGCCTTTTAATAATGTGGTAAAAATGGGAGAAATGGTAGAATATGGGCTGAAGTCGAGCAAGATAATGAGCTATTATGCTTTAAAAAGCCACTACACAAGCAATTCAGAACAACACAAGAAGCTTGTTGGGTCAGAAGGAACATGATGATGTTGCCATGGTTGTCTCAGGATCATGACATCGTCCAATGGGTCCGCCTCACCAATATACTCAGCCTCAACCCCAACCCCAACCCCAAACCTATCCCCGAGCTCTACATAATCCACCCCAGTATTATCCACTGAACAACGTTCGGTCATCTGTCCAACCACTGGGTCACTCTTTATGGCAAGCCCCAGCACCGCGTAATGCACTTTTGCCTTCACAACATTTTCAAGCATCCAACAACCCTAGAAAATTGGGGCATGGAGGGGAACAAAGGCAAAGAAATAGTTTCACGCCAATCGAAGAATCTTACACAAGCTTGTTTGAAAAGTTAAAACATTCTGGCCTGATTGAGCCGCTCCTCGGCTATACTCCGGACCCATATGCAAAAGGTTTTGATCCTACTGTACGATGCATGTACCACTCTAATGTCCAAGGTCATAGAATTTAAGATTGTCGTGCTTTGAAAAGGGAAGTAGAAAGAATGATTCAAGAAGGGATAATTGTGATCCAGGACAGTGACACCCAGAATATCGCTCATAATCCTTTATCTGCACATGATGATGCACACTTTGTGGGGATAATGCGTGGTGACAGGGAGTATGAGAATCCTCTTGGAAAATTGCTGACTAAAGTTAATGATATTGAAATTGGTAATGAACTTGGTAATATTGATATGGAACTCAGTGGCTAAGATGTCGAGCTTGGTAATTGGAAAGGCGCTCCTTTCTTGGTTAGCCAAGGGGATTCTTGGTGGTTTATTTTTTTGTCATTTCTATCGTCCGGGTTATTTCAGGGTTGTAATCCGGATATTATCTTGTGACTCAAACCCTTATATCCTTTTATTTCGCCTAGTTCGTTTAGTCGTAGTAACTAGTTTAGTGTTATCTAGGTTTGTTCCAGGGTTGTAACCCCAATTTATTTTACTTGTTTTGTTGTTCAAACCCTTTCACCGTCTGTCTAATGCAATTTTCTGTTTTCTGTTATTTCTAGTCATTTTTTTTAGTTCTCTTTTCTTTGTATAGTTCTTTTCCTGCTGGCTCTAGTGACATGATACGCACACGTAATTCTCAGCCTGGTCATAAAAGTTAGTTTAATCATGAAGTGATAAAGTAATTTTGAAAATGATAGGGACACTTGAGGGAAATAAGTACAGATTTGGACATTTTATCATCAATTAAAGCCCGAACTATGTGAAATTGGGGCAGATAATTTGGGAAGTTAATAGGATGACAAGAATTCGTTAAAGGAGAGTGCATCCTAGACAATTTGAAGCGAGCAGTTTTGAGTTCAAGTGCACCTCAAGAAACAAGATAAAGCCAAGGGAGTTTGCTCTAAACTGACGGAGGGTATCCATTGTGAAGAAGAAATTACCCAACGAGAGTTCTGTACTTGACAAGGCGCTAAAGTAAAGTGGAAGGCATATCAGTGATATCAATGTCGAAACTGAAAAAGAAATGTTGTGCATGATCTTCTTTTCATTCTCAAGTTGAACGTGTTGTACTTGGCATTTTTCAGGGATTGGGAGGCCCTCTTTCAGCTACCCAAACACTTATACCATTCGATACCCTTTTGAGCATGTACTGATTTCTTTGACCTCCCCTCTTTTGGAATCAAGTTAGAGTCATATGGAAAAAAAAGTTCATGTCCCCATAGGTTTATTTTAGAAACTTCATTCCAAAAGGAAAATTCAAAAAAAAAAGAGAAAAAATAGAGACAAAGAAAAAGAAAAAAAAAAGGAAAAAAAGAAGAAAAAAGAAAAATAGTAACAAAAAGTAGTCTTTTGAACTACGTTCGACCTGATTCTTGTCACCACAAGATACGTAGGCAGCCTTAAGGTTCGGTCGCACCAAATAAAATATTTCATAATCTCACGAATTCGAGAGTGGGGCAGTCTTTCTTAGAAATTCCATCTCAAAAAGAAAAAGAAAAAAGATTCAAATTCCCTTGTTTTAGAAATTGGGGTAAAGTTTTTTAGAATGGATTCTAAAAGTTGTAAATAAATTAACCCTGTTGTCTTATTTATTTTGAGCCTTATGATATCCTTTCTTTCTAAATGTCCAAAAGACACATTACAATCCAAAACGACCTCCCAGATAATCTTTGAGAGTGCCGAGCTAGACATGTCAGGAGCATATGATGTTTTTACTATGGTCAATGCCTTGTCATTTACAGAATCAGAGTAAATAAAAAGAAAAAGAACAAAATGAGAGAGTCTCGTCGGTAAAAACCTTTACAGGCATCATAAGGCGGCGGTAAGCTAAGAGAAAGAACTAAATGAGAGAGGCTTGATGGTGAAAACCCTTCGGGCACTATAAGTCGAATAAGGATAGTGAGTCAGATAGGATAATCGAAGCATTGAAGCCTAGTTTCACGACGAAGAGGTACAATAAGAGTTGAATATTAGACTTGCTTGACAGATTATGCCACTTAATCCAAAAGTGCATGTCATGGTCATTAGAGTTAGTATCTACATCTGATAAGTTTGTACTTATTAAATTTTCTTGTTAGGTATCATCCCTTTCTATTGTTCCTTACTCTATTCCTCTTGCTTTGTTTAAGTCCTCTTGAGTCTGTTTTGTCAGAACAAGTAAGAAATGACTTCAAAATTTGCTACCAGCTTTCCAATTGCACAAAGCGGAGTCTAGCTAGCGCGTCAAAGTGGCATAAGCCAGGAAAGAGTAGTATGTGCACTGAGTGGGTGGCAATTGACGTGCTTTGGGATTTATGTGAAATACAAAGGTTCTGTATATGTCAATACATGAGCACAATGCAACAGATAGAGGGTATTGAGTTTGAATGAATCAGAGGTACTTTCTGTTATAAGGGTGACAGAGAAAGTGGTTAGTCAATAAACAAGCAATGTCTTTTAAGTTGAAATCAAAGTTATCATGGCAAGTGAAAGAGCAATTGCCCACAAAGTCAAGGCCACAAACCAACCACCATGTTTAAACTCACAAGTTTTCTTTGTCTGAAACAGGGATGAAAGCTATGCTCATATCAAAGCTTGGAAGCTTGAATTTTTCAAGTGAAATGCCCCAATTCTGCTTACGCAAAGGCTATTGAGAAGATCACACATCACCACTAGGAGAAGCACTTCCTAGTCTGGGTCTTTAAGGTTATATTTTTGGTTTAGGAGATGCACTTCCTAAATTGAGATTTCACCTCTAGAAGACACACTTCCTAGTTTTGGTCACTTAAATTCATCCCTAGGAGACGCACGTCCTAGTTGGAGTCATTGAAGTTTTATCCGTTAGGAGACGCACTTCCTAGTAGGGGTCTTTCATATTATACTTGTTAGGAGATGCAATTCCTAGCTTTGGTCATTTAAATTCATTCCTAGGAGACGCACTTCCTAGTTTGAATCATTGAAATTTCATCCCTAGGAGACGCACTTCCTAGTCTGGGTCTTTCAGGTTATATTTTTGTTTTAGGAGACGCACTTCCTAAATTGAGATTTTACCCCTAGGAGACGCACTTCCTAGTCTGGGTTTTTCAAGTTATATTTTGTTTTAGGAGACGCACTTCCGAAATTGAGATTTCACCCCTAGGAGACGCACTTCCTAGTTTGGGTCATTTAAGTTCATTCCTAGGAGACACACTTCCTAGTTTGAGTCATTGAAGTTTCACCCTCGCACTTCTTAGTCTGGGTCTTTCAAGTTATATTTTTGTTTTAGGAGACGCACTTTCTAGTTTGGGTCATTTAAGTTCATTCCTAGGAGACTCACTTCCTAGTTTGAGTCATTGAAGTTTCACCCCTAGGAGACGCACTTCCTAGTCTGGGTTTTCAAGTTATATTTTTGTTTTAGGAGACGCACTTCCTAGTTTTGGGTCATGTAAGTTCGTTCTTAGGAGACACACTTCCTAGTTTGAGTCATTGAAGTTTTACCCGTAGGAGTCCTAGTCTGGGTCTTTTAAGTTATATTTTTGTTTTAGGAGATGCACTTCCTAAATTGAGATTTTACCCTTAGGAGACGCACTTCCTGGTTTTGGTTCATACAAGTTTTACCCCTAGGAGACGCACTCCTTAGTTTGGTTCATTCAAGTTTCACCCGTAGGAGACGCACTTCCTAATCTGCATCATTCAGGTTTTATTTTTAGCAGACGCATTTTCTAATCAAAGTTTTCTTGGTTTTACTTAGGAGACGCATTTAGGAGACGCATTTAGCAGACGCATTTTTGTTTTAGGAGACGCATTTTTTAGCAGATCATAAAAGTTACACGAAACCTCCGGTATGCATGAGAACTAAGACAAGATAAGTATGCACGCAACAAGGGGGTAGAAAGATCAGGAAAAGTAATAGCTTATGTTTAAGAAAGCTAAGAAGGAACGAAAGGAATTATTCGATCAATGATCTCGGGTTGGTGATGTTATGAACGCACTTAAGAGTTTGGAGCTTTTGTTTACCGTGAAAATGGTAATAACAATTAAATTTGATTATGGAATTCTAAAAATACGTGATCTATTTTTATGCTAGTTTGTTAAGCGGTTGATGCTATATGTGAGACTTAGAAATGAAATAAGAGTAAGGAATGAGGATAATAACTAAACCGATGGGTTAACAATCGGGGCCTCGAGCTCGTTGATTCGGGAGCCTCGAGGTCAATTCCGGAGCTCGGCTGGGAGCTATCGAAGGTAATCGAAGTATGACTAACAGTTGGAGTAAAGTTAATGAAAGCTCCTTATAGCCAATGATAAGCAATAAATGAAGAACAATAATGAAAACAATAAATGGGAGCAATAATATCGAAGAATATGTTAGGGAGCAAAGAGAGTGTTCTTGTATATTTCTTATGGAGCAGCTGAAGCAATAGAGATTTCTAAAATGACAAGGATCCCCTTTATATAGGAGGGAAATCCCAACATAGTACAAAATACATTAATGACAAAGAAGCAGAGATGAGACAGGTAGATGACACCCTAATTTGGGTTTAGAGTAGCTCACTAGGCTCTATTAGTCCTAGCCATGTGCCTTGGGAACTCCCTATTTCTACCATGGTCGCGGTCAATATTGTCCCAAGATCGAGCATCGACGAACCTCGATGGAGGAGACTCGACCATAACCTTGTAGCCTCGAGACTTCAAGATGGTCTTCTGAGGTGCCTCGATTATGAGAAATTGGACCCTCCGATTTGTACACAGATAGTCCCCGCATTTCTTAGAGAGGAGCGATAAGAAACAATTTTGACATTCGATTCTTTGGACTTCCTGCGATGATGTCCTACTGGTGACACAAGCCCTCGTGATTACCGAAACATACCATCATTTCACTTCTCCAGGATTATTCAAAGCATTACGGTTTCTTATTTTTCAAAGCCATAATGTCATCATCGGTTCAACTCCCAAGGACGCATTAAATGTTCCCGCCATAACGTCTTTCGAGGGAGATAATGGCATTGTCGGTTACTCTGCCTCCTTTTCTATAAATGGTGGCCTCCTAGGATCATACTTTCATCCAAGTATCTTCCCGTATCTATCCATTCTTCTCTTCTTACTGTTCTTATTCGTTGTCGTTCACCATGTTTGAGGCCCAATGCCTCAAGATTGTATGGCGGCGCTTCTATCAGCCATGCCATGGCCTATCTCCTGGACTTTCTTTGGTCGAACGAGATTATGTCATTTTGTTATTGTTGTTGTTGTTGCTGTTGTTGTCGTTGGCTCGGGATGACGAAGTAGGGGGCCAACTTCTCCTGACCTAGGGAAATATTTGGACTCTACACCGCTACTCAAGAGGGAGCTCAGACTATACACCGCCACTCACCTCCCCCGATTACCCGGTGCGGTGGAGTGAGGTGGTACTATCTACTAACTGTCGTATCCCACACCGGGGCAACGTCCCAAGAACTGGCTTTACAATAGTAGCCTAGAGAAATCCATACTAGCCAGATTTTTCACCCAGCCACTTCTTCGTTCCTTTCTACTTCTTCCGCATCACTTTGCTATTCTCCATCGCTTTCCTCTTCGTCGTCTCCCCTTTTAAAGATGCCATTATAGAGGATTGAGATAGGACTCCCGAGGAGATGATGCTCAAAGATGTTGCTGTCGAGGAAGCACCTTTGAGAGTAGGCTAGGCTCTAGGCTTTTGCTATATGTGTACCTTTTTGCTTCTTTGTTTCTCTGCAAGGACCCTTCGTGGGCTTTTGTAATCATATGTAATGACCCCTCGAGGGCTCTTGTAATCAAGTGTTTTCTGAATACAAAGATGTTTTCCCACGTTTATCTTGCTATGTTTCTTTTCATTTGCACTTATGGAGACTTTGAATGCGTGACTCTGTCGGCTACTGCTAATATCGAACCCAGGCATGAGTATTGTTTCTGACCTTTGGTTGATTAGTTTGGCTTCTCGTAGAGCCCTTCGCCATTCCTTGAATCGATAAACTCGGGTCATCGAGCTCTTTACTTCGAGTCAAATGAAAGTAACGCTTCGAGCCTTGAAATCGTGATTTATCACTTAGGCTCCACGGTAACCTTTGAGGAGAAATTTGCTCGGAGGCCCGTGGATAGGGACTGCCTTTGATCTTTCGAGGGAAGTCCCTGAGTGGAGGTTCGTTCAAATCCAGACCACCTAGAAACTTGTTTTGAACTTAGTGTAGATAGACTTAAGGCGCTGTAGATAGATCCTGGAAGAGGGTTTGTCCGAGCTCAGACGGTACCCCGAGGCTAAGCTCATACGGGTGGAGTTTAAATGCTTATTTCTTTGGAGCCCGATTCCCTTTTGACAAAAGCCCCCGAGGTCGGGTACCACCTCGAGTCTTGTAATGATGTCATTGGCTTCCTGGAGCCTAACCTTTTTCTGATAGAGGTCCTCAAGGTCGGGTACCACCTCGAGACTGGCGATGATACCGTTGGCTCCTTAGGGCCTAACTTCTTTCTAAGGAAGGTCCTCAAGGTCGGGTACCACCTTGGGACTAGCAATGATACCATTTTATCCTTATGGCCTAACTTCTTTTTGATGGAGGTCCTCGAGGTTGGGTACCACCTCGGGACTAGCGATGATGTCGTTGGCTTCTTTAGAGCCTAACTTCTCTTTGATGGAGGTCCTCGAGGTCGGTTACCACCTCAGGACTGGCGATGATACCATTGGCTCCTTAGGGCCTAACTTCTTTCTGAGGGAGGTCCTCGAGGTGGGGTACCACCTTGGGACTGGCAATGATACCGTTGGCTCCTTAGGGCCTAACTTCTCCTTGATGGAGGTCCTCGAGGTCGGGTACCACCTCGGGACCGGCGATGATACCATTGGCTCCTTAGGGCCTAACTTCTCCTTTGATGGAGATCCTCGAGGTCATGTACCACCTCAGGACTTGCGGTGACATGGGGATATCCGCTCTCGAAACGTTTACATGACGTCGCCTAATGTACGATATGGTTGCCAAGTTGTTGGGGCAATTTGGTGACATCGGTCAGTGTTTCTAATCGACTTCGAGGCAGGTGGATCGTCGCTGCTTTTTCCATATATAAATATGGTTGTTTCTGTCCTTTCAGAGATCCCACTATTTTAAGTAGTTACCCTTCTTTTCCTGCATTAAGCCTTTCATTATTTCAGTGCTAACGCACTTGCACAGATTCCTGTTTTAGTTTTCTACTTTTGTTATAGCCATGACCGCTACATCGGGGTTTGTTTGGCAGAGAGGGGAGAGTTCCGCCTCCAGCATTCAGGACCAATGAGAGCATAACTTGAAGATTACTTCTTTGATAGGAGAAAAGCACCTTGAGTTAGTGAGAAAAGACTACGGATGGAGGGAGAAAGTAGTATTACAGACATTTTCCCTGGAAGAGGGCATCATAGATTGTGCCGATAGGTTTTTGAATGTGTACACATATACTTTCACACTGGGCCCCTTGATAGGGTTGTGCTCAACTTCTATTTAAAGTATCGGGTTATCTTGGCACAGATCCATCCGTCGTTTTGGCGAACAGTGTTGATGATGAGATTTTTTGCGGAGAAGGTGGGGCTTGAACTTACGCTCAGTCATCTGGTTAGGTTGTACCGGACCTTTCACCATCGAGGTCTGTTAACCTTGCGATGTCGATCGACCACGCTCTTCGTTGTTGATGATAAGGAAGATAGATATCGGGGGTGGATGAGTCTCTTCGTCCGAGTGCGGACCGCTGATGGAATTATACATGTAAGTGGAGCATTTCGTGCCTTCTCAGTTTTGTCTATAGCGAAAGCTGATTTCGTAATTGTGCCTTCTTTTCTTATTCCATAGCGGTTTCATGGGCACTAGGCAACGTTCTGATTTGCTGGATTGGGTTCGGAAGTTGGCGACCCACTTGACCTGCGATGAGCGTAAGTGGCGAGCTTTGTCTCGGGGCAGATGGGAAGCAAAACATCATGGTGCGTGTTGTGCTATTTTTTCCTCTCCCTTCCTTCATCTGGAGAAGCACTTTCCTTTTATGCGTATTAATCTTGCTGTTGTAGGTATCGGAGAGCCGTCCGAGGTGAGGCTGCACTGTTCTGGAGAGGGGAAAGGGTTGTCGGCTTCCGGGCTAAAGAATGACAACAATAAGCGAGAGACGCTTTTACAGGACGATGATGCTCAAAGCAAGGCAAAATGGGATCGGGGCTTCGGAGCAGAAGCATCTTCCGATCCTGCCACGTTCGTGGTTCCTGGTTCTGAAAAGAGGGTTTCTCCGTTGCTATCACCTTCTTTTTCCGTCGATAGTACTTCGAGAGATAATAGAAACCCAGGGCCGCATACACCGAGCGACCGTGCCTCAACCGGAGTCGATCCTTTTGGAGCTGGGGGAACTAGGTTGGCAGATGTGTGCTCGGCCTTCGAGGATGCCCAGGGTCTTCACTTCATTGTGAGTTTCGGCTTAAGCCTTTCGAGCTTCGCGCCTACCCTTCCTTATTGGGTTTTCTTTTGCAAGACTTAGACAAGCTTAAATCCGGGCTGCTTCATTGTGAAGCCAGGTTACGGAAAGCTCTGGATGAGGAAAGATCCCTTAGGCTCCTTTGTGATGAAAAGTAGGTCAAGTTGGTGCGCTTGCGGTATGAGGTGAGCCAGAGCTTGAATCACGAGAACTACTTAAAGGAGCAGGTAATTTTCTGTCCCGGGTGAGTGTGCATTCCGCCTTCTAGTTTTTGAGGCTAACACTTCATTTATTTCAATTGAAGAAAAAGATGAAGGCCCTGGAGCGCCTTCAGGATGAAGCAGGCCGGGCCAGGCATGAGCATGATGAGCTAAAAGCTCGGGCAGAGGCGGAGGCTCAGGCTTTAGAGGGGAAAGGTGCTCTGGCTAAAGTTACTGCTTTTGAGGCTCAACTTTACTTAGCTCGCGATAATGTTTTGGTCCAAACAGATATGATTACGAAGCTCGAGTCTGAGCTTTCGAAAGTCAGGGCCGAGATTGTTGATGCTCGGGCTAAAGCCGTAATAAGTCAAGCTAAGGCTGACTAGGAGATGGCGATCTATATAAAGGATGATGTCGATGTTCAAGATAAGCTGAGAAGGATCCTTGACCGCGAAGAGAGGATTGAAGAATATGCTCGTTGTAAATCTCAAAGGAATCATTGGATTCGTGATATGGCTCTAGGGTCATTAGGCTGGCCTGTGGGCTCTTACGCGTTTTTGCTCTTAGGCATATTTATGCCAACTGTTTTGGGCTCATTCCCCAAGTCGGGCATCGACTCGAGCTTATTTGACCTTCAAGTTGCCAAGTTTTAGGCTGGTGATAGTGGCTCTTACTCTTTTTGTCGATGCGACCTTTAAGTGTGTGTGGGCTGGGGACAATGGCTCTTATGCCTTAGGCCGATGCGGCCTTTTAGTATGGGCTGGCGATAATGGCTCTTACGCCTTAGGCTGATGCAGCCTTTTAGTGTGAGCTGGCGACAATGGCTCTTACGCCTTGGGCCGATGCAGCCTTTAAGTGTGAGCTGGCGACAATGGTACTTATGCTTTTGGTCGATGCGACCTCTTTAGTTAACTGTTTTGGGTTCAGTCTCCGATTATGATTACGACTCGAGCTCATTCGACCCTCAAGTTTTTGGATTTGTGTGGGCTGGCAGCAATGGTTTTTACGCCTTAGGCTGATGCGGCCTTTTATATATGTGGGTTGGCGACATTGGCTCTTACGCCTTGGGTCGATGCGACCTTTTATGTAGGCTTTATTTTTCCCTCGTTAAGGACTTTTTGAAATATTGTTTGCCTAACTCTTTGATGGTTTAATAAAACACCTCGATTGTGAGTCGTTATATGGCGATGATCGAGCACCTTGGGAGGTTTGGCTTAGAGGCTGAGTATCTTGAAGCTGATGTTTAGGAGCTGCGTGGTCAAAACTCTTTTGCCTATGTCGAGGGTAGCCTATTTAACCGGTTCTTTTCGAAGTAGATTCGAAGTAATTGAAGACTTGTGATTTTGTAGCGACGGTCGGGCTTTCCTGAGTCGCGTTAGTTTGGCTAGTACAGCCTTGTGACCGGAGTCATTTGTGTTCGACCGGAGCCTTTAAATCCCGAGTGAAGTAGTTTCAGGATCTATATCGAGGGCATGCCTTTTTAGGGGTCTTACAAGTTCGATATATAGTTGAAACTTTGAGATCGGGTTTATGCCTTTAGTAAGGTCTTAAAAGTTTTACATGCCTTTGAGGTCTTACAGTTTTGGATACTTGGTACAAGTATTGTTCATGTCTTGCTTGAGGTCTTACAGATATTGTTGATGCCTTATATAGGTCTTACGAGATCGAGTCTGCCCGCTCGGGGTCTTATGGCCTCGGGTTTTTTAGTGAATGGTGATTGACGAAAGTACCCGAGTCATCGAGGGTATCTTAGCTCAGAAGCCGTTACTTGTAAACTTTGTATTACCTCATTGAGGGCTTACGATTTCGGAGATCCCGACCCTGAAGTCATGCATTTTCTTTTGAGATTTTGACGCTAGTCCCCAAGTGTTCAGGGAACTTTCGGCCTTGGAGATGTTTCGTTATTTTCATGTTGCCTCATTGAGGGCTTATGAGCTTGGAGTCTCGACCCGGAGGTCATTCAGGTGTTGAATCGTTGACGCCAGTCCCCGAGTGTTCGGGACATTTTTGGTGGAGGAGTCATTTTTGTGGTGGTTCCGAGCTTCTTTTGGAGTGTGATATGATTTGATAAAAGATATTCTTCAATTACTTGGTACAAGTGTAGATGTTTTCACCGTCGGGGGCTCGGCTATACGGACACGGTTCATTCGATCGTTTGGCCCGGTACATCATTTTCCTATTAGGATCCTATTTGGCATTTCTTGGTTTTTCCGAGTGGATGGCCTCCCGGGGATATGCCCCTCAGTGATCAAGGTTGATTGTAAAATAACCCTTGAATAATTGTCAAGTCATACTTAGGTAGCATGTGAATGTTGCCTCGTTAAAAACCTTTGCCGGTAAAACCCTTTTCGGGACAAAAACTCGGCAGAAGGAAAAGAGTGCAACAGATGCTTTTGAAACATAAGACCTTCGGGCTGGGAATAGCTTCGGTTGTTTCGACCGGATACCTGCATTCTGGTTAGTATAAAATACAACTGAAAAAGGTAGACGGTCATACCTTAGTGCAAACAGCGCTTCGGATCTCGATATGACTCAATCATTTATTATGAGGACTTGGTGCGGTCCTTTATTTTGTTAAGTCGGGCGTAGCCGAGAATGTAACTTTTCATCGCTATTTTATCATTTGTTTATACTTTGGCTCCTTCAGTGGTGGAGGCATTGGCACCGGCACTATGTCATGCACCGCAAACATTTCCTTTGTCGCATGCTGCTCCCTGTAGATGGTTTTTATCCCATCCTTTGTCGGGAATTTCATCATTTGATGGAGGGGGATGGTATTGCTCTCATACAGTGTATCCACGGCCTTTCGAGCAAGGCGTTGTATCTCATGTCTCCATCGATGACATGGAATTTGGCATTCTGGGTTGTGCCGGCCACGTTGACTGGGAGGGTGATTTCTCCTTTCGTTGTTTCACTTTCCATGTTGAATCCATTGAGGACTTGAGTGGCGGGAACGATTTGGTCAAGCAGTCTGAGCTGCTCTATTACCCTCAACCTGATAATATTGGCCGAGCTATCTGGATCCACGAGTACACATTTTATTTGAAATGTATTTATAAGGGAAGAGATTACTAGTGCATCATTGTGGGGTTAAGACAAGGTCTCGGTGTCCTCCTCGCTGAATGTGAGGGCATCCTCGGGTATGCACCCTCGGGTTCATTTTTCTCTGGTGATGGATATTTTTGTCCTTCTCATCATGGGTTTTTGTGGGGCATTGATGCCTCCCAAGATCATGTGGATGACATGTTGTGGCTTATTCATTTCATTCTTCTTGGTCGCCTCTCTTTATCAGAACTGATTTTTGGCTCGGTCGCTAAGGAATTCTCGGTGGTGACCTTTGTTAAGTAGTCGGGCTACCTCTTATCGGAGTTGGTGGCAATCTCCGGTCCTGTGGCCATGTGTGTTGTGAAATTCACACACTAAGTTATGATTTTTTTGCAAGGGATCTGATTGCATAGGCCTGGGCCACCTGGCGTCTCTGATTTTGCTGATGGAAAACACGAAGTCTGATACATTTACATTGAAGTTGTACTCTGATAAGAGAGGTGCCTCCATTGGCCCCGCGTTCCTATCGAATCCAGCTCTATTGATAAGTCCCCGAGGATTCTATCATCGGTCTATCCTTCGATCGTTCCGAGGTGGGTTACGCCTCGAGGCGTTCCTTCTGTCTTCGGTGTATGGCCGATATCTTTCTTTGTTTGTCTTTGGCTCCTTCTCCAGAAGCATGCTTGGGTATATTGAGCCCTAGGGGGCTCCTAGTTGGTTGTCTTCGACCCTGATCTTCGATTGGTGTTGGTTGTGGACGTCCAACCAGGTCACAGCGAGATACTCGACCAAATTCTATTTCAACTGCTTTGAAGCCACCAAGCTTCGTTCATTTAGACCTTGAGTGAAGGCCTGCACTGCCCAGACATCGGAGACTAGCGGTAGTTCCATTCGTTTCGTTTGAAATTGAGATACGAACTCTCACAGCATTTCGCTTTCCCTCTGCTTGATCTTGAACATGTCAGATTTCCTTGCTGCCATTTTGATGGCACCGGCATGTGCCCTTATGAGGGAGTCTGCTAGCATTGCAAATGAGTCTATGGAGTTAGGAGCTAGGTTGTGATACCACATCATGGCCCCCTTCGAGAGTGTTTCCCCGAACTTCTATAGTAAGACGGACTCGATCTCGTAGTCCTTTATAGCGTTGCCCTTCACTGTGCAAGTGCAAGCAGTAATGTGCTCATTGGGGTCTGAGGTCCCATTGTATTTTAGGAGTTCTGGCATTCTGAACTTCTTTGGAATGGGTTTCAAGGCCGCTTCCTCTAGCAATGTCCTTTGTATGAACTTTTTCGAATCCACGCCTTTCAATACCGGGGGTGCGCCCGGAATTTGATCGACCCTGGAATTGTAGGTCTCAACCTTCTTGTCGTTGGCTTCAATCATTTTCTCGCCCGATTCGATCCTTTTGGTGAGGTCCTCGAGCATTTTTACGATGACGGGATCGGTCATCGACCCTTTATTGCTTGATCTCTCTGGTACCTGTTCAGCTGGGGGAGATGTCCCCGGTGCTACCATGCTAGGAGTTTTCTGGTAACTTTGTAGCTGAGCAATAGCCATCTGTTGTGCCTACAACATTTCAAAAATAACATGAAGGCTAACCTCATATTCTTCCCTGGTCGGGGTTTTGTTGAGCTTCTTGTTGATCCCCTTGGTGCACGCTCCTGTCGGTGTGGGATCTTATGTCGATATGATGGGCGTCGCGTGAGACCGCATCTACGGGGATTGGCTCTGGTGCATTCCTAGGGTTTTGTGGGGGCACACCAACACCTAGAACAGCCACACTGTTTTCCCCGTGGTTCTCAAGATTGTTATTTTTGCCTCCATTCACTGAATTAGACATTTCGACCTGAAATCGAAGAACTTGGACAAGAGAAAGCGTGAAAGATAACTTGCGTTATGTAGTAAAACCAGCAAGAAAATAATCACTATTATTTTTAGCCCCACGGTAGGCGCCAAACTGTTTACTGTGAAAATGGTAATAACAATTAAATTTTATTATGGGATTCTAAAAATACGTGCTAGTTTGTTAAGCGGTTGATGCTATGTGTGAGACTTAGAAACGAAATAAGAGTAAGGAACGAGGATGATAACCAAATTGATGGGTTAACAATCGGGGCCTCGAGCTCGTCGATTCGGGAGCCTCGAGGTCGATTCCGGACCTCGGCTGGGAGCTATCGAAGGTAATCAAAGTATGACTAACAGTTGGAGTAAAGTTAATGAAAGCTCCTTATAGCCAATGATAAGCAATAAATGAAGAACAATAATGAAAACAATAAATGGGAGCAATAATATCGAAGAATATGTTAGAGAGCAAAGAAAGTGTTCTTGTATATTTCTTGTGGAGCAGCTGAAGTAACAGAGATTTCTAAAATGACAAGGATCCCCTTTATATAGGAGGGGAATCCCAATATAGTACAAAATACATTAATGACAAAGAAGCGGAGATGGGACAGCAAGATGACACCCTGATTCGGGTTTAGAGTAGCTCACTAGGCTCTATCAGTCCTAGCCATGTGCCTTGGGAACTCCCCATTTCTACCGTGGTCGCGGTCAACGTTGTCCCAAGATAGAGCATCGACGAACCTTAAGGGAGGAGACTCGACCATAATCTTGTAGCCTCAAGACTTCGAGATGGTCTTCTGAGGTGCCGCGATGATGATAAATTGGACCCTCCGATTTCACCGTATATAGTTTTATACCTATAGCATATACAAGCATAGAAGATTCTGGTATACGTTAAAAGAAAGAATTGAGCCCAGGTCATAGACAAAGGATTGAATTATTTTGTATCATGGATATCCCTCAGTGCCTATGAAAGGCTAAAGTAATAACTAACACTAGGAGCCACAGATCGGAAGATAGCTTAAGCCTACATAAAGGCTGATCAGAAAAAAGAGGAAACTAAAGAGTTACATCAACTAAGTAAAACAAAAATGGATAAATATCAGAGGTACAAAAGAGATAGTACAGTATCCATATTCAATAAGGGCATCAGAAGAATACCAGCCTTATAAGAAGTCAGTATGAAGCTCTTATCGGATTATTTATACACCAGAGGTGCAAGTATGATAATAAAGCTTCAAGATATGGATGTGAATTATACCTATGTGGAAGGAAGGTCATAAAAGAGATACAAAATATGATGCAAGATTTTAAATTAAGTAAGGTAAAGTGAACAACGTACGCAATACCCGAATGCAGAAGGTTATGAATAATCCATACTTCTAATAGAAGGTTAGAAGCGCGGGGATTCAATATCCAGGAATGATAGCGGCATCGTCAGTGGAATATCTCATAGCCTATGGTTTCTAGGTATCGAGGAGGCTAATTAAGACAGTAAAGAAGAATTAGAGACTATGTGATGTCTCGCTTGATGTTCTAGAAGGACATAAGGAAACCTATGATGCAAGCAAGTTGAAGGAAGGTTGTGAGTAATATAAATAAATATGGGTAGGTCTCAATCTTAATTATGGCAAAGCGACAAGGTTTTAGGAAGACAAAAGTAAGGATACGAAAGGGCGAGTAAGGAGGTGACGAGAATAGATAAGTCCTCAGGATTAAATCCATGAAAACAAGTGAGATAATGGCTTCTCTAAGCTATAGAAAGCTCAGTATAGCCTGAATGAACTCAAAAAAGTCTAAGACTAATATCATTTGAAAGAGATGAGGGTGTAATTGTGGTAGATAAAGAATGACATTTGGACCTTCGATTGAGTAATATTTGAAGAATAAAAAAGAGAGATTTCATGGGCGGCACAGGATTTGGATACCCCTCCCCCCTAACAAGGTGAATCACATTGAGATACTATGAAATACTATTATGTAAATCACTTCAAATATTTCTCGATGCAACGTAGGCCCTAGTGGCAAGGTTTTACGTAAGAAGTTTCAAGTTATCATTTGTATATTGTAGATCCATATTGAGGTAAATCATAATGAATGGACAAAAGTCACAAAGTGTGAGGTGAGATTAGGTCGTTATTCTTAAGATAAACAACAACGAGGAAGCATTAAAGGACTTAGATTTATACATATGGGATTGGCAATAAGAGTAAGCTGGAATTTGGTAGCAGACCTCAGCAGTGATAAATCAAAGTAAGAGTTATAATATAATATGACCTACCTAGATGCAATAAAATCATGTGGATAGATAACCGTGTCTATGAAACAAGATGTAGCAATATCCGTAATTTCAATGAAGTACCGAGCAAAGAACTTTAGTATACCTACAAATGCCCAGAGGGATATTTTATCAAGCTCTATATGTGTTTGCAAAGTGAGGTATAGAGATTGGCTAGAAGCTAGAGCAAAAAAAAGAGGAAAGAAGAGTCGCATAAGTGCACTTACAAGGTCAGAGTCATACAGGTTGCATGACAGAAAGTAGAAATAGTTATGAGATTGGAAAGATTTTGACCACAAGTCTTGGTATGAGAAAGAGGACTAAAGGAGGGGAATGCCCTGGCCTTTGGACTTATTCAAAGAACAGTTGTCTAGATGGCAAGAGAAGTACTAAAGTATTCACAAGAACTATGGGATATGAGAATGATAAGCGCATCAGTCAACATTCGAGGATGAATGTTCCAAAGGGGGAATGATGTTACACCCATATTTTTGCATATGAAAATACGCCATAAATAAATTAATTAATGAGAGCTCGGAAGTGAGATGTTACATCCCGCATTTTTGTACGTTGATGTTTCGTCGTAATTTAATCGACGTAAGCTAGGGAATGAGATTTTTTGGAATTATAAGTATTATGTTATTTCAAACAAGGAATAAGTAAATTCATGAAGGTGAGCGGGCAAGAAAATCGAAGAAAACGAGTTTCGTCGAAGTTTGTCAATTTGGGATAAAATACGGTCCGAGCTATAATACCTGATATTTATGGACTAGTGTCATACAAGGTACCATATGACCATGATAGTACGGTATATAAGGTGTGTTAAAAGTGAAGTAGTATTTTAAGTAATTTGAGATAATTCTTAATTATGTTGATAATTAATTAATGGTGGGGATAATTATGGTATTAAATTGGATTAAGTGAATAAAATTTCTTTTCTGTGGGCTGCCACTTGGCACTAAAGTAGGCCAAGGTGGCACAAGAGTGCATGATGAGTCATGGCACATATGTGCCTTGCTTACACGTAAAGGTCTCTTGGAAATTACATTATCTTGATCTCTTTATTTGGCAATGTAAGAGGAGTCATTTTCTTGGTCTCCAAGTATGTCATATACTTAAAACTGGACTAGAACATATGCTAAGCTTGGAGACACAAAATATTTCGTTTGAATTTCATAATACAATGGCAGCGTGAATTACAAATTCTACAGAAGCACGGTATAATCTTTCTCAAGAATGTCATGCGGATTTTCCCTACTTCGATCCACCGACGTGTTTTATCGCAATTAACGTGTGTTAGGGGGATTGTCAGGAGAATTGGCTTAGGTATGTTAAGGCTATCCCTTATTTCTTTTGGCAAGATCTATATGACACAAACGAAACGAGCAAATGCGCAATTTCCATAAATGACTCTATTCATAGAAATGCTAGAGATGCTTATGTTCTTGATTCTCCATGTGTTATATTATTCTATAATCTGTTCATGGGTCTCAGAAAAATACGTAAGTTGAAAAAGTTTGCTTCATGATATTATCCAAAGGCATATATATATATATATATCTCATATACACACACACACATACACACACATATATATATATATATATATATATATATATATATATGTATATGAGATATGGGAAGAGGTTACGGCGATATAGACACACCACCACCTGATCAGCTGGTATACGTTGATAATTTGCCCACAGTGGCCGAGATGATATGATGGGATGTCCTTAGAGGCTTGATGATGTTATGAACACATATACACATGAATGGTATGACATTTGTATGCATATGCATGACATTATAAAAAATAAAATGATTCACAGAGCTATGCCAACGTACATGTCGAGTCTTTTACTCCGTTTACTGATTTTCATTCCTTACATACTCGGTACATTATTTGTACTGATGTCCCTTTTCCTAGGGACGCTGCATTTCATGCCCGCAAGTCCCGATAGACAGGTCGAGAGCCCTCCAAGTAGGCTATCAGATCAGCGAAAGATGTTGGTGCACTCCATTTACTTCGGAGTTGCTTGTTTGGTTAGTATGATTTAGATGTGTATTGTTTGGTATGGCGGGACTCTGTCCTGACCTTTGTGAAAATTATGTATTCTTAGAGGCTTGTAAACAGATGTCATGTACGTAAAAGATTGTACAGCCTGGCTGGCCTATGTTCAGTGTACTAGTGGTTATTTCGGCCTTATAGGCCCCTATGTCTTATTTGTAAGTTGGTATCACAAGTTGCACTCTACTTATGTCACGGCAACCTTCCGGCTCAGTTATCTATGATAGTATTACATGAAAAGATGCGTTATGTTGGTACTTAGTTGAGTAAGGTACCGGGTGACCATCGCGGCCCATCGGTTTGGGTCGTGATAGAGGGTCGAGTAGATGTTAATTCGAACGAGGTCGAATATAACCTGTACTTAGTTGATTCGAATGAGGTCGAATGTAACTTAGTTAATTCAAATGAGGACGAATGTAAATTTTATTTAATTACGGTCGAGGGCCGAGTAGGTGTTAATTCGAACGGGGTCAAATGTCACCTGTACTTAGTTGATTCGAACGAGGTTGAATGTAACTTAGTTAATTCAAACGAGGATGAATGTAACTTTTATTTAATTACGGGCGAGGGTCGTGTAGGTGTTAATTTGAACGAGGTCGAATGTAACTTGTACTTAGTTGATTCGAACGAGGATGAATGTAACTTTTATTGAATTATGGCTGAGGGTCGAGTAGGTGTTAATTCGAACAAGGTCGAATGTAACTTGTACTTAGTTGATTCGAACAAAGTCGAATGTAACTTAGTTAATTCAAACGAGGCCGAATGTAACTTTTATTTAATTATGGCCGAGGGCCGAGTAGATGTTAATTCGAACGAGGTCTAATGTAACATGTGCTTAGTTGGCAAGGTCAAATGTAACTTAGTCAATTCGAACAAGGTCGAATGTAACTTTTATTTAATTGCAGCCGAGGCCGAGTAAGTATTAGTTCGAATAAGGTAAAATGTAAAATGTACTTAGTTACATCGAACGGGGTCGAATGTCCCAGTTTATCGAGTGTTGGCTGGCATTCCAGTCCCAGTCTATGTAGTCCCTTCATTGGTCGACCTGGAAAGGTATTGAGAGGTTGGGCAATAAACTGATTGTCCTATGCCTTCATCCGTTCGCACTTCAACTTGAAGTGTTCCCCTTGTCTCCTCATTAAAAACCTCCTTGATAAAACCCAATTGGGACAAAACTCAAGTGAGGGAAAAAAGAGTACGACTTGAAGAACACGTTTTCCTAAAAATTGAAGTACTTGAGGTGGGTGACATTCCAGTTGGTTGGTAGTAGTTTTCCTTCCATTCTTTCTAGTTGGAATAACCCTTTGTTTGATGTTGCCATGATTTTGTATGGACCTTCCCAATTTGTTCCTAGTTTGCCTTCCCGCAGGTCTTTGCTTGATTATGTTTTAGATTTGAGCACGTAGTTCCCGACTTTGAGTGGTCTGACATTTGCCTTTTTGTTATAATAGCATTTTGTCTGTTGTTTTTGGGCGGTCATCCTTATATAGGCCATATCTCTCCGTTCTTCGGCTTCGTCGAGCTCTTGCCTTCTACTTTCATCGTTCCTCGGCCGTTCTCATGGGAATATCTCAAACCAGGCTCTCTGAATTCGTCTAGCATTATTGCTTTAGTCCCATAGA
This sequence comes from Nicotiana sylvestris, assembly GCF_000393655.2. Classification (NCBI taxonomy): domain Eukaryota; kingdom Viridiplantae; phylum Streptophyta; class Magnoliopsida; order Solanales; family Solanaceae; genus Nicotiana; species Nicotiana sylvestris. The sequence goes on along the minus strand of NC_091064.1, from coordinate 148,306,745 downwards.
CTAATGAGTAGGGCGTCTCTCATGTACTCGTCTTTGGCATTGTTCGGTAGACCCAAAGTACTTCTGGTAACAACTCCAGCCATAGTCCCTTGGCATCCTCAAGCTTTTCTTCATGATGTACAGTATTGATTTATTGAAGGATTCTGCTTGCTTGTTGCCTACAGGGTGGTACGATGTTGCGAGTATTCTTTTGATATGCCACTTCTCAAAAACTTTGGTGACCTTTTTTTCTATAAATTGGGGTCCGTTATCGCAATTGATCTCTTTGGGAAGACCGAAGCGGCAAACAATGTTTTTCCATATAAAGGTGATACTTATTGTTCGCATATCTGGGCGAATGCTCCTGCTTATACCCATTCAGAAAACTAGTTAGCTAAAACCAAAAGAAATCATGTGTTACCTTGCCTCGCGGGGAGGGGGCCAACGATGTCCATTCCCCACTTGATGAACAGCCAAGGGGAAGTGACTGAGTGGAGGTGCTCGCCCACTTGGTGGATTATTGGGGCGTATTTTTGGCATTACTCGCATTTTTTCATGAAGTCTACAGCCTCTTTTTTCATGTTGGACCAGTAGTAACATGCCCGTATGAGACATCTGACGAGAGCTCGATTGCATGAATGAGCTCCGCAGTGAACTTCTTCAAGGACATGTCGCGTCTGATTCGGGCCTAAGCATTTCGCCAAGGGGTCGCCATATGTCCTCTTGTATAGGTCGTTATGAATGATGTTGCATCTGGCTTCTTGCATCCAAAGATTCTTGGCTTCTTTTTCATCATCTAGGAATACGACATCCTGCAAATATGTAACAATATGGTTGCGTCAATCCCAAGTTAGATTTATGTCCTTACCTCGATTTGATCTATTGATAAGTGGAGGAGGGTGACCACGTTTCTTTCTCCGGTTATATTTTTGGTGGCCGCTGCTAATTTGGCGAGGCCATCTGCTTTAATGTTTTGTGCTTGAGGAATCTGGTCGAGCTGACATTCATCAAACTGGGGCAGCAATTTACTGATCTCGGCTTGGTATTTTTGCAACCTTTGCTTTTTGATCTGGAAAGTCCCTATGACTTGGTTGACGATGAGTTGAGAGTCGCAGCGCAGTCTGACACGTCTTGCCCTGTACTTGAGTGCTAACCTTAATACTGCAATCACGGCCTCATACTGGGCCTCGTTGTTAGTTATATCCGGGCACCTTATGGACTGGCGAATCATTCACTTGTTGGGACTTCAAGTACGAGTCCCAGTTCGGACCCTGACGTGTTAGAATTGTCGTCGATGTACAAAATCCATAGATCTCATGTCTGGGGGGTGTGGGTGGCTTCTTTTTTGACTTCGGGTATTATTTTTACGCTGAAGTCGACGACGAAGTCGGCAAGGACTTGTGACTTTATCGCCCTTTGCGATTGATATGTGATATCATGCTCACTTTATTCTATGGACCATTTGGCTAACTTGACCAATAGCTCGGGTTTATGCAAAATACTTCTACCGAGATGGGGTGGCACTAGAAGTAGGGTCTAAGCTTTCGCGAAGCTACGACCAAGGCCAGGGCCAATTTTTGAGGTGGGGATACCTCGTCTCGGCATCGACTAATTTATTGCTAATGTAATAGATGGGAGATTGCATATCTTTATTTTCTCGGGACTGCACTCACTCCTACTTTGCTTAGAGCGAGGTAGATGAGGAGCCGCTCCCAGGTTCTGGTTTTGAAAGCAGTGGTGGCGACGACAAGTAGGCCTTTAACTCCTTCAAGGTTTGGGCACACTCGGATGTCCATTGGAGTTCGTTATCCTTCTTAAGTACGCCAAAGAATTTGTGGCACCTATCAGATGATTACAAGATAAACCTTGAAAGGACGGTGATGCAGCCAGTCAACCTATGAACTTGTTTTTTGGTGGTTAAGTGCTCTGGTATCCCTTCTATGGCTTTGATCTGGTCGTGTTGACCTCAATGCCTCATTGTGACACCAAAAAACCCAAGAATTTCTTGGAGGCCACACTGAATGCACACTTTTCAGGGTTTAGTTTCATTCTGTATTGCCTGAGTATGTTGAAGGTTTCTCTCAAGTGGTCGATGTGATCTTCTTTTCTTTTGGACTTGACCAGCATGTCATCTATGTAGACTTCCACCGTCTTGCCAAGTTGGTCCTTGATTATTTTTATTACCAATCTTTGGTACGTTGCCCTTGCATTTTTCAGTCCGAAAGGCATGACTCTGTAGCAGTGCGTTCATTGATGGGTGATAAAAGTGGTTTTTTCCTGATCTTCTTCCTCCATGAGGATCTAATTGTAGCATGAGTACGCGTCCAAGAAACTCACCAGTTCGTGCCCGGCCATCGCGTTGATGAGTTGATCGATATGGGGTAATGAGAGAATCTTTAGCGCATGCTTTATTTAAATCAGTAAAGTCCACGCACATTCGCCACTTCCAATTTTTCTTTTTCACCATGACCACATTGGCAACCCATTGCGGGTATTTTGACTCTCTAATTGAGCCATTTTTCAATAACTTTTTGACTTCCTCGCGTACTGCATCGTTTATTGCGGAGTTGAACTTACGCCTAAACTGCCTCACAGGGGGGTGAAATGGGTTGGCGTTCAATTTGTGTGTAGCGATCTCCTTCGGGATACCTGGCATATTTGCATGTCTAAAAGCAAACAAATCTACGTTAGTAGCTAAGAATTGATGGAATTTACCTGGTTCTTGAAGCTTCCAGCCGATGTAAGCTTTCTTGCTGTGGTCATTGCCATCTAGTTGGACGAGGTCGAGGTCTTCTATGGCCCTGTTAACTGCTATGACTCTTTTGCTTTGCCCTTCATTTAATGAGTAGTCATATAATCCAGGGTGATGCGGTAGCATTCTCCAGATGTGCATTGTTCTCCTCGTATGCTGAATATTCCCCATGGGGTTGGAAATTTGATGACTTGGTACAAGCTGTAGGGGATGTCCCTCATGGAATGTATCCATGGTCGCCCTATTATTGCATTGTAAGTCATGTCATGTTCCACGATATGGAATGTGGTTTCCAGAGTGACCCCGCCAGCCAGGACGGGGAGTGTGATTTCTCCAGATGTTCGTTCAACTATATTGTTAAAACCTGTTAGCGTGATGCAACTCGGCACTATCTTATCCTCGAGTTTCATTTGTGCAAGTATAGGGTGGATAATGCATGCTCCGCTCCCATCGTCTACTATAATGCATCTCACATCTGTGTTTAAAATTTGTAAAGTGATAACAAGGGCATCATAGTGAGGAAAAGCCAAACCATGGGTATCCGACTTATCGAAGATGATACTTTCTTCGAGTTTGTCATACCGTTCATGAGTGATCGATCGTTTGAGCTTATGGGTTGTGGTAAATGTTAAGTTGTTGATAGAGGCGTCTTCTTCGCCGCCTATGATCATTTGGATGGTGCAGGTTGGTGAGGACGGCTTCGGCGGTCCCTGATGCTGTTTACGTCCTCTAGCAAAGTTGGTCCTTCCCCAGTCGCTCAATAACTCCTTGAAGTGTCCTTGTCGGAGCATGTTTACGACCTCCTGTCATAGGGCGATGTAGTCCGCTATTTTGTGCCCTCGTTCTTGGTGGAACTCACGAAGTGTGTCTGACTTTTTGGTGTTTGGATCTGATCTCATCTTTTGTGGCCACTTTACCTTCGTTCCGAGCTTCTCAAATGCATAGACTATTTTTGAAGGTGACACATAAAAATTGTGAGTGGATAATAAAGGGGCATACCTCTCTCATTCCGTTGAGTCCTTGTCCTTGGTCTAGGTGGGCCCTCTTTGTGGCGGGAGGGGGCGTGATGGCACTTCTGACATATGACTGATGACGTTCTCTATTAGGTCGTGGATCTATGAGGTCCCTTCTGATATCATTTCTTCGATCCTTCCTGGATTCAGCTTGTACCGAGGTCAATAGATGAGTTGGCCCATTTATGTCATCCTCATCTGCTAGGACTATGGCATAGTAAGAGTTATGTATTTCATTCCAAGTAGTTGGGGATATTTCATAAGCCGACTTAATAACTTTCTGGTCGCCCTTGAACCATTCCTGCTCAGTCCCTTTTGGAAAGCAGCGACGACCATTCCTTCCGATACATTTGGTAAGGTCATTCTTACTCGGTTGAATCAGGCGAGTAAGTCCCTCAATTCTTATCCGGGATATTGTTTGATAGTGAATATATCGTTCACTCTCGCCTCTGCCTTTTTGGACCCAAATGGGCCTCTACGAACTTGTCAGTCATCTTTTCGAATGTTTCGATGGAACGTGCGGGCAACTGCGAATACCAAGTCAATGCTCCTCCAGTGAGGGTCTCTCCGAATATTTTCAACAAGATGGAGTATACTTGTTCCTTGGCAAGGTCATTGCCTTTTACAGCGGTGACATAGTGAGTTACATGATCTTCAGGATCGGTCATACCATCATATATCTTCAGATAGGGCGGCATTTTGAAAGTCTTTGGTATGGCATGAGGGGAAACTTCATCACTGTATGGTTGCTCGATAAACCTATCGGCATCTCTCTTTGGCAAGAGTTTTGGGGCACCAGGTATTTTGTCGACCCTTTCTTGATGCTCTCTCATGTGGTCCCAAAGCACTTTGTTCTCGTTCTCCATTTCCTCCATCTTTTCTAAAATGGTTGTGAGGGTATCGTCACCTACATTATTAACAGTGTGAGTAGTACCTGTTATTAGAGGGAAAGGGCCATGCTGCTCGACCGTAATCGGTGTAACACAAGTTCTTACATTTTCTATGATTGTATCCTGAGCGGGCTTGTGGAGGATGTTGGTTAGCGTGTCAGTTAGCCAAGCCTCAAGGAGCTTTTTCACCGCTGGTGGTGTCTCTTCCGTCATGGATGTGGAGGCTCCTTTACTACGGGACGTTGCGATACTGCTGTGAGGGAGAGGCAACCCGTCTTCCCTAGGAGAGGCATTAGGCATTATGTCCTCGCCTTCTGTCTCAGAAACCTTATTGATGGTATTCAAGAGATTGGTGAGGTCGGTCACTACCCTCATTCTTTCTTCTCTGTTACCTGCCATGTCAGATCTGTGTGTACATGGAAAAAGGAGTTTTGTTATATGTGTTTTTGTTAGCAACCCGTGGTAGTTATAGATTTAGAAGAAACTAAAAATTTAACTAGGAAATCCCCACAGACGGCTCTAATTGTTTGACCAAAAAATACAAACTTTCGGTTAAACTATTAAATCTTATGTAACAGTATAAGGAACAGAGCAAGAGACTCCAAGAAAGCAAACTAAACCATAGATACAAAAGTTTCCCTACAAAGGGTATGGTTCCCATAAGGGACGGCTTGCCAAGCTACACAAATAGTTAATTTGCTTATAGTTGCAAAAGTTTTCCTATAAAGGGGGCTAGCTTCAACAACCCATAAGGGACGGTTTGCCAAGCTACACAACTCAGAAAACTTTTGTACTATAACCAACGTTAGCTGTTTATAACACAAAAAAATTTCGTACTATAATAAGCTAACTTTCTTAGAGTATTCTTACTCTATTTTTATACATGGACCGGCCTTTCCATCCATTTGAAAGAAAAAACAAGAGGGAAATTTAGAAAGCACTCATATGTAATATATCACAAAGGATTTACAAAGATTACAAGATGATCTTACAACTACTACAAGGCCTCCTTTATATAGGACTAGGAGGTTATTAATAGACAAACTTGCATTAAAATAAATCTATCTTACATGGCAAACCTATCTACAAGTGGGTCCCTTTTGGCATGTGAAGGACCTTAGGCAAACCAACTAGAAAACTCCTAAAAACATGTGAAAGAGGTGAAATATACATGGTGTAGCATATGAAAGTATGCGGGAGCATGTGATGGCATGTGAAAGTAGGGTGTTGCATGTGATTAAGAATGTGGAAGCATGTGAAAACATGTAGAAGTGGGACCCGGATAGTATGGAAAGATGTGGAAATTTATCTTGGCATGGGTAGATGATTTTTTAGGATTTTTTGGTAGGTAATGTAGGATTATGGTGGGATTAGCAGGGGCTTAGATAATTATCTTCCATTGATTTTCTGGGTTTATCTTCTAGGCATCTTTTCAAAGACCTTGTGTAGTAACGTCTGGAACTTGATGGTCCTTCTTCGCTATGTTCCTTCTCCTTTGGATTGAGAGATGTAATCCGCAACCTTAATCTGGATATGTCGTGAGTGATCTTTTTTCGGATGACCTCGTATGGGGTTTGATATTCTTTTGCTACTTCCCGGACTCTTTCCCAGTGAGGATGAGTGCTGGTATAATTCCAGCTTGCCTAATCTTTTGGCTATATCTCTCTCGGGATGCACCTATTTTGCTGGAAAAGAATTCTTTGTACCTCGCTATATTCTTCTTCCATGGATAAAATGAACACAGGAAATTTCCACCAGAATGGTGCTTCTGCTTGCGCATGGACTTTTTCATTAATAATCTTTACTGGCCTATGGAACATGAAAACCTTTGTTGTGTAGGAATCGTTGAAACATTTTATCCAGTATCTTCTAGGCTTGAACCATAGTAAAAATACTCTAAGTGCTGGTTCAATGTTATCAAAAATATTGAAGACGTTGCATTTGAATTCCATGAAAATAGAATACTGATGGCATAGGTACCAAAAACCATAATAGTTCCTGTGAAAAATCCTTGGCTTGTGCTATGAATATATGGCAGAATGGATATTCTAGATTGACTCCATAAAGCTTAAGGATGGATCCTCCATGTTGTCGGAAAACTTGGAGCTCATAATAAGTTCTTCTTTCCATTAAAATTGATGGATCAAAAGGATCCATGAGGTTAAACAACTCCGGTGGATGATCTGTTGATTTCAATGAACTTGTTCCTGGTATATTTGAAAACATAAAGATATAGCTAATTAACTTTTGCTTTGACATCATCTTAGCTGGGGAAAATCTCTTTGAGAATTCTTCTAGCAGAGACAAAAAATTTGCGAGAATATTATCTTTTCCTTTTAGATGCTTGACTTGAAACTTATATGGAGAGAACCAATGAGCCCATCTGAGAATCTGAGAATTGGGAATAATTTTTGCATTTATCTGGATCATCCTTGGGAAGGCCTTCATATCCATTTCTATCAGAAATTATGTATGTATCAGGAAAAAATTGAATTTCTTGATTCCGTTCTTTACTGTAAGAATTTCCTTGAAAGTGGAGTGATAATGCTGCTCGGCATCTTTGAACTTTCCATTGGCATATCCACATATTTTTCTCTGGCCATCTTTTTCTTCAAATAGAACGGCACTCCAATATTCATTGCTGGCATCAGTTTGTAGTATCTTCTTACCATCTGAAGGGATGTAGAGGGACTTGACATTTTTAGATATCTCCTTTTTCTGACTGCTTCATCATGTTTCTCTCCCCATGATGGAGCATTTTTCTTGAGCATTCTGTGAGCGGTGAAATGTATGTAGACATATTTAGGATGAAATCTCTTACATAATTTATTACACCCAAGAACTGTTGGATCTGCTTTGTTGTGAGGTTGGTATCCGGAAATTTGAGTACTTCCTGACATATATGTGGTCATGGACTGTATTCACCTTGGACAAAATGCATTTCGAGAAAATCGATCTCCTTTTGAGCAAGAACCATATTTTTTCTGAAAGCATGAAATCGTTCTGTGTTATCAATGCCTCAAATTGACGAAGCAAGTTGACATGTTCTTCTAATGTATCACTAAATAATAGGATGTCATCAATGTAAACTAAAGAGGTATGGAGGATGGGTTGGAATATTTTTATCATGGCTTTTTGAAATAAAAAGGATGCAGTTTTTAATCTGAAGGGCATGGCTTTCCATTGGAAGTGATGATTAGGGATGCAAAATCCCATTTTTGGTCTTTCTTCAGGGTGGATTCCCAATTGCCAAAATCCAGATTTTAGATCAAACTTGGAAAAATATTTGGCCTTGGCTAAGTGGGAGAAAAGAGTGAGTTTATTTGGGATAGGGAATTTATCATCTTGGAGGAAGTGGTTAAGTGGCTGGTAGTTAATAACTAACCTGAGTTTTCCTCTTGTCTGCTCAGCTCTTTTGTTAATATAAAATGCTTCGCATGCCCATTGTGAATCTGATGGCTATATTAGATCAAATTTTAAGAGTTCTTCACATTCTTTCTTTGCAAGCTGAAGATGATCTGGATTCATGCCCGAATGACTGGCTTTTGTTGGATTGATGTTTTCATTCTTCTTGAAAGGGAGCTTGATAAAAAACTCTTTGTTTTTTCATAACGGGCTTTTCCCTTTCTTCATGAAGTCCTTGTGGGATTCAGCACATGAATGCTTAATGAGATTTTGCTCGATTTATTTGATTTGTTCGTCGTTGGTGATTTTGGAATAGCCTTGGAATCTCAGAATAAGGTTTGAAATGCTTCTTAAAAGCTATCCCGTTAGCTTTGATTTGGAGTTGATCTCTAAGTTTTCTGTAAATGTCGAATCCAACAATAAGATCTTTTCCTGGTATATCAGACCCTATCAGCTTGGTTATGTACTTCAATCCTGGAAAGAATTCAATTGTGACCGGATGCTTTATAATGACGGTGGTAGTCAGGATTCCATTTGTTGCAGTGTTAAAATCCTTAAAGTGCAGTACCTATTGATCTTCAAGAAAATAACAGGATTTATGAGTGATGAAGCAGCTCCAGTGTCGATGAAAGCAATAACTCTAGTTGGTTTATCCTATTTGGATGAATAGACCTTAAGTTCTACTTGAGGAACGACTATGAGAGCATTGATCTCCTCTCGGGCTTCGATCACTGGTTCTGAAATTTGGTAGTGATCACTGCCTTGATCTTCATAGATATCGAGAGAGAATAAAGTTTCTTCACTAGGTTAATCATCCATAGAGAACATGGATTCAAGGTCGTTCTCTTTTCCGAGATGTATGCCAGTGTAATCTTCAATCTCTTCAAGGAGTTTGACAGATCTTCTTGATTGGGGACAATTTTTTGCGAAATGTCCAATCTTATGGCAAATAAAGCATCTGTTTTTCTTGTAAAAATTTCCTGGCCTTTCTACGTCTGAAATATTTTGTGCATCTCTTGGAACTTGATTTTTTATTTGGAATTCTGGGCCATCTGAACCTCCTGAATCCTTTCTGTTGTCTAGTTATGTGGCAGGAACATCCTGATCCGGTGTTGTCAAGTGCTGGATTGTGCTGGATAATTTGCTCTAGGGCTGAGCGCTTTGTAAAAATGTCATCTAATGCGACGAAAATAGCTTGCATGATGTAGCCAACTTGTGTGATTGTTATTGACCGAAACTTTTCTTCAATGATGGTCATGGTTCGGCTAGCCAACAACTTTGGAAAGGAAGAGACAAAGGCTTGCTTCAGGTTGATGTCTCCACCGATTTCAAAGTATATTTTTGCCAATTTTTTAAAATGTTTGTCAATGTCATTTCTATCAAATGACACACATTTCATCTCAAAGAGTTGTCTTCGCATTTTCTCTTGTCTTTGGTCAGTATCTCCGCAGAAAACTTTATGTATGATTCTGATGTTGAAGGCAAAATCTTGGGAAGTAAGAAAAGTATTTTTGTCCTGAATCCCAAGTGAATTCCACCAATCTCTAACGATTCCTGAGAACGAGAAGTTAGTTCTGACAGGATGATATACTTTTCTCGTTCCACCAAATTTTTGGTCACCATCCAAGTATAGAAGTCTTGGATCATTTGGAGCCATTTTGAAACCTTGACGTCATCTAAGGTGAAAGTATGGAAGCTAGTTCCAACTGGTTTTGATGCCATGGGTTCATGTCTTCTTTCTGGTATTGGTTCATCCCTCATACCTTCTTGATCCTCCTCTACGTTAGATATTTCTGGGTCTCTTGGTTGGCTTACAAATATTGGGGGATCTTCTTCTTCGGAAGAGTCTGTTGTGGAATTATTGCCTGATTGAGAGTTATCTTCCATTGTATCATCATCTAATGAATTTAGAGATTCTGACCATGTGGTGTCTCCTTCTGACATGTATCTTGGCTGGGAGACATAGAGGTCTGGAGTCTTGTGATCATAAATCATCAAACTTTCGGGGTTAGACCCTTTTGAACTTTCTCTTTGGTCTCGCCTTTTCTTGGTTTGTCTCTGGGCTGTAAGGGCATCTTTCCTTTCGGAACCCATTTTTGCGATATCGAATTCAGTTTCTTCTTTCAAAGGTTGGGTGAAAGAAATGGAATTTTGTGAGGTAGTTGGAAAAGTAGAAAAGGCATAGTCCAATTTTGGTGGGGAGTATGCTTGTAGTGACATAGGGTAGAAGGCAGATTTTGAAGGGAGAATTGAGGGTTTTTTGTGGCTCAAAGTGGTTATTTCTCAGAAGTTGAATTTGTTCCTTAATGGAAATCGTCTCCTTTTGTTGTTGTTGGAAGAACTGGAAAAGTGAAGTTCCTGGCAGACAAATCTCATATTGTAAATTGGCCAACCTTAGTTCCACGGCTTTGATTAGTCCTGAGACGATGTCTGCTCCATCTTTTTCTCAATTGTTTCCACTTTGCTCATCATTTTATTTTGTGTATGGGCCACGTTTTTTATGGTGTTGCCAATATCGTTGAGCACTTTATTTTGACAGATGGAATTTTCTGATTGCCAGTTCATTGTTGTTTCGATGTCAATTGTCGGGAGTTTTCCTCCAGTAGGTAGTACTATATTTTTCTTGGGAATTTTTTGAGCATGGCTTATACCCTCTTTTTCAAAAGGTTGAAGTTAAGGGAAATCTTAGGTATGACTGGAACTTGAAGGACTTAGCATGAATATTTGTGGTTGTGTGGGATTTGTGGTTTTTTGACTTTTTGGGGTATGAGCTGATGGTGGTTTGGCTATGGGTGTGGTTTCACTATCTTCCCAGCTTGGAGTGAACATTTCTGGTAAGTTTGGCCATTCATGGGGTTTATAACTGACAAGAAATTCATATTTACCTGGACGGCTTAATGAGCTAATTGAAGGATCTTCATTTTCATATTTGGCTCGAAATTGTTTTCAGTTGTTTTTCCTTTTTTCTTGGATTTTGGTTTGGTTTTGTTGAGGCCGAATCTTTCCCAATGACGCTAGTGGTATTCATCATATTCTCCAATTGGATTTTCCAAAGAGTCTCGGCAGTCGCAACCAAGATCCCAAGGACAGTGTCCCGTAAAGGGGCATTTGAACCAGCAAACTCTTTTTCTTTCTTTGTCAAAGTGTTGACACCAGTCATGTTCTTCTATGATGCTTTGTATATTCCAGAAGAATTCTCCGTCCGGTTCATGGTATGTATATGTTGTATCTTTTGGCTGAATCATTTGGCAAGAGAAGATGGTTTTATTGGGTTTTTGGAGATGGGAATGGTCAAAGATTATGGAAATGGTTTTGTCATTTCATTTGGTAAAAGCTGGCTCACCAGATTGCAGAGATTCTTCCGGTTCCCTTAACTTTTCATAATTTGTGATCCAGGAATCAGGAAGGATTTTGACAAGCTCATCTCTAGAAATTTGTCTGGGTATTTGGGTACACATGATGTTTCCTTTGATAGCATCAATATTCAAGAGTAAAGCATTTTCTCCACCGGAAAGGCAGAGATCCATAGCATAATTTTGGACTCGCCACGCTATTTGGTGATGAAGAGTAGCTTGGATGGAATCTTTGGCTTGTGGGGCTCCCTAGATTTGGACTTGGATTTTTAGGGCTTCGGTTAAGTACGGATCATAAAGGGACATGTTGAAATTTCGAAAGATAGTTATGAATATTGTCCCGGCATTTAGGGTAACTTCGGCAGTACCCAAATTTGCATGTTGGTATTCTAAGTATCTTGTATCTAGAAGAGAAAGTCGAGCAACAACAGGTTGACCTTTTCTTCTGTGATATGTTAAAGCGATTCGGATAGCACCAAAATGGATATGGGTAAAACCATGGTTTCTCCATTGTCTAGGAAAATCATCTGGGATTTGAAGGGTAATAAATTATTCCTCTCGAGTGGCAAGAATAAGATGTTGGTCAAGTTTTGAGGCAGCAACATATTATTTGACTCCTTTTGGTATGTGCTTGACTATGGAACGGATTTGGGTCCATGGTGAACATAATTTTTTAACTAGATTAAGAACTAGTTAGCATAAATAACAGGAGATAATGTTGATAGGGAATTGAAAATAGTGCGCATTAATATTCCAAAGAATTTGAGCAATAATAGAGGAACATCAAGCAATAAATAGTAATAAATGGCATTTATGTAAATAAGGAGAATGATTCACTCAATATTGAATAAGGTGGATGATTCTTCTTTCTGACAGTGATGAATGACAGATAAATCCTAGAATGGTGGAACTATTCTCGGGTCTGATGGAAAAGTATAAAATAATAGATGATGGAATCTTAGTAAAAAGGTAGAGTTTGTATCGTTGCTAGAGAGAGAGTCTTCTTCTCAAAAAGTGTTCTTATCAAAATGAATATTACATGCCTTATCCCCTTATCTCTTTTTCTATTTATATGAGACATATCTCTAATCAACCCTAATGGCACAAGTGCAGAGAATATTCAATGAAATATTCTCTTTAATATCTTATTACAAAAACTAGTCGTTAGTGCTCTGTCCTTGATGCTCGACCTCGACCAGTGTTGACTGCCCGACCATGAGTCCCACTGTTTCCTAGTCGACTTTGACCACATCTTTTTTCTTAATACCAGTTTATGCTAAATTTCCGTAGGACAGATTTTGGCCTATACAACTTTGATTTGTTGGAGCAATTAAACTAATACAATATGATGGCATGTGAACTTGAATTCCGCTTCTATTTACAATGAGAAAATACATTATTATACTTTAATTAGATAAGCGTAACACCTACAGGAGATAAACTCAAAAAAATCTCTGAGACATATGAACAAAATATGATGGTGTAAATAAGATAAAATTGCTAATTTTGTTCCTCTCTAATCACCAAAAAGAATATTAAAATAATGAATTTAAAGATACAACAGATTGCATGGTTACTCAACTTCAAGATTAATTTCAACAGCCCTAGGATCATGTAGTTCATCTGCATTTTGATCAACCAAGAATGAATATGTACCATTTGGTAGCATCTCAGAATTAGAGGAACAGTTGCAACTCCCATGGCCCAAATAATCATAGCAAGCAAAACACCCTTTATCTGAACATACAAAATGTTTATTATAAAATAATAGTCATAATCATAATGATATAGTAATTCTTTTCATGTTAAAAAAATTTCCAACGTTAAGATATACCTGGATCAAAAATACTAAAAGTGTAACCAGTTTACATATGACTAGGTGGAAGAGTACAAATTTCTTGAACTTTTTGTGGCTATCGTCGATGTAATGGTTAATGTTCTGTAATAGGGCAAGAGAAACCGAATTACTTTTATGGTCAACATTAAATATCTTCTTATTGAGTTTTTTACATTGTCAGTTACTTCTTAAATAATATTTAAATAAAGATTGTTACTTTTGTTTAAGAAGTAACTGACAATGTAAAAAATTCAATAAATAATTATTTCCGTCAAAAAGAAAAAGTATACATTTGTTCTTTTAAATAAACTTTAGTGGAGTATATCGTCTATCATTTGAACAAGTATGCTTTATTTTGTAAATATTACAATACTCAATAAACGTACTAGACCAAGATTCAGAATTTAGGGATATTTACTGGACTAACCTATACAATATGGGTGAGCTCAACTGCTATCTCACTTCTTTCTTAGCCAACTTTGGTCCCAAAATAAAACAACTTTTATGACTAAAAAGATGTGGATTTTTTTTTAATTATAAGTAATATGGATTACTCAAAAATCATTGAGTTTGTGAAGCTTATAATCATCTTATCAAACTCAATAAATATAACATAAGATTAAAAAAAATTAATTGTAAGTCCTTTAACGAGCTGAAGACATACCCATCGCCAGTCAATCTTGAAGAATGTTGAAAAAATAATGGAACCTTGGACCCCTAGAAGGACACATACAAATATGATGTACTGACGTAGTAGTTAAGTTCCCAAAATTATAAAATGATGTTATGAGAAAAGAAAAATACGAGAACTCTAGAGTTTCTAAAACAAATTTTTGGTGTTAAATTGGTCCGTATTTTGCAATATACCAAAATACGATGATAATTTAAAAATGTTACAACATATAAGTTTTTAATAGTACTTTATACGCCTTGATAGATATTGTTACATAAATGAAGCTATTTAGGAGCACGAGTTGTAGTAAGGAAACAGTTAAAAAGGAACATAAAGTTTACCATTACCTCTATTTCAATTTCAAAAGACACTTGGAATTTCTTTTTATGTCAAAAATTCTCTTGGTGTTAATTCTTTGATTATGAGTAGATTGTAAAAAAATCGTGGTTAGATAGTAGTATAGTAGCTTAGATTGTCAAGACTAGTGTTAATTTTTTATCCAAGTGTAATAATAAAAAATTGAGGCTAATTTAATATGGTAATCAACAAAGTGTTTCACATGAAATGGAAGACATAACACTTTTTACATCAAGTAATAAATTTTTATTTTATTTTTTCATTTTGTTATAGAGATAAATTAAGAGATAGGTTAGGTAATTATGGGGTAATGAAAAAGTTGAAGGATACAAGGGCAAGTATTGAAGGAGTCATACAGTTAGCGACCATATGAGCAGAGAGACAGCTCAAGCAGACAACAATTCCAATCCCTAAACATGTGTAGATGAACCTGTTTCAATAAAGAATTTTGCCAATGCAGTGTTAGCTATAAATATTCTTTTATAATGAAGAAGTCAAATGTACAAAACAACATACACAATAACCAATTATTAAATTCATGAAAAAGAAAGGAGATTTTCTTTTTTCTTTTGAACAATTATTATTAGAGTCTGTTTTTGGTCTTTCTGTTACCAAAGAAGGTAAATTTAAACCCTTAATTAATTTGAATGTATGCTTTTATTCCATCGGCTTATAAATACCCAAGATCAAATGATTATTGGCTACTAATAAGTCAATAAACTAAGGAGTTAGGTGATTATGACAGGAAAAAAAATGTCTAGATAGTAGATACAAGAAGCTAAGAATGAATAGCATGCAAAATACAAGAAGCATTTTTAAACGGGATCTTTATACAAATAGTATACCGGATTCATTGTTTATCTTTTCTAGCCGGTATACATAAATTTATATACGATTGTACATATTGATTATATATCTATTATATAATTATTGATTATTTTTAGTTTAAGTGATAGGGTGAGTATCGGAACCAGTTGAATGCAACTCACAAATATGTGTTGTGAAGCCACCATCAGTCCAAGTCTTGTGAAGGCAAAGGGAGTAAAGAATCATGACAACTCCAAGAATGTTAACAAAGAGGTTGAGTGCCCTCATTGACTGCTGCAACCTGCACCTACTGCACCACCTTACCATTTCTCAACTCCACCAAAGCCTACTCTTTTCTTCTGAAAGGAAAATGAGCTTTAATACTCAAGGTATTTTGTGTTTAGCAAAGAGAAAGGAGTTTATCCTTAACTACAGATGGAGATATGGGGTTGGAGAATACTTTGAAAGTTGGTTGGTGTGGAGGTAGGTACTTTGTTGACGATGTGCACTACTTTACACATATTTTGGCTTTTGCATGTGGCAATAATGCTTGGAAAAAGACTTTAATGATGATTTGTACGCATTACAACATCAAGGGAGAACATTTCAGATGCCTAAGGTATGCACGTTTTCTAGAAAAGGTTTGACGTTTCAAACTCCTTTTAACTAACAAATTACGCAACTGTGCATATCACAAAAATACTTTTAAGAAAATACCCCTTTTAGTTTTAGGAGTAAGAAAAGTAGCCCTGAGTATTAATTTAACTTTACAAAAAGTCATTTCGTTCTTCGCTTTTCTTTCCTTACCATACAATATTATGATCGTTTATAAAGACAAACGAAGGCAATACATAACGCCTAATATATTAATTGACTATAATTAAGTGAAAAAGGTCAGCGTGCTTGAGATATGCTATGCATCTATTAGTTTTGTGTACACACTTGCGGGCAAAGTGAAGATATTTTGTGAGCATATAAGATTATTGATAGGCAATCATCCTTATCCGATTATAATAAGAACATGTATTCAGAAAATATAAACTGCAAATGCTTGACAAAATAATTAAAACTAAATCGCTTTCTGATTTTAAAATAACCAGTTCTTTTCGATTATAGTAATTGATGGAATCGACCATTTTTGGTAGAAACCACAAACTCAATGTGAAAGAGAAACAAAACCCACTATTAAACAATACCTACAAAATCAGTCAACGATAGCATAAGCACCAGATTTAAATGGCAGTGCAGGCATCAAGAACAGATCTAATGCAAGCAGTTAATGTTGTCAGCTGAACCCAAAGCTCCAAGGTTTTCAACTTTTAACAAAAGCCAACCTTGTATTAAGAGATTACAACACTAGAAAAAAATGGATTTAACTGGTCATTAATCAACAACTTCCGGTAACACAGTCTCAGAGGGGGAACAACAAAATGTATACTTTTTCCACTTTATGCATTTTCCTTCTTGCTTTCGAGTACAAAAATGAAAGCTCAAAATAAGCTAGCACTAATACTAGAACATAGGAAGATAGCTTACTCCAGCTTTATCCTGTCAATATCAGTCATGATCCCTTCAAGCTGGAAAAACACAAACAGAAGCAATCAAGTTAAGCACACATTGCATGAGTATTTGCGAGAGAAATTGAAAGAAAAAACTGACTTAAAATGCTATAGACGAATTACCTTCACAATCTGACGCAAGAAGTAATCTCCATACTTCTTGGCGGGTTTAGATTCTACTACGCGGATCATGTCCTGAAACCAAAGACAATGTGAATCACTTCACAGAACGTATCAAGTATTTACTCACGAGAAGAACTACGCGAACTAGGTCATATCAGATTTTACATATATTTATCCTCCAAGACTACTAGTACTGAAGGCTTATGAGAAAGAATAATCCAAAAGTTAAGACATCGGAACCAGCAACACAATCAAATAAGAGAAGCAGGCCACAGTACTTGTTTGCATCTCTCGACAGAAAACAAAGGTAGATGCCAACAAAAAGTTGACTATTCCTGAACTACTCAAAAAGGCATTATCTTGAACAAGATCCAACAAGAATAACCACCACAAAACCACACACACATTATCTAGATTATGTTAAATAAATATGGTTGTCAGCCAACTATTACCTAATGGAGAAAGAAGTAAATGAACAAAAAAGAACCAGATATTTACACAACATGTGTTTCTTACTTCATCAATGTAGAAGTCCACATCAGCATTAGAAGTTATCTTCCCATCGGAATCGACAGCATGTGTTTTGTGCTTGTATGTCATCAAAATTGTCCTGTGTAATATTGTACTCAGTATATCACTTATAAGCCCACAAAATCATAGATCACTTGAAAAAGTGCACCATAACAAATCTATTAAAAGCATAAGATGTTTGAGACCTTAAAGTGGGTTCATCCACTTCCATGTAATTTGCAAGCTTCCCCAGGGAGATTGTTGAATAGACTTTCAAAAAGGTCCTAACACCAGCTAACAATTGTTGCTGCTTCACTTCATAAAGGAAGAGCTTCAACTGTAGCCTATACGCATCCTGAAGCAGACAACATAACAAAATTTAGCAGCAACGCCACAACTGAGTAAAAGCTGAAGAAAACATGTGATGTGATGTGAGCATACAAAGCCATCCTTTCATGGTAGTTCAAAACGTGCAGTCAAGAAATGAGAAACAAGGAGCAATGGTACACATGAACTACACAAGGATACTTGCATGGAGGACGGAGGAGCAAATTGGATGTATTCTAAGCAAACGTTTCTAGCAATAAATGAACATTTGCATCGAGGGCTGAGGAGTACAATCTATATCTACTGTTTCTCTATATGTTTAACCTCAGCTTGCAAGTTGGATAGAGAGGCCAGAAATTAAGTCCCAGTTAAAACAGGTGTTGTATACCTGGTTGTAATTTACAAGAGGCTCCTCAAAACTTGGAGCAGAGGGAGTAATGAACTTTGGACATGCATATGAGAAGAGTTCATCATAGAGGGCAAAAGCCTCATCATCATATCTTTGCATTCTCGCCATCTTCTCACCATACTTCTCCCTTAATTGAGAATTGACAGTTTCTTCAACAAGTTTCACTTGAGGGCACAGTGACAAAGATATAGCCAACAGAGCATACATCTGCTCATTTTTCTTCAGTATCTGCTCGTACTGGGGTGACTTCTGGTGATACTGCTTTGTCTTATAAATATATAGAAGGATTTTGTTAAATTCTTGGATAGCGTCTACATACCTGTAACACAATGAATCCTTTTTCCAGATTAGAGAAAATAAAACTACGCTGCTAAAGCCAAAGTAAACACAATTAGAACTTTGAGCACTTGGGAACTTGATGAGGTGGCTCCTTGTGGATTTAAGAAGAAAAAAAGAGAATCGCCACTTTTCGCAGAATGAAATCTAATCACATGATCAAGTAAGGAAAATATCATCCGACTTCCACTGTTATTACAAATTGTCTGTAAACCAGCAATATTAAACAATACTCCCTCCGTTTCAAATTAGATGGGGTACTTTCCTTTTTAGTCTGTTCCAAAATAAATGACACATTTCTAAATTTGGAAATAATTCAACTTTAAACTCTTCATTTTATCCATTTTATCCTTAATGAAAAGCTTTTATAACCACACAAATGTCATGGCCCCGCAAAATTTTTAACCCTTAAGCTTTTAAGACCACAAGCTTCATAAGTCTTCTTTTATTTCTTAAACTCCATGCCGAGTCAAACTACCTCATCTAAAAATAAACGGAGGGAGTATCTTACTTTGAGAAAGATTCAGTGGATAAATAATAAGCGACGTGTCAGTATCTTCTCCAATTCACAGAAAAGTAACATTACCTAACCATTCAAGAAAAAGAAAGTGCACACTACTCTTAATATCAGCCGGTTAGTGAAGCTGCAAATTTATATAATCAATGTCATTTGCCTCTACTGTATCTTTTCAGTTTCCGATGACAAAAGGCAACAGTCCTTTCTTGATGATTCCGCTAGTTTCTTTAATTTGATAATAACATATTACAAGCAATTTTACACAATGAAGAATGGAATGCAGATTTTAAGAGATCCATTTAGTAATTTCTTAGCTATATAAAAGTGCTTATGATCATACAGAATGTGCAGTAGATGCAACACAAATGCAAGACCTGGGCCAAAATAATTACCAACATACCTCCTCAACATAAGATTAGCAAAGCCGTAGTGATAAATTGTGGTTATGTGGCTCCCAATAACACTGGTGTAAACACCTTGTTGAGTTATGTCAATTGGACGCAAGCACTTCAGGCCAGTATGATAATCACCCAACAGACAATGAACTCTGAGCAAGCCTATCATGCTGAAATAACCCAAAACCTTCAAGACATTACTTCCACCACTGTAATCATACCCATCAGTAGCAGTAAACTCTTCAAGACCTTCCTTCTCCCTCTCCAATATTTGGATTATCGTAGATTTCTCTACAAGGGCTTGTAAGAAATTGAGGACACCGTAGACATTCCAAGCCTAATAAACATCATTATTAGAGAAATTATTTAGGCAAGATGATACATGATTTATACAAATCATAATACAGAAATCTATGGGTAAAAACAAACATTTTAAATGTCCAAGTCAGTGTTTTACAACCAATCCAATACAAATCATAATACAGAAATCTATGGGTAAAAACAAACATCTTAAATGTCCAAGTCAGTGTTTTACAACCAATCCGATATCTTCAAATAATGGCCACTTTGCACTTTAATGCTTAATTCATATCCATCAATACCAAAGTACCATCACTTTTTGTCCCATCACTAAAGCCATTACACCTTTGTCCATTCATGCATGAACATCATATGCCAAAGTATGACCTTAGCTAAGCTAAAGAGCAACTCTTACTCAGCCACAGCAATGTATGACCTTAGTACAGGATAAAGAGCAACTATTACTCAAATGCAGCACGTCAATGACCTCTGGGTAATAAACTGAAAACCAGATAAAAAATGCCAGAAAACGATATTGCAGGTTGTACAGTTAAAAAAACAATGTTGCAAAATGCAGTTACTGCATTATAATATATGCAGATACATAATTCCTGAAACCAATAATTCAAGTGAACATAGATCACCCCAAGTCGATGTTGTAATATTCAAAACAATTTTCGTAGTTTTATCTAAAACCAAGTCATCACCAAATTTAAAAGAGTAATTATGCAAACAATAATGAAAAGCAAGAGAATGTTAAAATATCTTTAAAAGTAAAATAGAGAACCAAACAAACTTCAAAAGTATATTTCAGAATTTATAAATCATACAATATTAATAGGATAAACAAAACGGAAGAGGAAAAGGCATTGCAATCTGTAAGCCATACCTGGTCATATTGCTTCAGCAATGCAATCTCCTCCGCAGTTTTGTTCTTCATCTTTGCACGGTATTGACAGAATGCCTGGAATTGGTATACAAACTCATCTACCATGTCCCACAACCACTGATTTGGCAATTGCATGTTCACCACACCATGCAGCACAACCTACAGCAATGCACAGTCTGTATGTAAAACTCTGGACTTATTTCACGAGGCCAATAAATGACAGCTTTGTTCCATAGCTGCAAGTTTAGTATACTATAGCTACCACAATCTATAATGTAAATAAAGTGCATTCATCACCTAAAAAAGACATTCGCCCTGCAAGACCCACAGAGTACTGGCCCCAACTTTGTCCATCTACCAGATAGATGCTATTAACTATTTTGATAAGACTCACAAAATGGAGGGATTATATAGAATCAGGAGAGAGAGAGAGACCAAGAAATTTATACAGTACAAAGAGTCTCGCAACAAATGTTCTCAAAGAAATTTTATATAACACTTAGTTGTTCTTGTTGTACTTATTCATAATCTCTCAGTAATATATAACCACCACGGTAACTACACAGCAAGCATACCCTTGGAGATGATAGCATTATTCCATTCCTCATTCCCTGTAAAGCTTGGCCAAAACTAACTATCAAAATAGCCAGAATGACATATATTTAACGAATGTCTCCATGTCGGTGTGTAGTTTGAGGGAATGAGAGGTACCAAAACACATAATAGCACACATGACCAGAAAAAGTAAGTCAAAACTTGTGATGGGAAATTAAAAGAGTCTCTATAGTGAAGCTTGGTCATGAAATTTTGGTCTTGTTAAAAATAAAAATCAATTACGCCAAGTCACGAGCTAGTCAGACCGAATTCACCTCAAACCTTTCTTTATTTCTTCCTTTTTTTCTGAGGGAGAGGGGGAGCTCAACATAATACTTTTTTCAAGCCTAAGTCTGGCCAAGACTGATTCATGCTTGAAAAAAAGCCTTGCAGTGTAAACTAGTCAACCTATTATAGCACTATTTTAAACTATGATTCTATAATGAATCTCTACTAGTTTGTTCACCATTCTACTACACCTAGAAGCAAATCAAGTGACTAGTTTTTTCACTTACTTAAATGACCACCCTCTGCAAGACACTTTCATGATTCATCTTTCCTATCGAGTTTGTTCACATTTTTTGAACGGTCTTTCTTGATTCCCTCTTAATTTAACCATTCAACAGTAGAAGCCCTAGCCAAGGGCCCTAATCACAATCCATTTACCCCAAGTAAAAAACCATCCTGGCTCCAAATAGTCCCTCCCTCTATTCCCCCCGCCTCTCCCCTTTACCTTTAGTATGACTCCACAGGCAATCAATGCACACAAACTTAATCCAAACATTAGGCCCAACGCAACGTCTCTCATCTACTCATTCTGTCCATAGAACACACTCTAGACTTTGGATGTGTCCCAAAAGTTTGACATACTTCTATGAACAATATTAATATCTGCAACTTTTAAGTTTTGAATAATTCAATTCAGTTTAGTATGCAATTTAAAATTTCCATGAGAGGCTTCCCCAATCAAACTTTTATTGATAAATTATTTTCAACATTAACTTCTTAACTACCATTTATTTTCTAGTACAAACAATATATTTATATGATAATCGTTTTCTTTTAGAGTAGTCCACAATATTTACCACAAATAATAATAATATTATTATTTAATTTAATACAACTTCCAACCATCTAGAATTCAAATTCATTTAACTATCAAATTTTAAACTGTGATGTGACACTTTACCTTTCTAACTTTTCAACTATTATGTTAATATCTTCTTCCACCACCACGAGTATAATACACAAGTCAAATATTTTTTTGTTAAGGAATAACACAAGTAAAACAAACATCTTAAACTCCTGAGTAATATACAAGTGAAAGTAACATTTCAAATTGTGTGCCTAATTAGCTTATAATTATTATCTCACCAAACTGAGACATTAGTAGTCACGGCTCTAGCAAGGACTTTCTACAATTTTTGAGCATCTCAAAGAGGGCATCAACAACAGATGCCATCAATACTCAACCAATTTGGTACAAAGGGAGCAAATTATCTAGTAAATGGTGTCATTGTCTCCTTACATATGACTCACCCACCATACAATAGATAAGACTAAATAGCACAAGAATTGAAAAATCAGAAAAGAGAAAAGCAACCACAAATCAACTATACAAACATACACATAATTTTCCGCCTATTAAACCTATGTCAAAACAAATAACACTAGAAAAATCAAAAATGCCTATAAACAACAAGAAAACAGTTAAAACACTTCCAACAAAACAACTGCCCAGGAGCAAACCAGAGAACATTTCTTACCCCGTCCCCATCCTGCATTTGTTTCCTTGCATTACACCTATAACTTGACACTAAAAATTTCGTGAGCCCAATTAAAAAACTTATTCTCAGTCCAATTAATTTGTCACAGATGCAACTTAAGAACCCTCAAGAGCTACTATAGTAACATACGAATTCTGAATATCAACAATTTTGATAAAAATGATTCATTTAGACTTATGGAGTAGTCTAGAGCCATAGTAGTCACCGGTCTACTGATGGGGGGAGATTATGCCATCCCCCTCTCTCTCTATTTTAGTTGTTTTTCTTTCTTTTATGGAGAATGAGCATGATTTAGGGAGTTGAGGCCAAATATGATGTGCTCCAACACCAGTAACCATTATTTAGAATAGATTATATTAAAAAGATCCCAAACATAGTGAACTTCAGGTGTTTGGCATCTAAAATGACAACATGCTTATAAGTACATATACCATAGCTACACATACTATAGAAAAGAGAATACTTTTAACAAAAGTATATTAGTATTCAGAAAAGTACATCAGGTACCAAATACTAAAAATCATTCAACCCAAAATCCTGATTTAGTCACCAATATATGTCAAAAAAACATTTTCGAACTCCAAATATGAATCTAGCTTTGCAATCATGTTACTTTGCTAGGCCTAAACTATATCGACTTGCAAGGAGTCTGTTTAGTCTATATAGAGCCATGTATGTAAGTAAAAATCAAATAAAACCTCTAGTGTGAAAGAATCCAAATTATGAGAATTGGAACAAAACGTGTGCAAATGGAACGAAATGGATATGAGTTTAAGTTCTATACTTTGATGATGTAAAAAATATTTACACAATCAAGTAACTTAAAAGGTAATTGCAGGCAACCCCATTTAATAACATTAATTACACTGGTAGTGTAAAAAATTCATTACAGTGTGGGTGCATATAGTTTAAATCCAATGGATATTGAGACTCATGGAGCTGACACCAATTAGGTTGGAACTAAAGCGGATTAGTTTTATTGAGCTCGCTCAAAACTAATTCCAACATATCCTAATTCACATAATATGTTGCAGAGACAGCTACACTGAATACCACAATTACGCAAGCCAACACAACAACCAAAAAACAGAGATAAAAAGGCACTAAAATGGCATTTAACAAAGAAAAAAAAGAAAAGGGAACCTGAAAAAGGCTGCAATAATTATCCCAAGAATCAATCCGCTGTTTAAGAGTAGGAGAAAGCCTAGCGTACAAGTGACGGAACCACATTTCACGGTATAGCAAGCAGAAAACGTGGTCGTTATCAACGTAAGGCGCAACGGCATCAACTGAAGGCCATGGAGTTTCCTTGAACATACGCTCGCTTAAAGTCTGAAAAGAGGACTCGTACATCTGGTGAATCTCGTAAACATTTTTCTCCCTAATGTGCCTGTACAGATGAACCACGAACGATTTTACCGAATCCGGCACAAAATTCGGGTCGTACCCGGCTGAATCCGGTTGCTGTTGGAAACCTCCGTCTTCGTACTCGTACGATGCCGCCATTATTGAGAATCTGAGTTCGCGAGTTAGGGTTTAGGGCGGAACTGATTAACAGTGGTGAAGAAGAATGGCAGCAGAAGGTTTTGGGTGTTCTTGACCTAAAGAGTGTAAGTGGAGAAGATGGGCTTATTGGACTTTAAGGTCTTTGGACTTTTTATTCCTGGGCTTTTTGAAAATATTTGCGGCCTGCTTTTTGATATTTGTTTCGTGGGTAAAAATTGCATGGTGCGCCTTATTTGGTCGCTCACATTTAATTTATACCCACTTTTTTTAAAATTTTTAACTTGTACCCACTTTTTAAACAACTTTAGCTCCCTTTCTCCTCCACCTTGTCGTCCTCAAAGTTTTATTTTTTCTTTTTCCAGAAGTAAGGTTCATCCCTAAATAATCTACATACAAAATCGGCTCTGCACCAAGTGATCTTAATACTGTCAATTATCAACTATTGCATTGGTTTTAACATATGAGAGGAATAAATATTGATACCTATTACAATGTTACCCACAACGCTGCAGTGTACCTCCTTTCTTCCCTAGTCCAAGAAAAGGAAATAAATTACACATGAAATCACAAGGATAAATAATAAAAATACTACTCTCTTTCTATTATTCTGAAATTACAGATCTCGTGAAGTTTAATATTAAACGCTTTGCTCCAGCAGGTAGAAAGACTGGTTGTATGAGGCCAAGGAGATGATTAATGCATATAACATATGTAAATTTAATGTATATCTTTTCAGACTTTGGTCGCACACTTCTGCATCCAATCCTTCTTCTCTTGTGAGTTCACAACATTTAAATAATATACTTACAAAATA
Organism: Nicotiana sylvestris; assembly: GCF_000393655.2. Taxonomy (NCBI): domain Eukaryota; kingdom Viridiplantae; phylum Streptophyta; class Magnoliopsida; order Solanales; family Solanaceae; genus Nicotiana; species Nicotiana sylvestris. Next base: position 148,281,613 of record NC_091064.1, on the reverse strand, counting down.
AAAACTTCAGCTCTAAAGCTGAAGTTCGACAGTTACAAAACAAAAACTTCAGCTCTAGAGCTGAAGCTTACAAACAAAAACTTCAGCTTTAGAGCTGAAACTTACAAACAAAAAACTTTGTCAGTTATAAACAAAAACTTCAGCTCTAGAGCTGAAGCTCAAAAACTTCAGCTCTAGAGCTAAAGTTCGACAGTTACAAAACAAAAACTTCAGCTCTAGAGCTGAACTTCAGGCCCGGCTACTAGAATGCTAAAGTTTTGCGTGATTGCCTTTGCTACTTCAGCCCCGTATGCTGAAGTTATGCGAAAAAGCGGGTACGCTTGCAATTTTTTTGCAAAGTAGGCACAAGTTAAAACGTGACACAAAAAACAAGTATAGATGCAAATGTTCCGTTTCATGGGAGTTTGGGACTTTTGCATCTATACCCGGTTTTAGGGTCACAATTGAATCAATATCCACTTTACAAAAAAAATTGCAAGCCTACCCACTTTACGATAGGGGATTTGCAGTCTTACCTTATATTTGTGCCACCTTTTAACTTGTACCCTATTTTTAAAATTATTGATTTGGTAGCCAGCTGATAAAAAATCCGTAATAATATGACAATTACACCCCTGACAAAAGATATAAAACCTTCATCACGCATTAATCGCGTGATTTGCAACCTCATTCGTGAAAAAAGATCTCCTCCTCTCCTCTCAGCAACTTTATCAAAAAATACGAAATTTATCTAGATTCATCTTCAGAATCACACTTGCATGAAGTTGTTTCATGTTGAAGCTAAAACTTCATGCTAATATAGCATGAAGTTGTTTCACATTGAAGCTAAAACTTCGTGCTAATACATGCTGAAGTTATATATCCTACAGTCTACAATTTTATCATAAGTTTTATCCGAAACTTCAGTCTAAAGATGCTGAAGTTATTTAGTTCATTTGCTAAAACTTCATACTAAACATGCTTAAGTTTTTTAGTTCATTTGCTAAAATTTCAGTCTAAACATGCTGAAGTTATTTAGTTCATTTGCTAAAATTTCAGATTAAACATACTTAAGTTACTTAATTCATTTGCTAAAACTTCATACTAAACATGCTTAAGTTTTTTAGTTCATTTGCTAAAACTTCAGACTAAATATGATTAAGTTTTTGTCTTGCAGTATGTAATTTTCTAATGAGTGTTTGCTAATACATGCTGAAGTTATTTAGTTCATTTTCTAAAACTTCAGACAAAATATGCTTGTCACGACCCTAAACCCGGACTCGATCGTGATGGCGCCTCTCGTGAAGACAAGGCCAGCCAACACACACCCAATTCATTTTAAGCAATTAAAATAATACAAATTAAGTATTTAACATAATAATAATCCCAAAATAAAGGTGAATAATACAATTTGCGGAAACAACACAGCCCGACATCGGGGTGTCACCAGTCACGAGCATTTACTAACCGATTAAAAATAGGAAGAGTCTACATAGTCTATTACAGAACTAAAACAAGAGAAAATAAGATAGGGGAGAAGCACTGGGTTGCGAACTCCGAGCAGCTACCTAGTGAATCTCTGAACCGCCTGAGCTAGAAGGAATCAACACTCGCTAGCGGGACCTAAAGCGCCTGAATCTGCACATAGGGTGTAGGGAGTAAAGTGAGTACTCCAACTCAGTGAGTAATAATAATATATGAAGACTAAGCGATAAGAAATCACATAAAAACACACCAACATGCTATAAGGAAGTAGTGTAAAACCAATAAAAGTAGTGAAACAGTGAAAACATATAAAGACACCTTAGTTCATAATAAGCTTCTTTAAAACACCCTTTTAACAGTTAAACAATTAAATGAAAGCAACTGGAAAAGATAAATACATAAAAATTGCCCCTCGGGCACAATACCAACAGAATCAGCTCCTCGGACAACAACATGGAACAACACCAGCCCCTCGGGCTATATCTCATATCACAATGGGTACTCGCGTTCACTGGGGTGTACAAACTCTGGGAGGGGCACCTTACGGTCCAAGCGCAATATCAAGCCATCTCGTGACATAATCACTAGGCTCTCGGCCTCATATCAAGCCAATTCATGGCGTACAATCTCAGGCCCTCGGCCTCATAATCATAAATCAGTGTATCACTGCTGCGGCGTGCAGCCCGACCCAAAGTAGTATCCTCACAATACAGGCCCTCGGCCTTACTCAGTCAGAATCTCATAAGCCACTCGGGCAACAGTAAAACATGATGCCCAACCCAAAATATCATTTAATGTGTTAAAACAGAGTAAACATGGCTGAGTTATGAAAATAGTAGAATATAGCATGACCGAGTACAATATAAAGTCAAAACAGTGAGGAAATAACAGTAAAAGTCCACTAAGGGTCCAATTAGTTGGCACGAGGCCCAAATATGACATTCCGCCCAAAACATGATAGAAAACAGTTTTCAATCAAATATGCAGTAAAACAGTCATTCGGGACGGACTAAGTCACAATCCCCAACAGTGCACGACCCCACACTCGTCATCTAGCGTGTGCGTCACCTCAATATAGCACAACGATGTGTGATCCGGGGTTTCATACCCTCAGGACAACATTTAAAATCATTACTCACCTCAATCTAATCCAAACTCTATCCCGCGACGCCTTTTCCCCTGGAATCGGCCTCAAGTCGTGTCGAATCTATCCAAAATCAGAATCATGACATCAAAATATGCTAAGGGAACGAAGCCTATGCGAAAATAATTAATTTACAACATAATCCCGTAATTAACCAAAACCCAACCCCCGAGGCACATCTCGGAATTCGATAAAATTTACATCAATAAATTCCTTATCTCCCCACGAGTTCATACATATCAAAAGTCCCAAAATCCGACCACAAATGGCCCCTCAAATCCTCAAGTCAAGGTCTTCAATACCAAACCCTAGTTTCCCAATTTTTTACCCTTAATTTCCATGATTACAGCTCTAATCCGTGAAATAATACCATATGATCGATTATTAGATTCAAAAATCTTACATCTAGACGTTATCCTTGAATCCCTCCTCAAAATCTCCCAAAAGGCCCCAAACCAACTTGAAATGGTAAAGAACAACTCAAAATCGCGAAAGAATCCTTTTATACCTTCTGGCCCAGGCATTTCGCACCCGCGGTCCAGCTACCGCTTCTGCGGTCCAAGAAGCCGCATCTCCGGTCCTCACTTAAATCCTCAATTTCTGCATCTGCGATGCACAATCCGCACATGTGCCATCGCAGGTGCGGTTCCTCAACCGATTCTGCGATTCCTACCTTCCTAGGCTCTTTCCGCATCTGCGGGGGTCGCACCTGCGGACTCCCAACCGCAAATGCGGTTGTGACAGCAGTCCTAAAACTTCAGCTGCCATTTCTAAATTCCAAACTTTCCGCCAACCATTTGAAATCACCCCGAGGCCCCCGAGACCTCAACCAAAAGCACAAACAAGTCACATACCACCATTCGAACTTATACCAATCTTCAAAATACGTCAAACAACATCGAATCAACCAAAACACATCGGATTCAAGCCTAAGGTTCCAAAATCTTCCGAATTACGCTTTTGATCAAAAGTCTACCAAACCATGTCCGAATCACTTGAAATTTTGCACACATATCCCAAATGACACAACGAAACTAGTGCAACTCCTGGAATTCCATTCCGACCCCTATATCAAAATCTCACCTATCAACCGGAAAACGCCAAAATTTCAATTTTGCCAATTCAAGCCTAAATCTACTTCGTACCTCTAAAATACATTCTGATCATGCTCCTAAGTCCCAAATTACCTCCCGAAGCTATCCGAACTATCGAAACTCACATCCGAGCCCTTTAACACATAAGTCAATATTCGGTTGACTTTTCCAACTTAAGCTTCCTCAAAAGAGACTAAGTGTCTCAAACCTTACCAAAACCTTTCTGAACCCGAGCCAACCAACCCGATCACACATAGAACCGATAACCAAAGCAATAAGAAGCAGAAATGGAGGAAACAGAGCGGTAACTTATGAAACGACCAGCTGGGTCGTTACATCCTCCCCCTCTTAAACAAACGTTCGTCCTCGAACGAGTCAAGAAACATACCTGAAGCCTCAAACAGGTGAAGATATCTACTTCGCATCTCCCACCCGGTCTCCTAGGTAGCCTCCTCCAAGGGCCGACCTCTCCACTGCACTTTCACTGAAGCTATATCCTTTGACCTCAACTTTTAAACCTGACGCTCCAAAATAGTTGTTGGCTCCACATCATTAGTCAAATCACCATCCAACTAAACCGTGCTGAAATTCAGAACTTGAGACGGATCCCCAATATACTTTCGGAGCATAGAAACATGAAATACCGGATGTACACTCATCAAGCTGGGTGGCAAAGCAAGCTCATAAGCCACCTCCCCAATCATCTGAAGCACCTCAAAAGGCCCAATGAACCGAGGACTCAATTTACCCTTCTTCCCAAATCTCATAACACCCTTCATGGGTGAAACCTTCAACAGAACCTTCTCACCAACCATGTAGGACACATCCCGAACCTTCCTGTCAGCATAACTCTTTTGTCTCGACTGCGCTATACGAAGCCTCTCCTGAATCACATTCACCTTTTCTAAAGCATTCTGTACCAAGTCTGTCCCTAATAGCCTAGCCTCACCGGCTCAAACCAACCAACTGGAGATCTACACCGCCTCCCATACAAAGCCTCATACGGAGCCATATGAATACTCGACTAGTAGCTGTTGTTATAAGCAAACTCTGCGAGCGGTAGAACCTGATCCCATGAACTTTCGAAATCAATGACGCAAGCACGCTACATGTCCTCCAATATCTGAATAGTGCGCTCGGACTGCCCGTCCGTCTGAGGGTGAAAAACAGTGCTCAACTCAACTTGAGTACCCAACTCTTGCTGCACAGACCTCCAAAACTGCGACGTAAACTGAGTGCCCCTATCTAAAATGATGGAAACTGGGACACCATGCAAATGAACAATCTCCGGGATATAGATCTCTACCAACCGCTTTGAAGAATAGGTAGTACAGTGCACGAACTTGGTAAGCCGATCCATAATCACCCAAATGGCATCGAACTTCTTCAAAGTCCGTGGAAGCCCAACTACAAAGTCCATGGTAATCTGCTCCCACTTCTACTCTAGAATATCCATCTGCTGAAGCAAGCCACCTGGTCTCTGATGCTCGTATTTCACCTGCTGACAATTGAGACACCGAGCTACAAATCCCACAATGTCCTTCTTCATTCTCCTCCACCAATAATGTTTCGCGGAACCCGAATGAATAGAATACCGCAAGCTACGGGCCTCCTCTAGAATCAACTCCCGAAGCCCATCTACATTGGGCACACATATCTGGCCCTGCATCCTCAACACCCCATCATCACCAATAGTCACATCTCTGGCATCATCGTGCTGAACTCTGTCCTTAAGGATAAGCAAATAAGGATCATCATACTGGGGCTCTCTGATGTGATCATATAAGGAAGACCGAGAAATCACACAAGCCAATACCCGACTGGGCTCCGAAATATCCAACCTCACGAACCGATTAACCTAGGCCTGAACATCAACTGCAAGAGGTCTCTCCCCAACTGGAATATATGTCAAACTCCCTATACTCACTGTCTTTCAGCTCAAAGCATCGGCCACCACATTGTCCTTCCTCGGATGGTACAAGATAGTAATATCATAATCCTTTAGCAACTCCAACTATCCGTTGCCTCAAATTGAGATCATTCTACTTGAACAAGTGTTGGAGGCTATGATGATTAGTAAACACCTCACAAGACACACCATACAAGTAATGCCTCCAAATCTTCAACAATGGCAGCCAACTCCAAATCATGAACAGGATAGTTCTTCTCATGGGGCTTCAGCTGACAAGAAGCATAAGCAATAACTCTACCATCCTGCATCAATACATACCCAATACCAACTCTCGAAGCATCACAATACACGATATAAGAACCTGAAGTTGATGGCAAAACTAACACTGGAGCTGTGGTCAAGGCTGTCTTGAGCTTTAAAAAGCTCTCCTCGCACTCATCCGTCCATACAAATGAAGCACCCTTCTGAGTCAACTTGGTCAAGGGCGATGCGATAGATGAGAATCCCTGAACAAACTGGCAGTAATAACCTGCCAAACTGAGAAAGTTGTGAATCTCTGTGGCTGAGGATGGTCTGGGCCAACTCTCAACCACCTCTGTCTTCTTTGGATCAATCTGAATACCCTCATTGGACACCATGTGCCCCAGGAAAGCCATTGAACTAAGCCAAAACTCACACTTGGAGAACTTTGCATAAAGCTTCTCCTCCCTCAACCTTTGCAACACAACTCTCAAATGCTCCAAGTGCTCATCCTAACTACGTGAGTATACCAGAATATCATCAATGAAAACTATGACAAATGAGTCGAGATAAGGCCGGAACACGTTGTTCATCAAATGCATGAACGTTGCTCGGGGCATTAGTCAGCCCAAAAGGCATCACCAAGAACTCATAATGACCATATCGGGTTCTGAAAGCCATCTTAAGAATATCCGAGTCCCTGATCTTCAACTGGTGATAACCTGAACAGAAATAAACCTTGGAGAACACCCTCGCTCCCTGAAGCTGGTCGAATAAATCATCAATGTGAGGCAAAGGATACTTGTTCTTAACTGTTACTTTGTTCAGCTGCCTATAATCAATGCACATCCTTATCGTGCTATCCTTCTTCTTCATAAATAGAACCGGCGCACCCCAATGCGACACAATAGGTCAAATGAACCCCTTATCAAGGAGTTCCTGAAGCTGCTCCTTTAACTTCTCCAACTCTGCTGGTGTCATACGATACGACGGAATAGAAATGGGATGAGTGCCCAGCACTAGATATCTGCACCGATATCCCTCGCAAAGTCTAGATACGAAAGACAACCCTTCCTAACCATACGCTGGGCCTTCAAGAATGAAATTACCCTACTAGGAACATAATCAGTCAAATCTCGCCACTCAATCCGTGGCACACTCGGCATAGCCAATGTCACTGTCTTAGCATGACAATCCAAAATAGCACGACACGGAGATAGCCAATCCATGCCCAAAATAACATCGAAATCCACCATACATAATAACAAAAGATCCCCCACCGGAGTAGACCATACACGATCGGTACACACGCTCTACAACAACAGTATCGCCCACCGGAGTAGATACATGAACAGGTGAAACAAGAGACTCACGGGGCATATCCAAATAACGAGCAAAGTATGATGACACATAAGAATAAGTGGAACCGGGATCAAATAATACAGAGGCATCTCTGTGGCAGACTGAAACAATACCTCAAATAACAGCATCGGAAGCAATAACATCGGGTCTAGCTGGAAGTGCATAGAAACGGGCCTGACCGCCACCTGATTGACCTCCCCATCTAGGGCGACCCATAGCTGACTGACCTCCACCCCTAGCTGGGTGGGTGGGTGGTAGTGAAGTAACTGGTGTTGAAGCCGATAACTGACTCCTTTGTTGAGATGAACCCGCAAGATGAGGAGGATACCGCCTCCACATATGACCCATCTCTCTACACTCATAGCAACTACCGAGTGCTGGAGACGGGACTGAAGGGAACCCTAGCACCAGAATGACTAGCAGATGCACCTGGCATAGAAGAGCCCTGAACTGATAGAGCACGGGACGAACTTTGAGCTAGAAGGGCACTAAGTGATGACTGGCCCTGATGAGAACTATGTGAACCATAACCCGACGACGCCCCACGATAACTTGGGCGAGCTACCTAAGCATTCCTGAATGGACGGCCTCTACCGTGCTGAAACTGACCTCTCGAAGGAGCACCACCATAACTACCAGATCCTCGAGGCCTCTTGGCCTCCCTCTCATCTCGCTCCTCGCGACGAACTGACTCAATCTCACGAGCAATGTCTACAACCTTTTCAAAAGTAGCACCAGACACTCTCTCCCTGGTCATGAGAATACGAAGATGATAAGTGAGGCCATCAACAAACCTCCTAATCCTCTCTCTGTTTGTCGAACCAACCAAATATCATGACGAGCTAACTTGGAGAGCCTCATATCATACTGCATCACAATTATCTCTCCCTGACGCAACCACTTGAACTGCCTTCGCAGCTCCTCTCTGCGAGACTGCGGCACATACTTCTCCAAAAAGAGAATGGAGAACTGCTGCTAGGTAAGGGGTGCTGCACCAACAGGCCTACACCTCTCATAAGCCTCCTACCAAGTGAAGGCAGCTCCAGAAAACTGAAAAGTAGTGAAAGCAACCCCGCTGATCTCCAGAATACTCGATATGCGAAGAATCTGCTGACACTTGTCCAAGAAACCCTGGGCATCCTCGTCCTCTACACCACTGAAAGTCGGAGGCTGAAGTCTACCAAACCTCTTCAACCTGCACTGCTCGTCCTCTGGCATGGCATGAGCTACATAGTCCTAAGCAGCTGCAACCGACTGGACTGGATGTGCCCCAGGTGTCTGAAGTCCCTGCACGACCTACTCAGGTGTGCGAGCGACGGGACTTTGAGTGCCTCCCCCGGCCTGAGAAGTAGTTGCGGCTATAGAAATTGAAACCGCCTGAGCTAGGCCAGTGCATACTGATAGAATCTAAGCCAAGGCCTCCTGAAGACCTGGAATCACAATGGGCACAGCTGGTACCTGAGCTGGTGCTACTGGAGCATCCGCAACTGGGACCTGATCCTGAATTGGGGCGGCTGGTAGATCTGTAAGTGTTGCCCTAGCTGTTATGTGGGCCATACCCCTGCCCATACCGCGACCACGATCGCATCTTCGACCTCTAGTGGTCGTAGCTAGTGGTACTGGTGGTCGTCCATCCTGATCGGTAGTGCGTGTCCTCACCATCTGTGAGAGAATAGAATAACAGAAGTTTAGTACTCGGATCAACAGATTCACACGACAAGAATTTCAAGAATATGAAGTTTTTTCTAAAGGTTCTGCAGCCTCTCGAGGATAAATACAGACATCTCCGTACCGATCCACGAGACTCTACTAAACCTGCTCATGACTCATGAGACCTATGTAACCTAGGCTCTGATACCAACTTATCACGACCTAAAACTCGAACCCAGTCGTGATGGCGCCTCTCGTGAAGACAAGGTCAGTCGACACACACCCAATTCGTTTAAATCAATTAAAATAATACAAATTAAGTCTTTAACATAATAATAATCCTAAAATAAAGGTGAATAATACAATTTGCGAAAACAACACAGCCTGACATCGGGGTGTCACCAGTCATGAGCATCTATTAACCGATTAAAAACAAGAAGAGTCTACATAGTCTATTACAGAACTAAAACAAGAGAAAATAAGATAGGGGGAAAAGCATTGGGATGCGGACGCCGAGCAACTACCTAGTGAATTTCCGGATCGCCTGAGCTGGAAGGAATCAACGCTCGCTAGCGGGACCTGAAGCGCCTGAATCTGCACACAAAGTGCATGGAGTAAAGTGAGTACTCCAACACAGTGAGTAATAATAATAAATGAAAACTGAACGATAAGAAATCACATAAAAGCACACCAACATGCTATATAGAAGCAGTGTAAAACCAATAAAAGCAGTGAAATAGTGAAAACATAACAAGACACCTTAGTTCAGAATAAGCTTCTTTAAAACACCATTTTAACAGTTAAACAATTAAATGAAAAGCAGCTGGAAAAGATAAACACATAAAAACCGCCCCTCAGGCACAATACCAATAGAATTAGCCCCTCGGGCAACAACATGGAACAACACTAGCCCCTCGGGCTATATCTCATATCACAATGGGTACCCGCACTCACTGGGGGTGTACAGACTCCGGGAGGGGTCCCTTACGGCCCAAGCGCAATATCAAGCCATCTCTTGGCATAATCACTAGGCTTTCGGCCTCATATCAAGCCACCTCGTGGCATACAATCTCAGTCCCTCGGCCTTATAATCATAAATTAGTGTATCCTGCTACGGCGTGCAACCCGACCCAAAAGTATCCTTACAATACAGGCCCTCGGCCTTACTCAGTCAGAATCTCATAAGCCACTCAGGCAACAGTAAAACATGATGCTCAGCCCAAAATATCATTTAAAAAATCATTTAATGTGTTAAAACAGAGTAAACATGGTTGAGTTATGAAAACAGTAGAATATAGCATGACTGAGTACAAGTATAAAGTCAAAATAATGAGGAAATAACAGTAAAAAACCCCTAAGGGTCCAAATAGTTGGCACGAGGCCCAAATATGGCATTCCACCCAAAACATGATGATAGCAAACAGTTTTCAATCAAATACGCGGTAAAACAGTCATTCGGGATGGACTAAGTCACAATCCCCAACTGCGTATGACCTCACGCTCGTCATCTAGCGTGTGCGTCACCTCAATATAGCACAACGATGTGTGATCCGGGGTTTCATACCCTCAGGACAACATTTAAAATTATTACTCACCTCAATTCGGTCAAAACTCTAGCCCGCGATGCCTTTGCCCCTCAAATCGGCCTCAACTCGCGTCAAATCTATCCAAAATCAAATCACGACGTCAAAATATGCTAAGGGAACGAAGCCCGTGCGAAAATAATCAATTTACAACATAATCCCGAAATTAACCAAAACCCGACCCCGAGCCCACATCTCAGAATTCAATAAAATTTACATCAATAGATTCCTTATCTTTCCACGAGTTCATACATATCAAAAGTCCCAAAATCCGACAACAAATGGCCCCTCAAATCCTCAAGTCAAGGTCTCCAATACCAAGCCCTAGTTTCCCAATTTTTTACCCTTAATTTCCATAATTACACCTCTAATCCGTGAAATAATACCATAGGATCTATTATTAGATTCAAAAACCTTACCTCCAAACGTTATCCCTTGAATCCTTCTTCAAAATCTCCCAAAAAACTCCAAAACCAACTTGAAATGGTGAAGAACAACTCAAAAATCATGAAGGAATCCTTTTATACCTTCTGGCCCAGGCATTTTGCACCTGCAGTCCAGCTACCGCTTCTGCGGTCCTCACTTAAATCCTCAATTTCCGCATGTGCGATGCACAATCCGCACCTGCGCCATCGCAGGTGCGGTTCCTCAACCGTTTCTGCGGTTTCTTCCTTCCTAGGCTCTTTCCGCTTCTACGACTGGTTTTCCGCATCCGCGGGGGTCGCACCTGCGGCCTCCCAACCGCAGATGCGGTTATGACAACAATCCTAAAACTTCAGCTGCCATTTCCAAATTCTAAACTTTCCGCCAACCATCCGAAATCACCCCGAGGCCCCCGGGACCTCAACCAAAAGCACAAACAAGTCACATACCACCATTTAAACTTATACCAATCTTCAAAACACCTCAAATAATATCGAATCAACCAAAACACGTCGGATTCAAGCCTAAGGTTCCAAAATCTTCCGAATTACGCTTTTGATAAAAAAGTCTACCAAACCAAGTCCGAATGACCTGACATTTTGCACACATATCCCAAATGACACAACGGAACTACTGCAACTCCCAGAATTCCATTCCGACCCCTATATCAAAATTTCACATATCAACCGGAAAATGCCAAAATTCCAATTTCGCCAATTCAAGCCTAAATCTACTCTGTACCTCCAAAATATATTCCGATCACGCTCCTAAGTCCCAAATCACCTCTCGAAGTTATCCAAACCATCAAAACTCACATCCGAGCCCTTTAACACATAAGTCAACATCCAGTTGACTTTTCCAACTTAAGCTTCCTCAAAAGAGACTAGGTGTCTCAAACCTTACCAAACCTTTTCGAACCCGAGCCAACCAACCCGATCACACATAGAACCGATAACAAAGCAATAAGAAGCATAAATGGGGGAAACAAAGCGATAACTCATGAAACGACCGGCCGGGTCGTTACAATGTTGAAGCTATTTAGTTCATTTGCTAAAACTTCAGACTAAACATGTTTAAGATTTTTAGTTTATTTGCTAAAATTTCAGACTAAACATGCTTAATTTTGTCTTGTAGTATGTAATTTTCTAAAGAATTTTTGCTAATACATGCTGAAGTTATCTAGTTCATTTGCTAAAACATCATACCAAAACATGCTGAAGTTTTGTAACGCAATCTACAGTTTTGTCCTGAGTTTTATCCGAAACTTCAGTCTAAACAAGCTGAAGTTTTTTTTAGTTCATTGCTAAAACTTCAGCCTAAATATGCTTAAGTTTTTGTGCAGTAGTTTGTCAATAGTCTTTTATTAAAGATGGAAAAATCGTCTTTTTAAAACGCATTTAACAAAAAAATGGGTACGGATGCAAACAGAGAAACAAAACGGGTATAAGTTAAAAGGGGGCGACCAAATAGGGCGCCCCATAGAATTTTTACATTTACGATCAACTTCAGACTTATCGGGTCTGAAGATAAAAAAAAATTAGTCTGAAGTAAAAGAATTGCACTTAAGGACAAATAGGTCTAATGTGCAATGATCACGCCCAACTCTAGTCCTAAAAAGGATAAGCGGTCGCTGCAAATATAATCCGGTCTAAAAGTCCAGAGTCGAATCCCACAGAGAACTAAGGCTTAGCTACAGTTGTTCAATGTTGCTAAGAAACACAAGTCCAAACTATTTCCTAATTACAAAGATTATAATGTTTTATTTTATCTAATTAACTAACAAATACTAGAAAACGGTAAAATTATCAACTAACGAAACAAAGAGTTGGAGACTAAATTAAGGAGGTCTATAGTATGATTTTCCCAAGTGTCGGAATCGTTCCAGCTATGTTCCCTACAATTTTGCTGATGTATTCTCTACTGATCATGAGCATTTTAGGTGTCGTAATTCTCTCTCGAGTAACTACAATAATTTACTAGACATATTCTCTCGAACTACACTAGTTGGCTTTATCTAACCGCTCATTGTGACCACTCAAGGCTTTGTTATTTCTAAACCTACCTTTAAACCCGCTGTATTTATTTCTCACATACGTTAGGAGTGAAGTTATTCAACAAACACCTAAATATGTATCCTTTCTCAAGCAACACATAATAAATAGGCACAGTCAATCGATGGTCATTTAATCAATATCAATAAACACGTAGTTGAACAAGTAGAGAAATCCAACGACTCAATTATATAAAAACATAACAAGAATTTATCCCACAAAAGGTTCTATCAAAACCCTAGATAACAAATTAGCTATTCATAATAGTATGTAAAACTATAATACTAAAAGTCATAACCAACAATGAAAAGTAGGAAGAGGAAGGAAAAACTCATAGAAGAATTCTCCGCCTTGCTCCTATTGTATCTCTGCCTCCTTAGGTCGAATCTGTGTCAATAATTTGTCCAACCTTCCTCAAAATACCATTTTTTCATGTATATATACCAAGTAGGGTCGGGCCTAAACAATTATACCTTCTCCTACGCGAAAAAGGACATTTTTTCAGGTCTGGACGCTTGCCGTCGCGGTCCGGGCGCGGTATCCGCGTCCAGGTCTGCTGTCGCGATTTTGACCGCATTTTTCACCCCTTCCGTCTGAAATTTGGAAAAAAATAAAATAGGAAAATTGTAGACCTTTGAGTTAGATTTCCAACTATATATTGTGGAGCCCAAATGGAGTTCCGAGAGAAAAGTTATATACATTTTACTAGACAGTATGCAATATGCTTACTCGATTCTTCATTTCGTTGCTCTATCATCTGTTGATCCCCGAATATGATCCCGGCTTAATTCCATGGGTTTTTACTCAGACTTCAAAGCTTCAAATCACTTGAATTCATTCCATAACATTTACATAGCTCGGAATCACTCCTACAAGGTATAAAACACACAATTAGTGCAAAACACTAGCGATTAAAGCGCAAACTCAACTAAAGTGCAGTAAATTAGAGTGTAATAATCGATTAAAATACGTAATTATAGCCTATCATCATGCAACCAATGATTTCATGCTTAAGGCCAATAAGTTAATATTCTAATTTATAATATAGTATCCAAACCAAATATGCCACAATATAGTTTTCAAACTAACCATACCACAATATTCTAATTTGGAATGCAGTATCCAAATCAAACATATTCCGGAATTCTAATTTGGAATATAGTATTCAAACTAAACATACCACAATATTCTAAGTTGGAATCCAATATCCAAACCAAATATAGCATAATATTTTAATTTGGAATACATGTCACGACCCCAAATACCGGTTGTGATGACGCATATCACATTACTAGGCAAGCCGGATCAACTAGCAAACCACAACCCATTTTCATTCTTAATACATCATTTGCTAACACGGTTTAATTACCAATTATCATAATAAGTGTTTAAGTCAGCAAGTTAGATATGCGGAAGTCAACAAGACATAAAAACTACAAAGCCCACACTGATCTGGTGTCACAAGTCTAGAGCTCTAATACAAGTCTGAACAACCTACTACATAGATAGTCTAGGAATGCGAAAAAGTAATAAGATAGAAGGGAGAAATTAGGGTTGCGGACGCCATGTAGATACCTCGAAATCCCCGGCAAATGCTGAACGACTGAAAAGCTCTCACTCGGCCTCTGGGGCACCTGGATCTGCACACAAGATGCAGGGAATAATATGAGTACTCCGACCTAGTGAGTAATAAATATAAATAATGACTGAAAGTAAGAAAACTTATATACACAAGGTATTCTATAATGAAGCATCTAAATAAGTAATTTGTAAGCAGTAAACCAATGAAAAGTAGAATAAAATACTTCTACAATAAATAAACAGGTAATTGATAGACAATTAAGATAAAGTAAACACATAGAAGTTCGCCTCTCGGGCACAGTATCAATAATTTCCGTCCCTCGGGCTCACTCTCACATCACAATGGGTACCCGCACTCACTGGAGGTGTGCAGATTCCGGAGGGGCCCCTTACGGCCTAAGCGCAATATCAAGCCATCTCGTGGCATCAAATCTAGCCCCTTGGCCTCATATCAATCAAGCCACCTCGTGGCGAATATATGTATCTCAGGCCCTCGGCCTCATATCAGTATCAATGTTCCTCACAATATAGGCCCCCGGCCTTACTCAGTCCAAAAAATATCACAAGCCCCTCGGGCAATAGTAAAATAGTGTTTTCAGCCCAAACATCATTTAAAATATCATTTAAGTCTTGAAAACTGAGAAAACATGGCTGAATAGTAAAAATAATGGGAAAATATCATGATTGAGTTCAAGTAACAAGTCCAAACAGTGAGAAAATATCAATAAATAGCCCTGAAGGGTAGTTGGCACTAGGCCCAAATATGGCATTCAGCCCAAATAATGATGACAACACACAGTTTACAATCAAATACGTGGTAAATCATCAATCGGGATGGACCAAGCCACAATCCCCAATAGTATACGACCCCACGCTCATCATCAAGTATGTGTCTCACCTCAATATAGCACTACAATGTGCAAATCCGGGGTTTCAAACCCTTAGGACATCATTTACAATCATTACTCACCTCGAACCGGCTAACTCTCTAGCTCGCGACGCCTTTGCCCCTCGAATCGGCCTCCACTTGCGTCGAATCTATCCAAAATCAGAACGAATACGTCATAATATGCTAAGGGAACAAAGCCCAAGCGAATACAATCGAAAAATACCAGAAATCCCGAAATTAGCAAAACCCGAGCCCCAAGCCCACTTCTCGAAACTCAGAAATTTTTACATCATTAGATTCCTCGTCTCCCCACGAGTTCATACATATCAAAAACACAAGTATCGGAGTTCAAATACCCCTCAAATCCTCAATTTAAGCCCTCTTAAACTCAAGCCCTAAACCTCCATTTTTAGTCCTTTAATTCCTTAAATTTCAGTCCTAATCCATGAAATATTACCATAGAATTGTGTTTTAGGTCCAAAATCCTTACCTCAACGAAGTCTCTTTGATTTCTCTCTTTAAAATCGCTCAAAGCTTCCAATTCCGAGTTCAAAAATGGTTAAACCCTTCAAAAATTGCGAAGGATGAAATATATACCTTCTGCCTAGGCCTTTCCGTATCTGCGGTCCAAAACCCGCTTCTGAGGTTCCGCATATGCGGTCAAAACAACCGCTTCTGCGTTCCCTCACTTAATAGCCAGAATCGCATCTGCGATAGAAATTCCGCATCTGTGGCTTCGCAGATGCGACCACCTTGACCGCTTCTGCGGAAACTGCTCGCCAAACTAACTTTCGCATCTGTGGCCTCCTCCCTCGCACGTGTGGTACCGCACCTACGGTCCCTAAACCGCAGGTGCGAAAAAACCAGAAGCAACAATTTTTTTTAAAATCTCTCAAGTCCCAAATCTTTCCGTTAACCATCCGAAATCACCCCGAGGCCCCAAGGACCTCGACCAAAAGTTCAAACATGACCCAATATCTTATTCAAACTTGTCCCAATCATCAAATCACCTCAAACAATATCAAATCTACCAAATCACATCGGATTCAAGCCTAAGTTTCTAAAATCTTCCGAAATACGCTTTCGATCAAAAACCTAACCAAACCAAGTCCGAATGACCTGAAATTTTGCACACACATCTCAAGTGACACAACAAAGCTACTATAACTCTCAGAATTCTATTCTGACCCCTATATCAAAATCTCATCTATCAACCGGAAATCGCCAAAATATCAACTTCGTCAATTCAAGCCTAATTCTACTCCGAACCTCCAAAACCAATTCCGATCACGCTCCTAAGCCATAAATCACCTCCCGAAGCTAACTGAACCATCGGAACTCACATCCGAGCTCTCTAACACATAAGTCAGCATCCGGTTGACTTTTTCAACTTAAACCTTCTTAAAAGAGACTAAGTGTCTCATTTCTTACCAAATCCTCTCCGAACTCAAACTGATCAACCCGATCACATAAAACACGGATAACGAAGCATAAAGAAGCAGAAATGGGGGAAATGGAGCGGTAACTCATGAGACGACTAGCCGGGTTGTCACATCCTCCCCAACTTAAACAAACATTCGTCCTTGAACGAGTCAAGAAACATACCTGAAGCCTCAAATAGGTGAGGATATCTACTCCGCATCTCCCGCTCGGTCTCCCAGGTAGCCTCCTCCACGGGCCGACCTCTCCACTGCACTTTCACTGAGGCTATATCCTTTAACCTCAACTTCCGAACCTGACAACTCAAAATAGCTACTGGCTCCATATCAAAGGTCAAATCATCATCCAACTGAACCGTGCTGAAGTCCAAAACATGAGACGGATCTCCAATATACTTCCGGATCATAGAAACATGAAATATCGGATGCATACTTGACAAGCTGGGTGGCAAAGCAAGCTCATAAGCCACCTCCCCAATCCTCCGAAGCACCTCAAAAGGCCCAATGAACTGAGGACTCAATTCCCTTTCTTCCCAAATCTCATAACACCCTTCATGGGTGAAAACTTCAACAGAACCTTCTTGCTAACCATGTAGGACACATCTCGAACCTTCCTATCAGCATAACTCTTTTGCCTCGACTGCGCCGTATGAAGCTTCTCCTAAATCACCTTCACCTTCTCCAAAGCATCCTATACCAAATCAATCCCCAATAGCCTAGCCTTGCCGGTCTCAAATCAACCGACTGGAGATCTACACCGCCTCCCATACAAAGCCTCATATGGGGTCATCTGAATACTCGACTGGTAACTGTTGTTGTAGGAAAACTCTGTAAGCAGTAGAAACTCATCCCATAATCCTCCAAAATCGATTATACAAGCAAGCAACATGTCCTCTAATATCTGAATAGTATGCTCGGACTTCCCGTCCGTCTGAGGATGAAAAGCTGTGCTCAACTCCACCTAAATACCCAATTCTCTCTGTACGACTCTCTAAAACTGCAAAGTAAACTGAGTACCTCTATCTGAAATGATGGAAACCGGAACACCATGCAACTGAACAATTTCCCGGATATAAATCCCTGCCAACCGCTCTGAAGAATAGGTAGTACACATAGGAATAAAGTGCGCAGACTTGGTCAGCCGATCCACAATCACCCAAATAGCATCGAACTTCTTCAAAGTCCGTGGGAGCTTAACAACAAAGTCCATAGTGACCATTTCCCACTTCCAATTAGGAATAACCATCTACTGAAGCAAGCCACCCGGTCTCTAATGCTCATATTTCACCTGCTGACAATTGAGACACCGAGCTACAAATCCCATAATATCTTTCTTCATTCTTCTCCACCAATAGTGCTACCTCAAATCCTGATACATCTTCGCGGCACCCGGATGGATGGAATACTGCGAGCTATGGGCCTCCTCCAGAATCAACTCCCGAAGCCCATCCACATTGGGCACACAAATCCGGCCCTGCATCCTCAACACCCCATCATCACCAATGGTCATATCTCTGGCATCATCATGCTGAACTCTGTCCCTAAGAACAAGCAAATGCGGATCATCATACTGGCACTCTCTGATGCGATCATATAAGGAAGACCGAGAAACCACACAAGCCAATACCCGGTTGGGCTCCGAAATATCTTCCCTCACAAACCGATTGGCCAAGGCCTGAACATCAACTGCAAGAGGTCTCTCCCTAACTGGAATATATGCTAAACTCCTCATACTCACTGCCTTTCGGCTCAAAGCATCGGCCACCACGTTGGCCTTTCCCGGATGATACAATATAGTGATATCATAATCCTTAAGCAACTCCAACTATCTCCGCTGCCTCAAATTAAGATCCTTTTGCTTGAACAAGTGTTGGAGGCTATGATGATCAGTAAACACCTCACAAGACACACCATACAAGTAATGCCTCCAAATCTTCAATACGTGAACTATGGCAGGCAACTCTAAATCATGAACGAGGTAGTTCTTCTCATGAGGATTCAACTGACGAGAAGCATAAGCAATAACTCTACCCGCTTGCATCAAAACACAACTAATCCCAACTCTCGAAGCATCACAATACACAATATATGAACCTGAAGCTGATGGCAAAACTAATACTGGAGCTGTGGTCAAAGCTGTCTTGAGCTTTTGAAAGCTCTCCTTACACTCGTCCGACCATGCAAATAAAACACCCTTTTGAGTCAACTTGGTCAAGGGCAATGCGATGGATGAGAATCCCTGAAACAACCGGCGATAATGGCCTGCCAAACTAAGAAAACTACGAATCTCTGAGGCTGAGGACGGTCTAAGCCAACTCTGAACCGCCTCTATCTTCTTCGGATCAACCTGAATACCCTCGCTGGACACCATGTGCCCCAAGAAAGCCACTGAACTAAGCCAAAACTCACACTTGGAGAACTTTGCATAAAGCTTCTCCTCCCTCAATCTCTGCAGCACAACTCTCAAATGCTCCGCGTGCTCCTCTTGACTACGCGAGTACACCATAATATCATCAATGAAGACGATCACAAACGAATCAAGATAAGGCTGAAACACACTGTTCATCAGATGCATGAACGTTGCTGGGGTATTGTTTAGCCCAAAAGACATCACCAAGTACTCATAATGACCATATCTGGTCCTGAATGCTGTCTTAAGAATATCCGAATCCCTGATCTTCAACTGGTGATAACCCGAACGGAGATCAATCTTGGAGAACACTCTCGCTCCCTAAAGTTGGTCAAATAAATCATCAATGCGAGGCAAAGGATACTTGTTCTTAATTGTTACCTTGTTCAATTGCCTATAATCAATGCACATTCTCATCGTGCCATCCTTCTTCTTTACAAACAGAACCGACGCACCCCAAGGTGACACACTAGGCCGAATGAACCCCTTATCTAGGAGCTCCTAAAGCTGTTCCTTCAACTCCCCTGGTGCCATACAATACGGCGGAATAGAAATGGTCTGAGTTCCCGGCACCAAGTCAATACCAAAATTAATATCCCTATCTGGTGGCATGCCCGACAGGTCTGTAGGAAACACATCGGGAAAATCCCTCACAACTGGGACAGAATCAATACTAAGAGTCTCAGCTCCGACATCGCTCACAAACGCTAGATATGAAAGGCAACCCTTCCCAACCATACGTTGGGCCTTCAAGAAAGAGATCACTCTACTAGGAACATAATCAGTCACACCACGCCACTCGATCTACGGCACACCCGGCATAGCCAAAGTGACTATCTTAGCATGACAGTCCAGAATAACACGACACAGAGATAACCAATCCATGCCTAAAATGACATCAAAATCCACCATGCTCATAGATTCACTTGGGTCTCCAGACCCCTAATAGTCACCATACATGACCGGTACACATGGTCTACAACAATAGTATCGCCCACCGGGGTAGATATATGAACAGGTAAAGCAAGAAACTCTTGGGGAATACCCAAATAATGATCAAAATACGAGAACACATAAGAAAGGGTGGAACCAGGATCAAATAATACAGAGGCATCTCTGTGGCAAATTGAAACAATACCTGTAATGACAATGTCTAAAGTAATAGCATCTGGTCTACTTGGGATAGCATAGAAACGAGCCTGGCCACCGCCTGATCGACCTCCCTCTGGGGTGACCCTTGGCTGCCTGACCTCTACCCTAGCTAGCTGGGCGGGTGATGAAGTAACTGGAGCAGAAGTCGAGGGCTGACCCCTCTGCTGAGATGAACTATCAACCCGACGAGGACACTGCCTCCACATGTGGCCCATCTCGCCACACTCATAACAACTCCCAGGTACTGGAGAAGGGGACTGAAGGGAACCCTCGCACCGGAGTGACTAGCAGATGCACTCGGCATAGAAGAACCCTGAACCGATGAAGTACGATATGAACTCTGGGCTGGAAGGGCACTGAGTGATGACTGGCCCTACTGGGACCCATGATAACCATGACCTGAAGATACCCCGCGATACTGTGGGCGGGCTAACTGAGCAGGCCTGAAAGAACAGCCTCTACCATGCTGAAACTCGCCCCTCGAAGGAGCACCACTATAGCTGCCAGATCCTCGAGGCTCTTGGCCTCCCTCTCCTCTTGCTTCTAACGGCGAACAATCTCAATCTCACGAGCGATATCAACCACCTCCTCGAAGGTGGCACCTGTCACCCTCTCTTTAGTCATAAGAATATGGAGCTGGTAAGTAAGGCCATCAACGAATCTCCTGATCCTCTCTCGATCCGTCGAAACCAACCAGATGGCATGACGAGCCAACTCAGAAAACCTCCTCTCATATTGGGACACGGTCATCTCCCCTTGACGCAGCCACTCAAACTGCTTACGTAGCTTCTCTATGCGAGACTGCGGCACATACTTCTCCAGGAAGAGGACAGAAAAATGCTGCCACGTTAGGGGTGCTACAACAACAGGCCTACGCCTTTCAAAATCCTCCCACCAAGTGAAGGCAGCCCCGAGAACTGAAAGGTGGTAAATGCCACACCGCTAGACTCAAGAATCCCTGCTGTTCGAAGCATCCGCTGGCACTTATCCAAGAAACCTTGGGCATCCTCGCCCTTTGCTCTGCTAAATGTTGGAGGCTAGAGTCTACCAAACCTCTCAAGTCGATGCTGCTCATCATCCGGCATAACTGGTACTGCAAACTCCCGAGCTGGTGTAACCGGCTAGGCTGGAGGTGTCCCGACGTCTGAAGTCCCTGCACTAACTGCTTAGGTGTGCGAGAAGCGGGGGTGTGATTGCCTCCCCTGGCCTGTGAAGTAGCTGCTACTGTAGTGGCTGAAACTGCTTGAGCCAGGCCTGTCCAAACTAATAAGATCTGTGCCAAGGCCTCCTGAAGACCCGGAATCACGATGGGCACAACTGGTGTCTGAACTGGTGTTGCCGGAGCATCCATAGCTGGAGCCTGATCTTGAGCTAGGGAAACAGGTGGGTCTACAGGTGCTGCCCTCGCTACTCTGCCTCTGCCACGACCATGACCGCGCCCACAGCCTCTGGTGGCATCCGCTGGTGGTACTGGTGGTCGTTGTCACACCTCCTTTTTACCGCTCCCGCGGGGCGCGTGGGGAGTTTTCTCCAATTAAAGGACAGTCGAAACGGGATTTGTTTGTTTGTTTCAGAGTCGTCACCTGGGAATTTTAAGGCGTCCCAAGTCACCGGTTTTAATCCCTGAATCGAGGAGAATATGACTCTGTTTATTATTCTGCGAACCAGAAATCCTGAGTAAGGAATTCTGTTAATCCGGAAGAAGGTGTTAGGCATTTCCGAATTCCGTGGTTCTAGCACGGTCGCTCAACTGCTTTCATTTTTGGCTTAATTATCTTGATTTTTACTAAATACGTTTTTATTGCATGATTTTTACTACCGCTTTTTACTTATTGTTTACAATTATATGGACGAATTACGCGTACGTATATTCGTATTATATATTTTTTATAAGTACCAGGGATTGTGCCACGCGTACGTGTACACAATAAAATTGTCCATGTTATATAAAAAATATATATTCGAAAATTAAAAAAAATTCGGAACATCATCATCCTTTTATTTGGACAATGAACTACACATCTCGGCTTATATGAAATTATTTTGACATCCGCGGAGAAATCCTTTAAAATATTCGCTCGAAATTGTGCGTACGCATAATCCGAATTTGCTTTTAAATATAATCAGGGTACGCGAACGTATCCCTAATTGCGCAAAATATTGTAATGGTATTATGGAATTTCCACAAATTGTTTATTATATCACGAGAAATCTCCATTTAAGATACCCTTTAATTTTTGAAAAAGAATCCACAATTTATTAAATGCTGCCCGTCGATTAGAATTTCCGCGTATAATTTATGTTCATCCAAGGCTATTCAAATTCAAAATAAAGAATAAGAATATGATTAATACTATTCTTCACAAATACAACATATATACATATACCAAAGAATGAGGGACATATGAAACTCACAAAATGATTTATGAAGGGAAGAAATATTTTTGAACAATTTTTATTTATTTCTTATTTAGTGCAAATTCTATTTCTACTTACCATTGATATAAGTATTGCAATTTATGCTTGTACACCTCATTTTATTCTCATATACTTGCTTTTGATCTAATTGGCCTAATTGTTTGGTTAATTTATTTATGAGGGTGAATAAGGCATCAAGTTGATAAGAAAAGAATTATTATACAAATTGATTGACAACATTGCCTTACATGCAACGTATTTGTATGTCTTGAAACATTCATAGCATTTTAACATCATAATGAGCCATAACAACTCAACTCACCATCCACTAATGGTTCTATAGATACCTGTTATCATACCACATAAGAACGTACAACTTATATCATTCCATCCATAACTAAATCAAGTATCAGAATAAACTAGCAATATGGTTTTGACATTTTCACTCTATTCTAACAACGCCACAAGGCCTAGTTAATGGCCAATCTTTATGTCATGTTTCCTACCTTGACAGTTCAAATATGACTAAACTAATGAGATGAAGGGCTAACATTATTACAAAGCTTTATACGAACTTTCAAAGTAAGACAATTAGCTCATAGCTATCAAATTGAATTCACTACTAATTAACTAACATGAAACAAAATGAAATTTAAACTGATGAACTTGGACAAATGGAAAACAGAATTTCAATTCAAGCTTCATTGATTAGTCATGTTGAATCTCTTTCCAACTTAAAATTTAAAAGACATGTACCTGAAAATGAAGGTAGAATGAGTAAATTTCAGCAGTAGCAGCAGTAACAAAATCAGCAGAATAGCAGTCTTTCCACAGACTTGAGTAATAATGAGACCCGAGAAACCCAGATGCACAATAACGGTATTTTTAAAAGAAAAAACTTCAGATTTTAACTGAACTATGGATTCAAATAAATCCGAACAGATTCAATAAAGGGACAATATTTCAGATTTCAGTTTCTTTTCTGTTTCAAATTCCTGTTTTTTGATTTTTCTGTTTCTGATTTTTTCTGTTTCTTCTTTCTCTTCAAATCTGATTTTTTTCTTCTCAGATTTCTGTTTCTCTCAAATGTATATGTATTTCTATGTGTATTTTCTATGCTTTGGAAATCAGCCTCTCCTTTCTTTCTTTTTCTTTCTTCTCTTTTCTTTCTTTTTCTCTGATTTTTTTTCTGTATGAAAAGCTCTAAATCAGATTTTTTCACCTCTTCTCCTAAATCAGATTTTTCTTCTTCCAAAATCTGCCCTCTAAAGTCTGTCCAGCTCCCTGTATTTATACAGGGCTGGTCCTATACAATTTAGTGCTGGATGGACCCTTTTCTCCTTTAAAAATCAGAAAGTTTTTCCATTAAAACTACTTTTGAATAATTTAAAACTAAGTGCTAATTATCCTATTTTTTCAGCAGCCCCATTACTCTTTGTTTCCCATTATCACTTTAAATAATAGCCACTAACTTTTCACTTTCAGCACATTGCTATTAACATATTATCCTCATTGTTTTGTCTCAAAAATGTCCCAGAAATCCTACTGTGATCACTATTATTACTGCCTTAAATGCAAAATTATAACAGAATTTACAAAACAGATTTAAGAATCTGTTCAAACTTAATTATCAACCTGATTTAAAACAGCTATAACCAATTCTCTTAAGTTTGGATTGAATCCTAAGAATGTAAACCTTCTATCACAATTACATCTAACCAACATTTGTAAACTTGAATTCAAACTTGACAATATTACACTGAGTTCAGCATAATAATTCAAACTGAACTTCAAATTGAACTAAGATCAAACATACACAGGAGCATTGTCAATATACTGACAATGCCCTGTTCAGAAAACAACATATACAACATACATTTGAATTCACTGATTCACAAACAAACATGATTTAATTGACGAGTATTAATCAGTTGACTATTTACAACATTTGTCAATAATTAGTCTAAAACAATAGAAGCAGACTGTTTCAGTCAGCATTTTCAGAAATGAAAATTCGTAATATAACTAATCGACGAACTTAATCGAGTCGATTACACACATTGTAAACAATCACAATTAACAGAAACAATTCACATTTGGAATCAAGTAGACGGGTAGGGGACAGTATAACAAAATTGACTAGAAGATTATATAAAAAATCAAACAAACTAATGAACGAACATAGAATACACGTAGAATACACATAAGAAACAGAAAATTACCTCTGAACCTTCAATTCATCCGGACTCAACTCAACTTGGATTCGGACATTTTTGAGGCTGAACAGACTTTACTCGAAGTATTCTCAGTTGAGAATACCTCGATTAAAGTCTCTTAGACCTCAGTCCTTCACTCGAATCGGAAAAATTCCAAGATTGGAAAATTTTTAGGGTTTCAAATTCCTGGATCTTAAATCCGAACATTTTTGGGCAGATTCGAAGGGAACCAAAGATGAAACAAGGGTGAGGGAGGCCTAGGGGTCATTTGGTGTTAGTTTGAGGTAGGTTGGGATAGGTTCAGGTTTTACTCGAATCTTCAAATGAAGATTCGAGCAGTTCTAGTAGGATTCGAGCCATGCAACTAACAGATCCGTGATGAGGGTATCTAGGGGAAGTTGTGGTGTTATTTTGGAAGCCATCGGAGAAGGTAAGGTTTTCAGGCCAACCTTCGATTTAAGATTCGAAGAGTTGGGACCTGATTCGAAGGAAACCAATGTTAGATTTGTGTAGAGGATGTTCAGGGGATTCTAGGGTGTTATTTTGGTGACCGGCGGCGTTGATGCCGCCGGGTTTCAGGCGGTGGGATCTTAGGGCGGCTAGGGTTAGGGGGAGGGTCTGAGGAAGATGATGAACAGTGAGAGGAGGGGGGTGTTCAGTTAGGGGCCGGGGTAGGGGCTTGGGACTTATATAGGGGTGGGGTGGATTGATACTATCCGTTAGATTAGATAGAATGAAGGGCCAGGATCAATTCATTAAACCAAACGATGTCGTTTGGTTTAATGCCAAGGTCGGCTGAGTCGGGTCACTGGATCGGGTTACGGGTTACGGGTAAAGGGGGTGAGATCTTGACCGTTGGTTGGATTTGATCCAACGGTCCCTGATACACCACAATCAAACGATGTCGTTTTGACTCGTTTGATTTGGACCGGATGCCTGGGTTGTTTGGATTGGGCTGTGGGGGGGGGGGGGTAGATTGATTTGGGCCTGGATTTTAATCCAGGTCCAATTTTTACAACTTGTATGTATTTTTATTTTCTAATTTCATTATTAATTAATAAAATCCTAATCAAAAATTATAAAAACAAAATTATCATTACAATAATATTAACTATCTTTTAATAACCATTAACGCGTAGATGAAACATTAATCACACAGTGGAATAGAACAAAAATGCATATTTTGGTGATTTTATTTAAATTATCTTTCAAATACATAATTAAATCCTATATGCATGCAACATGTATTTTATTTTAATTTTCATTTTATTATGACAAAGTAAACACTTACGGACATAACACAAATATTTAACACCACGCAAATTCAAAAATTATACAGTAAAAGAAATTTATTTTATTTTTTTGATTTATTTTGGAGAAATTTTTCGTAAGGCAAAAATCACGTGCTCACAGCTGCCCCTCTTTGTGCGGAAACTCGAAGAGTTTTCGTGCAAAGATAAAGTGAGCGGATACGAGCGATTTTTGCCCGTTCGAATATTCCGTGGGAAGCATTTTTTAGAAATATTTGACCGAACCTCTGCTTCAAAGGTTTCCTACATATCCTTGGCTATAAAGGAATCAGGTCAATGTAGTTCGGGAATTTTGGGTAGCTGGGACTACCGTGGGACTGTGATGTTACTGCTGCTTCGTGCTGTTTTTACTGCTTGCTGACCTCCTTATTACACCTTACTTTAAAGGAAATACAAAAAGCTAAACTAGACTATGGTACATGAATTATAAAAATCTTATCTAGATCATGCCCTTGCGTTTCTTGTTGTCTTGATATCTTGGTGACTCTTGGGCATTTGGCTTATTCCGTATTCCTTTTGGAACTCTTGTTGTTTCTTGCTGGGGATTCTGTTGGACTCCTCTGCTTTATTGATTCTAAGTGCTCCTTTTTCATATGAGCGGGCTTTTGATTTCAACACTTCAATTTCGTTCCCTCGTTCTTCAGGTGGGTGCCTTGACTGCTTCTTTTCTTTCTTCATCCTCATTCTCCAGGTGGACGCCTGACTTCTTTTTTCTTCATCCTCATTCTCTAGGTGGACGCCTGACTTCTTTAATTCTTCATCCTCATTCTCCAGGCGGACGCCTGACTTCTTTTTCTCATCCTCATTCTCCAGGTGGACGCCTGACTTCTTTAATTCTTCATCCTCATTCTCCAGGTGGACGCCTGACTTCTTCTTTTCTCATCCTCATTCTCCAGGTGGACGCCTGACTTCTTTTAATTCTCATCCTCATTCTCCAGGTGGACGCCTGACTTCTTTAATTCTTCATCCTCATTCTCCAGGTGGACGCCTGACTTCTTTAATTCTCATCCTCATTCTCCAGGTGGGCGTCTGACTTCTTCTTTTCTTTGTCCTCATTCTCCAGGTGGACGCCTGACTTCTTCAATTCTCATCCTCATTCTCCAGGTGGATGCCTGACTTCTTCAATTCTCATCCTCATTCTCCAGGTGGACGCCTGACTTCTTCTTTTTCTCATCCTCATTCTCCAGGTGGACGCCTGACTTCTTTAATTCTCATCCTCATTCTCCAGGTGGACGCCTGACTTCTTTAATTCTTCATCCTCATTCTCCAGGTGGACGCCTGACTTCTTTAATTCTCATCCTCATTCTCCAGGTGGACGCCTGACTTCTTCTTTTCTTTGTCCTCATTCTCCAGGTGGACGCCTGACTTCTTCAATTCTCATCCTCATTCTCCAGGTGGACGCCTGACTTCTTCAATTCTCATCCTCATTCTCCAGGTGGACGCCTGAATTCTTCTTTTTCTCATCCTTATTCTCCAGGTGGACGCCTGACTTCTTCTTTTTCTCATCCTCATTCTCCAGGTGGACGCCTGACTTCTTCTTTTTCTCATCCTCATTCTCTAGGTGGACGCCTGACTTATTTAATTCTCATCCTCATTCTCCAGGTGGACGCCTGACTTCTTTAATTCTTCATCCTCATTCTCCAGGTGGACGCCTGACTTCTTTTAATTCTCATCCTCATTCTCCAGGTGGACGCCTGACTTCTTCTTTTCTTTGTCCTCATTCTCCAGGTGGACGCCTGACTTCTTCAATTCTCATCCTCATTCTCCAGGTGGACGCCTGACTTCTTCAATTCTCATCCTCATTCTCCAGGTGGACGCCTGACTTCTTCTTTTTCTCATCCTCATTCTCCAGGTGGACACCTGACTTCTTTAATTCTTATCCTCATTCTCCAGGTGTACGCCTGACTTCTTTAATTCTTCATCCTCATTCTCCAGGTGGACGCCTGACTTCTTTAATTCTCATCCTCATTCTCCAGGTGGACGCCTGACTTCTTCTTTTCTTTGTCCTCATTCTCCAGGTGGACGCCTGACTTCTTTAATTCTCATCCTCATTATCCAGGTGGACGCCTGACTTCTTTAATTCTTCATCCTCATTCTCCAGGCGGACGCCTGACTTCTTTAATTCTCATCCTCATTCTCCAGGTGGACGCCTGACTTCTTTAATTCTTCATCCTCATTCTCCAGGTGGACGCCTGACTTCTTTAATTCTCATCCTCATTCTCCAGGTGGACGCCTGACTTCTTCTTTTCTTTGTCCTCATTCTCCAGGTGGACGCCTGACTTCTTCAATTCTCATCCTCATTCTCCAGGTGGACGCCTGACTTCTTCAATTCTCATCCTCATTCTCCAGGTGGACGCCTGACTTCTTCTTTTCTTTGTCCTCATTCTCCAGGTGGACGCCTGACTTCTTTAATTCTTCATACTCATTCTCCAGGTGGACGCCTGACTTATTCAATTCTCATCCTCATTCTCCAGGTGGATGCCTGACTTCTTTAATTCTCATCCTCATTCTCCAGGTGGACGCCTGACTTCTTTAATTCTTCATCCTCATTCTCCAGGTGGACGCCTGACTTCTTTAATTCTCCATCCTCATTCTCTAGGTGGACGCCTGACTTCTTTAATTCTCATCCTCATTCTCCAGGTGGACGCCTGACTTCTTCTTTCTTTTACCAGGTATTTCCCGACCCTGTTTTCAAAGAAAACTTCGTTAGTTTAAAGCAGGGTGGTTGACTAGGGTATTCTTGCCGATGGTGATGCTTCTCTTCGTCTCTCTTTATTGCCTTGGAATGGTTGAAAAGACTGTTTTGTCCTTGTAATTGATTTTTGACTATATGATTCCCCTCTGTATGTTTTCCTTCAAAACCTTTCAACTGTAATCATATGTCCCTTCTGACTTTGCTGACCCACTTTCGATTTCACCTTTCTTACACCCATATCTTTTATCTCCCACCTTTCGTGGCCGTGTTTTGTAACCTTGAATCTTGGTAGTATATCTTGAAATTCCTTCTTATTTGTTTGGAATAAAACTTATGTCAAAACGTTTTAGAAAAGTAAGATTATTAGTGACGAAACACGCTGATTTCGACAATTATAGAATGAAAAGAAAAATCCAAGTTTGGATGACTGTTGGAGAAAGAATAAAAACTTATCTGATTGGAGTTACTGGCACCAATGATCAGGGTATGCATTTCGGATTAATCAACCCAGTCTTTTAATCAATCTCCTTTCAATTGTCTCATTTTTGTTTTTGCCAAAATTTCCATAACCCAACTTCATTTTTCATTTCACAGACCTGTTGGACTTGCAACGTCTCAAAGAGTTTTCACCGATAAACTTTCCTCATTTGTTCATTTCTCACTTCCTTTTCGCCTTATGGTGCCTACGAAGGTTTTCACCAATAAGACTCTCTCATTTTACTTTTCTCTCAACTTCCGTCGCCTTATGGTGCCCGTGTGGGTTTTCACCTATAAGACTCTCTCATTTTTACTTTCTTTTCTTGTTTGTACCAGAGTGTTATGAACCATCTTCATTTGCTTGACTCAGCATTTTTCTAAGATTGGTCGAAAGGTCTTTCTAGTGTGGGGTTAGAAATGGAAAAGGTATTAAAAGCTAAACAGTTCTGGTATGAGTTTAAAATTACAACTCTTAGAATCTTTTTCTTACTTCCAATACAATTTCTACCCCAGTTTCTGATTAGAGTCGCTTGACATAACTTTTTGTGCACGTTATGTATATCGTGCACCCTATGACCGAGCCGTGAGGCGCCTACGTATCCTTCTTTGAGGAATCAGGTCAAACGTAGTTCACTAAATAATAGTGATTTTTTTTTTATTTTTTTTTATTAATTATTTCATACTTGATTTTCTATTGATTCCAAGAGAGGGTAGGAAAGAAACCAGTATGGCTCAAAGGGGAAGCAAATGGTATAGTGTTTGGATAGCAGAATAAATTGCCTTTGTCATTCCAATCTTCGAAATAATGCTAAATACAAACACTCAAAAAGTTATGCATAATATCTCTTTACCGCGTCAGAATTGATCGCCATATCTATGCATTTGCCTTCAATGT
The DNA here is from genome assembly GCF_000393655.2 of Nicotiana sylvestris. Classification (NCBI taxonomy): domain Eukaryota; kingdom Viridiplantae; phylum Streptophyta; class Magnoliopsida; order Solanales; family Solanaceae; genus Nicotiana; species Nicotiana sylvestris. The sequence continues at coordinate 148,251,208 of NC_091064.1, read as the reverse complement.
CTGTTAAGCATAGTGCACCATTTGATAATACTCTGGTCACAATGAATGGTCCTTGCCAATTCGGGGCAAATTTGCCTTTTGCTTCAACCTGATGTGGAAGAATACGTTTCAGCACATGCTGACCTACTTCAAACTTCCGATGACGCACCTTTTTGTTGTATGCTCTTTCTATTCTTCTTTGATATAATTGACCATGGCATACTGCGGTCAATCATTTTTCATCAATCAAGTTTAACTGTTCCAGACGGGTTTTGACCCATTCATCATCATCAATCTTTGCTTCGGCGATGATCCGAAGGGAAGGAATCTCAACTTCTGCAGGAATTACTGCTTCAGTGCCATATACCAACAAATAAGGAGTTGCTCCTACTGAAGTGCGAACAGTAGTGCGGTATCCCAATAATGCAAATGGTAATTTTTCATGCCATTGTTTTGAACCTTCTATCATTTTCCGAAGTATCTTCTTTATGTTTTTGTTGGCTGCTTCTACTGCTCCATTCGCCTTGGGCCGATATGGGGTAGAGTTACGATGTGTAATCTTAAACTGTTGACATACTTCCTTCATTAAGTTGCTGTTAAGATTAGCACCGTTATCTGTGATGATCACCTTCGGGATTCCGAATCGACATATGATATTTGAATGGACAAAATCGACCACAGCTTTCTTGGTCACTGATTTGAATGTCTTGGCCTCAACCCATTTGGTAAAATAATCGATAGCTACCAGAATGAACCTGTGCCCATTGGATGCTGCCGGCTCAATTGGTCCAATCACATCCATGCCCCAGGCAACGAAGGGCCATGGTGCCGACATTGTGTGCAACTCGGATGGTGGAGAATGAATCAAATCTCCGTGTATTTGGCATTGATGACACTTGCGCACAAAACTGATACAATCTCGCTCCATGGTAAGCCAATAGTAACCAGCTCGGAGGATTTTCTTCGCCAACACATATCCACTCATGTGGGGTCCGCAAACTCCTGAATGTACTTCAGACATGACAGTTGTAGCTTGTCTGGCATCTATGCATCTTAATAATCCAAGATCTGGTGTTCTTTTATACAAAACTCCTCCGCTTAAGAAGAATCCATTTGCTAATCGCCTAATGGTCCTCTTTTGATCTCCTGTGGCTTGTGTGGGATATATCCCCATTCTGATATACTCCTTGATGTCGTGGAACCATGGTTCACCATCAAATTCTTCTTCAACCATATTGCAATAAGCGTGCTGATCGTGGACTTGAATATGTATTAGATCTACATAAGCTTTGTCCGGATGGTGCAACATTGATGCCAGGGTAGCCAATGCATCGGCAACTTCATTATGGATTCTTGGAATATGTTGGAATTCCACTGATTGAAACCGCTGACAAAGATCATGTAGACATTGTCGGTATGGTATGAGCTTCAAGTCTCGGGTTTCCCATTCTCCTTGAATTTGATGTACCAAAAGATCCGAATCTCCCATGACTAAGATTTCTCGGATACCCATGTCTGCGGCTAGCCTTAACCCCAAAATGCAAGCTTCATATTCAGCCATATTATTGGTGCAATAAAATCGTAATTGAGCCGTAACAGGATAGTGATGCCCTGTTTCAGAAATGATTACAGCTCCTATCCCGACTCCTTTCATGTTAGCGGCTCCATCAAAGAAAAGTTTCCAGCCAAGCTTTTCAATTTGCTTCACCTCGTCGATATGCATTGTTTCTTCATCAGGAAAATAAGTTTTCAACGGCTCATATTCCTCATCGACCGGGTTTTCGGCTAAATGATCGGCCAGTGCTTGAGCCTTCATTGCAGTTCGAGTCACATAGATGATGTCGAATTCTGTGAGTAATATCTGCCACTTTGCCAGTCTTCCCGTTGGCATAGGCTTTTGAAAAATGTATTTCAATGGATCCAACCGAGAAATGAGGTAAGTAGTGTAGGATGACAAATAGTGTTTCAATTTTTGAGCTACCCATGTTAGGGCGCAACATGTCTTTTCCAGATGAGTATACTTAACCTCATAAGCTGTGAACTTCTTGCTAAGGTAGTAGATGGCCTGTTCTTTTCTGCCAGTGAGGTCATGTTGCCCCAATACACAACCAAATGAATTTTCCAAAACCGTTAAGTAAAGAATCAAAGGTCTTCCTGGCTCTGGCGGGACCAACACGGGTGGGTTTGACAAGTACCCTTTTATTTTATCGAATGCTTCTTGACACTCATCGGTCCATTTGACCGCAGCATCCTTTTTCAACAATTTGAAAATTGGCTCACAAGTTGTTGTGAGCTGAGCAATAAACCTGCTGATGTAATTTAACCTCCCCAACAAACTCATTACTTCAGTTTTATTTCTTGGAGGTGGCAGTTCTTGGATGGCTTTGATCTTTGAGGGGTCTAGCTCGATGCCTCGTCGACTGACTATGAATCCCAACAATTTTCCAGACGGAACTCCAAATGCGCACTTGGCAGGGTTAAGCTTGAGGTTGTACCTGCGAAGTCTTAAGAAGAACTTCCTCAAATCCCCAACGTGGTCGGCCTGATGCTTTGATTTTATGATCACATCGTCCACGTATACCTCAATCTCCTTGTGTATCATATCATGAAACACTGTGGTCATTGCTCTCATATAGGTTGCTCCGGCGTTCTTTAAACCGAATGGCATTACCCGGTAGCAATAAGTTCCCCATGGTGTGATGAATGCCGTCTTTTCTGCATCTTCTTCATCCATTAGAATTTGATGATACCCGGCATAACAATCCACGAAAGACCCTATATCATGCTTGGCACAATTGTCGATCAAAATATGGATATTAGGTAATGGGAAATTATCCTTTGGACTTGCTTTGTTGAGATTGCGATAGTCGACGCATACTCTAATTTTGCCGTCTTTCTTTGGCACAGGAACGACATTAGCTAACCAAACAGGATATCGAGTGACTCGAATGACCTTTGCTTCCAATTGTTTGGTGATTTCTTCCTTAATTCTCACACTCATATCAGGCTTGAATTTTCTCAGCCTCTGCTTGACAGGAGGCACCGTTGGATCGGTGGGCAATTTGTGGACCACTAAATCAGTGCTCAAGCCCGGCATGTCGTCATACGACCATGCAAAAACATCTTTGAATTCTATGAGTGCTTTAATTAACTCCTCTCGGATCTTTGGTTCGAGATGGACACTTATTTTAGTTTCCCGGACATTACTCGTGTCCCCTATATTGACGTCCTCGGTATCACTCAAGTTAGGTTTGATTTTTTCCTCAAAGTGAATTAACTCTTTACTAATCTCTTCAAAAACCTCATCTTCCTCATATTCTGATTCATAATCACAATATATTTCTTGAATTATTACTTCGGAACTAGATTGATTTTTAAGACTGGGCTGATGATTCCTCATGCATGCCATATCACTAGAGCCAGCGTAAAAGGAACTGTATAGGAAAGAAGAAAAAGAAAAGAAAATTATCAGGAATGATAATAAAAAGGAAACTGCTTTTTATTGGATGATGAAAGATAACAAAGTTTTGCACACTTCAAACCAACTGTAAGATAAACTTTGGGATTACAACCTTGAAATAACCCAAAAAAACTGAAAGAAAATCAAAATAAACTACCAAGACTCCTTTCGAATTGGGAGAGGAGTGGCTTTCCAATTATTGAGCTTTGTTTCCGGTCCAACGAATTGAACTTCTGCGTTGCTACACCCTTCTCCGCTTTCCAACATATTCACATCACTAAACAATTTCTCGAACCTTTCAATTAATTCCTTCTCAGGATTGACCCGGGATTTAGGAATTGTTGTTATCGGGCGATTTTTAGCGCCGGTCTTGACAAAAGACTTTGACAGATGTGGGACTGGTTTTGGAAGAACCCATGCTTGGTGTTTCAACTTCCTGGCCTTTATCACGTCATTGGCGGTGGGTATGAACCCTAAACCGAATGTTCCCCAGTTCTCGGGGAGAGATACTGGTTGTACAATTCCTTGCAGAGATAAGCCCAGACCTTTGCCAAGTGTAAATCCATTCTTTAACATTTCATAAGCTACCATGACTGATGCAGAGGATATCTTTGGATTCGGAAGGTATTTCCCCTCTGGAATTTTCTCTATCGACACTGTGTCTGACACTTGGTATACCCATGGTCCCTGGTCATTTTCTGTTCCCTCGACCGGTACAATGGTACTGCTGTGAGCATTTAAACTTTCTTCTCCATACACGACTACTTCTTGATGATCCCATTCAAACTTGACAGCCTGATGTAGTGTTGACGGGACTGCTTTAGCAGCATGGATCCATGGTCGACCCAACAACAAGTTGTAAGAAACAGTTATGTCCAACACTTGGAATTCCATTGTGAATTCAACTGGCCCTATAGTTAGTTCCAACACTATGTCGCCAAATGAATCTCTGCTTCCACCGTCAAACCCCCGTACGCAGATACTATTCTTCTGGATCCTCTCCTCTTTAATTTTTAATTTGCTTAAAGTGGAGAGAGGGCATATGTTTGCACTTGACCCATTGTCAACCAATACACGAGTTACTATGGAGTTTTCACATTTCACGGTGAGGTAAAGAGCTCTGTTGTGCTCGGTACCTTCCACAGGTAATTCATCATCAGCAAATGTAATTCTGTTTGTCTCAAAGATTCTGTTGGCTATTTTTCCCAAATGATTTACAGAGATCTTTTCAGGAACATGAGCCTCATTCAGGATTTTCATCAAAGCCAGACGGTGCTCCTCTGAATGGATCAGTAATGACAACAATGAAATTTGAGCGGGGGTCTTCTTTAATTGATCCACAACAGAATAATCATGGAGTTTCATTTTTCTTAAAAACTCCTCCGCCTCTTCTTCCGTCACAGCTCTCTTTGTTGGCGTTGGATTATTTTTAGTTTTTCTTAACTCTTCGGGAGTAAAACATCTTCCCGAACGAGTCAAGCCTTGCACCTCACACACTTCTTCTTTGATTTCTTTTCCCTTGTACATTACAGTCACCCGTTCGTAGTTCCATGGGATGGCTTTGTTGTTGATGACCGACAGCTGGATTACAGGTGCAATAATAACCTGATCTGTACGGGCTCCTTCCACGAATACAATGGGTTTGTTAGCAACCCCTGGTACTATTATTTTCGGCCTTTCTTGTTTTGCGGCAACTTTGCTTGATGACCCCTCATCGACTATCATAGATAGTTCATCACCATTTTTGTTTTGCTTAGACACCGGCTTCTCCTCTATTAACTGCTTATCTGGCTTGGCTTCATGAGACTTGATCATCATGACAGTTTGTGACGGCTTCTTTGTCTCCCCATCAGCTTGTATGATTTCTATCATATTAGCCTCTTGATGGGTTGGCATTGGATTTCTATTGATATTTGGGGCTTCAGGGGTTTGAACCTCGATTTTATTAGTATCAATCAGCTCTTGTATTGCATTTTTCAAATGCCAGCATTTCTCCGTATCATGGCCTGGTGCACCGGAGCAATATTCACAGCTAATGGTGTAATCCAGATTCTTTGGAGGAGGATTGGGTAGCTTGGATTGTATTGGTCTCAGCATGTCTAGCTGTCTCAGCCTGTGGAACAGACTAGTGTAAGACTCTCCCAATGGAGTGTAAGTTTTCTTTTTCTGTTCCCTTTCTCCCCTGAATGCTGGCCTAGGCCTAAAACCTGGTCCGGGATAGGCTCGTGGGTAAGTATTTGATGTGACAGGAGCACGCCAATTGGTGTGAACAGGTGGTTGATTGTATGCTTGAGCATGGTTAATGGAAAAATGAGGCTCTGAAGGGTGATAGTAGTGTTGGGATGAATCATGGTGGTAAGCTGATTGGCGAGGTCATGGTTGAATATAGTAAAGCGGTGATCCTCTGGGTCCCGACCAAATTCCTGAATCAACTACTGTTGCTTCCTCCCTCTTCTTTCTTCCGATTCCTCCTACCCCGCCTTGAATAGCTTGAGTAGTTGCCTTAATTGCTGAATAGCTCATAATTTTATTTGTCTTGAGGCCTTCTTCCACCATACCTCCCATCTTCACTACTTCGTTGAATGATTTCCCAACCGCTGAAACCAAGTGGGCATAGTAAGTCGGTTCCAAGGCTTGGAGGAAGTAGTCTACCATTTCACTCTCCTTCATAGGAGGATCCACTCTTGCTGCCTGTTCTCTCCACCGAAAACCATACTCTCTGAAACTTTCATTGTGTTTCTTCTCAAATTTGGTCAAAGATAATCGATCTGGGATGATTTCCAGATTGTATTGGAAATGGTATGCGAATGCCTGTGCCAGGTCATCCCAGGTGTACCATCTTCCATGGTCCTGGCGTGTATACCACTCCAAAGCTGATCCGCTTAGACTTTGACTGAAGTAAGCCATCAATAATTCATCCTTTCCTCCAGCTCCTCGCATCTTGCTACAGAAACCCCTTAAGTGGGCTACTGGGTCGCCGTGCCCGCTGTATAGGTCAAATTTGGGCATCTTGAAGCCAACTGGCAATTGTACATTGGGGAATAAGCATAAATCTTTGTATGCTACACTGACTTGCCCACCTAATCCCCGCATGTCTCGGAACGATTGTTCTAGACTTTTGACCTTCCTGAACATCTCTTCTTGTTCAGCATTTTTGGCTGGCTTGTCAATTTCGGTTGGGAGATCAAACCGAGGAGCAGTTGAATTGATTTCGGAGGCTTTGAAGGTGGGCTCCGGGGGGTAATATTGGTTGTCTTGGGCCTGAAATGTAGGCTCACTAGGAGATTTGTGAAATGTAGCAGGGGGAGGTGCTACGAAAACAGGAGTCATAGGTGGAGGAAGGTACGGAACTGGTTTTGGAGGTGGAGACTGTGGTGTCTGAGAGGTGGTGCCTCGGTAGTGCTGGTAAATGGGGAAATTTGGGGATAATTCAGTGGTGATATTATCCTGAGTTTGGGTCATTGATGGAGCAGGGTTATTTGGGTGAGATGGGGGTAACTGTCCTGTAGACCAGGCTTGGTACATCTCAGCCATTTGCTGCTTGAGTTTAAACATCTCTTCTTTCATTTTCCCGACATCCATCTCCTCTAGCTCCATACCTGTGTCAACATCTGGGATAGACATACTTTCGGGTATTGGTCCTTTTGATCTTGTGTGATAGTGATAATATGCCAGTATACTCTTTAGAGAAACTAACTGCTTGAATTCTGAAAATGAACAAACTTGTTAGTTTTGAGAGTTTAACACATATATAATCACACGTTGAGATGCAATGCTCCTAGACAAATAATCCCTTTCTATTATGCATTTGCTCGGCTGCTTGTGTCGTCCCAGCTTTCTTGAAATTTTTATTGTTATTCACTTTTATTTATTATACGTATCTTTTATCGTGGTGGTCGAATCTTAGAGATTGCCTACGTATCATGCCCCCACATGAATCAGACCATGCGTAGTTTGGACCAAAGGCAATCACTTTTATTCATTACACAAAGATGGAATTACATTTGAAAACTTTAAGAAAATGGCTTGAAAACACACACACTTAAATCAAAATAAAAGATACAATTCTTAACATCTCACAACGTGCCCCACTTTCCACTTTTGTTGTCAAATATTGGATTATCTGCTCAATGTGGGGCTTGACCCTGGATGGCCTCCCAGCGTACGATACATCCTTTCCAACTCCATTGCTAGATGACGAGCAAAAGTGGGCGCATGCTCTGTAAACCTTTCATAATCCATTCCTTGGCAGTTTACATAACTTTGAGATGTGAAGACTGCCAGGTCGTGGATTTGTGCCCTGAAACCTTGGAGACGTTGGTCTTGGTCTTGCAATTGCTGCTGACGAGTGGTGGCTATATCTCTGACACGGTTCTCACGATCTAGAGCTGATTCTAACAGAGCTCGGAGTCTGGCCTGCTCTAATCTTGCTTGCGCTCTTTCCCTGTCGAGGTCTGCTTGTTGGTGTTTTCTGTTGCATCTTCTTGCCTCTTCTAGTTGTGCACGAAGCTGGTCTTCTGATTGCATCTAATAGTCCATTTCCTTCTTGAATTGTGCCTTGTATTTTTCGGATTGCCTATCCTGGCGTTCCTTGTTAGATCTGGCTTCTTCGTTTAATTGTTGGATCCTTTCTTTTGCCTTGCTCAATTCCCTTTCGTTTTCCGCAAGAATGGAATCATAATCTTGCATTCTTTCAAAGAGATTGGCGATGGTTTTTTGATCCTTCCAGCTCCTCTTTGGCGTTTCAGAAACTCTTTTCATTTTTTGGAATCGAGCATGAAGATTTTCATTCTCACAAGCTAGACTCTTCTTCTCGCCTTCGGCTTCTTGTGCTTGTAAATCTTTTTCCAAACTGAGGCTTCTCAGATTTTCTTTTAGGGCATGGATAGTTGCTTTGTACCCTTTTTCCTTTTCTCCCCAGATCAACCGTTCTTGGATTTTATCATTGAAGTTTTGAACATGGGGTCTTTTTGTTGGCCTTCTTAGTTCAGGCTCTGGTACATCATCTACGCGAGACCGTTTTTCAAACCACCTTGCATATCCAGGATTTATCTCACCCTTTGTAGCGTCTGGGACTTGAGTATCACTTTTCAAGTATCGGCACCCATTCCACATCTGCTGAAGTAGAGCCTCGGGAATAGTGGCTTCTGGGTGTAATTCGATTACTTGCACACTCAAATCTTCATCATCAGGAACTATTTGATATCTCCCTAATTGCCTTAGGACTCTCAGTGGTGCATACGGCTGAATGCTTCTCAATCCCAATAGTAGTAGATAACTATTTGAGGCTGACATGTGTATTACTTCCCTCATCGGGAGCCATCCCAGAGTCCATTCAATTTGATTTGCCGTTAAAGCCTTTAGATGAGATACCCATGCTTCTATCCCTTCTGGAACCTGATAATTTTTTGTTCTTTCCTCATAGCTTTCGATGCAATTATCATTGTTTGACCCATACTGTATGATCTTGGGCTGTTGTTGGAGATGCTCCATCACCCACATTTGCAACAAAATTTTGCATCCTTCGAAGACTTTTGCTCCTGATTTGCATAAAGTCAAAGCCCGATAAATGTCTGATAGAATGATGGGGACAAAGGTGTGATTTTCTTTGGTGGTGAGGATTTGCACAATTTTTGCGGTGCGAATATCAATTGTTCGCTCTTTATTTGGGAAGACCATGACTCCTAGAAAAGCCACCATGAAAGCAAATCGACGGTGCATCTGCCAAGTGTCTTTGTTTTGCTTATTAGTAAGGCCTTTCTCATGAATTTCGAACCCATCTGATTTTCCGAACCTTGAATACAAAAAGTTGAAGGAACAACATCCATTGATGACATTGCTTTTCCTGATTTGACTGCTGATGTTCAGAAGACCGAAGAATCGATGTACCGAAGGAGCCTTTGTGAATATCAAGCTTTGATTTCTTAGACTTCTGTCAAAACCAGCATAGCCAGCTATCTCCTCTAATGTAGGAGTAAGCTCTAAGTCAGAGAAACGAAAAACATTGTGAACAGGGTCCCAGAAAGTTACTAACGCCGCAATCAGATCATCACGGGGTTTAACTTTCATAATGTCCGTGAGATTTCCCAAATGCTTGACGACCCATTTTTGACTGTCTTCGCCTAAATCATACCACCACATTTGAAGCTGACATAGAAATTCTTCCGTACTTGTGGATGAGGGACTTTGTGTGGTGCTCATTTTGTATCTGAAATTTAATTTTAATAAAGTCAAAATTCATTTTGGAAAATTTATACTAAAAAAAATCATTTTCGAATTTTTTTATTTATTTATTAAATACCTTTATTTCAAAATTTAAAACTGTTTTTTTTTTCGAAATTTTTAAAACAACCCATTTCATTCCTTTCTTATCACCATGATTTTATTTAAGCTGGTCAACAAGCATGTTCGAGGCAAATGAATGCACAAGTAACAAGTAGGATGCATCATGATGGTCCTTTTATTTTGGGTTCACCTGTCCTAGACAGACCCAACCCCTGTGTTGAGTCTCCAAGGCCAAATGCATATGATGCAAATATTCGTTCCTACTAGGGATCCGGTACATGGCTGAGTTATTCTAAGTGTAAAACCTTAGGTTGATTGTTCTAAACCTGGCTTACCCAAACGGACAGTTTGAGCCGAAGCGGGGGCAACGTACCGGGAGCACGAAAGTCTGCCCGGCCTAGTTACTTGTCCCAACTCCGTCTTATTTGGTATGACTTTAACAGAAAGGTGGGTCACGCGCACGTGTACACCATAAATTCAGAAGACTCAGAAAGAAGGGGGTTTCGTAGCAGTTGTATATATTCACAATTCAAATAATATTAAAGCGGTAAAAAAAACATTTAGCATATTAGCATGTAAACAGTTGAAAATCATAAAGCCAATTAACACAGATATTTTAAGCTCGAATTCTTTAAACCCTGAACCAATGGTTCTGGGTTACAATAACACTGGTTTCTGATCCCCAGCAGAGTCGCCAGAGCTGTCACACCTCCTTTTTACCGCTCCCGCGGGGCGCGTGGGGAGTTTTCTCCAATTGAAGGACAGTCGAAACGGGATTTATTTAATTATTTCAGAGTCGCCACCTGGGAATTTTAAGGCGTCCCAAGTCACCGGTTTTAATCCCTGAATCGAGGAGAATATGACTCTGTTTATTATTCTGCGAACCAGAAATCCTGAGTAAGGAATTCTGTTAATCCGGAAGAAGGTGTTAGGCATTTCCGAATTCCGTGGTTCTAGCACGGTCGCTCAACTGCTTTCATTTTTGGCTTAATTATCTTGATTTTTACTAAATACGTTTTTATTGCATGATTTTTACTACCGCTTTTTACTTATTGTTTACAATTATATGGACGAATTACGCGTACGTATATTCGTATTATATATTTTTTATAAGTACCAGGGATTGTGCCACGCGTACGTGTACACAATAAAATTGTCCATGTTATATAAAAAATATATATTCGAAAATTAAAAAAAATTCGGAACATCATCATCCTTTTATTTGGACAATGAACTACACATCTCGGCTTATATGAAATTATTTTGACATCCGCGGAGAAATCCTTTAAAATATTCGCTCGAAATTGCGCGTACGCATAATCCGAATTTGCTTTTAAATATAATCAGGGTACGCGAACGTATCCCTAATTGCGCAAAATATTGTAATGGTATTATGGAATTTCCACAAATTGTTTATTATATCACGAGAAATCTCCATTTAAGATACCCTTTAATTTTTGAAAAAGAATCCACAATTTATTAAATGCTGCCCGTCGATTAGAATTTCCGCGTATAATTTATGTTCATCCAAGGCTATTCAAATTCAAAATAAAGAATAAGAATATGATTAATACTATTCTTCACAAATACAACATATATACATATACCAAAGAATGAGGGACATATGAAACTCACAAAATGATTTATGAAGGGAAGAAATATTTTTGAACAATTTTTATTTATTTCTTATTTAGTGCAAATTCTATTTCTACTTACCATTGATATAAGTATTGCAATTTATGCTTGTACACCTCATTTTATTCTCATATACTTGCTTTTGATCTAATTGGCCTAATTGTTTGGTTAATTTATTTATGAGGGTGAATAGGCATCAAGTTGATAAGAAAAGAATTATTATACAAATTGATTGACAACATTGCCTTACATGCAACGTATTTGTATGTCTTGAAACATTCATAGCATTTTAACATCATAATGAGCCATAACAACTCAACTCACCATCCACTAATGGTTCTATAGATACCTGTTATCATACCACATAAGAACGTACAACTTATATCATTCCATCCATAACTAAATCAAGTATCAGAATAAACTAGCAATATGGTTTTGACATTTTCACTCTATTCTAACAACGCCACAAGGCCTAGTTAATGGCCAATCTTTATGTCATGTTTCCTACCTTGACAGTTCAAATATGACTAAACTAATGAGATGAAGGGCTAACATTATTACAAAGCTTTATACGAACTTTCAAAGTAAGACAATTAGCTCATAGCTATCAAATTGAATTCACTACTAATTAACTAACATGAAACAAAATGAAATTTAAACTGATGAACTTGGACAAATGGAAAACAGAATTTCAATTCAAGCTTCATTGATTAGTCATGTTGAATCTCTTTCCAACTTAAAATTTAAAAGACATGTACCTGAAAATGAAGGTAGAATGAGTAAATTTCAGCAGTAGCAGCAGTAACAAAATCAGCAGAATAGCAGTCTTTCCACAGACTTGAGTAATAATGAGACCCGAGAAACCCAGATGCACAATAACGGTATTTTTAAAAGAAAAAACTTCAGATTTTAACTGAACTATGGATTCAAATAAATCCGAACAGATTCAATAAAGGGACAATATTTCAGATTTCAGTTTCTTTTCTGTTTCAAATTCCTGTTTTTTGATTTTTCTGTTTCTGATTTTTTCTGTTTCTTCTTTCTCTTCAAATCTGATTTTTTTTCTTCTCAGATTTCTATTTCTCTCAAATGTATATGTATTTCTATGTGTATTTTCTATGCTTTGGAAATCAGCCTCTCCTTTCTTTCTTTTTCTTTCTTCTCTTTTCTTTCTTTTTCTCTGATTTTTTTTCCTGTATGAAAAGCTCTAAATCAGATTTTTTCTCCTCTTCTCCTAAATCAGATTTTTCTTCTTCCAAAATCTGCCCTCTAAAGTCTGTCCAGCTCCCTGTATTTATACAGGGCTGGTCCTATACAATTTAGTGCTGGATGGACCCTTTTCTCCTTTAAAAATCAGAAAGTTTTTCCATTAAAACTACTTTTGAATAATTTAAAACTAAGTGCTAATTATCCTATTTTTTCAGCAGCCCCATTACTCTTTGTTTCCCATTATCACTTTAAATAATAGCCACTAACTTTTCACTTTCCGCACATTGCTATTAACATATTATCCTCATTGTTTTGTCTCAAAAATGTCCCAGAAATCCTACTGTGATCACTATTATTACTGCCTTAAATGCAAAATCATAACAGAATTTACAAAACAGATTTAAGAATCTGTTCAAACTTAATTATCAACCTGATTTAAAACAGCTATAACCAATTCTCTTAAGTTTGGATTGAATCCTAAGAATGTAAACCTTCTATCACAATTACATCTAACCAACATTTGTAAACTTGAATTCAAACTTGACAATATTACACTGAGTTCAGCATAATAATTCAAACTGAACTTCAAATTGAACTAAGATCAAACATACACAGGAGCATTGTCAATATACTGACAATGCCCTGTTCAGAAAACAACATATACAGCATACATTTGAATTCACTGATTCACAAACAAACATGATTTAATTGACGAGTATTAATCAGTTGACTATTTACAACATTTGTCAATAATTAGTCTAAAACAATAGAAGCAGACTGTTTCAGTCAGCATTTTCAGAAATGAAAATTCGTAATATAACTAATCGACGAACTTAATCGATCGATTACACACATTGTAAACAATCACAATTAACAGAAACAATTCACATTTGGAATAAAGTAGACGGGTAGGGGACAGTGTAACAAAATTGACTAGAAAATTATATAAAAAATCAAACAAACTAATGAACGAACATAGAATACACGTAGAATACACATAAGCAACAGAAAATTACCTCTGAACCTTCAATTCATCCGGACTCAACTCAACTTGGATTCGGACATTTTTGAGGCTGAACAGACTTTACTCGAAGTATTCTCAGTTGAGAATACCTCGATTAAAGTCTCTTAGACCTCAGTCCTTCACTCGAATCGGAAAAATTCCAAGATTGGAAAATTTTTAGGGTTTCAAATTCCTGGATCTTAAATCCGAACATTTTTGGGCAGATTCGAAGGGAACCAAAGATGACACAAGGGTGAGGGAGGCCTAGGGGTCATTTGGTGTTAGTTTGAGGTAGGTTGGGATAGGTTCAGGTTTTACTCGAATCTTCAAATGAAGATTCGAGCAGTTCTAGTAGGATTCGAGCCATGCAACTAACAGATCCGTGATGAGGGTATCTAGGGGAAGTTGTGGTGTTATTTTGGAAGCCATCGGAGAAGGTAAGGTTTTCAGGCCAACCTTCGATTTAAGATTCGAAGAGTTGGGACCTGATTCGAAGGAAACCAATGTTAGATTTGTGTAGAGGATGTTCAGGGGATTCTAGGGTGTTATTTTGGTGACCGGCGGCGTTGATGCCGCCGGGTTTCAGACGGTGGGATCTTAGGGCGGCTAGGGTTAGGGGGAGGGTCTGAGGAAGATGATGAACAGTGAGAGGAGGGGGGTGTTCAGTTAGGGGCCGGGGTAGGGGCTTGGGACTTATATAGGGGTGGGGTGGATTGATACTATCCGTTAGATTAGATAGAATGAAGGGCCAGGATCAATTCATTAAACCAAACGATGTCGTTTGGTTTAATGCCAGAGTCGGCTGAGTCGGGTCACTGGATCGGGTTACGGGTTACGGGTAAAGGGGGTGAGATCTTGAACGTTGGTTGAATTTGATCCAACGGTCCCTGATACACCATAATCAAACGATGTGGTTTTGACTCGTTTGATATGGACCGGATGCCTGGGTTGTTTGGATTGGGCTGTGGGGGAATCCAGGCCCAATTTTTACAACTTGTATGTATTTTTATTTTCTAATTTCATTATTAATTAATAAAATCCTAATCAAAAATTATAAAAACAAAATTATCATTACAATAATATTAACTATCTTTTAATAACCATTAACGCGTAGATGAAACATTAATCACACAGTGGAATAGAACAAAAATGCATATTTTGGTGATTTTATTTAAATTATCTTTCAAATACATAATTAAATCCTATATGCATGCAACATGTATTTTATTTTAATTTTCATTTTATTATGACAAAGTAAACACTTACGGACATAACACAAATATTTAACACCACGCAAATTCAAAAATTATACAGTAAAAGAAATTTTTTTTATTTTTTTTATTTATTTTGGAGTAATTTTTCGTAAGGCAAAAATCACGTGCTCACAGTCGTCCACCCCATCCGGTAGCTCGTGTCCTCACCATCTGTGAGAGAATAGAATAACAGAAGTTTAGCACTCGGATCAACAAGTTCGCATGACAAGAGTTTCAAGAATATGAAGTTTTTCCTAAAAGTTCCGTAGCCTCTCGAGGATAAATAAAGACGTCTCCGTACCGATCCGTGAGACTCTACTAAACCGGCTTATGACTCGCGAGACCTATGTAACCTAGGCTCTGATACCAACTTGTCACGACCCCAAATATCGGTCGTGATGGCGCCAATCACATTACTAGGCAAGCCGGACCAACTAGCAAACCACAACCCATTTTCATTCTTAATACATCAGTTGCTAACACAGTTTAATTACCAATTATCATAATAAGTGTGTAAGTCAGCAAGTTAGATATGCGGAAGTCAACAAGACATAAAAACTACACAACCCACACTGATCTGGTGTCACAAGTCTAGAGCCTCTAATACAAGTCTGAACAACCTACTACATAGATAGTCTAGGAATGCGGAAAAGTAATAAGATAGAAGGGAGAAATCAGGGCTGCGAACGCTATGTAGCTACCTCGAAATCCCCATCAAATGCTGAACGACTGAAAAGCTCTCACTCGGCCTCTGGGGCACCTGGATCTTCACGCAAGGTACAGGGAGTAATGTGAGTACTCCGACCTAGTGAGTAATAAATATAAATAATGACTGAAAGTAAGAAAACTTGTATACAAGGTATTCTATAATGAAGCAGCTAAATAAGTAATTTGTAAGCAGTAAACCAGTGAAAAGTAGAATAAAAATACTTCTACAATAAATAAACAGGTAATTGATAGACAATTAAGATAAAGTAAACACATAGAAGTTCGCCTCTCGGGCACAGTATCAATAATTTCCGTCCCTCGGGCTGACTCTCACATCACAATGGGTACTCGCGCTCACTAGGGGTGTGCAGATTCCGGAGGGGCCCCTTACGGCCTAAGTGCAATATCAAGCCATCTCGTGGCATCAAATCTAGGCCCTTGGCCTCATATCAATCAAGCCACCTCGTGGCGAATATATGTATCTCAGGCCCTCAGCCTCATATCAGTATCAATGTTCCTCATAATATAGGCCCCCGGCCTTACTCGGTCCAAAAAACATCACAAGCCCCTCGGGCAATAGTAAAACAGTGTTTTCAGCCCAAACATCATTTAAAATATCATTTAAGTTTTGAAAACTGAGAAAACATGGCTGAATAGTAAAAACAGTGGGAAAATATCATGACTGAGTTCAAGTAACAAGTCAAAACAGTGAGAAAATATCAATAAATAGCCTTGAAGGGTAGTTGGCACTAGGCCCAAATATGGCATTCAGCCCAAATAATAATGACATCACACAGTTTACAATAAAATACGTGGTAAATCATCAATCGGGATGGACCAAGACACAACCCCCAATAGTATACGACCTCACGCTCATCATCAAGTGCGTGTCTCACCTCAATATAGCACTACAATATGCAAATCCGGGGTTTCAAACCCTCAGGACATCATTTACAATCATTACTCACCTCGAACCGGCTAACTCTCTAGCTCGCGACGCCTTTGCCCCTCGAATCGGCCTCCACGTGCGTCGAATCTATCCAAAATCAGAACGAATACGTCATAATATGCTAAGGGAACAAAGCCCAAGCGAATACAATCAAAAAATACCAGAAATCCCGAAATTAGCAAAACCCGAGCCCCAAGCCCACTTCTCGAAACTCAGAAATTTTTACATCATTAGATTCCTCGTCTCCCCACGAGTTCATACATATCAAAAACACAAGTATTGGAGTTCAAATACCCCTCAAATCCTCAATTTAAGCCCTCTTAAACTCAAGCCCTAAACCTCCATTTTTAGTCCTTTAATTCCTTAAATTTCAGTCCTAATCCATGAAATATTACCATAGAAGTGTGTTTTAGGTCCAAAATCCTTACCTCAACGAAGTCTCTTTGATTTCTCTCTTTAAAATCGCTCAAAGCTTCCAATTCCGAGTATCAATAAAGAAGCAGAAATGGGGGAAACGGAGCGGTAAATCATGAGACGACTGACCGGGTCGTCACAATATAGTATCCAAATCAAATATACCATAGTTTTTAAATTTAGAGTACAATATCCAAACCAATATTCGATAATTTTTCTAATAAAAAATACAATATTCAGATCAAAGATACTACAATATTTAATTTGAAATACAATATCCAAACTAAGCATACCATAATATTCTGATTTAACTAAGCATACTATAATATTCTGATTTAGTTATACGGTATTATATTTTGGAATACAGTAGGTATATATCGTGACAAAATTTATAAAGTATGTATACAATGTAAAATAAATTTATAGAGTAAGTATACATGATAAAATAAATATTTTAATTGTATATGATGTTATCTAGTGTTTCAAGTGGATATACACGTAGATTTCTCTTTTTCCTTATATATTATCATAAAAAACTTATTTACCCATTTTCTCTAGATTTTGTAATTTTCAAAAAGTATCTAGGTTTTCGTAGAAATTCTATACATTCTCCCTTAAAAGTTTCTCATCTAATTATTAATGTCTTTCAATTAAAGAATCAATTATATCATTTTCTTTTTCTCTCTCCTCTCTCCCACTTATTCTAAGGAGATTTGTGATATTTGATTGTTTTTGAGGGTTGAGTGGCTGCGACATTTGCCAAACTTTCGTCCTTCTTCTTTTTTGTTGCCTCATATCTTTCGGTAGGGTCAATAGTCTTCAATCTAATAGAGTTAGGAATAAAAAATCCAATAAGTCTCTATATGCTTAAGATATATTCCACAAATGAACAAACCTAAGATTTAGCAATTGTTTCATGTAACCAAATAAAATTCAGATATAATTTTGAGGCAATTTTAATACAATTTTCTGAAATAATTCTTATAAATTTCTTATACAATTCTGATACAATATTATATCACGACCCAAAATCCAACTAGTCGTGATGACATATAACCCAATCTGCTAGGTAAGCCAGTTAACAATAAATCAATTCAAAAGAGATTCATTAAGAGAAGAAATGATCATACAACTGAACTATTATACAAAGAATTTTCAAGGACTAGTAGTACAAATCATGAGCGTCTAAGATTTAGATTTCTTTACAAAACTTAATTGAAATAATTACAACATCTGTTTGAAATGTAAATGAACAGAATTCGAATCTAATGCTATCAAGGACTAGTGGTAGCCATAACTGGAACACAGGTACATCTTCTGATACAGGTCCTACTGTATGCAGCAACATCAACATCCAACAATTATACGCAAGGTGTAGAAGTGTAGTATGAGTACAACCAACCCCATGTACTCAATAAGTAACAAACCTAACCTTAGGTTGAAAGTAGTGACGAGCTGGAACAATGGTCCGAGTCCAGCTCCAATAACCAGCAACTGTTCATAACAATATAATAAAATGTTACATTAAAATAACTCAAAGGTAAGATGTTCAACTCATTTACAGTTAAAGAAAAATAGGCATGTTTTTCAAGTATAACAGTAAATTCCAAATCGTTCATCAAAAGCATATGAGTAAGTTTGATAACTGTAATTTTCCAAAAAATCTTTCATTTATAAATAAGATGTTTTATTTTTAGATATCATAAAGAAAAATACATCTCTATGCCTACATGTCAATATACAGGAGAAATCATGAATGTCTCCAAAATCGGGTAGCATGAGGAAATGTATCTCTATGCTTGAATCTCAAGTACACATGTCAAATGCAATGCATCTCAGTGATGAACTCATGTACTCCCACTCTCACAGTACTCAATCTCACTATCATGATTCTCTCTTACCGTGCTCAATACTCAGCCACTTAGTCACTCAACACTGTACAATACCTGCTGCGGAGTGCAACCCGATTCAATTATAGTCATAAGGCTTGTTGCGGCGTGCAACCCAATCCACATGTATATAGCCATAAGGCTCGTTGCCGTGTGCAACCCGATCCACACATACACATGCGCGTGCGTGCACACACACACACACACACACACACATATATATATATATATATATATATATATATATATATATATATATATATATATATCACTCACAACACGACACTCAAGCCCCAAAGTCAACCAAAAAGTCAAGCCCTGGACCGCACCTCGGAACCCAACAAAACTCACAAAATTCAAAAATCTATTTGATTACGAGTCCAACCATACTAGTTTCACTCAAATCTGACTCTGAATCGATGTTCAAAACTAAAAAATCCACTCTATAAAACTTTAGGTAAAACCTCCCAATTTCTCTCTTGAAATCCTCAATCAAATTTCAATAACGAATATAGATTCATGAACTATAACAAAAAATTAATAGAGAACACTTATCCCAATCCATATGATGAAAATTGCTTCAAACATCATCTCAATCCGAGCTCCATAGCTCCAAATATACAAAAATGTCTGAAACCTTCAAAATAGAGTACTTTGTACACTATTCTAGGGGTACCTTTAGCGATCGCAGTCACAAACCTCGCGATCGAGATTACAAATTTTTCAGGACAATTTTTACTCTATGCGATCGCGGCCATTTCCCCGCGATCGCGATGAACAAACTTCCATTTAACCTTTCCCAACTCTTCTCAGATAGCTTGTAGTATATCAACCATAACCTTTTGTACAAAACTTCAAATGACAAACAGTTTGATTTTCTGAAAACTAGACATAAAGGGCTACAACTTTTATTTTTGGATCATCTCTAAATACCTTATAGATTGCAAGATATAAGCTTCCAAAGTCGGGTTAGTGCAGTAGAACTTTCTTCTATGTGATCGCGAAAAGGCTTCCGCGATTGCGATTCACTGGTCAATTTTTCCTATTTTACTCTATGCAATTGCGACCAATTCTACATGATCGCAATGTACACCCCTGTAGCAAAAAACCAACAACTAAAAATGGGCTAGTATTGATCCGAAACTACCCTGAAACTCACCAAAGCCCCTTGGAACCCCGTCCGAACATACCAACAAGTCTCAAAACATAACACGAACCTATTCGAGGCCTAAAATCACACATAAAAACATCAATACCATGAATCAACGATCAAGATTAATCTATTAAGTTCATAAACTTTGAACCAAGCGTCCGATTCAAGTCTAACCAATCCGGAATGAACCCAAATTTTGTATACAAGTTCCTAATGACATATCGAACCTATTCAAACTCTCGGAACAATAATCTGAACTCGATAATGTCGAAGTCAACTCGCATTCAAACTGATGAATATTCCTAACCTTTAAATTTTTAACTTTCGCCAATGAGTGCCGAAACCTTCTAGAAATATCCAAATGCAAATCCGGGCATACATTCAAGTCCAAAATCACCATCCGGACCTAATTGAACCATCAAAACTTTGATCCGAGGTTAAATACTCAAAATTCAAACTTGGTCAACTCTCCCAACTTAAAGCTTCAACAATGAAATTCATCCTTCCAAATTGATTTCGAATAACATGAAAACCAAAACCGACGATTCACATAAGTCATGATACATCATACGAAGCTACTCATTCCCTCAAACTACCGAGCGAAGTGCAAATTCTCAAAACAACTGGTCGAGTTGTTACATATTATATTATACTTGTATTAGTATTGTATCATATTGTTTTACATATTAATATATCATATACAATTATCATACATTTATGATATAATTAGGAAATAATTCTGATATAATTGTGATACAATTCTAAACTTCTCCGTCTTTAAGTTTCAATATAAAGTTCTACCTAAAACCAGCAACGAACTCAATAAAAACCAACACAAAACTATCAATAATCATAGCTTTTATTTCCAGATTAAAAATCAAAGAGGAAGAACACACCACATACAAAAAATATACAAAACCAATAAAAACTGATACAATTATGATATATTATATTAAACTTGTATCAGGTATTGTTTCATATGTTGATTCATCAGATATAATTTTGATATAATTATAATATAATTCTGATACAGTCTTGAAAGAATTGTGATACAAGCATCATAAAACTATCATACAATTTTGAAACTTCTTCTTTTTGGAGTTCCAATTAAATTTTTTTTACCTAAAATCAATTCTAAACTTAACAAATCTCCCTCAAAATTGAGATACAAATTTCAAAGTATATTCTCAATCATCTGGAAGAACATTCAATCTAAACAAATCACAAATTTATAAAATTTGAATGTTGATACAATTGTGATACAATTATCATACAATCGTGATACAATTTTGAAACTTCTTTTTTGAGTTTCAATATGGATATTCACGTAACCCCAACTTTAAACTTAATCAATCTACATCAAAATTGAGATATATACTCCAAGAAATATTCTCAATCATTTACAAGAACATCCAATCCAAACAAAATGCAAATTTGTAAAACCCGAATATTGAATTCAAAGTTTTGAAACTTTTAATGGCTCCCAATGGAGAACCCTTTGTTGCTACAATTTTATAAATAACGTCGATGGATTTGTGTGAAGAGGGAGAGATTTTGGTTGATTAGTATGAAAGAGTAAGAAATATTTTTGATTTTTTTGAAAACGGGATGGGAATGTGAATTTTGAGGCTTTATATAATTGATATACATGGGAGTGAGAAAGGGAGGGGGAGGACAGCGGCGGGGGGCTATATTAGTTACATCTTAATTTAAAGGATGCTCTCTTTATTAAGGTTTTGTATATACGCAGTAGGCAAAATATATAAACTACCACATTAAGTTGTCCTTAACAATCATGTAAACATCACAATTGAGCCCATTTCGGGTTACACACTTCTGCTTGGGTAGAAGTGTGTCTCTTAGACACCTTACGCTAATATGGCAAAATTTGTGTGTTGATTGGCGCGTGTGAAACTCTTAAGAGTTAGGTTTTTCCTCTTTTTTTCTACCTAAACTCAATGTGGACCCCACTTAATTCTCGCACCTCCTTCTTCTCCAATTTTTTCCTCCACCATACGCTAACCTTCTCTGGGTCGGACATTTTTCTCCACATTTTCCCCCCATGCCATAAAACCACCAAATATCGCATAAAAATACACACATCAGGGGAGAGAACTTCCCTCACAACCACTACTGTGTTCCTTCTTTCCACATATCTAATTCCTACTACTCAGAATCTAGCATTTAAAAGTTGAGAGATTATGGGTTATCATGGAGTTAGTAGTGGACGGGGTCTCTGGGTTACCTCTTTGGAAACAGTAGAAGCACCACATAAAATACAAGTGACGTTATTACTGTATGTAGGTTTATTTTGTGTCTAGGAAAACAATGTCACGATTTGAATGATCCAATATTACTGATAAGTGTGGATTTTGACCACTTATTAGTACCTTTTTACTTTTATTTTAGTCCAAAAAATATTGATTTATGTTCCCAAAACTAATGAAAGTGCGCAAATTGCAGGAATATTGGAAATTTGGGCTCTTATGAAGAAATCCTATTCAAAAAGAAGTGTTCCGACTCAAAAGGCAAGAAACGACGCAGCACACTAGAAGTGCGTCCGCAGAGGTATTTCTATGGTCACAGAAGCAAGTGCGGACAGCAGAATTCCCTCTGCGGCCGCA
This sequence comes from Nicotiana sylvestris, assembly GCF_000393655.2. Taxonomy (NCBI): domain Eukaryota; kingdom Viridiplantae; phylum Streptophyta; class Magnoliopsida; order Solanales; family Solanaceae; genus Nicotiana; species Nicotiana sylvestris. The sequence goes on along the minus strand of NC_091064.1, from coordinate 148,228,647 downwards.
GAACTAGTGAAGAAGCCCAATAGTACTTTAAGCTGAAGTGCAGACTACACATGAATTGTGCGACTGCAGAACATGATCCGCACTGACAAGAATTCAAAAAGTTAAGAGAGTGCAAATGACCAAGACTAAAACCTTGTCTGAAGTGTGGAGCGCACAAGAATTTTGCGGTTGCAGAACCTCCCGCGATATTTTTGTCAGTGAATTTTGGGCCACTATAAATAGACGGGAATCATATTTTTAGGTCAAATTTTAAAGTTCTAGCAGTTGTAGCCGTTATATTTTTCCATTTTAGGTAATTTGTGATCATTTTGGGATAAAAATATCATAATTTATCATTTTAATCTTATATTATGAGTTTAATTAGTATTGTGATTTTCCACGTATTTTACTGTTTTTTTCGTCTACGTCGAAGGAGTAAGGGAAAGAACCAAGTTCTTTAGTAATCTAGGAAGGCACTCAAACTAACAATACAATATCTTTATAAACCTTGCTTTTTGTAGTACTACATGGGTTTTATTTCGAAACCCTTAAATGGATTTTGAACTTTCAACTCTGTTAGTTTTCGATTTAGCTTTGCAAACTATGCAGCTCCAACCCACTGTATAAAAATTGCATTTTGCACTAACCTTTTTCTTTACAATTGGGCTCTTTACTCTATAGTTTAATAAATTTTTTACCTAGCTATACTATATTAGAAACTTATTTATCACTTTTCTTTAGATCCTTAAAATTTAGATCCTTAAAAACTACGTTGTGTATATGTAGTTACTACTTATATGCAAAACCACGACAAAAGAAGGGTCCCTTAAATTTAGGGATTAATTTGTAACTGTACCCCCTCCCCCCCCCCCCCCCCCACAATTTTTTTGGATCTATCAGTTTAATTACCCCCATACAAATTACGATTTTCTTTCAAATTTCAAAAGATTTCAAAGCCGTTCTCTCTTTTAGACAAATCAACCAAATATATCTTCGTCTTTCACACAAATCAAGCTCCTATTTCTCTAATATTGTAGCATCATTGTCACGACCCAGATTTCCCACCCTCGGGAGTCGTGATGGCGCCTACTCGTAGAAGCTAGGCAAGCCACTAAACATAGAAAATTTCTAACTCTTTCATTTTTAACCATTTTTAACAATCTGAATTAACAGGTATCCAACATTTAGATATTAACGATAAATGAAATAAAGCGGAAGACTTAATCTAATATAATAACTAAGACCAGTACGATAATGACAACACACATCTATACCCGGAATCCGATGTCACAATATCATGGACGAACGGACTAAGATTACTACAACAAATGTCTGAAAGAAATTCAATCTGTCTCGAAATCTAATGAAAACAGAGAACATAATAAAGTAGAAGAGAACGCCGGGACTGCGGACGCCTGCAGGACTACCTCGGAATCTCTGGCTGGACTGAAGGCAGGCTCCCCAAGTGTTACTGTCCAAAAGCTGCTCCGGAATCTGCACATAGTGCAGAGTGTAGCATTAGCACAATCGACCCATGTGCTGGCAAGTGCCTGGCCTAACCCCGGCGAGGTAGTGACGAGGCTAGGACCAGACTCCAGATAAACCTGTGCAGTTATATAATATATAGCGGAAAATAAACAGGAATAAACAATTAACATGGGAGGGGTACATGCTACGGGGGAAATATCGAATCCAGCAGAAACTTAAGAGAAATATGAGAGAATAATTCAAGATTTACAACAAAACCATAATAACACTGTTGTGGCACGCAACCCGATCCCTATCATTTAACACTGTTGCGACGTGCAACCCGATCCATTTATATTACTATTGCGGCGTGCAACCTGATCCAATATAACATTGTTGCGGCGTGCAATCCGATCCAACATAACGTTGTTGCGGCGTGCAACCCGTTCCATATATAGTATTGTTGCGGCGTGCAACCCGATCCAACATAACATTTATATGCCTTTAGCAACAACCATACCAAGAGTCCCGACAAGGGATCAACAATAAGCTACACTATCCCAGCAAGGGATTCGACAGTAAAAGTAAATACGTCCCGGCGAGGGAGAAACAACTATAACCAATCTTAACCCAACTTCTACTCATCGTAGCTAACACCAATACTCAATCATAAGTAATTTTCACGAAAACAAACTTAATCCTTGCTCAATATCGAGAATCATCAATTATAGCATCTGTAGTACTATTTAAGAACACAAAATAAATTGCAATTTAAGACTCATGGTCATGCTCGACAGCAATGTATAAATACTCGTCACCATGCCTATACGTCGTACTCAATAAGAAGCAAATAGCAAATAGGACACAACTCCTAATCCCTCAAGCTAAGGTTATACCGAAAACTTACCTCGAACTTCCACGACCAACCCAAGCCTCAAACACCGCATTTCCTTTTGAATTTTACTCCAAATAAATTGTATCTAGACATAATCGACTTAATAACATCAATAAATGCTAAATAATCCAATTCCAATGCTTAACTATAGTTTTCTCATTATTCTTCCCAAAAAGTCAAAAAATTGACTCTGGGCCCGCTTGGTCAAAACATGAGGTTCGGACCAAAATCTGATCACTCATTCACCCACAAGCCCGAATATACATTTTGTTTTGAAATCTGACCCCAAAACGAGGTCAAATTCCCAAATAATCAAAAAGTCCTAATTCTACCCAAATCCCTAATTTTCTACCCCTAGTCTCATGTTTTAGGCCTAAAAATCTAGTGGGTGTTGATTAAAAATGGAAGAAAACGAGCTTAGGATAACATACCTATGAAGCTATGGTGAAGTTCCTCTTCAAAAATCGCCCAAGAGGTGTGGAGAAGATGGAGTTTATGAAAAATGGTGGAATTCTAATAATACATTCTATTTTTAGAACTTAAAATAACTGGGCGAATTTTGCTCTATGCGTTCGCTACAGGCTCATCGCGTTCGCGATGAGATAGGCCTAAGAGACCTTCGCGTTCGCGGAAATGGGCTCGCGTTCATGGAGAACTAACTCCTTGAGCCTTCGCGTTCGCGTCCAGGTGGTCGTGTTCGTGTAGGTACAATACCCCCTGCCCAGGCTCATAAGCCATCGCGTTCGCGTATGCTGGGTCGCGTTCGCGAAGGGTATCCCCCCTTAGCCTCGCGTTTGCGTCACTAGCTTCGCGTTCGTGAAGAAGAAATTGACACCTGGGAAATTTGTCTTACGCGTTCGCGAGTGTGCCCACGCGAACGCGAAGAGAAAAATCCCTGGGCACTGAACAACAAAAACCTGCAACTTTTATGAGTTCAAAAACCTTTCGAAACACTCCCGAGCTCTCTGGGCTCCAAACCAAACATATGTACTAACTCAAAAACATCATATGAATTTATCCGTGCGATCAAATTGCCAAAATAACATCAGAAGCATCCAATTAAACCTCAATATTAATGAAATTTCTCAAAACTTCTTTGAACATCAATTTTTGCATTTAAGGTCCGAATCACGTCAAACGGATTTCATTTCTCACCAAACTTCATAGAATTATCTTAAATCACATATAAGACCTGTACCGGGCGCCGGAACCAAAATACGGGCCCGATAACAACATGTTCTAATCAAAATTCATTTCCAAATCCTTTAATCAATTTCAGAAAACAATTTTTCTTTAAAAATTCATTTCTAGGGCTTGGGACCTCGGAATTCGATTCCGGGCATATGCCCAAGTCCCATATTTTCCTACGGACCCTCAGGGACCGTCAAATTACGGGTCCGGGTCTGTTTACCCAAAATATTGACCGAAGTCAAATTAATTCATTTTATAGTCAAAATTTATTATTTTTCACAGATTTTCACATATAAGCTTTCTAGCTACACGTCCGGACTACGCACGCAAATTGAGGTGATGCTAAAAGAGGTTTTAAGGCCCTAGAATGCAGAATTCAATTTAAAAACAAGTGATGACCTAAAAAGGTCATCACATTCTCCACCTCTAAAACAACTGTTCGTCCTCGAACGGACAGAAGAAAAAAGTACCTGAGTCGGGGAAAAGATGGGGATAATAGCTCCGCATATCGGACTCGGATTCCCAGGTCGATGCCTCAGCAGGCTGACCTCTCTACTAATGAACAGAAGGAAAACTCTTCGATCTCAACTGACGAACCTATCGGTCTAGAATATCTACCGGCTCCTCCTCATAGGATAAGTCCTTGTTCAACTGGACAGTGCTGAAATCTAACACGTGGGATAGATCGCCGTGATATTTCCGAAGCATGGACACATGAAACACTGGATGCACGACCGATAAGCTCGGCGGCAATGCAAGTCTATAAGCCACCTCTCCCACTCGATCAAGGATCTCAAACGTGCTAATGAACCTAGGGCTAAGCTTTCCCTTCTTCCCAAATCTCATCACGCCCTTCATAGGCGACACTCGAACCAAAACTCGCTCACCGACCATAAATGCTAAATCACGAACCTTGCGGTCGGCATAACTCTTTTGCTTGGATTGAGCTGTACGAAGCCTATCCTGAATGATCCTGACCTTGTCCAAGGCATCCTAAACCAGATCCGTACCCAACAACTGAGCCTCTCTCGGCTCAAACCATCCAACCGGAGACCTACATCGCCTACCATATAAAGCCTCATAAGGAGCCATCTAGATACTCGACTGGTAGCTGTTGTTGTAGGCAAACTCTGCTAAAGGCAAAAACTGATCCCACGAGCCTCCAAAGTCAATGACACAAGCTCGGAGCATATCCTCCAAAATCTGAATGGTCCGCTCGAACTGCCCGTCCGTCTGAGGATGAAACGTTGTGCTCAACTTAACCCGCGTGCCCAACTCTCGCTGAACTGCTCTCTAGAAGCGTAAGGTAAACTGCGTACCTCGGTCCGAAATGATAGACACGGGAAAACCATGAAGGCGAACAATCTCCTGGATATAGATCTCAGCTAACCTCTCAGAAGAATAAGAGACTGCCACAGGAATGAAATACGCTAACTTGGTCAGCCTATCAACAATGACCCATACTGTGTCGAACTTCCTCCGAGTCTGTGGGAGTCCAACAATGAAATCCATAGTGATCCGCTCCCACTTCCACTCGGGAAGCTCAATCCTCTGAAATGAACCACCGAGCCTCTGATGCTCGTACTTAACCTGTTGACAATTCAAACACCGAGCCACATATGCAACGATATCCTTCTTCATTATCCGCCACCAATAATGTTGCCGCAAATCTTGATACATCTTCGCGGCGCTCAGATGAATAGAGTATCGGAAGCTACGAGCCTCCTCTAAAATCAACTCTCGGAGTCCATCTACATTAAGCACACAAACTCGACCCTACAATCTCAAAACTCCGTCATCACCTAAGGTAACCTACTTGGCACCTCTGTGTTGCACCATGTCTCTAAGGACACACAAATGAGGATCATCATACCGATCATGGATATGCTCCAATAATGAAGAACGAGCGTCTGTGTAAGCTAACACACGGCTGGGCTCAGAAACATCCAACCTCACAAACTGATTGGCCAAAGTCTGAATATCCAAAGCAAGCGGTCTCTCACTGACCGGAATATAATCAAGACTGCCCATACTGGTTGACTTCCTACTCAAAGCATCGGCCACCACATTGGCCTTTCCTGGATGATATAAGATGGTGATATCATAGTCTTTCAACAACTCCGACCACCTTCTCTGCCTCAAATTCAACTCCTTTTGCTTGAACAAATACTAAAGACTCTTGTGATTCGTAAACATCTCACATGCCACGCCATACAGATAATGCCTCCAAATCTTCAATGCGTGAACAATGGCTGCCAACTCCAAATCATGAACCAGGTAGTTCTTCTCATGAATCTTCAACTGCCGCGAAGCATAGGCAATGACCTTGCCATCCTGCATCAACACTACATCAAGTCCAATACAAGATGCATCACAATAAACTGTATAAGGCCCTAAACCTGTGGGCAAAACCAACACCGATGCCGTAGTCAGAGCTGTCTTGAGCTTCTAAAAGCTCACCTTACACTCGTCTGACCATCTGAACTGGGCACCTTCTGGGTCAACCTGGTCATCGGGGCTGCAATAGATGAGAACCCCTCCACGAACCGACGATAGTAGCCTGCCAATCCTAAGAAACTCCGAATCTCTATAGCTGATGCTGGTCTAGGCTAGTTCTTGACTGCCTCAATCTTCTTCGGATCAACCTGAATACCCTCTACTGATATAACATGACCCAGGAATGCAATTGAACTCAACCAGAACTCACACTTCGAGAACTTAACATATAACTGACTATTCCTCAAGGTCTGAAGAACCACTCTAAGATGCTACTTGTGCTCCTCCCAGCTGCGGGAATATATCAAAAGATCATCCATGAAGACTATCACGAACGAATCCAAGTAAGGCCTGAACACTCAGTTCATCAAATCCATAAAAGTTGCTGGGGCATTTGTCAACATGAATGACATCACCAAGAACTCATAGTGCCCATACCGAGTGCGAAAAGTTGTCTTAGGGACATCGGATGCCCTAATCCTCAACTGATGGTAGCCAAATCTCAAGTCAATCTTTGAAAATACCTTAGCACCCTGAAGCTGATCAAACAAATCGTCAATCCTCGGCAATGGATACTTATTCTTTATCGTAACCTTGTTCAACTATCGGTAATTTATACACATTCTCATCGATCCGTCCTTCTTCTTAACAAACAACACTGGCGCACCCCAAGGCGAAACACTCAGCCTAATGAAACCCTTCTCAAGCAAGTCTTGAAACTGCTCCTTCAACTCTTACAATTCAAACGGGGCCATATGATATGGTAGGATAGAAATGGGCTGAGTGTCCAGAGCCAAATCAATGCAAAAGTCAATATCCCTATCGGGTGGCATACCCGGCAGGTCTGAAGGGAAAACCTCAGGAAACTCACGAACAACGGGCACAGAATCAATAGAAAAACCTCAGCGCTAGAATCACGAACATATGCCAAATAGGCCAAACACCCTTTTTCGACCATACGCCGAGTCTTCACATAAGAAATAACACTATGGGTAGAATGACCAGGAGTCCCTCTCCACTCTAAACGAGGTAAACTCGGTAAGGCTAAGGTCACAGTCTTGGCATGACAGTCCAAGATAGCGTGGTAAGGTGATAACCAGTCCATCCCTAATATGACATCAAAATCGACCATGTCCAAAAAAAGCAAATCTACACTAGTCTCAAGACCTCCAATCACAACTATACAAGAACGACGGACTCGATCTACCACAATAGAGTCACCCATCAGTGTAGACACATATACAGGGGCACTCAAGGAATCACTAGGCATGACTAGATACAGTGCAAAATAAGATGACACATAGGAGTACGTAGACCCTGGATCAAATAAAACGGAAACATCTCTGCCACAAACCAGAACAATACCTGTGATAACTGCATCAGAAGCCTCGGCCTCAGGCCTGGCTGAAAGAGCATAACATCGGGGCTGGGCCTCACCACCCTGGACTACCTCCCTAGGACGGCCTACAACTGACTATCCTCCACCTCTAGCGGTCGGAGCTCCACCTCTAGAACCTCTACCTCCACTTCTAACACCTCTACCCCCACCTCTAGCTGGCTGGGTGATCTGTGAAACACCTGGTGCCTGACCATAGCACATGAACCCTGCTGCTGCGACTAAGTACCAACAAATCTCGGACAAGCCCTCCTGATATGACCATACTCACCACACTTAAAACATCCACCTGAGTGTTGCGGCTGAGGAAATTGAGACTGACCCTGGCGACCTGAATGACCACCCGAAAACTTTGGAGCAACAGTGCACTGATAAGAGCTGGTGGTGCACTGTAGGGCTGCTGATCAAGATACTGCATGTGAGAACCACGACCACCTGAAACACCGTGAGAAACCTGAAGCACTGACTGAAAGGGCCTAAAAGGATGGCCCTACCATACAAATCCCTACCTCCAGACGAGGCACCACTGAATCTACCTGAATGATGGGGCCTCTTGTCTGACCCATGACCACCTCCCTACAATAGAACCATCTCCAATCTCTTGGCCATATTGGTCGCCTGCTAGAAAGTAACCTCACTCCCAGTCTCCCTAGCCATGTGAAGACGAATCGGCTGAATAAGTCCATCAATGAACCTCCTCATCCTCTCTCTCTCTCGGTGGGAAGTATGAGAAGAGCATGACGAGCCAAGTCGATGAATCTGGTCTCATACTGGGTAACAGTCATGGAACCCTGCTGGAGACGCTCAAATTGCCTCCAATAGGCCCCTCTCTGAGTGATGGGGAGAAACTTCTCCAGAAATAGCTGAGTAAGCTGCTCCCAAGTCAAAGATGGTGATCCAGCTGGTCTAGCCAAACAGAAATCCCTCCACCAAATCTTGGCGGACCTAGACAAGCGAAAAGTGGCAAAATTGACCCCATTGGTCTCAACTATCCACATGTTCCTGATAACCTCATAACAGCTGTCTAGATAATATTGGGGATCCTCAGTAGATGCACCGCTGAAAGTAGTAGTAAAGAGCTTGGTGAACCTATCCAACCTCCACAAGGCATCGACAGACATAGCTGCTCTATCACCGGTCTAAGCTACCACACCCGGCTGAACTGCTCCAACTGGCTGAACTGCTGGAGTTTGAAACTAGGGAGCTACCTGCTCCGGGGTGCGAGTAGCAGGAGTTTGGGCTCCTCCTCCATCCTGAGAGACGGCTGGTGCTACAGGAAGCAAGCCTACCCGGGTGACACTCTCCATAAGGCCCACTAGATGGACCAGAGCATCCTTAAGTACTGGGATAGCAATAAACCCCTCTGGGACTTGAGCTGGGCCCACCAGAACTACTGGGGCCGGAACCTCATCATTAAAGTCAACCTGAGGCTCCGCTGTGGGTGCTGCTGCCCTGGGCTGAGCTCTGCCCCTACATCGACCTCTAGCAAGGCCTCGACCTTGCCCTCTACCCCTCGTGGGAGATGCTGCTAGGGGCTCAGGCTGCTGGTCAGTGAATAAGGAAGCGCATATTCTCGCCATCTGCGAAAGAACAAAGTAGAATTTCAATTAGCATTGAGAAACCAATCCGCTCAACAGGAAAGAATAAATGTGGAATGTTTCCTAACTCTGTAGCCTCTAGGGGATAAATACAGATGTCTCCGTACCAATCCCTCAGACTCTACTAAGCTTGTCTGTGAATTGTGAGACCTATGTAACCTAGAGCTCTGATACCAACTTGTCACGAACCAGATTTCCCACCCTCGGGAGTTATGATGGCGCCAACTCGTAGAAGGTAGGCAAGCCACTAAACATAGAAAATTTCTATCTCTTTCATTTTTAACCCTTTTTAACAATTTGAATTAATAGGTATCCAACATTTAGATATTAACAATAAATGAAATCAATTGGAAGACTTAATCTAATATAATAACCAAGACCAGTAAGATAATGACAACACACATCTCTACCCGAAATCCAGTGTCATAATATCACGAACGGACTAAGATTACTACAACAAATGTCTGAAAGAAATACAATCTGTCTCAAAATCTAATGAAAACAGAGTACATAATAAAGTAGAAGAGAACACCAGGCTTGCGGACGCCTGCAGGACTACCTCGGGATCTCTGGCTGGACTGAAGGCAGGCTCCCCAAGTGCTACTGTCCAAAAGCTGCTCCGGAATCTACACATAGTGTAGAGTGTAGAATCAGCAGAACCGACCCCATGTGCTGGTAAGTGCTTGGCCTAACCCCAGCGAGGTAGTGATGAGGCTAGGACCAGACTCCAGATAAACCTGTGCAGTTATATAATATACAGCGGAAAATAAATAAGAATAAACAATTAACATGGGAGGGGTACATGCTACGGGGGAAATATCGAATCCAGCAGAAACTTAAGAGAAATATGAGAGAATAATTCAAGATTTACAACAACACTATAATAACACTATTGCGGCGCTCAACCCGATCCCTATCATTTAACACTGTTGCGGCGTGCAACCCAATCCAACATAACATTGTTGCAACGTGCAACCCGTTCCATATATAGTATTGTTGCGGTATGCAACCCGATCCAACATAACATTTATATACCTTTAGCAATAACCTTACTAAGAGTCCCAGCAAGGGATCAACAATAAGCTACACTATCCCGGCAAGGAATTCGATAGTAAAAGTAAATACGTGTCACGCCCCAAACTAGGGAGGCACGACTGGCACTCGATACTATATTCGATCGAGTTAGCCACTAAACATACTAGCTAACTAAACTGGGGGGCCCAAAAGATCGGACAACACAACATCTGAAATACTAAGCCTAGACCATTAAGGTCATGACCTGAATCACAATAAGCCATATAAACAAAGGTAGACGAGCCAAAATAATAAAGTACTAGCTGGCCGACGAGGCCGCGATTGGAGACATACATGCCTACACACATATATACACATGCCAAGCCTATGGGCTGGAGACTGAAAGCTACAAAAAGAAACTGAGAATACTATGTCCACAATAGCCTCTAAGAGTGTCATAAGCACTGTCGGAACAAGGCCCCGACTATATCCAAACTGTACACAAAAGTAACCATCCTATGAAAGCTCCAGGACTAGGTGGAGCTTACCAACTCATAGCTGAACCCCGAAATCCTAGCGGAGGGGTCGATCAGAGTTCTTACCTGGACCTGTACGCACGAAACAAAAATGCAGTGTCCCCAGGCAACGGGACATCAGTACGTATAAAAATTTACTGGTATGTAAGGCAGAAAGTAGAATCATACATTGTTGATGTAAAAAAAATAACAGTGAAACCACCTGATACTGAAACTCTTATAGCCTCCATGACCGACATCCGACCTCATAGTAATCAATTATGCATGGTATTCTCGTGTAAGCGTATGTCATGAATACATATATATTGATGCAAATGCATGACATACCCAACCAAATGCTAGCAAAGGCGGTCTCTCCCGGTAGCTAACCGGTATCATATTGCCAACCTGTGGCCATCTGTACAATATATATAGTTTTTCGGGCAAATAGGCCCCTTACCTCCAATTATAGCTCAAAGTCCATGCATAATATACCATGTATGATATGAACTTTGAATGCACATAATAGGCCATAACAAGAACTTAGCCAATCTTGGCTCCTAGGTACTCTTATCCTCATGATCTCATAATCACCTTCGTATCGCATACAATTGTCTCGTGGAACCTCATATGTTTTCTTTGAATAAATAAGGTTGAAAACTTAACTCGACTTTTAAAAAGATAACTTAACTCTGAAGATGTTCATAAAAAGCTTAAGGTGCTTCACTTAGTCCTTATACCTGATTTCTTGATAATTAGTAAAAGAAAGTATATCAAAAATCAAGTGTTTTAATAGTTTAAACGTAAAAATTTATATTTGAGATTTTTGGAAATTGATTTGTCACTTTAGAGATTTTAAAAAAAACTTTAATAAGGAAGAAGGACTGATCGTAAATACTACATGTCTTTATTTTGTTTAGTCACACAACCCAAAGACGAATAAGAATTCATATATATAGACATATGGATAAGAAAACCAACAAAATAACATATATAGATGTCGAATACCCTAATTAACCGAACGAGTGGAATATCAACCTAATAGCATCATGAAAATACTTCAGCTACGATCCCAATGCCTTTCACAGAAGGTCTTTCAAGCAATAGAATAGTAAAATATCACATTTGACGACTTAGGAATTTCCAAGAATTCGTGCAAAAAGGAAGGACAGAGCTTAGCCTTAACATACCTTCCCAATGAACGTCCGAGTGCCTGTAGTTCCTTCACGAAAGTTGTTTCTTACATCCTAAGCTTCACAAATACTATATATATGCAGCTTATACGCACCTATAAACTGTTCATAATTGAGTTTAAATCGGCAGATTTGCCATATGGCCCTAACTTGACGAAATGTCCGTAGAACTTTGTAAAAACTGTCATAAAAGAGTCCCAAGATGATTACCTTGGAAAATCAAGTATAAAGCCTGAAGAACCAGAAAGAACAACAAATTCCTATCTTCCAAAAATAGCTCCAAACACAGCTAATAGAAGGGGGAAATGATTGCAAAGCGTAGAGATTATGTTTCTAGGCACAGGGACAAACTTTAACGGTAGAAATCGTTAAAAACGTACCTTAATCACTCATGAACACCCTGGAACCCTCTATTCAGCTCCCTCACTATTTTGGGACGAAAATAAAATGTTTTGGGGTCTTACAGTCGGATTTGCCGACTTATACCACTTGTTTGACCCGACTCGGTTCGCGACCCGATTTCAGCCTGGATAGTTCGGGGTAAAACAGTCATAACTATTTACTCCAATGTCTGTTTGATGTGAGGTTTTTTTGGTGGCGCACTAGACTTGTAAACCTTCAATTTGATAGGTTGTGGGTCCCATAAATCATTATATATTGGGAGAAATAATCTGATACATTAGACCCAAAGTTTAGAAAAATTATTAGAGAAATTTACGATAACCTTTGCCGACCTTTATTTCGCAACTTGCTTGACTCCAAAACTTAACATGTGACCCGTGTGATATAATAATACCTCATAATACACTATTATTATCATATTAGACACTCTTAGTCTTATCCCATAGGTGCAAGTTAACTTAAACCTTCCGAACGCGCGGGGTGCTACCCAAGCCATTTCTTTAACCACGAACCTTTGTTTAAGGGATTCATTTGACCTAAAGCTTTAGTTAGTTCCTTGATATTACCACACATTTTCAGTCTTGTTCTCCCAATGTGCTATACCCAATCGTATATACCTAATATAACCACGTCATGTTACGTATATTACGTAAGAGAAGAGAAAGAAACACATGGGGTCTCACAGTCTCCCCCCCTTAAGAGCATTCGTCCGCGAATGGGTCAAATCAATTCCTTGGTTTCATTTTTTTTCCCGCTAATACGTTATTTGCGAGGCTATATTTGTTACATTTGCAAAGCATAAATCAAATTCTGAAGATTCCAACTACTAGGCTTCGTATAGCTATCTCGCAATAAGAAATTTAAATTGCACTTTCTTGTCATTTAAAAATCCAATTAAGTGTTGTAAATAAATAATTTCCAATTATTTAAATGAGACTCACCTTAAGTCGTAAATAGGTAGGGGTACGTCTTCCTCATTTCCTCCTCAGCTTCGCAGGTCATTTCCTCGATGTTGTTATTTCGCCATAACACTTTCACGGAAGCCACTTCTTTAGTTCGAAGCTTTCTTACCTGCCGATCTAAAATAGCTACTGGTACCTCTGCGTAAGATAAGTCTTCAGCAATGTGAATATCCTCAATGGGCGTAATACGTGAAGGATCTCCAATGCACTTACGCAACATAGATACATGAAACACAGGATGGACTGCTCCCAATTTTGAAGGCAAATCAAGCTCGTAGGCCACCCTACCAATCCTTCGAATAATATTATACGGTCCAACATACTTGGGGCTGAGCTTCCCCTTCTTTCCAAATCGCATGATGCCCTTCATAGGCAATACTTTCAGGAAAACCCAATCTTCTACATCAAACTCTAAGTCTCGTCGTCGAATATCTGCATAAGACTTGTGCCGACTTTCTGTTGTAAGCAACCGGTCTCTAATAAGTTTTACCTTTTCCACTGCTTGCTGGACTAAATTAGGACCTAGAAACTCTGCTTCCCCGACCTCGAACCAACCGATCGGCGACCTACACTTCCGTCCGTATAGTGCTTCGTAAGGGGCCATCTGAATACTAGCTTAGAAGCTGTTATTATAAGCGAACTCAATAAGAGGTAGATGATCATCCCAACTTCCTTTAAAATCTAGCACGCAAACACGTAACATATCCTAAACTGTCTGAATAGTACGCTCTGCCTGTCCATCAGTTTGCGGATGAAAAGTTGTGCTAAGATTTACCTGCGTGCCTAGACCCTTCTGAAAAGATTTCCAAAAATGTGCTGTAAATTGAGCCCCTCGATCAGAGATAATAGATAATGGTACCCCGTGAAGGCGCACAATCTCCCGAATGTAAAGCTTGGCATAATCTCGGCTAAATATGTCGTCCTAACTGGCAGAAAATGAGCAGATTTTGCAAGCCTATTAATAATTACCCAAATAGAATCATACCTCCGTGGAGTCCGAGGCAAACCGGTGATGAAGTCCATATTTATCATGTCCCATTTTCATAATGGAAGTTCAATACACTGAGTTAGGCCTCCAGACCCCTGATGTTCGGCTTTAACTTGCTGGCAGTTAGGACATTGGGCTACCATCTCCGCGATATCTTTTTTCATTCCATTCCACCAATAGATCTGTCGAAGGCCCCGATACATCTTTGTCGCTCCGGGGTGAACTGCATATCTAGAATAATGGGCCTCCGAAAGAATCTTGGCGCTGAGCTCTCCGACTGTTGGTACACATAAGCGGCCCTGGTATCTAAGGACTCCATCTCCAGTTAGCTCAAATAAAGGTTGTCGCTGCTGTGGAATACTTTCCCTCAGTTTTATAAGTTCAGGATCCTCGTGTTGTCGCTCTTTCACTTCAGTAACAAAAGAAGATTTTGCTGTATTCTGAACGAGAATGCATCCACCCTCTACGTCTACCAAACGCACCTGAAAATTAGCTAGTTGGCATAGATATTTGGTCATCTTGACCTTATCAGCTTCAACATGGCTTAGACTTCCCATGGACTTCCGGCTAAGGGCATCAACAACAATATTAGCTTTGTCGGGATGATATAAAATATCAACATCATAGTCCTTTAGCAATTCTAGCCATCTTCTTTGTCGTAGGTTCAGCTCCCTCTGTTTAAATAAATACTGAAGGCTCTGGTGGTCGGTGAAAACATCAATATGAACCCCATATAGATAATGCCGCCAAATCTTTAGGGCGAAGACAATTGTGGCTAACTCAAGATCGTGCGTAGGATAGTTCTGTTCATGTTTCCGCAACTGTCTGGAGGCGTACGCGATAACCTTACCATGCTGCATAAGAACACAACCTAGGCCAATTCTTGAGGCATCACAATAGACAACATAACCCTCGGTGCTATCCGGAAGAGTCAAGACAGGTGCTGTCGTAAGCCTTTTCTTTAGCTCCTGAAAACTTTGTTCACATGCCTCAGTCCACTGAAACTTAGCTCCTTTATGTGTCAGCTTCGTCAATGGTGCAGAAATAGAGGAAAATCCTTCCACAAACCTTCGGTAATACCTTGACAAGCCTAAAAAGCTACGAACCTCTGTCGGATTCAAGGGCCTCGGTCAAGTCATCACAACTTCAATCTTTTGGACATCAACCTTGATACCATCACTAGTAATAACATGACCAAGAAAAGCTACAGAAGTTAGCCAGAATTCACATTTAGAGAATTTACATATAACCTGTAGTCCTGGAGAGTCCGCAATATAGCTCGCAAGTGATCCGCATGCTCGGCTTCCGATCGTGAATATATCAAGATATCATCAATAAACACAATCACAAATTCATCCAAGAATGGTTTGAATACCCGGTTCATAAGATCCATAAAGGCTGCTGGGGCATTTGTAAGCCCAAAAGACATGACAAGGAATTCAAAATGGCCATACCTCGTCCTAAGTGCTGTTTCTGGGATATCAATATCCTTGACTCGTAGCTGATGATAACCGGATCGCAAGTCGATCTTCGAAAAACATTTGACACCTTTTAACTAGTCGAACAAGTCATCAATCCATGGAAGAGGATACTTATTCTTGATAGTGACTTTATTTAGTTTCCTGTAGTCAATACACATCCGCAAGGAGCCATCTTTCTTCCGAACAAAGAGCACCGGAGCACCCCATGGGGATGTACTTGGCCTAATAAAGCCTTTATCGAGCAAGTCCTTCAGTTGTTCCTTCAATTCCTTTAGCTCTACAGGAGCCATTCTGTAGGGAGGAATGGATATAGGCTGTGTATCAGGAAGCAAATCTATAGCGAAATTGATTTCCCTTTCGGGGGAATTCCTGGAAGCTCGTCAGGGAATACCGTCGGGAATTCATTCACAATAGGAACCGATTGAAGAGTCGCTGGCTCCTTATCTATATCCCTGACATGAACCAGATGGTATATACAGCCTTTAGCAATAAACTTCCAAGCCCTAATGTATGAAATAAACTTACCTTTGGGCGTGGCTGCATTACCTTTCCATTCAAGGACAAGCTCACCCGGAAAATGAAATCGGACCAACTTTGCACGACAATCAATATTAGCATAACAAGATGCCAACCAATTCATACCCATAATGACATCGAAGTCTAGCATAACCAATTCCACTAAATCAACAGAAGTTGGACGGTCATTAAATAACACTGTACAACCTCGATAGACATGATTAGCAACAATAGAGTCGCCAACTAGCGTAGACACCTCAACTAGCTGTGGCAATAACTTAGATCCCATGTCAAGCTTACCAGCAATAAATGGAGTAATATATGAAAATGTAAAGCCGGGATCTATCAATGCATAAATGGCATGAGAATGTATTGTCAATATACCTGTGACAATATCTGGGAATGCCTCTGAATCCTGTCGGCCTGTGAGTGCATAAAAGCGGTTTTGTCCACTACTAGAACCTGAGGTGTCTCCTCCACCTCTCCCCCTACCACGTCCCTGAGTAGACTGTGGACCTGGTCGGGGAGCACGGACTAAGGGCGAAGAGGCTATTGTGGATCCTGAAGGCTGAGCTAGTGCACCTCTGCCTAACCCCGGGAACCGGCTAATAAAATGTCCTGTCTACCCACAATGATAACATGCACTCAAACCCTGTCTACACTGCCCGATGTGCAGCTTACCGCACTGAGTGCATGGAGGAATAAGCTATCTCATTTGTGCGGAACGCTTCTGTCGACGGCTCTCAGGCTGGCCTGAGCTCTGCCCCGGTCCTGACTAAATATAACGATCAAACCGCTGGCCCTGCATCTGTGGTGGGAAACTACGTGCTGATCGAGGTGGATATCAATGGAGTAGGGGCTTGAATCACCTCGTGGCTCCCTATAAGACCCCATAGTACGAGTCCTCTTACTCTGCTCCCTATCCCTGCGAGTATCATGAATCCGATGGAAAAGGTCCTTTGTAGTCTGAGCGAAAGCCTGTATGCGGGAAATATCTACATCATCCGATAGGGATGCTACCCTACAGTCTCTAATCATATGATCCCCCAAACCATCCACATAATGATGAACTCTAGCCCTCACGGTACGTACAATATCTGGTGCATACCTCGCCAAAGAATTAAACTTATGGATATAATCCCTCACACTCATATCCCCCTGCTTCAGGCTAAGAAACTGGTCAAGACGGACCTCCCGAACCTCCCGTGGCAAATAATGGGCTAAAAGAGCCTCAGAAAATATACAACGGAAAATAAACATGTGCATTTAACACTGTTGCGGAAAATAAATAGGAATAAACAATTAACATGGGAAGGGTACATGCTACAGGGGAAATATCGAATCTAGCAGAAACTTAAGAGAAATATGAGAGAATAATTCAAGATTTACAACAACACCATAATAACACTATTGCAGCGCGCAACCCGATCCCTATCATTTAAAACTGTCGTGGCGTGCAACCCGATCCAACATAACATTGTTGTGGCATGCAACCCGTTCCATATATAGTATTGTTGCTGCATGCAACCCAATCCAACATAACATTTATATACCTTTAGCAATAACCATACCAAGAGTCCCGGCAAGGGATCAACAATAAGCTACACTATCCCAGCAAGGAATTCGACAGTAAAAGTAAATATGTGTCACGCCCCAAACTAGGGGAGGCACGACTGGCACTCGATACTATATTCGATCGAGTTAGCCACTAAACATACTTGCTAACTAAACTGGGGGCCCAACAGATCGGGCAACACAACATTTGAAATACTAAGCCTGGACATTAAGGTCGTGACCTGAATAACAATAAGCCATATAAACAAAGGTAGACGAGCCAAAATAATAAAGTACTAGCTGGCCGACGAGGCCGTGATTGGGGACATACATGCCTACACACATATATATACATGCCAAGCTTATGGGCTGGAGACTGAAAGCTACAAAAAGAAACCCAGAATACTATGTCCACAATAGCCTCTAAGAGTGTCATAAGCACGGTCGGAACAAGGCCCTGACTATACCCAAACTGTACACAAAAGTAACCATCCTATGAAAGCTCCAGGAAGAGGTGGAGCTTACCAACTCACAGCTGAACCACGAAATCCTAGCGGAGGGGTCGACTAGAGTCCCTACCTGGACCTGCACGCACGAAACAAAAACGCAGTGTCCCCAGGCAATGGGACATCAGTACGAATAAAAATGTACTGGTATGTAAGGCAAAAAGTAGAATCATACATAGCCGATGTAAAAATAATAATAGTGAAACCACCTGACACTGAAACTCTTATAGCTTCCATGACCGACATCCGACCTCATAGTAATCAATTATGCATGGTATTCTCGTGTAAGCGTATGTCGTGAATGCATATATATTGATGCAAATGCATGACATACCCAACCAAATGCTAGCAAAGGCGGTCTCTCCCGGTAGCTAACCGGTATCATATTGCCAACCTGTGGCCATCTGTATAATATATATAGTTTTTCGGGTAAATAGGCCCCTTACCTCCAATTATAGCTCGAAGTCCATGCATAATATGCCATGTATGATATGAACTTTGAATGCACATAATAGGCCATAACAAGAACTTAGCAAATCTTGGCTCATAGGTACTCTTATCCTCATGATCTCATAATCACCTTTGTATCGCATACAATTGTCTCGTGGAACCTCATATGTTTTCTTTGAATAAATAAGCTTGAAAACTTAATTCGACTTTTAGAAAGATAACTTAACTCTGAAGATGTTCATAAAAAGCTTAAGGTGCTTCACTTAGTCCTTATACCTGATTTCTTGATAATTAGTAAAGGAAAGTATATAAAAAATCAAGTGTTTTAATAGTTTAAACGTAAAAATTTATATTTGAGATTTTTGGAAATCGATGTGTCATTTTAGAGATTTTAAAAAATACTTTAACAAGGAAGAAGGACTGATCGTAAATACTACATGCCTTTATTTTGTTTAGTCACACAACCCAAAGACGAATAAGAATTCATATATATAGACATATGGATAAAAAACCGACAAAATAACATATATAGATGTCGAATACCCTAATTAACCAAACGAGTGAAATATCAACCTAATAGCATCATGAAAATACTTCAGTTACGATCCCAATGCCTTACACAGAAGGTCTTTATAGCAATAGAATAGTAAAATATCACATTTGACGACTTAGGAATTTCCAAGAATTCGTGCAAAAAGGAAGGACGGAGCTTAGCCTTAACATACTTTCCCAACGAACGTCCGAATGCCTGTAGTTCCTTCACGAAAGTTGTTCCTTACGTCCTTCGCAAACACTATATATATGCAGCTTATACGCACCTATAAACAGATCATAATTGAGTTTAAATTGGCAGATTTTCCATATGGCCCTAACTTGACGAAACGTCCGTAGAACTTTGTAAAAACAATCATAAAAGAGTCCCAAGATGATTAACTTGGAAAATCAAGTATAAAGCTTGAAGAACCAGCAAGAACAACAAATTCCTATCTTCCAAAAATAGCTCCAAACACAGCTAATAGAAGGGGGAAAAGATTGCAAAGCGTAGAGATTGAGTTTCTAGGCACGGGGACAAACTTTAACGGTAGAAATCGTTAAAAACATACCTTAATTACTCAAGAACACCATGGAACCCTCTCTTCAGCTCCCTCACTGTTTTGGGGAAAATGAAATGTTTTGGGGTCTTACAAGTCGGATTTGCCGACTTATACCACTTGTTTGACCCGACTAGGTTCGCGACCCGGATTCAGCCTGGACAGTCCGAGGTAAAACAGTCATAACTTTTTACTACAATGTCCGTTTGATGTGAGATTTTTTTGGTTGCGAACTAGACTTGTAAACCTTCAATTTGATAGGTTGTGGGTTCCATAACTCATTATATATTCCGAATGCGTGGGTGCTACCCGAGCCATTTCTTTAACCACGAACCTTTGTTTAAGGGATTCCTTTGACCTAAAGCTTTAGTTAGTTCCTTGATATTACCACACATTTTCAGTCTTATTCTCCCAATGTGCTATACCCAATCGTATATACCTAATATAACCACTCCACGTTACGTATATTACGTAAGGGAAGAGAAAAAAACATATGGGGTCTCACAATACATCCCGGCGAGGGAGAAACAGATATAACCAATCTTAACCCAACTTCTACTCATCTCAGCTAACACCAATACTCAATCATAAGTAATTTCTACGAAAACAAACTTAATCCTTGCTCAATATCGAGAATCATCAATTAAAGCATCTGTAGTACTATTTAAGAACACAAAATAAATTGCAATTTAAGACTCATGGTCATGCTCGACACCAACGTACAGATACTCGTCACCATGCCTATACGTCGTACTTAACAAGAAGCAAATAGCAAATAGGACACAACTCCTAATCCCTCAAGCTAGGGTTAGACCGAACACTTACCTCGAACTTTCACGGCCAACTCAAGCCTCAAATACCGCCTTTACTTTTGAATTTGACTCCAAATCAATTGTATCTAGACATGATCGACTTAATAACATCAATAAACGCTAAACAATCCAATTCCAATGCTTAATGATAACTTTCCCATCATTCTTCCCAAAAAGTCAAAAAATTGACCCCGGGCCCGCTTGGTCAAAACACGAGGTTCGGACCAAAATTCGATCACCCATTCACCCACGAGCCCGAATATATATATTTCATTTTGAAATCCGACCCCAAAACGAGGTTAAATTCCCAAATAATCAAAAAACCCTAACTCTACCCAAATCCCTAATTTTCTATCCTTAGTCTCATGTTTTAGGACTAGAAATCTAGTGGGTGTTGATAAAAATGGAAGGAAACAAGCTTAGGATTACATACCTATGAAGCTACGGTGAAGCTCCTCTTCAAAAATCGCCCAAGAGGTGTGGAGAAGATGAAGTTTATGAAAAATGGTGGAATTCTCGTAATACATTCTGTTTTTTGGAACTTAAAATAACCGGGTGAATTTGGTCTATGCGTTCGCGACAGGCTCATCGTGTTCGCGATGAGCTAGGCCTGAGAGACCTTCGCATTCGCGGAGAACTAACTCCTCGAGCCTTCACGTTCGCGTCCAGGTGGTCGCGTTCGCGTCCGGGTGGTCGCGTTCGCGTAGGTATAATACCCCCTTCCCAGGCTCATAAGCTATCGCGTTCGGGTATGCTAGGTCGCGTTCACGAAGGGTATCACCCCTTAGCCTCGCGTTTGCGAAGAAGAAATTTGGCACCTGGGAGATTTTCCTTACGCGTTCGCGAGTGTGCCCACGCGAACGCGAAGAGAAAAATCCCTGGGCACTGAACAACAAAAACCTACAACTTTTATGAGTTCAAAAACCTTCCGAAACACACCCGAGCCCTCGGGGCTCCAAACCATACATACATACTAACTCAAAAATATCATATGAACTTATCCGTGCGATCAAATCGCCAAAATAACATCAAAAACATCGAATTAAACCTCAATATCAATGAAATTTCTCAAAACTTCTTTGAACATCAATTTTTGCATTTAAGGTCCGAATCACGTCAAACGAATTTCATTTCTCACCAAACTTCACAGAATTATCTTAAATCACATATAAGACCTGTACCGGGTGCCGAAACCAAAATACGGGCCCGATACCAACATGTTCTAATCAAAATTCATTTCCAAATCCTTTAAACAATTTCAAAAAATAATTTTTCTTTAAAAATTCATTTCTCGGGCTTGAGATCTCGAAATTCGATTCCGGGCATACGCCAAGTCCCATATTTTCCTACGGACCCTCTGGAATAGTCAAATCACGGTCCGGGCCCGTTTACCCAAAATATTGACCGAAGTCAAATTAATTCATTTTATAGTCAAAATTTATCATTTTTCACAGATTTTCACATATAAGATTTCTGGCTACGCGCCCGGACTGCGCCCGGAAATCGAGGTGATGCTAAAAGAGGATTTTAACGCATTAGAACGTAGAATTCAATTTAAAAACAAGTGATGACCTAAAACAATCATATATTTCTCTGAGTCAATTCCACCACCAACCATTAAAAAGCCTCAACAATTAGCACATCCATCGATATTATCTCTAAAATTGTAGCAGCAGCAGGTTTTCCATTGACAACCATCAAAAAGTTTTAAAACTTTGAATTCGATATTCGGGTTTTACGAATTTTTGATTTGTTTAGAGTGGATGTTCTTACAAATGATTGAAAATATCCTTTACAGTTCATATCTCAATTTTGAGGGAAATTGGTTAAGTATGGAGTTGATTTTTGGTAAAATTTCATTGAAACTCGAAAAAGAAAAAGTTTCAGAATTGTATTACGATTGTATGATATTGTATCTGAATTGTATTTGATATATCAATACCTAACACAATTTTGATACAATACTAATACACTTATAATACCATATTATATCAGAATTTAAGTTTAGAGTTGGTTTTAAGTGGACATTTTAGATTGAAACTTGAAGAAGATGAAGACCAAAAATTATATCATAAATTTTTAGAATTTTATCACAGTTGTATCATTATTCTATTTTAGTTGTATCGCAATTTATATCTAACTTGTATCTAATACATCAATACCTAAAATAATACCTGATATATTATTAATAGAAGTATAATACAATATTGTATCAATTTAAGTTTACAGCTAGTTTTAAGTTGTATCACAATTGTATCATAATTTTATGAAAATTCTTAGGATTATATCAAATTTGTATCTTAATTGTATTTAATGCATCAATACATGAAATAATACTTGATACAATTATAATACAATCTTGTATCAGAATTATATCAATTTTTTTAGAGTAGTAACATGTATATGTATAAATTTTTCAGATTCCCTGTGATTTCTACAATGGATCTTCAAAATTGTGTAAGAATCTTTTTAGAGAAAATGTCACAATACAAAAAATAAGTATTTCTTTGGTGTGGATTTCTTGTGGTTCCAATCCAATGGCGAGTATGACTTCATTTTTGCTTCCAGACTTCGTTCGTCCATTTGCATTTTTCTTGTGGCTTCTTGTACTAGTAGCAAAAATCTTATATTGGGGTTTCTGACATATTGAAAGAAAAATATGGTGAAATAATATTGGGTTAAATTTGCTTCGAGATCTGCGTAGAAAAAGAGGGAGAGAGGGAAGTAGATAAAAAAGAAGAAGAAAGGATATAATTGAACCTTAATTGAAAGTACTAATAATGGAGTGTGAGCTTTTTAAGGATAAATGTATACATTTGTAAGAAAAACCTTGATAATGTTTGAGAACTATAAAACCTAGAGAAAATAGATAAATTGGTTCATATTATAGGAAAAACTCGATTCTTTTAATTGCACGTGAAGATTTTGTTTACGGTAAAGGTGGACTACCCCTTAAAAACTAGTATCCTCATGTTTAGACACAAATCAATATCCATCAAAAGACAGGAAAAGGAAATATCGAAATTTAGAGTTGCCAATAAGCTTAGAAAGAGTAACGTTGCTTTCATCGGATACAATTCTCGTATTATCTCTTTTAAATTTTCATGTTTGTTTTAGATCCTCGTATTTGCACGAGTAATGATAAAAAGAGATAGATATGATTTTTATGGTTGTACTAATTATAATGAATACTTATGGGAGGCAGGGATTAGCCTCATGCAAATATGGAGGCAAGGATTAGCCTCATGCAAGTAGGGAGGCAGTGATTAGCCTCATGTAAATACGGAAGCAAGGATTAGCCTCATGCAAGTATAGAGGCAAGGATTAGCCTCATGCAGATGGAGAGGCAGGGATTAGCCTCATGTAGGTATGGAGGCAGGGATTAGCCTCATGCAAATGTGGAGGCAGGGATTAGCCTCATGCAAATATGGAGGCAAGGATTAATTGCAAAGTTATTGCAGTTATAGCCAAAAAATGCCAATTTGGCAAATTATGGAATAATTTGGTCTTAATAGGACCATAAGTAATAAATTAAATCAAGAAATGCTTTTGAAATCATTTGTAATGCCATTTTGTAATTATTAATTGGAAATAAATTTTTGGGTAAATTAATAAAAATATAGGAAAATTATGGAAAAAATTTAAAACCTCGCTTTGATAAGACCTCATTCCTAAATTCATATGACGGTTCTTTTGAGATCTCAAGATGTTCGACACCTCTTATACTAAAAAACATCATTTAGTATAGCTTTTACAAATTTACAAGAGTAATATTCATTTATTTGATCAGAATCAAATTGAAATCATGTTTTTACATATCAAATGTTGTTAGTTGAGTAGACATTTCGATTGATTTTGTAATGTTCTACAGCCAAATATTTTACATCTTTGAAATCCCAATAGATTCAGATATATTTTCTAAACAACTATGTTTCACGTCAGCAAAATGACGACGTGAAAATTTCGGTGTTTATTTTGTTGTGTTGCATATAAGGGGGTCTAATGGGCCAGATTTAACCGTAACCGGACCGGCCCAGACCGGTTAAAACCAGAAACGGCCTAAACCGGTACAGGGGGCCGGGTGGGGCTGGGTTAATGGGGTAAGGGGTTGGTCCGTTTACGTTGGGGATATCGGTTAACCGGCCCGGTCAAACCCGGTCAATGAATTTTACTATAGAACCAGTTAACCAGCCCGACCCAGCTACTTAATTTTTTTTTAAATATATAGTGGGGCTTTTTTCTGACTGTTGGCAACGGTTTTCTGGCCTTGGAGCCGTTGCCCAACGGCAGATTTGCAAAAATAGCCCATTTTTGGGCTTTTTTTAATAAAAATAAACACTTTTTGTAATTACCTAATTAGTCCTTTGAAAAACTATAAATACACCTCCTCTTCTTCATTTCTTCACTCATCTCTCATTTCTCAAACTCATATTCTCAATTATCATTCTCTCCGTCTTCACCTAAAGTGCAATTAAGTATTTGGCTCTTACTTTTTTTGGAATTTCATTTATCGTATTATTTAATATTTGAAGTTTGAAGTTTGAACAATTGACGCTTCTTCGTGGTAATATTGGAGTTGCGAAATCATCAAGTGTTCAATTTATTGCCGAATTCGGTGTACTCCCTCCAACTCTTTCTCTTATTTACTATTTTATTTGCATATTTAATTTTTGCTAGTAGTTAAATTTTCTTAATATGTTATATGCTGCAAAAAGAGTTTGTAATAAGGTTACTAATCGGGGAAATAAAAAAAGAGGTAGTACTACTACTTCAGCATCTGGTAGTAATTTAAATGACTCAACACATATTCCTGAAACATTACCTGATAATAATATAGATTATGAACAATTACAGAAAAATTTCGGTATAGAAGATAGTGAATTAGAAATGGAAGATGAGATACCACTTGCACCAAGTAGTGCTGGAGCTGGTAGCAGGGGTGGTGATTGTGGTGCTAGTAGTAGACCACCTGTGGCCCCGACTATTAATCGGAGAAAAAGAAGTAAGGTTTGGCGATTTTTTGACGAAATAGAAGGTACTGATAGAGTTAAATGCAAACTTTGTAATGATACTTTTAAACATAAGACTGAAGGACAATTAGGGGGGACTCAGACACTTAGTAGACATATGAGAATTGAGCATCTTATAGAATGAGGATATGATGTAGATGAAAATCAAGCAACTCTAAACCCTACTACTGGAGGATTTATGAAATATAATAAAATGAAGGATTGTGAGGAGTTAACAAAAATGATTGATTTGGATTTCTTTTCTACTCTTTAAATTTAAGAAGAAAGAAAAATATAGGGATGTTGTTGAACAAATGCAAGCAAAATTCAAAAAAATATTTCTTTCCAATTCCTCCGATTTACTTAATTGGTGCTGTTTTAAATCCTTCCATTAAGATGTCTGATTGTCACCAATTAATGAATGCTTTATATATTTATATTGAGATTGGACCAACTGAAACCCCAGATATATATATGTTTGTATGAACAAGCTAAATGATTCTTTACAACCATTATATAATTATTATGCAAATATAATTGATGACGTTGCTCTTAATGTAGGCAATGTTAATCCCACTATGCACTGTACTACTTCTACTACTGTGGATGATGATGAAGACCTTGATAGTTTTAATATTTTTTCTACATTTTCTAACACTCAAACCAGTAGCAGGAACATTGATGAACTTCAATTCTACTTGCAGAAGCAAAAAGAGCCTCACACAAAGGAATTTTCACCGTTGGGATGGTGGCATGAGAATGGAAAGCAATTTCATGTTCTTTCCGCTGTGACTCGACGTGCTGAATGTGCCAATTTCAACTGTTGCATCAGAGTGCATTTAGCCAAGCAAGACAACAACTTGGAGACACTCGCCACTCATTGGGAAGCAATGCTTTGAAAGTTTTAGTATGTTTCAGAGATTGGATTAGATCGGAACGAAGAAATCAAGGATGTGAAGATGTTGATAGCCTAGAAGACGAGGAACTTGAAGATATATTAACACATGACAACCCATCTGAATTTAACACTCCAGAAGAAGGCCAATCTTATCATATTGATTATGAAGAACTTATTAAGGCAATGCAAAACCTTTAAATTTACTCTTTTTTCGTTAATTTACTTGTTGTTAAATGTAAACCTTTCAATTTGTAAGTTTGAATTTTGAAATAAATGTAGCACTTGTAATTTATAAGTGCAATTTTTCCCATCTTCATTGTATTCTTTATATTTTTACTTTATATTAATATAACTTACAATAGTTATACAAAATACAAAAAAGAAAATTAAAAATTACACTAACCGACTCGACCCCTTGTACCCGTAACCCGTACGGTTCATTTTTTTACCCGGATGAACCCGAACCCATTAAACCCTATAAGCCCTAACCCATAACCGGCCCAAATTTGCCTACCCAGCCCAGCCCGACCCACCCGTTAGACACCCTTAGTTGCATATAATCCAAAATAGATGCTATACACTAATGTGTGCTAATTCCAACACGCATATCAAGTAGGGGAAGCAACTCAAAACATTCCTTCCAGCCCTATATCAAAATGGTCGAGAAAAAATATGGTCCACTATAGGAGACTCCATTACTTGTCAATACTGATTTTCTCCCCAACCTACAAGACACAAACACAGTTATGAGAGAGAAAGGGGAGCATGACATCTCTAAGGAACTATTCCAAAATTCAGCATCATCAAGGGCAACTATAAGATTCCAAGGAAACACTACGATCGTGGCATTAGTTGGTCTACTCCAAATCAACTGCTGAGACATTCCTATATGCTTCTCCTTCATACTAACTGTACAATAAACTCTACCAAAATGAACTGATGATGTAGCACTCATGTTCAGTTTAAAAGTTTTGCTGTGCAATTTTGATTGGGCCAGACATCACAGTTAGACTTTTGCACAAAACAGGCCCACCACATATTTCAATCAGTGCTCGATGCATCCAACGGAGAGCAGAAAGTGGAGAACTTGGAGGAGACGTCATATTATTGTCTTTGCCTGCTAGAGTTGGTACGAGATAAAGTTGGTACTTCCTGGTAGTTGTCAGATTCATCCTCTTCGTCCGAGGATAAGAAGGAAGGACCCATCCATGCCTTGAAACTTTCATTCACACGTCTCTCTACATCTGGTGTGACCTCCATTGGATTTGCTTCGAGCATTTCTACTCCAAGATTGCGCCCACTAAAGTCACTTTCATCCAGAATTACAGCAGCTTTTCTTCTTAGAAAGAAAGCAGTTCCTCCATATAGAATCACCAGCCCCCATGAAGCAATTTCGTAACACCAAAACAAGGGCGCTGAGCAGCTGCTCCCTAAAGTGAGAAGGGTTGAACCAAGAAACAGCGCGAGCAGACCAAATACAATAGCAAAAGCAACATTGAGAATTGATAGACAACGCACTCCACCTGTTAAACACAATGGTGAGTTGCTAGACACACATTAATAGGAGATGATATGAATCATTCCATTGCTTCCAATCATCACACGTGCAACTTAGCAGGGAAACAAGAGCATCCTTCCCCCCAGGGCAATATGGTAAGGGGTGAGACAGAAAAACCCAGAAATCTAGCAAACGTATCAAATCATCTCAGCACAAGTAATTCAAAACCTCCTATCACGCATATTAATTGTTTTCCAAAATTCTCCTAAAATAAACTTATTGCAGCCCTAGAATCCTACTTTTGTGGACCTGATCCTGTCCACTAATACTGTTCAAGTCGTTTTACCTTCAGAATGCATTAAAGAAATGGACTCCTTCTGGAGTTGACATCTCACGCTTGCAAACATAGTACTCCTTTATTAATATAGTTAGCAGTTCATAGAACACCAAAAAATGGGAGAGCTGTAAATGGACCAAGTTCATCACTAAAGCTCAACTCGAGTTGTGTGTGTGTATATATTTATATCGTTGGCCCACAGTGCACCTCTGGGGAGTATTGGTCTGCCCATCTACCTTCCTCCCAACTTAAATACTCGAGCTCCAGCTCAACTCCTTTAGTTACTAAACTGTCGAACTTAGTACTGTCATGTAGCTCAATTATTTAACGAGCTACACTATGGAAAACTCAGATCGAGGGAAAACTCAGATCGACTTGTTTAGAGTTTAATACCAAACACCTACCATCCCAACAATTTCCTCCATAGATATAACAGGTAAGTTACTCCTGACAATAGTTTCCAATTCCCCAACCCTAGGTGATTCAGTAAGCAAATCATTGTTTTTATTATGAAAGTGCCGTTTGTAAAGGAGCAAATAAAAAAAATGGACACAAACGAGTTCAAGATCAGTCTCGAAGTAAACTATCTTCACGAATGAGCTCAAACCCAAAACGAACAAGCTGAGCTAAACTCAAGCTCCAATTCCACAAAAACTTAATCTGGCCTAGTTCGACCTCGACTCTTGGCTTGTATGACAATCAAGCTCAAGCCAAGCTCACAGCTTTTATAAGTAGCCTAGTTCTAACCTCCAAGGCTTGCCTTCGCTGGCCTCATTTTTAGCTATACCTATACGGTGTAAGAACATTTATTCGATAAAGATAGTCCTAACAGGTTAAAGTTATGGATTCCTTCTTACATGACCTAATATGCTTTTGAAAAGCTTATAGAAAGTACCACATGTGATATACATTGGTGTATTAAGTTATTAACGTCATACTTGGACTACAACAAGGTTATGTATTGTTTCAGTTATATTCTTTTAATTTTTCAAAGCTATCCATATTCATCTGTAATTTCCACCACCAAAGACATTTCTCTCATCTGGTTCCTTGCGCAATACTAAGAAAGAAAATGACAAAGCCAGCTTACCTAAGACAAAGTTCTAATAGAGATAGTGGTTTTTGTTAGATAGATGTTATTCAAATATCCTATTATTTTCATACTTGAAGAGGAGATTTATGATTCATCAGTTACTCCAAATTCACAAAAATTAAAAAAATAAGAGGTCACCTCTTTACTCATATTAATTACTTTCTACAAAAGAAAAAAAGAACATCAAGAGCTAACTAGACTTCCATGAAGACATGAAAAAAGAGCAGCTTATAAGTTCCGGTACATGGAAAGACCACGTTTTTCAATTTTTGACATGGTTTGAAACGATCTAGATCTACATTGCTCTGGTTAACACCTAAACACTTCCACGGCCAGAGTTCGAGTCATTACAATATTATTCAATCAACCTTAAGCAAATTACTTCAACTCAAAAGCGTAGAACATCACACAAAGTGACCTATCAAAAGAAAAAGAAAAGAACATCTAACAAAGTGTAACACACAGAACATACAAACCTTTATTCATCATCATTCGTTTGTAGTGTGATGGCTAATTTAACAAAAGTGAAAGAAAATATTCAGTACCATTAGTTTTTGCATTTTGAACTGGAAACAAAGCAAACAGACAAACTGTAACCATGGCTTTGCAACTTAAGCTTGCCCAGCCAAAACAATTGGAGTAACTTGACGCAATTTAACTTCAACCATTCAATAAAAAAGCAAAAAGATTGCCAGGTATTCAAGACAACTCAGCAGCACCCTGGTTACCAAACTCATTGAAAAGGAGTCTCTGTAACTCATGAATTTTTTTTTACTGAAAGGACTTGATATAAGGCAAAATTGTAATGAGGTGAGTTGCATTTAATATAACAAGTTTACTGGATTTGAGAACTAGAACACTGGTGTATGAAGCACCTGAAGCATGTACTTTCTTCCAATCACAGACTACAAATGAGTTTCTGTTTTTGACTCAATTGAGTCAACGTTAGCTCAACAGATGATACGCCAACTTCGCCCCAGCAATAATTTTTTCAAGCTATGATTTTAGTCCACCTGCCTTGATTAAACTTAAGTTTAATTTGATCCAATTAGATAAAAAACAAAAAAAGCAAAAACCAAAATAATATACGAATAAACAACTGGACCACATTTTGTCCAACAGATACAAATCCAAGTAGTACCCAAACACATGTTAATATGCTACATGCCTCTTAAAAAGGAATACCAGCTATAAATTATTATTCACATGCTCTAGTGCATCAAAACTTTCCAATTGTCATTTATTCCTGAATTTAGCCTACTCGACGATGATATGGGCAACTTCTCAGCCACTTAAGAAACTACAGACTTCCAAATTCATTAGGGAAGTATGGCCAACTTCTCTCCACTATGACATCTTTGAGAGCCTGTCGCTCCTGTAACTTCTGATTTTTAAACCGTTACGAACTTGCTATAACAGTGGGTTACATAGCTTTGACTTGTAATACTGCAGACAGCTCCTTATTTGCTATCATAAACTTAGAAAACCCCACTCCATTAAGGAAGAAACTGCTGAAAAGGCATCCGTGTCTCACCTCTCAATCTCTTGGATCTAGGATCTTCTTTTGTTCTTTCCTAAGACCAGCCAGAGCATGGACATGCACACCAAACACACAGACAACAAAGTAGACAAAACAGACAGACAAAAAAGCAATTGAATCTGTTTGTAAATCGATGCAAAAAAACATCATTGAAACGACCCAATCTCTGTAGGCATGAGGACACAGCTCAGTTAGACTTTCCATATGAAGTTTTGGCACTTAACCTCTTCAGTATTGTTCTACCACAAAAATTAGAAGCACGAATCTCAACAAGATAGTTCTTTTTACACAACAATAACTAAAACGTCTTACCCCTGAAGGGAAACATGATATCACCCACATATATAAATACATAGAACTTCAATCTTGAAATGTATGAGTCATAAACAAATTTGCTGGGTTCTCCACCAAAAATAGCTGACATCCAAAGTAGTTCTATTTATAAGAGCAGCATTTATTTGCAAGCATCCTAGAGGCAAATACCAATTCTTGTATTTACTCAAGTAGCACTATGCTTAACAGCTTAAGCAGTGAAAAGAGGAAAGATTGCAGGGGGGACAATATAATAGGGTTGGTGCATAGTTCTGGCTTAGAAGGGAAGGTGAGGTAAAAAGGAGGGAATGCAACTCTACAACATCAGCCATTTTCTGGAAGGAGAAGGAAAAGTAAATGCCTTTTACTTCCCTAGCAGTAGCTACAATTGAAGTACTACCCTTATTGGAGGTAACATGAATCATAGGAAAACGAATAATTCAAGAAGCATACCCCTTCTAGAAGCACAATAGTTGTTCTCAACAACCTTCAAGCATCCATGTCTCATCGGAGCAGTGCACGCGACCATAATACCTGCAAATTTTGACGCAATATCATTAAGCAAAAGAGTGACAGTTGTAATCT
Organism: Nicotiana sylvestris; assembly: GCF_000393655.2. Lineage (NCBI taxonomy): Eukaryota > Viridiplantae > Streptophyta > Magnoliopsida > Solanales > Solanaceae > Nicotiana > Nicotiana sylvestris. The sequence continues at coordinate 148,196,869 of NC_091064.1, read as the reverse complement.
TCTTCCTCTCTTTTTAAAAAAAAAAAATGATAAATCAGTTACAGTAGTAGTCTTTATACAATTAAACAATTAAAACTGCCAACCCACCTTTTTAGCTTTAACAAGTTCACTTTTTACCCAGAAAAAAAAAATAAACAATTAAAACTGGTAGCAGCCACACTTATGAGCTCAGATGCACAATCCTGTGATTTACAACCCTCATTTCAGTTACAATTGGATGCAAAGAAACTACAGGGAAATGAAAAGGGCAGTACACTTAACCCCAATTTCAGTTACAATTGGATGCAAAGAAACTACAGGGAAATGAAAAAGGAAGTACAATTGCCAAAGAAGTTATGTTTTTACATTATGTGCACATATGTAATAAAACGCTTAATTCTCAGTCATCAATCCCTATTCTTCTCTTCGTATTGACTGATCATTGAACCCAGAGACGATTCACTCTTTGCAGACATTTACAAGATGAGAAGAGTTGAGATCATTCTTACATCTAAAAGAACGGACAAATATATGACACTCCCAACATCTCAAAGTGTGAGGAGGGATTCAAATTTGAAGTGTTTCCATATCTACACACATGCTTGAACAAAAATGGGTTAGTTTTAGCCTCCAAAAAACTATGTCCATCCGGGAAGATTGGTTGTACATCCTTTCAAGAATTTAAACTTTCACCTTTTCATAAGTTCATAAAACCTTCCCAAGAGCGGAAGAGCCTAGGTTCAGTTAGATATTCAAGGACATTGCAATTCCAAAACAGCATAGACTTTAGAAGATAATCTCCTAGTACATCCCCATTCATAGCTTCTAATCATTGCTTTTCCATGTCACATATTTCTTGCAGCTAACTGCAACCAGAGATATCTTTCTAAATTATTTCTACACTTCTTGAACCTTCAAATTATTTGAAGTCCTTTCTAATCCTTTTCATTTTCTAGTGCACATACAATATCTAGGGGAACCATCATCAAGATGACTGCCTAAGTCCTAATGTCAATTAAAACTCCACAAACGAGCAATTAAACGCCGAAAATCACTAATCCAGGCCTAACTCAGATATAAGAGACAATAAAATCACTGACTATCTTATCTGCATAGCTGCCATAGCAGCAGCACTAAAATACACATTCTACTCTTTGAAGGCAACAACAATGTCAAAACTAGATTCGAGCAAAACTTAGTGTAATTCAACCTAAAAGGATATAAATATAAAGCTTGTGCTGCAATACAAGTATACACAACAAGATTTACCATATATTCTTCAGAGCAACTAGTTACACTGCCAAGCCTGCGAAAAAACATATTCTACTCTTCAAATGCAATAACAAAAGTCAAAATAAGGTTTGCTCACTTTACCTCTTATTGACATTGAATAGGTAATATACACGATCACATTTACCATATAATTTGCAATTAGATACACCAAAGAGGCAACGAAATGAAACAGACATTCTACTCTTCGAATTCAATAACAAAAGTCAAAATAAGGTTCGCTCACTTCACCTCTCATTGATACAGAATCGGTAATATACACGATCACATGTACCATATAATTAGTAATTAGGTACATCGAAGAGGCCGCGAAAGTGAAACACACATTCTATTCTTCGAATTAAATAACGAAATCAAAATTAGGTTTACTTCTTATTCGCCCTAAAACGATGAACACATAATAACTACTCGGTGCTAATCCAAGTATACGCGAAACACATTTTCAAACATAAACTTTATTCTCACGTCTCCTCACCTGCAATTAGATATACTGCGGAGACAGCGAAACTGAAGGTGGAAGGAATGAACACAACCATCCAATAGTAATCCACAGTCTCCTGATTCGTTAGGTAAAATGCACCAGGAAAACCATCCGAATCACCAGCACTACCGCTACCACCGCCGCCGGTTCCAGTAGAAGCTATGTTAGTGAAATTAATAGAAAGCGGCTGAATACGATAGTCACCGCAGAACGGGCGGCGAGCAGGATCGACAGGAAAAACTATTTTCAAGCTGATAACAGTGCATACGACAATAGCAAGTGATATTAGGGTTAAAGTGCAGATCGCTAGTGGCCTCTGGAGACGATTCCATGCCTTGTCTTCCTCACGAAGACACTCGTATTCGTGTTTCGGCATGAACGCTTGCCGGAGTGCATCTCCGATTATCGCCATTTTTTTCAACAGCCGTATAAAGGCATATATGCGTATGTATGAAGAATTTAGTGGTGAAATTAAGGGTTTGGAGAACTGAGAGAAGAAAATTATGGAATCGGAAGGGGGAAAATGGAAGTCCTAGGTGGTGGGTTGGGTGGTATGTTCAAAGTTAGTTTGTTGCTTTACCAGCTTTCTCAGGTTAGCACCGTCACGCATATATTTCCTTTTTATAATTTTTGTATTTATTGTTATGAAATAATTTAACACTTCTTTTCCTTGTGGACTTATAAGTATCTATCTTGTGCGTAAAGGTTGCTCATGCTTTCGAGGTTTTTTTAAGTACTCCAGTATTTCTGGAAAATAAAACTAGGAGTCATTTCACGTTATATTTTGACACGTCTTCGTTATTTGCGGAAAATTCTGCCATATGAATATTTTTCTTTCCCAATATTGATACCTTTTTGTACGTGTTTGAACACAAAAATTATAATTTTTGAAAAAAATTAATATTTGAAGTTAAGTTGAAAAATGATATTTGAATATGCATTTTATTTGAATAAATGTTGCATTTTTGTGAGTGAGAAAAAAAATTCTAAAAACTTTTGAAAAACTCATTTTCGAAAAATTCCTAAAAATTTACAAAATTTCATGGACAAACACATATTTAATTTTTATGGACAAATGGGGCCGAATCATCTTTTCTTCTTTCTCTTTGGTCATCAGTGAAGAGATTTCCACTAATTCTATTTAAACAAATAAGGATGTTTGGTCCATTAATAGGCAGACAATTATCGAATGCCGAAATCAATTTCATGCCAACTTTAATTAACAAGCTAATCTCAAAAGTTTTGAGGCATCAAGCATCAGGCACCCGTCTATATTCAATTGAATTCTTTCGAATAGCAATCAACACGTATCTAAGTTAGAGACACAACAATATCACTCTGTAACGACCCGATAGGTCGTTTTGAGCTCTAGTCATTCGGCAGTTTGAGGCCAGGAGCAGCTTCACTTAAGGTATTATGACTTGTACGCATGGTCGGAATGGAATTCTGGGAAGTTCGGAGTTGATTTGGAAAAAGAATTCTCATTTCTGAAGCTTTAAGTTGAAAGAATTGACTAAGATTGAATTTTTGAGTAAACGACATCGAAATCAGGATTTGAAGGTTCCAGCAGGTTCGTATGATGATTTCGAACTTGGGCGTATGCTCGGATCGGGTTTTGGGTGACCCGAGAGGCGTTTTGGCGCCTTGTGGAAGTTAGCATTTTTGGAAGAATTTCATAAATTTGGGTTGAAGTGCATTCCAATGCTATCGATGTCCGTTTGGGATTCCGAGTATGGGAATAGCTCAGTATGGTGATTCTGATATTGGGAGCGCGATCGGAAGTGAATTTGAAGGCCTGTGGGTCATTTTGGAGTCATTTGGCTAAAGATAGAAATTTAAAGGTTTTTGAGGAGTTTGACCGGAAGTGAACTTTTTGATATCGGGGTCGAATTCCGATTCCGAAAGTTAGAGTAGGTCCGTAATGTCAAATATGACTTGTGTGCAAAATTTGAGGTCAATCGGACATGATTTTATAGGTTTAGACTTTGAAAGTAGAAGTTTGAAATTCTAAAGTTTATTAAGCTCGAATTGGAGTGCGATTCGTGATTTCGACGTTGTTTGATGTGATTTGAGGCCTCGAGCAGGTCCGCATTATGTTTTGGGACTGGTTGGTATGATTGGTTGGGGTCCCGGAGGCCTCGGGTCGATTCCGGATGGTTAACGGATCAAATTTGAAATTAAGAATTGAAGTAGATGGTATCTGGTGTAATCGTACCTGCGAGGTTTTGGCCGCAGGTACGGAGCCGCGAAACGGCCTTGGTGTCGCAGAAACGGAAATGGCTGGGCTTGGTTGGGGGCGCAGGTGCGATGCAGCTTGCGCAGAAGCGAGACCTCAAAAGCGGTCATGGGCGAGTTAGCTGAGACTGCACATGTGATGGAAATTTCCGCAGGTGCGGAGCCGCAGAAGCGGCAGGTGGACTGCAGGTGCGAGAAGCGGGCTGGGCAGTGTATTCTTTTAAAAGCGAGGGTTTGGCTCATTTCCACCATTTTTCCTCCATGGGAGCCGATTTGGAGCAACTTGGGAGTGCCATTTTCACCACCAAGCTTGAGGTAAGTGGTTTATGCTAGTTTTGAGTTAAATACATTGATTATGTATAGGTTTTAGCATGAAAATTGGTAGAACTTGGGGTTTAAGGGAAAACCTAGAAAATTGGTATTTTCGGATTTTGACCACGATTTTGGGCATGACATTAAGAGTAAATTATATATTTGAGTTCGTGAGGTTATGGGCAAACTTTATCTTCGAAATTTTTTGGAATCCCGGCACGTGGGCCGAGGGTGTTTTTGTCAACTTTTCGAGCGGAGTTGGGATTTTATATAAATTAAATTGTTATGAGTATTAGGGTGTATTTTCATTGGTTTGCCCGTTATTTGGTTCGTTTTGGAGCGTTGGGGCATCCGTTTGAGTCGTCGGAAGGGGCTTGGAAGCCGGTTATTGGACTTTGGAGCGAGATAAGTCTCCTTTCTAACCTTGTAAGAGGGAATTGTCCCCATATGTGAAATAATTGGTTATGTGCTCCTATTTGTGGGGGCTACGTACGCACGAGATGATGAGAGTCCGTGCGTAGATACTATTACGTTTAAGTCCGGGTAGTCTAGGACCCAAAAGCATGCTATACCTGAAATATTTGTAATCTTATCGACAACTGAAATTGCCTAAATCATATCAAATTAGTAAAAGAATTTCTAAAAAAGGTTAAACTCCCTTTTCTTAAATCGTTAAAAGAGAATTGACTTTTCCTTGGATAAATGTATTTTTGATGAATTCTTAATTGACTATTTGAATATGTGTATCGATGAGTACCTGCGTCGCATGTATGATTCGTGAGCGGGGTAACTCTATTATTTATATTTGACCGCGTCGCACGTATGATTCGCGAGCGGCGTAATAGATGCATCTATGGTTCGCGCAATTCGACCCTCTGACAGTGCACCGTCTAAATATTTATTGGATCGGGACGTACGACCTCGGCATGATTTGCGCATGCTTGTAATGCTTGCTTGAGATTTACAAATTGATATTGCCTCCCTGGTCTGAGACAAATGTAATAAATAATGGATTATGAATTTGGAGACTTCTAAATATAAAAAGGAATGTTTACTTGTTTCTTGACTTACTTGAGTTTACTGTCGTTTTTAATAAATCCATGATTATTCATATTATTAATATATTATTATTGGACCACTAGTAAGTGTCGAAGTCGACCTCTCGTCTCTACTTCTTCGAGGTTAGACACGATACTTACTGGGTACACGTTATTTTTGTACTCATACTACACTTGCTGTACATTTTTGTTGCACAGACACATGTATGTCTAGTGGCCTAGTTGGGCACAACGACATGGTTGATACGTAGACTTAGGTGGGCTGCACCTCTCGAGACGACCCGCAACCAGCAGAGTCTCCTTCAGAGTATTGTACTGTATTTTCTTTTCTGTCCAATTTGTATTCCGGACAGTTGTTGTATTACATTATTTCCTAGAAACTGCTCATGCACTTGTGACACCAGGTTCTGGGATGATTATGGGGTATTCTGTATTAACTTCTAAACACTCATTTATTTATTTTGTAAAAATTATCTTTTACTAGCCAAATTGAAGGAAAATCATAGTTTTTACAATTATTTATACGAGAATTTAATTAAGTATTTATGGTTGGCTTGCCCGACAGCGGTGGCAGGCGCCATCACGACCCTTAGTGGATTTTCGGTCGTGACAACATGGTATCAGAGCACTAGGTTCCCTTAGGTTTCATGAGTCATGAGCAAGTCTAGTAGAGTCTTGCAGATCGGTACGGAGACGTCTGTACTTATCTTCGAGAGACTACAAGGTTGTTAGGAGCACTTCTCTTCTTGATTCCTCATCGTGCGATTTGATTCCTTTGAGGCTTATGCCTTTGTTTATTTCCTACTCAATCTTATGCGACGTGAAACGCTTGCTATATCGATCGAGAATTGAGAAATTGTAATGGTACTACAGATATGATGCGGGATGTTCCTCCCTGCATATTTGATTGGGCTATTGTCATCGCCTTGCAGAAGACCGTTTTGTCGTTTCTGCTCAGTATTAGTATTACCTAAGGTTTTGAGATTTGGCATTAATTGTTATGATGATTCGTGCATTGCTATCACACAGTATTGGTGTAATGGTAGGATGCTTGTCTATGCGTTGAAGCAGTGAATATCTTAGAAGGATGTTTACTCAATGCAAGATTCAGAGATTCAGAATTTTATTTCCGACGGAGGAGAGGCAATCAGGCTATGAATGTTCAAGTTTGGTTTGATGGAGTAACAAGACTTGGTATTTTCGAGCGTGGTGGAATTTTCATCTGTGATGTGGTGTCGTTGTCCTTATTGAAGTTCGCTGGTGTTATGGTTTTCTTCAATTCGCCTTTGGGTAGAGTAGCATATGGGTTCTGTGATAGGATGACTGCACCCCTTAAGAAAAGTTTAGAGTGATTTGGGATTCATGGTGGACAGTGACTAGGTCTACGAGCTTAATTTGAAATATTGGCTAGCAAAGCGGTGGGAGATTTGATATGACGGAAAGGAGCTACTTGATATGAAGAAGGATACAACATAACTTTGAATTGGAAGATATTATCGCACATTTAGTTGATGTCCACGAGGAGTGAATGGACTTGTGCAGCTGGTGAATGAGCACGGGCTCAGGTGGGTTATCCTATGAGCAGGTCAGCGATCGCGTGGTTGGTGAAGCTCCTGCGAAGGATTTTACTAGCTATCCGGTAGGAGGTCTAATATGTGAATGTTGCTAGAGATTCAGCGTATTCATGAAATGCTAAAGGAAGGATTTCTAGGAATCTGGCAGTTTAATTGCGCAAGGTCATGTCAATAAGAGATAAAGAATCTTGGCGGGTTCCAAAGTTCTGTAATAGTGGCTTCAAGCTAAGTGGGAGAGTCCCACCGCCTACGGTTGGATTGCCTGGTCACCTATTTGTGAGATTTCTAGTTATCGATATATTGATGGGTTACTGCGACTAAGGAAAGAGAACATCAGTGGTAATTTTAGCAAAGGAATTGAAGAATGTGTTCTATAATTGGCATCATCCATTCATGTTCAGGCTTTGGGAAGACTCGGGAATTATGCTTCGCGTAGAAGTGAGTTGCAAGGAAGGTGATCCGGCCGGGTGCTTCTTTGAGAGGGTGGTTATGTGCTAGCGGAGCCTTGCAATCGATTACATTCGGGACCAAGTTAGAGTGGGTGACTCTCAATAACGGTCCTAGTGGGTTCAAAGGTTAAGGTGTGGTGCCTAAGGGTTTCGAGTCCATAGTATGGTTGAGTATCGAGATTTTGCGGAAGATTATGATAAGGAGCTTGGAGTGTTCTGTGTTATCTTCGGTGTGCGGTATAAATTGAGAGGAATGAGAGAGAATGACTTCGGATTCGTAAAGGGACTTTCAAACGATTTATCAGATGAAGATGCGAATATGCGCACAAGGAGGGTATGAAACGGTCTGTGGGATTTGAGACAACATGGTCTCATGATACAAAGCCACTCGGGAGGAGTGTTGATTGAGTTCATTATGTGTTGAATGGAGTTATTATTATTTCTAAGGCGATTAAGGATAAATTAGAAGAATGCGAGATTGGTTAACCATGGTTGAATTAGCATACTAGTGGCAGTGATCAATTCTTTCAGTGTAATTAAATCATGCAAGTAATTTGTGACGGTGCATGTGAGGCTTGTTGACCGCCGCAATTTATTTTGTTCGGAGTATTCTAGCGTTATGTCCTGTTATGTGTAGGCGGATCCCGGAAGGACCATGGTGGATTATACCACTACTAAAAAATTTGCATATTCTACGGTTATGAGGATTTACTTGTGTGTTGCTATGGTTCTCCTGGAAGGAGTTAAGTGAAAAGTTTCTATATGATGAAGTATTAATCCATTAGTGGTTCCGGAGTTATGATGAAAATCTTGTACTATCGCATATTGGCATGTTAGGTGCAGTGAGTGGTATGGAATTTGAAAGTGAGGATCGAGGTTGCGGTTCAGTGTTGACAAGGATGTCACAAGATCGAATGAGCAGGAAAGGGATTTGAATGTTTAGAGTAAGCTGGCACTGTCTTCAGCGTTACCTAAGATCGGTCTTTTGTGGAAGAGGCTTTGCATCTCGGGTATGGATTCTTGATCGCTTTTCAGTGTTAGTACGACCGGTGGTATGGATGTGCAGACTTATCATCTGTTATGGAAGGTCGTGGGAGCGTGCCCCACAGTAAGATTGTATAAGTGTGGCATGTAGTCACTTAATTGATTGAGGATTTAAGCCAAGTATGGAGATTGTGGTACTATCACTAATTGAGAATTTATTCCTGAAAGGCGCTCGGTTCATTTGGTTGTGGAATGTGGAAGGTTGTTCCGAATTGGACGGCTGTTCTTGTGTGTTATGGGAAAAAGGGGTTATTATGGACCTAGGAAAGATTATTGGCCTAGTTCGGTACGATCAGAATCGGCTTGAGGTCTGTGAATGGATTTAAATATGAATATGGGCTCTATATCAGGTCGGATGTGTTCATTTCAGCATAACACTCCTTATGGAGGAGTATTCGGATGTTGGATGTTATTTCGTCGTCGGCTATTTTATGTAATGCTATATTGTGCTGTGTGAGTTGCGAAATGACTTGATAAATTTCTTGTGTGTTGAGGTTCCGCATAGCGATGATGTTATGTGAGCAGGATGGCTCTTGAGATTCAGATCATATATCACACTTCAGTTGTGCTTGAGTTTTGTAGCTTATGGCGCTATCTGTCTCCCTAGGGATAGTATTATGCACTTAGCGTGCTTGTGGATGATATTCGGTATTTTGTAGTAATGAGCAATGTAAATTTTATGTGTGGATCGGGTGGCATGCCACTACGGGTATGTTGTTTGGGTCGGGTTGCATGCCACAACATGTGATGTTGAGTATAGTTCCCTATATCTGTTTTATATGTTTTGTTTCCCATTTATGAGGAAGGTATATATTAGTTGCGTGGGTTGAGTAGTCCCTTCCAGAGTTCGTTTTCCTTATGCATCACGTTCGAGCTTGTAGCCTATTGGAACGTTGTAGCATCATATGGGACTTTTGATCATGACCGAGGTGGCTTATTTCCTGAGCAGTTCGTTCTAGGTGAGACGAGATTATTGGATCTAGGATCAGTGCGGTCGGATTATATGAAGTATATTAAAAAGCAAAGATCACTATTCGGTTCAGGAAGAGGTGATGGTTCCTCTCAAGGGTATAGACCCAATGATTTGTTGATTTGGCAGTTGGCTACAAATTTCTACGCACATCTCCCGTCATGTGGTATTGTAGGAGTTAGGGCAAGACCTATGTATATCAAGAGGTGCAATGGAAGCATCAGAATCGTGGGAATGTTGGCTATTATGATCAGAGAGTGTTATTATGGTCCTGTGAATTATGCGGTGCATGGTGTGAATTCAACAAAGATATGTAGTCATGGTTAGGTACATCGTGTGATGAATGATACGACATTCATATGTTGGAAACAGGCATGGCAGAGAATTTCGGATGTTGGAATTGGGCTCTAAGCTTATTTGCTGGAATGAAAGAGAATATCTTCAGATGTGCTCGAGCTAATATGCTCAACTGAGTTGTGGTAGCACGGGTAGGTGCTCGAGGTGTTAAATAGTGATTTCGGACAACTCCAGCGCAGTTCTTAGCACGTTCGAGGACGAACGTATGTTTAAGTGGGAGAAAATGTAATGACCCGACAGGTCATTTTGAGCTCTAGCGCGTTGTTCGGCAATTTGAGGCCAGGAGCAGCTTCACTTCAGGTATTATGACTTGTATGCATGATCGGAATGAAATTTCGGAAAGTTCGGAGTTGATTTGGAAAGAGAATTCTCATTTCTGAAGCTTTAAATTGAAAGAAATGACTAAGATTGAATTTTTGAGTAAACGTCCTCAGAATTGGGATTTGAAGGTTCCAGTAGGTTCGTATGATGATTTCGGACTTGGGCGTATGCCCGGATCGAGTTTTGGGTGACCCAGGAGCGTTTTGGCGCCTATTCTGGAAGTTAGCATTTTTGGAAGAATTTCATAAATTTGGATTGAAGTGCATTCCATTGCTAACGATGTCCGTTTGGGATTTCGAGTCTGGGAATAGCTCCGTATGGTGATTCTGGTATTGGGAGTGCGATCGGAAGTGAATTTGAAGGTCCGTGGGTCATTTTGGAGTAATTTGGCTAAAGATAGAAATTTAAAAGTTTTTGAGGAGTTTGATCGGAAGTGGAATTTTTGATATCAGGGTTGGATTCCGATTCCAAAAGTTGAAGTAGTCCATAATGTCAAATATGACTTGTGTGCAAAATTTGAGATCAATCGGACGTGATTTGATAGGTTTATACATCGAAAGTAGAAGTTTGAAATTCTAAAGTTTATTAAACTCGAATTGGAGTGCGATTCGTGATTTCGACGTTGTTTGATGTGATTTGAGGCTTCGAGCAGGTCCGCATTATGTTTTGGGACTGGTTGGTATGATTGGTTGGGGTCCCGGAGGACTCGGGTCGATTCCGGATGGTTAACGGATCAAATTTGGAATTTGAAGAAGAATTGAAGCAGCTGGTATCTGGTGTAACCGCACCTGCGAGGTTTTGGCCGCAGGTACGGAGCCGCAGAAGCGGCCTTGGTGTTGCAGAAGCGGAAATGGCTGGGCTTGGCTGGGGGCGCAAGTGCGATACAGCTTGCGCAGAAGCGAGACCTCAAAAGCGGTCGTGGGCGAGTTAGCTGAGACCGCACCTACGATGGAAATTTCCGCAGGTGCCGAGCTGTAGAAGCGGTAGGTGAACCACAGGTGCGAGAAGCGGGCTGGGCAGTGTGCTCTTTTAAAAGCGACGGTTTAGCTCATTTTTACCATTTTTCCTCCATGGGAGCCGATTTGGAGTAACTTGGGAGTGCCATTGTGAGCACGTGATTTTTGCCCTACGAGAACTACTCCCAAAAATTCAAAATAAAATGGTTTTGGTGTTGTTTGTGATTTATTTGTATTTTTTCTGTGCATGTTTATTTCTACTTTAATTAAGAAAATACAAAAAATATGTGTTGCATGTGCATTTAGGATTTAATTTTACAATTTAGGAATTAATTAAACAATCAAGTTTGTTTACAAAATGGAAAAATCACAAAAATATGTACTTTACATTTTTAGCATTTAATGTCCAAAATTGTGTGATTTTATCTTTATTGGTGTTTAATTCCATGTGATAATTATCATTAAGAGCTGATATTTTAAGTTAATTGTCGATTCTATAATTTAATTTAGGATTTTTAGGTTTTTAATTTTAAAAAATTAATTAAAAAAGAAGTTAAAAGAAAAGGAAGAAATGAAAAATCCAAGGAAATCAGAACTGGGCCGTTTTATTTTGACCAAAACCAGGCCCAAACCCTCACACACTTCACACGCCTAATCCAGGCCCAAACCGGCCGGTCCCAGATATATCCAAACGACGTCGTATCTGGCTAATAGATCCAAGCCGTTGATACGACTTGATCTAACGGTCCCAGCCTTCCCCCATAACCCGGTCCATTTCAACCCGGGTCGACCCAGTCTCGAGGCATGACCAAACGTCACCGTTTCCTTCAAGTGAATTGATCCAGGCCGTTGATCGTGCTTGATCCAACGGCCAGGATTAAACCACCCCTCCGTATATAAATCCAACCTCTCACCTCGCACCCCCTAAGCCATACCCCCTGTTCATCGTCTCTCTCAGAGACGACCCCCCAAACCCTAGTCGCCACCAAATCCCTTCGCCGTAAACCCGGCGGCAACAACGCCGATGACCATGAAACTAACACCCCTAGAGCATCTGACCACCCTCGTTACAGATCCGCTAACCGTTTGCCTCGAATCAACCTCCAGCTTCTCGAATCTTCGATCGAAGATTCGAGCAGAACCTAAACCTACCCCAACCAGTCCCAAACTCATACCGGACATGAAATGAAATGCCTAGGACTCAGAAATCATTTCAAGCGGCATTTCATTTCATATGAGACTAACTCCTAATTGACAACACTTAGGACTCAGTTCATCATGGTCAGATTCATATCAGAACAACATTAAGATTCATCAAACTCAAATCACAACTTAAGCTTGAAATCACACTTAGGACTCAGTTCATCATGGTCAGATTCATATCAGAACAACATTGACAACGCTTGATATGAATCTGGCCATGTTGTTCAAGCTTGTGGACATGAAATGAAATGCCGCTTGAAATGATTTCTGATTTCTCATGTTTTGTTTTAGTTTAAAAGTGTAGAGCAATTATGTTTATTCGAATTTCATATCACTTGTATAATTGGCCTGTTTGAGGTCGTGTAGGATTGTTAAACTCATTTGATTTGTGTGAAGAATTGAAACACCAGTTTTAATTTGGTTTACTCCTTAATTCGTGTTGTAGTTAGATCTGATATTTGGCCTATGATAGTTTAGCATGAGAGGTTTGTGATAGTTAGTAGTAAAAATCTGATTCTGAAATTGTTAATGATATGGCTTGTAGTTAATTTTGAAATAATGGTAGACATGTAAGATTTGAACATTCTAGGCCATTTCAGTATATTAATCATAAGGACTGCATGAAAGTAATATCATTTGCCATGGTTATATGGAGTTGAACTGCTTACTTTGTAAAAAATCAATTAATTGCTGATAGTCACTATTAGGTTGGAAGCAATCACCAGTTTGCTTACACATGTGATAACCCTGTGCCTGTAAATTAAATTCGTTGCATTCTCAGTCTTTTGTTTCAAGTTGAAAGCTCAAACGCTGAGTCCTGTATCTTCTGAAGTTGGGCCTGCCATAATTCATCTTGCACCTTCTGACGATTTGGGCCTTGCCCCAAAGCCTAGGCCCCAAAAGCTTCATGTCAGCCTCATGCTAAGACCATGAAGTCTCAATTTAGGCTCCTTGATTATACTTGAGCCTGTACAGAGGCCCATGATGGACTGGTTATCAAATTGAACTGAATCTATTTGAGTACTTAATCACGGTTCAGTGACATGCTAATTAATTAGGGCCTTTTCTTAGAGACATTATATGATAGAAAAATCGTAGTCCTTTAGGTTGGCTTTAAAATAAATAAGGTGCACCGTGCCAAATAAAATCACAAATCGCGTGGCTCTCTTTAAATGTTCACATTAAGTATTTAGACCTCGGGACGTGCCATTTAGCGAATTTTATGGCTTCCCGCAAAGTCAATAATACGCTAATCGCTTCAGGCACGCATTTTACTAATCTTACCTTCTCAAATTCGGGTGCACATTTATGTGACCCAAATCCAAATCCCAACTGAGTCAAAATGTGTCGGTAATCACGGGTACATTGACTGTGACGTGGTTCGAGATGCATTTCCACGACGTTGAAAATTCCCTTTAAAAATAATGAATGAGACGAGCCTCGACAAACAGAAATACACAAGCTGCGGGGCCTCTATATGTGTTGGTAAAATTACTTAGACTTCGGGATAAGCCGTTTATCAAAGTTTCACGGCCTTACCCAAAATAATGATACGCTAGTCGCTTTAGGCGCGTCTTTAATAATTTACTTTCTTAAACTCGGGTGCACATTTATGTGACCCAAATCCAAATCTCAACAGACTAAAATGTGTCAATAACCACGGGTGCATTGATGTGACGTGGTTCGAGATGTATTTTCACGACGTTGTAATTCTCGTTAAAAATAACAATAATAAAAGTGGTAAACAAAAAAAAAATTGCACATAGGTTCAACAGGTATTAAAATCAGATAAACAAGCCGAATATGACAGTTGAGCGACCGTTCTAGAACTACGGAACTCGGGAATGCCTAACACTTTCTCCCGGGTTAACAGAATTCCTTACTCGGATTTCTGGTTCGCGAACTGTAATACAGAGTCAATCTTTTCCTCGATTCGTGATTCAACCGGTAACTTGGGACACTATAAATCTCCTAAGTGGCGACTCTGAATCTTTAAATAAAATCCCGTTTCTATTGTCCTTTAATTGGAAAAACTCCCTCTGCGCCCTTTATGCGGGGCGCGGGTGAAAAAGGAGGTGTGACAGCTCTGGCGACTCTGCTAGGGACCCAGAATTCGAGCATAGAGAAATTGTTATATTTGGCTTTATCTGATTTTGTTACATGTTTGGGCCTAATGTGCTAAGTGATGCTTTTACCTCTTTGATATTAGCTTGAACTGTATATAAACTGTTACGAAACACGGCTCTTCTCATCTGCAGGGATGTGCTCGCTGGTTGAGACTCCCTATTCTGTTAGTGTCGTACCTTGAAATAAGAAAAAGGCCGGACAAGTTACAAAGCCGAACGATCTCGTGGGTCCCCGGTATGTAGCCCCCTCCTCGACTCGAGTTGTCCGCTCGGGTACACAGTGTAGAACAAATACCTAGTTTACGAACCTAGAATAACTCAGCTTCATGCCGGATCCCTAGTAGGAATGTTTGTTTGCATCATGTGCATTTGATTTAAGAGGCTCAACACAGGGGTTGGGTCTGTCTAGGACAGTCGTACCAAAAATGAAAAAGACCATCGTGATGCATCTTACTTTCTACTTGTGCATTTATTTGCTTCGGACTTGCATGCCGACCGGCTTTTGAATACTTTGAGGAAAGAGAGATAGAGGTAGTTAATCGCCTGTTTTGAAAAATATCAATGTCCAAATAGCGTCGAAACTCTGGCGGATTTTTTGAGAAAATGAAAAAAAGGGGTTTGTTTATGAAAAATGGTTTTATTTGCCAGTGAAAAAAGTCTTGTTTTCAAAAGAAGTTTGTTTTATCTACCCGAACTACGCCGGTTTGATTCTCACAGGGTGCGGGATACGTAGGCAACCCTCATCAGGTCCAACCTCCCCTTTACAAAAATGTCAAAATTTTAATTTTTGTCATAAATAAGTCGGGTGACGCCGTTTTTGTCAAAATAGCCGAATTTTCCCAAAAGGGACGCCGGAAGGCTGACTTTGCATAAACGGCCGCTTGTAGTCATTTTTTGGATTTTTGACCGGTAGACTCATCCAGCCTCAAAATCTTCGTTCCCGAAGTGCTGAAAAGCCGTGTTCGGAATCAGATCTTTCTTTTAATCTGTGATTTTTTTTTTTAAAAAAGCCAATTGGTTGAGTCAAATAAATTTTATTTTTGCTTAATCACCTTAAAAATGTGCAGGATGAGCACGATGCAAAATGAACCTTTTTCAATAATGACTAAAATCCCTTTCAAGTTGCGGCTATGGTGAGATGATTTAGGTGGTGTAGGGCAAGATGAGGTCAAGAAATATCTAAAAGGTCTTACGGGTTTATTGGAAATCCATCCTCGGGGGGATATCATAAGAGCTTTGGTCACCTGCTGGGACCTGGCACACAATGTCTTCCACTTCTCCGATTTTGAACTCACTCCGACTTTGGAGGAAATAGTCGGGTACATCGGAAATGCTGAAGTTCCGTTGAGGCAAAAATACTTGGTTGCTCCAAGAGCTGTCACTGTGCATCGGTTTTTAGATTCGTTAAAGATACCCAGGATGGTCTATAACCCAGATTTGGCCGCAGGTTTTTGTAATCCGCGCTTCATATACGACAGATACGGTCATGTCGGAGGATTCAACAACTCGGGTAACAAGTTATGCAACAAAAGTAACCGTTAGAAATGGGACGAGCATAAACAAGTGGCTTTTATGATAACCTTTTTGGGCCTTTTGGTATTTCCAAGGAAAGACGGAAACATTGATCTGAAAATAGCCGGGGTCGTCAGTACCTTGCTCACTCAAGATAAAAGCACTCTTGCGCCTATGATAGTATCTGATATCTTCCGAGCTCTCACAACCTGCAAAGCCAGAGGGAACTTTTTCGAGAGGTGTAACTTGTTGCTACAAATATGGATGATTGAGCATCTCTGCCACCGTTCCCAGCTCTTGAGTTATCGTTCCTCGAAGAAAACTTGCATAGAAGAGTTCTACACAAGAATCAAGGGGGTCAGTCTACCCGAGGGAGTTACGACGTGGACATCATTCTTTCGGACCCTCACCGCCAGCCAAATACAGTGGACACTAGGATGGTTGCCCGTCGACGAGGTCATCCATATGCCGGCAGCTAGGACCCACTTTCTATTGATGGGGCTCAAGAGCATTCAGCCTTACGCGCCATATCGGGTTTTGAGACAACTCGGGAGATGCCAAACAGTGCCACAGGAGGAAGATCTTAGTGCTCAAGTAATTGAGATTAGCCCTGACGGACAGTTCCCTAAAGCAAGAGTCCGTCAGATCTGGAGTGAATGCCAATATTTAAAAGCAGATACGTGTGTGCAGGATCAGGCCAAAGGCGAAGTGGCGCCAGGATACCTTTCTTGGTACATGAGAGAACTTGAGCACGAAAGGCCGGCTAAAAGACCCCATCTCCAGGAATTCGTCAAGGCGTCGCAAGAACAGTGAGATTGGTTGGCTAAAGAGCACGAGTACAGGGTTACAATAGGCAAGCTGGAGAAGCAAGTTATAGATTTGAAATTTGAGAAAGATTTGCATATCACTGCAGATGAGGGAGAAAAGAGAAAACTAGCTTAGGAAAACGAGGTCCTCAAAGCTCAAATCCAGGAAATGAAAATAGCTAAGCCGGGCTGAGGAAAGGCTCATAAACGGTCTAAAGAAGAAAGTCCTCGAGTATCAAGAAGACCTGCAAAAATCTAAAGCTGGTCTAGCAAGAATCCAGTTGAAATGGATAAAGAAGGCAGAAGAGCAAGCACGGTCTATGCAACAAATGAAGAGGGACTACGAAAGGAACATCGCCATATTGAGAGAAACAATATCCACTCTCAAAGAGCGGATCTTCAGACAAGCCCGAGATGCCAGAGTAGATAGAAAGCGCTACTATGATCTAATGGCCCGAATGAAGAAACAAATGAATGAGTTTCAGGATCAACTCCTTTACAACGCGCAAATGCTGGGGGACGCAGAATCAACAAATAGAGCGATTGCTTATGGAAAGGGACAGAATCAAGGGAAGAATCGACGATATCGGACACAACATCACCATAAAGTGCCTAGCTTGTGAGGATATGTGCCGTACCACCTTCTTTGCTTCAATAATGATTTATGTCCACCAGATCATGGAAGATTTGAAAGATCTGCAAAGGGGACTTGTACCAAAGCCCGCGGCGAGGCCGAACGACGCCCCGCAGGTGCCAAAATTCAAAACTCTGAAACATTCATAGTTTGAGTCTGTATTTTCCTCATAGTTTGAGTCTGTTGTCCGTCGGAGTTTGTATTTCCCTTTTTGGCATAAAGTCTGTAGTCTGTATCAAGTCTGTCAATTTCCCTTCAAAAATGTTTTGCCTTGTAATAAAACATTTTGCTAGTAAAGGTTGAAAAATCCAAAAATGGTGTCTTTATTTTCCGCACTTGTGGCAGAACTACGCGCGGTCTGATTCATGCGGGGACATGATACGTAGGCAATCCACATAAGATTCGACCACCACTAAAAAGAAAAAGAGAAAGGCAAAGTGAATAAAAGAAAGGAAAGAAAGAAATAAAAAGAGAGATAAAGAAAGTTTCGGAAACACTTAAACGAGGCACAAACAAAGTAAGCCGGAATGACGCATGCGGTCGAAGCAAAGACATGTTAGAAATGGTTAAACTACCTAGGAACATTGCATTCCCCAACGTGAAATTGCAATATGTGTTAAACTCTAACGCTAACAAGTTTGTTGTCCTTCCAGAGATTTCGAACCAGTTAGTTTGTTCTGGCAGATTACCATTACCAAACAAGATCCAAAGGGCCCATACTAAAAAACATGACTAGTTCAGACCAAAGTGTCGAGGATGAAAGGACGGAGAATCAAATGCTGAAGAAGGAAATGGATAAGATGAGACAGGAGATAAAAGAAATGCAGCTGGCCTTAGCTAGGGTACAAAAAGTGCCTAACCCTCCTGTTATTCCCATTCTCCCACCAGGACACATGCTAGAATACCCTCCCCCCGGCCCTTCGACAAACTTCCCCAGTCACCAATACTATCAGGGAAGAAATGCCTATGATCCCCAAGCTTCACAACCCAATTAGAACCCTCCTCCACCAAATGTTCCTGTTTTCGTGGAACCCCCACCAGTCACGCTGCAAAGATCATCCAACGAGCCATTGTTTCAGGCTCACAATAACCAATATTACCCCATGAACCAACCTTCAAAGCACCCAAGCCTCATACTTATAACACTCACTTAGAGATCCCGGTAGAGACTGAAAAGCCGGCTAAGAGCCCAGAGCAGGACGAAGTGCTTCGAAAGTTTAAAAGCCTGGAGCAGTCCTTTAGGAATATCCATGGGTTAGGCAACCAAGTCAGTGTGGCCTACAAAGATCTGTGCCCGTTCCCCGATATTCAATTGCTGGCAGGGTTCAAGATGCCAAAGTTTGATCTATATGAGGGGCACGATGATCCGATGGCATATCTGCGAGGTTTTTGCAGTAAGATGAGATGGGCCGGGGGAAAAGACAAGCTGCTAATAGCTTATTTTGGTCAAAGTCTAAGCGGGTCTGCACTGGAATGGTACACAAGGCAGGATCCTAGCAGGTGGTACACCTGGGACGATCTGGCCCAAGCCTTTGCAGGCCACTTCTAGCACAACCTTGAGATCGTCCCTGACCGCCTCACATTGTTGAAACTTGAGAAGAAGCCCGGGGAAAGCTTCCGAGAATTTGGGTTCCGCTGGAGAGAGCAGGCGGCAAGAGTTGATCCTCCGATGAGAGAGGGGGAAATGGTGGACTACTTTCTGTAGACTCTGGAGCCAACTTACTTCGGTCACCTGGTGACGTCAGTTGGCAAATATTTCAACGAGGTGGTGAAAATGGGCGGTATGATTGAAGAGGGACTTAAGTCCAACAAAATCCTGAGCTATTCGACAATCAAAGCAACAACTCAGGCCATTCAGAGCGGCACAGGAGGTGCGCTGGGGAAGAAGAAAAGAGAAGAGGTCGCAACAATAGAGGCAGGTAATTGGTCCAGATAGAGAGCTCCTTTCCCCCGCTACCAAGCCAAACCCCATCACCCAAATTACCCACACACTCCAAATTACCCTCCACAGCCCTACTACCCACCACAAGAGCCACACTTCTCTGTCCATCACGCCCAAACTTACACCCAGCCTTCGGCTCGCCCGCAATGGCATGCGCTGGCTCCCCAGAATACATATACACCTCCACAAAATACATATCCACCCTCACAAAACACATATCCACCTCCACAAAACACATATCCACCACTAAGGGCCTACAGGAATCCTTCGGGACCAGGCTTCCGTGGGAATCAGACCTTCAGGAATGAAAGGGTGCAGAGGCAGAGAACATTCACTCCGCTGGGAGAAACTTATACTACTCTGTTCCACAAATTGAGGCAGTTAGGCCTATTGAGTCATGTGGAGCCCAAATTGCCAAATTCCCTTCCCAAAAATCTGGACCACTCGGTAAGCTGTGAATATTATTCGGGGGCTTCCAGGCATGATACTGAGAAGTGTTGGAA
Organism: Nicotiana sylvestris; assembly: GCF_000393655.2. Lineage (NCBI taxonomy): Eukaryota > Viridiplantae > Streptophyta > Magnoliopsida > Solanales > Solanaceae > Nicotiana > Nicotiana sylvestris. Next base: position 148,177,117 of record NC_091064.1, on the reverse strand, counting down.
GTTGAGGACTGCCGTACAAGATCTCATTGACACAAATATGATCGAGGTCCAGGAGCTAGAGGCACCTAACATCAATCAGAACCCGTTGCCGGCACCATGAAGCCCACATGATCGAACTAGTGCACGAAGGAGGGAAGCTCAAGAAGCCCTCACAAACGGTAATGATGATCCGTGCCAGTCCGAAAGAAAAGTTGATCAATGGAAAAGCGGTAGTACAGTCGGAAAGGGTAGAAGGCAAGCCAGTGGTGGTGATAGAGAAGAGTTCGTCTGATGTTTCCAAGAATCCAGAGCTGGTCAAAGTAACGGTGCAAGGGACATCAAGCAAGCCAGTAGCCGTGAAGGGGGCATGCATAGGACCAGTTGTTATCAGGCCAATAATGCAGTTGCCGATAATCAGCAAGAATGTTGTGCCATGGAGCTACAGTCAGGTAATGGTAATGCATAAGGGGAAGGAAGTTGTGGAAGAAATATGTGAGGCACAGGGGTTAACTCGTTCGGGAGGTATTTTGCCCCCGCAGAGTTAAGAAGGGCCAATCCAGTAGCGACAAAGAATACAGTTACCGAGGAAGAGGCGGAAGAATATTTAAAGAAAATGAAGGCGCAAGATTACTCCATTTGGAGCAGTTGAGGAAGACCACGGCACAGATCTCATTGTTGTCATTGTTGATCCATTTAGATGAGCATCGCCAGGTATTGATGAAAATTCTGAACGAAGCCCATGTTCCGGATAAGATCTCTGTGAATCATTTGGAGAAAATAACAAACAAGATTTTCGAGGTCTACAAGGTCACTTTTTCAGATGATGAGTTGCCCGTGGAGGGTACAGAACATAATAGAGCTCTTTATTTGACCGTGAAGTGCGAAGACTTGGTAGTCACTCAAGTACTGATTGATAATGGATCCAGTGCCAATATCTGTTCTTTGGCCACATTGAACAAACTGAAGGTCGATGGTGACAGGATTCACAAGAACAACATCTATGTTCGAGGGTTTTATGCTGGTGGTACAGACACAGTGTGTGACATCATACTTGAATTAACAATTGGTCTAGTCGAGTTCACCATGGAGTTTCAAGTGTTAGATGTGGCAGTGTCATATAATCTTCTGTTGGGGCGACCCTGGATCCACGCCGCCGAAGCAGTGCCTTCTACATTACATCAGATGGTCAAATTCGAGTGGGATAGGCGAGAGATCATAGTACATGGGGAAGACAATGCAAGCGCCGTAAGTGATGACATCGTGCCCTTCATAGAGACTGATGATGATAAGGGACCATGGGTTTACCAGGTTTTCGATACGGTTTCAGTGGATAAAATTTCTGAAGGCGAGGACCTTCCACTTCACAGGATCGCAAATGCGACTATCATGGTAGCCTCAGAGATGTTGAAGAATGGGTTTGTGCCAGGCAAAGGTTTAAGGGCTGATCTTCAGGGTATTGTTCAGCCGGTTTCTTTGTCCAAAAATCTGGACACCTTTAGGTTGGGGTTCAAGCCTACAACGGCGGATGTGAGACGGGCCCGAAAGTTGAAGAAAAGAGTCTGGGTCCTTCCCAAGCCAATCCCGCGCCTATCCAGATCATTTGTCAGAGCAGGTATCAGAAAGTTGTCGGTCCCGAAAGTTCTCGGACCACTGATTGGGCTAGATGGAGATTTGAATGAGGGCTTTGAAAGGCTGTTCGCCGATGTCAATATGATAGAAGCTGGAGAAGGGTCCAGTAGGTTAGATGTACAGTTTGTGGGGCCTAGGGCAAATATCAACAATTGGATGGCTACTCCCCTTCCTACCCAGAGGGAGTCTTGGTAGTGAGCTCTGATTTTTCTTTCTTGTCTTTTTGGATTATTCCAGGGTTGTAATCCAGTTTTGTTTTGTATTCGGCAAAGTGTGAAACTCTGTTATCCCGTATTTTAATAAAGTGAAAGCTTTTTTTTTTCTCTTCTTATTTTGTTCTAATTTTGTTTTCTTCTTTTTCCTTTCTGAACAGTTCTCTTTATATTGGTTCTAATGACATGACATGCACAACGGATCTTAAACCTAGTCTAAAAAATTAATCCGATTCTGAACTAATTGTACAAGAGGACTATTATGATGATGAATCGGAATACAATGAGGATGAAGCCTTCGAAGAGATAAACAGAGAGTTAAGCCAGTTTGAAGAGAAATCCAAGCCCAACTTAAATGACACAGAAGCCATTAATTTAGGAGATGCAGATGATATCAGGGAAACTAAAATAAGCATCCACATTGCACCGAATATCAGGGAAGAACTAATCAAAGCACTTATTGAGTTCAAAGACATTTTTGTATGGTCGTATGATGACATGCCGGGGTTAAGCACAGATTTAGTGGTTCACAAATTGCCCATTAATCCGGCATGCCCTCCCGTCAAGCAGAAATTGAAGAAGTTCAAAACAGACATGAGTGTGAAGATTAAAGAGGAAGTAACCAAGCAGCTGCAAGCAAAGGTTATTCGGGTCACTCGATATCCTGATTGGTTGGCTAATGTGGTGCCAGTGCCGAAGAAAGATGGGAAGATCAGGGTGTGTGTCGATTACCGCAATCTGAACAGGGCAAGCCCAAAGGATAACTTTCCATTACCCAACATCCATATCTTGATCGATAATTGTGCCGGACGTGAGATCGGGTCTTTTGTGGATTGCTATGCTGGTATCATCAGATTCTGATGGATGAAGAAGATGCGGAAAAGACGGCTTTCATTACACCATGGGGGACTTATTGCTACCGGGTAATGCCATTTGGTTTGAAGAATGTTGGGGCAACGTACATGAGAGCAATGACTACTGTGTTTCATGACATGATACACAAAGAGATTGAGGTATACGTGGACGATGTGATCATAAAATCCAAGCATCAGGAAGACCATGTAGCAGACCTAAGGAAGTTTTTCCAAAGACTTCGAAGGTACAATATTAAGCTCAACCCGGCCAAATGCGCATTTGGTGTTCCATCTGGAAAGCTGTTGGGATTCATCGTCAGTCGGCGAGACATTGAGTTGGACCCGTCAAAGATCAAATCCATACAAGATTTGCCATCGCCGAAGAACAAGACAGAAGTAATGAGTCTGTTGGGGAGGTTGAATTATATCAGTAGGTTTATTGCGCAACTCACCGCAACTTGTGAACCCATTTTTCTGCTACTGAGGAAAGATTCTGCGGTAGAATGAACGGCAGAATGTCAGGAAGCATTTGACCAAATCAAAGGATATTTATCAAACCCACATGTGTTGGTTCCACCTGAGCCGGGAAGACCATTAATTCTTTATCTAACGGTCCTGGAGAATTCATTTGGCTGCGTACTGGGGCAACACGACATTACAGGAAGGAAGTAGCAAGCCGTCTATTATCTCAGCAAGAAGTTTACAGGCTATGAGGTTAAGTACACTCAACTCGAGAAAACATGTTGCGCCTAACTTGGGTGGCCCAGAAATTGAAGCATTATCTGTCATCATATACTAATTATCTCATTTCACGCTTGGATCCACTAAAGTATATTTTCCAGAAGCCTATGCCCACAGGGAGATTGGAAAAACGGCAGATATTACTCACAGAATTCGACATCGTCTATGTGACGAGGACGGCCATAAAGGCCCAAGCATTGGCTGATCACTTGGCCGAGAATCCTGTTGATGAAGAATACGAGCCCTTGAGGACGTATTTTCCCGATGAAGAAGTGATGCATATAGATGAGTTGGAAATGACCAAGGAACCAGGATGGAAGCTTTTTTCGATGGAGCCGCAAATGCGAAGGGAGTTGGAATAGGAGCGGTACTTATTTCTGAAACAGGACATCATTATCCTATTACGGCTCAGCTGCGTTTCTATTGTACCAACAACATGGCTGAATATGAGGCATGCATTTTGGGTCTACGGCTAGCTGCAGACATGGATGTCCAGGACGTCTTGGTCTTGGGAGACTCGGACCTCCTGGTGTATCAGATTCAGGGTGAATGGGAAATAAGGGATTTGAAGCTCATACTATATCGACAATGCTTGCTTGATCTGAGTAAATGATTTCAATCAGTGGAGTTCAGACACATCCCAAGAGTTCATAATGAGGTCGCCGATGCTTTGGCCACTTTAGCATCGATGTTGCACCACCCAGACAAAATTCATGTTGACCCATTGCATATCCAGGTTCGTGATCATCATGCTTATTACAACGTGATAGAGGAAGAAATGGATGGCGAGCCATGGTTTTATGATGTCAAGGAATACCTCAGGATGGGGATATACCCGGAGCAAGCTACCGGAGATCAAAAGAGAGCCACTCGGCGACTGGCAAATGGATTTTTCCTTAGTGGAGGAGTGTTGTACAAAAGAACACCAGATTTGGGATTGCTGAGATGTATAGATGCTAGTCAAGCCACGACAGTTATGTCAGAGGTACATGCTGGAGTTTGTGGGCCACATATGAGCGGATATGTATTGGAAAAGAAGATTCTTCGAGTAGGGTACTATTGGCTCACTATGGAGCACGATTGTATCAGTTTTTTGCGGAAATGCCATCAGTGTCAGATACACGGAGATCTGATTCATTCTCCGCTGACAGAATTGCATACAATGTCAGCACCATGGCCATTTGTCGCCTGGGGAATGGTTGTTATTGGACCTATTGAGCTGGCAGCTACCAACGGTCATAGGTTTATTCTGGTGACCATCGATTATTTCACTAAGTGGGTTGAAGCTAAAACTTTCAAGTCGGTAACCAAGAAGGCAGTGGTAGATTTTGTTCATTCCCATATCATCTGTAGATTTGGGATCCCAAAAGTGAACATCACGGATAATGGTGCTAATCTTAACAGCGGTTTGATGAAAGAAGTGTATCAACAGTTCAAGATTACACACCATAATTCCACACCATATCGTCCCAAGGCGAATGGAGCGGTCGAGGCTGCCAACAAGAACATAAAGAAGATACTGAGGAAGATGATAGAAGGATCCAGACAACGGCATGAGAAATTACCATTTGCATTGTTGGGTTATCGCACTACTGTTCGTACTTCAGTAGGTGCAACTCCTTATTTGTTGGTATACGGAACTGAAGCAGTGATACCGACAGAAGTTGAAATTCCATCCCTTCGGATTATCGCTGAGGCTGGGATTGATGAAGATGAATGGGTCAAAGCCCGATTGGAGCAGTTGAACTTGATTGATGAAAAGAGATTGGCAGCAGTATACCATGGCCAATTGTATCAAAGGAGAATGGCAAGAGCCTACAACAAGAAGGTGCGCCCCAGATTTGAAGTGGGGCAGCAGGTGTTGAAACGAATCCTGCCACATCAGGCCGAAGCAAAAGGCAAGTTCGCCCCGAATTGGTAAGGGCCATTCATTGTAACCAGAGTGTTGTCCAATGGCGCTATGTGTTTAACAGATATCGAAGGGAAATGCGTCGACATGGCTATCAATTCTGACGCAGTTAAGAGATATTATATATGATTTCTTTTGATTGTAATTGTTGTTTGTTTGCACTTGGCATGGTTTCAGAGAATGAAATGACGAAGGCAATTTGTTCTTCCATCCAAACACTTCAACCTTTGCTTCCCCTTTTGAGCCTTATTTATTCTTTCATACCCCTCTTTTGGAATCAGTAATGAAAATAAAAGAAAAAGAGAAGAGAAAATAATAAAGACAAAAGAAAAGTCACAAGAAAAACAAAGGAATTGGGAACTACGTTTGACCTGATTCCTCAAAGAAGGATACGTAGGCGCCTCATGGCTCGGTCATAGTGTAACATAGTGTAACAAAAATAAAAATCCCCAAGCAAGAAACTGGGGCAGAAGTTGTGTTTGTAATTTTGGGAAGGAAGTTTGATTCCAAGAGTTGTAATGTGTTACCCATCAAAATTATTTTGAACCTTTTGATACCCCTTTTCTTTTAGCCATACACAAAAACCCATATTGATGTCCAAAAAAGACCTCCCGATCAGTATCCGAGAAGTGCCAAGTCATGCAAATGGAAGTCGGGAATAACACTCTGATCCCCAGCAGAGAAGAGGATCATAAGCTGAAAATGAATTGATATCCAAAAGAATCCCCAGTAGAGAGAATCTTATCGGCAACACTCCAATCCCCAGCGGAGAAAGAGAAAATAAAATGAGAGAGTCTTATGGTGAAAACCTTCACAGGCGCCATAGGGCAGCGTAAGTTGAGAGAAATAAAACGAGATAGTCTTATCGGTGAAAACCTTCACAGGCACCATAAGGCAACGAGAGTTGAGAGAAATGAGAAAGTCTTAGTAGTGAAAATCCCTCGAAGGGCACTATGAGGCGACAAGACAAGATTGGCGGAAATGATCCGCATTTGGCAAAGAGTTGAGTGCCTATTTATCCCCAGCAAGATGAGTCCGTCCGAAAGATTGATTGATACAAGTAGACTGGGTTGATTAATCCGGAATGCACGACATCATCGTTGGGATCGGTTATATCATTCAGATAAGTCCTTTTCCTTTTCTTCTCCCCAGCATTCGTTCGGAAAGACTTCTTCTTTTTCCATCTTTTGAAATCATCACTTTTTCATTTCTTTTGTTTTAAAAATTTTTCCTCCAACAGTTTGTTTTTTGAAAAGGATTTTCAGAGCTTATTACCAGGTGCCAAAACGGTGCAAAGAAAAATGCGAATAGGACAAGCCAAAGATAAGGCGACAAAGCGAAAAGAAGTTTGTCGCAAGACCAAATGATGAATGGGTCTAGATTTCAAGAGGACCAAATTTCCAGGGGAAGTTGGAGAGAAAACAGAAAAAAACAACAGTTGAAAAGTTATGGATCAAATTCCAAGAGGATCCCCAGCAGATTTGCGAAATGCAGGAACAACTCCGACAGATTATCGACCAAGTTCCGCGATGGTCGGACAACACAGAGCGGGGAAGGAAGAGAAAAGAAAAACCATCCCCAGCAGGAATATCATCCCCAACAAATAATATCATCCCCAGCAAGTTTTGTAATAAAACGCAAAGCAGGGAAAGGAAAAAGGGAAAAACCATCCCCAGCAGGAGTGGCACGACCACTCACCACATTTTAAACTAACAAATTTTTCTTTGATTTGAAGCAGGGAAAAGAAATGTTATTGACAGCAGGAAGACATGGCCATAAAGAAGATTATCAAACTGGGGCAGAAAATTTTCTCTTATTGCGAAAATTTTCTTGAAATCAGATACCCACTTGGGGAAGATGGAAGATAACACAAGTTTTGAAGGAAGTGGAATCCCCAGCAGTTTACGGAAGAAGGCAATATAGGTTTTAAAGAAAGCAATCTTGGAAGAAGCAAGATAACCCAAGTTTTAAGGGTAGTGGTCTTTGAATCAGTATCATCCCCACCATTGTTAAAAGGAGAAAAGTAACTAGTCTTAAAGAAGGAAGATAATTCCCCAGCAGTGTTATCCCCGGCAGGTTTCAGAGAAGTGAAAACACCAGTATGAGGGAAGTGATTGCTGAAGAAGTCAGGAGCCCGCCTGCAGAATGGAGGTTGTTAAATTTTAAGTCGTAATAGAAGTTAAGAGCCCGCCTGGAGAATAGAGGTGTTACATTTTAGGAAGCTATTGAAGTCAGGAGCCCGCCTGAAGAACGGAGGTGTTATATCTCAAATTATAGTTGAAGTCAGGAGCCCGCCTGGAGAATGGAGGTGTTATATTTTTAATTTATAGTTGAAGTCAGGAGCCCGCCTGGAGAAGGGAGGTGCTATATTTTTAAGAAGTAGTGAAGTCAGGAGCCCGCTTGGAGAATGGAGGTATTACATTCTGAATTGTAGTTGAAGAAGTCAGGAGCCCGCCTGTAGAACGGAGGTTGTTATGTTTTAAGTTGAAGAAGTCAGGAGCCTGCATGTAGAATGGAGGTTGTTATAATTTTAAGTCGAAGAAGTCAGGAGCCCGCCTGTAGAACGGAGGTCGTTATAATTTTAAGTCAAAGAAGTCAGGAGCCCGCCTGTAGAATGGAGGTTGTTAAATTTCAAGTTGCTGTTGAAGTCAGGAGCCCACCTGGAGAATGGAGGCTGCTTTATCTTTAAATTGTTGTTGAAGTCAGGAGCCCGCTTGTAAAACAGAGGTTGTTATAATTTTAAGTCAAAAAAGACAGGAGCCCGCCTGTAGAATGGAGGTTGTTAAATTTTAAGTTGATGAAGTCAGGAGCCCGCCTGTAGAACGGAGGTTGTTATAATTTTAAGTCAAAGAAGTCAGGAGCCCGCCTGTAGAATGAAGGTTGTTAAATTTTAAGTTGATGAAGTCAGGAGCCCGCCTGTAGAACGGAGGTTGTTATAATTTTAAGTCGAAGTCAGGAGCCCGCTTGGAGAATAGAGGTGCTATATTTTTAAGAAGTTGTTGAAGTCAGGAGCCCGCCTGGAGAATGGAGGCCGTATTATCTTTTAAAGTCAAGTTGGAGTCAGGAGCCCACCTGCAGAACAGAGGAATATATTTCAAGATCAAGTCAGAAGTCCGTAATGCGGAGGGTTACAACAAAATACCTCCAACATGAATCCCATTTCAGAAATCAGAAAGAAGACTACAAGAGCAAGTCGAAGATAGATAAGATTCTGTAATCATTAGTTTAGTCTAGCTTTTTGTTTTCTTTCTAGCAATGGTATAATAAGGAGGTCGGAAAGCAGTAGTAACAGCATGCAACAACAGTAACAACAACATTGCAGTCCCATGGTAGTCCCAACTACCAAAACTTCCCGAACTACATTAACCTGATTCCCTTTTAGCCAGGGATATGTAGAAAACCTTCGAAGCAAAGGTTCGGTTAAATCTTTCAAAAAATGCTTCACACGGGGTAGTCCAACGGGCAAAAATCGCTCGTATCCGCTCATTTTATCTTTGCACGAAAACCCTTCGTGTTTCCGGACAAAGAGGGGCAGCTGTGAGCACGTGATTTTTGCCCTACGAGAACTACTCCAAAAAATTCAAAATAAAATGGTTTTGTGTTGTTTGTGATTTATTTGTATTTTTTCTGTGCATGTTTATTTCTACTTTAATTAAGAAAATACAAAAAATATGTGTTGCATGTGCATTTAGGATTTAATTAAACAATCAAGTTTGTTTTACAAAATGTAAAAATCACAAAAATATGTTCTTTGCATTTTTAGCATTTAATGTCCAAAATTGTGTGATTTTATCTTTATTGGTGTTTAATTTCGTGTGATAATTATCATTAAGAGCTGATATTTTAAGTTAATTGTCGATTTTATAATTTAATTTAGGATTTTTAGGTTTTTAATTTTGAAAAATTAATTAAAAAAGAAGTTAAAATAAAAGGAAGAAATGAAAAATCTAAGGAAATCAGAACTGGGCCGTTTTATTTTGACCAAAACCAGGCCCAAACCCTTACACACTTCACACGCCCAATCCAGGCCCAAACCGGCCGGTCCCAGATATATCCAAACGACGTCGTATCTGGCTAATAGATCCAAGCCGTTGATACAACTTGATCTAACGGTCCCAGCCTTCCCCACAACTCGGTCCATTTCAACCCGGGTCGACCCAGTCTCGAGGCATGACCAAACGTCACCATTTCCTTCAAGTGAATTGATTCAGGCCGTTGATCGTGCTTGATCCAACGGCCAGGATTAAACCACCCCCTCCGTATATAAATCCAACCTCTCACCTCGCACCCCCTAAGCCATACCCACTGTTCATCGTCTCTCTCAGAGACGACCCCCCCAAACCCTAGCCGCCACCAAATCCCTTCGCCGTAAACCCAGCGGCAACAACACCGATGACCATGAAACTAACACCCCTAGAGCATCTGACCGCCCTCGTTACAGATCCACTAACCGTTTGCCTCGAATCAACCTCCAGCTTCTCGAATCTTCGATCGAATATTCGAGCAGAACCTAAACCTACCCCAACCAGTCCCAAACTCATACCGGACATCTCCCTGACCTCCCTCGTTACCAAACCACCATTGGTTTGGTTCGAATCAGACCAGAACCGTTCGAACCCCCAAGAACCCTAGAAAATCAAAGGTTGAAATCTGTCCAAATTAAAGGAAGTTGGGTGTCCAGTGGACCTTAGTCGAAGTGTTCTCAGTTGAGAACACTCGATTAAGGTCCGTTCGACCTCAATTAAAGGTCCGAGTCCGAGTCTAAGTCAGGGTCGTCCAGTTTCTGAGTTCGGAGGTATTTCTTCTGTTTCCCTGTTTGTTTTTCATATTTCGTTGTTTGTCTGTTAAGATGAGTTAAAATTCGTATTTTATCGATTACTCTTTTCTGTCTCCAGTCAGACCTTTTATTTGGTCCAATCTTATCATTTCTTCTGGTTGTTGTCGATTGTTATATGTTATAATTTGTGTAATCGATTGAATAAGTGTCGTCGATTAGTCTGGTATGCTTGAATGTTAGATTAGTATGATAATGGTTTAATTTTTGGTTCATTCCAGTAGGTTTACCCTCCTTTTTATTTTCTGTTCTAATTTTGTGTTAAAATAAGCCTGTTGGTATCATTTGTTTCAAATTGTTCCAATTTCCCTTTCTCATTGTTATTCACCATGTTTTTTTTCTTCATATAAGTCAGTTTGTTTTCATTCAGTATGTTGACAGTGTTCAGTTGTTCTTGTTTAGGTTTAATCTAGAAGTGTGTTAGTTTAATCACTGAATCTTTCTTTTGATGATATTTGGTCTGAATTGAGTTTCAAGCTTAAGTTGTGATTTGAGTTTGATGAATCTTAATGTTGTTCTGATATGAATCTGACCATGATAAACTGAGTCCTAAGTGTTGTTAATTGGGAGTTAGTCTCATATGATTCGATTAGTCAATTGTTAGGATTTCTCACTTAAGATTGGTTATAACTGCTATAGTTTGGTTAATTGATTAGGAGGATTGGATATAGCTGATGGGGTAGAATGGTAGTTTCAGTAATTTCAGTAATTTCAGGGACTTTAGGAGGGTATTTTGGGGTTGAAAGGTTTGAAATTGGTTTAAGTTGAATGTTCTGACAGTAGGGTAATAAAGTACCATTAAACTAATGCAATTGTTTAGTGTTAATGGGAAACAAAACATAATGGTATGAAAAGCTTAAAAGGGGATTGATTAAAATATGTTGCCCATACATGTTTGAACAATTTAATAAAGGGAAGGACAAGGGATAATGGGAAAAACATACTCTAGTGGGAAACAAGTGAATTAAAATGAGAACAAAATATGTAGTAGTGGGCAGAAAATACTTTCTTAATTAGCTAAGTGCTCCTTAGAGTTGGAAAGGGGATGAGGTTTGGGTATAAATAGGGGTCTGGACAGAATTAAAGGAATCCTTTTTTTTGGAGTCTGGTCTGGGCTTTCTTTTGAGGGTCAGTGTTATAAAAATAGATAGAGTTCTTGGGAGTTTCACGAGTCCTGAAGAAATGAGCTGATTGCTAGCTACTGGAATCAGTAATGTTTCCTACTTAGTTTTCCAGTAGACTTTTGGTTTCAGTCGAGACCTTCTCGGATCAGTTTGAGTGTTCTGTTGCTGTGGTATGTTTCTAGGGTCAGTTTGAAGGTCATTTGGGTTTATTCGAATCGGCTTTGGGTTAATCTATTCAAAACATTTCTGAACATTTCTGAACATTTCTCGGATCAGTCGAGACCTTCTCGGATCAGTTGGTTCAAAACATTTCTGAACTCTTCCCGGATTGATAAATATATTTCTGGGCTGAACTGGTTCTGTTTGTGGCTGTTTGGAATTTCAAATTGCTGTTGTGAACTGCTGTTGTATTGCTGCTCGCATTTCTGCTGCTCCTGATTTCTTCTTCTTCTTCTTATATTTCAAACATCCAGGTACACATCCTGTAACCTTCAAGCTTGTGGACATGAAATGAAATGCCGCTTGAAATGATTTCTGATTTCTCATGTTTTGTTTTAGTTCAAAAGTGTAGAGCAATTATGTTTATTCAAATTTCATATCACTTGTATAATTGGACTGTTTGAGGTCGTATAGGATTGTTAAACTCATTTGATTTGTGTGAAGAATTGAAACACCAGTTTTAATTTGGTTTACTCCTTAATTCGTGTTGTAGTTAGATTTGATATTTGGCCTATGATAGTTTAGCATGAGAGGTTTGTGATAGTTAGTAGTAAAAATATGATTCTGAAATTGTTAATGATATGGCTTGTAGTTAATTTTGAAATAATGGTAGACATGTAAGATTTGAACATTCTAGGCCATTTCAGTATATTAATCATACGGACTGCATGAAAGTAATACCATTTGCCATGGTTATATGGAGTTGAACTGCTTACTTTGTAAAAAATCAATTAATTGCTGATAGTCACTATTAGGTTGGAAGCAATCACCAGTTTGCTTACACATGTGATAACCCTGTGCCTGTAAATTAAATTCGTTGCATTCTCAGTCTTTTGTTTCAAGTTGAAAGCTCAAACGCTGAGTCATGTATCTTCTGAACTTGGGCCTGCCATAATTCATCTTGCACCTTCTGACGATTTGGGCCTTGCCCCAAAGCCTAGGCCCCAAAAGCTTCATGTCAGCCTCATGCTAAGACCATGAAGTCTTCAATTTAGGCTCCTTGATTATACTTGGGCCTGTACAGAGGCCCATGATGGACTGGTTATCAAATTGAACTGAATCTATTTGAGTACTTAATCACGGTTCAGTGACATGCTAATTAATTAGGGCCTTTTCTTAGAGACAATATATGATAGAAAAATCGTAGTCCTTTAGGTTGGCTCTAAAATAAATAAGGTGCACCGTGCCAAATAAAATCACAAATCGCGTGACCCTCTTTAAATGTTCACATTAAGTATTTAGACCTCGGGACGTGCCATTTAGCGAATTTCATGGCTTCCCGCAAAGCCAATAATACGCTAATCGCTTCAGGCGCGCATTTTACTAATCTTACCTTCTCAAAGTCGGGTGCACATTTATGTGACCCAAATCCAAATCCCAACGGAGTCAAAATATGTCGCTAATCACGGGTACATTGATTGTGACGTGGTTCGAGATGCATTTCTACGACGTTGCAAATTCCCTTTAAAAATAGTGAATGATACGAGCCTCGACAAACAGAAATACATAAGCTGCGGGGCCCTCGATACGTGTTGGTAAAATTACTTAGACTTCGGGATGAGCCGTTTAGCAAAGTTTCACGGCCTTACCCAAAATAATGATACGCTAGTCGCTTTAGGCGCGTCTTTAATAATTTACTTTCTTAAACTCGGGTGCACATTTATGTGACCCAAATCCAAATCTCAACGGCGTTGAAATGTGTCAATAACCACGGGTGCATTGATGTGACGTGGTTCGAGATGTATTTTCACGACGTTGCAATTCTCGTTAAAAATAACAATAATAAAAGCGGTAAACAAAAAAAAAATTGCACATAGGTTCAACAGGTATTAAAATCAGATAAACAAGCCGAATATGACAGTTGAGCGACCGTGCTAGAACCACGGAACTCGGGAATGCCTAACACCTTCTCCCGGGTTAACAGAATTCCTTACTCGGATTTCTGATTCGCGGACTGTAATACAGAGTCAATCTTTTCCTCGATTCGGGATTCAACCGGTGACTTGGGACACCATAAATCTCCTAAGTGGCGACTCTGAATCTTTAAATAAAATCTCGTTTCGATTGTCCTTTAATTGGAAAAACTCCTTCTGCGCCCTTTATGCGGGGCGCAGGTGAAAAAGGAGGCGTGACAGCCATTTCACCACCAAGCTTGAGGTAAGTGGTTTATGCTAGTTTTGAGTTAAATACATTGATTACGTATAAGTTTTAGCATGTAAATTGGTAGAACTTGGGGTTTGAGGGAAAATCTAGAAAATTGGTATTTTCGGATTTTGACCATGATTTAGGGCATGACATTGAGAGTAAATTATATATTTGAGTTCGTGAAGTTATGAGCAAACTTTATCTTTGACAAATTTTGAAATCCGGGCACGTGGGCCCGAGAACTTTTTTGTCAACTTTTCGACTAGAGTTGGGATTTTATATAACTATTTGCTTTATTATCTGGTGCAAGAGCGGAGGATGAACGAATAAAATATGTGTATTAGTAAAAGCATAATACGCTTAAATGAATAGAATGCAGATGGGAAATTATTTCCTTTAATTTTTGCGAAGCTTCAATATATCCTAGGATTGAAGTACAGTTCCATAGATTTATTTTAGAAACTCTTATCATGATTGGCATCAGAACAACCGTCGAAAATAAATGCAGAACACATCCAACACGTAGCAACTTCACCATCACAAAGCATATTGGGAGAATTTAAATACTCCCTTTGTCCCAATTAATTTGATGCATTTCCGATTTTGAGAGTCAAAATTTGACTGCAAATTCAAACATAAAACTTTTATGTTTCTTCAGGTGCCCATAGAAGAAACCAATAGAGGATATATATGAAAGTTACATAATTAATAAAACAATGACAAAACTTAGGCAAGAACAGCAAATAACAATGGTAGAAAAGGAAATAAAAATATGACCAATGGGTCAAACAAACCAAAGTAGGCAATTAGAAGATACAGAAGAAGTCAAACGACAACTACATCAACAATTAGCTTTCATTGCATAATGGTGTTTAAAAGATAGCCAAAAAACAGAAGAAAAAATTAAACTAATGCAACTAATCACAAGTAAAAGCTAACGAAGATACATAATAATACCTAAAGAAAATTCTCGAAAGAGGCAAAGGCACATCATCGCATAGGGTCATAGTTTTATTAATTATTGGTTTCTCCAATTGATTTACTTTGATTACTCAATCAACTTACAATAAAAGAAAATTTAATCAGAATTAAATTTTAAAAAGGTAGGAGATTACTTGAAGTACTAATGGCCATTATGCGCCAGAATCAGAGAATCTGAACTTTAGTTATAGGGATGCATGCAGAAAGCTCAAGATGAAGCAAGCATAGAGAAGATGGACAAAAGTTGGACAACATGGCAGTTTCCTTGTAGGTTAAAAAGACACGTCCAGTTTTCTTGTTGAATAGAAGCCTACACGTGTAAAAGGCCAATTAAATAGGCCTAAAAGTGGCAAGAGCCAACCAAATAGGTCCCACACTTTATTAGTACAATTTTGAAAACTATTTAAACAACAAATTATAACCCTGTTCGTCCCCTTCAACTCCCTTTTCTAAATATTAGTAATATTCTATATTATAGATGCTAATTCTGTAAAAAATTGTTAAGAGAATAGTGATTGCATGGTGTAATAGACTAATTTCAATTAAAATGGTATTGATTCTTTGCTCTTTATGATTAATCGTTTAATACAGTTTTCTGAAATAAATAACATTCATAGGAAGTATCCTAAGTAGAAGAAGTAAAAACTCCAAAGTAAATTTTGGAGACATAATGCTCCCATATATTCTCTGGTGAAGAAAATACTCGTAACATAGTAAGAGATTATAAAAATTGAGAATGCACCCGATGGATAAGCAAGGATGAGTTCATCCTAGGTAAATAGGAAAAATGAATGATATGCACCTTCTCTTTTCTTGTTTTTGTTTGCAATAACAAACTCATATGAGAGTCCAGATAGTGAAAGAAAGAATATTTACATTTTGTTTTATCAATACATAAAGGAGATGCTGAAGTACGTAGTATGTTCACTTTTTAAATGTATGTTTGACCTTATTGTCCTAAAATTTTTGTATGCTCAATTTAATGTATGTTTTTCTCTCATTTGGCCTTGCTCCACTCTGCAACTTATTCCTACTTAATTTCATGTTTTCTATTAGTGGAAATTGTCGTGTTCTATCTTTTGCTTGTTTAGTCATCTCATATTCACAAAAGCCATAATTTTGATTGTTTCAGTAAATTGTATTTTGCATTGTATTCACTTTTTAGATGTTCAGTAGAACTTAATTCATCACTCAGACACCTTAATAGAGATTCCAATTTTTTTATTTTATTTTAATAGTTGCGGTATAGTCTGGTGCAGAGGCGGAACTAGAATTCCAAGCTTATGTGTTCGAGATTTTAATTATTTTAAGTTACTGAGTTCTAAATTAATAATTTGCACATATTCAATGGATTTCTTAACATGCATACAGAGTTTGAACAAAAGTTACTGGGTTCGGCCGAACCCGTAACTTATACATTGGCTCTGCCCCTGGCTTGGTGCGAATAAGGACTTTAAGGCAGATGCAGAGCTAGCGCATGGAAGTGTAAATCACAATCAGAAGATTTTTTTTAAAATGGGTTTCTAATAGCTTGGCTTAAAGTCATTCAACAAAACTGCTACTGTCCACCAGGAAATTCAACCTACACAGGAGTGACAATGATGATCCTGCTGATCAGAAGTATCCATCCAAACAACTGGCCAGTTACAAACTTATCTACTAGCTCTTCCTATGAACTTGAGGGCAGTTGCAACTGTTCTATTACTGAAAATGTTGTTGGGAACTTTATGATTTTCTTATTACTTGATTTACTCTATGGAGAGATAGATATGAATAGTTTGATTTACTGTTTTTGCTATCCAGTACAGTGAAAGTATTGTTAGGGTCATTAGTAAAGCAAAAAATAATAATATCTCTTTGATATGGGCTGGAGCTTTTCGGGGTACATGAAGAAAATCTTGAGAAATAATAGCGTTGATATGTTCATATATAGCAACTAGATTAGATTCCCCATCTATGGGAAGTTAATTTTAGTTGGGTAAGGTTTTCTTGGGTGTTCATTTCAACATTGTGAAATATTCACTCTTTTAGATAACAAATGTGGACTCTGTTGGATGAAACATGTGATAATGAAATTGAGGCAGGGTGTATTTGAATAAGAAAGACATGTCGACATCTTATTTGTACTTTTTGAAGGCAATACAGGCATTTGTACTTCTTTCGTGCTAAATCATACTATCGAAATTGTTAATTTGAAGGACTGAACTTCAAGTCTTACATCTTTCATGACACGTTAACATCTTCATGTTGGGCCCGTGCACAGCACGGGTAACGATATCTAGTTTTTTTCTAGACAACAGTATCAAGCATCATGTACTCGTTACAGGAAATTACTCATGATCATCTCCGTTGGTACTGGATTTACAAAACTTATCCAACCAAGTTAGGCAACCCAAACAGGAGAGGCATCGAGGATCGAGCATATAAAGAAGGCAAAATATCCCTATGATCGATCGATATTTACCTCGAAAATGGTAATTACAATTAGATTTGATTTTGTGGTTCTAAAAATATGTGATTTATTTTTATGCTAGTTGTTAGGCAGTAGATGCTAAGTGTGAGACTAGAAAATGAAATGAGAGCTTGAAGGTCGAAATCTGTGCAAACCGAGTAGCCGAGAATCGGGGGTCTCGAGCTAGCCTATACCAGGCCTGGAGGTCAAGCTAAGCGTTAGGCTGTGGGTAGTCGATGAAGGACTAATAGTTCTAAGAGCTTTAATGAGGGCTCTTTATGATCAATGATGAGTAATAAATGAATAACAATCAATGAAACACAATAAATGTAAGCAATAAATTAAATGGAAGACAATAGAGAGTGTTTAAGTTAGAGAGCAGAGAATGTTCTTGTTCTTATGTTGAATATCATGTGTGCAAGAAATAGCAAGGGTTCCCCTTATATAAGAGGGGAAATCCCAACACGGGACATATATAATTATTACAAGGAAAAGTAGCTGGTACAGCTACTTAAAAGTTTAGTACAGACTGATACTATTCTTGCAGGCGTTGTCAGCTTTGATCACACGCCTCGAGAATTTTCCACTTGTCCATGATAGCCGTCGATCTGTGCTGCCCTGAGGTCGGGCATAGGGAACCCTCGGGATTGGACTAAAGCTGGAGCTTGAGTCTTTTAAGCTATAGAATGTCATAACGATCATAAAATCGGACTCTCCAATTTAAGCCGTGTACAGATAGTCCCCATGTTTCTTAGAGTGAAAATGATAAGAAAAGGCCTTGAATTCTTGCCTCTTCGATACAACCATCATGACGTCAGTTGCGTCATATCAAGCGATTGATGTGACAAAAAAGGATGACTAAAAGTCACATCCATACAGCCTTCGAAGAGCCTTTGAATTAACTGTAGCGGTTGGCTACCATTGGCCTGCTCGAATGTACATGTTTGGCATCTATAAATACTTCTTCCTTCGCCCCCTATTTTTCACTGTAAAAAGAGTTCTTCTTACTTCTCTCTTGCGCTCTTTCTCTGATTACGATCTCATCTCTCCTTTGAAACCTTTAAACAAGAATGGCGAAGGCTTCCATCTCTATCCCTCAAGAGGATGTGCCTCCCCCTTCTTCACGCTCGTCTAAGGGTAAGGCAATAGCACCCCCTAATCTTAAGAAATTCATCCCGAGATCCTGCGAAATGACCTCCGATTTCAAGGTCGAGAAGCCTTCTTCAAAATCGGGATGGTATGAACCCATGTCTCGATATATCAGTTTAGTAGCAGATGCTGAGAATGTGAAGAGTGACTGCCTTTGGAGGGACACGGTGTTGGTGGAGATTCCTTCTCGGGGAGAGGACTTAATAACATACAAGCCCGGCTTCCTTAGTGTGTATACCTACCCATTTACTCTCGGCCTGGTGGAGCCGTCCTCGCCTTCAATAGACCCTGTGATCCTCAACTTTTGTGAACGATATCAAGTGACTCTCGGCCAAATTCGTTCGTCATTCTAGCTTATTGTTTATATGACCAGATATATGCGGACATGATTAAAGGAATGCCTTTCACCCTCGACCACTTGATCAGAATGTACAGTCCCCGACTTCTCCGAGGGGGCCTGATTAAACTCTGATGTCGGGCCTCGAAAACCTTTTTTGCATGTACTGACGAGGTTAGGGATAGAGGGTAGATGAGCCGTTTCATCCGAGTTAGGACCTCGGATCTGATCCCAGTAGAGAAGATGCCGTTCCCCGAAAAGTGGAACACGAAATGTAAGTGGATACGCTGATTAAGTATTTTCTTTCCCTTTAGGATCAATTTCCCCATGAATTGATTTCCTCCACTGATGCAGCTAACGTGGTGTACCCCGGCATGGTTAGGGATCTCTCGGGCTGGATTTGTCGGATGGATTCGACTTGCCCATATGTCGAGCGTGTGTGGCACCACCTGTCTAGGGCTCGATAGGAGGTCAAGGACCATGGTGAGCCCTCACTTTTGCTGTAGTTGAATCTCTCATAAGAACTATCGCCAATTGCGCCCTCATTCCTTGTGTTTATGTTTTGTATTTGAGCAAGTCTGGGAGAGGCCTCCTTGATGAGAGAAGCATCGCCTAGGGAAGCGGACACCTCGAAACCTGACAAAGAGGAGAAAAGACAAAGGGAATCATCGACTGAGCCTACGAAATCCAAGAAAGCCAAAGTGGAAGAACCTAAGGCTGATTCAGCAGCCTTAACTCTAGGAGTAGCGGGGAGTCCCCGAGCTGAAGGTGAGGAGAAAGATGATTCCTTGGTAGCATCCGAGGGAGGGAAAAACCTAATTTCCCCTCATACTGCTAAGATAGTGGCTTCCAAGTCGGAACTTGATGTTGTTGTTGTCCTACCTCGGGCTGAAGATGCCTTCGAGGGTGTATTGGGTAATGTCCTTGAGCTAGTTGACGACCAAAATCTTCCTCTAGCTGAGGTGCATTTGGTAGGCAGTCCGGGGGAGCCTAGTTTTGAAGCTTCCCTAAAACAAGATATGACCCCGATTGATCCACTCAGGGATATTTAAGTGAGTAATTCCCCTCCGATATTGAATTTCCTTCCAAGAGAGATGCAGGATGCCCGAAATAAGGAATCTTCCAATGTAGGGGGACCCGTCGGAGATAAATATACGTTTGAGAAGCTTCTTGCTGCGCCCAAGGAAAACCTTGAGCTCTACACATAACATATTTTCAGTGAGATCGATAGGCTTTATGAGCAGTTAATTTTTGTAAATTCTGCTTGGCGTCCCGATCTTTATCTTTCTAACTTTGTTTCTTTCATGTTTCAAGGCCAAGGTGCTTTATAATCAGACCTTTTCCCGATTTCAAGCTGAGTTGACTCGCTACGAGGGTGAGCACAGAAAGCTCACCTCGAAAGCCGATGAGCTTTGACCTCTTTTCACCAAGAAGGAGGATGAACTCCGTGGTCTTCAGGATTGTTTGGAGGCGGCGTCCCATGAGAAACTTATCTCGCTAAGTAGGTTATATAGTTTCCATTTGCTTTTGTCTAAATGTTTACCTGATTTCAGCGTTTTAACACCTTTGGGCTGATCTACACGGCTTGAGAAAAAGGATATCCTAGTGAGGGAGGAGCTCCGAGCCAGAGAATCCAAAATTCTTGAACTCAAACGGTACGTGAGTGAGATAGCTTCCGATAGAGATACCCTCCGAGGGAAGGTGGTATTAGTCGGGAATCAACTTCATAAGCGGCTTTGGGGCCGTTTCTTGTAAAAATAGAAAACCTTTTTGAATCGCAGAGTGTTTTGATGGTAAAAAAAAACATTCCTTGATTACTTGGTACAAGTATACATAGTCTTTGCCGTTGAGGGTTCAATTATTCTATGCGGACACGGTTCTTTCGACTGTTTGGCCCGATACATCATTTTTCTATTGAGACCCTCTTTGGCTCGTCTTGATTTCTCCGGGGAGATGACCTCCCGAGGGGATGCCCTCCAGTATTCGAGGTTGATTGAAGAGGAGCCCTGAATACTTGTTGAGCTCTCCTTAGGTAGCATATAGATGTCGCCTCGTTAAAAATCTTGCCAGTAAAAACCCTTTGTGGGATGAAATCTGAGCGAAGGAAAAGAGTGCAATGCATGCTTTAAAACCCCAGGTCTTTGAGTTGTAGGATGTTTCGGTGTCTTACATCGAACACCCTAGCAGTAATAGCGTTTGAGCATTGATATGTTCCAATTGCTTGGAAGCTGTTCGCCTTCCATGGTACTTGATCATAGGCTAAAAACTCGTATTTTAATCGTTGCAACAACATTTTAATTATTGCATTTTACAAAGGTTTGAGCTTAAATAATAATGAATTGTACTAAATTCATGCTTTATGCCTTGCAGGAAGAGATTCCAACTTAAGAATTAAATTTGGGATGAATTTGATTAATTTGGGGCTTTGAAGTCTGAGTAAAAGCTAAATAAATCAAGTCGGGATCGTGTTCGGGGAGCAAGCCTAGATAGAAAACCAAAAGAAAAAACGAATCAACGCAGAAATTTGCACTGTCGTGCCACGGGGTGCACCGCATGGGGCGCAGCGTGGGGCGCCGCGGCAGTGCATTTCCAGAAAAATGTTGTTTTGCTCCGTTGAAATGTATTCTGCCTCTGACCAATCCATGTACACGGCGCACGGGGCATCGCGCGGGGCGCCGCAGACGTGTAAAAATCGCAAAACTATTCTATTTTGGTATTAAAAGGGCATGATTGTCAAAACTCATTCTTACACGATTAAAAAGAGTAAAACAACCATTATTGACAGACCAAACCTGATTTTAGAGAGAAACAGAAGAGGAGATTCATCTTGAAGTATCAAAAATTAAGAGGAACAACACTTTGGAGCAAGGAATAAAAGAGTTTTTCTGAACTTTCTTCTAGTATCTATTTATTTGATATTTAGGAATTATATTGTTGATGTTTGTATGAATATGAGTGGCTAAAACCCCCAAATATTCTGGGGTCATGGGTGTTAGATGATTATGTTATTTGAAGCTTAAATTGATGATTTTGAATTTATCGTTATGGGTTGTTTATTTGATTCTGCTGTTAATTATTTTACTGCGTAGCTAACAGTGAACTACTATTTATGAATCTTGAGTTAAACTTGAAAAAGAAAATTCTTGATTGTATATAGAATCAAATAGAACAAGATCTTGATCTTGGGCATTAGGTGAAAGATTAGCGATTAAGATATAAATATACTTAATTGCCTTGTTTGGTTGAAAAATAAGAATTGTAAATGCATTTGAGTTAATATTAATGCTATAGAAATATAGGTATTAATTTAACCTGAATATGCGCATAAGAATTCGACAGATTCTTATGGGTATTATTAACCCTATAACCAATAACCCAGATAATTCAATAAATCATTCTTAAGCTAAAAGCGTAGCATGATCTCTAGCAAGCCCATGACCCTGGAATATCTCTTTTATTAATTGTTAAAAGAAAATTGCATAAGTGGCGTCGTAACTTTGCGTTGTATTATTGTTTGATTACTAGTTAAATTGTAAATTGGTTATTTATGTATTTTGTGATGAATTAGCTTGAATTGATAATTGTTTGAGTTTGCATCAGTCGATAAGTTGATCATAATTCCTTGTGGGAACGATACTTTACTTATTACTATATTACTTGACGATTGCGTACACTTGCGCGAGTGTTTTTGTCGCAACAAGTTTTTGGCGCCATTGCCGGGGACTTAGAAATTAGCTACTTGACTGAGTTAAGCTTTTATTAGCTATTGGTTTAAGCATTAATTTTCAGTTCACTTTGTTTGTGTCACACAGACTCTTCTCTTGAATGCGGAGGAGTAGAAGCACAAGCAATCTCTTCCCTCTTGATCCTGAAATTGAAAGAACACTTCATAAAGCGAGGAGTGAGTTGGAAGTTAGATAAAAACAGAAAGAGAGTTGGACATTTTAGTTCAACCATAGCCAACAGTGATGGCAGGTAATGGAGGGCGTCTTGTGATAGAAGCTGCAAGGCCAAATCTTGCTAATATGACTCAGGCTATTGTGAAGCCTGATATCACTGGTCACTTTGAGCTTAAACAGTACATGGTACAATTGATTTAGTCCACTGGGCAATATGTAGGTCTATCTCATGAAGACCCGTAGAGGCACATTCAGAATTTTTTGGAAATCACGGATACTTACAACTATCCAAATGTTTACAAGGATTGTGTTAGGTTGACCTTGTTTCCCTTTTCATTGTTGGGGGAAGCTAAAGAATGGTTGTAGAAGGATCCTGCTAATTCAATCCATACTTGGGATGACTTAGCAAAGAAATTCTTAATCAGGTTTTTCTCCACCAAAAAGACAAAGTCTTTGCGGAGCCAGATTCTCGGGTTTCAACAACGGGATGGTGAGACTCTTTGCCAAGCTTGGGAAAGATACAAGAAACTACTCCGAGATTATCCACATCATTGTCAGACTAATGAGGTATTAGGCCATACTTTTGTTGATGGATTAGATGAGACTTCAAAGATGAATCTTGATTCAGCTTGTGGAGGTAGTTGCATAGCGAGACCATATAGTGAAATATAACTTCTGCTAAACAACTTTACTGCTAATTATCATAATTGGCAAGGTGAGGGAGAACCAAGGAGAGCAATGAAACAGAAAGCAGCAGGGGTACTTGAACTTGATGACTTTTTTGCCATGAGAGCAGATATAACAAAATTGGCAAATCAAATGAATAGAATGACAATGAACCAGACACAACAAATGCAACATGTTCAACAAATGTCGATTTGTTGTGAAATGTGTGGTGACAATCGCACGAGTGACATGTGCCCCACGAATCCTGGATCTATTTATTATGTGGGGTAACAAAGCAGAGGTCCGATGAACCAACAGGCACAATATGGGAACACTTACAATCCAAATTGGAGAAATCATCCTAATTTCTCCTGGGGTGGAAATCAATCAAATCAGAATCAATATAGACCCTAAGGAAATTTTAATCAACCTCAAAGGCCACCCCAGCAGGTAGAAGAAAGTACAAATGATTTGTTGAAGAAATTGTTGCATGACAATCAACAACTCAGAACTGACTTTAGAAATCTTGAAAGCCAAATGGGACAGCTAGCTACAAATCAAAACACTAGGCCTACAAGTGCTCTTCCAAGTGATACAGAAAAAAATCCATAAGCTAGTGCAATTACACTTAGAACTGGTAGGGAATTAGAAGAAGTTCCAAAGAAGAGAAAAGACAAGCTTATACCTGAGGGTGAATTGATTCCCAAAGCAATACAGGAAGCAAAGAAAAATGATACAGTTTCAGCGTCCGTGAATGTTCCAAGGCCACCACCGACTTTTCCACAAAGATTGCAGAAAAAGAATGATGATCGCATGTTCAACAAATTTCTCTCTATGTTGAGTCAGATTCAATTGAATATTCCGTTGGTAGATGCAATTCGTGAAATTCCAAAGTATCCAAGTACATAAAAGATATTGTAGCTAACAAGAGGAGATTGACTGAATTTGAAATAAGTTGCACTTACTGAGGAGTGCACTTCAAGGGTCCAAAATAAGCTTCCTCCAAAGCTTAAAGATCCTGGCAACTTTACTATCCCTGTGAGAATAGGTAATGTTGATATAGGCCATGCACTTTTGTAATTTGGGAGCGAGCATAAATTTGATGCCATTGTCTTTATACAAACAATTGGGTTTGTGAGCTCCAAAACCCACCACGGTGATGTTGCAACTAGCATATAGGTCAATAGCTTACCCGGAAGGGGTGATTGAAGATGTGCTGCTGAAAATTGGGAAATTTATTTTCCTGGTTGATTTCATTATCTTGGATTTTGAAGCCGATGAAAAAGTTCCTACTATATTGGGAAGACCTCTCTTGGCTACAGGGATGCTATAATTAAAGTAAGAGAAGGAAAAATGATCATGAGAGTTGATAATGAGGAAGCTGTTTTTAATGTATACAAAATAATTCAACTTCCTCGCCATTATGAAGAGTTATCTATGATATCTGTCATGGAGATAGATGAGCAACCTATTTCCCCAAGCGTATATTTGAAGGATTCTTTAGAGAAAGCAATCATGTTGTTTGAGAGTTTGGAGATTAATGATGAGGTTGAAGAGATGAAGCATCTTTTGAATGCATCATGTGAATATATGAAAGGTTTAAATCCCTTTGAACCTTTGAACAGGCCAAATGGTCCTTCTCCGAAGATATCAATTGAAGAAGCTCCTAAATTGGAACTAAAGCCTTTACCCTCTCACCTTCATTATGCTTATTTGGGTAGTTCTGATACGTTACCTGTTATTATTTCTTCTGACTTGTCTAAATTGCAGGAGGAAAAATTGCTGAGAGTTCTACGTGAGCATAAAAGAGCAATTGGGTGGACAATGTCTGACATAAGAGGTATTAGTCCAAGTTTTTACATGCATAAAATTCTCATGGAGGAAGGACCCAAGCCGAGCATAGAATAACAATACCTCCTAAATCTCAACATGAAAGAGGTGGTAAGAAAAGAAGTGATTAAATGGCTTGATACGTGTATTGTATTTCCAATATCTGATAGCAAATGGGTAAGTCCAGTCCAATGTGTTCCAAAGAAAGGAGGAATGACTATAGTGACAAATGAAAACAATGATCTGATTCCCATTCGAACTGTTACTGGGTGGAGGATTTGCATAGATTATAAAAAATTGAATAATGCCACCCGAAAAAACCATTTTCCTCTTCCCTTTATTGACCAAATGTTTGATAGATTAGCTGGACAGGAATACTACTGTTTTTTGGATGGCTACTTGGAATATAATCAGATAGTTATAGCCCTAGAGGACCAAGAGAAGACCATATTTACATGTCCCTATGGGACATATGCATATAAAATAATGCCATTTGGTCTCTGTAATGCACCTGCGACTTTTCAAAGGTGTATAATGACTATTTTTACTGATATGGTTGAAAGATTTGTGGAAGTATTTATGGATGACTTTTCTGTATTTGGATGTTCTTTTGATGAATGTTTAATGAATCTTGACAAGGTACTTGCTAGGTGTGAAGAAACAAATTTGGTACTGAATTGGGAAAAATGCCATTTCATGGTAAGAGAAGGTATCGTCCTAGGGCACAAAGTGTCCAAGAATGGATTGCAGGTAGATAAAGCAAAAGTGGAAGCAATTGAAAAATTACCTCCACCAACATCAGTTAGAGGCATTCGCAGTTTCTTGGGCCATGCAGGTTTTTATCATCGTTTCATTAAAGATTTTTCAAAAATTTCATCTCCTTTGTGCAGGCTTCTTGAGAAAGATACATCCTTCAAGTTTGATGATGCTTGTCTGAAAGCATTTGATGAGCTGAAAAGAAGATTAGTTACTGCACCAGTTATCATTGCTCCATATTGAAAACTTCCATTTGAGTTGATGTGTGATGCAAGTGACATAGCCATTAGAGCTTTTTTGGGGCAACGGAAGGAGAAACTTTTTTACTCCATTCATTATGCGAGCAAAACTCTTAATCCAGCACAAATGAATTACACTGTTACTGACAAAAAAAGATTTGCTTGCAGTAGTATGGGCATTTGATAAGTTCATATCCTATCTAGTGGGAACCAAAGTCATAGTTTGCACAGATCACTCAGCTATCTGGTATTTATTTGCAAAGAAAGATGCCAAGCCAAGGTTAATCCGATGGGTTCTTCTTTTGCAGGAATTTGATTTAGAGATTCGAGATCGAAAAGGGACAAAGAATCAAGTTGCAGATCACTTGCCCAGGCTGGAAAATCGAGGTCATGTCACTGAAGGAGAATCAATCGAAGAAACATTTTCTGATGAACAGTTACTAGCCATCACTTTGGATGAAACCTTATGGTATGCTGATTATGTGAATTTTATTGCAAGTGGGGTGACTCCACCAGAATTCACAGCTGATCATAGAAGAAGATTTTTACATGATGTGAGATTTTACATGTGGGACGAGCCTTTTCTATACAAGCAATGCGCAGATCAATTGGTAAGAAGGTGTGTCCCTGAGGAGGAGATGAATGCAATATTGCTATGACTGTCATGCTTCTCTTTATGGAGGTCACCATGGTGGAGACAGAACTGCACAAAAGGTTTTGCAATCAGGTTTTTACTGCCCAAAATTGTTTAAAGATGCACATGGTTTTGTTAAAAGTTGTGACAGGTGTCAAAGAACAGGTACAATCACGAAGAGAAACGAGATGCCTTTGCAAAATATTTTGGCAGTAGAACTCTTTGATGTCTGGGGAATTGATTTCATGGGACCATTTCCATACTCTAATGGGCACAGATACATTTCTGTTGCAGTCGATTATGTGTCTAAGTGAGTTGAGGCCATTGCTCTTCCTACTAATGATGCAAAGGTGGTGGTAAGTTTCGTAAAGAAGCATGTTTTCACACGCTTTGGAACTTCAAGGGTGTTGATAAGTGATGGAGGAACACACTTTTGTAACAAATTATTGAAAAATATTTTAGCAAAATATGGGGTAAGACACAAGGTTGCTACTGCATATCACCCTCAAACGAGTGGTCAAGTTGAAGTGTCAAACAGAGAGGTAAAATAGATTTTGGAGAAAACAGTGAGTGCAAATAGGAAAGATTGGTCCGGTAAGTTAGAAGATGCATTGTGGGCTTACCGAACTGCATATAGGACTCCAATAGGTACTTTTCTGTATAGGTTGGTTTATGGAAAGGCATATCATTTGACCGTTGAACTAGAACACAAAGCTTATTGGGTAATCAAAAAGTTAAATATGGATATGGACTTAGCCGGTGAAAAAAGACTGCTACAACTCAATGAACTTGATGAGTTTTGGTTGCATGCTTATAAAAATGCCAAGTTGTATAAAGAAAAGACCAAGAGGTGGCATGACAAACACATCCAACATAGTGAGTTTGAGCCGGGTCAAGAAGTTCTCTTGTTTAATTCAAGGCTAAAGCTTTTTCCTGGAAAGCTTAAGTCCCGTTGGGCAGACCCTTTCGTTGTGGTAAGTGTGACTCCTCATGGAAAAGTTTAATTGCGGGACATAAATTCAAGTGGTACATTTTTGGTGAATGGGCAGCGAGTAAAACACTATTGGGGTGGTGATATTAAATGTCACAAGACCTCGGTAGATTTGGTTGATGTGTGATAAAGTGTTGAGTCGTGCCGCGATGTTAAATTAGGCGCTTGTTGGGAGGCAACCCAATGACTAACATCACTAACTTTTAATTGTAGTTTAGAAATATTAGATTTAATATGTTATAATGTTTTTAATCAGGTGCAAGCATGAATTTGGCATAAAATCAATGTACAAAGATGTAGTGGTGTAAATGGTGAGCTAAAAAAATCGAAAAATAGGCTAACTCTGTGAAAAATTGGCCTATCGCGTCGCGTGGAGCATCGTGCCACACACCGCGCCAGGCAAAATTGCACAGATGAGGCAGAATACAAAATTTTCAGAGCAGCTAGATTTTTTGCACTACCGCGCCGCGACAGTGCATTTTAATTAAAAAAAAGATTTTTTTAAAAAAACCCCTTAATACCCGAACCCCCCTTCACCTTTTTCATTATTTCCTCTCCCAAACTCTCTGCCTCTCCAAGCCGCAACCCAAAAATCCCCAAACAATTTCACTCAACAAATCCATCCCCAAATCCTTCTTCTTCTTGCAAGGTAAGTATTCTCTTCTCTCTTTTCTTTCAATCTAGTAATATTTTATGTTGTATTTGTTTCTTTTTATTTTCAATTATAATTGTATAAACCCTGGCAAGAATTGTGTTTTTAATTTTCTTTTAGTTTCTTTTGTTAATATTGTTGAAAATAGTATTAGAAACTTAGAATGTACATTATCTTTTTGATTATGGAGGATTTTAGGGTGTGTTGAGGTGATATGGGTTGAGTTCTTGTTGAAGATTGTTGAGGGGTACACTATTTTGAAAATACATGTAAGAAAGTCAAAATTTGTGCATTGAATATTATTGTGAAGATATGGTGATGTTATAGTTGTGAAGTGAGGTATATTTGTGTTGTTGATATGGTAAATTTACCTCATTTCAAGTTGAAATTTAGAGAATGCAAAACATGCTTACAATGTGTTTGTTAAAATGTCTAAGTGACATGAAATTGAGTAATGTTGCAAATTGAGAAACAAATTGCATTGTGAGATGTTATTATTGATAACAACTATGACATTAGGCTAAACCATGATTTTTCGCTTGCTTTATGTAAAATGATATGTATGATTCATGTTAATGTGCCTATGTAGTATATTTTGTATAAAAATTTTGGATTTTGTAAAATACACTAATTTCTTTTTATTTTTATTTTTAATATTTTTAGCCTAGTTTTTGATTTTTTTTATTTTATTTTCAATTGTTGCAATTCTCTCTAATGATTGGGTAGGCCGATAAGCATTATATCATTCTAATTGAAGAACATGATAGTCTGAATCTCTGTTATGCATGCTAAGTGTCAACATGATAATAACATAAGTGTGGGGTATTTACTCCACTTGCTTTTAAAATATTTTTTGTGTGTTTTAGCTAAGATATCATGTTGTGCATGTATAATGTCTCGGCGCGCAAGTAAAAGATCAAACACTGGCCTATCTGAGGTTGCATCTACTAGTCGGCGGGGAGGTAGAAGGGCACCCCCTCCGACACCAGTTGAGGAGGAAGAGGAACACTTCGATCCTGATGCAGATGAGGTACCAGAGTGCAAATATGGCATCAGAGCTATTCCAACCCATACAATACAATAGTTCCAATCATTTGTTCCTGCTGTGCCACCAACTCCTAAAGTTGCCATAGATGAAACAAAGATCGCTCGTAAGTATAATGCAATATATAATAACATTCGAGCTTTGAGTTTTGAAGGGTTATTTCGCCAAGGTGATAGTGTGAATATCAACTTGGTAAAAGAATTTTATGCCAATTGGCAACCAGGAGGCGATTTAGATGCAAGTTACCAAGTAAGGGTCAGAAACAGAGTGATTCTATTGGTCATAAATCAAATAATGGGTTTCACTGAGCATTCACATAAGCTGTTTCATAGGTTCCTTCGTAGACCAAACTACTCAAACATTCGTAGGTAGCTATGTGGTGCAGATTCCTTTGCCTTGTGGACTAGAGATTCAAATGAGTTTCGCAAGGAGATGAAAAAAGGAACATTCCAGCGTCCTGCACGAGTTATTTGAAGCTAATAAATGCCAAAATCATGCCGACACAAAGTGATACGGACGTATCAAAACTAAAGGTTTGTTTGATTTATGCATTTTTAACAGGAATGCAGGTTGATCTTGGGAAAATTATGCTGGAACACATGTCAAAGGTGAGACCTTTTGGGGGACGCCGTCTACACTATCCGAGTATGATCACTCGGTTATTGCGGGCGCACTACATTGAAGAAGAGTATCACTATGATCGAAAGATAGAAGTAACATATCCTATTAGGGCGCTTGATGTCACGACTGTGATAGATCCGCCTGCAGCTGCACTTAATGCCGATCAAAGGTTTATCTGGGTGGAAGAGACTTTGCAGATATTATTTGCTGACCTACGCCTTCGCGCCTCCAGAGGGAAAGTGAACTTGGAAGAGTTACAACAAAATCACCCTATATCTCCTTTCACTCAACAGTGGTTAGGAATGGCTTAGCAAGGACAATTTTCACCGGATGAAGATGTGAACTCTGTTCCCTCAGATGACGAGGAATATTTGCGCACCTTTGAAGATGAATATGCTTAGGCCAATGGCCTCAGAGAGTCTCTTTTCTGATCTATTTTGATCTTTTGCATTAAGGACAATGCAAGTTTTTAAGTGCGGGATGACTTGCCCCTATTGTAATGTACTTACTTTTGTATTTTTCGTATTTTCGGTTGTTTGATTTTCTTTAGACTGTTAAACTTTTTGGTTTGGTAGATTATAGCATTTGTAGGTAGTAAGTGGTACTAATTTCGATTTTTTTCCCGACGATGGATTTTCTTGAGGAAAATGAAGTCGAAATTCAAAATAAAAATAAAATAAAATATTTGCCTTTTATTTCAGTTTAGTGTATGCTAGTTTTAGTTTAATTTAAAAAAAATTCCTTGGTTTTTCTTTATGTCGCGGTTCTTTTCCAAGGGTGTATTTGAACCGGGTATAGTGTAATATTTTTTAGTTCAATTGAATAAAAAGTCCCTAACTTACAGAGTTAATCTCCTCAAATGCACATGCTTTAGTAGTGGTATGTACCTTATTTGTGATGTTCAACCTCAGTTCTTGATTCTAAAGTAAGTGCCTTAAATTGTGTATTTATGACTATGCTTAACTGCTTTGACTAGAGAGTCGAGAAAGATCCAAGCTTGAGTGAGTTGTGTGCCAATGTGTGAGTGAGGTTGTTGAAATATTTTGTACTTAATAGTTGATATCTAGAACTTGCCCTCAAGTGTTTTGCAAAGCAAAATAGTAGCATTATTTAGTTTAGGAGATGATATAGGCATTTCTTTGTTGAACCAGTTTTATAATTGTTCCCACCTAGTTGTATATATCTTAGTAAAACCTTTTGAGCCGTTAATCCTATTTCTTTGGCATCCACATTACAAACCTTACCAATTTATGTAAATATATAACTTGTTTGAACATCTATATCTCATGAGCACTTATTGTTGTTTTAATGTTGTTAAAGTTGAGAAGAGATTGGTTGGTTTGTTTAAAAAAAATTGAAAAAATACATATATATGTATATATATAGGGGATGAATTTTTATTAGTAACATTCCCTAACTTATGGTGCTTAAAGAGAATGAGATTTTTTGTTAGTATGTAAAACCTCAAAAAGATTGGATGGTTTAACAATAAGAGTGATGCTGAAATTGTGAAATGAAATGGTGTATGTATGGAAGTGCTCAAAGAGGTGTAGCTACTACATTCGCTATTTATCACACCCTTCCTCAGCATGCATTACAACTAATTAAAGTCCTATTTGATCCTTGATTGAATAAGCTCAATTAGTAGAGTATTACATTAGGGGCAAGCATATGGTATGTCATCTGTTGCACATGAATTTCAATTCTGAGAGTGAGCTGATTCTTCCTATTTTGAGTTCCTAAATATTCTTGAATATTATTTTGAGAGGAACTAGTCTATATTAATTGTGGGAGGACACATGATTTGTAAAAGCAAGGAAACGTTTTGACCTTTGTGTTAGATTAAGTAAGCAAGTTATGAAAAAGCGTGGCACTTGTGAGTTATGTCTTGAGGTTAAAATATTATGAGTTGGTACTTAAGTGTGGGCATGTATTGTTAAAGAAATTGTTTGATAAGAAGGTTGTCCTTATGTGAAGTGTATATTAATTGCTCGAGGACGAGCAATGGTTTAAGTGTGGGGTGTTGATCATAGGCTAAAAACTCGTGTTTTAGTCGTTGTAACAACACTTTAATTATTGCAATTTACAAAGGTTTGAGCTTAAATAATAATGAATTATACTAAATTCATGCTTTATGACTTGCAGTAAGAGATTTCGACTTAAGAATTAAATTTGGGATGAATTTGATTAATCTGGGGCTTTGAAGTCTGAGTAAAAGCTAAATAAATCAAGTCGGGATCATGTTTGGGGGTTGCATAACAAGCCCAGATAGAAAAACAAAAGAAAAAACGAAGCAGCGCAAAAGTTTGCAGTGTCGCGCCGCGGTAGTGCATTTCCAGAAAAATGTTGTTTTGCTCTGTTAAAATGTATTCTGCCTCTAACCAATCCATGTACGCGGCGCACAGGGCATCGCGCGGGGCGCCGCGGACGTGTAAAAATCGCAGAATTATTCTATTTTGGTCTTAAAAGGACATGATTGTCAAAACCCATTCTTACACGATTAAAAAGGGTAAAGCAGCCACTATTGACGAACCAGACCTGATTTTAGAGAGAAAAAGAAGAGGAGATTTATCTTGAAGTATCAAAAATCAATAGGAACAACACTTTGGAGCAAGGATTAAAAGAGTTTTTCTGAACTTTCTTCTAGTATCTATTTATTTGATGTTTAAGAATTATATTGTTGATGTTTGTATAAATATGAGTGGCTAAAACCCCCAAATATTCTGGGGTCATGGGTGTTAGATGATTATATTGTTTGAAGCTTAAATTGATGATCTTGAATTTATCGTTATGGATTGTTTATTTGATTCTATTGTTAATCATTTTACTGCGTAGCTAACAGTGAAATACTATTTATGAATCTTGAGTTAAACTTGAAAAAGGAAATTCTTGATTGCATATAGAATCAAATAGAACAAGATCTTGATCCTGGGCATCGGGTGAAAGATTTGCGATTAAGATAGAAATATACTTAATTGCCTTGTTTGGTTGAAAAATAGGAATTGTAGATGCATTTGAGTTAATATTGATGCCATAGAAATATAGGTATTAATTTAACCTGAATAGGCGCATAAGAATTCAACAGATTCTTATGGGTATTATTAACCCTATAACCAATAACCCAGATAATTCAATAAATCATTCTTAAGCTAAAAGCGTAGCATGATCTCTATCAAGCCCATGACCCTGGAATATCTCTTTTATTAATTGTTAAAAGAAAATTGCATAAGTGGTGTAGTAACTTTGCATTGTATTATTATTTGATTACTAGTTAAATTGTTAATTGGTTATTTGTGTATTTTGTGATGAATTAGCTTGAATTGATAATTGTTTTAGTTTGCATAAGTCGATAAGTTGATCATAATTTCTCGTTGGAACGTTACTTTACTTATTACTATATTACTTGACGATCGCGTACACTTGCCTGAGTGTTTTGGTCGCAACAGTACTGAGCTTGTACAACCCTTTGCCGATAACTCCAAGGACGTGGTATGGTCCTTCCCAGCTTGGACCTAGCTTCCCTTCATTATGATTTCGAGTGTTCAGGGTGACCTTTCTCAAGACTGCGTCCTTGACTCCAAAATTTCGGAGATTGATTCTCCTATTATAGTACCTTTCGATTCTTTGTTTTTGGGCGGCCATTCGGACCAGTGAAGCTTCTCGCTTTTCATCTAATAGTTTGAGGGCTGCATTCATAGCCTCGTTGTTTGAGCTCTTGGTGACCTGCCAAAATCTGGCACTTGGTTCCCTGACCTCGATCGGTATTAATGCCTCAAAGCCATATACTAGAGAGAATGACGTTTCTCCTGTGCTCGATTTTGGAGTTGTTTGATATGCCCATAGCACCTCGGGCAACACTTCTCTCTATTTTCCTTTTGCATTTTCCAACTTATTTTTCAAGTTTTGAATGATGGTCTTATTTGTGGACTCGACCTGGCCGTTTACACATGGGTGGTAGGGTGTTGACAGGATCATTTTTATTTTATGATCCTTGAGGAACTTTGTTACTTTGCTCCCGATGAACTGCTTCCTGTTATCACATGTTATCTCGGAGGGAATCCCGAATTGACACATGATATGATCCCAGATGAAGTTAATGACTTCTTTTTCCCTTATCTTCTCGAAGGCCTGCGCTTCCACACATATTGAAAAGTACTCAGTCATAAATAAAATAAATCTAGCTTTACCTGGTGCCGTCGGCAGGGGTCCGACGAAGTCCATCCTCCACTTCATGAACAACCATGGTGACAAGACTGAATGCAGCTGCTCACCGGGCTGGTGAATTATTGGTGCAAATCTTTGGCACTTGTCGCATTTTCGGACGAATTCTTTGGTGTCCTTCTCCATGTTGTCCCAATAGTAGCCTACTTTGATCACCTTTTGGACTAAGGAGTCGGTACTAGAGTGATTTCTATAGGTGTCCTCGTGGATTTCTCGGAGCACGTAATCTGTCTCCCCCGATCCCAGACATACTACTAGGGGCCCATCAAAGGTTCTTCTGTATAGAGTTCTATTTTCGTCGAATGAGAACCGGACTGCTTTGGTTCACAGGGCCCTCGACTCTTTTGGGTGTGCGGGTATCTTTCCACTTTCTAGATAGTCAATATATTTAGTTCTCCAATCCCATGTCAGGCTAGTGGAGTTGATCTCAACATGGCCTTCTTTGATCACTGATTTGGATAGCTTAACAACAGCCTCGGGGAGTATGTCATCTTCCTCGACTTGATTTTTATCTAAGTATCTTTGCATCCTATCTTCCCGAACCTCGAAGCTCCCATTTACCTGATTTACCACTAGAAGGGAATCACATTTTGCTTCAATTACTTCCCCTCCTAGGCCTTTGGCTAATTCCAAACGTGCAATCATAGCCTCATACTCGGCTTCATTGTTAGTCAACCTTGCAGTTTTTATAGATTACCTACTCATGCCACCCGTAGGCAGCTTCAGAACTATGCCGATCCCGAACCCTTTAACATTCTAGGCACCATCAGTGAATAAGGTCCATACCCCCGAAGGTGTGCTCGTTTTTAGCAGGAGTTCTTTCTCTACCTCGGGCACGAGGGCGGGCATAAAGTTGGCCACAAAATCAGCCAAAAATTGGGACTTGATAGCCGTTCGGGGTTGATAGTCGATATCATGCCCCCGAGCTCGATGGCCCATTTGTCCATTCGGCCCAATAATTAGGGCTTATGTAATATTCTTCGAAGAGGATATGTCGCTAAAATACAAATACGATGGTATTGAAAATAAGGTTTAAATTTTCGAGATGCGCTTATCAATGCAAGAGCCAATTTTTCCAGGTGCGGATACTTGGTTTCGGCATCTCCCTAGGTCCGACTTACATAATAAACAGGGAATTGCGTACCTTCTTCTTCTCGAACCAGCACACCACTTACCGCTACCTCGGATACGGTCAGGTACAAATACAGCGTTTCACCCTCCTTTGGGGTGTGGAGTAAAGGTGGGCTTGTCAGATATTGCTTCAACTCCTCTAAGGTGCGTTGGTATTCCGGAGTCTATTCGAAGCTATTTTTCTTTTTAATCAAGGAGAAGAAGTGATGACTTCTATCTGATGACCTCAATATGAATCGGCCCAAGGCTGCTATCTGCCCGGTCAGCCGTTGCACAACCTTCACATTGTTTACCACCATGATTTCTTCGATGGCTTTAATTTTGTTGGGGTTGATCTTAATCCCCTTGTTTGACACCATGAAGCCTAAAATTTTGCCCGAACTTACTCCGAACGCACATTTCTCGGGATTGAGTTTCATGTTGTAGCTTCTGAGGATGTCGAATGTTTCCTACAAATGAGTCAAATGGTCCTCTGTGCACAGGGACTTAACTAGCATATCATCAATGTAAACTTCCATAGATTTTCCTATTTGATATTCGAACATCTTATTAACTAGGCATTGGTACTTGGCTCCCACGTTTTGCAGCCCGAAGGGAATCACATTGTAGCAGTACGTACCATACTTCGTGATGAACGAAGTCTTCTCCATGTCCTCGAGGTTCATCTGGATTTGATTATACCCCGAGTAGGCGTCGAGAAAGGTGAGGATCTCGTGGCCGGCCGTGATATCGATCAGGTGGTCGATATTGGGCAACGACAATGAATCTTTAGGGCACGCTTTATTCAAGTCTTCATAATCTATGCACATTCCTAATTTATTCCCCTTTTTGGGAACTACCACCATATTAGCCAACCATTAGGGGTTCACCGGTTTGAACTTGGGGTCGACACTCAGTCGATGTGGTTATTTCCGGTGGGATCCTTGCCATGTCTAAATGGGACAAAGCAAAGTAATCGATGTTATTAATAAGAAATTGAATGAGTTTTTTCCTAAGTTTGGGGGTTAGTCCCATTCCCAGGTATATCTTCCGATCTGGGAGATGTTTGATCAAAATAGCTTGCTCCAATTCTTCAATTGTTGACTTTGTTGCATCCGATTCTTTGGGGGAAATGAAGGTTCGGGGAGTGAAGAAGTCTTTTTCATTGTCCTCGAGGGTTTGTTTGTCTACCGGCTCCTTCGAGGCAGAGGGTATAGAAGTTGGTAGCTCCTCGTGAACCGCGAACATCTCCTTTGCCGCATGTTATTCCCCATATACCGTTTATATACCATTTTTGTTGGTTTCATCATCTGATGAAGAGTTGACGGTAGTGCCCTCATATTGTGTATCCATGGCCTTCCAAGCAATGCATTGTACCTCATGTCACCTTCAATGACATGAAATTTGGTGTTCCGAACTATATCGGACATGTTGACCAGGAGGGTGATCTCCCCCTTCATTGCTTCACCGGCCATGTTGAAGCCGTTGAAGACTCGGGAGGTAGGTATGATTTGGTTGAGTAGTCCGAGCTGTTCTACCACCTTCGACCTGATTATGTTGGCCGAGCTACTTGGATCCACGAGTACACATTTAACGTGAACATTATTTAAGAGAAATGAAATTACCAGTGCATCGTTATGCGGATGAGACAAGGTCTCGAAGTCTTCTTCATTGAATGCTAGGATGTCCTCGGGCATGCGGCCCCGAATTTGCCCTTCTATTGCAACAAAAACTTTTGTCCGTTTGATCACGGGTCCTTGAGGAATGTCGATCCCCCCAATGATCATATGAATGATGTGCTGAGGTATTCCGTTGCGTTCCTCTTGTCTGCCTCTCTTTCCTTCCGGGCTGGGGTTTTCCGAGTTTCCTGTTGGTTTTCTTGGCGTACACTTCCATTAGTGTAGGAGCTTATATCGACGTGTCAGGAACTGTATGGGACCACATCTATGGGGATTGGCTCTGGTGCGTCCTCAAGGTTTCACAGTGGTACACCGACGCTTGGAACAACTACACCATTCTCTTCATGGTCTTCAAGACCGTTGTTTTCACGTGCATTCATTGAGTTAGACATTTTGACCTGAAATCAAAGATTCTTGGGCAAGAAAAAGTGTAAAGAATAACTTGTGTTTTCAGTAAACCAGTACGAAAACAATCACTATTATTGTTAGCCCCACTGGTGGGCGCCAAAATGTTTACCTCAAAAATGGTAATTACAATTAGATTTGATTTTGTGGTTCTAAAAATACGTGATTTAGTTTTATGCTAGTTGTTAGGCTGTATATGTTAAGTGTGACACTAGAGAATGAAATGAGAGCTTGAAGGTTGAACTCTATGCAAACCGAGTAGCCGAGAATCGAGGTCTCGAGCTAGCCTATACCGGACCTCGAGGTCGAGCTAAGCATTAAGTTGTGGGTAGCCGATGAAGGACTAACAGTTCTAAGAGCTTTAATAAGGTCTGTTTATGATCTATGATGAGTAATAAATGAAGAACAATCAATGAAATACAATAAATGTAAGCAATAAATCAAAGGGAAGACAATAGAGAGTGTTTAAGTTAGAGAGCAGAGAATGTTCTTGTTCTTATCTTGAATATCATGTGTGCAAGAAATAGCAAGGGCCCCCCTTATATAAGAGGGAAAATCCCAATATGGTACATGTATAATTATTACAAGGAAAAGTAGCTGGTACAGCTACTTAAAGGTCTGGTACACACTTGTACTATTCTTGCAGGTGTTGTCAGTTTTGATCATGCACCTCGAGAATTTCCCACTTGTCCATGATATCCGTAAATCTGTACTGCCCCGAGGTAGGGCATAGGGAACCCTCAGGATTGGAGTAGAGCTGGACCTCGAGTCTTCTGAGCTACGGAATGTCGTAACGATCATAAAACCAGACTCTCCAATTTTAGCCTTGTACAATCGACTATCAAGATGTCATGCATCTAAAATCAACCATCATGCCGAGCATTCATCCACAACAAGCCATTTGCATTGCTTTGTGTAAATGTTACTTGGGGGAACCTCATCACTTTTTTTTCTACACGAAATATCATATCGTACAATTAATACATTGTATATGGTCGAAATCGGGCTCGTCTACTACACGATAGATCTGGCTTGAAACATGAGGGGTTGGAGATCGACCCCGAGTCCCATCAAACCAAAACACAAAGTTAGAATGTCCGTCCTCGAGAATATTGGATCTATGATCCCGGAATCGACCATGACCCCGAACAAGCTCGAGGAAACATTGTCAGTGTAACCAACAGAAGACCGAAATAATAGAAGGTTGAAATATCCGTGACCGGTCGAGTATTACGGTGGAAATCTCGGCACGTATCAATAAGGAACCAGCAAATCAGCAAATCAAGAGATTTTTACCTTTGATAGAATTGTACCTTGAATAGGACTCTCCTACTATATAAAGGGGGTCTGATTATTTGTAAAGGACATTGTTACACACATTCAAAAGCAATATACTATTATTTTCTCTTTAAAGTTCTTGTACAATTGTGTCTTGACACTGATCGAAGTGTGTTTTGCTCAAGGGTGGCTCACCTCCCAAGGCTGTAACTGTTCAATTCGTGTGGTTTGAATTTACTTTATCATACTTGATGTCGCCCAAGTTCACAGCTCAAATTGGGGTTGTGAAGCGGTTGATGCAATTATAATTACCCAACTAGGAGTCAGGATCGATTCCTCTGGGAGCGTAGATGGGATTAAGTATATACTTGGACTAAGCGTATAATGTGTCAAAAATGCACTTCCACATACTTTGTTGTTTTTGTCTACTTCTAAATTAAGCTATTGTTTGCAAATATAAAACTAGAAAATGATATTTTTGGTGCTATTTTTCAAGTTGTAAAAGATCTAG
Source organism: Nicotiana sylvestris (assembly GCF_000393655.2). Taxonomy (NCBI): domain Eukaryota; kingdom Viridiplantae; phylum Streptophyta; class Magnoliopsida; order Solanales; family Solanaceae; genus Nicotiana; species Nicotiana sylvestris. Next base: position 148,138,015 of record NC_091064.1, on the reverse strand, counting down.
GGCTGTGACTTCCACCTAGGTGGTAGTCTAGCGTGTTATCCGCTTTAGAGCGGGTTTCATTGGTCGGGGTGTAATATAACAATCAACACGCAATTACCCACTCAATACCTCTCGGTAATAGAGTGGTTTGCCCAATTCGGCTTTCTCAAGTCCAAATGGATAATTCACAAAATAGTTGATAGATGATCAAGTCGGATTTTACTATCTCTAGATTCAACCCTTTAATTGGGACTATCAATTTCTTGAGTTCACCTCAATTTCTTGTTAGCCAAGTTTTTCTAGACTCGATCTCTCTTTCTCAAGTAGAGACTAAGTCAAATAGGCTTGAATCAATATTTGCAATCATTAATTCTACAATTAAAGCAAGAACTAGCCTAAATAGTACACATCCAACCATAAACAATCCCTAAATCAAACACCCATTAGGTACCCACACTAGGGTTGGGTCACAAACCTAGCTAGAAATTTAGATACTCATAGATAAAAATAAAGAAATTAAAGAAGAAAAGAAGATTAAAATCATATTAGATGATAATGAGATAAAAATCCAATGTAAATTAGACAAACTATTGTAAAATTTCCCAAACCAGTAAATAAAAACGGCAATGTACTTTCTGAAGTTCAAACTTAACCTAATTTTGACAAAAAAAGTATTTATACATAGCTAAAAATTTCGGACAAATTGGCCTTTCGGAGATTCTGCAGCCGCCCAATTCTATGTGCGGTATGCACTTTGAAGCTGAGCTTGTCAGGAGGGACTTCTACGGCTGCACAATTCCGAATTGTGGTCGCACTTCTTCAGATTCTGCGGACTGCACATTTCTGAGTGCGACCGCACTCTGGATTCTACGGCCATACAATAATAGCGCGGTCCGCACTTCTCGGTGGACTTCAAGTTAGAACTCTCTGAACTTCCTCTTCTGCGGCCGCACATTACAAAGAAGCACTGTCAAAATTCCTTCACATTCTACGGCCGTAGACAAAATTCTGTGGTCTGCACTTTGCCACTTTTTGCTTGGTTTTAGTCCTTGTCCAAAAATACTCCTTATCGAGTTGAATTTCATTACGTTGGCTCACTTTCTAATACTCCTACAAGAAAGCATATTTTATCAGTTTTCGAGAATATCTTTAAGCATTTTGAGCTAAAACGAAAGTAAAAGGGTGCAAATAAGTAGTCAAAATCCCTACTTATCAACTCCCCCAAACTTAAGCTTTTGCTTGTCCTCAAGCAAATAAGGTAATTCCCACCTCCACAAGAGAAGATCTATTTCATCTAGCCTAAGGTGAATCAAACACACATCAATTGGGACCAAAAATTCCCACAACACTTATGAATTATCAACAAGGCAATGATTTGACATTTTAAGTACAATAGTTCTAATGTGACACTAGAGCATCAAGAGTTAACTTTATTCATCAAGGAATCTTGCTCTTTCATGTAGGTCATTGTGTATGCCAAACTCCTCCTCCTCTACTCTCTGTTAGCATATCTTACTTAAGAATGTAGCACTCAATTCAAGGATTTGTGAAAAGTTCGCTCATCTCTCTCAAAAGAATGTCACAAGTACAGCTCTAAGAACCATATGCTTGCCCCTCATATACATCACCACTAATATAAGTTCACTCGGCTTGAAATCACGTAGGGTTTTTTTCGGAATGTAATGAAGGCTTATTGGACAGGGGCAGGGAATGTTGGAATAGAAATGGGTTCATCTTTCCTTAAACACTCCATTTTTCTCTTTTTGGCTCATGTTTTGCCGACTATTTGAGTCATTATCTTTTTCCTCAGGGGAACTAGAGAGACTTAACATCACTCTTTCTCGGTCATGATGTTCATTTTCTCCTTTGTTTTCTCCATGCTTTGCATCATTGCTTTTCGTTGAATCCCTTCAACTCTTCATTTTATTCACTTTCTTTTTGCATTTTTCTTTTGTTCATTCTTTCTTTTTCTTTGCTTTCATTTTCTTCCTTTCTTCTCTTTTTGTGCCTTTATACCTCTTTCAGACTTCTCGTCTCTTCCCCGAACTTATGTTCTAGCCAATTGCTTCTCAAGAGTGTTAAGGAAAGCTAGGGTGCCAAGAGAGGGTCACTACAAACGGGTAAAGGCTTGTAATGTACCTATCAAATGAGAAAAGCCTTAGGCTCAAATGGGTTGACTAGGGATAGCAATGTTGGTGGGATATGGAACATTTAAAGCGGGCTAAGGAGAACCTACAATCACTTCTCAAGCCAAGCAAAACATAGAATTTTGCCTAGAAACACATTCAGGGAAAATTCTAGACCATTCGTACTGGTACTTGGACTTGCAACAAAAATCTCACTTCTCACACAATTCGATTGTTAAAGAGGATAGAGCTGAGGGCCCACAACAACTATATTCAAGATTGAAAATTACTAATGATTCAGCTAAAACACTCGATGATTGCTCAAGTGAACACAAGAGTCTAAAGGTCACTAATTAGAGCTATTTGTTGCCAAGAACTTGTTTTTAACCATAAGGCTGTAGTTAAATGTGTTGGTACCAAGTGAATCATGCTTAACCCTTTTTATTCATTAATACTACTATTTTTACCTAAACATCTAAAATGGACTCAATCCCTTAAGAAGGTTGTCACTCCATCCATCGTTGGGAAGAGCCACCCGGTTCACACAAAATCCACCTTTGGAAAGAACCGTGATATTAAGAAAACCAAAGGCTTATTGCTAACTTAAACATAAAAAGAAGCAACAAAAATAAAAAGAAGCTATTAAAGTAAATAAGAAGTTATACTACTAAGAAAAACAAACTAAAGAAACTATGAAATAAACTACTGAAAGTAAGACAAATGAATATACAAATCGAGGGAAATAGAATATATACATCAAAAGAGATGAGGGAGTACATACATAATGAAAGAGAGAATAAAGATAAAAGAAAAAGAGTATTAAAGTTATTACAGGCCAATGTCATATCAAATCAACCAAAATAGACCACCCCCTATTTGGTAGAGAGTGAAGAGAACTCCCTATGTGGTATCAGTGTGCATGGCATCATCAACACCCACGGGATCCTCCAAATAGATCTCATCATTTTCTGCTCGGGGAATAACGGTGTTGGTGAACATCTGAAGCACCTCCCCAGCAGTGTTGGCAGCAAGGTCTGGCTCCTCAGACTGGCTAGCTGCTACCTCTGATGCCTCAGGTACTGATGGTGCTGACTGCATCAGCAGATCAAGTGGTATATCCCCGGCGGATGCTATCTTAGCCACTTCTTTTCTCAATCAATCCACTGATTTCTTTAAAGCCTGAGATTTCCGCATCTTCTTCACCTGTTTGCCCAACTCCTCAATGACTCCCCTATGTGCCACCAGAGTATCCATAATGGTCTGTTGGTTTTCCAGAATCTTATTTAATGTTTCTTCCATTGACGAAGGTACTTGTTATACTACTAGGGTAGAAGACTATGTTGCAACAACACTGGATATGTTAGACAACTTCGAAGTAGCTGTCTGCATTCAGTTGTTAAGACTCGCCAATGTCTGCGAAACTCGCAGTGCAATGAGTGGATATATGGATGAGGCATGCACTAGTACTGATGTAGATGTCTAGAATATGGAGGTGGTGGCATGTCAGCTGTCTCGGTGGAAGGACCATATGCGGAAAGCATGGCAGTTGTAGAAGGCTCAATAACTGAATCTGTAACCACCACCGTTGGCTCATCAGACTGGCTATCGGTGGTAGTTGCTTTACCCTTGAACTTTAGGTTCCCTGGTCCCTGCAAAGAGTACTATGAGAAGGGCTTTTTAACCCTGACCTGTGTATCAAATCTCCTCGGCTCCACCTTTGCATTCGTAAGGTATTCTGTGAGGGTGTTGGGATATGGATATGAGCTTTCACCTTTTCGGACAACCATTGACATGTTGGCCGACATGATGGCACCCACATTGATTGGGCACCCGGCCATGATAGATTCCACCAAAACTGCTCGGGGAGTGGAAGATTGTTCTCATTCCGGCTCGGGTCTATCTAGATGCACACAAAAGTTTGCCACCCTTTTGCTTCAAAATTGAGGGTTGCCCATGCAATGAATACCCCCGCTATGATCCATGGTGGTGGTGGTCCTGGAGGTGCCAAGATCTCTGCTAGCCAAGGGCGAGCTACATCACCCATAGAAAGCTTATCCATGTACTGGACTGCCTCTACCTCCTCGAATCCCATGTAAGTGTTCAGAGTGCATTGATCAAATCTGACCTTCAAATTCCTCACTTTGGTCACTTTGGTATCTCTCTTGATGTGTGCCACATTTTCATAGAATTCACGTACCAAGTTCTCACTAGAATCCATAACACTTTGGGTGTACCACATCCACCCCTTGCGCTCCCTGAACTGCCTAAGGACATTTGGATTGTATTTATCCAAGTCCTTCACTAAGAATTGCCGCTCAAGTGTGAGCAATCTCTGGGGCTACCATTCTCTGAACTTTGTGAAGTCCCATATCTCCTTTTTCTTCGACCTCTCTAGGCCGCCAACTCTAGTGTCACCTCCTCTACCATTATCAGGAACATCATCATCATCATCTACTAGAATAGGTGTTGCAGGGGCATGTGAGGAAGAAGGCTTTGAATCTTGGCTATCCTCTTCCGAGCCCTCAGAAGAGCTAGCAGAGGAGCAGGGTTCATCTCTCAGTTGTAGTCTACCCGGAAGCTATTTTTGTTGGGATTGTGCATCGGGTTGTGCTTGCACAGAGTTTCCCTCTGAGGCATCCCTAGATGGGTGATATTCACTGGATTCTAAAGGTTTTGGGACTCTGTTGGCGATTGCCTTATTGTTTATCACTTTTTGGATAGAAAGTGGTAGGTTGTTCTTACCTCGGCCTCAGGAGGGCTCACCTCTCCCTTTTGATGTATCGCCTATACCACGAGATCGTACCATTTTCTACAATTCATAGACACATGATTCCAATAAGTCCTCAAGCAGTTAATAATTGCAGAGAAACAAAATAGTTCATAGAAGTGAAAGTGCGGACCGTACAATATTAAGTGCAGCCGTAGACTGCCATATGAAGACCACACAATTTTGATTGCGTCGCAGCCTGCCTTGTGCGGACCGTACAATTTTGAGTGCGGCCGCACAGAAGTTCAAACTAGTGGTTCTCTGAAGTTTCAAAGTGCAGTCACAAACATTTTTATGCAGATCACACAATTTTCTACGGACCGCACAATTTTGAGTGCGGTCTGCACATTACATGCTCAGTATTGTGCCCTAACTCAGAATCTGCGGACCGCACAATTTGAAATTCTACGACACTGACTTAGGATTTCAAATTTTTGCACAATGTAGACATGGTATTGGAAAATTAAACATGATACATGATTTACCCAGCCCCTAAGGAGTGCATATGATATTACCCACACAATTTTAAGCACACATGAAGAACATTTGACATTTTAGGCCTAAAAATAACTACACTATTGAAGAACAAAAACTAATATAAAGTGAAAAATCTAAACATGAATTGAACATACCAGTGATGAAGGATGTATGGAAGAATCAAGACTGATGAAATAAGTGTGGAGTGTGAAACAATTTGTGTGCACTGTGCTTGCTTAGGTCTCAAGATCTCAGTGTGTGTAAAATTGTGAATAGTGCTATGAGGACCTATTAATAAGTTGACAAAATTAGGTAAAAAATATAGCTGAGTACGGCCGCACAATTTTGAGTGCGGTCCTCACTCTTTACCTGAGCCCAGTTGAAGCTCTGCCATCCGCACAAAAGTGAGTGCAGCTACATAAATTTATGCGGAGCGCACAATTTCTAGTGTGGCAGCAGAATGGCCATTTCTCTGTTATTCCAAACTTAAGAGAGTTGCATTTTTGGGTCTCCAATTGTAGATTCCTCTCTACTGTGGCATACATTTTTATGTGGTCCGCACCTTTTCAACACTTGGCCAAATTTTTGGGCACAGTCCCTGCAAAGCACACTCATTCCTACATACACTTTAAGACTAGTTAGCACAAAATAAAACCTATCTAAAGAAGAAGAAAAAGACACATGGGTTGCCTCCCAAGAAGCGCCTGATTTAACGTCGCAGCACGACGCAGATTACCAATCACTTGAAATGGAGAACCGCCATGATGTGGACATCATCGACTTTTCCAAGATAGCATTTCACCCGGTTCTCGTTGACTCTAAACACTTCATCATTCTTATTTTTCAAGTCCAATACACTGAATGGTGTCACATCAACAACTTTAAACAGGCCACTCCATTTTGACCTCAACTTTCCCGAAAACATCAGTATTCGAGAATTGAACAATAACAGAAGATCACCTTCTTTAAAATCCATGTTCCGAATGTACTTGTCATGAAGGTACTTCATCTTCTCCTTGTATAAGGAAGAACTTGTATATGCATGGTACCAGAATTCATCTAGCTCATTCAATTGTCTCACCCTTAAGTTGGCGGCGACATCCCATTCAAGGTTTAACTTTTTCAAATCCCACATGGCCTTATGTTGAAGTTCCACCAGAAGATGGCAAGCTTTCCCGAACACCAACCGGTATGGAGATATCCCAATCGGAGTTTTGTAGGTCGTCCTATAAGATCATAAAGCATCATCAAGCTTTCTTGACCAATCCGTCCGGTTGGCATTCAATGTCTTTGACAAAATACTCTTGATCTCCTTGTTGGAGACTTCCACTTGACCACTTGCTTTAGGGTGATATAGGGTCGAGACTTTGTGAGTGACATCATACTTGGTGAGTAAGGTATCAAAAGCCTTATTGCAAAAATATGAACCCCCATCACTTATGATAGCCCTTGGAGTACCAAACCTTGTAAAGATGTTTTTCTTCAAAAATGCCACCACACTCCTCGCTTCATTGTTGGGAAAAGAAATGGCCTCAACACATTTAGACACATAATCAACCCCGACTAGAATGTAGGTGTAAAAAACCCAAACCGATGGGCCGTGACGGTGCCCGAGTCCTACCCGCCGAACACCCCTGAGCATGCGTCTAAGATATAAACATGAATAACATCTGCTGAATTATATGAATAAAGTTCGTGAGGGAAACTTGCCTAAAAGACATATATTCATATACGTGCGGAATACGTAGGGCGAGCCGACAAGGCTACTATAGACAACTATATATCCAAAATTGGAAGCCGGCAAGGACACATACTATCCAACTATACATACTGTCTACAGACCTCTAACATAATATACAACTATACAAGGATGGGACTGGGCCACGTCATACCCATATATGTATACAAGCATATCATACCAAAATCAAAAGTAGCTCTGGATCAAATGGAGCATGCCAACTCTCGCTGATCAAGGATCATAAGGAGGGGGATCATAAACTTGTCTACCTGCACCTGCGGGCATGAAACGCATGCCCCGAGAAATAGGGCATCAATACGAATAATGTACTGAGTATATAAGGCATGAAAATCAGTACATAAAAGACATGGATGAAACATGGAATAATGAATTCCTCATGTAAGTCTAAATAACTTTGCAAATCCTAAAACATTTATAATGTCATGCACGTGTATATAAATATCGTGTCATGCATAGGTATAGGTGTACATAACATCATCAAGCCTATGAGGGCATCCCATCATCATCTCGGCCACTATGGGCAAAATTATCAACTTCTACCAGCTGATCAGGTGGTTATGCGTTTATAACGCTGTAACCTTTTACCATATCCCGTATACATATATATACATATATACGCGTATATAATGTCATCTGGTTATGGGTCAATAAATGAATGCAATGCATGAGAAGTACGTCAATAAAATCTTTCGGAGTGTCATAAGACCATTATGCCTTTGATTAATATCATGAAATAAACTTTATCAACTTACATATTTTCTGAGACCCATGAACAAATGATAGAATAATATGACACATAGGGAATCAAGAACATAGGCATCTCTAGTATTTTTATGAATAACGTCATTTATGGAAACAATGCATTTGATCGTTTCGTTTGTGTTGTACAAATCATGCCAAAAGAAATAAGGGGTAGCCTTAACATATCTGAGTCGATTCTCTTAACAATCCCTCTAACACATGTTAATTGCGACAACACACGTGACAGCAAGATCGTAGTAGAGAAAAATTCGTATAATATTCTTGAGAATGATTGCACCGTTCTCCCTTATAATTGCAAAATCTCACGTTGCTAAAGATGCTATGAAATCTTGTTGATTTGTTGAAGACTCACGTTACTAAGTTAGAAAGGCCTTATAAGTGAGTTAAATTTGAAGATCTCATGCTATTAAGTTAGAGAGGTCTTGTAAGTAGGTTAAATTTTGAAGCTCTCACGTTATTAGGTTAAAGAGATCTTATAAAGATGTTGAATGGGTGTGGGCCCCACTTTATGTGGTGGCTTAACCATATAACCCTTTAATTTCTACCTTATCCTAATGACTTAAGAGTCATGAATGTTGGGGTGGTCTGCTGCCAAATGGGGGGGGGGGGTTAATCTCATCAGAATCCTTTAATTAATCACCCAATAAATTCCTTAATTAACTAGGTAATCTCCTATTACCCAATAATAAACTAATTACCCACGTAATTAAGAATTATCTCAACTTACTTAAAATACTAATCACTTTTAACATACCTTATACATCTTACTATAATGGTCATGTAGTACCTTGTATGTCACTAATTCATAAATACCGGGTATTATAGCTCAAATCGTATTTTATCCCAAATCGATAACCTTCAACAAAACGCATTTTCTTTGATTCATTTACCCTTTAACCTTCACAACATTTACTTATCGCTTGTTATAAATAGCATAAATGCTAATAACCACAAGATAATCTCATCCCCGAGTCTAAGTCGATTAACTTACGACGAAACTTTTACGTACGGAATGCGGGATATAACACCATCCCCCCTTAGAAACATTCATCCTCAAATGTTTAACTCCCCGGGATCTATATAAATTTTGGCAAAGTCGCCTTTGTAACAGTACTACTATCAGCCCTTCATGTAGAAAACTCAATAATTCAATGCCACATATTGTCACAATCATCAATCACAACAATGGCCTTACACGACCAATGACAATAACTAACACAAGATTCCATACCCGTACCTTAAGGTTGTGATGTCTCAGTCGGATCCTTCTTTGAAAGAGGAAACAAATGGGGATAAATAGACTTCATGTCTTCTTCGGCTTCCCAAGTCATTTCTTCTACATTATTGTTTCTCTAAAGTACTTTCACCGAAGCTATGTCTTTTGTCCTCAACCTCCAAACTTGTCTATCTAGTATAGCAATGGGAGTTTCCTCATATAATAGCTGCTCCGTGACCTAAACATTGTCAACTGATATAATCTTGGAAGGATCTCCGATATATTTATGATGCATAGACACCTGAAAGACTGAATGTATGCACTCCAAGTCAGAATGGGAGTCTAACTCATATTCTACTTAGCCTACTTTGCATATGATCTTACATGGTCCCATGTACCGATGGCTAAGTTTTCCTTTCTTTCCGAACCTCATAACGCCTTTCATCAGAGATACCTTTAGGAATACCCAATCGTCAACTTGGGACTCCAAGTCTCGTCGTCGATTATTCGCATAAGACTTCTGACGGCTTTGAGCCGCTCATAGCCTTTCCTATATGAGCTTAACCTTCTTGATTGCATGTTGTACCAATTCTGGTCCTACTAACTTAGTTTCCCCAATATCGAACCATCATATAGGCGAACTACACTTTCGTTCGTAAAGAGCTTCGTATGGAGCCATCTAAATACTGAAATGATAGCTATTATTATACACGAACTCAATAAACGGCAGATGATCATCCCAGCTTCCCTTGAAGTCTATCACACAAGCTCGTAATATATCCTCAAGTGTCTGAATAGTACGCTCAGCCTGTCCGTCTGTCTGGTGATGAAATATTGTACTAAGACTTACTGAGTTCCCAATCCTTTTTGGAAGGACCTCCAGAAATTAACTGTAAACTTAGCTCCTCTATCCGAGATAATAGATATAGGGACACCATGCGGTCGTACTATCTCCTTAATGTAAAGCCTTGCATAATTCTCTGCGGAATATATAGTCCTAAAGGGTAGAAAATGGGCTAATTGTGTAAGTCTATCCACATAGAATAGAACTTATGCTGGGTACGAGGTAAGCCTACGATGAAATCCATATTTATTACTTCCTACTTCCAAGTTGGAACCTCTATAGCCTGCAATAATCCGTCGGGTTTTTGATGATCAATCTTAACTTGCTGACAGTTAGGGCACTGAGCACAAACTCTGCTATATCCTTTTTTGTTCCCTCCCACCAAAATACTTCCTTGATATCATGATACATCTTTCATTTCTCTTGGATGGACGGAATAACAAGAATAGTGAGTTTCTCCCATAACCTGCCGACACAGCCCTACAACATTAGGGACACATAATCGTCCTCGACAGCTGAGGGCCCCATCTTCTGTAATCTCAAATGGTGTCCTCTCCTTCTGTGGGGTTGTATCCCTATAATGAGCTAACACAGGATCCTCGTACTAGCGTTCCTTCACTTCAATTACTAAAAAAGGATGTTGCCGTGTCCTGGATAGTAATTCTAGCATCACCTGAGTCTAGTAACCGAATTCCAAGACTAGCTAGCTGATGAACTTCATGAGCTATCCCACTCTTCAATGGTTGTAAATATGACATGCTACCCATAGATCTATGGCTGAGGGCATCGGCTACTACATTTGCTTTCCCCAGATGGTATTAAATATCAGCGTCATAGTCTTTCATTAGCTCCAACCATCTTCTTTGGCGTAAATTCAATTCCTTTTGCTTAAAGATATACTGAAGGATCTTATGATCCATTTAGATATTAACATGAATGTCATACAAGTAGTGCCTCCACATCTTTAGTGCATGAATCACCGCGGCTAACTCTAAGTCGTGGGTTAAGTAATTCTTCTCATGCTTTTTTAGTTGTCTAGAAGCATAAGCTACAACCTTACCATACTACATTAGTACACAACCCAATTCAATGACCGAAGCGTCACAATAGGTAGCATAACCATCGGTTCCCTCTGGGAGTGTTAGAATCTGTGCTGAAGTTAATTTGTCCTCCAATGTCTGGAAATTCCGCTCGCAAGCATCAGCCCATTGAAACAAAATTCCCTTCTGAGTCAACTTACATGGGTATTCTAATCCTGTACAATCATTACTCGATCGAAGGACCAAACGTCATCCTTTATCTATCACAATTACGCTCTTATTCCACTCCAGGGCAGCATTCTATCTCTTCTAATGCTACTAGTCTTAGACTCCTTTGAGTTCATTCAAACCATCAACACCCTTATTGTTACACCCCATATTTTTGTACATGGAAGTACGACATTAGTAAGTTGATATAAGCTCCGAAATGAGATTATTTCGAGATTATAAGTATTACGCTATTTCAAACAAGTAATAAATAAATTCATGAAGGTGAGAGGGTAAGAGAATCGAAGGCAATGAATTTCATCGAAGTTTGATATTTTGGGATAAAATACGGCTCGAGCTAAAATACCCGGTATTTATGGACTAGTGCCATACAAGGTACCATATGGCTATGATAGTAAGGTGTATAAAGTGTATCAAAAGTAAGTATCATTTTATGTAATTTGAGATAATTTTTAATTATGTGGGTAATTGGTTAATTATTGGTTAAAAGAGAGATTAACTATTTAATTAAGAAATGTTTGGATAAGACTAACCCTCCCCACGTGGCAACAACACCCCCATTCCCATGTATGACTATTAAGTCTTTAGTATATGTGGCAAGATTAGAGAATTGGACAAGTCTTGAGTCATATACCATTTTGGGAAAAAGGAATCATTATATGTCTTAAAGATATGAATTAGTGATATATCATTTTAGAAAAAGGAACCATTATATATCTTAAAGACATGAATCACATCTTCATTCTCATAACATTCTCCCTTATTCAAAATATTTCAAAATAGACGCTAAACCCAATCCAACAAATTTTCAACAAAGCTTCTTACAACAAAACAATTCAAGTGAGATCTATTAACACCTTAGCAACGTAAGATTTTGCGGTTCTAAAGGAGTACGGTGCAACCTTTTCCAAGAATATCATACAGATTTTTCCCTACCCCAAGTATGTTAAGGCTATCCCTTCTTTCCTTTTGACATGATCTTAAGACACAAACTAAAGGAGCAAATGCACAACTTTCATAAACGACTCTATTCCTAGAAGTATTAGCGGTGTCTATGTTCTTGAATTCCGATGTGTCTTATTATTACATCTTTTGTTCATGAGTCTCAGAAAAATACGCAAGTTGAAAAAGTTTACTTCATGATATTACTCAAAGGCATAATGGTCTTATAACATTTCAAGAGAGTTACTGACGTACTTCTCATGCATTGCATTCATTTATACATGTACATTGATCCATGATGAGATGGTATTATATACGTGTATATATGTATGTATATATATGTATATGGGATATGGGAAAAGGTTACAGCATTATATATGCACCACCACCTGATCAGCTAGTATACGTTGATGATTTTTCCCACAGTGGTCGAGATGATATGATGGGATGCCCTCAGAGGCTTAATGATGTTATGAATACATGTACCTATGCACGACATGACATTCATATGCATATGCATGACACTATAAGTATTTCATGATTTACAGAGTTATCCAGACTTACAGGTTGAGTCATTTACTTTATATTTCTTCCATGTCTTTTATGTACTTATTTATGTGCCTTGCATACTCGGTACATTATTCGTACTGACGTCCCTTTTGCTTGGGGATGCTATGTTTCATGCCCGCAGGTCCTGATAGACAAGTCAAGAGTCCTCTAAGTAGGCTATCAGCTCAGCGAAAGATGTTGGTGCGATCCATTTGCTCCGGAGTTGCTTGTTTGGTCAGTATGATTTAGACGTGTATTATTTGGTATGGCGGGGCCCTATACCGACCTTTGTGTTAAGTGTGTACTCTTAGAGGTTTGTAGACATATTTCATGTATACGAATGCTTGTTGGCTTATGTTTTGAGTTTATAAATGATCATGTTGGCTTTATAGACCCGTATGTCACATGTGTAAGTTTTTTTATATGGGGTTGGGTCATCCTATATTGAGTATTCTCCCATGTTTATTCTGGTTAGCCATGATGGACCATTTGGCCCATTTGCCAATGAAAGTATGATGAGAATGATATGTTATGTTGGTACTCGGTTGAGTAAGGTATCAGGTGCCCGTCGCATCCCATAGGTTTGGGTCGTGACACTTATTTTCATAGGCTTAATCCCGAGGACTTATCCATTCTCATCACCTTCTCACTCACCTTTTCTGATCCTTACTCCTGTTACCATACTTTAGCTTGCGACCTACACCTATCTATTTATACTTATTCGCAACCTTCCTTCAACTTGCTTGCACCATAGATTTCCTTATGTTATTCTGGAACATTAAGCGAGGCATCACGTCACCTCACCACTTTTGTCAAAGGTGCTAAAAGAAAAGAAAATCCCTTTACAAATTTCCTGTAATAACCTACCAAGCCGAGAATGCTACGAACCTCCGTCGGTGTCGTGGGCCTAGGTCAAGTCTTTTCAAATCTTTTGTGTATTTATCTGGATACCTTCACTTGTAATAATATGCCCTAGGAAAGCTACAGAATTCAACCATAATTCATATTTAGAGAATTTTGCATACAATTTTCCTTTTTGTAGAACTTTGAGCACAATATTCAAATGATCTGCCTGCTCAGTCTCTTTACGAGAGTACACCAATATATTATCAAATAATACAATCAGGAATAGCTCTAGAAAGGGTTCTGGATACTCGATTTATCAAGTTCATGAATACTGCTAAGGCATTAATCAAACCGAATGACATGACACGAAACTCAAGGTGCCCATATCTGGTCCTAATGCTGTCTTCGGGATATCTTTCTCCTGAACCCTTACCTGATGGTACCTAGACCTCAAATCTATCTTCAAGAAACACTTGACACCTTGCAACTGATCAAATAAATCATCAATCCTCGAAAATAGGAACTTATTCTTGATTGTCACCTTATTCAACTGTCTATAATTGATACACATCCGCAAGGAACCATCTTTCTTCCTTAGAAATAATACAGGTGCTCCCCACGGTGATGTACTAGGTCTGATAATACCTTTTTCAAGCAAGTCCCTTAGTCGTTCTTTCAAATATCTCAACTCTGTAGGTGCCATTCTATAGGGGGAATAGATATTAACTGAATACCTGGTAATAAGTCAATAGTAAACTCAACCTCTCGCTCTGGCGGGAGACCCAGAAGCTTACCGGAAGAGAAAAAAACATCAGGAAAATGATTAACCATAGGGATAGATTGAACGACTCTATCTTCACATCCTTTACCTGAACTAAATGATAAATGTAATCCTATCTGATCATTTTCCTTGCCTTGAGATAGGAAATAGATCTACCTCTCGGTGATGCCGTATTACCTTTCCACTCCGAAAACAAGCTCTCTTAGGAATTGAAATCGAACCATCTTTGAACTACACTCGATGTTAGCATAACAAAAAGCCAATCCATCCATACTCCTTATACATAAAGTTCTACTCAACTGAGCGACACGTACCTTATCCTTGTTTATTACCAAACCTATCACAGGCCATTACATGCCACATCCATAGATAAGTGACAATGTTAGGACTTAACTCGTATAACTAATTCAGAAAAAGGTTTATATAGATACATAGGGGCCGACAAGGCCTTAGACATATCATACCCAAAACTATACACATGATATTGTTTGCAAAACCTCTAAGGAAACATGACCATAATATATATAATCGGGACAGGGCTCCCTACGTCCTCATAAAATAACCGAACATTTTCAGAACCCTGACTTGGTAATACTACAAGAAGAAGTGGAGCTCACCAACCAAAAGCTGACATATGGAAGAAGTCTACAGTAGAGGGTCCTTGCCTCATCCTATGTAAGAGCCTCGATCAGACACACTTCGAAGCAGAATCTTCATATCCTCATCAGTTACCTTACTCATCTTGGCCCGACTACTATCCTCTTCCTCTGCATATCTCATAATATACACAGATGAACCTTGATTGACGGATTCCTAAGACTGTGGACTATCAGGAACCTCAAAAGAACTGGTGTCTATAAATACCCTGACATAGTTTTGAGTCTGAGGGAAGCCCGATTGTGCCAATCCATGCACCACTCGCCTTATACCCTGATCAATGGGCCCTGATAATGAAGCTAAGGGACTTGGTGAGGTCAGAACTCCTCTCACCCCATCTGCTGCCGGCGAGATCAAAACCGCTTGAATGGATGACTCATATGGATCCTCAGAAGGATCCTCCTCAATAGAACCCATGATCTCCGATGGGTATGACTCCATAGTGTAGCTTATATCCCCTTCTAACACTTTCGTAGACTTCTGACCTGTGCTAGTGGCTTGCTCCTATCGTCTAGTAGTAATAGGCATCATTAAAAACATAAATAAGTTAAAGATTATGAGTGGATATTTACGACTCAGTTCTATCGCACAATCTGGATTAGAAAAAAAGTTTCCATCCTAAATATCATGTAACCTCCTATTTATAAGTGCGGTGCACAACACACCCATAAATAATATTCTACGAGACAAGGTCTGTAGATAATCCTAGGACAGAACTGCTCTGATACCACTTTTGTCGCGACCCAAACTGATGGGCCGCGACAGTGCCCGAGTCCAACCTGTCGAACACCCTTGAGCATGCGTTTAAGATATAAACATGAATAACATATGCTGAATTATGAGAATAAAATACGTGAGGGAAACTTGTCGAAAAGACATATGTTCATATACGTGCGGAATACATAGGGCGAGCCGACAAGGCTGCTATAGAAAACTATATATCCAAAACTGGAAGCCGGCAAGGCCACATACTATCCAACTACACATACTGTCTACAGACCACTAACAAAATATACAACTGTACAAGGACGGGACTAGGCCACGTCATACCCATATGTGTATATAAGCATATCGTACCAAAATCAAAAGCAGCTCCGGATCAAATGGAGCATGCCAACTCTTGCTGATCAAGGATCCTAAGGAGGGGGACTGTAAACTTGTCTACCATCACCTGCGAGCACGAAATGCAGGCCCCAAGAAATAGGGCGTCAGTACGAATAATGTACTAAGTATATAAGGCATGAAAATCAGTACATAAAAGACATAGATGAAATATGGAATAAAGAATTCCGTCGGTAAGTCTAAATAACTTTGCAAATCCTGAAACATTTATAATGTCATGCATGTGTCTATAAATGTCGTGTCATACATAGGTATAGGTGTACATAACATCATCAATCCTCTGAGGGCATCCCATCATCATTTCGGCCACTTTGGGCAAAATCATCAACATATACCAGCTGCTCAGGTGGTTGTGCGTACATAGCGTCGTAACCTTTTTCCATATCCCATATACATATATATATACTTATATACATGTATATAACGCTATTTGGTCATTGGTCAATGTAAATGAATGCAATGCATGAGAAGTACGTCAATAAAAATTTTTAGAGTGTCATAAGACCATTATGCCTTTGATTAATATCATGAAATAAACTTTATCAACTTACATATTTTCTGAGACCCATGAACAGATGATAGAATAATATGACACATGGGGAATCAAGAACATAGGCATCTCTAGTATTTCTATGAATAGAGTCATTTATTGAAATTGTGCATTTTCTCGTTTCGTTTGTGTCATATAAATCATGCCAAAAGAAATAAGGGATAGTCGTAACATACCTGAGTCGATTATCTTGACAATCCCTATAACACATGTTAATTGCAACAAAACGACAATCCCACTAACACATGTTAATTGCGACAACACATGTGACGACAAGATCAGAGTAGGAAAAAATTCGCATGATATTCTTGAGAAAGATTGCACTGTACTCCCTTATAATTGCAAAATCTCACGTTGCTGACGATGCTATGAAATCTTGTTGATTTGTTGAAGACTCGTGTTACTAAGTTAGAAAGGTTTTATAAGTGAGTTGAATTTGAAGATCTCATGTTATTAAGTTAGAGAGGTCTTGTAAGTAGGTTAAATTTTGAAGATCTCACATTATTAGGTTAAAGAGATCTTATAAGGAAGTTGAATGGGTGTGGGCCCCACTTTATGTGGTGGCTTAACCACATAACCCTTTAATTGCCACCTTATCCTAATGACTTAAGAGTCATGAATGTTGGTGTGGTTTTTTGCCAATGGGGGGAGGGGGGTTTAATCTCATCCAAATCCTTTAATTAATCACCCAATCAATTCCTTAATTAACTAAGTAATCTCCCATTACCCACGTAATTAAGAATTATCTCAACTTACTTAAAATACTTCGCACTTTTAACATACCTTATACATCTTACTATCATGGTCATCTAGTACCTTGTATGTCACTAGTCCATAAATACCAGGTATTATAGCTCGGAGCATATTTTATCCCAAATCGATAACCTTCAACGAAACTCATTTTCTTTGATTTGTTTACCCTTTAACCTTCATGGCATTTACTTATCGCTTGTTATAAATAGCATAAATGCTTATAACCTCAAGATAATCTCATCCCCGAGTCTACGTCGATTAACTTACGACGAAACTTTTACAATGCGGGATATAACAGTAGGTGTTTCCACAAGATCTCACAAACGGACCCATGAAATCAATACCTCACACATCAAAAATTTCTATCTCCAAAATGGTGGTGAGAGGCATTTCATTTTTCTTTGAGATTCCACCGGCCCTTTGGCATTCATCACAATGCTTGACAAGCTCACTAGTATCTTTGTAAAGAGTAGGCCAATAGAATCCACAACTCAACACTTTTGCCGCCGTTCTAGCTTCACCATGGTGACCAGCATATGGTGAAGAGTGGCAAGCCTCAAGAATTTCTACTTGTTCCTCCTCCGGCACACATCTTCGAAGCACACCATCGGTACAAATTCGGAAGAGACATGGTTCATCCTAATAATAGTCAAGGCAATCCCGTTTGAGCTTCTTCCTTTGGTTTGAAGAGAACTCATTCGATACAATGCCACTCACAAGATAATTTGCTAAATTGACGAATCATGGCATCTCGATCATTGAAGTTGCTAGAAGCTGCTCGTCGGGGAAGGAATCATTGATATCAAGGCCGTCATATGGCCTCCCTTCCTCCTCCAATCGAGACAAGTGGTCCGTCACTTGATTTTCACTACCTTTGCGGTCTTGGATCTCTAGATCAAACTCTTGAAATAAAATCACCCACCCATTAACCTCGCCTTTGAATCCTTCTTGCTCATTAAGTATCGAAGAGCTACATGATCGGTGTGGACAATCACCTTAGTACCCATCAAGTACGGGCGAAACTTCTCCATAACAAAGACAATAGCAAGGAGCACTTTTTCAGTCATCGTGTAATTGACTTGGGCATAATTCCTGGTCTTACTAGCATAGTAGACCGGATGGAAGATTTTGTTGATTCGGTTCCCTAAAACTACTCCAACCACCACATCACTTGCGTCATCACATGAGCTCAAAAGGCAAGCTCCAATCCGGTGCGGGGATAATAAGAGTAGTTGTCAATTTGAACTTTAGCAATTCAAATGCCTTCATGCAATCCTCATGGAAATGGAATTTGGCATCATTCTCCAAAAGCTTACACTAGGGGTTCACCACTTTGGAAAAATCCTTGATGAATCGGTGAAAGAACTCTGCATGACCCAAGAAGCTCCTCACTCCCTTCACGAATGTAGGGGTGGGAGTTTAGATATCATATTAATTTTGGCCTTGTCGACCTCAATACCATACTTTGAGTTTTTGTGGCCGAGGTCAATGCCTTCCCTGACCATGAAGTGACATTTCTCCCAATTCAATACCAAGTTCTTCTCTTCACATCTTTCCAAGACTTTATCCAAAATTTTCAAGCAAACATCAAAAGAATTCCCAACCATGAAAAAGTCATCAATGAAGACCTCAAGAAAATCCTCCACCATGTCGGTGAAGATAGCCATCATACACCATTGAAAAGCCGCTGATGCATTGCATAACCCAAATGGTATCCGAGAGAATGTGAAAGCACCATAAGGACATGCGGAAGTAGTCTTCTCTTGGTCCTCCGGAGCAATAAGAACTTGATTGTAGCCGGAATATCTATCAAGGAAACAATAGAAAACACGACTGGCCAACCTATCAAGTATTTGATCAAGGAAGGGAAGTGGGAAATGATCTTTCCTTGTGACTTTGTTGAGCTTGTGATAGTCTATACACACTCTCCACCCGATCACCATTCTTGTAGGAATCAACTCATTCTTGTCATTGGTAACCACAGTCATGACCCCTTTCTTTGGGACATATTGCACCGGAGAAGTCCATCAACTATTGAAAATGGGGTAAACAACCCCGGTATCCAACCACTTTATAATCTCTTTTTTGACCACCTCTTGTATTGCTTCATTTTTCCTCCTTTGATGTTCAACGGAGGGTTTAGAACCCTCCTCCAAATTAATCTTGTGCATGCAAAAGGCTGGGTTTATGTCCCGAATATCCGCCAATGTCCATCCTATAGCTTTTTTCCTCTTTTGTAGCACTGCCAATGTGGAGTCTACCTGCACGTTAGTCAAACAAGAGGAAAGAATAACCGGTAAAGTAGAACAAGGGCCAAGGAATTCATACCTGATATGCAAAGGTGATGACTTTAACTCCAAAGTGGGAGGCTCCTCGATTGAGGGCTTTGTTGGAGGAGTCTTCCGGTTTTCAAGATCCAAGAATAACTTGCGGGGTTCATAACTATACGACCCTATTCCTTGCAATGCATTCAAACATTCCACATAGCCTTCTTTCTCGTCATCATTATCAAGGTTGAGCAAAATGGCTTCCAAAGTATCCTCAATATTCATTGTGGCACTAGAATCATCAATAATCACATCGGTCACCAAATCCACGAATGAATAAACTTCATTGATATTCGGTTGCCTTATGGATTTGCGCACATGGAAGACCACCTTTTCATCACCCACCCGGAAAGTGAGCTCACCGGCTTCCACATCAACAAGAGCCTTCCTCGTAGAAAGGAAAGGTCTACCCAAGATAATAGGAACCTCATAGTCCACTTCACAATGAAGAATCACAAAGTCCGCCGGGAGGATGAACTTGTCAACACGAACCAACACATCATCAATAATATCCAAATGTCTCTTCATAGTACAATCTGCCATTCGTAACCTCATTGATGTGGGTCTTAGTTTCCCAATTCCCAAAGTTTTGAACATCGAATAGGGCATCAAGTTGATACTCGCCCCAAGATCACATAAAGCTTTGGCAAAGTCGGCATTTCCAATTGTATATGGGATTGTGAAAGTGCCCAGATCTTCCAATTTAGGAGCCATTGAGTGCACAATTGCACTCACTTGATATGTCATCTTTATAGTCTCACAATTCATCTACCTCTTCTTTTCCACCAAGTCCTTCATGAACTTTGCATATCCCGGCATTTGTTCTAACGTCTCAACCAATGACACATTAATAGACAAACTCTTCATCATGTAGATGAACTTTTTGAATTTGTTCTCGCTATTTTGCTTGGCAAGCCTTTGAGGATATGGAGGAGGACGCCTTGGCATTTGTCACGACCTAAATCGGAGGGCCACAACGGGCACCCGTTGCCTTACCCAACTGAATACCAAAGTAACGTATCTTTCTTATCATACCATCATGGGTAAATGGGCCGGAAGGGACGTCATGATATAACCAGAATAAAACATAAGGGAATACTTGACATAGGACGACCCAAGATGTAATACAAACTTATACATGTGGCATACGGTCCTATAAGAACGAAAATGAACACTCGTACAATGAACATAGGCCGGCAAGGCCATACAATCTTTCATATACATGACATCTGTCTACAAGCCTCTAAGAGTATATACACATCATAAAGGTGGGGACAGGGCCCCGCCATACCAATCAATACATGTCCAAATCATACTGACCAAATAGGAAACTCCGGAGCAAGTGGAGTGCACCAACACCTTCCGCTGAGCTGATAGCCTACTAGGAGGAATGTTAACCTATCTATCGGAACATGCGGGTATGAAATGCAACGTCCCCAGGAAAAAGGGACATTAGTACGAATAAAGTACTAAGTGTGTAAGGCCGGAAAGAATAAACAAGAACAATAATGTAAAGAGAGATAGATGATATACAACTTGTAACATCTGAGTGCCTCTAGGGGCTACTAATATAAAATGCATAATACATATATATAAACTTTTAAAAACATACGCCTCTGTGGGCATCATCATCATCATATCGTACCCGGCCTTAAAGAGGACTCGATAAAAATGTGTCCGGCCATCATAAGGCTCGGTAGAATCGTACCCGGCTATGTAGAGCTCGGTAAACCCAACTGATCAGTGGTTGCACAATAGGTGCCATACCCGGCCGACTATAGCGCAGCTCAGTAGAGTAAAATAGATACTATATATAGTGCATACTA
The DNA here is from genome assembly GCF_000393655.2 of Nicotiana sylvestris. Classification (NCBI taxonomy): domain Eukaryota; kingdom Viridiplantae; phylum Streptophyta; class Magnoliopsida; order Solanales; family Solanaceae; genus Nicotiana; species Nicotiana sylvestris. The sequence continues at coordinate 148,116,464 of NC_091064.1, read as the reverse complement.
GACTCATGGAATCACATTCTAAACCTTTCGATGTGACTTAAGGTCTTGCACCTTCGATTAACATTATGGAAATCCATACCCTCAATATGAACCTCAGTAGGATTCAAGGATCATACACACTTGCTTAGAATAACTTTATAGGGAATGAACAACATGGACAACCTTAGTTGCTAGGAGTAGATCCGTTATGAAATAGCGTATTCATTTCACTTTAGATCATGCCAAAATAAAGAAGAATGTGCCTTAACATATCTTAAATCCATTGAGTCATAATACCTTCCAAGCAACTTTTCAAACAAGTCAACTCAATCTATCATAGTATAAGAAGATTCAAAATCAGTGCTGAGCATATGCTAAGTCTGTAACTTAAGCTAGTAGCTCATTTACGTAAATTCGAGCAGCATCTCCCCTGTAACAAAGGCCTCCTCCAATACCATATACCAACAACAACAACTAGAGAAATTCGTCAACATATAAATATCAACAACAAGACACCATATAACAACAACAAGTCATAACTACATCACGACGAGAAAGCTCTGATTGGAATCCGTATAACCCATATCACCCCTTATAGACTTCTTACATTAACCTAAAAGTATCATTAACATGATAATGAAGTCATTAATCAATGATTCCATCCCTATACAATATATTTATAACAAAGGAAACAATCCACAACTCCAACTATATTCAATTAGTAACTTTATTCACTAGTTCATGCCAACTCCATCCATTTAACTTAATCAACATCAAGATAACCTTAAGCACATGCAAGAACACAATACACACACCTCCTACAGTAACTTCAAGTTGAAATCCAAGTTATATTCATCTTACAACAACCCTTAATGGCAATACAACACCATAGAAGTGACTTAAGCTAATCCAAGTATTATTTTGTAGTTTATCATCCTAACAACTTAACCAACATACAAAAAAGCTTAAGCACAATTAGTAGGTTGTTATACTCACTTTATACAGTAGCAACAACTTGGAATTTTAGCAAAACACAGCCCACAACAATCCTCAATGACAACACAACCTCAAAGAGGTGTTGTTCTTCACTAGAACTAAGTTTTCATATTGAAATATGGTGTAATTACTTTGGAATCACTTCAAACTCTTGTGGTATCTGTTTAGAAGGGTTAGGAGAAGTTTGGAGATGAAGTTAAGTTGAAAATGAGTTAAAAATAGGCGTCCAAATCGTTTATAAAGTGAAGTAGGTCGACCACCACCTAAGTGGGTCCCATTGGGAACTCCTTGCGCGGTCTCACAAAAACGCGAATATCTCTCTACCTGTTGTCATATCGATGAACGGTTTAATGTGTTAGAAACTAGACTCATAGATATTCAATTTGGTAGGTAGATCACGCCATAATTCCAAGTATATTTGTAGAAAAGCTCAGCTACATTTGACCTAATTTTCGGCACATTTATGAATGTAACTTGTGATGACCTTTGCCAACTTTTGTTCCACAACTTGCTTGCCTTCAAAACGTAGCACATGACTATCACACGACTAAAATAACTTATAGAATAACCTCCTTATAATGTTAATAACCCTAGTCTCACCCCAAAGTACATGTTATAATATTCCAAAGTTGTCGACTTTCGACGAAACTTATTTTCTTCAATTGGTTTAGCTTCTAAGCTTTACAACCCTCTTGGTACTCGTTATTCATGATCTTAAATATTTGTAACCTCCAAGGAAACATGATTAACTTACTTTATTTTCTTCCAAATATAATCTTATTTCTGAGCTTACATCTATTGACTTACGACGTACTCTCACATACGGAAAAAATGTGGTGTAACAGCATTGGTGCCTTTGCCTTTGGCACTACTGGTTCCAGTATGTCAACTATGTTCTCCCTAGATGGGTTCATTTCTTCTTGAGTCTCCTCCACATTGTCTTCAATATAAATACTCACCTCATCATTTGCTTGCACTTCATTGCTTGGCATCTCATTTTCTTGTACCAATTGTTCATCGTCTACAACTTTCTTTTGACTTAAGGTGGTTGCATCCCCACCTTTTCACTCCTTGTAGTCACGGACATGGCATGTCCCGTGATTTCCCTTTGGGTTCACCACCATATCATTTGGTAGTGCCCCCTTAGGATGAGTGTTCAAAGCTTGCGAGATTTGGCCCAATTAAACTTCTAAATTGCGAATTGATGTGTTATGAGAGGCTAGTTGAGCATCGGAGTCGGCATTCTTCTCCATCATTTGTTTAACATGTTCTCAATTCATCCCATCTCATTGTTGGAAGAGATTGAACCTTGAGAATGATAAGGAGGCGGGTTGCTCGGTTGTTGAAACATCGGGGGCCTTTGAAAACCTGACCCTCGATTATTGTTGTTGTTCCACCCTCCTTGGTTGTTACCTCCCCAATAACCTTGATTATTTCCACTCCAATTTTCTTGATTATTTTGACCATTCCAATTTCCTTGATTGTTCCAATTCCCTTGGTTGTTTTTATTGTTCCAATTACCTAGATTGCTTGAATTCCAATTTCCTTGTGGTCTCCATTGTTGTCGATTTGGGCCTTGATTGTTGTTTCTTTGCCCTTGGAATTGTTCACATATTGTACTTCCTCCTCTTGTTCATTGTATTGTCCATCTTGATCAAATTCACTATCATCTTGCACATAGTTCTTAACCCGGTTTTGTGCTTGAGGACCTTTTGCCTTCTCTTGTTTACCATCATACTAAGTCCCTACATTGCATTTACTTGCTTTGTACATTGCACTTGTTAAAGTTGAGCTTTGGCTAGTTGATTCATTGTGGTGGTCAACTCGGCAATTGCTTGCTCATGATCATGTAATTCTTTATACAAGTGAATCATATTTGGATCGCCTTGAGGAACATTTGCTCTACGTTGCCATACCGATGAAGTATCCGACATTTCATCAAGAATCTCACAATCTTCTGCATACGGCGTTGTCATGAAATTTCCACTGGCAAGTTGGTTGACCGCGCATTGATTAGTAGTATTGATCCCCTATAGAAAGTTTGTTGAATCATAGCCTCCGTCATGTCATTGTTTGGGCATTCTTTCACTATAGTACGGTACCTCTACCATATCTCATGCAAAGGCTCATTGGGTTGTTGTTTGAAAGCTAGAATCTCATCCCTAAGCATTGAATATGCCCGTGAGAAAAGAAATTGGAAATGAATTTCTCGGCCAATTCATCCTATATATGGATAGAATGATTTGGCAACCTCTCTAACCAATCCAAAGACTTCCCCCGTAGCGAGAAAGGGAATAGCCTCAATTTTAAAGCATCCTCAGAGACGTTTGTCTGTTTACTCCCCCAGCAAGTGTCAACAAACCCTTTCAAGTGCTTGTATGCATTTTAATTCGAAGGCCCGGTGAAGAATCCACGTTGATCCAACAACATAAGCATAACATTTGTGATTTGAAAATTTCTCTCCCTAATGCGGGGCAGTACTATGGCACTTGCATATCTTTCATTAGGCAACACACGGCATACCGCCGCTCTTGGAGGAGGTGGGGGTGGAACGGGAACATTTTCTTGAGGTGGCCGGCCTCGTTTATTTGCTTAAGGTTCAAGAGGAACCTCATCAACTTGGTCATTATCCCTGTCATCCCCCAAAGGCACGTTTCCAAAAGGATCATTGTTGTTGAGAGCCGTTGTATCACCTATAATTGTTTCACAAAAAGATTAGTAAACCGGAAGGAAAGGAATACAAATCACACATAAAACCAAATATATAGCTAAATCCGTTTTTAGCTCCCCAACAATGGCACCAAATATTGATGTCTCCCAAGTTCACACCTCAAATTGGGGTTTTGAAACGGTTGATGCAATTATAATTACCCAACTAGGAGTCGGGGTCGAATCCACAGGGAGCATAGATGGGATTAGTGGTATATATTTGGACTAAGCGCGTAAGGTGTCTAAGTTTCACTTCCACAAACTTTGTTTTGATTCTACTTCTAAATTATGCTACAGTTTGCAAATATAAAATATGAAACTAGAGAATAATTTTTTTGAGGTTGTTTTTCAAATATGTAAAAGGTCTAGGGCTGTGACTTCCACCTAGGTGGTTGCTTAATGGGTTGTGAGCTTTAGAGCGAGTTTCATTGGTCGGGGCATAATATAGCAATCAACACGCAATTACCCACTCAATACTTCTCGGTAATAGAGTGGTTTTGCCCAATTCGGCTTTCTCAAGTCCAAATAGGTAATTCACAAAACAGTTGATAGATGCTCAAGTCAGGTTTTACTATCTCTACATTCAACCCTTTAATTGGGACTATCAATTTCTTGAGTTCACCCTAATTTCTTGTTAGCTAAGTTTTCCTAGACTCAATCTCTCTTTCTCAAGTAGAGACTAAGTCAGATAGGCTTGAATCAATGTTTGCAACCATTAATTCTACAATTAAAGCAAGAACTTCCACCTAGGTGGTTACCCGACTTGGTTGTAGTATGGTAGTGAGTATTCCTGCCTATCACGCGGGTGACCCGGGTTTGATCCCCGACAACGACATCAAAAATTGATGTCGTCCAAGTTCAAACCTCAAATTGGGATTGTGAAGCAATCGATGCAATTATAATTACCCAACTAGGAGTCGAGATCGATTCCTCAAGGAGCGTAGATGGGATTAGATATATACTTGGACTAAGCGTATAATGTGTCGAAAATGCACTTCCACATACTTTGTTGTTTTTGTCTACTTCTAAATTAAGACATTGTTTGCAAATATAAAACTAGAGAATGATATTTTTGGTGCTATTTTTCAAGTTGTAAAAGATCTAGAGTTGTGACTTCCACCTAGGTGGTTGCCTAACGGGTTGTGGGCTTTAGAGCGAGTTTCATTGGTCGGGGCATAATATAGCAATCAACACGCAATTACCCACTCAATACTTCTCGGTAATAGAGTGGTTTTGCCCAATTCGGCTTTCTCAAGTCCAAATAGGTAATTCACAAAACAGTTGATAGATGCTCAAGTCAGGTTTTACTATCTCTACATTCAACCCTTTAATTGGGACTATCAATTTCTTGAGTTCACCCTAATTTCTTGTTAGCTAAGTTTTCCTAGACTCAATATCTCTTTCTCAAGTAGAGACTAAGTCAGATAGGCTTGAATCAATGTTTGCAACCATTAATTCTACAATTAAAGCAAGAACTTCCACCTAGGTGGTTACCCGACTTGGTTGTAGTATGGTAGTGAGTATTCCTGCCTATCACGCGGGTGACCCGGGTTTGATCCCCGACAACGACATCAAAAATTGATGTCGTCCAAGTTCAAACCTCAAATTGGGATTGTGAAGCAATCGATGCAATTATAATTACCCAACTAGGAGTCGAGATCGATTCCTCAAGGAGCGTAGATGGGATTAGATATATACTTGGACTAAGCGTATAATGTGTCCAAAATGCACTTCCACATACTTTGTTGTTTTTGTCTACTTCTAAATTAAGACATTGTTTGCAAATATAAAACTAGAGAATGATATTTTTGGTGCTATTTTGCAAGTTGTAAAAGATCTAGAGTTGTGACTTCCACCTAGGTGGTTGCCTAACGGGTTGTGGGCTTTAGAGCGAGTTTCATTGTTCAGGGTGTAATATAGCAATCAACACACAATTACCCATTCAATTTCGCTCGGTAATAGAGTGGTTTTGCCCAATTCGGCTTTCTCAAGTCCAAATGTGTAATTCAAAAAATAGTTGATAGATGCTCAAGTCGGGTTTTACTATCTCTAGATTCAACCCTTTAATTGGGACTATCAATTTCTTGAGTTCACCCCAATTTCTTGTTAGCCAAGTTTTCCTAGACTCAATCTCTCTTTCTCAAGTAGAGACTAAGTAAAATAGGCTTGAATCAATGTTTGCAACCATTAATTCCACAATTAAAGCAAGAACTAGGCTAAATATGACACACCCAACCATAAACAAGCCTTAATCAAACACCCATTAGGTAACCACACTAGGGTTGGGTTACAACCTTAGCTAGAAATTTAGCCACTCAAAGAAAAAATAAAGAAATTAAAGAAGAAAAGAAGATTAAACTCATATTAGATGATAAAGAGAAAAAAATCCAATGTAAATTAGACAAGCTATTGTAAAATTTCCCAAACCAGTAAATAAAAACAGCTCTCTATTTTCTAAAGAGCAAACTTAACCTAATTTTGACAAAAAAGACTATTTATACACAGTTGAAAATTTCGGACAACATTGCCCTTTTGGAGGTTCTACGACGCACAATTCTGTGTGTGGTCCGCACTTTGAAGCTGAGCTCGTCAAGAGGGAATTCTGCGGCCACACAATTCTGAATTGCGGTTGTACTTCTTCAGGTTCTGCGGACCGCACATTTTTGAGTGCGGCCGCACAATAATAGTGCGATCCGCACTTCTCGATGGACTTCAAGTTATAACTCTCTGAACATCCTCTTCTGCGGCTGCACAATTATTGTGTGGTCCCCACATTGCATCGCAGCACTATCAAAATTCCTTCACATTCTATGGCCGCAGACAAAATTCTGCGGGCTGCACTTTGCCACTTTCTGCTTGGTTTTAGTCCTTAGCCAAAAATACTCCTTGTTGACTTGAATTTCATCATGCTAGCTCAGTTTCCAATACTCCTACAAGAAAGCACATTTTATCAGTTTTCGGGAATATCTTTAAGCATTTTTGAGCTAAAACGAAAGTAAAAGGGTGCAAATAAGTAGTCAAAATCCCTACTTATCAATACTTTATTTCAATTGAAATTTAATTTATCCCTTTGTATCAATTTATTCCACGTATCCATAAAACCACTTACAAATTCAATTGTTATCTGATTTTGAGGTGTAAACAGTTTGGCGCCCACCGCAGGGCTAAGGATAATAGTGGTTATTTGATACAAATTTTCCATAACACACACTACTTTACACTTGTTCTTTGAAGTGCCCCTAATTTAAGGTTAAAACTCAAAATGTCAAACTCTCAATTGGCACCCCTACCTGCTGATAATGAGTTTGGTCGCCATGGTGAAAATAACAACATAGCGCCCGATAACGAGGTACTGCCCGTTGATCCTATCGGAATTCCAGTCGCTGACCTATTGGATGCTAAATCGCATGTGGCTATCGACACAAACCTACCTACCGACCTCGAGAATATCGTCCATGGTAGAGCCCGATCGACAACGCAAAATACTCAAAACAATGGAGAAGACGGGATCAATCTACGGATGATCTTCGAAATGTTACAGGCTCAACAGGTGGCGATAGCTCAGTTACAGAACCAAAGGCGCGCATCGAGCAAAATTGAACCTGACCCGCCCCAGGAAGTCACCCGCATGGATGAACTGGTCGCGGAGAGGTCGAATGAAAATGAGTCGGGGACCAACCCCGAGATTATAAAATGCTCGAGGAGCTAACAAAATGGATAATATCATGGGAGAAGAAAATCAATGCAAATGACAAAAAGGTGGAAACATAATATTCCAAGGTCGACCAGATCCCGGGAGCGCCACAAATATTGAAAGGCTTACAAAAACCTTTCCCTCCGAGTGCGGCTCCAAAGCCTTTCCCTAAAATATTCTGCATGCCCGAGATTCTTAAGTACAATGAAACGACTGATCCAAATGATCATGTCACTTCCTACACATGCACTATCAAAGGAAATGACTTGGAGGATGATGAGATCGAGTATGTCTTGTTGAAGAAATTCGGAGAAACCCTGTCAAAGGGAGATATGATATGGTATCACAACTTACCTCCTAATTCTATTGACTCATTTTTTATGCTTGCAGACTCTTTCGTGAAAGCACACGGCGGGGCTATCAACATCGACACCAGAAAATTGGACCTTTTTAAAGTAAGACAAAAAGATAATGAGATGCTTTGAGAGTTCGTATCACGATTTCAAATGGAATGGATGGACCTACCACCGATTCCTGATGATTGGGACGTTTAATCTTTCACCCAAGGACTCAATGGTCGAAGCTCTATGGCTTCACAACAGTTGATGCAGAATCTGATAGAGTAACCAACTATAACTTGGGCTGATGTGCATAACCGATATCAATCGAAAATCAGAGTCGAAGATGATCAACTTAGGGCTCTTTCCGATTTCGTTTATCCCGTTAGATCCATCGACAGAACCAAGATAGATATCGACCGTGAACCAAGGTAAAAGAGGGATTGATACCAGTCGTACAATATAGATCGAAGAAGTAGTGGGTCTAGACGGAATTCTATGCAAAATGAAAAGAGAAATGATCGAGCCCAGAGTAGTCCGGGACTCATGAGCAAGAACGGTTTTGACAGGCCAATCGGGCCTAAAGAAGCAACAAGGTTATCAGAATATAACTTTAATTTTGATGTCGCTACCATCGTATCAGCTACCAGATGCATCAAAGACACCAAATGCCCTCAACCTCTACAATCCGACCCAGCCCAAAGGGATCTGAATGAGATGTGCAAAAACTATGGCACTCACGGCCACATAACAGAGGATTGCTGACAGTTGAGGGAGGAAGTGGCCCGGTTAATCAAGAACATGCATCTTTGAGAAATCCTTGAGTGACCGAGCCAAGAATCATTTCAGAAATAGGGATTCTAATAAACCGACCAAATAAGAAGAACCTCAACACATCATTAACATGATCGTTGGTGGAGTCGATATTCCTTAAGGGCCGATGTTAAAGCACACCAAGTATCCATCACAAGGGAAAAATGAACTCGAGATTACATACCAGAAGGAACTTCGTCTTTCAATGACGAGGACACAAAAGGGATCGTGCAACCCCACAATGATGCACTGGTAATATCTGTACTCATAAATAAATCTCGAGTTAAGCACGTGTTAATTGATCCAGTTAGCTCGGCCAATATCATCCAATCAAGAGTATAGAATAACTTGGCCTAGAATATCAAATCGTGTCTACAGTCCGAGTTCTAAATAGATTTAACATCGTATGTGAAACCACTAAGGGAGAGATAACATTACCAGTGAATATCATCGTGACCATCTAGGAGACCAATTTTTATGTGATCCAAGGATACATGAGGTACAACACCCTGTTCAAGAGGCCATGGATCCACAACATGTGGGCAGTGCCCTCGACTCTTCATCAAGTGTTAAAATTCCTAACGGTAGGAGGGAATAAAACAATCTACGGGGAGCAACCAACCGTAAAGGAAATGTTTGCAGTCGAAGAACTTATTCTGATATCAACACTGGAAACATCAAAGGAATCAAGTTTGGATACAAACTAAGAGGCTAAATAGCAATTAGCGACACCGACCACGACCCAATCAGATAAATAGGGGACCGATGAAGACAATGATTACGAGGTTCCCAGATCTTTTATAGTTCCTGATGATTCCGACGCCACTAAATCAACAGTCGAGGAGCTGGAACAGGTCACATTGAACATCTACTCGATCGAAGGTATACCTGGGCATGGGGTTAACTCCCGAGCTCAGGAAAAAACTCATTCAATTTCTTATAGCTAACATAGATTATTTTCCTTGGTCCCATCTTGATGTGACAGGGATCCCATTGGAGATAACCACTCACAAGCTAGGCCTGGACCCGAAATGCCACCTGGCCAAGCAGAAGAGCGAAGACCCCAGTCCGAGGTCAAACACGCTTTCATCAAGGATGAGGTATCTAAACTCCTTAAAATAGGGTCAACTCAGGAGGTAAAATACCCGGATTGGTTAGCAAACGTAGTGTTAGTCCCTAAAAAGGAAACTGATCACGCCCAACTATGCCTTATAAAAAGGAAAAAGTGATCGCTGCAAATATATCTGGTTAACAAGTACGGAGTTGAATCCCACAGAGAACTAAGGTTTAGCTACAGTTGTTCACTATCACCAAGATGACAAGCTTGAATAATTCCTAACTTATAGATATTAAGATTCTAGTGTTTAACTAATTAACTAACAAATTAAAATAGTAAATTAACAACTAAAGATACTTAGGGTTAGAGATAAGATTAAGGAGGTCTAGAGTTATGATTTCCCCTATTGTCGGAATCCTTCCTGCTACGTTTTTTATAAATTTGCCTAGGTATTCTCTACCAATCATGAGCGCTCTGACTGTGGTAACTCTCTCTTGAGTAATTACCACAATTTACTAGACATATTTGCCTAAATTACGCTAGATGGCATTAAGTACGGCTCACTTGGATCGCACCCAAGGTTTCGTTATCCCTAATCCCGCCTTTAAGCCCTTCGTATTGATCCCTCATATACGTTAGGGGTGATGTTGTTCAACAATTACCTAAATATGCACTCTCTCCCGAGTAATACTTACTAAATAGGCACAGTCGGTTGAGGGCCCTTCAATCAACAGCAATAAGCATATAGTTGAACAAAAAGAGAAAATACTATAGCAAATCTATATTAACGTAACAGGAAAATCATCCTCCAATAGGTTCATTCAAAACCCTAGATAACAAATTAGTTATTCATAATAGTATGCATAACTACAATACTAGAATTCAGAACCAATAATGAAAATATGAAGAAGGAAGTGAAAACTCGTAGAAGAATTTTCTGCCTTGCTCCTAGTGTGTTTTTGCCTCCTTAGGTCGAATCTCCGATCTCCACGATGACTCCGTGCTCTTCCTAGGTCTAAAACGTGTCCAGAGTCACCAAAATAACGTTTATCCATGTATATATACCAAGTAGAGTTGGCCCCAAATGAAAATACCTTCTCTCGCACAAAATAAGAAAATCACTCTGTAAAATTTGTATAGGCTGTGACGCACTGTACGGCATGGTAGTGGGGAAGTTCAGAGAGCTGTTTCCTGACAGACTATTGGAAAATTGCATAGATGCGGCACACGCTGCGGCGCACTGTGCAGCGCGGTAATGAGGATTCGCAAAAAGTCTACACATGAAAGTTTTAGCCCTTTCGAATAGCTTTCCAATGATATATTGTGGATCCTAAATGGAGTTCTGAGCGAAAGGTTATGTGTATTTTACTAGAAAATGCATTGTATGTCCGTTCGATTGTTCATTTTGTTCTTAACTATCATCCGTTGATCCTCGAGCACGATCCCAGCTTGATTTCTTGGGTTTTTACTCAGACTTCAAAGCTCCAAATCACTTGAATTCATTTCATAATATCTACATAGCTCGGAATCACTCTTACAAGGCATAAAATACACAATTAGTGCAAAACACTAGCGATTAAAGCTCAAACTCAATTAAAGTACAGTAAATTAGAGTGTAATAAGAGACTAAAATACACAATTATAGCCTATCATTAGGAACAAATTAAGAATGTGTGCAGACTATAAGGATTTGAATAACGTGCTTCCCAAGGACTCTTTCCCTTTGCCTAACATCGATCGCATGATTGATGCCACGGCCGACCACGAGATCCTCGATTTTCTCGATGCCTATTACGGGTACAATCAAATATGGATGAACCCGAATGATCAGGAAAAAACCTTCTTCATCACTAAGTACGGCACATACTGCTATAACGTGATGTCATTCGGATTGAAAAATACTGGTGGCACTTATCAATGCCTAGTAAAGCGGATGTTCGAGGAACAAATAGGAAAATCAATGGAAGTTTACTTTGACGATATGGTAGTTAAGTTCCTATGAGCAGATGACCATTTAAAACATTTGCAGGAAACCTTCAGCATATTGAAGAAATACAATATAAAGCTGAACACAGAGAAGTCTGCGTTTGGAGTCGGATCGGGTAAATTCCTCGGGTTTATGGTATCCAACCGGGGAATTGAGATCAACCCCGACAAGATCAAAGCCATCAAGGATATCATAGTGGTGGACAATGTAATGGTCATGCAAAGGTTAACCAGGCACATAGCCGCCTTGGGGCGATTCATCTCAAGGTCCTCCGACAAGAGCCATCGATTCTTCTCACTGTTGAAAAAGAAGATTAACTTCTCATGGACCCCGGCGTGCCAACGGGCCTTCGAGAAGCTCAAATGGTATTTATCGAGCCCACCGTTGCTTCATACGCCGAAGGTAGACGAACAACTATACCTATACTTGGCAGTATCGAAGATATCGGTAAGTGGAGTCTGGTCCAGGAAGAGCAAGATACGTAATTTCCAATTTACTATGTTAGTAGGACTTCAGGTTAGGCCGAAACTAGGTACCCTCACCTAGAAAAATTGGCAATCTCTTTGCTAAGTGTCTCTAGGAAACTGAAACCATATTTTCAGTGTCATCTTATATGTGTTGTGACTACTTACCCATTGTGAAATATAATGCATAAACCCGAGTTCTCGGGGTGTTTGGCCAAATGGGCTGTGGAATCAGTGGGTATGACATTGAATATCGGCCCCGAACAACCATTAAATCTCAAATCTTGGCAAACTTCTTGGCCGACATTACACCGGCCCTAATGCCCGAGGTCAAAAAAGAGTTGTTGGTAAACTCGGGGACCTCTTCGGGGATCTGGACCCTATTTACAGATAGTTCCTCGAACGCAAAAGGGTCTGGACTTGGCATTGTATTGAATCCACCAACAGGCAACGTAGTTATACAATCCATTAGAACTGTGAAATTGACTAAAAGTGAGGCTGAATATGAGGCCATCATTGCATGTCTTAAACTAGCCAAAAGATTGGGGGTAGAGGTGATCAAAGCTAAGTGCGACTCCCTCCTCATGGTGATCCAAGTTAATGGGACGTTCGAAGTTAGAGAAGAACGAATGCAAAGATACATAAACAAGTTGCAAGTGACATTACATCAGTTCAAGGAGTGGACTTTGAAACAAGTGCCTCGGGATAAAAATAGCGAGGCTGATGCCCTTGCAAACTTAGGGTCATCGATCGAGGACAACGAGCTCAACTCGGGGGCAGTCGTACAACTCATGAGATCGGTAGTGGAAGAAGGTCACACCAAAATAAACTCTACAAGCTTGACTTGGGATTGGAGAAACAAATATGTAGAATATTTGAAGACTGGGAAATTGCCCTCGAATCCAAAAGAATCGAGGACATTGCGTACAAAGGCAGCCCAATTTAGCTTGTTCGAAGATAGAACCTTGTTCAGAAGAACGTTTGATAGTCCACTAGCAATATGTCTAGGACCAAGAGATACCAAGTACGTTCTGAGGGAAGTTCACGAGGGAACCTGTAGAAATCATTGAAGCACTGAATCATTGGTTTGAAAGGTAATCAGAGCCGGCTATTACCGGATCAACAAGGAAAAAGACGCGAAGGAGTTCGTACGAAAATGTGATGAATGCCAAAGACATGCTCTGATGATTCACCAACCCGGGGAGCTAGTGCATTTGGTTGTCACCATGGCCGTTCATGAAGTGGGGAATGGACATTGTTAGCCCTCTTCCAATGGCACTCGGTAAGGCTCAATTTATATTGTTTATGACTGACTATTTTTCTAAGTGAGTGGAAGCACAGGCATACGAGAAGGTTAGGAAAAAAGAAGTCATTGATTTCATTTGGGACCACATCATATACCGGTCCGGAATGCCATCCGAGATCGTGTGCGACTATGGGAAACAATTTATCAGCAACAAAGTGAGAAAGTTTCTAGAAGATCATAAGATCAAAATGATCCTATCAACACCCTATCACTCTAGTGGTAACAGACAAGCAGAATCGACCAACAAAACCATACCCAAAAACCTCAAAGAGAGGTTAACCGACGCCAAAGGAAAATGGAAGGAAATCCTGCCCGAAGTCCTATGGGCATACCGTACAACTTCGAAGTCCAGTACCGGGGCCGCTCCCTCTAGATGTGTGCATTCAATTTATCAATTCGATTTTGACCCTTATCGATAATTAATTATCGATTATCGATTTGTACATATGCTTATCGTTATCATTTCAATAAGGTTTCGATTTTTTCGATTTCTATTTATCGATTTTTGGGGCTTATCAATTCGGTTATCGATTACACCAATAAGAAAATTTGCGGGATTTCATAGAAAATATATCGATATAAACACGCTTAACTAATATGGACAAAAAGAAGCTAAAATAAGATGAACATCATTATAACATAAAAATTATGTCAACAAGCACATGCAACGAAACTAAAGTAAGGGATCAAATGTATGCCACCAACACTCCAACGGTATAAAAAAATACATCATCACAGCTAATTCTGTTTTCCATTAATTTGAACTTCATTCCCTTGAGCTTTAAATATGATCATTCCTTAAATTTGGTAGAGGAAATAATAGGGTTAGGGACATAGGGTAAAGGAAAGGGTATTATAGAATAAGGGTAAAAAAAATTATTTTTTTAGTCTTTTTAGTATATCTTATCGGTTTATCGATAAACTGATAAATGAAGAGGACAAAATCGAAATCGATAACTCGATAAGGAAAATTTCAAAATCGAAATCGATAAACCGATAATAAATAATCGATTTGATTTATCGATAAACCGATTTGAATGCACACCCCTAGCTCCCTTGCTGGTTTACGGCGTCGAAGCTCTAATACCGATCAAAGTCAAAGAACCAAGTCTCAGGTTCTGCTATGCAACCAAAGAATCGAATGACAAGGCCATGTGTACGAGCCTGGAACTATTAGATGAAAGGCGAGAAGTCGCCCTTGTCCGGTTGGCCGCCCAAAAATAGCAGATCGAGAGATACCACAATCGAAGGGCCAACCTTCGACACTTCAATATCTAGGACTTAGTATAAGGAAGGTCACATTGAACACCCAAAACCCGAGCAAAGGGAAGTTGGGGTCGAATTGGGAATGACCGCATCAAATTATCGAGATCATCGAAAAAGGATCGTACAAAATCGAGGCAATGAACGATGAATGGCTACCGAACAACTGGAACATAACTCACTTGAAGCGATACTACTGCTAAGGTACAACCCAATTCGTTTCCTTTTTACCTATTTTTGAACTAACAGTTGCAGGTAGCCAACAAGAAGCGGTGCAGATTTTTAGGTCTGAAAGCACACGTTGCATTCTTTTTTCCTTGAACCAATTTTGTCCCAAATGTGTTTTTCGACAAGCTTTTTAACGAGTCAACAGTGGATCATGCCAACTTTGAATAGAAGGTTGGTCATGAATCGGTGTCAAAGATTGCATCAACACTATCTGAGGCTTCTCTCTATGATCAACCTCAAATACTGGGGGGCATTACCATCGGATACCGACTTCAATAAGGAAAGAAACTTCGTTATTGAAGGGTCTCTATAGATAGTATTTATTGTAAGGGCCAAACGGTCAAATGAACCATGCCCGCATAGACTGCTCAAGCCCTGGCACAAAGCATATATGCAGGTATAACTATTATGCACAAGAGTAAAAAAGAAGTCTCTTCTTTGTAGATAAATATCTTGTCCTTTAAAATAATTTCATGCGTTTATCAAGGAATTCCCTACATTCGATCCCCTAGAGGTATCAAGCCCAAGGGCCACCTTAATTCGAGTTCAAACAATCACTCTCACTTGGGGACTGCCGTCCGAGAACAAACTCGGACGGTCCGTGCTATTTGATCTCGAGGGCATGATATCGCCCAAACTCACATCACAAATATAGGTAATTAAGCGGTCGAAGCAATAATAAAAACCCAACGCAAGTCGGGGTCGAATCCATAGGGAGTTAGAATTGGGATTCGGTATATATTTAGTGTAATTGTATTATGTGCCTCAAATTACACTTCCACAATCTTGTTTGTTGTTTCTACTTCTATTTTAAGCTATTGATTGCAATTATAAAACTAGAAGACAATATTTTTTATTTTGGTTGTTTTTCAAATGATAAAAGATCTAAGGTCGTGACTTCTACCTAGGTGGTTACCTAATGGGTTGTAAACTCTAGGACATGTTTGATTGGGCGGAGTTGTAATATAGTAATCACACACAATTACCCACTCTATACCTCTCGGTAGTTTGAGTGATTTTGCCCAGTTTGGCTTTCTCAAGTCCAAATCGGTATTGCACAAAACAAGTGATATATGCTCAAGTCGGTTCTTACTATCTCTAGATTTGACCCTTTAATTGGGGCTATAAATTTCTTGAGTTCTCCCCAATTTCTTGTTAGCCAAGTTTTCCTAGACTTAGTCTCTCTTTCTCAAGTAGAGACTAAGTCAATTAGGCATGAATCAATGTTTGCAACAATTAATTCTTGAATTCAAGCAAGAACAAGGCTAAATATCACTAACCTAATCACAAACAAGCCCTAAATCAAATGCCCATTAAGTACCCACACTAGGGTTGGACCACAACCCTAGCAAGAAATTTAGTTACTGATGAAAAATGAAGAAAGTAAAGAAGAAATTAAGATTGAATGCATAATAATTTATTATGAAAAGAAAATCTAATGTTTAGAAGCTAATCTAGTACAATTTTACTCAAAATAGTAAAGAAAAATGGCTCAGGTGCTCTACATTTATACAACTTACACTAAAAATGACAAAACGTTCTATCTATACTAAGCTGAAAATATCTGACAAAATTGCCCATACGGAGGTTGTGCGGCTGTGAAATTATGTGTGCAGTCTGTACTTTGAGCTTGATTGGTCAACTGGGCCTCCTACGGTCGCATAAAAGTGGGATGCAACCGTACTTCATTTGATTGTGCGGACCGCACCTTTCTGAGTGTGCCGCACACTTGAACTTGGACTAGAACATGGCTCTCTGATTCTTCTCTTCTGTGGACCGCATAATTATTAGTGCGGCCGCACAATTATAGTGCGGTCCGCATAGCTTCAGCCTACCCAAAAACCAACTCTCTGAATCTCCTCTTCTGTGGTCGTACAATAGTTGTGTGGTATGCATACTCTAAAGGAAATATGACAGTGCTCTTTCATTGTTTACGGCCACACACAGTATTGTGCGGTCCACACTATAGTCCTTTTTGCCTTGTTTTGGTCCTTCTCCAATTTCGACTCCTTTATGAGTTAATTTTGACTTCTTTGGCGTGTTTCCCAATATTCCTGCACGAAAGCACATTTCATTAGTTCTCAGGAATACCTTTAAGTATTTTTAAGCTAAAACGTAAGTAAAAGAGATCAAATAAGCGGTCAAAATCCCTATTTATCAACTCCATCAAACTTAAGCTTTTGCCTGTCCTCAAGCAATTAAGGAAATTCCCACTTCCTCTAGGAAAAGGGATATTTCAGCTGGCCTAAGGTGAATCAATAACACATTAATTGGGACCAACAATTACCCAAAACACGTATGAATTATCAACAATGCAATGATTTGACTTTTTGAGCACAATAGATCTAATGTGACATAGGGCATCAAGAGTTGACTTTATTCATCAAGGAAGCTCGCTCTTTTTGTAGGTCATTGTGGATCCCAAACTCCTCCTCATATACTCTCCGTTAGCAAATCTCACTTTAGAATGTAATACTCGAAGCAAGGATTGTGAAAAGTTCGCTCATCTCTCTCAAAAGAGTGTCACAAGTCCGGCCCTAAGTACCATAAGCTTGCCCCTCATGTAAATCACCACTAATGAAAGCTCTCAACTTGAAATCATGTAGGGCTTTTTCGGGATGTAATGAAGGCTTTTTGGATCAAGGTAGGAATTGATGGAATAGAATGGGTTAATCTTTCCTTAAGCACTCCATTTTCTCTTTTTGGCTCCTACTTTGCCGACTCTTTGAGTCAATTTCTTTTTTCTCGGGGGAACTAGAGAGACGTAATGTCACTCTTTCTTAGTCATGACATTCATTTTTCTCCTTTTCTATTTACTCCATGCCTTTCACCCTTTTCTTTCTTTGAATCCCTTCAACTTTTTACTTTTTTCACTTTTTTTGCATTTTTGTTTTTGTTCTTTTCTTTTGCCTTCCTTTTTCTTCATTCTTTCTCTTCTTTGTACTTTTTATATCACTTTCAAACTCCTCGTCTCTCCCTCAAACTTATATTTTTGCCAATTGTTTCACAAGAATGCTAAGGAAAGATTGGGTGCCAAGAGAGGGTCATTACAAAACGGATAAAGGTTTGTGGTTATTAAAAGAAAAAGGGCTTAGGCTCAAATGGGTTGACTAGGGATATCACATTGGTAGGCTATGGAAGATTTCAAACTTCAAATTGGGTCAAGGAGAGCCTACAATCATTTCTTAAGCCAAGGTACACTTAGAATTTCGCCTAAAAAAATATTCGGGGCAAGTTCTAGACTATTAGCATGGGTACTTGGACTTATAATTCAATACCTCATCTCTCATGTTGTTGGATTGCTAAAGAGAGCAGAGTCGAGGGCTCACAACAACCCTAGTTAAGATTGAGAATAACAAATGACTCAACTGAACCACTCGATGACTGCTTAAGTCAACATAAGAGTCAAAAGATCACAACTAGAGCTATTTTCTACCAACAACTTATTTTTAACCATAAGGTCGTAGGTAAATGTGTTGGTACCAAGTGAAACATGATTGAGACCCTTTTATTCATTACTACTATATTTTTCTAAACATAAAAGAAAACGGACTCAATCTCTTAAAAAGGTTGTTACGCCATCCATCGTTCGGAAGAGCCACCCGGTTCACACAAATATTTACCTTTGGAAAGAACTGTGGCATTAAGAAAACCAAAGGCTTATTGTTCACTCAAACATAAAAAGAAACTAACAAATGAAAAATAAGCTACTAAGTAAATAAGAAGTTATACTACAATGGAAAACAAACTAAAGAAGTTATAAAGTAAACTACGGAAAGTAAAACAAATGAATATAAAAATCGAGGGGAAACTGATTATATACATCAAGGTAAATTGAGGAATATATAAATAACCAAAGAGAAAAAATAGTATAAAAGTTAGTACATGCCAAATGTCAATGTCAAATCAATCAAAAAAGACCCCCCAATTAAAAATGAGCATTGTCTCTAATGCTTATCAAAAATTAGATCAAGGAAGGGTAGAGAGTTAAAAGAACTCCCTATGTGGTCTCAGTATGCATGGGATCCCTAGCACCCTCGGTCTCCTCTAGATATATCTCATCATCACCTGGCTGAGGGACAATATGGTTGCTGAGCATCTGGAGCATCTCCTCAGCGATGTGGGCAGTCACAACCGGCTCCTCAGACTAGCCAGCTACTATATGTGATGCCTCTGGTACTACTGGTGCTGCCTGTGCTACTGGGGCTAAAGGTGCTCCCTCCATAATTAAGTCCAATGGTAGATCTCTGGCAGATGCAATCTTGGCAACTTCTTTTCTCAATTTGTCCACTGACCTCTTCGATGTCTGAGACTTCCGCATTTTCTTTACCTATTTGACCAACTCCTCAATGACTCCCCCATGTGCCACCAGGGTCTCCATAATGGTCTTCTGGTTGTCTAGAATCTTTTTCAGTGTTTCCTCCACTAATGGAGGTACATGTGTTGCTGCTGGGGTAGAAGACTGTGCTGCAACAGCACTGGATATGTCAGACAACTTAGAAGTAGCAGCCTGTATCTAGTTGTTGAGACTCGCTAATGTCTGGAAGACTCGCAGCACAGTCTATAGATAAGTGGATGAGGGTGGCACTGTTAATAGAGTTGATGGTCTGGAAGAAGTAGGTGGTGACATAGCTGTTGTCTCGGTGGAAAGACCGGCTACTATGGAAGGTATGGCATCAGTGGAAGGCTTAGCAGCTGAATCAGTAACTACTACCGTTGGATCCTCAGATTGGCCAGCGGAGGTAGTTGCCTTACCCTTGAACTTTAGGTTGTCATCACCCTGGAGGTGGTACTATGAGAAAGGTTTCTTTGCCTTTACTTTAGTATCATATTGTCTCGGCTCCACCTTTTGATCATTGAAGTACTCTGTGAGGAAGTTCGGGTAAGGGTAGGATCTCTCATCCTTCTTGATAGCTAAAGTGATGTTTTTTGACAATATAGCACCCACATTGATTGGGTACCCAGCCATAATTGAAGCCACCAGGACTGCTCGGGGAAGTGGGAGGTTGTTCTCATTTAAGCACGGGTCAATACGGCTACACACAAAGGTTTGCCGCCCTTTGGCTTCAAAATTTAGGGTGGCCCGGACTATGGGAACCCCTGTTGTGAGCCACGGGGTTGGTGGTCCTTGAGCAGCCAAAATCTTAGCTAGCCACAGGCGATCTGCATCACCCATTCCTGCATACACTTCAAAACTAGTTAGCACAAAACAAAATCTATCTAATCTAAAGAAGAAAACCCAGAAAAAAAAAAGACATATGGGTTGCCTCCCAAGAAGCGCCTAATTTAATATCATGGCACGACACAGGTTACCAATCAGTTGAAATGTAGAACCGCCATGATGTGGCCATCATCAACCTTACCAAGATAGTGTTTGACCCGGTGCCCATTGACTCTAAACACCTCATCGTTCTTATTTTTCAAATCTAGAGTACCAAAGGGGTTACATTCACCACTTCAAATGGGCCACTCCATTTTGACTTCAATTTGCCCACAAACATCTGTAACCGAGAATTGAACAATAGAGCAAGATCACCCTCTTTAAACTCCTTGTTGTGGATGTACTTGTCATGGAAGTACTTCATCTTCTCCTTGTAAAGGGACGAGCTTGTGTAGTCATCATACCGAAATTCATCGAGATCATTCAATTGTGACACCCTTAGGTTTCCTGCGACATCCCACTCAAGGTTTAACTTTTTCAAAGCCCACATGGCCTTATGCTCAAGTTCCACCGGAAGATGACACGCCTTCCCGAACACTAACTAGTATGGAGACATACCAATCGGTGTTTTGAAGGCCGTCCTATAAGCCCAAAGAGCATAATCAAGTTTTCTTGACCAATCTGTCTGGTTGGCATTGGCCGTCTTTGACAAAATACTCTTGATCTCCTGGTTGGAGATTTCAACTTGTCTGCTTGCTTGAGGATGATAAGGGATTGATACTTTGTGAGTGACACCATACTTTGTGGTAAGGTATCAAAAGCCTTGTTACAAAAATGCGAACCACCATCACTAATAATGGCCCTTGGTGTACCAAGCCTCGTAAAGATGCTTTTCTTCAAGAATGCCACCACACTCCTCGCTTCATTGTTGGGCAAAGCAATGGCCTCGACCCACTTAGACACATAATCAACCGCGACTAGAATGTAGGTGTTACCACAAAAGCTAACAAACGGACCCATGAATCAATACCCTACACATCGAAAATATCTATCTCCAAAATGGTGGTGAGAGGCATTTCATTCTTCTTTGAGATCCCACCGGCCCTTTGGCATTCATAACAATGCTTGACAAGCTCACTAGCATCCTTGTAGAGCGTAGGCCAATAGAATCCACAACTCAAAATGTTTGTCGTCGTTCGTGCTCCATTATGGTGACCACCATACGGTGAGAGTGGCAAGCCTTAAGAATACTCACTTGTTCCTACTCCAGTACACAACATCAAATCACACCATCGGTACAAATCCAAAAGATGTATGGCTCATCCCAATAATAGTCAAGGTTGTCATGCCCTAAACCTGGGGAGGCGTGGCTGGCACCCGGTGTCGTGCTGGCCCTAGAAAACCACTCTGTAACTCATGATCGTTCGACCAAAACTAGAATATACATAGGTCGAGTTAGATGGACTCATTTCTTTTGTAACTATCATGGGCCCACATGGCCACAACTCATAATGTACAACGGTAAGTGGAAAAATAATGTATCACTAAACCACTGTTCTTAAAACATGAATACATATGGGATGTCAAGGCCTCTGACATACTGTACAAAATGAACCTTTGTCTACAAAGCCTCTAAGAATATTTGACATCAAATGGGACAGGGTACCGTCCTACCCATAAGTCTGTAGCAAAACTCTCACACTATGACTCATAAACTCGGTTGCACTCCGAATGAGGTAGAGTCTTACCGATCCTTCATTGAATTTCAATCTCGTCTACTATGAGGGTTCGTTAAACTAATTAGCTATACCTGCAGGCATGAATGCAGCGTCCCTAATAAAAGGACGTCAATACGAATAATATACCGAGTATGTAAGGCAGAACTGAAACATAATAATAAGTCAACATTAATTAAAGACCTATAAGAATCAACTTGAATCTCTGAAGTGCCACCGTATATGCATACTTATTATACTCATATATATACAATGCTTCTCTTTGAGACTGTTATCCATATTGTATAATGCATGACTGCCCAACTGATCAGTGGTAACTGCCCGACCGGCCTTCGTACGGTGGTAAATGCATGACTGCGCGACTGGCCGTAGCTCGGTGGTAAATGTGTAACTGCCCAACCGACCGTAGTGCGGTGGTAAATGCATGACTGCCCGACCGGCCATAGCTCGGTGTTAAATGCATATTCATGAAGATGCATGTATCACTATTTCATAAACATTAACATCTTTATTATATACCTCAATAGTGACTTAGGAACATACTTAGACATGCTTGAATATTACTTTACATGAATGAATAACATATACATCCTTAACTGCTTAGATTAGAACCACTTATGGAATAGCATTGCAGTTACGTATTGTTACCTAGATCATGCCAAATGAAAGAAGAATTAACCTTAATATACCTGAGCCGATTCTCTTAGAATTTGGTATGGAATTGTTTTTCTTTCTTACTTACTCACTATGAGTCTACTCTACTTACACAAGAGATTCCATTGAATTTGTAAGGCATACATGAATTCATATTCAAGAACTCACGCTTTTAGCCTTTAGAAACTCATAGTGAATTCATATTTGGAGAAGCTCACGTCATTTTAGCCCCACCAAAGGATAGAAAATATATTGAAATAAAAACCCAAGGCTTTCTCTCAATCTCACGTTTCTGTACCTTTAAAGCTAGGTGTGATGTTTGTTCATAATATACATAGGCTTACTAATATTTAATGGGTTGTGGGGACTACATATAATCAATTAAGAAAGGATTCTTGGCCATACATTCCATGGAATGTGAGTCATATGAATGGGGATTTAGTAGTCCCACGTGGACTCCACAATTGTTCCTTATTTGGACACTTGTCTTCCATTAAAAAATCCAATAATTAACCAATTACCCACATAATTAAGAATTATCTCAAATTACTTAAAATACTACTTACTTTTAATACACTTTATACATCCTACTATCATGGTCATGTGGTACCATATAAAATCAATACATAAACTATTATTTCATTAAAACATCCATGTAAAAATACATACATTTTCTCAACTTGTAATTTTTCTAATCTCATAAACAGAGTAAAAATTCTCGTACGCTTGATTCTTAAAATAGTATAAAGATAACTTTCTTTTCTTGTGAGAAAATAATTTCTATCTTTACAATAAAGAAAATCTCATAAATTGTCTCATATTATGTGTATAATTTAAAGCATATTCAAAAGTAGTAATATTAAAAACTATATAAAATCATATTTTTCAAACTTTTTTTTCTTTTACAAAAATATTCCACTCCAAATACTATATCAAATATATATAACGGTATCAAGGTTGTTAAATTTACGGGGTCTTATAATAACATAGTCACAAATCTTCTATAATCTCATGAATAGTCTTAATCCCTTCAAGCTCATATGGATTACTACAACTTATCCCAATTTAAGGTACGGGATGTAACAAAGGCAATCCCGTTTGAGCTTCTTCCTTTGGTTGGAAGAGAACTCATTCGGTACAATGCCACTCGCAAGATAGTTTGATCGATCGGCAAACCATGGCATCCCGGTCATTGAAACGGCTAGGATTTGCTCGTCAGGAAATGAATCATTGATCTCAAGGTTGTCATACGGCCTCCCCTACTCCTCCAATCGGGACAAGTGGCCCGCCACTTAATTTTCACTACCTTTGCGATCTTGAATCTCTAGATCAAACTCTTGCAATAAAAGTACACATCGCATCAACCATGCCTTAGAATCTTTCTTTCTCATCAAATACCAAAGCGCCGCATGGTCGGTGTGAACAATCACCTTTGTACCCATCAAGTACGGGCGGAACTTCTCCATAGCAAAGACAATAGCAAGTAGCTCCTTTTCGGTCACTGTGTAGCTGACTTGGGCATCATTCATGGTCTTGCTTGCATAGTAGACCGGATGGAAGATTTTGTTGATACGTTTCCCCAACACCGCTCCAACTGCTACATCACTAGCATCACACATGAGCGCAAAAGGCAAGCTCCAATCCGGTGCGGTGATAATAAGAGTAGTAGTCAACTTGAACTTAAGCAACTCGAATGCCTTCCTGCAATCTTCATTGAAATGGAACTTGGTCTCCTTCTCCAAAAGTTTACACAAAGGGTTTACCACCTTGAAAAAATCCTTGATGAATTGGCGATAAAACCCCGCATGACCCAAGAAGCTCCTCACTCCCTTCACCGATGTTGGGGGAGGGGGTTTGGAGATCACCTCAATTTTGGCCTTGTCAACCTCAATACCATGCTGTAAAATTTTATGGTTGAGGATAATGCCTTCCTCGACCATGAAGTGACATTTCTCCCAATTCAACACCAAATTTGTCTCTTCACGTCTAGCCAAGACCCTATCCAAATTGTTCAAGCAATAATCAAAAGAGTTTTCAACCACAGAGAAATCATCCATGATGACCTCAAGAATATCCTCCACCATGTCGGTGAAAATGGCCATCATACACCATTGAAAAGTCATTGGTGCATTACACAAACCAAATAGCATCCGTGAGAATGCAAAAGTACCATATGGACAAGTGAAGGTAGTCTTTTATTGATTCTCCGTAGCAATGAGAATTTGTTTTTAGCCGAAATACCCATCGAGGAAATAATAGAAAGCATGTCTAGCCAACCTATCAAGCATTTGATCAAGGAAGGGAAGTGAAAAATGATCTTTTCTTGTAACTTTGTTGAGCTTGCGATAGTCCATACACACCCTCCAACCGGTCACCGTTCTTGTAGGAATCAACTCATTTTTGTCATTGGTAACCACAATCATGCCCCCTTTCTTTGGGATACATTGCACCGGAGAAGTCCATGAACTATCGAAAAAGGGGTAAACAACCCCTACATCCAACCACTTTATGATCTCCTTCTTGACCACCTCTTGCATTGCTTCATTTGCCCTCCTTTGATGTTCAATGGAGGGTTTGTCACCCTCCTCCAAAATAATCTTATGCATGCAAAAGGCGGGGCTTATGCCCCAGATATCCGCCAAGGTCCATCCAATTTCTCTTTTCCTACTTTGTAGCACCTCTAATGTGGACTCTACCTGCATGTTAGTCAAACAAGAAGAAAAAATAACTGGTAAAGTAGAAGAAGAGCCAAGGAATTCATACCTGTGATGTGGAGGTAATGAATTTAACTCCAAAGTAGGAGGCTCCTCGATTGAGGGCTTTGTTGGAGGAGTCTTCCGATTTTCAAGATCCAAAGATAGCTTGCGGGGTTCATAAGTATACGATCCCATTCCTTGAAATGCATTCACACACTCCATATAACCTTCTTCGGCTTCCAAATTATCCTCAGCATTCATTGTAGCACTAGCATCATCAATAATCACATCCGTCACTAAATCCACGAACGAACGAACTTCATTGCTATTCGGTTGCCTCATAGATTTGCACACATGGAAGACCACATTTTCATCACCCACCCGGAAGGTGAGCTCACCGGTTTCCACATCAAGAATAGCCTTCCCCGTAGCAAGGAAAAGTATACCTAAGATAATAGGCACCTCATATTCCACTTCATAATCAAGAATCAGAAAGTCCGCCGGGAGGATGAACTTGTCAACACGAACCAAGACATCATCAATAATACCCAATGGCCTCTTCATAGTACGATCTGCCATTTGCAACCTCATGGATGTGGGTCTTGGTTACCTAATCCCCAACGTTTTGAATACCTAGTAGGGCATCAAGTTGATACTCGCCCCTAAATCACATAGAGCTTTGGCAAAATCGACGCTCCCAGTAGTGCAAGGGACTGTGAAAATGGCTAGATCTTCCAATTTTGGAGCCATTTAGTGCAAAATAGCACTCATTTGATGTGTCACCTTGATCATTTCACAATTCATCGATCTTTCTTGGTGACCAATTCCGTCATGAAATTTGCATAACCCAGTATTTGCTCTAAAGCCTTAACCAATGGTACATTGATATACAAACTTTTCATCATGTCAATAAACTTTTTGAATTGGTTCTCACTATTTTGCTTTGCAAGCCTTTGAGGGTATGGAGGAGGAGGCCTTGGCATTGGTCCCTTAGCCTTTGGCACTACCGGTTCTGGCATGTCAATCACGTGTTCCCTAGACGGATTCATTTCTTCTTGCGTCTCCTCCACATTTTCATCAATATCAATTCTCACTTCTTCATTAGCTCGAACCATATTTCTTGGAATTTCATCTTCTTGATCCACAATATCATCATCCATAATTCGTCTTTGATTTGAGGTGGTTGCATCTCCACTTTTTCCACTTCTCGTAGTCACGGCCATAGCACGTCCCGTATTATTCACACCCTTTGGGTTCACCACCATATCACTTGGTAGTCCTTCTTAGGACGAGTGTTCAAAGCTTGCGAGATTTGGCCCAATTGAACTTCCAAATTATGAATAGAAGTGTTGTGGGAGGCTAGTTGAGCATCGGAGTCGGCATTCTTCTCCATCATCTATTTAAACATGTTCTCTATTCGTCCCATCTCTTTATTAAAATATCTCGGTCTTTGAAAAGGATAGGGAGGTGGGTTGCTTGGTTGTTGGAACATCGGGGGCCTTTGAAAACCCGACCCCCAGTTGTTGTTGTTGTTCCAACCTCCGTGGTTGTTACCTCACCAATTATTTTGATTATTGTTGTGAGCACGTGATTTTTGCCTCGCACGAGTTACTCCTACAGAATCCCCAAAATTAGGATTTTCCTTTCGTTATTTGGTTTTTAGGAATTAATTACTCAATTTTCGTGTTTGTTTACATTTTGTATGCATATTTAATTTTATTGTTGAATCATGAAAAAATAGCAAAATATCACGCATTGCATATAGGAATTAATTTTATATTTTTTAGATTAATTAGTAAATTAACGTTTTACAAAAATGGAAAATCACAAAAAATAACTTATTTTGCATTCATTATTGTTTGAATTTGAATTTCGATAGTTTTCTTTTAGTTTGGCACTTAATTAGTTGTGGTAATTATTATTTAGAGTTAATTAATTTGATTTGGTAGGATAATTTAGTTTTGAGATTTTAATTTAGGTTTTTATTCTTATTTGGAAAAGGAATCAAAAGAATTTGAAAATAAAAAGAAAATGAAAGGAAAAGAGGTGAAAAGAATCAAATTTTTTGGGCCAAATCCATGAAATTCCCCAAGCCCAATTAATTCAACCCTCTACCCGACCAAACCAGCCTAGATCCGCGTCCCAAACCGGTCCAAACCCCACTAGTAACCAAAACGACGTCGTTTCAATTGTTCTCGAACAGGACCGTCCATCTAACTTAATCGGACAGTCCGGAACTGGGCACCCCATAATATATAACTGTCCAAACATTCCCCCTACCCCCATCTCTCATCTCTCTCACCCTTTCTTCAGAGACGCTTCGGAACCCTAGCGCCGCCACTAGTTCCCACTTCCTTAGAGTGGCGGCGCCACCATCAATCCTCACCAAAATCATACCTTGACTCCTCTCCACCTCCCCGTCCCAAATCTCCCAACAACTCCTCTCAAATCCGTCCAGAATTGCTCGGATTTTCAATTGAATTTTGAAACCCTAGCGCCGCCCAACCTTCCCTGGTGGGGGCGCCGCCTCTATTCAACCCCAAATTAACACCCTAGGACCGTCTTCTATCTCTCATTCCAAATCCTCACTCATATTCCTTCGAACATCTCTGGAACTCCTCCAATATCAAATCGAAGAGTCGAGCCTAAGATCCTAAAGTTGGAATCATGCATGCAAGCCATTTTAGGAATTTTCCGGTTGTTTCAAGTTGGTTTTGGCACAAAATAGTGACACTCGTTTGTTCTTCACCAAGAATAAATGCTTGCCACTGTTTTGGGTCGAATTAGTGCCTCAATTTTGATTTCAAGTTTAGTTGGTAAGTCCCGTTCATTTTTGTTTTCAAATTCGTCTACGTGTCACCTCTTTTTCTTTTCCTCTCTTTTAATTTGTTTTTTGATTTGCCTAGTTCTATTAATTGTCCTGTTAGAACTTTTGATTTGGTCCCTTAGCTTAATTTATTATCTTAATTAGTTCCCCGCCTGTTTGTAATCGTTAATTAGTCGATTTGTTTGGTTTTTAAGTTTTCTGAATTTGTTTGGGTTTCACCTTTGTTATTTGGGCTCTGAGGTCAGTCTAAGACCTCATTCTAAAGGAATTCTATTTGGTTTGAGTGTGAGCCCATGTCTGTTGAAACATCGAGCCTGTTTGGGCATTCATAGCCTATAGTTGAAGTCTGGCTGGGCTTCAAGGTAAAATGCAGGGGTAATAGGGGTAACTTAGGTAGTTCAACTAGGGAATCTTTCAATAACAGCTTTAGGAAGCTTCTTAGAAGTTGAAAAGAAGACTTGCTCGGCAAGCAAGTCAATAATTTAGGGACTGTGCTGCAAAAATGAAAATTGTGGAAGGTTTTAAGTGCAAAACTGAATTATCTCTGCTGCCTTAATAGCTTGCCTATAAAGGCATTACTACTTGAAGCTCAAGTCAGAGGGGGGGATGGAAAAAAAAAAGAAACTCAGGAAAAAAAAGAACGGCTAAAATTTGAAGAAAAATCACTGCTCCATTTAGTCCATTTCTGATTTTTTTTTTTGAATTCCACCTTGCTTAAGGCAATCTTTGGTTCAGTGGGTGTACAAAATGGTTTGAATTTGTTCTTCTTTTAAAGTGTGGGGTTGATTTATGGGTCAAGGTCATTGATTCATTGAGTGCTTTTGAGCTTATTTCATTGTTCTACTACTGAATGTGAGACTCTGTTCTGTTGGTGCTACCTACTACTCTTTACTTCTTCTTGCTTTCCCCTTATTCCCAGGTACATGATCTTTGAATTCTACCTCATGTAAGGCTTGACTTGAAGAGTGAAATGAAAAGCAAAAGTTTAGAACATATCATCAGTTATCTTGTGACTCAGTCGTATTTCTTTTAATGTTTGTTTTTAGTAAATTGATGTGTACATCGTCTAGTTGAGTTTTTGTTTTGGATAGTGAACTGTTACTATTATAGCTAACTTGGGACTATTATGAAAACTTGGAGAACAATTTGTTTTGTTGAAGCAGTAGTTAGAACCTATATTTAACCATGCTAAATCCTATAATGAGGACTGCATTGGAGTCTTTTCTGCTATGATAAGTTCGTTTAAGTTGTTACAACATATTAGTTGTGTTTGGATTGTGTTGTGTTCATGTAATTATAGTGAAATGTGTTCTTAACTTTATTGAGTATGGAATCATGCTTAAAAAGGGGGAAGTGGTCCGGAATACTCTAAGAATTGAACTATGCGTTGATTGGATTCTGGCTTGCTTATGAGCATGTTTAAGTTGAATTTGTGGTTTAAAATTCAGAATGTTTAGCTGATTGCCTTGTGCTTGAACAGTTAAAATGCAGAAACAAAAATGTTGGTTTAATCTCACGTTTCATGTAGTCTTAGACGATTGGCACTTAATTGCTTTTCAAAAGCTTTTCATGAGATATTCTGAAACTTTATGCACTTATGCTTCGAATAGCTCAAGTCATTTTTAATTATGAGAATGAACGCAGGATATTATGATGCCTCGAATTTAAATGGGGTTTTGAAATTGTGTTTTGGTCTTCAGGGATTCGATCCCTGGGCAAGACCCATCGTTGCTCTCCTCTCTGGCAGGACTTGGCCTAATTCAGGCCCAAAGCTTTGCAAGCTTTTGTCGCAATCTCTGTTCCCCTTTTGGTCTAATAGTTTTAAAATGGAAATGTGAGCGATTGACCTCCGAGTTGAGTTGTGGATTCGAACTAAGGACCTCTTCATTGTTTGAGACCGTCCTTGTTTGAGTTTGGGCTTGACCTTGGGTTCAGGCGTGACTGTCCCT
The DNA here is from genome assembly GCF_000393655.2 of Nicotiana sylvestris. Taxonomy (NCBI): domain Eukaryota; kingdom Viridiplantae; phylum Streptophyta; class Magnoliopsida; order Solanales; family Solanaceae; genus Nicotiana; species Nicotiana sylvestris. The sequence continues at coordinate 148,086,607 of NC_091064.1, read as the reverse complement.
TTCAAATAAGACTTGGGTTGTTCCTCTCTCGTTGGGCTACTGGTCCATCTAGGCTGGGTCGAATCCCATCATTTAAGATAATTGACTCTTTCTCGCATAAGCTTTTAGTGGTTTCAGTAACACATTTAATTGCACTTAGCATATAGAAAATTAAGCCCGCTAATTAGATTGGAGTTGAGCCATATTACTAACACCAATAGTCTATGGCCCTCAAAAGTTTAGTGTTGAATTTCCTTTAAAAATTGGAATTGAGGCGTGCCATGCCAAATAAAATCTCAAAGCTCATGGCCCTCATTTAATTAATTTTAATCTTTAGAAATCGAGGCGTGCCATTAGTGAATTTTCCATGGCCCTCGCAAACTTGAAAGTGCGTAGTTGCTTTAGGTGCGTAATTTAAATTAATTTCCTTAAACTCGAGTGTGCATTTCATGTGACCCAAATCCAAATCTCAACAACGTTAAATAAAATGTGCCTCGAAATGCGGGTGTATTTCATGTGGCGTGGTCCAAAGACGCATTTTAGATGACGTTGAAATCTTCTTAAAATTAATTAAAAGCGGTTAATTGTTTAAAATATACCATAGGCTAAAAAATGTATTAAAATCAGATAATAGGCCAATTGTGATAGTTTAAGCGACTGTTCTAGAACCACGGAATCCGGGGGTGCCTAACACCTTCCCTCGGGTTAACAGAATTCCTTACTTAGAATTTTTGGTTCGCAGACTTCATAAGGAAAGTCGAATATTCCTCGATTTGGGATTTAAAAATAAACCGGTGACTTGGGACACCAGAAAACAAACCATCCCAAGTGGCGACTCTGAACAAAAAATGAATAAATAATCCCATTTCGAATAATGTCACTTAAAGAGGAAGAACTCCCTTGTACTACCTTCGGGTGTGTAAAAAGGAGGTGTGACAGCTCTGGCGACTCTGCTCGGGACCGAACCCAGAATCTCTGGTTCAGGGTTCAAGAATTTGAGCTTAGAATAGTTGTTACGATTGGCTTTATCTGTTATCTGATCTTCCTACATGTTTGAGCCTAATGTGCTAAATGATTTATCGCTTTGATATTTTGTGAACTGTATATAAACTGCTACGAAACCCTTCCTCGCTCTGAGTTTTCTAAATCATGGAGAAGGGTGCACTTCGTGTAACTTCTCTTCTGTCTAGAGTCTTATCCCATTTTAGAACGAGGTTTGGACAAGTTGCTAAGCCGGTGAAGCTTCTGTATTCCCGGTACGCTTCCCCCTCTCGGCTCGAGTTGTCCGCTCGGGTAAGCCAGGTCTAGAACAATAAACCCAGGTTTTAAACCTAGCATAATAAAGCCTCATGCCGGATCCCTAGTAGGAACGTTTGTTTGTATCACGTGCATTTGACTTAGGAGACTCAACACAGGGGTTGGGTCTGTCTAGGATAGGTGTACCCGAAATGAGAAGACCATCTTGATGCATCCCACTTGCTACTTGTGCATTTATTTGATTCAGATTTGCATGTTGACCGGCTTATGAATAATAGGAGAAAAGTTGGAAAAAAAGAAAAGAAAATCAATGTGAGGGCTCGGAGAGATAATTACTTGTTTTGAAAAATCAGTGTCCAAAAAATATGCTGAAACTCTGCCAAAATTTTTTGTTTGAAAAATAGTTGGTTTATTTCCGTCCAATCTGCCCGAACTATGCCAGTTTGATTCTCACCGGATGTGGGATACGTAGGCAACCCCCATCGGGTCCAACTTCCCCTTTTGCAAAAATAGCCCAAAAACAACAAAATTTTATTTTTTGTCACAATAAGCAGGGTGATGCCATTCTTGCTTAAAATAAGCCGAATGTCCTCAAAAAGGCGTCGGAAGGCTATTTTTGCAAGAATAACCCCTTTTGGTCATTTTTGTACGGTTAGCAGGCACAACCTTAAAATCTTCTTCCCCGAAGTGTTGAAAGGTCGTATCTGCAAAACTGAGTTTTATTTTCAAAGTAAAATTTTGAAAAAATAAATGGTATCACTTTTGGGTCAAAATATGTGATTAAATCACCTTAATAAATGTGCAGGATAAGCACAAATGAAATTGAACCCTTCACAGTCCTTAAAGGGATCCCCTTACAGCTTCACATGTGGTGGAATGATCTAGGAAAAGGCAGTAGAGAAACAGTGGTAAGAGTTCTGGGAGGCCTCGTCGGACTATTGAACATCAAGCCAAGGTTGGGCATAATTGAAGCTTTAATACCTTTTTGGGACCCGACTCGCAATGTGTTCCGCTTCTCTGACTTTGAGCTCACACCTATATTGGAGGAAGTTGCAGGTTATGTGGGCCTTAACAAAAACTTTAGAAGTCGATATCCATTGGCACCAAAACTAGTACCCTCCACAGATTTCTTGATTTGCTGAGTATTAGTCAGGATATTCAGGACGAAAATTTATCTGAAGGGTATTGCACGTTCCAGTTCTTGTATCATCTATATGGTAACCCTCGAGGTTTTGAAGAGCCGAATACTGGTCTAACCTATGCCGGAAATAAAGACAAATGGGAGGCAAGGCGAGGTTTAGCTTTTATGATAGCCTTCTTGGGTGTTGTGGTTTGTCCGCGAAAAGATGGTAATATACAGATAGGTCTTGTGGGAATGATCGATGTTGCAATCAAGAAAGCCAACAACACTGTGGTTCCTCTAATCTTATCTGAAATCTACCGAGCCTTAACTATCTGTCGGGAAGGAGGAAAGTTCTTCCAAGGTTGCAATCTATTACTACAATTATGGATGCAAGAACATCTCTGCCACCGGGTTGGGTATATGAATTACGGTTTGACCGGTTTGAGCTGCATGGAAGAATTTGGAAGCCGAGTGGTGGGTATTGAATTCCCCGAGGGTACTGAAGCTTGGCTTGCACATTTGAGATCCTTGACTGCTAATAAAATTGAGGGGACATTCAGATGGCTTCCTGTCACCAAAGCAGTGTACACGTCAGCTGAAGTGTGTTATATCCTCTTGATGGGCATCCAGAGCATCCAGCCTTATGCTCCCTTCAGGGTTTTGCGCCAATTAGGAAGATTTCAAACCGTCCCCAATGATGAAGATTTTATTAAACATGTCATTGAACTGGGCCCAAAAGCCGCATTTCCAGAAGGAAAAATTCGCCAGATATGGAATGAATATAGGTTTCTTGAACTTAAGACTATAGTGCAAGAGTTAGCTAGAGGTGAAGTGGACCCTAAGTACCTTGTCTGGTTCGGCAAAAGATTCCAGATTCCCGAAAGACCCGCAAAGAGACCCTATGTCCAACAGTTCACCGATGGGGCATAGGTGCAATGGGACTGGTTGACCAAAGAATACAAGTACAGGGCCAAAATAAGCCAATTAGAAAGGCGAGTCATGGAGCTTCAGTTTGAAAATGGTGTTCAAGCCGTCGTAGATGAGGGAGAAAGTAAAAACTAAGTCAAGAAAATAAGGCCCTCAAAGCTCAGATCTGAAAGATGAAAATAGCTACCAGAAACCCAGAAAGAAGCCGGGCTAATGAAAGACTTATAAGCGGTCTGAAAAAGAAAGCCCTCGAGTGTCAAGAAGACATGGAAAAGTCTGAAGATAGTCTAGCAAAAATCCGGGCACAATGGACAAAGAAGGCAGAAGAGCGGGCACGGTTTGTGCAACAAATGAAGAGGAACTATGAAGGGGCCATCACTAGCCTAAGAAGAAAGGTAACCACTCTCGAGAATGAGGAAGCCAAGCAGGCTAAAGATTTCAAAGCTGATAGGGAGAACTGTTATGATCTGATGGCTCAAATAGAAGAAGGAATGCAGCAGTTGCAAAATCAACACCTTCATGACTCTCAAGTATTAGAAGCCCAGAATCAGCAGATAGGGCGGTTGCTTCAGGAAAAGGGCAGAATCAGAGAGAGGATCAAAACCATCGCTGATTACATTACCATGAAATGCCAAGCGTGCGAGGACATGACTCGTACCACCTTTTTCGCTGCAGTAATGACTTTTGTCCGCCAAGTTATGAGTGATTTGGAGCGACTGCAAGGGGATCTCGCATTTAGGCCCGCAGCGAGACTGAATGACGTCCCGCGGGCACCAGGAGCATTAATGTATTCTTGATTTTACTGGAGTATGTATCTTTCTTTTCGGTTGAAGTCTGTTAGTTTATTTTCGATTCTGTATTTTTCTTTTTGTCAGAATCTGTTAAGTCAGTTCGTGAGTCTGTATTGTTATCGTATTATTGGAGTCTATTGTTTTCCTTTTTGAGTCTTTTAGTTTTGAATCATTGTAATCCAAAGTATTTCCTTTTTATGAAAAATTAAAAATCCCAAAATACTTTGTTATTTATTTTTACATTTTATCGCCCCAGAACTATGCTTGGTCTGATTCATGCGAGGTCATGATACGTAGGTAATCTACATAGGATTCGATCATAACCCAAAGAAAAGAACAAAAGAGAGAAGAGGAAAAAATAACCAAAAAAAAGAAGAGAGTTAAAATGGAAAGACGAAAATGGGGAAAGAATAAGTAAAGCTGGAATGAAGCATGCAGCCATTGCAAAACATGTAGAAACACACTTAAACTGTATAGGTGCATCACACCCCAACATGCGACTACCTATCTGTTATTTGTTTCAAACTAACTGTTTGTTGTTGTTAACCCAGTCCAGGTTTTTATATAACGGTGGTTAGTTTTTGTGGTAACCTGGCTTCACACCCATACTTTACTAGATCAAAGGGGAACATCGGAATGTCTTTAGAAATGACTCTGCCAATAATTCCCATCGCGGATGATAGCCAATATCGGGCATCCCAACCTCAGAATTGGCAGTTGTCGAAGAGAACAGAATCATGCGTCTTCGGGTTATGGAAATGTGAGATACTTGGGCAAATGGAAGAGAGCCACCAAGCGCAATCCCGGGATTCCCCGAACTTCTTCCTAGAGCGGGTGGTACCTCCAATGTTCCAATCAGTCACCCAAATACCCCACTAGGACATCCAACTATCTCAGCTCATTTTGTGGGAACACCTTCTGAGGTTCGCCCCTAGATGTTCATGTCCGGTGCAGCTTCAAACATCTTCACCGCTCCCCCATGCTCAGCCACGGCACAACCTACACTGCCTAGGCCCAGTTTTGACCCTTCAGCATTCACCTTCCAAACACCCACCTTTCAGATGGAACCTCCTCAGTTTCCCGCTTATACTTACCCTCAGCCACCCCAATTTGAGTTCACTGTGTGGCAAGAAAATACCACCAAAACTCCTGAGCAAGAAGAGATTGTGAGGAAGATGAGGAGTATGGAACAGAGTCTCAAAAGCATACAAGGCTTGAGTGGACAGAAAAGTGTATCCTATGCCGACTTATGCATGTTTCCCCATGTGCACCTACCATTGGGATTCAAAACCCCAAAATTTGAGAAGTATGATGGGCACGGTGATCCTATTTCTCATCTCAAGAGATATTGCAACCAGCTGCGAGGAGCCGGTGGAAAGGAAGAACTCCTCATGGCCTATTTTGGAGAAAGTCTGGAGAGCATCGCATCTGAGTGGTACATAGACCAAGCTATATCCCGATGGCACATCTAGGATGATCTTGCTAGAGATTTCATCAGGCAGTTCCAGTACAACATTGATATTGCTCCAGATCGGAACTCATTAACAAACCTGAAGAAGAAATCCTCGGAAAGCTTCAGAGAGTACGCAGTTAAGTGGTGTGAGCAGGCCTCCAGGGTAAAGCCTTCGATGGATGAGGTCGAAATGTTCATAGTTTTCCTCCAAGCTCAGGAAGCTGACTACTTCCAAAATATGATGTCCGCAATGGGCAAACCGTTCGCTGAAGCCATCAAGATTGGCGAAATGGTTGAAAATGGGTTGAAAACGGGTCGAATTCTAAGCCAATCTGCTATCAGAGCCACCTCCTAAGCCATTTAGGGTGGGTCTGGAGGAGTAGCAAAAGGCAAGAAAAAGGAAGAAACATACATGGCAGCGTCGGGTGCAAGACAACACCGTACCCCCAGATCCTTTTTCTCGGAAAGAACCCCACAACACTACTACCCCCACCAAGATGTGGCCTATGCTCCTCAGCCATACCCGGTCATGAATGCTCAACCTTATGTCCGACCGCAACAACAAACCAATCAAAACCAAGCTCCATTTCCCAGAAACCAGCCTCCTTACCAGGCCCACTACAATCCCCGACCTCCACAAAATAATTTTCGTGCCGGGGAGCCGCCAAGGAAATCAAACTTTACTCCAATTGGCGAGTCTTATTCTAGCCTATTCCCAAAATTGGTCCAAATGGGTTTGTTGCAGCCTGTGCCCCCAAATAGGCAAAACCCAGAATTACCCTCTTACCAGTGTGGCACCCGATACGCTTATCACTCAAGGGTTAAGGGGCATGATACAGAAAATTGTTGGACTTTGAAAAGAGCTGTGGAAGATTTGATAGAACAGAGGAAGATAGTGCTAAGAGATGAAGATATTCCCAATGTGACTAACAACCCGTTGTCGGCCCACAACAACGGACCAGTAATCAGAATGATTTGTGAGGATAAGGAATTTGACCCAGCATTGAAAGCCATCATTGGCATCGCTGATGTACAAAAGAAACCGAAAGCTGCCCCGAAGCAAGACAAAGGGGAGGAAAAGAACAAAACCACTCCTCCAAAGTTAGAAAAGAAAGTTGAAGTCGAAACTGGGGCAACGCCTCCCAAAGATGTTGTTCTCTATGTCCCGCGAGGCCGTAAATAAAAGCAGATAACTTTGAGTCCCCCCAGGAGATTCGAGCTGAACAAAACAACCCAAATGTATGTGCCCAAGGAGGCTTATGTGATGTGGGGGCCAATTAAGCCACTGAGGCTGAATGAGCCCGTGGTTATTGGACGCGCGCCATAGAAACCCATGACGGATCCTACCGTTGTTCCCTGGAACTACAACAAAACGGTGGTGACCTATAAGGGCAAAGAAATCTCAGGAGAAGTTCAAGAAAATAACCCCGTTGAAAAGTATTCTAATTTGGAAGAGGTGAACAATGCCACTAGAAAGCGCTTCCCATCTAAGAATCCCGTGAGTGCCGAAGAAGCGGAGACCTTCTTTCAAAAGATGAAAATGGCGGATTACGAGGTGATCGACCAGCTTCAAAAATTTCCCGAACAAGTCTCCTTGTTGGCTTTGCTGATGAACTCCATCGAACATCAAAAGGTATTGATCAAGACCCTTAACGAAGCATATGTGCCTATTGAGACTTCTGTAGAACGGTTGGAGAGGATGGCAGAAAGGTTTTTCGCAATTAACCAGATTTCCTTCAGCAAAAATGACTTGCCCCCAGAAGGGTCCACACATAACAAAGCCCTGCACCTGACAGACAAATGTGAAGGGTACTATGTGAAAAAGGTTATGTTGGATGGAGGCTCTGGGGTAGACATCTGCCCACTCTCAACTCTACAGCGCATGGAAATCGGGACCGAAAGAATTTGACCCAACAATGTCTGTGTACAGGCTTTCAATGGCATAAAAAGGGACACAATTGGAGAGATCGATTTGATTCTGACCATCGGCTCAATAGATTTTGAAGTAACCTTCCAGGTTCTGGACATGGACACATCCTACAATTTTCTTTTGGGGAGGCCATGGATTCATGCAGCAGGGGATGTACCCTCTACCCTTCATCAGATGGTAAAATTTGAGCATGAAGATCAAGAGATTGTGGTCCTTGGAGAAGACGAGCAATCAATTTATCGGTACTTATCAGTCCCATATCTTGAAGCGAGAGGATGGAGTGAGCACATAGTTTATCAGGCCTTTGAAATTGCGGTCACCGACCAGTACGAAGAGGGAAACCCTTACCCCCAACCCTTTCTTTCTAATGCATCAATCATGGTGGCCAAAGAAATGATCAGGCATGGTTTCAAACTGGGGAAGGGGCTCGGGAAACCATTGCAAGGAATAACTGAACTTGTCACCTTGACTGCCAGTGAAAAGTTCTTTGGGACAGGCTTCTGACCCACTCCAGCTGATGTAAAAATGGGCAAATGACAGAAATAATGATGGTTGGGTATTGCCTCCTACAATTTTCTTTTGGGGAGGCCATGGATTCATGCAGCAGGGGATGTACCCTCTACCCTTCATCAGATGGTAAAATTTGAGCATGAAGATCAAGAGATTGTGGTCCTTGGAGAAGACGAGCAATCAATTTATCGGTACTTATCAGTCCCATATCTTGAAGCGAGAGGATGGAGTGAGCACATAGTTTATCAGGCCTTTGAAATTGCGGTCACCGACCAGTACGAAGAGGGAAACCCTTACCCCCAACCCTTTCTTTCTAATGCATCAATCATGGTGGCCAAAGAAATGATCAGGCATGGTTTCAAACTGGGGAAGGGGCTCGGGAAACCATTGCAAGGAATAACTGAACTTGTCACCTTGACTGCCAGTGAAAAGTTCTTTGGGACAGGCTTCTGACCCACTCCAGCTGATGTAAAAATGGGCAAATGACAGAAATAATGATGGTTGGGTATTGCCTCAGCAGTTGCCGCATCCGTGCAGAACATTTGTCAAGCCAAAATACCATGAGGAAGAAGAATATGAGGCCTTCATGGCCGAAGAGATTGAAGAGATATGTGGGACAATGAGGAAGATACTATATGAAACCCACATGGTCTAGCCGGGGGAGGGCTCAAGCACCGTTGGGGTGTTTTATATGGGACCTAACGCCAAGCTACAAAATTGGAAGGCTACGCCATTCCCAATCAGGCGGGAGTCCTGGTAGACCTGTCCTGCCACCTTTCTGCATCACGAGTTATTTCAGGGTGTAACTCGGATGTTTTCTTTAGTTTCTTGTCTTTTAATTTTCCGATGTAAACTCGTTATCTTCAAATTCCAAAAAATGAAATCAATATTTCATTGTTCATCTTTCTTTATTCGTTCTGATTTTGTTATTTTTCTCTTTTATTTTCTTCTTTCAGTTCTAGTAATGCGGCTTTAAATGACATGACATGCTTGCGGACTTCATGCCCAGATCCAAACACGCTGTTTAACTGTGAAATGATGAACCAGGAACCGGAATACGATGAAGAAGAGGCTTTTAGGGAAATAAATCAAGAATTAGAACAATTTGAGAATAAACCTAAGCCGAACTTAAATGATACTGAACTGGTTAATTTGGGTAGTTTTGAGGAAATCAGGGAAACCAAGATAAGCATTCACGCAGATGAGAAAACCTGGGACGCATTGATCCAACTCTTGATTGAATTCAAAGATGTATTTGCTTGGTCATATGATGACATACCAGGACTGAGTGTTGATTTGGTGGTTCACAAGTTGCCAATATACCCCGATTGTCCCCCTGTCCAGCAAAAGCAAAGAAAATTTAAAAATGATATCAGTGATAAGATCAAAGGAGAGGTCACAAAGCAGTTGAAAGCGGGGGTGATCCGAGTGGTCTGATATACCACATGGCTAGTTAATGTAGTCCCGGTGCCAAATAAAGACGGAAAGACCCGGGTATGTGTGGATTATAGAGATTTAAACAAGGCAAGCCCCAAAGATAACTTCCCTTTGCCGAACATCCACATCCTTGTTGATAACTACACTAAGCCCAAGATACAGTCCTTCGTGGATTGTTACGCAGGATATCACCAGGTGTTGATGGATGAAGAAGATGCGGAGAAGACAACTTTTACCACACCTTGGGGTACATACTGTTACAGAGTCATGCCATTTGGTCTGAAGAATGCCAGGGCAACCTACATGAGGGCCATGGCTGCCATTTTTCATGATATGATGCACCAAGAGATAGAGGTGTATGTGGATGATGTAATCATTAAATCTAAAACCCAGGACGACCACGTTCGGGACTTGAGAAAGTTCTTTGAGCGGCTACGCAAATATGATTTGAAGCTGAACCCAGTCAAATGTGCATTTGGGTTACCATCTGGAAAACTCCTAGGATTCATCGTTAGTCGGAGGGGCATCGAGTTAGACCCAACAAAGATAAAGTCTATTCGAGATTTGCCTCCTCCGAAAACCAAGAAGGATGTAATGGGTTTGTTGGGTAGATTGAACTACATCAGCCGGTTCATTGCCCAGTTGACATCCACATGTGAACCCATATTCAAATTACTGAAGAAGGACGCGGCAGTCAAGTGGACAGAGGAATGTCAAGAAGCTTTTGATAAAATCAAGGAATATCTGTCAAACCCGCCAGTCTTGGTACCACCTGAGCCAGGGAGGCTTTTGTTCTTGTACCTGACAGTCTTGGAAAATTCTTTCGGCTACGTCCTTGGGCAACACAATGTGACTGGAAAAAGAGAGCAGGCCATTTACTATCTGAGCAAGAAATTCACCAGTTATGAAGCCAAATACACTTTGTTGGAAAAGACTTGCTGCGCTTTGACTTGGGTTGCTCAGAAGCTGAGGCATTATTTGCAAGCCTACACTACTTACCCTATAACCAGGTTGGATCCTTTAAAATACATATTCCAGAAGCCAATGCCCACTAGGAGGCGAGCAAAGTGGCAGATCCTGCTTACGGAATTCGACATAGTATATGTCACTCGCACGGCAATGAAAGCCCAAGCGTTAGCAGATCATTTGGCTGAAAATCCAGTCGATGATGAATACCAACCTTTGAATACTTACTTCCCGGATGAAGAGGTAAACTCAGTTGAGGCGATATCCGAAGACATCAATGCTTGGAAAATGTTCTTCGATGGAGCGGTAAACGCAAAAGGTGTTGGGATTGGGGCAATCTTGATCTCGCCCACTGGTCAGCATTACCCGGCCACAACTAGGCTTCGGTTTTTCTGCTCAAATAACACTGTCGAGTACAAAGCTTGCATTATGGGTATGAACATGGCAATCGACCAGGATGTCGAAGAACTGTTAATCATGGGAGACTCAGATTTGATTATCCGACAAGCTCAAGGAGAATGGGAAACCCGAGACGTCAAGCGATTCAAGTCAATAAAGTTCAAGTACATTCCTCGTTGCCATAATGAACTAGCTGATGCACTTGCCACCTTAGCCTCAATTCTGCCATACCCAGGCAATGCCCGCATTGATCCTTTGGAAATCCAAATCTAGGAAAGGCATGATTATTGTAATACGGTTGAAACAACACCAAATACCCAATCATGGTATCATGACATCAAAAGGTTTTTGAAAATGCAAGAATACCCCGAGCAAGCCAGTGTAGATTAGAAGAGAACCATTAGGCGGCACGCGAGTGGTTTCTTTTTGAGTGGTGATGTCTTGTACAAGAGAACTCCGGACCTCAACTTGTTAAGATGTGTTGACGCAGAAGAGGCTGGAAGAATCATGCATGAGGTAAACGTGGGAGTATGCAGACCCCACATGAATGGGTATGTTTTAGCAAAGAAAATCCTTCGAGCAGGATATTACTGGATAACCATGGAAAAGGACTATTTTAGCTTTGTCAGAAAGTGTCATCAATGTCAGGTACACGGTGATTTGATTTATGCACCTCCCACATAACTGCATCCCATGTCAGCACCTTGTCCATTTATTGCTTGGGGTATGGACGTCATTGGGCCAATCGAACGAAATCCTCAAATGGGCACAGATTCATACTAGTTGCCATTGACTACTTCACGAAATAGGTTGAAGCCATCACTCTCAGATCTGTTACCAAGAAAGCTGTGGTAGATTTCGTGCACTCCAATCTTATCTGCCGTTTTGGCATTCCTGTAACTATTATCACAGACAATGCTGCAAACTTGAATAGTCATTTGATGGTAGAGATATGTGAACAATTCAAGATAACGCACCGGAACTCTACTCCTTATTGGCCCAAAGCCAATGGTGTTGTCGATGCACCAAACAAAAACATCAAAAAGATTTTGAGAAAGATGATTCAAAGTTCCGGGCAGTGGCATGAAAAGTTTCCGTTTGCATTGTTAGGATATCGCACTACTGTTCACACGTCAATTGGAGCCACCCCATATCTTTTGGTTTATGGCATTGAAGCCGTGATACCCGCAGAGGTTGAAATTCCCTCTCTTCGGATCATCGTTGAAGCTGAAATTGAAGACAGTGAGTGGGTTAAAACCCGTCTGGAATAGTTAACCTTGATCGATGAAAAGCGAATGGCCGCAGTCTGCCACGGGCAGTTGTACCAGCAAAGAATGGCCCGTGCCTACAACAAGAAAGTGCGGCCTAGAAATTTTGAAGTGGGGCAACTCATTTTGAGGCGTATCCTTCCCCATCACCAGGAAGCAAAAGGAAAATTTGCTCCTAATTGGAAGGGCCCATACATCATCAGAAAGATATTGCCGAGAGGAGCATTGTATCTGGGCGATATCGAAGGAATTGATCCCGAAGCAGCTGTAAATGTGTATGCAGTCAAAAGGTATTATGTTTAGGCTTTCTGCAGTGACAACATTGTCCGATTGGGATGACGAAGGCTTTCATTCTCACTACCCAAATAATATTTACCCTTTGCAAACCTATTTGAATCGGTTACTCTCCTTTGATTACCCCCTTTGGAACCGTAAAGCGCTATGAAGTAAAAAAAACAAACAAAATGTTTCCCTGAATTATGTTCGACTTGATTCCGAAAGGATACGTAGGCAGCCTCTCCCTGGGGTTCAGTCACACCAAAACAAAAAGCCAATTTTCCCCAAAAAGTGAAACTGGGGCAGATGATATAATGGTTCGGTGATGATCCTGCCGAACGGTTCCAAAGTTGTAATGCGATCCAATTCCCTTTTTACCCGAACCCTGTCCAAGTCCTTCTGATCAATCGGCAAAGGCGTTGGAATTAGAAAACACAACTGCTTGGATCTAACACAATCAAAATGAGAGAAATAAAATGAGAGAGTTTATTGGTGAAAACCTATGGGCACCTTGAGGCGATGGCGAGCAGAGAAATTGAAAATGAGAGTCTTGTTAGTGAAAACTCGTAAAAGGGCACTATAAGGCGATGGTAAGAAGAGAAATGAGAGAGGTCGATTGGCGAAGACCCGCAAAGGGTGTCGTTGATCGAAAAGAAGAAACCCCTCACCACCATTAGTATTGAAAGAATCCTGGCAAGGTTTCTCGGTTTTAAGACACAGGCCGCAATTGGTTTATGAGAAGTGTGGTTAGTTTGTGCGGATCGGACATACAGTCCAAGAAGCATGTCATGTCTATTGAAGCCCGCATGCACCCCAGATAAGTCCTTCCTTCCTTCCCGAAAAGGACGCTTCTCCTTTAAATTCATTTTTCTTGTCCTTTGTTTACTTTCACTTGAATCCCTTTCGGTCTAACTCTATTCTGAAACTGATACAAAGAAAAGGTGGCAAGATTGGTTTCACAGGTTTTCGCTTAATAAAAGCCAAGTCCAAGAAAATACCCAACCTCAGCGGGTGCATCAAGTCGATCCTGGATAGCCATGATGGCCGATGCTCTGAAACCAGAGTTATTGAAAATTAAAAGAAATCCAAGTCAAAATCCCCAGAGGCAGAATAAAGTGGAAGGGTCAAAGCCCCATACGGGCGAGCCGTCATGAGAAATTTTGAAAAGTTGAGTTCCTCGGTTTTAGGAGAGAGACCAAACTTCAGAAAAGCCAGCAAGTAGCAAAGGTTATCACCAAAAGAGTTGGGGCAAGATCAAGCGCTCAAAACAATCAAGGCCACAAAGCCAACCACCATTTCAAACTGACAAATTATTCTTTGATTTAAAAACAGGAAAACGGGTGCAGTTCAAAACAACCCTGCAAGAAGCAGGTGCATTAAAAGCAAGGCACGCAGAAACCAAAATGGTTCTGCAGCAAAAAAGTTGACCCGAAAAGGGAAGTCCTTTTAAACTCTTCATTCATTTCTCCTAAATAAAATGAAAGTGATGTAATGAAAACAAGAAGAAGAAAAATTCCAAAAGCGTGGTAGCCTAGGGTCTCCAATCTCTAGCTACGTTCTTCCAACATAGGGTCTCATTCCCTAGTCACTCCCAGCATAACCTATTAATCTTTTTCCATTATAGGGTTCCGCTCCCTGGTCGATACCTGGCATAACCCAAGAACCTTTTCCTTTTATCCCGGCATAACCCATGGACCTCACTGGAATAACCCAAAGATCTTTTTCTTTTATCTCAGCATAAACCGTGGATATCCCTGGTATAACCCAAGGACATTTTCTTTCTTTCATCCCGGCATAACCCATGGATCTCCCTGGCGTAACCCAAGAGTCTTTTTTCCTTTATCCCGGCATAACCCGTGGATCTCCCTGGCATAACCCAAGGACCTTTTTCTTTTATCCCGGCATATCCCATTGTCCTCCCGACATAACCCGAGGACCTTTTTCTTTTCTTTTGGCATAACCCGATGACTTCCCCGGCATAACCCGAGGACCCTTTTTCTTTTCCGGCATAACCCGATCAGCTTTCCAGCATAACCTGCCAATCCTCCTAATTTAGGGCTTTACACCCTACTCCCAAGGATACACAATCCTGATTTTTATTGCTTTCGATAAAGAGATAGCTTGGATTTGTGTTGCAAATAACTCACGAAATTTTCCTAGTGAAAACTGGGGCAGAAAAATTTCGTTCGTTTGTTTATTTTGGTGTCTGAGCAGGTTTACCTCAAGGCTGGGATTAGAGATGACCAAAAGAATGAGTCTCAATCCAGAATAAAGAAAAGAAGAAAAAAAACAAAAAGAAGTGAATTCAAAGTGCTGAGGCAGACAAAGATGCGAACTGCTCAAAACTTGATTGAAGTCACAAGCTTCGCCTGTCCCGCCTTGATCTAATGCTGAAGAAAGAACCAGCACCTACAGCTTGCGAGCATTAGGATTCAGATCGGGGTCTACAGCAAAATCAGCTAAGACTCAAGATCAAGTTTCAAGAGATTTATAGATAGGAATCTTGTACCTCGTAGCTGATAGGCCTAGCTAGCTTAGCTTTTGATTTTCCTTTTTGGTGTAATAAGGAGGTTATCAAGTAGTAGCAGCAGCAACGAAATCACAGCTCCCGGTAGTCCCAGCTACCAAAACTTCCAGAACGACACTAACCTGATTCCTTTATAGCCAAGGATATGTAGGCAACCTCTGAAGCAAGGTTCGATCAGACATTTTTCAAAAATGTTTCTCGTGGAGTGTCAAACGGGCAAAAATCCCTCATGATTGCTCATTTTGTCATTGCTCGAAAACCCTTCGTGTCTCCGAGCAAAGAGGGGCAGCTGTGAGCACGTGATTTTTGCCTCGCACGAATTACTCCTACAAAATCCCCAAAATTAGGATTTTCCTTTCGTTATTTGGTTTTTAAGAATTAATAACTCAATTTTCGTGTTTGTTTACATTTTGTATGCATATTTAATTTTATTTTTGAATCATGAAAAAATAGCAAAATATCACGCATTGCATTTAGGAATTAATTTTACATTTTTTAGATTAATTAGTAAATTAACGTTTTAGAGAAATGGAAAATCACAAAAAAATAACTTATTTTGCATTCATTATTGTTTGAATTCGAATTTCGATAGTTTTCTTTTAATTTGGCACTTAATTAGTTGTGGTAATTATTGTTTAGAGTTAATTAATTTGATTTGGTATGATAATTTAGTTTTGAGATTTTAATTTAGGTTTTTATTCTTATTTGGAAAAGGAATCAAAAGAATTTGAGAATAAAAAGAAAATGAAAGGAAAAGAGGTGAAAAGAATCGGATTTTTTGGGCCAAATCCATGAAATTCCCCAAGCCCAATTAATTCAACCCTCTACCCGACCAAACCAACCCAGAACCAAGTCCCAACCCGGTCCTAACCCTACCAGTAACCAAAACGACGCCGTTTCAATTGTTCTCGATCAGGACCGTCCATCTCACTTAATCGGACAGTCCGGAATTGGGCACCCCATAATATATAACTGTCCAAACGTTCCCCCCTACCCCCATCTCTCATCTCTCTCACCCTTTCTTCAGAGACGCTTTGGAAACCTAGCGCCGCCACCAGTTCCCACCGCCTTAGAGTGGCGGCGCCACCACCAATCCTCACCAAAATCACACCTTTGACTCCTCTCCACCTCCCCATCCCAAATCTCCAAACAACTCCTCTCAAATTTGTCCAGAATTGCTCGGATTTTTGATTGAAGTTTGAAATCCTAGCGCCGCCCAACCTTCCCTGGTGGCGGCGCCGCCTCTGTTCAGCCCCAAATTAACACCCTAGGACCGTTTTCTATCCCTCATTTCAAATCCTCACTTAGATTCCTTCGAACATCTCTGGAACTCCTCGAATATCAAATCGAAGAGTCGATCCTAAGAGCCTAAAGTCGGAATCATGCATGCAAGCCATTTTAGGAATTTTTCGGTTGTTTCAAGTTGGTTTTGGCACAAAATAGTGACACTCATTTGTTCTTCACCAAGAACAAACGCTTGCCACTGTTTTGGGTCGAATCAGTGCCTCAATTTTGATTTCAAGTTTAGCTGGTAAGTCCCGTTCATTTTTGTTTTCAAATTCGTCTACGTGTCACTTCTGTTCTTTTCCTCTCTTTTAATTTATTTTCTGATTTGCCTAGTTCTATTAGTTGTCCTGTTAGAACTTTTGATTTGGTCACTAAGCTTAATTTATTAGCTTAATTAGTTCCCCGCTTGTTTGTGATCGTTAATTAGTCGATTTATTTGGTTTTTAAGTTTTCTGAATTTGTTTGGGTTTCACCTTTGTTATTTGGGCTCTGAGGTCAGTCTAAGACCTCATTCTAAAGGAATTCTATTTAGTTTGAGTCTGAGCCCATGTCTGTTGAAACATCGAGCATGTTTGGGGATTCATAGCCAATACTTGAAGTTTGGCTGGGCTTCAAGGTAAAATGCAGGAGTAATAGGGGTAACTTAGGCAGTTCAACTAGGGAATCTTTTAATAACAACTTTAGGAAGCATCTTAGAAGCTGAAAACCAGACTTGCTCGGCAAACAAGTTAATAATTTAGGGACTGAGCTGCAAAAATGAAAATTGTTGAAGGTTTTAAGTGCAAAACTGAATTATCTTTGCTACCCTAATAGCTTGCCTATAAAGGCATTGCTACTTGAAGCTCAAGTCAGAGGGGGGGATGGAAAATAAAGCTAAGAAACTCAGAAAAAAAAGAACGTCTAAAAGTTGAAGAAAAATCACTGTTCCATTGAGTCCATTTCTGATTTTTTTATTTTGAATTCCACGTTGCTTAAGGCAATCTTTGGTTCAGTGGGTGTACGAAATGGTTTGAATTTGTTCTTCTTTTAAAGTCTGGGGTTGATTTCTGGGTCAAGGTCACTGATTCATTGAGTGCTTTTGAGTTGATTTCACTGTTCTACTGCTGAATGTGAGACTCTGTTCTGTTGCTGCTACCTACTAATCTTTACTTCTTCTTGCTTTCCCCTTATTCCTAGGTACATGATCTTTGAATTCTACTTCATGTAAGGCTTGACTTGAAGAGTGAAATGAAAAGCAAAAGTTTAGAACATATCATCAATTATCTTGTGACTCAGTCATATTTCTTTTAATGTTTGTTTTTAGTAAATTGATGTGTACATCGTCTAGTCGAGTTTTTGTTTTGGATAGTGAACTGTTAGTATTGTAGATAACTTGGGACTATTATGAAAACTTGGAGAACAATTTGTTTTGTTGAAGCAGTAGTTAGAACCTATATTTAATCATGTTAAATCCTATAATGAGGACTACATTGGAGTCTATTCTACTATGATAAGTTCGTTTAAGTTGTTACAACATATTAGTTGTGTTTGGATGGTGTTGTGTTCATGTAATTGTAGTGAAATATGTTCTTAACTTTAGTGAATATGGAATCATGCTTAAAAAGGGGGAAGTGGTCCGGAATACTCTAAGAATTGAACTCTGCGCTGATTGGATTCTGGTTTGCTTATGAGCATGTTTAAGTTGAATTTGTGGTTTAAAATTCAGAATGTTTAGCTGATTGCCCTGTGCTTGAACAGTTAAAATACAGAAACAAAAATGCTAGTTTAATCTCACGTTTCATGTAGTCTTAGCCGATTGACACTTAATTGCTTTTCAAAAGCTTTTCATGAGATATTCTAAAACTTTATGCACTTATGCTTCGAATAGCTCAAGTCATTTTTAATTATGAGAACGAATGCTGGATATTATGATGCCTCGAATTTAAATGGGGTTTTGAAATTGTATTTTTGGTCTTCAGGGATTCGATCCCTAGGCAAGACCCATCGTTTCTCTCCTCTCTGCCAGGACTGGGCCTAATTCAGGCCCAAAGCTTTGCAAGCTTTTGTCGTAATCTGTGTTCCCCTTATGGTCTAATAGTTTTAAAATGGAAATGCGAGCTATTGGCCTCCGAGTTGAGTTGTGGATTCGAACTAAGGACCTCTTCATTATTTGAGACCGTCCTTTTTTGAGTTTGGGCTTGACTTTGGGTTCAGGCGTGATTGTCCCTTTCAAATAAGACTTGGGTCGTTCCTCTCTTGTTGGGCTACTGGTCCATCTGGGCTGGGTCGAATCCTATCGTTTAAGATATTTGACACTTTCTCGCATAAGCTTTTAGTGGTTTCAGTAACACATTTAATTGCACTTAGCATATAGCAAATTAAGCACGTTAATTAGATTGGAGTTGATCCATATTAGTAACACCAATAGTCTATTGCCCTCAAAAGTTTAGTGTTGAATTTCCTTTAAAAATTGGAATTGAGGCGTACCATGCCAAATAAAATCTCAAAGCTCATGGCCCTCGTTTAATTAATTTTAATCTTTAGAAATCGAGGCGTGCCATTAGTGAATTTTCCATGGCACTCGCAAACTTGAAAGTGCGTAGTTGCTTTAGGCGCGTAATTTAAATTAATTTCCTTAAACTCGGGTGTGTATTTCATGTGACCCAAATCCAAATCTCAACAACGTTAAATAAAATGTGTCTTAGAATGCGGGTGCATTTCATGTGGCGTGTTCCAAAGACGCATTTTAGATGACGTTGAAATCTTCTTAAAATTAATTAAAAGCGGTTAATTGTTTAAAATATACCATAGGCTAAAACATGTATTAAAATCATATAATAGGCCAATTGTGATAGTTTAAGCGACCGTGCTAGAACCACGGAATCTGGGGGTGCCTAACACCTTCTCTCGGGTTAACAGAATTCCTTACTTAGAATTTCTGGTTCGAGACTTCACAAAGAAAGTCGAATCTTCCTAGATTTGGGATTTAAAAATAAACCGGTGACTTGGGACACAATAAAACAAACCATCCCAAGTGGCGACTCTGAACAAAAAATGAATAAATAATCCCATTTCGAATAATGTCACTTAAAGTGGAAAAACTCCCTTGTACTACCTTCGGGTGTGTAAAAAGGAGGTGCGACAGTTGCCACCCCAATTGCCTTTTTTACTACCTCTCCAATTGCCCTGGTTACCTTGATTACAATTGCCTTGATTAGGGTTTCCACCACTCCAATTGCTTTGGTGGTTTTGGTTATTCCAATTTCATTGGTTTCCTTGTGACCTTTATTGTTGTTGATTTTGTCCTTGGGCATTGTCTCTTTGACCTTGATAATTGTTGACATATTGCACTTCTTCTTATTGCTTATTGAACGAAGCACCTTGGCCATAATCACTATCATATTGCATGAATTGTTCTGGACGGCTTTGCATTTGTTGACCTTTTTATCATCTCTTATTCATCATCATAGTCACACCTCTCATTGCATTCACTTGTTTCGGCCCTTGAACTTGTTGAAGCTGAGCTTTGCCCAATTGATTCATTGTAGTTGTCAACTCGGCTATAGCTTGCCCATGATCATGAAGTTCCTTGTATAGGTGAATGACATTTGGGTCACCTTGCGGAATATTGGCTCGACATTGCCATGCCGATGAGGTATCCGCCATCTCATCCAAAATTTTACAAGCTTCGGCATAAGGCGTGCTCATGAAGTTCCCACCGGTGAGTTGATTTACCACACATTGATTTGCTGTGTTCATCCCCCTGTAGAAGGTTTTTTGGACCATGGCCTCGGTGAAATCATTATTCGAGCATTCTTTAACCATGGTACAATATCTTTTCCAAATCTCGTGCAATGGCTCATTTGGATCTTGCTTCAATGCAAGAATCTCATCCCGTAGTGTCGCCATATGCCTCGTAGAGAAGAATGTGGCAATGAATTTTTCCGCCAATTCATCCCATGTATGAATGGAATGATTGGGTAGTCTCTCTAAACAGTCCAATTCCTTTCCCCGTAGAGAAAAGGGAAATAGCCTCAACCTCAGCGCGTTCTCGGAGACATTGGTTTGCTTTCTCCCCCAACAAGTATCGATGAACCCTTTGAGATGCTTGTAAGCATTTTGCCTAGGAGCCCCGGTGAAGAATCCCTGTTGCTCAAGTAGTGTAAGCATCATATTAGTGATTTGGAAGTTACCTGCCCTAATGTAGGGTGGGACTATAGCACTTGCATAATTCTCGTTCGACAACACCCGGTGCGCTGACACTCTTGGTGGAGGTGGGGGAGGGACGAGAACATTATCATAAGGCGGTCGGCCTCGCCTATTTGTTTGAAGTTCGGGAAGAACCTCATCTTCTTGGTCATCGTCCACTTCCTCTCCCAATGGCACATTCCCGATGGGCTCTTTATTAAGAGCCATTCTTGTACCTATAATCAATTCAAAAACAAAGTTAGTAACTCGGAAAGAAAAGAAGACAAATCACACAAAAACCTAGATATATAGCTAAATCCGTTTAACTCCCTGACAACGACGCCAAAAATTGATATCGCCCAAACTCACACCACAAATATAGGTAGTGAGGCAGTCGAAGCAATAATAAAAACCCAACACAAGTCGGGGTCGAATCCACACGGAGTTAGAATTGGGATTAGGTATATATTTCGTGTAATTGTATGATGTGCCTCAAATTACACTTCCACATTCTTATTTGTTATTTCTACTTCTATTTTAAGCTATTGATTGCAATTATAAAACTAGAAGACAATATTTTTGGTTTTGGTTGTTTTTCAAATGATAAAAGATCTAGGATCATGACTTCCACCTAGGTGGTTACCTAATGGGTTGCAAACTCGAGGACAAGTTTGATTGGTCGGGGTTGTAATATAGCAATCACATGCAATTACTCACTCTATACCTCTTGGTAGTTTGAGTGATTTTGCCCAATTTGGCTTTCTCAAGTCCAAATGGGTATTGCACAAAAAGAGTGATATATGTTCAAGTTAGGTCTTACTATCTCTAGATTTGACTCTTTAATTGGGGCTATCAATTTTTTGAGTTCACCCTAATTTCTTGTTAGCCAAGTTTTCCTAGACTTAGCCTTTCTTCTCAAGTAGAAACTAAGTCAATTAGGGATGAATCAATGTTTGCAATCATTAATTCTTGAATTCAAGCAAGAACTAGGCTAAATATCACTAACCCAATCACAAACAAGCCCTAAATCAAACGTCCATTAAGTACCCACACTAGGGTTGGGCTACAACTCTAGCTAGAAATTTAGCTACTCATGAAAAATGAAAAAATTAAGATAGAATGCATAATAATTGATTAGGGAAAGAAAATCTAATGTTTAGAAGCTAATCTAGTACAATTTTACTCAAAACAGTAAAGAAAAATGGCTCAGGTGCTCTACACTGATACAACTTACCCTAAAAATGACAAAAAGTTCTATTTATACTAAGCTGAAAATATCTGACAAAATTGCCTCTATGGAGATTGTGCGGTTCGCACTTTGAGCTTGAGGGGTCAACTGGCCTCCTGTGGTCGCATAGAAATGGGATGCGGCTGTACTTCATTTGATTGTGCGGACTACATATTTCTAAGTGTGGACGCATACTTCAATCGGAACATGGCTCTCTGATTCTTCTCTTCTGCGGACCGCATAATTGTGAGTGCGACCGCACTTGTCATCCTACGGTCGCACAATAATGGTATGGTCCGCATAGCTTCAGCTTGCCCAAAAACCAACTCTCGGAATCTCCTCTTCTGTGGTCGCACAATAATTATGTTGTCCGTATACTCTAAAGGAAATCTGATAGTGCTCTTTCATTGTTTGCAATTGTACACAGTATTGTGCGGCCCGCACTGTAGGCCTTTTTGCCTTGTTTTGGTCCTTGTCCAATTTTGACTCGTTTGTGAGTTGATTTTGACTTCTTTGGCTTGTTTCCCAATAATCCTGCACGAAAGTACATTTTATTAATTCTCGGGAATACCTTTAAGCATTTTTGAGCTAAAACGCAAGTAAAAGAGAGCAAATAAGCGGTCAAAATCCCTACTTATCAGGGCACAAGACCTATTAGGCAATGCCTGAATTTTAAAGGTTACGGCCACCCCCACTTGGGGACTGGGGGTGAAACACTTGAACTAAAAGACTACGGCCAAATTAAAATGGCTCAGAGACGTCCGAGACCCGGAACAAAAACAACATGGACTTAAAATTTCTTAATCGGTTCTAAAAGCTACCCTCGAGAAACTACAATCTAAAAAAGTATAAGTACTTTGGGGGGAAATTTTGGTTACACCGAACCCCCACAATGCCTTAAAAATAAAATAATGTTGAAGGCAATACTTGTTCGAACCTCCGGGCATAGCCTAACTATTTCATGCTAAAGCATTTTAATCTTTGCAAATATAAATGGCAAAGCAAAGGAAAAAAACTCAGAAATTGCTGAAGCGAAAAAAAAGCTTTTTTTATACATATCACAAAAAATTTACAAGGGCCAAAACGGCCTCGATACAAATTTATACAAAGTCCAAATGGCCTCAACCAAAAGGTAATACAAAAAACAAAAACAAAAGCATTTTCCAAAAACCTAAGTGGCCTGGTCTTCGCCGGGGGCCACCTTATCATCCTCGGGGTCTCCCCCACCCTCGGACTCGCCCAAATCCTTAAAATCTTCATCATCCTTGGCACTCTCAATCTCAGCCGATAAGTCAAAATCCCGAGCATGAATTTCCTCGAGGGCCTCCCTTCGAGATTGCCGCTTTGCGTACTCGATGATATCCTTTGCTCGAACCTGAGCCGCCTCGGCATTGGCCTTATAAGCCACCATCTCATTGGCATCAATTTTAACCACCTTGGCCTTCGGCTTAGCCGTCTCAAGCTCCTTGGCCAGATTTTCTCGATCGGAGATAGCCGAATTTTGCTGAGACTGGAGCTCTTCGATCTTTTTGGCCTGCACCAAGGCCTTTTCCTTTAGATCTCGAAGATGGAACTTAGTCGAAGCTAATGATGCCCAGGCAGTCTCCTTTTCTGAGGCCAAGCGGTCCATGTTGCTTTTCCATTCTTCAGCCTCTGCCTTCACCGCATCTGCCTCTACCCGGAGATGCTTGATCTGATCAAGCTTCTGTTGGACCTGCGGGTTCGGACCGTTAGTCACCGTGTCTGAATCATTGTCACTAACCTCAAATAATTGTCTTACTTGCTCGACCAGGTCGGCATGCTCCTTCTTAGCCACATCTCGCAAAGCTTGGAGGCTCTTAGCCTCCCCTTCACTTTGCTCACTAAGAAGTTTGTAAGCATCTCTCTTCTCAGTGAGACCTCGAACTCGGCCTCATACTGGGTTAGCTCTTCCCTATATCGAAGAAAAGTCTCATGATGAAGTACTGAGGCCTACAAATATAAAGAAAGAAGTTATGATCATATACAAACTAATCTAAGTACAAACTAGAAATCATCAAGAGGTATCTGAAGTTACCCAGTTTAACGCCTGTTGAGCTTCATTGAATAGGCAGGACACCTCCACCTCGTTCATCTTGGCTTGATCCTCCTCGGTCACCAAGCATCGAAGGTAACTGGCCACCCCTATGGGGGGTGAAAGGACCCAGGCATCCTTTGGAATTGAGATAATGATCGATTGCTTCCGGTCAGGATCCACACTTGGAGCTGGGAACCGGTTGATTAATTTTGGGCTTGAGGAAGGCCCGCTTGTTCCCGAAGATGTACTCTTCCTCGGCACCTCTAAGTCACCCAATCCGGTGACGTCTTCTATGGCGGTAGAATCCACGCCATCAAAAAATCACGGAAAGGGTCGTCTGCTCTATGGCCCCTCTCGATAGGGCGAGGTTTCACTGCCTGAGCCTCGTTTATCATAGACTCAGTGAATGAAAGTGAATCGGTGGTGTCTATTATACCGAGTACATCCTTCGAGGCTCTACCCTCATCCCGAGAGGCCCTGATCACGGCCTCCATATTGGCCTCGACCATGACCTCCACATTGGCCTCGACACGGCCTCGACATTGGCCCAACCACGACCTCCTCGTCGGCCTCCCTAGCTCGAGGCAGATCAGCCTTACCTCTCTCTCTGACTCGGAGGCCCCTCGTACCTTGAACCCTGACTGTACGTGGGACACCAGTTTAGAGGCTTCTTCTTCTGACTTGTCCCTCAGCAGGTGAAGTGAGTCCGAAGTGGGCGCTCGAGCGCTGATGCTATCCTTAGATTTGCGCACCAGCCTTATCTTTGTTTTCTTCTTTTCCAAACCCTTTTTCTCTTCTTCTCCTCACCTTGTCTTAGAGTAGGGGACTCGGAAGGACTTCGTCACCAGATAGAGGCCTCATTACTACATCCTTGGAAAGACCTACGAAGGGAAACGAAATGAGTATGAACTCAATCAACACAAAGGAAACCCAAATATTATTCACCCAAGAAAGGAACTCACCGTGGGAACGGGCCTCCCACCGGACATTCGAGAGTTCGTGCCATGCACGCTCGGAATATGGCTTTTGGGACATGAGGCCCTCGACCCACTCCTTGAGTCGAGGGAGTGCATTCAAGACCCGAGTAATAGCTGCACTACCACCGAGCACCGATGAGAAAGAAGGAGAGAAGAGTATAATGAAATTTTGGAAAAAACAAATTTACTTACGTTTTGTGTTCCACTTCTCGGGGAACGACATAAACTCTGATGGGATCAAATCCGAGGTCCTCACTCGGGCAAAACGGCTGAGACAACCTCGGTCCTCACTCCGGCGCACGAGTTTGATCAGTCCCCCCTGAAAGAACTAGCAACTGTATAGGCGCAGTAGGTGGTCAACAATGAACGAGTAACCGTCGATCTTGCTCACAAAAAATTGGAGAAGGATGACGATTCTCTAGAATGAAGGGTGGATCTGACCAAGGCACACCTTATACCTTTTGAAGAAATGGATGATTACCGGGTCCAACGTACCCATAGTAAAGGGATAAGTGTAAACACTTATGTATCCCTCGACGTGGGTAGTGATCTCTTCATCGGGCTCGGGAACCACCACGTCTTTGCCAACCCAGTTACTATCCTTTTTAACCGTGGAAAGAATTTCTTCAGTGATCGAACAGATGTACCTGGAGACCTTCTCACTCCGGCCCGGTATGGGTGAGGTTTTTCAACTTTAAAATCGGCAGTCATCAAGCACCCACCAGGAATGAACGTGCTAAGAGGAGGTTCTGCCGCTGGTTCCTCGCCGGCCAACCATGAAGTAGAAGCGTTTTCTTTTTGGGGGACCATTTTTGAAGTCTTCGCAAATTTCTTTTAAATGGAGGGTAAAAGGTGAAAGGTGGTTTGGAATGAAGACAAGTGAAAGTTCTTATAAAGATCTCAAGAAATCAGGATATAAGTGATAGAAAATTTGGAAATTTCAGAGGAAGAAAAGTGAGAAGGTTTGAATGTAAAGTTTGAATGAATGAAAAAGAAGGTATTTATAGCTTTCAAACGGCGGTTCAAATCCAGGGGTGGCCGACAAGAATTTAATACCATTAAGACGTGACTGATGCGACCTTTCGTTCATTTTGACGTTTCTAACGTAGAGTACCGAGATGAGAATCGACAGCTCATATCGTTTCTCATCATTTACTCTCCGAAAAATGAGGGGACTATCTGTATACAGTCAAAATCGGGATCGTCTACTACACGATAGATCGGGCTCGGAACATGAAGGGTTGGAGATCGACCCTGAGTCCAATCGTACCAGAACACAAGGTTAGAATGTCCGTCCTCGAGAATATTGGATCCATGATTCTGGAATCGACCCTGACCCCGAACGAGCTTGAGGAAACATTGTCAGTGTAACCAACAGAAGACTGAAATAACAAAGGTTGAAATACTCGTGACCGGTCGAGTATTACGGCGGGAATCTCGGCACGTATCAATAAGGAATCAGCAAATCGGGAGTTTTTACCTTTTATAGAATTGTACCCAAAATAGGACTCCCCTACTATAAAAAGGGGTCTGATTATTTGTAAAAGACATTGTTACATGCATTCAGAAGCAATATACTGCTTTTTTCTCTTTAAAGTTCTTGTACAAATGTGTCTTGACATTGGTCGAAATGCATTATGTTCAAGGATGGCTCACCTCTCAAGGTTGTGACTGTTCAATTCGTGTGGTTTGAATTTACTTTATCATACTTTATTTCAATTGCAATTTAATTTATCGCTTTTATCAATTTAATCCACGTATCCTTAAAACCATTTGCAAATTCAATTGTTATCCGATTTTGAGGGTAAACACACAACAAAAGAAATTGGTGTGTAATCATTATTTATCCAAAATATAATGACATGGCATGAGAATAGAGTATCACTCAAAATCGAGTACATTAAAATGAACCATCCCGACGAACTTATCCACAAGAATAGGAAGGCTAGTGATAGCTATAGTAGTACAATTAAAATGTCAGCTTTCTTAACAAGAAAGATATATCGACACAATTTCCATATATACGTACATAGTTACTGTTACGCGGCGCCTTCCTGAGATTCCTTGGAAGGGCGACGTAAGGCTAAGCAACTGATGTCAGTGCAGTTGCTGTCCGCCAACTGAGGTCCCCTCCGTACGCTAGACTAGATTGTCAGTGCCGTACGGGAAAACCAATGTCAAGAGAAATTGAGAGAACAGGAATGAGAATTGAGAATGAAAGAAAGCTTGATTGCATTAATGAAAGCTATTACAGAAAGGAAATGCGGTGTCGAGGGGGAGAGACACCAGTACAGAGAATTGTTTGCTTGCTAGAAAGTTTTGATTGTTTGGTCCCCCTTAATAATGCTTAAAAAAAATAATCCAAAGCTACAAGACTAGACTTGATTAAGCTAGAGAAACATAATGAAATTACATGGAATAAAACTACTCTATATTTACAATGAAAAAGACTTAGTTTGCTATAAGGCAGAAAACAGGGCCGTTGTCGGCAGCATAGTCTTTGGCATCAGGATCTGCGCGCGCGGCATTGTCTGCGCGCGCGGCGCTGTTGGCATCTGCCTGCGGTTGGGCGCTGGCGAGGGATATCGGTGGGGCGACAGAGGCACATGCGCGCTTGTCACTTGGCGCGACCAAGACCACGGGGCCGTCCGTGGCGCTAGGCATTGGAAGGCTTGCTAGGACGCCACGGGGCGCGCCCAAGGGGTCATGGGGCACGGCTGGAAAGCCGCCCATGACATTCTCCCCCACCTGAGTTGGCGACGTCCTCGGCGCCTTACTTGCAAGATAATCTTCAATTAGGCTCTTGTAGGCTTTGAGGTTTGTTCCCCTCTCCCAAGTGTTCTCCTCTGTATCACAGCCCTGCCATTTCACCAAGAACTCCTGGTGATCTTTCCTTGAGGCATGAATCACTCTATCATCAAGGATAGCTTCAACACGCCTTTTCCCGGTTGAATTGGGCCCTCGAATACTGGGTATTGTGAGCTGGCTCCTTGAAGGATCCTCTGTATCTTCCCGAAAAGGTTTCAGGAGGCTGACATGAAAAACAGGATGAATTTTCCACCAAGCTGGGGTATCCACCCGGTATGCAACTTTCCCAATACGCCTTTCAATGGACAAGGGTCCAATATATTTTTGCAATAGGCGAGGGTCATGGACCCCTGCAAATAAGTAACGTTTTGGAATTTTGACCATCACTTTGTCTCCTACTTGGTATTCAACAAAGCGACGATTCTGATCAGCATGCCTCTTCATCCGCTTTTGAGCCTTGACAAGATAGCTCCGCACTATCTCCAAATTTTGCTTCCACTCTTTAGAGAAGCTAGCAGCTCGAGGAGATTTAGACATATTTGGTGCATTGACGGTGTGTGGGAGTAGCGGTTGCTGTCCGGTAACAATTTCAAAAGCGCTTTTGTTTGTACTAGAGCTCTTTTGTGAATTGAAACACAGTTGAGCAGCATCCAGAAGCTTCACCCAATTCTTCTGCGATCCGGTTACAAAATGACGCAAATATTCCTCCAACATACCATTGAACCGCTCCGTCTGGCCATCAGATTGCGGATGAAAACTTGAGCTGTGATTCAGCTTCGACCCAAGACACTTAAAGAGTTGGGTCCAAAAGTTGCTAGTGAAGCGTGAGTCACGATCACTAACAATATCTTTGGGTAGGCCCCAATATTTGACGACATGAGAGAAGAAGAGTCGAGCTGTATCTTCTGCTGATATATATTGTGGGGCAGCAATAAAGGTAGCATATTTGGAAAACCGATCTACCACAACCAAGATAGTTGTTAGATCTCCGACCTTGGGCAATCCGGTGATGAAATCCAGGGAAACACTTTCCCAAGGTCTCTTTGGGACAGCTAGTGGTTCCAAGAGTCCCGCCTGTGTTAAGCGGTCTGACTTGTCCTTCTGGCATACTAGACAAGTCTTCACATACTGAGCAACGTCATCGGCCATTTGAGGCCAATAATATGCACGGCGAAGTAACGCCATGGTGCGTTCTTCACCGGGATGGCCGGCCCACAGAGTATCATGACATTCCGCTAGAAGAGTCCTTCGTAGATCTCCTCCTTTAGGAACATAAAGTCGGTTCCCTTTCACTTTCAGAAAACCATCTTCCATGTAGAACTGGCGAGTCTTGCCTTGTCCTACCAAATCAACCAAATACTGTGAAGCAGGATCTTTGATGAGTAGATCTTGTATCTGGTCCTTGATGGAGGTGGCTACCTCGCTCCCCCTTAGGGTGGCGAGTAAGCACACTGATGCTAGATCAGCTCTCCGACTGAGCGCATCAGCAACATGATTGGTCTTCCCACTTCGGTATTCCAGGTTGAAGTGGAATTCAGCTAGGAGTTCCTGCCACCTGGCCTGTCGACCATTCAACTTCGGCTGGGTCATGAAATGGCTAACAGCTGTGTTGTCTGTCTTGACCACGAACGGGGTTCCCAGCAGATAGTGCCTCCAGAGGCGCAAGCAGTGGACGACAGCCAATAATTCTTTCTCATGGGCGGCATAGCGCCGCTCTGCATCTTTTAGCTTCCGGCTCTCGTACGCCACAGGATGCCCTTCTTGTAGCAAGACGCCACCGAGGGCATAGTCAGATGCATCTGTTTGTACTTCGAATGGCTTGGCCAGATCAGGAAGGGCCAAGACGGGGCTACTAGACATAGCCGCTTTCAATGCGTTAAAGGCCTCCGCTCGCTTGGGTCCCCATTCCCAAGGCGTGATCTTCTTGAGGAGTTCTGTCAATGGTACTGCAATGAGGGAGTAGTTTTTCACGAATCGCCGATAGAAATTGCATAGACCAAGGAACGCCCTCAAGGCGTGGATATCCTTAGGTGGCGGCCAATCTGTGATTGCCTGAATCTTCTGCTGGTCCATCTTGATCCGCCCTTCCCCAATGACATGTCCGAGGAAGTCAATTTGCTTTTGAGCAAAGGAGCACTTAGATAGCTTCGCATATAGTTCATGCTCCCGCAATCGAGCTAGGACCTTCCGCAAGTGCATCAGGTGTTCCTCCAATGTTTGGCTATATACCACAATGTCATCCAAGTAGACCACCACGAATTCATCAATGTACTCCCGGAAGACTTGGTTCATCAAAGTGCAAAATGTAGCTGGGGCGTTAGTCAAGCCGAATGGCATAACTAGGAAATCGTACGACCCATATCTTGTCACACAGGTCGTCTTGTGCTCATCACCCTCTGCAATCCGAACTTGCCAATAACCTGTCTTCAGGTCTATTTTGGTGAACACTGTCGCACCACCCAGTCTATCGAACAAGTCTGCCATTAACGGAATAGGGTACTTGTTCTTCACAGTAATTTTGTTTAGAGCCCGATAGTCCACACAGAGTCGTAGACTACCATCATGTTTCTTTTGGAATAGCACAGGGGACCCGTATGGGGATTTGGAGGGCACGATAATCCCTGTGTCTAGCATTTCCGTCAATTGTCTCCGAAGTTCGGTGAGTTCGGGTTGTGACATTCTGTAAGGCGCCCGGGCAGGTGGCTTCGCGCCCGGCACCAGCTCAATTTCATGATCCACAGTGCGCCTAGGCGGTAGTCGCTTTGGCATGTCTTGTGGCATGACATCTTCAAACTCTAGTAGTAGCTCCTTCACGGGTTCAGGAATGGGACCCGAGGAGCATTCTACATCTTCGATGCAGAGGGTTGCCAGGAACGTAGGTTCGTTTCTTTTGACCCCCTTCTTCAACTGCAAGGCCGAGATGTTTTCAACGGCCATCTTCATGGGCATGCACGGGATAACGCAGGGCTTGGCCCCGTTTGCTCCCATCATCAGTAACATGTCAGCATACGGTACAGGCATGGTGTTGGTTTGCCTCAGGAATTCCAATCCAACTATCAACTCGAAGTCATCTATGATCACCACGCGCAAGTTGAATTTTCCTTCGTAAGGGCCAAGCTTCATCGGTACTTCTTTGGCTATTCCACCCACTGGCTGGGGAGGTGAGTTGATAGCCTTGACACGGCCTCTACCTTTCCCTACGACTAGACCAAGGCGCTCCACCTGAGTCGAGGCTAAGTAGTTGTGGGTAGCACCCGTATCTACCATGGCCCGAATGGGCTTGCCATTCACCTTCATCTCAACGAACATTAAGGTCCTCTCGTGCTTAAGAGGAGTCTCATCATCCGCCTTCTTTTTCCCTTTCTTGGTGACGGGACATGGGTCCTTCTTTTTACGGATACCAGCACTAGTCTATGCTAATGCCTCAGAAATGGAGCCAACAATTGCATTGAAGGCACCTACGGGTTCAGTCTGATCCGCATCGTCTGAATCGTCATCCGTCCCATCATCAAAAGTCTGATGGGCATTCATCTGTGCATGTGGGCACTCATTGTTCCAATGTGGTCCGCCACAATGACGGCACCCTGAAGGAGGCTTCCTCCCCCGATCATTGTTGTTAGATGCAGCACTGTTGCTGCCTGTGGAGGGAGCCTTAGGTTTGGTTGAGTTCCGATCTCCCCCACTTCTGCTAGGGCCACCATTGCTAGACTGGCCCCCTTTGAATCCCGCTCGGGTAGGCGGTTGAGGCCTATCCTTCCGAGCTTCCATTTGATAGTCCCCAAGGCATTCAGCTGCTTGGATCGCCTTGGGCAGGGTATCTACCCGTTGCCTTTGTAGCTCCATACGGGCATAAGGTTTCAGCCCTTCTAGGAAAGTGAAGAGCTTGTCTTTGTCCCCCATGTCGCGTATGCTTAGCATGAGCGCGGAGAATTCCCGCACGTAGTCCCGCACAGATTTGGTCTGACGGAGCTCCCGTAGCTTTCTCCTTGAATTGTATTCAACATTTTCGGGGAAGAATTGTAGGCGGATGGCTGCCTTCAGTTCTGCCCATGTTTCGAGAGCATCTTCACCGGCCTTGATGGCTTCGTATTTCACCCGCCACCAGAGTTTAGCATCACCCTGAAGATACATGGCAGCAGTTGCTACCTTCTTGGCTTCTTCTAGGCCCCCCACAGCATCAAAATATTGTTCGACATCAAAAATGAAGTTCTCCACTTCCTTGGCATTCCTAGCTCCACTGTATGGCTTTGGCTCAGGAATTTTCAGTTTTTGTGTCGCGGAGGTGGGGTTTGCAGCGCCCCCGACCTGGTTTCCACCGCCTCGCAGTAGGCCCTGTAAGGCAGCATTGACAACATTGAGCTTGTCTGTCAAGTCGTCAATAGTTTGTTGCATGGCAGTCACCCTATCTGCCTCTTGTGCCCTGTAAGCTAAATCCTCGGCACGCTCCTGTTGGAGTCCCTCGAATTTGCCAAAAATTTCGGCTGCCTCTGTGGCTGCCGTTTGCCGATCTCCCTCGGAGTCACGACTGATGTTTTCTATGTCAACTTCGGCCTGGAGCACCCTGCGGTCCAGGTCATCCAACCTTTGCCCTAGGCTGGTTCTTAGTTCAGGCACCGTATCCATGATGGGCAGTAATCCGTCAACCGTCTGTTCAAGGGCCGCAATGCGGTCCCCATGATTCACCATGGTCAGAAATGGTGGTAATGGCAATGCGTTCCCTCGTCCGATGTCGAGCCTAGGCTCTGATACCAACTGTTACGCGGCGCCTTCCTGAGATTCCTTGGAAGGGCGACGTAAGGCTAAGCAACTGATGTCAGTGCAGTTGCTGTCCGCCAACTGAGGTCCCCTCCGTACGCTAGACTAGATTGTCAGTGCCGTACGGGAAAACCAATGTCAAGAGAAATTGAGAGAACAGGAATGAGAATTGAGAATGAAAGAAAGCTTGATTGCATTAATGAAAGCTATTACAGAAAGGAAATGCGGTGTCGAGGGGGAGAGACACCAGTACAGAGAATTGTTTGCTTGCTAGAAAGTTTTGATTGTTTGGTCCCCCTTAATAATGCTTAAAAAAATAATCCAAAGCTACAAGACTAGACTTGATTAAGCTAGAGAAACATAATGAAATTACATGGAATAAAACTACTCTATATTTACAATGAAAAAGACTTAGTTTGCTATAAGGCAGAAAACAGGGCCGTTGTCGGCAGCATAGTCTTTGGCATCAGGATCTGCGCGCGCGGCATTGTCTGCGCGCGCGGCGCTGTTGGCATCTGCCTGCGGTTGGGCGCTGGCGAGGGATATCGGTGGGGCGACAGAGGCACATGCGCGCTTGTCACTTGGCGCGACCAAGACCACGGGGCCGTCCGTGGCGCTAGGCATTGGAAGGCTTGCTAGGACGCCACGGGGCGCGCCCAAGGGGTCATGGGGCACGGCTGGAAAGCCGCCCATGACATTACATATGCTCACTAGAAGCATCTAAAAAGCTGTAACATCAGACCCTTCTCCTCAGCTTTATCACTCTTTTGCACAACTTCAATATAGCATGCAAAATGGAGCATGTTCAAGAGAATTATATGCTAGAATCACATATTGAAGTACTAAATACATATAATAATATGTATGGGTCGTCAAACACATGTAGAGCATTTCCTGTAATTTACAAGGGCCAAGATGCGGGTTTGGACAATCACATTCAATGCTGATAGGTAACTTTCCCAAAATAATATGATTCATCTTGCATCATTTTGTTTGTTAATTAAAAGAGGAATAAATTAAAAGAATTTCGATTTGTATCCTTGAGATAAAACAACAATAGCGAGTCACTCAGATACTATATAAGCATTTCAACTTGATAGTCATCGATACAAAAGATGCTGATGAGAGGATATAGTACCAACTACCACGCTCATATTTTAAATCACAAGTACCTGTAAACTTTTTAATTCATTGCTAACGTCTTCATACACCTGTATAATTAGAATACTAAGTTATACTCATGTTTTATATTCTCTTTGCATTTCAAAAAAGATTATACAATGAAGCAAATTTTCCTGCTTCTAAATCGTATGTGAAAATATCTTCGTTTTTTTTGTTTTTTAAAAGACCTTTGGTTAAAATATAGGTGCCGCGTAGCTTTATCTAAAATTTATGGCGCTGCCTCAAGGAAAGTTAAGGAACTGGAAGAGAATTATTTATTTCCTTTTCCAAATTCACTTGTCAATCGACCCAAGAAAGAAGGAAATATACATATTATCGAGTTTAATAAGTTAACTACTGTAAAAGCATAATGCTTTTGGTTTGAAACCACAAAGGAAAGTGGAAAAAGGGAGAAAAATAGAGCGTGGGGAATTTTTTTAATTTGTTTCCTTTTCCTTCTAACATAAATGAAGGTGAGAAGAACATGAAAATTCAAACATCTTTTTTCATATTCTTTTAACTTAACCGGTGGAAAATTGAGCAAATAGCTCAACGACATAAGGTTTGTCTTGAATCGCATAGAGATGCAATAATTCACTTTTCTTAATCCCAATTCCCATACCTCTCCTACTGTATACGGCCAAAATTGGGGAGTTCGACTTTGGGGCTACTGTGACACTCCACACCCAACCTCAAGAAGCTCGAAGTAGAATTTGAAGTGTAAACCCCGAGGTGCATCCCATGCCGCGTAGCACCCGAATATACATTGTTGGCGCCAAGTAGCAACCATAATCTACATTCTCGGCTGCACCCAAATAAGTGAATAAAGGACCATGCCGCGTCCTCAGAGCAAGCAATTAAAACGTATCGAAGCTCAAACGCTATCATTGCTAAGGTACAACCCTCTCCCTTTTCATTTATGTTTTATACTAACTTATTACAGGTGTTAGATTGAGGGGAATTGAAGCACCCTCCAGCTCGAAGACCTCGGTTTTTAAAGCATGCGTTGCGCTTTTTTCCCCTAGATCGGGTTTTATCCCAAACGGGTTTTACGGCAAGGTTTTTAACAAGGCAACATCCATATGCTACCTAAGGAGAACTCATCAAGTATTCAAGGCTTCTCTTCGAACAACCTCAAATAGGGGGGGGGGGGCATCACCCCGGGAGGTCACCTCTTCAAAGAAATCGAACTATGCCTAGGAGGACCTCGATAGGAGAATGTTGTATTGGGCCAAACGTTCAAATGAACCGTGTCCATGTAGAATAATCGAGTTTCCAAAGGCAAAGAAACATGTACGCATATATCAAGTAATTGAGGAAGCCTTTTTTGCTTATCAAAACACTTTGTGCCTCAAAGAAGTTCACTACTTTCTCATAAGACGGCTCAAGGGCCAAAAACTCTCGAACACTCGGGGACTGTCATCGACAGCCATCTTATCGAGCCATCGAAAACTCGAATTCCTAAGACCTCAACGAGGCATGCCCAAACTTATAAGACTTTAAAAAGGCATGACCCCGATATTAAGGCCAAGGCTATATATCTGAACTTGTAAGACCCCTAAAAGGGCATACCCTCGATATAGACGCCGAGGTCATCTCACCCGGGGATTAAAGGCTATGTCCAAACATAAAGACTACGGTCGAACTAAAAGTCTACGGCCAAATTAACGCGGCTCGAAGATGTCCGACTACCGCCATAAAACTAAAGGCCTTCAAATACTTCGAGAATACTTCGAAAAGAACTGGTTAATCAAGCTACCCTCGGCATAAGCAAAGGAGCTTCGATAATATCATCTCAGAACAATAGAAAGGCTTCGAAAATAATCAGCCTTCGATGAAAAGGTTTCGAAAATTCAGCCTTCGAGCGAACCTCCCGAGGTACTCAGCTGTCGTCATATATCGACTCATAATCGAGGTTCTTGTTTGAGTCGTCGAAGAGTCGGACGAACATAAAACATGCCAAGGCATAATCAAAACTTCAGAAAGTCTTTAGCCAAAATAAGGGAAAACTATAGCCATATTAGAGGTCGCATCGACCCAATCTAAAAAGAGCCTAAGGGCTAGCCTAAGAGCCTAAGGGCTGATCTAAAGAGCCTTAGGGCCAATATGTTGAAAACCTAAGGGTTAATGAGCCCGAGTCAAAACTTGATTCGAGGACTGAGCCCTAAACGGTCAACTACTATCAATTACCCATCAAGTACAACCTAAGGGTTCTTATCTTAAAGTCCAACATATCAGACTAATTATCAGCAAGCATCAAAACTCAAAACATAAACAAATACATAAGCATGTGGAAATTTATATAAAGGGAAAACCGAAGGGTTCCTTTTTTATTATAAATAATGGTACAAAGATACATTTACAACACTCCCACAGGGAGACCTATACAAACAACAGGAAAGAAAAACCTAGCCTACCCTCGGAAACTTAGCCTTTCCCCCCTCGGGGACTATGTCTCCATCGGCTCCCTCGGGACCAGCTCCCTCACTAGCCTCCTTCTTGTTGTCTTCAGCATCGGAAACGAGGAACTTGACGTCGAACTCATCCGTCTTGGCCTGCTCTATCTCCTCCGAGAGATCGAAGCCCTTACCATGAATCCCCTCGAGAGTTTCCCTCGGGATCTGCATCGGGCATATTTACTGCTTCTCCTCTCTCGATCGGAATCCCCCTTCAACTTCATACGAGCTTCAGCAGCATCCTTCAAATAGATGGCCACCTTCTTATCAGCCTTCACTCGGACCTCTTCGGCTTCAGCTCGAGCGTCCACGACTTTGAACTTCATCTTCAAAAGATATTTTTCAAGCTTAGCAATTCTACTCGTCTGGACCAAGTGGTTTTCTCGAGCATTACGAAGTTGTATCTCGAGGGGGAGGCCTTAGCTAAAGCATTCCTTTTGGCCGTAGCATGAGCACCTATTTGTGCCTTCAATTTGTTGCATTCAGAATTAACCTGGTTGGCTTCACCTTGAAGGCATTACAACATCTCTGTCTTTCTCTGCAACTGAGATACTGAAACGTTAGTTTCCGAAGATGGGAGGAAAAGCTTGTATTCCCTTAAAATATAGGTTACATGTTTCTTGAGGTTGTCCTCGTAATCATGACTTTGATTCAACTCTGATCGAAGATGTATCAGCTCTCTTATCTTCTTATCATAAAGAAGCCTGAGAGATTTCTCCCCATTCAAGGCTCTATGCAACTTAGCCTCACAGTGAAGTAGATCAGACTTGAGCTTGTCGAAGGCCTATGAAAAAGAAGGTTCAGTTAAAAGGGAGAAAGTATGAAGTTAGAAAAAACTTCAAAACTCACCATAGAGCAGAGTCGCTGAGCTTCCTCGAAGGTCGATTTTGCATCTACCGGCTCGGTCTCATCGGCCCTGGTAGAGCAACCCAAGGCACTCTGATTGGGCGGAAATACATCAAAGTCTTTCCCTTGGAGTACTTCCCGACGTTCGAGAACCAGCTGTCAAACCAAGTAATAAAGGACCTTCGCCTTTCCTCTCTTGTGGAATCCCTCCCTCGAGACTAGGGGCCTCGAGCCCAGCATGCTCAACAGTCTCGTAAGGCCTCCTAGTTCGAGCCATAAATGTAGAGTCATCCTCTCCGGGTGCATTGATATACATAGAACAGTCGATAAAAATAAGATCTTCATTAGCGGCAACGTCTTCCTCGTGCCCCCAGGTGGATCCTGCTTTGTTATAGGAATCCTCATCTTTCGATGACCTTTTCCTTTTATTATCCTTCTCTATCTCAGACATCGAAGGTGCTTCCTCCTCCTCGAAAGGGGACGGTCTTACCTTAGAGAACTCACCAATGCCTGCAACAAAGAAATTAGTGTACGTAAAGGAAAGTACTCCTCGAGAGAAGGACTACATAGCACATACCATGGTGCTTAGCCTCCCATTTGCCATTCGACAAATCTCGCCATTTGCGCTCGTCATAAGTTGAAGAGGCCACCAGTTTGCGGGCCCAGACCACAAGATTTGGGACCTCATTTGGCATCCACGGAATCGCTGCGGAAAAGGAAAGAAAACGTCCTTACGGAGTTTGGCTCCACCGAGAACAAAAATAATAGAGTATATCACTTACGCTTGAAATTCCATTTCTCGGGAAATGGTAAGAACTCCGTAGGAATAATATCAATAGTCCTCACTCGAACAAACTGACTCATCCACCCTTGATCCCTATCTTCGTCATCACTGGCAATAAAGGGCTTGGTGGATTGGCGTCGCAGTGTAATTAGACCTCGATGATGCAAAGGCTGATACAATCTGATGAGGTCGCTAAGAGTGAACTCGAGCTCGGCCTTTTCAGCGAAAAATCTCGTCATCAATATGATCCGCCAGAAATACGGATGGATCTGAGCCAAAGTAACTCGATATCTTCGACGGAATTCGAGCACAAGTCGGTCGAGAGGACCCAACATAAAAGGGTACGTGTACACGTTCAAAAACCCCTCTACGTGGGACATAATATCCTCTTCCCATGAGGGTATCTTCAGCCTCACCTTTTCTCCCCATCTGCAGTCTCTCCTCACAACCTTGAGGTGTCTCTCTTCTATTGATCGAATGAACCTCGATGCATGCTCTCGATGGCCCGGAACATTGAAAGGTTTCTCTATCATTAAATCTCTCATCGAGACAAAATAGTTCGAAGTTAGCTTGCCAAACGCCGGAGTTGTACCACCGGCTGGGCGGGAAGCAGAGGTGGGACTTCCCCCTTTCTGGTGAGCGGACTTGGGTGTGGTAGCCATGATTCCTTTAAAACAAGAAAGGAAAGATGAAAACTAAGGCGAAAGCTTTGATCTAATGCGACACTAGAACTAGCACAAAAAAAGGAACTCTATAAAGAAAGGCAGTTGCACAAAGCCGCAAAGCCCTCAATGAAAGGAAAACAAGTATATATAAGAAGAGCAGCGACTATTCATTAACTTTGATAGCCAATCAGCTCTGACAAAGCAATTATGACTTTTTGGGAAAATGTACCAACGGGGCCATTTCGGTCACTTCACGCTGGTGTCACAAGAATGACGTCACCACACAGCGTTCGAAGGATCGAGGGTTCAAATTAATCCCTTACCAACCTGACCTGGGGAAGGTATGCGATGAAACTAGAATAACACGATCTTAAAGGTCTCTATTACTCCAAGACCGAGCTCGAAGGAGTTAAATTCAAGTTCGAAGCCTGACTTTGGCACGAACAATAAAAAGCAAAACTTTGAAAACATTAAACAAAAAAATCCTTTGCATTCCAAAAATATATTTACAAAGGTGCATTTACAAAATTCCCACGCGGAGTCCACATACAAAAGAAGAAGAAGTGAAAGGAGCAAAGGTGGCCTAGTCTTCATCTTTGCTACTCCCCGAGCTACTCACAGAGCACTCGTCCGAAGTAGTCGGGGCTGCTGACTCCTCTTCCAAGGCCTTCCTTCTTTGATCTCGGCAGAGAGATCGAAACCCGTGGCATGCACTTCCTCAAAGGCCAGCCTCCGAGCTTTTAATCGAGCATGTGTAAGGGCGTGAGCCAGTTTGAGCTCGGCCTCTTCAGATATCTCTTTGGCTCGAGTATTCACTGCAGCAGCATCTTGCCGATACGAGAATATGAGTGCATCGACCGCAGGATAACGCGGCAGCCGACTCAGCATGAAGTGCCTTGAATTTGTGAGCCTCCTCTTTAGCACCTTGAAGAAGACTTTGGGTCGAGGCCAGATCCCCTCGGAGAGTATCCCTCTCCGAGGACATGTTATCCTTGTACCGCTTCAGCTCAAGGATCTCGACATCTTTGGTTGCAATCTCTTCCCGAAGCTGCCCTGCTAGGGCATCCTTTTGCTTAATCTGCAAATGCCGAGTCAAGGTAATAAATACCAAGTTATGAAAACAAAAGGCAAGCTCATGAATACCGAACTACCTGCTCGATGAAGTTGGCTCTCTCTTGGAGCACTTTCTCCGAGCTTGCTCGAAGGCTGTTCAGTTCCTCCTCCCTCCGGGCGTATAGAGTTTTTAGCTCTTTTCACTCCAAAGCAAGCTTCTCAAACTCCTCCTCACAATGAGTCAGTTCATCTCTTAACTTGGAGAAGGCCTGGTCGTACAGCATCGTGACCTATAGCACGAAGGAAATAAGTTAGAAAAACAAAGGTAAAAACTCAAAGCACAAAGGTTATGTCAAAAATCACCTGTTTTTGGAGTTTCGCAGCCTCCTCGAGGAATGACTGGGGCATGGAGATCAGCATCCTCTTCAACACCGGCAAAAAAATCTCCAAATGCGTTATCCTCTCCTTGGGATACCCCCAAATCGGGAGTCTCCCTATTCTAAGTATCTCGTATTTGCCCCGGGGAAAACGACGGGGCCTGGTTGAAGATCGTCTATAACATCAACCTCTATCGGGGCTTCCTCTCGCCCTCGAAGGGCCTCAGAGCTGGATCCTCCGAATGCACCAACCAAGTGCTCATTGGCACAAGTTGTATCCCGTTCAGTGGTCAGCTTTGGGACTGCATCCAAACCCTCCTCCAAGATCTCCTCAATACGAAATGGGACTGCATCGGCCACATCTGACTCGGCAGTCTTCTGCCCGGTAACCTTCAAAGCATCAGCACTTCGTCTTGCCCTATGTACCAGTGGGCAACCATTAGCATCTTCGTCTTCAGCACGAAGACTCTCAGAAACTGCCGGAGTGAGGACCATTGCATCGGCCTTAGGCTTTCGAGCCTTAGCTCTCTTTGGTTTCGGGGACTCCGTCGGCGTCTCCTTCTTTCTCTTTCTATCTTTGGGGGGTCTTTGGGTCTCCTCTTCACTAGAAGGAGGCGGTCTCATTGAAATAGCTTCTCCGAGGCCTGCACAAGCGTAAAATGCCAAACAAAC
Source organism: Nicotiana sylvestris (assembly GCF_000393655.2). Lineage (NCBI taxonomy): Eukaryota > Viridiplantae > Streptophyta > Magnoliopsida > Solanales > Solanaceae > Nicotiana > Nicotiana sylvestris. The sequence continues at coordinate 148,046,472 of NC_091064.1, read as the reverse complement.
TGCCAAGAAATCTATTTATAAGGAATTTAGAAGTGACAATGGTGAGGGCGTACCATGATTTTTGGCTTCCCATCGAGTTTTGGCCAAATCACGCCAAACACGCTTGTCATACGAGGAGGTAGAGTCTAAAAGTTTAACCCAGCCCAGAAGATCCTCGACCGCGCCGGGGAACTACATGGTGGCTACGTAACTGGAAGAGAATCAATTCAAATAAGAAAGGAATTAGTTCGAAAGAGGAAAATGGGACATTCAAATGATAAAACATGCTCGGTGTAACGACACTTACATCTCATATTCCATTCCTCAGGGAATGGCATCTTCCCGGTAGGGATGAGGTCCGAAGTCCTGACTCGAACGAAGCGGCTCATCCACCCCCGGTCTTTATCTTCATCGATGCTGGCAAAAAATGCTTTGGTAGATCAACACTATAGTTTGACTAGGCCCTCCTGATAGAGACGTGGGCTATACAATCTAATCAGATGATCGAGGGCAAAATTCATCCCATTGACCATGTTCGAGAAATATCTAATCAAATAGATGATTCTCCAAAAAGAGGGATAAATTTGACCAAACGTCACTCGATATTGTCGACAAAAATCGAGGATCACCGGGTTTATCGGTAGAGAAGAAGAATCTACAGGACCTAAGGTAAAGGGATACGTATATACGCCGAGGAAACCAGCTCTATGTGTATTTATATCCTCTTTCGATGAAGGGATATCTACTTGTACCGCCTATACCCAGCGGCAACCCATTTTCACTTTCTCTATGTCGGTTATTAGATTAATGTACTAAGATATGGGCTCGCATCGGCCCGGTACCAAAGAAGGTTTATCAATTTTGAAATCGGAGGACGTCTGGAAGGGCCCAGGAATACACTCCTCAATACGAGGAGGCACTATCTTTTTGCTTTTAGTCGAGCATGACGAAGAAGGGGATTCCTCTTTTTGAGGTACTATCTTAGATGTTTTGGTCATGGTTACAACAAAATTTCAAAGTAAGCTGACGAAGAAGTGAACACAGAAGAATGATGAAGACAGGAAACTATTAACAAAGATTCGAAGATTTGAAGATGTTGTAAAGATTTAAAAGACATGGAATTGAAGTATTTATAAGAGTCATCTAAGTGTATTGGAGGAGTTGAACGGGCGACCAATAGCGGTTTGTGGGCTTTTCGAGAATCGTGTTTGACAAGACCTCTGTACAATTTTTCCGTCACCCAATTTAATGATCTCCCGTGGCTGACGTTAGAATGGGGGTATCGAAGAGGCAAGAACTCAATATCGTTTCTTATCATTTTATTCTAAGAAATGCGGGGACTATTTGTATACGGCCAAAATCGGGGAGTTCGACTTTGGGGCTGCTGTGGCACTCCACGCCTAACCTCGAGAAGCTCAAAGTAGAATTTAAAGTGTAACCCCGAGGTGCGTTCCTTGACGGAGCATATCGAAGGTTCACTATGGTCAATCTCGGAGCAGTACAAATCCATGATTGTCATGAAAAGGCAGAAAAGCTCCCAAGGACACGTGGTTAGAGCTGACCAGGTCTGCAAGAATAGTACAAATCCGTACTAGGCCATTATACAGTTGTACCAATAACATTTCTGTAATGACCCTGCCGGTTGTTTTAAGAATTAACACCCTGATCCCCTATTAACTGCTTATCCCATATTTGTTTCTGCTATTTTGATTCGCTGGGATGTTTGGTTTTGAGTTTCGGAGTGTTTTGGGACACTTAGTCCCTAAATGAGAGCTTAAGCTTTAAAATTTGGACCGTGGTTGGAGCAGTGTAAAGACGGCCTCGGAATGGAATTCCATCGGTTTTGTTATCTCCTTTGGGTGATTTCAGGCTTAGGAGCGTGTTTGGATTGTGTTTTGGAGGTCCGTAGCTTATTTAGACTTGAAATGCCGAAAGTTGAATTTTGAAGTTTCCGGTTCGATAGTGAGATTTTGATATCGGGGTCGAAATGGAATTCTAAAAGTTGGAGTAGCTCCGTATTGTTGAATATGACGTGCTTGCAAAATTTTAGGTCATTCGAGCGAGGTTTGATAGACTTTTTGATCGAAAGCGTAATTTGAGAGTTTTTGGAGTTCTTAGGCTTGAATCCGATGTTAAATTGGTGTTTTGATGTTGTTTTGAGCATTCTGAGGATAGGAACAAGTTTGAATGATATTTTAGAATTGGTTGGCATGTTTGGTTGAGGTCCCGGAGGCCTCGGGTGCATTTAGGATGCTCAACGGGTCATTTTTGGAACATAGAGAATTGCAGAGAAAAATTGTAGCAGTCAGTACTGGTTTCCTTCTTCGCGTTCGCGAGTAGGGTCTCGCATTCGCGAAGAGGAGCTGGGGCTGGTGAAGGTTTAATGCTTCGCGTTCGCAAAAGTATTCCCGCGTTCGCGAGGCTGTGGGGGTCTTATACCTATGCGTTCGCGAGGCTGTAGGAGGAGGGAAGATGGTCATCGCGTTTGCGGCTTGGACATCGCGTTCGCGAAAGAGGAAGACTGGCCAGTGGATTTTTGTGCATCGCATTCGCCACTGGTGTCTCACGTTCGCGAAGAAGAACGCGTCTGGGCAGAATTTAAATTTCAAAATCGAGGGTTTTGAGTTCATATCACAAAATTGAATTAGGAGCTCGGTAGGAGACGAATTTTGGAGAGATTTCGGAGGGAGCTTGCGGATAATAATTTTTAACTCCTTTTTGCTTATAACCCATTAATCTAAACATGAATTCATCATCTAATTTCGGATTTGGGGTGAGAAATTGGGAAAAATTTTGGAAAAGTTCAAAAACCTAATTTTCGAGTTTTGATTGGGGATTTGACATTGGGTTTGGATAATTTTGGTATGGTTGGACTCGTGAGTGAATGAGGGTTCATAATCCGTAACTTTTACCCAATTCCGAGATGTGGGCCCGGGTGTGTTTTGGTCATTTTACCTAATTTCGTTTATTAGCTTAGAATTTATTTGTGGAATCAGTTACTTGAAGTTATATTTACATTGTGCAATTGAATTGAATAGATTTGGGCCATTTGGAGTCGAGTACTCGTGGCAAGAATGTGGTCTCGGGTTGACTTTGAGTCGGTTCGAGGTAAGTGGCTTGCCTAACCATGTGGGGAGAAACTCCCCTTAGGATTTGGTATTATTGATATTTGAAATGCCTTGTATATGAGGTGACGAGTGCGTACTTGTGCTAATTGTTGAAAAATCCGGTTTTCATTAAGTAATTATAATTGTGTTTCCTTTTCATGTTTATATTACTTGCAATTTAAGCCTGTTGTTAGCTTATGGAAGCATGTCCAATTGAGTTAATTGCTTTACTTGCTCAAACTGCCTTATTTGGATTATGTGCAACATGCTAGGATAGAAATACCTGTTTTACCTTGGTATGAAATTTGAATTGAATTGTGTATTCTTCGTGTTGTTGTTGTGTGTTTACTTTGGGACTATGGGATGGTATCCCGGGAGATCCCCCTGCATGTTTACTTTGGGACTACGGATCGGTATTCCGGGAGATCCCCCTGCACTTTTATATTGAAACTACGGGACTGCACCCGGTAGATTCCCCCTGTACTGAGTAATTACATTTGGGACTACAGATCGGTATTCCAGGAGATCCTCGTGCATTATGAGTTGGACTACGGGACGATATCCCGGGAGATTCATCGGATATTTATATTTGGGACTATAAGACGGTATCCTGGGAGATTCCCGGCTGTTATCTCTGTGTTGAGCTGTATACCTTCTGTGATTATTTTGTCTTTGTGGTAGCTGTTGATGCTCTTTCTCTCCTGTGTTACATCTTACTATTGCACTTAAGTATGCCATCTTATTCTATACTGCTATACCTTGTATTTCATTTAACCTCAGTAGGGCCTTGACCTTCCTCGTCACTACCCGACTGAGGTTAGGCTTGGCACTTACTAAGTACCGTTGTGGTGTACTCATGCCCCTTTTTGCGCATGTTTTTCATGTGCAGATCCAGGTACTTCCACTCAGTCTTATCATCCTTGAGGCGAGTCGCTTTTGTAGAGACTTAAAGGTATATCTGTCGCGTTCGCAGACCGAGAAGTCCCTTTCTATTTTCTGTACGAGTATAGCCCTGTTGTATTTTTCTTTTGATAGACATTCTTGGAGTTAGAGCTTTTTATGTATCTCTTAGCTTGTGATTCATGGGGTTCCGAATTTTGGGAGTGTTAGGTTGAGATTCTTGTACTGTTATATGTCAGGCGACATCTTAAACACTGTTTTATTTTGTTATCTCGGTTTTTAATTATTTTCTTTCCGCAAATTGTTCTTTTTCCGCATTTGTTAGGATTACCTAGTTGTAGATACTAGGTGTCGTCACAATAGTTCACGCAGGGCGAACTGGGGTCGTGACAATTTCCTCGTCATTATTAGACATGTACTATGTTGGAATTCTCCCCTCCTATATAAAGGGGACCCTTGTTATTTTGTAACACACATGAATATTGAATACAATAGAACATTTTTCTACTTTTCTCACGCTCAACATTGTCTTTCAGCTTTATTATTTTTCGCTCATTATTCTTCATTTACTGCTATTATCGGACCCGAGGTCCTTGATTCCATTGAGTTCGAGACCCCAGTCCTTCATCAATATTGGTTTGGCTATCTTATTCTCTTTACTTACACTTAGCATTTATTGCCTAACAACTAGTATTAAAATAAATCACATATTTTTAGAACCACAAAATAAAATATAATTGTTAATATCATTTTCAAAGTAAACACCTGCCCAAAGAAATAAAATGAAACTCCTTAGGGAATGAGCTCAACCAAAAATAACCTTTTCACTAGTAAATTTTTAGTTCCTCTTTCCTTTTGCAAACTAAATATAGGGGGAAAAAACCTCTTAAACTTTCCGGCCCTCCTTCCTTTTTGCAAACTAAAATAGGAGAGAATCCTCCTAAAAAAATTCTCTTTCTTCCCCTCCTTTTCGATCTTGCAAAAAAGTTTTAGTAAATAATCTTGCCTCGTCATTCAGATTATACCGCTCATAAAAAGGTTCATTATTAGAGGAAGGACCACCTTGTAGGGAGGGGGTTCAGTTAGGCCATCTCCAACCTTGCCCCCATCTCCCATAATGGGAGAAACTTTGGGGGAAATTTAGCTCCAATTCTTCCCCATTTTTGTCCCCAAAATGGGGGATGAATAGTGTTCCCTCAAATATGGGGTACACTATTCATCTCCCCCATTACTATTCATCAATTTATTATTATTATTTTATTATTTAATTTTTTAATTTATCTCTTTATATATACTTAATTATGTTTATGTAATGTCTTTATAATATTAATATTATATCTTAACTTTGGTGTATAATTTTGATAAATTAATTTTCGTGTATTTATTATTTTTATGTAAAATTATAAGTTAATTTTATTGTAGAATTGTTTTAATTATGGAAATTACAAATTAATAAAAATAAAAGATGGAATTTGTTTAATGGAAATTAACAAATGAAATTGAAATGAAAGATAATAATATAATATAGAAGAGAGAGAAGAATATAAAAAAGTTTGGGGAAGAAAATGGGGGAATGGTTGGAGTAAGTTGTCCCCAAAATGGGGAAATCCCCATTTTGGGGACCGAAAATGTGGGAATGGTTGGAGATGCCCATTTTGATTTCTTGTACTTTATCGAAACTACTTGTAATTTTTTAATTTAGTTTATGTTAAAATTGTTAATTTTTGTTATATTCAAAATTTTAGTTTGGGATAAAATATCTTTTTCTTTAATAATTTGTATAAATTAATTTTGGTTATAACTTCTTTTTTTCGTGTCTTTTATTTGTAACAACTTTGTATGTTAAACTTTTTAAAGTTATAGTACGATTTTTAAGTAGGTTAAGAACTTTTTAAAATTGCTAAATTTTTTGAATAAAATTTGTTAATTTATATAGATAAACTTTAAAAAAATGCCGAGATTTTCTTTGTTATTTTCTTAAAATTTCCCCATACCTTTTCTTTTATAGATAAATGACTTCATTTTGAAGTGATTTGATGAACAAAAAAGAGCAGTGCACTACTGCTCTATTTATACAATTGACTATAATGATGTTTGATTGAACCCGCTTGTATAAATTTTTAGGTCCGTCACTGATTATGTTATTCTTTTTAGAGAATTTTTCATAAGGCACTATCTTTTAGCGATAATTAGCTATATATAGATATCATTTGTTATATTAAGGATTGTAGATATGTTTTCTGTTGTTATAGGATGTATTTGATGTATTTAAGCTACTGTATTCATGAATACAGTAGCAAAAGTCGGCGCGAAATATGGGGCTACAGCTGGATAGACGAATGTATGTGGGTGTATGTGATTGTATTCGACTGTATGTCGTAACATAAACTACGCAATTTCAGGTCTATTCAGATTTGTTTTAACGGAAAGTGTATAAATTAACATAATAGACTCCTAATATAACTCAACTAACCCCATAATCATTTTTTTACGTGAATAATCTGCATTTTCCCCCTAAAACGTTATATACATCAAAACATAGCATTCGCTAATAGTTTGTTTCTTCCTTTTGTGTGTGTGTGTGTGCTTCTATGTTCAACAAATAAAATAGAGAATTGATACATTCATAAACAGAAATCGGTCAACCAATGATACATGTTGGCTTTTTTTGTTCGCAAATATATTCTGGATATATTTAGTTAGTTTATTAAATTTGAATACATAATTACAATACGACTATTATATTAATTCATGATTTCTGAATACAGATGAATAAAATCTGAATACATAGTTGGTATATGATCTCTGAATATTAAATATATGTATTCGAATACATCCGAATACAATCTGTTATATACATACGATATGATTGTATTGTAAAAAGATGTAATATTTCATTCATTAGAACTAATTCGTTTTTCTGAATACATATAAATACAAAATGACTATTGTATTAGGGATTGTATATGATCTCTTAATATTAAATACATGTATTCAAATAATCCTGAATACATATTAATACAATCTGCTATACACATATGAAGGTCTAAATATGTATTGTATAAAGGTCTCATAGACTCCTAATATATGTAAATATATCTAAATATATATGAAGACAACCTGTAAAATAAATATGAATAAAACCTTTAGAAAATATGTGAATATAACCGGGTGAATACAGATAAATAACTTAATGAATATAAATAAATACAACCTGTTGAAATACAAACGAATACAACCTGTTAAATTAATATTAATGCAACCTGTTGAATCCATATGAATGCAAGATGTTGAATACAGATTAATACAATATGTTGAATACATATGAATACAATCTGTTGAATACACATGAACACAACCTGTTGTAACCATACAAACACAACCTATTGATTACAGATGAATTCAGATGCACAAAAACTTAACACATTGACTGAATAATTGAAATGATCATATATAAACAGTGTTAATACAGTGAATAAAATGAATACATAATTTTTTCTTAACTAAACACCATCTTTACCAAAACACTATCCAAAAAATAGTATTCACAAAAACTACCATCCTAAACTACATTCACCTAAGACTACTCTAACATTATCTTAACCGATGTATCCGAATCCGTAATTTGCCTAACAATCTTTGAGGGTGCTTCGCTCTCGCTTATGGCATCAACATCTATCTTACGCATAGCATAGTCCCAAAGGAGGGCCCCATAAATTGGCATCAAATTGAGTGATTTGCAAAGAGAAAGGGGGCCTATCGAAATTGAGTACTTTGGTTGGTATACCTCTGGTAACCTTCTTGTGGGACGTTGAATCCGACATTGGAGAGAAAAACGTGAGCTTTCTGTTGAGTAAAAAATAACAATTGTTATTGTTTAAGAAAACAAACAAATACAAAATCCAAACAAAAATCTGAGAAGGTAAATACTTACAGCAATTACTTGTATCAAAATATAACCGAGAGTTGAGAGAGAGATTGACGTGGTGAGTGAGAATGAGGAAGACCTAGGCGATGTGGGTGGGAGATAATTTCAGTTGCAGAATCGTGGTTTTATGGGGGAAGAGAATAAAGTGTATCAAATGAGAGAGAGAGAGAGAGAGAGAGAGAGAGAGAGAACGTGGTTTGAGAATTTTACCGGTAATTATGTGAGAGACAATCTGAAAAAGGAGAGAGAAAAATAATAATTAGCATATATAATGGTTTAAGGGTAGGATGTAACCATAATTAGATATTTTGCTATAAAGAGTAAAGGGTAGCTATATAATATAATTTTGTAAAATGATATTTATTTAAAATAAATAGGGTATTAAACTTTGGTATAGGGGGTAAAAATTCCTTCCTTTTATCACATTAACTAGTAAATTTACCTGCACTCTGCGCGGTTATTAAAGACCTAAATAGTATTTTCTAATATCACATGTTAGATATAAATTAATCATTATATATAAATATATTAGATTTCAAGTATTAATTAATTAAAAAATAATTCTATATTTTTTATAATTCTTCATCGTTTCGATTTAATTATCTTCTCGAGATAGTCGATTCCTTTTCTAATGACCTATTTAGATAAAACTATACCATTTTCTCGTCTTTTATCTTTTCCTCTTTTTCTATTTTATTCTTTTGCTTTCTTGCTTCCCTAAGCATTCTTTCTTCAGAAAAAATATGTTGAATATCAAAACTTAAACTCAAATTAACATAATTTTCAAAAAACAGTCCAATAAAATTAAGCTAGTGATATTGATGAGTCTGAACATACACACGCTTAGATTATTGGCTCCCTAATAGTATTTGATACTTTACCTAAATATTGTTCTCTTGTACTCAAAAATACATACGCTAAACTGTTGAAAAATACAAAAAGGAAGAAGGTTAAGAATTATTCAATTCACACTGAGAAAAAGAGGGAAAGGTTCAAGTAAAGCACATAGAATTCCGGTTCATGAAAATTAAAGCCTCACCGGCTTTGACGAATTGCCTTATGGTGTTCCGTCTAGAAAACTTCGTTCATTTGTTCACTATTGAAACGGGAAGAGGTGATAAAAGTGTAAGTTATTGAGAAGAATATAATATTAATGAATGTAATGGATAAAGTTCGGCTGAAGAATTTTCAAAAAGAACCGCTAGTGGTGAAGGAAAAAAAAAATAGAAAAGGAGATTAAGATATTGCTAATGTCTTGAAGAAGAAGAAATAAAGTCAAAATTTTAACACATCAATAATCATCAGCAATAACAAATAAATTAAGTGTAATTGCATAAGTGAGGTATGGGAAAGATAGTATACATAGACTTTACCCTATAACATATCAGTAATGCTAAAATTAAATATACAAGATATATAAGAAGTTCAAAAGAATGACTCTTGGTCTTTTCAAATAAAACAGAATGAAAAAATTGACAAAAAACAAATTAAAGAGAGAAACAGAAATGTGTTTACTAAGTACGAATACGAAGATAAGAGAAATTGGAAAGTATCTACTATAAAAAAATCATATACTTTATAGGAAAAAATAAATAGAAACAAGTCAAAAAAAGAAAAATAATTAACTCCTAGATCAGCTAAAGCCATCAAATAACATAATCAATTAGCATGTTCCGTCTTATTTTCTACGTTCAATCAACCAATCATCCCTATATCTCTTCTTTCTCTTATTATATAAATCTTCTTACCATTTTTTTTCCCTCTCTTCCTTTCTATCAGTACCATTTAATCAACCAGATAATTTCTTATATTCTCTTCTTCCTATTTTTTCTGTAAAATTTCAAAATATTCTTCTTTATTTATTATATAAATCTTTTAACCATTTCAAACTGTCCAACACCCTTTTTCTATAAATTCAATGAACCCTTTTTAAAAAAAATAATTTCTCACAACAACATACATGTGCCATAAAAAAGATCAAGAATCTACCAATAGTTCAATAAGAAGGTTTAAAGGAAAAAAAATTAGCACCTGTAGTAGATGAACAAAATCTTCAAATTCAAAATTTTCAAACCATGCTGTAATTTAATCTCCAAGGATTTGAAGTAAAAGAAACTGCCTTTCTCGTAATCTTGAACGTTGTGGTTTCTCCTCTTTCCAAACATCTCTTTTCTAGAAGAGTGGTATACTCTTTAATGAGGCATTAGCAAGATTTTACCTGCTAATCGAAAATTATTTTAAAACACACATTATCATTTGCAATGCATATGTAGTGGTCTAGAAAGCTAATTGAGAAACTTTAATACAATGATTAATAGTCGATCAGTTATAAATATTGGCGTAACGTTTCATTACTAAGGCGTCTTTTCAATTTTCTACCATTTCATTAATTATTGCAACGGTTGGACTAAGAGAACAAACCATTTTTTAAATTATAATAGAAAACTGAAACGAAAATAAATTGGTAAAAAAGCAAAAAAACAGGAAAAAAGATAAATAACAATTTTCATCTATAGAGGATGCCACATCAGCTCTACTATTTCCAGAATTATATATATAGATAGATTATATAGTTTGATATACTGATGGTACAAAAAATTATTACAATCAATGTATGTAGTTTGAATCTATTACAGTACGTTATCATAATAGTCTATCAGTCCATTATGATAATACGTTACATCTATCATTACTAAGAGAAATTAGATTGCGGAATAAGTCAGTCTCTAAGTAGAGGTAATCCCTAAGAGGAGCTAGCTTTAAAGATTCCAAAGCTCCCTATGCAGTTAAAAATGTTATCAATGATGTATATAAGCGCATTTACCAAAAGCAAACAAGAAATGCAACTTCAGCTTTCTATAAGATTTAGCCAGCATGTCTTGGCATGGACTACCTTTTGGATCTTGAATGCGCTTCCCAATATAAAGAGGTCATAATTAAAACTTGTGGTCACAAGAGGAGAAGGGGACATCTTACTCTTTTTATACCCATACTGAAATGGAATATTAATATTCCTTTGAAAACATTTTCGTGCAGCATATATCATATTACTTCTTTCGTTCTTTCCTCAATATAAATATACACATAAGTGTGTTTATGTTAGTTAACCATGACTTTAATGTGTTTGTCTTTGGGGCGTACACAGAATTTTTTGTAAGTGGTATCGTACATAAATAATAAAAAAAAAGTACAAGTTAATATTATTTTCTCACAAGTCTTGGTCCAATGATTTAGCTAAATATTATTGCAAGGGAGGTGTAAGTTCAATCTCCTTAGCCTCAATTTTTTAACAAAAATGCTCGCTCAAATATCTTCAAACAATAGAATTTCTAGGTCTTGATTCAAACGTACGACCTTTACAAGCTCAAATATAAGCTTGACTAGCGGACTAAAAAGTATTCTCTGCTAGGACGCGATGTCGTTATTATATATTGCTTTATTTTTGCAAAATATTAGTATAATCGTTTAATATTTTTTTTCAGGGAAGCGGTATCGGATGACACTGTTTCCACCTATGTGCATCCACCCCTGGCTGGTCTAACCCTACTCACATTCGCTTCATTTCTTTTTGAAATTTCATATTGACATGCATATGAAACGAAATATTCATTTATATCACGTATAAAAAATCAATAAATTATATGCTTGACATTTGAAAAAAAGAAGAAAAAAGAACATAAGAAGATGGAATATAGGGAAAATTTCTATGAAGCCAATAATATACAAATGACTCTGTAAGCACATGCAACAAATGACTAAATCTAAATATAAATTGATAGATTCTTTTAAAAAGAGGGAAACCAATGTCCAATGATATATTATGATTTATCTTGGCCGATAAATGAAAAATTACTAATGAGATACTGTAGTCATAGTTTCTTATTTTCAATTCTGATGTGCTGAAAATTAAATGACAAATCGAGCACTCCAAAACGCATAATAATATGGCATGCCCAAGTATTAGTCAATGAGACATGTTCATATATTAATGTCAATAGAAGCTTTGAGTATGTGTCTAACTTAAATGTTGGTTTTAACTAGTAGTGTGATTAGATGCTATTAGTTTCTATTGATTAGTGTCATAAAAAGAGTGTTACTACTTGACAACGAGTAAAAAAAGCAGAAATTCCTTCTAAATTTTACAAGATCCAAATGGTACGTATCTACAAACTATGTGGAGTTGTGGACTTTCTTCACATCCAAGAAATCACAGGGGTTTATTAGTTAATATTCCAATTATTTGACCTATATAATGCGATGGTGACGCGACCACTTCCAATGATTATTAAGCAAGTTCTTACCTTACCGTCCATCAAAAAATGTCGGCCGAACTTACGACCACCAATGCAAAGTAAACAATTCCATGACATAGTTAGACTTTACTGGCCTTTTCTTCTATTGGTCTTCTTCCATGCCTTTTCTTAAAGTCTTCCATTCCTTAATTGATTTTCCCTATTCCGGTTTTAATAAATTATTTTTCGTCCTGATTTATTTGATATTCTTAACACGAAATTAAAAAATAGCATTCGAAGTAATGAAATAATATTGACAATTTATTATCATTTATTTTCTGAACTACATCAAAGGAGGGGAGGGAAAATGAAAGGAGATGCTATGAACGCTCCACCTCAAATGTGAGGTATAAAACTTACCAAGTTAGCTAGCCCTCAATTCTATTACTATCTATTTAAATTTGATGAAGAAAACTATTTAGTACTACTTATGTAGTGAAATAATAAATATGCAGCCAAAATAACTAATAGAATGTAACCACATTTAAATAGAAGGTGATTAGGTGAGCTGTGAGCACATACTGAATAGAGAGTGAGCACATATTGACTTTAATAGTAATATTGTCAAACATTAAATATATATAAAATATCAACAATAATTTATAGTAGGTTTCACAAAAAATCATCCCTACACTTATATCTCCTTAAGATAAAATAGGAATGCAAATATTAAGAATTTTTAAAAATAGGTATGTATTGATTTTTTTGAAATGGACTAAAAAGCCAACCAAATTAAGGGACTAAATATTCATATTCGTCACTGAAAAATTTATCTAAGGAAGAAAAAGAAAAAGGAGCGAACACAGTGAAGAGAGAGAAAGTGTGAGAGAGAGAGCCGTGTGATTCTAGAAAACTGTTTGATTCGTAAACTCAGGGATTCGCGTGCAGATTGAAATTCTCGCCGGCGAATCTTTCTTGCGATATCGCCGGGGAGTTGACCGGTGATTTTGATAGGAGACAGCTGGAGAGTTTTGGTTCAAGGTGAATAGAAGTAAACAAGGATGGTCAATTCAATGGTGGAAAGAGCAACGAGCGACATGCTCATAGGTCCTGATTGGGCTATGAATCTCGAGATCTGCGATATTTGCAATCACGATCCCGCGTATGATGCTTCTATTTAATCTATGATTTTGCGTATATTAAACTTTTGCCTCTTTATCTTTTATTTTTGTTTTATTTTTAGTTTATGTGATTTGAGATTTATTAATCATCAGAGAGTTGACACTAACTGTGGATGATTTAGACTGAGTTTAGAACTGGATTATGAAGTTAAATGTAGTACTTAAGTAGTTGCTCGTTGAGTTAAATGTATAGTATAATGGCAAATGTCCTCTTTACCATAAAAAAATACTAATAGTAATTGTGTTGAGGATTTCTTGAAGAAACTGTTAATTTGATGAGGGGAATAATGAGACTAAGTCCTGTTTGGTTAAGAAGACAGGGAGAGTACAAGCGATATTATGCAAAAAAGTAAGTGAAGGATTGTGTTATTAGCTCCTGCTAGATAGAATGATCTTCTGGGACCAAACTGCTTGTACTCTCGGTTTATTGACGTAATTTCAATTTACATAATGAAAAATTGATAACTCCTGATTTCAAGAATTCGTGGAGAAATCCCTGCATGTATTCTCATCATCTCTTTAGGAGGTATAATAGTGCTGGTCGTGTCAGCTGGGAATTCTAAATTTTAGTTTTCAAGAAACTCAATAAGCAATTTGGTTTCACGTTACAATTGTATTCAGGGAGATGTTGCTTGGCGATGGATCCATCTGAAGTTTAAAGTTATATTATCTAAAAGTTTAGTTTTTTCAATGAGGAGTTTTGTATATTATCTTATTTATTCCTTGTCAAGTTTAATTACTTCTACGCCAATGTTGTGAGGAGGCAAATATATCAATGTTAAGTTGATCAAAGACTCCTGGAACGCACAACCTCAAGGGTTAAACATTATGCAGTGTGTTAAAAGCGTCTATATACCTATGTTGCTTGGTAGTATGGACAGAAAAGAATTAGGGTGCTTTGAAGGGGGAGGGCTTCGACTGCACCTGATTAAAAAAGAAAAAACAAACGAAGAGCTTTGCCTATTTCTGTTAGCTGTCTGGTATAAGTCATATAATGCATATGGAAAAGAGGATATGATAAGACTTTATTAGCTCTTTATCAGCTTGAACCTTTTTGTAAATGGAACATCAACTTTTGTACGCATCTGCACTTTTTTAGTGCTGATCTAACTTTTGCAGTAATAATATTTTTGCTTACGTTCTTCTAAAGGAAGTGTATATCTGTCTATTTGGCTATCTTGAGAGTGTTCATATTTAGGCTGATCTCTTGGTCAACAGTGGGCAGATTTAATTTGAGATTCAGAAGTTAAGCTACGAGCAGTCTGGCTTATTTATGCTCTTTCATCTGCTGTTTTGTTGGAGTTCAGTTTCAATTTTCGGTAAGCTAAACTAGGTGGACTACCTTGATGAAGAGCATTTGTTTAATCTTGAGTACGCCCTGTAAAATGAGTGGATCTGACAAACTTACAATCTAACAAATAAAAGAAAAAAGGAAAAGAATTTTGATTGCATCTGACGATGCAGCCTGTCAAAGTGGTTTAGAATCTGTCCTTTCAGCTATATGTGCAGCACATATATTCCATGATTTGACGGCTTTTTCTGGCTCCAGAGAAGAACACCTCATATTCACAGTTGATAATTTCATTACTCAGATTGAGGATTAATTTTACATTCATTAAATGGAAATCTGGGTATTGTGGATGAGAAAGGAGTGGAAGATGCTTTGAAAGAGATGGACCTCTTGGCTATCAACTCACGTTCTGGTGGTTGAAATTTTTCTTTGCTGGTAAAAATATGAATCCTTAAACGGCGTAAAACAAATTTTAGATTTTCTTAGCTCTTTCGCATAACTGGTAGTGTGGGTTTTAGACCTTTTGTGTATAATTTCTGCAATATTTCACGTCTGTGGTACATATTATTAATAATATGATATACCCTACCTATTATGGTTTTAGACCTTTTGTATATAATTTCTGCAATATTGCACATCTGTGGTGCTTCTTATTATTAATAATATGATATAAAAGAAAAACATTAAATAGAAATCCGATGAACTAGATTGCACTCGCATCATGTAGTAGTGTTAACAAAAAATTTCCGTTTGTCCTTTTTAATTTTTCCTCTTGTTATTGGCTTGATCATATGGGTATTTTATTTTACTTTCGGCGGAAGATTGTTTAAAGTTGTTACTGTTTTTATGTTCTTTTTGGGGTTACCAGGCAAGCCAAAGATGTGGTGAAAGGAATAAAAAGGCGTCTTGGTAGTAAGAATCCCAAAGTCCAACTTCTCGCTCTGACAGTAAGTTTCTAAAGCTGACAAAATTGATGTTTTAGTACTTCATTCATGTGATTGTTAAGTCTCCACCTTTTGTTTTTCTTTTACTTTCTTTCTTTTGTGTAGTAGATGTTCATTCAGTCATTCCCACAAATTTGTTAAATTTATGCTACCTCCTCGTGTTAATTGTTTCATGTTCATTATTTTTTTTTTCATTTTCTCTTGTTAACCACATCTATTTATGTATGCTATATGATCTTTATTTAAAAAAACCCACATATACATTATATGGACTACCCTTGAGGTGGAGTGGTGATATAATGCCACTATCCATCTCAAGAATTTCTAATAAGCTATTACCGTGTATTGCTAGTTTTGGTAAGGCTTTATCCGCGTCCCTGAAAATTCTCACTTTATTTGGTGGTTGTTACCTTAAAGCTGTAGCCTTGATATGTACCTAGTCAAACTTAAAATGAATTTGCAATTGATAGAGAATGGTACACTTGTCTCTCATAGGTTGTCTACAAATTTCCACTTTCCAAAGGGGTTTGTAAAGATCCCGAGTTACTCCACTTATTGCCTTAAGGCGTTGAGTTGGATGTTTGGATTCCTCGTGTTAATTGTTTCATGTTCATTATTTTTTTTTTCATTTTCTCTTGTTAACCACATCTATTTATGTATGCTATATGATCTTTATTTAAAAAAACCCACATATACATTATATGGACTACCCTTGAGGTGGAGTGGTGATATAATGCCACTATCCATCTCAAGAATTTCTAATAAGCTATTACCGTGTATTGCTAGTTTTGGTAAGGCTTTATCCGCGTCCCTGAAAATTCTCACTTTATTTGGTGGTTGTTACCTTAAAGCTGTAGCCTTGATATGTACCTAGTCAAACTTAAAATGAATTTGCAATTGATAGAGAATGGTACACTTGTCTCTCATAGGTTGTCTACAAATTTCCACTTTCCAAAGGGGTTTGTAAAGATCCCGAGTTACTCCACTTATTGCCTTAAGGCGTTGAGTTGGATGTTTGGATTCCTTTACGTGGTATCAGAGCAAAACTTTGGTGAACTTGTTTTCACATCCGCTTTCTCTCTTTATTTTCTATTGCTCTAGGCTTCTCTTTCTCTCAGTTCAGCCCGTGGAGTTGCTCAAGATTTCTCTCTCTCAATTCAACCCATCAAGCCACTAATATTACTCTAGGTCCACTCATTAACCTATCAAGCCTAGTCTTTGGCTCGACTCTTGGCTCACTCCTATTGAACCTCCTCTCTCTCTCTCCCTCTCTCTCCGGAAAAAGGCCACAAAATATAATCCATGTAGTGTTAAAAAATGTTGTATTTGTCCATCATTGAATGTACAAGGGTTTCGGGGTTTATAATGATCTTGAGCTACTCCACCCACTGCCTTTCTGCTTTGGGCTGGGTGATTAGATTCTTTCATAACAAGTCAAATTGTCATCCCACGTGATTGGCTTCTTTATGGAACAAAGTAGGTATGCTTAATGAGAAATCAATTTACGGTAGTTCTTTTCCAGCAACTAAGTGAACTATACTAAATAAGCCAGTAGAATACTTGGAAAGGGAAGTTTGAACGATGAGAAAAATTGATGTGATAGAAGACAAGGTTGGGACTTGGGATCTTGATTTCACTTGATGTTTGAAAGTAAGCTTCCTTTGGTATGAATGCCTCTCTCAATTGCATTGAACTATTACGAGTTATCTAGTTAAGTAACTGTAGAGACTAAAATTTTAACAGATCAAGATAAGTCCTAAATTCAAGACAACTCTTGAAATATTAGGAGTCTATTAGGGTTACTTGGTGGCTACTCCACCCTAACCTTAATTCATGCCTATCAATAAGGCTATATATTTTCTTCAAAGACAATCTCAACAATTCCATAAACTCTCAGAATATGTACAAAGAGATCAAATATGAGATCTCCGAAATTCCATGAAACTCTTGGAATATTCATTAAGAGATCAAAGACATGTCAAATATGTCTTTCTTAAAGTCCTACATTCGAGAAATACGCCGCTAAGGCCCTCAAATCACGTAGAATAAAGCGGAGGAAGAATCAAGGGATAAACAGAATTGTACCCGCATTGTTTATCAATAAAATTGTGTTTCTTCATATTTATATTGTGGTTACGATTTATTTTTGTATCACAAATAATTTGTTGCAAACAGTAACTCCTTGTGGTTATGAATCTAGTTGAACTCTTGTAATGCATTAAAATGAAGAAAGCTTTATCAATTGGTTGGGTTTATAGAATTATTCAAGACTCCTATTGGTTATCGTAACTACCACAATTAGATTCATTCACTTGTTCAGTCGTTCCCTTTTGGTTAAGATCTAGTGGAAAAGGAAATCATGATGCGGTAGATTCATATGGAAATTCGATTAGTTTTCCTCTTTCAATTAGAATTAACATACTTCATAATTAAGTATCGCAAACCCTAATTACTAAGGGTATGCCCTTACCAAAATCATCAATGGATTTGTAAATGATAGGTCAATTCATACAAGCATGAATGAAGAATGAAAAGATTAAACCCAGAGTAGTCAAAAGTGAGAAACGCCAAGTTTGTCGGGGATTTAAGTGCAAAACAAAGTTAAAGCGTAGGCAATAGTGCAAAGTGCTTATGGAAAAAATAATGAATAGAAATGTAATGCAGCAAAATGTAACTATAGGGTATAGAACAAACGATACCTTTTTGAGCAAAAGAATGAAAAAGAACTACAATAAAGTTACATATATGAAGTAAAAATCATGTCAATCAAGTTCAAAGACCATTTCAAAATTTTGATTTAGAAGAAAAGATGCAGTTTTAAGTTTTTAGGGGATATTTTTCTTATTCTAAATTTCGAATTTCCTATTCTTTTTTGAGAAAAGTTCGTTCTTAAATTTTTTCCCCAGAAAGCTCTAATTTCTTGTTCCTAATAACTAGAAGTTCGGCAAAAGGTTTTCTTAACAATTAATATATGAATTTTTCAACTATATTTATGGTCTAGTGTTGTGCACTCAAAAAGAGAGTCCGTGAAGAGGTGCACTCCTTGGCACCTTAGCCGATACTAAAGGGCTAACTAAGTGAGGCGAAGCACACAACTTGCGATTTCATGGAGTTTCAGGGATAAAGCGTGCTTTAAGTGAGCCTTCTGACAACACTAATTAAACCTTACTTCAAAACATTAAGATCCATCAATATCCCAACAAAAAGATTTACTCATAGTGGAGTTCAAATACAGAATACATAAACAGATATGGAAAAGGTCATGAGAAGAAGAAAGATCTGATGAAAAGTTTCACAAATCTGCCTCTTGGAATCTGTTGATCTTGGGGTTGAAGGAGTGAAGCTTCAATCTTTAGGCTCTGCCTCTTTTCCAAAGTAAGTCCCTTTCCAGGGTGATGAGATTTTCTATTTAGACCCCCCAAAATTTGACTAGAATCGCGTCTAGTCAAATTTTGGCATCAGCGTCCAGGGGCTCTGGAGCGGATGCCAAACTGACCGCTGCAGCAGCTGGGTTTAGTGGGTTATCCTCTTGATACGGAACTTTCTGCTCGAGTGCTGCAGCCGATGACTATGAGGCCGCTGCAGCGGCTGGCAAGCTTGTGTCAGGAGCGCTACAGCGTGCAGTGGTCTTCCTTTCCAGTTCACCACCCGAAGATGCGACTTTTCTTTAAATATGAGGCACTGCAGCAGTATAAAAGCCTCTCGAGAGTGGCTGTTCCAGCTCATCTATGCACTGCAGCAGGCATTCTTTCTTTAACTCACTGCCTGGAAAGTCATTTATCTTCTTGAAGTTGAGGGTGCTGCAGCGGTCTAAATCCATCAGCAGCAGTTAGTCACATTCTTATCTTCAGCTTGGAATATTCATCAAACTTGTCCTTTCTGTTAGTTTACTTCTCATAAATCCTTGCAAGAGTTGGAAACAACAATTAATATTCATGCAAAAACTCTATGAAGTATCTCAAGATAGGCTTGTTTTGGCATTCAAATAGACACATCTTTTTACTCTATCAAGCTTTAACCTTTAAAAGTCTTTAGTTGCCTAGATGTCCCCTCATTAGCAGTGTGACCTTTTTATTTTGAGATAAGGTAAGGTTTTTATTAAATAAGTACCAAGATGGTGCAAAAACAGTACAGGACTAATCAACCAGCCAAACAAAAACTAAGCTATATGTGTTATAAAAAAACCAACTAAGCTATATGTTCCCTCCCAGCAAATACAAAAAACGGAGATATTGATCCATACTCTCTAATGTACTACTTTTACACCAAAATTACAAGTAAGTGGACCTGGGTTTATGGGTTTAAACTGACTACCACCAAAGTCGTGGCTACTTCAACCAAAAAAAGGGCAACCCCCTATTCAAACCAAAAGAAGTACATTTCCTCACGAAGAAGTTGTTGGAGCTAGGCTCGGAACTATGAGAGTTTGCTTTTTATCTTATATATGGCTTCTCTTTCCTTCAAAGTAAGCATTATTTCTTTCCAGCCATGTGGTCCAGAATATACAAATGGGAATGGTTTTCCATATCTTCATGCTTCGTGAGACTTTTTTGCTTCTTTAGCACTGTGACCTTTATGAGAGTCTGAAATTTCATGTTCTCTTTTTATGATTCTAAAAATCTATAAACCAATAAAGAAAGAAGATTCTAAAACCATAAAGGATTACCGAAATCAACCTTCTTTTATGCTCAGAAGTCAGTACTCCAGCCTATCAAAGCAAACAGTTGACTGGACATTAGATAATTTGAGTTTCCATTTTTCAGCTGTTGGAAACAATTGTGAAGAATTGTGGGGATATTGTCCATATGCATGTTGCTGAGAAAGATCTCCTTCATGAGATGGTGAAAATTGTAAAAAAGAAGGTGACTTCTTACCGACTCTCGAACTCCCTTATGTCTTTTTTAAAACGTTTTTCTCTCTTCATAAAGTTAAGGCATCTATATATACTGTTTGTAACAGCAACCAGACTTGCATGTCAAGGAAAAAGTATTAATTTTGATAGACACATGGCAAGAAGCATTTGGAGGACCAAGGGCAAGATACCCACAATTTTATGGAGCATACCAGGAGTTGCTGGTAATTCTTCTTACTGGTTTTAGTTTGTGTATCTGCATCTATTTGATAATAGTTCATGTCATTAAGAGGTCCACAATTTTATGGAGCATACCAGGAGTTGCTGGTAATTCTTCTTACTGGTTTTAGTTTGTGTATCTGCATCTATTTGATAATAGTTCATGTCATTAAGAGGTCTTAAAACAATTTGGAAAAGAAACTGGGTCTTTTGATGAGTATGATAGTTTAGTTTTCTAGAATATCACCCCATCAGCAACTAATTGGTATAGGGCCCAGTTGCAGCATAGAAGTTGTTGGGGGACTGCATATCTCCAAACAGTACAATGGTCGCTAAAATTCCAATACAGATGCTTATTGAACCAAACTTCCAGCTTGCACTACATGTAGTTTGTTC
Source organism: Nicotiana sylvestris (assembly GCF_000393655.2). Lineage (NCBI taxonomy): Eukaryota > Viridiplantae > Streptophyta > Magnoliopsida > Solanales > Solanaceae > Nicotiana > Nicotiana sylvestris. The sequence goes on along the minus strand of NC_091064.1, from coordinate 148,025,443 downwards.
ATTCACAGTTAGTCATGTCATATCATTCCTTTAGCTTCACCTTTCCTTCTCAAAATGGAGTTTTAAACATATTGCTTTACATTTCAGCGCATTGGAGCTGTGTTCCCTCAGAGATCTGAGAGATCAGCCCCAGTGTTCACCCCCCCCCAAACACATCCACTGGCTTCATACCCACAGAATCTACGGAATCCTGAATCCGGACAGGAAGCAGCTGAGTCTTCTGCAGAGGTTGAATATCCAACCTTGAGGTGAATCTTTATTTCTAACTCTGGAAAGAAGTTAACACTTTTAATTCATTTTGCTATGATTTCTTTCTCCTTTTTCTTGTCCTATTGTGGAGCTGTCAGCAAGTGCGGTTAGTAAAGTTAGTGTTGAGAAGTGAGAAGGGAGAGCCAGTCTAGGAGAATCTTCTCCTACTTGTCCCTGCACGACTTGATTGATGAGTAGTTTGATAGTGCATGCCTTTACAGAGTTTGATGGTTGAGCTCAACGCCTCAACCAAATGTAAATTTAGGCATGTGATAAAACAAGTCATGTTTAAAGTCAACGAAACCTGTCAATTTGATGAGAGTGCAATAAAGAATGGAAGAGATATTTTTTGGGGTTAAGGTAAAGATTTATTGAAATGGTACCAAGATGGTACAGGAAAGAAACAAAACAACAGGGAACAGCCTACTACCACCCTTCCTCCTAACAGATCCAAGAAATCCATGTACTTGATTAAAACTATCTAGTGATCCATTTTTACACAAAAAGAACAAATTTTGTAAACAACTATTCTTAATTCTAGAAATGTGAGTTCTCTGCCCTTAAAAGCAAGCCTTGTATCTTTCCAGCCATATTGTCCAGAAGATGCACAATGGAATAGTTCTCTGTATCTGTTTTTTCTATTTTGGTATCACCTGCTGCTGTCAACCTTCCAGCAAACCCTTTACATTCTGAGGCATCGCTTATGTAATTGAAGAGAACTTTAGCACTAATTTCCTCTATTAGCAATCGTAGTATCTTATTGCTCAAATATAACAGTGAATAACCTTAGGAGTGATTGCTGGTATTTCATATATCTTTCTTCTTGTGCTATGTTGGTTTGAACTGCCAAAGATTATAGGATCTCTCCCAAGTTCATTGAGTCGATCCAAATCTCTGGTTGAACTGAGAAATGGTAGGATCATAGCAGGTATAGTGTAGGATTCTGTGTGATCACTAATGGGTTCATAGGATCAGTAGTAGTTGGGGGGGGGGGGTCATAGGATCAGTAGTAGTTTCCAACTACTACTCCAATTATACTATTTTTCTTCATTTTGTTGACCTCCAGATGTCAGGTTAAATAATCCAAGATTTAGTCTACTCAGAAGTAAATAGAAATAACAACAACAACAACAACGACAATCCAGTGTAATCCCACAAGTGGGGTCTGGGGAGGGTAGGATGTACGCAACCTTACCCCTACCCTGGAAGGGCGGAGAGACTGTTTCCGATAGACCCTCGGCTAAGAAAAGATGGAAGAAGCACTAATAGCAAACATACAACATATTTAGAAAACTAAATCCAAGAATGCAAAAGAGAAGATGACAGGAGTATGGATCAGCTTGGGCACCTTGACTAATTTCACGGGGTATTTGCTAACTCCCACTAGTATAGGTATGGTAACTCTGTCCACAAGGCTTGGACATGTATATATTTCCATTCTTGCATCTTACTTTTCTTTTTTCTTTTTGCACTTATCTTTTGATACATTTTTTGTCTATGATTTGTGTTGATATCTCTCTTCTGAGATGCATCATTATATCTACACATGATGTTACTTTTTTTTTGGATAAGATAAAGATTATATTGAATGGTACCAAGATGGTACAGAAAAGGAACAGAATAACAAGGACACAGAAATCAGCCTACTACAGCCTTCTTCCTAACAGCTCCAAGAAATCCATGTACTGATCTGAACTAACTAATGGGCCACTATTGCACCAGAAATACAAAATTTGTCAACATATACTCTTAATTCTAGAAATATGAGTTCTCTTAGTTCTAGCAATATGTTATGTTACTTGTTTAGACTACTTTGAACGCGTTCATGTTATCCATCAAGTATCAATATGTTGTATTTGTTATAATGTGTCTGGTAAGATTTTATGAGTCTATTGTCCAATCCTACAATGCGATGCTGAGATCGCTGAAGTGATCCCATGTAGGGTCCGCAGTAGAAATACAAATTATTTAGACCTTCCTTTTCTTCTTTGGATTCCCTTTAAGGTTGACTTAGCTGCTAAACTTCTGAATCTGCAATTTGTATACCAATCTTCACACAAACTTATGTGTTATGCCCCTTCCTATATTATATTCTTTTGGTGGACAAGACATTTCTGTTTGCTTGGGGGGGGGGGGGATGATTTGCAGCTGCTGGTGAATGACACCTGATATCTTTATTGCATATCTTTCGTCTGCTAGGCTTGCTTTGGTAGTTAATGTTCATTGTCTTCTTTTTCTGTTGTTAGCTTGACAGAGATCCAGAATGCACGTGGTATCATGGATGTACTTGCTGAAATGCTGAGTGCATTAGATCCGGAAAACAAAGAGGTAGAGTCTTGTTTATATCATCTATTCAGGTTATCATTCAACAATTAAGATATTCTTACTCGGATGCAAATTGGGCAGGTCAGTTGTAGAGAAATATTTACCTCTAAGTAGAGTGCTGGGTATTTGGGGTTGAACTTTCGTAACTTTGATTTTGTTCTTATTTTTGGTTGAAATTTTATCTGTTTTTTTTGCTGAGTTGACATTCTTCGTTCCCTGAGAATGTATTTGCTTGTCGGGTTACAGGGACTGAAACAAGAGGTGATTGTTGATTTGGTGGAACAGTGTCGCACCTACAAGCAAAGAGTGGTACACCTTGTAAACTCGACTACGTAAGGCCTTGTTTTACTCTTGACCGCTTCTCATTAAGTGCCTTTCTCGAGATATCTTGATAGATTTGTCAAAGTTTTAGTTGTTGGTACAATATTCATATAGATGAAGTGGAACTGATCGGGGAGAAGAACTAGATTTCTGAATACCACTGGCTCAACAGATGCTCCAAACAACTAAAACTTCAGAATCAACTCTGAGAAAGTTGTGTTAAATGAACCAAATAAAACTACACACTTGGTTAGGTTGGATCAACCGTTTAGGTGTTTTGGAAGCAGAGAAACCCCTATCACATGTTGACTGTTAATTATACCCTCGCTATAGTTTACCACTAGCCCACATCATCCTCTTGTGAAGGAAATGTCATAAGGACTAGGAAAGCACACTTGCTAGGACATAGATGTGTCATAATTAGTTTGGTATACATGGTGCTTCTTGAGGAAATAATTAGTAAATAAAGTGTGCTCTCTCTAAAAGCTTAAACTTTTAGGTAAAATGGTCACATGCTGAACATGGTATCAAAGCAGGCAGAAGTCGTGGTTTCGAGTCTCACCACCACCTATTATCAAAAAGAATTTTCACGTGCTTGGCTCATGAATAAGAGTCAGTCTCGCACTTAATGGGGCGTGTTGAGGACTTAATTAAGTAAAAAAAGTGTGCGCTCTTCAATAGTTTAAGCTTTTAGGTGAGATAATCATACAATTTATAGTGTCAATAGTCTTTGGGATTCTCTAATTTTGATAGGCACTTCACGACTCCAACTGGTGGGAGTGGTGGAATACGCATGTGATAACAATTACTTCATGGCCTCTTGATATTGTAAGTGTCAAAGGCAAAAGTGTAGAAAAGCACCAGGGCCTGATGGGACTTTACACAAAAAACAATCAAATTGTAAGGTTTGTGAAGAAAGGCGCTAATGAAGGGAGAAAAAAATGTTATGCTATAGAATGTAACTCTAAAGTCACACTTATTATTTGGATAAAGATTTAAAAACTACTATAACTTAGTGAAACATATGAAGTAAAAATCATGTCAATTAAGTAAATATCTGATAGACTTGGGTAAGTCGTTGCCGGGAATAAAACTAAAGGCTGAACATTTTTAGTGCCATCTGCTGTCAGTTATTTTTGCAGTCAATGTTCTAGTACTTTAGTTAGGAGAACGATAGTTGATCAAACATTACAAATGTACTGGACTGACCATGATATTTTTCTCTCCAAATCATTCCTCTCTGCTCTTCCAATCTTTATTATGCACCATCTGGTTGTGATTCCTGTGGATCCTTACATTCACTTGATGCAGGGATGAATCACTGCTTTGTCAAGGGCTAGCGCTGAATGATGAGTTGCAGCGTGTATTGGCCAAACATGAAGCTATTGCTGCGGGAACTTCTGTTAAAGTGGAAAAACCAAAATCTGATTCAGCTCAACCACTTGTAAATGTTGATGCTCCTCTTATTGATACTGGAGACAGCAGACAGTCAGACCAAGGGTAAATGTGTTCTCTTTAGTCGTGACTATTAACTGTATCGTCCTCCGTCTGTATGTCCGAACCGGACCCCCCCCCCCCCCCCCCCCCCCCCAAAAAAAAAAAAAGAAAAAAGAAAAAGAAACCTAGTCAGTATGCTTGATTTTTAGTTTCTTTGATGTATGAATGATGATTGGTTTTGAATAAGTATATGAGAAAGCTTATAGCTTAAAAAAGTATACATGGATTTTCTAGATTGATATCTTAAATTGTTAATTGCCTAAAATAGTGACCCTAAAGTTACTATCAATTAGATTAGGATTTTATCAAGGTTCAGAAGTCCTTAGTCTTCTGCTATTACAAGAGTGATGAAGCATTACCGAGTAAGCGCCGCCCCCCGCCCCCCCCCCCCCCCCCAAAAAAAAAAAAAAAAAAACCAAATCCCAAGTTCCAAAAGAAAAGGGGGAAGACGATGGGAATCCTGGGTATTCATTTTAGTTTTTGAGTCTTAGTTTGATGTGAACTGTGAAGCAATTTTGTCATCTAAGTCATTTGGTGTGCTTTTCAGATCTACTTCAAGTACTAGCTTAGGGACACAGTTGCTTCTTCCAGCTCCTCCATCAGCTAGCAGTCCATCAACAACAGCAAATGTTGGCCCAAAAATTGATCTTCTGAGTGGAGATGACTTTAGCTTGCCTACGGCTGCGGATGCACTGGCTCTTGTTCCTGTTGGTGGAGAGCCTCAGCCTGCAAGTCCTGTTTCACAGCAGAATGCCCTTGCTCTTGTTGACATGTTTTCACCACCTGGCAACTCACAATCTCCATATTCAGTTGGGCAGAAGCATCCTTCATCTCCTCAATTTCAACAACAGAGTTTCAGTTCTACCCTGCCATCTATGTACCCAAATGGAAGTGCCCCTGGAACAACCTATACACAAGGCTCTAATGCGGCGTGGAACGGACAGATATCACAGCAACAGCAGTCATCTTCTCCGGTTTATGGTGCATTTCTTTGTCATTCTGCCTGCATTCTTTGTGTATACAGTTGGAAATGTGTCCTGTAGATCAAATTTTGTCCTCCCTGTTATATGTCTGTCTATTATCTGAATAGACCTAGCAACTACTCCCTAAGTTCTGATTTGTTTGGCATAAATTGTCTGGTAACAAAGCTTAAGAAAAAATGAGAACTTTTAAAACTTGTGGTCTTAATCATGCCATATTATTTATGTGGTTTTGAAGCTTTTGAAAGTTGTGGTCTTAAACATAACATCTAGAACTTCTTACTGTGGGTAAAATGAGAAGTTTAAGTTAAATGTTTCCAATTTAGAAAGGTGCCAATCTTTTTGGAATGGACTAATGGAAATAGTGCCATACAAATCGGAATGGTGGGAGTATTTGTAATAGCAAAGACTCATAAGAGTTATGGTTGCATAGAGGCATAGGTTTGATACTGTTATCTGTCACGTGTAAAACCCCTTGCAATTTCTGATAGAGTCTTACGGATTGCCTAATTTAAGCCCCCTCTTGCTCATTGAGTTTCTGAATAGTTACTCACATAGTGCTCGTCCAATTCCTGATTTAGGTGGTCAAAGCAATAGTTCTTTTCCACCACCTCCATGGGAAGCTGAAGCAGCTGAGAATGGCCAAATGGTAGGGAATCCTCATGCTCAACCGATGCAAAATAGTCAGTTGTTGCCAGGCAGTCCACATGCTCTACCAATGCACAACAATCAGCTAATGTCTGGTAGTCTAAATGCTTTATCAATGCAAAATAATCAGCTGGTGGCAGCTAACAGCCAGCAGCTAGCTGGTGGTTCATATGCCCATGGTATGTATGCACAGCAGATCACTGGTGGACATCCTGCCATGATGAACCAGACTATCCAAAGCAATCAAATGGTAGGCTTGTCACCTCAACCAATGCAAGGTGGGCAATTGATGGGTATGTTTCCACAACAAATGCCATCTGGGCAGATGGGTTATATGTATCCTCAGCAAATTTATGGCAACCAAATGGCTGGTTATGGCTATGGTTATGCCCAACCACAGAACACTCAATTTCTTAACCAGAGAATGTCTGGGCTCTCCGTGAGGGATGATGGCGTCCTAAATAATTCGTCATATCCAGTTTCAACTCCTTCATATGTACCATCTGGAAAGCCCTCAAAGCCGGAAGACAAACTATTTGGGGATCTTGTTGACATTTCAAAGTTCAAATCATCCAAAACTACTCCTGGCAGAGCTGGTAGCATGTGACAGTGACTGGTTTCTGCACTGTTTTTCCTCCGATATAGTTCTCACTTCTATTTAGCGATCAAGCTTCTGTTGTTTGTTCTGATTTTTTCCTTAACACTTGATTTTCGCAGATTGGTCCTTTTAGTCCATATTCATTTAATGGTTCTTCATGAGAGTTTGTACATTTCTTGTAGAGAGTAAAACCAAAATCACAAAGAAAGAAAGTCGACGAACCTCCTTTTTATCAGCTTGAATATGTATAGAATGCCTTCATTTATGTTTTTTTTTTGTGCAGCTGGTTGCTGTTATAACTAGTCATGCAGTTATTTGTGCTTTTACTGGGAAGTTTGTGTAAATGCTGGGAAACCCATGTAGCGGAAGAACTTTATGGCTCACAGGGGAAATATTGCATCAATATTTCACCTTACAATATTGTAAAGTGATAAGATAATCCATTGTTGTCCAATGATTGCTGAGCTACAACAACAACATCGGCCTAGTGTAATTCCACAAGTGGGGTTTGGGGAGGGTAATATGTACGCAGATCTTACCCCTACCTCGAGGGGCAGAGAGGCTGTTTCCAGGAGACCCTCGGCTCAAGAAGGCCACAAGAGACAATATATTAGTACCATCAATAGAATCATAATAAAATGACATCAATATAAGAAATACGATGCTGAGCTACAACCTGGGAGGTTAATTTTTACGGTCTCTTGCTGTTTTCTGTTGTGGTAGTTGTTTCGTCGTACTAGATTTCTTTGGTTTATATGGAAGATTGAGATTCTACACTGCCAAGTGTTTATACTGGTTGGTTGAGCTGGGATATTAACAAATGCTTCAATAAATCATTCGTATTGCCCTTGTAAGTTGCATTAAGACCATTTAAGGGTGTGTCTTTTGGTTTATAGGTCTCAGATTATCCATTTTAGGCTAAATTTGCCAGATTGATTTGGAGGATGTAGATAATAATGGTTTGCAGCTGCAAAAATCCCCAGTTTTGACCATGCCTGTGTATGTTTTCTACTCCCTGTTGATTATTGATTAACTGGGGGATTTATGAGATAAGACTGCAATTTTATCCAATTAATGAGTTGTGTTATGCTTCAGCTGCCCCTTGAAACTTGAAAGAATACACAAAATAGCGGGAGAAATTAAAAAAAATAGCCAGATTTACAAGTGGTCATTCAAAAATAGCCACAATTTCAAAAGTAGTCGAAATTTAGCACTTTTCATGTAAAGATAAATCTGAATGAAACCACTGTTCAAAATCCGAAAAATACTCCAGCATAATATATTGAAATTCTAGTATAATATACTGGAACTCCAGTATAATATATTGGAGTTCCAGCAAAGTATATTGGGGAGTTCCAGTTTAATATACTGGATTTCCATCATATTATATACTGGAGTTTCAGTATAATATACCGGTCCAACATAATTTGCTGAAAGTTCATACACAAGTGCACTGATCTCAAGTATATTATGCCGGAACTTTCCATGTTGCAACAAAATAGTGGCTATTTTTCAATGACTTTGCAAACGCTTGCTATTTTTGAATGACCAGTCCAAAAACTGACTAGCCCATGCAATTTTTACCAAAATAGCGCCTTCATATTATATATTTGTGGGTATTTATGGTGCATAACAATAGGAGTAATTCATATTGAATATTGTTAAAAGAAAAGAACTGAATACAGATGTATAGAAAACGACTGTTCGGACAATTGTACTAACAAAAGCATTGAACATTTCATATTGACTTGTCTTCGTTTCAAACATATCATTCGCAATTTACAACATCAAAAACATATACTATTTAATTGTTGTCTCCAACAACTCATTACAAATAGGTTAAGCACCGCGGATATAAAAAGCTGAGAAAAGGTTAAGCATCATTGTGATAATTAATAAGCAATGGTTAAATGGAATACTTCGCAAAACTGATATTTTTTCCCCTTCTATTTCATACATATGTGTTTATCTCATTCCTCAAGAAGGGAGTCTTAAGGTCCGTTACATTAATCTACTCTTTAACGCGAAAAATCTCCACCGTGTTGAAGTTTGGCAAAATACCAAAGTCCCACATTGGTTGAGAGTTAAGTTTTGGGGGGATTTTTCCCCTATAAAAGAAGGCCTAATGTTTAGGATTGAAATACACCTCTCATTTGCCTTCTCATCTGTTTAAGGCATTTGTATCTTCTCTCTTTAGTATTATTTCACTTGTATTTTTGGAGTGAAATAAAATATTGGTTGTGTCCGAGGAGTAGGCAAAATTAGCCGAACCTCGTAAATTCTGGTGTTCCCTTTATTGTTGCTTTATTGTCTTATTTATTATTTGGTGGCTGTCATAATTTTTGGTATAGTAGTTGTGACTTATTCACACTATATACATTTGGCTTCCGCAACAATTGGTATCAGAGCCAAGGTACTGTCTTAGTATGCTCTGTGGTTGCAGCATAGTCTGATCTTCCACATCAGAAAAGATTTATCTTGGTAACTGTGTCAAGGTTCTGTCTGAGTATGCTCTGTGGTTGCAGCTTAGTCTGATCTTCTACATCAGAAAGGAAATAATCTTGATTTGTGTCGTCAGCTATTAAATAATATTTGTGTCAAATATGGGAGACAATAAACAAGAAGAATCTACATCAAGTGTCAACAATACGTCATCATTGGCATCTTCGCTTATGACAAGAATTGTGTCAAATGCGAAATTTGCGGTAGAAATTTTTGACGGGTCCGGACATTTTGGGATGTGGCAAGGCGAGGTTCTAGATGTCCTTTTTCAACAAGGGCTAGATCTGGCCATTGAAGAAAAGAAACCAGATGTTATTGGAGAAGAAGATTGGAGAATTATCAACCGTGTTGCTTGCGGTACCATTCGATCCTACCTTGCTAGAGAGCAGAAATATCCATACACAAAGGAAACTTCTGCAAGTAAATTATGGAAAGCACTAGAGGATAAATTTTTGAAGAAAAACAGTCAAAATAAATTGTACATGAAGAAGAGACTGTTTCACTTCACCTATGTTCCTGGTACCACGATGAATGAACATATCACCAGTTTCAATAAGTTGGTCACAGATTTGCAAAATATGGATACAACTTATGATGATGGTGACTTGGCCTTAATGTTGTTGGCGTCACTTCCTGATGAGTACGAGCACCTTGAAACTACTCTACTCCATGGAAATGACGAAATTTCTCTCAGAGAAGTTTGTTCGGCTTTGTACAGCTATGAACAAAGAAAGCGAGAAAAACAGAAGGGCGGAGAAGGAGAAGCACTGTTTGTGAGGGGTCGTCCTCAAAATCAAACGAGGACAAAGAAGGGAAGATCCAAGTCAAGATCCAGACCCAGCAAAGATGAATGTGCCTTTTGTCGAGAAAAAGGGCACTGGAAGAAAGACTGTCCGAAGTTGAAGAATAAGGCCAAACATAACAATGGAAAGGCCATTATGGATTCAAATGTAGCTGATTGTGATGATTCAGACTTCTCATTAGTTACAACAGAGTCATCAACATCATCAGACATATGGTTGATGGACTCGGCTTGTAGCCATCATATGTGTCCCAACAGGGACTGGTTTGTGGAATTTCAAGAAGGAGAATATGGAGTCATCCACACAGCGGATAACAGCCCTCTTACCTCATATGGCATTGGTTCAATACGATTAAGGAACCATGATGGAATGATCAGAACATTAACAGATGTTCGATATGTACCGGATTTGAAGAAGAATCTCATCTCTGTGGGAGCCCTGGAATCAAAAGGGTTTAAAATCATTGCAGAAAATGGAGTGATGAGAGTATGCTCCGGTGCACTAGTGGTAATGAAGGCTAATCGGAAGAATAATAATATGTACCGCTATTGTGGCAGTACAGTTATTGGGACAGCGACAGTGACATCCAGTGACGACAAAGAGGCAGAAGCAACCAAGCTATGGCACATGCGCTTGGGACATGCTGGAGGAAAATCCTTGAAAACTCTATCAGATCAAGGATTGTTAAAAGGAGTAAAGGCTTGCAACTTGGAGTTTTGTGAGCATTGTGTTAAAGGGAAACAGACAAGGGTTAAATTTGGTACAACGATCCATAATACTAAAGGCATTTTGGATTATGTACACTCTGATGTTTGGGGTCCTTCCAAAACACCTTCATTGGGTGGGAAGCACTATTTTGTAACCTTTGTTGATGATTTTTCCCGAAGAGTATGGGTGTATACAATGAAGAGCAAAGATGAAGTGTTGGGAATTTTTCTCAAATGGAAGACGATGGTGGAGAATCAAACAGGCAAGAGGATCAAGTGTATTCGCACAGACAATGGAGGTGAATACAAAAATGATCATTTCAATAAGGTCTGTGAAAATGATGGCATCGTCCGACATTTCACTGTTAGACATACACCACAACAGAATGGAGTGGCTGAACGTATGAACCGGACCTTGCTGGAGAAGGTACGGTGTATGTTGTCCAATGCTGGCTTGGGCAAAGAATTTTGGGCTGAGGCAGTTACATATGCATGCCACCTCATTAATCGTCTACCATCTGCTGCTATTGATGGCAAGACACCATTTGAAAAATGGTATGGAAAACCTGCTGTAGATTATAACTCTTTGCACGTGTTTGGCTCAACTGCATATTATCATGTGACGGAGTCAAAATTGGATCCAAGGGCAAAGAAGGCTATTTTTATGGGAATTACTTCTGGAGTCAAAGGATATCGCTTATGGTGTCCTATGACAAAGAAAGTAATATTCAGCAGGGATGTTACCTTTGATGAATCTGCTATGGTAAATAAGGTAACAGAAGACACCAAACAAAATAAAGGTGCTTCTAAGCAGGTGGAGTTTGAGGGAAAATTTATTTTTCCTACACAAGAAGCAGAGGAGGAAACAAATGAAGATTACCCTCTGGAAGAAGAGCCAGTAGAGGAGATTCCAACTCAGGAACCTCAACAACAACTTGAATCAATAGCAACCAGCAGGCCAAAAAGAACAATAACGAAACTTGTTCGTCTCATAGAGACGGTTGCTTGTGCAACCTCAATTGTAGCTGATGATGTTCCTACCACTTATAAAGATGCTGTCCAAAGTTCAGAAGAAGATAAGTGGAGGATTGCCATGAATGATGAAATACAGTCCCTTCATCAGAATCATACATGGAGATTGGCCAATCTCCCGAAGGGAAAGAAAGCAATTGGGTGCAAATGGGTATTTGCAAAGAAAGAAGGATTTCCTAACCAAGTAGATGTTCGCTACAAAGCAAGATTGGTGGCCAAAGGATATGCTCAAAAGGAGAGAATTGATTACAATGAAGTGTTTTCTCCAGTTGTAAAACATTCCTCCATTAGAATTATGTTGGCTTTGGTAGCACAATTGGATTTGGAACTAGTTCAGATGGATGTAAAAACTGCATTTTTACATGGAAACTTGGAGGAGAAAATCTACATGACTCAGCCAGAAGGATTCAAAGTTGCTGGAAAAGAAAATATGGTGTGCAAACTTGAAAAATCGTTGTACGGTTTGAAACAATCTTCTAGACAATGGTACAAACGATTTGACAAGTTTATGTTGCAGCAAGGGTACAAGAGAAGCAAATACGATCATTGTGTGTATTTGCGCAGGCTTAAAGATGGTTCCTTTATATATCTTCTCCTATATGTTGATGATATGTTGATAGCTTCCAAGAATTCGGAAGAAATTGATAAGTTGAAGATTCAACTGAAGAAGGAGTTCGAGATGAAGGATTTGGGTGAGGCAAAGAAAATTCTTGGCATGGAGATAATTAGAGATAGACGTTCAAAGAAACTCTGTTTATCTCAAAAGGAATATTTGAAGAGAGTACTTCAACGTTTTGGCATAGATGACAAGACTAAGCCAGTTAGTACTCCACTTGCTTCCCATTTTAAGCTAAGTACTATTATGTCGCCAATGGATGAAGCTGAACGAGAGTATATGTCAAAGGTACCATACGCAAATGCTGTTGGTAGCTTGATGTATGCAATGGTTTGCACAAGGCCTGACATTTCACAAGCTGTTGGAATTATTAGCAGATATATGCACAATCCAGGGAAGGAGCATTGGCAAGCTGTGAAGTGGATTCTACGGTATATTCATAATACTGTAGATGTCGGGTTAGTTTTTGAGCAGGAATACAATCAGTCTGTAGTTGGATATTGTGACTCAGATTTTGCGGGTGATCTGGACAAACGAAGATCAACTACTGGTTATGTGTTTACTTTTGCAAAAGCACCAGTTAGTTGGAAGTCTACTTTGCAGTCAACAGTTGCTTTGTCTACAACAGAGGCAGAGTACATGGCTATTACAGAGGCTGTGAAGGAGGCAATTTGGCTTCAAGGATTGCTAAAGGAGCTTGGTGTTGAACAAAAAGGTATCACAATTTTTTGTGATAGTCAAAGTGCTATTCAATTAGCGAAGAACCAAGTTTATCATGCAAGGACGAAGCATATTGATGTTCGGTATCATTTCGTACGAGAAATCATAGAAGAAGGAGGAGTCACAGTGAAGAAAATTCATACTACGGAGAATCCTGCTGATATGCTAACTAAGGTGGTGACTGCGATCAAGTTTCAACATTGTTTGGATTTGATCAACATTGTTGAACACTGAAGATTGAAGATGAAGACACAACCAAAATTTGTTATTGAGAGAGAATTGAAAATGTGAAATTTTGCCAAGGTGGAGATTTGTTGAAGTTTGGCAAAATGCCAAAGTCCCACATTGGTTGGGAGTTAAGTTTGGGGGGGATTTTTCCCCTATAAAAGAAGGCCTAATGTTTAGGATTGAAATACACCTCTCATTTGCCTTCTCATCTGTTTAAGGCATTTGTATCTTCTCTCTTTAGTATTATTTCACTTGTATTTTTGGAGTGAAATAAAATATTGGTTGTGTCCGAGGAGTAGGCAAAATTAGCCGAACCTCGTAAATTCTGGTGTTCCCTTTATTGTTGCTTTATTGTCTTATTTATTATTTGGTGGCTGTCATAATTTTTGGTATAGTAATTGTGACTTATTCACACTATATACAGTTGGCTTCCGCAACACATCGGTCTCTCCTTTAATTCAAGCAATTACACAAGTTACCTTGTCGAACTAAATCTTCGAATCAAGATACACCAGGAAAAAAAGGACAATTATTGCCACTTTTCCGGTCACTCAATGGAACGTCATAGTCATGTCGTTATTTGAATTGAAAGAAAAAATAAATAGAGAATTTTTTGCCAAGGTTTGCTCATCCAAAAACATGTCGTTCTGATGGTGAATAGTACGTAACTTGTATTTTAGTTTGACTAAACGTGGAGTTACAAATAAGTTGATCTAACTCGTATGTTGTATTGTTAAGAATACAAGTGTAGACAATAAATTGCGTCAAGAAAATAAAATCAAGACTGAAGATATTGTAACAATCGTAGTATTTTATTTTAAATACTTGAGTGTTACAATCTCTATGAATCCTTTGATCCTTCTTTTCAATAGTAAATAAATTCAAGGGCCTTTGAGCTTGATCTTGAATCTATGTTTGTTGCCACGAACGATGATCTTGTTCTCGAGTTTGAGCTTGATTGCTTGAACTTGACCTTGATTTGTTCTTCGTTCTTGAGCTTGAATTTGATTGCTTGAAGCTTGAAACTTGTAGAGAAATTTGCAGCGTTTGATCCATGAGCCCTCTCTTGCTTCTTGTTATAACTTCTGGTGTCTTTTCTGAGTTATGAAGACCCTATTTATAGTTGTGGAATGGAGGAGTTGTGATAAGAACAAACTCTTTCCGACCAATCAAATTGAAGTGTGACATGACCGCATTTGATTGGTCAGAACATGTCACTTGCACACGTGGCGCGATTTCATTAGCCTTTTAATGTGACTTGGCATGCCTTGTCATTTTGGCACGCTGCATGGTCCTATTGGCTCTTCCATTTGACGTGGCGTGCCACGTCATTTGACACGTGGCACCAAACTGTGCCTCTAGAAAGATGGCATCTTGGGCTAAACGAAGTGGGCTCATCATTTGTAGCCCAATTAAATGAGCTAGCCCAATGGATTAAGACTTATTTATTTAATCCATATATGTTGGATTTATATAATTAATCCAATTATATTAGCCCATCATATTTATTGGGATCAATATATCTTGAATTTAAAATATAGTCTAAATTAATTTATGAATTTAATTTCGCAAATTTTATATACCTACAACAAGAACACATCAAAGTATTCTTCCTATTTTATAATTTTTCAAGTTAATTTGTTAAATCCAAATTGAATTCAAGCTCAGGATAATATATTATGTTGATTTACGTATTATTTAAAAAGTAACATTCCAGATCATTCATGTTCCTTTTCGCTAAACGGATGAATCTAATCAAATTGTTCTAATTTGGCGACTTGAAAAATAAAAATTATGATAGGTTTACAGAGTTTAAAACAATTTATTTATCATTAAGTATTTCTATAGTTCAGGTGATTTTAAACGTTTGAATTTTAGTCTAAAAATGTGAATTAATGTCATTTAAGTTTAGTAGACTTAACCAAATTGAACTACAATAAAAAGAATACGTTTGGGTTCAATTGCGCATGAAAAAGAAAAATAACCGACTGTTCGACCAAAGAAAAAGAAAAATGGAGAGTACTTGATAATAAACGATTGATTACGTTTAAATCTTCTTTTTTCAAAACAAATGCTTGCCTTTTTGATGACGAAAGAGACTATGTACGAGTGAAGAAGTAATAATCAATATCAAATATTTATATAGAAAAAAGCCAAATACATACATAGCCCCTTAAAGTTGGTTCCGAATTCCATTTTGTCACTTCAACTAAAACCGTTTCCTATTAAACACTTAATTCCAACATAAACTGTGCCTATTACGCCATCGACTAACCACCGGCAAACAAAACCAACAGTGTGAAATCAAACGCGGTGGCATAGCAAAAAACAAGAAATAAAATAACAACACCTCTATTTAACCTAAATAATATATTAAAAATACCACAAAAAAAATATAAACTTTTTTCCTTCTTGTTACACCCCGTAGTATTGTACGTTGGATTTGTCGTAAGATAATTGACATCAGTCCAAGGACAAAATTATTTTGAGGTTATAAATATTATGCTATTTTAAACAAGTGATAAGTAAATTCGTGAGGGTGAAAGGGTAAACATATTAAAGAAAATGAGTTTCGTTGAAGATTGCCAATTTGGAATAAAATATGATCCAAGCTATAATACCCCGTATTTATGGACTATTGCCACACAATATACCACATGACCATGATAGTAAGGTGTATAATATGTGTTAAAAGTGATTAGTATTTTAAGTTATTTGAGATAATTCTTAATTATGTGGATAGTTAATTAATTATTAGTTTAATGAAACATTAACAAGCTAATTAGGAATTGATGGATAAACATTAACCTCCCAACGTGGCAGCAAGAAAGGAATTCATATGACTAAGTCATAGGGCTAGGTGACATATTTAGGAGATTTGGGGCAAAATTCATTCTTATCAAATGGGGCCCACAACCCACAATGATAAGACATCTCCCTACATCATTAAAATGTGAGGTTATGGTTGCTAAGTAATGGAGGAAAGCTTCAACAAAAATTCATGCGAGATTTCATAACTTAACAGCAACGTGAGATGCAATTTTAAGAGAGCACGGTATAATCTTTCTCAAGAATATCATACAGATTCTTTCATACTTTCACCCGTCGTTACGTATTTTTTGCAAAAGACGTGGGTTAGAGGGATTGTTAAGAGAATCGACTCATGTATGTTAAGGCTATCCCTTCTTTCCTTTTGACATGGTCTATATGATACACACAAAACGAGCAAACACGCAACTTTCACAAATGACTCTATTCTTAAATGTACTAAGGGTTCCTATGTTCTTGATTCGCTATATGTCCTATTATTCTATCATCTGTTCATGGGTCTCAGAAAATATGTAAGTTGATAAAGTTTATTTCTTGATATTAATTAAAGGCGTAATGATCTTATGACATACCGAGAAATCTTATTAACTCACTTCTTATGCATTGCGTTCAATTATACATGCACATTGACCTATGACTAGATAGCATTATATACGCGTATATATATATGTATATGGAGTATGAGGAAAGATTATGGCGTTATATATGCACCACTACCTGATCAGCTGGTATACGGTGATGATTTTGCCCACAATGGCCGAGATGATATGATGGGATGCCCTCAGAGCCTGATGTTATGTACGCATATAACTATGCATGCTATGCCATTTGTACGCATATGCATGACATTATAAATATTAAATAATTCACAGAGTTATTCAGACTCACATGTTGAGTCTTTTACTCCATGTTTCTCTCATGACTTTTATTTACTGATTTTTATTCCTTACATACTCAGTACATTATTTGTACTAACATCCTTTTTCCTGGGGACGCTGCATTTCATGCTCGTAGGTCCCGATAGACAGTTTGAGAGTCCTCCAAGTAGGCTATCAGCTCAACAGAAGGTGTTGGTATGCTCTATTTGCTCTGGAGTCACCTATTTGGTCAGTATGCTTTTAACATGTATTGATCGGTATAGCGGGGCCATGTCCCAACCTTTATGGTATTTATCTACTCTTAGAGGCTTGTAGACACATGTCATGTATATGGATATTTGTATGGCCTTGTCGACCTATGTTTTGAGTATATAAAGGATCATGCCAGCTTTATAGGCCTGTACATCATATGTATAAGTTGGTATATCATGTTGGGTCATCCTATACCGAGTATTCCGTCATGCTTTATTCTAGTTATCTCCTGACAGCCTTTCTGGTTCATTTACCTATGATAATATGATACGAAAGATACATTATGTTGGTACTCGGTTAAGTAAGGTATCGGGTGCCCGTCGTGACCCATTGGTTTGGGTCGTGACAAAAGTGGTATCGGAGCCGATCTGCCCTAGGGAGTCTACAAGACGTGTCTAGTAGAGTCTTGTTTATGGGTGTGTTGTGAACCACACTTATAAGTAGGAGGCTACAGGGCATTTAAGACTGTCACTCTTTCTTCTTACTCTAGATTGTGTGGTAGAGTTCACTTGTAAGAATTCAGACTCCTAAATTTTATTTTATTCGTAATAAGATGATACCTACATCCAAAAGACAATTGGTAAGAGATTGCATATGGTTGTGGAAGGGTTGAGTTAGAGGAACTCGATTTTGAGTCATTCTTGTGATGGATAAATGTGAGGTCTTCAATAGAATATGTGTGTACTAAGACGTGTAAGCTTCTTGATAAGGAGCCTTAAGGAAAGAATATCTATCCACCCATATGGTGAAAAGCAACGAGAGATTCAGAAGGTAGATACAAGTTTCAACAAGTAAAAGAAGTAAGGTGAAAGAGGGTATGAGGCACCCAGTTAATGAAGATTATCAGTATTTACAATTTAGGAAGAGAAATATAAGCATTTTGTGTTACCTTCAACAATAACAAATGTATGTACAATTAGCCACATCCATATCAGTTATGCCCTATGGGAACTAACAAGATATAGTTTAAGAGAAGGACGGGATATCAGGATCTGGCTGGGGTTAGAGTAACCCAAAATAATAGATGGATTGTTTGCGTTAGTTGATATTTACGAAGGATATTGTAAATGTGCTAATATATCTCCTTGTGAGACACCCAGATGATGCCCTCTAGAATAGTATAGCTAGATAGGAATACTAGAATGTTTAAAAAAAATTACAAATATAGGCACTGGAAGCCTTGAAGGGATAAATATTACCTTAATGTGGCTCCCGTCCCTAGTAGAGAGAGAATGTTAGGTAGCCCGAAGAGCTAGTGGATGGAGTAAGGGGAGCTAAAAGCAAAAGAATAACTTGTTGGAGTTTTCAGAATAAAGTGATGGACATAAATGTTAAGAGAAATAAGAAGAGTGTTAATAAAGCATTATGAGTAAGATGTGATACATGGATGACAACGGTAGATCAAAAATATGACATCATTACAGAGTCTATTGTCAAGGGAAGGAAAAGATGAGAGGTGACAGGCCTTGAGACAACAAAAAAGTATAGGCCATAAAGTCATATCCTCATTTCGAAAAATAAGTTCGTGACTCTAACGTGATTACCAAAAGGAAAAGTTAGACCCTAGAGTAATAGAAATAAATATGGGCTGGCGAACAAGATAAACTAAACATGAATTAGAGACTGAGTGATTTGATAATAGTCGGCATCATGAGAAATTCAGAGATTGCGTTCCGGCAATAATAGAATGGACGATAGAAGAATAACCCTTAAAGGTCATTCAGGAAGACGCTCCCCTAAAGCAAGCAATGTGAGCAAAGTTAAGCTTAAGGGACTGCGTGTGTCAGTTATACTAGGTATCTCTCTCGTGAGTAAGGAATTTTGTTATCCTTGGTACAGAAGGATTACCGCAAGGTGAGTAAGGGTCATCGATGATGTGAAAAGATGCCAACGACGAAGAGCTAAAACATCTATAGGTAGATCGCCGTAATGCTAAATTTTGTACTCCCTTAAAGGGGGGAATATGGAGTGATATGGAATTAAGTTAGAATTAAGTGGTTCTTGTAACTATGGAATGGTAAAGGAAGAATGTGATAAAAATGAGAAAGGAATGAGATTGTACTTATCCAAATCCTATAGATATGCTACGATTCCAGAACATTATGCAAACACGACGTTAAGGAAAGGGAGTAAGGGTTTCTGCACAGGATGTTATTGATAAATAAGGAGCCAGTGCGAGAGGTAAGTTAAGACAAAAGAAATAACCCAAGAAAGATTATATGAAATATTGATATGAGAATGGGCCAACAAGTAGTTAGTAGTTGATTCAGCAAGAGCCTAGTTATGGTTAGACAAGAGGTTACAGACAAATCAGCAGATCGTGTAAGATAAAACATAGTAAAACCCAATATAGTGAATTCAGTCTCGTAGTTATGAGATTGTAATACTTGAGATATATTCAGATAGGAGTTGGGGAAGTTAAAGGTACCGTATGTGTTTTACAGAAATAAAAGAGAATTCCACTGGAAAGACAGTCAAAATATTAGTTCAGAAGCAACCCTACAAGCACAAGGGCGTGGAGATAAGTAACTACATATAATTATAGGCGAGGAAGAACATCAAAAATTCCGTCAAGTATACGACGTAATAAGCTCACAGCTTTACAAGAGTCAGAGGATCCTCCCTAAATACTACAATGAAAGACTAGTCGAGGAAATAAGGAAGAAGGTTTCAACCTAAGCATAGTAACTTGAAGAAGGAATGGTCATGTAAAAACAGTCTCACTACAACATTATATGCAATCGATAATAAAGTGGCACCTACCATGGCTAATGAACGGGATGTAAAATCAAAAGTAATATTCGAAATCATACGAGTTGCACAAAAATTTCGGCATGCGTGAGAACTAAGATAAGCTAAGCATGCATGCAACAAGGGGCAGAAAGACCAAGAAAAGTAATAGCTTACGTTTAAAGAAAGATGAGAAGGAACAAAAGGAATTATTCGATCAATGATCCAAAGTTAGTTACGTTATGAACACACTTAAGATTTTGGAGTATTATCCATGCATCATATATGTTGACAATCATATGACCATAGAAGACCCCGGTATAAATTAAAATAAAGAATTGAGTCTAGGTCATAGACAAATGATTGAATTGTTAGAAGATTTTATCATAGATATTCCATAGCGTACATGAAAGGCTAAAGTAATAACTAATACCATGAACCGTAGATCGGAAGATAGCTTAAGACTACATAAAGGCTGATTAGAGGAAAAAGGAAATTAAAGAGTTACATCAACTAAGTAAATCAGGAGCCTGATTATTGGACCCAGAAAATTATAGAAATCATGATTGAGAACATTGCAGAAGCACTCTTAATATTAGAGGTATAAGAGAGATAGTACAACAATCATATTCTATAATGGCTCTACAATATATCCAGTTAGAAGAAGTACCAGCCTCATAAGAGTCAGTATGAAGCTCCCACCGGATTGTGTATGCACCAAATGTGCAAGTATTATAATAGAGCTTCAAGTTGTGGATGTGAATTATACCTATATGGAAGGGAGGTTATGAAAGAGATAGAAGATGTGATGCGAGATTTTAAGGTAAGTAAGGTAAAGGTGAACAACGTATGAGACACTCAAATGAAGAAGGTTGTAAATAGTCCATACTTCGGATAGAAGGCTAGAAGCACTGGGATTCAGTATCCAGGAATGATAACGGCATCATCAGTGTTATATCTTCCAGCCTATGGTTTCTAGATACCAAGAGGTCTAGTTAAGAGAGTAAAGAAGAGTTAGAGATGATGTGATGTCTCGCTTGATGTTCTAGAATAACATAAGGAAATCTATGGCGCCAGCAAGTTGAAGGAAGGTTGCGAGTAGTATAAATAGATATGTGTAGGTCGGAAGCTAAGGTATGGTAGAGCGACAAGGTTTTAGGAAGACAGGAGTAAGGATAAGAAAAGGCAAGTGAGAAGGTGGAGAGAATGGATAAGTCCTCAAGATTAAGCCCATGAAAACAAGAGAGCTGATGGTTTCTCTAGGTTATAAAAAGCTCAGTATAGCCTGAATGAACTCTGTCACGACCTCGGTTCGCCCTCCGTGAACCATCGTGACAGAACCTAGTCTCTATGACTAGGTAAGCCTAAATTTGCGGAAGATAAACCAATTTGCGGAAGAAAACAATTTAAAACATAAATAGTGTAATAAAACAGCGTTTAAAAATGCCGCTCGGCATACACAATATTAACTATCAAAAACTAATACATTTCTCCCAAAACCCGAAAACCCATGAATCACAAGCTATGAATATAATAAAAATGCTCTAACTCCGGAATGTCTACATCAACAAAAAAGATAAAAGGGTTGTCACTACAAGATAGAGTGGAAAGGGACTCCTCGGTCTGTGGACATGGCAGATCTACATCGAAGTCTCTGGAGCAGTCGCCTCGCCTCAAGGGTGATAGGGCTGAGTCGAAGTACCTGGATATGCACATGAAAAACATGCGCAGAAAGGGCATGAGTACACCACACCGGTACTCAGTAAGTGCCAAGCCTAACCTCGGTCGGGTAGTGACGAGGAAGGTCAGGGCTCTACTGAGATAATTAAAAATGTAAGATATGACAGAATAAGGTAAGCAGCACAGTTGAAAGCTAACGATAAGAATTAAATATAGGAATATAAAAGACTCAATAACTAAAATAGAGGCAAAAACAATCACGAGGAGATACCATTCTTTATGAGGATAATAATCGGGGATCTCTCAGTATCCCGAGGATCTCTTAGTATCCTCACTATATGCCAGGGATTTCATGGTATCCTCAATGTATGTTAAGGATCTCTTGGTATCCCGAGGATCTCTTGGTATCCTCAATGTATGATAGGGATCTCTTGGTATCTCGAGGATCTCTCGGTATCCTCAATGTATGCTAGGGATCTCTTGGTATCCCGAGGATCTTTTGGTATCCTCAATGTATGATAGGTATCTCTTGGAATCCCGAGGATCTCTCAGTATCCTCAATATATGCTAGGGATCTCTTGGTATGCTCAATATATATACGTGCTAGGGATCTCTCGGTATCTTACACTTTAGCTCAAATCGTAAATGCGTACAGGGGATCTCTCGGGATGCCGTCCTGTAGTCCCAAAGTAAAACACACAACAATGGCACAAGGAATACTCAAATAAACTCAACTTCATAACAAGGTAACACAGACAATTCTAACCTAGCATGCTTCACGTAATACAAATAAGGTAGTTAAAGCAAATAAAGCAATTAAGTCAATTAGACATGCTTCTCTAAACTAACAGCAGGTTTAAAAGTGCAAGTATAATAAATAAAAAGGGAAAACACAATTAAAGTTACTTAATGAAAATCGAATTTTCAACAATTAGCACAAGTACGCACTCGTCACCTCACGTACAAGGCATTTCAATCATCACAATACCAAATCCTAAGGGGAAAGTCTTCCACACAAGGTTAGGCAAACCACTTACCTCGAACCGGCTCAAAATCAACCCGAGACCACGTTCTTGCCACGAGTACTCGATTCCAAATGGCCTAAATCTATTCAATTCAATTTCATAATGTAAATAACACTTCAAGTAATTGTTCTACAAAGAAATTCTAAGCTAATACACGAAATTAGGTAAAATGACCAAAATGCCCCTCGAGCCCACATCTCGAAATCAATTAAAATTTATATTTCCAGAATCCTCACACTCTCAGGAGTTCAGTCGAACCAAAAGTACCAAAATCGGACGTCAAATGGTCCCTCAAATCATTACTCAAAGGTCTCTAATTAGTCAAGACCTAACCCCTAAATTACCACTAATTTTCCTTAAATTTCATGTTTATAATGATAAACATCACCCCAATAACGAGTTTATGGACCAAAGATCCTACCCCAAGGAATTCCTCTGAAAATCTCTCTTGAAAATGCTCCCCAAGGCTTCCTCTCGTTTGAAAATAGGTGAAAATAGTTCAAATTCGCGAAGGCAAGAATTTATATGTTCTGCCCAGAAATCCCGCATCTGCGGTCCACCCATCGTATCTGCAATACCGCTTCTGTGGTTCGCTACTGCGGTTCTCATTTAAAACCTCTCCGCCGCACCTGCGACCTAGAATCCGCATCTGCGGTCTCGCAAGTGCGGTACATATGTTGCTTCTGCGGTTCCTGTTGTTCCTCCCAATTTCCACTTCTGTGATGGTAAATGCCGCTTCTGCGGCTATGCACCTGCGGGACCCAACCGCAGGTGCGGTTATGACAGAAAAACAACAGCTGAAGTTGCTCAAACAAATTCCAAATTCTTCCGACAACCTCCCAAGGTCCCCGGGACCTCAACCAAAGGCACCAACAAGTCTAATACCACTTTCCAAACTTATACCAATCCTTAAAACACCTAAAACAACATCAAAACGACGAATCAACCACAGATTCAAGTCTAAGAATTCTAAAACTCTAAAAATATGCTTTCGATCAAAAAGTCTATCAATCCTCGTCCGAATGACCTGAAATTTTGCACACACGTCACAATCAACACTACGGAGCTACTCCAACTTCCGGAATTCCATTCCGACCTGTGACTCTGTGAGCACGTAATTTTTTCCCTATATGTATTACTCCAACAAATTCAAAACAAAATAATTTCTTTCAGTGTTTGCAATTTTGTTGGATTTCGTGGCATTTTCTGTTAATTATTTGCATTTGTCTGTGCAGATTTATTTTATTTTATTCATTAATAAATACAAAAATATGTTGCATTTGCATTTGGGATTTAATTTTTGCATTTTTGAATTAATTAGTAATTTGGTGTTTTATAAAATTGGAAAAAATCACAAAATAGTTCATTTTGGCACTTTAATTTTAATTTTTCAAATTTTGGTAGTTTTTTCTTTAATTTGTCATTTAATTAGTGGTGGTAATTATTATTTAGAATTACTTAATTCAATGTGATCAGATAATTTGATTAGGAATTAATTTAGGTTTTAATTTTATTTAAAAGAAATAAAAGGAATTAATTGAAAAAGAAAAGGAAAAGAGTTGAAGAAGATCAGATTTTTGGGCCTTTTGTTTAATTTTTCTCCAAGCCCAATTGACTTATACACATATACCCGTTTGGCTCAGCCCAAACCCGGTCCTAAAAACCGGTCCAGCCCCATAATTCCAAAATGACCCCGTTTTTTAACAGACCAAATCAGGACCGTTGATCTCTTTTGATCTAACGATCCAGAACTGGGGTTCGTTTAATATATATATGTCCTAACGCCCCTACCCCCCCATTTCGTCTCTCACCTCACCTCAGAGATCAGCTCACCCAAACCCTAGAGACCGCCGCCCTAAATCACCACCGCCATCCGCCGGCGGCGAGTCTCCAACCCGACCAGATTCACACTAAACAACCACTCCACTCTCCTCTTGCCAAAACTCCACTCAGTTTCCATCGAACATCATAAGAGCCGTTCGAATTTCAGATCAGAGGTTGAATCATAAAAGCCCCAAAGATGCAAACCGAGGTTCCATGAAAGATTTTAGGCCCAAATCGAGGTTATTCGTGTGTCTTTGATATTAAGGACACATGATTAACTTTGGATTGGGTCGAAATCAAAGAGTTCGAAGTTCTCCATTATTTCTGTCCGATGCTCTCTCTTAGGTAATTTTCTTTCAGCTTTCTTTTCTCTTTTCTTTTCTTTCTCCCACTGTTCTCTTCTGTTATTTCCTTCTGTCCGTCCGTTTTTGCATGTCTCGTCTTAGTTTAGTTTTGAAACTAGTCTCCATTTCTCGTTTGTTTTTTGAATTCTTTAGTTTTAGTTTTTTTATCCTTACTATAAAATTGTGGGCTGAAGGGGATTTTTAGCCTGATTTCTATGAATTGAAGTATGTTTGGTTGTTTGATATATTTGGTCGTTTGAGTTAGTGAATTAACCTTGAGTCCAAAAGAAAGGGGTCAGCCCAGGTTCAACTTGGCCCACATTTTGGTCTGAGGGTTAGAAGGTGAATAACAAGGGGTTTAAGGGTTAGTTTAGGAAATTTAGGGTAGGGGAATCTTATGTAACAGCCTTAAGAAGTTTCCAAGAAATGGGATGAGGGACTGTGTTTGAAATTCTGATAGTTGATTAGGGGTATTTTAGCTAAAACAAAAATTGGAAAGGGGGGTAAGTGCAAGTCTGATTCTCTTAGGTCCGCCTAATGCTTTGCCTATAAAGTCATCTCTATCTTGCATTTTAAGGGAGAATTCAGAGATAAGAGGAGAAAAAATTCAGAAAAAATCAAAAACAGCTAAAATTTCATAAAAAAACACTGTTCCATTGAATTTCTTCTGTGATTTCTGAGGTTCTCAATTTCTGAAACAATTTCTGACTCATCTGGGGTAAAAATGGACTGAATTTGGGTTTAAAAGTCTGGTTTGAAGTTCGCTGTGGTTACTGCTCGATTGAAACTGGATTTTGGACTGTTGCACATCATTTTTCTGTTTGAAAATTGGTTCTGCTATTGTTGCTTATTCTAGATTTCTCACCCATTTTTCCTTGTTTGATCGCTACAATCAGGTACATATTCTTGGACTATACTAGATGCAAAGCAAGTTTGAAGTATGAAATGAAAATGGATGTTCAAAGCATGACATCAAATTCTCTGTTTATAATCTAGTTGTCTTTCTTTGAATTACATGGTGTTACTTCTAGATTCATAGTATTTCTTAATCTTTCCATAGTTTAATCTCTGAATTCCTGCCATTGTATTTAACCTTGGGCTTTTGAGATATGGGCTTAACTTAGTTGAACAATACGTGAGTTGTATGGTAGCGTTTGATTCCAGGTTAATTTTATGTTCATTTGTTATATTCTGGGTTTATATGGCTTCAGAGTCTATTGTTTGGCTTGTGAGCAACAGGGGTGAAAGCATTAAGTGTCTGATGTTGGGAGTTCTGTTGAAAAACTTTAAAGCTCAATGCAATTGCTTGAGAGCTATTTTTGGATTGTATTTACCCCTGTTAAAGTCAGTACTTGAATTCTGCCTCTCTGTCATCAGTATTTGAATGCATGAATGATATTTGCTTTAGACTTGTGATTTAACTTTGTGATATCGGGAGCCTATTTCTCCAATGAGTATACTGTTTGCTTTTAGCTTGGGACTGTTAAATTCATTTGGGAAATCAGAATCGCTTGAGCATGAGTGTAGGGTTGTTTGTAAATGAGAGTTATTTTATCATATATTGCATGAGCTTAATATCGTTAGTCCAGTTACTGAATTTTTCTTTTAGCGGCAGGCTCTTCTTTTGATTTGGGCTTTATGTTGAGCCCAATTGCATTCTCATGTCCTATTCAAACTATTGGCAATTGGTTGTTAGGCACATAGCTAGCCTAAATTCTTTTAACAATCAAACGTGGGTTCCGTTTCTAATAATCCCTTAGCTTTCAAATTGCAAAGTAGTTTGGTTTGAAATTAAATCAGAAGTTCAAGTAGTCTTTTAATAAATTAACTGGATTATTAAGGTGATTTCGAGGTGAGTCATATTATGCGAGTTGTAATAGTGGCCTTCCATAGTTAGTTTAAGTTCTTAAAATGCATGGCCCTCTACTAATTTCTTATGATTTAGATATTAAAATAAAAAATGTTCGTAGTTTGCTTTAGGCCCGTTTAATATACCACCGTGATTGTGGACACGTTCGCGTGACATGATTACGATTTCTGAAAACGAAATCGGAGTATGTGTTCGTGCAACTTCGGCTAAACTTTCTTAATAATAATAAAGCGTTATTAATTATGGACATGTTCGCGTGACATGATTTTTGATACGCCAAACAAATGGGTACACGTACGTGTGACTTGTTTCAAGATGTTTTCTTAATTAAAAGAGTTCAAAGCACATAGGTTCTAAAATGGGTAATTAAACAATTTTAATTAGCCAAGTATGATCAGAGCGACCGTGTTAGAACCACGGAACTCAGGAATGCCTAACACCTTCTCCCGAGTTAACAGAATTCCTTACCCGGATTTCTAGTTCGCAGACCGTAATACAAAATCAATCTTTTCCTTGACTCGGGATTTGAACCGGTGACTTGGGATACCATAAATTATCCCAAGTGGCGACTCTGAATTTTTAAACAAACAAATTCCGTTTCGACTGTCCTTTAATTGGAAAAACTCCCTTATATTTATACCCTTTGCGGGTGTAGTAAAAGGAGGTGTGATAGCTCTGGCGACTCTACTGGGGATCAAACCCAGAATCTCTGGTTCAGGGTTCAAGAATTCGAGCTTGTTAATGATTTTTACTTGGCTTCATTTATTTTTAATATTACTGTATTCTGTGAATCTTTTGTGCCAAATGTTATTTTTTTACTGCTTTATTATTGTTTGAATTGTGTATAACTGTCTTTTTACGCCACCCATCTGAGTCTTCTGAAAATGGCGCACACGTTCGTGTGACCCACTTTTTCTGTAGAAATTATGTCAAATAGAACGAGGCTGGGAAAGCGACAAGGCCGGGTAGACTTCAGTACTCCCGGTATGTCGCCCCCTTTTTGGCCCCAGTTGTCCGCTCAGGTACCCCAAGTCTAGACCAAAACCTCAGGAGTTAAACCTAGAAAAACACAGCTTCATGCCGGATCCCTAATAGGAACAATTGTTTGCATCATGTGCATTTGACTTAGGGGACTCAACATAGGGGTTGGGTCGGTCTAGGACAGGTATGTCCGAAATAACAGACCATCCTGATGCATTCTATGTGCTATGTGAACATTTATTTGTTTTGGCTTGCATGCTGACCGGCTAGGGAAAATAAAGCGGGAAAAGGGGAAAAACCAAGAGTAATATAGGGAAGAAAATAAAACCCGGTTCTAAACATCCCGGTATTTGAAAAGCGTCCTGAAACTCTGCCCAAAATTTTTCAAAAAAATAGTGAGTTATTTTAAAAGAGTCAAACAATGTGTTCTTTCAAATGTGTCAAAACTGACCGAACTACGCAGGTCTGATTCTCACCGGATGTGGGATACGTAGGCAACCTACATAAGGTTCGGCCTTATTTTTGAAAAAAGAGAAAAGGAAAACAAGAAAAGAGAGTCGGTGGTCGAGTGAATGCAATCTTGATTTTGGTCAAAATAAGCCGATCCAGCTTCGGCTATGTCTTAAACCGTTCTTGCCGAGGTAGCCTCAGAGTATTTTTCAGTTGTCGAAAGGCTATTTTCGTAAAAGAATGGACAAGTTTGTGAGGGGTCATAAAATAATTCCCCCGGCCTCAAAATTCGCGTGAAATTCAAAAGGGGGACGCATTTGCAAAAACAGCCATTTGGCTAAAGTTGGCATACAGAAGAAAGATTATGGTTCTTTTCTTCTTTTATTTTCTCTTTTTTCTTCTCTTCTTCGAAAAACTGTTTATAAAAGGGTCAACTCGAGTCAAACCTTAACCTTAATCTTCCACAGGAACAAATGAATACCATCCAAGAACCGCTAGAAGTGGTCAGGGAACAATCTCGGCTACACTTGCGTATGTGGTGGAATGATCTAGATGAAGATGGTCAGAAATGGGTGAAAAAACACTTGGGTGCTCTTATAGACATCTTTGAAATCAAACCGCGGGAAGATTTGCTCAAAGCTTTGGTAACTTTCTAGGATCCCGTCCACAATGTCTTTCGTTTCTCAGATTTTGAGATCACCCCTACTTTGGAGGAGATAGCCGGGTACATTGAATTCGGACAGGACTTGAGGAAGCAAAAACTTATATTTCCAAGGGCTCCATCGGTGCACAAGTTCTTTGACCTTATGAATATTAGTAAACAGACGAATAAGGAACGTGTGAGCAACGGATGTTGTGCTTTCCATTTCCTATACTCAGGTTCGGGCATTCTGCTGGTTTTGAAAAGCATGAAAAGGGTCTGAGCAACAAACAAAACAAGGGCCTTTGGCAAATTCATCGTCGGTTCGCATTTATTGTGGCATTCTTTGGGATCATGGTTTTTCCAAATGAGAAAGGAACGGTGGATATTCGTATGGCTAGAATTGCACAAATCCTCACTACCAAGGAAGATCATACACTTGCCCCGTTGGTGCTAGCAGATATCTATCGCGCATTGACAGTATGCAAAGTAGGGGCTCAATTTTTTGAGGGTTGTAGCATCATTCTACAAATGTGGTTGATCGAGCATCTTCGCCATCATCCCAGATTCATAAGTTACGGTTCGAGCCCAAATAACTTCATCATTAGTTATGAGGAGAGGATAAAAGATTACAACACACCAGAAGGATTTGAAGCATGGGTTTCTCATTTGAAAGTTCTTGATGCAGGTCAGGTCGAGTGGACTATAGGATGGCTCCCGAGGACAGAAACCATCTATATGACTGCTACCAAAGGATACCTGAGGATAATGGGCGTAAGGAGTATTCAGTCATATGCACCGCAGAGGGTCTTGAGGCAATTGGGAAGGTATCAGATTGTGCCTGAAGATGAAGATCTAAGCACTCTGGTCATAGAGTTGCATCCAGAAGCTGCATTGCCTGAGGCTGTAGTTCAGCAGGATTGGAATAACTGTCGGTATCTAAAAAATGGCACCCATGTACCAAACATCTCCAAGGGGGAAGTAGATCCAAATTATGCTGCTTGGTTTGAGAAAATGTCTTATGTAAACAACGAGCCAGAGCCCGAGAGGCCCGCCAAAAGGCCTCATATTCAAGCCTTTGATGATAAAATTCAAGAGAGGTTAGCTTGGGGGAGAAGGAAAAGGAATATAAGGCCATTATCCATGGTCTGCGAGAAGAATTGAGAAATGTCACCTTCAACAATGATTTGCAGACACAAGAGGCCGAAGGTGAAAGGAGAAGATTGGTGCGAGAAAATGAGGACCTCAGAGCTCAGGTTCGACAGTTGAAAATTGAAGCTGAGAACCCAGGCCGAAGCAGGAAAGATGAGAGGCTCATTTACAACCTCACTTAAAAGGTACATGACTACGAAGATGACCTGCAAAAAGCTGAGTCTAAACTAGCAAAAGCACGGGCAAGGTTGGCTAAAAGCGCCGAAGGGCGTGCAGCTTTCGTTCAATAGATGAAAGAAAGATATGAAATAGGGGTCACAGGTTAGGAAAAGGCAATTGGCAACCTCGAAGGTGAAATGGCTAAACAAGCCAAAAATTCTAAGGCTGAAAGAAAACATTGTTACGCCTTAATGGCACGACTAGAAAGGGACTTGCAACAACTCCAAGAGCAGAACCAGGTAGCCAAACAAACTTTGGAAGCCAAAACCGAACAAATTGGGCGTTTGTTGCAAGAGAAGGGCGTCATAAGAGAGCGAGTCAAAAGGGTCGCCAACTATATCGCAATGAAGTGCAGTAGCGGTGAAGATATGATGAGATCTATGTTCTTCGCTACTGTGATGATTTTTGTTCACCGGGTAATGGAAGATCTCTACCACCTTCTGTGGGATTTAGTGAGTCGGCCCGCAGCAAGGCCGAATAACGCCCCACCGGTCCCAGGGACAATTGAGGCATTGATGTATTCGTGATTTCTTGAGTCTGTGTTTTCTTTCCGTTAAAGTCTGCCAGTTGTTTTGGAGTCTGTATTTCTATTATCAGAGTATGTGGGTTGTTTGTTTTTGAGTCTGTATCTCAAGTCTGTTAGTTTCTTTCGAGTCTGTTAGTTTTAGTTTTTGTAATAGCGTATTTTTATATATATGAAAACTGAAAATCCCAAAATGTTTTACTTCACACTTATCCCCAAGAACTACGCTTGGTCTGATTCATGCGGGGTCATGATACGTAGGCAATTTCCATAGGATTCGACCGCAACCAAATATTAAAAAAAAAGAGAAGAAAAGAGGGGAAGAAAATAAGAGGAAAAACAAGAGAGTAAAGAAAAGGAAAGAGCGTAAAAACAAGAAAGGAAAAGAGAAAATAAGAGAAAACAGAGGCAAGAATGAAAGGAAAGGAAAAGAAAGAAAAGAAAAGGGGATGTTTTCAATTAAAAGAAAGAAAATGCCGGGATGACACATGCAACCGATCAAATACATAATAGAAACGGTTAACTGTTTAGGTGCAATGTGCGGTTACCAATCTGTTAAAACCTAATCGCTAACAAGGTTGTTGTTGATATATTGAGCCCGGGCAGGTGGTTAGTTGACTGGCATTCTGGCAACTCACTCCTACAACACCCGATCGAAAGACAGGCTGAATATGGTCGACCAGGAACCAGAAACAAGTATTGTCGACCCATCGAAAGAGGTGGAAGAAATGGACGTTAATGCGATGAGGGAAGAAATGTATAAGCTGAAGCAGCAGATGGCTGAAATATACCAAGCTTGGGTGAAGGGGCACCCACCCCCAGTTTATCCCGCCAACCCTGCTTATATCCCACCATCACCCCAACCTCCGGAGCCTCCCACTGTGAACTCATCTCCAGCCTTTCCCCTCTACCAACAATGCCATGGTGCCACTTCCCACACTTCTCAAGCTCCACCACCCAAACAAGTCCCATACCCTCCTCCACCAATTACACCTGTTTTTGTGGCACCTCCACCTGCTACATTACACCGATCTTCCAGTGAACCCCTGTTCCAAACTCACGACAACCAGTACTATCCCCCTGAACCCACCTTCAAAGTTCCAGAACCATATCCTTACACCCCTCATCTTGATATCCCGGCAGAGACCGAGAAGCCACCCAAAAAATCCCGAGCATGAAGAGATGATCAGAAAGGTCAAAAGCTTAGAGCAATCGTTTCGAGATATGAGGGGACTGGGAGGTCAAGTGAGCATGACCTATAAGGATTTATGTCTGTTCCCAGATGTTCAGTTGTTAGCGGGGTTCAAAATGACCAAGTTTGATTTGTACGATGGACATGGTGACCCAGTAGCATACTTAAGAGGATTTTGTAGAAAAATGAGAGGAGTAGGTAGAAGGGATGAATTGCTGATGGCATATTTCAGCCAAAGATTAAGTGTATCGACCTTAGAATTGTACACCAGACAAGATCACAACAGGTGGTACACATGGGATGACTTGGCCCAAGCCTTCGCCTGCCATTTTCAGTACAACCTCGAAATTATCCCAGATCGTCTGTCGTTGACAGAGCTGGAAAAGAAGCCTGGTGAGAGCTTCAGGGAATATGGATTCTGCTGGAGAGAGCAAGCAACGAGGGTTGACCCTCCGATGAAAGAAAGCGAGATGGTTGATTATTTCTTGCAGGGTTTGGAACCCACTTATTTTGGTCACTTGGTGTCAGCAGTAGGTAAGTCCTTTTTAATGAAGTAGTGAAAATGGGAGGCATGGTTGAAGAGGGACTCAAGTCCAACAAGATCATGAGTTATTCAACAATTATGGCGACCACTCAGGCCATTCAAAACGGTACTGGGGGTGTGCTCGGGAAGACGAAGAAGGAGGATGTTGCGACAATTGAGTCGGGATCTTGGGTTGGATCCAGGAACCTTCCCCGTTACTACAACCAGCCGCGACCCTATCTCCAAACTTACCCCCACACTCCATATAACCCACCACAACACTATTACCCACTGCCAGATCCCCATTTTTCTGTCCATCACGCACAAAATGGCGCGCGCCAGCTCCACAAAACCCATACCAAGCTCCACAAAATAACTACCCACCCCCAAAAGCCCACAGAAATCCTCCTGGAACAAGTTTTAGACCCAACCAAGCCTTTAAGAATGAGAGGTTGCAGAAGCAAAAGACTTTCACTCCATTGGGAGAATCGTATGCTAGCCTATTCCACAGACTAAGACAGTTGGGTATGTTGAATCCGATCGAGGCTAAATTGCCAAATCCCCCTCCCAGAAATCTTGACCGCTCGGTGAGTTGTGAGTATTGTTCAGGGGCCCCGGGACATGACACAAAGAAATGTTGGAAATTGAAAACACCCATTCAAGAACTCATTTGAGGTCCAAGCTTCGGAGGCCCCCAATATCAATAAGAATCCCTTGCCAGCCCATCATGAAACAAATGTGATTGAGATAGTGCATAAGGGAGGGGAGCCTAAGAAACCTTCACAAACCATCATGATGATTCGGGCTAGTGAAGCCAGACCATTTGAAAAGTCAACGAGTGAGAAGTCTGTGATCAAGTTGAACAGGGCAAATAATGAACCATCTGTGGAGGTCAAGAAGGGGTCCTCCAGTGACGTCGCAAGAAAACATGGAAGAGAAAAAGTGGTTGTGCCAGGAGTGACGAACAAGCCTGTGGTAATTGTGAAGGGCGCCCCTACAGATCCTGTTGTTATCAACCGGTAATTCAATTACTGATAGTTGACAACAAGGCAGTCCCGTGGAATTATGAACGAGTGACCGTGACTTACAAAGGGAAAGAGGTTAGAGAAGAAGTGTGTAAGACTCATGGTTTGACTCGATCGGGGAGATGTTTTGCCCCCGAAGAGCTGAGAAAAGCTAAGACCTCAAAAGATAATCCAGTATTGGTGAAGAAAGCGGTGACTGAGGAAGAAGCAGAAAAATTTCTGAGAAAGATGAAAGTGCAGGATTATTCCATTGTGGAACAGTTAAGGAAGACACCAGCTCAGATCTCGCTCTTGTCATTATTGATCCAGCACCGTCGCGCTTTGATGAAGATCTTGAACGAAGCCCACGTTCCTGACAAAATCTCAGTAAACCACTTGGAAAAGATAGCTAACAAGATATTCGAGGTAAACAGAGTCACTTTTTCTGATGATGAGTTGCCCGTGGAGGGTATCGAGCACAATAGAGCCCTTTATCTGACGGTGAAATGCAAAGATTCCGTGGTGGAGGGAAGGGTTCAGTCGAGGACATAGTGCTTGAGCTCACAATAGGGCCAATTGAATTTACTATGGAATTCCAGGTGCTCGATATGGCTGTTTCGTACAATCTGTTGTTAGGACGACCCTGGATCCATACGTCCGAAGCAGTCCCGTCTACTCTGCATCAAATGGTCAAGTTTGAATAAGATCGACAGGAAATTATTGTACATGGCGAAGATAATTTGTGTGTGCCCAACAGTGCCATTATTCCGTTCATAGAGGTTGACGATGACAAGGGACCATGGGTTTATCGGGTTTTCGACACAGTATCGGTAGAGAAAATTCCGGAAGGAAAATGCGTTCCAACTCCAAATATGGATGCAACATCAGTTAAGGTAGCTGTTGAAATGTTGAAAATGGTTTCGTACCGGGCAAGGGTTTGGGTGCATATCTGCAAGGTATTGTGCAGCCAGTTTCTCTTCCAAAGATTCTGGATACTTTTGGTCTGGGGTTCAAGCCTACCGTTGCAGACGTGAGAAGAGCTAGAAAAATGAAACAGAAAAAGCATGGGCATTGCCAAAGCCAATCCCGCGTCTGTCTAGATCATTCGTCAGGCCGGGTATCAGAAAAAAACTGTTGTCAAAGGTTCCTGGACCACTGATTGGTGCCGATGGAGACTTGGAGAAGGGGTTTGAAAGGTTATTCGCCGAGGTTAACATGGTTTAGGTTGGGGAAGGGTCCAGCAGGGCAGATGTGCAATTCGTGGGACCACGTGCAAAAGTCAACAACTGGGAAGCTACTCCTCTTCCTATCCGGAGGGAGTCTTGGTAGTGGGTTTTGATTTTCTTTAGTTGTCTGGATTATTCTAGGGTCTGTAATTCAGATATTATGTTCCGTCCAGTTGGATGTGTTAAAACCCTGTTATCGTTAAATTCAATGAAATGCAATTGTTCATTTTCCTTCATTTCTTCTAATTTTATTTTTGTTTTCTTCTTTTGTACAATTCTTTTTATGCTGATATCAATGACATGACATGCATGAGGAATCTTCGGCCCAGTTTTAAGATCCAATCTAACTCTAAAATAATAATACAAGAAATTGAGTGTGATGACGAGTTGGAATTTGATGATGATGAGGCCTATGAAGAAATTAGTAAGGAACTAAGTCATTTTGAGGAAAATCCCAAACCTAATTTGAATGACACAGAAGCAGTTAATCTAGGGGACGAAGAAAATGTCTGTGAAACTAAGATAAGTGTACATATGGAACCACAACTCAGAGAGGAGATAATTAAAGCGTTGTTAGAATACAAAGATGTTTTTGCATAGTCCTATGACGACATGCCGGGTCTAAGCACTGATTTAATGGTTCACAAGTTTCCCACTTACCCGGCATTCCCTCCCATCAAACAGAAGCTGAGAAAGTTCAAAACAGATATGAGTGTAAAAATCAAAGAAGAGGTCACCAAGCAGTTCGATGCCAGTCATTCGGGTCACCTGATATCCCACCTGTTTGATGCCAGTCATTCCCACTTAGCCAATGTTGTGCCTGTGCCGAAGAAGGATGGCAAGACCAGGGTGTGTGTTGACTATCGAGATCTCAACAAGGCAAGTCCAAAAGACAATTTCCCACTGCCGAACATCCTTATCTTGATCGATAATTATGCCAAACATGAGATTGGTTCTTTTGTGGATTGTTACGCGGGTTATCATCAAATCTTAATGGACGAGGAGGATGCAGAAAAGACGACATTCATCACGTCGTGGGGAACGTACTATTATCGGGTCATGCCATTTGGTTTGAAGAATGTTGGGGCAACCTACATGAGGGTAATGACAACAATATTCCATGATATGATACACCAGGAAATCGAGGTGTACGTGGATGATGTGATCGTGAAGTCTAGAAAGCAGTCTGACCATGTCAGGGATCTGAAAAAGTTCTTCTGGAGGCTTCATAGGTACAATCTCAAGCTTAATCCTGCAAAGTGTGCTTTTGGGGTGCCGTCTGGAAAGTTGTTGGGGTTCGTAGTCAGCCGCCGGGGCATTGAACTGGATCCATCAAAAGTCAAGGCCATCCAGGAATTGCCACCTCCAAGGAACAAGACCGAGGTGATGAGTTTGTTGGGGATATTGAATTATATCAGCAGGTTCATCACTCAGCTCACGACAACTTGAGAGCCAATCTTCAAACTGTTAAAGAAAGACGCTGCATTCAAGTGGATAGATGAATGTCAGGAGGCGTTTGATAAGATAAAGGGGTATTTTTCAAATCCACCCGTGTTGGTCCTGCCACAACCAGGGCGACCGTTGATTCTATATTTGACGATTTTGGACAATTCATTCGGCTGCGTATTGGGTCAACATGACATCACTGGCAGGAAAGAGCAGGCCATATATTATCTCAGCAAGAAATTCACACCGTATGAGGTCAAGTACACTCAGCTTGAGAAGACATGTTGCGCCCTAACCTGGGTGGCGTAGAAGCTGAAACATTATTTTTCATCTTACACTACCTATCTCATATCTCGCTTGGATCCATTGAAGTATATATTTCAGAAGCCTATGCCCACAAGGAGGCTTGCAAAGTGGCAGATCCTACTCACAGAGTTTGACATTATCTACGTGACTCGAACTACAATGAAGGCACAGGCCTTGGCGGACCATTTGGCCGAGAACCCGATTGATGAAGATTATGAACCTTTGAAAACTTATTTCCCTGATGAAGAGGTGATGCACATTGATGAGTTGAAACAAGCCGAGAAGCCTGGATGGAATCTTTTCTTTGATGGAGCCGCAAACATGAAAGGCGTGGGGATAGGAACAGTACTTATTTCTGAAACAGGGCAGCACTACCCTGTTATGGCTCAGCTTCGTTTTTACTATACCAACAACATGGCTGAGTATGAGGCATGTATTCTAGGTTTGAGGTTAGCTGTGGATATGGGTGTCCAGGAAGTCTTGGTCTTGGGAGATTCGGACCTCCTGGTGAACCAAATTCAGGGAGAATGGGAAACGCGGGATTTGAAACTCATACCATACAGACAATGTTTGCATGATCTTTGTCAGCGGTTTCAGTCGATAAAATTCAAGCATATCCCAAGGATCCATAATGAAGTCGCTAATGCTTTGGCTACTCTGGCGTCAATGTTACATCATCCAGATAAGGCTTATGTGGACCCTTTGCAGATTCAGGTCCGTGATCAGCATGCTTACTGTAATATGGTGGAAGAAGAACTTGATGGGGAGCCATGGTTCCATGATATCAAAGAATACATCAGGATGGGGGTGTATCCGGTACATGCCACAAGTGATTAGAAAAGAACAATTCGACGATTGGCAAGTGGATTTTTCTTCAGTGGAGGGGTATTGTACAAAAGAACTCCAGATCTGGGATTGCTAAGATGCATAGATGCTAGACATGCCACAACAATCATGACTGAGGTACACTTCGGAGTTTGTGGACCGCATATGAGTGGGTACGTTCTGGAAAAGAAGATTCTCCGAGCAGGTTATTACTGACTCACTATGGAGCGGGATTGCATTAATTTTGTGCGCAAGTGTCATCAGTGTCAGGTGCACGGGGATTTGATTCATTCCCCACCATCTGAATTGCATACAATGTCGGCACCATGGCCCTTTGTTGTTTGGGGCATGGATGTCATTGGGCCAATCGAGCCAGCAACATCAAACGGACACAGGTTGATTCTGGTAGCCATTGATTACTTTACCAAGTGGGTTGAAGTGAAAACTTTCAAATCTGTGACCAAGAGAGCAATGGTCGATTTTGTGCATTCAAATATCATCTGTCGGTTTGGAATTCCGAAGGTAATCATCACAGACAATGGTGCTAATCTCAACAGTCATCTGATGACGGAGACCTGTTAGCAGTTTAAGATTATACATCGCAATTCCACCCCATATCGCCCTAAAGCGAATGGAGCAGTCGAGGCAGCCGATAATAACATAAAGAAGATACTACGGAAAATGGTGGAAGGGTCCAGACAATGTCATGAGAAGTTACCTTTCGCATTGTTGGGTTATCGCACTACTGTTCACACTTCGGTAGGGGCCACTACTTATTTATTGGTGTATGGCACGAAGGCAGTAATACCCGTAGAAATTGAAATCCCATCCTTTCGAATTGTCGCTGAGGCAGAAATTGATGACGTTGAATGGGTCAAAACCCGCTTGGAGCAATTAAGTCTGATTGATGAAAAGAGATTGGCAGCAGTATGTCACGGCCAATTGTACCAATAGAGAATGGCGAGAGCATATAACAAGAAGGTACGTCCACAGAAGTTCGAAGTGGGTCGGTTAGTGTCGAGACGTATATTGCCTCATCAAGCTGAAGCAAAAGGAAAGTTCGCCCCAAACTGGCGGGGGCCATTTGTCGTAACTAGAGTGTTGTCCAATAGCGCGTTATATTTGACAGATATAGAAGGGAAATGTGTGGAAATGGATATCAATTCTGATGCAGTCAAGAGATACTATGTGTGATTTCTTTGTTTGATTGTACTTGTTTGTATTTGGCATATTTTGAAGATTGAAATGACGAAGGCGTTTTGTTCTGCTATCTAAAAACTTGATCCCTCGTCACCCCTTTTGAGCCTTATTTATTTTCTTTCTTACCCCTCTTTCGGAATCAGTAGCAAAGATCAGAAATACAAGCGTGAAAGATAAGTAAAGGAAAAGGAAAGAGAATGAAAATGAAATAGAAGAAAAAAAAAGAAAAGAAAAAAAGAGGAAAAAGAAGAAAGGAAAAAAAAAACAAATCAACAAAAAGAGAAAAAGGAAGAAAGAAAAGAAAAGAAGAGAGAAAGAGAAAAGAAAAATCACAACAACAGAGCAATTCCTATGTCATGAACTACGTTCGACCTGATTCCTTTTAAGGATACGTAGGCAGCCTTATGGTTCGGTCTCATCGAAACAAAAATCCAAAAGTCCCCAAGCAAGAAACTGGGGCAGAAGTTACGGTTGTTGTGAGAAAACCTGATTTCGAAAGTTGTAATTTCAACCCATTTGTATTGTTTTGAGCCTTTTATGCCCTTTCTTTCTAACCCTGTCTAGAGGCCTACATTATGGTCCAAAGAAAGACCTTCTGATCAGTCTTTGAGAAATGCCAAGTCGAGCAGGTAAATGTAATTCATGTCGGGGGCAACACTCTGGTTCAAGAAAGGAGGGAAATAAAAATAAGAGAGTCTTATTGGTGAAAACCTTCACGGGCACCGTAAGGCGACGGGAGTTGAGAGAAATAAAAATGAGAGAGTCTTATTGGTAAAAACCCTCACGGGCACCGTAAGGCGATGGGATTTGAGAGAAATTAAAATGAGAAAGTCTTATTGGTGAAAACCCTCACGGGCACCGTAAGGCGAAAGTAAGTTGAAAGATGAACGAATGAAAGAGGTCTGCTGGTAAAAACCTTTCAAGGCACCGCAATACGAACAAGGTCAAGGTTTGGGTAAAGTAATTAGGTCATGGAAATTCTGGGGCAATGAAGTACGGCAACTGAAAGTTGATTGGTTGGACAGATTGGGTCGATTAATCCGAAATGCATGTCATGATCGTTGGTACCAGTTGTTCCACTCAGATAAGTTTCTTTTTCTTTTTCCTTTTGTAGCAGTCATCTGGTTTTGGATTCGTCTTATCCGTAACCCGCAAAGTCATTGCATTTCATTTTCTTTTGGGTATTTATCTAAAGATGTTTCAATGTCAGTCTTGTTCAAATCAAGTGAAAAGGATTTCAAAGCTCACTACCGACTTCCAAAATTGCAAAGCACGGAGTGGTCAAAGCATACTAAGGATAACATGATGTAAGAGAGAGGTACAATGAATCACTGGAAGTTTCATCGGTGGGATGGACTGGTAATGTCATGGGAGATGCAAATGTTCAAATAAAAGGTCAGAGGTAAAACAACAACATGGGTATAGAACACTCGGTTCGTCGAAGGTCATGCGGTGTTAAAGTCAATTAGAATGTCAAAGCGATTCAAGGCC
The DNA here is from genome assembly GCF_000393655.2 of Nicotiana sylvestris. Taxonomy (NCBI): domain Eukaryota; kingdom Viridiplantae; phylum Streptophyta; class Magnoliopsida; order Solanales; family Solanaceae; genus Nicotiana; species Nicotiana sylvestris. Next base: position 147,985,607 of record NC_091064.1, on the reverse strand, counting down.
AGTTCGGGGAAGCCAGTCAGAACAAAACAATGCAGCGGAAAGATCTTCAGCAAAAATGCCATCGGCTAACCACCATTTTGAACTGACAAATTTTTTTTGATTGAAACAGAGGCAGAAAAGTTCATTTGTTTCAGAAGAACTCTCCGTGGAGAAAGGTAGTCACCAAACAGGTTTGATTTTTGATTTTTTCAGGACCCTCATGGAAAATGGGACCTAGTTTAAAGTTCAGAAATAACATAATCTAGCATAAATGTATCCCAAATGAATAAGTTGGCTTAGAGGTTTGCATGTTCGAGATAGGATTCAATTAGAAGTTTCCAGGACCCTCCTGAATAATGGGACTTAGCTTTAAGATTTCGATTAGATAGCAACATTTAGCGTAAATTCTGCTGTAGGGTAGTATAATTCAGCCATGAAAGTTGTCACCCTCAAGATAAAATTTGACCTTTGATTTTCAGGACCCTCCTGGATAATGGGGAGTAGTTTAAAGACCCTCTTAGATAACAAGATTTAGCAGAAGTCACACCTTTAGAAGATATAACTTAGATTTAAAATTGTCGTTTAAATTAAGAGTTGTCAGGACCCCTCTGGATAATGGGACCTAGCTTTCAAATTCTTAGTAATACTCGGTAATATGAATTAGTCTTACACTTACATCTGTGCCCAGCCACCAAACTGGGGCAAAATATTTTCTTTGTTTTTGTCTATTTTGTTGAAGTTAGGAGGCCGCCTGGAGAGCAGGGAATACGTTTCAAGTTGAAGTCAGGAGTCCGCCTGGAGAGCAGGGAATACATTTCAAGTTGAAGCCAGGAGCCCACCTGGAGAGCAGGAAATACTTTCGAGCGCAACAGTCAGGAGCCCGCCTGGAGAACAAGGGAGTACAATTTAAATTTAGCTTTGAAATTCTTTGTTCTATCTATGTTGAAGTCAGGAGCCCGCCTGGAGAGTAGGGAATACTTTCAAATGTTGAAGTCAGGAGCCCGCCTGGATAGCATGGGAATACATTTCAAGTTAGCAGTCGGGAGCCCGCCTGGAAAGCAGGGAATATATTTCAAGTCAGCAGTCAGGAGCCCGCCTGGAGTGCAGGGAATACATTTCAAGTCAGCAGTCTGCAGCCCGCCCGGATAGCATGGGAATACATTCACGTTTTAAAGTCAGGAGCCCGCCTGGATAGCATGGGAATACATATCAAGTTCAGCAGCCAGTCACCCACCTAAAGAAGGGGAAAACATCTCAGCTTACAATTCAAGGTGGCAACAAATTGGTGTCACTGAGAGAATAGAGGATAACAAGGCAACAAGAACTACAAGATTAAGTTTGAAGATATAGATAAGACTTTTGTAATCCATAGATCATAGTCTAGTCTAGCTTCTTGTTTTATTTTGACATGGTGTAATAAGGGGGTTCAGTAAGCAGTAGCAACAGCAGCAGCAACAGTGAAATCACAGCTTCCTGGAAGTCCCAGCTACCAAACATTCCTGAACTACACTGACCTGATTCCTTTTTAGCCAAGGATATGTAGGCAACCTCGGAAGCAGGGTGCGGTCAAATCTTTCAAAAATGCTTCCCACGGAGTATTCAAACGGGCAAAAATCGCTCGTATCCGCTCATTTATCTTTGCACGAAAACTCTTCATGTTTTCGGGCAAAGAGGGGCAGCTGTGAGCACGTGATTTTTTCCCTATAAGTATTACTCCAACAAATTCAAAACAAAATAATTTCTTTCAGTGTTTGCAATTTTGTTGGATTTTTTGGCATTTTCTGTTAATTATTTGCATTTGTCTGTGCACGTTTATTTTATTTAATTCATTAATAAATACAAAAATATGCTCCATTTGCATTTACTATTTAATTTTTGCATTTTTGAATTAATTAGTAATTTGGTGTTTTATAAAATTGGAAAAAATCACAAAATAGTTCATTTTGGCACTTTAATTTTAATTTTTCAAATTTTGGTAGTTTTTTCTTTAATTTGGCATTTAATTAGTGGTGGAAATTATTATTAAGAATTAATTAATTCAATGTGATCAGATAATTTGATTAGGATCTAATTTAGGTTTTAATTTTATTTAAAAGAAATAAAAGGAATTAATTGAAAAAGAAAAGGAAAAGAGTTGAAGAAGATTCGATTTTTGGGCCTTTTGTTTAATTTTTCTCCAAGCCCAATTGACTTATACACAGATAGCTGATTGGCCCAGCCCAAAACCGCTCCTAAAAACCGGTCCAGCCCCATAATTCCAAAACGACCCCGTTTTTTAACAGACCAAATCAGGACCGTTGATCTCTTTTGATCTAACGATCCAGAACTGGGGTTCGTTTAATATATATATGTCCTAACGCCCCTACCCCCCCATTTCGTCTCTCACCTCACCTCAGAGATCAGCTCACCCAAACCCTAGAGACCGCCGCCCTAAATTACCACCGCCATCCGCCGCCGGCGAGTCTCCAATCCCGACCAGATTCACACTAAACAACCACTCCACTCTCCTCTTGCCAAAGCTCCACTCAGTTTCCATCGAACGTTATCAGAGCCGTTCGAATTTCAGATCAGAGGTTGAATCCTAAAAGCCCCAAAGTTGCAAACCGAGGTTCCATGAAAGATTTTAGGCCCAAATCGAGGTTATTCGTTTGTCTTTGATATTAAGGACACATGATTAACTTCGGATTGGGTCAAAATCAAAGAGTTCGAAGTTCTCCATTATTTCTGTCCGATGCTCTCTCTTAGGTAATTTTCTTTCAGCTTTATTTTCTCTTTTCTTTTCTTTCTCCCACTATTCTCTTCTGTTATTTCCTTTTGTCCGTCCATTTTTGCATGTCTCGTCTTAGTTTAGTTTTGAAACTAGTCTCCATTTCTCGTTTGTTTTTTGAATTCTTTAGTTTTAGTTTTTTTATCCTTACTATAAAATTGTGGGCTAAAGGGGATTTTTAGCCTGAGTTCTATGAATTGAAGTATGTTTGGTTGTTTGATATATTTGGTCGTTTGAGTTAGTGAATTAACCTTGAGTCCAAAAGAAAGGGGTCAGCCCAGGTTCAACTTGGCCCACATTTTGGTCTGAGGGTTAGAAGGTGAATAACAAGGGGTTTAAGGGTTAGTTTAGGAAATTTAGGGTAGGGGAATCTTATGTAACAACCTTAAGAAGCTTCCAGGAAATGGGATGAGAGACTGTGTTTGAAATTCTGATAGTTGATTAGGGTTATTTTAGCTAAAACGAAAATTGAAAAGGGGGGGGGGTAAGTGCAAGTCTGATTCTCTTAGGGCCGCCATAATGCTTTGCCTATAAAGGCATCTCTATCTTGCATTTCAAGGGAGAATTCAGAGATAAGAGGAGAAAAAATTCAGAAAAAAATCAAAAACAACTAAAATTTCATAAAAAATCACTGTTCCGTTGAACTTCTTCTGTGATTTCTGAGGTTCTTAATTTCTGAAACAATTTCTGACTCATCTCGGGTAAAAATGGACTGAATTTGGGTTTAAAAGTCTGGTTTAAAGTTCGCTGTGGTTATTTCTCGATTGAAACTGGATTTTGGACTGTTGCACATCATTTTTCTATTTGAAAATTGGTTCTGCTGTTGTTGCTTCTTCTAGATTTCTCACCCATTTTTCCTTGTTTGATTGCTGCAATCGGGTACATATTCTTGGACTATACTAGATGCAAAGCAAGCTTGAAGTATGAAATGAAAATGGATGTTCAAAGCATGACATCAAATTCTCTGTTTTTAATCTAGTTGTCTTTCTTTGAATTACATGGTGTTACTTCCAGATTCATAGTATTTCTTAATCGTTCCGTAGTTTAATCTCTGAATTCCTGCCATTGTATTTAACCTTGGGCTGTTGAGATATGGACTTAACTTAGTTGAACAATACGTGAGTTGTATGGTAGCGTTTAATTCCAGGTTAATTTTATGGTCATTTGTTATATTCTGGGTTTAAATGGCTTCAGAGTCTATTGTTTGGCTTGTGAGCAACAGGGGTGAAAGCATTAAGTGTCTGATGCTGGGAGTTCTGTTGAAAAACTTTAAAGCTCAATGCATTACCCCTGTTAAAGTCAATACTTGAATTCTGCCTCCTGTCATCAGTATTTGAATACATGAATGATATTTGCTTTAGACTTGTGATTTAACTTTGTGATATCGGGAGCCTATTTCTCCAATGAGTATACTGTTTGCTTTTAGCTTGGGACTGTTAAATTCATTTGGGAAATCAGAATCGCTTGAGCATGAGTGTAGGGTTGTTTGTAAAGGGGAGTTATTTTATCATATATTGCATGAGCTTAATATCGTTAGTCCAGTTACTGAATTTTTCTTTTAGCGACAGGCACTTCTTTTGATTTGGGCTTTATGTGGAGCCCAATTGAATTCTCATGTCCTGTTCAAACTATTGGCAATTGGTTGTTAGGCACATAGCTAGCCTAAATTCTTTTAACAATCCAACGTGGGTTCCGTTTCTAATAATCCCTTAGCTTTCAAATTGCAAAGTAGTTTGGTTTGAAATTAAATTAGAAGTTCAAGTAGTCTTTTAATAAATTAACTGGATTATTAAGGTGATTTCGAGGTGAGTCATATTATGCGAGTTATAATAGTGGCCTTCCATAGTTAGTTCAAGTTCTTAAAATGCATGACCCTCTACTAATTTCTTATGATTTAGATATAAAATAATAAATGTTCGTAGTTTGATTTAGGCCCGTTGGATATACCACCGTGATTGTGGACATGTTCGCGTGACATGATTACGATTTCTAAAAACGAAATCAGAGTATGCGTTCGTGCAACTTCGGCTAAACTTTCTTAATAATAATAAAGCGTTATTAATTATGGACACATTCGCGTGACATGATTTTTGACACGCCAAACAAACGGGTACACGTACGCGTGACTTGTTTCAAGATGCTTTCTTAATTAAAAGAGTTAAAAGCACATAGGTTCTAAAACAAGTAATTAAACAATTTAATAAGCCAAGTATGATCAGAGCGACCGTGCTAGATCCACGGAACTCGGGAATGCCTAACACTTTCTCTCGAGTTAACAGAATTCCTTACCCGGATTTCTGGTTCGCATACCGTAATACAGAATCAATCTTTTCCTCGACTCGAGATTTGAACCGGTGACTTGGGACACCATAAATTATCCCAAGTGGCGACTCTGAATTTTTTAAAAAAAACAAATTCCGTTTCGACTGTCTTTTAATTGAAAAAACTCCCTTATATTTATACCCTTTGCGGGGTGTAGTAAAAGGAGGTGTGACAGCTCTGGCAACTCTGCTGGGGATCGAACCCAGAATCTCTGGTTCAGGGTTCAAGAATTCGAGCTTGTTAATGATTTTTACTTGGCTTCATTTATTTTTAATATTACTGTATTCTGTGAATCTTTTGTGCCAAATGTTATTTGTTTACTGCTTTATTATTGTTTGAATTGTGTATAACTATCTTCTTACGCCACCCATCTGAGTTTTCTGAAAATGGCTCACACGTTCGCGTGTCCTGCTTTTTCTGTAGAAATTATGCCAAATAGAACGAGGCTGGGCAAGCGACAAGGCTGGGTAGACTTCAGTGCTCCCGGTACGTCGCCCCCTCTTCGGCCTCATTTGTCCGCTCGGGTACCCCAAGTCTAGACCAAAACCTCAGAAGTTAAACCTAGAAAAACACAGCTTCATGCTGGATCCCTAATAGGAACGTTTGTTTGCATCATGTGCATTTGACTTAGGGGAATCAACATAGGGGTTGGATCCGTCTAGGACAGATGTGTCCGAAATAACAGACCATCCTGATGCATTCTATGTGCTATGTGAACATTTATTTGTTTTGGCTTGTATACTGACCGACTAGGGAAAATAAAGCGGGAAAAGGGGAAAAACCAAGAGTGATATAGGGAAGCAAATAAAACCCGGTTCTAAACATCCCGGTATTTGAAAAGCGTCCTGAAACTCTGCCCAAAATTTTTCAAAAAAAAAGAGAGTTATTTTAAAAGAGTCAAACACTGTGTTCTTTCAAATGTGTCAAAACTGACCGAACTACGCAGGTCTGATTCTCACCGGATGTGGGATACGTAGGCAACCTACATAAGGTTCGGCCTTATTTTTGAAAAAAGAGAAAAGGAAAATAAGAAAAGAGAGTCGGTGGTCGAGTGAATGCAATCTTGATTTTGGTCAAAATAAGCCGATCCAGCTTCGGCTATGTCTTAAACCGTTCTTGCCGAGGTAGCCTCAGAGTATTTCTCAGTTGTCGAAAGGCTATTTTCGTAAAAGAATGGACAAGTTTGTGAGGGGTCATAAAATAATTCCCCCGGCCTCAATTCGTGTGAAATTGGAAAGGGGGACGCATTTGCAAAAACAACCATTTGGCTAAAGTTGGCATACAGAAGAAAGATTATGGTTCTTTTCTTCTTTTATTTTCTCTTTTTTCTTCTCTTCTTCGAAAAACTGTTTACAAAAGGGTCAACTCGAGTCAAACCTTAACCTTAATCTTCCACAGGAACAAATGAATACCATCCAAGAACCGCTAGAAGTGGTCAGGGAACAAGCTCGGCTACACTTGCGTATGTGGTGGAATGATCTAGACGAAGATGGTCAGAAATGGGTGAAAAAGCACTTGGGTACTCTTATAGACATCTTTGAAATCAAACCGCGGGAAGATCTGGTCAAAGCTTTGGTAACTTTCTGGGATCCCGTCCACAATGTCTTTCGTTTCTCAGATTTTGAGATCACCCCTACTTTGGAAGAGATAGCCGGGCACATTGAATTCGGACGGGACTTGAGGAAGCAACAACTTATATTTCCAAGGGCTCCATCGGTGCACAAGTTCTTTGACCTCCTGAATATTAGTAAACAGACGAATAAGAAACGTGTGAGCAATGAGTGTTGTGCTTTCCATTTCCTATACTTCAGGTTCGGGCATTCTGCTGGTTTTGAAACGCATGAAAAGGGTCTGAGCAACAAACAAAAAAAGGGCCTTTGACAAATTCATCGTCGGTTCGCATTTATGGTGGCATTCTTTAGGATCATGGTTTTTCCAAATGAGAAAGGAACGGTGGATATTCGTATGGCTAGAATTGCACAAATCCTCACTACCAAGGAAGATCATACACTTGCCCCGTTGGTGCTAGCAGATATCTATCGCGCATTGACAGTATGCAAAGTAGGGGCTCAAATTTTTGAGGGTTGCAACATCATTCTACAAATGTGGTTGATCGAGCATCTTCACCATCATCCCAGATTCATGAGTTACGGTTCGAGCCCAAATAACTTCATCATTAGTTATGAGGAGAGAATAAAAGAATACGACATACCAGAAGGATTTGAAGCATGGGTTTCTCATTTGAAAGTTCTTGACGCAGGTCAGGTCGAGTGGACTATAGGATTGCTCCTGAGGACAGAAGCCATCTATATGACTGCTACCAAAGGATACTTGAAGATAATAGGTGTAAGCACGTGATTTTTGACCCTCCCCGAGAATTTTCACATTTTTAGCGTGAATATGTGAAATTGGGTCTAGTATAGCTATTTTAACTATTTTTACTTTATTTCGTTGAAAAAAAGAAAAATTTCAAAAATATATATATAAATTTTAGTTTATGTATCTCTCATAAACTTGAAAAATACAAAAATTGTATTTTATTTTGGTACTTTATATAAATTCGAAAATTAACAAAATATATATATATAATTCTATTAATGTTTTGAAGTCATTTTAATACAAAAAATATTGTTTCATATTTTTGTCTTTATTAAAAAAAACGAAAATTACAAAAATTGTTTTATTAATATTTTATAGTTATTTTAACTTTGAAAAATACAAAAAATATTACTTCATATTTTATCTTAATATTTACGAAAAATTACAAAAAATAGTTTTATTAATATTTTTGTAGCTATTTTAAAATCTTGAAAATATTTAAAAATATGTAATTTTGTTTAAATACTAGTCTTATTTTTGGTAGTTATTTTGCTTACATAGGACTAGTTAAACAACGTGTTCCTATTTCTCGGGTCCGGGCAAAAGAATAATATTCGGGTTCAAACTACCCGGTTCTAGGCCTAATTTTCGGACCTAGCCCATAATAAACCGTGTCCAGGACACATGGGGAACCCCACCACGTGTGGGGGACATATGCCTCGAACCCCACCACGCGTGGGGCTCATTTTCATGGGCATTGCATTACAAAAAAAACACGGACAGAATTTGAAAAGAGGGGGGGAGACCAACGAAAAAGGGACTGGGGAAATTTTAAAAAGAAGGAAAAAGCCAACAAAAAGGAGGACTTTTGGGAAAAGTTGAAAAACGGGGACTTTGGAAAATTGAAGGGAAAAACTACTGTTCCTCTTTCTTCTTCAAAAGAGAAGAAAGAAAGAAACCTACGAAGAGAAAAAAAGAAAAAACCTACTGGGACCAACGAAAAGGACTTGGGAGACTTTTGGAAATTTTTTGAAAGAGGGGCACTGTTCATTTTTCTTCTTCCTGAAGAAGAAGAAGAAGAAGAAGCCCTAGCAGCTCCTCCATCAACACCAAGCACGACCACCACAAAACCATCACCAAACACCACCCCGTTATCCTCCTCTCCGCCTCAACACCACCACCATGCTGCCCGCAACCCCACCGTCCAAACGCCATAACCAACGACCCCAAAACCCTCGCGTCCAAAACCTCCGGTAAACCACCATTAACGACCCCTACTGTCGCCACAAGGACGACCACCTACAAACCATCACCTTCCCCAGCTTCCTTCACGTCCGAACCAGTCGCACCACCACACCCCGTCATCCAAACGACCACTCCTCCAGTCCGTCGACCTCCATAACTTGCTGCCCAGTTCCGTCGACCACGACCACTCCTCATCGTCGGCCACTGTTCCTGCTTCTTCTTCCTGAAGAAAGTAGAACAAAAACCCTACGCCCACACGTCCGAACCCACCATCTCCTCACCACAACCCAACACCACGACCAACAGTTTTCCCCCGTCGTCAAGTCCGCCATTTTCAGTCCGCCATTTTCAGTCCAAGGTCATCAACCTCCAAGCAGTCGTAACTGCATTTCGCGAGCAGTTGTGGGTCGCTGCGATCCCGCCTTGCCGAGTTTTCTGTTTTCCGTCGAGGTTCGGTACGTCGAGGTTGTTGTCCGAGGTTTCGTCGCAGGTCCAACGCACCGGACGTCGATCGCAAGCAGGTATCCCTGCCCGTGTCCCTCATGTTTTATGTTAGTAATATATACATGTGTTTGTTGAAATACAATCCTAGTTCATGCGAATAGTATGCAAATGAGCGAGACATATTCATATGATGTTTGTAAATCACTATTTCTTGTTAATTAACTCCGTATGATATTGAAATTTGGTCGTGAATGCATTTCCTTTGTTTCGTCATGTTTAGTAGTTATTCGGCATTTTGTTTCTTCACGCTCAGATTATTGTTATCTAAATGTTTGTGTTAATAGTTGTTTGTACGTGTAGTAGTAATGTTAAAATCATAGTAGTAATCTAATCCCATGCAAAGATATTCGTTTCATCAAATAAGTTTAACCTACAACCCATGGCCTCGCGAAGTAGCAAAGAAATGTAGTCATTTTAGCCTTGTCCTTTTTTTAAAAAAATAAATAAAATAAATAAATAAAATAATAATAAAAAAAAATAAAATGAGACGAGCCTCGCCAAATAAAACGGATAAATTGCGGGGCCCTCACAAAGTATATGTATTAAATACTTAGATTCCGGGATGGGTCGTTTAGCAAATTTCACGGCCCTACCCCAAAATAATAATGCGCTAGTTGCTTTAGGTGCGCCTTTAATAATGTTATCTCCCTAAACTCGGGTGCACATTTATGTGACCCAAATCCAAATCTCAACGGAGTCGAAATATGTCTCTAGTCACGGGCGCATTGATTGTGGCGTGGCCCGAGATGCATTTCCATGACGTTGCAAATTCTTTAAAAAATAAGAATGAGATGAGCCTCGCCGAATAAAAATACAAATTGCGGGGCCCTCAGTAAATACTTGTTTAAAATTACTTAGAATTCAGGAGGGTCGTTTAGCGAATTTCGCGGCCTCCGCAAAAAATAATAACGCGATAGTCTCTTTAGGTGCGTGTTTAATAATTTACTTTCTTAAGCTCGGGTGTGCATTTCATGCGACCCAAATCCAAATCTCAAAACATCAAATAAAATGCGTTCCGGATTGTGGGTGCATTTCATGTAACGCAGTCCAAAGACGTGTTTTAAGCGATGTTCACATTCTCTTAAAAACAATAATAGTAAAGCGGTTAAAAGATAAATTTGCACATAAGTTCATAGTGTATTAAAAATCAGATAAATAAGCCAAATATAACAGTTGAGCGACCGTGCTAGAACCACAGAACTCGGGAATGCCTAACACCTTCTCCCGGGTTAACAGAATTCCTTATCTAGATTTCTGGTACGCAGACTGTAATATAGAGTCATTATTTTCCTCGATTCGGGATTAAAATTGGTGACTTGGGACACCGTAAATCTCCCAAGTGGCGACTCTGAAATAAACAAATAAATCCCGTTTCGATTGTCCTTTAATTGGAAAAAAACTCCTCTGCGCCCCGCGGGCGCGTAAAAAGGAGGTGTGACAGCTCTGGCGACTCTGCTGGGGATCTGTAACCCAGAACCACTGGTTCAGGGTTAAGAATTCGAGCTTAAAATAATTGTTATTATTTGGCTTTATTTATTATCTGGTTTTTTACGTGTTTGAGCCTAATGTGCTAAATGCTGCTTTTACTGCTTTGATATTATTTGGACTGTATATATAAACTGTGCCGAAACCCTTCTCTTCTCTCTCTTGAGGAGTGCACGCTGGTCGTGGCTTCTTTCTGTTAGTGTCATATGCCAAAATAGAACGAGGATTCGGAGGAGTTGCAAAATCGGATGGCCTTTTGGTTACCGGTACACAGCTCCCATCCTTGGCTCGAGTTGTCCGCTCGGGTAAGCCAGGTCTAGAACAAATACCCAGGTTATGAACTTAGTATAACAAAGCCACATGCCGGATCCCTAGTAGGAACGTTTATTTGCATCATGTGCATTTGACTTAGGGGACTCAACACAGGGGTTGAGTCCGTCTAGGACAAGCAACCTGAAAAATAATAGACCATCTTTGGCATCCTATGTGCTACATGTTGTATTTATTCAAGGGTGAATGGGTCATTTGGCAGACCAATGATATTTGCGGACAAATGACACTCCTTATCATGCTGATCACTTTAAATAAGAAAGTTGCACTATTTTTGATAAGCATGTTAAATAAGCACATGGGGAGCATTGTGGAATTCAAGAAGCCTTATTATTCCACATGTCCCCCATGCTTCATTACGGGGAAAAGCACATGGGGAACATTTGTGGAACCCAAGAAGTCTTGGAATTCCCTATGTCCCCCACGCTTCATATTTTGGGAAGAGCAAATGGGGAACATTTGTGAAATCCAAGATGTCTTGGAATGCCCTATGTCCCCCATGCCACATTTTGAAAATATAATAAATATAAAAAAATAAAATATATATGTATATATATAAAATAAAATAAAAACATTGAAAATTCAAAAAAAAAAAGATTGTGTATGTTTTCATCATCATCCACAAATTAGAAAATTGTGGAAAAGAGGAGAAAATAACAGCATAGAAGTCCGAGCAGAGTCAAAACTCTGCCGAAATTTTGAAAATGAAAAATGTCTTGTTAGTTTGTTATATTAAAAGCAAAGAAAAAAATCATCATTGTTCTGTCTGTTTTTTTTTTAAAAAAAATATTAAAGAAAATAGTTTGTTTTGCCATTAAATGAAAATGAAAAAGAGTTTGTTTTTTTTTTAAAAAAATGTGTTTTATTTTATTTTGTCTATGAAAATGCCAGAAATAAAAATAAAAAGAGTCCGGCGTTGAATGTGATTTTATTATTTGTTCCAAAAATAAGTATATATATAATCCAAAAAAAAAAATTCAAAAGAAAGTTCAAAATTCAAAAAAGATAAAATAGATAAATAAAATCCGAAAATATTTTGATTCTTCTTTAGAAAATTCAGAAAAAAAAACATTTTAGAAGCATTTCTTTTATTAAAAGCAAAATTCCGAAAAATATTTTCTTCTTCTTCTTTAGAATAAAGAAAAGAGCAAATGAAAATTCAAAAAATATATCTTAGAAGTGTTTCTTTTAAAAAGAAAATCAATCAAAAAAATGCTTCCTTTCTTCTTTTAAAGTAGTTCTTTTGACCGAACTACGCGGGTTTGATTCTCACCGGATGTGAGATACGTAGGCAACCCTCATCGGGTCCAACCCCACCTTCTCAAAAAGAAGGAATGTTTTATGTTTTTCGTTAATTTGTTTGTTTGTTATAAATGAAAAATAATAGTCTATTTGATCGTGGTGAAAAAGAATAATAAAAAAAAATAGAAATGGAAAAGGGTCTTCTCAAAAATAGCTTATTGGCCCGAACTACGCGGGTTTGATTCTCACCGGATGTGAGATACGTAGGCAACCCTCATCGGGTCCAACCCCACCTTTTGCTAAAATAGCTAAAAATCAAAAAATTTAATCTTGTCATAAATAAGTCGGGTGATGTCCAACCAACCTTTTGCTAAAATAGCCAAGAAACAAATAAATAAAAAATATATGTCAAATTTTAATTTTGTCATAAAGAAAGTCAGGTGACGCTGTTTTATCAAGACATAGCCGAATGTTCCCGAAAGGGACGCCGGAAGGCTGACTTTGCATAAACAGCCACTTTTGGGTCATTTTTAAGACTTGGTCCAGTTGACCCCCACAGCCTAAAAATCTTCGTCCCCGAGACGTTGAAAGGCCGTGTTTGCAATATTGACTTTTCTCATTTGAAAAACGATAAAAAGAGTTATAAATAAGTCAGGTGATGCTGTTTTGTCATAAAAAGGGCCGAATGTTCCCGAAAGGGACGCCGGAAGGCTGACTTGGCATAAACAGCCACCTTTGGGTCATTTTGAGATATGGACCCACACAGCCTTATAAATCTTCGTCCCCGAGGCGCTGAAGGGCCGTGTTTACAACGCCAAGTCTTTTATTGTAATTTTGAAAAGAAAAAAAAATCAAAGAGTCAGCGGTCATGTGAATACCGTCTTTTGTCATAATAAGCCGAGCCAGCTTCGGCCGCGTCTTAAACCGTTCTTGCCGAAATAGCCTTAGAGTATCTTTCAGTTGTCGAAAGGTTATTTTCGTAAAAGAATGGACAAGTTTTAAAGTGTCAAAATAATCCTCCCCGGCCTCAAAATTCATGTGAAAGTTGGAAGGGGCCACATTTGCAAAAAAATAACCATTTGGTTGCATTTGTTGAACAGAGAAAGGGAGCTGGAATTTTGTTTTTAAGTCTACCAATCTTTTGATTAGAACATGCGGGTTGTTTAATTTTCAAGCTGGTGGGTAATCTTTAAATCCTTGAAACCCAGTTTGTTTTAAATTTTTAAAAAAAATGTGTGTTTAGTGTTGTTTATCTTTTATTGGTCCGAACTACGCAAGGTCTGATTCATGCGGGGTCATGATACGTAGGCAATCTCCATAAGATTCGACCACAACAAAAAAAATGAAAAAGAAAAAAAAAAAGAAAAAAAAGGAAAAACAAAGGTAATAAATAAATATATATATAGGTAATAAATAAATATATATATATATATATTGATAATAATAAGGACCGGCTGAGTCCATTCTAACATATTTGGTTTTGAATTGTGAAGAAAGTTGAGGTGGTTGGTTTGTGCCTCAAAGAAAATGACAACTAACGTCGAAGCTGTTACAAGTGCTCCAGAGACTCAAAGTGGGAAGGTTCCTCGTCATGAGTCACAATTTGCGACACAACAAGAGCAGTACCACTCTCCTGAGTACCACTCGTACTCGTTTGATCTTGCTGCAAAAACTGAGAAGCCTGCCCGAAAGATGGTACAGGAAGAAATGACCCGAAGAGTGAAAAGCTTAGAACAATGGTTGGAGAACATGCAAGGGTTGGCAGGCCAAAAGAGTGTTGCCTTCAAAGATCTATGTATATTCCCCGATGTCCACTTGCCGCCTGGTTTCAAGACTCCAAAATTTGAAAAGTACGATGGACATGGAGATCCCATAGCCCACCTGAAAAGGTATTGCAATCAACTGAGAGGGGCAGGAAGAAATGAAAAATTGTTGATGGCTTATTTTGTGGAAAGCCTTACGGGAGTAGCCTCTGAATGGTTTATGGATCAAGACACGTCTCGCTGGTATGTCTGGGATGACATGGCGCAGGCCTTTGTCAGACAGTTCCAATACAACATCGACATTCCCCCAGACCGCATTTCCCTTTCAAACCTGAAGAAGAAACCAAGTGAAAGTTTCAGGGAATATGCCATAAAATGGAGAGAGCAAGCAGCTCGAGTTAAGCCACCCATGGATGACCACGAGCTAATTACTGTCTTCCTTCAAGCGCAAGAGCCAGATTACTTTCAAAACATGGTGTCCGCAGTTGGCAAAACCTTCTCGGAAGCAATCAAAATTGGAGAAATGGTAGAGAATGGTCTTAAGACAGGCAAAATTATAAGTCAAGCTGTTCTTAAGGCCGCAACTCAGGCTGTCCGGGTTGAGTCAGATAATCTTAGCGACACAAATGAGGAGATTGAAGAAATCATGATGACATCAGGGTCTAGAAGAGGTCCCAGGAGAACATCTCGAAGGTATGAGCAGCCTCCTCAGGTTTTCTATGGCTCCCCTGAGCAGTACTATCCACCTCAGGACGCTCAATACTCTGTCGCTCCACCTCAGTATGTTGTCCAGCCACCAAAACACTCCAGGAGGCGAGCACGAGCATCACAAAATCTCCAGAAGTCTCCACAAAATTTTCAGATGCCCTATAACCCACATCCAAGCCAGTGGTATAATGGGGAGCAAAGGTTGAAAGATAATTTTACACCAATAGGAGAGTCCTATGAAAGCTTATTTGAGAAGTTAAAGAATCATGACATGATTGCACCTATTCCTCCAAATCGTGTGGACCCACGTGCAAGAAGCTTTGACCCTTCTAAAAGGTGTGAATACCATTCCAATGCCCAGGGGCACAATGTTGAAAGTTGTCGGGATTTGAAAAGAGAAATAGAAAGAATGATCCAAGAAGGGCGGATTGTGATCAATAACAGTGACATGGAGCACTCGAACCCTATCGAGAACTTGTTGACAGAGGGTGACGATGTTGAAGCGGGTAATGGTCTTGGCAGTATTGATGCAAAGCTCAGTGGCTAAGATGCCAATTTTTTGGGGAGGACGCTCCGTTCCTTGGTCAGCAAGAGAGAAGCTTGTGGTGGCTTATTTTGTGGTCATTTCTGTTGTTCGGATTATTAAGGTTGTAATTGGGATTTTGTCATGTGTCAAACCTTCTTATCTTTCCATTTTGTCATAGCAGTTTGTTTAAATTTTGTCCAGTTTGTGTTAGGATTTTATTCTGGTTGTTTTGTTTGTTTTATTATTCAAACAAAGTCGGTCTTTTGTTAGTTCCAGTCGTCTTTTGTTTAGTCCTTTTATCATTTCATTCGATGTCGATTTTAGGAACATGACATGCGCACACACTTTGGGCCTAGTCTTTAAAGTTAATCATAAAACCCTGGAAAGGCGATCCGACCATTTAAAGAAAATAAGGACGATTTGAGATTATTCAGAGCCCGAGTCATGTGGAACTGGGGCAAGTTAAGCACAAAGAAAACCGTTAAAAGCAAGGTTCGCCAAATTGGCATGAAGGTCGGTCATGATAATGAGAGTGTCGCCCAACGGTGCTTAGAAATGACAAAGGAAAAATAAAATGTTTAACATAATTGTCAAGTCCAGCACCATCAGAAGAGACTATAAATTTAAAGTGTGTTGTTTGCACTTGGCATGTTTTGAAGACTGGAATGACGAAGGCATTTTGTTCTGCTACCCAAACACTTTATCCTTCGTTAGCCCTTTGAGCCTTATTTATTTTCTTTCATACCCCTCGTTCGGAATTAGTAGCAGCGAATAAAATACGCAAGCATGGCAGGTAAGAGAAAAGAAAGAAAAGAAAACAACAAAATGGAAAAAGAAGAATAAAAGAAAAAGAAAAAAAACGACAAAAAGAAAGGAGAAATGAGAAAGGAAAAGAGAAAAGTGATAACAAAAAAAATCAAATGAAAAAGAGGAATTGGGAACTACGTTTGACCTGATTCCTCAAAGAGGATACGTAGGCGCTTCACGGCTCGGTCATAGTTTTGAAAAATGAAAAAAATCAATTAAAATATCCCCAAGCAAGAAACTGGGGCATATGTTGCGTTTGATGTAAATAAATCTAATTCCGAAGGTTGTAACTAATAACCCAAAATTAATGCATTTTTGAGCCTTTTATACCTTTTCTTTCTAGCCTATCCAAAACCCACATTACGGTCCAAAGAAAGACCTTCTGATCAGTCTCCAAAAGATGCCAAGTCAGACAAATGAAGAGTCTTACCGGCGAACATAACATTCTGTTCCACAGCAGAAAGGACTCTAATCTCCAGCAGAAAGAGTCATACCGGCGACACTCCAAATCCCCAGCTGGAAAGTGATACAAATGAGAGAGTCTTATCGGTGAAAACCTTCACAGGCACCATAAGGCGATGAAAGCTGAGAGAAAAGCCAAAAATGAGAGAGACTTGATAGTGAAAACCCTTCGGGCACTGCAAGTCGAATAAGATTAAGAATCAGATGGGGAATCACCAATTGAGGATCTTGAAAGATGATTGACGGTAAAGGATAGGCCCCATATGCATGTCATGGCCATTAGAGTCGGTATCTGCGTTTGATAGGTTTTTATTTTTAGTTTCCTTTGTAAAAGAGTCATCGTTTCCTTTGTCTTTTATTTTATTTCCGTTATCTTTCTCCTTTCATAAAAAATTTGCCCCAATAGAGTCTGTCCGGTCAGAACAAGTATGAAATGACTTCAAAATATGCCATCAGCTTTCCAAGATGAGATCTGACTAGTATATCCAAATGGTATAGTCAGCGAGGAACAAGCGCGAGGCCAGTGTCAAAAAAGATATCCCCAGCAAAGGGAATTGACAAAAGGATTGACGGGCGTCAAGAGAGATATACTTGTCAAACCCAAGGTTATAAACCTCAAAGCCAAGGCCCATGAACAAAGCGAGGAAAGCAGTGAGCATGATTTGGCGCAATCCATACTAGACTAAAAGGTCGGGGAAATGCCAGTTTCCAAGCTATGCCACAAAAGAAGAGGGATATCCCCCAGCAGGAAGGGGTCATCCCCAGCACATAATATCATCCCCAACAAGTGGTGGAGCACAGAGAAAGGAAGAGAGAAAGGGAAAGCCATCCCAGTAGGAGTATCACAACCAACCACCATGTTTTAAACTAACAATTTTGTTTGATTTGAAACAGGTAAGGGAAATGGCATTGAGGCAGAAACGCATGCCACAAGGGATATTATCAAACTGGGGCAGAAAATTTTCCTTCCATTTAGAAAATTTTCTGGAAGTCAGGTACCCCCAGCTGATAACATTTTACCCCCCAACAGGTAAGTAAATCAAGGGAGGTAGTCTTTGAAGGAAGAAGCTATGCAAAAACAAAACAAAAAAGGAATAAAAAAAAAAGAATAATAATAAAAATGGGGAAGGTAGAAAAGGAAAATTCATCCCAACCCCCAGCAAGTATTCGAGGTAAGACATTTTCAAGTCTTCAAGATATTTTGGGTTAATCCGCCCTCAAATAGGATCTGTCGGGTTCATCCGCCCTCAAATAGGATATGTTGGGTTCATCCGCCCTCAAATAGGATCTGTTGGGTTAATACGCCCTCAAATAGGATCTGTCGGGTTCATCCGCCCTCAAATAGGATATGTCGGGTTCATCCGCCCTCAAATAGGATCTGTTGGGTCCATCCGCCCTCAAATAGGATCTGTCGGGTTCATCCGCCCTCAAATAGGATATGTCGGGTTCATCCGCCCTCAAATAGGATCTGTTGGGTTCATCCGCCCTCAAATAGGATATGTTGGTTTCAGTCTTTTTATTTCAAGTTTTAAAACCAGGCGCCCACCTGTATAACGAGAGGAATACTTTTATGTCTTAGTTTAGACAGACGCCCACCTGAATAACGAGAGGAATACATTTTCTGTCTTTTCATTTCTGTTCAAGGTCACCCACCAGTATAATGCGGGCATATCATTTTGCATGTCTTTACCAGGCGCCCACCTGTATAACGAGAGGAATACTTTTATGTCTTAGTTTAAACAGGCTCCCACCTGAATAACGGGAGGAATACTTTTGTCTGTGCATTTCATATTCTAGGCACCCACTTGTATAACAAGGGAATACATTTTGTGTCTTTACCATTAGGCGCCCACCTGTATAATAAGGGAATACATTCCACGTCTTTACCCATAGGAGATGCATTTCCTCCTAGGTTTGTTTCAGTTTCACCCATAGGAGACGCATTTCCTCCTAGGTTTGTTTCAGTTTCACCCATAGGAGATGCATTTCCTCCTAGGTTTGTTTCAGTTTCACCCATAGGAGACGCATTTCCTCCTAGGTTTGTTTCAGTTTCACCCATAGGAGATGCATTTCCTCCTAAGTTCAGTTCTACCAATAGGAGACGCACTTCCTAAGTTTATTGTACCCACAGGAGACGCACTTCCTCAAAGTTAAGTTTTACCCATAGGAGATGCATTTCCTCCTAAGTTGTTTTAAAAAAAATGACCTAGTCTGATGAACCTTCTCCTAGGATCAAAATCTTAGTCTGACGAATTTTTCTCCTAAGATAGAGACCTAGTCTGACGAACCTTCTCCTAGGATCAAAATCTTAGTCTGATGAATCTTTCTCCTAAGATAACCAAAAAACAAAAAATGACCTAGTCTGATGAACTTTCTCCTAGGATCAAAATCTTAGTCTGATGAATCTTTCTCCTAAGATAACCAAAAAACAAAAAATGACCTAGTCTGATGAACTTTCTCCTAGGATCAAAATCTTAGTCTGATGAATCTTTCTCCTAAGATAACCAAAAAACAAAAAATGACCTAGTCTGATGAACTTTCTCCTAGGATCAAAATCTTAGTCTGATGAATCTTTCTCCTAAGATACCAAAAACAAAAAATGACCTAGTCTGATGAACTTTCTCCTAGGATCAAAATCTTAGTCTGACGAATCTTTCTCCTAAGATAGAGACCTAGTCTGACGAACCTTCTCCTAGGATCAAAATCTTAGTCCGATGAATCTTTCTCCTAAGATACCAAAAAGAAAAGACCTAGTCTGATGAACCTTCTCCTAGGGTCAAAATCTTAGTCCGATGAATCTTTCTCCTAAGATACCAAAAAGAAAAGACCTAGTCTGATGAACCTTCTCCTAGGATCAAAATCTTAGTCCGATGAATCTTTCTCCTAAGATGCTAAAAAAAACATTTTGAAAAAAAAAGAGGGAATACATCCTAATCTAGTGTTTAGTTCACTCTCAGCACTGCATCAGTAGTATCAGTGGGCTACGATTTTGCTAACGACTCACAAACCTTCCCAGTGAAAACTGGGTTAGGAAATTTTGTTTGTTTTGTTTGTTTTGATTGTCAGGGGCCTGCCTGTAGAGCAAAAGATTGTTATATGTCAAAGATTGAAGAAGTTAGGGGTCCGCCTGCAGAACAGCGGGATCGTTCAAAGTCAAGCCGTAACCCATTGGAAGGCAGAAAGCCACAACAAAAATCCCCAGCACTCAATCCAAGATAGAAGCAACAAGAATCTCGCCCCAAGAATGCGAGTCAACAGTCTGAGAGGGTCAACAAAAGCTAGTCACAAAAACAAGAAAAAAGAAGAAAAATGAATGAATCCGAAGCACGGAAGTGGAGAACGGATGTAATCTGCTCAAGAACTAGCGCCTACAACTAGCAAGTATCAAGGTTCAAATCCAAAGTCTGTATGAAGCACCATTCAAGACTCAAGACCAAGTTTCAGAAGACTTAAGAGATAGGAATCCTTGTAACTAGTAGCTGATAGGCTTAGTTAGTCTTTTTCAGTTTTCATTTTTGTTGTAATGACAGGACCGCGGACCGGAACCTCAACGGAACGGCACCTCGATCGGCTCTTCACCTCGGTACACTCTACCATCTCTCTCATTTCCGAACTACACGTGGCCTGATTCCTGTATAACCAAGGATATGTAGGCAGCTCAGATACCAGGGCTCGGTCACATTCCCTCCCTTTCCTTAAGTGTAGTCCGTCCAAGTAATGGTCGGGTCAAAAACACGTCTAGTCGTTCTTTGTCGGAAAACTCTTCGTGTTTCCAGTCAAAGAGGGGCAGCTGTAAGCACGTGATTTTTGACCCTCCCCGAGAATTTTCACATTTTTAGCGTGAATATGTGAAATTGGGTCTAGTATAGCTATTTTAACTATTTTTACTTTATTTCGTTGCAAAAAAGAAAAATTTCAAAAATATATATATAAATTTTAGTTTATGTATCTCTCATAAACTTGAAAAATACAAAAATTGTATTTTATTTTGGTACTTTATATAAATTCGAAAATTAACAAAAAATATATATATAATTCTATTAATGTTTTGAAGTCATTTTAATACAAAAAATATTGTTTCATATTTTTGTCTTTATTAAAAAAAAACGAAAATTACAAAAATTGTTTTATTAATATTTTATAGTTATTTTAACTTTGAAAAATACAAAAAATATTACTTCATATTTTATCTTAATATTTACGAAAAATTACAAAAAATAGTTTTATTAATATTTTTGTAGCTATTTTAAAATCTTGAAAATATTTAAAAATATGTAATTTTGTTTAAATACTAGTCTTATTTTTGGTAGTTATTTTGCTTACATAGGACTAGTTAAACAACGTGTTCCTATTTCTCGGGTCCGGGCAAAAGAATAATATTCGGGTTCAAACTACCCGGTTCTAGGCCTAATTTTCGGACCTAGCCCATAATAAACCGTGTCCAGGACACATAGGGAACCCCACCACGTGTGGGGGACATATGCCTCGAACCCCACCACGCGTGGGGCTCATTTTCATGGGCATTGCATTACAAAAAAAACACGGACAGAATTTGAAAAGAGGGGGGGAGACCAACGAAAAAGGGACTGGGGAAATTTTAAAAAGAAGGAAAAAGCCAACAAAAAGGAGGACTTTTGGGAAAAGTTGAAAAACGGGGACTTTGGAAAATTGAAGGGAAAAACTACTGTTCCTCTTTCTTCTTCAAAAGAGAAGAAAGAAAGAAACCTACGAAGAGAAAAAAAGAAAAAACCTACTGGGACCAACGAAAAGGACTTGGGAGACTTTTGGAAATTTTTTGAAAGAGGGGCACTGTTGAAGAAGAAGAAGAAGAAGCCCTAGCAGCTCCTCCATCAACACCAAGCACGACCACCACAAAACCATCACCAAACACCACCCCGTCATCCTCCTCTCCGCCTCAACACCACCACCATGCTGCCCGCAACCCCACCGTCCAAACGCCATAACCAATGACCCCAAAACCCTCGCGTCCAAAACCTCTGGTAAACCACCATTAACGACCCCTATTGTCGCCGCAAGGACGACCACCTACAAACCATCACCTTCCCCAGCTTCCTTCACGTCCGAACCAGTCGCACCACCACACCCCGTCATCCAAACGACCACTCCTCCAGTCCGTCGACCTCCATAACTTGCTGCCCAGTTCCGTCGACCACGACCACTCCTCATCGTCGGCCACTGTTCCTGCTTCTTCTTCCTGAAGAAAGTAGAACAAAAACCCTACGCCCACACGTCCGAACCCACCATCTCCTCACCACAACCCAACACCACGACCAACAGTTTTCCCCCGTCGTCAAGTCCGCCATTTTCAGTCCGCCATTTTCAGTCCAAGGTCATCAACCTCCAAGCAGTCGTAACTGCATTTCGCGAGCAGTTGTGGGTCGCTGCGATCCCGCCTTGCCGAGTTTTCTGTTTTCCGTCGAGGTTCGGTACGTCGAGGTTGTTGTCCGAGGTTTCGTCGCAGGTCCAACGCACCGGACGTCGATCGCAAGCAGGTATCCCTGCCCGTGTCCCTCATGTTTTATGTTAGTAATATATACATGTGTTTGTTGAAATACAATCCTAGTTCATGCGAATAGTATGCAAATGAGCGAGACATATTCATATGATGTTTGTAAATCACTATTTCTTGTTAATTAACTCCGTATGATATTGAAATTTGGTCGTGAATGCATTTCCTTTGTTTCGTCATGTTTAGTAGTTATTCGGCATTTTGTTTCTTCACGCTCAGATTATTGTTATCTAAATGTTTGTGTTAATAGTTGTTTGTACGTGTAGTAGTAATGTTAAAATCATAGTAGTAATCTAATCCCGCGCAAAGATATTCGTTTCATCAAATAAGTTTAACCTACAACCCATGGCCTCGCGAAGTAGCAAAGAAATGTAGTCATTTTAGCCTTGTCCTTTTTTTAAAAAAAATAAATAAATAAATAAATAAAAAATAAAATAATAAAAAAAAAAATGAGACGAGCCTCGCCAAATAAAACGGATAAATTGCGGGGCCCTCACAAAGTATATGTATTAAATACTTAGATTCCGGGATGGGTCGTTTAGCAAATTTCACGGCCCTACCCCAAAATAATAATGCGCTAGTTGCTTTAGGTGCGCCTTTAATAATGTTATCTCCCTAAACTCGGGTGCACATTTATGTGACCCAAATCCAAATCTCAACGGAGTCGAAATATGTCTCTAGTCACGGGCGCATTGATTGTGGCGTGGCCCGAGATGCATTTCCATGACGTTGCAAATTCTTTAAAAAATAAGAATGAGATGAGCCTCGCCGAATAAAAATACAAATTGCGGGGCCCTCAGTAAATACTTGTTTAAAATTACTTAGAATTCAGGAGGGTCGTTTAGCGAATTTCGCGGCCTCCGCAAAAAATAATAACGCGATAGTCTCTTTAGGCGCGTGTTTAATAATTTACTTTCTTAAGCTCGGGTGTGCATTTCATGCGACCCAAATCCAAATCTCAAAACATCAAATAAAATGCGTTCCGGATTGTGGGTGCATTTCATGTGACGCAGTCCAAAGACGTGTTTTAAGCGATGTTCACATTCTTGTAAAAACAATAATAATAAAGCGGTTAAAAGTTAAAATTTGCACATAAGTTCATACTTGTATTAAAAATCAGATAAATAAGCCAAATATAACAGTTGAGCGACCGTGCTAGAACCACAGAACTCGGGAATGCCTAACACCTTCTCCCGGGTTAACAGAATTCCTTATCTAGATTTCTGGTACGCAGACTGTAATATAGAGTCATTATTTTCCTCGATTCGGGATTAAAATTGGTGACTTGGGACACCGTAAATCTCCCAAGTGGCGACTCTGAAATAAACAAATAAATCCCGTTTCGATTGTCCTTTAATTGGAAAAAAACTCCTCTGCGCCCCTCGGGTGCGGAAAAAGGAGGTGTGACAATAGGCGTAAGGAGTATTCAGCCATATGCACCGCAGAGGGTCTTGAGGCAATTGGTTAGGTATCAGATTGTGCCTGAAGATGAAGATCTAAGCACCCAGGTCATAGAGTTGCATCCAGAAGCTTCATTGTCTGAGGCTGTAGTTCAGCAGGATTGGAATAGTTGCCGGTATCTAAAAAATGGCACCCAGGTACCAGACATCGATAAGGGGGAAGTAGATCCAAATTATGTTGCTTGGTTTGAAAAAATGTCTTATGTAAACAACGAGCCAGAGCCCGAGAGGCCCACCAAAAGGCCTCATGTTCAAGCCTTTGATGATAAAATTCAAGAGAGGTTAGCTTGAGGGGAGAAGGAAAAGGAATATAAGGCCATTATCCATGGTCTGCGAAAAGACTTGAGAAATGTCACCTTCAATAATGATTTGCAGGCACAAGAGGCTGAAGGTGAAAGTAGAAGATTGGTGCGAGAAAATGAGGCCCTCAGAGCTCAGGTTTGACAGTTGAAAATTGAAGCCGAGAACCCAGGCCGAAGCAGGAAAGATGAGAGGCTCATTTACAACCTCACTCAAAAGGTACATGACTACGAAGATGACCTGCAGAAAGCTGAGTCTGAACTAGCAAAAGCACGGGCAAGGTTGGCTAAAAGCGCCGAAGGGCGTGCAGCTTTCGTTCAACAGATGAAAGAAAGATATGAAAGAGGGGTCACAGGTTGGGAAAAGGCAATTGGAAACCTCGAGGGTGAAATGGCTAAACAAGCCAAAAATTTTAAGGCTAAAGGAGAACATTGTTACGCCTTAATGGCTCGGCTAGAAAGGGAATTGCAACAACTCCAAGAGCAGAACCAGGTAGCCGAACGAACTTTGGAAGCCATAACCGAACAAATTGGGCGTTTGTTGCAAGAGAAGGGCGTCATAAGAGAGCGAGTCAAAAGGGTCGCCAACTATATCGCAATGAAGTGGAGTAGCTGTGAAGATATGACGAGATCTATGTTCTTCGCTACTGTGATGATTTTTTTCGCCGGGTAATGGAAGATCTCTACCACCTTCAGTGGGATTTAGCGAGTCGGCCTTCAGCAAGGCCGAATGACGCCCCACCGGTCCCAGGGACAATTGAGGCATTGATGTATTCGTGATTTCTTGAGTCTGTGTTTTCTTTCCGTTAAAGTCTGCCAGTTATTTTGGAGTTGTATTTCTATTATCAGAGTATGTGGGTTGTTTGTTTTTGAGTCTGTATCTCGAGTCTGTTAGTTTCTTTCGAGTCTGTTAGTTTCAGTCTTTGTAATAGCGTTTTTTTATATATATGAAAACTGAAAATCCCAAAATGTTTTACTTCACACTTATCCCCAAGAACTACGCTTGGTCTGATTCATGCGGGGTCATGATATGTAGGCAATCTCCATAGGATTCGACCGCAACCAAATAATAAAAACAGAGAGAAGAAAAGAGGGGAAGAAAATAAGAGGAAAAATAAGAGAGTAAAGAAAAGGAAAGAGCGGAAAAACAAGAAAGGAAAAGAGAAAATAAGAGAGAACAGAGGCAAGAATGAAAGGAAAGGAAAGAAAAGAAAAGAAAAGGGGATGTTTTCAATTAAAAGAAAGAAAATGCCGGGATGACGCATGCAACCGATCAAATACATAATAGAAACGGTTAACTATTTAGGTGCAATATGCGGTTACCAATCTGTTAAAACCTAATCGCTAACAAGGTTGTTGTTGATGTATTGAGCTCAGGCAGGTGGTTAGTTGACTGGCATTCTGGCAACTCACTCCTACAACACCCGATCGAAAGACAGGCTGAATATGGTCGACCAGGAACCGAAAACAAGTATTGTCGACCCATCGAAAGAGGTGGAAGAAATGGACATTAATGCGATGAGGGAAGAAATGTATAAGCTGAAGCAGCAGATGGCTGAAATATACCAAGCTTGGCGAAGGGGCACCCACCACCAGTTTATCCCTCCAACCCTGCTTATATCCCACCATCAGCCCAACCTCCGGAGCCTCCCACTGTGAACTCATCTCTAGCCTTTCCCCTCTACCAACAATGCCATGGTTCCAATTCCCACACTTCTCAAGCTCCACCACCCAAACAAGTCCCATACCCTCCTCCACCAATTACACCTGTTTTTGTGGCACCTCCACCTGCTACATTACACCGATCTTCCAGTGAACCCCTGTTCCAAACTCACGACAACCAGTACTATCCCCTGAACCCACCATCAAAGTTCCAGAACCATATCCTTACACCCCTCATCTTGATATCCCGGCAGAGACCGAGAAGCCACCCAAAAATCCCGAGCATGAAGAGATGATCAGAAAGGTCAAAAACTTAGAGTAATCGTTTCGAGATATGAGGGGACTGGGAGGTCAAGTGAGCATGGCCTATAAGAATTTATGTTTGTTCCCAGATGTTCAGTTGCCAGTGGGGTTCAAAATGCCCATGTTTGATTTGTATGATGGACATGGTGACCCAGTAGCACACTTAAGAGGATTTTGTAGCAAAATGAGAGGAGTAGGTGGAAGGGATGAATTGCTAATGGCATATTTTCGCCAAAGTTTAAGTGGATCGACCTTAGAATGGTACACTAGACAAGATCACAACAGGTGGTACACATGGGATGACTTGTCCTAAGCCTTCGCCTGCCATTTTCAGTACAACCTCGAAATTATCCCAGATCATCTGTCGTTGACAGAGCTGGAAAAGAAGCCTGGTGAGAGCTTCAGGGAATACGTATTCCGCTGGAGAGAGCAAGCAGCGAGAGTTGACCCCCCGATGAAGGAAAGTGAGATGGTTGATTATTTCTTGCAGGCTTTGGAACCCACTTATTTCGGTCACTTGGTGTCAGAAGTAGGTAAGTCCTTTAATGAAGTCGTGA
Source organism: Nicotiana sylvestris (assembly GCF_000393655.2). Classification (NCBI taxonomy): domain Eukaryota; kingdom Viridiplantae; phylum Streptophyta; class Magnoliopsida; order Solanales; family Solanaceae; genus Nicotiana; species Nicotiana sylvestris. The sequence continues at coordinate 147,959,337 of NC_091064.1, read as the reverse complement.
AAATGGGAGGCATGGTTGAAGAGGGACTCAAGTCCAACAAGATCATAAGTTATTCAGCAATCAAGGCGACCACTCAGGCCATTCAAAACAGTATTGGGGGTGTGCTCGGGAAGATAAAGAAGGATGATGTTGCGACAATTGAGTCGGGAGCTTGGGTTGGATCCAGGAACCTTCCCCGTCACTATAACCAGCCGCGACCCTATCTCCAAACTTACCCCCACACTCCATATAACCAACCACAATACTACTACCCACCGCCAGATCCCCATTTTTCTGTTCAACACACAAAATGGCGCGCAAAAGCTCCACAAAACCCATACCAAGCTCCACAAAATAACTACCCACCCCCAAAAGCTCACAGAAATTCTCCTGGAACAGGTTTTCGACCCACCCAAGCCTTTAAGAATGAGAGGTTGCAGAAGCAAAAGACTTTCACTCCATTGGGAGAATCGTATACTAGCATATTCTACAGACTAAGACAATTGGGTATGTTGAATCCGATCGAGGCTAAATTGCCAAATCCCCTTCCCAGAAATCTTGACCGCTCGGTGAGTTGTGAGTATTGTTCAGGGGCCCCGGGACATGACACAAAGAAATGCTGGAAATTGAAAACACCTATTCAAGAACTCATTGTCACCAATCGGATTGAGGTCCAAGCTTCGGAGGCGCCCAATATCAATAAGAATCCCTTGCCAGCCCATCATGAAACAAATGTGATTGAGATAGTGCATAAGGGAGGGGAGCCCAAGAAGCCTTCACAAACCATCATGATGATTCGGGCTAGTGAAGCCAGACCATTTGAAAAGTCAACGAGTGAGAAGTCTGTGATCAAGTTGAACAGGGCAAATAATGAACCATCTGTGGAGGTCAAGAAGGGGTCCTCCAGTGACGTCGCAGGAAAATATAGAAGAGCAAAAGTGGTTGTGCCAGGAGTGACGAACAAGCCTGTGGTAATTGTGAAGGGCGCCCCCACAGATCCTGTTGTTATCAAACCGGTAATTCAATTATCGATAGTTGACAACAAGACAGTCCCGTGGAATTATGAACGAATGACCGTGACTTACAAAGGGAAAGAGGTTAGAGAAGAAGTGTGTGAGACTTATGGTTTGACTCGATCGGGGAGATGTTTTTCCCCCAAAGAGTTGAGAAAAGCTAAGACCTCAAAAGATAATCCAGTATTGGTGAAGAAAGCGGTGACTGAGGAAGAAGCAGAAAAATTTCTGAGAAAGATGAAAGTGCAGGACTATTCCATTGTGGAACAGTTAAGGAAGACACCAGCTCAGATCTCGCTCTTGTCATTATTGATCCATTGAGACGAGCACCGTCGCGCTTTGATGAAGATCTTGAACGAAGCCCACGTTCCTGAAAAAATCTTAGTAAACCACTTGGAAAAGATAGCTAACAAGATATTCGAGGTAAACAGAGTCACTTTTTCTGACGATGAGTTACCCGTGGAGGGTACCGAGCACAATAGAGCCCTTTATCTGACGGTGTAATGCGAAGATTCCGTGGTTACTCGGATATTGGTTGACAATGGGTCTAGCGCAAACAACTGTCCTCTCTCCACATTGACCAAGCTGAAAGTGGAGGATGAAAAAATTCACAAGAACAATATTTGTGTTCGGGGATTCGACGGTGGAGGGAAGGATTCAGTCGGGGACATAGTGCTTGATCTCACAATAGGGCCAGTTGAATTTACTATGGAATTCCAGGTGCTCGATGTGGCTGTTTCGTACAATTTGTTGTTGGGACGACCCTGGATCCATGCGGCCAAAGCAGTCCCGTCTACTCTGCATCAAATGGTCAAGTTTGAATGGGATCGACAGGAAATTGTTGTATATGGCGAAGATAATTTGTGTGTGCCCAACAGTGCCATTGTTCCGTTCATAGAGGTTGATGATGACAAGGGACCATGGGTTTATCAGGTTTTCGACACAGTATCGGTAGAGAAAATTTCGGAAGGAAAATGCGTTCCAACTCCAAAGATGGCTGCGGCATCAGTTATGGTAGCTGTTGAAATGTTGAAAAATGGTTTCGTATCGGACAAGGGTTTGGGTGCATCTCTGCAAGGTATTGTGCAGCCAGTTTCTCTTCCAAAGAATCTAGATACTTTTGGTCTGGGGTTCATGCCTACCGTTGCAGACGTGAGAAGAGCTAGAAAAATGAAACAGAAAGCATGGGCATTGCCAAAGCCAATCCCGCGTCTGTCTAGATCATTCGTCAGGCCGGGTATCAGAAAGCAACTGTTGTCAAAGGTTCCTGGACCACTGATTAGTGCCGATGAAGACTTGGAGAAGGGGTTTGAAAGGTTATTCGCCGAGGTTAACATGGTTCACGCTGGGGAACGGTCCAATAGGGCAGATGTGCAATTCGTGGGACCACGTGCAAAAGTCAACAACTGGGAAGCTACTCCTCTTCCTATCCGGAGGGAGTCTTGGTAGTGGGTTTTGATTTTCTTTAGCTGTCTGGATTATTCCAGGGTCTGTAATTCAGATATTATGTTCCATCCAGTTGGATGTGTTAAAACCCTGTTATCGTTAAATTCAATGAAATGCAATTGTTCCCTTTCCTTCATTTCTTCTAATTTTATTTTTGTTTTCTTCTTTTGTACAGTTCTTTTTATGCTGATATCAATGACATGACATGCATGAGGAATCTTCGGCCCAGTTTTAAGAGCCAATCTAACTCTAAAATAATAATACAAGAAATTGAGTGTGATGACGAGTTGGAATTTGATGATGATGAGGCCTATGAAGAAATTAGTAAGGAATTAAGTCATTTTGAGGAAAAGCCCAAACCTAATTTGAATGATACAGAAGCAGTTAATCTAGGGGACCAAGAAAATGTCCGTGAAACTAAGATAAATGTACATCTGGAACCACAACTCAGGGAGGAGATAATTAAAGCGCTGTTAGAATACAAAGATGTTTTTGCATGATCCTATGATGACATACCGGGTCTAAGCACTGATTTAGTGGTTCACAAGTTGCCCACTGACCGTGCATTCCCTCCCATCAAACAGAAGCTGAGAAAGTTCAAAACAGATATGAGTGTAAAAATCAAAGAAGAGGTCACCAAGCAGTTCGATGCCAAAGTCATTCGGGTCACTCGATATCCCACCTGGTTAGCCAACGTTGTGCTTGTGCCGAAGAAGGATGGAAAGACTAGGGTGTGTGTTGACTATCGGGATCTCAACAAGGCAAGTCCAAAAGACAATTTCCCACTGCCGAACATCCATATCTTGATCGATAATTGTGCCAAACATGAGATTGGTTATTTTGTGGATTGTTACACGGGTTATCATCAGATCTTAATGGACGAGGAGGATGCAGAAAAGATGACATTCATCACACCGTGGGGAACGTACTATTATCGATTCATGCCATTTGGTTTGAAGAATGCTGGGGCAACCTACATGAGGGCAATGACAACAATATTCCATGATATGATACACCAGGAAATCGAGGTGTACATGGATGATGTGATCGTGAAGTCTAGAAAGCAGTCTGACCATGTCAGGGATCTGAAAAAGTTCTTTCGGAGGCTTCGCAGGTACAATCTCAAGCTTAATCCTGCAAAGTGTGCTTTTGGGGTGCCGTATGGAAAGTTGTTGGAGTTCGTAGTCAGCCGCTGGGGCATTGAACTGGAACCATCAAAAGTCAAGGCCATCCAAGAATTGCCACCTCCACGGAACAAGACCAAGGTGATGAGTTTGTTGGGGAAATTGAATTATATCAGCAGGTTCATCGCTCAGCTCACGACAACTTGCGAGCCAATCTTCAAACTGTTAAAGAAAAACGTTGCGGTCAAGTGGACAGATGAATGTCAGGAGGCGTTTGATAAGATAAAGGGGTATTTGTCAAATCCACCCGTATTGGTCCCCGCCACAACCAGGGCGACCGTTGATTCTATATTTGACGGTTTTGGACAATTCATTCAGCTACGTATTGGGTCAACATGACATCACTGGCAGGAAGGAGCAGGCCATATATTATCTCAGCAAGAAATTCACACTGTATGAGGTCAAGTACACTCAGCTTGAGAAGACATGTTGCGCCCTAACCTGGGTGGCGCAGAAGCTGAAACATTATTTGACATCTTACACTACCTATCTCATATCTCGCTTGGATCCATTGAAGTATATCTTTCAGAAGCCTACACCCACAGGGAGGCTTGCAGAGTGGCAGATCCTACTCACAGAGTTTGACATTATCTATGTGACTCGAACTACAATGAAGGCACAGGCCTTGGCGGACCATTTGGCCGAGAACCCGGTTGATGAAGATTATGAACCTTTGAAAACTTATTTCCCTGATGAAGAGGTGATGCACATTGATGAGTTGAAACAAGCCGAGAAGCCTGGATGGAAACTTTTCTTTGATGGAGCCGCAAACATGAAAGGCGTGGGGATAGGAACAGTACTTATTTTTGAAATAGGGCAGCACTACCCTATTACGGCTCAACTTCGTTTTTACTGTACCAATAACATGGTTGAGTATGAGGCATGTATTTTTGGTTTGAGGTTAGCTGTGGATATGGGTGTCCAGGAGGTCTTTGTCTTGGGAGATTCGGACCTCCTGGTGCACCAAATTCAGGGAGAATGGGAAACGCGGGATTTGAAACTCATACCGTACAGACAATGTTTGCATGATCTTTGTCAGCGGTTTCAGTCAATAAAATTCAAGCATATCCCAAGGATCCATAATGAAGTCGCCGATGCTTTGGCTACTCTGGCGTCAATGTTACATCATCCAGATAAGGCTTATGTGGACCCTTTGCAAATTCAGGTCCGTGATCAGCATGCTTACTGTAATATGGTGGAAGAAGAACTTGATGGGGAGCCATGGTTCCATGATATCAAAGAATATATCAGGATGGGGGTGTATCCGGTACAGGCCACAAATGATCAAAAAAGAACAATTCCACGATTGGCAAGTGAATTTTTCTTCAGTGGAGGGGTATTGTACAAAAGAACTCCAGATCTGGGATTGCTAAGATGCATAGATGCTAAACAGGCCACAACAATCATGACTGAGGTACACTCTAGAGTTTGTGGACCGCATATGAGTGGGTACGTTCTGGAAAAGAAGATTCTCCGAGCAGGTTATTACTGGCTCACTATGGAGCGGGATTGCATTAGTTTTGTGCGCAAGTGTCATCAGTGTCAGGTGCACGGGGATTTGATTCATTCCCCACCATCTGAATTGCATACAATGTCGGTACCATGGCCCTTTGTTGCTTGGGGCATGGATGTCATTGGGCCAATCGAGCCAGCAGCATCAAACGGACACAGGTTTATGCTGGTAGCCATTGATTACTTTACCAAGTGGGTTGAAGCAAAAACTTTCAAATCTGTGACCAACAGAGCAGTGGTCAATTTTGTGCATTCAAATATCATCTGTCGGTTTGGGATTCCGAAGGTAATCATCACAGACAATGGTGCTAATCTCAACAGTCATCTGATGATGGAGACATGTCAGCAGTTTAAGATTATACATCGCAATTCCACCCCATATCGCCCTAAAGCGAATGGAGCACTCGAGGCAGTCAATAAGAACATAAAGAAGATACTGCGGAAAATGGTGAAAGGGTCCAGACAATGGCATGAGAAGTTACCTTTCGCATTGTTCGGTTATCGCACTACTGTTCGCACTTCGGTAGGGGCCACTCCTTATTTATTAGTGTATGGCACGGATGCAGTAAATACTCGCAGAAATTGAAATCACATCCCTTCGGATTGTCATTGAGGCAAAAATTGATGACGTTGAATGGGTCAAAACCCGCTTGGAGCAATTAAGTCTGATTGATGAAAAGAGATTGGCAACAGTATGTCAAAACCCGATTGGAGCAATTAAGTCTTGCCTCATCAGGCTGAAGCAAAAGGAAAGGTTGCCCCAAACTGGCAGTGGCCATTTGTCGTAACTAGAGTTTTGTCCAATGGCGCGTTATATTTGACAGATGTAGAAGGGAAATGTGTGGAAATGGCTATCAATTCCGATGCAGTCAAGAGATACTATGTATGATTTTTTTGTTTGATTGTACTTGTTTGTATTTGGCATATTTTGAAGATTGAAATGACGAAGGCGTTTTGTTTTTCTATCTAAAAACTTGATCCCTCGTCACCCCTTTTGAGCCTTATTTATTTTCTTTCTTACTCCTCTTTCGGAATCAGTAGCAAAGATCAGAAACACAAGCGTGAAAGATAAGTAAAGGAAAAGGAAAAAGAATGAAAATGAAAGAGAAGAAAAAGAAAAGAAAAGAAAAAAAGAGGAAAAAGAAGAAAGAAAAAAAAACAACAACAACAAATCAACAAAAAGAGAAAAAGGAAGAAAGAAAAGAAAAGAAGAGAGAAAGAGAAAAGAAAAATCACAACAACAAAGCAATTCCTATGTCATGAATTACGTTCGACCTGATTCCTTTTAAGGATACGTAGGCAGCCTCATGGTTCGGTCTCATCGAAACAAAAATCCAAAAGTCCCCAAGCAAGAAACTGGGACAGAAGTTACGGTTGTTGTGAGAAAACCTGATTTCGAAAGTTGTAATTTCAATCCATTTGTATTGTTTTGAGCCTTTTATGCCCTTTCTTTCTAACCCTGTCCAGAAGCCTACATTACGGTCCAAAGAAAGACCTTCTGATCAGTCTTTGAGAAATGCCAAGTCGAGCAGATAAATGTAATTTATGTCGGGGGCAACACTCTGGTTCAAGAAAGGAGGGAAATAAAAAATGAGAGAGTCTTATTGGTGAAAACCTTCACGGGCACCGTAAGGCGACATGAGTTAAGAGAAATAAAAATGAGAGAGTCTTATTGGTAAAAACCCTCACGGGGACCGTAAGGCGATGGAATTTGAGAGAAATCAAAATGAGAAAGTCTTATTGGTGAAAACCCTCACGGGCACCGTAAGGCGAAAGTGAGTGGAGAGATGAACGAATGAAAGAGGTCTGCTGGTAAAAACCTTTCAAGGCACCGCAAGACGAACAAGGTCAAGGTTTGAGTAAAGTAATCAGGTCATGGAAATTCTGGGGCAATGAAGTACGGCAACTGAAAGTTGATTGGTTGGACAGATTGGGTCGATTAATCCGAAAGGCATGTCATGATCGTTGGTACCAGCTATTCCACTCAGATAAGTTTCTTTTTCTTTTTCCTTTTGTAGCAGTCATCTGGTTTTGAATTCTTCTTCTCCTTAACCCGCAAAGTCATTGCATTTCATTTTCTTTTGGGTATTTATCTAAAGATGTTTCAATGTTAGTCTTATTCAAATCAAGTGAAAAGGATTTCAAAGCTCACTACCGACTTCCAAAATTGCAAAGCACGGAGTGGTCAAAGTATACTAAGGATAACATGATGTAAGAGAGGGGTACAATTAATCACCGGAAGTTTCATCGGTGGTATGAATTGGTAATGTCATGGGAGATGCAAAAGTTCAAATAAAAGGTCAGAGGTAAAACAACAGCATGGGTATAGAACACTCGATTCGTCGAAGGTCATGGGGTGTGAAAGTCAGTCAGAAAGACAAAGCGGTTCAAGGCCAGTTCGGGGAAGCCAGTCAGAACAAAACAATGCAGCGGAAAGATCTTCAGCAAGAATGCCATCAACTAACCACCATTTTGAACTGACAAATTTTCTTTGATTGAAACAGGGGCAGAAAAGTTCGTTTGTTTCAGAAGAACTCTCCGTGGAGAAAGGTAGTCACCAAACAGGTTTGATTTTTGATTTTCAGGACCCTCCTGCAAAATGGGACCTAGTTTAAAGTTCAGAAATAACATAATCTAGCATAAATGTATCCCAAAGGAATAAGTTAACTTAGAGGTTTGCATGTTCGAGATAGGATTCAATTAGGAGTTTCCAGGACCCTCCTGAATAATGGGACTTAGCTTTAAGATTTCGATTAGATAGCAACATTTAGCGTAAATTCTGCTGTAGGGTAGTATAATTCAGCCATGAAAGTTGTCACCCTCAAGATAAAATTTGACCTTTGATTTTCAGGACCCTCCTGGATAATGGGGAGTAGTTTAAAGACCCTCTTAGGTAACAAGATTTAGCAGAAGTCACACATTTAGAAGATATAACTTAGATTTAAAATTGTCATTTAAATTAAGAGTTGTCAGGACACCTCTGGATAATGGGACCTAGCTTTCAAATTCTTAGTAATACTCGGTAATATGACTTAGTCTTACACTCAAATCTGTGCCCAGCCACCAAACTGGGGCAAAAAAATTTCTTTGTTTTTGTCTATTTTGTTGAAGTCAGGAGCCCGCCTGGAGAGCAGGGAATACGTTTCTAGTTGAAGTCAGGAGCCCGCCTGGAGAGCAGGGAACACATTTCAAGTTAAACCCAGGAGCCCGCCTGGAGAGCAGGGAATACTTTCGAGCGCAACAGTCAGGAGCCCACCTGGAGAACAAGGGAGTATAATTTAAATTTAGCTTTGAAATTCTTTATTCTGTCTATGTTGAAGTCAAGAGCCCGCCTGGAGAGTAGGGAATACTTTCAAATGTTGAAGTCAGGAGCCCGCCTGGATAGCATGGGAATACATTTCAAGTTAGCAGCCGGGAGACCGCCTGAAGAGCAGGGAATACATTTCAAGTTAGCAGTCAGGAGCCCGCCTGGAGAGCAGGGAATACATTTCAAGTCAGCAGTCAGCAGCCCGCCCGGATAACATGGGAATACATTCACGTTTTGAAGTCAGGAGCCCGCCTGGATAGCACGGGAATACATATCAAGTTCAGCAGTCAGGCACCCACCTGAAGAAGGGGAAAACATCTCAGTTTACAATTCAAGGTGGCAACAAATGGGTGTCACCGAGAGAATAGAGGATAACAGGGCAACAAGAACTACAAGATCAAGTTTGAAGATATAGATAAGACTTTTGTAATCCATAGATCATAGTCTAGTCTAGATTCTTGTTTTATTTTGATATGGTGTAATAAGGGGGTTCAGTAAGCAGTAGCAACAGTGAAATCACAGCTTCCTGGTAGTCCCAGCTACCAAACATTTCTGAACTACACTGACCTGATTCCTTTTTAGCCAAGGATATGTAGGCAACCTCGGAAGCAGGGTGCGGTCAAATCTTTCAAAAATTCTTCCCACGGAGTATTCAAACGGGCAAAAATCGCTCGTATCCGCTCACTTATCTTTGCACGAAAACTCTTCGTGTTTCCGGGCAAAGAGGGGCAGCTGTGAGCACGTGATTTTTGCCCTATATGTATTACTCCAACAAATTCAAAACAAAATAATTTCTTTCAGTGTTTGCAATTTTGTTGGATTTCGTGGCATTTTCTGTTAATTATTTGCATTTGTCTGTGCACGTTTATTTTATTTAATTCATGAAAAATACAAAAAATATGTTGCATCTGCATTTAGGATTTAATTTTATATTTTTAGATTAATTAGCAAATTAGTTTGTTTTATAAAATTGAAAAAATCACAAAATAGTTCATTTTGGCACTTTAATTTTAATTTTTCAAATTTTGGTAGTTTTTTATTTAATTTGGCATTTAATTAGTGGTGGTAATTATTATTTAGAATTAATTAATTCAATGTGATCAGATAATTTGATTAGGAATTAATTAGGTTTTAATTTTATTTAAAAGAAATAAAAGGAATTAATTGAAAAAGAAAAGGAAAAGAGTTGAAGAAGATCAGATTTTTGGGCCTTTTGTTTAATTTTTCTCCAAGCCCAATTGACTTATACACAGATATCCGGTTGGCCCAGCTCAAACCCGCTCCTAAAAACCGGTCCATCCCCATAATTAAAAAATGACCCCGTTTTTTAACAGACCAAATCAGGACCGTTGATCTCTTTTGATCTAACGATCTAGAACTGGGGTGTGTATATATATATATATATATATATATATATATATATGTGTGTGTCCTAACGCCCCTACCCCCCCTCATTTCGTCTCTCACCTCACCTCAAAGATCAGCTCACCCAAACCCTAGAGACCGCCGCCCTAAATCACCACCGCCATCCGCCAGCGGCGAGTCTCCAATCCCGACCAAATTCACACCAAACAACCACTCCACTCTCCTCTTGCCAAAGCTCCACTCAGTTTCCATCGAACGTCATCAGAGCCGTTTGATTTCAGATCAGAGGTTGAATCATAAAAGCCCCAAAGTTGCAAACCGAGGTTCCATGAAAGATTTTAGGCCCAAATCGAGGTTATTCGTGTGTCTTTGATATTAAGGACACATGATTAACTTTGGATTGGGTCGAAATCAAAGAGTTCGAAGTTTTCCATTATTTCTGTCCGATGCTCTCTCTTAGGTAATTTTCTTTCAGCTTTCTTTTCTCTTTTCTTTTCTTTCTCCCATTGTTCTCTTCTGTTATTTCCTTTTGTCCGTCCATTTTTTCATATCTCGTCTTAGTTTAGTTTTGAAACTAGTCTCCATTTCTCGTTTGTTTTTTGAATTCTTTAGTTTTAGTTTTTTTTTCCTTACTATAAAATTGTGGGCTGAAGGGGATTTTTAGCCTGAGTTCTATGAATTGAAGTATGTTTGGCTGTTTGATATATTTGATCGTTTGAATTAGTGAATTAACCTTGAGTCCAAAAGAAAGGGGTCAACCCAGGTTCAACTTGGCCCAAATTTTGGTCTAAGGGTTAGAAGGTGAATAACAAGGGGTTTAAGGGTTAGTTTAGGAAATTTAGGGTACAAGAATCTTATGTAACAACCTTAAGAAGCTTCCAGGAAATGGGATGAGAGACTGTGTTTGAAATTCTGATAGTTGATTAGGGGTATTTTAGCTAAAACGAAAATTGAAAAGGGGGGTAAGTGCAAGTCTGATTCTCTTAGGGACGCCCTAATGCTTTGCCCATAAAGGCATCTCTATCTTGCATTTCAAGGGAGAATTCAGAGATAAGAGGAGAAAAAATTCAGAAACAATCAAAAACAGTTAAAATTTCATAAAAAAAATCATTGTTCCATTGAACTTCTTCTGTGATTTCTGAGACTCTCAATTTCTGAAATAATTTCTGACTCATCTGGGGTAAAAATGGACTGAATTTGGGTTTAAAAGTCTGGTTTAAAGTTCGCTGTGGTTATTTCTCGATTGAAACTGGATTTTGGATTGTTGCACGTCATTTTTCTATTTGAAAATTGGTTCTGCTGTTGTTGCTTCTTCTAGATTTCTCACCCATTTTTCCTTGTTTGATTGCTGCAATCGGGTACATATTCTTGGACTATACTAGATGCAAAGCAAGTTTGAAGTATGAAATGAAAATGGATGTTCAAAGCATGACATCAAATTCTCTGTTTATAATCTAGTTGTCTTTCTTTGAATTACATGGTGTTACTTCCAGATTCATAGTATTTCTTAATCGTTCCGTAGTTTAATCTCTGAATTCCTGCCATTGTATTTAACCTTGGGCTGTTGAGATATGGACTTGACTTAGTTGAACAATACGTGAGTTGTATGGTAGCGTTTAATTCTAGGTTAATTTATGGTCATTTGTTATATTCTGGGTTTAAATGGCTTCAGAGTCTATTGTTTGGCTTGTGAGCAACAGGGGTGAAAGCATTAAGTGTCTGATGCTGGGAGTTCTGTTGAAAAACTTTAAAGCTCAATGCATTACCCCTGTTAAAGTCAGTACTTGAATTCTGCCTCCCTGTCATCAGTATTTGAATACATGAATGATATTTGCTTTAGACTTGTGATTTAACTTTGTGATATCGGGAGCCTATTTCTCCAATGAGTATACTGTTTGCTTTTAGCTTGGGACTGTTAAATTCATTTGGGAAATCAGAATCGCTTGAGCATGAGTGTAGGGTTGTTTGTAAATGGGAGTTATTTTATCATATATTGCATGAGCTTAATATCGTTAGTCCAGTTACTGAATTTTTCTTTTAGCGGCAGGCTCTTCTTTTGATTTGGGCTTTATGTGGAGCCCAATTGAATTCTCATGTCCTGTTCAAACTATTGGCAATTGGTTGTTAGGCACATAGCTAGCCTAAATTCTTTTAACAATCAAACGTGGGTTCCGTTTCTAATAATCTCTTAGCTTTCAAATTGCAAAGTAGTTTGGTTTGAAATTAAATTAGAAGTTCAAGTAGTCTTTTAATAAATTAACTGGATTATTAAGGTGATTTCGAGGTGAGTCATATTATGCGAGTTATAATAGTGGCCTTCTATAGTTAGTTTAAGTTCTTAAAATGCATGGCCCTCTACTAATTTCTTATGATTTAGATATTAAAATAACAAATGTTCGTAGTTTGCTTTAGGCCCGTTTAATATACCACCGTGATTGTGGACACGTTCGCGTGACATGATTACGATTTCTGAAAACGAAATCGGAGTATGTGTTCGTGCAACTTCGGCTAAACTTTCTTAATAATAATAAAGCGTTATTAATTATGGACATGTTCGCGTGACATGATTTTTGATACGCCAAACAAATGGGTACACGTACGTGTGACTTGTTTCAAGATGTTTTCTTAATTAAAAGAGTTAAAAGCACATAGGTTCTAAAATAGGTAATTAAACAATTTTAATAATCCAAGTATGATTAGAGCGACCGTGCTAGAACCACGGAACTCGGGAATGCCTAACACCTTCTCCCGAGTTAACAGAATTTCTTACCCGGATTTCTAGTTCGCAGACCGTAATACATAATCAATCTTTTCCTCGACTCGGGATTTGAACCGATGACTTGGGACACCATAAATTATCCCAAGTGGCGACTCTGAATTTTTAAACAAACAAATCCCGTTTCGACTGTCCTTTAATTGGAAAAACTCCCTTATATTTATACCCTTTGCGAGGTGTAGTAAAAGGAGGTGTGACAGACTCAATAACTGAAATAGAGGCAAAAACAATCACGGGGAGATACCATTCTTCACAAGGATAATAACCGGGGATCTCTCAGTATCCCGAGGATCTCTTAGTACCCTCACTATATGCCAGAGATCTCTTGGTATCCCAAGGATCTCTTGGTATCCTCAATGTATGCTAGGGATCTCTTGGTATCCTCAATGTATGATAGGGATCTCTTGGTATCCTGAAGATCTCTCGTATCTCAATATATGCTAGGGATCTCTTGGTATCCCAAGGATCTCTTGGTATCCTCAATGTATGATAAGGATCTCTTGGTATCCCGAGGATCTCTCGGTATCCTCAATATATGCTAGGGATCTCTTGGTACCCCGAGGATCTTTTGGTATCCTCAATGTACGTGCTGAGGATCTCTCGGTATCTCGCACTTCAGCTCAAATCGTAAATGCGTATAGGGGATCTCCCGGGATGCCCTCCCGTAGTCCCAAAGTAAAACACACAAATACTCAAATAAACTCAACTTCATAACAAGGTAACACAGACAATTCTAACCTAGCATGCTTCACGTAATACAAATAAGGCAGTTAAAACAAATAAAACAATTAAGCCAATTAGACATGCTTCTCTAAACTAACAACAAGTTTAAAAGTGCAAGTATACTAAATAGAAAGGGAAAACACAATTAAAGTTACTTAATGAAAACTGGATTTTCACCAATTAGCACAAGTACGCACTCGTCACCTCACGTACAAGGCATTTCAATCATCACCATACCAAATCTTAAGGGGAAAGTCCCCCACACAAGGTTAGGTAAGCCACTTACTTCGAACCGACTCAAAATCAACCCGAGACCATGTTTTTGCCACGAGTACTCGACTCCAAATGGCCCAAATCTATTCAATTCAATTTCATAATGTAAATAACACTTCAAGTAACTGATTCTATAAAGAAATTCTAAGCTAATACTCGAAATTGGGTAAAATGACCAAAACGCCCCTCGGGCCCACGTCTTGGAATCAAGTAAAATTTACATTTCCATAATCCTCACACTCTCACGAGTTCAGTCGTACCAAAAGTATCAAATGGTCCCTCAAATCATCACTCAAATGTCTCTAATTAGTCAAGCCCTAACCCCCAAATTACCACTGATTTTCCTTAAATTTCATGTTTATAATAATAAAAATCACCCCAATAATGAGTTTATGGACCAAGGATCTTGCCCCAATGAATTCCTCTAAAATTTTCTCTTGAAAATGCTCCCCAAGGCTTCTTCCCGTTTGAAAAGAGGTGAAAATAGCTCAAATTCGCGAAGGCAGGAATTTATATGTTCTGCCCAGCAATCCCGCATTTGCGGTCCACCCATCGCATATGCGATACCGCTTATACGGTTCTCATTTAAAACCTCTTCGTCGCACCTGCGACCCAGAATCCGCATTTGCGGTCTCGCAGGTACGGTACATATGCCGCTTCTGCGGTTGCTGCTGTTCCTCCCAATTTCCGCTTATGTGATGGCAAATACCGCTTCTGCGGCTACGCACCTGCGGGACCCAACCGTAGGTGCAGTTATGATAGAAAACCAGCAGCTGAAGCTGCTCAAACAAATTCCAAATTCTTCCGACAACCTCCCGAAACCATCCCGAGGCCCCCAGGACCTCAACCAAAGGCACCAACAAGTATAATACCACTGTCCAAACTTATAACAATCCTTAAAATACCTAAAACAACATCAAAACAACGAATCAACCATGGATTCAAGCCTAAGAATTTTAAAACTCTAAAAATACGCTTTCGATCAAAAAGTTTATCAATCCTCGTCCGAATAACATGAAATTTTGCACACACGTCACATTCAACACTACGGAGATACTCCAACTTCCAGAATTCTATTCCGACACTTGGATCAAAATCTCACTATCGAACCGGAAACTTCAAAATTCGACCTTTCGACATTTCAAGCCTAAATTAGCTACGGGCCTCCGAAACACAATCCGATCACGCCCCTAAGCCCGAAATCACCCAACGGAGCTAACGGAACCATCAGAATTCCATTCCAAGGTCGTCTTCATACTGTTCCGACTACGGTCAACTTTCCAACACTTAAGCTCTCATTTAGGGACTAAGTGTCCCAAAACTCTCCGAAACTCAAAACCGAACATCTCGACAAATAAAAATAGCATAAATAAATACGAGAAAAGCAGTTAATAGGGGATCGGAGCATAAATTCTTAAGACGACCGGCCGGGTCATCACAAACTCAAAGGAGTATAAGACTAATAGCATTTAGAAGAGATGGAATGCTGTCATGGTAGTAGAATAAGGTGTAATTGTGATAGATAAAGGATAACATTTGCGCCTTCGCTTGAGTAATGATTTGAAGAAAAAAGGGGATTTCACGGACGACACGAGATTAGAATACCCCCCATAATATGAATCACGTAGGGATGCTATGAAATACGGTTATTGAAGTATAGTATCCCCCCTAGGCGGATTAGGCAAGTCACTTCAGATATTTCTCGATACGACGTAAGCCCTAGTGACAATGTATTGTGTAAGAGGTTTCAAGTTATCAGCGGTAGATTGTAGATCAACATTGAGGTAAATACAATGAATGGATAAAAGTTACAAAGTATGAGATGAGATTAGGCCATCATTCTTAAGATGAACAGTAATGAAGAAGCATTAAAGGACTTAGATTTATACATATAGGATAAGCAACAAGAGTAACCTGGAGTTTGGTAGCAGACTCAGTAACGATAAATCGAAGTAAGAGTTAAGGCATAGTGTGAACTACCTAGATGCATTAAAGTCATACGGATAGATAACCGGGTCTATGAAATAAGATATAGCAATATTCGTAAGTTCAACAAAGTACCGAGCGGAGAACTTCAGTACACCTATAGGTTCCCAGAGGGACAACTTGTCATAATTATGCATATGTTCAGAAAATGAGGCCTAGAGATTGGCTAAAAGTTGGAGGGAAGAGTCGCATAGGTACACATACAAGGAAAAAGTCATACAGGCTGCATGACAGAAGGTACCAACAGTTACAAGGTTGGAAGAATTCCGACCACAACTCATAGTGTGAGAAAGAGGCCTAAAGGGGGGAATACTCTGGCTTTTAGATTTATTCATAGAATAGTTTTCTAGATGGCAAGGACAGTAACAAAACCATTCGTAAGAGATATTCGGTTACGAGACCGATAAGTGCATCAACCAATATTCAAGGACAAATGTTCCAAAGGGGGAAATGATGTTACACCCCGTAGTATTGTACGTTGGATTTGTCATAAGATAATTAACATCAGTAAAAGGACAAGATCATTTTGAGGTTATAAGTATTATGCTATTTCAAACTAGTGATAAGTAAATTCGTGAGGGTGAAAGGGTAAATATATCAAAGAAAACGAATTTCGTTGAAGATTGTCAATTTGGGATAAAATGCGGTCCAAGATTTAATACCCCGTATTTATGGATTAATGCTATACAATGTACCACATGACCATGATAGTAAGAAGTATAAAGTGTGTTAAAAGTAATTAGTATTTTAAGTAATTTGAGATAATTTTTAATTATGTGAATAATTAGTTAATTATTGGTTTAATAGGAGATTGACAAGCTAATTAGAAATTGATAGACACGCATTAACCTTCCAACGTGGCAAGCAAGAAAGGAATTCATATGACTAAGTCAGTCATGGGGCTAGGTGGCATATTTAGGAGATTTTGGGCAAAATTCATTCTTATCAGGTGGGCCCCATCCCACAATGATAAAATATCTCCCTACATCATTAAAATGTGAGGTTGTGGTTGCTAAGTAATGGAGGAAAGCTTCATCAAAAATTCATACGAGATTTCATAACGTAACAACAACGTAAGATACAATTCTAAAAGAGCACGGTACAATCTTTTTCAAGAATATCATACGGATTCTTTTCTACTTCGATCCGTCGTTATGTGTTTTTCGCAAAAGACGTGGGTTAGAGAGATTGTTAAGAGAATCGACTCAGGTATGTTAAGGCTATCCCTTCTTTCATGATCCATATGATACACATAAAACGAGCAAACACGCAACTTTCACAATTGACTCTATTCTTAAAAGTACTAGGGGTTACTATATTCTTGATTCACCATATGTCCTATTATTCAATCGTCTGTTTATGGGTCTCAGAAAATACGTAAGTTGATAAAGTTTATTTTATGATATTAATTAAAGGCGTAATGATCTTATGACATATCGAGAAATCTTATTAACTTACTTCTTATGCATTACATTCAGTTATATATGCATATTGGCCCATGACCGTATATATATATAGAGAGAGAGATTATAGCATGGTTTAATTCTAAGATAAAAAAAGTACTTAATTGACTCTCCCAACATGTGCCCTCTTTTATCATATGAACTTTTTTTAAATAGTTTTTTCTATTTGCATCTAATTTCTTTATTTCCGTGCAAAATCATAAAAGAAACCCCATGAACATTAATGAGGATAAAATAGGATAAAGAAAAACAATTAAAGTTTCCTTTAAACTAATTTCATTATTAGGAAGATCGACATGGCATCTTCAATCAAGCGTTCCGATACGTGATCGGAGGTAGAGTTAGAATTTTAACTTTATAGGTTTTGAATTATAGAATGACGACTTTAAGTATTAATAAGTGAATTCTAAATTTACAATTTATTTATATTTAATAAATTTTTAACACAAATATTTTATTTGAACAAAACTTATTGAGTTCAATTGAATTTGTACTCAGTCTTCTAGCTCTACTCATGTACGTGACTACATGGCATATTACGACCTTTTTTTTACAGCAAAGGAAGAATTCTGGATATTTAATTGAAATATTTGGGCGTAGGCATGTAAATTTTATTGCAATTAAATTAATAAAATAATTTGGACAATATTTTAAATTCAAAATATATTAGTTCAAATAAATTTATTACGCTAATATAATTAGATTAGTTATATAAGTCCAATATATATGAATTAATAAATAAGTCCAAATCCATTGGCTAGCCCATTTAATTGGGCTTCAAGTGATAAATCCACTTCATTAAGCCCAAGATGTCATCTTCCTAGAGGTCCAGTTTGGTGCCACATGTCAAATGATTTGGCATACCAAGTCAAACGAAAGAGCCAATAGGATCATGACACATGTCAAAAATGATATAAGGCATGCCAAGTCAAATTAAAAGGGCAATGAAATTGCACCACATGTGCAAGTGATATGTTTTGGCCAATCAAATAATGTCTTGTCATGCTTCAATCTGATTGGTCGGAAAGAGTTTGTTCTCATGACAACTCTTCTCTTCCACAACTATAAATAGTGGTCTTCATAACTCAAAAAAGACACCAGAAGTCATAACAAGAAGCAAGAAAGAGCTCGTGGATCAAACGCCGCAAACTTAAGTTCAAGTTAAAGAAATCAAGTTCAAACTCAAGAACAAAGAACACATCAAGGTACAAGGAGTACGAGTTCAAATCAAAGTTTGTGCTAGCTGAATTCAAGATCATCATACGTGGAAACAAGCCTAAATTCAAGATCAAGCTCAATAGCCTTTGAATTTATATCAGAAAAGAAGAATCAGAGGAATCACAGAGATTGTAACATTTAAATCATTTAAAATAAAATACTACGATTGTTGCAATATTTTTTGTCTAGATTATTTTCTTGATGCAGTTTATTGGCTACAATGGGCTCCCTTGGTTATTTAATTGAAATGTCTTTTTTTCTATTAAACAATATTGTTGGTGCCCCGTCGGTTATTTATCTTCGTTTCCAGATAGATTATATTGTCAGAAAATGTCACATTGTTTTTATTTGGTTATCTGATGGATACTATTGGAAATTTTCGATAGTGTCCGTTGATTATATTTAGGGGTGTTGTTGTTATTATCGGTGGTAATCTGTCGGTTTTATCCCTAGAAAAAATGAGTGTTAATTTTTTATAGTAAATCTAGATAGAATAACAGTATATTTTCAATCCATCTGTTTACCATCCCTTAACATTTCAAGAATACATAATACAGCTAGAACGATTGATGTTGTTGTAACTTGAAAATGCACAAAAATTAAAAAGAAAAAAGAACTAATCAGAAAGGTAGTAATCTAAAAAGGAAAAAACAAATTCAACCGCTGTACAAGCTGGTGAGTAGCGAACTCTTTGTTTGAGGGAGAAACTGGATAAGCATTTGAACTCGTGAGGGTGTAATCACCTGACCCTCTGCTTTTACCGCTCTTTCACTGACGAAAACTTATGTTTATACTAATCAAATAAATATATGGTGCATCATACATGTATTTATATATTTTTTTATTACTAAATCTTAATTAATTAGTAGATAATATCTTAAGACTGTCTTAGGAGATCATGTTCACACCAAATCAATAAATATATGTAAGATATATATCTTTCATAAATGCATCTATCATTTAGTCAGAATTAAATATTTATAAAAATATCTTAATTTAATTATTAACTGCTAATGTTAAATTATTTGATTTAGTATAATAAATATTAACTATGCCAAATGCGTCATTACTAATGGAAAGACTATTAATACGATCCACTGTTTCAATTAAAATATTTGAATCCTTATCTTGATAACATATCACTCCCTCATTCCAATTTCTTTTAAATCCTTTCTCACTTAAGACGATAAATTTAGTTGAATTTTGTATCATCTGACATGAATTTTGTTCCAAAAACTTAATTAAACTTATAATACGAGGGTATGCATGACGAACAAGCAAAAATGATGGCATTTCCCTATTAAAAAAAAGCTAAAACTATTTACACTTAAATAACAGGAAAATAACAGAGAAAGGGAGAAAAAGTAGGATTCTGTTATGATAAAAATCAAAATATGGTGGATGTCTACTCTTCCTCCATAATCTTTGTCTCAAGTGGTTAATGACATATTCAATGACATATTTTCTATGTTCAATGACATATTCCATGACATATTTTCTTCACTTTTTATGCCTATATAAAGGCCTTGTAATAGATAGGAAAATACACACAATTGAAGAAGAAAATTTCTTCATTTCTCTCTATCTCTTTCTTGTTCATGTTTTACTAAATTGTCTTTATTTCTTGTTCATGTTTTACTAAATTGCTTTTATTTCATAACACGTTATCAGCACGAGTCTCTAACAAATTGTATATCTACAAAAAATTTCCTATATCCGGAAAGATTACAATTAGAAGCTATACATATCATCATATGGTTAAATGTAAAGAGAAACTACATATGGTAAGTAATGAAATGTAAGAATGTATGATTATCTTATACTTGTCATTCCTCTTAAATCTCATATGCACACAACTTCGTACTACACCTATATTACATAAGCACATATTAATATTACATCTTTTATATCGCATGAATGGAATAAAATTTTCGAAGTTCTATATGTGAAAATCATAGTAGCAGTTAATTGTTGATATGATGCATGTCATGGTAACCAAGGATATTTTATATAAATTGTCTTATGCATATTTGTGTGCTAACTATCTTCAATCTGTCCTGCCGCTTTTAACATTTTCTTTTACTTGGATGAATATTTTTTTCCTTTTGGATTTTTACACTTGCATATAGTACCAAAAAAAGAATAAAATAAAATTGGTCATACTGATTAAAAGCATAAATCATCTTGAAGAAAACAAGAAATACTTCACATCTTTATCTAGGTTGATTAATTACTTCTTTGAAATTTGGAAAACAAACCAGCTATTGAGAAAGTATACTTCATAATTTATGGTCGTATCATTTGAAAGCAAACAATGATTAGTATGACTACTAGAAGAGGTATTTTTGAGTATCCATGACCTACTTGATGCGTGCTACTGACTTACCATTTTTAAGTATTTTATATGAATGATGCACAAGCTACAACTGGTAAGTTGTTACCTATAATATAGCTTTTCAGGTAATATAAATACTAAATTTATGTATTAGTATTATATGTGTGTTGTTACCTATATGATGTACTTTTGATAAATTTATTCACTAATTGCTTAGTTGAATTGAGTGAAGGAAAGTCATGGCGTTAAATCAAATCCAATAGGTAGGATATACCCCGAAAACAACAATATTTTTGAGAGAGACTCAATAAATATTATGACAATGATTTTATGATCCTTTTAAACTCTAATAGAATTTAGAAGAAATATTCTGACTACAAACGGTTGTATTTCATATAGATGCTACAAATAATTAATAAAGCTTTACGCTGATTTGAGATTTGTACACTTATTTAAGAAAGCAAATTTGATTTGCTAAGTTGCAAATTAGTTGTGTATAACTTTTTTTGGCATGTGATTGAAATTAAGGCTTGAGAATGAATCTCAATATTGTTTAGCCTATTATGCCATTAATTGAGGAATAGACATCGGGATCAAGTCCTGATGCTCCATAATGATAAGAGTTGGGTTTGAGTCCCAATTTATTATGGTCTATCATGCCTTTATATTGGTAAGACATTGGGTTTGAGTCTCAATGTACCATATTGATGATATAATGATGACTAAAGAAAAATAATATATTTTTCATGAAAAGGCATGAAAATTGTCCCACTTGATTTGCTCCATTCTTGAAGTGAATGTGATAACAATGCATAATAAGTTTCAATGAAGACAAGTGGTTAAACAATGAACGTGAGCGTTCCAAATATCAAAATAATAATAATCATCACTGTGATTATAAAAGGAGAACAATAAGGGTTCTCAAAATAGTCCTTCAAAATGTGAAAGCAATGCTTACCATCAAATTGGTATGAAAATAATAAAACACGTAGCTGATTATGATCCATTCCTTGAAGAGAATGTGACTTATGATAAGCATTGAGAATGCAAACCCATTCCTAAAGTTGAATGTGACAATATGTGATAAAAGCAATGAATAAAGACATGCAATTCATGATTATATGAATATCACACAACTCACCTCTAAGGGAGGTTTGAGTAAAATAAAGAGAATAAATCTTATTGTGTGGTTACATAAATATGTCATTGGTCGCGTACATGTGATATGCCAAATATTATTTTGTCATGCCTTATAAAAGTTATTAAAGGCAAAATTAAAGCAAGAAATGATTTTGCTTATGATGATTTTGACCATGATAATTTATTATGATATAATTTTCTCCGTGAATGAAATATTTACCATATGAATGGTATGATAAAAGATTTTGTAGTACAAAAGTTGTTAAGAACTCCGGAAAAACTAATTTGTTACTACCCCGATGAATAAACTTATTCATGACATTGATATTGTAAAGTCTCAAAAGAAACTTTTTGAGTTTCAAATATATAAGTCCAAAGTGATTGGCATATTGAGACTATAAATGAAAGGAAGATTGAATATCTTCATATTTCTATAATCATACCGGGTAAATATGAAAGGTTACCCGATCTTCTTTCTATTTGTACTACACAAATATAAGCATGATGCTGGAATCATATGCCACAAGTAAACTAGAGATTTACTAAAATAAATATTAATTGGCATGACCGGTTGACCATATCGGTTCAATTATGATGCGAAAAATTAATTAAGAATTACATTGACACATATTGAAGAATAGAAGATTCTTCAAGAATTCTCTTGTGCTGCTTATTCTCATGATATACCAGTTAAAGGTTGGGATTGAATCCTTTGATTTCTGGAAGGAATAAAAGGTGATATATATATATATATGGGCTCAGTCACCTGCCATGTGGACCGTTTACTATTATATGATTTTAATAGATGCATCTATTTTATGGTCACATGTGCATTTGTTATCAACTTGCAGTTTGGTTTTTGCAAGATTGCTTGCTCAAATTATTAGAGCACAATTCCAGAATATAAATTATGATGATTTATCTTAATAATACTGGTTTAAATCCAAGTTGGTTTAGCAGAAATTGTATGCCTCCAATTATAGCTAAATCATTGGTTATGAGAACAAAACTCCCAAAAACGAAATTTGGTATGAGATTTATTATTTAATATACAGCAGCACTTGTACGCATCTAGCCAAGTTATAAAAAAATTTCCTATCACAATCGGTTCAGGGTCAGGAACCAAATAATTTCTATATAGAAATATGGATGTGCTATATGATTTAATTATGCCACCAAAATGCACAAAGATGAGTTCCCAAAGATGGTTGGGAAATGTGTTGGTGATTCCAACATTAGGGGGAGAAAATGGGCAGCTGAGAAAGTGATACGTGAAATGAATTATTATGAATACATATAGATCCTCGTACAAGAAAATATAAACTTGAAGTTCAAGTGATAATTCATTTACAAATTATTGCCAGACGCATTTGCTGACCCAAAGCTAAATGTCATATTTCAGCTGCTAATGCTCCAAATAGAATAAAGTCCATGAGGGACAGAGTCTATGGCACGCATGAAGTGTAACAGACCAATCGGTTCCAAAGATAAAACTCCTTGAAGAAGGAGAGGGGCAAATATTCAAAATGGTCATAATAAGGAGGCAAGTGCCCTAGAAGAGCACCACGACATAACACTTCATAAGACCTCATGGGAGAGGCTCAGGTACCTGAAAATAATGAAATAAAGAGATCTCAATAAGTTATGTCTTTATTGGGTAATAATGGAACCGACATAAAATGATTGTCGACGATATTGTTAATATAATGTAGCGCTCAATATGATTAATATTGACGAGGATCTTGAGATCAAATCTGTCATGAAATTTGGACGGATAAAAGATTGGCCAAATAAAAAATACGCAATGAAATTTACTTCACTTGAAAAATGTGAAGTTGGACGGATAGTCCAACACCTAAAAGTATAAAGTCAATTGAGGTATAAATGTGTTCTTGTGCGAAAGGTTCAAGTCGATAGACATAAAGACGACTTGTGGCACAAGAAAATTAGTAAATATCCTCACATTGATTATATGGAGACATGTTCTCTTATAGTGGATATAGTCACTTCAGGTTTTAATCTGGCAATATATGAAAAACTTGATATGCGTATAGTGGATATCATTGAAAGATTTAAATTGTCTTGGAGCATATTAAGGTTTCCAAGAAATTTATTAAATAATGCTTCAAAAATCCTTATACGGATTGAAACAATCAGGGCCCATGTGGTATAATCGCCCGAGAGAATACTTGTTGAAAGAAGGGTATAAGAATAATTCAATTTGTCCTTGTGTCCTTATAAAAGGATATGGATTTGAATTTGTTATAATCGCCATGTATGTTGATGATTCAAATATCATTAGAACTCCCGGAGAGCTTCCTAAAGCAGTAGACTGTTTAAAGAAAGAATTTGAAATGAAAGATCTTGGAAAAACAAAATTTTGTCTTGATCTACAAATTGAATATATGAAAGATAGAATTTTTGTCCTTCAATCAGCATACACTAAAAAGATTTTAAAGAGTTTCTATGTGGATAAAGCACATCCATTAAGTACCCCGATGGTTGTGAGATTACTCGATATAAATAAAGATCCACTTTGACCTCATGAAAATAATGAAGAGCTTCTTGGTCCTAAAGTATCATATCGTAATGCAATTGGTGCGCTAATATATCTTGCTAACACTACAAGGCATGACATAACCTTTTCAGTTAATGTCTTAACAAGATATAGCTCCGCTCAAGGATAAATTGGAAAAAAATCAAGCACATATTGCGTTATCTAAGGGGGATTACCGATGTGGGCTTATTTTATGGCAATGATTGCAATACCGATCTTGTTGGTTATGTCGATGTGGAGTATTTATCTGACACACACAAGGCTTGATCTCAAACATGTTATGTGTTTACATGTGTGGCACTGTCATATCTTGGCGATCGACTAAGCAATCAATCGTGGCTACTTCTTCTAATCATGCTGAGATAATTGCTATTCATGAAGCAAGTCGAGAATGTGTATGGTTGAGGTCTACCATACATCTTATTCGAGACAAATGTGGTTTGAAGTGTGATAAACTACCCACAGTTTTGTATGAAGAAAATACAACATGCATAGCCCAATTAAAGGGAGGATTCATAAAGGAGTTAGGACAAAGCATATTTCACCTAAATTATTGTTCACGCATGATCTTCAAAAGAATTGTGATATTAATGTGCAACGGATCCGTTCAAGTAATAATATGGCTGATTTGTTCACCAAATATCTACCGGCGTCAACCTTCAAGAAACTAGTGTACAAGATTGGGATACGAAGGCTCAACGATGTGAACTGATGATCTCATCAGGGGGAGTTAATACGCGTTGTACTCTTTTTCCCTTACAAGGTTTTGTCCCATTGGGTTTTCCTTGCAAGGTTTTTAACGAGGCAACCAAAAGGCGTATTTCTATATATGTGTACTCTTTTTCCTTCATTAGGATTTTTTTCCATAGGGTTTTTTCCTAATAAGGTTTTAACGAGGCACATTATTTATGGACATCCAATGGGGAGTGTTATGATAAAAATCAAAATATGGTGGATGTCTACTCTTCCTCCATAATCTTTGTCTCAAATGGTTAATGACATATTCAATGACATATTTTCTATGTTCAATGACATATTCCATGACATATTTTCTTCACTTTTCATGCCTATATAAAGGCCTTGTAATAGATAGGAAAATACACACAATTGAAGAAGAAAATTTCTTCATTTCGCTCTATCTCTTTCTTGTTCATGTTTTACTAAATTGTCTTTATTTCTTGTTCGTGTTTTACTAAATTGCTTTTATTCATAACAGATTATCATTTTTCTACTTATTTAGAAGCGGGAGTTAGCAGCTCTTCGTCGTCCGTAGGGGTATTTTAGTAATTTTGTGCGCGTTACTTTTGCCATGGTTTCCAAATGACTGTTATGCCTTATTTAATAGTTTCTGACTTCATTCATTCTCTGGTTTTTTTGTGTAAATAAAAGTAAACAACAAGGGCAACACTAACCTGAAAAAGGCGGCCATACCGAGGGACCCATCATATTTTCAAAGCAGGGATCTGTCGTGTTTGACGAAAGTGGACTTCTGAATTTTTTTACTTTCCGTTCCCTTTCGCCACTTCGGCGCCCTCTTCGCCCTTCCTTAGGTCTTTACTTTCCCTCTGTTCTATTTCTGTCTCGGTCATCTTCATCGTCGAGGATTTGGCACAAAAATCGTACGACGCAGAGGCTCGGGAGCTGTTGCTTCGTTGTCCTTTTGTTCTTCATCTGATTCCATTTGCCTTTCTGCAACTAGCCAAGATGAGCTTTGAAGCTATTCATATTAATATAGCATTTAGATGAATTCTAGCGTTTCAGAAATAGATTTCTGACTATTTGGGAAAATAGTTGTTTATTGTCTCAGATATTGATTGCTTGTTCAAGCTACCGTTGATTGGAGACTCAAAAGTACGAAGAATAGTCTGTTGCTCGCTGTGCTTCAGTTGGCTTTGAAGATCTTTCTTCTACCACTGGTAAATTTTGCCTCTCCTGCCGTAAACTTTTGTTGCTAAGTGTTAAATCTCAAACATTATCGTGTTGGATAAGATGAATTTTTACCATTTGATTCAAGCTAGCAAAGGCTGCTCAAATTGGTTCATTTAAGATGGTTTATGCTTGAGTCTGCCATAAATCAGAGAGTTCCTTTGTGAAGTTTGCTAGAAATTTTGTATTTCCACATGTTCAATCAAAATTCATTTGAATATCATCACAAGGCAATACCTTCTTTGGGAAATTAAATCATCACAAAGGATTGGACTAAAAATATTTAATAATATTAATAAGGAAATATGCGCACTGGCTAAATCTTGGGCGGAAATTCGCTATTTTGCAGGCATTGCTTTGTCTTTTTTTGCTCCTACAATGATCATAAAAAAATTAATGAAATACTGGTGTCAATAATACGATCATGTGGTTGAGCCCGATATTGAAACATGGACGAATACTCTGTGAATCATATGGTAAGAAGGAATCCGGTGTCATTGGAATGAGTCTTGTGGTGAATCAACACTAACAATGAAACTAAGTTAAGCTCTTGCTGGATCAAATTTTGCTATATTTTTTCAAGTGTGATGATGAAGCAATAAGATGGCTACATTAGAAATTTTATATATCCAGCACTTTGTTTAATCTAAAACTATAGTCTCCTGATATGGAATTTGATAATCATCTGCTAAACGTCCTATAAAGATTATACTAGATTACCTGTGTTTAAAGTTCTGGTTTAATTATATGCTAAATAAGATAGTAGTATGGTAGTAAAAGTTTTTTGCTGATCAGATTACAGCTAGGACAGGAACAAATTTTGTCCTGTCCTACTACATGTTCAAATAAATGGATCTACCCCTTTTTAGGGTATATGCTTACTGAAAAATAATGAGAAACAGAACAATGGCTCTAAAGGTTTATGAAAAAATGTCACATCTAACATCAGGTTGGAAATGCGGAAAGTAGTTGTCATACTAAAGCAAAAAGGTCCCCGAGGGTACCAACTATGGTCCAATGAGTAATTATTGTCTACTGAAGCTTCAGGTGTTAGCGTTACCGCACCTGAAATAACATTGATGTGTGAACTCATTAAGACCAAGGAATATGCTTCAGGAAACAAAGAAAAAATTCCAGTTCTCACAATCTTGAATTAGATGAGTTATATGACTATGTCAATTCCAGTCTCCAAGATGTTGATTCAGGAAAAAGTAGGAAGCAGTTAAAATCACGCAAGATGGTAAGAAAGAAAGGAAGGAAATTCCAGCTTGAGTCAAAAAAAGAGGTTCGAGCTTAAAAACTTTTAGTCAAACATAGATTGAGCTCTAGATTTGATTTTGCCAAATAAGAACTTACAGAGAAGTTGCAGGTAGACAAATGGGGGGAATTGAAACTTTATAATATGAAATTTAAATGCATTAAAAATGATGTCGGAAGACGAAAAGTTGTTGAAAGAGGCAAAGAAAATGCCCTGGTACGAGTGGTAAACACACAAAAATTAAAAGGTTTGAAATGACGGTTTACTTTAGTTACGATGTCACTTTTGTTTGCTTTATTTACGATCTTCTTTGTAGCTATCTGCATGCTTTGTGTATGTAGTGTGTTTGTATTTATTTTTAGATTTTTTTAAAAAAAATTCTTAGGGCCATTTTTAGGAAGAATGTAGCGGATTCAAATGTGCAGCATAATGCTTTTGACGCTTCAATTATTTACTTGAAAGCTGCTAATGCTGATGCTGAGAGGTAGAGCTTTACTTAATTAATTTTACTTTTAGTTTACTTGATTTGATTTTATTGTGGGTGTTAGTTTAATTTGATGTGTTTTCTTATGAGGTATGTAAATGTACGAAGAATGTGATGCAATAGTCGCTAAATGCTTGACAGGGAGGCCAAAGACATTGGAGAATGCGAGAAGGTGCAGATGGTATTTCTGCTTTAGGTAGAGTTGGAGGCTGTTGAGCTGTTTTTGATATGTGTTAAATCAAAAATGCCATCCATTTCCGAAATGCTTACAGTACTTGTTAGCTACTCCTATTTAGCTGGTCACTCTGAGTACGAATCGAACCTTTTCAGGCTAGATCACTATGGAAGTATAAGTTTTGGCCATTTAAAAATTTAGGGAGCGTTCCAATTCAATAAAAATTCTAAGGCTACTTTCTTTTTTCTTTTAAATTTTGTTATTGTTTCCTTCCTGCAACATGAATGTTGTTGTTTTGTAAACTATAAGAGCTTATTTGACTTACATTCCATGACAAACATCACTTTTTATTTACCTAGCTGAAGAACTATTGGTAATATATATGAACCACTTTGGCTAAGAGTTATCTGTCATTCTATTATATTTTGTGTTATTTATTGTTAGAAAACTAAAACATATAATCATTTTGAAGTACAAAAAGTGGATTGAGCTATTCGAGGACTATTACTATTGACTCAAGGTTGTCGGACTATAGCATATTTTGTGGTTAACAAAGAGAGTTGGAAGACTTCCATACAGTAAAAGTAAGATAACAAGACAAATAGCATGTAATGTTGTACCATTAGCTTTTCTGTGGATCGTACGCAGGGAAAAAAATAGGAGAGAGTTTGAGGGTGTTGGAGATAATTTTGCACATTTGAGGAATAGTTTATTGTCTTTGATTGCTTTTTCGTGCACTCGTAATTTTCCTATTCGTATTGATGACTGGGTGTCTTTGGTAAAAATTAAAGAATCATATTTTGATATAGATTCTCTACTTTGTTGTGTACCTCTTCTAAAGTTAATGGGAAAAGAAAAAGAGAAGCTTTAGAATGGGAAGATAAAAAATCTATGAGAATCTAACATTGGTGTTGATTAATTGAAATACTACCTCTTTTTATCATTGGCTAATTATGATGAGTGTCTTAGGGTTTAGGGTGAAGTTGTGGAGCTGAGCTGTCTTTTTTGTCATATCTGTTCCTTCTTCCACCTTTGAGTTGGGAATTTAAACTACAACTGTGGAGAGGGTTTTATTAGTTTTTACTTTTATATTTTTACTTCATCAAAAATTTTGGAGGTTGACAGTACCAATGGAACTCCCTTATTCCCACTCTGATTATCTGTGGAAACCATTACATCACTTTTTCTTTTTAACAGTTTACCTTGATGAGAAACTTCTAAGCCATCATCCTAGAAAACTAAATAGTACCTTACCAAACCCAAAAGAAGTAGAATAATGAAGGCTCTCGATACTCCATGACTGAAGAAAAATTAAAAGTGAGGTTGGACATGTATAATATATGCTGAAACTTCCTTCTCTTCTGTTACCAAGTTGAGAGCGGATATTTTTTCTTACGATTACTGTTCAAGTGGTTGAATAAAATCCAGGAATTATAGCAATACATTACCAAAAATAAAGCTCCTTGAATATGGTCTGCTTAGTCCATTGTCTTTCTTTTTATTTGAATCACATAGCATACCAAGAAATATTTTCTTCCGAATGTGGCTTTACATGTGTTATGTACTGTTCTTTCTTTTTCTAAGTTCTATACCATTTTGTTGCCATTCTTCCATCTAGGTAATCGTTTTTTCCTTGTTTTACATCTATTTTCATGTGTTTTCATTCAGTGTACTTAGATTTTCGGTTCAAAAAGGTTTTCTTGCGGGAGGATAAATTTGAATTTCTGTTTGTTTCAACTGGAGCTACACTTTCTGTTTGTGATTTAGACATAGCTTCCGTTGATATAATTAGAATCTCTTATTTTTGATGATGTGGTTTGTGCAGGAACTCTACCGAGCAGAGAGCTTCTAATGTACAGAAGGTCAGCTGAGAAATTAGTCAATGCCTTTTGACATGTTTAGTCGATATATTCTGTCTTGTACTGACTCTCACATAGCAAAAAATGCTCTTCTTGGTTGTTTTGAAGTGTCCAGATTGTACTAATTCTTTTGAGAGAAATAATAATAGAGTTAACCATACTTTTTGTTATACATCTTTTCACTGGTTAGGTTGCAGCATAGTTGAAGCTTTTAAAATTATCTTTAATGGCCAATCATTTATACATTGTATATGCATTATGTTGCGTGCATTATAGTTTTTGAAGCTCAATTTTCTTGGTTTTTCTAGTGGAGTGGTTAGGAGGCATTAATTATATACTGAAGTTCTCTCTCCATTGTAGAATTTCTAAAATATGTCGTGTATTTATGTTCTTATTACTTTTATATATGTAATCGCAGTTATATCCTATTTTTAGGTTCCTCTCTAACTACTCAAACTTCTATTATGAGTTCGGGCTCGTTCTTAGCATGGGCTAGCCCTACTATTTAGAAGCGGGAGTTGCAGCTCTTCGTTGTCCTACTTCCGGAGTTACGATAAACTCCCTTTTCTACATTAAAAACCAGGAGTATTTTAGTCTTTATGTTATGTGTAAATTTTTTCCTTTCCCTTCGCGCTCTGTTTCTCTCTCTTGCATACGCCCCCTTCCCCTGTCTCCTCTGACGTGGAAGATAAACTAGTTCTTTGCTTTTGGTGCTGTGAGGTGTTTTCCTAGCTCTCCAACACCTGCTTTCGGTGGGTTTCTGCTATATACTTATCCCTTGAAGTATGTTTACTTTGGTGCCCTTGCTTTTGCATATTTGAAAACCCCATGTTTCGCTTCGGTTTTTCTCTTTGTTTTTCTGTAGCTGGGCTTTTGTGCTATCTTTACACTCGATGGCTGAACAGTGAGTACTCTGCTCTTCGTCTTTTATCTCCTTTTTTAGATTTGCGTACCTGCATTAATGAACTATAGCTGGCTTGGCAACTTTTAAATTACTAATGGTTTTTATATGAACTAATTTACTGTTACAGCTTTATTTGGAGCTACATCAAATTTTTTCTTCCCTTGTTACTCAATTATGTAGCTCTCCACTTTTGTTTTCCCACGTAAAATTCCATATTGATTGGTTAATGTTGCTTGTTAATTGGTATTCTTTATCATTGAGTGTTCAATTCTGAATTTGCTTTCTCTTGCTTTAATTCTTCTGTCTTCTAAATTTTCTGTTTGGAACTGCTTTTGCCCAAATTCTTTGGCGTGTTAATGGATAATAAAGTTTTACAGATGGATAATGTTTGCTAATTGTGTCTTTTATTATTGGGTGTTCAATTATGAATTTGCTTTCTTTATGCTTAATTTTTAGGATTCTTCTAAATTTTCCATTTGAACTGTTTTTTGCCCTCTTCTTGATTATTGTCCCGCTTATGTTATTGAGTTTCTTTTGTTCTTGTTCTTTGATGATCGTGTTATTACAGCAGTAAGCAAGAACAATTTGTTCTTTTTTTATTGAGTTGTTGTTTTGATGGTTCTCCAATTATGTATATACAACAATTAGAAAAAAAAGAACTAAGTGTGATGAATACGACATCCAAATAGAGATTTTATGGGTCTTTTTCAAGTCAAGACGTTGCCAACTCATCACGGTGAGAATCTATGAAGGGTAAATAGATATAAATAAGATGAGAATGACCTTCATAATAAGGAATCTAAAATTCGGGTCAAATAAATTCAGCAAAGAAGAGAATCAATGGGTGGAGGTAGCAGAAAATAGAAGGACAACAGGGGAACAATCACATATTTTCTTCTTGTAATATATAAATAGAAAACAAATGTAGGACGTATGTACCTTGTTTTGTGCCTTTTTTGTTTGTAGGATGATCCATGCATATGCGTTAGGAAAGGTATACTATGAAGCTTCCTACTTGGACATGTACATGTACCCTCGATTTAACGATTATAGTAATCATTATCCCCTCCTAGGATACTCGGGGAACAAAGGTAATCAAATTACAACCTGACTTTCTCCGTCTCTATCTCTTTCAAGAATAATAATTGCATTATTGCAAGTTTCATAAGTGCTTCTTTGACAAGATAGTATCTTCTTTACCTGAGTTGTCGGACCTTTAAACTAACTGAATTTATGATTGTCATGCAAGGCTTACTATAAAGACTTTTTATAAGTACCTCACAAGTAAAACTTTTTGACAAGTGCCTCGGCAATAAACTTTAATTGCCTAAAATATTATATTAATTCAAATAGGTCATGTAATGTGCACGTTGAGACAAAATCTCTGTTATAATAATACACATCTTTTGATTCACCACAGTGATACAATACTTTTTCTAAGTTTTTTTTAACATACACAAAATAAACTTATAGTCCCCGTGATTCTATTTTGTTGACTTGTTAAATTGCAACAACAAAAAACCTATCCCTTTCTCTCATTCTTTTTTGCATTTATCATTCTAGATTTAGCTTTATGCTATGTTTTGATTTTAATGCTTGGTTTTCTTTTCTTTCAGTAAATACCAAGATGAAGGTATGTGTTGCCAACTATAGTTGTTAAACTCCAGATTCTATCCAATTGTAGGATCAATTTTTTCATAGCTGGACCACCAACATGAACATTAATAAGCTGATTGTTTTTGTCTTTCTCATTCTCATAAAAGTAGGCTCAAGAATGTAATTGTACAACTTTGTTTTGCAAATGAATGTACATTATTTGAAGCATATTATGTTAATATTTAGTCGATTTGATGGTATTGCTTCCTTTTTTAGTTAATTCTACTAAACAATTTTAAAAGTATACTCTCTCAGTGTCGGGTAAACATTAGTTTTCAATGACATTAATATGGTAGTAATTGTTTACTCTAATTGCTTAGGAGTATAAATATGGACTCCTACCAGAATTAAAGTGAGGCTTTTCATTCTTGCCACATTGCCTCGTGATAGATGTGACTTGTCTGAATAAAATTGTTTGTACCACAAGTGTGTCTAGGCGCTAAAAAAGAGTCTCTTTTTCCCCCTATTCCGGCCTTTTTTTCTCTCTCTAAGTTTTTCTCATAATGCTTGTGGGGAGAAAATGTGTAGGTGGTGGTGTTAACTGTTGGGACTCGCTTGGGATTCCTAAGCAATTAATCCCGTTAACAAAGCCATTGATGATTAAACAAACAATAAGCAATTCCATGAAAACCTAAACAGAACTGAAGCAAGTATGTTTGAAGATGCAGGTTAGAATAACCATGAATGACATAGAGCCTGTGAAGCTTTTTACCATCACAGACGAAAGGTCCTTTGAAGTTAAATTATCTTTAACGAAGGCAATAATAATTACTACCTAAGTATGGTAGCAGGGAGCAAAAACTACGGATGGTATATTCATATACTCTGTTGAAAGCAATAGGCAAGGTTTTCAAAATCTCAAGTTGAAACAAACTTTTTGTTGAGAGAGCGAGCATAGGTGTACTTGAAGAGAGTTGTACTCATAATCACAGAAAGGTATTGTAAACATACTGTCAAAGAGATTTGTTTCATGTGAAGAATGCGTAGAGAACCTCTATGATACAGTGGAGTGAGATCAGTTCTTTATCAATGAAAAAGAACTGAGCCAAAAACGGCAGCTAAGAACATACCATTAGTGGTATGAGAATTTTCCTATTAAAAAGAGATAAGATATAAGACCATGTAGAAGCATTCATTTGTTTATTGTTGCACATTCTGCACAAGTTTCTTTTGAGATATTAGTATTTACCTCATGTAAGTGGTGGGTTTGCATATTGCTTCTCCTGAATGAACACAAGTTTATATTTTCTTTTTTGATATCACAAGTTTATATATCAACTTATATAAGCACTTGTGATTGTACATTGATATTTTTTTTATCAATCTTCGCTTCTTTTTCCTTCATTCTACTTATGTGTTTCTCTGTTGAAAAATTTTGACTTCAAAATCAATATGAACATAGCTGTTTTTAAGAAGGATCTTACTTTTGCGCCCGTGAGTGGCCTTGTTGTGGAAGTTTCATACCTTTCTCACACGAACACCACATACACTCATTTTTAGTTGGTTCTCCAAGTTCTGTAAATCTTTGACGCTCGGACGAGAAAGCTCTTCACCCATCATTCGTCTAGAGTTCATAAATCAACTGTACATTAAGAAACATGCTACGTCAACAGAAAAATTGATACTTGACTGATACAACTTAGATATACATCCATTATAACAATTGTGACTTCTCACTTCTTAAATCTATAACACCATTTGAGATAGTTTATTATCGGATTTTCACTCCCCTACATTGAACTGTTTTCTGAGTTTATATAGTGTAAACACCTCTATAGATCCTTCAGTAAATTGCATGATTCACTGTGGTATATTTAGCAAAATGTAGTATTCTTTAGAAGAGCATGTTAAGCCTCATTTTCTTAAAAAAAAGATCTTCTAATCATAAGAGAGACTGAATGTTGCTTGATACATTAATGAGTTGATGTGAGGGATGATAGTAAAGACTGTTGGGATAAAATAAATAATCCCGCCCAGGAATAATATCCACAACAAATAATAATAACACAAGAGAGTAACAATGATACCAGATATTTTAGCGGGGTAAAATATAATACCCGAGTGGAGCAATATTATCACTATAATATTGCAACTTAGTAGTGTCACGAAACTACTACAACTTTGAAAGAAATAACACTCTTTATTTAACACACTTCACTACAATATTACTACCACTTACTAATTATCTCACAGACAATAATCTGTGGATTACTCTCACTAACTATATGTTGCTTCTCTCTTTATTTTTTGGTGTGTTTAACAGAGAAGGAGGCATCTCTATTTATAGGCAAAGTTGCCAACCTCTCAGCAAAACAAAATTGACTTTTTTCATCCGCCCATTCAATTGCTTCAGCCGCCCATTCAATTTCGTCAGCCGCCCATTCAATTTTCAAGCCACCTAATTTGACATCTTTTTCATCTTTTTCAATGTTTCACTTTTTTTTTGGGTCCTACAAATCTCTCCCTTAATTTTGATTTTTCTTCTTCATTCCAAGTCTTGATCTCAATTTTTGAAAATCTTCAAACTTGAGAGCCTTTGTGAAGATATCTGCAACTTGATCATGAGACTTCACATATTTGAGCTCGACTTCCTTCTTCGCAATGCACTCTCTGATGAAATGATACCTTGTATCTATATGCTTGCTTCGATCATGATACACTGGATTCTTCGCGAGTGCCTGTGCTGATTTATTATCAATACAAATCTCTGTAGCTTCCATTTGTGGCAAATTGAGCTCCTTCAATAATCTTCTTATCCAATTAGCATGACAGGTACATGATGTTGCTGCTATATATTCGGCTTCACAAGTCGAGAGAGTAACAATGGACTGTTTCTTTGAACTCCAAGAAATAACACAATCACCCAAGAAAAATACAAAACCAGTTGTACTTTTTCTATCATCAATATCTCCCGCATAATCACTATCACAAAACCCCACAAGGTTGAAATCATAAGAAGAAGAATAAAATAATCCAAAATCGATCGTACCTTTTAAGTAACGAAGAATTCTTCTAGTGACCTTCAAGTGAGTGGAGGTAGGAGCTTCCATGAACCGGCTAACTACTCCAACTACAAATAGTATATCTGGCCTGGTACAAGTCAAGTACCTCAAACTTCCCACAAGACTTTTGAAAAATGTGGGATCCACTTTTTCTCCTTCATCAAACTTGGACAATTTTGTCCCACTCTCCATCGGTGTGTTCACAGGGTTGCAATCGAGCATGTTGAACTTCTTCAATATTTCTTTTGTATAGCTTTCTTGAGAGATAAAATTCCATCCTCCATTTGCTTCACTTCTAGGCCCAAGTAGTATGACATGAGCCCTACATCTGTCATCTCGAACTCACGGGACATATCTTTCTTAAAAGCTTTAAACAAACTTGGGTTATTACCCGTGAAAATAAGATCATCAACATAAAGACAAACAAGTAACATATCTCCATTAGTATGAACTTTAAGGTAAAGAGCATATTCATGGAGACAACGAGTAAACCCATTGTCTTGAAAATACTTGTCGATGCAACTATTCCATGCTCGTGGGGCTTGCTTTAATCCATATAAAGCTTTCTTCAACTGCAACACTTTATCTTCATGGTTTTTGACCACGAAGCCCAATGGTTGTTCAACATAGATTTCTTCTTCAAGAAGGCTGACCTGACATCTAGTTGATGAATCTTCCACTTCATTTGCGCCGCCAAAGAGATCAGCAAATGAATCGTCTCCATGCGGGCAACAGGTGCATAGACTTCTTCATAGTCAATGCCTTGCCTTTGCTTGTAGCCTTTAGCCACAAGTCGTGCCTTGTATTTCTCCAAATCTCCATCAGCATTCTTCTTTATTTTGTATACCCATTTCACTCCAATTGCTCGATGACCCTTGGGAAGAGTTGTTAACTCCCAAGTGTTGTTCTTCTCTATTGACTTGATCTCCTCCTCCATGGCTTGTCTCCACCTTTTGTTTGTAACAGCTTCATCAAAGTTCATTGGTTCACTGTCAGCAAAGAGACAACATAAAAAATCAAAATTAGTAACTTCTTCTGTGTTCTCATAGAGCTCTTGAATGCTCCTTGTCCTTTGCGGCTGTTCATTTGAACCTTCTTGAGAAGAGGGAGATGCAACATTTGTTGGAGAAGGAGGTGGAGTTGTGTCCTGCACAGGTTCCACGGTCTCTGGTTCTTCTTCATCACCAAAGTATGGAAGAAAATCATATGAAGTTTCTTCCTCAACTTCCCAATTCCATGCCAATTCTTCATCAAATTCAACATCACGACTTACCACTACCTTGCCGCTGCTTGGATTGTATAGCTTGTAGCCTTTTGAACTCGTATCATAGCCAACAAACACATGCTTGACACTTCGATCGTCAAGCTTTGCTCTCACTTGATGTGGCACATGAGCATAGGCTATGCTCCCAAAGATTCTCAAGTGCTTGACACTTGGCTTTCTTCCACTCCATGCTTCTTGAGGAGTTTGATCTCTAACATTTCTTGTTGGAGACCTGTTATTCAAATAAACTGCACAAGAAACAGCTTCGGCCCAAAATTCCTTAGGCATACTTTTAGCTTTCAACATACATCTAGCCATATTAAGAATCGTTCGATTCTTTCTCTCTGCAACACCACTTTGTTGAGGTGAATAAGGTACCGTTAGAGGGCGACGAATTACATGAAGTTGACAGAAGTCATTAAATTCGTTTGAGGTGAATTCGCCTCCTCTATCGGACCTTAAAGCTTTAATTTCATAGCCACTTTCTTTCTCCACAAGTACTTTGAAATTTTTAAAAACAGCAAAAGCTTCAGATTTTTGGTTCAAGAAATAAACCCAAGTCTTTCTACTGAAGTCATCAATGAAAAGCAGAAAGTATTTTCTTTTACCAAAAGAAGGTGGATTGATTGGTCCACACACATCAGTGTGGACAAGCTGGAGCGGCTTGGTTGATCTTGACATGGCCTCCTTTGGAAAACTCCTCCTTGCACGTTTCCCAAGAAGACAAGCTTCACACAATTGATTTGGATGGTTGATTGATGGTATCCCATGTACCATGTTCTTTTCTCCCATTGATTTGAGTGCTTCAAAATTTAAGTGCCCAAATCGCATGTGCCAACACCATGATTCATCTTGCACATTAGCCTTCAAACACTTTGCATCAATTGTTTTAAGATTCAGAGAAAACAATCTATTATTTGCCATATGCACTTTAACAATTAGAATTCCACTTGAATCTCTAAGCCAAATATGCATATTTTTCATGTGGATGTCATATTCCTTTTCAAGAAGTTGGCCCAAACTTAAAATATTACTTTTTAATTTTGGCACATAATAAACATCTTGAATTAACTTGTGACTACATCTTTACAGGAGATCAGAATCGTACCTATCCCTTCGATTTAAACCTTTGAGGTATCTCCAAAGGACATATTACCTCTCACTGTTTTATTGATCTCCACAAACTTCTCTTTGCATCCACACATATGATTGCTTGCTCCATTGTCCAAATACCACGAGATGCAATCATCTCTGTCTTCTTTCTTGAGTGCCATCAACAACGTGGACTCATTTTCTTCTTTTTTTGTCGTCAACAAGGTTAGCCTTTTCTTCAACATTGCTACGACATTCCCAAGAGTAATGGCAAAATTTATGACAATTATAATATTCAATTTTTCCTCCTCTTTGTCCACAACCACGATCTCTGAATGTTTGGTGGATTTTAACTTCATTGTTGAAGTTGTTACCATTACTTCTTCCTCTTCCATGACCTCCTGGACCTCGGCCTCGTCCTCGTCCGTTTCCTCGATAGCTTGTTTCACCTCCATAATCCTTGAAGGATGCCTGAGTTTTAAGAAGTTGCTCCAATGGCACTTCTTGTCTCCTTTTGATCTTTTCTTCGTGGGCCTGTAAAGAACCTTCCAATTGCTCCACCATCATAGAGTCTAAATCTTTAGATTCCTCAATAGCACACACTACAAAATCAAATTTAGGTGTTAAAGTGCGAAGGATCTTTTCTACCACACGGACATCTTCTATGTCCTCCCCGTATCTTCTTAGTTGATTTACAACAGCCTTCACTTTTGAAAAATAATCCGAGATGCATTCGGATTCTTTCATTTTTAAAACTTCAAAATCAGCCCTTAGAGTTTGAAGTTTTACCTTTTTCACCTTGTCAACTCCTTGAAGAGAATTTTGTAAAATCTCTCAAGCTTCCTTTGAGGTGGTAGCATCTGCTACCTTCTCAAACATGGCATCATCCAAACATTGGTGGATGAGCGTGAGGGCTTGTTGATCCTTCTTCCTTGTCTTTGCCAAAACCTCTTTTTCATTTTGGGGCAGAACTTCCTCATTATCGGATTTTGCATACCCTCTGTCTACGATTTCCCATACATCCTGAGAGCCAAGGATGACTTTCATACGTAGACACCATTTCTCATAATTATCTTTTGTCAGACGGGGGTACTGAAAAGATAGCGGACCATTATTTGCCATGGCTCTGATACCACGTTATTGGGATAAAATAAATAATCCTGCCCAGGAATAATATCCACAGCAAATAATAATAACACAAGAAAGTAACAATGACACCAAATATTTTAGTGGGGTAAAATACAATACCCGAGTGGAGCAATATTATCACTATAATATTGCAACTTAGTAGTGTCAAGAAACTACTACAACTTTGAAAGAAATAACACTCTTTATTTAACACACTTCACTACAATATTACTACCACTCACTAATTATCTCACAGACAATAATCTGTGGATTACTCTCACTAACTATATGTTGCTTCTCTCTTTATTTTTTGGTGTGTTTAACAGAGAAGGAGACATCTCTATTTATAGGCAAAGTTGCCAACCTCTCAGCAACACAAAATTGACTTTTTTCATCCGCTCATTCAATTGCTTCAGCCGCCCATTCAATTTCCAAGCCACCTAATTTGACCTCTTTTTCATCTTTTTCAATGTTTCACTTTTTTTTGGTCCTACAAAGACATTGTTGAGATATTACTGTTGTAGCTTATACTGAAGTTTAGTAAAATTAACTTATTCTTCCAACAGGAAATACGACAACCAAAGACTACCAGTAAATATGATCTTTTTGGCTTGAATTTATTTTTTTTGTTATGCTATCTACGGAAGTTTCTACGCGTTTGACTAATCAGATTAAATAGGAACAAAGTTATTTTTTTGGATGGGTAAAAATAGAACGATAAATAAATAGAAAATATTACTACCTATCCCATTACAGACATAGGATCCAAAGGATTATTCAAAGTGCTGTCTTGCGATGAGATTAATATAGCGATGTTACTCTCTTTTCATCCCTCGCGGATTGAGCTTCTCAAGTTATAACTCAAATAATAATAAACTAATACATCTCATAGAAATTTATAAAATAATATGAGTTTGGGCCTGGTCTCAGCACATGCCATTTTACACTAGTTTTTATATGTCATACAGCCTACCGACTACTTGGCAATAACAACTTCTAGAAAAGAGTTCCGAACCTAAATGTTGTATAATGGACTCAAAATACATAAATAGGTGGAAAAAAACTTAGTGACCAAAATATATAAAATGTAGTTTTGAACCACGTTTTACCTTAACGTCCGTTTGGGACGTTAAGATAAAACACGTTTCTAGACTGCGTTTTTATATAAAACGTAGTTTGAAACCACGTTTTCTATTGTCTCCTTTTTACTTGAACTTGTTGGGTTTTGTAATTAACAAAAAAAGAGGTGTGAATAAAAAATGATGGGAAAAGAAATAGAGGGAAGTGAAATTTTGAATTAGTTCACTTTACTAATGCATTTTGTCCCTCACTGGAAGAAGGAAAATATCACGACCCTAACCCTAAACCCAGTCGTGATGATGCCTCTCGTGAAGACAAGGCCAGCCAGTTCAACCCAACTCAACTTTTAAAGCAGTTAATCAACATAAAAAATAGTCTAAACATGATTTAAATAATACTGAATAGCGGAAATATCGATAATGATGTAGAAAGTCCAACCCGACACAGCCCTAACCGGGGTGTCACGAGTCACAAGCATCTCTAAACCATAATACTAGTCTGCTAAAGTCATAAACAACTACAAGTGTTTGAAAGGAAACATAAATGATAGAGAAGTAGAGACACGGGGCTGCGGACGTCAACAACTACCTCGTAGTCTCTAAAAACCGCCTGGAATTGGAGGAATCAGCACTTAGGAGCAGTACCAGCTACGCCTGAATCTGCACACATGGTGCAGGGAGTAAAGTGAGTACTCCAACTCAGTGAGTAACAAATGTAAATAACGACTGAAAGTAAGAAAACACGTAAAACACAAGGCATTTTATACTGAAGCAGTAAAAATCACTTAAAAACAGTAAAACAGTGAAGAGTCAAGTAAATCCATTTTCAACAAGTAAAACAAGTAATTGAAAGGTAAGTAAACAAATAGAAGTTCGCCCCTCGGGCACAGTATCAACAAATCCGCCCCTCGGGCAACATCTCAGAATAGTACCAGCCCCTCAGGCTCAATCTCAAAACAATATCAGCCCCTCGGGCTCGATCTCATGTCACAATGGGTACCCGCGCTCACTGGGAGTGTACAGACTCCGGGAGAGGCCTCTTACGGCCCAAGCACAATATCAAGCCATCTCGTGGCATCAAATCTACGCCCTCAGCCTCATATCAATCAAGCCACCTCGTGGCATATATATGCATCTCAGGCCCTCGGCCTCATATCAGTATCAGTGTATCCTCACAACTAGGCCCTCGACCTTACTCAATCCAAAAATCATCACAAGCCCCTCGAACAATAGTAAAACAGTATTTCTCAGCCTAAAACATCATTTAAGTCTCAAAACTGAGTAAAAATGGTTGAGTAGTAAAACAGTGAAAAATAACATGAATGAGTTTAAGTAATAAGTCAAAAAAGTGAGGAAATAGTAATAAACATCCCCGAAGGGTTCAGATAGTTGGTACGAAGCCCAAATATGGCAATCAGCCCAAATCATGATGATAGAAAATAAGTTTCAGTCAAATATGCGGTAAAATCATCAATCGGAACAGACCAAGTCACAATCCCTAATAGTGCACGACCCCACGCTCGTCATCAAGCGTGTGTCTCACCTTAATATAGCACTACGATGTGCAAATCCGGGGTTTAAAACCCTCAGAGCATCATTTACAATCATTACTCACCTCGAACCGGCTAAATCTCTAACTCGCAATGCCTTTTCCCCTCGAATCGGCCTCCACGGGCGGCGAATCTATCCAAAATCAGAACGAATACGTCACAATATGCTAAGGGAACAAAGCCTAAGCGAAAACAATCGAAAAATACCAAAAATCTCGAAATTGGCCAAAACCCGAGCTCCGGGCCCACGCCTCGAAAATTAGAAATTTCCACATCAATAGATTCCTTATCTCCCCACGAGTTCGTACATATCAAAAGTTCTCAAATCCGACCCCAAATGGTCCCTAAAATCCACAATTAAAGGCCTAAGTTCTCAAGCCCTAGTTTCCCCAATTTTAACCTTTGATTTCCATAATTTCTAGCCCTAATCCATGAAATAATAGCACAGGAATGAGTTTTAGGTCCAATTTCCTTACCTCAAAGAAGTTCTCTTGAAATCCCTTTCTCAAATCGCCCAAAAACTCTAAAGCCGAAGTAAAAAATGGTGAAATATCCCAAAAATTCGCAAAGAACCCTTTTTATACTTTCTGCCCAGTCAATCCGCATCTGCGGCACCATTGATGCTTCTGCGGTGTCGCATATGCGGTCTCTCATCCGCTTCTGTGGAACTCACTTAACGGGCCCCTTCCGCACCTGCGATCCCATCTCCGCACCTGCGACTCCGCAGGTGCGGTCCAACTACCGCATCTGCGGCTCCTGGCTCTTCCTCTCAAATCCGCTTTTGCGGCTCCCCTTCCGCATGTGTGGCACTGCACCTGCAGTCCCCAAACCGCAGGTGCGAAAACACCAGAAGCAGCAAAACTTCAGCAGCTGCAATTATACTTCTACTTCCCCGTTAACCACCCGAAATCACCCGAGGCCCCCAGGACCTCAACCAAAAGCACAA
Organism: Nicotiana sylvestris; assembly: GCF_000393655.2. Taxonomy (NCBI): domain Eukaryota; kingdom Viridiplantae; phylum Streptophyta; class Magnoliopsida; order Solanales; family Solanaceae; genus Nicotiana; species Nicotiana sylvestris. The sequence continues at coordinate 147,916,737 of NC_091064.1, read as the reverse complement.
ACATAACCCAATACCTTATTCAAACTTGCTCCAATCATCAAAACACCTCAAACAACAACAATTCTACCAAATTACATCGAATTCAACCCTAAGTTTCGAAACTCTTCCGAAATACGCTTTTGATAAAAAATCCAACCGAACCACGTCCGAATGACCTAAAATTTTATACACGCATCCCGAATGCCACAAAGAAGCTATTGCAACTCTCAGAATTCCATTTCGACCCCTATATCAAAATCTCGTCTATCAACCGGAAATCGCCAAAATATCAACTTCGCCAATTCAAGCCTAAAACTACTCCAAACCTCCAAAACCCATTCCGATCATGCTCGTAAGTCACAAATCACCTCCCGAAGCTAACCGAACCATCGGAACTCACTTCCGAGCCTTCTAACACATAAGTCAACATCCGGTTGACTTTTCCAACTTAAGCCTTCTTAAAAGAGACTAAGTGTCTCATTTCTTACCAAATCCTCTCCGAACTCGAACTAATCAACCCGATCACATAAAACATGGATAACGAAGCATAAAGAAGCAGAAATGGGGAAAACGGAGCGGTAACTTTTGAGACGACCGGCCGGGTCGTCACATCCTTCCCAACTTAAACAAACGTTCATCCTCGAACGAGTCAAGAAACATACCTGAAGCCTCAAACAGGTGAGGATATCTGCTCTGCATCTCCTGCTCAGTCTCCCAGGTAGCCTCCTCCATGGGCCGACCTCTCCACTGCACTTTCACAGAAGCTATATCCTTTGACCTCAACTTCCGAACCTGACGACCCAAAATAGCTACTGGCTCCACATCATAGGTCAAATCAGCATCCAACTGAACCGTGATGAAATCTAGAACATGAGACAGATACCCAATATACTTCCGGAGCATAAAAACATGAAATACCAGATGCACACTCGACAAGTTGGGTGGCAAAACAAGCTCATAAACCACCTCCCCAATCCTCCGAAGCACCTCAAAAGGCCCAATGAACCGCATACTGAATTTCCCTTTCTTTCCAAATCTCATAACACCCTTCATGGGCGAAACCTTCAACAGAACCTTCTTGCCAACCATGTTGGACACATCTCGAACCTTCATGTCTGCATAACTCTTTTGCCTCGACTGCGCTATACGAAGCCTCTACTGAATCACCTTCTCCAAGGCATCCTGCACCAAATCAGTCCCTAATAGCCTAGCCTCACCGGGCTCAAACCAACCAACTGGAGATCTACACTGCCTCCCATACGAAGCCTCATATGGAACCATCTGAATACTCGACTGGTAGTTGTTATTATAAGCAAACTCTACAAGCGGTAAAAACTCATCCCATGATCCTCTGAAATCAATGACACAAACATGCAACATGTCCTCAAATATCTGAATAGTACTCTCGGATTGCCCGTCCGTCTGCGGATGAAAAGCTGTGCTCAACTCTACCTAAGTACCCAACTCTCTCTGCACGGACCTCCAAAACTGCGAGGTAAACTGAGTTCCTCTATCTGAAATGATGGAAACTGGGACACCATGCAAGTGAATAATCTTTCGGATATAGATCCCTGCCAACTGCTCTGAAGAATAGGTAGTACACACAGGAATGAAGTGTGCGGACTTGGTCAGTCGATTCACAATCACCCAAATAGCGTCGAACTTCTTCAAAGTCCGTGTAAGTCCAACAACAAAGTCCATAATGATTCTCTCCCACTTCCACTTAGGAATATCCATCTGCTATAGCAAGCCACCCGGTCTCTGATGCTCATATTTCATCTGCTGACAATTGAGACACCGAGCTACAAATTCCACAATATCTTTCTTCATTCTTCTCCACCAATAGTGCTGCCTCAAATCTTGATACATCTTTGCGGCACCCGGATGAATGGAATACCGCGATTGGGCCTCCTCTAGAATCAACTCCCGAAGCCCATCCACATTGGGCACGCAAATCTGGCCCTACATCATCAACACCCCATCATCGCCGATGGTCACATCTCTGGCATCATCATGCTGAACTCTGTCCTTAAGGACTAACAAGTGTGGATCATCATACTCGCGCTCTCTGATGCGATCATATACGGAAGACCGAGATACCACACAAGCCAATACCCGAATGGGCTCCGAAATATCTAATCTCACAAACCGATTGGCCAAGTCCTGAACATCAACTACAAGAGGTCTCTCCCAAACTGGAATATATGCCAAAATCCCCATACTCACTGCCTTTTGGCTCAAAGCATCGGCCACCACATTGGCCTTTCCCAAATGGTATAATATAGTGATATCATAATCCTTAAGCAACTCCAACCATCTCCGCTGCCTCAAATTAAGATCCTTTTGCTTGAACAAATGCTGAAGACTGTGATGATTGGTGAACACCTCACAAGATATGCCATACAAGTAATGACTCCAAATCTTCAATCCATGAACTATGGCAGCCAACTCTAAATCATGAACGGGGTAGTTCTTCTCATGGGTCTTCAACTGACGAGAAGCATAAGCAATAGCTCTACCCTCCTGCATCAACACATAACCAATCCCAACTCTCGAAGCATCACAATACACGGTATATGAACCTGAAGCCGATGGCAAAACCAATACTGGAGCTGTGGTCAAGGATATCTTAAGCTTCTGAAAGCTCTCCTTACACTCGTCTGACCATACAAATGGAGCACCCTTTTAAGTCAACTTGGTCAAGGGCGATGCGATAGATGAGAATCCCTGAACAAACCGGTGATAATAGACTGCCAAACCAAGAAAGCTACTAATCTCTGTGGCTAAGTACGGTCTAGGCCAGCTCTGAACTGCCTTTATCTTCTTCGGATCAACCTGAATACCCTTGCTGGACACCACGTGCCCCAAGAAAGCCAAGGAACCAAGCCAAAACTCACACTTGGAGAATTTTGCATAAAGTTTCTCCTCCCTCAATCTCTACAATACAACTCTCAAATAATCCGCGTGCTCCTCCTGACTACACGAATACACCAGAATATCATCAATAAAGACTATGACGAATGAATCGAGATAAGGTCGAAACACGTTGTTCATCAAAAGCATGAATGCTGCTACGACATTGGTCAGCCCAAAAGACATCACCAAGAACTCATAATGACCATATCGAGTCCTGAAGGCCGTCTTAAGAATATTCGAATCCCTGATCTTCAACTGGTGATAATCCGAACGGAGATCAATCTTGGAGAACACCCTCACTCCCTGAAGCCGGTCAAATAAATCATCAATGCGAGGCAAGGGATACTTGTTCTTAATTGTTACCTTGTTCAATTGCCTATAATCAATGCACATTCTCATTGTGCCATCCTTCTTCTTCACAAATAGAGTTGGCGCACCCCAAGGTGATACACTAGGCTGAATGAATCCCTTATCTAGGAGCTCCTGAAGCTGCTCCTTCAATTCTTTCAACTCCGCTGGTGCCATACGATACGGCGGAATAGAAATGGGTTGAGTGCCAGGCACCAGGTCAATACCAAAATCCATATCCCTATCCGGCGGCATGCCCGACAGGTCTGCAGGAAACACATCGGGAAAATACCTTACAACTGGGACAGAATCAATACTGGAGCCTTAGCTCCGACATCCCTCACAAACGCTAGATATGAAAGGCAACCCTTCCTAACCATACGTTGGGATTTCAAGAATGAGATCACTCTACTGGGAACATAATCAGTCACACCTCGCCACTCAATCCGTGGCACACCCGACATAGCCAAAGTGACTGTCTTAGCATGATAGTCCAGAATAGCACGACACATAGATAACCAATCCATGCCCAAAATGATATCAATATCTACCATGCTCAATAGTAATAGATCCACTCAGGTCTCCGACCCCCAATAGTCAGCACACATGACCGGTACACACGGTCTACAATAATAGTATCGCCCACCGGGGTAGATACATGAACAGGTAAAGCAAGAAGCTCATGGGGCGTATCCAAATATTAGAAAAATATGATGACACATAAGAAAAGGTGGAACCGGGATCAAATAATATAGAGGCATCTCTGTGGCAGACTGAAACAATACCTGTAATAACAACATCTGAAGCAATAACATCTGGTCTGCCTGGGATGGCATAGAAACGGGACTGACCACCCCCTGATCGACCTCCCCCTCTGGGGCGACCCCTGGCTGACTGACCTCTACCCCTAGCTGGCTGAGCGGGTGGTGGTGAAGAAACTGGCGCTGAAGCCGAAGACTGACCCATCTGCTGGGATGAACTAGCAACACGATGAGGACACTACCTCTACATGTGGCCCATCTCGCCACACTCATAACAACTCCAAGATGCTGGAGAAGGGGACTAAAGGGAACCCCTTGCACCGGAGTGACTAGCTGATGCACACGGCATAGAAGAACCCTAAACTGATGGGGTACGAGATGAACTCTAGGCTGGAAGGGCGCTGAGTGAGGACTGGCCCTGCTGAGATCCATGATAACCATGACCCGAAGATGCCCCCCGATAACCTGGGCGAGCTGACTGAGCAGGCCTGAATGAACAACCTCTGATGTGTTGGAACTGGCCCCTCGAAGGTGCACCACTATAGCTACCAGATCCTCGAGGCCTCTTGGACTCCCTCTACTCTTGCTCCTGATGGCGAAATGTCTCAATCTCACTGGTAATATCAACAACCTCCTCTAAGGTAGCACCAGTCACCCTCTCCTCGGTCATAAGAATACGGAGGTGATAAGTAAGACCATCAACAAATCTCCTGATCCTCTCTTGATATGTCGGAACCATCCAGATGGCATGATGAGCCAACTCAGAAAACCTCAACTCATACAGTGACACAATCATATCCCCTTGTCGCAACCACTCAAACTATCTACGCAGCTCCTCTCTGCGGGACTGCGGCACATACTTCTCCAGGAAGAGAACGGAGAACTGCTGCCAAGTAAGGGGTGCTGCACTAACAGGCCTACGTCTCTCAAAATCCTCCCACCAAGTAAAAGCAGCTCCTGAAAACTGATAGGTAGTAAAAGCGACCCCGCTGGTCTTCAGAATACCGGTAGTACGAAGCATCCTCTGACACTTATCTAAAAAGCCCTAGGCATCCTCGCCCTCTACGCCACTGAAGGTCAGAGGCTGTAATCTACCAAACCTCTCCAATCTATGCTACTCATCCTCCGGCATAACTGGAACCACATAGTCCTGAGCAGCTGCGACCGGCTTGGCTGGGCCCCAGCGTCTGAAGTCCCTGCACCACCTGCTCAGGTGTGTGAGCGACGGGAGTCTGATTGCCTCCCCCGACCTGTGAATTAGCTGTGGTTGTAGTGGCTGAAACCGCCTGATCCAGGCCAGTGCAAACTAATAAGATCTGTGCCAAAGCCTCATGAAGACCCGAAATCACAATGGGCACAGCTGGTGCCTGAACTGGTGCTGCTGGAGCATCCATAGCTGGAGCCTGATCCTGACCTGGGGCAGCTGGTGGATCAATAGGTGCTGCCCTCGTTGCTCTGCCTCTGCCACGACCACGACCGCATCCTCAGCCTCTGGTGGTCTTAGCTGGTGGCACTGGTGATTGTCCACCCTACCGGTAGCACGTGTCCTCCCCATCTGTGAGAGAATGGAATAACAGAAGTTTAGTACTCGGATCAACAAGTTAGCACGACAAGAATTTTAAGAATATGAAGTTTTTCCTAAAGGTTCTCTAGCCTCACGAGGATAAATACAGACGTCTCCGTACCAATCCGCGAGACTCTAATAAACCTGCTCATGACTCGTGAGACCTATGTAACCTAGGCTCTGATACCAACTTGTCAGGACCCTAACCCCGAAACCGGTAGTGATGGTGCCTGTCGTGAAGACAAGACCAGCCAGTTCAACCCAACTCAACTTTTAAAGCATTTAATCAACATAAAAATGGTCTAAACATTATTTAAACAATACTGAATAGCGGAAATATCGATAACAATGCAGAAAGTCCAACCCGACACAACCCTAACCAGGGTGTCACGAGTCACGAGCATCTCTAAACCATAATACTAGTCTGCTAAAGCCATAAACTACAATAAGTGTTTGAAAGGAAACAGAAATGATAGAGAAGTAGACACACGGGGCTGCGGACGTCAACAACTACCTCGTAGTCTCCGAAAACCGCTTGGAACTGGAGGAATCAGCACTCAGGAGCGGTACTAGCTACGCCTGAATCTGCATACAGGGTGCAGGGAGTAAAGTGAGTACTCCAACTCAGTGAGTCACAAATGTAAATAATGACTGAAAGTAAGAAAACACGTAAAACACAAGGCATTCTATACTGAAGCAGTAAAAATCACTTAAAAACAGTAAAACAGTGAAGAGTCAAGCAAATCCATTTTCAACAAGTAAAACAAGTAATTGAAAGGTAAGTAAACAAATAGAAGTTCGCCCCTCGGGCACAGTATCAACAAATTCGCCCCTCGGGCAACATCTCAGAACAGTACCAGCCCCACGGGCTCAATCTTAGAACAATATCAGCCCCTCGGGCTCGATCTCACATCACAATGGGTACCCATACTCACTGGGGGTTCACACACTCCGGGAGGAGCCCCTTACGGCCCAAGCGAAATATCAAGCCATCTTGTGGCATCAAATCTAGGCCCTCGGCCTCATATCAATCAAGCCACCTCGTGGCATATAAATGCATCTCAGGCCCTCGGCCTCATATCAGTATCAGTGTATCCTCATAACTAGGCCCCGGCCTTACTCAGTCCAAAAATTATCACAAGTACCTCGGGCAATAGTAAAACAATATTTCTCAGCCCAAAACATCATTTAAAATATCATTTTAAGTCTCAAAACTGAGTAAAAATGGCTAAGTAGTAAAACAGTGGAAAATAACATGACTGAGTTCAAGTAATAAGTCAAAACAGTGAGGAAATAGTAATAAACAACCCCGAAGGGTTCTAATAGTTGTCACGAAGCCCAAATATGGCAATCATCCCAAATCATGATGATAACAAACAAGTTTCAGTCAAATACACGGTAGAATCATCAATCGGGACGGACCAAGTCACAATTCCCAATAGTACATGACCCTATGCTCGTCATCAAGCATGTGTCTCACCTCAATATAGCACTTCGATGTGCAAATCTGGGGTTTCAAACCCTCAGAGCATCATTTACAATCATTACTCACCTCGAACCGGCTAAATCTCTAACTCACGATGCCTTTTCCCCTCGAATCGGCCTCCACGCGCATCAAATCTATCAAAAATCAGAACAAATACGTCACAATATGCTAAGGGAACAAAGCCCAAGTGAAAACAATCGAAAAATACCAAAAATTCCGAAATTGGCCAAAACCCGAGACCCCGGCCCACATCTTGAAAATCAAAAAATTTCACATCAATAGATTCCTTATCTCCCCACGAGTTCATACATATCAAAAGTTCTCAAATCCAACCCCAAATGGTCCCTCAAATCCACAATTAAAGGCCTAAGTTCTCAAGCCCTAGTTTCCCCAATTTTAACCTTTGATTTCCATAATTTCTAGCCCTAATCCATGAAATAATAGCATAGGAACGAGTTTTAGGTCCAATTTCCTTACCTCAAAGAAGTTCTCTTGAAATCCCTTTCTCAAATCGCCCAAAAAGCTCTAAAGCCGAAGTAAAAAATGGTGAAATATCCCAAAAATTTGCGAAGAACCCTTTTTATACTTTCTGCCAGTCTATCCGCATCTGCGGAACCATCGCCACTTCTGCAGTAGCGCATATGCTGTCTCTCTTCCGCTTCTGCGGGACTCACTTAACGGGCCCCTTCCGCACCTGTGATCGCATCTCCGCACCTGCGACTCCGCAGGTGCGGTCCAACTACCGCATCTGCGGCTCCTAGCTCTTCCTCTCAAATCCACTTCTGCGGCTCCCCTTCCACACGTGCGGCACCGCACCTACGGTCGCCAAACCACAGGTGCAAAAATACCAGAAGCAGCAAAACTTCAGCAGCTGCAATTACACTTCAACTTCCCCGTTAACCACCCGAAATCACCCCTATGCCCCCGGGACCTCAACCAAAAGTGCTAACATAAACCAATACCTTATTCAAACATGCTCTAATCATCAAAACACCTCAAAGAACATCAATTCTACCAAATTACATCGAATTCAAACCTAAGTTTCAAAACTCTTCCGAAATACACTTTTGATAGAAAACCCAATCGAACCACGTCCGAATGACCTGTAATTTTACACACGCATCCCGAATGCCACAACGAAGCTACTGTAACTCTCGGAATTCCATTCCGACCCCTATATCAAAATCTCGCCTATCAACCAGATATCGCCAAAATATTAACTTCGCCAATTCATGCCTAAAACTATTCCAAACCTCCAAAACTCATTCCGATCATGCTCCTAAGTCATAAATCACCTCCCGAATCTAACCGAACCATCAAAACTCACTTCCGAGCCTTCTAACACATATGTCAATATCCGGTTGACTTTTTCAACTTAAGTCTTCTTAAAAGAGACTAAGTGTCTCAAACTTCACCAAACTCATTCCGGACTCGATCCAACCAACCCGATACCATAAAACATGGTTAACGAAGCATAAAGAAGCAGAAATGGGAAAAACGGAGCGGTAACTCATGAGACGACCGGCCGGGTCGTCACAGAAAGAAAATCTTTATGTATATATAGAGAAGCTAATCTTCTAGCTCTTAAAGAGTTAAGAAGAAGTGGTGCCTCACGTCATCGTCATCGTCGTCGCTCGGCTTCAGCTTCGGCTTCGAATTGAGCAAGAAGTCAGAATGCTTCCATGCCTCTGTGGGGATTAAGTGTGTTTTTTTTTCCGCGATATTGGACCAAATTTATTTCCTTTTCCATCATTTAATATTTTATTTTCTAATATTTTTTCGCGGAAAAAATATCACAGAACTATTTTCCAACAGTCGAGTTCGCGAGCAAACTTTCCGTTCAACAGAAATTTAAATAATTCCTGCTGAAGAGACACCTTATTAACGAACAGGCACATATGCACCTGTTGAGACTCAATTTCTTTGGCTATAAATAGAGAGGCTTAATCTCATTTTCCACCACCGAAAAACCTAAAATCTTTCCCCTCAATCTTCTGCATTCTACATTAGTTTTCAAAAGCAAAACGTAAGCATTTTTGTGTGATTTGCTCTGCCATTTGATTTCGTCGAAATTCTGTGATTTGAAGTGCCGCTATCACAGAATAGTTATTCTGTTCTATCCTGGGAGGAATTAATCTGCAACTTGGGCGTTGTGAGGGAATTAAATTCCTTAAGGACATACAAGGAAATTGTGGGCTCGGAATATTTTCAGTTTCTGTTTTCTTAAACTAACGTTTTTCTAGTTTTTTTGGTTTTTGAATACAGATTGCTAACAAGCTTAAGAATTTAATATTCTGTATTCATTTTACTTTCTGGTTTGGGAGACTAAAATCATATTGATTTTATACTCCTGTTTTGGAGATTAAAATTCTTACTCCCTGCAATATTACAATAATGTTACATCCTAAAGTATTATATTACGATGATGTTATGCCCTGTAGTATTATATTACGATGGTGTTACGCCTTGCAGTATTACATTACGATGATGTTACGCTTTGCAGTATTACATTACGATAATGTTGCACCCTGCGATATTACATTACGGTGATGTTACGCTTCACAATATTAAGTTACGACGATGTTGCACCCTGTAGTATTGTACGTTGAATTTGTCGTAAGGTAATTGACATTAGTCCAAGGAAAAGATTATTTGGAGATTATAAGGATTATGCTATTTCACAAGTGATGAGTAAATTCGTGAAGGTGAAAGGGGAAGCAAGTCAAAGAAAATGAATTTTTGTCAAAGTTTGGCATTTTGGGTAAAATACGACCCGAGCTAAAATACTCAGTATTTATGGACTAGTGCCATACAAGGTACTACATGATCATAAGGTGTACAAGGAATGTTAAAAGAGAGTAATATTTTAAGTAAGTTGAGATAATGTTTAATTATGCGAGGAATTGATTAATTACCGGGTAACAGGACATTACCTAATTAACTAATAAGTGGATAAAGTTTAATAAATTTCACCCCCTCAAACGTGGCAGCTAGCCACATTGTAATAGGTGGCAATCAAGTAACAAGAAAGAGACATTTTATCTCTTATAATACAAATCTTATCATTAGGACAATAAGGAACAAAAAGCGTTACCAAGCTTTATCAAAGCTTATCAGATACAAAGCTTTACTGCAAATCTAAAAATATTGCCTTCTTTCTCACATCTTGAAAGCATTAGCTTTCTTTAGCTATTTCAAAAGCTTTCAACAATCAGAAACCTTATGACCCTTTACAATTCAAAAGGTATTATTATTTTACAATCCAGAGAAGTTAACTACTTGAAAGGCTTTCAACAATTAAGAACATTAGAAACAGTGACGATTTGAGCTCCTACAAAGAATATTATACGGATTTTTTCCTACTCTAGATATATTAAGACTATCCCTTCTTTCCTTTTTGGAATGATCCATATGATACAACAAATCGAGCAAGCACGCAAGTTTCAAAAATGATTTTATTCTTAGAAGTATTAAGGTTGCCTATGTTCCTGATTCCCCATATGTCCTACTACCATATTGTCTATTCATGGATCTCATAACATTCCAAGAGATCATATTGACTTAGTTCATTATGCATTGCATTCATTTATGTTAGCTTCAAAATTTCACGTATTAATTTTGATGATAACAAACCAACATAATAGTTAATCAAAGAACATTTACTTGTGGTAATCTTATTTTATTGTACAGGTATATTAAGGAAAAAGGATTTGGTAGAGATCCAAATAAATATGAAATTATGGAAGGAGATATGAAGGAAAAATATTTAAGTTATTATGAAGTCGAAGAAGAAAGCATTTACTACGGATGCTATTTATAGAGAATACTATTGAAAATATATTGGGATGATTTGCTTATTGTATGAAAAGAAGAATCTTCTAGCTATCAAGGGAAAGGATTCAGAAAGTCCAGAAAGGAAAATATTCCATGATTACCTTCAAGATTCAAACATTTGAATTGAATTTCAAATGTGAAATGGCTTACTGCACTTCTAGTAGATCTCTATTGAAGGAAAGATTTTCAATATTATGGAAGGAAGCTTGCTAGAATCATAGAGAAGATCTACTATTTTGTGGAAGAAAAATGCTACATGGAAAAGATACTACAAGACCAAGGAAGAATATATTTTATATGGAAAGAAAATATATTATGAATGTAGTACAATCTATACTATGGAAAGAAATTATTTTCCAAGATCAAGAAAGGAATATTTTCAATATAATAGGAGAAGAATATATTTTTCTATGGAAAGAAATTATCTATATTATGGAAGATTATTCTCCAAGAACAAAAAAGGAGTATTTCCAATAGGAGTTCAAAGATGCTACTATTATTTATGGGAAAATATTCTTACTACATTTTCCCTTTGGTATGGAAAGAGAATAATGTATGGAGATAAGTTTGAGTTCCATATAAAGAATGACTATTGCTCTTATGGAAATTCTTGAATATTGAATCAAGCAATTGGAAGATTGAAGAAGATGCACGTAGAGATGCAGTTATGAAATGCAAAGTTTTCTAAAGAAGATCAACTAAGATATTGCTTGCAAATAAAGAGAAAATACTCTACTACCATAAAAGGAAAAAAATCCTCTACACAAGGATTTTCTTGCTGGTAATCAATGAAGAATTTACATATTCGGGAAAGGAAAGTGGAGACAATTAGGATCTGTCCAAATACAAGAAGTCAAACAAGGAAAGGAAATCAATATAGCAAAGATGCCTATATCCATCTTCAAAGGAGTGCCAAGTCAACATACTATACATATTCATACAAGTGTTGGAGCTGCAAATTATGGAAATAAATAAATGAGCAACAGTCAAATTCCCTTGGGTTATGCAAAAGCCAGAACAAGTTGAAAGGGCTATAAATATACAAGCTCTATGAAGGAAGAAAGTACGCAGCCTTCTATAAAAATTGTCTATCCAACTACAAGTTATTTATTCTACTCTTAACAAGCATTGTAATTCACTTTAGTAGATTTACGGTGTACACAAAAGAGAGAAGAGACACAAAAAATATTGGAGAGGCAGTGTGTCCTAGAGGTTGTGTCATTATTCGTTTCTTTGGTGAGCGAGTGAAAACTAAAGAGTCATTGTTGGTGAGCGAGTGAAAACCAACTCTTTTAGCGTTGGTGGTGATCGCTGAAAATCACAAAGGCTGTACTCAATTCAATTTACAAAGAGCTCTAAAAGACAACACTCTTGCAACTCAAGAGGACTAGATTAGGATACCACATTGGTTTCGAACTAGTATAAAATTCATGGTGTCATTTACTTTATCGCTCTCGTATTATATTCTGTTCCTTTACCATTTATTGTTATTAACACTAGTTTAAATCCAAAGAACTAATAGTTCTGTGCAGGCTGTCTCTGCATAAGTCGACTAGACCTGAAGAGTAGTCGACTAAAAATTTAAAAAGGCTACAATTCACCCCCTCTTGTACTTTCAATTTATACATGTGCATTTACCCATGACTCAGATGACGTTATATATGCGTATATGTGTATATCTATATGTATATGAGATATAGAAAAAGGTTACGGCGCTGTAGAAGCATCACCACCTGATCAGCTGGTATACGTTGATGATTTTGCCTACAGTGGCCGAGATAATATGATGGGACACCCTTAGAGACTGATGATGTTATGAAACATGTACCTATTCACGACATGATATTCATACGCATATGCATGACACTATAATTATTTCATGATTTACAAAGTTATCCATTCTTACAGCTGGAATCATTTACTCTATATTTCCTCCATGTTTGTTATGTACTTATTTATGTGCCTTACATACTCAGTACATTATTCGTACTGACGTCCCTTTTTGCCTAGGGACGCTGCATTTCATGGCCGCTGGTCCCCATATACAGGTCGAGAGCCCTCCAAGTAGGCTATCAGCTCAGCGGAAGATGTTGGTGCGCTCCATTTGCTTCGAAGTTGCTTGTTTGGTTAGTATGAGTTAGATGTGTATTGTTTGGTATGGCGGGACTCTGTCCCGACCTTTATGAAAATTATGTATTCTTAGAGTCTTGTAAATAGATGTCATGTACGTAAATGATCGTATGGCTTTGTCGGCCTATGTTCAGTGTTCAAGTGGTTATTTTGGTCTTAGAGGCCTATATGTCTTATGTATAAGTTGGCATTACCTGTTGTATTCTACCTATTTCACGACAGCCTCACCGGCTAAATTATTTATGATAGTATGACATGAAAAGATACGTTATGTTGGTACTCGATTGAGTAAGGTACCAGGTTCCCATCACGGCCCATCGGTTTGGGTCATGAAAAAAGTAATATTAGAGCAGTTCTGTCCTAGGGAGTCTACAAGTCGTGTCTAGTAGAGTCTTATTTATGGGTGTGCCGTGTACCACACTTATAAGCAGGAGGCTATAGGGCATTTACGACTGTCACTTTCTTATTACTATTGATCGTGTGGTAGAGCTCACTTATAAGAATTCAAATTCTGGAATTCTATTTTATTTGTAATAAGACGATACCTACGTCTGGAAAGAAGGTTGAAAACAAAGATAGTTGTGGAATAGCTGAGTCAGAGGAATTGGATTTTTGTATGACGCCTACGATAAGTAAATGTGAGGTCTTTTTCATGGGTGTACTGAAAGGTGTAAGCTTCCTGATAGAAGCCTTAAGGCAAGAATACCTATCCGCCTTAATGGTGAAAGACAATGAGAGATTCAGAAGATAAATACAACTTTCATCAAGCAAAAGAAGCAAGATGAAGAAGAGTATGAGGCGCCCAATTAATGAAGGTTAATAGTGTTTATAATTCAGGCAAAGGAATATAAGCTTTTTGAGTTATATTCAACAATAACAGAGGTATGTATAATTGGTAGTACCCATCTCAATTATGCCTTATGGGGGCTAACAGGTGTAATTTAAGAAAAGGACAGAACATCAAGATCTGGTTGGGGTTAGAGTAACCCAAAATGATGAATGGATTGTTTGTGTTAGTTGACATTTCTGAAAGGTATTACAAATGTGCCAATAGATCTTCTTGTGAGACACCTAGATGGTGCACTCTAGAATATTACGATTAGATGTGAATACTAGCATGAAAAAAATCAGAAGATAGGCGCTTAAAGCCTGGATGGAATAAATATTACCTTAGTGTGACTCTCGTCCCTAGTAGAATGAGGACGTTGAGCAACCCGAAGAGCCGATGAATGAAGCAAGGAGAGCTAAAAGTGAAAGAATGTCGTGTTGAAGTCTTCACAAGAAAAGGGATATGCAGAAATATTAGCAGAGTAATGAGAAGAGAGATAAGGAAGCATTATGAATAAGGTGTGATACATGGATAACAATGGTAGAAAAGAAGAAGAAAAAGAAATGACAGTATTACAGAGTCTAATCAAGTGAATGAAGAGATGAGAGGTGACAGGCCTTAGGACAACAAAAGAATATAGGCCATGAAGTTATATCCTCATTTTAAGAAGTAAGTTTGTGACTCTAACATGATTAACAATAGGAAAAGCTAGACCCCAGAATAATAGAGATTAATATGGGCTGGTGAACAAGATAAAGTAAACATATTAGGGATTTAATGATTTGATAATAGTCGACATCATGAGAATTTCAGATTTCGTGCCGGCAATAATAGAATGGACAACAGAATAAGATTCATGAGAAATTCAGAGCATGGTCATTCAGGAATATGTTTCCCTAAAGCAAGCAATGTGAGCAAAGTTAAGCTTAAGCGACTGTAAGTGCCAGTTACACTAAATGTCACCATCGCGAGTGAGGAATTTTGTTATCCTTGGTACAAAAAGATTACTGCAAGTGAGTAAGGGTCATCAATGATGTGAAATAATGCCAAAGATGAAGAGGAAAAATATCTATAGGCAGGTTGTCATAGCTCCAAGTCTTAGTACTCCCTAAAGGGGGGAATATGGAATGATAAAGAAAGAATACGATAAAAATGAGAAAGGGGTGAGATTTCACTTATCCAAATGTTACAAATATGCTATGATTCCAGAATGTTATGTAAGCACAAAGTCAAAAAAAGAAGAAGCAAGGGTTCCTTCCCGGGATGTTATTGATAGATAAGGAGCCAGCACGTGAGGTAAGTTAAGACAATGAAATAACCCAAGAAAGATTACACATAATATGGATATGAAAATGGGTCGACGAGTAATTAGTAGTTGTCACACCTCCTTTTTACCACCCGAGAGAGGTAAATAAAGGGAGTTTTTCCAATTAAAGTGATATTAACAAAATGAGATTATTTTATTTAATTTCTGAGTTATGGTGTCCCAAGTCACTAGTTTCTTTTTCAAAATCTCAAATCAAGTAAAATCGACTTTATTTAAAAGTCTGCGAAATAAGAAATTCTAAGTAAAGAATTCTGTTAACCTGGGAGAAGGTGTTACGCATTCTGGGGTTCCGTGATTCGATCACGGTCGCTTAATCTATTAATAATTGGCCTAATTATCTGATTTATTATATGTTTTAAACCTATTGTGCATTTTTAAATTTATAACTACTTTTATTTATTTAAAACCATTTTTTAAGGATTTATGAAATTTATTTCTTGAACAAGTTACGATTGTCGTACACTTGTTTATTTTGGTACACATTGCAAACCGCGTCACATGAAATGCACCCGCGATTTACAACAAGTTCATTTTTATTAATATTCGAAGTTTTTATGATCAAGTCACATGAAATGCACACCCGAACTTGGATTTACGTATCGCAACTATGCCACGGGAACCGTACTCATAGTCACGAGGATTTATTTATTAATCGCACCTAAAGCAAGCTACGATGTTCATGAGTCACTTATTTTCCTAAGATCTATGGTTTGTAGAGGTCATTTACTGACTCTAACTTTGACAATCAAAGCAAAGTGATCTAAGACTTTGGAGGCATCATGTCCTCATTCTGATGTTAGATTAGATAGATATACCTTTATTCATTCATATTTGATATAAACATCTTGCAAAAGGGTAAAATATGGAGAGAGAATCTATTATTATAGAGAGAATTTTCTATGACATCCCATAAAGGAAAAGATAAGAATCAATCTAGAATGGAAGTAGTATTTTGAGTATGAATCAAGACCTTCGACATTTTGACATATTCTTTGGCAAGAATCTAACAGTAATTCATTTTTAAACTAGACACTTAGTGCAAAGCAGATCTATAACCGAAGAGCACTTGTTTGAATTTCAAAAGCTACAAATCAACTTCAAATCCAATAAACTTATTTCAATCAAACACACAATCGGCAGCTACTTCATATTTTCGTGAATTGATTAGCAGTAAAATTCCATATGCTTATAGGACATATAATTCACAACATCATGATAACATTTTAAACTTCACAAAAATAATAAATAATTATAATCATGTCATTTATTTTATTGAATCAAATCTATCAAAACTAAGACATATGATACCCAGCAGGTGAGCAAATTCAAGAAACTTTATAGTATGGGAATGTCAAAACAGTAATTACATTCTAAAATTAAGGTAAGTACCTCAATAACTGGAAATAAACTTAGAGGAGCCAAAAAAATGCCGGAAGAAAGAAAATCGGAGTTCAGCAATTTATCACGGCAGAAATAGCAACATCACAGCTTACTCAAGCTTTATGGGAATCATTCTGGAGGATACTAAAAACTGTGGACATGAAAAATGATATTCACTATGATAAACTTGCCAATGATAAACACCAACATATGTACTTCAACCTCGGCGAGAATGTTGGCATCATCCACACACTTCCAAGGAGCACTTTTTGCTAGAATCCATCAGGATACACTACACTCATTTGGAAACCAGAAGGATCTCGGGTTTCTTAGCTTTGCTAGGCGTGTTAGCATTTGATACAACAGTTGCTGTAGCAGAACGAATCTAGATGCTAAGGCCAAAAATCGGATAAAGAAAGAAATGGAGCAACCAATTTGGGACATATGTTAGGAGATGGAAACCAGAGCTCCATACGGAAGTTCTCACGGGAGTTGGTGGTAGCGCCGTTCTCTTCTTTAAGGGGAAGGGGTCTTTCTTTGTTTTTCTTGTGAGGGATCTGATGTTGTCTAGGTCATTTTCTATGTCTATCCCCCAAAATGAAAATAGGAAAGGATTATTTAGTGAGGGTTTAGGTGGGTGGGCTTTGGACAATCTTGGGCTTGAAGGGATTTGGGTCTTAAAAATTAATTGGGACATTTTAGGAACTGTCCCAATTTTAAAAGAAACAAGACAAAAAATATATTCTTCCTATTATTCTTTTCTTTGTGTTTCCCTTTTTCTTTTTTTAATCAATTAAAATCCTAAATCAATCTATTTTTTTAGAAATTAAAAATCTTTATCTATTTTTAACATTAAAACAACTAATTAACTTAAAAACTAAAGAAAAATGCTATTTAAAGGCTAAAATCTAAATATGTAAAAATGACCATTTTTGTGATTTTTTATTAATAAAATTAATTCCTACATTCAAATTGAACCTAAGATGGCATGAAATTAAAACGTGACATTTTTTATGATTTTTCTATGATTTTAAAATATTAAAAATTCATGGAATGCAACTAAATAAAGAAAAACTCCTAAAAATCAATTAAAATTATTTTTGTTCTATTTTTAGGAGTTATTTTCATGTAGGTTAAAAATTAGGTGCTCACAGCTACCCCTATTTGCTCGGAAATATGAAAAGTTTTCGGAAAAAGATAAAGTGAGTAATTACGAGCAATTTTTGCCCGTTTGATACTCAATTTGGAAGCATTTTGAAAGAGTTTGACTGAACCTTGCTTCGGAGGTTGTCTACATATCTTTGACTATAAAGAAATCAGGTAGGTATAGTTCTATAAGTTTTGGTAGATGGGACTACCGAGAAACTGTGATTTCACTGCTGTTGCTGCTATTTCTGCTTGCTGAGCTTCTTATTACACCAAAATGAAAGATGAAAAGCTAAACTAGCTAAGCCTATCAACTATGAGTTATACGATTCCTATCTATAAACCTTCTAAAGCTTGATCTTGAGTCTTGGCTGGTTCTTCGTGCAGGCTCTGATCTGAATCTTGATGCTCGTTAGCTGCAACCGCTGGTTCATTCTTCTTCAGCTTTTCGGATCAAGGCGGGACATTCAAAGCTTGTGACTTCAATCATATCTTGAGCAGTTCACATCTTTTCTCCGCTTCTACACTTAGAATTCACTTCTTTTCTTTTTTTTCTTTTCTTTTTGAATCGAGACTTCTTCTTTTGGTCGCCTCGAAACTTGTGCCTCAAGGTAAAAACCTGCTCAAGTACCAAAACAAACAAACGAACGAAATTTTCTGCCCCAGTTTTCACTAGAACAATTTCGCGAGTTATTGTAACAAAAATCTAAACTACTTCTTTATTGAAAGCAATAAAATCAGGATTGTGTATCCTTGGGAGTAAAGAGATTAGGGAGTGGTGCCCTATATCTAAAATAAAATCAAATGAGGATCGGAGGTCCTAAGTTGGAAAGATTACCAGGTTATGCTAGCATCAACTAAAGAATGAGACCCTGTGCCAGAAAAGATTAACAGGTTATGCTGGCAAAGTTAGGGAATGAGACCCTATATTGGAAAAGATTACCAGGTTATGCTGGCATCATCTAGGGAATGGGACCCTATGTTGGAAAAGATTACCAGGTTATGCTGGAAAAATTATCGGGTTATGCCGGAAAAGTCCTCGGGTTATGCCGGAAAAGTCATCGGGTTATGCCAAAAAGGTCCTCGGGTTATGCCGGGGAAGTTATCGGGTTATGCCGTAAAAGTACTCGAGTTATGCCAGGAAGTCATCGGGTTATGCTGGAAAGGTCTTCGGATTATGCCGGGGAAGGTCATAGAGTTATGCCAGAAAGGTCCTCGGGTTATGCCAGGAAAGGCATCGGATTATGCCGGAAAGGTCCTCGGTTTATGCCGGGGAAGTCATCGAGTTATGCCGAATAGGTCTTCGGGTTATGCCGGGGAAGTCATCGGGTTATGCCGGAAAGGTCCTCGGGTTATGCCGGGGAAGGTCATCGGGTTATGTCGGAAAAGTTCTCGGGTTATGCTAGGAAATGTCATCAGGTTATGCCGGAAAGGTCCTCGAGTTATGCCGGAGAAGTCATCAGGTTATGCCGGAAAGGTCCTCGGGTTATGCCAGAGAAGTTATCGTGTTATGCCGGAAAGGTCCTCGGATTATGCCGGGGAAAGTCAACGTGTTATGATGGAAAGGTACTTGGGTTATGCCGGGGAAGTCATCGAGTTATGCCGAAAAGGTCCTTGGGTTATGCTGGGGGTGTCATCGGGTTATGCCGAAAAGGTCCTCGAGTTATGCAGGGAAGTCATCAGGTTATACCGGAAAGGTCCTCGGGTTATGTCGGGGAAGTCATCGGGTTATAGCGGAAAGGTCCTTGGGTTATGCCGGGATCAACTAGGAGGTGGGACCCTATGTTAGAAAAGATTACCAAGTTATGCTGGCATCGACTAGGGGATGAGACCCTATGTTGGGAAGGACGTAGCTAGAGATTGGAGACCCTATGCTACCATGGTTTTGAATTTTTCTTCTTCTCTTTTCTTCTTCTTATTCTTTTTTTTAATCTAAGAAAAGATGAATAAAAATGTAGGAAAGAAGTTGGAGAAAAGACTTCCCTTTTGGGTTCTTGCTGCAAAGCTGTTTCTAGCCCTTGCGCAGTTTCTTTTTGGTTGCACCTGCTTTTTGCATGGTTGCTTTGGATTGCACCTGTTTTCCTATTTTTCAAACAAAGAACAATTTGTCAGTTTGAAATGGTGGTTGGCTTTATAGCCTTGATTGTTTCAATCACTTGATATTGGCCCAGCTCTTTCAATAAAATCTCCATTGCAACTGCTTGTTCCCTGAGGACCGATTTCATTTCAGGCCCTGGAGAACCTCTGGTTTTTCAAACTTTGCCATGACGGTTGGTCGGTGGAACTCAACCTTTTCGACTTTATTTTGCCTTCGTAGGCCTATCCTTTTTTTTAACTTCGGAGCATTGGGGAACTTTTGGCTCCTCAAACTTTGTCGCACCGGCTAGTCGCTTGGAACTTAACCTTTTCCAACTTTATTTCGCCCTCGTAGGCCTTTCATTTCTGGCTTCTTTCTTCCAACTTCAATTTCAGCGTATTTGGGGTACCTTGGCTTTTCAAACCTTTGCTGAGACGGTTAGCCACGTGGGACTCAACCTTTTCAACTTCATTTTCCTTTATAGGCACTTCAATTTGATTTTCTCCTTCCCAGAGTTTTGATTTCGAAACATCAGCCACCATGGCCGATTGAGGTCGACTTGATTCCCCTAACGAGGCTGGGTGCCTTTTTGCATATTACCTTGTATCAAATGAGAACCCTGTAAATCTTATCATCCTTTCTTTGTCTTAGTTTCAGAACATAGTTAGACCGAAAGGGATTCAAAGAAAACAAACAATGGAATAGAGAGTGAGTTTAAAACAAGAAGTGTCCCTTTCGGGGAAAGGAAAGAAGAACTTATCTGGAGTACATGCGGACTTCAATGAACATGACATGCCTTTTGGACTAGATGCCTGATCTGTGTAAACTGTCCGACTCTCAGAAATTCATCACAACTTTTCCCTCGAAACCGAGAAACCTTGCCCAGGACTATGTCAATGTCAGTAACTGAAGATCTTCTTTTTCATTCAGTGGTGCCCTTTGCGGGTTTTCACCAGCTAACCTCTCTCATTTCTCTTCTCACCAGTGCCTTATATTGCTCTTTGCGGGTTTTCACTAGCAAGACTCTCTCATTTTTTATTTCTCTGCGCTTACCACCGCCTTACGGTGCCTGTGTGGGTTTTCACCAATAAGACTCTCTCATTTTGTTGTATCAAATCCAAGTAAATGTATCCTCCCATTTCGAACCACTTTGCCGATTGATCAGAAGGACTTGAACAAGGTTTTGGGGTAAAAAAACATTAGGATTTAATTACAATTTTGGAACCGTTCGGGCGAAACCATCACTGAACCATTATAACTTCTGCCCCAGTTTCAACTTTTTGGGGAATTTGGATTTTTGTTTTGGTGTGACTGAACCCCAGAAAGAGGCTACCTACATATCCTTTGGGAATCAAGTCGAGCGTAGTTTAGGGAACTTTATTTCTTTTGTTTTGTTTTTCTTTTCTCTTTCTTTTTCCTTTCCCTTTTCCTCTTTTTTTTTTCATTTTCGTTCCATTTTCTTTTTGCCCTTTTCTTCCCTTTTTTTTATATATCTTTCTTTTTTTCATTCTTCATTTCATTTTTTCAATTTTTTTTCAATAACACTTTTAGGTTCCAAAGAGGGTAGTCAAAAAATGGGAGCCAACTCAAAGGGTTTGCAAATGGTTGAATATTTGGATAGTGAGAAAGAAATCGTTCTTCATCACAATCGGAGAACATTAATGCTATATAGAGGATCCAACATAGTACTTTTTGACTGCATTCATATTGATAGTTGTTTCAGGGACATTTCCTTCGATGTGTCCCAAGTACAACACACTCATTTGGCAGTACTCTTGTTGCCATGTACGGACCTTTCCAAATTGGAGCCAATTTTCCTTCAGCTGTTCCAACTCTTTGTTTTATTTCCTCAAACTTATCTTCTTTGCATTTTGACTCTTGATTCATTATTTCAAAGTCTGACAGTGTTTTGGGATCTGGGCACGAAGTCCGCTAATATGTCATGTTATTGAAATCTGCATTTAACAGAACTAAAAAGAGAATAAGAAAAGTGAAATTAAGAAAAGAGACATTCCCGGACAATGAAACATTAATTTCATTTGATTTTTTGATTTTTGATTGTGATTTTTTTTAATTTTTTTTGAAGATAGAAGGGTTTATATAGGAAAGTAAGACAATAAAGTAAAACATCCAGAACACATCCTGAGGTAATCCGGACGCAGAAAGAATAGCAAGACTGGTTACTAAGACTCTCGTCTGATGGGGAACTTTCATGCTTGGCGACCATTTTTTGGCTATTCTTCTGTCTCGACAATGGCTGCAATGACCTTCAATACCGGATCAAATTCTTCATCTTCACAAATCATTCCGGCTATTGGCCCGCTGTTGTGGGCAGTCAATAGATTACTCATCATATCAAGAGCTTTTTCATCCTGAAAAATAATTCTTCAGCTTCAATCAAATCTTCAACTGCCCTTTTGAAGGTCCAACAGTCCTCTGTACTGTGTCCTACTGCTCCGTAGTGGTATTCACATCTAGCATCAGCTCAGTGCGAGGGGGACTTGGGGTTCGGCTGGGGCCACTGGCTGCAACAGATCTAGCCTGATTAGCTTTTCGAACAAGCTTGAATATGATTCACCAATAGGGGTGAACTGATTCTTTCTGAAAGGCTCTCTTGGGTGAGAATTGTACTGGGGAACATTTGGTTGGGGATTATATAGAGCTTGGTAAGTACGGGCATTTATGGGAGGTAGAGCTCGATTTTATATATAATGTTGTGGCTGCGTGTAAGGTTGCGCGTTCATCACCACATAAGGAGGTGGTGCCACGTCATAAGCAACATCTTGAAGGGGATAATAATGTTGAGGGACCTCAGGAAGCATATATGATTGGCTGAATGACCTGCGGGTCCCCCTCGAGCTGGAAGCCATCATGGCTCCTTCTTCTCTCCCGTTTTGATTTATCAAATCCTGTGAACCATTTTGAACATCTCGTGATGTGGCTTTAAAAGCAACATGACTCAAGATTCGACCCATTTTTAGCCCACTTTCTACCATCTCACCAATTTTGATAGCCTCAGCAAACGACTTTCCCATAGCGGACATCATGTTCTGGAAGTAGTCCGCCTCTTGGTCCTATAGAAAGACCGTGACCATTTCAATTTCATCCATTGGACGCTTTACCCTAGAAGTTTGCTCACACCATTTGACAACATATTCGCGAAAGCTTTCCGTGGTTTTCTTTTTCAAATTGGACAAAGAGTTTCTATCGGGAGCGATGTCCATATTATACTGGAACTGGCGGACAAAATCTTGGGCCATATCATCCCACATGTGCCAATGAGTAATTTCTTGATCCGTATACCACTCAGAAGCGATTCCGGTGAGGCTTTCCCTAAAATAAGCCATTAGCAACTCCTCTTTTCCACCAGCGTCTCTCAACTGGTTACAATATCATTTCAGGTGAGCGACCGGGTCTCCATGCCCGTCGTACTTTTCAAATTTTGGCATCTTGAAGCTAGCTGGCAAGTGGACATGGGAAAACATATAGAGGTCAGAGTATGAGACACTCTTTTGGCTACTCAGACCTTGCATGTTTTTCAGGCTTTATTCGAGGCTCTTCATCTTCCGAGCCATTTCCTCTTGCTCGGGATTCTTAACAACCTTTTCTTGCTCCCGTGAGAGATCATATTGCGGAGGTTGAGTGAAAGAGTATGGGGTCGCATATATTATTTCTGATTGAAGTTGTGAACCCTGAAAAGTGAACATTGGAGGCTCAACATACGGCTGTCGTAAAGTTGGTTGTGTTCTGGTGCAGACTAGTGCTGCAGAGAACAATATTAGAGGTGCCTAGGAAACTGGCACCTGGGGGCGAACTGCAGAAGGCATGCCAGGATCATTGAACGACATTGGAGGGTGCCCGCATGGGATGTGCGGGTTGGGCACAAGGGCGTTGGTAACCTCACTTGACCTGGGGATGAACTCAGGGAACCCAGAGATTGCATTTGACGGTTCCCTACCATTAGACCAGGCGTCCTACATTTCCAATATACGGAGACGCAACATCTTATTCTCTTCAGCAGCTGTTGATTCTAGTTGTGGAATAGCCGGTGTTAGGCTATCCTTAGGATCGATGATTTGTAGATGGATTTCAGAGGCCATAGGAACCTTTCCTGTTGATCTTGTGAAGGATGAGAATCCAGATTACCGACAAAACTAACAACCTGAACAGAACCTGGCTAATTTGCACACCCAACAACCTTGTTAGTTTTGAGACATTTAACATATAGGAAATCGCACGTTGGGATGCAATGCACCTAACAGTTAAACGCTTCTACCATGTATTTGAACAGTTGCATGTTTCATCCCGGCCTTAACTAACCTTTTCAGTTTGTACCTCTTTTCTTTATTTTCGCATCTCTTTAATCACTCTTGATTTTTTTCGTTTCATTTCTGTCGCTCTTTTATTTTTTTGGCACTCTCTTTTCTTTTCTTTTTCTTTTTTTCCCCTTTTTTCATTTTATTTTTCACTCAATTAATTTAATGGCTATGATCGAATCCGATGGGGATTGCCTACGTATCATGACGTCGCATGAATTAGATCTTGCGTAGTTCGGCAAAATTAGGAATGGAGTAAATAAACTAACTCTTTTTTTTACTTTTTATAAAACTCAGACCATGAAAGCTTGAAGAAAAAGAAAAACATAGTATTTTTTTGATTTTTTTTTTGTATTTTTTTGTTTTGTTGTTTTTGTTGGAATTTTCGAAAGAAATGCTTTAAAAGAAGAACGATATTATTTTTTTGAATTTTTAATTTTGATTTTTTTTTGAAAAAAAGATTTCTAAAAATTCATTCGCTTTTGATTTGAACTTTGGAAAATTTAAAAGTAAAAAAAAAATATTTTTGTTTGAATTTTCATTTGTTTTCTCTTTTTCTAAAGAAGAAAGAAAATATTTTTTTGGATTTTGGATGTTGCCTCTTAATTTTCAAAAGAGGGACTTTTGAGAAAATATTTTGGATTTCTGAGTTTTTTTATTTATTTACAAAAGTACTTCTAAACAAAAGCAAAAATATTTTTTGGACTTCAATTTTTTTCAATTTTTTTACGACATTTACGAAAGAAATTCGTAAAAGACTTTTAAAGAAGGAAAAGAATATTTTTCTTTGATGATTTTTTTTTGATTATTTGGAATGTTTGGGGAAATACTTCAAAGTAAAGGAAACCCGTATTTTGGATTTTGATTTTTTTATTATTTTTCTTTTTATTTCTTTTTTTTTTTCGTATGAAAGACTTTCGAAAGAAGGAAACCATTTTTTGAGTTTAAAAACCTTTTTTTTGAATTTTCTAAGGAAAGATTTCTAGAGAAGTAACTAAAGGAAAATATTTTGGATTTTTTGAAAATTGGGGTCGGAACCGATGAGGTTTGCCTATGTATCTCACATTCGATGAGAATCAGACCCGCGTAGTTCAGTCAGTTTTGACGCAACAGAAAACATGAAGTAATTTGGAACATTTTTCCCTTCTTTTCTTTCTTTTTCTTTTCGCCTTTTCTTTTCAAAATTTCGGCAGAGTTTCGGTATCTTTTGGACACTAGATTTTCAAAGGCGGGTAGTTATCTCTCTCAAACCTCAATTTGACTTATTTCAAATTTTTCTCCCTATTCTAGAAACCGGTCAACATGCAAACCAAAGCAAATAATTGTACAAGTAGCACGTAAGAATGCATCAGGATGGTCTTCTGATTTTTGGGTACACCTGTCCCAACCCCTGTGTTGAGTCCCCAAAGTCAAATGCACATGATGCAAACAAGCGTTCCTACTAGGGATATGACATGAGGCTGCATTATTCTAGGTTTAAAACCTGTGAGTATTGTTCTAGACCTGGCTTACCCGAACTGACAAGTCGAGCCGGAGGGGGGGCTATGTACCGGGAACCAAAAGACCATTCGGCTTTGTAACTGATCCGATCCTCGTTCT
The DNA here is from genome assembly GCF_000393655.2 of Nicotiana sylvestris. Classification (NCBI taxonomy): domain Eukaryota; kingdom Viridiplantae; phylum Streptophyta; class Magnoliopsida; order Solanales; family Solanaceae; genus Nicotiana; species Nicotiana sylvestris. Next base: position 147,891,045 of record NC_091064.1, on the reverse strand, counting down.
AAATTAGGGTATGACACTAACAGAAAAGAAGTTGCACCAGCGTGCACTTTCTAGAAGATTAGAAGAGAGGGGTTTCGCAGCAATTTATATACAGTTCAAATAATATCAAAGCGGTAAAAAGCGACATTTAGCACATTAGGCCCAACACATGTGAAAATCAGATAATAAATAAAGCCAATTATAAAAGTTATTCTAAGCTCGAATTCTTGAACCCTGAACCAGAATCTTTGGGTTTTGATCCCCAGCAGAGTCGCCAGAGCTGTCACACCTCCTTTTTACCATCCGCGTGAGGTATATAAGGGAGAATTTCCAATTAAAGTAACATTAATTGAAATGGAATTATTTAATTTAATTTTCGAGTCGCCACTTGGAATTTTTATGGTGTCCCAAGTCACCATTTTATTTTTTAAAATCCCAAATCGAGGAAAATTGACTTTATTTAAAAATCTGCGAAACCAGAAATTCTAAGTAAGGAATTTTGTTTATCCGGGAGAAGGTGTTAGGCATTCCCGGGTTCCGTGGTTCAAGCACGGTCGCTAAAACTATTAATAATTGGCCTAATTATCTGATTTGTTACATGATTTAAACCTATTATGCGTTTTTAACTTAATAACCACTTTTATTTATTTAAAATCGCTTTTTTATGATTTATTGAATTTATTTTTTGAGCAAGTTACAATTGTCGTACACTTGTTTGTTTTGGTACACATTGCAAACCGCGTCACATGAAATACACCCGCGATTTACAACAAGTTCATTTTTATTAATATTCGAAGTTGTTATGATCGGGTCACATGAAATGCACACCCGAATTTGGATTTACGTATCGCAACTATGCCACGGGAACTGTACTCGTAGTCACGAGGATTTATTTATTAATCGCTCCTAAAGCAAACTACGATGTTCATGAGTCACTTATTTTCCTAAGATCTATGGTTTGTAGAGGTCATTTATTGACTCTAACTTTGACAATCAAAGCAAAGTGATCTAAGACTTTGGAGGCATCATGTCCTCACTCTGATGTTAGATTAGATAGATCTAACTTTATTCATTCATATTTGAGATAAACATCTTGCAAAAGGGTAAAATATGGAGAGAGAATCTATTATTATAGAGGGAATTTTCTATGACATCTCATAACGGAAAAGATCAGAATCAATCTAGAATGGAAGTAGTATTTTGAGCATGAATCAAGACCTTTGACATTTTGACATCTTCCTTGGCAAGAATTTAACAGTAATGCATTTTTAAACCAGATACTTAGTGCAAAGCAGATCTATAACCGAAGAGTACTTGTTTTAATTTCAAAAGATGCAAATCAACTTCAAATCTAATAAACTTATTTTAATCAAACACACAATTGGTAGCTACTTCATATTTTCGTGAATTGATTAGCAGTAAAATTTCATTTGTTTATAGGACATATAATTCACAACATCATGACAGCATTTTAAACTTCACAAAAATAACAAATAATTATAATAATGTCATTTATTTTATTGAATCAAATCTATTAAAACTAAGACATATGATACCCAGCAAGTGAGCAAATTCAAGAAACTTAATAGCATGGGAATGTCAAAACAGTAACTATATTCTAAAATCAGGGTAAGTACTTCAACAATTGGAAATAAACTTAGAGGAGCCAAACAAATGCCGGAAGATAGAAAATCGGAGTTTAGCAACTTAACAGGACAGAAACAGCAACATCACAGCTTACTCAAGCTTTATGGGAATTATTCTAGAGGATACTAAAAACTGTGGGCATGAAAAATGACATTCACTATGATAAACTTGCCAATGATAAACACCAGCATATGCACTTCTACCTCGACGAGACTGTTGGCATCATCCACGCACTTCCAAGGAGCACTTTTGCTAGAACCCATCAGGATACACTGCAGTCATTTGGAAACTAGAAGGATTTCGGGCTTCTTAGCTTTACTAGGCGTGTTAGCATTTGATACAACAGTTGCTGTAGTAGAACGAATCTAGATGCTAAGGCCAAAAATCGGATAAAGAAAGAAATGGAGCAACCAATTTGGGATCTATGTTAGGAGATGGAAACCGTAGCTCCATACAGAAGTTCTCATGGGAGTTGGTGGTAGCACCGTTCTTTTCTTTAAGGGGAAGAGGTCTTTCTTTGTTTTTCTTGTGAGGGATCTGATGTTGTCTAGGTCATTTTCTATGTCTATCCCCCAAAATAAAAATGGGAAGGGATTATATAGTGAGGGTTTTAGGTGGGTGGGCTTTGGACAATCTTGGGCTTGACGGGATTTGGGTCTTAGAAATTAATTGGGCCATTTTAGGAATTGGCCCAATTTTAAAAGAAACAAGACCAAAAATATATTTTTCCTATTTTTCTTTTCTTTGTTTTTTCCTTTTTCTTTTCTTTAATCAATTAAAATCCTAAATCAATCTATTTTTGTAGAAATTAAAATTCTTTATTTATTTTTAACATTAAAACAACTATTTAACTTAAAACTAAAGAAAAATGCTAATTTTAAAGGCTAAAATCTAAATATGTAAAAATGACCACTTTTGTGATGGTTGCTTAATAAAATTAATTCCTACATGCAAATTGAACCTAAGATGACATAAAATTACAATGTGACAATTTTTTAATGATTTTTCTATGATTTTAGAATATTAAAAATGCATGGAATGCAACTAAATAAAGAAAAACTCCTAAAAATCAATTGAAATTATTTTTGGTCTATTTTTTAGGAGTTATTTTCATGTAGGGTAAAAATTAGGTGCTCATAGTAGTAGATTCAGGAAGAGCCTAGTCATGACTAGATAAGAAGTTACGGACAAATCAGCAGATCATGCAAGACGAATGTAGATGGATTTCAGAGGCCATAGGAACCTTTCCTGTTGATCTTGTGAAGGATGAGAATCCAGATTACCGACAAAACTAACAACCTGAACAGAACCTGGCTAATTTGCACACCCAACAACCTTGTTAGTTTTGAGACATTTAACTTATAGGAAATCGTACGTTGGGATGCAATGCACCTAGCAGTTAAACGCTTCTACCATGTATTTGAACGGTTGCATGTTTCATCCTAACCCTTTCAATACGTACCACTTTTCTTTTATTTCTGCCTCTCTTTAATCACTCTTGATTTTTTTCACTTTGTTTCTGTCGCTCTTTTATTTTTTGGCACTCTCTTTTTTTTTTTTTTTTTCCTTTTTTCATTATTTTTCACTCAATTAATTTAATGGCTATGATCGAATTCGATGGGGATTGCCTAAGTATCATGACGCCGCATGAATCAGATCTTGCGTAGTTCAACAAGATTGGGAATGAAGTGATGTAACGACCCGATCGGTCGTTTTGAGCTCTTGCACTTTGCTCGACAGTTCTCAGGAATGACTTGCTCCGTATGATGTATTATGACTTATGTAAATCATTGGTTTTGGTTTTCAGGGTAATCAGAATGAATTTGGGAGAACAGTTCTCAGTTTGAAGCTTGAAATTTGAAAGGTTTGATCAAGATTTGACTTGTTTGTATATGATCTCGGATCAGAATTTTTATAATTTGGTTAGCTCCGTTAGGTGATTTGAGACTTAAGAGCGTGATCGGAATGCATTTTGGAAGTTCGTGGAAGGTTTAGGCTTGAATTGGCGAAATTGAGATTTTGGCATTTTCCGGTTGATAGGTGAGATTTTGATATAGGGGTCGGAATGGAATTCCGGAAGTTGCAGTAGCTCCCTTGTTTCATTTGTGACGTGTGTGAAAAATTTCATGTCATTCGAACGTGGTTTGGTCAGGTTTTTTATGAAAAGCGTAATTCGGAAGATTTTGGAATTCTTAGGCTTGAATTCGATGCAAATTTGGTGTTTTAATGTTGTTTTGAGCGTTCCGAAGGTTGGACCAAGTTTGAATGATGTTATGGGATATGTTGGCATGTTTAGTTGAGGTCCCGAGGGCCTCAGGGTGATTTCGGATGGTTGACGGGAAGTTTGAAACCTTGTTGCAGCTGCTGGAATTGCTGCTTCTGATATTTCCACACCTGTGGATTGGGGACCGCAGGTGCGATGCCGCTGGTGTGTAAAGGAGACCGCAAAAGCGGTGCTGGCCGCAGAAGCTGAGACATTGACCACATCTGCGGGATCGTAGGTGTGATACCTGGGTCACAGATGCGGAATCTGAAGGAGTAAGTGAAATCCGCAGAAGCGGAAGCGCATGTGTGCTTATGGGATCGCAGGTGCGGAAGTGCTGGACAGAATGTATAAAAATGCCCCTTCGCGATTTTCAGTCATTTGTTCACCATTTTATGCGATTTTGGAGCTCCAAGCTGCGATTTCAAAAGGGAATCAAGTGTTGATAGAGAGGTAAGCTACTTGGGCTCCGTATCTTGTGTCTATGGTGATTATTTCATTGTTTAATCATGAAACTTGTGGGAAGAATTAGAGAAAGAGTTGGGGAAATTAGTGCTTGAAATTAGAGAGTTAAATTAGGGATTTGAGAGGCCATTTGAGGTCCGATTTTGATGATCTTGATATGTATAGACTCGTGGGAGGATGGGGATTCTATTGATGTGATTCTTATTGGATTCCGAGACGTGAGTCCGGGGGTCGGGTTGGACCAATTTTTGGGATTTTAGGTTTAATTTGATTATTTTCGCATGGGCTTTGTCCCTTTGGCATGTATTGATGATATGATTCTGAATTTGGATAGATTCGGGACGATATGAGGCCAAGCGAGAGGCAAGGGCATTGCGGGCTAGAGTTTGTACCGGATCGAGGTAAGTAATGATTGTAAATGTTGTCCTGAGGGTTTGAAACCCCGAATTTCACATCGTTGTGCTACTTTGAGGTGACACACTCGCTAGATGACGAGCGTGAAGTCGTGCACCGTTGGGGATTGTGACTTGGTCCATCCCGTACAATTGTTAAGTCGCGTATTTGATTTGAAATCTTATGATATTCCATCTTTTAGAGATTGATATTATATTTTGGGTTGTATGCCATATTTGGGGCCTTGTGCCGACCTGTTGAGACCCTTAGGGGCATTTTTATTTTATTTTTCCTCACTCTATTTATTTTGAAAGCATATCCTCAGTTACATTTTACCTGTTTATTGTTTAAATCTGGTTTTATTACTTTACTTCTTAAAACGTGAAAACTGTTTGGGCTAAGTTCCTTGTTTTATTAATGGTCCGAGTAATCGTGAGGTTGATGACTGACATAGACCGAGGGTTTAATTGTAAGGTTAATGGCTGAGAGAGACCGAGGGCCTGGTTGTGAGGATTATATATCTATGGATCGGGCTGCATGCCGCAGAAATATATATATATATATATATATATGTGTGTGTGTGTGTGTGTGTGTGCGTGTGTGTATGGATCGGGCTGCACGCTGCAACGATTACTGTATGGTACCTATTGAGTGTGAGTGCTGATTGGTAAGAGCTGAGTCACGAGTGATTGAGAGGCCTTCCTGAGGCGCTATAGATATACATGTACATGAGTGATGCTTTGCCTAAGGGGCATGTTTATGAACTTACTGTTTTTCGCTCCTCCTTAAAGTGAGTTTCTATTGAATATGTTGATTTAGTTACTGCTTTCACTCATCTTTAGACCGAGTCTCTATTAGAAATGTTGAACAAATGTTTTAAATAATCTTTCATTTAAACTGAAGTTTTTAAGTTACGAAAAGGGTTGTGAATTTCTGTTACGCCGCGGGGTTGTATACGAACTAAGTTTTTGCCCGAGGGGCCGATTATGGTTTTCATCTCTTTATTATTATAAATGGTATTGAACCCATACTGAAACTGTTGGAAAGCATTTTAAATGATTTTTACCAAAAGCTGGATTTTAAATGAGACGATTGACTCGTATTCTGATTGAAAGCCTGTTGTGCTTATTGAGTTATCATATTTGTGGATTCATCATTTCCTACTACTCAGTCTTTATTTACTCTTATTACTTACTGGGTTGGAGTACTCATATTACTCCCTGCACCTCGTGTGCAGATTCAGGTATTTTGGAACTCGATAGCGGGTGTTGATTGCTCAGAAGCAGAGTCATCAGTGTTAGCAAGGTGGCTGCACGACATTCGCAACACTGCTTCCTTCCTCTCATTTTCATTACTGTACTTAGTACACTTTTGACTGTTGTTGTTGTATTCAGACCTTGATAGATGCTCATGACTAGTGACACCCCGATGTCGGGCTTGTATGTTTTTTCCGCACTGTTCATCCAGACTTTTATTATGAGACATTTGTTAAATTGAAGGCTTAAAAATGACTCTTAATGATTGAAGGGTTAAAATGGGTGTTGTGTCGGCTGGCCTTGTCTTCACGAGAGACGCCATCACGACCAGGTCTGAGTTTTGGGTCGTGACAAGTAAATAAACTAACTCTTTTTTTTTTTTACTTTTTATAAAACTCAGACCATGAAAGTTTAAAGAAAAAGAAAGAAAATCATAATATTCTTTTCTGAATATTTTTTTTTATTTTTTTGTTTTGTTTTTTTTATTGGAATTTTCGAAAGAAATGCTTTAAAAGAAGAAAGGAATTATTTTTTTGAATTTTTAATTTTGATTTCTTTTTGAAAAAAGACTTTTAAACATTTGCTTTTGATTTGAACTTTGAAAATTTTAAAAGTAAAAAGAAAATATTTTTATTTGAATTTTCATTTGTTTTCTCTTTTTCTAAAGAAGAAAGAAAATATTTTTTTTGGATTTTGGATGTTGCCTCTTAATTTTAAAAAGAGGGACTTTTAAGAAAATATTTTGGATTTCTGAGTTGTTTTATTTATTTACAAAAGTATTTCTAAAGAAAAGCGAAAATATTTTTGGACTTCAATTTTTTTCAATTTTTTTTACGACATTTGCGAAAGAAAGACTTTTAAAGAAGGAAAAGAATATTTTTCTTTGATGATTTTTTTTTGATTATTTGGAATGTTTGGGGAAAATACTTCAAAGTAAAGGAAACCCGTATTTTGGATTTTGATGTTTTATTGATTTTTCTTTTTATTTCTTTTTTTTCGTTTGAAAGACTTTCGGAAGAAGGAAACCATTTCTTGAGTTTAAAAACCTTTTTTTTTGAATTTTCTAAGGAAAAATTTCTAAAGAAGGAACTAAAGGAAAATATTTTGGATTTTTTGAAAATTGGGGTATGAACCGATGAGGTTTGCCTACGTATCTCACATCCGGTGAGAATCAGACCCGCGTAGTTCAGTCAGTTATGACGCAACAGAAAACATGAAGTATTTTGAAGCAATTTTCTCTTCTTTTCTTTCTTTTTCTTTTCTTTTTTTTTTCTTCAAAATTTCGGTAGAGTTTCGGTATATTTTGGACACCATATTTTCAAAGGCGGGTAGTTATCTCTCTCATACCTCAATTTGACTTCTTCCAATTTTTTCTCCCTATTCTAGAAACCGCTCAACATGCAAACCGAAGCAAATAATTGTACAAGTAGCACGTAAGAATAAATCAGGATGGTCTTCTGATTTTAGGGTACACCTGTCCCAACCCCTGTGTTGAGTCCCCAAAGTCAAATGCACATGATGCAAACAAGTGTTCCTACTAAGGATCCGACATGAGGTTGCATTATTCTAGGTTTAAAACCTGGGTGTATTGCTCTAGACCTGTCTTACTCGAATGGACAACTCAAGCTAGGGGCGAGAGGGGCTACGTACCGGGAACCAAAAGGCCATCCGGCTTTGTAACTGATCGGATCCTCGTTCTAAATTATGGTATGAAACTAACAGAAAAGAAGTCACGTCAGCGTGCACTTCCTAGAAGATTAGAAGAGAGGGGTTTTGCATCAGTTTATATATAGTTCAAATAATATCAAAGCAGTAAAAAGCGGCATTTAGCACATTAGGCCCAACACATGTAAAAATCAGATAATAAATAAAGCCAATTATGAAAGTTATTCTAAGCTCGAATTCTTGAACCCTGAATCAGAAGCTTTGGGTTTTGATCCCCAACAGAGTCGCCAGACCTGTCACACCTCCTTTTTCCATCCGAGGGAGGTATATAAGGGAGTTTTTCCAAGTAAAGTGACATTAATCGAAATGGAATTATTTAATTTAATTTTCGAGTCGCCACTTGGAATATTTATGGTGTCCCAAGTCACCAGTTTATTTTTTAAAGTCCCAAATTGAGGAAATTCACTTTATTTAAAAGTCTGCGAAACTAAAAATTCTATGTAAGGAATTCTGTTAACCCGGGAGAAGGTGTTTGGAATTCCCGGGTTCCGTGGTTCGAGCACGGTCGCTTAAACTATTAATAATTGGCCTAATTATCTGATTTATTACATGTTTTAAACCTATTATGCGTTTTTAACTTTATAACCACTTTTATTTATTTAAAACCGCTTTTTTAGGATACTGGAATTTATTTCTTGAACAAGTTACGATTGTCATACACATTGCAAACCGCATCACATGAAATGCACCCGTGATTTATAGCAAGTTCATTTTTATTAATATTCGAAGTTGTTATGATCGGGTCACATGAAATGCACACCCAAATTTGGATTTACGTAAAGCAACTATGCCACGGGAACCGTACCCATAGTCACAAGGATTTATTTATTAATCGCGCCTCAAACAAACTACGATGTTCATGAGTCACTTATTTTCCTAAGATCTATGGTTTGTAGAGGTCATTTACTGATTCTAACTTTGATAATCAAAGCAAAGTGATCTAAGACTTTGGAGGCATCTGTCTTCATTCTGATGTTAGATTAGATAGATCTACCTTTATTCATTCATATTTGAGATAAAATTCTTGCAAAAGGGTAAAATATGGAGAGAGAATCTATTATTATAGAGGGAATTTTCTATGACATCCTATAAAGGAAAAGATCAGAATCAATCTAGAATGGAAGTAGTATTTTGAGTATGAATCAAGACCTTTGACATTTCGACATCTTCCTTGGCAAGAGTTTAACAGTAATGCATTTTTAAACTAGACACTTAGTGCAAAACAGATCTATAACCGAAGAGCACTTGTTTGAATTTCAAAAGATGCAAATCAACTTCAAATCCAATAAACTTATTTTAATCAAATACACAATCGGTAGCTACTTCATATTTTCGTGAATTGATTAGCAGTAAAATTCCATATGCTTATAGGACATATAATTCACAACATCATGACAGCATTTTCAACTTCACAAAAATAACAAATAATTATAATCATGTCATTTATTTTATTGAATCAAATCTATTAAAACTAAGACATGTGATACCCAGCAAGTGAGCAAATTCAAGAAACTTTATAGCGTGGGAATGTCAAAAAAGTAACTACATTCTAAAATCAAGGTAAGTACCTCAACAACTGGAAATAAAATTAGAGGAGCCAAACAAATGCCGGAAGACAGAAAATCAAAGTTCAGTAACTTATCACGGCAGAAACAGCAACATCACAACTTACTCAAGCTTTATGGGAATCATTCTGGTGGATACTAAAAACTGTAGGCATGAAAAATGACATTCACTATGATAAACTTGCCAATGATAAACACCAGCATATGCACTTCAACCTCAGCGAGAATGTTGGCATCATTCACGCACTTCCAAAGAGCACTTTTGCTAGAACCCATCAGGATACAATACAGTCATTTGGAAATCAGAAGGATCTCGGGCTTCTTAGCTTTAGTAGGCGTGTTAGCATTTGATACAACAGTTGTTGTAGCAGAACGAATCTAGATGCTAAGGCCAAAAATTGGATAAAGAAAGAAATGGAGCAACCAATTTGGGATCTATGTTAGGAGATGGAAACTAGAGCTCCATACGGATGTTCTCATGGGAGTTGGTGGTAGTGTCGTTCTCTTTTTTAAGGGAAAGGGGTCTTTCTTGATTTTTCTTGTGTGGGATCTGATGTTGTCTAGGTCATTTTCTATGTCTATCCCCGAAAATGAAAATGTGAAGGGATTATACAGTGAGGGTTTTAGGTGGCGGGCTTTGGACAATTTTGGGCTTGAAGGGATTTGGGTCTTAGAAATTAGTTGGGCCATTTTAGGAATTCGCCCGATTTTAAAAGAAACAAGACCAAAAATATATTCTTCCTATTTTTTTTTTCTTTGTTTTTTCCTTTTTCTTTTCTATAATCAATTAAAATCCTAAATCAATCTATTTTTGTAGAAATTAAAAATCTTTATCGATTTTTAATATTAAAACAACTAATTAACTTAAAACTAAAGAAAAATGCTAATTTTAAAGGCTAAAATCTAAATATGTAAAAATGATCATTTTTGTAATTTTTGCATAATAAAATTAATTCCTACATGCAAATTGAACCTAAGATGGCATGAAATTAAAACGTGATAATTTTTTATGATTTTAAAATATTAAAAATGCATGGAATACAACTAAATAAAGAAAAACTCCTAAAAATCAATTAAAATTATTTTTTGGTCTATTTTTTAGGATTTTCATGTAGGGTAAAAATTAGGTGCTCACAGTAGTTGATTCAGGAAGAGCCTAGTCATGACTAGATAAGAAGTTATGGACAAATCAGCAGATCATGCAAGACGAATATAGTAAACCCCAACATGGAGAATTCAGCCTCGCAGTAATGTCATTATAATACTTGAGATATATTCAAATAGGAGTCGGGGTAGTTAAAGGTACCATATGAGTGTTATGGGGATAAAATAAAGTACCACTGGGTAGGCAATCAAAATGTCAGTTCAGAAGCAACCCTACAAGTACAAAGGCATGGAGGTAAGCAACTACAGATAATTATAGGCAAGGAAGGACATCTAAAGTTCCGTAATAAGCTCACAGCTTTACGAGGGTCAAGGATTCTCCCTAAGTACTCCAACGAAAGACTAGCTGAGGAAATAAGGAAGAAGACTTAAACTTAAGCACAACGACCTAAAGGGGAAATGGTCGTGTAACAGCAGTCTCACAACAACATTGTAAGCACTCCAAAGGAAAGTGGCACCTACCGTGGCTAATGAACGGGAAGTAAAATTAAAAGTAATATTTGATATCATATGAGTTGCACAAAAACTCTAGCATGTGTGGGCACTAAGATAAGCTAAGTATGGACGCAATAAGGGGGCAGAAAAACCAGAAAAAGTAATAGCTTACATTGAAAGAAAGCAAAGATGGAACGAAAGAAATTATTTGATCAATGATCCAGAGTTGATTACGTTATGAACGCACTTAAGGGTTCCGAGTTTTATACATGCAACATATACAACCGTAGAAGATTCTGGTATACGTTAAAAGAAAGAATTGAGCCCAGGTAATAAACAAAGGATTAAATTATTAAAGGGTTGTATCATGCATATTTCTCAGCGCCGATGAAAGGCTAAACAGAATAACTAATACCACGAACCACAGATCGGAAGATAGCTTAAGCCGACGTCAAGGCCGATTAGAAGAAGGAGGAAACTAAAGAGTTACATCACCCAAGTAAATTAGGAGTTTTATTATTGGATCCAGAAAAATAGAAATATCGTGATCAAGAACATTGCAGGATCTCCCTTAAAATCAGAGGTACGAAAAAGATAGTACAACAACCATAGTCTATAACGGCTCCATGATAAAGCCAGTTAGAAAAAGTAATAGCCTCATAAAAAGTCAGTATGAAGCTCCCACCGGATTGTAGTATTATAATAGAGCTTCAAGTTGTGGTGTGAATCATACCTATGTGGAGGGAAGGTTATGAAGGAAATAGAAGATATGATGCGAGATTTTAAGTAAGTAAGGAAAAGGTGAACAACATACGAGATACTCAAATGTAGAAAGTTGTGAATAGTCCATACTTCGGATAGAAGGCTAAAAGCCCAGGTATTCAATATCCAGGAATGATAGCGGCATCGTCAGTGGCATATCTCATAGCCTATGGTTTCTAGGTATCGAGGAGGCTAATTAAGACAGTAAAGAAGAGTTAGGCACGATGTGATATCTCGCTTGATGTTCCAGAGTGACATAAGGAAATCTATGATACAAGCAAGTTGAAGGAAGGTTGCGAGTAATATAAATAAATATGGGTAGGTCGCGAGCTTAAGTATGACAAAGCGACAAGGTTTTAGGAAGGCAAGAGTAAGGATACGAAAGGGCGAGTGAGAAGGTGACGAGAATGGATAAGTCCTCAGGATTAAACCCATGACAACAAGTGAGATAAAGGTTTCTCTAAGTCATAGAAAGCTCAGTATAGCCTGAATAAACTCAAAGGAGTCTAAGACTAATATCATTTGAAAGAGATGAGGGTGTAATTGTTGTAGATAAAGAATGACATTTGGACCTTTGTTTGAATAATGATTTTGAAAAAAAAAAGAGAAGGAGAAAATATTTCACTGACGGCACGAGACTAGGATACCCCCCCCATAAGGTGAATTACATTGAGACACTATGTAATACTATTATGGAAATCACTTCAAATATTCCCAAATGCAACATAAGCCCTAGCGGCAATGTATTACGTAAGAAGTTTCAAATCTTCAAGTGGAGAATTGTAGATCAACATTGAGGTGAATCAACTATGGACAAATACAAGTTACAAAGTATGACATGAGATTACGCCATCCTTCTTAAGACGAACGATAATGAGGGAGCATTAAAGGACTTGAGATTTATACCTAAAGGATATACAACAAAAGTAACTAGGAGTTTGGTAAGCATAACTCAATAACGATAAATTGAAGTAAAAATATTATGATATAGTATGACCCATGTAGATGCAGTAAATCCATACGAATGGATAACCAGATCTATGAAATAAGATATGACCATATTTGCAAGTTCTACGAAGTATCGAGCGAAGAACATCAGTACACCTATAGATACCTAGAGAGGCATCCTATTAAGCCTTGCATATGTTTACAAAGTAAGGCCTAGAGATTGACTAAAAACTAAAAGGAAAAAGGAAAAATGAATCGCATAAGTGCACTTAAAAAGCCAGGGTCATACAGGTTGCATGATAGGAGGTAGCAGCAGTTGCGAGATTAGAAAGATTTCGACCACAAGTCGTGATATGAGCAAAAAGACTAAAGAAGGGAATACCCTAGACTTTGGATTTATTTACAGAGAAACTACTTAAATGGAAAGGAGAGTATTAAGGTATTCACAAGAGCTATAAGTTATTAAAATCATAAGAGCATCAACCAAAATTCGGGACTAGTGGTCCAAAGGGGGGAATGATGTTACACCCCGCAATATTACAATGATGTTACGTCCTGCAGTATTATATTATGATGATGTTATGCCCTGCAGTATTATATTACGATGATATTCGGCCTTGTAGAATTACATTACGATGATGTTACACATCGCAGTATTAAGTTATGACAATGTTGCACCCTGCAATTTTACATTACGGTGATGTTACGCTTTGCAATATTAAGTTACGACGATGTTGCGCCCTGTAGTATTGTAGGTTGAATTTGTCGTAAGGTAATTGACATCAGTCCAAGTAAAAGATTATTTGGAGATTATAAGGATTATGCTATTTCACAAGTGATGAATAAATTCGTGAAGGTGAAAGTGGAAGCAAGTCAAAGAAAATAAATTTTCGTCAAAGTTTGGCATTTTGGGATAAAATACAGCCCAAGTTAAAATATCCGGTATTTATGGACTAGTGTCATTCAAGGTATTACATGAGCATAAGGTGTACAAGGTATATTAAAAGAGAGTAGTATTTTAAGTCAGTTGAGATAATGTTTAATTATGCGGGTAATTGATTAATTACTGGGTAACAGGACATTACCTAATTAAATAATAAGTGGATAAAGTTTAATAAATTCTACCCCCAAACGTGACAGCTAGCCACATTGCAAAGAAATGACTAAGTCATTTCTTTGATAGGTGGAAATCAAGTAACAAGAAAGAGACATTTTATCTCTTATAATACAAATCTTATCATTAGGACAATAAGGAATAAAAAATATTACCAAGCTTTAGCAAAGCTTATCAGATTCAAAGCTTTACTGCAAATCCAAATATATTGCCTTCTTTCTCACATCTTGAATGCATTAGCTTTCTTTTGCTATTTCAAAAGCTTTCAACAATCAGAAACCTTAGGATCCTTTACAATTCAAAATGTATTATTATTTTACAATCCAGAGAAACGTTAGCTACTTGAAAAGCTTTTAACAATTAAGAACGCTAGAAACAGTGACGATTTGAGCTCCTACAAAGAATATTATACGGATTTTTTCCTACTCCAGGTAAGTTAAGTCTATCCATTCTTTCCTTTTTGGCATGATCCATATGATACAACGAAACGAGCAAGCATACAAGTTTCAGAAATGATTCTATTCTTAGAAGTATTAAGGTTGTCTATGTTCCTGATTCCCCATATGTCCTACTACCATATTGTCTATTCATGGATCTCATAACACTCCAAGAGATCATATTGACTTACTTTATTATGCATTACATTCATTTATACATGTGCATTTACCAATGACTCAGACGGTGTTATATATGTGTATATGTGTATATCTATATGTATATGGGATATAGGAAAAGATTACGACATTATGTATGTATCACCACCTAATCAGCTGGTATACATTGATGATTTGCCTACAGTGGCTGTGATGATATGATAGGACGCCCTCAGAGACTGATGATGTTATGAATGATGTACATATGCACGACATGACATTCATATGCATATGTATGACACTATAATTATTTCATGATTTACAAAGTTATCCAGACTTACAGGTGCAGCCATTTACTCTATATTTCCTCTATGTCTGTTATGTACTTATTTATGTGACTTACATACTCAGTACATTATTCGTACTAACGTCCCTTTTTGCCTGGGATACTGCATTTCATTCCCGCAGGTCCCAATAGACAGGTCGAGAGCCCTCAAAGTAGGCTATCATCTTAGTGGAAGATGTTGGTGTACTCCATTTGCTTCGGAGTTGCATGTTTGGTTAGTATGAGTTAGATGTGTATTGTTTGGTATGGCGGGACTCTGTCCCGACCTTTATGAAAATTATGTATTCTTAGAGGCTTGTAGACAGATGTCATGTACGTAAAAGATCGTATGGCCTTGTCGGCCTATGTTCAGTGTTCAAGTGTCTTATGTATAAGTTGGCATTATTCTACCTATTTTACGGCAGCCTCTTCGGCTCAGTTATTTATGATAGTATGACATGAAAAGATACGTTATGTTGGTACTCGATTGAGTAAGGTACCTGGTGCCCGTCGCGGCCCATCGATTTGGGTCGTGACAAAAATCTTCGGATTTTCTACTCTAGTTTGAGATTAAAGTCTTTGTGACTTTCTACTCAATTTGAGATATAAAAACTCTGTTGTTTGTATTCGGTTTGAACATATAAAAACTTCACCGAGATACTAATTCTGTTTGTCAATTTCTTTTACAGAAAAATGATAACGAGTTCGGAACAACAGAATGGTTCTACTGCTGCAATGGCAACTGCGTCTTCAAGTCGCACAACTCCTGCACCGGCGATGGCACCGGCAGAAAAACCCGAGAAATTTTACAGTGTGGACTTTAAGCATTGGCAGTAGAAAATGTTCTTCTACTTGACCACACTCAGTCTGCAACACTTTATTAGCGAGGACATTCCAGTCCTAGGAGAAGAGACTCCGGATAATGAGCGATTTGTGGTCACTGAGGCATGGAAGCATTCTGACTTCTTGTGCAAAAATAATATATTGAATTGTTTGGAAGATGGCTTGTACAACGTTTGCAGTGTCATGGAGACTTCGAAAGAGTTGTGGAATGCTCTTGAAAAGAAGTACAAGACGGAAGATGCTGGACTAAAGAAATTTGTTGCCGCAAAATTCTTGGACTTTAAAATGGTTGATAGTAAGTTTGTCATTACTCAAGTTCAAGAATTACAAGTCATCGTTCATGACCTCCTTGCTGAAGGTATAAATCATTAAAATATTGATTATATTATTAATCCTAAATTTATGATTATAGGTATGGTCATAAATGAAGCGTTTCAAGTTGCGGCATTTATTGAAAAGTTGCCTCCGATGTGGAAGGACTTTAAGAATTACTTGAAACATAAGCGCAAGGAGATGACGCTTGAAGACCTTATTGTTCGCCTAAGGATTGAAGAGGACAACAAGACTGCAGAAAAGAAGTCTCGTGAAAATTCAACAATAATGTGTGCAAATATTGTTGAAGAAGCTCCAACGAGTAAAAAGAAAAAGAAGCCATCTGGACCAAAGAATTACCCAAGCAAGAAGAAATTCAAAGGTAATTGCCACAATTGTGGAAAGGTTGGACACAAGGCTGCTGAATGTCGTGCACCAAAGAAGGACAAGAAGAAAAGTCAAGCAAACATGATTGAGAAGAATGATTAATTTTATCGGTGGTTATTCAAGTTAAGTTTTGTAATACAAAAATCACTTTTCTTTCTTTTATAATTTAAAACTTATCTCTCTATAGCTTAGTTAACAAAAATATAAAAGTGGCTAGAAGATATATTTTTTGCCAGAAAAATAACAGTGGCTATCCTAATTTACCTAATAAAAAATCATATATAATCAAACCCATTTTAACACCTATTATATAATCTGCTACTTTGAATTAACAACTTCGTCATTGCAGTTAGCAAGTTGTGATCATGAGTTATACTATTACAAGAGCTTATGACTTTGCATTCTAAAATTGACTAGTCAACCTAGTTTGGTCAAATATATTACTTAATCAAACGATATTACATAAGTTAGTGCACAGTGATAATTTTTTTTTGGAAATTACATAAAATGCACTTTGTACTTGTCTCCAAAAGTCAGTTTTACATTTAACCTTTACGAATATCCTAATACTTTTCTATCATTGTCCAAAGTAAATTTAATACCTCTTTCAAAATTGACAACCAAATTTTATCTTAGCTGTGTAAACATGTGCTGACACGTGTCATTTGCATGATTTTTACTTCTTTTTTTCTAGACTAATTCAACAATAACCACCATTACCCCCTCCCTGAAAAAACTCCAAACAACCATCATCCTTAAAACTCAACGGTTTCACTTCACCATTTTTGTCCAATTCATAACTCCCTACAAAGAACAACCACCAGACCATCTATATATTATTAAAAGGAGAGGAAAAAGTCTTTTTCTTAAGCCAAGTGACATCTTATAAAATAGCCATATGACATAAGTAATTAATAATTAGTTATTTAGCTAATAATTAGTTATTGATTATTATTTTTGAATCTAAATATCTATAAAATAATAATCTATATATTACTAAAAGGAGAGGAACAAGCCCTCTCCTTAAGCCAAGTAGCATCTTAGAAAATAGCCACATGACATAAGTAGTTAATAATTATTTATTTAGCTAATAATTAGTTATTGGTTATTATTTTTGAATTTAAATATCTATAAAATAACAAATAAAATATTTTTTAATAAAATCTATATATATTATTAAAAGGAGAGGAAAAAGCCCTCTCCTTAAGTCAAGTGACATCCTAGAAAATAGTCACATGACATAAGTAATTAATAATTAGTTATTTAGCTAATAATTAGTTATTGATTATTATTTTTGAATTTAAATATCTATAAAATAATAAAATAAAATATATTTTAATAAAAACGAAAATTAAAAAAAATTTGTCCATTCCAGTTAGATTTTTAAATTAAAATATTTTATAGTAAAAAACGAAAACTAAAAATAAAACTATCCATTCAAGTTGGAGTTTTTAAATTATTTTAAAGTAGAAAACTAAAATTACAAAAAATAAAAAACTGTCAATTTAAAATTTCTTTTTTTTTAAAAAAAATTTGTTTTTCTTTTTGAAATAAAAAATTTATTTATTCATAAAATATTATTGAGAATAATAGAATAAAATATAAACTGAAAAGAAAATATATCTTCTTTTATATCATAAAAAAAAGTAGTATACAAAAATAAAGTGGGAGACAAAAATGTTAAACAAAGTAATATGCTAATAAAAATAATTTTTTTATTAATAATGCAATTATATTAAATATTGGATAATATAATAAAAATACATAACAAATAAGTTATTCAATGACTATATAAATTCCTTTAATTTAATAGAGATTTTATTCATTAAAATTTAAATATATTATTGACAACAACAGAATAACATTAAAAATAAAAAATATTTCAAGATTAATAAAATATATATATCTTCTCTTATATTGCAAAAAGAAAGTAAGCAGAAAAAAATATTAAACAAAATAATATGCTAATTAAAATTTCTATTAATAATGTAAAATATTAAACATTGGATAATAGAATAAAATAACAAAAAAGTTATTCAATGACTATATAAATCCCCTTAATTTAATAGCGATTTTATTATTGGTTATATTACATTGACAAATAAGATGATAATTGAAATTTATTAAAGCAATACGATCTAATTTGTTCAATCAAGCCTAATCACAATTTAAATTTAATTAATATTTTTTAATATTAACCGCGCATCGAGCGAGTACGACTACTAATTTTAATTAAAAAGACTTTCAGAATTCAATTAACTACAAACTTTAACAAAATCACCGTCCAATTTCTTTGAACCATTTTTTGCCACTAAAGATAGTCCAACTAGCTTCAAAAATCAACAATACAATCCATTTATTTTCAGATTTTTATCATCCTTCACTTCTTTTCATTACCAAATTTGGAGATTTTTTTTGTGTGAGAAAAAAAGCAGCATATTCAAAGCTAAAATTAAGAACGCATTATTGTTGGGTCTCAAATATATGAACTAATGGGTGTCAGAAATTGAAAGAGGAAACAGAAAAAGTAGGAATTGGGTTGCCTTTAACAATAATATTTGTAGAATTAAATATGTACCCAATATTAATTAAGGAACACGGTGGAAGAATTAAAGGAGTAGTAGACTAGCAATGACAAAGGAGAAGAAAAGGTGGGAGAGAGAGATCGGCGGAAGGTGAAGTTTCGACAAACTAACGAGTTAGGTGTGAGCGTTTGATTTGGAATTTGAGAAAACAAAAAAAATAAAGAAGAGAAAAGATGTGGGGATTAAGAAAGAAAGGAAAAGAGGGGAAACAAGGAAAAGAAACTAGAGGATCCGTGAAGAAGGTAAAAGGAGAACAGAAAAAGAAGAAAAGAAAAATGAAATAAAAGAACAAAGAATAAGAAAATAAACAATGCAAAAAATATTAAGAATAAATATTTAAGTGCAAGTCAATGCAAGTGCAAGAGCAAAATTAAATATGATGCTCATATTTGAACTCAACAAGCTAAATGTAAAAATTACTACTCATAATTGATTTTAATGTCAAAATCACCCAGTGGCATAAAAATATTAATAAAATAAACATTGTTGTTGATATTTGAATTTGCTGTCAAAAGGCAGCTCATTAAGCAACACTATCCCTAAATGGACCAAAATATTTAATCCATTTTATTAAATTAATTAGAGGACTAGGATAGCAATTTCAGTTTTTAAATAAAAAAATGATATTTTCTGGCCGTTTTTATATTTTTATTAACTAGGCTATAGAAAGATGATTTTTACGTTACAAAAGAAAGAAAAGTAATTTTTGTGTTACAAAGCTAAATTTAAATAATCACCGGTGAAATTTATCCCAAAAAACTGAGGTTGAGAAAAAATCAATGCCAACCATAATCATCACGCGGAAAAAAAAATACTATATATAGAAAATATCTTTGATAATGATCGAGCAAAATGCATTAGTCTTACTCAAATAGTCACTCAACTATCTGAAATTTTTTAATAAAGTCTTGTTTCTTTTGTTTGTAATAAAAAATTCACTTAACTATGTTTATAACAGTTTAGAAGGTCATTCAACTAGATTTATCAAACTTTTTGATGGGCAAATACTTATTCTACCCTCTACTATCAATATTGGTCATTTTTCACTTTTTAATTAATTGTTTTCTTTTGACTATGGAACAAATATATCTTATATTTATAAAGTAAAAAACTAAAACTATTTTTTCAAGCATATATAATATTGAAATAATAAAATAATTAAGTACTATTTTAAATAACTTTTTTTGTATTACATGCATGAATATATGTTTTATAAGATTTTATTCTCTTTCATACTCAATTGGGTAAATAAATTTTTTTATTTTTGGTGTTATATATAATTAAAGTTACTGAGACGAGTAAATTATTCTAATTAAATTTTTTATTGTTTTCAATTATTTTATTATATATATATTAAAAGATTGGGCCGAGTTTAATTGCAATTCAATTAAGAGAACGAAGGATATTTGTTTGTTCTACAGAGAAGTCCATAATAGATAGAAAAATAAAAAATTATAATAACTAAAAATTAATTTTAAAAAAAAAAGATAATGATTGATAATTTAGAAGGTATATTAAGTATTTGGTACCAAAAGTTTGAAAAATCTTGTTAAGTGAATTTCTGAGTGCTACAAGTATAGTTTAATGACTTTTATGTTACAGATAAAAGAAACATAACTTTACTAGGTAATTTTAGATAGTTGAGTGACCATTTAAATAATGCACAAAAAAAGCTCATCATGTACAATAAAAATTACTATGTTGTAGCATGATCTTGCTATAAAACCAAAAATAGAAATCGGTCTCGTTTTTAGAAACATTTTCAAGACATCTGTTTATTCTTTCGGATAAATTCTTTTACATTGCTTAATTTTTTTTGCTTTTTTTTTTCTTTCTATTTCTGGTTTGTTGAACATGTCTTATGCGCCCTCGATGGACAACTTCATTGATGTGGCCAAAAAAAAAAAAAAGGAATAAAGTTTGTTGGAGGGCATCCCAAACCCCATTATTGATATAATTTTTATTTCAAATTAGGAATTGTAGGCATATAAAATTTACGGAATTAAATTCATAAATTAATTTGAATTATATTTTAAATTCAAGATATATTGTTCCAAATAAATTATGGGATAATATAAGTAAATTAATTATATAAGTCCAAAATATATGGATTAAATAAATAAGTCTTAATTCATTGGGCTATCCCATTTAATTGAGCTAAAGTGATGAGCTCACTTCATTAGGCCCAAGATGTCATCTTCCTAGAGGCCCAGTTTGATGCCACTTGTTAAATGATGTGGCGCGTCAAGTCAAATGGAAGAGCCAATAGGATCATTGCCACGTGTCAAAATGACAAGACATGTCAAGTTACATTAGAAGGCCAATGAAACCGCGCCACATGTGCAAGTGACATGTTCTGGTTAATAAAATGCGGTCATGTCATACTTCAATTTGATTGGTCGGAAAGAGTTTGTGTTTGTTCTTATCACAACTTCTCCCTTCCACAACTATAAATAGAGGTCTTCATAACTCAGAAAAGACATATAACAAGAAGTAAGATAGAGCTTGTGGATCAAATGCTACAAATTCCTTCACAAGTTTCAAGCTTCAAGCAGTCAAGTTCAAGCTCAAGAATGAAGAACAAATCAAGTTCAAGCAATCAAGTCTAAGTTCAAGCAATCAAGCTCAAGCTCAAGAATAAGATCATTGTTCATGGCAACAACTACATATTCAAGATCAAGCTCAAAGGCCCTTGAATTTATTTTCTATTGGAAAGAAGAATCAAAGGATTCATAGAGATTGTAACACTCAAATATTTGAAATAAAATATTACGATTGTTGCGATATTTTTCGGCCCAATTTTATTTTTTCGAAGCAAATTTATTGTCTACAGGAATAATAAGAGAATTCAGATGGATAGAACATTTTTAAATTCAAGGCAACAAAATTATCGATGAGCAACTAAATAATTCTGCTTGCTTATTTCAAATTTGGAATGATAAGAGAATGTCGGGGAATCTTACACTTTTTGAAATGCAAGGTAACAAAATTATTGGTGAGCTACTCCCTCTGTCATATTATGTGTCGTGTTTCGATTTTACACCCCCCTTAAGAAATATTAATTATGAAAGGGATTGAACTATTCTACATTTATTTATGTCTTAAGATATAATCTCTCTTCATTGAATATTTATTATATTTATGTTTTATATCCATCTTCAAGAACAATTATTACTAAGGGGAAAAAAGGAAAAAAAATCAATTTTGTCTTGAATTTCTTAAATGACAAATAATTTGGGATAACTATTTTTAGTAACCATGGCTGTTAATGTAACGACCAGACTGGTCGTTTTGCTTTCTAGAACTCCGTTCCCCTAAATAAGACTTTCTGTACATGCTTTAGCTGATTTACAACTTGCGGGGATGGTTGGTTAGGGATTTGGAAGAGTTTGAATTGAAATTGGAACACTTGATTCCTTAAGATTGGCTTAAAAGGCCAAGTTTGACTTTTGTCAATATATTTAGTAAACAGACCCGGACTTGTATTTTGACGGTCCCGGAGGGTCCATAGTAAAATATGGGACATGGGCGTATGCTCGGAATCGAATTCTGAGGTCCCTATCCCGAGTAATGAATTTTTGTTAAAAATTGTTAAACTGGAAATCTAAGGATTTAAAGAAATTGAATAATGTTTGATCATGTTGGTATCGGGCCCGTATAGTTTCGGAGCCCGGTACAAGTCCAATATAACATTTAAGTCTTGTCTGTGAAATTTGGTGAGAACGGGATTGATTTGACATGATTCGGACGTCCGGTTGTAAAAATAAATTTTTTAAATGTTCTTAAGGATTTCATGCGTTTTGGTGTTAAGTCCATAGTTTTAGATGTTATTTCGGCGATTTGATCGCTCGAGCAAGTTTGTACAATATTGTTGGACTTGTGTGAGTATTCGAAATGGAGCCCTGAGGGCTCGAGTGAGTTTCGAACGTGGGTTGGGAGTGAAAAACACCCTAATTTTCTAGTGTTTCTGGGCAAAGTTGCAGGTTTCGCAAATATTCGCAATTGTGAACCTCACATTTACGAGGAAAGCATCGCATTTGCGATGAAGCCTGGCTGCGAGCCAGTGGTCGCATTTGCGATGTTTTCTTCGCATTTGCGAACCCAGCAGGGTCCACATTTGCGACTCCTCTGTCGCATTTGCGATCAAGGCAGGGGGAGACCCAGTTCGCATTTGCGATCATTTTGTCGCAATTGCGACTTCGCATTTGCGAACCTGATGGCCTGGACACAGCTTTTAAAAACGGGACTTAGACCATTTATTTCCTTTCACTTCTACACTTGGGCGATTTGGGAGCTTTCAAAGAGGGGATTTCTACCTAGCATTGTGAGGTAAGTTATTTCTACTTAATATGAGTTTAATACTTAGGTTTTGAGATGACCCAAAAGGTCATCACTTGATTTACAAGTCAATTCTATGTTCTGAGGCCATATTTTCCATATCTTCCTCCCCAAAATTAGACCCTAGGCAATTTTTGAAGAGCAAATTCAACCCCAAATCATAGGTATGTGTTCTTGAACTCAATTCCTTCACTTTCCATCAACACCCATTAGATTTCTAGGCTTAAAGTTTATTCTTCAAGAGTAGAAATTAGGGATTTTAGGAGAATTGGGGGTTTTATAAATTTGGAGATTTAGACCTCAATTTGGAGATTTCAAAACTAATGGCATATTTGGGCTCGTGGGTGAATGGGTGATTGGGTTTTGGTCCGAACCTCGAGTTTTGACAAAGCGGGCCCGTGGTCGATTTTTGACTTTTTTGGAGGAAAATAATAGAAAACCTATAATTAAGCTTTGTGTGAATTCTTTAGCATTTATTGATGTTTTTAAATTAATTTGGGTTAGATACAAGTAAATTAGAGGCGAATTCTAAAGGGAAAGCGATGTTTGAGGCTTGAGTTTGGCCGTGGAAGTTCGAGGTAAGTGTTTGGTCTAACCTTAGCTTGAGGGAATATGTATTGTGCCTTATTTGCTATGTGCTAGTGTAGTATACGACGTATAGGTGTGGTGACGAGTATTTATATATCGGTGTCAAGCATGTCTGTGAGTCTTAAATTGTAATCGTTATGTTCTTAATAAGTACTACAAATGACTAAATTGTTGATTATCCATGTTGAGCAAGACTTATGATTATCTTTTTGGTGTTGGTTTATTATTGAGCATTGGCTCCAGTTGAGGTTCATTTGTGAAGTTAATTGTTGGTACAAATTTAGTTATAGCTGATTCCCTTGTCGGGACGTATTTAATTCTTATGGCTGATTCCCTTGCCGGGATGTGTTTAATCTTGTTGTTGATTTCCTTGCCGGGATGTTGTTGTTGCTATTGTTTAGGTGAGGAAAGAGAGATAAAGCACGAAGGGTGATGCCGTGCACATTCATACTTATGCATATGGTAAGGAAAGAGTGATAAAGCACGGAGGATGATGCCGTGTACATTTACATTGATATTGATGCATATGGTGAGAAAGAGAGATAAAGCACGAAGGGTGATGCCGTGCACATTTCTAATATTTATATGGTGAGGAAGAGAGATAAAGCACGAAGAGTGATGCCGTGCACATTTTCATTATTTGATTGCATTAGTGAGGATTGAGAGTAAAAGCACGAAGGGTGATGTCGTGCACTTATTGCCTGTTTGTTACGATTTCTTGTTGTTATCGATTCAAGTGCCTTAATTGTCTTATTCCACTATTACTGTGATTCTTTATGTTGGTATTTCCCCCATAGCATGTTACCCTTCCCCGCTTACTCTTGAATTACTTACTATTATTCTGCTAGATACTGTTTAACTGCAGGTTATTTGTTTGTTGTGTCCTAGCCTCGCCACTACTTTGCCGAGGTTAGGCTCGACACTTACTCAGTAAATGGGGTGGGTTGTACTAATACTACACTTTGCACTCTTTTGTGTAGATCCCGGTACTGGAGCATACAGACCTTAGCTAGGGGTTGCTGCCTTCAGTCCATCGGAGACCCGAGGTAGTCCTCCAGGCGTCCGTAGGCCTTGGCGTCCCTTTCCTATCTAGTTTCTTTCTGTTCTTTTTTATTTCAGAGACAGACCTTATTTGTAGTTTTTCTTACATAGTCTGTGAGATTGTGACACCAGTTCTGGGTGGTTTATATTTATGGATTCGTATTGGCATTAGCTTAATTGTTAAATTTTGTTCTTCTGCATTATTATTTCCGTTGTTTATAATATGTTAACTTGAAATTGTTAAGAGGTTAAAAATGAAAAGGGTAAATTAATCGAAATAGTTGGCTTGCCTAGTTTTCGCTAGTAGGTGCCATCACGACTCCCGAGGGTGGGAAATCCGGGTCGTGACAAGTTGGTATCAGAGCTCTAGGTTGCTTAGGCCTCACAATTCACGAACAAGCTTGGTAGTCTGAGGGATCGGTACGGAGACGTCTGTGCTTATCCCCTAGAGGCTATAGAGTTAGGAATAGTTTCACTTATATTCATCTATGTTATGCGGTTTGGTTTCTCAATGCTAATTATTCTACTCTGTTCTTTCGCAGATGGCGAGAACACGTGCTTCTTTATCCGCTGATCAGCAACCCGAGCCCCCAACAGCAGCTCCCACGAGGGGCAGAGGACAAGGCCGAGGCCGTGCTAGGGGCCGAGGCATGGGCTGAGCTCAGCCCAGAGCAGCAGCACCAGCGGCGGAGCCTTAGGTAAAGTTTGATGATGAGGTTCCATCCCAAACAGTTCCAGTGGGCCTAGATCAGGTCCTAGAGGGGTTCATCGCTACCCCGGTACTCCAAGATGCTCTGGTCCGTCTAGTGGGCCTTATAGAGAGTGTCACCCAGGCAGGCTTACTTCCTGTAGCACCAGCCGTCTCTCAGGTTAGGGGAGGATCACAGACTCCCGCTACCCGCACTCCGAAGCAGATGGCTCCTCCGTTTTAGACTCTAGCAGCTCAGCCAATTAGAGCAGTTCAGCTGGGTGTAGTAGCTCAGACCGGTGATGGAGAAGCTATGTCTGCCAATGCTTTGTGGAGATTGGACAGGTTCACCAAACTGTTCACTACTACTTATGGTGGTACATCTTCAGAGGATCTTCAGGATTATTTAGACAACTGTCATGTGGTTCTTTGGAACATGGGGATAGTGGAGACCAATGAGGTCGACTTTGCTGCTTTCCGTCTGTTAGGTTCCGCCAAGAAATGGAGGATAGATTATTGTTTGGCCAGGCCAGTTGGATCACCAGCTCTTACTTGGGACTAGTTCTCACAGCTATTTCTCGAGAAGTTTCTTCCCGTCACTCAGAGAGAGGAGTACCGCAGGCGGTTCGAGCGTCTCCAACAGGGTTCTATGACTGTCACCTAGTATGAGACGGGGTTTATTGATTTGGCTTGTCATGATCTTCTAATACTCCCCACCGAGAGAGAGTGAGGAGGTTTATTGAGGGACTCGCTCAGCCTATTAGACTGCAGATGGCTAAGGAGACAGGTGGCGAGATTTCTTTCCAGGATGCGGCCAATGTGGCCAGGCGGGTTGAGATGGTTTTAGCTCAGGAGAGCGGTTAGGGTTATGATAAAAGGCCTCGTCACTCTGGCAGATTTAGTGGTGCCTCATCTAGAGGTAGGGATTCTTTTGTAGAGGCCATCCTCCTTGGCCATTTAAGTCAGCACTTCAGGCTTCTCACGGTGCTCTAGGTGGTCGTGGTTCTCATATGCAGTATTCTGATAAGTTTCCCTACAGTGCACCACCGGCTCCTATCAGTGCACCTCCGCTCCAAAGTTTTCAGGGTGGTTATCCAGGCCGCCAGGGTCAGTTTCAGGGTTAGCAGTCTCAACAGCAGAAGTCTTGCTATACTTGTGGTGATATGAGGCACATTTCTAGGTTTTGCCCTCGAGCCTCGAGCAATTCTCAACACCAGGGTTCTCGTGCTATGGTTCTAGCACCGGGTGTTCCACCGCCCGCTCAGTCATCTAGAGGTAGGGGTAGAGGTGTTCGAGGTGGAGGTCAGGCCGCTAGAGGTAGAGGCCAAACAACTAGAGGTGGAGGCCAGCCAGTAGGAGGTTGTCCTAGGGATACAGTTCAGAGTGGTGGGGCCCAGCCCCAGTGTTATGCTATTCCAGCCAGACCTGAGGCTGAGGCCTCCGATGTAGTTATCATAGGTATAATTTCAGTGTGCAATAGAGATGCCTCAGTTCTATTTGATCCAGGGTCCACATATTCTTATGTATCATCTTATTTTTCCCCCTTATCTGGTTGTGCCTCGTGGTTCTTTAAGTGCTCCTGGATATGTGTCTACAACGGTGGGTGTGGTAGATCGTGTTTATCGTGCTTCCGTGGTCGTTATTGGGGGTCTTGGGACCCATGTGGATCTCGTACTTCTCGATATGGTGGATTTCGATGTCATTCTAGGGATGGATTGGTTATCCCTTTATCATGCTATATTGGATTGTCATGCCAAGACCGCGACCTTAACACTACCGGGGTTGCATTGTTTGGAGTGGAGAGGGGCTCTTGGTCATTCTACCAGCAGGGTTATCTCATATATGAAGGCTCGGCGTATGGTTGATAAGATATGTTTGGCCTATTTGGCATATGTTCGTGCTTCTAGTGCTGAGATTCCTTCTATGGATTCAGTGCCCATTGTTCGTGAGTTTCCAAAGGTATTTCCTACAGACCTGTCGGGGATGCCACCCGATAGGGGCATTGACTTTTGCATTGATTTGGCTCCAAACACTCAGCCCATTTCTATTCCACCATATCGTATGGCCCCGTCAGAGTTGAAAGAATTAAAAGAATAGTTGCAGGACTTGGTGGATAAAGGCTTTATTAGATCGAGTGTCTCGCCTTGGGGTGCACCGATGTTGTTTGTCAAGAAGAAGGATGAGTCGATGAGGATGTATATAGATTATTGGCAGTTGAACAAAGTCACCATCAAGAACAAGTATCCATTGCCAAGGATTGATGATTTGTTTGATCAGGTTTAGGGTGCCAAGGTATTTTCGAAGATTGATTTGAGATCTGGCTACCATCAGTTAAAGATTAGGGCATCCGATGTCCCTAAGATAGCTTTTTGCATTCAGTACATGCATTATGAGTTCTTAGTGATGTCATTCGGGTTGACAAATGCCCCAACAGCTTTCATGAATTTGATGAACCGAGTGTTCTGGCCTTATTTGGATTCCTTCGTGATTGTCTTTATTGATGATATTTTGATTTATTCCCACAGCCGGGAGGAGCATGAGCAACATCTTCGAGTCGTTCTTCAGACTCTGAGGGATAGTCAGTTGTATGCTAAGTTTTCGAAGTGTGAGTTTTGGTTGAGTTCGGTTGCATTCTTGGGTCATGTTGTATCAGCAGAGGTATTCAGATGGATCCTAAGAAGATTGCGACAGTCAAGGACTGGCCTAGACCCACATCAGCTACAGATATCCGGAGTTTCTTGGGTTTGGCGGGCTATTGTCGTTGGTTTATGGAGGGGTTTTCATCTATTGCAGCCCTAATGACCAGGTTGACCCAGAAGGGTGCCCAGTTTATGTGGTCGGACGAGTGTGTGGCGAGCTTTCAGAAGCTTAAGACAGATTTGACTACGGCTCCAGTGTTGGTTTTGCCTACAGGTTCAGGGCCATATACGGTGTACTGTGATGTATCGCATATTAGAATTGGTGTGGTGTTGATGCAAAATGGCAAGGTTATTGCATATGCTTTGCGGCAGTTGAAGATTCACGAGAAGAATTATCCAGTTCATGATTTGGAGCTAGAAGCCATTGTTCACATGCTGAAGATTTGGAGGCATTATTTATATGGCGTGTCGTGTGAGGTGTTCACGGACCACAAGAGTATGCAATACTTAGTCAATCAGAAGGAGCTAAATTTGAGGCAGAGGAGGTGGTTGGAGCTGTTGAAAGACTATGACATCACCATCTTGTATCATCCGGGGATGGCCAATGTAATGGGCGATGCTTTGAGTAGGAAGTCAGCCAGTATGGGTAGCCTTGCGTATATTTCGGTCGGGGAGAGATCGCTTGCTTTGGATGTTCAGGCTTTAGCCAACCAGTTCGTGAGGTTGGATGTTTCTGAGCCCAGCCGTGTTCTAGCTTGCACAGTCGCTCGTTCTTCATTATTTGAGTGTATCCGAGATTGGCAGTATGATGATCCTCATTTGTTTGTCCTTAGAGACACAGTGCGACACGGGGGTGCCAAGCAGGTTACAGGTTGAGATGATGGAGTTTTGAGGATGCAAGGTCGTATTTGTGTGCCTAATATGGATAGACTTCATGAGTTGATTCTAGAGGAGTCCCATAGTTCCCGGTACTCTATTCATCCGGGCGCCGCTAAGATGTATCAGGACTTGCGGCAACATTATTGGTGGAGGAGAATGAAGAAGGACATTGTTGCCTATGTAGCTCGGTATTTGAATTGTTAGCAGGTAAAGTACGAGCATCAGAGACCTGGTGGTTTGTTTTAGAAGATTGAGATTCCTGAGTGGAAGTGGGAGCGTGTTACTATGGACTTCGTTGTTAGTCTCCCACGGACTCAGGGAAAGTTTGATACAGTATGGGTTATTGTGGATAGGCTGACCAAGTCAGCGCATTTCATTCCTGTGGCAGTTTTCTATTCTTCTGAGCGGTTGGTAGAAATTTATATCTAGGAGATCGTTCATCTTCATGGTGTGCCCGTGTCTATCATTTCTAATCGGGGTATGCAGTTTACCTCGCATTTCTGGAGGGCAGTACAGCGTGAGTTGGTATGCAGGTCGAGTTGAGCACAACATTTCATCCTTAGACGGACGGACAGTCCGAGTGTACTATTCAGATTTTGGAGGATATGCTTCGAGCATGTGTTATCGACTTTGGAGGTTCTTGAGATCAATTCTTGCCATTAGTAGAGTTTGCCTACAACAACAGCTACCAATCGAGCATTCAAATGGCTCCCAATAAGGTATTATATGGTAGCCGGTGTTGGTCACCTGTTGGGTGGTTTGAGACTGGAGAGGCTCGATTGTTGGGTACACATTTAGTTCAAGATGCCTTGGATAAGGTGAAGATCATTCAGGATAGGCTTCGTACAGCTCACTCCAGGTAGAAGAGTTAT
Organism: Nicotiana sylvestris; assembly: GCF_000393655.2. Taxonomy (NCBI): domain Eukaryota; kingdom Viridiplantae; phylum Streptophyta; class Magnoliopsida; order Solanales; family Solanaceae; genus Nicotiana; species Nicotiana sylvestris. The sequence goes on along the minus strand of NC_091064.1, from coordinate 147,861,239 downwards.
GCCGACCGCAAGGTTCGTGATGTGTCATTCATGGTCGGAGAGCGAGTGTTGCTTCGGGTGTCACCTATGAAGGGCGTGATGAGATTTGGGAAGAAGGGCAAGCTAAGCCCTAGGTTTATTGGTCCTTTTGAGTTTCTGGATTGAGTGGGAGAGGTGGCTTACAAACTTGTGTTGCCGCCGAATTTATCAACTGTGCACCTAGTGTTTCATGTGTTTATGCTTCTAAAGTATCACAACGATCCATCCCATGTGTTAGACTTCAGCACTGTCCAATTGGACAAGAATTTGACATATGAGAAGGAGCCGGTGGCCATTTTGGATCGGCAGGTTCGTCAGTTGAGATCGAAGAGTTACCCTTCTATTCGTGTTTAGTGGAGAGGTCACCCTGCCGAGACAACTACTTGGGAGTCCGAGTCCGATATGCGGAGCCAATATCCCCATCTTTTCCCCGACTCAGGTACTTTCTTTCTATGTCCGTTCAAGGACGAACAATTATTTTAGAGGTGGATGATGTGATGACCCAAAAGGTAATCACTTGATTTACAAGTCAATTCTGTATTTCGAGACCTTAAAACCTCCTTTTATCTCACCTCGATTTACGTGCACGGTCCAGACGTATATCCGGAACGCTTTTATGTGAAAATTTGATAAAAATGCTAATTTTGCCTTTGAAATTGAATTTAAGTTGACTTCGGTCAGTATTTTGGGTAAACGGATTCGGACCCATGATTTGACAGTCCTGAAGGATCCATAGGAAAATATGGGACTTGGGCGTATGCCCGGAACTGAATTCCGAGGTCCCAAGCCCGAGAAATGAATTTTTGAAGAAAATTATTTAACTGTAATTATAAGAGTTTCTGAAAATTTAAAAATGTTTGAATTTGATGGTACCGGGCCCGTATTTTGGTTCTGGAACCCGGTATAGGTCTCATATGGTATTTAAGTTGAGCCTGTAAAATTTGGTAAGACAGAATTCATATGACATGAATGGGACCCTCAGTTGTGAAATTTGAATTTAAGAGTTATTGAGATTTTTCTTTGATTTTGATGCTAAACTCGTTGTTCGAGGCATTATTTTGGCGATTTAATCGCACGAGTAAGCCCGTATGATGCTTTTAGGGTTGTATGCATGTTTGGTTGGAGCCACGAGGGCTCGGGTGAGTTTCGGATAGGTGTCGGGATGTTTTGAACTTAAGGAATTCTGCTGTTTTGCTGCTTCTGGTGTCTTAATATTTTGTTCTTCGCGTTCGCAATGCAGCTCACGCGAACGCGAAGCATAATCTGGGCTGGGGAGGAATTTCTTATATGCAAACGAGAGGCCTTGGTCGCGAACGCGGAGCATTGGGGGGTTTGCTCTTCGCAAACGCGACTGGCCACATGCGAATGCATAGTGCAATGGAGGTGGTTAGGGGAAAACTTTGAGCTGTTTTTCGCGAACGCGGTCCCAAGCCCGCGAACACGATGTTCAGGGGGGACAGACCATCGCAAACGCGGACAGTTTATCGCGAACGCGTAGGCCCTTCTGGACATAAGCTTTGCGAACGCGATAGACCCCTCGCGAACGCAAAGAAGGTCTGTCCAGCGATTTAAAACAAAAACAGAACGTGAATTTAGCCATATTTTCATATCTTCTTCCCCAAAATAATACCATAGGCGATTTTTGAAGAGCAAATTCAACCCCAAATCATAGGTATGTGTTCTTGAACTCTTTCCATCAATACCCATTAGATTTCTAGGCTTAAATCTTGTTCTTCACGGGTAGAAATTAGGGATTTTAGGAGAATTAGGGGTTTCACAAATTTGGGGATTTAGACCACGATTATGGGTCGGATTCTGAAACTAATGGAAAATTTAGGCTCGTGGGTGAATGGGTGTTCGGATTTTGGTCCGAACATCGAGTTTTGATGGCCCGAGGTCAATTTTTGACCTTTTTGGGTAAAATGATAGAAAACATATAAATTAAGCTTTGGGTATGAATTCTTTAGCATTTATTGATGTTGTTAAATTAATTTGGGTTATATACAAGTAAATTGGAGGTGAATTTTAAAGGGAAAGTGGTGTTTGAAGCTTGAGTTTGGCCGTGAAAGTTCGAGGTAAGTGTTTGGTTTAACCTTAGCTTGAGGGAGTAGGTATTGATTCCCTAGCCGGGATGTTGTTGTTACTATTGTTTGGGTAAGGAAAGAGATATAAAGCACGAAGGGTGATGCCGTGCACATTCATACTGCATATAGTGAGGAAAGAGTGATAAAGCACGAAGGGTGATGCCATGTACATTTACATTGATATTGATGCATATGGTGAGGAAGAGAGATAAAGCACGAAGGGTGATACCGTGCACATTGCTAATATTTATATGGTGAGGAAGAGAGATAAATCATGAAAGGTGATGCCGTGCACATTTTTATTATTTGATTGCATTGGTGAGGATTGAGAGTAAAATCACGAAGGGTGATGCCGTGCACTTATTGCCTGTTTGTTACGATTTCTTGCTACTATCGGTTCAAGTACCTTAATTGTCTTATTCCACTATTACTGTGATTCTTTATGTTGGTATTTCCCCCATAGCATGTTACCCATCCCCCTCCCCCCTCCCCCCGTTACTCTTGATTTACTTTTATTACTGTTATTCTGCAAGATACTATTTAACAGCAGGTTATTCGTTTGTTGTGTCCTAGCCTCGTCACTACGTCGCCGAGGTTAGGCTCAACACTTACTCAGTACATGGGGTCGGTTGTACTGGTACTAAACTCTGCACTCTTTTGTGTAGATCCCGGTACTGGAGCATATTGTCCTTAGCTAGGGGTTGCTGCCTTCAGTCCATCGGAGGCCCAAGGTAGTCCTGCAGGCATCCGTATGCCTTGACGTCCCCTTCCTATCTAGTTTCTTTCTGTTCTTTTCTATTTCAGAGACAGACATGTACTTTCTTGTTCAGACCCTATTTGTAGTTTTTCTTAGATAGTTCGTGAGATTGTGACACCAGTTTTGGGTGGTTTATTTTTAAGGATTTGTATTGGTATTAACTTAATTGTTAAATTTCGTTCTTCCGCATTATTATTTCCGTTGTTTATAATATGTTAACTTGAAATTGTTAAGAGGTTAAAAATGAAAAAGGTAAATTATTCGGAATAGTTGGCTTGTCTAGCTTTCACTAGTAAGAGCCATCATGACTTCCGAGAGTGGGAAATTCGGGTCGTGATAGGTTTTGGGTAGATTAACACACAAAAATTAGTAAAAATCATGGGATTTGAGTAAAACCTAGGGTTTTGATAAAAATAAGATTTAACCACGAAATTTGTTATGGAATGAAGTAAAAATTATATATTCTTGATCCTTAGGTCTTGGGTAACAACTTCCCTAAAATATTTCCGGAATCTGGGCACGTGGGCCCAAGGATGGATTTTAGGAAACTTGTGTTTAGGGTTGGGGAATTATTTAATAGTTAGAATACGAACTCTTGAGTTTGTATTGACTAGTTCCTACCTCGTTTAAGTAGTTTTGGATAGTTCGGTTCCAAATTGAGGGTTTGAGAATGTTCTTGATATTGGAAGTAAGCTTTGGAGCGAGGTGAGTCTCCTTTCTAACCTCGTAAGAGGAAAATAAACCCCTAAGTGAATTTAATAAATGTATGTGATTGTTTGTGGGGGCTATGTACGTGGTGACGAGAGTCCGTGAGTAGCTACTATTATGCTAATTGTCCGGGTAGTTTAGGACCCGTATCATGCTATACTTGCAAATGTTTATATCCTTTCATGCTAATGAGATCACTTAGGACATGTTAGGATCTGAAAAAAAAAATATATGAATGTATGCACTTACTTGAGAACTTGCATGAATTTATTTGACTATGAATGTGCCTTTATGTGCCTTCTTGATAATAATTGATAATTGTGGATCAGGACGATCGCCTCGGTAGAAATAGATGCATCTATGGTTCACGCGATTCGACCCTCTGGCAGTGCACATTTCCTTTTATGTTGGATCGGGCCGTACGATCTCGGCATAATGTGCGCATGATATTTATGTGAAATCTTATCCATGATTTACTCTGTTAAATGCCTTGAAGTGCAACTATTATAAGACATGACTAAATCCAATATATTGTACTTTTTAAATTCTGAGCTTGCCATTATGTCCATGTTATCCATGCTTAGGGTAATCTTTAATTATTATTGGTATTGACCTTAGTAAGTGTCAAGTCGACCCCTCATTACTACTTCTTCGAGGTTAGACTGGATCCTTACTGGGTACATGTTGTTTATCTACCCATACTACGTTTTTGTACTAAATTGTATAGGATCTGAGGCAGGTACATTTGGCTACCAGTCTGGTGCACATTCTTGATTGTAGGCCGAGATTCCACGATGAGCTGCTCCCTTCCTATGCCGTTCAGTAGTATGATGGAGTCTCTCTTTGTTTTTTACTGTCTATTCTATTTCAGACAATCAGATAGATTTATTCTTTTATATATTCTACTAGATGCCCATATACTTGTGACACCAGGTCTTAGCACACACATTGGTAGACTATTCTTTTGAGTTGTATAACTATTGCTTTAAGTTGCTAATTATCACTTGATTTAAATTCAAATTAAGAAAATGCTGGAGTTGTTTTGGTAAAGAAAAAAAATGAGAACACACTAATATCTTCGGGTTGGGTTGCCTGACAACAGTGTTGGGTTCCATCATGACCTATAATGAAATTGGGTCATGACAACATGGTATCAGAGCACTAGGTTCACATAGGTCTCACAAGTCATGGGAAAAACTCAGAGTGTCTTGCGGATCGGTACGAAGACATTTGTATTTATCTTCGAGAGGCTATAGGATGTTAGGAAACTACTCTTTATTCATTTCCTATCGTGCAGTGGTTGATATACAAAATTTCCTTCTTATATTCTCTCACAGATGGTGAGGATGCACACGACAGATGTTCCAGACCCGGGAGGAGCTGCTCCCCCCATTGCTAGAGGCCGAGGCAGAGGCCAGGGGAGGGCATCGGCTCGAGGTAGGGGACGGGGGCATCCCAGAGCTGTCCCAGTAGCACCACTGGTGGATCCTGCGGGAGATTCTATCATTGAGGAGCTGGGCGATGTGCCCGTCAGCTGAGCTTACCCCGGCAGACTTCATGACAGCACCGGGTTTCCAGGAGGTCATGGGCCGTATGTTGCGGTTCATGGACACCATGGCTCAGGCTAGTTTATTTCCAGCGGATCCAGCTACATCCCAAGCGGGATGGGGAGCACAGACCCCTACTGCTCAGGCTCCTGGTCATGCAACTGTAGTGTATTAGACTCCGGGTGCACTACCCGTGGGTGGGGCCCAACCAGTTACTGTAGTGGTACTCTAGCCTAGACTAGCTGCGGATGGTGATCCGCAGAAGTTATTGGATAGATGGACTAGGCTGCACCCTTCTATCTTCGGGGGTGAATGTCATGAGGATGACCAGGATTTTATTGACAGGTGCAGGGATATATTGCACAACATGAGGATATTGGAGTCTCATGGGGTTGACTTCACTACTTTCCAGCTGGAGGCAGGGCCCGTAGATGGTGGCAGTCTTATGTTCTTGGCAGGCCAACAGGTTCACCTCTCATCACTTGGGGTCAGTTCACACAGTTATTCCTGACAGGTATATCCCACCCTCTGAGAGGGAAGAGCTACGGTATCAGTTCGAGCAGCTTGAGTAGGGTCAGATGTCAGTGACCGACTATGAGGCGAAGTTTTTTGAGTTATCCCGCCATGCACTAATGATACTTCTTACTAATGCAGAGAGGGTGCGGAGGTTCGTTGCAGGGTTGCATTCTGGCATTAGGGCCAATATGGCCCGAGAGGTGGAGATAGGGACTCCTTATCAACTAGTGGCAGAGATTGCTTGGAGGATTGAGGGCTACCGTCTGAGAGGTAGAGAGCAGATGCAGTAGGACGAGAGCTAGATTCTCCGGAGAGTTCAAAGGTGCCTGGGCTCAGGGCAGAGTTCTGTTTGGGAGGGGTCAGCCTAGGAGGCCCCCATATTCAATACCACTATCTCCTCGAGGTGCTCCAGCGCGCCCCTATTTCAGTGCCATACCAGAGAGTTCTTACCGGCCGCCCGCTATTCAGGGTTCTTCTAGTGGGTATTCAGGTCCCTAGGGTTCTTCTGGTTCATATTTCAGTGCTATGCCGGAGGATTCATATCGTCCACCGGCTATTCAAGCTTCTTTTAGTAGGTCTACAGGCCATCAGGATCAGGCATCAGGGCAGCAGGTTGCCGTACCGTGGGGTTGTTTTTAGTCTGGAGACCTTGGTCATATGAATAGATACTGCCCCAGGCTTTGAGGCAAGGCATTGCAGCAGGGTCAACAACCCATGATTAAAACACCGGTTGCCCAGCCGCCTAGAGGCGGGGACAGGCTGGCAGGGGCCGTCTTAGAGGTGGAGGCCAGACAAGAAGAGGTCATCCAGCTACTGCTCAGATAGGTGGAGGCCAGCCAGTCGGCGCTCCAGCCAGATTCTATGCCATTCCGGCTAGACCAGATGCATTAGCCTCAGATGCCATTATCACAGGTATTATTTCCATCTGCGGTAGGGACGCTTCAGTGCTATTTGACCCAGGGTATACCTATTCATATGTGTTATCTCTGTTTGCTTATTTCCTGGATATTCCTCGTGAGCCTTTGGGTACTCCTTCTCATGTGTACACTCTTGTGGGCGATTCTATGGTTGTAGATTAGATCTACCGGTCCTGTGTGGTCACATTCTATGGTTTCGATACTAAAACAGATCTCCTGTTGCTTGATATGACCGACTTTGAGGTCATCCTGGGCATGGATTGGTAATCCCCATATCACGCCGTCCTAGATTTCCGTGCCAAGATAGTTACATTAGCAATGCCAGAGTTGCCAAGGTTGGAGTGGAAGGGTTCCTCAGTAAATACATCTAGTCGGGTTATATCTTTTCTGAAGGCTTGACATATGGTCGAGAAGGGCTATTTGGATTATCTAGATTATGTTCGAGACACCACCGCAGAGTTTCGATGATTGATTCAGTTCCATTAGTCCAGGAGTTCGCCAATGTTTCCTTCGGACCTTCCTGGCATGCCACCAGATTGTGGTATTGATTTCTGTATTGATTTGGCTCCAGGCACCTAACCTATATCTATTCCACCGTACCGTATGGCTCCGAAAGAGTTGAAGGAGTAGCTTGAGGAGTTGTTATCAAAGGGGTTTGTTAGACCAAGTGTGTCAACTTGGGGTGCACTAGTGTTATTTGTAAAGAAGAAGGATGGGACCATGCGGATGTGCATTGATAACCGCCAGTTGAACAAGGCTACCATCAAGAACAAGTACCTATTGCCGCGCATTGATGATTTGTTCGACCAGTTGCAGGGTGTTCTCTAAGATCGATTTGAGATCAGGGTACCATCAGTTGAAGATTCGGGACTCAAATGTTCTGAAGATTGCTTTCCGTACTAGATACAGTTATTATGAGTTTCTGGTGATGTCCTTTGGCTTGACTAATGCCCCAACAATGTTTATGGACTTGATGAACAGGGTGTTCAGACCTTATATTGATTCCTTTGTTATCATCTTCATTGACGACATCTTGATATACTCACGTAGCCTGGGGGATTACGAGCAGCATTTAAGAGTAGTGCTTTAGACCTTGCGAGAGCAGAAACTATATGCTAAATTCTCCAAGTGTGAGTTTTGGCTAGAGTTAATGGCATTCTTGGGGCATATTGTGTCAGGAGAGGGTATTAAGGTGGATCCCAAGAAGATTGAGGCCGTTCAGAGTTGTCCACGTCCTACTTCAGTGACCGAGATCAGGCGTTTCCTGAGGTTAGCAGGTTATTACCGCCGATTCGTGCATGGCTTTTCATCTATTGCATCACCTCTGAGTAGATTGAACCAGAAGAGTGCTCCTTTCCGTTGGTCCGATGATTGTAAGGCAAGCTTTCATAAGCTCAAGACGGCCTTGACTACAACACCGGTTCTAATGTTGCCTTCCGGTTCGGGGATGTATGGGATGTGTATTGATGCATGAGGGGAGAGTTATTGTATATGCTTCACGTCATCTAAAGATTCATGAGAAGAATTACCATGTGCACGACCTAGAGTTAACATCGATTGTTCATGCTCTTAATATATGGAGGCATTATCTGTGTAGGGTGTCGTGTGAGGTTTATACTGATCATCGCAACTTACAACATTTTTTCAAACAAAGGGATCTTAATTTGAGGCATGTAGGTGGCTTGAGTTACTAAAGGATTATGACATCACCATTCTTTAGCATCCGGTCAAGGCAAATATGGTCGCAGATGCCTTGAGTAGGAAAGCAGAGAGTATGGGTAGCTTGGCATTCATTTAAGCGGAGGAGAGTCCACTAGCTTTGGACATTCAGTCCTTGGCTAACAGACTTGTGAGGTTGGACATTTCAGAGTCCAGCCAAGTCCTTGCATGTGTTGTTGCTCAGTCTTCATTGTTGGGGAAGATCAAGGCCCGATATTTTGATGATCTGCATTTGGCAGTTCTTAGGGAGACGGTGCTACAAGGTAGTGCCAAAGAGGTTTCTATGGGCGAGGATGGTGTTCTGCGTTCCAAGGTCGCCTATGTGTTCCTAAGGTCGATGGCTTGAGAGAGATGATTGTGGAAAAGGCACACAGTTCACGCTATTCTATCGATCCAGGTGCTACAAAGATGTATCAAGACTTGAGGCAGCATTACTGGTGGCGGCGGATGAAGAAGTACATCATTGAGTATGTGGCTAGGTGTTTGAATTACTAGCAGGTTACGTATGAGCACCAGAGGCAAGGTGGCCTACTACAGCAGATGCCTATACCAGAGTGGAAGTGGGAGCTCATTACTATGACTTCGTAGTTGGGTTGCCACGGACATTGCGGAAGTTTGATGCAGTTTGGGTCATTGTCAACAGGTTGACCAAGTCGGGACACTTCATTCCGGTAGTGACTACTTATACTTCAGAGAGGTTGGCACAGATATACATTCGTGAGATAGTTCGGTTGCACGGTGTGCCCATTTCCATCATATTAGATAGAGGCCCTAAGTTCACTTTGCATTTCTGGAGAGCCGTTCAGAGTGAGTCGGGGACCCGTATGGAGCTCAGCACAACATTCCATCCTTAGACCAACGGACAGCCGGAGCAGACAGTTTAGATTTTGGAGGACATGCTTAGAGCATGTATGATTGACTTTGGAGGACAATGGGATCAGTTCTTGCCTTTGGCCGAGTTTTCTTACAACAATAGTTACCAATCCAGCATCGAGATGGACCCATTTGAGGCTTTATATGGTCGGCGATGTCATTCTCCTATCGGGTGGTTTGAGCCTGGAGAGGCTAAGTTGTATGGTACAGATTTGGTGAGAAATGCTTTGGAAAAGGTAAAGTTGATTCAGGAAAGACTTCGCATAGCTCAGTCAAGACAGAAGAGTTACACGGATCAGAAGGCACGTGATGTATCATTCATGGTCGGCGAGAAAGTCCTCTTGAAAGTTTCGCCAATGAAGGGTATCATGAGATTCAAGAAGAAGGGCAAGTTGAGCCCAAGGTTTATTGGCCCATTTGAGGTGTTGAGGCGAGTTAGGGAGGTTGCTTTTGAGCTTGCTTTACCTCCCAACTTATCGGGAGTTCATCCAGTTTTTCACATTTATGCTTCAGAGATATCACGCCGACTTGTCTCAAATGTTAGACTTCAGTACTATTCAGTTGGATGAGAGTTTGGGTTATGAGGAGGATCCAGTTGCCATTATTGATAGGCAGGATCACCAGTTGAGATCCAAGAGGATTTCCGCAGTAAAGGTCTTGTAGAGAGGCCAACTAGTCGAGAAAGCGACCTGGGAGTCCGAGGAGGACATGCGGAGCAGATATCCCCATCTTTTCCCTAGCTCAGGTACTTTTCTATGTCCTTCGAGGCCGAACGTTTGTTTAAGAGGTGGAGAATGTAATGACCCGACTGGTCGTTCTGCTTTCTACAACCCCGTTCCCCTAAATAAGACTTTTCATACTTTCTTTAACTGATTTACAACTTACGGGGATGGTTGGTTCGGGATTTGGAAGAGTTTGTATTGAAATCAGAACACTTGAATCTTAAGGTTGGCTTAAAAGGCCAAGTTTGACTTTGGTCATGTTTTTAGTACACGGACCCGGACTTGTGCTTTGACGGTCCCGGAGGGTCCTTAGTAAAATATGGGACCTGAGCGTATGCCCAGAATTGAATTTCGAGGTCCCTAGTCCGAGTAATGAATTTTTGTTAAAAATTGTTAAACTGGAAATCTATGGATTTAAAGAAATTGAATAATGTTTGATCATATTAGTATCGGGCTCGTATGTTGGTTCCGGATCTCGGTACAGGTCCAATATAATATTTAAGTCTTGTATGTGAAATTTGGTGAGAAACGGGACCGATTTGACGTGAGAAATTTTAAATGTTCTTAAGGATTTCATGCGTTTTGGTGTTAAGTCCATAGTTTTAGATATTATTTTGGCGATTTGATAGCTCGAGCAAGTTTGTACAATGTTGTTGGACTTGTATGAGTATTCGTAGTGGACCCCCGAGGGCTCGGGTGAGTTTCGGATGTGGGTTGGGGGTGAAAAACACCCCAGTTTTAGGGTGTTTCTGGGCAAAGTTGCAGGTCTCGCTAATGCGAGAAAATGTTCGCAATTGCGAACCCCACATTTACGAGGAAATCATCACATTTGCGATGAAGCCTGGTTGGGGGCAGTGGTCGCATTAGCGACGTTTTCTTCGCATTTGCGAACCCAGCAAGGGTCCGCATTTACGACCCCTCTGTCACATTTGCGATCAAGGCAGGGGGAGGCCCAGTTTGCATTTGCGATCATTTTGTCGCAATTGTGACTTCGCATTTGCGAACTTGATGTCGCAAATGCGACATCAGAGGCCTGGACACAACTTTTATACACGGGACTTAGGCTTTTATTTCATTTCACTCCTACACTTGGGCGATTTGGGAGCTTTCAAAGAGGGGATTTCAACCTAGCATTGTGAGATCAGTTATTTCTACTTAATGTGAGATTAATACTTGGGTTTTGGTTAGGTTAACACACATAAATTAGTAAAAATTATGGGATTTGAGTAAAACCTAGGGTTTTGATAAAACAACAAGATTTAACCATAAAATTTGTTATGGAATGAAGTAAAAATTATATATTCTTGATCCTTAGGTTATGGGTAACAATTTTCCTAAAACATTTTCGGAATCTGGGCACGTGGGCCCGGGGATGGATTTTAGGAAACTTGTGTTTAGGATTGGGGAATTACTTTAATAGTTAGAATACGAACTCTTGAGCTTGTATTGACTAGTTCCTACCTCGTTTTATTAGTTTTGTATCGTTTGACTCCAAATTGAGGATTTGAGCACATTCTTGATATTGGAAGTAAGCTTTGGAGCGAGGTGAGTCTCCTTTCTAACCTCGTAAGAGGGAAATAAACCCCTAAGTGAATCTACTAAATGTATGTGATTGTTTGTGGGGGCTACGTACGTACGTACGTGGTGACGAGAGTCCGTGCGTAGCTACTATTATGCTAATTGTCCGGGTAGTTTAGGACTCGTATCATGCTATACTTGCAAATATTTATATCCTTTCATGCTAATGAGATAATTTAGGACATGTTAGGGTTTGAAAATAAATATATATGAACGTATGGTTCTCGTCATTCGACCCTCTGGCAGTACAGTTTCTTTTATGTTGGACCGGGCCGTACGACCTCGGCATAATGTGCGCATGATATTTATGTGAAATCCTATCCATTGTTTACTCTGTTAAATTCCTTGAAGTGCAACTATTATAGGACATGACTAAAACCGATATACTGTTCTCTTTAAATTATGAGCTTGCCATTATGTCCATGTTATCCATGCTTAGGGTAATCTTTAATTATTATTGGTATTGACCTTAGTAAGAGTCAAGTCGACCCCTCGTCACTACTTCTTTGAGGTTAGACTGGATACTTGTGGGGTACATGTTGTTTATGTACTCATACTACGCTTATGTACTTAATTGTACAATATCTAAGGCAGGTATATCTGGCTACCAGTCTGGTGTGCATTCTTGATTGTAGGCTGAGATTCCACGGTGAGTTGCTCCCTTCCTACGCCGTTCAACAGCGTGATGGAGTCTCTCTTTGTTTTTGACTGTCTATTCTATTTCAGGCAGTAGGATAAGTTTATTCTTTTGTATATTCTACTAGATGCCCATATACTTGTGACACTAGGTCCTGGCACATACATTGGTAGACTATTCTTTTGGGTTGTATAACTATTGCTTTAAGTTGCTAATTATCACTTGTTTTAAATTCAAATTAAGAAAATGATGGAGTTGTTTTGGTAAAGAAAAAAAAATGAGAACATATTAATATCTTCAGATTGACTTGGATTGTGACAGTTAATATAGGACGGACGAAGTAATAAATCTTTTTTTTTTTCTCAAAAGAGCTAGATAAAAAGGAAAGAAAACGAATGGACAAGTCAAACCATGGTCACATCTTGAGAGCAAATTAGAATATAGTAATTGTTTCTGTTACAATTTTGTACAATTAACCTATATGAACTTCTGTAAAATTCCTTTCTTTTTAGTTCATTTCAGAAAGTTAGTTTTCCTTAAACATAAAACAAATTTTCATTCCGACAATTTAAGAAACTAATAGATGCCTCCTTTGTTCTAATTTATACTTATAACAGTCAAGTCAATTTGGAAAGTTTCAAAATATTTGATATTATTCCACTACTAAAATTATTCTATGCAACTTCCATATTTTTCTTTTCAAATTCGATTAACTATTCAAACTTTTAACCCTTATCATTATTATAATATTTTTTTTTTCAACTACTACGAATATGACTATACACAAACTATGTGTTGATGATATCCATCATATAAGATGGAATGAACGTGCGGGCTATTACATTATTACTTCAATCTTAACTAATTTTGATGTCTTACCAACTAATCATACGTTTTTAATAACTAGTTTTTTGACACACGCATCGCCGTATAACCCATATGAATGACAAAATTAAAAAAAGTTATATTACTAAAATATATTTAAGTTATAAAATTAAAAGTAATTAAATTCTTAAAAAAAATATAAATATGATCTTATAAAATTAAAGAGATAAAAAGTATTTTTGGTATTCGAGTTTCAATCGAGTGTGAGGAATTATGTTTGATTCCTCAAGTCCACATCGTCGTTTTTAACATTAAAGAGGGATCAAAGTGCCTTTGCATTTTCTCAAATGCCCAATTCGCATTCATAATGCTTCCTTTTAGGGAGGCGCGCAATGATTTTGATAAAGTAAAAATGAAAAGATAAATAAGTTTCAATATTTTACCGGTAAAATAAGCATTCATAAGGATATTTCAACTTATCTTACTTCAAAATGATCCTAGCAATTCATCGAGATTCTTTCAATATTATATCTTGAAAATATTAATGAACCAATCAATGTAAATAGATAATTTGCAATGCATTACAGGAATTGGATTTGCATCTCAAAACATGAAATTTATTTTTAATTTTCACATAGTAGTATGGATTGCTCACAAGTAGTCAAATCTTTTGCAATTTATTGGAGAAATATATTTTGAGTGTTTAAAGTTTGAAAATAGAAATAAGAGAAAGAGAAAAAAAGAGAATAGTAACAGAATAAGTTGTTGGATGAAATTAGGCAAACAAAATATTCAAAGTAACTCCTCAAGTTCTACAAATATTTTACAAAAAAAATGAAGAGAATATTGGTTAATGTAACTAAGTTTGCTAATTTTTTTTTGTTGTAAACCGGTTATGGAATTATAAAAGTTTAACCAAAGAAATTAGAAGCGCCTATGATAGCGTATGATTATTCCCATTTGTGACCGACTTAGCTCTTAAATGGTGATACATGCATAGAAGGTTAGAAGAAGTTAATTTTTGAAAAATAAAAGTTAACCAATAAATCACAAATGACATAAATAATTCTTATTAGCTCATTATTTAGCTGCACAAATAAATGGAAAATACAAGGTAATTAACTTCTAAACTTTATGATTTACAATAAATTAACATAATGTTATAAGTCATCATTTAATAGGATTTTCAATTAACCACATTCATGTTAGTGGAGAATTATTTAACATTTAATAGGAGGTTACTTTTTAATGATGTAGATCAAAGAGTTGCTAATTTAGTCTTTGTTTCAATTAAATATTATCTTTCTAATTAATTTTCGTAGAATGTATATTTACATCTTTATACAAAATTATATTTGAAATAATATTATGTTGAAGGGTATTATAGTCACTCAACTTTATAAGGTTATCTTGGTAATTCAATTTTTAATTTTGGGCTTCACACTTAAAATATAACTAGTTCTTGAACATGTTTGTTGCACGTGTATCCCATGCTTATTAGTATAAATATTCTAAGGCAATATAGATATTTTTAGAATAAGCGTGCACTGAGTTGCACGAATTTTGAAGAGGATAAATGTAAGCTCAAAACTAATGAATGTTGAGCCTATTATGCGTAAATAACACATACTTTATTTTATACATGAATATGAGCAACGTCAGCTATGGTTGCAAGTGCTTCACGTCTTAAAGTTTGTGCCTTATATTTAAGAAATTATAGCCTCCTTTTTTTTTTACAGTCGCATACATGTCAATGAGTTGTTGTCGAATGAATGTAGGATCTTGTAGAAGTTATAGAGAAATTCGATCAACATACATCTTTGTTATGACGGCTAGAAAATCAATGTCAACTTTATTGTATACACGCATAGAAATAGTAGTTAATTGTGATAGAAATAGATAATAATTATTAAAATCAATAAATTTGATTCATATTTATAAATCATAATTACACATACCTATACCATTTGTCTGATTCAAAATTATAAGCCCTTTCATCTGTGAATTTGACAAAAAAATATTAGTTGAATTGCATAAATATAACAATATCAATAATTTTAACACGCCAATCGCATGTTCAATATTAATAGTTTGATGTTTTAATTAGTTGCACTTCACGAAAAATTTAACAGTTCTGTAGATTAGAGAATGATTCATACAATTTAATTTTTCGATGCGAATTTATCTCATAAGTTTTCAAGTAAAAATTTTTATATTAAAGAAAATATGGAAGATGATAAAATTTATGAAATATATATATATAACAACAGTATGAACGTAGGAATCACATGTTTGGTGTGTGCTTAAGATTGCCACCATAGATACTTTGTTGTACACCTTTATAAAGTGTAATGAAGAATGTCAAAAAAAACTATAATATAAAAATATTATAATCATTGAAGATGGAAGAAACAAACAATCAAAGTTCAATAATTAAGAAAATTAAACTTACAAAATTATTATGCACCAAATCACCAATTTAATCTTGCCTATTTATCTTTTTTTTTTTTATTTGTAATTTAAAAAAAAAAATTAAATATGCTTATAACTTTCTTATGTATTTATATCAAATATTAATTTACATTTTGGTACATACTGTAAACTACTTTTTTTCTTTACTACCATGAAGAAGAAGAGGAAAATTAAAATGGATATGCCTGCTTTGCCATGGATGATCAACATGCCAAGGATTTTCAAACTTTCTAATATATAATGAAATAATTTATATGAGTACTTTTTTTATTTATACTTTTGATATAATGTATGTCCAAGTTGGACTTCCAAGCGGGGTTCGAATTAGTTGGATTTTAAAACAAATGCCGAACACCATTCGAATTCAGAACAATGAAATGATTAAAAAAAAAAAAAAAGATTATTCTCATGATAAGCCCAAATAAAAAAACACAGGAAAAAAATCGTTAGCAACATTTTCGACTTATATGCCATGAAATATCTAGAAAGATACTCAAAATTGAAAATCAGATGTGCCACATCGAATGAAATTCACGTAACTTGATTGTCCCAATTTCATTCAATGTAAAAGTTAAGCAAATGGATAGTAAATATTAACAAAAACATCAAGATTAGGTGAAGCAACCAAAAATATCAATGCATAACCTTCTTTTTAGCTACCCTGTATCTCAATATTGACACGCTGAAGAAGTCTTATATGCTGAGTTTCATAAGAGACACTAACATTTGAAGTATGAGGGGCGATAGAAAAGGACTCTGAAAGAATGTGGAAGTCCTTTCGTTTTGGCAAGAACAAATATTTTTTATTGCATCATTGAATATATCAATGAATAATGACTATTAAGGAACAATCAGATGAATTCGGTCTTCATAGAATCAACTTATGCGACTCTTTAAATTCTTTGGTTAATGTATTGGTTTGTAACGGGGTGATATTTGAAGGGTATAAAAGTTCATCACTATTATTAGGACATTTTGGTATTGATTAGAATGTGTATTTCCATCTTTATGCTAAATTATTATTGGAGTAGTATTTGCAAATTGAAGGGTAGAAGAGTCATTCAGCTTTTAATAGATAATTTGGTAATTCAATTCTTTACTTTGGGCTTCATATATATATATATATATATGTATGTATGTATGTAGTTGTAATATTCTACGTATTTCAAGAAATTAATTTGTCTAACATGTTACTCGTGATAAGTGATAACTAATTTAATACCTGATGACTCTTTGGAAACATGTTATATAGGGAAGAATTATGTGTTTGATTGGGTCTAGGTGTGCCGTACTATGTAATTAATTATGGGATGGTGGGTGTTAGACCTCCGTCACTTTGAGCTTGACTTGACAACGAGAGCGTTGTCATGAGGCAGCAAGAGTGTTGCAAGGCAGGTGCACGAATAGCACCAAGTCAAAAATGGGAAACGGGCAAATGATGACAAAGGCTTTGACGGAGGCGAGGCAGCTTGGCAAGGGCTTGACAATGAATTGCGGGCTAAGAGAGACACTTGATCATGGCAAAGGCATCAAGGCATGAGGCATTAATGCCAAGGCTAGGCAAAAACAAAGTGGCAAAGGCAGGCCAAAGTGCAACGAGAAGGCAGTGTACGAGAAGACTTGTCATGGCATTAAGTTGCGGCAAACGGGCCAAGTTCGTGGGCAATGGCATAGGCAAATGTGGCTACAATGCAGCTGGATACAATGGCATTGACGCCTGGTTCAAGCCAAAGCACGAAATTGGACAGCAAAGTTTGGATTGACCAAGTCAAGGGCGGTTACGGCACATGCTGTGCACATGGGCAGCAGTTGAGCTTTGCTAAAATGCTGGTAGGAGTGTTAGCACGTTTTTGGGGCCATGATCCCACTATTCTTTAGCATAATTTACATGATCCTAGTAGTTGGGGGTTGTCAACTACACTAGGCTAAAGTAGTGGGCTGAGTGGGCAAGTGTCTAAGCCTAAAAATGGGTTGTCCCATACTATTATAAATGGGGAGCACCATTTATATTTTGAGAAGAGAGAAAAACGTGTAAGAGTACACATTGAGTTAGGAAAGAGTCCTAAGTCTGGTTTTCCAGAATGAAAACATCTAAGGCTAAAAGTAGTTTTTTGAGGGTCAAGAGTGATCTTCTTTGTACACGACATTGTACTTCGAGTTTGAGTTTCTTTGTATGATCGAGTTAAATACAAAGTTGGGAAAAGAGTTTCCTGTATATTGTGCCTTGTGTTCATCTATATTTTCTATCCCTTTACTTAATTTTCGTTGCCTAAAATCAGTCCTAACTTACTACGTTGAAAAGCTGCCTAAATTATTCTAAGTCCAAAGTTACTGAAATTTTGGCTAAGTGTTGGAGAGGGCTGAAGTCAAGTTGAGACTTGGTTGTCGCGCGGGCTGTTTTTGTGTGACATAAAACATGCATGTGTGCGACGACCCGGCCAGTCGTCTCATGAGTTACCTCTCCGTTTTCCCCATTTCTACTTCTTATTGCTTTGTTCAGTTGTATTATATGTCATCGAGTTGATTGGCTCGGGTTCGGAAAGATTTGGTCAAGGTTTGAGACACTTAGTCTCTTTTGAGGAAGCCTAAGTTGAAAAAGTCAACCGGATGTTGACTTATATGTTAAAGGGCTCGGATGCGAGTTCCGATGGTTTGGATAGCTTTGGGAGCTGATTTGAGACTTAGGAGCATGGTTGGAATGTGTTTTGGAGGTCCGGAGTAGATTTAGGCTTAAATTGGCGAAATTGAAATTTTGGCGTTTCCGGTTGATAGGTGAGATTTAAATATAGGGGTCAGAATGGAATTCCGGAAGTTGTAGCAGTTCTGTTGGGTCATTTGGGATGTGTGTGCAAAATTTCAGGTCATTCGGACGTGGTTTGGTATACTTTTTGATCAAAAGCGTAATTTGGAAGATTTTGAAAACTTAGGCTTGAATCCGTTGTGTTTTGGTTGATTCGATGTTGTTTGAGGTGTTTTGAAGGTTGGTATAAGTTTGGATGGTGGTATATGATGTGTTTGTGCTTTTGGTTGAGGTCCCGGGGGCTTCGGGGTGATTTCGGATGGTTGGCGGAAAGATTTGGAGTTGGTTGTGATAGCTGAAGTTTCCCATTGCTGTCATAACCGCATCTGCAGTTGTGGGACTGCAGGTGCGGTCTCGCAGAAGTAAGATTTGACTCGCAGAAGCGGAAAGGGCCTGGGAAGGCAGAAACCGCAGAAGCGGTCAAGGAGCCGCACCTCCGATGGCGCAAGTGTGGATTATGCATCGCAAATGCCGAGTTGGCAGCTTAAGTGAGGACAACAAATGCGACGCTTGGGACCGCAGAAGCGGTTGCGCAGGATCGGGGAATGGTCGCAGGTGCGGAATCCCTGGGCCAGAAGGTATATAATGTTTCCTTCGCGAAATTTTCTAAGTTCTTCATCTTTTGAAGTCGGGAAGCGAGCTAGGGCAGTGAAATCAAGGGAAAATCGAAGGAAATCAGTTGGGTAAGTTCCCTAAGATTCATTACTAGAGTTTATGATCATTTTCCCATTGGTTAATCATGGTATTAGTGGAGATTAAGGGTTAAAATTGGAAAAACTAGGGCTTGGTATTGGAGACCTAGACTTGAGGATTTGATGGACCATTTGTGGTCGGATTTTGATATTCTTGGTATGTCTGAATGTGATGACCTCTTGGGTCATCACCTGTTTTAAAATGAATTCTTCGTTCCGAGGCCTTAAAAACCTCTTTTAGTCTCACCTCGATTTGAGTGCACAGTTCGGGCTCGTAGCCGGAAAGCTAATATGTGAAAATCTATGAAAAATGATAAATTTTGACTATAAAATGGATTAAGTTGACTTCGATCAATATTTTGGGTAAACGGACCCGAACCCGTAGGAAAATATGGGACTTGGGCGTATGCCCGGAATCGAATTCTGAGGTCCCAAGTCCGAGAAATAATTTATTAAAAAAAATTGTTTTCTGGAATTATTTATGAGATTTGGAAATGAATTGTGATTAGAACTCGATGGTATCGGGCCCGTATTTTGGTTTCGGTGCCTGGTACAGGTCTTATATGTGATTTAAGATAAGTGTGTGAAATTTGGTAAGAAACGGACTTGAAACGACGCGAATCAGGTCGTTTTTGAGAAAATTGGAAATTTGAAGATCTTAGGAAAATTTCATGATTTTGATGCTAAATTCATAATTGTTGATGTTATTTTAGTGATTTGAATGCACGAGCAAGTCCGTATGATATTTTTATATTGGTGTGTATGTTTGGTTTGGAGCTCCGAGGGCTCGGGTGAGTTTTCGATAGGCCACGGGGTTAATTTTTGGACTTGAGGATTGCAGACTTTCAGCTGTGCATTGCAGGCCTGCAGGCTTCGCATTTGCGAAGCCTGGTTCGCAAATGCGAGTTCGCAAATGTGAAGGCCTTGTCGCAAATGTGAACAATGGCCCAGGCTAGCCACCTCGCAATTGCGAGGAAATCTATCGCAAATGCGATGCCTCCCCTCCTAGCCAGTAGTCGCAAATGCGACGCGATCCTCACAATTTCCAACTCGCAAATGTGAGCGGTTGTTCGTAATTCCCAACATAGCAGAGGTCGGGGTTCGCAATTCCCATATATGCAACCTGCAATTTTTTTACTTAGCCAAAAATCAACCATTTTTTTCACACTTTTTCAAAACCAAAACAGTCTTGGGCGATTTTTCAAAGACCACTCTTCTTCCAAATCTATTGTAAGTCAATTTTAATTCGTTTTCTTCAATTATTAATATCTTTTCACATGATTTTAACTCAAAATCAATGATTTTTATGAGAGAAATTGGGTGTTTTGGTAGAACCTAAGTTTTTCAAAAATTGGGGATTTGGACCTCGATTTGAGGTCCGATTTCAAAATAAATTAAATATTTGGATTCTTTGGGGAATGGATAATCGGGTTTTGGTTCGAACCTCGAGTTTTGACCATGTGGGCCTGGGGGCAAGTTTTAACTTTTTTGGTAAAACTTTGGAAAACTCATTTTCATGCATTGGGGTTGATTCATTTAGCATTTATTGATATAATTAAGTGATTATGATTAGATACGAGTGAATTGGTGGTGGAATCAAGGGGTAAAGTGATAATTAAGACGTGAATTATATTCGTGGCATCGAGGTAAGTATTTGGTCTAACCTTAGCTTGAGGGATTAGGAGCTGTGTCTTATTTGCTACGTGTTAATTGTGGCGTACGACATATAAGCATGGTGACGAGTATCTATACGTCGGTGTCAAGCAAGCCCATGAGTCTTGTATTGTAGTTGTTATGACTCCGCTATGGTTTATTGCACTTTACATGTTATTATCATTATTGTTTCCTTGCCGGGATGTTATTATCATTATTGTTGAAATATAATTGTTCCCTTGCCGGGTCTTTTGTGATTGTTTTTGATTTGTAAATGCGATCGGGTGGCACGTCACCACGGAAATATATGAAATGGGAGAGGGTTGCACGCCTGCAACGAGATATGTGAAATGGGAGCGGGTTCCACGCCTGTAACGAGATAAGTGAAATGGGAGCGGGTTGCATGCCTGCAACGAGATATGTGAAATGGGATCGGGTTGCGCGCCTGTAATGAGATATATGAAATGGGATCGGGTTGCACGCCTACAATGAGATGTGAAATGAAAGTGAACTCTGCATTTGTTTTCCCTATCCGTGTTAGTAATTGAATTTTGGTTTCTTTATATTCTCTTGATATTCTGTTGTTAACTGTTATTCCCCGAAGCATGTCTTCCCTACCCAATTTTAGTTGTAATTATCTTCTTCTATTTTCGTTGTTTATGATATAACTGCATAGGTTTATTTGGTAGGCTGGTTCTGTCGCGCCCCATTTTTCTAAAAGCGAAATCGGGTTCATGACATTTGGGAGGACAACTCGTTCCCTCTTGGGAATTGGGTTTTTTGGGTTGAAGAGTCCCCACTTAATGATTAAAATGCATTAGGACACTAAAGAAGAGTTCGAGTTGGAAAACCAGAGTGCGGGTAAGGGATAGAAATTATCTCGAGGGGAAGGTGTTAGACACCCCCCAAGATCCACTAGTGTGGTTCCAGGCCATGCTACAATTGTGACTTTGAATAACAAGTAAGCAAATAGAAGTCTCAAGTAGAAGGGGATTTTCACATAATATTGCAAGCAAGTTGAGAGTTTGATGAAAGTAAAGAAAGCAGAAATTTTAAAGAAATAGTTTGAGAATAAAATAAACAAATAAAGGAAAGGAGGTCCTAGGTTTACAAATAATATGGATCACATCAATGCAATACCCTGTAATCACTCCTTAGAAAAGGGGTTACACGTGGCATTAGCGCACCGGTCATCATATCCATATCTACCCTTTCCCACCCCGTTAAGGTATTAAGCGTGGAATAGTATCATTACTTATTGCATGCTAGTACCCGCCCCAATCTTATCAGTCCCGGAGGCATTTGGGACTACTAGTCCTAAAGGGAAGGGAGTTTGGCTTTTCAGAGTTTTAAAAGGATAAAATTCTAGGGCGACAATCAAAACATATAAGGCAGGTATGGGAGAATACATAACAGTTTAAAGGGCTCAAACGGGCCTCCTCATTTAAAGAAACAAATTGTTTAGCATGACTTACAAATACTGGTTATGGTCTGAATAAAATTTAAAGCGTTAGGGAAGGCTTATTTATCACATATTTCTCAGATGAGAAGTCCGAATTAGGCCTCCACTGGTTGTAATTATCAAAGACTGATGCAGTTAATTAATTACCTTATGGCTTGCCTAGGTGAAACCTATAGGCATGATATCTAACTATACTTACTCTGATTTTAAAGAAGGCTTACTGATTATATATATAAAAAAATAACTGCAGATATTAAAAACATTATTACTGATTTTAGACTTGCAAACGATTCAGATTCGGTTAATTACTCCTATAGGCATGCTTTCTAAGTGTCGTTGGTTTAAAACAACTATGAAAGTGCAGGAGTCTTATAGACATGGTATCTAGGATGCATTTTGTTATTTTTAACCTATAACTGTTTGCCTAATGATGGAGGTATATGCGGAAGTGCATAAAAACTATGATCATGATTTCTATATGCAGAAGTGCAGAAAAAATCTACAGACAGGATTTCTATATGATATGCAGAAGTGCAGAAACTTATAGGCAGGATTTCTATATGATATGCAGAAGTGCAGAAACTTATAGGCAGGATTTCTATATGATATGCAGAAGTGTAGAAACTATAGGCAGGATTTCTATATGAAATGCATAAGTGCAAAACTTGTAAATAGTAACACCTTTGAGCATGCTGTCTACCCTTTGCATACATAAATGATCCTTCCCTTCTTACTTAGAACCCCATAAGTTATTATAAAATATTACAAACCAGAATGAATCAAGAAAAGTAAAATTACATCAAAAATTTAAGCTATAACCAAGGAGCCTAATTCAGACTCAAGGTCTAACAATATGAGATGAACCAACTTTCAGGAACAGATTTCCAAAGCCTTTCCCTCATTTGGGATGTGTCAACGTTCCTTAAGAGCCTCAAGTGGACTCCGGGCAGTGCTTACACCCCAAATATATTGCAGACTTAAGCAAGTGCAGTGTGGAAGAGCCAACCCTCAAATGTCCAAGTTTAGAGGGAACTCAAGGTCCCAAAGCAAGGCTCATAGGAGAGGGACATAACTTAGAATCTAAGAGTAAGTGTATGTGCATAGAGGGGGATTAGGGAAGGCCATGGCAGGCTGGTGGTCATGCCTAACAATTAGGAGTGCTGGCACACCCCTGACCAGCCTGTAAGCCAAAGTTGGGAGTTAGGATCCATTGAGGATCAGGTTCAGACCTAAGTAGCAACTTGGATGCTGTCAGGCCATGAACCTTAACTCAAACACATAGAAGGGAGTGGGGGTATAGGGAATTCATAACAAACAGCAGATGCAAAGAAAAAAAACAGTTTACATAGTTAACATTAATCAACAAGCTTGCAAAAACTGTAAATAAACACATAGGGGAGTGAGGCAGAAAAGTTAAATTAGAACATACCAGTTTCAGGGAAAACAAACAAGTAAAAACAGTCTTGAGAAAGCCAAGTTGCAAGCAAATAGTTCCAAAAGATCTCAGAAAGAGTAGAATGTTGTAAGAGTATTAAACTCAAAGCAGTATTGTAAGTATGTAAGTAAGTCGAAAGTATCGAACTAAAGGCTCGAGGTATTCAACTCGAAGTAGTGGTGTAAAAGTATTGAATTGGAAGTGTGTTAAAAGTGCGGAAGGGCAGTCCCTTTTATAGTGTAGAGAAGCAAGTAAGAAAGGTAAGAAAATAACTTGCAATCAATTACATAGGATTTCCCTTCAGTTAAGGGATTTGATTTCAAAAGGGGTAAATACATAGAAGTTTATTTAAGGAAAAGCTCAGTGGTACACGACTTGGAAAAAATAAGGAAAGGGAATCAATCAAACAGCCAGGGAAATCAAAGTTATAGGTTTAATCGAATGAACTAAGTCAGGAAAGGTAAAGAAGGTTCAATTAGAGAGAATCAGTAACAATCAGTCAGGACTCATTAAAAAGAATTCGAAATCAATCAATTAGTCAGTAAAGACCTTTTGAAAGAAGAGTTCCCATATATAAAGCACACAAACATGTGAATCAAGAAGTTATATAGAAGAGACTTTACTCAAAGAGAGGTTCAGAATCATGAGCAAGAAAGGGTACAAGTCCAGTTTGCAGACTCACAATGAGTCTGAGAGGTCAGGGTCCCAAAGCGGAACCCTAACTCGTACAAATTCAAAATTCCAAAGAAACCCCCAAATCCTAGGGTTTCATAGAGATGAGAAAGCAAGTCATTGAAACAGGCTCAGAAGCCTCTTTCAAAGACTTATGAGAAACAAACAGACATGATACAAAGAAAGAAAGCTAATTTGAGGTCATAGAGAACATATTTGAGAAACTCGAAACTTAAACAAGTTTAGAAAAGAAGAGGTGATACAGACTTAAATTAAAACAGAGGAAACATGTTCAGCAAGAACGCAAACAAAGTCTAATATAGCAAACAAAAATAAAAAAACTCAACAGTAAGCACATATAGTAGAAGAGTAAGGGAAACATAACAAGGATTAACAGGAGTAACAGGTATAGTAGAAAAATAAGAGTAGGAGAACAGTACATGCGTAGTAAAAGAAGCCATACGAGCATAACACATCCAAACACACATAAAGAAAGAATAAAAAAGACCTTTTTTGAAAACTTTTTCAGAAACGATTTTTGAAAAGAAAATTTGGGGTAAACACTTCAGAAGCCCAATAGGACAGGAACATACCAAAGATCTAAGGAAATAAATGGAGAAGAGCCTAGAACAACTTAGGGTTTCGGAGAAACCCTAGAAACGAGAAAGGCTTGGAAGAAAAATCAGATCCTGAGTCGAAGAGGTGAGGAATCAGGCTCCTGAGGCCTGAATGTGTCGGAGCATGGCTGGAGAAGCTATAGAAATGAAGATCTGAGAAGATATGGAAGAACCATCGAAGTCAGCCTTCAAAACCTCGAACACCCAAGGTATATTGATGGAGAGGGGTGAGTACAGACCGTCTATGGCCTGAGAAGCCATGGATTCCGGTGAAAACATGGTGAAATAAGGTAGGAGAAGGCTAGGGTTTCGAAGAGCTGATGAGAGGATTTGAGAGCGTTTGGGATTCAAAGGCGGCGGTTCAGGTGAGAATGAGGGAGATTAGGGAAGGCAGTTTGGTTTAATTATGGAAGGGTGAGTTACAGCCGTTGATCTTGTGTGATCAACGGCCCAGATTTAGGAGGGTAGGTGAGAACCGGGTAAGGGTCATTTGGATCGGGTTGCAGGTTTGGTCAAACTAAAAATTGGGCCGGTCCAAATGGGTTAAGATTGGGTCAAATAATGGTTAAAATTGAAAGGTAAAAAGACTGTTTTTGAAATGGAATGAGGTTATATGTTAAATAGCTAGTTTTCCCTTTTATTTTATAAAGAATAGTAAAAAATAATTTAAAAGCAAACTAAAAGTACTGAGCCAATTAATAATATATAAATATTAATTTAAAAATAATGGAAATAATTTTACAATTATAAAATGCTATTAGTCTTAAAGTAGGCTAGAATTGCAATTATATGCAATTTAGCTTTAAAAATACCAAAGAAAATTTGTAAAAATATACAAAAATCACCTTAACTATATTTTGGTATAAATATGAGAATAAGATAAGTTATTCACCAAAGTGATAATCTTGGGAATAATTATTGGTTTTTGTACTGCTAAAGTGGACAATAAATTGATTTTAAATCTTAAAAATTAGGAAAAAATACCAAAACTCTTGGGCATGCTTATATATATATATATATATATATATATATATATATATATATATATATATATATATATATATATATATATATATATATATACATGCTATTTTGAAAGTATTTTGTATATAAAAATACATAGGGAAAAATTGGGTATCAACAGGTCCTAGCCTCGTCACTACTTCGCCGAGGTTAGACTAGACACTTACCGACACATGGGGTCGGTTGTGTTGATACTACACTTTGCACTCTTTTGTGCAGATCCCAGTGTTGTAGACTTTGGACTGTAGTGAGGTTGCTGCCTTCAGTCCAACAGGCGATCCGAGGTCGTCCTGCAGGCATCCGCGGGCCTTGGCGTCACCTTTTATCTATCCCTTTATCCCTGTTTCATTTCCTTAATTCAGAAATAGTGTATCGTTTATTTTTTCAAACTTTGTATGTAGTAAATCTTAGATCGTCTGTGGTACTGTGACACCAGTTCTGGGTAGTTAAGGCTTAAATGGTTGTATTAGATATATGTTCAGATATTTTATTGCTTTTCATCCGCTTATTTTAAAATTTCCGCTATTTACACATTATTGCTTTATAATTGTTAAAGAGTATAAAAGGGTAAAAAGGTTATTCGTTTAATAATTGGCTTGCCTAGCTCACATTAATAGGTGCCAACACGACTCCCGAGGGTGGAAAATTCGGGTTGTGACAATGAACTCGTGGGAGGATAAGGATTACGTTGATGTGATTTTTATCGAGTTTCGAGCCGTGGACCCGGGGGTCGGGTTTTGCCAATTTTGGGATATTTGGTATAATTTGATTATTTTCGCTTGGGCTTCGATCCTTTAGCACATTCTAATGTTATGATTCTGATTTTGGGTAGATTCGGCACGAGTTGAGGCCGAG
The DNA here is from genome assembly GCF_000393655.2 of Nicotiana sylvestris. NCBI lineage: Eukaryota > Viridiplantae > Streptophyta > Magnoliopsida > Solanales > Solanaceae > Nicotiana > Nicotiana sylvestris. The sequence goes on along the minus strand of NC_091064.1, from coordinate 147,834,657 downwards.
GTGAGAGGCAAAGGCATCGCGGAGTAGTAATTCACCCGGTTTGAGGTAAGTATCCATTGTAAATCTGGAACTAAGTGTACAAACCCCGGTATTTCAAATTGTTTTGATAAATAAGATGACGTACATGCTAGGTGATGAGCGTGTGGGTGTGCACCGATAGAGATTGTGACTTGGTCCGTCCTGTAGCGATATCACGACCCGGATTTCCCACCCTCGGGAGTTGCGATGACGCCTACTAGTGAAAGGTAGGCAAGCCGACCATTTACACAAATTATCTTTTTCCCATTTTAATTCTTTTAACAAGTGTGAATCAACAGTTATAAACAGTGGAAATTTAAAACAAGCGGAAGAAATGATAAACCATTTGAATATGCATCCGATACAATATCTTAAGCAAACATCTACTGAGAACTGGTGTCACGCTTCACAAATAGTCTAGAATTGCTACAAACAAGGTCTGAAAATAAATAATACACTATTTCAAAAATATGTAAATGAAACAGGATGAAGGGATAGAGGTAGACGTCAGGGCTTGCGGACGCCTGCACGACTACCTCGGAATCTCCGACTAGACTAAAGGCAGCCACCCAAGCTAAGGTCCGAATGCTGCTTCTCCGGAATCTGCACATAGTGCAGAGTGTGGTATCAGCACAATCGACCCCATGTGCTGGTAAGTGCCTAGCCTAACCTCGATGAAGTATGACGAGGCTAGGACCAGACTACCAAATAAATCTGTGTAGTTATATCATATACAGCGGAAAATAAAACAGAAATATACAAATAAGGATGAGAGGGGGATATGCTGCGGGGGGATATCATTTACCAACAGTAACTCAGGAGAAAAGCATAAAGAACACTCTAAGATTTGCGGCAGAAAGAATAAGGAAACTGTAACCATTCAATAACCACTTTTATCATTTATTGTTGCGGCGCACAACCGGATCCATATCATAAAAATACTGTTGCGGCGTGAAACCCGATCCGTATCACTTATCACTGTTGCAGCGTGCAACCCGATCTAATTATAATGTTGTTGCGGCGTGCAACCCGATCCAAATATAATACTGTTGCGGCGTGCAACCCGATCCCAATATACAATTCAACACCAATCACAAAAAGAGTCGTGACAAGGGAACAATAAGGAAACAACACTCTCTCGGCAAGGGAATCGACAATATAAGTAAATACGTCCCGGCAAGGGAGTCAGCTATAACCAAACTTGTTCCAACATTAACTTCACAAAAGAAACCTCAACTAGTACCAATACTCAACCATAAACAACTTCCAGGAGAGTAAGCATAATTCTTGCCCAACACAGAAAACCTACAACTTAGGCATTCGTAGTACTTATTAAGAACACACTATTTCAATTTAAGACTCACGGTCATGCTTGACACCAATGTATAGATAATCATCACCATACCTATACGTCGTACTCAACAAATAGGACACAACTCCTAATCCCTCAAGCTAAGGTTAGTCCAAACACTTACCTCGATGCCACGAACATAATTCAAGTCTCAACTATCGCTTTACCTCTTGATTCCACCACTAATTTGCTCGTATCTGGCCACAAGTTACTTAATTACATCAATAAATGCTAAATAAATCAATTCTAATGCATGAAAATAAGTTTTCTAAAGTTTTTCCCAAAATGTCAAAAATCGCCCCCGGGCCCACATGGTCAAAATCCGAGGTTCGAACAATAATCCGATCACCCATTCTCCCACGAACCCAAATATATAATTTGTTTTGAAATCGGACCTCAAATCGAGGTCCAAAACCCCAAAATTTGAAAAACCTAGGTTCTACCCAAAACACCCAATTTCCCCCATGAAAATCATTGATTTTGTGTTGAAATCATGTGAAAAGATGTTAAAGATTAAAGAAAACAAGTTAGAAATGACTTACAATCGATTTGGAAGAGATGTTGTCTTTGAAACATTGCTCAAGAGTGTTTTGGTTTTGAAAGGGTTTGAAAAATGGAAGATTTTAGGCTAAGTTATGATTTTACAGGTTGCAGGTATCGCAATTGCGACCAGGGTTGACAATTGCGAACCCCTCAGAAAACTGACCCTTTCACATTTGCGAAGATAATGTCGCATTTGCAACCAAGTCAATTTCCAGTCTCCTTCGCATTTGCGAGGGACCTTTCGCAAATGCGATATCGCTTTTGCGATAGAACGGTCGTATTTGCGCCTAAGGCTGCCAAGGTCCATTATCGCATTTGCGATTCTTTGTCGCATTTGCGAAGCCTGCAGACCGGAACATACCATCTGAAAAACCTGCAATTTCCTAAGTTGAATTCCACTCGGTGGCCTATCCAAAACTCACCCGAGCCCTCGAGGCTCCAAACCAAACATCCACACAAACCTAAAAAACATCATACAGACTTGATCATACATTCAAATCACCAAAATAACATCAACAACTATGAATTTAGCATCAAAATCATGAAATCACTTAAGAACATCAAATATTTCCAATTTTCTCAAATAAGGTCTGTTTCATGTCATTTCAAGTCTGTTTCTTACCAAACTTCACAGACACGACTTAAATCACATATAAGACCTGTACCGGGCTCCGGAACCAGAATACGGGCCCGATACCATCAAATTTCAAACATATTTCATTTCCAAAAACATATAAATATTCCAAAAAATAATTTTCTTTAAAAATTCATTTCTCGGGCTTGGGACCTCGGAATTCGATTCCGGGCATATGCCCAAGTCCCATATTTTTCTACGGACCCTCCGGGACCGTCAAATCATGTGTTCGAGTCCGTTTACCCAAAATATTGACCGAAGTCAACTTAAACTTATTTTAAAGGCAAAATTCATCATTTTTCACAGATTTTCACATAATGGCTTTCCGTCTACATGCCCGGACTGCGCACGCAAATCAAGGTAAGATAGAAAGAGGTTTTCAAAGCCTTGGAACACAAAATTTATTTCTAAAACAAGTGATGACCTTTCGGGTCATCACATTCTCCACCTCTAAAACAACCGTTCGTCCTCGAACGGATATAAGAAGGAAGTACCTGAGTCGGAGAAAAGATGAGGATAATGGCTCCGCATATCGGACTCGGACTCCCAGGTTGATGGCTCAGCAGGTTGACCTCTCCACTAAACACAAACAGAAGGGAAATTCTTCAACCTCAACTAACGAACCTGCCAGGCTAAAATAGCTACCGACTCTTCCTCATAGGTCAAGTCCTTGTCCAACTGGACAGTGCTGAAATATAACACGTGGGATGGATCGTCGGGATACTTCCGAAGCATGGACACATGAAACACTGGATGTACGGCTGATAAGCTCAATGGCAACGCAAGCCTATAAGCCACCTCTCCCACTTGATCAAGAATCTCAAACGGGCCAATGAACCTAGGGCTATGCTTGCCCTTCTTCCCAAATCTCATCACGCCCTTCATAGGCGACACTAGAAGCAATACCCTCTCACCGACCATGAAGCCAAATCACGAACCTTACGGTCGACATAACTCTTTTCCCTGGACTGAGCTGTACAAAGCCTATCCTGAATAATCCTGACCTTGTCCAAGGCATCCTGCACTATATCCGTACCCAACAACCGAGCCTCTTCCGGCTCAAACCATCCAACCGGCGACTGACACCGTCTACTATACAAAGCCTCATAAGGAGCCATCTGGATACTTGTCTGATAGCTATTATTGTAGGCAAACTCTGCTAAAGGAAAAAACTGATCCCACGAGCCTCCAAAGTCAATGACACAAGCTCGGGGCATATCCTCCAAAATCTGAATGGTCCACTCAGACTGCCCGTCCATCTGAGGATGAAACGTTGTGCTCAACTCAACCCATGTGCCCAACTCTCGCTGAATTGCTCTCCAAAAATGTGAGGTAAACTGTGTACCTTGGTCCGAAATGATAGACTCGGGCACACCATGAAGACGAACAATCTCCCGGATATAGATCTCAGTTAACCTCTCGGAAGAATAGGAGACTGCCACAGGAATGAAATATGCTGACTTGGTTAGCCTATCAATAATAACCCACACTGCATCGAACTTCCTCTAAGCCCGTGGGAGTTCAACAATGAAGTCCATAGTAATGCGCTCCCACTTCCACTCAGAAATCTCAATCTTCTGGAACAAACCACCAGGCCTTTGATGCTCGTACTTAACCTGCTGACAGTTCAAACACCGAGCCACATATGCAACAATGGCCTTCTTCATTCTCCTCGACCAATAATGCTGCTGCAAATCCTGATACATCTTTGTGGCGCCCGGATGAATAGAGTACCGGGAACTATGGGCCTCCTCTAAAATCAACTCTCGGAGTCCATACACATTAGGCACATAAACTCAACCCTGCATCCTCAAAACTCCATCATCTCCCAATGTAACCTGCTTGGCACCTCAATGCTGCTCCGTGTCCCTAAGGACACAAAAATGAGGATCATCAAACTGCTGATCTCAGATACGCTCCAATAATGAAGAACGAGCGACTGTGCAAGCTAACACCCTGCTGGTCTCAGAAACATCCAACCTCACGAACTGATTGGCCAAAGCCTGAACATCCAAAGCAAGCGGTCTCTCACCGACCGAAATATAAGCAAGACTGCCCATATTGGCTGACTTCCTACTCGAAGCATCAACTACCACGTTGGACTTTCCCGGATGATATAAGATGGTGATATCATAGTATTTCAACAGCTCCAACCACCTTCTCTGCCTCAAACTTAGCTCCTTCTGCTTGAACAAGTAGTGCAGACTCTTGTGATCTGTGAACGCCTCACATGCCATGCCGTACAGATAATGCCTCCAAATCTTCAACGCGTGAACAATGGCTGCTAACTCCAAATCATGAACCGGATAGTTCTTCTCATGAATCTTCAACTGCCGCGAAGCATAGGCAATGACATTGCCATCCTACATCAACACCGCACCAAGTCCAATACGAGATGCATCATAATAAACTATATATGGCCCAGAACCTGTGGGCAAAACCAACACTGGTGGCATAGTCAACGCTGTCTTGAACTTCTGAAAGCTCACCTCATACTCGTCCGACCACCTGAACTGGTCACCCTTCTGGGTCAACCTGGTCATCGGGGCTGCAATAGATGAAAACCCCTCCACAAACCGATGATAGTAGCCTACCAAACCCAAGAAACTTCAGATCTCTGTAGCTGATGCGGGTCTAGGACAGTTCTTGACTGCCTCTATCTTCTTTGGATCAACCTGAATACCCTCTACTGATACAACATGACCCAAGAATGCAACTAAACTCAACCAGAACTCACACTTTGAAAACTTGGTATACAACTAACTATCTTTCAAAGTCTGAAGAACCACTCTCAGATGCTGCTCAGGCTCCTCCCAGCTGTGGGAATATTTAAAAATATCATCAATGAAGACTATCACGATCGAATCCAAGTAAGGCTTGAACACTCGGTTCATCAAATCCATAAAAGCTTCTAGGGCATTTGCCAACCCGAAGGACATCACCAGGAACTCATAATGCCCATACCGAGTGCGAAAAACTGTCTTAGGGACATCGGATGCCCTAATCCTCAACTGATGGTAGCCAGATCTCAAGTCAATCTTCGAAAATACCTTGGCACCCTGAAGCTGATCAAACAAATCATCAATATTCGGCAATGGATACTTATTCTTAACTATAACCTTGTTCAACTGCCGGTAATCAATACACATTCTCATCGATCCATCCTTCTTCTTAACAAAAAACACTGGTGCACCCCAAGGCGAGACACTAGGTCTAATGAAACCTTTCTCAAGCAAGTCTTGCAACTGCTCCTTCAATTCTTTCAGCTCAAGCGGGGCCATATGATACACCAGAATAGAAATGGGCTGAGTTCCCGCAGCCAAATCAATGCAGAAGTCAATACCCCTGTCGGGTGGTATACCCGGCAGGTCTGAAGAAAATACCTCCAGAAACTCATGAACAACAGGCACAAAATCAATAGAAGGAACCTCAGCACTAGAATCGCGAACATATGCCAAATAGGCCAAACACCCCTTCTCGACCATACACCGAGACTTTATATAAGAGATAACACTATGGGTAGAATGACCAAGAGTCCCTCTCCACTCTAAATGAGGTAAACCCAGCAAGGCTAAGGTCACAGTCTTGGCATGACAGTCCAAGATAGCGTGGTAAGGTGATAGCCAGTCCATCCCCAATATGACATCAAAATTAACCATGTCGAGAAGTAATAAATCTACACGAGTCTCAAGACCCTCAATCACAACTATACACGAACGATGGACTTGACCTACCACAATAGAATCACCCACTGGTGTAGACACATATACAGGAGCACTCAAAGAATTACTAGGCATGACCAGATACGGTGCAAAATAAGATGACATATAGGAGTATGCAGACCCTGGATAAAATAGAACTGAGGCATCTCTACTACAAACTAGAACAGTACCTGTGATAACTGCATCGTAAGCCTCAGCCTTAGGCCTAGCAAGTAGAGCATAACATCGGGGCTGGGCCCTACCACCCTGAACTACATCTCTGGGACAGCCTGCTACTGGCTGGACTATACCTGTAGCTGCCTGACCTCAACCTCTAATACCTCTAACTCCACCTCTAGAACCTCTACCCCACCCCTAGCTAGCGGAGCAGGCGGTGGAACACCTGGTGCCTAAACTATAGCACGGGAACCTTGCGACTGCGACTGAATACCCACCAATCTCGGACAAGCCCTTCTGATATGACCATACTCACCACACTCAAAGCATTCACCTAAGTAATGCGGCTGAGGAAACTGAGATTGACCTTGGCGACCAGAATAACCACCCTAAAAACTCTAGAGCGACAGTGCACTGATAGGAGTTGGTAGTGCACTTTAGGGTTGCTGATCAGAATACTGCATATGAGAACCATGGCCACCTGAAGCGCCTTGAGAAACTTGAAGTGCTGACTGAAAAGGCCTAGGAGTATGGCCTCTACCATACGAATCCTTGCCTCCAGACGAGGCACCAGTGAATCTTCCTGAATGTCGAGGCCTCTTATCAGACCCCTGGCCACCCCCCTGCGACAGAACCATCTCAACTCTCCTAGCCACATGGCCGCCTCCTAAAAAGAAATCTCACTCCCCGTCTCCTTAGCCGTCTGAAGTCGAATAGGCTGAATAAGTCCCTCAATAAACCTCCTCACCCTCTCTCTCTCGGTGGGAAGTATGATAAGAGCATAACGGGCCAAGTCGATGAATCTAGTCTTGTACTGAGTAACAGTCATAGAACCCTGCTGGAGGCGCTCAAACTGTCTCCGATAGATATCTCTCCGAGTGATAGGGAGAAACTTCTCTAGAAATAGCTGATTAAACTGCTCCCAAGTCAAGGCTGGCGATCCGGCTGGTCTAGCCAAACAATAATCTCTCCACCAAGTCTTGGTAGATCCACACAAACAAAAAGTAGCAAAGTTAACCCCATTGGTCTCCACTATCCCCATGTTCCTGAGAACCTCATGGCAGCTGTCTTAATAACTCTGGGGATCCTCAGAAGATGCACCGCTGAAAGTGGTAGTGAAGAGCTTGGTGAAACCTATCAAACATCCACAAAGCCCCCAAAGATGTAGTTATTCTATCACCGGTTTGTGCTACTGCTCGGCGGTAGAAGCGGTATGTGACCTCGCCATTCGTAAAAGGACCAGAGTAGAGGTTTCAATTTAGCACTGAAAGAACAAAATCACACGACAGGAAGGAATAGATGTGAAGTTTTTCCTAACATTGTAGCCTCTAGGGGATAAATACAGAAGTCTCTATACCGATCCCTCCGACTCTACTAAGCTTGTCTGTGAATTGTGAGACCTATGTAACCTAGAGCTCTTATACCAACTTGTCACGACCAGGATTTCCCACCCTCGGGAGTCGTGATAGCACCTACTAGTGAAAGCTAGGCAAGCCTTACACAAATTACTTTTTTCCCATTTTAATTCTTTTAACAAGTGTGAATTAACAGTTATAAACAGCAGAAATTTAAAGCAAGCGGAAGAAACGATAAACCATTTGAATATGCATTCGATACAACATCTCAAGCAAACATCTACCCAGAACTGGTGTCACGCTTCACAGATAGTCTAGAATTACTACAAACAAGGTATGAAAATAAATAATACACTATTTTAGAAATATGTAAATGAAACAAAATGAAGGGATAGAGGGAGACGCCAGGGCCTACGGATGCCTGCAGGACTACCTTGGAATCTCTAACTAGACTAAAGGCAGCCACCCGAGCTAAGGTCCGAATGCTGCTGCTCCGGATCTGCACACAGTGCAGAATGTAGTATCAGCACAACCAACCCCATGTGCTGGTAAGTGCCTAGCCTAATCTTGGCAAAGTTGTGACGAGGCAAGGACCATACTACCAAATAAACCAGTGCAGTTATATCATATACCGCGGAAAATAAAACAGAAATATACAAATAAGGATGGGAGAGGGACATGCTGTAGGGGGATATCATTTACCAATAGTAACTCAGGAGAAAAGCATAAAGAACAATCTAAGATTTGCGGTAGAAAGAATAAGGAAATTGTAACCAATCAATAACCACTTTTATCATTTATTGTTGCGGCGTACAACTCGATCCATATCATAAAAATATTGTTGCGACGTGCAAACCAAACCATATCACTTATCACTATTGCGGCGTGCAACCCTATCCAATTATAATGTGGTTGCGGCGTGCAACCCGATCCAAATATAATACTGTTGTGGCATGCAACCCGATCCAAATATAATATTGTTGCGGCGTGCAACCCGATCCAAATATAATACTGTTGCGGCGTGCAACCCGATCCAAAAATATTATTGAGGCGTGCAACCCGATCCCAATATACAATTCAACACCAATTACAAAAAGAGTCCCGGCAAGGGAACAATAAGGAAACAACACCCTCCTGGCAACGGAATCAACAATATAAGTAAATACGTCCCGACAAGGGAGTCAGCTATAACCAAACTTGTTCCAACATTAACTTCACAAAAGAAACCTCAACTAGTACCAATACTCAACCATAAACAACTTTCACGAGAGTAAGCATAATTCTTGCCCAACACAGAAAATCAACAACTTAGGCATTTGTAGTACTTATTAAGAAGACACAATTTCAATTTAAGACTCACGGCCATGCCTGACACCAACGTATAGGTACTCGTCACCATGCCTATACGTCGTACTCAACAAATATCACATAACAAATAGGACACAACTCCTAATCCCTCAAGCTAAGGCTAGACCAAACACTTACCTCGATGCTACGAACATAATTCAAGTCTCAACTATCGCTTTACCTCTTGATTCCACAACCAATTTGCTTGTATCTAGCCACAAGTTACTTAATTACATCAATAACTGCTAAATGAATCAATTCTAATGCATGAAAATAAGTTTTCTAAAGTTTTTCCCAAAAAGTCAAAAATTGCCCCCGGGCCCACATGGTCAAAACCCGAGGTTCGAACAAAAACCTGATCACTCATTCCCCCACGAACCCAAATAGATAATTTGTTTTGAAATCGGACCTCAAATCGAGGTCCAAAACCCCCAAATTTGAAAAACCTAAGTTCTACCCAAAACATCTAATTTTCCCCATGAAAATCATAGATTTTGAGTTAAAATCATGTGAAAAGATGTTAAAGATTAAAGAAAACAAGTTAGAAATGACTTAAAATCGATTTGGAAGAGAAGTTGTCTTTGCAAAATCGCTTAAGAGTGTTTTGGTTTTGAAAGGGTTTGAAAAATGGAAGATTTTTGGCTAAGTTATTGTTACACCCTATGTTTTCGTATGTTAGAGTATCCGTAAGTCAATTGATGTAAGCTCAGAAATGAGATCAACTTTGAAAGTACGTAAAGTAAGTTAATCCTTTTATAATGGAGGTTACAAATCTTTATGATCATGAATAACGAGTATCAAAAGGGTTGGAAAGCTTAGGCGCTAAATGAATTAAAGAAAATAAGTTTCGTCGAATGTCGACAAGTTTGGAATGTTATAACCTATACTTTTGGGGTGAGACAAGGGTGATTAACATGATGATGAGGTTATGTTATGAGTTAGTTTAGTCGTATGATAGTCGTGTGTTATGTTTTTTAAGTCAAGCAAGTTGTGGAACAAAAGTTGGAAAAGGTCATCACAAGTTACATTCAAAAATGAGTTGAAACTTAGGTTAAATGTAGATGAGCTTTTCTCCCAACATACTTTGAATCAAGGGATTATCTACTTATGAAATTGAATATCTATGAGTCTAGTTTTCAACTCATTAAACCGTTTATCAATACGATCTCGGAGTATAGACATATTCGCATGTTCGCGAGACCGCGCAGCTAGTAGGTAACAAGTAGGTGCATCACCTACTTGCCAAAAAGAGAGGCCTCAACTAAGTCGGTCAAGAGGGGACTTTTAAGGGATTATAAACTCAGTTATTTCACCTATATTTCAGACCAATAAAACCTAATTGAACCCCTGAAACTCCTCCCCAAAAATCCCACGCAAACGCTAGGGTATTCCGGGTGTTACCGCGATTCTAGTGTTGAAAAGTCCGGACAGCTTGCTAGTTTCTCTTTCTCCTTCTTGTAGCCGTGTTGAGGAACTTATTTTTGATGAAAAAGGACCAGGTTTCGTGGGTTATACTCATTACAAGGTATGTTTATGCTTCTCCTTCCATTATTTATGCGTTTGCGAATTGTAACTCGATCGTAAAGAATAGACCTAGCTAGTTTCGAAAGAATGGTATGTTATTTGTTCTTGTGTAATGGTTGGCTGGTTGTAAACTTATTTATAAGTGGAATTTATGGCTGGTTTATTGGATAAGAGGTATAATGATGCACTTTTGGTTGTATTTCCCAATTTGAAAGAAAAGACAAGTCGAAATGTGTTTAAGTAAACTGAAAAATTATTTTTGAGTTAATGAACTTGTGGGAATATTTTTGGTCTGTTTAGTGTTGGTATTGGGTTGTATCTTTTACTACTATTTTTATGGAGTTGAGATGAGGAAGGTTGTGGAGAAACACCACATAATGACAAGGTTGTTTGTTTGTCGTTCGTCGTAACATTTTCGGGTTGGTTGACACTATTATGGTTGTCGTGTTGTGTATGAAGTGATAGGGGTATGTTGGGCTGTTTGTGATTGTTTTGACTAGTGTGAAGTCATATATATAGGGGAGGTTCTGTCCGTTTCATTGTAAAATAGGTTGTGGTCGATACATAATAGTTACGACGCTTAAACGATAACGAGAGTGTCATTTCTCTTATTGTAGACTAAGGAGCCGTGAAATTGCATAGCTTGAGGTTGGGAAGAATATACAAGGTATGTTAAGGCACTTACTTCTTTCTTTTGGCATGATCTAAAGTGACATGAACATAAACGGTACGCTAATTCATAACGGATCTACTCCTAGAAACTAAGGTTGTCCATGTTGTTCTTTCCTTATAAAGTTATTCTAAACAAGTGTGTATGATCCTTAAATCCCACTAAGGTTCATATTGATGGTAGGGATGTCCATAATGTTAATCGAAGGTGCAATGACCTTACATCACTCCGAAAGGGTTAGAACGTGATTCCATGAGTCGAGCATGCATTATATATGTATCTATTTTACTCTACCGAGCCGCACTATAGTCGGCCGGGTATGGCACCTATTGTGAAACCACTGATCAGTTGGGTTTACCGAGCTCCACGTGGCCGGGTACGATTCTACCGAGCCTTATGATGGCCGGGTACGTTTTTACCGAGTCCTCTTTGAGGCCGGGTACGATATGATGATGATGATGCCCACAGAGGCGAATGTTTTTAAAAAGTTCATGTATATATATGTATTATGCATTTCATGTCAGTAGGCCCCAGAGACACTCAGATGTTACAGGTTGTATCTCCTCTATCTCTCTTTACATTACTGTTCTTGTTTATGTTTTCCTGCCTTACATATTCGGTACTTTATTCGTACTGACATCCCTTTTGCCTGGGGATGCTGAGTGTCATGCCCGTAGGTCCCGATTGATAGGTTGATAGTCCTCCTAGTAGGCTATCAGCTCAGCAAAGGTGTTGGTGCACTCTACTTGCTCCGGAGTTGCCTAGTTGGTCAGTATGCTTTGGATATGTATTGATTGGTATGGCGGGGCCCTATCTCGATCTTTATGATTTTATTTACTCTTAGAGGCTTGTAGACAGATATCAGGTGTAGGGACACTTGTATGGCCTTGTCGGACTATGTTTTGAGTTTACAAATGGTCATGTCGGCCTTATAGGCCCGTATGTCACATATATAAGTTTGTATATCATTTTGGGTCTTCATATGTTGAGTATTCCCTTATGTTTTATTCTTGTTATCTCATGACCGGTTTTCTGGCTCATTTACTCATGATAGTATGATAAGAAAGATATGTTACGTTGGTACTCGGTTGAGTAAAGCACCGGGTGCCCGTCGCGGCCCTCTGATTCGGGTTTTGACAAAAGTGGTATCAGAGCAGTTCTGTCCTAGGTATTCTACAAGCCGTGTCTAGTAGAGTCTTGTTTATGGGTGTGTAGTGCACCACACTTATAAGCAGGAGGCTACAGGGCATTTAGGACTGTCACTCTTTCTTCTTATTCTAGATCGTGTGGTAGAGCTCTGTTGTAAGAATTCAATCTCCTAAATTCGACTTTAGTCGTAATACAATGATACCTACATTTAAAAAGATGGTTGGTAAAAGATTGTATGTGGCTGTGAAAGAGTTGAGTTAGAGGAGCTCGATTTTGCATGATGCATATGATGGGTAAATATAAGGTCTTCAGTAGATCATGTGTGTACTAAGAAGTGTAAGCTTCTCGATAAGGAGCCTTAAGGCAAAGAATATCTATCCACCCCTAAAGGCAATGAAAGATTCAAAAGATAGATACAAGCTTCAACAAGTAAAAGGAGCAAGATGGGAAGGGTACAAGGAACCTAGTTAATAAAGATTATCGGTATTTTCATCTCCGGCAGAAAAATATAAGCATTGTAAGTTACCCTCAACAGTAACAGAGATATGTATAATTGACCATACCCATCTCAGTTATACCCTATTGGGGGCTAACATGTGTAGATTATGAAAAGGACGAGATATCATGGTCCGGTTAGGGTTAGGGTAACCCATAATGGTGAATTGATTGTTTGTGTTAGTTGACAATTTCTGAAGCATAATGCAAATGTGCTAATAAATCTCCTTGTGAGATACCCAGATGGCGCACTCTAAAATAGTACAGCTAGATATGAGTACTATAAAGATAGCCACTGGAAGCCTTGAAGGGATAAATATTACCTTAGCATGGCTCGTCTCCCTATGAGAGAGAATTTTAGTCATCCCGAAGAGCCAGTGAGATGAAGCAAGGGGAGCTAAAAGCAAAAGAATGTCTTGTTGATGTTTTCAGAATAAAGTGATAGACATAAATGTTAGTAGGAAAATAAGAATAGAGTTAATGAAGAATTATGAGTAATATGTCCACATGGATGACAATGGTGGAAAAAAATGATGATGAAAATGACAGAATTATAGAGTCTATAGTTAAGTGAAGGAAAAAGATGAGAGGTGACATGCCTTGAAACAACAAAGGAGTATAGGCCATAAAGTATCTTCTTTTCGAGAAATAAGTTCGCAACTCTAACGCGATTACCAGCAGGAAAAGATATACCCCCAGAGTAGTAGAAATTAGTATGGGTTGGTAAACAAGATAAACTAAACGTGAACTAGGGACTAAATGATATGATAATAGTCGGCATCATGAGAATTTCAGAGGTTGCGTTCCGACGATAATAGAATGGATGACAAAAGAATGCCCTTTAATGGTCATTCAGGAAGTCGCTTCCCTAAAGATAGCAATATGAGCAACGTTAAGCTTAAGGGACTATGTGCGCCAGTTACACTAAGTGTCATCCTCGCGAGCAAGGAATTTTATTATCCTTGGTACAAAAAGCATTACCACAAGGCGAGTAAGGGTAATCGATGATGTGAAAAGACGTCAAATATATAGAGGTAAAATATCTATAGGTGGATCATCGTAGCTCCAGCTCTTAGTACTCGTCTAAAGGGGGGAATATGGAGTGATGTGACATGAAGTCAGAATTTGGTGGTTCTACTAATCATGGAGTGGTAGAAGAATAATGCGGTAATGTGAAAAAGGGATGAGATTGTACTTATTCAAAGCGTACAGATATGCTACGATATCAGTGCATTATACAAACACGACGTCAAGGAAAGGAAGTAAGGGTTCCTGCCCGAAATGTCATTGATAGATCAGAGGCTAGTGCATGAGGTAAGTTAAAACAAAGGAAATAACCCAAGAAAGATTACGCGGAAAATTGATGTGAGGATAGGCCAACGAGTATTTGGGATTTGATTAAGGAAGAGCCCAGTTATGGCTAAACAGGAGGTTATAGACGAGTCAACAGATCATGCAAGATAAACGTAGTGAATCCTAATATAGTGAATTCAGTCTCGCAAATATGACGTCATAAACCTTGAGAAATGCTCAGATAGGAGTTGGGGTATTTAAAGGTATTGTACAAGTATTACGGGAATAATGGAGGGTACCACTAAGGAGATAATCAAAATCTGATTTTACAATTAATCCTACGAGCACAACGGCATGGAGGTATGTAAGTAAGGATGTTTGTAGGCGAGTAAGAATATCAAATATTCCTTCGAGTATACAGTATAACAAGATCACAACTTTACAAGATCCAAAAGGTCTCCTAAGTACTACCACGAAAGACTAGCTGAGGAAATAAGGAAGAAGGTTTCCACCTAAGCATAGTGACCTAAAAAGGAAATGATCTTTGATCTTGTAACAACAGTCTCACTATAATATTGCATGCACTCCATAAGAAAGTGGCACCTATCATGGCTAATGAACAGAAAAAAGTAAAAAAACATCAAAGGTGATACTTGAGAGCATACGAGTTACAGGGAATTCTAGTGTTCGTGGGCACTATGATAAGCCAAGTATCCATGTAGCAAGTGGCAGAACAACCAGAAAAAGTAATTATTAACATTTAAAGAAAGCTGAGAATGCGCAAAAGGGAATCTAAGGTGCTAGCAAGTTAAAGGAAGGTTCTGAGTAGAATAAATAAATATGTGTAGGTCGCAAGCGAAAGTATAGTAGAGTGAAAAGATTTTGGGTAGATGTGAGTAAGGGTGAGAAAGGGTGAGTTAGAAGCTGATAAGAATAGGTAAGACCTCGGTATTAAGCCCATCAAACAAGAGAGCTGATAGTTTATATATGTTATAAAAGGCTCAGTATAGCTTGAATTAACACGGAGGAGTCTAAGACTATGAGCATTTAGAAGAGATGGAATGCTCCTCTGGTCGTAATGTAAGGGTGTAATAGTGGTAAATTATAAAAGGATGATATATAGGCCTTTATTTGAGTAATGATTCAAAGAGAAGAGATTTCATGGATGGCACGAGACTAGGATACCCCCATAAGACAAATCACATTGGGATGCTATGAAATACGGTTATTGAAGTATAGTATTGTCCCTAGGTGGATTAGGAAAACCACTTCAAATGTTCCCCGATGAGACGTGAGACTTGTGGCAATGTATTACGTAAGAGGTTTCAAGTTATCAGTGGTGGATTATAGATTAACATTAAGGTAAATCAATAATAGATGGATAAAGATTCCAAAGTATGAGAGGAGATTATGATGTCATTCTTTAGATGAACAGTAATAAGGATTATACATATAGGATAAGCGGTGAGAGAGTAACCTGGAGTTGGGTGGCAGACCTCGGTAATAGTAAACCGAAGTAAGAGTTATTGTATAATATGACCTACCTAGTTGTATTAAAGCCATAAGCATAGATAACTGAGGCTATGAAACAAGATATAGCAAAAGTTGTAAGTTTAACAAAGTACCGAGTGAAGAAATTCACCCATAAATGCCCAGACGGACAAGATATCAAGCGTTATATATGTTTACAACGTGCTACCTAGAGATTGGATAAAAGTTGGAGAAAAAAAAAGAGTTGCATAGGCGCACATACAAGGAAAAAGTCGTACAGGCTGCATGACAAAAAGGAGCAACAGTTACGAGATTGGAAGGGGTCCGACCACAAGTCGTGGTATTAGAAGGAGGACTAAAGGGGGAATACCCTAGACTTTGGATTTATTCAAAAAATAGTTGCCTACATGGCTAGAAGAGTATTAAAGTGTTCACAAGAGCTATGGGTTATGAAAATGATAAGTGGATCAGTCAACATTCGAGGACGAATGTTCCAAAGGGGGGAATGATGTTACACCCTATGTTTTTGTATGTTAGAGTATCCGTAAGTCAATTGATGTAAGCTTAGAAATGAGATCAACTTTGAAAGTACGTAAAGTAAGTTAATCCTTTTATAATGGAGGTTACAAATCTTTATGATCATGAATAATGAGTATCAAAAGGGTTGGAAAGCTTAGGCGCTAAATGAATTAAAGAAAATAAGTTTCGTCGAATGTCGACAAGTTTGGAATGATATAACCTATACTTTTAGGGTGAGACAAGTGTTATTAACATGATTATGAGGTTATGTTATGAGTTATTTTATTTGTATGATAGTCGTGTGTTATGTTTTTAAGTCAAGCAAGTTGTGGAACAAAAGTTGGAAAAGGTCATCACAAGTTACATTCAAAAATGAGTTGAAACTTAGGTTAAATGTAGCTGAGCTTTTCTCCCAACATACTTTGAATCAAGGGATGATCTACATATGAAATTGAATATCTATGAGTCTAGTTTTTAACTCATTAAACCGTTTATCAATACGATCTCTAAGTATAGAGATATTCGCATTTTCACAAGACCGCGCAGCGAGTAGGTGACAAGTAGGTGCATCACCTACTTGCCAAAAAGAGAGGCCTCAACTAAGTCGATCAAGAGGGGACTTTTAAGGTATTATAAACTCAGTTATTTCACCTATCTTTCAGACCAAGAAAACCTAATTGAAACCCTGCAAATCCTCCCCAAAAATCCCACACAAACCCTAGGGTATTCCGGGTGTTACGACGCGATTCTAGTGCTGAAAAGTCTGGACAGCTTGCTAGTTTCTCTTTCTCCTTCTTGTAGACGTGTTGAGGAACTTATTTTTGATGAAAAAGGACAAGGTTTCGTGGGTTATAATCAGTACAAGGTAAGTTTATGCTTCTCATTCCATTATCTATGCGTTTGCAAGTTGTAACTCGATCGTAAAGAATAGACCTAGCTAGTTTCGAAAGAATGGTATGTTGTTTGTTCTTGTGTAATGGTTGGCTGGTTGTAAACTTATTTTTAAGTGGAATTCATGGCTGGTTTATTGGATAAGAGGTATAATGATGTACTTTTGGTTGTATTTCCCAATTTGAAAGAAAAGACAAGTCGAAATGTGTTTAAGTAAACTGAAAAATTATTTTTGAGTTGATGAACTTGTGGGAATATTTTTGGGCTGTTTTGTGTTGGTATTGGGTTGTCTCTTTTACTACTATTTTTATGGAGTTTAGAGGAGGAAGGTTATGGAGAAACACCACATAATGGCAAGGTTGTTTGTTGGTCGTTCGTCGTAACATTTTCGGGTTGGTTGACACTATTATGGTTGTCGTGTTGTGTATGAAGTGATAGGTGTATGTTGGACTATTCATGATTGTTATGACTAGTGTGAAGTCATATATATAGGGGAGGTTCTGTCTGTTTCATTGTAAAATAGGTTGTGGTCGATACATAATAGTTACGACGCTTAAATGATAACGAGAGTGTCATTTCTCTTATTGTAGACTAAGGAGCCGTGAAATTGCATAGCTTGAGGTTGGGAAGAATATACAAGGTATGTTAAGGCACTTACTTCTTTCTTTTGGCATGATCTAAAGTGACATGAACATAAACGGTACGCTAATTCATAACGGATCTACTCCTAGAAACTAAGGTTGTCCATGTTGTTCTTTCCTTATAAAGTTATTCTAAACAAGTGTGTATGATCCTTAAATCCCACTAAGGTTCATATTGATGGTAGGGATGTCCATAATGTTAATCGAAGGTGCAATGACCTTACATCACTCCGAAAGGGTTAGAACGTGATTCCATGAGTCGAGCATGCATTATATATATGTATCTATTTTACTCTACCGAGCCGCACTATAGTCGGCCGGGTATGGCACCTATTGTGAAACCACTGATCAGTTGGGTTTACCGAGCTCCACGTGGCCGGGTACGATTCTACCGAGCCTTATGATGGCCGGTTACGTTTTTACCGAGTCCTCTTTGAGGCCGGGTACGATATGATGATGATGATGCCCACAGAGGTGAATGTTTTTAAAAAGTTCATGTATATATATGTATTATGCATTTCATGTCAGTAGCCCCCAGAGGCACTCAGATGTTACAGGTTGTATCTCCTCTATCTCTCTTTACATTACTGTTCTTGTTTATGCTTTTCCTGCCTTACATACTCGGTACTTTATTCGTACTGACATCCCTTTTGCCTGGGGATGCTGCGTGTCATGCCCGCAGGTCCCGATTGATAGGTTGACAGTCCTCCTAGTAGGCTATCAGCTCAGCGAAGGTGTTGGTGCACTCCACTTGCTCCGGAGTTGCCTAGTTGGTCAGTATGCTTTGGATATGTATTGATTGGTATGGCGGGGACCTGTCCCGATCTTTATGATTTTATTTACTCTTAGAGGCTTGTAGACAGATGTCAGGCATAGGGACACTTGTATGGCCTTGTCGGCCTATGTTTTGAGTTTACAAATGGTCATGTCGGCCTTATAGGACCGTATGTCACATATATAAGTTTGTATATCATTTTGGGTCTTCATATGTTGAGTATTCCCTTATGTTTTATTCTTGTTATCTCATGACCGGTTTTCTAGCTCATTTACTCATGATAGTATGATAAGAAAGATATGTTACATTAGTACTCGGTTGAGTAAAGCACCGGGTGCCCGTCGCGTCCCTCTGATTCGGGTTGTGACAATTATGATTTTACAGGTTGCAGGTATTGCAATTGCGACCAGGGTTCATTAGACCTGAACATACCAGCTGAAAAACCTGCAATTTCCTAAGTTGAATTCCATTCGTGGCCTATCCAAAACTCACCCGAGCCCTCGGGGCTCCAAACCAAACATGCACACCAACCTAAAAAACATCATACAGACTTGCTCGTACATTCAAATCACCAAAATAACATCAACAACTATGAATTTAGCATCAAAATAATGAAATCACTTAAGAACATTAAATTTTTCCAATTTTCTCAAATAAGGTCTGTTTCACGTCATTTCAGGTCCGTTTCTTACCAAACTTCACAGACCTGACTTAAATCACATATAAGACCTGTGCCGGGCTCTGGAACCATAATATGGGCCCGATACCATTAAATTTCAAACGCATTTCATTTCCAAAAACATATAAATATTCCAGAAAATAATATTTTTTAAAAATTCATTTCACGGGCTTGGGACCTCGGAATTCGATTCCGGGCATACGCCCAAGTCCCATATTTTCCTACGGACCCTCCGGGGCCGTCAAATTATGGGTCCAGGTTCGTTTACCCAAAATATTGACCGAAGTCAAATTAAACTCATTTTAAAGGCAAAATTCATCATTTTTCATAGATTTTCACATAATGGCTTTCCAACAACACGTCAGGACTGTGCACGCAAATCAAGGTGAGATAGAAAGAGGTTTTTAAAGCCTCGGAATGCAAAATTTATTTCTAAAACAAGTGATGACCTTTTGGGTCATCATATTCTCCACTTCTAAAACAACGGTTCGTCCTCGAACGGATATAAGAAGGAAGTACCTGAGTCGGGGAAAAGATGGGGATAACGGCTCCGCATATCAGACTCAGACTCCCAGTTCGATGCCTCAGCAGGCTGACCTCTCCACTGAACACGAACAGAAGGGAAACTCTTCGATCTCAATTGACGAACCTGCCAGGCTAAAATAGCTTCCAGATCCTCGTCATAGGTCAAGTCCTTGTCCTACTACACAGTGCAGAAATGTAACACGTGAGATGGATCGTCGTGATACTTCCGAAGCATAGACACATGAAACACTGGATGTACGGCTGATAAGCTCGGTGGCAACGCAAGCCTATAAGCCACCTCTACCACTCGATCAAGAATCTCAAACGGGCCAATGAACCTAGGGCTAAGCTTGCCCTTCTTCCCAAATCTCATCACACCCTTCATAGGCAACACTAGAAGCAATACCCTCTCACCGACCATGAAATCCAAATCACGAACCTTACGGTCGGCATAACTCTTTTGCCTGGACTGAGCTATACAAAGCCTATCCTGAATAATCCTGACCTTGTCCAAGGCATCCTGCACTAGATCCGTACCCAACAACCGAGCCTCTTCCGGCTCAAACCATCCAACCGGCGACCGACATTATCTACCATACAAAGCCTCATAAGGAGCCATCTAGATACTGGTTTGATAGCTATTGTTGTAGGCAAACTCTGTTAAAGGCAAAAACTGATCCCACGAGCCTCCAAAGTCAATGACACAAGCTCGGAGCATATCCTCCAAAATCTGAATGGTCCACTCAGACTGCCGTTCGTCTGAGGCTGAAACATTGTGCTCAACTCAACCCGTGTGCCCAACTCTCGCTGAACTGCTCTCCAAAAATGTTAGGTAAACTGCGTCCCTTGGTCCTAAATGATAGACACGGGCACACCATGAAGACGAACAATCTCCCAGATATAGATCTCAGTTAACCTCTCAGAAGAATATGAGACTGCCACAGGAATGAAATGTGCTGACTTGGTCAGCCTATCAACAGTAACCCACACTGCATCGAACTTCCTCTAAGCCCGTGGGAGTCCAACAATGAAGTCCATAGTAATACGCTCCCACTTCCACTCAGAAATCTCAATCTTCTAGAACAAACCACTAGGCCTCTGATGCTCGTACTTAACTTGCTGATAGTTCAAACACCGACCCACATATGCAACAATGGCCTTCTTTATTCTCCTCCACCAATAATGTTGCCGCAAATCCTGATACATCTTAGCGGCGCCCAGATGAATAGAGTACCGGGAACTATGGGCCTCCTCCAAAATCAACTCTGGAATCCATCCACATTAGGCATACAAACTCGACCCTACAGCCTCAAGACTCCATCATCTCCCAATATAACCTGCTTGGCACCTCTGTGCTCTACCGTGTTCCTAAGGACACAAAAATGAGGATCATCAAACTGCCAATCTCAGATACGCTCCAATAATGAAGAACGAGCGACTGTGCAAGCTAACACCCCGCTGGGCTAAGAAACATCCAACATCACGAACTGATTGGCCAAAGCCTGAACATCCAAAGCAAGCGGTCTCTCATGAGTGGAATATGAGCAAGACTGCCTATATTGGCTGACTTCCTACTCGAAGCATCGGCCACCATGTTAGCCTTTCCCGGATGATATAAGATGGTGATATTATAGTCTTTAAATAGCTCCAACCACCTTCTCTGCCTCACACTTAGCTCCTTCTTATTGAACAAGTACTGCAGACTCTTGTGATCTGTGAATGCCTTACATGCCATGCCGAACAGATAATGTCTCCAAATCTTCAACGCGTGAGAAATGGCTACTAACTCCAATTCATTAACCGGATAGTTCTTCTCATGAATCTTCAACTACCGCGAAGCATAGGCAATGACCTTGCCATCCTACATCAACACCGCACCAAGTCCAATATGAGATGCATCATAATAAACTGTATATGGCCCTGAACCTGTGGGCAAAACCAATACTAGTGCCATAGTCAAAGCTATCTTGAACTTTTGAAAGCTTACCTCACACTCATATGACCACATGAACGGGGCACCCTTCTCGGTCAACCTGGTCATCGGGGCTGCAATAGACGAAAACCCCTCCACAAACCAACGATAGTTGCCTGCCAAACCCAAGAAACTCCGGATCTCGGTAGCTGATGCGGGTCTAGGCCAGTTCTTGACTGCCTCTATCTTCTTCGGATTAACCTGAATACCCTCTGCTGATACAGCATGACCCAAGAATGCAACTGAACTCAACCAGAACTCACACTTTGAAAATTGGTATGCAACTGACTATCTTTCAAAGTCTGAAGAACCACTCTCAGATGCTGCCCAGGCTCCTCCCGGCTGCGGGAATAGATCAAAATATCATCAATGAAGACTATCACGAACAAATCCAAGTAAGGCCTGAACACTCGGTTCATCAAATCCATAAAAGCTTCTAGGGCATTTGCCAACCCGAATGACATCACCAAGAACTCAAAATGCCCGTACCGAGTGATGAAAGCTGTCTTAGGGACATCGGATGCCATAATCCTCAACTAATGGTAGCCAGATCTCAAGTCAATCTTCGAAAATACCTTGGCACCCTAAAGCTGATCAAACAAATCATCAATCCTCGGTAATAGATACTTATTCTTAATTGTAACCTTGTTCAACTACCGGTAATCAATACACATTCTCACAGATTCGTCCTTCTTCTTAACAAAAAACATCGGCGCACCCCAAGGCGAGACACTAGGTCTAATGAAGCCTTTCTCAAGCAAGTCTTGCAACTGTTCCTTTAATTATTTCAACTCAGGTGGGGCCATATGATACACCGGAATAGAAATGGGCTGAGTGCCCGCAGCCAAATCAATGCAGAAGTCAATGCCCCTGTCGGGTGGCATACTCGGCAGGTCTGAAGGAAATACCTCCTGAAACTCATGAACAACAGGCAGAAAATCAATAGAAGGAACCTCGGCACTAGAATCACGAACGTATGCCAAATAGGCCAAACACCCCTTCTCGACCATATGCCGAGCCTTCATATAAGAGATAACACTATGGGTAGAATGACCAAGAGTCCCTCTCCACTCTAAATGAGGTAAACCCAGCAAGGCTAAGGTCACAGTCTTGGAATGACAGTCCAAGATAGCGTGGTAAGGTGATAGCCAGTCCATCCCCATTATGACATCAAAATAAACCATGTCTAGAAGTAATAAATCTACACGAGTCTCAAGACCCCCAATCACAAATATACACGAACGATGGACTTGATCTACCACAAAAGAATCACCCACCAGTGTAGACACATATACAAGAGCACTCAAAGAATCACTAAGCATGACTAGATACGGTGCAAAACAAGATGACACATATGAGTATGTACACCCTGGATCAATTAGAATTAAGGAATCTCTACTACAAACTAGAACAGTACCTGTGATAACTACATCAGAAGCCTCAGCCTCAAGCCTGGCTGGTAGAACATAACATCGGGGCTGGGCCCCACCACCCTGAACGACATCTCTGGGATGGCCTGATATTGGCTGGACTCCACCTGTAGGTGCCTGACCTCCACCTCTAATACATCTACCTCCACCTCTAGCACCTCTACCCCCACCCCTAGCTGGCGGAGCAGGCGGTGGAACACATGTTGCCTAAACTATAGCATGGGAACCCTACGACTGAATAGCCACCAATCTCGGGCTTATATGACCATACTCACCACACTCAAAGCATCCACCTGAGTGATGCGGCTGAGGAAACTACGACTGACCCTAGCGACCAGAATGATCGCCTTAAAAACTCTGGAGCGGCGGTGCACTGATAGGAGCTGGTGGTGCACTGTAAGGCTGCTGATCAGAATACTACATATAAGAACCACATCCTGAAGCGCCTTGAGAAACTTGAAGTGCTGACTGAAAAGTCCTAGGAGGATGGCCTCTACCATACGAATCCCTGCCTCCAAATGAGGCACCAGTGAATCTGCCTGAATGATGAGGCCTTTTGTCAGACCCCTGACCATCGCCTGCGACAGAACCATCTCAACTCTCCCGGGCACATTGACCGCCTCCTAAAAAGAAATCTCACTCCCCGTCTCCTTAGCCATCTAAAGTCGAATAGGCTGAATAAGTCCCTCAATGAACCTCCTCACCCTCTATCTCTCTCGGTGGGAAGTACGATAAGAGCATGATGGGCCAAGTCGATGAATCTAGTCTTGTACTGAGTAACAGTCATAGAACCCTACTGGAGAACCTCAAACTATCTCCGACAGATCTCTCTTCGAGTGATAGGGAGAAACTTCTCCATAAATAGCTGAGTAAACGGCTTCCAAGTCAAGGCTGGCGATCTGATTGGTCTAGCCAAACAATAATCTCTCCACCAAATCTTGGCGGGTCCACACAAACGAAAAGTAGCAAAGTTGACCCCATTGGTCTCCACTATCCCCATGTTCCTGAGAACCTCATGGTAGCTGTCTTAATAATTCTAGGGATCCTCAGAAGATGCACTGCTGAAAGTGGTAGTGAAGATCTTGGTGAAACCTATCTAACCTCCACAAAGCCTCCAAAGATGTAGCTATTCTATCACCGGTTTGTGCTACTGCTCGGCGGTAGAAGCGGTACGTGACCTCGCCATTCACGAAAGGACTAGAGTAGAGGTTTCAATTTAGCATTGAGAGAATAAAATAACATGATAGGAAGGAATAAATGTGAAGTTTTTCCTAACTCTGTAGCCTCTGGGGGATAAATACAGACGTCTTTATACCGATCTCTCAGACTCTACTAAACCTGTCTATGAATTATGAGACCTATGTAACCTAAAGCTCTTATACTAACTTGTCACGACCCGGATTTCCCACCCTCGGGAGTCGTGATGGCGCCTACTAGTGAAAGCTAGGCAAGCCGACCATTTACACAAATTACCTTTTTCCCATTTTAATTCTTTTAACAAGTGTGAATCAACAGTTATAAATAGCGAAAATTTAAAGCCAGCGGAAGAAACGATAAACTATTTGAATATGCATCCGATACAACATCTTAAGCAAACATCTACCAAGAACTAGTGTCGCGCTTCACAGACAGTCTAGAATTACTACAAACAAGGTCTGAAAATAAATAATACACTGTTTAGGAAATATGTAAATGAAACAGGATGAAGGGATAGAGGAAGACGCCAGGGCCTATGGACGCCTTCAGGACTACCTCGAATCTCCGACTGGACTAAAGGCAGCAACCCAAGCTAAGGTCCGAATGCTGCTGCTCCATGATCTGCATACAATGTAGAGTATAGTATCAACACAACCGACCCCATGTGCTGGTAAGTGCCTAGCCTAACCTCGGCGAAGTAGTGACGAGACTAGCACCAGACTACCAAATAAACCTGTGCAGTTATATCATATACTGCGGAAAATAAAACAGAAATATACAAATAAGGATGGGAGAGGTACTTGCTGCGGGGAGGATATCATTTACCAACAGTAACTCAGGAGAAAAGTATAAAGAACAATCTAAGATCTACGGCAGAAAGAACAAGGAAACTATAACCAAACAATAACCACTTTTATCATTTATTGTTGCGGTGCACAACCTGATCCATATCATAAAATAACTATTGCGGCGTGCAACCCGAACCATATCACTTATCACTGTTGCGGCGTGCAACCCGATCCAATTATAATGTTGTTGCGGCGTGCAACCCAATACAAATATAATATTGTTGCGGCGTGCAACCAGATCCAAATATAATATTGTTGCGGCATACAGCCCGATCCAAATATAATACTGTTGCGGCATAAAGCCCGATCCAAATATAATATTATTGCGGCGTGCAACCCG
The DNA here is from genome assembly GCF_000393655.2 of Nicotiana sylvestris. NCBI lineage: Eukaryota > Viridiplantae > Streptophyta > Magnoliopsida > Solanales > Solanaceae > Nicotiana > Nicotiana sylvestris. The sequence continues at coordinate 147,809,092 of NC_091064.1, read as the reverse complement.
ATCCCAATATACAATTCAACACCAATCACAAAAAGAGTCCCGGCAAGGGAACAATACTCTCCTGACCAGGGAATCAACAATATAAGTAAATACGTCCCGGCAAGGGAATCATCTATAACCAAACTTGTTCCAACATTAACTTCACAAAAGAAACCTCAACTAGTACCAATACTCAACCATAAACAACTTCCATGAGAGTAAACATAATTCTTGCCCAACAAAGAAAATCAACAACTTAGGCACTCGTAGTACTTATTAAGAAGACAAGATTTCAATTTAAGACTCATGGTCATGCTTGACACCAACGTATAGGTACTCATCACCATCCCTCAAGCTAAGGTTAGACCAAACACTTACCTCGATGCCACGAACATAATTCAAGTCTCAACTATCGCTTTACCTCTTGATTCCACAACCAGTTTGCTCGTATCTAGCCACAAGTTACTTAATTACTTCAATAAATGCTAAACGAATCAATTCTAATGCATGAAAATAAATTTTCTAAAGTTTTTCCCAAAAAGTCAAAAATTGCCCCCGGGCCCACATGGTCAAAACTCGAGGTTTGAACAAAACCCCGATCACCCATTCCCCCACGAACCCAAATAGATAATTTATTTTGAAATCGGACCTCAAATCGAGATCCAAAACCCCAAAATTTGAAAACCTAGGTTCTACCCAAAACACCTAATTTCCCCCATGAAAATCATAGATTTTGAGTTGAAATCATGTGAAAATATGTTAAAGATTAAAGAAAACAAGTTAGAAATGACTTACAATCGATTTGGAAGAGAAGTTGTCTTTGAAAAATCGCTCAAGAGTGTTTTGGTTTTGAAAGGGTTTGAAAAATGGAAGATTTTTGGCTCAGTTATGATTTTACAGGTTGCAAGTATTGCAACTGTGACCAGGGTTCGTAATTGCGAACCCCTCAGAAAACTGACCCTTTCGCATATGCGAAGATAATGTCACATTTGCGACCAAGTCAATTTTCACCTTCGCATTTGCGAGGGAACTTTCACAAATGCGATATCGCTTTTGCGATAGAACAGTCGCATTTGTGCCAAGGCTGCCCAGGTCCGTTATCGCATTTGCGATGCTTTGTCGCATTTGCGAGCCAGGCTTTGCATGCAGACCTGAACATACCAGCTGAAAAACCTGCAATTTCCTATGTTGAATTTCACTCCGTGGCCTACCAAAACTCACCCGAGTCCTCGGGGCTCCAAACCAAACATGCACACCAACCGGAAAAACATCATACGGACTTGCTCGTGCATTCAAATCACCAAAATAACATCAACAACTATGAATTTAGCATCAAAATAATGAAATCACTTAAGAACATCAAATTTTTCCAATTTTCTCAAATAAGGTCTGTTTCACGTCATTTCAGGTCCGTTTCTTACCAAACTTCACAGACCCGACTTAAATCACATATAAGACCTGTGTCGGGCTCCGGAACCATAATACGGGCCCGATACCATCAAATTTCAAACACATTTCATTTCAAAAAACATATAAATATTCTAGAAAATAATTTTCTTTAAAAATTCATTTCTCGGGCTTGAGACCTCGGAATTCGATTCCGGGCATACGCCCAAGTCCCATATTTTCCTACGGACCCACCGAGACCGTCAAATCATTGGTCCAGGTCAGTTTACCCAAAATATTGACCTAAGTCAACTTAAACTCATTTTAAAGGAAAAATTCATCATTTTTCATAGATTTTCACATAATGCCTTTCCGGCTACGCGCTCGAACTGTGCACGCAAATCAAGGTGAGACAGAAAGAGGTTTTCAAAGCCTCAGAATAAAAAATTTATTTCTAAAACAAGTGATGACCTTTCGGGTCATCACATTCTCCACCTCTAAAACAACCGTTCGTCCTCGAACGGATATAAGAAGGAAGTACCTAAGTTGGGGAAAAGATGGGGATAACGGCTCCGCATATCGAAATCGGACTCCCAGGTCGATGCCTCAGCAGGCTAACCTCTCCACTAAACACGAACAGAAGGGAAATTCTTCGATCTGAACTGACGAACCTGCCGGGCTAAAATAGCTACCGGCTCCTCCTCATAGGTTTTGTCCTTGTCCAACTAGACAGTGCTGAAATCTAACACGTGGGATGGATCGGTGATACTTCCGAAGCATGGACACATGAAACACAGGATGCACGACTGATAAGTTCGATGGCAACGCAAGCCTGTAAGCCACCTCTCCCACTCATTCAAGAATCTCAAACGGGCCAATGAACCTTGGGCTAAGCTTGCCCGTCTTCCCAAATCTCATCACGCCCTTCATAGGCGACACTCAAAGCAATACCTGCTCACCAACCATAAAAGCCAAATCACGAACCTTATGATCGGCATAAATCTTTTTCCTGGATTGAGTTGTACAAAGCCTATCCTGAATAATCCTGACTTTGTCCAAGGCATCCTGCACTAGATCTGTACCCAACAACCGAGCCTCTCCCGGCTCAAACCATCCAACCGGCGACCGACACCGTCTACCATACAAAGCCTCATAAGGAGCCATATGGATACTCGACGTATAGCTATTGTTATAGGCAAACTCTGCTAAAGGCAAAACTAATCCCACGAGCCTCCAAAGTCAATGAAACAAGCTCAAAGCGTATCCTCCAAAATCTGAATGTCCCGCACAGACTGCCCGTCCGTCTGAGGATGAAACGTTGTGCCCAACTCAACCTGTGTGCCCAACTCTCGCTGAACTGCTCTTCATAAATGTGAGGTAAACTGCGTACCTTGGTCCGAAATGATAGACACGAGCACACCATGAAGGCAAACAATCTCTCGAATATAGATCTTAGCTAACCTATCGGAAGAATAAGAGACTGCCACAGGAATGAAATGTGCTGACTTGGTCAGCCTATCAACAATAACCCACACTGCATCGAACTTCCTCTGAGCCCGTGGGAGTCCAACAATGAAGTCCATAGTAATATGCTCCCACTTCCACTCAGAAATCTCAATCTTCTAGAACAAACCACTAAGCCTCTGATGCTCATACTTAACCTGCTGACAGTTCAAACACCGAGCCACATATGCAACAATGTCCTTCTTCATTCTCCTCCACCAATAATGCTACCGCAAATCTTGATACATCTTAGCGGCGCCCGGATGAATAGAGTACCGGAAACTATGGGCCTCCTCTAAAATCAACTCTTGGATTCCATCCACATTAGGCACACAAACTCGACCCTGCAGCCTCAAAACTCCATCATCTCCCAATGTAATCTGCTTGGCACCTCTGTGCTGCACCGTGTCCCTAAGGATACACAAATGAGGATCATCAAACTGCTGATCTCGGATACGCGCCAATAATGAAGAACGAGCGACTTTGCAAGCTAACACCTAGCTGGGCTCAAAAACATCCAACCTTACGAACTTATTGGCCAAAGCCTGAACATCCAAAGCAAGCAGTCTCTCACCGACCGAAATATAAGCAAGACTACCCATACTGGTTGATTTCCTACTCGAAGCATAGACCACCACATTGGCCTTTCCTGGATGATATAAGATAGTGATATCATAGTCTTTCAACAGCTCCAACCACCTTCTCTGCCTTAAACTTAGCTCCTTCTGCTTGAACAAGTACTGCAGACTCTTGTTATCCATGATTGCCTCACATGCCACGCCGTATAGATAATGCCTCCAAATCTTCAACGCGTGAACAATGGCTGCTAACTCCAAATCATTTACCGGATAGTTCTTCTCATGAATCTTCAACTGTCGTGAAGCATAGGCAATGACCTTGCCATCCTACATCAACACTGCACCAAGTCCAATACGAGATGCATCACAATAAACTGAATAAGGCCCTGAACCTTTGGGCAAAACCAACACTGGTGCCATAGTCAAAGCTGTCTTGAGCTTCTAAAAGCTCACCTCACACGTCCGACCATCTGAACTGGGCACCCTTCTGGGTCAACCTGGTCATCGGAGCTGTAATAGACGAAAACCTCTCCACAAATCGACGGTAGTAGCCAGCCAAACCCAAGAAACTCCGGATCTCTATAGCTAATGCGGGTCTAGGCTAGTTCTTGACTACCTATATCTTCTTCGGATCAACCTGAATACCCTCTGCTGATACAATATGACCCAAGAATGCAACTTAACTCAACCAGAACTCACACTTTGAAAACTTGGTATACAATTGACTATCCTTCAAAGTTTGAAGAACCACTCTTAGATGCTGCTCATGCTCCTCCCGGCTGCAGGAATAGATCAAAATATCATCAATGAAGACAATCACGAACGAATCCAAATAAGGCATGAACACTCGGTTCATCAAATCCATAAAAGTTGTTGGGGCATATGCCAATCCGAATGACATCACCAAGAACTCATAATGCCCGTACTGAGTGCGAAAAGCTGTCTTAGGGACACTGGATGCCCTAATCCTCAACTGATGGTAGCTAGATCTCAAGTCAATCTTCGAAAATACCTTGGCACCCCGAACAATAGGCACAAAATCAATAGAAGGATCCTCGACACTAGAATCACGAACGTATTCCAAATAGGCCAAACACCCCTTCTCGACTATACGTCGAGCCTTCATATAAGAGATAACACTATGGATAGAATGACCAGAAGTCCCTCTCCACTCTAAATGAGGTAAACCCGGCAAGGCTATGGTGGCTTCACATTGCAGACCTGAACATACCAGCTGAAAAACCTGCAATTTCCTCAGTTGAATTCCACTCGGTGGCCTATCCAAAACTCACCCGAGCCCTCGGGAATCCAAACCAAATATGCACACCAACCTAAAAACATCATACGGACTTGCTCGTGCATTCAAATCACCAAAATAACATCAACAACTATGAATTTAGCATCAAAATCATGAAATCACTTAAGAATATAAAATTTTTCCAATTTTCTCAAATAAGGTCCGTTTCACGTCATTTCAAGTTCGTTTCTTTCCAAACATCACATACCCAACTTAAATCATATATAAGACCTGTACCGGGCTCCGAAACCAGAATGCGGGCCTGATACCATTAAATTTCAAACACATTTCATTTTCAAAAACTTATAAATATTCCAGAAAATAATTTTCTTTAAAAATTCATTTCTCGGGCTTGGGACCTTGGAATTCGATTCCGGGCGTACGCCTAAGTCCCAATTTTTTCTACGGACCCTCCAAGGCCGTCAAATTATGGGTCTGGCTCCGTTTACCCAAAATGTTGACCAAAGTCAACTTAACCTCATTTTAAAGGCAAATTTATTATTTTCCATAGATTTTCACATAATGGCTTTCGGCTACGCATTCAGACTTTGCACGCAAATCGAAGTGAGACAAAAAGACACAGCCTCGGAATGCAGAATTTATTTCTAAAACAAGTGATGAGCTTTTGGGTCATCACAAGGGACTACTAAGCCGCGTACTTGTTTTTAAATCTTATGATATCTCATGGTTTAGACATTTATACTGTATTATGGGTTGTATGCCATGTTTGGGGCCTTGTGCTGACTTGTTGAGACCCTTAGAGGCATTTTTACTATTATTCCTCACTCTATTTATTTGAGAGCATATCCTCAGTCATGTTTTACCTGTTTATTGTTTAAAACTGGTTTTATCACTCTACTTCTTAAATGTAAGAACTGTTTGGACTGAGTTTCCTTGAATTCTTCTGTTATGCCCGAGTGGCTGTGAGGTTAATGACTAAGAGAGGTTGAGTACCGAATGGTGAGGATTATAATATTACGGATCGGGCTGCACGTCGCAGTAATATATTATATGCATACATTATGGATAGGGCTGCACGCTGTAGCGATACTTATATGGATCGGGTGCATGCCGCAACGATATATATATATATATACTGGATCGGGCTGCACGATGCAATGATATATATACTAGATCGGGCTGTGCATCGCAACGATATGACGCTTGGTCTGTAGGATCCCCTCCGGAGTCTGTACATCCCCCAGTGAGCGTAGTCGACTATAAACTATGGATCGGGCTGCACACCGTAGCGGTTACTATGATTATTACTATTATGATATATAAATGAGCCTGATTACTGAGAGTGAGTACTGGGTGACAAGAGCTGAGTCACGAGTGACTGAGAGGCCATATTTTGAGTGATACCTTGCCCGGGGGACCCATTTATGATATTTTCACTGATTTCACTCTTCTTTTAAAATAAGACTCTGTTGAAAATTGCTAAGTAAACGATTTCAAGTATTCCAATTGAAACTAAAGTTATTATGACGAAGATGGTTTTTAATCTGTGGAGTTTGATCTGTTATTCTGTTGTTTACTCCTTTATATGATTTTAACTGCTCGTCACTGCTTTTAGGCCTTATTTACTTTAGATACTTACTGAGTTGGCGTATTCACGTTACTCCCTGCACCTTGTATGCAGATCCAGATGCCCGAGCGGCAGAGTGAGAGTCCTCAGCATTATCAGAGTTTGTCGGAGACTGCAAGGTAGCTGCATGGCATCCGCATCCCTGCTTTCCTGCTTCCTATCTTGTTCTTTTCTGCATTTTAGACTTGTTATATATTAGACAGTTAAATTTGTATATTTAGAGGCTCTAGACTCATGACACCAGATATTTGGGCTGTGTTGGTTTAATGTTTTATTGATTTTCTGCACATATTTGGTTGTTTATACATTTCTTATATAAATTGAGATTTAAGTTCGTGTTAGAAAATGGTTTTAGAAAAGAAATTTGTTGTGATTAATGGTTTGGGTTGGCTTACCTAGTAATGTGATAGGTGCCATCACGATCGGGTATTTGGGATCGTGACAAGTTGGTATCAGAGCATAGGTTACATAGGTCTCGCGAGTCATGATCCGGTCTAGTAGAGTCTCGTGGATCGGTACAGAGACGTCCGTACCTATCCTCGGGAGGCTACAGAACCTTTAGGAAAAACTTCATATTCTTGAAATTATTGTCGTGTGAATCTGTTAATCCAAGTACGAAACTTCTGTTATTCCATTCTCTCACAGATGGTGAGGATACGTGCTACTGGTTAGATGACCACCAGTACCACCAACTGGGGCCACTTGAGGCCGAGGATGCAGTCGAGGCCGTGGTAGGGGTAGAGCAGCTAGGGCAGCACCTACAGATCCACCAACGGCCCCAGTTCAGGATCAGGTCCCAGTTGTGGATGCTACAGCAGCACCAGCTCAGGCACCAGCTGTGCCTATTGTGATTCCAGGCCTTTAGGAGGTTTTATCTTAGATTTTATCAGTGTGTACCGGTTTGACTCAGGCGGTCTCAGTTACTACAGTCGCAGCTACTTCTCAGGCCGGGGGAGGTACTTAGACTCCCGTTGCTCACACACTTAAGCAGGTTGTGCAGGGACTTCAGACACCGGGTGCACCTCTAACCCAACCGATTGCACCAGCTTAGGAGTATGTGGTACCAGTTATGCCAGACGATGAGCAACATCGTTTAGATAGGTTTAGTAGACTTCAGCCACCGACTTTCAGTGGTGCAGAGGGTGAGGATGCCCAGGGTTTCTTAGATAAGTGTCAGAGGATGCTTCGTATAGTGGGTATTCTGGAATCAGCGGGGTCGCTTTCACTACCTTTCAATTTTCTAGAGTTGTCTTCACTTGGTGGGAGGCTTACGAGAGGCATAGGCCTATTGGTGTAGCACCCCTTACCTGGCAGTAGTTCTCTGTTCTCATTCTGGAGAAATATGTGCGACAGCCTCGCCGAGAGGAGCTGCGCAGGCAGTTCAAGTAGTTACGTCAGGTAGAGATGATTGTGACACGGTATGAGATGCGGTTCTCTGAGTTAGCTCATCATGCGGTCTGGTTGGTTCCCATAGATCGTAAGAGGATTAGGAGGTTCGTTGATGGCCTCACATATCAGCTTTAGATTCTCATGACTAGGGAGAGGGTGTCAGGTTCTACTTTCGAGAAGGTTGTTGACATCGCCCGTAAGATTGAGTCGGTTCATCGCCAGGAGCGAGAGGAGAGGGAAGCCAAGAGGCCTCGGGGATCTGGTAGCTTTAGTAGTTCTACTTCGAGGGGTCAGTTTTAGCACGGCAGGGGCCATCCATTCAGGTAGGCTCAGTAAGCTCACCCAGGTTATCGTGGGGCATCATCAGGTCATGGTTCTCATAGTTCTCATCAGGGCCATTCATCACTCAGTTCCCTTCCAACTAGAGTTTGCCCCGTGCTCCATCAGTTTAGGGTTTTTCCATGGAAGGTCCTGCTACTGGTCATTCTGGTGCCAGGGGTTCCCTTCAATCCCCATTTTCAGCACCGGGGAGTTGCTATGAGTGTGGAGAGTTTGGGCATATGAGGAGGTAGTGTCCTCGTCTACTTGAGGGTGCATCTGAGCAGAGGGGTCAGCCCTCGACTTCAGCTCCAATTACTTCACCACCCGCCCAAGCAGCTAGGGGTGGGGTCAGTTAGCTAGGGGTCGCCCTAGATGGGGAGGTCAATCAGGTGGTGGTCAGGCTCATTTCTATGCCCTCCCAGGTAGACTAGATGTTGCAGCTTCAGATGTCGTGATTACAGGTATTGTCTTAGTCTACCGCAGAGATGCCTCTGTGTATTTGATCCTGGATCCACCTTTTCTTATGTGTCATCATATTCTACTCGTTATTTGGATACGCACCGTAAGTCTGTTATTTCACCTATTCATGTATCTACTCCAGTGAGCGATACTGTTGTTGTAGACCGTATTTATCGGGCCTGTGTGGTGACTATTTTGGGGTCTAGAGACCCGAGTGGATCTTTTGTTATTATGTATGGTGGATTTCGATATCATATTGGGCATGGATTGGCTATCTTCGTATCGTGCTATTTTGGACTATCATGCTAAGACAGTGATGTTGGCTATGCCGGGAGTGCCACGGATCGAGTGGTGAGGTTCGACTGATTTTGTCCCCAGTAGGGTGATCTCGTTTCTGAAGGCCCAGCATATGGTTGGGAAGGGTTGTCTTTCGTATTTAGCCTTTGTGAGGGATGTCGGTGCAGAGACTCCCAGTATTGATTCTGTTCCAATTGTGAGGGATTTTCCCGATGTGTTTCGTGAGACCTGCCGGCATGCCACCGGACAGGGATATTGATTTTGGTATTGACTTGGTGTCGGGCACTCAGCCCATCTATATTCCACCGTATCGTATAGCACCAACGCAATTGAAGGAGTTAAAGGCGCAGCTTTAGGAACTCCTTGATATGGGGTTCATTCGGCCTAGTATGTTGCCTTGGGGTGCGCCGGTTCTATTTGTGAAGAAGAAGGATGGAACTATGCGGATGCGCATTAATTACAGGCAGTTGAACAAGGTTACAATTAATAATAAATATCGTTTTCCTCGCATTGATGATTTGTTTGACTAGCTTCAGGAAGAGAGAGTGTTCTCCAAGATTGGTTTCCGTTCAGGTTACCACCAGTTGAAGATTAGGGATTCGGATATCGTTAAGACGGCTTTTAAGACCCGATATGGTCATTATGAGTTCTTGGTGATGTCTTTTGGGTTGACCAATGCGCCAGCAACATTCATGCACTTGATGAACAACATGTTCCGGCCGTATCTTGACTCATTTGTCATAGTTTTCATTGATGATATTCTGGTATATTCACATAGTCAGGAGGAGCACGCGGAGCATTTGAGAGTTGTGTTGCAAAGATTGAGGGAGGAGAAGCTTTATGCAAAGTTCTCCAAGTATGAGTTTTTGCTAAGTTCAGTGGCATTCTTTGGGCACATAGTGTCTAATGAGGGTATTCAGGTTGATCCAAAGAAGATAGAGGCGGTCCAGAGTTGGCCCAGACTGTCCTCAGCTACAGAGATTTGCATCTTTCTTGGTTTGGCGGGCTATTATTGCAGGTTTGTTCAGGGATTCTCATCTATCGCATCGCCCTTAACCAAGTTGACTTAGACGGGTGCTTTATTCAGGTGGTCGGATGAGTGCGAGGAGAGCTTTCAGAAGCTCAAGATCGCTTTGACCACAGATCCAATATTAGTTGCCATCAGCTTCAAGTTCATATACCATGTATGCAATGCTTCGAGAGTTGGTATTGGGTATATGTTGATGTAGGAGGGTAAAGTTATTGATTATGCTTCCAGTCAGTTGAAGCCCCATGTGAAGAACTACCCTGTTCATGATTTGAAGTTGGCTGCCATTTTCCATGCGTTAAAGATTTGGAGGCATTATTTGTATGGTGTGTCTTGTGATGTGTTTACTGATCATTGTAGCCTCCAGCACTTGTTCAAATAGAAGGATCTCAATTTGAGGCAGTGGAGATGGTTGGAGTTGCTAAAGGATTATGATATTACTATTTTGTACCATCCGGGGAAGGCCAATGTAGTGGCCGATGCTTTGAGCCGGAAGGCAGTGAGTATGGGGAATTTGGTATATATTCCAGTTATGGGGAGACATCTTACAGTTGATGTTCAGGCCTTGGCCAATTAGTTTGTGAGGTTAGATATTTCGGAGCCTAGTCGGGTGTTAGCTTGCATAATTTCTCGGTCTTCCTTATATGATCGCATCAGAGAGCACCAGTATGATGATCCCCATTTGCTTGTCCTTAAGGACAGAGTTCAATATGATGATGCCAGAGATGTGACTATTGGTGATGATGGGGTGTTGAGGATGCAGGGTTGGATATGTGTGCCTAATGTAGATGGGCTTCGGGAGTTGATTCTGGAAGAGGCCCATAGCTCGCGGCATTCTATTTACCCGGGTGCCGCGAAGATGTATTAGGATATGAGATAGTATTATTGGTGGAGGAGAATGAAGAAAGACATTGTGGTATTTGTGGCTCGGTGTCTCAATTGTAAGCAGGTGAAATATGAGCATCAGAGACCGGGTGGCTTACTTCAGCGGATGGATATTCTAGAGTGAAAGTGGGAGCGGATCACCATGGACTTGGGATTCCATGGACTTTGAAGAAGTTCAATGCTATTTGGATGATTGTGGATCGGCTGACCAAGTCTGTGCACTTCATTCCTGTGTGTACTACCTATTCTTCAGAGCGGTTGGCAGAGATCTATATCCGGGAGATTGTTCGCTTGCAAGGTGTCCCAATTTTAATCATTTCAGATAGGGGCACTCAGTTTACTTTGCAATTTTGTAGGTCTGTGCAGCGAGAGTTGGGTACTCAGGTTGAGTTGTGCACAACTTTTCACCCTCAGACGGACGGGAAGTCTGAGCACAATATTCAAATACTGGAGGACATGTTGCATACTTGTGTCATTGATTTTAGAGGGTCATAGGAACAGTTTCTACCGCTTGTAGAGTTTGCTTATAACAACATCCACCAGTCGAGTATTCAGATGGCTCCGTGTGAGGCTTTGTATGGGAGGTGGTGTAGATCTCTAGTTGGCAGGTTTGAGCCGGGTGAGGCTAGGCTATTGGGGACAGACTTGGTGCAGGATGGTTTAGAGAAGGTGAAGGTGATTTAGGAGAGGCTTCATACAGCGCAGTCGAAACAAAAAAGTTATGCTGACAGAAAGGTCCGGGATGTGTCCTACATGGTTGGTGAGAAGGTTCTGTTGAAGGTTTCACTGATGAAGGGTGTTATGAGATTTGGGAAGAAAGGGAAATTGAGTCCTCGATTCATTGGGCCTTTTGAGTTGCTTCGGAGGATTGGGGAGGTGGCTTATGACCTTGCTTTGCCACCCAGCTTGTTGAGTGTTCATCTGGTATTTCATGTTTCTATGCTCCGGAAGTATATTGGCGATCCGTCTCATGTTCTAGATTTCAGCACGGTTCAGTTAGATGGTGATTTGACTTATGATATAGAGCCGGTGGCTATATTGGGGTGTTAGGTTCGAATGTTGAGATCAAAGGATATAGCTTCAGTGAAAGTGCAGTGGAGAGATCGGCCCATGGAGGAGGCTACTTGGGAGACCGAGCAGGAGATACGGAGCAGATATCCTTACCTATTTGAGGCTTCAGGTATGTTTCTTGACTTGTTCGAGGACGAACGTTTGTTTAAGAGGGGGATGATGTGACGACCCGGCCAGTCGTCTCATGAGTTACCGCTCCGTTTCCTCCATTTCTGCTTCTTATTGCTTTTTTCAGTTGTATTATATGTCATTGGGTTGATTGGCTCGGGTTCGGAAAGGTTTTGGTAAGGTTTGAGACACTTAGTCTTTTTTGAGGAAGCTTAAGTTGAAAAAGTCAACTGTATGTTGACTTATTTGTTAAAGGGCTCGGATGTGAGTTCCGATGGTTCAGATAGCTTCGAGAAGTAATTTGAGACTTAGGAGCGTGGTTGGAATGAGTTTTGGAGGTTCGGAGTAGATTTAGGCTTGAATTGGCGAAATTGGAATTTTGGCGTTTCCAGTTGATAGGTGAGATTTTGATATAGGGGTCGGAATGGAATTCTGGGAGTTGCAGCAGTTCTGTTGGGTCATTTGGGATGTGTGTGCAAATTTCAGGTCATTCGGACGTGGTTTGGTGCACTTTTTGATCAAAAGCGTAATTCGGAAGATTTTGGAAACTTAGGCTTGAATCCGTTGTGTTTTGGTTGACTCGATATTGTTTGAGGTGTTTTGAAGATTGGTATAAGTTTGGATGGTGGTATATGATGTGTTTATGCTTTTGATTGAGGTCCCGGGGGCCTCGGGGTGATTTCAGATGGTTGGCAGAAAGGTTTGGAGTTGGTTGTGACAGCTGAAGTTTCCCATTGCTGTCATAACCGCATCTGTGGCTATGGGACCGCAGGTGCGGTCTCGTAGAAGCGAGATTTGAATCGCAGAAGCGGAAAGGGCCTGGGAAGGTAGAAACCGCAGAAGCGGTCAAGGAGCCGCACCTGCAATGGCACAAGTACGAATTATGCATCGCAGATGCGGAGTTAGCAGCTTAAGTGAGGACCGCAGATGCGGCACTTGGGACCGCAGAAGCGGTTGCGCAGGAGCGGGGAGTGGTCGCAGGTGCGGAATCCTTGGGCCAGAAGGTATATAATGTTTCCTTCACGAAATTTTGCTAAGTTCTTCATCTTTTGAAGTCGGGAAGCGAGCTACGGTAGTGAAATCAAGGGAGAATCGAAGGGAATCGGTTGGGTAAGTTCCCTAAGCTTCATTACTTGAGTTTATGATCATTTTTCCATTAGTTAATCATAGTATTAGTGGAGATTAAGGGTTAAAATTGGGGAAACAAAGGCTTGGTATTGGAGACATAGACTTGAGGATTTGAGGGACCATTTGTGATCGGATTTTGGTATTCTTGGTATGTATAAACTCGTGGGACGATAAGGATTTTGTTGATGTGATTTTTATCGAGTTTCGAGACGTGCGCCCGGGGGTCGGGTTTGGCCAATTTCGGGATTTTTGGTATAATTTGATTATTTTCGCTTGGGCTTCGATCCTTTAGCATATTCTAATGTTGTGATTATGATTTTGGGTAGATTCGGCACGAGTTAAGGACGAGGCAAGAGGCAAAGGCATTGCGGAGTAGTAATTCACCAGGTTTAAGGTAAGTAACCATTGTAAATCTGGAACTGAGGGTACGAACCCAGGTATTTCGAATTGTTTTGATAAATGAGGTGACGACATGCTAGGTGACGAGCGTGTGGGCGTGCACCGGTAGGGATTGTAACTTGGTCCGTCCCGTAGCGACTATTAAGCCGAGTACTTGATTTGAAATCTTATGATATCTCATGTTTTAGACATTTATACTGTATTATGGGTTGTATGCCATGTTTGGGGCCTTGTGCCGACCTATTGAGACCCTTAGGGGCATTTTACTGTTCTTCCTCACTCTATTTGTTTGAGAGCATACCCTTAGTCATGTTTTACCTGTTTATTGTTTAAAACTGGTTTTATCACTCTACTTCTTAAATGTGAGGACTGTTTGGACTGAGTTTCCCTGAGTTCTTCTGTTAAGACCGAGTGGCTGTGAGGTTAATGACTGAGAGAGGTTGAGGACCGAATGGTGAGGATTATAAATATTACGGATCGGGCTGCACGACGCAGCAGTATATTATAGGAATATATTATAGATCGGGATGCACGCCGCAGTGATATATATATACTGGATCAGGCTGCACGCCGCAACGATATGACACTTGGGCTGTAGGAGCCCCTCCAGAGTCTGTACACCCCCAGTGAGCATAGTCGACTATAAACTATGGATCGAGCTACACGTCGTAGCGGTTACTATGAATATTATATATTATGAGATATTAATGAGCTTGAGTGCTGAGAGTGAGTACTGAGTGACGAGAGCTGAGTCACGAGTGACTGAGAGGCCATATTCTGAGTGATACCTTGCCCGAGGGGCCTATTTATGATATTTTCACTGATTTCAGTCTTCTTTTAAAATAAGCCTTTGTTGAAAATTGCTAAGTAAACGATTTCAAGTATTCCAATTGAAACTGAAGTTTTTATGACGAAGCTGGTTTTTAAACTGTGGAGTTTAATCTGTTATTCTGTTGTTTACTCCTTTATATGATTTTAACTGCTCGTCACTGCTTTCAGGCCTTATTCACTTTAGCTACTTACTTAGTTGGCGTACACACGTTACTCCCTACACCTTGTGTGCAGATCCAGGTGCCCGAGCGACAGAGTAAGGTTCCTCAGCATTATTAGAGTTTGTCGGAGACTGCAAGGTAGCTGCATGGCGTCCGCATCCCTACTTTCCTCCTTCCTATCTTGTTCTTTTCTACATTTTAGACTTGTTATGTATTGGACAGTCGGATTTGTATATTTAGAGGCTCTAGACTCGTGACACCAGATGTTTGGGTTGTGTTGGTTTAATGTTTTATTGATTTTCCGCACATTTTTGGCTGTTTATACATTTCTTATGAAAATTGAGATTTAAATCCGTGTTAGAAAATGGTTTTATAAAAGAAATTCGTTGTGATTAATGGTTTGGGTTGACTTGCCTAGTAATGTGATAGGCGCATCACGATCGGGATGTGCAACTTTGTGCTATTTAATACTCCATTAGAACTTTTTGAAAATGGTACTACTTGAGGTTAGATTGATCAACTGAGGTTCACGATATAAAATAAAATAAAATTACAATTTATCATTTATCTTAAGGGCAAAGAGTTACTTAATGCAGAAATTGTGCTTTTCTTTTTCATATTAAGATAGAGGGAGTATTTTATATCAATATAATATTCCCTAAGAAATGAAAAATAGGATGGTGGCGAAAATCAAAGGCTTTACCCTGAAAAGTTTATTTCACCATACAAAATTAAAATAAAAACAACTAGTAAAACGAGAAAATGTAGGATGTGAGTATTATATATGGCATATATAGCCTACAAACTTCTCCGAATATTACCAAGCTGTCGTCTTCTGCAATTAAAAATTGGTCACGGTAGAGGGCATGATGGTCAAGTTTGGACGTAGCCATAACATTAGCTACGGGTTTGAAAATACGCAATTTAGGTCATGTAATTTATTAGAAAATTTAATAAATATTTAACTTATAATTCAATAACTAAAACAAACTAAAAGCATGATAGTAAATTCAAAATACATAAATTTCAAATTTTAAACCCCGCATCTATCAACGCTTGTCCAAGATGGTGAATGTATAGCAGGATAATTATGTTTCCTTCTTGTTAGAGGTGTTTTAGAGAATATGACCATATAAAAGTATTACATATAGTGTTTAAAATATAGTTTCCTGAAACCACTTTGAGAAATGTAGAAACACTCGGTTGTTATAAAATAAAGACTGTAAAGTAAAGACAAGTATAGAGAGAAACTGTTATATTATTCGAATTCAAATTGATGTACATAATGAACTGAAATCCCTTCTATTTATAGAAGAAAGGAAGTTGCTGTGTAAGATGCTACTATACCAGATATGGATAAGCTTCTACTGAGAGCAATGTTTATCCATAACGGAGTACTGAAAGGATAAGCTTGTTATACCCAATATGGATAATCTTCTACCGGGGGTAATGTTTATCCAAAACTGGGTACTGAAAGGATAAGCTTATTATACCCGGTATGGATAGTCTTCTACTGGAGGTAATGTTTATCCATAACTGAGTACTGAAAGGATAAGCTTATTATACCCGGTATGAATAATCTTCTACCGGGGGTAATATTTATCCATAACCGGGTACCGAAGTGATAATCTTCTTCAGGAAGCTTATTTTCAATAGAGTAATAAATAGATAAACATATTTACGGTGGAGTCACATATGGATAAGCTTCTTCAGGAAGCTTATTTACAACGGAGTACTAAATGAACATCCATAATATAATATATTTATAACACTCCCCCTTGGATGTTCATTAAAAGATAATATGCCTCATTAAAACCTTACTAGGAAAAACCACGTGGAAGAAAATCCGAGTAAAGGAAAAAGAGTACACATATTTAGTAAGACGCATTGCTAGGTGCCTCATTAAAAACCTTATAAGGAAAACCCCATGGGAAAAAACCTTAGTAAGGGAAAAAGAGTGCATCGCGTATTTTACTCCCCTGATGAAAACCTTGTTTCAAATATTTGAGTCTCCGCATTCCAATCTTGTATACCATCTTCTCAAAAGTTGAAGTTGACAAAGATTTAGTGAATAAATCTGCTGGATTATCACTTGAACGGATTTGTTGCACATCAATGTCACCGTTTTTCTGAAGATCGTGTGTGTAGAATAATTTTGGTGAATTGTTCTTCGTTTTGTCTCCTTTTATAAATCCTCCCTTCAATTGGGCTATGCATGCAGCATTGTCTTCGTATAAAATTGTGGGTCTTTTCTCACATTCCAAACCACATTTTTCTCGAATAAAATGAATTATTGATCTCAACCATACGCATTCCCTACTTGCTTCATGAATAGCTATTATCTCAGCGTGATTTGAAGAAGTAGCAACAATAGATTGCTTTGTGGAGCGCCATGATATGATAGTACCTCCATATGTAAATACGTAGCCGGTTTGAGATCGAGCTTTATGGGGATCAGATAAATAACCTGCATCTGCATAACCAACAAGGTCTGCACTATCTTTGTTAGCATAAAACAAACCCATATCAAGAGTTCCCTTTAAATATCGCAATATATGCTTAATCCCGTTCCAATGTCTCCGTGTAGGAGAAGAACTATATCTTGCTAGTAAATTAACAGAAAATGCTATGTCAGGCCTTGTAGCATTAGCAAGATACATTAGTGCACCAATTGCACTGAGATAGGGTACTTCGGGACCAAGGAGTTCCTCGTCCTCTTCTGGAGGTCGGAACAAATCCTTATTCACTTCAAGTGATCGAACAACCATTGGTGTACTCAATGGGTGCGCTTTGTCCATGTAAAAGCGTTTTAAGACCCTTTCTGTATAGGCAGATTGATGGATAAAGATCCCGTCTGCTAAATGTTCAATTTGCAGACCAAGACAAAGTTTTGTCTTTCCAAGATCTTTCATCTCAAATTCTTTCTTAAGATATTCAATTGCCTTTTGGAGCTCTTCTGGAGTTCCAACAAGATTTATGTCATCAACATAAACAGCAAGTATAACAAATTCTGATGTCATTTTCTTTATAAAAATACATGGACAAATAACATCATTTATGTAACCTTCTTTCAGCAAATATTCACTAAGGCGATTATACCACATGCGCCCAGATTGCTTTAAACCGTACAAAGATCTTTGTAATCTGATTGAATACATTTCCTGAGATTTTGCTTCAGGCATTTTAAATCCTTCAGGGATTTTCATATAAATTTCATTATCAAGTGAACCGTACAGATAAGCTGTAACTACATCCATTAGATGTATTTCAAGCTTTTCATGTAGTGCTAAACTGATGAGATATCGAAATGTTATGGCATCCATAACAGGTGAATATGTTTCATCAAAATCGACTCCAGGTCGTTGTGAGAATCCTTGTGCAACAAGGCGAGCTTTGTATCTTTCAACTTCATTTTTATCATTCCTTTTTCGCACAAAAACCCATTTATGACCAACTGGTTTTATACCAGCAGGTGTTTGGACTACTGGTCCAAAGACCTCTCTTTTAGCAAGTGACTTCAATTCCGATTGAATTGCCTCTTGCCATTTTGGCCAATCAGATCTTTGTCGACATTCTTCGACAGATCGAGGTTCAAGATCCTCACTATCTTGCATAATATTAAGTGCAACATTATATGCAAAAATATTATCCACCACTATTTCAAATCGATTTAAATTAATCCCATCACCGTTCGAACTTATTAAAAGTTCCTCACTCACATGAGCTTCAGGTTCATTGATTTCTTCAGGAATCTCAGAACTAATCAGATTTTGGGTCTCTTCAGGGGATCCCTTCATAGTATCGTTTTGATCATTTGTCGATTTTCTTTTTCGAGGATTTCGATCCTTAGAACCCAAAGGCCTACCACGCTTCAGGCGTGCTTTAGGTTCACTAGCTCTCATGCTAGTAGATGGTCCTACTGGGACATCAATTCGGATAGGCACATTCTCTGCTGGGATATGTGACTTAGTTATCCTTTTCAAATCAGTAAATGCGTCTGGCATTTGATTTGCTATATTCTGTAAATGGATGATCTTCTGGACCTCCTGATTACATATAGGGGTACGGGGATCAAAGTGAGATAATGATGAAATTTTCCACACAATTTCTCTTTTGATTTCCTTTTTCTCTCCCCCTAATTGTGGAAAATTTGTTTCATCAAACCGACAATCTGCAAATCGAGCAGTAAATAAATCTCCTGTCAATGGTTCAAGATAGCGAATAATAGAGGGTGATTCAAACCCAACATATATTCCTATCCTTCTTTGTGGTCCCATCTTACTACGTTGTGGTGGTGTTACTGGCACATATACAGCACATCCGAAAATTCGTAGATGGGCAATATTTGGTTCATGACCAAAAACTAATTGTGACGGAGAATATTTATTATAATGTGTCGGTCTGAGACGGATAAGTGATGCTGCATGCAAGATAGCATGGCCCCAAGTAGTAGTGGGCAATTTTGTTTTCATAAGTAGTGGTCTTGCTATCAATTGCAGGCGTTTAATAAATGACTCTGCAAGGCCATTTTGAGTATGAACATAAGCTACAGGATGTTCAACTTTTATCCCAACGGATAGACAATAATCATCAAAAGCTTGAGATGAGAATTCTCCAGCATTATCAAGGCGAATAGCCTTTATAGGATAATCTGGGAATTGTGCCCTTAATCGAATTATTTGGGCTAATAGCTTTGCAAACGCCAGGTTGCGAGATGATAGTAGGCACACATGAGACCATCTTGAAGATGCATCTATTAGGACCATAAAATATCTAAACAACCCACTTGGTGGGTGAATAGGTCCACATATATCCCCATGTATACGCTCTAAAAAGGCAGGGGATTCAATACCAACCTTCATTGGTGATGGTCTAGTGATCATTTTTCCTTGATAACAAGCATCACAAGAAAATTCGTCATTTGTAAGAATCTTCAAGTTCTTTAATGGATGCCCACTCGAATTTTCAGTAATTCGTCTCATCATTATTGATCCGGGATGGCCCAAACGGCCATGCCAAAGCACAAAAGTATTTGAATCCGTAAACTTCTGGTTTACGATAGAGTGTGCTTCAATTGTACTAATTTTTGAATAGTATAAGCCAGAAGATAAAGTTGGTAACTTTTCTACAATGCATTTCTGGCCAGAAATATTCTTTGTAATACAAAGATATTCCCTGTTCATTTCATCTATTGTCTCAACATGATACCCATTTCGGCGGATATCTATAAAACTCAACAAGTTTCTTCGGGACTTGGAGGAGAACAATGCATTGTCTATAATAAGTTTTGTTCCCTTAGACAGAAATATTATGGCTCTTCCGGAGCCTTCAATCAAACTTATATTACCAGAAATTGTTGAAACATTTGCTTTTTCCTTATGCAAATAAGAAAAGTATTTCTGATCCTTGAATATGGCATGAGTTGTTCCACTATCAATAACACAAATATCTTCATGATTTGTCTTTGATCCAAACATAATTTGAGGGTTATCCATATTCTTCAAAATAACATAAATAAAATATATTATAGTAAACATCATTATCAAAACATAACTTTTATTTATGTACAACAATTACATAACCATACTATCTATTACAAACAACAAAAATTAAAATATTTACATTTCTACAGATTCACTACCAATTACATGACTTGTTTCTCCTTCTGGGAGTGCAAAGTAATCAGCTACATCCAAATGCATGAAGTCTAAATTATCTTCAGAAATAAAATTTTCTTCAGCATTTTTCTCTGTCTTCTTCAGAGAGGCTTGATAAAGCTCAACCAGGTGCTTTGGCGTACGACAGGTACGTTACCAGTGCCCTTTTCCTCCACATCTATAGCATGCATTTTCTGCATTTGGCGCTTGCACCGCTTCATGCTTTTGTTCCATGACTGGGCTTCTTTAGTGCATTATTATTACCATGACTGGGGTTTCTTCTCCGACCACGGCCATGACCACGACTGGGGCCACGACCTCTTCCACGTTTAGCTTGGTGGAAGTTCGTCTCATTCACTTCAGGGAATGGACAAGAACCAATAGGTCGGCTTTCATGATTTTTCATTAATAGCCCATTATGTTGCTCTGCTATAAGAAGATGTGAGATAAGTTCAGAATACTTTTTAAATCCCATCTCTCGATATTGCTGCTGCAGGAGCATATTCGAGGCATGAAAAGTGGTGAAAGTTTTCTCCAACATATCATGATCAGTAATATTATCACCACATAATTTCAATTGGGAAATAATTCTGAACATAGCAGAATTATACTCACTGATAGATTTAAAATCTTGTAGCCTTAGATGAGTCCAATCATAACGTGCCTGTGGAAGAACGACCATCTTCAGGTGGTCATATCTATCTTTCAAATTATTCCACAGTATGACTGGATCTTTAATAGTGAGATATTCCATTTTCAGGCCCTCATCAAGGTGATGGCGTAGGAATATCATTGCTTTGGCACGGTCTTGATTTGATGCCTGATTTTTATCCTTGATGGTGTCTGTCAGACCCATCGCATCAAGATGAATTTCAGCATCAAACACCCAAGACATGTAGCTTTTGCCCGATATATCCAGGGCTACAAATTCAAGTTTAGAAAGATTTGACATTATTTAGGAAAAGAATGTTCTTACCTCTAATACTTTCAAAGTATTTGCTCGAGATGTCAGAGTCTCGTGCTGATAACGTGTTATAAAATAAAGACTGTAAAGTAAAGACAAGTATAGAGAGAAACTGTTATATTATTCGAATTCAAACTGATGTACATAATGAACTGAAATCTCTTCTATTTATAGAAGAAAGGAAGCTGTTGTGTAAGCTGCTACTATACCAGATATGGATAATCTTCTACTGAGAGCAATGTTTATCCATAACGGAGTGCTGAAAGGATAAGTTTATTATACCCGATATGGATAATCTTCTACCGGGGGTAATGTTTATCCATAACTGGGTACTGAAAGGATAAGCTTATTATACCCGGTATGGATAATCTTCTACCGGGGGTAACGTTTATCCATAACTGAGTACTGAAATGATAAGCTTATTATACCCGGTATGAATAATCTTCTACCGGAGATAATATTTATCCATAATCGGGTACCGAAGTGATAAGCTTCTTCAGGAAGCTTATTTCCAATAGAGTACTAAATAGATAAACATATTTACGGTGGAGTCCCATATGGATAAGCTTATTTACAACGGAGTACTAAATGAACATCCATAATATAATATATTTATAACATCGGTTATATTTTAATAAATTTGTGAGAATTTCATGCTAATGACCATAGCTAACAACATGGAGTAAATTAAAAATGAAATTGAGAGCGTTGCTTTGGGAATCCGATTCAACGAATGCGGTGACATGATCTCTTCGTAGTCAAATTTATCAATGTTGGTCTATGAATCTACAGTACATTTTCAATCCAAATTGGACTTTTTTTTTTTTGGGTCAAAACATAGACATAAAATATTTCAGAACTAATTCAACTTGAATTTATAGGAGTAAATACGCCAGAGAGGTCTATTCGGACAAACAAATTTTTCAATTTTGTAAGAATACTAAAATGTTCTCTTTTATTTTTGACAATGTTTTTTAACTTTAAACCAGATATTAAAGGTGCTTACATCCATAATTTGAACCTTGCGCGCAAACTTTTTTTTCAAAGGGAAAAGTTGAATGACGAACCTATAGTCCACTCCACTCCCATTATTCGCTATTATTCATAATAGAATATATTCATAATACGGAGTACTTATTTATTTCTCTCTTCATGCAGCGTACTGTCCTTCTCGTCGAGATTTTAAGTTTTATGTAGTACTAGCAAAAGATATTTATACAATTAAATTAATTTGAATTAATTATAAATAAATTTTTGCAATGAGTATTACTTTATCCATTTCAATTTATGCGACACTCTTTCTTTTTTGTCAGTCTCAAATTGAATATCACCTTTTTTATTTTTAGTACCAATTTCAATTTATCTTTAAATTACCCGTAATGAGATGTTTTCTATCCACACAACATTTGCATCTATACCCGCTTTTTGGGTCACGTTTTAACTTGTGCACGCTTTGCAAAAAATTGCAAGCGTACCCACTTTTTCGCGTAACTTCAGCATACAGGGCTGAAGTAGCAAAGACAATTACGCAAAACTTCAGCATTCTAGTAAACGAGCCTGAAGTAGCAAGTGTGTTGAACCAAGTATGCTGAACTTTTTGTTTGTAATTGCTGAACTTAAGCATAGTAGCTGAAGTTTTGTTCTCTATTTGATGAAGTTTTTGTTTGTAAGCTAAAGGTTTTTTGTCCTAGATTCATTAGTTTTGTCATTAAGCTTTTTCAAAAACTTCAGCAGAAGATGCTGAAGTTATTTAGTTCATTTATAAAAACTTCAGCACTAAATAAGCTGAAGTTTTTTTGTCCTGGATAAGCTTTTTCAAAAACATCAGTAGAAGATGCAACTATGTATTTTTTTTTGCTTCATCTTAACGTACAATGTAGACTTCACTCTAACTTCTATTCTTTTTAATTTCTTCTATAGATATAATGTCTATTTGTTCCAAGTGCATATTTCTTCTATTTTGGGTGTCAAGTTTGTAAGAAGTTTGGAACTCCATCAATTTAACCAAATAGAAAACTTTTAGCAAATATAATTGAGTACTAGTTGTGTATTTTGACAAGGTGGGTTGCTCTGATGGTAAGTACCCTCCACTTCCAACCAAGAAGTTGGTCAGTTTGAGTCATCCCAAGAGCAAGATGGGAGTTCTTGGAGGGAAGGATGCCGAGAGTCTACTGGAAACAGCCTCTCTACCCAGGGTAGGGGTAAGGTTTGTGTGATGACCTACTTGTTTTTAACAGGAATTCTGTGTTCCGAGGCTTTAAGAACCTCTTTTAGCATCACCTCGATTTGCGTGCGTAGTCTGGGCACGTATCCGAAAAGCCTAAATGTGAAAATCTGTGAAAAATGATAAATTTTGACTATAAAATGAATTAATTTGACATCGGTCAATGTTTTGGGTAAACGAACCCGGACCCGTGATTTGAGGATCCTGGAGGGTCCGTAGAAAAATATGGGACTTGGCGTATGCCCGAAATCGAATTCCGAGGTCCCAAGCCCGTGAAATAAATTTTTTAAAGAAAATTATTTTCTGAAATTGTTTAAAGGATTTGGAAATGAATCTTGATTAGAACATGTTGGTATCGGGCCCGTATTTTGGTTCCGGTGCCCGGTACAGGTCTTATATGTAATTTAAGATAATTCTGTGAAGTTTGGTGAGAAACTAAATCCGTTTGACGTGATTCGGACCTTAAATTCAAATTTGATGTTCAAAGAAGTTTTGAGAAAATTTCATTGATCTTGAGGTTTTATTCGATGTTCATGATGTTATTTTGGTGATTTGAGTACACGAATAAGTCCGTAGAATGTTTTTGAGGTTGTGTGTATATTTGGTTTGGAGCCCCGAGGGCTCGGGTGAGTTTTGGATAGGCCACGAGGTGCATTTTGAACTTGGAAAAATTGTAGGATTTTTGCTGGTGTGATTAGGCATGCAGGCCTGGCTTGCAAATGCGATATCGCAAATGCAAGGGCTTGGTCGTAAATGCGAACCATCCTAGGCCTGCCTTATCTCGCAAATGCGAGTTGTGCTCCGCAATTCCGACCTCGCAAATGCGAAAAATTCAAATTTCCTAAGGGTTCGCAAATGCGAGCTTCCCTTCACAATTTCCAAGATATCAGAGGTCGGTTTCACAATTGCAAACCCCTGTTCGTAATTCCCACATCTGAGACCTACAACTTTTGTACTTAGACGATTTTAAACCTATTTTTCATATCCTCTCAAAACTCAAACACACTAGAGCGATTTTTCAAAGGCTTCTTATTCTCCAAATCAATTGTAAGTCGTTTTTAACTCATTTTCTTCAATCATTAACATCTTTTAACATGATTTCAACTTAAAATCAATGATTTTTATGGGGGAAATTGGGTGTATTGGGTAGAACCTAGGTTTTTCAAAAATTGGGGATTTAGACCTCGATTTGAGGTCCTATTTCAAAACAAATTATATATTTGGGTTTGTGGGGCAATTGTTGAGAAGAGATCATTATGTTTCCCCCTTGCTGGGCTATTGTTGAGTTGTAGTTCCCTTGCATTGTGTTCTTAGTTGATATTACAGATGCTTAGATTGATGATTCTTTGCGTTGGTTAAGGATTATGGTTATTCTCGGGGAACAAGTTTGGTTATAGCTGAGGTAGTTAGATGTTGTAACAAGTTTGATTATAGCTGAGGTATTTTGATGTTGTAACAAGTTTGGTTATAGCTGAGGTAGTTAGATGTTGTAACAAGTTTGATTATAGCTGAGGTAGTTAGATGTTGTAGCAAGTTTGGTTATAGCTGTTTCCCCATTGCCGGGACGTAACTACTTATGATGTCGGATCCCTTGCCGAGATAGTGTAGACCTTATTGATCCCTTGTCGGGACTCTCATTATAATTGTAAATAATATATGTAGATCGGGTTGCACGCCGCAATAATGATATATGTGTATCGGGTTGTACGCCGCAATAATGATAAATGATATGGATCGGGTTGCACGCCGTAACAATGATAAATGATATGAATCGGGTTGCACGCTGTAATATAGATATATGTGGATCGGGTTGCACGCCGCAACAATGATAAATGATATGGATCGGGTTGCACGCCGCAACAATTATTGATATAAGTGTATTTAGCTTGGATATTAGTTTCTTTTTTTTTGCTGTGAATTCTAAGCTGCCCTTAGACTGTTACTCTTGATTTACTGTTAATACTGGTATACCCCCGTAGTATGTATCCCCTCTCATCCTTACTTGTTCATTTCTATTTTATTTTCCGATGTACATTATATACTGCACAGGTTTTTTGGTAGTCTGGTCCTAGCCTCGTCACTACTTCACCGAGGTTAGGCTAGGCACTTACCAGCACATGGGGTCGGTTGTGCTGATACTACACTCTGCACTCTTTTGTGCATACCCCAGTGTTGTAGACTTTGGACCGCGGTGGGATTGCTGATTCTTGTTCATCAGGCAACCCGAGGTAGCCCTGCAGGCGTCTGCAGGCCTTGGCATCTCCTTCCATCTACTATTCCTGTTTCTTTCATGCATTTCCAGAGATAGTGTTGTATTTATTTCTTTCAAACCTTTATTTGTAGTGTTCTTAGACCGTCTGTGAAACTGTGACACCAGTTCTGGGTAGTCGAGATTCAAACAGATCTATTAGATTCATGTTCTGATAGTTTATTGCTCTTTGTTTCGCTTATGTTAAATTTCGCTGTTTAAATGTTATTACTTCGAAATTATTAATGATTATAAAATGGGTAAAAAGGTAAATTGTGCAAATAATTGGCTTGTCTAGCTCGTATTAGTAGGTGCCAGCATGACTCCCGAGGGTGGAAACTTCGGGTCGTGACAAGTTGGTATCAGAGCTCTTGGTTACATGGGTCTCACAGTTCACAGACAAGCTTAGTAGAGTTTGAGGGATCGGTACAGAGACGTCTGTATTTATCCCCTAGAGGCTACAGAGGTAGGAAAAACTTTACATTCTTTCTTTCCTATCGTGCGATATTGTTCTCTCAGTGCTAAATTGAAACCCCTACTTTTATCCTTTCACGCATGGCGAGGTCACGTACCGCTTCTTCAGCCGAACAACAGCTCAGACCGGTGATATTTCAGCTACGTCTTCGGAGGCTTTGTGGAGTTGGATAGGTTCACCAAGCTCTTCACTACTACTTTCAGCGATGCACCTACTGAGGATCCCCAGGATTATCTAGACAGCTATCACGAGGTTCTCAAGAACATGGGGATAATTAAGACCAATGGGGTCGATTTTGCCACTTTTCGCTTGTCTGGATCCGTCAAGACTTGGTGGAGGGATTTCTATTTGGCTAGACTAGCCGAATCACTAGCTTTGACTTGGGAGCAGTTTACTCAGCTATTTCTGGAGTAGTTCCTCCCTATCACTCAGAGAGAGGCCTATCGGAGGTAGTTTGAGTGTCTCCAGCAGGGTTCTATGGCTGTTACCCAGTATGAGACCAGATTCATCGACCTAGCTCATCATGCTCTTGTCATACTTCCCACCGAGAGAAAGAGGGTGAGGAGGTTCATTGATGGACTTATTCAGCCGATTCATCTTCAGATGGCTAGGGAGACTGGGAGTGAGATATCTTTTTAGAAGGCGGCCAATGTGGCTAGGAGAGTGGAGATGGTTCTGTCGCAGGGAGTTGGTCATGGGTCAGACAAGGGGCCCCGTCATTCAGGTAGATTCAGTGGTACTTTGTCTCGAGGTAGGGATGGATATGGTAGAGTCCATCCTCCTAGGCCTTTTCAATCAACATTTCAGGTTTTTCACGGTGCTTCAGGTGGCCGTGGTTCTCAGATGCAGTATTCTGATCAGCAGTCCTACAGTGCACTACTAGCTCCTATCAATGCACCATCGCTTCAAAGTTTCCAGGGTCGTTAGCCCCAGCAGCCGAGGGATTGTTTTACTTGTGACGACATAAGGCACATTGCTAGGTATTTCCCTCGAGCACCGAGCAGTTCTCAGTAGCAGGGTTCCCATGCCATGGTTCAAGTACCAAGTGTTCCACAGCCCGCCCAACCAATTATAGGTGGGGGTAGAGGTGCTAGAGGTAGAGGTAGAGGTGTTAGAGTCCAGCCCCAATGTTATGCTCTTCTAGCCAAGCCCGAGGCTGAGGCTTCTAATGTAGTTATTACAGGTACGGTTTTGGTTTGTGATAGAGATACTTCAGTGTTGCTTGATCCAGGGTCTACGTACTCGTATGTGTCCTCTTATTTTGCACCGTATCTAGTCATGCCTAGTGATTATTTGAGTGATCCTATTTATGTGTCTACGCCGGTGGGTGATTCTATTGTGGTAGATCGAGTCTATCATTCATGTATAGTTGTGATTGGAGGTCTTGAGACTCGTGTAGATTTGCTTCTTTTGAACATGGTCAATTTTGATGTCATATTAGGGATGGACTGGTTATCACCTTACCACGCTATCTTGGACTGCCATGCCAAGACGTGACCTTAGCCTTACCGGGTTTACCTCGTTTAGAGTGAAGGGGGACTCCTGGTCATTCTACTCGTATTGTTGTCTCTTATGTGAAGGATCGACGTATGGTCGAGAAGGGGTGTTTAGCCTATTTGGCATATATTCATGATTCTAGTGTTGAGGTTCCTTCTATTGATTCTGTGCCCGTTGTTCGTGAGTTTCCTGAGGTATTCCCTTTAGACATGTCGGGTATGCCACCCGACAGGGATATTGATTTCTGCATTGATTTGGCTCCAGGCACTCAGCCCATTTCTGTCCCGCCGTATCGTATGGCCCCGCCTGAGTTGAAAGAGTTGAAGGAGCAGTTGCAAGACTTGCTTGAGAAGGGTTTCATTAGGTCGAGTATTTCGCCTTAGGGTGCGCTGATGTTGTTCGTTAAGAAGAAGGACGGATCGATGAGAATGTGTATTGATTATCGGCAGTTGAACAAGGTTACAATCAAGAACAAGTACCCATTACCGAGGATTGATGATTTGTTTGATCAGCTTCAGGGTGCCAAGGTATTTTCGAAGATTGACTTGAGATCTGGCTACCATCAGTTGAGGGTTAGGGCATCTGATGTCCCTAAGACAGCTTTCCGCATTTGGTACGGGCATTATGAGTTTTTGGTGATGTCATTCGGGTTGACAAATGCCCAGCAGCCTTTATGGATTTGATGAACCGAGTGTTCAGGCCTTACTTGGATTCGTTCGTGATAGTGTTCATTGATGATATTTTGATATATTCCCTTAGCCGGGAGGAGCACGAGCAGCATCTTAGAGTGGTTCTTCAGACCTTGAGGGATAGTCAATTGTATGCTAAGTTATCGAAGTGTGAGTTCTTGTTAAGTTCAGTTGCATTTCTAGGTCATGTTGTATCAGCAGAAGGTATTCAGGTTGATCCAAAGAAGATTGAGGCAGTTAAGAACTGGCCTAGACCAGCATCAGCTATAGAGATTCGGAGTTTCTTGGGATTGGCAGGCTACTATCGTCAGTTCGTGGAGGGATTCTGATCTATCACAGCCCCGATGACCAGGTTGACCCAGAAGGGTGCCCAGTTCAGATGGTCGGACGAATGTGAGTTGAGCTTTTAGAAGTGCAAGATATCTCTGACTACGACATCAGTGTTGGTTTTGCCCACAGGTTCAGGGCCTTATACAGTTTATTGTGATGCATCTCGTATTGGACTTGGCGCAGTGTTGATGCAGGATGGCAAGGTCATTGCCTATGCTTCGTGGCAGTTTAAGATTCATGAGAAGAACTATCTGGTTCATGATTTGGAGTTGGCAGCCATTGTTCAAGCATTGAAGATTTGGAGGCACTATCTATATGGCATGGCATGTGAGGTGTTCACGGATCACAAGAGTCTGCAGTACTTGTTCAAGCAAAAAGAGTTGAATTTGAGGTAGAGGAGGTTGTTGGAGCTGTTGAAAGACTATGATATCACCATCTTATATCATCCGGGAAAGGCCAATGCGGTGGCTGATGCTTTGAGTAGGAAGTCAGTCAGTATGCATAGTCTTGCTTATATTCCGGTCGGTGAGAGACCGTTTGCTTTGGATATTCAGGCCTTGGCCAATCAGTTCGCGAGGTTGGATATTTCTGAGCCCTGTCGGGTGTTAGCTTACACGGTCGCTCGTTCTTCTTTATTGGAGCATATTCGTGATCGGCAGTATGATGATCTCCATTTGTGTGTCCTTAGAGACACGGTGCAGCACGGAGGTGCCAAGTAGGTTACCTTAGGTGATGATCGAGTTTTGAGTTTGCAGGGTCGATTTTGTGTGCCTAATGTAGATAGGCTCCGAGAGTTGATTTTACAAGAGGCCTATAGCTCCCGGTACTCTATTCATCCAGGCACCGCGAAGATGTATCAGGATTTGCGGTAGCATTATTGATGGCGGAGAATGAAGAAGGATATCATTGCATATGTGACTCGGTGTTTGAATTGTCCGCAGGTTAAGTACGAGCATCAGAGGTCCAATGGTTCATTTCAGAAGATTGAAATTCCTGAGTGGTAGTGGGAGCGTATCACTATGGACTTCGTTGTTGGTCTCCCACGGACTCAAAGGAAGTTCGATGCAGTGTGGGTTATTGTTGATAGGCTGACCAATTTAGCGCATTTCATTCATGTGGTAGTCTCCTATTCTTCTAAGAGGTTGGCTGAGATCTATATCTAGGAGGTTGTTCGTCTTTATGGTGTGCCCGAGTCTATCATTTCGGATCGAGGTACGCAGTTTACCTCCCATTTCTGGAGAGTAGTTCAGCGAGGATTGGGCACACGGGTTGATTTGAGCACAGCGTTTCATCCTCAGACAGATGAGCTGTTCGCACGGACTATTCAAATTTTGAAGGATATGCTCTGAGCTTGTGTCATTGACTTTGGAGGCTCGTGGGATCAGTTTTTGCCCTTATCAGAGTTTGCCTACAACAACAACTACCAGTCGAGTATTCAGATGGCTTCGGTTGGATGGTTTGAGCCGGGAGAGGCTCGGTTATTGAGTACAGATCTAGTTCAGGAGGCCTTGGACAAGGTCAGGATCATTCAGGATAGGCTTCGTACAGCTCAGTCCAGGCAAAAGAGTTATGCCGACCGCAAGGTTCGTGGTTTGGCATTCATGGTCGGTAAGCGGATATTGCTTCGAGTGTCGCCTATGAAGGGCGTGATGGGATTTGGGAAGAAGAGCAAGCTTAGCCCGAGGTTCATTGGCCCGTTTGAGATTCTTGATCGAGTGGGAGATGTGGCTTATAGACTTGCGTTGTCTCCGAGCTTAGCAGCCGTACATCTAGTGTTTTATGTGTCCATGCTTCGGAAGTATCACGGCGATCCATCCCACGTGTTAGATTTCAGCACTGTCCAGTGGGACAAGGACTTGTCTTATGAGGAGGATCTGTTAGCTATTCTAGACCGGCAGGTTTGTCAGTTGAGATCGAAGAGTTTTCCTTCTGTTCGTGTTCAGTGGAGAGGTCAGCCTCCTGAGGCATCGACCTGGGAGTCTGAGTCTGATATGCTGAACCGTTATCCCCATCTTTTCCCCGACTCAGGTACTTCCTTCTTCTGTCCGTTCGAGGACGAATGGTTAATTTAGAGGTGTAGAATGTGATGACCCAAGAGGTCATCACTTGTTTTTACAAGGAATTCCGCGTTCCGAGGTATTAAAAACCTCTTTTAGCATCACCTCAATTTGCATGCGCAGTCCGGGCGCGTAGCCGGAAAGCCTAAATGAGAAAATCTATGAAAAATGAAATATTTTGACTATAAAATCAATTAATTTGACCTCGATCAATATTTTGGATAAACGGACCCGGACCCGTGATTTGACGGTCCCGGAGGGTCCGTAGGAAAATATGGGACTTGGGCATATGCTCGGAATCGAATTCCGAGGTCCCAAGCCCGAGAAATGAAGTTTTTAAAGAAAATTATTTTCTGAAACTGTTTAAAGGATTTGGAAATGAATCTTGATTAGAAGATTTTAATATCGGGCCCGTATATGGGTTCCGGTACATGTCTTATATGTGATTTAAGATAATTCTGTGAAGTTTGATGAGAAACGAAATCTGTTTGACGTGATTCGGACCTTAAATGCAAATTTGATGTTTAAAGAAGTTTTGAGAAAATTCCACTGATCTTGAGGTTTAATTCGATGTTCATGATGTTATTTTGGTGATTTGAGTACACTAATAAGTTCGTAGGATGTTTTTGAGGTTGTGTGTATATTTGATTTGGAGCCCCGAGGGCTCGGGTGAGTATTGGATAAGCCACGGGGTGCATTTTGTACTTAGAAAAATTGCAGGATTTTTGCTGGTGTGATCAGGCCTGCAGGCTTCGCATTTGCGAAGCGCTCGCAAACGCGATATCGCAAATGCGAGGGCTTGGTCGCAAATGCGAACCAGCCCAGACCTGCCTTATCTCGCAAATGCGAGTTGTGCTTCTCAATTTCGACCTCACAAATGCGAGGGTCCCTTTCGCAAATGCGAATAATCCAGATTTCCTAAGGGTTCGCAAATGCGAGCTTCCCTTCGCAATTTCCAAGCCAACAGAGGTCGGTATTCGCAATTGCAAACCCCTATTCGCAATTCCCACATCTGAGACCTACAACTTTTATACTTAGACGATTTTAAACCCATTTTTTATATCCTCTCAAAATATAAACGCACTAGAGCGATTTTTCAAAGGCTTCTTCTTCTCCAAATCAATTGTAAGTCATTTTTAACTCATTTTCTTCAATCAGTAATATCTTTTAACATGATTTCAACTTAAAATCAATGATTTTCATGGGGGAAATTGGGTGTTTTGGGTAGTACCTTTGTTTTTCAAAAATCGGGGATTTGGACCTCGATTTGAGGTCCGATTTCAAAATAAATTATATATTTGGGTTCGTAGGGGAATGGGTAATCGGGTTTTGGTTCGAACCTCGGTTTTTGACCCTGTGGACCCGGGGGCGATTTTTGACTTTTTGGGCAAAACTTTGGAAAACTCGTTTTCGTGCATTCAAATTGATTCATTTAGCATTTATTGATGTAATTAAGTAACTTGTGACTAGATACAAGTGAATTGTTGGTGAAATCACAAGGCAAAGCTATAGCTGGGGCTTGAATTGTGTTCGTGGCATCGAGTTAACTGTTTCGTTTAACCTTAGCTTGAGGGATTAGGAGTTGTGTCCTATTTGCTATTTGTTTCTTGTTGAGTACGACATATAGGCATGGGGACGAGTATCTATACGTTGGTATCAAGCATGACTGTGAGTCTTATATTGTGATTTTCATGACTTCGTTGTCTTATTCATGCCTTGGTGAAAGTTTCTATTATTGTGGAAAGAATTGTGATCTATGAACATTGAGGAGCGTTGTCTCAAGTTGTATAACGAATTGTAAAAGTATAAGTGATAATTGAACCTCTAGAGCATTGGCTCGAGTTCTGGAGTGAATTGTGAAGTAAAGGTGAGAAAGAGAAGAGATCATTATGTTGCCTCCTTGCCGGGCTATTGTTGAGTTGTGGTTCCCTTGCATTGTGTTCTTAGTTGATATTACGGATGCTTAAGTTGATAATTCTTTGCGTTGGGTAAGGATTATGGTTATTCTCGGGGAACAAGTTTGGTTATAGCCGAGGTAGTTAGATGTTGTAACAAGTTTGATTATAGCTGAGGTAGTTAGATGTTGTAACAAGTTTGGTTATAGCTGAGGTAGTTAGATGTTGTAACAAGTTTGATTATAGCTGAGGTAGTTTGATGTTGTAACAAGTTTGGTTGTAGCTGTTTCTCCATTGCCAGGACGTAATTACTTATGTTGTATGATCCCTTGTCGGGATAATGTAGACCTTATTGATCCCTTGTCGGGATTCTCGTTATAATTTTAAATATTATATGTGGATCGGGTTGTACGCCGCAATAATGATATATGCGGATCGGGTTGCACGCCGCAACAATGATAAATGATATGAATTGGGTTGCACGCCGCAATATAGATGTATGTGGATTGGGTTTCACGCCGCAACAATCATAAATGATATGGATCTGGATGCACGCCGCAACAGTGTTGTTATATATTGGGATCTGGTTGCACGCCGCAACAGTGTTGTTATATATTGGGATCAGGTTGCGCGCCACAATAATTATTGATACAAATGTGTTTAGCTTGGATATTAGTTTCTTTTGTTTTGCTGTGAATTTTAAGCTGCCCTTAGACTGTTACTCTTGATTTACTGTTAATACTGGTATACCCCCGTAGCATATATCCCCTCCCATCCTTACTTGTTCATTTTTGTTTTATTTTCCGATGTACATTATATACTGCACAGGTTTATTTGGTAGTCTGGTCCTAGCCTCGTCACTACTTCACCGAGGTTAGGCTAGGCACTTACCAGCACATGCGGTCGGTTGTGCTGATACTACATTCTGCACTCTTTTGTGCAGACCCCAGTGTTGTAGACTTCGGACCGCGGTGGGATTGCTGATTCTTGTTCATCAGGCGACCCAAGATAGCCCTGCAGGCGTCCGCAAGCCTTGGCATCTCCTTCCATCTACTATTCCCGTTTCTTTCATGCATTTTCAGAGACAGTGTTGTATTTATTTTTTTCAGACCTTTATTTGTAGTGTTCTTAGACCGTCTGTGAAACTGTGACACCATTTCTGGGTAGTCGAGATTCAAACAGTTGTATTGGATTCATGTTCTATAGCGTATTGCTTTTTCTTCCGTTTATGTTAAATTCTGTTGTTTAAATGTTATTATTTCGAAATTGTTAATGATTATAAAATGGGTAAAAAGGTAAATTGTGCAAATAATTGGCTTGCCTAGCTCGTATTAGTAGGCGCCATCACGACTCCCAAGGGTGGGAAATCCGGGTCGTGACAGTTTGCGTACACACTACCCTCCCTAGACCCCACTAGTGGGATTATACTGGGTTGTTGTTGTTGTTGTGTATTTCCTATTATTATTTTTGTTAGATATAATTTCTAATTATTTCAATTGTGTATTTTTATTTTTAAGTCAAATCAGTAAAAAATATTTTGGCTACAACTCCATTATTTTTTACCAACTAAAAAGGTATAGCCAAAATAGTGAACTTGCAATTGTACACTCTTTTTATTTCTTCTTTTGATGCGATTACTATTTATTTCAACTGTGTATTTTTATTTTTTCAAATAAAATTTTTTAAAAAAATATATACATTTTTAGATCTCCATAATTTAGAGCTATATAAAAAATTATATCCAAAATAATAAAGTTCAAAACTACGTAGTTTTTATATCTTTTTAGATGTCTTGACTATTTATTCAACTGTATAAATCTTTATTTTCAGGTCAAATTAAAAAAGGAATAACTAAAAATTTATTATTTTTAGCCAAATAAAAAATAATTAACCTAAATAATGTAGTTCTATCCAAGTTTTATTATAAATAATATCCGAAAAATATTAGCTAAAAAAGTAACTCACTTAAAAAGGTAAAAATATATATTTTAGTATTCCAAAAAATGCCACATGGGTAGGAAAATCCACGTGGCAGGCAAATGCATGCTACTTTCCAGGGATGAGATCGTCCAAGGGGGTAACATCTATCGAATAACCAAGTATAGGGAGTAATTACGATCACGAATAGTTTAAGGATGTAACCAATAATGCGTGCCTAGTTTAGGAGAGTTTTAAGGTATTTTACGTATTAATTAAACTACACTGAGTAAAGTCAGATGGCTGGTCAATCTCAGAGATCTTATCGGTCGGTTAACAAGACAACATGGGTTTTCTGCCCGAGGAATGGAACAATAAAAGTTCTTTTGAGAATTAAAAAAAATATCCCAACAAGACGAACCATTTTTCATTATTATAAGGAGTCATTTGGTACGCGAAAGGTGGGATAAAATGTGGGATTAAATTAGGGGTGGACATCGGTTGGTTCATTTTGGTTTTGAATGTTGGTTTGACATATTGGTTATCAGTTTATAAATATACTAAATGGATAACCGAACCGATAAGATATCGATTATCGATCCTTACCGGTTTGGTTATCGATTTACCCGATAAAAATAAAAAATATCCAAAGATTTTATGTTTTTATGTTAGAAATCATGATCATACTGTTAAGAGAAAGAAACTGAATTTTTGCTAGTAAGAGAAGAGGGATTAAATTTCAAGTTCAAGCATATCTATGCTAGAACTCCAGTATAATATACTGGCGTATTTTTTGGGTTTTGAATAGTGTTTTCGCTCAGATTTATCTTTACATGAAAAGTGGCTAAAATTCGATTACTTTTGAAACTGCGTTATTTTTGAACGACCAGTTGTAAATCTGGCTATTTTTGAATTTCTCCCCAAACACTTAGTTGATTGTATAAATTTATCCCAGAATAAATTTATACCGTCAGCTAAACATGGTATAAATTTCATCTCAATCTTAATATACAGAATATCACACCTTATCCCATTAAACTTAAAATTATATTATCCCACCTCCCAAATAAAATAAATTAATTCACGGATTAAAACTATAATCTCTAGATAATTTAATCCGCATGCCAAACAATCTCAAAGTGTCAAATGCAAGCACAGTAATGTAGGCAGCTCAAGCATAATGCACAACTTAAATCCGTTGATCGTAATCAAGTGCATATCTCTCCTGAAAAAGAGAATTTTAGTATGGGTAACTACGAATGAGTAGGGGCCTTTCTCTTTACAAATGCTTTTATTTTGTCATCATGTCAGTAGGTGAGTCAAGCAAATTTTGAGCTTGATGTATTGGAAATATCAAAGCAAAAACTTATTACGATATTTTATGTGAGATCATTGTTTCCAACTTTCCTTACCTTGTTATTGAGCTACAGTCAGCGAAGCTTATAAAGGGAAATGTAAAGTCAAAGGAACAACTTTTTTATTTATTTTGATAATGGCAATTAATGTTACTAGATCTTTCTATTTCATCATTTATTTGACAATAGTAAAAATCTTGATTGCAGCTTTAATGGTAATCTCTGAAAATTAAAAAAAAATTGGGTTGTTAAAGTTATATGATTCTAAGACCTGTAGAACTCAAGTAGCTAAATCACAACCCCAACAATTTATAGGGTAAGTGATGCACTTTGACTAACTCTAGTCAAACACAAATATGAGGTTTATAGTTTACAAAGATATTCTACGAGATGCTTTTAACTAAGCTGAGTAGGAATTACAGTTGAATGACATTAACAAAGATACAACAATACTAAGGACACATAATGAACTCAGTGTTGGAATATGGTCCTTTGTTCTGTTGCTACTTTGTTCTTCAAGCCTTGGAGTAAATGAAGGCGACGGCACACTTGAGAGAGAATTAATAATTTAGGGTTTGCAAGTGTATGTATTCCCTTGCCTCATGTTGGTAATATATAAGTGAGGTCACTGTGATGATGTAAGCTAGTATGCGGTCGATAGCATGCTTCAAAAAGTGACTGTTGCATTGTTGCGTGTGCAGTGTAACAGTGCAGCAACATTAACAACTGTAAGGAGTTGACTTGTACTGTGACCGGAGAAACTGATAGCTATTTGTTCCCTCTACAGTTCCTTTGACTGATATTATTGGAACTTGTGCCAAACCTGTGACTTGTTGTCCCTGAGCACTATGAAACTTTGTATCAGGTTTCCTATTTGATTCTCACAAGAATTTGCTAAATCATCAAAAGACAAAGGCACATAACTTATCGATTTTTTCCTCTTTGATGATGACAAACTTAGAATTGAAGTTCCCCCTGAGAACCAAATCAACATATGATCCCCCATACAGATTAGTTATACTCCTCCTGAAAACCTGTTTTCTCCCCTTTAATTTTTCTTCCCCCTTTAGGCATCATAAAAAGAATTTATGCAAGTAAATACAAAAAGAAGTCCAGTAAAGTTAACTCATGCCACTTATGTACACACAACATAGCTAAGAACAGAGCACAAGAGAATAATATGCATAGCAAAAGACTGATATGCTCATTTGATTAATTAGAGAGAAAAATATAGGCGGTAGTACCATTATTACAAAACATCCACACAATAAACAAAACTTAAAGTATTACAGTTATAAAAACAAACAGGACACTGGGACCAGGACAGACGCGGATAAACTGGACACTGACATGGAGACTGTTTAAGGGGCACTAGAAGAGAGAGGGAAGGACGAAGAGGCAAGGGATTTGAGAAGAATATTCACTCGAGCATTTGTAGACCACTGCGCATTTATCAGCTGCTCTTTCAGGTTCTCAACCTGTTTCCTCAGGTCTGCATTTTCAGCAATCAAGCGGGCAACCTCTACACCCTGTTCACTGCTAGAACCAGGTTCCTCTTTGGATTGACTGAGTTGTCCTTCAAGAATGACATTTCTAGCCTTCAACTTCCTTATTTCCTCGTTAGCAGCAGTCTGAGCATCGATCTGTTGAGCAATCATAGAGTTGCTGGCAACTCCCTCCTTGTTGTCTATACACTTGTACTCCTCCAAGGTAGTTATTGAGAACTTTTGTTTTCGAGTTCCCACTACTGCTCTTCTCAAAGGAACTTTGAAATATTCAAACACTCTAGTGAGCAAGAACCCATAAGGAAAACCATGGTTCCCATCCTTGAAGTCTGCCACCTTTTTCATATGTTCAATCATGATTCTAGGCAGGTTGATGGTAGTGTATCCATCTAATGCTTCCAAGAGGAACATGCCTGCTATTGAAGTAATGGGAAGTCTTTCCGTGTGAGGGAGAAGGACCATGTTCACCATCTCAACATGAGCTGGTATTCTGGAAGCATGGCCTTCTTATGCATTCATTCCCCTCTCTGAATATCCTGAGGCTTTAGAATGATCTTCCTAAAGTCAGGGGAACAGGTCCCTTCAACAGATGAGAGCTCTTTAGTAGGCACACCTAAGATACGTCCCAGTACAGCTTCATCCATCACAAAATCCACTCCATTAACCTTCATGCAGATATTGTCATCTTCCACAGTGAACAAATCCACGTAGGGCGAACTTCCTCTTCATAGACTTTAGGAATCTGAATGGTAAATAGATGAGTCCACTTCTGAAACTCGCAGATTGCAACTAGCTGTCACATGCCTGACATTTCAAGATTTTCAGCATCAAACACTCTGCCACACAACACCCTTTGCTTCTTCAAGTTTTCTCACCAGTCAAATTCAAACACTTCCACTTTGGCTTTCTTGGAGGAACCAGGTTACTCTTTGTCACTTGCCTTTCTCTTATGAGATTTCTTCACTCTTTTTTCCTTCTTCTCAGTCTTACTTCTTTCACCACTCTTTCTGTTCAACTCTCTTCTCTTTATTAATCTCAACACCTTTCAGAAATGACCCTCTCTTATGCTTCACAACCACAAATTTCTTAGAGGATTTACGAATAAGGGAAGTCGGTTCCTCATTTACCTCTTCATCCTCAACATCCACAATGTTTTCCGGAGGCAGATCCTCCCCATTCACTAATTTTCCCCCTTTCACCAACCTTCTTCTTTTTTTTTCTCCTCATTTCTTTTCAAAGCACTCTCAAGGGCTTCTTTATTTTGCTACCTAGTAGTGGGTCTTTTAAGAATGGGCTCTTTGGGGATTGCCCTACCACTTCTAGCAGCTATAAACTGTGCCACATGCATTCATGATAATCCTCCTCACTTTCATCATCACCATCATCATCATCATCTTCTTCTTCTTCTTCTTCTTCTTCTTCTTCTTCTTCTTCTTCTTCTTCTTCTTCTTCTTCTTCTTCTTCTTCAGATAATGGCTTAATCTCAGGAATCGCAAAATTTAATGGAACTATATCTAGATGAGGAGAAGGAAGAGGGTCAGTAATATCCAGGGGATTTTTAGTGGAGCATGGAGTTCATCCCATGTAGGAGCAGAGTGCTCTTCTTGGGCATAGGTAGCAGGTCCCTTTGTTAGCTCCCCTGTAGTAATAACTAGTACCAATTCTGCTTAAGGTACCAGTTCCCCACTTCAATCCTTATTGCCATTTTCTTCCTGCTGAGTCTCAGCACTCACATCACCAAACACATACTCCCCAACCAAACCCCCCTTCAGTAGCAATAAACAACATATTCTCTATAGTTTCCTTCTCATTCACATCCAATAATGTAGAGTCAGTAGATGCGAGAGAGGCGTTACCTGATGGCGATGTAATATTCAAATCAAACGTAGGAGGAGAAGGAGTGGTAGACACACCAGATGCTTCACCAAGACCGGAAACAATCTTTTAGGCTATAGTTACCTTCTCAACCTTTTGGCTCGACACCTCTGTTCCCTCTTCTCCGTCATTTGCCATTTTTTCCAGCGTAATAGAGTGAGAGTTTGTCGCAACAAAGTTTTTGGGTGTTTGATTTTTCCAGCTACGGTGGGAACCAGAACTCGATGGAGTCGGAGAAGAGATAGTGGGCGGTTGTTGGTCGGACATAAGGTTTTCACTAGGTAAAGGTGGAGACTCAGACTCGGGCTGTTGTGTTTTGTGAGACAAAGACATAGTAGGAGTGACAATGGTGGCTTTAGGAAACTCTGGTTTTTGGGAACACATAGTAATTTTTTAGAACAAAGGCACAAGAAAGAGGGTTTCTGAGAGAAGAAGAAAATTTAATGGCTTGGATGTCGACAGTTGTGAGAGAGACAAATCTTTTGGAGTTATTTAGAGAGAAAAAGGAACTGGTTACAATTAGGTCAACGGACTGGGTAGACGAGTCAGTTTATAACGGGAGTGAAGTTTGGCCTTAAAAAGGTGTGGGAGAAATAGTGGACACATTTTAATGAGTGCAAGAGGAACTACGAAACTGAAAGGAACCAAGTTCCCTGACTGATTTTTGTAAATATGAGCCTTATCCTTCTACCAAATTGCAATATCATTAGCTACTTGTTTGTCCTGTAATTGCCATGTGTGTTTACCTGTAGTAGTATAGAATTGAGTTATAAATTACCGGAAAACACTTTTTAGTTGTTTACCTTCACATTCCTTCATAGCTAGTCATTGAGGAACCAGGTTGCAAGTTCAATTTTTTTAGCCTAACTCAAGTCGATTCTTTCAAAAATGCTCTCTGCTCAATGCTTTGGTGAAGATGTCAGCTACTTGGTCCTTCATTTTTCAAAACTTCATATAGATGAGGCCTTTTACAACATTGTCCCTGAGAAAATAATGTCGCACATCAATGTACTTTGTCCTCTTATGATGAACCAGGTTCTTTGCCATGTTGAGAGCACTTGTGTTGTCACACAATAGTGGCACACAATAAAACAACATACTAAATCTTCGAGTTGTTGCTTGATCCACAGAAATTGGGCACAACAGGAAGCAACTGCCATATATTCAGCTTCTGCAGTAGAGAGATCTATAGAGTTTTATTTCTTTGTACCCCATGAAATCAAGCATGATCTTAGAAAATGTGCCATCCCAGATGTACTCTTTCTTCCCACCAAATAAGCAGCATAATCAGCATCAACATACCCAATTAAGTCAAAATTGTCTCCTGAGGGATAATAGAAGACCAGGTCCTGTGTTCCTTTGAGATACCTAGAATTCTCTTAGTAGGTTTTAGATGAGATTCTTTTGGATTTGATTGGAATCTAGCACATAATCCCACAATGTCAGGTCTTCTGGCTGTGAGATACAAGAGTGAACCAATAATACCCCGATACATAGCTTCATTCATAAGGGAGCCAGGCTCGTCCATGTCGAGATGAGTGACATTGGCAATGGGAGCATCAATAGTCTTTGAGATTTCCATCTCAAACCTCTTCAGAAGCTCTTTAATGTATTTTTGCTGAATTATCATCGTTCCCTTAGAGGTCTTACTTAACTTGCAGACCTAGGAAGAAGTTCAGTTCCCCCATACTCATCTCAAAATTTCTTCCCATAAGCTTGGAAAACTCCTCACATAAGGAATCATTTGTTTCACCAAAGATGATGTCGTCAACATAGACTTGCACAATAAGCAAGTTCCTCCCTCTTTTCTTCAGAAAAAGAGTGATGTCAATTTCCCCCTAGTAAAACCATTTTCCAGAAGGAACCTAGACAACCTTTCATACCATGCACGAGGGACCTGCTTCAATACATATAGTGCCTTGTCAAGCTTGAAAACATGTTCAGGATACTTATGGCATTCAAAACCAGGTGGTTGTTTGACAAAGACTTCTTCCTTCAAATATCCATTCATAAAAGCACTCTTGATATCCATTTGGAATAATTTGAATTCCATATGAGATGTAAAGGCAGTGAGAATTCTAATGGCTTTCATGCATGCAACTGGAGAAAAAGTCAAAAAAAATCCCACACAAGGGGATTAAAAACTACGACCTACTCTTTTAGGCTTTTCACTAACTTGCAATCTCCCTATTACAAGCCACTTTGCAAAAACCCTATTGTAAAGACTACAACTAACTTGTGATGCACCCACCACAAGCCACTCTATAACTATCCTAGTTACAAAGGCTTTAAACTTATGACTATTCCTAGTCATAATATAAACTACAAAGTTTACAAATTTTTGGTTTTTTTCCTAAGACAAAGCTTCTAAGAAAGCAAACTAGGAAATACAATGAAGAGCAAATAACAAGATTACAACATAACTACGGATGTACATAAACTCATTAAGAAATTGATCCTTAGTGGAGTTGTATTCTTGTTCTTGACACACCAGTGACTTCAATGCCGGATGAATACTGTTGTTGCTTGAGAGAATATCACTGAATGCACAAAAGAAGTTGTGCCTTGCACCAGGTTGTTATATCACAAAAGACATCACAATAGATAGTGATGTAAATTCTTGGTACACGCTTCTTCCCAATGATAAGTGACTGATGTTCTGTCTGGACAACCACTTCTATGCAGTTGCGTTCCAGCTGGATAGTCTACATGTACTTCTGTCAGAGAACACTAACGAACCAGGTCCTTGTTGTGTTCCTCTTCTGTAATAGTTGCAAGATGGTCACCTTCTGCTGCTACATTCTAGTTGTACAGTGACTTGTACTTCTGTTAGAGAACCCTAAGGTACCAGGTCCCTGTTGTGTTCCTCCCTGTGGTCGTTCATTCATTTGCTGATTTTTAGACTTGGACCAGGTTAGTTGAAATGTATACCATGTGGGAAAGGTTCTTTATCTAGTTCTTCACAACAAGTTTGTTAGATTATCAAAACATAAGAAGCATAAGGCTAAGACATTGAAAACCCATCAATTTTCCCCTTTTTGATGATGGCAAACTTAGGCATGGATAGTATTTGTTTAGAGCAGAATTAACCAGATAAGATACCAAAACTACACAATGTTCCCCCTTAACCCATGAGGAGGAGCCGGAGTGGGTAAGGTAGTAGAAGGTATGAAATAGTGACGCTCTAGGGATGCTTTCAAGGATAATAAGGAAGTGGGAGCGGTGTTAATGAT
The DNA here is from genome assembly GCF_000393655.2 of Nicotiana sylvestris. Lineage (NCBI taxonomy): Eukaryota > Viridiplantae > Streptophyta > Magnoliopsida > Solanales > Solanaceae > Nicotiana > Nicotiana sylvestris. Next base: position 147,766,764 of record NC_091064.1, on the reverse strand, counting down.
GGGAAAAGGAGACGATTGTTCGATCTCCATTAGAGGAATACTTGGTAGACGAGTAGAGTGAGAGAGAGAGAGAGAGATGAAGAGAAGATCTCAGCTATACAAAGGAAATGAAGGTTTATGTCTTGCCGTGAGAGAGAAAGAAAGTTTTATTGGAAGAAGGGCTAATGATGAGAAGAGAGAGAAACATGTTCTGAATAGTTCTGAAAACGACGGTAGGTTTGTGGGAATGTGTTACCGTGCAGAGGGGATGAAGGGATTTGAAAGACAAGACATGACATGCAGACTTTGAAAAGTCGAATGATGTGGCAGTTGAGTTAATTTTGTTAAACACAATTTTTTTTGGTTTGAGAAGGCATGCAGAATAAGCACATTACTACTAACCTGAAGTACATGAACTTGATGCCAGAACAATTTTTTTTTAAAAAAGGTTTTAGCAGCTCCTCACTCGTAGTTCATAATTGTACCTTTAGCTTCTATGATCGTCATGCGTGTTTACCTACAACGATATTGATGTGAGTTAAGCTTGGTCAGAAAATACTTTAGCTAACTTTACCTGACGGTGTCTTGCATAGCTAGCTGATGGAGGATCAGGTTTTTCATTAGTCTCTTATGACCCCATCTTCACCTTGTTTGATCCAGAATATTCACTACTCAAGGCTTTGATACAGATATCTGGAATTTGATCATCTGTTCTGCAAGACTTTCCACAGATCAACCCTTTCTTCATATTGACCCTCAGAAGATAATCTCACCCCTCAATGTGCTTGGTCCTCTTGTTTTGAGATTCTTCTTTAGTTGTTGATGAGGCCATTGAGTTTTGCTTCCTTGTCTCCCAAATTATAAGGCATGAATCATGACAAGTGAACTGTTCTAGAAGTGTTTTTCCTTTCCACAGAAAAACCTGCATAGTTAACATCATCATACCCAACAGGATTAAAAACACTGTCACCTGAGGGGTAACACAGGACCAGGTCCGAAGTTCCCTTAAGGTATCTCAAACTTCTGTGGGCAACCTTCAAGTAGGATTCCTACGGACTTACACTTTGGATTCTATTTAGGAGTGGAGATACAGAAGGGACTAAAGAAAAATATTTTGTTTTAATTTTTTAAATACTTATCTAACTCTAGAATAAAAGAAAGTGATTGACTTGTCACACATATGAAGCCTTTATGTTTCCAATTTGAGACTGAAGTTTGATTGGTAGGGGAGATTTCGAGGTTAATTTGATTTCTCCACATTCTGTGTTTTGTTGCTTGTGGAGTGCCATGAGCTGCATCTCTACTCTTCCTTCGACTTCAGTGGTAGTATGTGAAGTACCAGGTTCCTTGTGAGACATGGAGGATGATGTTGCATTGTCTTTCGCCAGTCTCCTTCATCTTACTCATTTTATCAGCCTCCTTATTTGAAGCCTCAGATATTTCCCAGGGACCAGAGTTGGTTCATCATATTGATCATCACTGTTTCTTCCTTGGCTAGAGGATGTGTCTTGTTGAATACCCCATGAGCACGTCCTTCCATTTAGTGCGCCCTTTGTTGGAAACTTTAAGGCCTTGCTTTGTGGAGCGTACCCTGGAAGGATTCCTTCGCTTGTCTTTTGCATTGAACTTCCCAAGCTAATCTTTCATGTCATTGAGAGCATGGCATTTTCAGCCAAGATGGTTCTCAAATGAGTTGTCTTTTAGTCAAGAGGGCATTTTCTTTCGTTTGGTAGCTCATTGTGGTTTTTGATTTAGGAGGGACCTGATCAGACACCTTTTCTCCAAGTAGAAAGCAGTATTTACTGATTTTACCCAGAATTTCTTGGCGATTCCATAGTCGATGAGTACTATCCATGCTGCATTTTCCAGTTCCATTCTTTCTTTCAGGAATACCATTTTGTTGTGGAATCCTTGGTATTGAGAAATTTTGCGTGATCCCTTCTTTTTTTTTGTTTTTGCTTGAATCCTTTTGGAAAGAACCATTAACACCTCGAGAGTCTCCTCCTTTGTTTTGTGAACCCGTGTCCAGGTGACACTTGAGTTTGGCAGACCACGGATCAGGTCCTGCTGAGTTAATTTATTCGGAGGTGAGAAACTTTCATATACCAATCCTTCATGCCAAGGTTCCGACTTCACCCATCTCATACCACCAACTTATGGAAATTTATAGTTGATCAGAGTGGATGTTCTTTTTTCCTTTGTCCACTGAGACCACTTGGCCAGTTATCAGATTGGTGACTGTACTTTTCAGGCCATTCAAATAGTACACATTCCCACTTGAGTGCCAAAGAACCTTTCCAACTTTTCATTCACTGAGAATGTACCCTCTACTTCCTTTTTAAGGATACATTCCCTTCCTGCAGGGCTTTCAGTGAGAACAGATTCATGATGTTTTCAGTTGCGTGCTTTTAAGCATCCACAGTCCATAGTCCATCATGGTCCGCTTCCTCTCATTGTTCCCTGCTCATGCAAATCAAGGGTTAGATTTAGGAACCCAAACTAGTTTGGGTCCCTTGTAATGATAGAAAGGATGAATGAGGGCTTTCCTAGTCCATGCAGGCAACATCCACTTCTTGTGAGTGGTACCTGGTCCTTTGTTAGAAGTCACTTTATCAGTAAACATTTTGTTTTTCTGAGCAGACTGAGTCCTGGCCTAGAAATTTTCTTTAAAATGCCCGTTGTTCCTACAGTGGGTACATAGCCAGTTATCAGGTACAGTGACATACTTGTTGTAAGGTTGTAAGGAGTTTTCTCCCTTTGGAACCCGATGCCCTACCTATTCCCACTATTGTTAAGTTACATGGTAGTGACAGCATCTGAGGACCAGGTCCACTTCAGAGATTTCTCAAGATCAATTCTTACTTTCTCCAATTCAGCTTGAAGTTGTTAATTCTTATCGAGTTCACTACAGAGATTGGTTTTCACAACAGTTAACTCCTTTTCAAGAATGATGTGAGTCTCACTGGATACTTCCTTCCCTTTTCCAAGACTCATATTCCTATGTTCTCCATTGAGTCCCTCAATGGTTTCCTTTATATCGGTGCGTATTACTAACAGGTCATCATTTTTTTCTTTACTAGTGGCAATTTTTTCTTCTAAGGTGTATTTCTCATTGTTAAGGCCTTCTATTATTTCTTTTACATCAATAACTACTACCATCAGATCGTGTCTCTCATTTTCCACACTAGTTATTATTTCATTCAAGGCTTCCTTTTCTTTTTCAAGATTAGCTATGGTCTCATTTAAGTCCACTACACAGACTACTAGATCATCTCTCTTGTTCGGCCTCTCCTAGTTCTATGGTCAGGATCTCCTTATTATTTATAATGCTATAATAGACATCAATTAGGACATTAGCTAACGACCTTAGCTTCTTATAAGAGTAGGATTTAAGATTTCTCTGAACATCCCTGAATTTTACCTCATCGTCTTCATCTTCTTCATCATCATCAGACTGAGCCATCAGCGCGAATAGTGAATCGTACTTCGTTGCTTCAATTTCCACCGCCATCATGGAACTGTTTTTTGCATCTGGTTCCCTTTCAGATTTACTAGAGGAGTCTCCCCAAGTAGCAAGAGCCTGCTTAACAATATTGTCAGTAGCACTTTTTTCGATTGAATCGTTTATCTGGAACTAGGTTCCTTTTTGCTGCTTTGTCAGGATTTTGCTTGTATTGCTCCTGTTTCGCTAGTGGACAGTCTTTGATAAAATGCCTTGACTTTCCATATCTGTGACAAAGATTGTTGTTCCTTGTTTTACTTGAACTGCCCCACTTTGGTATACCACCATTTCTTCGAACCATCTTTTAAAATCTCTTAGTAAGATAGGCCATGTCACTATCTTCATTACTTGAGTCACTGTTTCAGCTTTGAGTACCAGGTTCTTTTCCTTCTTGGGCTCTCTTCTTTCACTGTCTTTCTTTCTTTTCATCTTGTATGTCTTCAGATTAACAATCAACTCATCCATGGTCAGAGTTTGTAGATCTTTAGCTTCTTTGATGGCATTTACCTTACTTTCCCAAGAACCAGGTAGAACATTGAGGATTTTCCTTACAAGCTTGTTTCTGGGAATGGCATCTCCAAGTGAGTGAAGCTCATTTGTGATGGAGGTGAATCTGGTGTGCATATCTTGTATAGACTCATCATCATTCATCCTAAAGAGGTCATATTCAATGGTGAGCATGTCGATCTTGGATTATTTGACCTGAGTAGTTCCTTCGTGTGCGGTTTGTAGAGCTTCCCAAATTTCTTTGGAAGTATCACAAGCTGAGACTCTGTTGTACTCATCAGGTTCTATGCCACACATCAAGATTTTCTTGGCACGATAGTTCTTTTCTACAGCTTTTCTGTCAATGTCGTTGTACTCTTTTATACCTTTCGGCACCATTGGTACTGTTTCTTCAAGCTTCTTCAAGGGAACATGTAGACCATCACAAATGATGTCCCATAGTTCTGAATCTTCTGCCATCATAAAATCATGCATGCAGGTCTTCCACCAGCCATAGTACTGACCATTGAATCTAGGAGGTCTGTAGGTTGATTGTCCTTCCTCAAAGTTGGGTGGAGCAGCCATTGAGATCCTTTCTAGGTGTTAACTTTTTAGAAATAACCTGCTCTGATGCCAATTGTTAGTTTATATGAGTCCACCACCCTATAGAGTTCCTGATCCTATATGAGATGATGCTGAGAATGCTGTAAAAACTGAAAGTAAAGAAGAAAAGGAATTTTTACGGGGAAAAATTGCACATAAGGGGATCAAAAAACCACGACCTACTCTGTAGGATTTTAACTTCAATAACTTGCAATCTCCCTATTACAAGCCACTTTTCAAAAACCCTATTGCAAGGACTTCAACTAACTTGTGATGCACCCACCACAAGCCACTCTATAACTGTCCTAGTTACAAAGGTTTTAAACTCATGACTATTCCTAGTTACAACATAAACTCGAAAGTTTATGAATTTATGGTTTGTTCCTAAGACAAAGCTTCTAAGAAAGCAAACTAGGAAATACAATGAAGAGCAAATAACAAGATTACAACTTAACTACAGATGTACATAAACTCATTAAGAAATTGATCCTTAGTGGAGTTGTCTTCTTGTTCTTGACACACCAGTGACTTCAATGCCGGATGAATATTGTTGTTGCTTAAGAGAATATCACTGAATGCTCAAAAGATGTTGTGCCTTGCACCAAGTTGTTATATCACAAAAGATATCACAATAGATAGTGATGTCAATTCTTGGTACACGCTTCTTCCCAATGAGAAGTGACTGTTGTACTGTCTGCACAACCACTTCTGTGCAGTTACATTCCAGCTGGATAGTCTACCTGTACTTATGTCAGAGAACACTAGCGAACCAGGTACTTTTTGTTTTCCTCTTCTGTAATAGTTGCGAGATGGTCACCTTATACTACTACGTTCCAGTTGTACAGTGACTTGTACTTCTGTTAGATAACCCTAAGGGACCAGGTCCCTGTTGTATTCCTCTTTATAATGATTGCAGACAGTCACTGACTTTTACTTGTGTCGGAGAACCCTAAGGGACCAGGTCACCAGGTCCCTATTTTGTTCCTCCCTGTGGTCGTTCATTCATTTGCTGATTTTCTGACTTGGACCAGGTCAGTTGAAATGTATGCCATGTGGGCCAGGTTCTCTATCTGGTTCTTCACAACAAGTTTGCTAGATCATCAAAACATAAGAAGCATAAGGCCAAGACATTGAAAACCCATCAATAAGTACTCACCACTGAAATGAAATGAGTTGACTTGGTCAACCTATCCACAATCACTGAAATTGCATCGAACTTCCTCTGAGTCCGTAGGAGCCCAACAACAAAATCCATAGTAATCTTCTCCTATCCACTTTGGGATCTCTAGCCTCTGAAGCAATCCACCAGGCCGTTGATGCTCATACTTCACCTGCTGACAGTTTAGGCACCAAGCTACATATTCCACTATGTCCTTCTTTATCCGCCTCTACCAATAGTATTGCTTCAAGTCCTGATACATCTTGGCGGCACCCAGATGAATGAAGTACCACAAACTGTGAGCCTCTTGGAGAATCAACTTACGCAAGCCATCTACATTGGGCACACATAGCTTGCCCTGCATCCGTAATACACTGTCATCCCCAATAGTGACCTCCTTGGCATCGCCGTGCTCAACTGTGTCCTTGAGGACAAGCAGATATGGGTCATTACAATGACGCTCTCTGATACGATCATAAAGAAAAGATGGAGAAACCACATAAGCCAAAACTTAGCTCGGCTCTGAAACATCCAATCTAACAGACTGGTTGGCCAAGGCCTGAATATCCATGGCTAATGGCCTCTCTGCTACAGATAGATATGCTAAGCTTCCCAAACTCTCCGCCATGTGACTTAAGGCATCGACCACCACATTGGCCTTCCAGAGATGATATAGAATGGTGATATCATAGTCCTTAAGAAAATATAACCACCTCCGTTGCTGCAAATTAAGTTCCTTCTATTTGAACAGATGTTGTAAACTCTGGTGGTCGGTGTAAACCTCACAAGGGACACCATACAAATAGTGCTGCCATATATTCAAGGCATGAACAATAGCTGCTAACTCGAGGTTGTGGACAAGATACTTTTTCTCATGCACCTCTAGTTGTCTAGATGTGTAGGCAATCACACTACTGTCCTCCATCAACACCACGCCGAGACCAATACGGGACTCATCACAGTACATAGTACAAGACCCCAAACCCGAAGGCAACACCAATATTGGGGCTATAGTCAAAGATGTCTTGAGCTTTTGAAAGCTCTCCTTACACTCCTCAGTCCACCTAAACAGAGCACCCTTCTAGGTCAATCTGGTCATAGGTGCTGCAGTAGACAAGAAACCCTCTACAAATCAACGGTAATACCTTACCAAACCAAGTAAACTTCGGATCTCCGTAGCTGAAGATAGTCTAGGACAACTCTTTACTGCTTCAATAATCTTTAGATATTACTTGATCCCCTCACTCGACACTACATGGCTAAAAATTCTATCGAATCAAGCACGAATTCACATTTTGAAAATTTTGCATATAACTTCTTTTCTCTCAATGGTTGGAGCACGTTCCTTAAGTACTGCTCATGATCCTCACGGCTCTAGGAGTACACCATAATGTCATTAATAAACACAATGATGAATGAGTCAAGATAGGGCTAAAATATACTATCAAGTGCATGAATGATGTTGGGGTGTTGGTCAACCCAAATGACATCACAAGGAACTCGTAATGACCATACCGAGTCTTGAAGGCAGACTGTTAATTTGTATGAGTCCACCAAACTGTAGAGTACCTGGTCCTGTCACACCTGCTTTTTACCTACACCCCGTAAAGGGTATAAATACAAGGGAGTTTTTCCAATTAAAGGACAATCGAAACGGGATTGTTTATTTATTAAAAATCAGAGTCTCCACTAGGGATAATTTAGGGTGTCCCAAGTCACCGGTTTAAAATCCCGAATCGAGAAAGTTTGACTCTATTATCGATCCGCGAACACAGAAATCCGGGTAAGGAATTCTGTTAACCCAGGAGAAGGTGTTAGGCATTCCCGAGTTTCGTGGTTCCAGCACGGTCGCTTTGATCATACTTGGCTTATTAAAATTGTTTAATTACTGATTTTAGATCCTATGTGCACTTACCCTTTACCGCTTTTAAATCACTTGATTATTCATAGTTAAAGAATTGAGTTACGCGTACGAATACTCTTTTCCTTTTGGCGCGTCAAAAATCATGTCACGTGAACGTGTCCATAATTAATAACACTTTGTATTTTTAAGAAAGTTTAGTGAAGTTACGCGAACGTATACTCTGATTTATTTTATAAGAAATTGTAACTGTGTCACGCGAACGTGTCCACAATCACGATAGTCTTTTAAACGGCCCTAAAGGTTTCTCTACGAATATTTGTTATTTTACATCTATATTATGAAATTAACACAAGAGCCATTTGTTACTAAGTGTCTAATTATGGCTTGCCTCAAATTAATTACCACAAATAATTGAACTAACACGAATTAAGGTCGAGGTATGCAACTATTAGGTAAAGGGGGAGGGGCATTAGATGTTCAGAAGCCGGGCTACCCCTATTAGTTAACATTAGCAACAATAAAACTTTTAGGCTCAAGAAGAGGCCCAGAACAAACAAAAATATCGAGATCACTCCTTATTTCCATAGGGGCTTCCAAGACTAGGCCCAAAAGTCAGCTGGGCCTACAGGACCTAGCCAGCACATGGCTAACTGACATGCGTATAAACCAAAGATGCAATATGCCCCAAGTGATCGTTATTTTCTAAAAAAATGTAACATTGAATAATAATAATTCACGGCTAAATCATCAACATATTACATGGAGCTCGAATCCTGATGGTACTTTACTAGATTTGGTACTCGTCGAACTGTAAATTCATAGTCTGAATCACAGTTCTTCGAGAGCGAACAATTTGCTCGAATTCTAAAGCTGTACCAGAAAATGTGATACAAAACTCAAGCAAGTTAAACGTAAATACCAATTTCAATCAGATCTACTAGTCCGTAAAATAAACAATCTCGAGTCAACAGTATCTAAATCAGTCCAACTACTTACCTCGAGACAAATGAATAGTAAAATGACTACATATAAAGAACTTATACTGAGGTAGACATTAGACTAGGCTACCATGTCGTATGACATTCAGAGATTAAAGGTTGATCCCATTGTTCACAGTTGAGAGGCAGTAAGTGAAATTTCCAGCAAAATAAAGTAGACAAGCATGCTTATTCTTAATTTAAACTTAAACTGAATACAACTCAAAGCTCCAGATTCCATTTTTGATTTCCCACATCAAGCTTTACATTCGAATAGAGTGGAGTGATGTGTACCTGGAAATGAACAAAGACAAAAATGAAAAATCAACAGGAGCAGCAACAAGAATCAGCAATGAGGCAGCCAACAAAACTAGTCCCAACCCCAGAAATGATGTACAACAGCTCAATACAACAAATTCAAACACTCGGCAGCCCGATAAAACTTCAGACCCAACTTTTGGCGACCAAGTTCAGTCCCTTTCCCACTCAGATGAGTAAAAACAGTTTCAGAAGTTGAAAAGGAATCCACAATCACTGAAATTCAATGAAACAGTAAAATTCCTGCCATTTTTGTATTTTTCTGAGCTTATCTTCTTTTCAGCTCTTGGGTCTTGCCTTGAAAGGCAAGAAAAGCTGCCTTTATAGGCAAGCTATTAGGGCAGACTTAGTTTTGCACTTTTCCCCCTTTTCAATTTTCATTATAGCTTAGATACCCTTATAAAAAACAGAAAATCAGAACCAACCCCTTCCCCAGCTTCCTAGAAGCTTCCTAGTCTGTTATAGCAAGATTCCTTTAGGTGACTTGAAACCCATCCAGACTTGAACACGGGCTTTGAATCCCCAAACAAGATCAATGCTTAGCCAGATATGGGCTTTGAATCAGGCCAAACAGAACGCCTTTAATCATGAGATCTTAGACTGACCTCATAGCCCAAAGACGAAACCCAAACAAACTCAGAAAAATTAAAAACCAAACAAATTAACTAATTAACAATCACAAACAAACGGGGAACTAATTAACCTCAAAACAAAGACAAAAATGAGGAATTTGAGCGTGGAACTAATGAAAAATTAACCATACCATAAACTTCAAAAAAAAAAAAAGCTGAAAAGCCAATGACACAGATACGAACGCAAAATCAATCTTAAGAGAACCTAGGTTTAGAACTTTGTTCGAATCCCAGTCAAAGTAAAAAAAAACATAAAGAAAGGGAGAAGAAAAGAAGAGGAACATAAGGTAAACTCGGATAGAAAATAAAAAGGGAAGGAAACTTACCCTAGGAAACCCGAAATGGCATCGGACACCTTGATTTCAACGGAACTGATGCTAATCACTTGTTATTTGTCAAGAACAAATAAGCAGCATCAATTCGTGTTGAATCAGACTTCAAACTCGAGTAGATCAGAGGCTTAAGGCCATGCATGCCCACAACTTTGACGGAATTTTTAGGGTTCGAACTCAGATTTGACATTCGGAGAGTTCTGGGGTGATTCGAGGGAATCTAAGTGGGGATTTGGGGTGAGGGAGAGACGAGGGTTCAGGGGTGTGATTTTGGGGTCGAACCGAGGCGGCGCCGCCACCAGAGAACATAGGGGCGACGCTAGGGTTTTCTTTCAAATCAAGATTCGAGACGTTCTGGGCTTGTTCGATGGAAAGTGCTTGTAGATTTGGACTGAGGGAGTTGAGGAGGGTATTTGGTGTTAATCTGAGGTCGGTCTGTGGTGGCGCTGCCTCCGCCAGTGGGGGATTTTAGGGCGGCGACGTTAGGGTTTGGCAGGGGTGGGTTTGTGAGGGAGATAAGTGAGGGGTGGGGGGGCAGGTTTGGACATTTAAATACTAAGGGACCTGGGCTTCAGGACCGTCCGATCAAGAAACCTCGACGGTCCTGATCTGTTGCCCATGAAACGACGTCGTTTCGTTTGGGGGGGGAAGCCGGACCGGGTTAGGGAGGTTTGGGCCGGGCATTGGGTCATTCCGTCTGGGCTGGATCAATTAAATGGGTTTTAGCCCAGAGTTGGATTTCTTTCATTTCTTTCTTTTCATTTTCAATTTCAAAATTCCTTTCTTTCCAAAATTAAAATAAATCCCAAATTAATTAATAATAATTTTTAAACTAAATTAACCTACCCAATTAGATTAATAACTCATCATAGTATTAAATCCTAAATTTTAAAAAAAAATATACAATTCAAAATTAAAAAGTATAAATACAAAATGAATTATTTTTTGTGATTTTCATTTTTTTAAAACAAACTAATTTGATAATTAATCTAAAAATAAAAAATTAAATCCTAAATGCAGATGCAAAATATTTTTTGTAGTTTTCATGAATTAAATAAAATAAACGTGCACAGACAAATGCAAATAATTAACAGAAAACGCCACGAAATCCAACAAAATTGCAAACACTGAAAAAAATTATTTTGTTTTGAATTTGTTGGAGTAATTCATATAGGGCAAAAATCACATGCTCACATCCGCCCCTCTTTGCCCGGAAACACGAAGAGTTTTCGTGCAAAGATAAGTGAGCGGATACGAGCAATTTTTGCCCGTTTTAATATTCCGTGGGAAGCATTTTTGAAAGATTTGACCGGACCCTACTTCCGAGGTTGCCTACATATCCTTGACTAAAAAGGAATCAGGTCAGTGTAGTTCGGGAATGTCTGGTAGCTGGGACTACCATGGAGCTGTGATTTCACTATTGCTGCTGCTGTTCACTGAACCCCTTATTACAACATGTCAAAAATAAAAGAAGCTAGACTAGACTATGATCTATACTTAACAAAATCCTATCTAGATCTTCAAACTTGATCTTGTGTTTCTTGTTGCCTTGTTGCCTTGTATTCTCTCGGTAAAATTCCTTCATTGCCGCCTGAATTGTAAACCGAGATGCTTCCCTTTCTCCAGGTGGATGCCTGACTGCTGGACTTGATATGTAATCCCATGCTATCCAGGAGGGCTCCTGACTTCGAACATGAATATATTCCCATGCTATCCAGGCTGGCTCCTGACTTCGAACATGAATATATTCTCATGCTATCCAGGCGGGCTTCTGACTTTAACTTGAGATATATTCCCTGCTCTCCAGGCGGGCTCCTGATTCCAGCATAGACAAACCAAAGAAAATTTTCTGCCCCACTTTGGTGGCTGGGACCATGTATAAGTGTAGAACGAATCACATTACCGAATATCGATAAGAATTTCGAAAAACCAAAACTTGAATTGTACTCCCTTGTTCTCCAGGCGGGCTCCTGACTGCTAAACTTGAAAGTATTCCCTACTTTCCAGGCGGACTCCTGACTTCAACTTGAAATGTATTCCCTTCTCTCCAGGCGGGTTCCTGACTTCAAAATAGACAAAAAAAAAAGTTTGAACGCTGAAACTTAAATTGTACTCCCTTGTACTCTAGGCGGTCTCCTGACTGCTACGCTTGAAAGTATTCCCTACTCTCCAGGCGGGCTCCTGACATCAACTTGAAATGTATTGCCTGCTCTCCAGGCGGGCTCCTGACTGCTGCATTTGAAAGTATTCCCTTCTCTCCAAGCGGGCTCCTGACTTCAACTTGAAATGTATTCCCTACTCTCCAGGCGGGCTCCTGACTTCAAAATAGATAAAACAAAGAGAATTTTTCTGCCCCAGTTTGGTGGCTGGGCACAGATGTGAGTGTAAAACTAAATTGTATTACCATGTATTACTAAAAATTGAAAGCTAGGTCCCATTATCCAGGAGGGTCCTGAAATTCCTAGTTAAATGACAATTAAAAATCTAAGTTATATCTTCTAAAGTGTGGCTTCTGCTGAATCTTGTTATCTAAGAGGGTCTTCAAACTACTCCCCATTATCTAGGAGGGTCCTGAAAATCAAAAGTCGAGTTTTGTCTTAAGAGTGACAGTTTTTATGGCTGAATTATACTACCATACAACAAAATTTTACGCTAGATGTTGCTATCTAATCGAAATTTTACGGCTAAGTCCCATTATTCAGGAGGGTCCTGGAAATTCCTAATTGAATCCTATCTCGAACATGCAAGCTTCTAAGTAAACTTATGTTCCCTTGGGATACATTTATGTTAGATTTTGCTATTTCTGAACTTTAAACGAGGTCCCATTTTCCAGGAGGGTCCTGAAAGTTTGAGGTCAAACCTGTTTTGATGCTTGCTCTTTCCCCTATGGAGAGTTTCTCCGAAGCAAACAAATTTTATGCCCCTGTTTCAATCAAAGAAAGGTTTTTCAGTTTAAAATGGTGGTTAGCTGATGGCATTCTTGCTGAAGATCTTTCCACTATATTTTTTTGTTCTAAATGGCTTTCCCGAACTGGCCCTGAACCACTTTGACTTTCTGACTGACTTTCAAATCCCATGGACTTTGACGAACCGAGTATTCTATACCCATGTTTTTGTTTCACACCTCTGACCCCTTGATCTGAACCTTTGCATCTCCCATGACACACCAAATCATTCCACCGATGCAACTTCTGGTGATTCCTTGTACCCCACCTTACATCATGCTGTCTTTGGTATGCTCTGACCACATTATGATTTGCAATTTTGGGAGTTGGTAGTGAGCTCTGAAATTCTTTTCCTCTTACTTGTGACAAGGCTGACATTAAAACCTCTTAGACAAATAAGCCCAAAAGAAAATGAAATGCAATGACTTTGCGGGTTAAGGATAAGAAGAATCCAAAACCAGATAACTGCTACAAAGGAAAAAAGAAAAAGAAACTTATATGAGTGGAACAGCTAGTACCAATGATCATGACATGCATTTCAGATTAATTGGCCCAATCTGTCCAACTAATCAACTTTCAGTTGCCGTACTTTGTCCCCTCAGAATTTCCATGACCTGATTACTTTGCCCAAACCTTGACCTTGCTCATCCTGCGGTGCTTTGAAACAGTTTTCTTTCCAACAGGTCTTTCTCACTTGTTGACTTTTCAACTCACTTTCGCCTCAAGGTGCCCGTGAGGGTTTTCACCAATAAGACTCTCTCATTTTATTTCTCTCAACTCTCATCGCCTTACGGTGCCTGTGAAGGTTTTCACCAATAAGACTCTATCATTTTATTTCTCTCAACTCCCGTCGCCCTACGGTGCCTGTGAAGGATTTCACCAATAAGAATCTCTCATTTTTATTTTTCCTGCTTAAACCAGAGTGTTGCCCCTGACATGAATTACCTTTACCTGCTCGACTTGGCATTTCCCAAAGATTGATCAGAAGGTCTTTCTTTGGATCGTAATGTGGGCTTTTGGACCGGGTTGGAAAGAAAAAGTATAAAAGGCTCAAAACAATTCAAATGGGTTAAAGTTACAACTTTCGGAATTAGGTTTCTCACAACAACCACGACTTCTGCCCCAGTTTCTTGCTTGGGGCTTTTGGATTTTGTTTGATGAGACCGAACCGTGAGGCTGCCTACGTATCCTTTAAAGGAATTAGGTCGAACGTAGTTCATGTCATAGAAATTACTTTGTTGTTGTGATTTTCTCTTTTCTCTTTCTTTTCTTTCTCTTTTTGCTTTCTTTTCTCTTTTTGTTGTTGTTTTTTTTCATTCTTTTCTTTCTCTTCGCTTTTTTCGTCTTTTCTTCAATTTTCATTTTTCTCCTCTCCCTTTCGTTCTTTTCTTTTCTCCTTTTCCTTTACTTATCTTTCACGCTTATGCTTCTGATCTTTGCTACTGATTCCGAATGAGGGGTAAGAAAGAAAATAAATAAGGCTCAAAAGGGGTGACGAGGGATAAAGTGTTTAGATAGCAGAACAAAACGCCTTCGTCATTTCAATCTTCAAAATATGTCAAATACAAACAAGTACAATCAAACAAAGGAATCATACATAGTATCTCTTGACTGCATCGGAAATGATAGCAATTTCCACATATTTCCCTTCCACATCCGTCAAATATAACGCGTCATTGGACAACACTCTAGTTACGGCAAATGGCCCCTGCCAGTTTGAGGCGAACTTTCCTTTTGCTTCAGCCTGATGAGGCAAGATACGTCTCAACACTAAATGACCCACTTCGAACTTCCGTGGACGTACCTTCTTGTTGTATGCTCTCGCCATTCTCTGTTGGTATAATTGGCCGTGACATACTGCTGCCAATCTCTTTTCATAAACTAGACTTAATTGCTCCAAGCGGGTTTTGTCCCATTCAACGTCATCAATTTCTGCCTTAGAGACAATACGAAGGGATGGGATTTCAATTTCTGCGGGTATTACTGCCTCCGTGCCATACACCAACAAATAAGGAGTGGCCCCTACTGAAGTGCGAACAATAGTGCAATAACCCAACAATGCGAAAGGTAACTTCTCATGCCACTGTCTAGAACCTTCCACCATTTTTCGAAGTATCTTCTTTATATTCTTGTTGGCTGCCTCGACTGCTCCATTCGCCTTAGGTCGGTATGGGGTGGAATTGCGATGTATAATCTTAAACTGCTAACATGTCTCTATCATCAAATGACTGTTGAGATTAGAGTCATTGTCCGTGATGATTACCTTTAGGATCCCAAACCGACATATGATATTTGAATGCACAAAATCGACCACTGCTTTTTGGTCACAAATTTGAAAGTTTTCGCTTCAACCCACTTGGTAAAATAATCAATGGCTACCAGGATAAACCTATGTTCGTTTGATGTTGCTGGCTCAATTGGCCCAATGACATCCATGCCCCAAGCAACAAAGGTCCATGGTGCCGACATTGTATACAATTCAGATGGTGGGGAATGAATCAAATCTCCGTGCA
The DNA here is from genome assembly GCF_000393655.2 of Nicotiana sylvestris. Taxonomy (NCBI): domain Eukaryota; kingdom Viridiplantae; phylum Streptophyta; class Magnoliopsida; order Solanales; family Solanaceae; genus Nicotiana; species Nicotiana sylvestris. Next base: position 147,751,454 of record NC_091064.1, on the reverse strand, counting down.
CCTGGCACTGATGACACTTGCGCACAAAACTGATGCAATCTCGCTCCATAGTGAGCCAGTAATAACCTGCTCGGAGAATCTTCTTTGCCAGAATGTATCCACTCATATGCGGTCCACAAACTCTGGAGTGTCCCTCCGTCATGATAACTACGGCCTGACTGGCATCTATGCATTTTAGCAATCCAAGATCTGGAGTTCTTTTGTATAACACCCCTCCACTGAAGAAAAATCTGCTTGCCAATCATCAAATTGTTCTTTACTGATCACCTGTGGCCTGTACCGGATATACCCTCATTCGGAGGTATTCTTTGATATCATGGAACCATGGCTCCCCATCAAGTTCTTCTTCTATCATATTACAGTAAGCATGCTGATCACGGACCTGAATCTGCAAAGGGTCCACATAATCCTTATCTGGATGATGTAACATTGACGCTAGAGTAGCCAAAGCATCGGCGACTTCATTATGGATCCTTGGGATATTCCTGAATTCTATTGACTGAAACTGTTGACAAAGATCATGCAAACATTGTCTGTATGGTATGAGTTTCAAATCCCGTGTTTCCCATTCTCCCTGAATTTGGTGCACCAGGAGGTCCGAGTCACCCAAGACCAAGACTTCCTGGACACCCATATTCACATCTAACCTCAAACCCAAAATACATGCCCCATACTCAGCCATGTTGTTGGTACAGTAAAAACGAAGTTGAGCCGTAACAGGTTAGTGCTACCCTGTTTCAGAAATAAGTACTGCTCCTATCCCCACGTCCTTCATGTTTGCAGCCCCATCAAAGAAAAGTTTCCATCCAGGCTTCTCAACTTGCCCCAACTCATCAATGTACATCACCTCTTCATCGGGGAAATAAGTTTTCAAAGGTTCATAGTCTTCATCAACCGGGTTCTCGGCCAAATGGTCCATCAAGGCCTGTGCCTTCATTGCAGTTCGAGTCACGTAGACAATGTCAAACTCTGTTAGCAGGATCTGCCACTTTGCAAGCCTCCCTGTGGGCATAGGTTTCTGAAAGATATACTTCAATGGATCCAAGCGAGCTATGAGGTAAGTAGTATATGATGACAAATAATGTTTCAGCTTCTGTGCTACCCAGGTTAGGGCGCAACATGTTCTCTCAAGATGAGTATACTTAACCTCGTACGGCGTGAATTTCTTGCTAAGGTAATAGATTGCTTGCTCCTTCCTGCCAGTGATATCATGTTGACCCAATACACAGCCGAATGAATTGTCCAAAACTATCAAATATAGAATCAAAGGTAGCCCTGGTTATGGCGGGACCAACATGGGTGGATTTGACAAATACCCCTTTACCTTATCAAATGCCTCCTGACATTCATCTTTCTATTTGACTGCAACGACTTTCTTTAAAAGTTTGAAGATAGGCTCACAAGTTGTTGTGAGCTGAGCGATGAACCTGCTGATATAATTCAATCTCCCCAACAAACTCATCACCTTGGTCTTGTTCCTCGGAGGTGGCAATTCCTGTATGGCCTTGACCTTTGATGGATCCAGTTCAATGCCCCGGCGGCTGACTACGAACCCCAACAACTTTCTAGACGGCACCCCAAAAGCATACTTTGTAGGATTAAGCTAGACATTGTACCTGCAAAGCCTTCGGAAGAACTTCTTTAGATCCCTGACATGGTCAGACTGCTTTCTAGACTTCACGATCACATCATCCACGTACACCTCGATTTCCTGGTGTATCATATCATGGAATATTTTTGCCATTGCCCTCATGTAGGTTGCCCCAGCATTCTTTAAGCCAAATGGCATGACCCGATAGCAGTACGTTCCCCACAGCGTGATGAATGCCGTCTTTTCTACATCTTCCTCGTCCATTAAGATCTGATGATAACCCGCGTAACAATCCGTAAAAGAACCAATCTCATGTTTGGCACAATTATCGATCAAGATATGGATGTTTGACAATGGGAAATTGTCTTTTGGACTCACCTTGTTGAGATCCCGATAGTCAACACACACCCTGGTCTTGCCATCCTTCTTCGGTACCGGCACAACATTGGCTAACAAGGTGGGATACTGGGGACCCAAATGACTTTGGCATCGAACTGCTTGGTAACCTCTTCTTTGATCTTTATACTCATATTCGTTTTGAACTTTTTCAGCTTCTGTTTGACGGGAGGGAATGCTGGGTCAGTGGGCAACTTGTGAACCGCTAAATCAGTGCTTAGACCCGGCATGTCGTCATAGGACCATGCAAAAACATCTTTGTATTCGAACAATGCTTTAACTATCTCCTCCATGAGTTGAGGTTCCAGATGTACACTTATCTTAGTTTCATGGACATTTTCTTGGTCCCCTTGATTAACTGCTTCTGTATTGTTCAAATTAGGTTTGGGCTTTTCCTCAAAATGACTTAGTTCCTTACTAATTTCTTCGTAGGCCTCATCATTATCAAATTCTAACTCGTCATCACACTCAATTTCTTGTATTATTATTTCAGAGTTAGATTGGCTTTTAAAACTGGGCTGAAGATTTCTCATGCATATCATGTCATTGATATTAGCATAAAAAGAACTGTACAAAAGAAGAAAACAAAATAAAAATTAGAAGAAATGAAGGAAAAATGAGCAATTGCATTTCATTGAATTTAAAGATAACAGGGTTTTAACACATCCAACTGGACGAGACATAATATCTGAATTACAGACCCTGGAATAATCCAGACAACAAAAGAAAATCAAAACCCACTACCAAGACTCCCTCCAGATAGGAAGAGGAGTAGCTTCCTAGTTGTTGAATTTTGCACGTGGTCCCACGAATTGCACATCTGCCCTGCTGGACCCTTCCCCAGCCTGAACCATGTTAACCTCGGAGAATAACCTTTCAAACCCCTTTTCTAAGTCTCCATCGGCACCAATCAGTGGTCCAGGAAACTTTGACAACAGTTGCTTTCTGATACCCAGCCTGACGAATGATCTGGATAGACGCGGGATTGGCTTTGGCAATGCCCATGCTTTCTGTTTCATTTTCCTAGATCTTCTCACGTTTGCAACGGTAGACTTGAACCCCAGACCAAAAGTATCCAGATTCTTTGGAAGAGAAACTGGCTGCACAATACCTTGTAGAGATGCACCCAAACCTTTGCCTGGTACGAAACCATTTTTCAACATTTCAACAGCTACCATAACTGATGTCGCAGCCATCTTTGGAGTTGGAACGCACTTTCCTTCCAGAATTTTCTCTACCAATACTGTGTCGAAAACCTGATAAACCCATGGTCCCTTGTCATCGTCAACCTCTATGAACGGAACAATGGCACCGTTGGGCACACACAAATTATCTTCCCCGTGTACAACAATTTCCTGTCGATCCCATTCAAACTTGACCATTTGATGCAGAGTAGACGGGACTGCTTTGGCATCATGGATCCAGGGTTGTCCCAACAGCAGATTGTACGAAACAGCCACATCGAGCACCTGGAATTCCATAGTAAATTCAACTGGCCCTATTGTAAGCTCAAGCACTATGTCCTGACTGAATCGTTACCTCCACCGTCGAATCCCCGAACGCAAATACTGTTCTTGTGAATTCTTTCATCCTCCACTTTTAGCTTGGTCAATGTGAAGAGAGGACAAATGTTCGCGCTAGACCCATTGTCAACCAGTACCCAAGTAACCACGAAATCTTCGTATTTCACCATTAGATAAAGGGCTCTATTATGCTCGGTACCCTCCACGGGTAACTCATCATCAGCAAAAGTGACTCTGTTTACCTAGAATATCTTGTTAGCTATCTTTTCCAAGTGGTTTACTGAGATTTTTCCAGGAACGTGGGCTTCGTTCAAGATCTTCATCAAAGCACGACGGTGCTCGTCTGAATGGATCAATAATGATAAGAGCGAGATCTGAGCTGGTGTCTTCCTTAACTGCTCCACAATGGAATAGTCTTGAACTTTCATCTTCCTCGGAAATTCTTTTGCTTCTTCCTCAGTCACTACTTTCTTCACCAACACTGGATTATCTTTTGAGGTCTTAGCTTTTCTCAACTCTTCGGGGGCAAAGCATCTCCCCGATCGAATCAAACCATGAGTCTCACACACTTCTTCTTTAACCTCTTTCCCTTTGTAAGTCACGGTCACTCATTCATAATTCCAAGGGACTACCTTGCTGTCAACTATCGGTAATTGAGTTATCGGTTTGATAACAACAGGATCTGTGGGGGCGCCCTTCACAATTACCACATGCTTGTTCCTCACTCCTAGCACAACTACTTTTGCTCTTCCATGTTTTCCTGCGACGTCAATGGAGGACCCCTTCTTGACCTCTATAGATGGTTCATTATTTTCCCTGTTCAACTTGATCACAGACTTCTCACTTGTTGACTTTTCAAATGGTCTGGCTTCACTAGCCCGAATCATCATGACGGCTTGCGAAGGATTCTTAGGCTCCCCTCCCTTATGCACTATCTCAATCACATTTGTTTCATGATGGGCTGGCAAGGGATTCTGATTGATATTGGGCGCCTCTGGAGCTTGGACCTCAATCCGATTGGTGTCAATGAGTTCTTGAATGGCTGTTTTCAATTTCCAGCATTTCTCTGTGTCATGTCCCGGGTCCCCTGAACAATACTCACAACTCACCGAGCAGTCAAGATTTCTAGGAAGGGGATTCAGCAATTTAGCCTCGATCGGATTCAACATACCTAGCTGTCTCAGTCTGTGGAATAGACTAGCATACGATTCTCCCAATGGAGTAAAAGTCTTTTGCTTCTGCAACCTCTCATCCTTAAAGGCTTGATTGGGTCGAAAACCTATTCCAGGAGGGTTTCTGTAGGTTTTTGGGGGTGGATAGTTATTTTGTGGAGCTTGGTAGGGGTTTTGTGGAGCTGGCGCACGCAATTATAAGTGAGCGGGCGGCTGGGTATAGGTTTGAGCATGATGGACAGAAAAATGGGGATCTAGCGGTGGGTAATAGTGTTGTGGTGGGTTATATGGAGTGTGGGGGTAAGTTTGGGGATGGGGTCGCGGCTGGTTGTAGTAACAGGGAAGGTTCCTGGATCCAACCCAAGCTCCCGACTCAATTGTCGCAACGTCCTCCTTCTTCTTCTTCCCGAGCACACCCCCAGTACCGTTTTGAATATCCTGAGTGGTCGCCTTGATTGCTGAATAACTCATGATCTTGTTGGACTTGAGTCCCTCTTCAACCATGCCTCCCATTTTCATGACTTCATTAAAGGACTTACCTACTGCTGACACCAAGTGACCGAAATATGTGGGTTCCAAAGCCTGAAAGAAATAATCAACCATCTCGCTTTCTTTCATCGGAGTGTCAACCCTCGCTGCTTGCTCTCTCCAGTGGAATCCATATTCCCTGAAGCTCTCACCGGGCTTCTTTTCCAGCTTTGTCAACGACAGATGATCTGGGATAATTTTGAGGTTGTATTGAAAATGACAAGCGAAGGCTTGGGCCAAATCGTCCCTTGTGTACCACCTGTTGTGATCTTGTCTGGTATACCATTCTAAAGCCGATCCACTCAGACTTTGGCTTAAATATGCCATCAGCAATTCATCTCTTCCACCTGCTCCTCTCATCTTGCTACAGAATCCTCTTAAGTGTGCTATCGGGTTACCATGCCCATCGTACAGATCAAACTTGGGCATTTTGAATCCTGCTGGCAACTGAACATCCGGGAACAGACATAAATCCTTATAGGCTACACTCACTTGACCTCCCAGCCCCCTCATATCTCGGAACGATTGCTCTAAGCTTTTGACCTTTCTGATCATCTCTTCATGCTCGGGATTTTTAGGCGGTTTCTCGGTCTCTGCCAGGATATCAAGATGAGGGGTGTAAGGATATGGTTCTCGAACTTTGAAGGTGGGTTCAGGGGGATAGTACTGTTTGTCGTGAGTTTGGAACAGGGGTTCACTAGAAGATCGGTGTAATGTAGCAGGTGGAGGTGCCACGAAAACAGGTGTAATTGGTGGAGGAGGATATGGGACTTGTTTTGGTGGTGGAGCTTAAGAAGTATGGGAAGTGGTGCCATGGCATTGTTGGTAGAGGGGAAAGGCTGGAGATGAGTTCACAGTGGGAGGCTCCGGAGGTTGGGCTGATGGTGGGATATAAGCAGGGTTGGCGGGATAAACCGGTGGTGGATGCCCCTTCGCCCAAGCTTGGTACATTTCAGCCATCTATTGCTTCAGCTTATACATTTCTTCCCTCATCGCATTAACGTCCACTTCTTCCATGTCTTTCGATGGGTCGACAATACTTGTTTTCGGTTCCTGGTCGACCATATTCAGCCTGTCTTTCGATCGGGTGTTATAGGAGTGAGTTGCCAGAATGCCAGACAACTAACCACCTGCCTGGGCTTAATACATCAAACAACAACCTTGTTAGCGATTAGGCTTTAACAGATTGCTAACCGCACATTGGGCATGAATGCACCTAAATAGTTAACCGTCTCTATTATGTATTTGATTGGTTGCATGCATCATTCCGGCCTTCTCTTACTCTCGATTGCAAACCTCCCCCCTTTTCTTTCTTTTCCTTTTCCTTACTTTCGTTCCCTCTTTGTTTTTATTCTTTTTTATTTTTATTTTCTCTCTTTTCTTTCTTGTGTTTTTGCTCTTTTATTTGGTTACGATCAAATCCTATGGAGATTGCCTACGTATCATGACCCCACATGAATCAGACCAAGCGTAGTTCTTGGGGATAAATTCAATAAAGAAAAACATTTTGGGATTTTCAGTTTTCATATATATATATATATAATGCTATTACACAGATTGAAACTAACAGACTCGAAAGAAACTAACAGACTCTGATGAAAGAACGAGATACAAACTCAAAAATAAACAACCCACATACTATGATAACAGAAATACCGGCTCCAAAACAACTGGCAGACCTTAACGGAAAGAAAATACAGACTCAAGAAATCACGAATACATCAATGCCTTAATTGTCCCCGGGACCCGTGGGCCGTCATTCGGCTTTGCTGCAGGTCGACTCGCTAAATCCTCCTGAAGGTGGTAGAGATCTTCCATTACCTAGCGAAAGAAAATCATCACAATGCGAAGAACATAGATCTCATCATATCCTCGTAGCTACTGCACTTCATTGCGATATAGTTGGCGACCCTTTTGACTCGCTCTCTTGTGATGCCTGATAATAGGCGAAATCTGGGTGATTTAGCTGTTGTTTATGCTTCTGCTTGATTATATTCCAATGTCATATTATGGATAATTGATGGAAAAACAAGCTCTACTCAAAATATGTATACCTTGCAGGATGAGAAGCCTAATGATGCTTTCAAGAGTAGATTGGAATGATTTATGAGCAAGAATAACCCCTAGGAGTCGAGTGTGTGCAAGGACGAGACGGAAAAAAATCACAAAAAATCGAGCTACTGAAGCGCGCGAACTATCGCGCGAAGTTTCAAACTTCGCGCAATAGTTCGCGAAGGTTTCTGCATGGAAGCTACTGAAGCGCGCGAACTATCACGCTAACTTTGAAACTTTGCGCGATAGTTCGCGCGGGTCTTATCCGGAGAAGACTTTGTTTAGGGGTAAAATCGGAATTCTTTCTTAAATCCCACTCAACTTACATAAAGCAAGAACTCCATTATGGAAAAGATCAGATTTTGGAGGGGAGTAAGTGCAAAAATACTATTCATCCTTGAGAGAGAAAGTGAAGGAGGAGTTTCATCTTGGAGCTAAGAAAGGAGAAGAAGAACAACATCTTGGAGAAGGATTTAAAGAGTTCTTTCAAACTTTCTTCTTGTTGATTGTTAATATTATGTTTAAAACTTTTATTGTTGATTTTTGTATGATTATGAGTAGCTAAATACTCTAGTATTCTTGGGTCATGGATGTTGGATGATCTTGTTATTTAAAGCTTAGATTGAAGATCTTGAATCTATCGTTATGGGTTGTTTATTTGATTCTGCTTCTAATTATTTTACTGCGTAGCTAACAGTGAAATATTATTTACTAATCTTGAATTAAACTTGAAAAAGGAAATTCTTGGTTGCATATAGAATCAAATAGAGCAAGATCCGGATCCTGGGCATCGGGTGAAAGATTCGCAATTAAGATAAAACTATACTTAATTGCCTTGCTTGGTTGAGAAATAGGATTTGTAAATGCATTTGAATTAATATTAATACCATAGACATATAGGTATTAATTTAACTTGAATAGATGCATAAGAACTCGAAAGATTCTTATGAATATTATTAACCCTATAATCAATAACCCGGATAATTCAATAAATCAATCTTAAGCTAAAATAGTAGCATGATCTCTAGCAAGTCCATGACCCTGGAATATCTTTACCAAAATTGTTATCAAAATATTGTGTAATTGGTGTAGTAATTTTGTGTTGAATTATTGTGCAATTATTAAGTAAGATGTAAATTGGTTCTTTATATATTTTGTGATAATTTAGCTTGAATTGATAATTGTTTGAGTCTACATCAGTCGATAAGTTGATCACAATTCCTCGTGGGAACGATACTCTACTTACTACTATATTACTTGTCGATCACGTGCACTTGCGTGAGTGTTTTGGTCGCAACAAGTTTTTGGCGCCGTTGCCGGGGAATTAATATTAGCTACTTGACTGTTTTAAGATTTTATTAGCTGTTAATAAAAAAACCTAAATTTTCCATATACTTTGTTTGTGTTGCGCAGGCTCTTCTCTTGAATGTGGAGGAGTAGAAGCACAAACAACCTCTTCCCTTTTGATCCTGAAATTGAACAAACAATTCATAGAACAAGGAAGGAGTGGGAAGCTAGAAACAAAACAGAAAGAGAGTTGGACATTCAAGTTCAACCACGGCCAACAGTGATGGAAGGTAATCAAGAACGTGCGGTGATAGAAGCAGCAAGGCCAAACCTTGCTAATATGACTCAGGCCATTGTGAAGCCTGAAATCATCGGTCACTTTGAGCTTAAACAGTACATGGTGCAGCTGATACAGTCCACTGGGCAATATGTTGGTCTATCTCATGAAAACCCACAAAGGCACATTCAAAATTTTTTGGAAATAACGGATACTTACAATTATCCAAATGTTTCCAAGGATTATGTCAGGCTGACCTTATTTCCTTTTTCAATATTGTGGGATGCTAGAGAATGGTTGCAAAAAGAGCCAGCTAATTCAATCCACAATTGGGATGATTTAGCAAAGAAATTCCTAATCAAGTTTTTCCCCACCAAAAAGACAAAGTTTTTGCGGAGTCAGATTCTTGGGTTTCAACAACGGGATGGTGAAACTCTTCGCCAAGCTTGGGAAAGATACAAGAAACTACTTCGGGATTGTCCTCATCATTGTCAAACTGATGAAGTATTGGGCCATACTTTTGTTGATGGATTAGAAGAAACTTCCAAAATAAATCTTGATTCAGCTTGTGGAGGTAGTTGCATGGCAAAATCATACAGTGAAATACAACTTCTGCTGAATAACTTTACTGCTAATGATCATAATTGGCAAGGTGAAGGAGAACCAAGAAGGGCAATGAAACAGAAAGCAGGGTTACTTGAACTGGATGACATTTCCGCCATGAGAGCAGATTTAGCAAAGTTGGCAAATCAAATGACCAGAATGACAATGGGACCATCACAACCAATGCAGCAGGTTCAACAAATGTCAGTTTGTTGTGAAATGTGTGGCGATAATCACACCAGTGACATGTGCCCCGTGAATCCTGAATCTATTTACTATGTTGGGCAACAAAGCAGAGGGCTGATGAACCAACATGCACAATATGGGAACACTTACAATGCAAATTGGAGGAATCATCCTAATTTATCTTGGGGCGGAAATCAATCAAATCAGCATCAATATAGACCCCAAGGAAATTTTAATCAACCACAAAGGCCACCCCAGCAGGCAGAAGAAAGTACAAATGATTTGTTGAAAAAATTGTTGCAAGACAATCAGCAACTCAAAACGGACTTCAGAAGTCTTGAAAGGCAAATGGGACAACTGGCTGCAAATCAAAACACTAGACGTGTAGGGGCTCTTCCAGGTGATACAGAAAAAAATCCTCAAGTGAGTGCAATTACACTTAGAACGGGAAGGGAATTAGAAGAAGTTTCAAAGAAGAGAAAAGACAAGCTTGTACCTGAGGGTGAATTGATTCCCAAAGCAACACAAGAGGAAAAGAAAGATGATACAATTCCAACATCTGTAAACATTCCAAGACTACCACCACCATTTCCACAAAGGTTGCAGAAAAAGAATGACGATCGCATGTTCAACAAATTCCTTTCTATGTTGAGTCAGATTCAATTGAATATTCCGTTGGTAGATGCGATTCGTGATATTCCAAAATATGCCAAATACATAAAAGACATTGTGGCTAACAAGAGGAGACTGAGTGAATTTGAAACAGTTGCACTTACTGAAGAGTGCACTTCAAGGGTCCAAAATAAGCTTCCTCAAAAGCTAAAGGACCTTGGCAGCTTTACTATCCCTGTGAGAATAGGCAATGTTGATGTAGGCCATGAACTTTGTGATTTGGGAGCAAGCATAAATTTGATGCCATTATATTTGTACAAACAATTGGGTTTGGGAGCTCCAAAACTCACCACTGTGATGTTACAACTAGCAGACAGGTCCATAGCTTACCCGGAGGGGGTGATAGAGGATGTACTACTGAAAATTGGGAAATTTATTTTCCCGACTGATTTCATTATCTTGGATTTTCAGGCCGATGAAAAAGTTCCTATTATACTGGGAAGACCTCTCTTGGCTACAGGTAATGCTATAATTAAAGTAAGAGAAGGAAAAATGATCATGAGAGTTGACAACGAGGAAGCTGTTTTCAATGTATATAAAGCAATTCAACTTCCGCGGCAGTATGAAGAATTATCTATGATATCTGTTATGGATATTGATGAACAACTTGTCACCTCAAGTGTATATTTGCAGGATTCTTTAGAAAAAGCAATTTTGTTGATTAAAAGTTTGGAGATTAATGATGAGGTTGAGGAGATGAAACATACTTTGCATGCAACATGTGAATATATAAAAGGTTTTAATCCCTTTGAACCTTTGAACATGCCAGATGGTCCTCCTCTGAAGCCCTCAGTTGAAGAAGCTCCCAAATTGGAATTAAAGCCTTTACCTTCTCATCTTCATTATGCTTATTTGGGTAGTTCTGAAATGTTACCTATTATTATTTATGCTGACTTGTCTGAATTGCAGGAGGAGAAATTGTTAAGAGTACTTCATGAGCATAAAAGAGCAATTGGGTGGACAATGTCCGACATAAGAGGTATTAGTCCAGCTTTTTGCATGCATAAAATTCTTATGGAGGAAGGGCACAAGCCAAGCATAGAACAACAACGCCACCTAAATCCGAACATGAAAGAGGTTGTAAGAAAAGAAGTGATCAAATGGCTTGATGCAGGTATTGTATTTCCAATATCTGATAGAAAATGGGTAAGTCCAGTCCAATGTGTTCCAAAAAAAGGAGGAATGACTGTAGTAACAAATGAAAATAATGATTTGATTCCCATTAGAACTGTTACTGGGTGGAGGATTTGTATAGATTATAGAAAATTGAATAATGCCACCCGAAAAGACCATTTTCCCCTTCCCTTCATTGACCAAATGCTCGATAGGTTAGCCGGGCAGGAATACTACTGTTTTTAGATGGCTACTCTGGATATAACCAAATTGTTATAGCCCTAGAAGATCAAGAAAAGACCACCTTTACATGTCCCTATGGGACATATGCATTTAAAAGAATGTCATTTGGTCTTTGCAATGCACCTGCGACTTTTCAAAGGTGTATGATGGCTATTATCACTGCTATGGTTAAAATATTTGTGGAAGTATTCATGGATGATTTTTCTGTATTTGGATGTTCTTTTGATGAATGTTTAATGAATCTTGATAAAGTCCTTGCTAGGTGCGAAGAAACAAATTTGGTACTAAATTGAGAAAAATGCCATTTCATGGTACGAGAAGGCATAGTCTTAGGGCATAAAGTGTCCAAGAATGGATTGCAGGTGGAAAAAGAAAAGGTGGAAGCAATTGAAAAATTACCTCCACCAACATCAGTTAGAGGCATTTGTAGTTTCTTAGGCCATGCGGGTTTTTACCGTCGTTTCATCAAGGATTTTTCAAAAATCTCTTCTCCTTTGTGCAGGCTTCTTGAGAAAGATACATCTTTTAAGTTTGATGATGCTTGTCTGAAAGCATTTGATGAGCTGAAACGACGATTGGTTACTGCACCGATTATCATTTCTCCAGATTGGAAACTTCCATTTGAATTGATATGTGACGCAAGTGATATAGCCATTGGAGCTGTTCTGGGGCAGCGGAAAGAGAAAATATTTTGCTCTATTCACTATGCGAGTAGAACTCTTAATTCATCTCAAATGAATTACACTGTTACTGAAAAAGAGCTGCTCACAGTAGTATGGGCATTTGATAAGTTTAGATCCTATATAGTGGGGACAAAAGTCATAGTTTACACAGATCACTCCGCTATAAGGTATTTATTTGCAAAGAAAGATGCCAAGCCAAGGTTAATTCGATGGATTCTTCTTTTGCAGGAATTTGACTTGGAGATTCGAGATCGAAAGGGAACAGAGAATCAGGTTGCAGATCATTTATCCATGCTGGAAAATAGAGGTCATGTCACTAAAGGAGAATTAATCAAAGAAACATTCCCTGACGAACATTTGCTAGCCATCACTTCGAATGAAGCCCCGTGGTATGCTGATTATGTGAATTTCATTGCAAGCGGAGTGACTCCACCAGAATTCACAGCTGACCATAGAAGAAGGTTCTTACATGATGTGAGATTCTACATGTGGGACGGGCCTTTTTTATACAAGCAATGCGCAGATCAATTGGTAAGAAGGTGTGTCCCTGAGGAGGAGATGAATGCAATATTGCATGACTGTCATTCTTCTCTTTATGGAGGTCATCATGGGGGAGACAGAACTGCACAAAAGGTTTTGCAATCAGGTTTTTACTGGCCAAAATTATTTAAAGATGCACATGCTTTTGTTAAAAATTGTGACAGGTGCCAAAGAACCGGAACGATCACGAAGAAGCACGAGATGCCTTTACAAAATATTTTGGCAGTAGAACTCTTTGATGTCTGGGGAATAGATTTCATGGGACCATTTCCATATTCTAATAGGCACAGATATATTTTGGTTGCAGTTGATTATGTGTCTAAGTGGGTTGAGGCCATTGCTCTTCCTACTAATGATGCGAAGGTAGTGGTAAGTTTCGTAAAGAAGCACATTTTCACACGCTTTGGAACTCCAAGAGTGTTGATAAGTGATGGAGGAACACACTTTTGCAACAAATTGTTGAAAAATGTCCTAGCAAAATATGGTGTGAGACACAAGGTTGCTACTGCATATCATCCTCAAACGAGTGGTCAAGTTGAAGTGTCAAACAGGGAGGTAAAACATATTTTGGAGAAAACTGTGAGCGCAAATAGGAAGGACTGGTCCGGTAAGTTAGAAGATGCATTGTGGGCTTACCGAACTGCATACAAGACTCCAATAGGTACTTCTCCATACAGGTTGGTTTATGGAAAGGCATGTCATTTGCCTGTTGAGCTAGAACACAAAGCTTATTGGGCAATCAAAAAGCTAAATATGGATATGGACTTAGCCGGTGAAAAAAGACTGCTACAACTCAATGAACTTGATGAGTTTCGGTTGCATGCTTATGAAAATGCCAAGTTATATAAAGAAAAGACCAAGAGGTGGCATGACAAGCACATCCAACATCGTGAGTTTGAGCCGGGTCAAGAAGTTCTTCTATTTAATTCAAGGTTAAAGCTTTTTCCAGGAAAGCTTAAGTCTCGTTGGGCAGGCCCTTTCGTGGTAGTAAGCGTGACTCCTCATGGAACAGTTGAATTACGAGACACAAATTCAAGTGGTACTTTCTTGGTAAATGGGCAACGAATTAAACATTATTGGGGTGGTGACATTCAACGTCACACAACCTCAGTAGATTTAATTGATGTATAATGCAATATGGCGTCGTGCCGCGACGTAAAACAGGGCGCTGGTTGGGAGGCAACCCAACGATTGTGGTATTTGTGAATATATAATTTTTTTTATGTACTAATAAATGCAGTGAACAAGGGCAGATGCTATGAGTTAAAAAAAAAATCCGGGGGTAACTGAAACGCGCGATAGTTCGCGCACCATTCTGCCTGAGAGCGCTAAAACGCGCGAAGTTTCGCGCGAACTACTTCGCGCGCCTGGACGATTTTATAAGACTTGAAATTTCAGGCGTTTTATTTTCTGTTTGTGTTTGTTTTATTTTGTTGTTTCTTTTATTTTAGTGAGATAAATAGATAATACCCCTTCCCCTTCCATTAAAACCAAACCCAAAACCCCCAAAACACAATTATCTCTTCAAGCACTCATCTCATATGTCAAAATACTTAGAGTTTCTTCCCTAAAATCATTAGCAGCTTCACCCCACCTCACGAATTCTAACAAGGTATGAACACTAGTTTTAGTTTTCTTTAGTTTTATGATTTCCTTTGGCTATTTTCAGATTTTAAGTTTCTTGTTGAATGTTAAGCTATTAATATAGTTGTATCTTGTTATTTGGGTTTCAAACTTGGTAAAATATATTGTGGGGTTAGTTTGTTGTAAATGTGGGGTGCGTAGTACTTGAATTGGGTGATGAAGGAACTTTTGTGGGAAGCCATTGTTGCAAGACCATTAGAAAAAAAGCTGTGAGAACCTACTGCCCACAAGGTGTTTGTGGAAAAGCCTCAATGAGCATGATTATGTAGTTAAGACCAATTTTGCGTGTGAAGTCTGAGTAACCGCAGCAAGTCATAATTGTTTTGTTGGGCTGAGTTAATATGTCCACGTTTTGCAGGTATTATGGCACCAACGAAAAAGCGCCAAGCCACATGTCCATCATCAAGCCGCCAAAGGGCTGCTCCGGCGCGCTCTTATGACAACACCAAATTTGTCTCCCTTGAGGCTCATAACCGTTTTATAGCAAAGGCGGTTAAGAAGGCAATTGCTGAAAGGGGCATCAACATCAACAAGGTCAAGGAACGATGCCCCCACATGTTCAATGAGTTGATGGAGCGGGGGTTACAAGCTTTCATTGACGAGCCAGGGGAGGCTAATGAAATGGTGGTACGAGAATTCTATGCCAATATACCCGAGCACGTCCACCAGGTGCTCACAGTGCGCCAGAAGGAGGTAGATGCCTCCATTGAGGCGATACGCGCAACTTATCAACTGCCCGGACCTCTACCTGAGAACTCGGACTTCTATGAATATGGGCGTCATCCAACCGATGCCAAGTGGGAGCGCTTCTTTGATGAAATTTGTGAACCAGGGAAAACTGTAGAATGGCTAGAATTTGGAGAGAAGTTCCATTCAGTCGTCTTAACTCAAGAGGCGAAGTGCTGGTTGTATGTGATCAACAATCGATTTATTCCCTCCACAAATACTACAGAGGTGAATGGACCCTGGGCTGCGTTGATTTGGTGTTTCATCAAGGGCCTTTCCTTCGACATGGCCAAAGTGATACATGACGAGATGTTCATCAGATGTACCCAATGCCAGTATGGTTTCTTTTTCCCTTCTTTGGTGACTAGACTTTGCAGGAATGTGCAGGTGTCTGAAAACATTCATGTGGATGGGCTGGTAAGAAAAAGCCACAAGATAAGACCTGGCCCAAACACCATGGAGGCAGATCCAGCAGCAGAGATAAGTAGAGAGAATGAAAGTGGTTCGAACGCTTCGGAGGAGGAAGAGCATATGGATATGGAGGGAGAAGTACTGGCTCAAGCACCCAGAAGATCAGCTGCAACACTATCACGTGCAGCATCCTCTTCAAGAAGTGCCAGAGTATCCCGATCCACCACATTGGAACAAGAGGTGGATGATATACGCACTTCTATACATGATTTGACTACTCGTGTGGACAAAATAGCTGACCGACAAGTCAAGTCGGAAAAGAAGTTCATGGGTTGGCTGCGAGCTTTGGGGCGTGCGTGCAACGTGAATCCCGAAACTGTGTCCGATCAAGAGTGACTCCTAAGGGAAGTACTTCTGCTTCATCTCTTGTTTATAAAGAAAGACATGGGGACATGTCTCGCTTTAAGTGTGGGGTGCAAAGGATGGTAGTAATTATTAGTAATAATTACTACTTTTTAAGTTGTTTAAATTGTTTTGGATTATTGGAATGTTTTGGTGGTGTGGTACAATATATAATATTTTGGGATTGCGTGATTATTTCACTTTTCTTTGAAAAATGTTTTGGTGATTTAGTATTGTTAGTAATTGTAGTATTGTTGGAGTAATTGTTCTTAAACATATAATTTTTTTTAGAAAAAAAAACAAAAAAAAAATTAGACTTTTCCCTACGACGGATCTTTTAGACGAAATTTCTTGAGGGAACTGAGTCTAAAGAAAACGACGAAATCGTTTTTTTAGGTAAGTATAATAAATCCCCCTTGGTTTTTCTTTAAGTCGCGGTTCTTTTCCAAGGGTTTATTTTGAACCGGCATATGTAGTTTTTAATTTCTGTTTTCAATTTTTTTATAGGTAGACTAAAATAAGGAGTTATAAGCTATAGAAAAGTGAACCGATAGCATTGACACACCTGAACACAATAGACCCTAGAGTGTAACGCGCTTAGTCTTAATTGTTGAATCTCACTGAAAGTGCCTTAATTTGTATGTTTGTACTGAATTGAATGCTCGTAATGGAGTGTCTTGATGAGCTGATCTGGAATGAGTCATATGCCATGTGTGGTGAGTATTTGTGTAGTCCATGTATTGTACTTGTGTCTAGAACTTACCCGGTATGTGGGTTGAAGCGAAATTTGAGGTGATGCTTGGTTTGAAAAATGATGTTAGGCTTTCTTTGACTTTTTTTTTTGAGCTTAATTGCTTATCACAAATAAAATTTGTCCCTAGTTAACCCTTTTGAGCCTTTAGACTTTTGTTTGGCACCCGCATTACAAGTCTATACCCTTTTGTTCTTAATTGACATTGTCTTGATCCTTTTACCTCTTAAAGCACGTTAATTATGAGAGGAGAGCTAAAAGAAGTAAGAAGGAAATAAGTGTGGGGTGGCTTTTGAGTGGAACCAATAAAAGGATGAAAGGGGCACTTATGTTGTAAACGAATATACACCACTAGCAGAAATTGAGTGACAAGAAAAATTACATTGTGTTTTGCTCTAGCTAGTAGGAATGAATTAATAGAGTGCTTAAAGAAGAAGGGCGTATTTTTGGGATGATATTGTGTATAAATGAAAAGTGGGTTGAAGAATTTATGCTGAAAATTGCTCATGTGATGTGTTAAAGTGCTTAGGGGTTGAATCACTATTCCTAAATACATCCTACCCGTCCCTTAGCCCACATTACAACCATGAAAAAGTCCTAATTGATTTTGGATCGAGCTAGCCTACATTAGTAGAGATTTACATTAAGGGCAAGCTTATGGTACCAACTGCATACATGTGACTTCTTTTGTGAGATTGAGTGATTTCCTTGATATATGCGGGCATATGAATTGAATGTGATGGATTGAACTCAGTTTTTGTTGATATAATTGTGAGGGCATATGATTCGTGACAGAAAAGCAAGTCTTGACTTCTATCTAGAGTAGTTTTAGGAAGTGTGAATATTGCATGGCACTTGAGAGTCGACTTTGAGGCTAGGATTGTTCACTGCTAAGCGTAATACATGTACATTGTTCTAGATGTAAGGCGTTAAGGGAAAGAGTTGAGTAAAGAATTCTCTAGTTGATTGCTCGAGGACTAGCAATGAATTAAGTGTGGGGTATTGATAATAGGCGAAATCTGGGTGATTTAGCTATTGTTTATGCTTCTGCTTGATTATATTGCAATGTCATATTATGGATAATTGATAGAAAAACAGGCTCTACTCAAAATATGTATACCTTGCAGGATGAGAAGCCTAATGATGCTTTCAAGAGGAGATTGGAATGATTTATGAGAAAGAATAACCCCTAAGAGTCGAGTGTGTGCAAGGACGAGACGGAAAAAAATCACAAAAAATCGAGCTACTGAAGCGCGCGAAGTTTCAAACTTCGCGCAATAGTTCGCGAAGGTTTCTGCCTGGAAGCTACTGAAGCGCGCGAACTATCGCGCTAACTTTGAAACTTCGCGCGATAGTTCGCGCGGGTCTTATCCGGAGAAGACTTTGTTTAGGGGTAAAATCGGAATTCTTTCTTAAATACCACTCAACTTACATAAAGCAAGAACTCCATTATGGAAAAGATCAGATTTTAGAGGGGAGTAAGTGCAAAAATACTATTCATCCTTGAGAGAGAAAGTGAAGGATGAGTTTCATCTTGGAGCTAAGAAAGGAGAAGAAGAACAACATCTTGGAGAAGGATTTAAAGAGTTCTTTCAAACTTTCTTCTTGTTGATTGTTAATATTATGTTTAAAACTTTTATTGTTGATTTTTGTATGATTATGAGTAGCTAAATACTCTAGTATTCTTGGGTCATGGATGTTAGATGATCTTGTTGTTTAAAGATTAGATTGAAGATCTTGAATTTATCGTTATGGGTTGTTTATTTGATTCTGCTTCTAATTATTTTACTGCGTAGCTAACAGTGAAATATTATTTACGAATCTTGAATTAAACTTGAAAAAGAAAATTCTTGGTTGCATATAGAATCAAATAGAGCAAGATCCGGATCCTTGGCATCGGGTGAAAGATTCGTAATTAAGATAGAACTATACTTAATTTCCTTGCTTGGTTGAGAAATAGGATTTGTAAATGCATTTGAATTAATATTAATATCATAGGCATATAGGTATTAATTTAACTTGAATAGATGCATAAGAACTCGAAAGATTCTTATGAATATTATTAACCCTATAATCAATAACCCGGATAATTCAATAAATCAATCTTAAGCTAAAATAGTAGCATGATCTCTAGCAAGTCCATGACCCTGGAATATCTTTACCAAAATTGTTATCAAAATATTGTGTAATTGGTGTAGTAATTTTGTGTTGAATTATTGTGCAATTATTAAGTAAGATGTAAATTGGTTCTTTATATATTTTGTGATAATTTAGCTTGAATTGATAATTGTTTGAGTCTACATCAGTCGATAAGTTGATCACAATTCCTCGTGGGAACGATACTCTACTTACTACTATATTACTTGTCGATCACGTGCACTTGCGTGAGTATTTTGGTCGCAACAATGCCCTTCTCTTGTTCGGTTCTGGCTTCCAAAGTTCGTTCGACTACCTGGTTCTGCTCTTGGAGTTGTTGCAAGTCCCTTTCTAGTCGTGCCATTAAAGCGTAACAATGTTCTCTTTCAGCCTTAAAATTCTTGACTTGTTTAACCATTTCACGCTCGAGGTTGCCAATCACCTCTTCCCAACCTGTAACCCCTATTTCATATCTTTCTTTAATTTGTTGAACGAAAGCTTCAAGCCCTTCGGCGCTTTTAGACAACCTTGCTCGTGCTTTTGCTAGTTCAGACTCAGCTTTCTGTAGGTCATCTTCATAGTCACGTACCTTTTGAGTGAGGTTGTAAATGAGCCTCTCATCTTTCCTGCTTCGGCCTGGGTTCTCGGCTTCAATTTTCAACTGTCGAACCTGAGCTCTGAGGGCTTCATTTTCTCGCACCAATCTTCTCCTTTCACCTTCGGCCTCTTGTGCCTGCGAATCATTGTTGAAGGTGATATTTCTCAATTCTTCTCGTAGACCATGGATGATGGCCTTATATTCATTTTCCTTCCCCCCCCCCCAAGCTAACCTCTCTTGAATTTTATCATCAAAGGCTTGAACATGAGGCCTTTTGGAGGGCCTTTCGGGCTCTGACTCGTTGTTTACATGAGACATTTTCTCAAACCAAGAAGCATAATTTGGATCTACTTACCCCTTGGCGATGTCTGGTACCTGGGTGCCATTTTTTAGATACCGGCAGCTACTCCAATCCTGCTGAACTACAGCCTCAAGCAATGCAGCTTCTGGATGTAACTCTATGACCTGGGTGCTTAGATCTTCATCTTCAAGCACAATCTGATACCTTTCCAATAGCCTCAAGACCCTCTGCGGTGCATATGGCTGAATACTCCTTACGCCCATTATCCTCAGGTATCCTTGGGTAGCAGTCATATAGATGGCCTCTGTCCTCGGAAGCCATCCTATAGTCCACTCGACCTGACCTGTGTCAAGAACTTTCAAATGAGAAACCCATGCTTCAAATCCTTCTGGTGTGTTGTAATCTTTTATCCTCTCCTCATAACTAATGATGAAGTTATTTGGGCTTGAACCGTAACTCATGAATCTGGGATGATGGCAAAGATGCTCGATCAACCACATTTGTAGAATGAAGTTGCAACCCTCAAAAAATTGAGCCCCTGCTTTGCATAAAGTCAATGTGCGGTAGATACCTGCTAGCACCAATAGGGCAAGTGTATGATTTTCCTTGGTTGTAAGGATTTGTGCAATTCTATCCATACGAATATCCACCGTCCCTTTCTCATTTGGAAAAACCATGATCCCCACGAATGCCACAATAAATGCGAACCGACGATGAATTTGCCAAAGGCCCTTATTTTTTTTGTTGCTCAGACCCTTTTCATGTGTTTCAAAACCAACAGAATGCCCGAACCTGAAGTATAAGAAATGGAAAGCACAACACCCGTTGCTCCCACGTTCTTTATTCGTCTGTTTACTAATATTCAGGAGGTCGAAGAACTTGTACACCGATGGAACCCTTGGAAATATAAGTTGTTGCTTCCTCAAATCCCGTCCGAATTCAATGTACCCGGCTATCTCCTCCAAAGAAGGGGTGATCTCAAAATCAGAGAAACGAAAGATATTGTGGACAGGATCCTAGAAAGTTACCAATGCTTTGATCAGATCTTCCCGTGGTTTGATTTCAAAGATGTCTATAAGAGCACCCAAGTGCTTTTTCACCTATTTTTGACCATCGTCATCTAGATCATTCTACCACATACGCAAGTGTAGCCGAGCCTGTTCCCTGACCACTTCTGGTGGTTCCTGGATGGTATTCATTTGTTCCTGTGGAAGATTAAGGTTAGGGTTGACTCGAGTTGACCCTTTTGTAAACAGTTTTTTTTGAAGAAGGAAAGAAAAAAGAGAAAATAAAAGCAGAAAAGAACCATAATCTTTTCCCCTATATGCCAATTTTAGCCAAATGGCTATTTTTGCAAATGTGACCCCTTCCCAATTTCACGCGAATTTTTAGGCCGGGGGGAATTATTTTATTACCCCTCACAAACTTGTCCATTCTTTTATGAAAATAGCCTTTCGAAAACTGAAAAATACTCTGAGGCTACCTCGGCAAGAACGGTTTAAGACATAGCCGAAGCGGATCGGCTTATTTTGACCAAAAATCAAGATTGCATTCACTCGACCACCGACTTTCTTTTCTTGTTTTTTCTTTTCTCTTTTTTTTTTTTTTTAAAAAAAGGCCGAACCTTATGTAGGTTGCCTACGTATCCCACATCCGGTGAGAATCAGACCTGCGTAGTTCGGTCAGTTTTGACACATTTAAAAGAACATAGTGTTTGACTCTTTTGAAATAACTCTTTTTTGAAAATTTTTGGGCAGAGTTTCAGGACGCTTTTCAAATACCGGGATGTTTAGAACCGGGTTTTATTTCCTTCCCTATACCACTCATGGTTTTCCCCCTTTTCCGCTTTATTTTCCCTGGCCGGTCAGCATGCAAGCCAAAATAAATGTTCACATAGCATGTAGAATGCATCATGATGGTCTATTATTTGCATACCTATCATAGACGGACCCAACCCCTGTGTTGAGTCCCTTAAGTCAAATGCACATGATGCAAACAAACGTTCCTACTAGGGATCCGACATGGGGCTGTGTTTTTCTAGGTTTAAATCCTGGGGTTTTGGTCTAGACTTGGGGTACCCGAGCGGACAACTGGGGCCGAGGAGGGGGCGACGTACCGGGAGCACTGAAGTCTACCCGGCCTTGTCATTTTCCCAGCCTCGTTCTATTTGGTATAATTTCTACAGAAAAAGCGGGCTACGCGAACGTATGCACCATTTCCATAAGACTCAGATGGGTGGCGTAAGAAGACAGTTATATACAATTCAGATAATATTAAAGCGGTAAACAGATAGCATTTAGCACAAAAGATTCACAGAATACAGTAATATTAACAATAAATAAAGCCAAGTAAAACTCATGTTAACAAGCTTGAATTCTTGAACCCTGAACCAGAGATTTTGGATTCGATCCCCAGCAGAGTCGCCAGAGCTGTCACACCTCCTTTTTACCTACACCCCGTAAAAGGTATAAATACAACGGAGTTTTTCCAATTAAAGGACAATCGAAATGGGATTGTTTATTTATTAAAAATTAGAGTCGCCACTTGGGATAATTTAGGGTGTCCCAAGTCACCGGTTTAAAATCCCGAATCGAGGAAGTTTGACTCTATTATCGGTCCGCGAACACAGAAATCTGGGTAAGGAATTCTGTTAACCCGGGAGAAGGTTTTAGGCAATCCCGAGTTTCGTGGTTCCAGCACGATCGCTTTGATCATACTTGTCTTATTAGAATTGTTTAATTACTGATTTTAGATCCTATGTGCACTTACCCTTTACCGCTTTTAAATCACTTGATTATTCGTAGTTAAAGAATTGAGTTACGCATACGTATACTCTTTTCCTTTGGCGCGTCAAAAATCATGTCACGCGAACGTGTCCATAATTAATAGTGCTTTGTATTATTAAGAAAGTTTAGCGAAGTTACGCGAACGTATACTCCGATTTATTTTTTAAGAAATTGTAACTGTGTCAGGCGAACGTGTCCACAATCACGATAGCCTTTTAAACGGCCCTAAAGGTTTCTCTACAAATATTTGTTATTTTACATCTATATTATGAAATTAACACAAGAGCCATTTGTTACTAAGTGTCTAATTATGTCTTGCCTCAAATTAATTACCACAAATAATTGAACTAATACGAATTAAGGCCGAGGTATGCAACTATTAGGTAAAGGGGGAGGGGCGTTAGATGTTCAGAAGTCGGACCACCCCTATTAGTTAATATTAGCAACAATAAAACTTTTAGGCTCATGAAGAGGCCCAGAACAAACAAAAACATCGAGATCAATCCTTATTTCCAGAGGGGCTTCCAAGAACAGGCCCAAACGTCAGCTGGGCCTACTGGCCCTAGCCAGCACATGACTAACTGACATGCGTATAAACCAAAGATGCAATACGCCCCAAGTGATCGTCATTTTCTAAAAAAATTGAACATTGAATAATAAGAATTCACAGCTAAATCATCAACATATTACATGGAACTCGAATCCTGATGGTACTTTACCAGATTTGGTACTCGTTGAACTGTAAATTCATAGTCTGAATCACAGTTCATCGAGAGCGAACAGTTTGCTTGAATTCTAAATTGTACCAGAAAATGCGATACAAAACTCAAGCAAGTTAAACGTAAATACCAATTTCAATCTGATCTACTAGTCCGTAAAATAAACAATCTTGAGTCAACAGTATCTAAATCAGTCCAACTACTGACCTCGAGACAAATGAATAGTAAAATGACTACATATAAAGAACTTATACTGAGGTAGACATTAGACTAGGCTACCATGTCGTATGACATTCAGAGATTAAAGGTTGATCCCATTGTTCACAGTTGAGAG
This sequence comes from Nicotiana sylvestris, assembly GCF_000393655.2. NCBI lineage: Eukaryota > Viridiplantae > Streptophyta > Magnoliopsida > Solanales > Solanaceae > Nicotiana > Nicotiana sylvestris. Next base: position 147,727,780 of record NC_091064.1, on the reverse strand, counting down.
GCAGTAAGTGAAATTTCCAGCAAAACAAAGTAGACGAGCATGCTTATTCTTAATTTAAACTTAAACTGAATACAACTCAAAGCTCCGGATTCCATTTTTGATTTCCCACATCAAGCTTTACATTCGAATAGAGTGCAAAGATGTGTACCTGGGAATGAACAAAGACAAAAATGAAAAATCAACAGGAGCAGCAACAAGAATCAGCAATGAGACAGCCAGCAAAACCAGTCCCAACCCTAGAAACTATGTACAACAGCTCAATACAACAAATTCAAACACTCGGTAGCCCAACAAAACTTCAGACCCAATTTTTGGCGACCAAGTTCAGTCCCTTTCCCACTCGGATGAGTAAAAATAGTTTCAGAAGTTGAAAAGGAATCCACAATCACTGAAATTCAATGAAACAGTAAAATGCCTGCCATTTTTGTATTTTTCTGAGCTTATCTTCTTTTCAGCTCTTGGGTCTTGCCTTGAAAGGCAAGAAAAGCTGCCTTTATAGGCAAGCTATTATGGCAGGCTTAGTTTTGCACTTTGCCCCCTTTTCAATTTTCATTATAGCTCAAATACCCTTATAAAAAAAATAGAAAATCAAAACCAACCCCTTCCTCAGCTTCCTAGAAGCTTCCTAGTTTGTTATAGCAAGATTCCCTTAGGTGACTTACCCAATTTACCCCTATTACCCCTGTATTTTACCTTGAAACCCGGCCAGACTTGAACATGGGCTTTGAATCCCCAAACGGGCTCAATGATTAGCCAGACATGGGCTTTGAATCAGGCCAAATAGAACGCCTTTAATCATGAGATCTTAGACTGGCCTCAAAGCCCAAAGACGAAACCCAAATGAACTCAGAAAAATTAAAAACCAAATAAATTAACTAATTAACAATACCAAACAAATGGGGAACTAATTAAGCTCACTAATTAAGCTCAAAACAAAGACAAAAATGAGGAATTTGAGCGTGGCACTAATGAAAAATTAACTAGACCATAAACTTCAAAAAAAAAGAAAGCTGAAAAGCCAATGACATAGATACAAACGCAAAATCAATCTTAAGAGAACCTAGGTTCAGAACTTTGTTCGAATCCCAGTCAAGGTAAAAAAAAACTTAAAGAAAGGGAGAATAAAAGAAGAGGAATAGAAGGTAAACTCGGATAGAAAAGAAAAAGGGAAGGAAACTTACCCTAGCAAACCCGAAATGGCGTCAGACACCTTGATTTCAACGGAACTGATGCTAATCACTTGTTCTTTGTCAAGAACAAATGAGCAGCAGCAATTCGTGTTGAATAAGACTTCAAACTCGAGTAGATCTGAGGCTTAAGGCCATGCATGCCCACAGCTTTGACGGAATTTTTAAGGTTCGAACTCAGATTTGACATTTGGAGAGTTCTGGGGTGATTCGAGGGAATATATGTGGGGATTTGGGGTGAGGGAGAGACGGGGGTTCAGGGGTGTGATTTTGGGGTCGAACCGAGGCGGCGCCACCACCGGAGAACACAGGGGCGGCGCTAGGGTTTTCTTTCAAATCAAGATTCGAGACGTTCTGGGCTTGTTCGATGGAAAGTGCTTGTAGATTTGGACTGAGGGAGTTGAGGAGGGTATTTGGTATTAATCTGAGGTCGGTCCGTAGTGGCACTGCCTCCGACGGTGGGGGAATTTAGGGCGGTGGCGTTAGGGTTTGGCAGGGGCGGGTTTGTGAGGGAGATGGGTGAGGGGTGGGGGGCAGGTTTGGACATTTAAATACTAAGGGACCTGGGCTTCAGGACCGTCCGATCAAGAAACCTCGACGGTCCTGATCTGTTGCCCATGAACCAACGTCGTTTCGTTTGGGGGGAAGCCGGACCGGGTTAGGGGGTTTGGGCCAGGCATTGGGTCATTCCGTCTGGGCTGGGGCAATTAAATAGGTTTTAGCCCAGAGTTGGATTTCTTTCATTTCTTTCTTTTCATTTTCAATTTCAAAATTCCTTTCTTTCTAAAATTAAAATAAATCCCAAATTAATTAATAATAATTTTTAAACTAAATTAACCTACCCAATTAGATTAATCACTCATCATGGTATTAAATCCTAAATTTAAAGAAAAATTATACAATTCAAAATTAAAAAATAAAAATGCAAGATGAATTATTTTTTGTGATTTTCATTTTTTTAAAACTAATTTGCTAATTAATCTAAAAATAAAAAATTAAATCCTAAATGCAGATGCAACATATTTTTTGTATTTTTCATAAATAAAATAAAATAAACGTGCACAGACAAATGCAAATAATTAACAGAAAACGCCACGAAATCTAACAAAATTGCAAACACTAAAAGAAATTATTTTGTTTTGAATTTGTTGGAGTAATTCATATAGGGCAAAAATCACGTGCTCATAGGTACTATATGAGATAATACTGAGAATGCTATAGAAACTGAAAGTAAAGAAGACAATGGATTTTTACGTGGAAAATCCCACACAAGGGGGTCAAAAAACCACGACCTACTCTTGTAGGCTTGTAACTTTACTAACTTACAATATCCCTATTACAAGCCACTTTGCAATAACCCTATTACAAAGACTTCAACTAACTTGTGATGCTCTCACCACAAGCCACTTTATAACTCTCCTAGTTACAAAGGCTTTAAACTTATGATTATTCCTAGTCACAAGATAAACTCAGAAGTTTACAGATTTTTGGTTTTTTTCCTATGTCAAAGCTTCTAAGAAAGCAAACTAGGAAATACAATGAAGAGTAAATAACAAGATTACAACTCAACTACGAATGTACATAAACTCTTCTAAAAACTGATCCTTAGTGGAGTTGTCTTCTTAATCTTGACACACCAATGACTTCAATGCCGAATAAATACTGTTATGCTTGAGAGAGTATCACTGAATGCACAAAAATGTTGTGCCTTGCACCAGGTTGTTATATCACAAAAGACATTACAATAGATAGTGATGTCAATTCTTGGTACACGCTTCTTCCCAATGAGAAGTGATTGTTGTACTGTCTGCACAGCCACTTTTGTGCAGTTGCGTTCCAGCTAGATAGTCGACTTGTACTTCTGTTAGAGAACACTAACGGACTAGATCTTAGTTGTGTTCCTCTTCTGTAACAGTTGCGAGATGGTCACTTTCTGCTGCTACGTTCCAACTGTACAGTTGACATGTACTTCTATCAGAGAACCCTAAGGGACCAGGTCCCTGTTGTGTTCCTCTTTATAATGATTGCGAACAGTCACTAACTTGTACTTGTGTCGGAGAACCCTATGGGACCAGGTCACCAGGTCCCTGTTGTGTTCCTCCCTGTAGTCGTTCATTCATTTGCTGATTTTTAGACTTGGACCAGGTCAGTTGAAATGTATACCATGTGGGCCAGGTTCTCTATCTGGTTCTTCACAATAAGTTTGTTACATCATCAAAATATAAGAAGCATAAGGCCAAGACATTGAAAACCCATCAATTTTTCCCTTTTTGATGATGACAAACTTAGGCATGAATAGTATTTGTTTAAAGCAGAAATAACCAGATAAGATACCAGAAACTACACAAAGTACCCCCTTAATCTCATAGCTCTCTTGAAATCTGATATTCCCACACAAAGTCTGATATTCCCAAACAAAGTTCCCCCTGAATCTTATATTCTTCCCCCTTTTGGCATCATTAAAAAGAGCACAAGCAGGAATGTAGCATAAAGAAGTCTAACACAACTAGCTCATTCCATATATATGCACACAACATGACAAAAAAGAGAAGACAGAGGAACACAGTATTGTACAGGCAAAAAGGAGAGCTGTTTTATTAATGTTTACAATGGACTGAGCAAGACAGGAGTAGCAATTGTGAATTCCAGCATGCCATCACAAAAATAAAGGCAAACAAAAATAAAACAGTAGCCATAAAATATTAGAGCAAAAATAGCTGGACACTAAGAGGATCCTAGGGGACACTAGAAGAAGGAGGCTTGGAAGAAGAGACAGCAATGGTTTTGAGAACCAGGTCTAGTTGAGTATTTGCAGACAGTTGTTCTTCAAGTAATTGTGCCCGAAGTTTATCATTTTCCTTTGTCAGTAGTGCAACTTCTTCATTAATAGAATCAGGTCCTTTAACTGCTTGACTGAGCTGAGTTTCCAGTATGGCATTTTGACCCCTCAACCTTTTGATCTCTTTAGAAGCTACATTTTGAGCGTTGATCAGCTGAGAAATGGTCAAGATGCTTCCACCAACTCTTTCTAAATATTCACATTCTTCTATAGTGATCTTAGAGAAGGTTTTCTTGCGTGCTCCTACTCTGGGACTCCCCAAGGGGACCTTGTAGAATCTAAACATCTGAGTGAGGAGAAAGCCATATGGTAGCCCATGATTCCCACCTTTAAAGTTTGCCAACTTTTGCATATGATCTACCATGATTGCTGGAAAATTTATTAGGACAAACTCATCAAGGTCTTCTATTAAGACCATATCCGATTTTGTAGCAATAGATCGCCTCTCAAAACGAGGTAAGAGCACCTTATTGACCAGTTCAAAGAGAAGCTGATACTCAAGAAGCAATACCTTCGTATGCACTTGTTCCCCCTACTGAATAGCTTGCTCCTTCATGATGGCTCTCCTAAAGTTTACACCATAGACACCCTTGACTGAGGATATCCCTTCACATGGAATTCTGAGAACCTTTCCCAATGTTGAAGCGTCAAGTAGTATGTCTACTCCATTTAGTAGCGCACAAATGTGATCCCCCTCAATAGTGAAGAGAGATGTGTAAAAGGTTTGTACCGCATCTTCGTACACCAGAGGCATGCTCCCTTCAAACAAGTGTTCCCATTGTTGAAATTCCACAATCTCAAGAATTTGTCTCATACCGGCCATCTTCGAAATTGTTGGGTCAAATGTACGACCCCACAAGACTTTCTGATTTCTTAATCTCTACTGCCAAAAACCACTATCACAGGACATGGTCCTTAGTGCACCAGGTTCTTTAATAGTTTCCCATTTTCATTTGCTAGACCCTTTACCAGACTTTCCTTTCAAGCTTACTAACCCCACAATATCATCTTCAGACATGGCTTGCTCAGTTTGACTCCTTTTGGACTTGTTGCTGCCCTTCACGGATGAACCATTTTGTTGCTCAATAGTTTCATCGGAAGCTTTATCCATAGACTTTTGAGTTTTCATAGATTGTTGTACTAAGGAACCAGGTTCCATTGGAGCATTTTTGTCAATCCCACTTACTGGAACACTTTTGTTAGTGACAAATTCCCTTTGATTCATTATCCTCTTTTTCCGTGTCTTGACACTCCTCTTACTTTTCTGCAATGTGGACTCAAAACTCTCTTGCTGTTGTGACCTAATAGAGGGTGATTTGGAGGAGGACTCTACGAGCTTAGAGTGATCAGGAGGTACAGGAGAGGGTTTGCATGGAAGAGAATCAGGTTCTTCAGAAGGTTTTTTTGAGAACATCTCATGAGCTAAAGACTCGAGGAATATTGTGGTTCTTACATCTCCTAGGAATGGAGTTTCTTCCCCCTGATACTCAGACGAGAGATATGCTCCTTCATTCATCAGACTCTCAACAGTGATAGCCATGATGTTATGTCACTACAAGAAAATTGTCTTTTATATACGAGAAAAATGGTCCCTAAAAGTCCGATTCTGGTCTTAAAGTGTCAATAGAGACCAGTAAAATCTGGTCGTCACTAGTCGCTATAGGCTCTGTCTCTAAAAGGTAATAAGGACGAGCGCAATGACTGGTCGTTAAAGAGTTTTAGCGACTAGAATTATTCTGGTCTCTAAAACACATTTAGGACCAGATTTCTATCCCTTAGACAATGACCCATCTGGCACATTTATATATTTAGGGACCAAAAATTATAGTCCTTAAAGATCTTTAAGGACCAAAAGTCTGATTGCTAATTGTTTCATATCCAATTTATTACCAGAATATTATACAATTTGCGAGAAAAATAATTAGCATAATATAGACAAAATTACCAGTAACATCAAGATTTGATATATACACATCAAGGTTAAATCATTGAGACCTTGATGTAGATTTCATTAACATGTCAAATACAAGGAGGGGGACATATACCTTACCTCCAACATATTTCTGAATATGAACTTTACATAGTACAACCATCTAAATATCCTCGCTATACTAGTATATTTAATACATTCCAAAGTGAGTAATTAAACTAATATAATAAGTTAAAAATATTACTTTAAAGGCAAAAATTAGATCAACCAACAATCGTAAAGAAATAACTTAGTTTTGTAGCAGTAAGGAACATAATTGGATAAATGTTGTATTAGCTTTTGTCTGCAGGAATAATGTCTAGTGTAAGAGGCCGATGTTTTTGTTGTGGTTTGAATTCCCTCTGCTAAGCCTTTTTTTCTACTATGAAACTGCCTTGGTAAAATATCTTCATATTCAACAAATCTTCATTTCTGCATCCACTTCGCCCTGAGAACTTCACACGGTATTAATTAGTCTCAACTGTTGTTAAAACTGAGTACGTCAAGAAGCTGAACTCAATGGAGATTACATCTCTACAGCAAAGTCTAAAATAGTGCATAACTACAACAAATTAAAGCTAAAAACCATCAAGCTGCTAGTCTTGAACTACATTAATATTCAAACTATATCCTAATATTTCATCTTAGTACCTCTTGGTGCAATGGTTAAACTCTGTACAGCCTCTAAGGGAACAAAATTTCTCCTAGTGTAGCATCTTCATATGGACTCTATTATTCGAGGAAATTTTTTGTTAAAGGTATTTTTCATATATTTCATTAAGGTGAAAATTCTCTGCACTTTGTGTTCAAAATCTTGTTGTTTGAATATACTTGGACCTTCACTTGTACCTGCACATATTAACACCATATTAGCCTATACAACTAGGAAATAAATAAAAATAAAATATGCTACTGTGCACGAAAGCATTTCCAATAACTAACCATTTGGATAGCATACTTCATTGTGCTCAAATGAAATAAGGTAGTAGGGAATTCTAGTAGTTCAACTAATATGTTGGTCACAATATTTTCAGCTAGACCATCTTAAGGACATCAGAATTAGTTGCATGTTTTACTATCTTTTAAAGCTGCCCATTCATAACATTCAAGGAAGTAATTTCCTTGCATAGAGAATAATGTAAATGAAATCAAGACATTCTAAACAATGACATAGCAACTCAAACAAAAAAAAGTATTTCTTTTCTAGCACTGCTCAAATACTTCACTTTTCAACTACTTATTTATGATAACCGGGGGATATAGTTTGTTCACAAATTTGAATGTCACTCAAGTCATGACAAATAATAGTATTTTCCAGTTTAATGATATTACTTTGGAAAAAGGGTACAGTTGCTCAACCTAAATTAACTGCATACTCATATTTTTGCTCCTATTATTCTCCAAGAAGTCAAAAAAGTCAAATAAGATAAAGGATAACAATAGCTAATCCTGAAATGTAGCAACTGACATCGAAAAAAATATATTAACAACCAAGATCATGATTTCATTAGCAGATAAGAAAAATAACTAGAGATACGCCAAACAAAGAATAGTGAAACTAAGAATTTCTACATAACTTTGCACCAATGAGATTGGCTTCGCAAGAATATTATACATCTCAATGGATTGAAGCTTGTAAAAGTGCTGGGATAATGCAAATATCAAATCTAAGATGTGAAAATAGGTACAAGTTAACTCAAAGGGAGTATCATGGCCAAACACAAAGAATATCTTAATCCACTGATCAAACATAAGCTCAAAATTAGAACAAAATATAGTACATTATTTCTATGGAAAAAGAAAAGAAACCATAACTCAATAAGGGAGCCTCTAACTCTGTTGATTACTCAACTACTTAGATATACAAACAATCAAATGAACATGATAAATTTTAACTACTGTGCTACATCCTTTTATAACCACTGAAAAATAATCTCATTCCTGGTACAAGTTTTGAAGTTCAAAACTCCTAAACTAATTATTAACACCCTTCTTTCACAACATAAACCGTCTAATATTCTTCTATTTTCTTCTCGCATTACATGTGACCATCACATTTAATAGCGCAAGAAGTAACAAATATCCCCCATAGACCCTTCCAAAATTATCATGTCATAAACTGATGCAATTTACATTTAAAATTCAAATTCATGACAAAATATCTTTATCGTTACATTTGAATTCAGTAAGACATTTCTGTGATAATATGTCACAACTCATATGAATATTTATACATTGACATTAAAAGCGAAAAATAATAAAGCAAGCAAACAAAGAAAAACGTTTTAGTTTAACAATCAAAAAACAAAAATTTGTAATCACAATGTAAATCCATAAAAAATTATCTTGGAATGAAATCACTACCTCGTCGCCAATAATGATAAGAAATTTACTTTATTGGACATAGTTTATCGAGAATCCCAAAATATATCTGGAGCTCAAGCCCTAGCTAGATTTGTTATAACTTTTGGAGAAGAATTGACCCAAACAATATGGAATAACTAGATAAACCATTATAGAATACATATAAAAGGATAATTTTTGACATACTCAAAAATCAGCCCACAAACTTGTATCTGATTTAAGAACAATGCAATATTCAACAACTTTGCAGAAGGAAGAACATCAGTACTCCATCCAACGGCTACCCATGTCTCTCTAACAATATAAGAAGAAATCGAAAAAATGAAATCTTGAGAGATGAAGATTTAGGGATCTTACGGGTTTGAGAGATAAGGTCTAGGGTTTTCAAGGTTTTGAGAAGGAGAGATGGAATTTTCAGAGAACTGAGTTCTAATTACAGAGTTTTTATTTTTGTTTATTTCATCTTTTTAAGGTAAAGCTAAATAATGTGGTCTACTCCACTAAATAACAGTATTAAAAACTAGAATTCAACTATTTTAGTGGCCGAATTTAGTCCCTTCGCTAATTAAAAAATAAAATGGAGAACTAGGGACTAGAAATCAATATCGTCCTTATAAGTAAACTTTTAGGGACGAGATTTGCAACCCGTCGCTAGATTTTGGTCACTAATAAGTCTTTTTCTTGTAGTGTGCATTGCTTCTTTTTCCGGTGACTCTTTGAGAGTCACTTAGTCTAAAATAGAGGAGTTCAGATACTGATCAGGATCATCCTCAGGGACCTCTAACACTTCAAAGATGAAACCCCCTGAGTGTTCTTTGATGAGATCAGAGGAGTGACAAGACATAGAGTTCTCAGTATATGGGAGAAAAACAGGGTTTGTCAGAAAAGGAAAGACTATAGGAAAAGAGCAGGAGACAGGTGTGGGTAAACTAGAAGAATGAGTGAAATAGTGAAGCTCTAGGGATGATTTCAGGGATGATAGGAAAGAGGGAGTGGTGTTAATGGTGGAAGAATGAGGCGATTGTTCGATTGTCATTATAGGAGTACTTGGAAGACTAGTAGAGTGAGAGAGAGATGAAGAGAGGATCACAGCTACACAAAAGAGATGAAGGTTCATGACTTGCTGTGAGAAAGAGAGAAAGTTTTATTGGAAGAAGGGCTAATGATGAGAGGAGAGAGAAACAGGTTCTGAATAGTTCTAAAAACGGCGGTAGGTTTGTGGGAAAGCGTTACCGTGAAGAAGGGATGAAGGGATTTGAAAGACAAGACATGACATGTAGACTTTGAAAAGTCGGATGATGTGGCAGTTGAGTTAATTTTGTTAAAAAAATTATTTTGTGAAGCCATGCACAATAAGCACATTACTACTAACCTAGGGTACAAGAACCTGATGCCAGACCAATTTTTGAAAAAGGTTTTAGCAGCTCCTCTCTCGTAGTTCATACTGTACATTTAGCTTCTATGATCGTTATGCGTGTTTACCTGCAACGGTATTGATGTGAGTTAGGCTTGGTCAGAAAATACTTTAGCTAACTTTACCTAACGGTGTCTTGCATAGCCAGCTGATGGAGGATCAGGTTCTTTATTAGACTCTTATGACCCCATCTTCACCTTGTTTGATCCAGAATATTCTCTACTTAAGGCTTTGACAAAGATATCTGAAATTTGGTCTTCTGTTTTGCAAGACTTTCTACAGATCAACCTTTTCTTCATATTGACCCTCAGAAGATAATCCCACCCCTCAATGTGCTTGGTCCTCTTGTTTTGAGATTCTTCTTCAGTTGTTGACGAGGTCATTGAGTTTTGCTTCCTTGTCCCCCAAGGGATGAGACATAATCATGGCAAGTGAACCGTTCCAGAAGTGTTTTTCATTTCCACAGAAAAACCTGCATAGTTAACATTATCATACCCAACAGGATTAAAAATGTTGTCACCTGATAGGTAATACGGGACCAGGTCCTGAGTTCCCTTAAGGTATCTCAAACTTCTGTGGGCATCCTTCAAGTAGTATTCCTTCGGACTTTCACTTTGGATTCTATTCTGGAGTGGTGATACATAAGGAACTAAGGAAAAATGTTTTTTTTTGTTGTTTTTGTGTTTTTTTTTAAAAAAAAACTTATCTAACTCTAGAATAACAGAAAGTGATTGACTTGTCACACAGATGGGAACTTTTGTGTTTGCAGTTTGGGACTGAAGTTTGATTGGTAGGGAAGATTTGGAAGAATTTGATTTCCCCACACTATGTGTTCTGTTGTGAGGAGTTCCATGAGCTGCATCTCCATTCTTTCTTCATCTTCAGTAGTGGTAAGTGGAGTACCATGTTCCTTATGAGAAGTGGAAGATGATGTTGCATTGTCTTTTACCAGTCTCCTTCATCTTACTCATTTTATCAGCCTCCCTAATTGAAGCTTCAGATATTTCTCAGGGACAAGAGTTGGTTCATCATATTGATCATCACTGTTTCTTCTTGGTTAGAGGAAGGTGTCTTGTTGAATACCCCATGAGCACTTCCTTTCATTTAGTGTGCCCTTTGTTATAGACTTTGTGGCCTTACTCTGTGGAGAGTACCCCAGAAGGATTCCTTCGTTCGTCTTTTGCATTAATCTTCCCAAGCTGATCCTTCCCGTTGTCGAGAACATGGCATTTTTAGTCAAGAAGATTCTCAGATGAGTTGTCTTTCTATCAAGAAGGCATTTTGTTTCTATTTGACAGCTCATAGTGGGTTTTGATTCAGGAGGGACCTGATCGACACTTGTTCACCAAGTAGAAAGCAGTATTTACTACTTTTGCTCAGAATTTCTTGGCGATTCCATAGTCGAAGAGCATTGTCCATGCCACATCTTCCAGTTCTGTTCATTCTTTCAGCAATACCATTTTTCTGTGGAGTCCTTAGTATAGACAAATTGTGCGTGACCCCCCTCCCCCTTTTTTGTTTTCACTTGAATATTCTTGACAAGAACCATTAACACCTAGAGAGTCTCCTCCTTTGTTTTGTGGACCCGTGTCCAGGTGACTCTTGAGTTTGGCAGACCACGCATCAGGTCTTTATGAGTTAATTTATTCGGAGGTGAGAAGCTTGCATAGACCATTATTTCATGCCAATTTTCCGATTTCACTTATCTCATACCACCAGCTTTTGGACATTCATAGTCGACCGAGTGGACGTTCTTGTTTCCTTTGTCCACTGAGACCACTCGGCCAGTTATCAGATTGGTACCTGTACTTTAGGCCTTTCACATAGTACACGTTCCCAACTGAGTGCCAAAAAAAAGCATTCCAACTTTACATTTACTGAGAATGTACCCTCTCCTTTCATTTTAAGGATACATTCCCTTCCTGCAGGGCTTTCAGTGAGAAGAAATTCATGATATTTTCAGTCATGTGCTTTGAGCATCCACAGTCCATAGTCCATCGCAGTCTGCTTCCTCTCACTATTCCCTGTACATGCAAATCAAAGGTTAGATTTAGGAACCCAAACTAGTTTGGGTCCCTTGTTATGATAGAAATGATGAATAAGGGCTTTCCTAGTCCATACAGGCAACATCCGCTTCTTGCGAGTGGTATCTGGTCCTTTGTTAGTAGTCATTTTATCAGTAAACACTTTGTTTTTCTGAACAGACTGAATCTTGGCCTGGCAATTTTCTTTAAAATACCCATTGTTCCCACAGTGGATACATAGCCAGTTATCAGGGATAGTGACATACTTGATGTGAGGGTTTTAAGGAGTTTTCTCCCTTTGGAACCCGATGCCCTGCATGTTTCCACTATTGTTAAGATACATGGCAGTGACAACATCTGAGGACCAGGTCCACTTTAGAGATTTCTCAAGATCAATTCTTACTTTCTCCAATTCAGCTTGAAGTTGCTGATTCTTCTCGAGTTCACTACATAGACTGGTTTTCACAATAGTTAATTCCTTTTCAAGCAAGATGTGTCTCACTAGCTACTTCTTTCCCTTTCCCAAGACTCACATTCTTATGTTCTCTATTGAGTCCCTCAATGGTTTCCTCTAGATCGGTGCATATCACTAAAAGGTCATCTTTCTCTTCCTCAATAGTTGCAATTTTTCCTTATAAGGTGTGTTTCTCATTGCTAAGACCTTCTATTGTTTCTTTTAGATCAACAACTACTACCATCAAGTCGTATCTCTCATTTTCCACACTAGTTATTCTTTCATTCAAGGCTTCCTTTTCTTTTTCAAGATTAGTTATGGTCTCATTAGGTCCACTACACAGACCACCAGATCATCTCTAGATTGTTCGGCCTTTCCTAGTTCTATGGTCAGGATCTCCTTATCATTAACAAGGTTATAATAAGCATCAATTGGAACATTTGCTAACGACCTTAGCTTCTTAGAAGAGTAGGATTTCATATTTCTCTAAACATCCCTGAAGTTTACCTCATCGTCTTCATCTTCTTCATCATCATCAGACTGAGCCATCAGCGTGAACAGTGAATCATACTTCGTTGCTTCAGTTTCCACTACCATCATGGAACTGTTTTCTGCATCTGGTTCCCTTTTGGATTCACTAGAGGGGTCTCCCCAAGCAGCAAGAGCCTGCTTAATAATATTGTCAGCAACACTTTTTTGATGGAATCATTTGTTTGGAACCAGGTTCCTTTTTGCTGCTTTGTCAAGATTTTGTTTGTATTGCTCCTGTTTTGCGAGTGGGCAATCTTTGATGAAATGCCATGGCTTTCCACATCTGTGACAGAGATCGTTGTTCCTTGCTTTACTTGAACTGCCCCACTTTAGTATACCACCATTTCTTCGAACCATCTTTTGAAATGTCTTAATAAAATAGGCCATGTCACTATCTTCATCACTTGAGTCACTGTTTTCAGCTTTGAGTACCAGGTTCTTTTCCTTCTTAGGCTCTCTTCTTTCACTATCTTTCTTTCTTTTTATCTCGTATGTCTTCAGATTAATAATAAACTCATACATAGTCAGAGTTTGTAGATCTTTAGCTTCAGTAATGACATTTACCTTACCTTCCCAAGAACCTGGTAGAACACTGAGGATTTTCCTTACAAGCTTGTCTTTGGGAATGACATCTCCAAGTGAATGAAGCTCATTTATGATGGAGGTGAATCTGGTGCGCATATCTTGTATAGACTCATCATCCTTCATCCTAAAGAGCTCATATTCCGTGGTGAGCATGTCGATCTTAGACTGTTTGACCTGAGTAATTCCTTCATGTGCGGTTTGCAATGCTTCCCATATTTCTTTGGCAGTATCACAAGCGGAGACTCTGTTGTACTCATCAGGTCATATGCCACACATTAAGATTTTCTTTGGCGCGATAGTTCTTTTCTACAGCCTTTCTGTCAATGTGTTTGTACTCTTTTCTGCCTTTCAGTACCATTAGGCCTGTTTCTTCAAGCTTCTTCATGAGGACATGTGGACCATCACAAATGATATCCCATAGTTCTGAATCTTTTGCCATTATAAAATCATGCATACGGGTCTTCCACCAGCCATAGTACTGACCATTGAATCTGGGAGGTCTATAAGTTGATTGTCCTTCCTCAAAGTTGGGTGGAGCAGCCATTGAGATCCTTTCTAGGTGTTAATCTTTTAGAAAGAACCTGCTCTGATACCAATTGTTAATTTGTATGAATCTACCAAACTGTAGAGTACGTGGTCCTATATGAGATAATGCTGAGAATGTTATAGAAACTGAAAGTAAAAAAGACAAGGGATTTTTACATGGAAAAATCACACACAAGGGGATCAAAAAACCACGACCTACTCTTGTAGGCTTTTAACTTCACTAACTTGCAATCTCCATTTTACAAGCCACTTTGCAATAACCCTATTACAAAGACTTAAACAAACTTATGATGCTCTCACCACAAGCCACTTTATAACTCTCCTAGTTACAAAGGCTTTAAACTTATGACTATTCCTAGCCACAACATAAACTCGGAAGTTTACAGATTTTTGATTTTTTTCTAAGACAAAGCTTCTAAGAAAGCAAACTAGGAAATACAATGAAGAGCAAATAATAAGATTGCAACTCAGCTACAGATGTACATAAACTCTTTTAGAAACTGATCCTTAGTGGAGTTGTCTTCTTGTTCTTGACACACTAGTGACTTCAATGTCGGATAAACACCGTTATTCTTGAGAGAGTATCATTGAATGCACAAAAATGTTGTGCCTTGCACCAGATTGTTATATCACAAAAGACATTACAATAGATAGTGATGTCAATTCTTGGTACACGCTTCTTCCCAATGAGAAATGATTGTTGTACTGTCTGCACAACCACTTCTGTGTGCGTTCCAGCTAGATAGTCGACTTGAACTTCTGTTAGAGAACACTAACGGACCGGGTTCTAGTTGTGTTCCTCTTCTGTAATAGTTGCGAGATGGTCACTTTCTGCTGCTACTTTCTAGTTGTACAGTTGACTTGTACTTCTGTCGCAGAACCCTAAGGGACCAGGTCCATATTGTGTTCCTCCCTTTGGTCGTTCATTCATTTGCTGATTTTCAGACTTGGACCAGGTCAGTTGAAATGTATACCATGTGGGCTAGGTTCTCTATTTGGTTCTTCACAACAAGTCAGTTAGATCATCAAAACATTGAAAGCCCATCAATTAGACTCGGGGATATCTGGCTCCCGAATCTTCAACTGATGATACCTGAACACAAGTCAATTTTATTGAACACTCTGGCACCCTGTAGCTGATAAAAAAGGTCATCAATACGTGGAAATGGATACATGTTCTTACTGTAACCTTATTCAACTGGTGATAATCAATACACATACGCATAGAACCAATCTTCTTCTTTACAAATAAGATTGGAGAACCCCAAGGCGACACACTGGGCCGAATGAAGCCCTTATCAAGAAACTCTTGTAACTTCTCCTTTAACACTTTCAACTCTGCTGGGGCTATACGATAGGGTGAAATATAAATGGGTAAGTGTCTGATAACAAATCAATGCCAAAATCGACATCCTTGTTGGGCAGCATGCCCAGAAGATCCACCGGAAATACATCTGGATAATCTCTCACTACCGAAACTAACTCCACGGTAGGAGTATCAGCCCTGACATCCCTTACGAAATCTAGACAAGCATTACATCCCTTGTCAACCATACGTTGATCCTTTAAAAATGAGATAACCCTACTAGGAACATAATTTAAAGCACATCTCCACTCTACCCATGGTAATCCTGGCATAGCCAGTTTTACGGTATTGACGTGACAATCGAGAATAGCATGCTAAGGAGACAACTGGTCCATGCCCAAAATAATATCAAAATTTACCATACTGAACAACAATAGATCGGCTATGGTCTCAAAACCACCAAGAACAACTAAACATGACCGATACACGTGGTCAACAATAATAGAATCTCCCACAGGTGTGGACAGATGGACAGAAGAACTCAAAGAATCACGGGATACACCCAAATAGCAGGAAGAGCATAATATCTGGTCTGGACTCTCCCTCAAGGGAGACCTATACCTGCTCGTCTTCCACCTCTAGCTGGTTGTGTAGGTGGAGTGGCAACTGGTGCGGTAATCATGGTATGAGGAGCCTGAGGACCCAGTGGAATACGTGGAGCCTAAGTAGTCGGTAGAGGTACACCCCTCATGAGTCTAGGGTAATCCCTCACCATATTACGAGTGTCACCACACTTAAAATAAGCTCTTGGAGGACGTGGCTGGCTCGGGCCTGATTGGCTGGACTGACCGCTAAACAAACCCCATGCAGGAGGTGCACTAGATAATGGCAGTACATAATAAGGACATGAGGCCTAGGAGTGGCCGGAATACCACTAGAAGCTGGAATTGTTGAATGAACAATGCAACGCACATATCCCCTACCATGATGAGCTGCAACTAGGGCACAAGCACCACTATATATGCCAAAATCTCGAGGCCTCTTGGCCTCCCTCTCCTCTCTCTCCCGGGCCCACATACCCTTCAACCTCCTAGAGATCTCCACTACCTGCTAGTATGCAGTGTCCATATTCAACTCTCGGACCATGCTAAACCTGATACTATGGTAGAGCCCCTCGATAAATCGACGGACTCGCTCTCTAACAGTAGTAACCAAGGCTGGTGCATGCCTGGACAAATCGCTGAAGCGGACTGCATACTCTGATACGGTCATAAAACCTTGGCGCAATTGCTCAAACTCTACACGCTATGCATCTCTAAGACTCTAGGGGACAAACTCCCTTAAGAACATCTCTGAGAATTGAGCCCAAGTGAGTGAATCTACCTCGGCCAGACTACCCAACTCATACCCTTGCCACCACTGATAAGCCATTCCCTTAAACTTGAACATAGTGAAAGCAACTTCACTAGACTCCACAATACCCGTAGTATGGAGGATACGGTGGCACTCTTCAAGAAAACCATGGGCATCCTCTGAAGCCAAGCCACTGAAAGTAGGAGGGTGATAGTTCTTGTATCTCTCGAGCCTGAGCTGCTCCCCCTCAGAAGTTGTTGCCCTAGCCTCGGGCTGAACTAGGGTGACAAGTTCCACTGGTATGACCTATAAGACTTGGTCAACCTAGACCCACTGCTCTGGGGGTACGGGCGGCGGGAGTCTATGCTCTTCCCCCAGCTTGAGACGTGGTAGGATTTCAAAACTCCAACAATTTCATAAATAAAATCTGTTAACTCAATACGTACACCTCCCAAAATCTGGTGAGATATAAAACACAAACTCTAAGTACAGTGTTGAACAATCCTACACATCATTGTCTATAAAAGTGAAATAAAATAAGGAAGACCATGATATAAGGGGACTCTGAGGCCTGCGGACGTGGGTAGGTGTACTTTGAAGACTCCAAATGCAACTCAGCACATTAGTGTCGGGACTGAGAAAATGTACCTGGATCTGAACAAAAACATGTGCAGAAGCATAGTATGAGTACACCATAATGGTACCCAGTAAGTGCCAAGCCTAAGCTCGGTAGAGTAGTAAAGAGGTCAGGTTAAGGCCCTACTGGAGATAATACGAAACAAGACTAAAGATATAATGATATAATGATAATGACAAAGGAAATGAAACAAATAAGGAATTTACGGAAAGTCAACAACACCGAATGAAGACAGTTAATACAACACGGAAGGAAACAAGGATTTACACGTTAAGAAAACAAACAACCAAGGCAAATACAACAAATAAAGAAAGATCAACAAGGGCCACTACCAAGGTACTACCTCATAGTCCCAAATTTATAAAAGTAACTCACAGTCTTTTCTTTATATCACCACGGGAGCCTTTACATTTTGTTTTGAAAACCATTTTCCCGAAATAGCACCCCGTACATGCTCAGGAATTATGCGAGGGTCTCCTAAAGTGCTGGGGTGGCAATAGGCACCTCAGGTGCCTGTCCCCCGATGGAGCTACTGGTGGATCCTCTGCAGCAGCCCGGGCAGGTGTTCTAGTTGCACCACGTGCTCCTCCTTGGCCTCTACACCGGCCCTGGCCTCTCGCGGCTCTAGCAGGGGGCATGGGTGTTTGATCTTCGGATTCAGCGGTGCGTGTCCTCACCATCTATCAGAGAATAGAAAGTCAAAGATTTAGTTTTTGAAATCAACCAATTCGCATGATAAGGAATCAAAAAAGTGAAATTTTCCTAAAAGTTTCGTAGACTTTCGAAGATAAGTACATACGTTTTCGTATCGATCCGCAAGACTCTACTAAAGCTGCTTATGACTCGTAACACCTATGAACCTAGAGCTCTGATACCAACTTGTCACGATCCAATTTTCCCTCCGTATGATGTCGTGATGGCACCTAGTCTCTACGACTAGGTAAGCCTAACAATTAGGAATAATTGAACAGATATAATTAACAAGTTGCTGAAAACAACTAAATAATTGATAAAAACCTTTCGAAAACAGAATCACACAATACACACCCCAAAATTGGTGGTACTGATTCATAAGCTCTACAGAATAAAATTAGGGTACTACTACATCACTGTCCGAAAGGAAACACAATATTAAGTGAGAATAAGGGAAGGTGACTCCAAGGCCTGCGGAAGCCGAGCAGGCATACCTTGAAGTCTCCGATAGGGCGACAAGCAAGAAATCTCTAACGACCGGCACGAGCAGACATACCTGGATCTGCACAAAAAATATGTAAAAGCGTAGTATGAGTACACCACAGCGGTACCCAGTAAGTATTAAGCTTAACCTCAATAGAGTAGTGACGAGGCCAGGTCAAGAAACCTACTAGGTTATAAATAAAAGTATAAATTGAAATACAGATATGTAATGGAAAGTGAAGAAACAACTAATATGGAACAAGATGATAGCATGAAATAGTTCAAAAAATCAACAATAGAAATAGCATATAAGAAGCAACTAAAAGGGCTATGACGATCATGTACGGACAATAACTACTAGAACAATTAAGAGTGAAACAACAAGATATATTCCCACCAAAACACTTTGCAACATGAAGTAACAACAAGAATCACAATGAGGTACCACCTCGTGTATAATGAAATCAAAACCGAGGTACCGCCTCGTATAATCAAGAATCACAACCGAGGTACTGCCTCGTATTCACTTTTCTCAATTTCAATCCTAATTTTTCCTTATACCGTCGCATGAGCCTTACATTTGAAAATAGCTTTCTCGAAATAGCTACATGCATTTTAGCCTACCTTATGACGTCGTATGGCTTCATGTAGTTCCCCTACAAGAAACACTCACATAAGTCCCACCTTATACCACCACATGCATGTCCACCCCAAGTCTTATATTGCCGCATGCATGTCAATATCATATCACAATAGCAATTCGCACCACAAGTGCCATATATCACAACTTGCCAACAACAACAATATCAATATTTCCACAACAATAGTCCATGAATCCACCACAACGTATGCAATAATATCAACAATAACAATGGATGAAAATGCTCAATAAGATAGATGTTTCAACAATAACCAATATTGCCTCAACGTATTAACGACTTTCACAACTTCAACCCTAAATAACTCAACAATGAGAGAAATAATGTATAACCACAACATTAAATAAGACTAACTCACAATAAAAGAGATAATATTCAACAATAAGCCTCAAATAATGGAAATCAATAAGTAAAGGGATAACATGAACAATTGCTTCAAGTAACGAAATATCAATAAGGAAAGAGATAACATGAACAATAATTTCAAGCAATGATAATTAACAATGAAAGATAGCATGTACCATTAACGGAGGCAACAAATTCAACTAAAGCATGAGAGCAATTTAGCAAGTAGGATATAGAATAAATAGTAAACAAGTCAACTAAGGCATTTAAGGATAGTCAAACACAATTAGGAATAAATTGACTATGAGAATTCAGAACATAATATGGCATTTTAATTAAACCATGGAAATAGTCTAAGTAGCCTAAACCGATCAAATACCACGTACAACCCATGTACCTACTCATCACCTTGCGTACACGCATTTCACTTAGCACAATTAAATCAAACAATACCAACCCTAAGGGGTAGTTCCCCCACACGAAGTTAGGCAAGACACTTACCTCAACTAGGCCAATTCAACACTCAAAAATAGCTTTTCCCTTAAAATCCGCCTCCACACGGCTCAAATCTAACCAAATCGACTCAATATCATCAAACAATTCTAGGGAATTCAATTGCAATAGATAAAGTTAAGATCTTTACACTTTTCTCAAAAAGTCAACAAAAGTCAATCCAAGGCCCGCCCGACCAAAACTCGGGTCCAATAGTAGATTTTGTCTACCCATGACCCCACTAGTTCATATATGTGATTAGTTTCAAAATCCGAGTCCAAATTGACTCTCAAAACTTAATTTCTTACTTTTCAAAAGCTAGGTCCTTTCCTCACTGAGGACCATGGGCCAATAACTTAAGATACAAAGCATGCTCTTCTCGTCCAGAAGAATAGTTGTCTTCCTGGTTAACTAGTCATTGGTCTTTGGCACCAAAGAAAATTGAGAAGGTTGGGACGCAAGACTTGACAAATTTTTACTTTGATTCACGTGATTTTTATGTTAAAATCTAAGATATGTTGATGGAATATGATTAGAAATAGATTAGAATCACTTACCAAAGGTTTGTAGGTGAAAAATTCCTTTCCAAATCGCCTCATATTGGGTCTAAGGTTAAAAAATGAGAGAATAAGTCTCATCCCTCGGCTATTTGTCTAGTCGCAGATGTCGCAAATGCGACCTGGGGTTCGCTATAGTGAACCCCACAAACGAGAAGAATCATTCGCAAAAGCGAAGACCTTCCATTTCTGCTATCATCGCAATTGCGATACAAAGTTCGCAAATTGCAAACCTTGGACATCCGCAAATGCGGCCATGAAGATCGCAAATGAGAACTAGCTCTCCCCCAGGTAACTATCGCAAATACAAACCCAACAGCCTTGGCCAAATATCACAATTGAAATTCAAAAACTCGCAAATGTGAGATCAAAGGCACCTGTGCAAAAAAAAACAACAACTTAAACTTTAACAACACTCCGCTAAGCGTCCGAAACTCATCTGAGTCCTCGGGGCTCCAAACCAAACATCCACACAAGTCTAAAAACATCATACGAACTCACTCGCGCGATCAAAACACAAAATAACATCTAAAACTATGTATCGAACTCTAAAATGCATGAATTTTAAAGAAATTTTGAAGAACTTCCAGAATTACAACTAAGCATCTGAATCCTATCAAATCAACTCCAAACGACACCAAATTTTGCAGACAAGTTCTAAATTCCATAACAAACCTATTCCAAGTCTCAAAATCAAATTTTGAGCTCGATAACTAAAAGTCAACCTATGATCAAACTTTTCAACTTTAAATTGCCAAATTTTAGGAAATCAACACAAACCAACCTACGGACTTCCAAAATAAATTTCGGGCATATAACCAAGTCTGAAAT
This sequence comes from Nicotiana sylvestris, assembly GCF_000393655.2. Lineage (NCBI taxonomy): Eukaryota > Viridiplantae > Streptophyta > Magnoliopsida > Solanales > Solanaceae > Nicotiana > Nicotiana sylvestris. The sequence goes on along the minus strand of NC_091064.1, from coordinate 147,706,511 downwards.
CATGATACGAAGCTATTGGAGAACACAGTTCTGGGATAAATTTAATAAAAGTCAAAGTTTGGTCAATATTTTCAAATTAAAGCTTCTAAGTCAAGTATCAAGGGTCCAAATCAACCCGAAAGCTTCCCGAAATAAAACTAACTAACCCCACAAGTTATAAAATCATAAACACACATGTGTGAAGAAATAAAAGGGGTAACGATGTGCAATTACACAAAACGACCGGTCGGATCGTTACATAAACAAATAAGGAAATCAAATCTAATAAGAACAGGTTTCCTTAACCGAAATATTTTAGCTTTTGGAGTATTAATTTAAGAAGGATTTTGTCCAATCTCACACCAATATAAAGAGCCTTATTGATGCAGTTCAAGACTTACGTTATTCGCATAGTTTCAAGGAATTACTCTTGGAAATAGCAAACTTAAGTAAGAAGGTGCTCTTACAGACTCAAACTACTCTCAATGAAGGAACCAGGTCTCAAAGAAAAAGGTACTTAGATATTTGGTTGTTAGATTGAGTCTTTGTCATTGTGAGCACCTAATTTTTGCCCTACATGAAAATATCTCCTAAAAATAAACCAAAAATAATTTTTAAGGGATTTTAGAAGTTTTTTTTTATTTAGTTGCATTTTATGCATTTTTAGTATTTTAAAATCATAGAAAAATGATAAAAAAATGTCACATTTTAATTTCATGTCATTTTAGGTCCAATTTGCATTTAGGAATTTAATTTCATAATTTAATTGCATTCATTAAATAAAAATCACAAAACAATTGCTACAATAGTCATGTCCACATTTTAGCTTTTAGTTTTAAATTAATTAGTGTTAAATTAGTAAAAATAATTAAGATTAACTTTACAAATTAATTTAAGCTAGAGCCTAATTTAGGATTTTATTTAGCTTGTTTAATTGATTTAAAAAAACAAAGAAGAGAAGTAGATTTTGTCTTTTAATTTCGTTTAGGTCAGCTTAACTTGAAGCCCAAAAATCCCAAATTACTCAAGCACAAAACATTGAGTTCATACTCATTCCCCATTTGACCTAACCTAATTCCTACCCCTATAAAATAATCCCTAATTCATAAAATTAAAGAGGACCTAAGACCTTACCCCTTCGAGAATCCGCCGCTGGAACATATAGAACCCCCCCCCCCCCCCCCGTTGCATCCTCAAACACGCAAAATCCTACAGCTTTAGAAAAAGCTGCGCAACAGCCATAGCTTTTTGGGACTGAGAGAATCCAGAGCCTGCTCTTTTTCCTAATCACTCTCATTTTCTTCCACTCTCACTTCCACCATTAATGTCAAGCTCCATGTTCCTCACCCAAAAAATCAGCAATTAAACCACCCGAAAAATCTCCATATTTCTCCATTAAAATCAATAGCATTCTAGCCATGAAACCCACCCGAAAGCAACCTTGAAAATGTCAAAAAATCAGCTCAAACAATGCACCAAAATAAGCTGAAAAAAGCTCTGTTTTTCAGTGAAGACAATCTCTGAAATAGCAGCAAAAACCTGCTGCAAACAGCTCCGAAACTCACCTCTAACACCACCCAAAAACGAGCTTGAAACTAAGCTCAAAATTGAGCCCCAAATATATGTGTTACTGCTGGAAATCCAGCCCCCAAGACACCATTCAAAGTTGCCGAGTTGTGACACCATTCAAAGTTTCCGTCAAGGTCACTGGTTTGGCTAAGCTTCGGTCCTAGTTCTCGTTCATCATACTACTACGGTTGTAACGGAAGAAGCTTTTGCTCCAATAAAGGTCCAATTTTTTAAACATTTTTTGTCCATTTCATTCCTTTTTAACATTGATATGTGATTAATCCGGTGAATGATTTTGATGTGATGTATAATGTTTGATGATATTATCCATTTCTCACTTTTTCAATTAGTTAATGAAAGATTTTATTTTAATTTTTTAGTATATATTTTCTATTAGAATAGAACTTGTTCGATTTGCATTTGAATTACTAATGTTTCGTCTCTTATTAGATTAGTTCTTCATAATACTAATTAGTTTATTTGATGGGCTTTTAGTAAGTGATAAAATATCAAAAGACAAATCGTCTATTTGTTTGCTTGTTCATTATTTTTGTTTGTGAGTTATTATTAAAACTTGCTAAGCACACACGCATCAGAGCGAGAAGAAAAGCGTGTATCTTATTTTGTATGCTGGAGACCTTAGTTTTTTTTTTCTAATTTTTTAGCCACTCCTATGTTAAAGAATAGGGGCAAAACAGGAATAAAGAGGAGTTTTATGGGTTTTTCTTTGTAAAATCACATTGACCGGAAGCTGTTGCCGATTCCTATTTCTAAAGAGTAGTAAATCTCAAATCTAGGAGTTAGAATGATTTTTCGAATTTCGTAAAAATGCTTTAGGCACGACTTAAACAATTATTGTGATTGTGTACACGTTCGCTTGACATAATTAGGATTTTCAAAATAAAATCAAGGTGCGCGACTTTGGCCAATTTTTTTTCTTAAATAACAAAGCGTTATTAATTGTGGACACGATCACGTGACATGATTTTTGACGCGCCAAAAGAAAAGAGTATACGTACGCGTAACTCAATTCTTTCATTATGAACAAATCAAGTGATTAAAAGCGGTAAAAAGATAAATGCACATAGGTTCTAAAAATGAGTAGTTTAAAATAATTTAAGCCAAGTATAAATTGCTAAGCGACCATGCTAGAACCACGGAACCCGGGAATGCCTAACACCTTCTCTCGGGTTAACAAAATTCCTTATTTAGAATTTCTGGTTCGCAGACTTTAAATAAAGTCGAAAACTTCCTCGATTTGGGATTTAAAATAAACTGATGACTTGGAACACCAAATAATTTATTCCAAGTGGCGACTCTGATAAATTAATAATCCCATTTCAAATAATGTCACTTTAATTGAAAAAACTCCTCATATACCATTGGGTGTAAAAAAGGAGGTGTGACAGCTCTGGCGACTCTGCTGGGAAAAAAAACCCAAAATCTCTGGTTCAGGGTTCAAGAATTCGAGCTTGTTAATGTGATTTTATTTGGCTTTATTGTTGATATTACTGTATTTTGTGGACTTAATGTGCTAATTGAAATTTACCGCTTTGATATTACTTGTACTGTATTTAAATGTCTTCTTACGTCTCCCTTCTAAGTCTTCTAAAAAACGGTGTTCACGTTCCTGTGGCCCACTTTTCTGTTAGAGTTATATCAAATAGAACAGGGTTGGGCAAGCAACAAGGCTGGGCAGACTTTCGTGCTCCCAGTACGTTGCCCCCTCCTCGACTCGAGTTTGTCCGCTCGGGTATGTCAGGTTTAGAACACAACCCTTGGTTTAAACTTAGAATAACATAACCTTATGTCGGATCCCTAGTAGGAACATTTATTTCATCACGTGCATTTGACCTTGGGGACTTAACATAGGGGTTGGGTCCGTCTAGGTCAGGTGTCTCCAAAAATAACAGACCATCCTAATGCATCCTAATGTTGACCGGCTAGGAAAAAAATCAAGAAAAAAACAAAAAGTTAGGTAGGATAGAGAATTTACCCGATTTTAAAAATCCCAGTATTTGAAAATGTCTCGAATATCATGTATTTCAAAAAACAAGTGAGTCAAATATCATGCTTTTTATGACAAAATTGATTGAACTACGCGGGTCTTATTCTCACCGGATGTGAGATACATATTCTCACCGGATGTGAGATACATAGGCAAACATCATCCGTTCTGGCCCCAATTTTTTAGAAAAATCCAAAAACAATTTCCTTTAATTCCGTCCTTAGAAGCATTTCCTTAGAAAAATTTTAAAAAAATATTTTACACTCAAAAGAATAGTTTCCTTCTTTCTGAAGTCTTTCATATGAAAAAAAAAATCAATCAAAAATCAAAATCCAAAATACGGGTTTCCTTTGTTTTGAAGTATTTTTCTCAAAAATTCAAAAAACAAATCTTTTCCTTGTTTAAAAGTCTTTCTTTCAAAAAAAAATAAAAAAATTGAAGTCCAAAAATATTTTCGCTTTTCTTTAGAACTGCTTTTATAAATACATAAAAACTCAGAAATCCAAAACATTTTCTTAAAATTCTCTTTTTCGAAAATTTAGAGGCAACATCCAAAATCCAAAAATATTTTCTTTCTTCTTTAGAAAAAGAGAAAACAAATGAAAATTCAAACAAAAAATATTTTCTTTTTACTTTTAAAATTCTCAAAGTTCAAATCAAAAGCAAATGAATTTTTAGAAGTCTTTCTTTCAAAAACAAATCAAAAATCAAAAAAATATTTCATTTCTTCTTTTAAAGCATTTCTTTCAAAAATTCCAACCAAAAAAAAAAGTTAGTTTATTCACTCCATTTTTGTTCTTCCCGAACTACGCAAGATCTGATTTATGCGGTGTCATGATACGTAGGCAATCCTCATCGGATTCGATCATAGCCATAAAATTAACTGAGTGAAGAATAAACTGGAAACAAAAAGAGAAAGAAAAATTGAGTGGAAAAAAAAAGAGTGACAAAAATAAAAAAAATAAAAAAGAAGAAAAGAGAGTGCCAAAAAATAAAAGAGCGACAGAAACGAAATGAAAAAATCAATAGTTATTAAGAGAGGAAGAAATAAAGAAAAGGGGTACATACTTAAAGGGTTAACTAAGACTGTGATGAAACATGCAACCGTTCAAACACATGGTAGAAACGTTTAACTGTTTAGGTGCACTGCATCCAAACGTGTGATTTTCTATATGTTAAGCGTCTCAAAACTAACAAGGTTGTTGGGTGTGCACACTAGCCAGGTTTTGGTGGTTGGTTTTGTTGGTAGTTTAGCCTCCCCTCTCACAATATGCAAAGGCACAGATGGCCTTCGCAAGTAATCTACCAATCATCGGTCCTGAGGATAGCCCGACATCGGCTATTCTACAGCTAGAATCAGTAGCTGCTGAAGAGAATAAGATGTTGTGTCTCCACATATTGGAAATGTGGGATACCTGGTCTAATGGTAGGGAAACGCCAAGTGCAATCCCTGGGTTCCCTGAGTTGATCCCTAGGTCAGGTGAGGTTACCAACGCCCCTGTGCCCAACCCGCTCATCCTATGCGGGCACCCTCCAATGCCGTTCAATGATCCTGGCATGCCTTCTGTGGTTCGCCCCCAGGTGCCAGTTTCCTGGGCACCTCCAATATTGTTATCTACAGCACCAGTATGCACCAGAACACAACCAACTTTACCACGACCGTATGTTGAGCCTCCAATGTTCACCTTTCAGCGTCCACAGCTTCAATCAGAAATAACATATGTGACCCCGTATTCTTTCACTCAACCTCTGCAATATGATCTCTTGGGGGAGCAAGAAAAGGTTGTTAAAAATCCCGAGCAAGAGAAAATGGCTCGGAAGATGAAGAGCCTAGAACAAAGCCTGAAAAACATGCAAGGTCTGAGTGGCCAAAAGAGTGTCTCATACTCTGACTTTTGTATGTTTCCCCATGTCCACTTGCCAGTTGGCTTCAAGATTGCAAAATTTGAAAAGTACAACGGGCACGGAGACCCTATCTCTCATCTGAAACGATATTGTAACCAGTTAAGGGGTGCTGGTGGAAAAGAGGAGCTACTAATCGCCTATTTTAGGGGAAGCCTCACCGGAATCGCTTCTGAGTGGTATACGGATCAAGAAATTACTCATTGGCATGTGTGGGACGATATGGCTCAAGATTTTCTCTGCCAGTTCCAATATAATGTGGACATCGCTCCCGACAGAAACTCCTTGTCCAATTTGAAAAAGAAACCGCCGAAAGCTTCCACGAATATGTTGTCAAATGGCGTGATCAAGCTGCCAGGAAGGCTCCAATGGACGAAACTGAAATGGTCACGGTCTTTCTGTAGGCCCAAGAGGCTGACTACTTCCAGAACATGATGCCTGCGGTGGGTAAGTCATTCCCTGAGGCTATCAAAATTGGGGAAATGGTTGAAAACTGTCTAAAAACGGGCCGAATCTTGAGTCATGCTGCTTTTAAAGCCATGTCACCAGATGTTCAAAATGGTTCGGAGTGTTTGATGAATAGAAATGGGAGTGAGGAGGGAGCCATGATGGTTTCAAGCTGGAGGCAGGCCCGCAGGTCATTCAGCCAGTCATATGTGGCTCCTATGGTCCCACCACACTAATATCCCCTTCAAGATGATTCTTATGTCGTGGCACTGCCTCCCTATGCAGTGATGAACCCGCAAACTTACCCTCGGCAACAATATTATCCACAAAATCGAGCTCCACCTCCCAGAAATGCTCATCGTGACCAAGCTCCATATAATCCTCAACCAAATGATCCCCAATACAATCCTCGCCCGAGAGAATCTTTCAAAAAGAATCAGTTCACCCCTATTGGTGAATCGTATTCAAGCTTGTTCCAAAAGCTAATCAGGCTAGATCTATTGCAGTCAGTGGCCCCTAACCGGTCGAACCCTGAGTCCCCCTCGCACCGAGATGACGCTAGATGTGAATACCACTCTGGGGCAGTAGGACATAGTACAGAGGATTGTTGGACCGTCAAAAGGGCAGTTGAAGATTTGATTGAAGCTGAAAGAATTGTTTTTCAGGATGAAAAAGCTCTTGATGTGATGAACAATCTGTTGCCTGCACACAACAACAGGCCAATAGTCGGAATGATTTGTGAAGATGAGGAATTTGATCTGGCACTAAAGGCTATTGCAGCCATTGCCGAGACAGAAGAAAAGTCAAAAAATGGTCGCCAAGCATGAAAGTTCCCCATCAGACGGGAGTCTCGGTAGACAGTCTTGCTATCCTTTCTGCGTCCGAATTATCTCAGGGTGTGATCCGGATGTTTTACTTTATTGTCTTACTTTCCGATATAAACCCTTCTATCTTCAAAAAATTGAAATAAAATCAAAAATCAAAAAATCAAATAAAATTAATATTTCATTGTCCAGAAATGTCTCTTTTCTTAATCTTGTCATTTTTCTTATTCTCTTTTTAGTTCTGTTAAATGCAGATTTCAATAATATGACATACTTGCGTACTTCATGCCCAGATCCTAAAACGTTGTCAGACCTCGAAATAATGAATCAAGAATTAGATCGCAATGAAGATAAGTTTAAGTAAATAAAGCAAAGACTCGGAATAGCTAAAGAAAATTGGTTCCAGATTGGAAAAGTTCATACATTGCAACAAGAGTACTGCCAAAAGAGTGTGTTGTACTTGGGATAACATCGAAGGAAATGTCCCTGAAACAACTGTCAATGCAAATTCAGTCAAAAGGTACTATGTTGGATCCTCTATATAGCATTAATATTCTCCGGATGGGATGAAAAAGGCTTTCTTTCTCACTATCCAAATATTCAACCCATTGTAAACCCTTTAAGCCGGCTCTTATTCTTTGATTACCCTCTTTGGAACTTGGAAGTTATTATTGAAAAAGATGAATGAAAAAAAATGAAAAGAGAAGAAAATCCAAAAAAAGGAAAAAAGGAAAGAAATTGAAATAAATAAAAAAGGAAAAGGAAAGGAAAAAGAAAGAGAAAACAAAACAAAACAGAAGAAAAAAAAATCAAAAAAATAAAGTTCCTTGAACTACGTTCGACTTGATTCTGAAAGGATACGTAGGCAGCCTCTCTTTGGGGTTCAGTCATACCAAAATAAAAATTCAAATTCCCCTAAAAATTCAAATTCCCCAATAAATTCATTTTATTATAATTGTTCGACGATGGTTTCGCCTGAAAGGTTCCAAAGCTGTAATTCAATCCAAATTCCTCTTACCCCAAATCATGTTCAAGTCCTTCCGATCAATCGGTAAAAGATGTTTAAAATTGGAGGATACAGTTACTTGGATCTGATACAACAAAATGAGAGAAATGAAATAAGAGAGTCTTATTGGTGAAAACCCACACGGGCACCGTGAGGCGACAGTAAGCAGAGAAACTAGAAATGAGAGAGTCTTGTTAGTGAAAACTCGCAAAGAGCACTATTAGGCGATGGTGAGAAGAGAAATGAGAGAGGTCGGCTCGTGAAAACCCGCAAAGGGCACCCCTGATCGAAAAGAAGATCCTCACAGCCATCGACACCGACAGAGTCCTGGCAAGGTTTCTCGATTTTGAGGCAAAAGTTGTGATGAATTTCAGAGAGTCGGACGGTTTATGCAGATCAGGCATCCAGTGCAAAAGGCATGTCATGTTTATTGAAGTCCGCATGTACTCTAGATAAGTCCTTCTTTCCTCTCCCCGAAAGGGACACTTCTTGTTTAAACTCATTCCCCATTCCATTGTTTGTTTTCTTTGAATCACTTTAGGTCTAACTCTATTCCAAAACTAAGACAAAGAAAGGATGGTAAGACTGATTTACAGGGTTCTCATTTGATACAAGCTAATATGCAAAAAGGCACCCAGCCTCGTCAGGGGAATAAGTCGGCCTCGACTGGCCATGGTGGCTGATGCTTCAAAATCAAAACTCTTGGAAGGAGAAAATCAAATTGAAGTGCCTATAAAGGCAAATGATGTTGAAAAGGTTGAGTCCCACGTGGCCAACCATCTCGGTAAAAGTTTGAAAAGCCAAGGTACTTAAATGATCTGAAATTAAATTTGGAAGAAAGAAGCCAGAAATGAAAGGCTTACGAAGGCGAAATAAAGTTGGAAAAGGTTTAGTCCCACACGACTAGTCGTTGTGACAAAGTTTGAGGAGCCAAAAGTCCCCCAATGCTCCGAAGTTTAAAAAAAAGAAAAAAAGGAAGTCAAAAGGGAAAGGCCTACGAAGGCAAAATAAAGTCGATAAGGTTGAGTTCCACCGATCAACCGTCATGACAAAGTCTAGAAAAAACAGAGGTTCTCCAAGGCCTAAAAGGAAATCGGTCCTCGGGGAACAAGCAGTTGCAGTTGAGATCTTCATCACAGAAGTCGGGCCAAAATCAAGTGATTGAAACAATCAAGGCCACAAAACCAACCATCGTTTCAAACTAACAATTGTTCTTTGTTTGAAAACATGAAACAGGTGCAATCCAAAGCAACCTTGTAACAAGCAGGTGCAACCAAAAGAAACTACACAAGGGCTAGAAATAGTTTTGCAGCAATAATCAATCCAAAAAGGAAGTCTCTTCCAAATTCTTTCCTGCATTCTTAATCATTTTTTCTTAAATAAAATAAAAAAGAGAAGAAAATTCAAAAACATGTTAGCCTAGGGTCCCCAATATCTTGTTAGGTTTTTTCAACATAAGGTCTCCAATCCCTAGTTGATTTTACTTTAGGAATAGGGTCTCCACTCCTCAGTCTGCTTTTCCAACATAGGGTCTCCACTACTTAGTTGATTTTATTTTAGACATAGGATCTCCACTCCCTAGTCTGCTTTTCCAACATAGGGTCTCCACTCCCTAGTTGATTTTATTTTAGGCATAGGGTCTCAACTCCCTAGTTGCTTTTATTTTAGACATAGGGTCTCTACTCCCTAGTCTGCATTTCCAACATAGGTTCTCAACTCCCTAGTTGATTTTATTTTAGACATAGGGTTTCCACTCCCTAGACTGCTTTTCCATCATAGGGTATTCACTCCCTAGTTGAAGTTATTTTAGACATAGGATCTCCACTCCCTAGTTGCTCTTCCAACATAGGGTCTTCACTCCCTAGTTGATTTTATTTTAGGCATAGGGTCTCCACTCCCTGGTCTGCTTTTCCAACATAGGGTCTCCACTCCCTAGTTGATTTTATTTTAGACATGGCGTTTCCACTCCCTAGACTCCTTTTCAATCATAGGGCCTCCACTCCCTAGTTGAAGTTATTTTAGACATATGGTCTCCATTCCCTAGTCGTTTTTTCCAACATAGGGTCTCCACTCCCTAGTTGATTTTATTTTAGGCATAGGTCTCCACTCCCTAGTCTGCTTTTCCAACATAGGGTCTCCAATACCTAGTTGATTTTATTTTAGACATAGGATCTCCACTCCCTAGTCTGCCTTTCCAACATAGGGTCTCCACTCCCTAGATGAAGTTATTTTAGACATAGGGTCTCCACTCCCTAGTCGCTTTTCCAACATAGGGTCTCCACTCCCTAATTGAAGTTATTTTAGACATAAGGTCTCCATTCCCTAGTCATTTTTCCAATATAGGATCTTCACTCCCTAGTTGATTTTATTTTATACATAGGGTCTCCACCTCCTACTTGAAGTTATTTTAGGCATAGGGTCTCCACTCCCTAGTCTGCTTTTCCAACATAGGGTCACCACTCCCTAGTTGAAGTTATTTTAGACATAGGGTCTCCACTCCCTAGTCGCTTTTCCAATATAGGGTCTCCACTCCCTAGTTGATTTTATTTTGGACATAGGATCTCCACTCCTTAGTCTGCTTTTCCATCATAAGGTCTCCACTCCCTAGTTGAAGTTATTTTAGACATAGGGTCTTCACTCCCTAGTCGCTTTTCCATCATAGGTTCTTCACTCCCTAGTTGATTTTATTTTAGGCATAGGGTCTCCACTCCCTAGTCTGCTTTTCCAACATACGGTCTCCACTCCCTAGTTGATTTTATTTTAGGCATAGGGTCTCTACTCTCTAGTTGATTTTATTTTAGACATAGGGTCACCACTCCTTAGTCTACTTTTCCAGCATAGGTTCTCCAGTCTCTAGTTGATTTTATTTTAGACATAGGGTTTCCACTCCCTAGACTACTTTTCCATCATAGGGTCTTCACTCTCTAGTTGAAGTTATTTTAGACATAGGATCTTTACTCCCTAGTTGTTATTCCAACATAGGGTCTTCACTCCCTAGTTGATTTTTTTAGGCATAGGGTCTCCACTCTCTAGTCTGCTTTTCCAACATAGGGTCTCCACTCCCTAGTTGATTTTTATTTTAGACATAGGGTCTCCACTCCCTAGTCTGCTTTTCCAACATAGCGTCTCCACTCCTTAGATGAAGTTATTTTAGACATAGGGTTTCCACTCCCTAATCTGCTTTTCCAACATAGGGTCTCTACTCCCTAGTTGAAGTTATTTTAGACATAGGGTCTCCACTTCCTTGTCGCTTTTCCAACATAGGATCTCCACTCCCTAGTTGAAGTTATTTTAGACATAGGGTCTCCATTCCTTAGTTGTTTTTCCAACATAGGGTCTTCACTCCCTAGTTGAAGTTATTTTAGACATAGGGTCTCCACTCCCTTATCGCTTTCCCAACATAGAGTCTCCACTCCCTAGTTATTTTTATTTTAGACATAGGGTCTCCACTCCCTAGTCGCCTTTCCAACATAGGGTCTCCACTCTCTAGTTGAAGTTATTTTAGACATAGGGTCTCCACTCCATAGTCGTTTTTCCAACATAGGGTCTCCATTCCCTAGTTGATTTTATTTTAGACATAGGGTCTCCACTCCCTAGTCGCTTTTCCAACATAGGGTCTCCACTCCCTAATTGAAGTTATTTTAGACATAAGGTCTCCATTCCCTAGTCATTTTTCCAATATAGGATCTTCACTCCCTAGTTGATTTTATTTTATACATAGGGTCTCCACCTCCTACTTGAAGTTATTTTAGGCATAGGGTCTCCACTCCCTAGTCTGCTTTTCCAACATAGGGTCACCACTCCCTAGTTGAAGTTATTTTAGACATAGGGCCTCCACTCCCTAGTCGCTTTTCCAATATAGGGTCTCCACTCCCTAGTTGATTTTATTTTAGACATAGGATCTCCACTCCTTAGTCTGCTTTTCCATCATAAGGTCTCCACTCCCTAGTTGAAGTTATTTTAGACATAGGGTCTTCACTCCCTAGTCACTTTTCCATCATAGGGTCTTCACTCCCTAGTTGATTTTATTTTAGGCATAGGGTCTCCACTCCCTAGTCTTCTTTTCCAACATACGGTCTCCACTCCCTAGTTGATTTTATTTTAGGCATAGGGTCTCTACTCCCTAGTTGATTTTATTTTAGACATAGGGTCTCCACTCCTTAGTCTACTTTTCCAGCATAGGTTCTCCACTCTCTAGTTGATTTTATTTTAGACATAGGGTTTCCACTCCCTAGACTACTTTTCCATCATAGGGTCTTCACTCCCTAGTTGAAGTTATTTTAGACATAGGATCTTTACTCCCTAGTTGTTATTCCAACATAGGGTCTTCACTCCCTAGTTGATTTTTTTAGGCATAGGGTCTCCACTCTCTAGTCTGCTTTTCCAACATAGGGTCTCCACTCCCTAGTTGATTTTTATTTTAGACATAGGGTCTCCACTCCCTAGTCTGCTTTTCCAACATAGCGTCTCCACTCCCTAGATGAAGTTATTTTAGACATAGGGTTTCCACTCCCTAGTCTGCTTTTCCAACATAGGGTCTCCACTCCCTAGTTGAAGTTATTTTAGACATAGGGTCTCCACTCCCTTGTCGCTTTTCCAACATAGGATCTCCACTCCCTAGTTGAAGTTATTTTAGACATAGGGTCTCCATTCCTTAGTTGTTTTTCCAACATAGGGTCTTCACTCCCTAGTTGAAGTTATTTTAGACATAGGGTCTCCACTCCCTTATCGCTTTCCCAACATAGAGTCTCCACTCCCTAGTTATTTTTATTTTAGACATAGGGTCTCTACTCCCTAGTCGCCTTTCCAACATAGGGTCTCCACTCTCTAGTTGAAGTTATTTTAGACATAGGGTCTCCACTCCATAGTCGTTTTTCCAACATAGGGTCTCCATTCCCTAGTTGATTTTATTTTAGACATAGGGTCTCCACTCCCTAGTCGCTTTTCCAACATAGGGTCTCCACTCCCTAGTTGATTTTATCTTAGGCATAGGGTCTCCACTCACTAGTCTTCTTTTCCAACATAGGGTCTCCACTCCCTAGTTGATTTTAGTTTAGATATAGGGTCTCTACTCCCTAGTCTCTTTTCCAGCATAGGGTCTCCACTCCCTGGTTGATTTCATTATAGATATAGGTCTCCACTCCCTAATATTTTTTTCCCAAGGATATACCATCCTGGTTTTATTACTTTCAATAAAGAAATAGTTTAGATTTTTGTTACAAATAACTCACAAAATTTTCCTAGTGAAAACTGGAGCAGAAAATTTCGTTTGTTTGTTTGCTTTGGTGCCTAAACAGGTTTCCACCATGAGGCACGAGGTTCGAGATGACCAAAAGAAGAAGTCTCAACCTAAGTAAAAGAAAAGAAAAATAAGAAAAGAAGTTGAACTCTAAGTGCAGAAGCGGAGAAAAGATGTGGACTGCCCAAGATATGATTGAAGTCATAAGCTTAGCATGTCCCGCCTTGATCCGAAGAGCTGCAGGAAAATGAACCAGCTTTCGCAGCTAACGCGCATCAAGATTCAGATCAAAGTCTGCCGGAAGAACCAGTCAAGACTCAAGATCAAGTTTCAGAAGATTTATAGATAGGAATTTTGTAACTCGTAGCTGATAGGTTTAGTTAGTTTTTTTCATTTTGATTTTGATGTAATAATAGGACCGCGGACTAGAGCCTCGACGGAACCTCACTCGACTCTCGAACTCATCACTCCATTATCCCTCCAGAACTACACCGACCTAATTCCTTTATAACCAAGGAAATATAGGCAACCTCCGAAGCAAGGTTCGGTCAAACTTTTTCAAAATGCTTCTACATAGAGTTTCAAACGGGCAAAAATTGCTCGTAATTGCTCACTTTATCTTTGTCCAAAAACTCTTCATGTTTCCGACCAAATAGGGGCAGCTGTGAACACCTAATTTTTTCCCTACATAAAAATAACTCCTAAAAATAAACCAAAAATAATTTTTAAGAGATTTTAGAAGTTTTTCTTTATTTAGTTGCATTTCATGAATTTTTAATATTTTAAAATCATAGAAAAATGATAAAAAATGTCACGTTTTAATTTCATTTCATTTTAAGTCCAATTTGCATTTAGAAATTTAATTTCATAATTTAATTACATTCATTAAACAAAAATCACAAAAACAAATTCGACAATAGTCATGTCCACATTTTAGCTTTTAGTTTTAAATTAATTAGTGTTAAATTAGTAAAAATAAATAAGATTAACATTACAAATTAATGTAAGCTAGAGCCTAATTTAGGATTTTATTTAGCTTGTTTAATTAATCAAAAGAAAAACAAATAAGAGAAGTAGATTTGGTCTTTCAATTTCGTCTAGGCCAACTTAACTTGAAGCCCAAAAATTCCATATTACCCAAGCCCAAAATATTGAGCCCATACCCATTTCTCATTTTACCTAACCTAATTTCTACCCCTATAAAATAATCCCTAACTCCTAAAATTAAAGAGGACCTGAGACCTTACCCCTTTGAGAATCTGCCGCTGGAACATATAGATCCCCCCAGTGTTGCATCATCTTCAACCCCCAAACACGCAAAAACCCTACAGCTTTAGGAAAAGCTGCGCAACAGCCATAGCTTTTTGGGACGGAGAGAATCCAGAGCGTGCTCTTCTTCCTAACCACTCTCATTTTCTTCCACTCTCACCTCCACCATTAATGTCAAGCTCCATGTTCCTCACCCAAAAACTCAGCAACAAAACCACCCGAAAAATCTCCATATTTCTCCATTAAAATCAGCAGCATTCTAGCCATGAAACCCACCCGAAAGCAACCTTGAAAAGGTCATAAAATCAGCTCAAAAAAATGCACCAAAACAAGCTGAAAAAAGCACAGTTTTTCAATCAAAACGACCTCTGAAAAAGCAGCAAAAAGCAGCTGCAAACAGCCCCAAAACCCACCTCTAACACCACCCAAAAATGAGCTTGAAACTAAGCTCAAAACTAAGCCCCAAATAGATGTGTTACTGCTAGAAATCCAGCCCCCAAGACACCATTCAAAGTTGCAGATGTCACGACCCTAAACCCCGACCCGGTCGTGATGGCGCCTCTCGTGAAGACAAGACCAGCCAATTAAACTTAATTCACCTTCTTAAAACAGTTAAACAATATATAAGCAGTTTAAAAATGATTTAATAATAATAATTAGCAGAAGTACAACCCGATACAGCCCTAACCAGGGCGTCACAAGTCACGAGCATCTACTAAGGTATAAATACAACTGAAAATCTGAAGTGTACAAATACAGACTAATGAAATGAAGAGAAAGAGAGAAGCAGTGCTGCGAACGCCGACAACTACCTTGCTAAACTTCGATGACTCTGCCTCCGATCAGCCAAAACCCGCTACCGGGTGTATAAATACCTGAATCTGTATGCAAGATGTAGGGAGTAAAGTGAGTACTCCAACTCAGTGAGTAACAAATGTAAATAAAGACTGAAGGCAAGAAATCACGTAAAGCATATCAAGATATTGTATAGAAGCAGTTCAAAAACCAGTAGGAAAGCAGTGAAGCTATAAAATCTCTCAAAACATCTTAGCTCAGCTTAAACTTCTTTGAAAATGGCTTTTTCAACAGTTACGCAAATGAATGCAAAACAGTTAGTGCAGATAAGCAGAGAAATCCGCCCCTCAGGCACAAATAACATAGTTTAACAGGTAAATGACAGGTAAATATGAAAGATAAACACATAAAGGTTCGCCCATCGGGCTCAATGTCAACAACTCCGCCCCTCGGGCAATATCTTAGAACAATACCAGCCCCTCAGGCAATCACGTAGAACGGTACCAGCCCATCGGGTAATCACATAGAACAACACCAACCCCTCGGGCTATCACATGGAACAATATCAGCCCCTCGGGCTATATCTCACGTCACAATAGGTATCCGCGCTCACTAGGGGTGTACAGACTTCGGGAGGGGCCCCTTACGGCCCAAGCGCAATATCAAGCCATCTCGTGGCATCAAATCTAGGCCCTCGGCCTCATATCAGTCAAACCACCCCGTGGCGTATATATCTCAGGCCCTCGGCCTCATAAACAATATCAACAAACAACCTTGTGGCTTACATATCTCAGGCCCTCAGCCTCAAATCAGTATCAGTGTTTCCTCATAACTAGGCCATCGACCTTACTCAATCAAAAATACTCACAAGCCCCTCAAGCATTAGTAAAATAGTATTTCTCAGCCCAAAACATCATTTAAAATATCATTTAAGTCTCAAAACGGAGTAAAAATGGCTGAGTAGTAAACACTTTGGAAAATAACATGACTAAGTTCAAATAATAAGTCAAAATAGTGAGGAAATAGTAATAAAATCCCTGAAGGGTTCAAATAGTTAGCACGAAGCCCAAGTATGGCAATCAGCCCAAATCATGATGATAGCAAATAAGTTTCAGTCAAATACGTGGTAAAATCATCAATCGGGATGGACAAGTCACAATCCCCAATAGTGCATGAGCCCACGCTCGTCATCAAGCGTGTGTCTCACCTCAATATAGCACTACGATCTGCAATCCGGGGTTTCAAACCCTCACAGCATCATTTACAATCATTACTCACCTCGAACCGGTTAAATCTCTAGCTCACGACGCCTTTGCCCCTCAAATCGGCCTCCACGCGCGTCAAATTTATCCAAAATCAGAACGAATATGTCACAATATGCCAAGGGAACAAAGCCTAAGCAAAAACAATCATAAAATACCAAAAATCCCAAAATTAGCAAAACCCGAGCCCCGGGCCCACTTCTTGAAACTCAGAAATTTTCACATCATTAGATTCCTTATCTCCCCACAAGTTCATACATATCAAAAGTACCAAAATCGGAGTTCAAATGACCCCTCAAATCCTCAATTTAAGGCCTCTTAAACTCAAGCCCTAATCTTCCATTTTTAGCTCTTTAATTCTTTTAATTTCAGCCTTAATCCATGAAATATTACCATTGAAATGTGTTTTTAAGTCCAAAAATCCTTACCTTAACGAAGTCTCTTGATTTCTCTCTTCAGAATCGCCCAAAAAGCTCCAAGGTCGAAGTCAACAATAGTGGAATAATCAAACTCGCGAAATGAAATAACATATATGCTCTGTCCATCCCTTTCAGCATTTGTAGTCAAAAATTTGCTTCTGCGGTACCGCATTTGCAGTCTGAACCTCCGCTTCTGCGGAAACACTTAAGGGACCAAAGCCGCTTCTGCGACTAAACTCCCGCATCTGCGACATCGCAGATGCGGTCACCATACCGTTTCTGCGGTCTCTGCTCATCTGACCCTTTTTCGCTTCTGCGATGAATTACCCGCAAATGCGGCGCCGCATCTGCAGTCCACAAATCGTAGATGCGAAAATACCAGAAGCAGCAAATCTGAAGCTGCAACACAATTTCAATTTCTCCGTTAACCATCCGAAATCACCCCGAGGCCCCCGGGACCTCAACCAAAAGCACAAATATGACCCAATACCTTATTCAGACTTGTTCCAATTATCAAAACACCTCAAACGACATCAAATCTACCAAATCACATCAGATTCAAGCCTAAGTTTCCAAAATCTTCCGAAATACGCTTTTGATCAAAAACCCAACCAAACCACGTCCGAATGACCTGAAATTTTACACACACATCCCAAATGACACCACGAAGCTACTGCAACTCTCGGAATTTCATTCCAACCTCTATATCAAAATCTCAGCTATCAACCGGAAAACACCGAAATCTCAATTTCGCCAATTCAAACATAAGCCTTCCACAGACCTCCAAAATGCATTCCGATCACGCTCCTAAGTCCCAAATTGCCTAACGGAGCTAACCAAATCATAAACATTTCAATCCGAGATCATATACAAACAAGTCAAATCTTTGTCAAACCCTTCAAATTTCAAGCTACAAATTGAGAACTGTTCTTCCAAATTTAATTCTGATTTCCCTGAAAACCAAAACCAACGATTTACATAAGTCATAATACATCACACGGGGCAAGTCTTGCTCGAAAACTGGCGAGCAAAGTGCAAAAGCTCAAAACGATCGGTCGGGACAACCGAGTTGTGTCAAAGTTTGAGAGTTTCCGTCGAGGTCACCGGTTTGGCTAAGCTTTGGTCCTAGTTCCTGTTCATCATACTACTACGGTTGTAACGGAAGAAGCTTTTGCTCCAATAAAGGTCCAATTTTTTAAACATTTTTTGTCCATTTCATTCCCTTTTAACTTTGATATGTGATTAATCTAATGTATGATTTTGATGTTATGTATAATGTTTGATGATATTATCTATTTCTCACTTTTTCAATTAGTTAATGCAAGATTTTATTTTAATTTTTTAGAATATATTTTCTATTTGAATAGAACTTGTTCGATTTGCATTTGAATTACTGATGTTTCGTCTCTTATTAGATTCTTCGTAATACTAATTAGTTTATTTGATGGGCTTTTAGTAAGTGATAAAATATCAAAAGACAAATTGTCTATTTGTTTGCTTGTTAATTATTTTGTTTGTGAGTTATTATTAAAACTTGCTAAGCACACACGCGTCAGAGCGAGAACAAAAGCATGTATCTTATTTTGTACGCTGGAGACCTTAGGTTTTTTTTTTCTAATTTTTCATCCACTCCTATGTTAAAGAATAGGGGCAAAACAGGAATAAAGAGGAGTTTTATGGGTTTTGTTTTGGTAAAATCACATTGACCGGAAGCTGCTGCCGATTCCTATTTCTAAAGAATAGTAAATCTCAAATCTACGAGTTAGAATGATTTTTCAAATTTCGTAAAAATGCTTTAGGCACGACTTAAACAATTATTGTGATTGTGTACATGTTCGCGTGACATAATTAGGATTTTCAAAATAAAATCAAGGTGCGGGACTTTAGCCAATTTCTTTTTCTTAAATAATAAAGCGTTATTAATTGTGGACACGTTCGCATGACATGATTTTTGACGCGCCAAAAGAAAAGAGTATACGTACGCGTAACTCAATTCTTTCATTATGAACAAATCAAGTGATTAAAAGCGGTAAAATAATAAATGCACATAGGTTCTAAAAATGAGTAGTTTAAAATAATTTAAGCCAAGTATAAATTGCTAAGCAATCGTGCTAGAACCACGAAACCCGGGAATGCCTAACACATTCTTCCGGGTTAACAGTTTTCCTTACATAGAATTTCTGGTTCGCAGACTTTAAAATAAAGTTGAAAACTTCCTCGATTTGGGATTTAAAATGAATCGGTGACTTGGGACACCAAATAATTTATTCCAAGTGGCGACTCTGATAAATTAATAATCCCATTTCGAATAATGTCACTTAATTGGAAAAACTCCCCATATACCCTCGGGTGTAAAAAAGGAGGTGTGACAGTCGTGAATTGTAGCCTATTTGCCTTTTGTGTACGGGTAAAATCGTAAATAATGTTACCCCCAATTTCCTGGTAAATAAATGATAAGGAAGCACGATCTGACACGATCTCGGGTAAAGCCGAGAGGTTCCGCGCCATAGAGCCCGGGGAGGACGAATGGTGCACCCGGGGCTGGATATGGTAGAGCATCGGGTCCGTGAAGAGTGAAGGGACGAGACTAAGGAAAAACTATTAGATACAATAAGTAGGGAGCCGTAATATCTGCCCTCAATCGGATGTTATGGTGAAAATCTCGCCCGGTATCAACTGCAGATCAATGTTTACTAGGAGGAGAAGATTTTTTTACCTTATATAGACTTGTACAAGGATTGAAACTCCCCTACTATATAAAGGGGAGAAACTTTTTATTTTAAACACATTGTTAGCATGCATATCAAAGCTATAAAAGTTCATTTTTATTATTTATATATTATTCATAGTGTTCTTCGGCTGCTTAATTATTTGGTTGCAAACGAGCCTGTCTCGAAGGCTCGACTGAGGTCAATTTTCTGTGTTCATCTAAAAGACAAGGTTAATTGCTCATCACGTTTGGTTTGATCATTTTTTCTCTCTTTACTTTAATTATTTTCCGTTCATAGATCATTCGTGTTAAATCAAATCACGTATCTTTTAATCGCATACAAATTTAATTGTTACTCATTTTTAGCGTAAACAGTGGCACCCATCGTAGGGTTAAGGATAATAGTGGTGATTTAATATGAAACTCCATAACACACCCTACTTTACACTTGCTCTTTGAAGTTTGATTTTAGGTTAATCTAAAAATGTCAAATTCTCAGTCTGCTCACTTGAACATTAATGCTGAGTTAGGCCACCACGGTGAAAACAATAATGTGGTACCCAGCAATGATGTAACCCTTGTTGATCCCAATGGTTTCCCAACCGCTGTCCCGGTCGATGCTAAATCACAGGTTGCCATCAACATCAACCTGCCAAGTGACCCCGAAAATAGCATTCGCGGGGAGAGAAGCACCCGAAGGGGAAGGTGATGGAGTTAGCTTGTAATTGATTTTCAAAATGATACAAGCTCAGCTAGCGGCAATAGCACAGCTACAGACCCAATGCCACGCCCAGAGCAGGACCGCGCCCAAGTAGGTTAGCAAAAACGCTCGAAGGGATGAACAAATTGTTGTGGAACCGGACGTGTTCGGGCCTGAGGAAACTTCCAAGGTGATGAAAATGATCGAAGCACTAATGAAGCGGGTAGCGTCTAGTGAGAAAAAGATAGAGGCAAATGACAAGAAGGTGGAAACATAAAATTATAGGGTCGATCAGATCCCAGGAGCGCCTCCAAAATTGAAAGAGCCGGATTCCAAAAAAATCATTTAGAAGCCTTTCCCCTGAGTGCGACCCAGAAGCCAAGTTCGATGAGATTGTGAATGCCCAACATTCCCAAATATAATGGGACCATAGATCAAAATGAGCATGTAACCTCCTACACATGCACAATAAAAGGCAAAGACCTAGAAGACAACGAGATCGAGTCAGTTTTATTGAAGAAATTTGGGCAAACACTGTCCAAATGAGCGATGATATAGTACCATAACTTGCCTCCAAATTCCATTGATTCATTTGATATGCTTGTAGATGACTTCGTTAGGCCCATGTTGGAGCTATCAAGGTCGAGACAAGGAAATCAGACCTCTTCAAAGTCAAGCAGAGAGACAACAAGATGCTTAGAGAATTCGTGTTAAGGTTCCAAATGGAGCGAATGGATCTGCCCCCAATTGTAGATGATTGGGTCGTTCAGGTGTTCACTCAAGGTCTCAACCCTCGAAGTTCCGTCACTTTTCAGCAATTGAAGCAAAACTTGGTAGAGTACCCAATGATTACTTGGGCCGATATCCATAACAAATATTAGTCGAAAATTAGAGTCAAGGACGACCAGCTGAGGGGCCCCCTTAGTGTCTTTTTACCCCAACAAAGCAAACGACAGGTCTAAAAGAATTATGGACCAGGAGCCAAGGCCAGCCCGAGATCAGTATTAGCCATACAACTCGGACATAAGGGAAAACGGGCCCAATCGCTATCCAACTAGAAACGACAAGAGAAACAATAAAGGACCTAACAACTGGGGTATGATGAATAAAAACGGTTTCGATAGATCACTTGGAGGTAAGGAAGCCTTGAGAATGTTGGAATATAACTTCAACATGGATGCTCCAAGTATAGTGTTGGCCATTGATCGCATCAAGGAGACCAAATGGCCTAGGCTACTTCAATCTGATCCCGCATAGAGGGATCACAACTTGTGTGCAAATACCATGGTACTCATGGTCATAGGACCGAAGACTATCGACAGCTAAGGGAGGAAGTGGATCGACTATTCAACAACGGGCCCTTCAGGAATTCCTAAGTGAACGGGCCAAAAATCATTTCAAAAACAAGAACACCAACAAATAGTTTGAGCAAGAGGAGCCTCAACACAAGATCAACATGATCATTAGGGAAAGAAGGATACTCACCATGGGAACGGGCCTCCCACTTGCCCCTTAAGACTATGTACAACTCAGGCTAGGAGTACGATAGTTGCTTGCAGATCCCCTTGACCCACTCTTTAAAACGGGGGACTGCGTTGGGGACTCAAGTGACCGCTGCAGAATGGGAGAACCGAGAGATGGGAAGAAGAATAAAACCATAAAAGTTTTTTAACTACTCAAAAGGAGAGAAATTTATGTGTTAGGTTCCACTTCTCAAGGAACGGCAAGAGCTCGGGGAGAATGAGATCCTCGGTCTTCACCCGAACGAATCTCCCTTGCCAGCCTCAATCCCTATCTTCATCGATGCTCAAGAATGGAGCTTTCTTTGCCCATTGGACAAGCTAGATTAATCCCCCTAGAAAGATTCGGGGACTGTATAAGCAAAGAAGATGGTCGATGGTAAATTGGGGCTCCTTCGTATTATTAACAAAGTGACGGAGGAGAATCACGATCCTCCAAATAGATGGGTGAATCTGCCCGAGGCAAACCTCCTGCCTTTTACAGAAGTCGAGGACTATTATTTCTGTCGGGCTAATCATGAAGGGATACGAATAGACACTTAAGTACCCCTCCACATGTGTGGTGATGTCCTCGTCAGGGCCAAGGACGACCACTTCTTTGCCCTCCCACTTGCAGTCCTTCGGAACCAATGTGTCCTTGGTGATAGAGCATATGTACCTCCTCACCTCGATCCCCTTGCTTGGAGGCTTTTTTGACCTTAAAGTCGTTGTCTATAGAGCAGCCTCCGGACATAAAAAAGATTTAGAGGAGGTTCTGGTTACTTCCAATAGGACAACTTTGACATTCGTGTCCAGGTTAGAAGTTGAAGGGGCAGTATGTTGGGGCATAGATTTTGAAGTTTTTGCCATTATCTGGGAATATGAAGGTTGGAAGACGAGTGTGAAGGTTTGAAGGCGGATATGAAGATTTGAAGATGGGTATGGAGATTTGAAGGTCAAACATGTAGATTCAAAGACGAAATATAAAAATTTGAAGATTGGAGATGAAGAAATAAAGATACAAAGAACTATGTATGAAGGTTTGAAGGGATCAAGAGCAAGAAAAACGTTCGGAGGTAACTTAAGAAGGTTTAAAATCGGAAAGTAAAAAAGTAAAAAAGGAACCGGGGCTTTTATAAGAGGAAGGTAATTAATGTGTGACATTTCGCATTTGAGGATTGTCAACTGGTGGCTAACACGTGTACGAAGTCAGAATGACGTGACTGATAAGATGTTTCACTAACTCGTCGACCTGATTGTAGCGCACGGAGGAAGGAAACGGAGTCAATTAATCACTTCTCGTCGTTTTGATGAATATGCTCTCCGAAAAGTGAGGGGACTATCAGTGTACGGGTAAAATCGTGGATAATATTACCCCTGATTTTTCGGTAAAGAAACGCAGAGGGAAGCACGATTTGACATGACCTCGGGTAAAGCCGAGAGGTTCCGTGTCTCAGAGCTTGGGGAGGACAAATGGTGCACCCGGGGCCGGATACGGTAGAGCATCGGGTCCAAGAAGAGTGAAAGTCCGAGACTAAGGGAAAAATGGTTAGACACGATAAGCATGGAGCCATAATATCCTCCCTCAACCGGATGTTATGGCGTAAATCTCACCCGGTATCAACCGCAGATCAATGTTTACTAAGAGGAGAAGATTTTTTTACTTTATTTAGACTTGCACTAGGATTGATACTCCCCTACTATATAAAGGGGAAAACCTTTTCACTTTAAATATACTTTTGGCATGCATATCTAAGCAATAAAAGTTCATTTTTATTCTCTAGATACTGTTCATAGTGTTATTCGGGTGCTTAATTATTTGGTTGCAGCAAAGCCCATCTCAACGGCTTGACCGAAGTCAATTTTCAGTGTTCATCTAAAAGCCAATCTTAATTGTTCATCGCGTTTTGTTTGATCATTTTTGCTTCTCTTTATTTTACTTTTTTCCGTTCATAAATCATCTGTGTTAAATTAAATCATGTATCCTTTAACCGCGTACAAATTTAATTGTTACTCATTTTTGGGTAAACACTTTTAAAGAAGCGTAATCATAGGTTAGCATAAACTTTGAGTTTTTATTTCACTTTCTAGACTAGAGTTAATTTAGAAAGGCGTAGCTACAGTTGAGTTGATTGTAGGGGAACAGTACTAGAGTTAGTCCCTTTAGCTATTAAGTTGTAACCTAAAACTACTTTTGAAGTTAGTGAAGTTTTAAAGGCAAATCCTATATGGGTAGGTCATGATTTTTACTCCCTTGAGCAAGGAGATTTTTCACATAAAATTGTTGTGTTCTTTAATTCCGTACTTCGCTAGTTGTTTCTGTTTGAATTAGATACGTCAAAGAACCAGATTCTTTGATTCGTGAAAATCGGCAAGATACAATTACTCCCCCTTTCTTGTGTCACGGTGCAGCGTTAGAATATTTATATATATTTAATAAAAAATTTAATATAAATAATATATTTAAATAAAAGCTACTGAATTCGTCCTTACTCATATGTAACCCTCTAACTCCGCCACTGGGAAGGAGGATGAAGATAGAACACCCACCACCCACTTGTAGGTTTACTATTTTCTTCTAACACCTACCTATATGATTTCTTCCTGCAACTATATATACAGTGTATGTATAGTACGGTTTGGTTTCGTGATGTGGTTATTTTTACATGTGTCTGCGACTGCGTGTGTAGATTATAGCCACGCAAAGAGTGCTGGTACTTATCTATAAACAGGCATGTCATGCAAAGTTTCTAATTATGACCATATTGATTGAAGGCTATAATTAACAAAGGTGTAGCTCCTCAAATTCTTTATCCTTTCAATCTCTCACTATAAGCTGATTTTTATATGTACAATTGATCTTCTATTGTTTGTTCGAATCCAATTTTTATTTTTAATTTGTAGTTTTCTTCTAGCATAGAAGAACACAACTGAATTTTCAATATAACCTGATAATCTTCTACAGAAAATTATGTAAGTAATTCACCAATTTCTTTATCTTGCTTTTCAAGCTAGGCACTATTTTTCTGTCACCAAAAATACGGCCACGACTAGTAAATGAGACTAATAATTATGGTTGGTCGTTTTCGGTAGAAATAAATAATGCTCAACATCTACAAAATGTCTTGTATTAAAAATTACGAAGTATAGAGTAATAGAGATATAGAGCCTGTTTGGCTTAGTTGAATTAGAGTAGCTGATAAGTATTAGGTGCTGAAAAGCACTTTTAAGTGTTGAAGTTGATTTAAAAAATAAGCAGTTACGTGTTTGGATAAAAGTGCTGAAATTAATAATAAACAGCTGAAGAACTGGGTATATGAAAAGTTTTGTTTTAACGACACATAGAAAAGAACAAATAGGGAGGACATAGTGTGGGGTCCATCCCATAAATCAAGGAAGAAAATTTTCTTCCTTGATTAGCAGCCCACCTTTCTTTCTTTTTTGTGTCAAATTCTGTAGGCGTGCAAAAGGCAATGTCAAATGTAGTAGGTGAGGCTCTGCCTATAAAAGGAGAGTTTCGGCTCTTATTTTATACACTAATCTCAGAGGAAAAATATATCTAAGAGTTAGAAAGAAAGAGTGAGGCTTCACACACATGGTATAAGAAAATAGTCTGTGAGAAAATAGAGAGTGAGTGATATTGTAGTAAGGTGGGAATATCAAAAGAGGGTTATTTCTTTTGAGTATTTTACTCGGACCTACAAAGTGTAAAATTCCATACTATAGTGATATCAATTGCTCTTCTCACGGCCGTGGTTTGTTTTCCCTTATTCAAAAGGGTTTTCCACGTAAAAAACTTGGTATCGTTGTTACTCTTTTATTCTTGTTAATTACCGTATCTCGGTGCTACGTTATTATTCTGTTTTTATTACCGTGATTATTTTTGTAGGGGGTTTATTCCTAACAACTGGTATCAGAGCCAGGTTTCGCTCGTTCACTAAAATACTATTCACTATCGGTAGTACTATACTCGGTGAAAAATAAAAATGTCCGGAGTAAAGTACGAGGTAGCAAAATTCAACGGAGATAAAGGTTTCTCAACATGGCAAAGAAGGATGAGGGATCTGCTCATCCAACAAGGATTACACAAGGTACTAGATGCTGATGCCAAAAAGCATGATACCATGAAAGCTAAGAATTGGGCTGACTTGGATGAAAGAGCTGCTAGTGCAATCAGGTTGCACTTATCAGATGATGTGGTAAATAACATCATTGATGAAAACACTGCACGTGGAATTTGGACAAGGTTGGAAAGCCTATACATGTCCAAAATGCTGACAAATAAATTGTACCTGAAGAAGCAGTTATACGCTCTACACATGGGTGAAGGTACGAATTTTTTGTCATATTTAAATGTGCTTAACGGATTAATCACACAGCTTGCCAATCTCGGAGTGAAAATCGAGGAAGAAGATAAAGCCATCTTGCTATTAAACTCGTTGTCATCTTCGTACGATAATTTGGCAACAACCATCCTGCACGGTAAGACTACTATTAAGTTGAAAGATGTCACATCGGCTCTTTTACTCAATGAGAAGATGAGAAAGAAGCCTAAAAATCAAGGACAAGATCTTATCACAGAAGGTAGAGGCAGGAGTTATCAAAGGAGTTCGAGCAACTATGGTAGATCCGAAGCTCGTGGGAAGTCAAAGAACCGATCCAAATCAAGAACCAGAAATTGCTACAACTATGATCAACCAGGTCACTTCAAAAGAGATTGCTCAAATCCAAGGAAGGGCAAAGGTTAAATAAGTGGCCAGAAGAATGACGACAACACAGCCGTCATGGTACAAAACAATGATAATGTTGTCCTCTTTATAAATGAGGAAGAGGAATGCATGCACCTGTCAGGTCCAGAGTCGGAATGGGTGGTTGACACAGTGGCATCTTACCACGCCACTCCGGTAAGAGATCTTTCTTGCAGATATGTAGCAGGTTATTTCGGCACAGTTAGAATGGGTAACACAAGTTACTCAAAGATTGCGGGGAATGGTGACATTTGTATCAAGACAAATGTCGGATGCACATTGGTTTTAAAGGATGTGCGGCATGTACCTGATTTGCGGATGAACTTGATCTCGGGAATTGCTTTAGACCGAGATGGATACGAGAACTATTTTGCAAATCAAAAATGGAGACTCACTAAGGGATTATCGGTGATTGTAAAGGGAGTTTCTCGTGGCATGTTGTACCGGACAAATGCATAAATATACCAAGGTGAATTGAATGCGGCACAAGATAAGATTTCTGCATATTTGTGGCACAAAAGAATGGGTCATATGAGCGAGAAGGGATTGCAGATTCTTGCCAAGAAATCACTCATTTCTTATGCCAAAGGTACAACGGTAAAACCTTGTGACTACTGTTTATTTGGTAAGCAGCATAGAGTCTCATTTCAGACATCGTCTGAAAGAAAATTGAATATACTTGATTTAGTATATTCTGATGTTTGCGGCCCAATGGAAATTGAATCAATGGGCGGTAACAAATATTTTGTTACTTTTATTGATGATGCTTCACGAAAATTATGGGTTTATATTTTGAAAACCAAAGATCAGGTGTTTCAAGTTTTCCAGAAGTTTCATGCTCTAGTAGAAAGGGAGACGGGTCGAAAGCTAAAGCGTCTCCGAAGTGACAATGGAGGTGAGTACACTTCAAGGGAATTTGAAGAGTATTGTTCAAGTCATGGGATCAGACATGAAAAGACAGTTCCTGGAACCCCACAGCACAATGGCGTAGCCGAGAGGATGAACCGCACCATTGTGGAGAAGGTGAGAAGCATGCTCAGAATGGCTAAACTGCCTAAGTCATTCTGGGGTGAAGCAGTTCAGACAGCCTGTTACCTGATCAATAGGAGTCCATCAGTTCCGTTGGCGTTTGAAATCCCAGAGAGAGTCTGGACCAACAAGGAGGTGTCCTACTCGCATCTGAAGGTGTTCGGTTGCAGAGCTTTTGCACATGTACCAAAAGAGCAGAGAACAAAGCTGGATGATAAATCTATTCCCTGCATATTTATCGGATATGGAGATGAAGAGTTCGGGTACAGACTGTGGGATCCTGTAAAGAAGAAGGTCATCAGAAGTAGAGATGTAGTCTTCCGAGAAAGTGAAGTTGGAACTGCTGCTGATATGTCAGAAAAGGCGAAGAATGGTATAATTCCTAACTTTGTTACTATTCCTTCTACTTCTAACAATCCCACAAGTGCAGAAAGTACGACCGACGAGGTTGCCGAGCAGGGGGAGCAACCTGGTGAGGTTATTGAGCAGGGGGAGCAACTTGATGAAGGTGTCGAGGAAGTGGAGCACCCCACTCAGGGAGAAGAACAACCTCAACCTCTGAGGAGATCAGAGAGGCCAAGGGTAGAGTCACGCAGGTACCCTTCCACAGAGTATGTCCTCATCAGTGATGAGGGGGAGCCAGAAAGTCTTAAGGAGGTGTTGTCCCATCCAGAAAAGAACCAGTGGATGAAAGCTATGCAAGAAGAGATGGAATCTCTACAGAAAAATGGCACATACAAGCTGGTTGAACTTCCAAAGGGTAAAAGACCACTCAAATGCAAATGGGTCTTTAAACTCAAGAAAGATGGAAATGGCAAGCTGGTCAGATACAAAGCTCGATTGGTGGTTAAAGGCTTCGAACAAAAGAAAGGTATTGATTTTGACGAAATTTTCTCACCTGTTGTCAAAATGACTTCTATTCGAACAATTTTGAGCTTAGCAGCTAGCCTAGATCTTGAAGTGGAGCAGTTGGATGTGAAAACTGCATTTCTTCATGGAGATTTGGAAGAGGAGATTTATATGGAGCAGCCAGAAGGATTTGAAGTAGCTGGAAAGAAACACATGGTGTGCAAATTGAATAAGAGTCTTTATGGATTGAAGCAGGCACCAAGGCAGTGGTACATGAAGTTTGACTCATTCATGAAAAGTCAAACATACCTAAAGACCTATTCTGATCCATGTGTATACTTCAAAAGATTTTCTGAGAATAACTTTATTATATTGTTGTTGTATGTGGATGACATGTTAATTGTAGGAAAAGACAAGGGGTTGATAGCAAAGTTGAAAGGAGATCTGTCCAAGTCATTTGATATGAAGGACTTGGGCCCAGCACAACAAATTCTAGGGATGAAGATAGTTCGAGAGAGAACAAGTAGAAAGTTGTGGCTATCTCAGGAGAAGTACATTGAACGTGTACTAGAACGCTTCAACATGAAGAATGCTAAGCCAGTCAACACACCTCTTGCTAGTCAGCTAAAGTTGAGCAAAAAGATTTGTCCTACAACAGAAGAGGAGAAAGGGAACATGGCTAGAGTTCCTTATTCTTCAGCAGTCGGAAGCTTGATATATGCAATGGTATGTACTAGACCTGATATTGCTCACGCAGTTGGTGTTGTCAGCAGGTTTCTTGAAAATCCTGGAAAAGAACATTGGGAAGCAGTCAAGTGGATACTCAGGTACCTAAGAGGTATCACATGAGATTGTTTGTGCTTTGGAGTATCGGATCCAATCTTGAAGGGCTATACAGATGCTGATATGGCAGGTGACATTGATAACAGAAAATCCACTACTGTATATTTGTTTACATTTTCAATGGGAGCTATATCATGGCAGTCGAGGTTGCAGAAGTGTGTCGCACTCTCTACAACTGAAGCAGAGTATATTGCGACTACTGAAGCTGGCAAAGAGATGGTATGGCTCAAACGGTTTCCTTCAAGAGCTTGGATTGCATCGGAAGGAGTATGTCGTCTATTGTGACAGTCAAAGTGCAATAGACCTGAGCAAAAACACCATGTATCATGCAAGGATGAAGCATATCGACGTGAGATATCATTGGATTCAAGAAATTATAGAGGATAGGTCTATGCAGGTAAAGAAGATCCATACAAGTGAGAATCCTTCGGATATGCTGACCAAAGTGGTACCAAGAGACAAGTTTGAGCTATGCAAAGAACTTGTCGGCATACACTCAAACTAGAACCTCTGGTGTTACCTCCTTCAGGTGAATAGGACTGGAAGGGGAGGTTTGTAAGGTCCATCCCATAAATCAAGGAAGAAAATTTTCTTCCTTATTAGCAGCCCATGTTTCTTTCTTTTTGTGTCAAATTCGGTAGGCGTGCAGAAGGCAATGTCAAATGTAGTAGGCGAGGCTCTGCCTATAAAAGGAGAGCTTCGGCTCTCATTTTATACATCAATATCAAAGGAAAAATATATCTGAGAGTTAGAAAGAAAGAGTGAGGTTTCACAGACATGGTATAAGAAAATAGTCTGTGAGAAAAATAGAGAGTGAGTGATATTATAGTGAGGTGGAAATATCAAAAGAGGGTTATTTCTTTTGAGTGTTGTAGTGGTCTTTTGAGTATTTTACTCGGACCTACAAAGTGTAAAATCCTTGCTATAGTGATATAAGTTGTTCTTCTCAGGGCCGTGAGTTTTTTTCCCTTATTCAAAAGGGTTTTTCTCGTAAAAATCTTGGTGTCGTTGTTATTTTTTTATTCTTGTTAATTACCATATCTCGGTGCTACGTTATTATTCCGCTTTTATTACCGTGAATATTATTTTTGTAGGGGTTTTATTATCAACACATAGACCCATAAAACCCAACATTCAATTTTATCAACTTACAATTTAAGGCTGTATTATGGCCCGGGCCTAAACGGGCCTGGGTTTTAGGCGGGCCGGGCTGAGGCGGTCCCGGGCCAAACGGTCTCAGGCTTCACGGTCCCAATGTGTGGAACCAACCCACGGTGGTCCTAAGCCCACATGGTCCCGGGCGAAATGGGTCGGGCCCGCAGGCCTAAACGGGCCCAACGGGCTTTTTTCGTTCCGGGCTATTTTTTTTATCTAAGGCACTTTCTTGTAAACTATATATGTATATATTAGTATAAATTGCTTACATATAGCTATATAAATATATATAGTATATATAGTATGTATAGTATGTATATATAAGGGTGTGTTATGTGTATATATAATTATATATTGCCTTATGTAATATATATATTGCCTTATATATATGTATGTATATATATATAGTTTATATGTATTAGATATATATATATATATATATATATATAGTTTATATGTATTAGAGATATATATAGTGCCTTATATATATATATATGTGTATGTATATGTATGTATGTATATATATATATATATATACACACACATATATATATAGGCTATTTTTTTAATTTTTTTTATCTAAGGCACTTTCTTGTAAACTATATATGTATATACTAGTATAAATTACTTATATATAGCTATATAAATATATATAGTATATATATATATATATATATATATATCAAATTTAAACACAAAATAAATTGCAAAGAAATATTCAAGGGAATGTCTTATATATTTTACTATTACGACATTAACAAAGAATGGCAATATCTTTCTTAGTCTTACTCCCCCCAATAGAATGAGCACAACAAGGTACTAATACCACCATTAAAAGGGAAAAAACTAAGGAAGATGTGCCAAAATACAAGTTATATGTTAGTCTATGTATTATCTCTAACAAATCTCATAAATCCTTCAAGGTCCGGAGGAATTTCCGTTGGTGGTGGTGGAAAAGAAGCTTGTTCATCACCGCTTCCGGGCGAAGTAGCATCCTGCGCAAGTTCCGCTAGCATTTCTTCATAAGCTTCATCTATCTCCGGTTGTGATTCTACAAGTCCAAAATTTCTTCTTTCCGAACGGATCCAATCTCTGAAGAGTACTGATTTTTCCAAGCTCTCCCTCATAGACGCTCTATGATCATCGATTTGAAGTCTCGCTTGACTGAATGCGCTCTCTGATGCCACTGTTGAAGCTTGAACACTTAAAATATCTCGAGTCATCCTTAAAAGAACCGGATAGTGTTTTTGTTTGTCCTTCCACCATTCCAAAACATCGAAGGAGCCATCGGGATTCTCTGATTCAAGTCCCTGCTACAAATAAACTTTAAGCTCAATTAGTTGTGAACTATTACCAAAATTATCACCTTGAGAACCCCTGAACTCCGTCCAAGAACTAAGGGCTTTTAGGGCCGCAGTTCTTTTAGATGCTTGCGAACTAGATGAAGTAGGAGTTGGAATATTTGGTCTAGCTTGATCTAAGGCAAGTTGATAAGCATTATAAATTGTTTGAGCATTTATTTTAATTGAGGCTTTTGCATCTCCAAGTGTAGCAAATTCCTCAGCTGAAAGTGATAAAGCGTTATAAATTTTTGAATACCAAAAGTGAGGACCTCCTAATTTCTTTGTAGGATTTAATAATGCAGCAACACCAAAAATAGGGGGCTTAGGGAAAAAATATTTTTTAAACTTAGCTTTCATAGAATTAATAGCTTCTTGATAAATTACTCCACCCTCTGAAAATTGAGTAAATAAATCTACAAGTACTGCAATATAAACTAAACAGTTCGAAATAGTAGGATAATATTGGCCAGATAATTCATTTGTAGCAATATGAAATTGTTCTAAAAAGTCTACAAGCATTTTAACACTACTCCAATCTTGATTTGTAAGGTGCTCATCATCATCATCACCTACACGAGCATTATACGTTGCGCTGATTGGGTTCTTACATTCATATGCAATAACTAAACTTTCATACATGTAATTCCATCTAGTTGGACAAGCTTTAGGAACCTTTCTTTCTCTAAGGCCAAATTCATCACATTTTTTAAAATAGTCTCTAAGTCTACTTCTACGGTTTGAATAAAAAAGCCAATTAAGAGCCATTTTAACCATTTTCAATTTCTACATTTAAAACTTTCATACCAGCACCAACGATTAAATGGTAAATATGACAAATACATCTAACATGAAAAATATTATTAAATGCAGGATTTAGTGTAGTTGTAAGCAAGCCTATAGAGTTAGTGTTACTAGAAGCATTATCCATTGAAACCGACATAATTTTATCTCTAATGCAAAAATATCTACAAATATCTGCAACTGTGTTAGCAATAAACTTACTTGTATGGCGTGAATTAATTATTCTATAAGCAATAATGCGCTTTTGCATTATCCACTCCTCATCTTTACAATGACTTGTAACAGTTAGATAATCACAGTCATTACCACTTCTACCAATATCAGTAGTAATAGCAATGCGACAAACTATATGAGTAAATAAATAGCGCAAATATTGTTCATATTCATGTTTATATTTATAAATATCGCTCTTTACGGTTGCGCGAGGCCATCTTGACGACCCAAAAGGGTCATCACCTGTTTTTAATTGAAATCTATGTCTTTGAGGCCCTGAAAACCTCATTTAGAGTTGCCTCGATTTGTGTGCGCAGTCCGAGCTCGTAGCCGGAAAGCTTAAATGTGAAATCTTGTGAAAATTGCTAAATTTTGACATCGAAATGAATAAATTTGACTTCGGTCAACATTTTAGGTAGACTCAAACCCATAATTTGACGATCCCGGAGGGTCCGTAGGAAAATATGGGACTCGGGCGTATACCCAGAATCGAATTCCGAGGTCCCCAGCCCGAGTTATGAATTTTTAAGTAAAATTGTTCTCTGAAAATGTTTAAAGAAAATGGAAATGAAATCTGATTAGAAAGCAATGGTATCGGGCCCGTATTTTGGTTCAGGTGTCCGGTACGAGTCTTATATATGTTTTGAATCACTCCTGTAAAGTTTGGTCAAAAAACGGACGTCGTTTGACGTGATCCGGACCCAAATTGGGAAAATTGATGTTTAAAAGGAAATTTGAGAAATTTCATGGATATTGAGGCTCAATTCGATGTTCATGATGTTATATTAGTGATGTTATCACACGAATATGTTCGTAGGGTGTTTTTGAGGTAGTATCCATGCTTGGTTTAGAGTTTCGAGGGCTCGGGTGAGTTTCTAGTAGGTTCTGGGATGCCTTAGGCTTTAGAAGATCAGATATTGCAGGTTCAGGAATTTTGACAGGTCTCTGAACCCTCTTGCGCGGTCCGCGAGCAATCACCTGCGGCCGCAGAGGGGCCAGCGCGGCCGCGGTCGCCTTGAGCGGTCCTCGGTGGGTGTTGTGCGGTCGCGGTCGGCTTGGTGCGCTCCGCACGGGGAAATGATCTGCAGGTCTTCAGGGAGCCTGCGCGGCCGCGGTCCTTCTTGCGCGGTCCGCGGTGGAAACTTCATAGGGGTATAAATACACGTGAATTTCAGTTATTTTACACTTTTCAAAACCCCAAAACATAAGAGGCGATTTTCCAAAAAAAACTTTCTTCTCCGAAACGATTGGTAAGTGATTTCTAACTTATTTTCTTCACTTCTTAACATCTTTTAACATGATTTCAACTTCAAATCAAAGATTTTCATGGGGAAATTGGGTGATGTGGGTAGAACCTAGGTTTTTCTAAAATTAGGGATTTGGACCTCAATTTGAGGTCCGATTTCAAAACAAACCATATATTTGAATTTGTGGGGGAATGGGTAATCGGGTTTTGGTCCGAACCTTGGGTTGCGACCACGTGGGCCCGGGGGTGAATTTTGACTTTTGGGTAAAACTTTGAAAAACTCATTTTCATGCATTGGGGTTGATTCATTTAGCATTTATTAATGTGATTAAGTAACTTATGACTAGATTCGAGCGGGTTGGTGGTGGAATCAAGAGGTAAAGCTATAATTGAGACTTGAGTGGTATTCAAGGCATCGAGGTAAGTATTTGGTTTAACCCTAGATTGAGGGATTAGGAGTTGAGTCATATTTGCTACTTGCTTCTTGTTGAGTACGACATATAGGCATGGTGACGAGTATCTATACATTGGTGTCAAGAATGATCGTGGGTCTTAACTTGAAAGTTGTTGTGTTTTTGAATGACACCTTGTATACTTTAATTAATGATCCTCTATGATTAAGTATTTCCATTCATTGAACTGAGTACTAGCAAAGTGAGATTGGTTATAGCTGATTCTCCCTTGCCGGAATGACTATTTCGATATCCTTGTTCCCTTTCCGGGAATTTATTATATTACTTATGTTCCCTTGCTGGGATTTCTTCTGATTGTGTGATGAACTGAAATGGGAGCGGGTGGTACGCCTACCACAAGATATTATGAAATGGGAGCGATTGGTACGCCTACCACAAGATTGATGAAATGGGAGCGGGTGGTACGCCTACCACAAGATATTATGAAATGGGAGCGGGTGGTACGCCTACCACAAGATATTATGAAATGGGAGCGGGTGGTACGCCTACCACAAGATATTATGAAATGGGAGCGGGTGGTACGCCTACCACAAGATATTATGAAATGGGAGCGGGTGGTACGCCTACCACAAGATATTATGAAATGGGAACGGGTGGTACGCCTACCACAAGATTGATGAAATGGGAGCGGGTGGTACGCCTACCACAAGATTATTATGAAATGGGAGCGGGTGGTATGCCTACCACAAGATATTATGAAATGGGAGCAGGTGGTACGCCTACCACAGGATATTATGAAATAAAAGCGGGTGGTACACCTACCACAAGAGATAATGAAATGGGAGCGGGTGGTACGCCTACCACGAGATAGAATGAAATGAGAGTGGGTGGTACGCCTACCACGAGATATGAGAAATGGGATCGGGTTGCACGCCTGCAACAAGAGGAAACTGAAAGTGAAAGTTGCCTTTATTTTCTTCATTTGTGATAGAAGTTATAATGCTAGCTTCCTTATTATTCCCTGTTATTTCTTTTAACTGCTATCCCCGAAGCATGTTCCCCTTCCCCAGCTTTAACTGCTTATTACTTGTTTACTTTTCCGCCATATATTATATAACTGTACAGGTTTAGCTGGAGTCTGGTCCTAGCCTCGTCACTACCTCGTCGGGGTTAGGCCAGACACTTACCAGCACATGGGGCCGGTTGTGCTGATACTACGCTCTGTGCTCTTTTGCACAGATCCAGGTTTTAGACAGCAGCGTAGCGTGGGATCTAGCCTTCAGTCCAGTGAGACACTGAGGTAGCCTTGCAGGCATTCGCAGGCCTGGCGCCTCCTCTATCTTTTATTTTCGTCTGTTATCTCATATATTCGAGACAAACAGTTTATATTTTCTTTCAAACGATTGTATTTAGCACTCTTAGAAGTTTGTGAGTAATGTGACACCAGTTCTTGGGTAGAGGCATATGTTGATTCTCGCATTATTGTTCAATTTTCTTTAAATTTAAGTCTTCCACATATTTATTTAATTCCGTTGCTTTCATGTTATCGCCAATCATTGTTAAAAGAAGTACATGTTAACGAAGTAAGCAGTTAAGGATTAGCTTGCCTAGCTCTCATTAGTAGGCGCCATCACGACTCCCGAGGGTGGGAAATCCGGGTCGTGACAAGTTGGTATTAGAGCTCTAGGTTACATAGGTCTCACAACTCATGGATAAGCTCAGTCGAGTATGAGGGAATTGTACAGAGACGTCTGTATTTATCCCCCAGAGGCTACCAAGTTAGGAAAACTTCACTTTTGTTCTTTCTTGTCGTGCGCATGTGTTCCTCAAATGCTAATTGAACTTCTACTCTGTTCTTCGCAGATGGAGAGAACACGCGCTTCCTCATCTACTGCTCAGCAGCCCGAGTCCCCTACAGCAGCTCCCACTAGGGGCAGAGGCAAGGCCGAGGTCATGCTAGAGGCCGGGGTAGGGGCAGAGCTCAGCCCCGAGCAGCAGCACCAGTGGCGGAGCCTCAGGTTGATTTTGAGGAGGAGGTTCCAGCCCCAACAGTTCCGGTGGGCCCAGCTCAGGTCCTAGAGGGGTTTATCGCTACCCCAGTTCTCAGGCTGGAGGAGGGCCTCAGACTCCTGCTACATGCACTTCGGAGTAGGTAGCTCCCCAGATTTAGGTTCCAACAGTTCATCCAGTGGTGGCAGTTCAGTTGGGTGTAGTGGCTCAGACCGGCGATGGAGCGCCTATGTCCGCCGATGTTTTGTGGAGACTGGACAGATTCACCAAGCTCTTCACTACTACTTTCAGCGGAGCTCCTTCTGAGGATCCCCAGGATTTCCTATACAGCTGCCACGAGATTCTCAGGAACATGGGCATTGTTGAGACCAATGGGGTCGATTTTGCTGCATTTTGCTTATCTGGATCCGCCAAGACTTGGTGGAGGGATTATTGCTTAGCGAGACCAGCCGGATCGCCATCTTTGACATGGGAGCAGTTTTCAGTGTTGTTTCTGGAGAAGTTTCTCCCCGTGATGCAGAGAGAAGCCTATCGGAGGCAGTTTGAGCGCCTTCAGCAAGGTTCTATGAAGGTCACTCAGTATGAGACCAGGTTCACCGATCTAGCTCGCCATGCTCTTGTCATACTTCCAACCGAGAGAGAGAGGGTGAGGAGGTTTATTGATGGTCTTATTCAGCCGATTCGTCTTCAGATGGCCAAGGAGGCCAGGAGTGAGATTACATTTCAAGAGGCGGCCAATGTGGCCTGTAGATTTGAGATGGTTCTGTCACAGGGAGGTGGTCATGGGTCGGATAAGCGGCCCCGTCATTCAGGTAGATTCAATGGTACCTCGTCTGGAGGTAGAGATTCATATGGTAGAGGCCATCCTCCTAGGCCCTTTCAATCAGATCTTCAGGTCTCCCATGGTACTTCAGGTGGTCGTGGTTCTCAGACGCA
This sequence comes from Nicotiana sylvestris, assembly GCF_000393655.2. NCBI lineage: Eukaryota > Viridiplantae > Streptophyta > Magnoliopsida > Solanales > Solanaceae > Nicotiana > Nicotiana sylvestris. Next base: position 147,669,297 of record NC_091064.1, on the reverse strand, counting down.
CTATTCTGATCAGCAGCCTTACAGTGCACCATCACCACCTATCAGTGCACCGCCACTTCAAAATTTCCAGGGTCGTCAGCCCCAGCAACCGAGGACTTATTTTACTTGTGGCGACATGGGGCACATTGCTAGGTATTGCCCTTGAGCTTCGAGCAGTTCTCCGCATCAGGGTTCTCGTGCTATGGTACAGGCACCAGATGTCACACAGCCTACCCAGCTAGCTAAAGGCGAGGCAGAGGTGTTAGAGGTGGAGGTAGAGGTCCTAGAGGTGGAGCTCAAGCCGCTAGAGGTGGAGGCCAACCAGCAGTAGGCTGTCCCAGAGAGGCAGTTCAGGGTGGTGGGGCCCAGCCCCGATGTTATGCACTTCCAGCCAGGCCCGAGGCTGAGTCTTCAGATGCAGTCATTATAGGTACTATACTAGTTTGTGATAGAGATGCTTCAGTGTTATTTGATCCAGGGTCTACGTATTCGTACGTGTCATCTTATTTTGCCCCGTACCTGGTCATGCCTAGTGATTCATTGAGTATTCCTATTTATGTGTCTACACCGGTGGGTGATTCTATTGTGGTTGACCGAGTTCATCGTTCTTGTATTGTAGTGTTTTGGGGGTCTTGAGACCCGTGTTGATTTGTTGCTTTTAGACATGGTCGACTTCGATGTTATATTGGGAATGGATTGGTTATCCCCGTACCATGCTATCTTGGATTGTCATGCCAAGACCATGACCTTAGCCTTACCGGGTTTTCCCCGTTTAGAGTGGAGAGGGACTCCTGGTCATTCTACCCGAAGTATTATTTCGTATGTGAAGGCTCGGCGTATGGTCGAGAAGGGGTGTTTGGCATATTTGGCTTATGTTCGTGACTCCAGTGCTGAGGTTCCCTATATTGATTCTGTGCCCGTGGTTCGTGAGTTTCCTGAGGTTTTCCCTTCAGACCTGCTGGGGATGCCACCCAACCGGGACATTGATTTCTGCATTGATCTGGCTCTGGGCACTTAGCCCATTTCTATTCCGCCATATCGTATGGCCCCGCCAGAGTTGAAAGAGTTAAAGGAACAGTTGCAGGATTTGCTTGAGAAGGGTTTCATTAGACCCATCATTTCGCCTTGGGGTGCGCCGGTTTTGTTTGTAAAGGAAAAGGATGGTTCGATGAGAATGTGCATAGATTACCGGTAATTGAACAAGGTTACAATTAAGAATAAGTATCCACTGCCAAGGATTGATGATTTGTTCGATTAGCTTCAAGGTTCCAAGGTATTTTCAAAGATTGACTTGAGATCTGGCTACCACCAGTTGAGAATTAGGGAAACCGATGTCCCTAAAACAGCTTTCCGCACTCGATTCGGGCATTATGAGTTCTTGGTTATGTCATTCGGGTTGACTAATGCCCCAGCAGCGTTTATGGAGTTGATGAACCGAGTGTTCAGGCCTTATTTGGACTTGTTCGTGATAGTCTTTATTGATGATATCCTGATAAATTCCCGCAGCTAGGAGGAGCACGAGCAACACCTCAGAGTAGTTCTTCAGACTCTGAAGGATAGTCAGTTATATGCTAAGTTCTCGAAGTGTGAGTTCTGGTTGAGTTCAGTGGCATTCCTGGGTCACGTTGTATCAGCAGAGGGTATTCAGGTTGATCCAAAGAAGATTGAGGTAGTCAAGAACTGGCCTAGACCAGCATCAGCTATAGAGATTCGGAGTTTCTTGGGATTGGCAGGCTACTAAAGTCGGTTCGTAGAGGGGTTCTCATCTGTTGCAGCCCCGATGACCAGGTTGACCCAGAAGGGTGCCCCGTTCAGATGGTTGGACGAGTGTGAGGCGAGCTTTTAGAGGCTCAAGACAGACCTGACTTCGGCGCCGGTGTTAGTTTTCCCCACATGTTCAGGGCCTTACACCATTTATTGTGATGCATCTCACATTGGACTTGGTGCAGTGTTGATGCAGGATGGCAAGGTCATTGCCTATGCTTCGAGGCAGTTGAAGGTTCATGAGAAGAACTATCCAGTGCATGATTTGGAGTTGGCAGCCATTGTTCACGCATTGAAGATTTGAAGGCATTACCTGTATGGCGTGGCATGTGAGGTGTTCACGGATCATAAGAGTCTTCAGTATTTGTTCAAGCAAAAGGAGTTGAATTTGAGGCAGAGGAGGTGGTTGGAGTTGTTGAAAGATTATGACATCACTAGCCTATATCACCCGGGAAAGGACAACGTGGTGGCCGATGCTTTGAGTAAAAAATCAGCCAGTATGGGCCGTCTTGCTTATATTACAGTCGGTGAGAGGCCACTTGCTTTGGATGTTCAGGCTTTGGCCAATCGATTTGTGAGGTTGGATATTTCTGAGCCTAGTCGAGTATTAGCTTACACGGTCGCTCGTTCTTCGTTATTGGAGCGTATCCGTGATCGGCAGTTTGATGATCCCCATTTGTGTGTCCTTAGAGACACGGTGCAGTGTGAGGTTGCCAAGTAGGTTACCTTAGGTGATGATGGAGTTCTGAGATTGCAGGGTCGAGTTTGTGTGCCTAATATGGATGGGCTTCAAGAGTTGATTTTATAGGAGGCCCATAGTTCCGGTACTCTATCCATCCGGGCGCCGCGAAGATGTATCAGGATTTGCGGTAGCATTATTGATGGCGTAAAATGAAGAAGGATATCGTTGCCTATGTGGCTCGGTGTTTGAATTGTCGGCAGGTTAAGTATGAGCATCAGAGGCCTGGTGGTTTATTTCAAAGGATTGAGCTTCTCGAGTGGAAGTGGGAGAGAATCACTATGGTCTTCATTACTGGACTTCCGTTGACCCGGAAGAAGTACAATACAGTTTGGGTCATTGTTGATAGGCTGACCAAGTCAGTGAATTTCATTCCTGTGGCAGTCTCCTATTCGTCCGAGAGGTTAGCTGAGATCTATATCCGAGAGATTGTTCGTCTTCATGGTGTTCCGATATCTATCATTTCGGACCAAGGTACGCAGTTCACCTCGTGTTTCTGGAGAGCAGTTCAGCGAGGGTTAGGCACCAGGTTGAGTTGAGTACAGCATTTCATCCTCAGATGGATGGACAGTCCGAGCGGACTATTCAGATATTGGAGGATATGCTCTGAGCTTGTGTTATTGACTTTGGAGGTTCGTGGGATCAGTTCTTGCCTTTAGCAGAGTTTGCCTACAACAACAGCTACCAGGCGAGTATCCAGATGGCTCCTTATGAGGCTTTATATGGTAGGCGGTGTCGATCTCCGGTTGGATGGTTTGAGCCGGGAGAGGCTCGGTTGTTGGGTACAGATTTGGTTCAGAAGGCCTTGGACAAGGTCAGGATCATTCGGGATAGGCTTCGTACAGCTCAGTCCAGGCAGAAGAGCTATGCAGATCGTAAGGTTCGAGATGTGGCTTTTATGGTTGGTGAGCGGGTGTTGCTCTAAGTGTCGCCTATGAAGGGCGTGATGAGATTTGGGAAGAAAGGCAAGCTTAGCCCTAGGTTCATTGGTCCATTCGAGATCCTTGATCGAGTGGGAGATGTGGCTTATAGACTTGCATTGCCACCTAGCTTATCATCCGTGCATCCAGTGTTTCATGTGTCCATGCTTCGGAAATATCACGGCGATCCATCCCATGTGTTAGATTTCAGCACTGTCCAGTTGGACAAGGATTTGTCGTATGAGGAGGAGCTGGTGGATATTCTAGACCGACAGGTTCGCCAGCTGAGGTCGAAGAGTTTTCCTTCGGTTCGTGTTCAGTGGAGAGGTCATCCCCCTGAGGCATCGACCTAGGAGTCTAAGTCCGATATGCGGGACCGGTATCATCATCTTTTCCCCGACTCAGATACTTCCTTCTTCTGTCCGTTCGAGGACGAACGATTGTTTTGGAGGTGGAGAATGTGACGACCCAAAAGGGTCATCACCTGTTTTTAATTGAAATCTATGTCTACGAGGCCCTGAAAACCTCATTTAGAGTTGCCTCGATTTGTGTGCGCAGTCCAGGCGCGTAACTGGAAAGCTTAAATGTGAAATCTTGTGAAAATTGCTAAGTTTTTACCTCGAAATGAATAAATTTGACTTCGGTCAACATTTTAGGTAAACGGACCCGAACCCGTGATTTGACGATCCTGGAGGGTTCGTAGGAAAATATGGGACTCGGGCGTATGCCCGAAATCGAATTCCGAGGTCCCCAGCCCGAGTTATGAATTTTTAAGTGAAATTGTTCTCTGAAAATGTTTAAAGAAAATGGAAATGAAATATGATTAGAAAGCAATGGTATCATGCTTGTATTTTGGTTCCAGCGCCCGGTACGAGTCTTATATATGTTTTGAATCACTCCTGTAAAGTTTGGTCAAAAACGGACGTTGTTTGACGTGATCCGGACCCAAATTGGGAAAAATTGATGTTTAAAAGGAAATCTGAGAAATTTCATGGATCTTGAGGCTCAATTCGATGTTCATGATGTTATATTGGTGAAGTGATCACACGAATATGTTCGTAGGGTGTTTTTGAGGTAGTGTGCATGCTTGGTTTAGAGTTTTGAGGGTTCGGGTGAGTTTCTAGTAGGTTCCGGGATGCCTTAGGCTTTAGAAGATCAGATGTTGCAGGTTCAGGAATTTTGACAAGTCTTTGAACCCTCTTGCGCGGTTCACGAGCAATCACGTGTGGCCGCAGAGGGGCCAGCGCGACCGCGGTCGCCTTGAGCGGTCTGCGGTGGATGCTGTGCGGCCGCGGTCGGCTTGGTGTGGTCCGCACGGGGCAATGATCCGCAGGTCTTCAGGGAGCTTGCACGGCCGTGGTCCTTCTTGCACGGTCCGCGGTGAGAACTTCAGAGGGGTATAAATACACGTGAATTTCAGTTATTTTACACTTTTCAAAACCCCAAAACATAAGAGGCGATTTTCCAAACAACCTTTCTTCTCCGAAACGATTGGTAAGTGATTTGTAACTTATTTTCTTCACTTCTTAACATCTTTTAACATGATTTCAACTTCAAATCAAATATTTTCATGGGGAAATTGGGTGATGTGGGTAGAACCTAGGTTTTTCTAAAATTAGGGATTTGGACCTCAATTTGAGGTCCGATTTCAAAACAAACCATATATTTGAATTTGTGGGGGAATGGGTAATCGGGTTTTGGTTTGAACTTCGGGTTGCGACCACGTGGGCCCGGGGGTGAATTTTGACTTTTGGGTAAAACTTTGGAAAACTCATTTTCATGAATTGGGGTTGATTCATTTAGCATTTATTAATGTGATTAAGTAACTTATGACTAGATTCGAGCGGGTTGGTGGTGAAATCAAGAGGTAAAGCTATAATTGAGACTTGAGTGGTGTTCAAGGCATCGAGGTAAGTATTTGGTTTAACCCTAGCTTGAGGGATTAGGAGTTGAGTCATATTTTCTACTTGCTTCTTGTTGAGTACGATGTATAGGCATGGTGACGAGTATCTATACATTGGTGTCAAGCATGACCTTGGGTCTTAACTTGAAAGTTGTTGTGTTTTTGAATGACACCTTGTATACATTAATTAATGATCCTCTATGATTAAGTATTTCCATTAATTGAATTGAGTACTAGCAAAGTGAGATTGGTTATAGCTAATTCTCCCTTGCCGGGGTGACTATTTCGATATCTTTGTTCCCTTGCCGGGAAGTTACTATATTACTTATGTTCCCTTGCCGGGATTTCTTGTGATTGTGTGATGAACTGAAATGGGAGCGGGCGGTACGCATACCACAAGATATTATGAAATGGGAGCGGGTGGTACGCTTACCACAAGATTGATGAAATGGGAGCGGGTGGTACGCCTACCACAAGATATTATAAAATGGGAGCGGGTGGTACGCCTACCACAAGATATTATGAAATGGGATCGGGTGGTACGCCTACTACAAGATATTATGAAATGGAAGCGGGTGGTATGCCTACCACAAGATATTATGAAATGGGAACGGGTGGTACGCCTACCACAAGATTGATGAAATGGGAGCGGGTGGTACGCCTACCACAAGATTATTATGAAATGGGAGCAGGTGGTACGCCTACCACAAGATATTATGAAATGGGAGCGGGTGGTACACCTACCAAAAGATATAATAAAATGGGAGCGGGTGGTACGCCTACCACGAGATAGAATGAAATGGGAGCGGGTGGTACGCCCGCAACAAGAGGAAACTGAAAGTGAAAGTTGCCTTTATTTTCTTCATTTGTGATAGAAGTTATAGTGATAGCTTCCTTATTATTACTTGTTATTTCTTTTAACTGCTATCCCCGAAGCATGTTCCCCTTCCCCAGCTTTAACTGCTTATTACTTGTTTACTTTTCCGCCATATATTATATAACTGTATAGGTTTATCTGGAGTCCGGTCCTAGCCTCGTCACTAGCTCGCCGGGGTTAGGCCAGACAGTTACCAGCACATGGGGCCGGTTGTGCTAATACCACGCTCTGTGCTCTTTTGCACGGATCCAGGTTTTGGACTACAGCCGTAGCGCGGGAGCCAGCCTTCAGTCCAGTGAGACACTGAGGTAGCCTTGTAGGCGTTCGCAGGCCTGGCATCTCCTCTATCTTTTATTTCCGCCTGTTATCTTATATATTCGAGACAAACAGTTTATATTTTCTTTCAAACGGTTGTATTTAGCATTCTTAGAAGTTCGTGAGTAATGTGACACTAGTTCTTGGGTAGAGGCATATGTTGATTCTCACATTATTGTTCAGTTTTCTTTAAATTTAACTCTTCCACATATTTATTTAATTCCGCCGCTTTCATGCTATCGCTGATCATTGTTAAAAGAAGTAATTGTTAACGAAGTAAGCAATTAAGGATTTGCTTGCCTAGCTCTCATTAGTAGGCGCCATCACGACTCCCGAGGGTGGGAAATCCGGGTCGTGACCATCCTTTATAAGTAGGATTAAAAACTCTTCTAATATAATGCACAAAATGAGGGTTAGAAGGAAAACTATAGGGTAAGCACATAACAGTAACCATTTTTGCCAATTCTTCACGGTCTTTATTTGGATCATAATATAAAATGTCATCGGGAATTAAATTTGAACCTGTACTAGGGTTAACCGTAGTATCTACACTTGTCCCCTCTTGCGCAACTTGCATTTGTAAAAATCTAGCTTTATCTCTAGGGTGTGTCTTTATGTGTCTAGTCAAACTACTCGTACCGCTACGGTCTCCAGTAAATTTATGAACTAGTTGAGACCCATAAGTTTTACATTTAGCCTTATTTTGTTCTCTTAGTTGAGTAAAAAAGTGCCAAACAAGAGATGTTTCGGGCCGTTTAGCAGGTTGTCTATTAAAAGTAGGGGTTACTACAGGAGGGTCAGGCGGGGCATCATTTGGGTTATTAACAGGACTAGTATGTGTATCACCTAAATTCGGTTGCGTTTCATCTAAATCATCATTTTCCTCATCATTTTCGAAGATAGTTTCATTAGGATAAAGAGCATTCATAACTTCTTCATTTAATTGTTGTCCTAGTGCAACATCATGGCAAAATTGACTATCGGAAAATCGAAAACAAGGATTATCACTATCAAGAATAATAGGTGGAGGAGGACGGGTAACAGGTCTGGGTCGGGGAGCTAGGGGAAGAGTAGTAGTTTGGCTACTAGATTCACCAATTTTAGATTTTCCCTAACCCTTACCACCAAAAACAAATTCAAAGAAAATGTCATATTAATTATAATTATACTAAATAAAACTAACAAAACTATAATATTAAAACTTAAGAGTTCGAACGAGTTTACCGAATTGACGAACAACTTCTTGAAAATTGAATATCGTTGAAGACTTGAATACTTCAATTCACCAACTTCACAAGTTTTCACGAAATTGCAATAATAAAGTAAGCAATTATAGAAGAAAATTAGAGAGAGATTGAGAGAGATTGATAAATTTGTGAATAAAAATAAAAGAATAGGGGGGGGGGGTATTTATAGTTTTGAGAATTGGGAAAAAGTATAATTATAAAAAGTTTGGGGTTAAAACAAAGTTTGGGGGCCAAATGGCTATTTTTTAAAGTGCCAAACGATTGAATTTTGATGGTCAACGGCTAGATTTTAAAAATCTGACCGTTGTTCATTTTTAAAAAAAAAAATTAAAAATAGTCGTTGGAGCCCGTTGGGCCCGGTTGATTAATGGTCCCAGTCTCACGGGCTATTTGGGTTGGACCGGCCCGCTACGGGCTTATGCACCACTAGAGACCGGGTCTGCTTGAACCGGCCTGTTTGGCCCGCGGTCCCGAGCCGAGCCCGGACTACAATACAGCCTTAACTTACATTTAATTTCGAGCAAAATACATGAGCAGCTATTAATTCTATGATAAACAGTTAGTCCTTTTTTATTTGGTAAGATATATTATTGAAAACTTTTTATTTAGTAACCGGTGCAAACTTTCTCAAGTTACTCATTGAATGGAGCTTCGAGTTTCAGAATTTAATTTTGCAGCAATGACTCCCAACGCCCAAGTGAGGATGGAAACTGGAAACGATGGCATTGCTATTATCAGTATTTGCAATCCTCCAGTTAATGCATTAACCATTTCAGGTAATTACTTAATATTGTTTTTCCAATATTTTATATGCAATCTTTTAATAATAGTTTTTTTTCTCAAACTTAGATATGTTGTATTCTCCCAAAAAAAATCTCTCAATAATCTCTTCATTTTATCTGAAATTAATTCAGTGTGAAACTTTATTTGAGGTATGATGACGCTTGCATATGTATGTTACTATGACTAGAAGTTTTATTATAACTCATGACGGCCTTCTTCAATATAACTATATAAATATTCAGTCGCTAAATTAATTCTACTCCATCGGTTCCAAAACTATTTTTCTAAAAAAGCTTTCTATCTCTAGAATGAATTCTCCTCTCAGGTAACACTGAAATGACGAGAAGAACGAAGAATGGAGGGGGAGGGCAACAACGCATGGTAGAAAACTCCAATAATCAATCGCGAAGAACTGGAATTCCACAGTCAGCAGATGCAAAGAAGACAAGGAACATCAATGAAATCCAAGGAATTGTGCCATTAGGTTTCAGCCAAGGATCATCAATAATGCCAATTGCACATGCAGAGCACACAATTCAAGTGATGAAGACTCCATTGAATCCGGCAATAACTCCGGTGATTCACTCAGATGGATCCTGGGCGGATAGAGTGGAGGCGGAAATTACGGAGATAAATGCAACAAACAAGGTACAATTGAATACGATAACTAATTCATGGAGTAAAACTGTGGGCATAGCACCAAGTAGTGAAGGCTTAGACCTAAATAGCGAGGTTATAGCAGGGGAAAATGTCAAAATTACGATGGATGATATCAAGGATGAACTCGTGTACTGGAAAACAGTAGTGATATGCTATGTACTGGGATCAAATCCACCGTTGACTGTAATTGATGGATATTTCAGAAGAATATGGGGAGGGTTGGGGATAGATAAAATTGCACAAATAAACAGAGGAGTGTTCCTGATTAGATTTCACACTGTTGAAAGTAGAACTCAAGTCATTGAAGATGGAGTCCAGATGTTTGATAAAAAGCCTATGGTAGTGAAGCCTTGGGAACCGGATGTGGATGTAAGTAAGGAAAATGTAGATAGAATACCAGTGTGGATAAGGCTGAAAGGCTTGGATATCAAGTATTGGGGGAAGAATGCCTTAACAAAAATAGTTGGATTGATTGGGAAGCCATTAAAAGCAGATAGAGCTACTACAAATAAGGAGAGATTAGCATTTGCCAGAGTTCTCGTGGAAGTATCTATAAATCAGCAATACCCTAAGCAGGTTATGTTTGAGAATGAGGTGGGGAGAATAGTGAAGCAAGAGGTGTATTATGAATGGAAGCCAACATTATGTCCAAATTGTAAATATTTTAGGCATGAGTCACAAGAATGTTGGAAACTACATAGAGAAGAAGCAAAAACTAGAAGAAAGCAGCTGGAACAGGGGGAGAAAACTACAGAAGGCCCTATTCAGAACAAGGAGAACACAAGTGATGAAGGCAAAACTAAAGAGAAAGTGTTAGAGAAAGCAACAGAAGGCCCTACTCAGAATAAGGAAAACAAAAGAGATGAAAACAAAGCAAAAGGAAAAGTGGTAGAGAAACAACAGAACAATCCCATGGTTATAGTAACAGGGAATACATTTGAGGTGCTCAACAAAGGTGGAGACATAGAGAAAATGAGGCAGAATAAAGCTAGTTCTTCTAACCCTAAGGGAGAACCAGTGGTGAAGGGGTCAGGACATGGGAGGGGTGGGGCAAGACCCCTGCCCAATGGATAAGTTAAGATTCTGGAATGTAAGGGGACTAAACATACTAGATAAACAGAGAGAAGTACATCTGTTTATGCACAACAGTGGAGCTAGTCTATTTGGTCTCCTAGAAACAAAGATTAAGAGATCTAAAGCTCATAGAGCTTCTCTTAATCTTTGTGAGGGGTGGTCCTTTACAACAAATTTGGCTCAGCATCCTAAGGGAAGGATTTGGTACTGTGGAAACCAAACATTTTTTAGGTAGATATTCAAAAAACTACAGATCAGTTGATTCATAGTACAATCAAGCATAGAGGAACAAGAGAGAATATTAATGTTACCATGATATATGCATACAATGATATAGCTTTAAGAAGAAATTTGTGGAAGGATATAGAAGAAATATACAAGTGAAATAAGGGCCCACGGGCAGTGATTGGGGACTTCAATAATGTGCTAAATACTGATGAAAGGATAGGAAGCAAAGTAACAGTGGCTGAAACAAAGGAGTTCAGACAATGTGTTGATACATGTTGCCTTCAAGAACTTAAATCTACTGGTGCATTCTACATTTGGAACAACAAACAGAGTAGAGAAGATAGAGTAATGAGCAGAATTGATAGAGTACTGGTAAATTTTGAATGGATAACAGTACTACCTGCCTCAACTGTTCACTATATGATTGAGGGGTTGAATGATCATAGCCCAGCTATCATAGTTAGGATAACAGGAAGCAGATGGGGAATAGGCATTTCAAATATTTCAACATGTGGAGTATGGATCCAGATTTCAAAGATAAAGTGGCTGAAAGCTGGAACAAGGAAATTAATGGAACAAAAATGTACCAAATAGTAGGGAAGGTAAACAGATTAAAGGGAGTATTAAAGCAACTAAACAGAACAAAATTCAGCAACATAGAAGGAAAAGAAGAACAAGCTAAGAAGGATTTGGAGGAATGTCAGCAACACACACAACAAAATCCCCTAAACCAAGGTCTTATTGAAAGAGAGCAGCAACTGGCAAGCAGATACAGGAGAAACAAGGAAGCAAGTGACCAGTTCCTGAGGAAGAAAAGTAAAGTACAATGGCTGAAACAAAGTGACAAAAACAACAAGTACTTCCATAGCTACATGAAGGAAAGAAGAAATGCTAATAGGATCTTATCTATCAAGGCTAAGGGAAACAGGGTGACAAATGTGGAAGAGATAGTAGAGGTTTTTGTGGAATTCTATTCAAACTTGCTAGGATCTACTACAGACAAGAGAGAACATGTTTACAGTCCACTGGTAAGGGAAGGCAAGATAGTAACAGAGGGGCAAAGACAATTTCTGACAGAAGAATTCACAGAAAAAGAAGTCAAACAAGCTTTGTGGAAAATAGATGGTGAGAAAGCTCCTGGACCAGATGGGTATAGGAGTAAATTTTTTAAAGATAGTTGGGAAATAACAGGTAAAGCTCTGAAGGAGGCAGCACTGGAATTTTTTGAATCAGGGAAACTGTTGAAAACAATGAACAGAACAGTTTCACAGTAATACCTAAAAGTAATCATGCAGAGACAGTAGGGGATTTCAGGCCTATTGCATGCTGTAATACAATCTATAAGGTCATTTCCAAAATGCTATGCAACAGATTGAAGACTATTCTACCAGACATAATTTCAGAAAACCAAATTGCTTTTGTAGCAGGGAGAACAATCATACAGAATATTCTAATATGTCAAGACTTGGTTAGGCTATACAAGAGGAAGGCAGCAACAAAAAGTTGCCTGATTAAAATAGATCTCAAGAAGGCCTATGATTCAATAGAGTGTGAGTTTGTGGAAGAAATGCTACACGCTCTAAACTTTCCTATGAAATTCATTAGGTGGATCATGGAATACATCTCAACACCACAATATACAGTGGCAATCAATGGAGGATTCTATGGAAATATAAAAAGTAAGAGGGGTCTGAGACAAGGAGATCCAATATCTCCTCTACTCTTTGTAATATATATGGAGTACTTCTCAAGGATAATGAAGCATGTAACACAGATGGAGGGGTTTAGATTCCACACCAAATGTAGAAGCTTGCAGCTGAATCATTTATGATTTGCGGATGATGTTCTTCTCTTTTGCAAAGGGAAAATCCAATCAGTGATGCTATTACAGAGAGGATTACAAACACTCACTAACTCTTCTGGGCTAACAACAAATGCAGGGAAGTCAAATATATTTGAAGTGAACATGGAAGCAAAAGAAATCAAGGATTTATGTGAAATGACAAGGTATAGCAAGGGCAGACTCCCATTCAAATATTTAGGAGTCCCAATTTCCTCAAAGAAGATCTCAAAAGTGGATTGTCAGGTACTAGTTGATAAGATGGCTAACAGAATAAATAGTTGGATTTCAAGGAATCTATCATATGCAGGTCGAGTGCAAATGATAAATGCAGTCTTGATGCACATACATACGTATTGGGCTTCAATTTTCATACTGCCCAAAGCAGTCTTAAAAAGTATTACAAAAATGTGTAGGAACTACTTGTGGGATGGCAAAGTGGAAACAAATAGAGTGCCCTTAGTAGCCTGGGACCTTGTGTGCCGACCAAAACAGGAAGGAGGAATAGGAATAAAGGACTGTGTAGCATGGAATGAGGCTGTGATAGGGAAATATGTGTGGGATATCACTCAAAAAACTGACTCATTATGGGTCAAGTGGATAAACCATATTTACCTTAAAGATGTAGAATGGTGGAAGTATAAAGCAGCAAATGACAGTAGCTGGTACTGGAAGAAAATATGTATTGTTAGAAACAAACTGGCAACAGGTTATGTAAACAAGGGGTGGCAGTCAAGTATAGGAAAATATACAATAAAAAAAGGATATGAATGGTTGAAAGGGTCCCTAGACAAATATCCATGGAGAAGATAGGTATGGAGTAAACAGAACATGCCAAAACACAGCTTCATTTGTTGGTTGACTATGCAGAAGAAGCTGCTCACTAAGGATAGGCTAGGAGTAGAGGTGTAAATACTGATGGCCTATGTATGTTGTGTGGGGATAAATAAGAAACTATAGAAAACCTTTTCTATGAATATCAGTTCTCCAGTAGATGTATTGGCATAATATTGGAATGGCTAAAAATCAGAGTCACAAACTTGGAGGGACAGCTATTATGGAGAAGAGTGGCAAGGAAGATGGTTGTAAAACTGATCAGAGAGTTTGCATATGCAGCTTTAGCAGCAACCAACTACTATGTATGGAAAGGTAGGAATGAAGCTGTATGGAAGAATTCAGTGCCTAGACCACATAATGTGTGTGAGCAAATCAAGGAAGAATGCAAGGTTCGAATTGTAGAAGTATTAAACAAGAGAATAAAAGGGAAAGATAGAATATGGATAGAATAAATGTATAGATAGATAGGAAGGAATTGTACAGTTTCATTATATAGGTAGAAGAATAGATAGTTGCTCTATAGATCTCTGGTTTGGAGATGAATAAAAACTTCATTCCATCAAAACTATTTTTCACTTTTTTCCTTTACTTTATTCAATTTATAGTATAAATTGACTAACATTTTAAGATATATTCTTTGGCTGTTTTGATATGACGAAAATTCCAATTTACACTACTTATCTTGTAGTGTGTAAATTTTTAAAATTTTACTTAGTATGAATCAATACATACCAGTTTTAACTTCAAATATTGATCAGACTATAACTCTTAGATAAATGAAAATAGTAAATAATATATATATATATATATATATATATATATATATATATATATATATATATATATATATATATATATATTCGCGCATACAGAGTCTTTCTTTTTCCTCAAAGACACACACAGACACTTACTTGAGTTGAGCCTTTAATTATTTTCATTTTCTTTGATCAATTGAAAACAGTGTGTAGGCATATAAATTTTATTGAAATTAAATTCATAAAATAATTTGGACTATATTTTAAATTCAAGATATATTGGTCCAAATAAAGATATGGGCTAATATAATTGAATTAATTATATAAGTCCAATATAAATGGATTAAATAAGTAAGTCTTAATCCATTGGGCTAGCCCATTTAATTGGGCTAGAGTGATGAGCCCACTTCATCAAGCCCAAGATTTCATCTTTCTAGAGGCCTAGTTTGGTGCCACGTGTCAAATGGTGTGGCACGCCAAGTCAAACAAAAGATCCAATAGGATCGTGCCATGTGTCAAAATGACAAGGCATGCCCAGCCATACTAAAAGGCCAATGAAATCGCGCCACGTGTGCAAGTGACATGTTCTGGCCAATCAAATGCGGTCACGTCACATTTCAATTTGATTGGTCGGAAAGAGTTTGTTCTTATCATGACTCCTCCCTTCCACAACTATAAATAGGGGTCTTCATAACTCAGAAAAGACACCAGAAGTTATAACAAGAAGCAAGAAAGAGCTCGTGGATCAAACGTTGCAAATTCCTCCACAAGTTTCAAGCTTCAAGTTCAGGTTCAAGAAATCAAGTGCAAGTTAAAGAACGAAGAACAAATCAAGGTCAAGTTCAAGCAATCAAGATCAATCTCAAGAACAAGATCATCATTCAAGGCAACAAATACATATTCAAGATCAAGCTCAAAGGCCCTTGAATTTATTTACTATTGGAAGGAAGAATCAGAGGATTCAAAGAGATTGTAACACTCAAATATTCGAAATAAAATACTACGATTGTTGCAATATTTTCGGTCTTGATTTTATTTTCTCGACGCAATTTATTGTCTACAAATTCTGGCACGCCCAGTGGGACAATCTCTACCTCTCATCTCAACTTTTCAATTACCATAGTTTAAGAACATTGAAATGGCTTCGAAGAAAATCAACTCCAGATCAACATCCACCAAGGTTGCTAACTCCAGGTTCTATGCTGATGTGGAAAGCATCCCCGATGTCACCTTTGGAAGCTTCAAACCAGTTACAAGGAGCAAAGCAAGCTCTTTAGGACAACAAGCACCCCAAGTGTCGTCCGCATCAACCCCTGTTTTCGGATCTTCATCCTCAAAAGGAGCAAGATCTTCCACAAACGCATCTGAAGGGGGAAGCGATGTTGTTGAAAAGATCAAGAAAACTCTTGCTCTACTTGACCTCTCCGGCTCCAAGCACTCTGCTGTGAAGGAAGATGATGATGCTTCAAACGATGGATCCTCCCCACTTACATCACATAGCATGAGCCAATCAAGGATCAATCTGTGTGAAAATCCATGCTACTCTCCGTCATCCACGACAATCATGCAAGCCATGTTGACAAACACTTCATCTATGGAGGAACAGTTGGCAAACATGACGGAAGCAATCGCTGGCTTGACCAAATGCATGCAAAATCAAGAGGCTAGAATTGACAAGCTAACAGATAGGGTGGGAATCTTGATGGAAGAAGAATCTACCTATGCACCCGGCAAGCTCGCAGAAGTTCTAGAGAGTGACTCTCCCCCAACACAAGCAGCATCCACTAAGGCTATCCCTGTCTCATCTGAAGGGATGATTCCAATCAATCAACTGAAGGAGTTCATCAAAGGAACCATTAAGAACAAATATGAAGTTGCTGCCAAATCCTCCCTTACATATGCAAAGTCGTACACTTCAAGGGTAGATATGTTGAAGATGTCTGCTGGCTAACAACCTCTGAAGTTTCAACAGTTTGATGGTAAAGGTAACCTAAAGCAACATGTTGCGCACTTCATGGAGACGTGCAACAATGCTGGGACTTATGGAGATTACCTCATCAAGCAGTTTGTCCGCTCCTAAAAGGAAATGCTTTTGACTGGTACACAGACCTCGAGGTTGGATCTATCGACAGCTTGGATCAACTAGAGCAAGAATTCCTCAATCGCTTTTATATCACAAGACGCACGGTGAGTATGATAGAGCTTACAAATACTCGTCAACGAAAGGGGGAACTAGTTATCGACTTTATCAATCATTGGAGGAATGCAATCCTCAACTACAAAGACAGGCTTAGTGAAGTTTCAGGCATATAGATGTGCATCCAAGGCATGCATTGGGGATTGCACTACATCTTGCAAGGTATCAAACCTAGAACATTTGAAGAACTTGCAACTCGTGCCTACGACATGGAATTGAGCATGGCCTCCACTGGAAATGAAAGGCTACCCATCTATGAACCTCGCAATGCGAATGACAAGCAAGAAGTCAGGAAGTGGGGCAAGTTCGTACCCAAGTCTGAAAGCAAAGAAGCTATGAATGTCAAAACGTCACCTATGCACCCGGCAAGCTCCCAGAAGTTCTAGAGAGTGACTCTCCTCCAAAACAAGCAGCATCCACTAAGGCTATCCCTGTCTCATCTGAAGGGATGATTCCAATCAATCAACTGAAGGAGTTCATCGAAGGAACCATTAAGAACAAATATGAAGTTGCTGCCAAATCCTCTCTTACATATGCAAAGCCATACACTGCAAGGGTAGATATGTTGAAGATGTCTGCTGGTTATCAACCTCTGAAGTTTCAACAGTTTGATGGTAAAGGTAACCTAAAGCAACATGTTGTGCACTTCATGGAGACGTGCAATAATGCTGGGACTTATGGAGATTACCTCATCAAGCAGTTTGTCCGCTCGCTAAAAGGAAATGCTTTTAACTGGTACACAGACCTCGAGGTTGGATCTATCGACAGCTGGGATCAACTAGAGCAAGAATTCCTCAATCGCTTTTATAGCACAAGACGTACGGTGAGTATGATAGAGCTTACAAATACTCGTCAACGAAAGGGGGAACTAGTTATCGACGTTATCAATAATTGGAGGAATGCAATCCTCAACTACAAAGATAGGCTTAGTGAAGCTTCAAGCATATAGATGTGCATCCAAGGCATGCATTGGGGATTACGCTACATCTTGCAAGGTATCAAGCCTAGCACATTTGAAGAACTTGCAACTCGTGCCTACGACATAGAATTGAGCATGGCCTCTACTGAAAATGAAAGGCTACCCATCTATGAACCTCGCAATGCGAATGACAAGCAAGAAGTCAGGAAGTGGGGCAAGTTCGTACCCAAGTCTGAAAGCAAAGAAGCTATGAATGTCAAAACATCACCTATGAAGTTAACGACGAAGGTGAGCAAGAAGCAGAGTATGAAATCCATTTATTTTCAAGACAAGCCAAGTGGAAAGTTGACTCTAAAAGAAATGCAAGAAAAAGAGTACATATTCCTGGATTCTGATGTGCCAGCCATTTTCGAAGAACTCCTCGAGTTAAATCTCATTGAGCTTCTGAAGATGAAGCGACCAAATGAAGCTGGAAAAACAAATGACCCAAAATACTTCAAATATCATCGACTTGTAAGCCACCCTCTGGAGAAGTGCTTTGTCTTAAAGGATAAAGTCATGGATTTGGCTCGCAAAAAGAAGATCGTGCTTGAAGATGAGAAAGCAAGCGCAAACCAAGTCTCTATCACCTTTGGCTCATTCAGTCCGGATGACTTATGTGGTTTTAAAGAAAGTAAAGATGAAGAATTACTAGAGAGCGACAAAGCTGAAGTCAATCAATCTGATGATGATGAAGGTTGGACATTGGTGACTCGTCGTAGGCACCACAAAAGGAGACCTGCAAATAATCAATAGAACAACAATAAGGAAGATGATGGTAAAAAGACCAACGAAAAAGAATCCAGTTAGGCATTTGAAAAAAGCAAAAGTGGAGATGCACCATTCTCAAAAGCCACGAAATCCAGTGACCTTGGAGGAGTTTTTACCAAGTTGGTTCCCCACAAAGATTTCTCATAAGGGCATTGATGCCTCTTGTTGCCATGCTGATAAAGGGGAAGAAAAGAGTGATGACCTACCATTGGCACCATCTTCGGAAAAGCCCATCGAGTCCACTCCTCAAGAAGTTAATGCTTGTGAGGAAAAGGTCACGTTCACAAATGACGATCTTTTGCTAGGTGACACTCCTCATAACCGCCCATTTTACCTGGTTGGCTATATGCGCGATGAAAGGGTAAATCGGATTTTGGTTGATGGAGGATCCTCAGTGAACATTTTGCCAATCCACACTTTGAAATAACTTGGTATTCCCATGAACGAACTCTCAGAAAGTTGTGTGATGATCCAAGGATTCAACCAAGGGGGGAAAAGAGCCATAGGCGCGATCAGGCTGGGAATCACTATTGAAGATATGCAATCAAGTGCATGGCTGCACGTGATCGACACGAAGACTTCATACATGTTTTGCTTGGGAGGCCTTGGATACATAAGAATAAAGTAGTTACATCTACCTACCATCAATGTTTAAAATACTACGAGGGTGAAGTCGAGAAGATGGTAGTGCTGATGATGATCCATTCACCGAGGTTGAGTCACACTTTGCTGATGCAAAGTTCTATTTGAAGAACCGCATTGTGAAGGAGCTGAAAATTGATGATGGCATGAAAAGCAAGAATAAAGAGCCCTCAACTAAAATAGAAGAGGTGACTACTGGTAAAGCCAAAGCTGCTAGTAAAGAGGTACAACCCAACACGAATATGTCTTATAGAGGGAATGTTACGTCTTGTGGCAAGAAAGTAAGTCCGGCACTCCAATATATCCCTAAAAGGAAGAAAGATGAAAGTGAATCATCTAATCGCCAAGCCAACATGCTAAAGGAGTTAACTCTTCCAGTCAAACGAATTGAGGCAGTAAAGTCATCCTCAATGCCACTTGCAAGGTTTGTAGCCCAAAATCGTTTGCAGAATGTGGCACTCCCTACAAAGCGAACAGATGAAGGTTTTGACCCTAACGCTTACAAGCTATTTTGCAAAAACTGGATACAATCCCAATGAGCCGTCAAAGTTAGGTAAGCTCCAACCAGAAGTTGTAATGAGGCAACCACGTGAAGGTTTGGGATACAAGCAACTGTCACCAGTGTGCATCTCAATAAGAAGGGCAAGCAACAACTATATCACTGTAGAAGATGAATCAGCCGCTTCTAACAAACCTTCTGTCTTTGATCGAATTGAAAGATCACCTGTGAGTACCTCCGTGTTTTAATGATTGGGTCCACTAAAGAAGGGGAACAAGTTCCGGAGAAATTTTTAAAGCATAAGAACACCCGTTTCTCCCAAAATCCAGGAGATCTCTAAGGATTTCCAAAGTTTGGTTCCTCCTAGAATGAGGCGACAAACAAAACTTATGGTTTCATGTAAAGAAGTACTGAAGGTAAACCATATATTGTGGTCTATACTAAGGAATGTGATGAAGACGAAGAAAGTGTAGGTTCTTCGTATCTTGTTACTGGACAAATCAAGAATGGCATTCCATTTTTGATGGAAGATAATGCGGAGTTGGAGGATGTTTCGCCATGTTATCACATATCCTTCAATGATGGGGACCCTCAAGAAGATGAAGATGCTAAAGATGCTCCACCTGAACTTGAAGAATGAGTGAAGACGACAGTTGATGCCTTAAGAGAAGTTAACCTTGGCACCGATGAAGAACCAAGACCCACCTACCTAAGTGCTTTACTTGAAGCTGAAGAAGAGAGCACTTATATTGAATTACTCAAAGAGTTTAGGGATGTATTTGCTTGGAGTTACAAAGAGATGCCTGGCTTGGACCCGAAAGTAGCATTCCATCACCTTGCAGTCAAAAATGGTGCTAGTCCTATTAAACAAGCTCAAAGGCGTTTTAGGCCAGACTTGGTTCCCTTGATTGAAACAGAAGTTAACAAACTCATCGAAGCTGGATTTATTCGTGAAGTTAAGTACCCAACATGGATTTCAAGTATTGTCCCTGTAAGGAAGAAAAATGGCCAGATTCGAGTGTGCGTTGACTTTAGGGATCTTAAAAATGCGTGTCCAAAAGATGAGTTACCGCTTCCCATTCCAGAACTGATGATCGATGCTACTACTGGGTATGAGGCAATGCCATTTATGGACGGTTCGTCGGGTTATAACCAAATACGCATAGCACCAAAGGATGAATAGCTTACTGTATTCCGTACCCCAAAGGGTATTTATTGCTACAAGGTAATGCCTTTTGGCTTGAAGAACGTTGGTCCTACTTACCAAAGGGCTATGAAGAATATTTGCGATGATATTCTCCATAAGAATGTCGAATGCTATGTTGATGACTTGGGGGTGAAATCAAGATAGAAGGGCGACCACATGAAAGACTTGAGGATGGTATTTGAATTTCTCCGGAGATACCAACTTAGGATGAATCCATTGAAATGTGCCTTTGGAGTTACTTCTGGAAAGTTCCTTGGTTTCATTCTCCGACAATGAGGGATCGAAATTGATCAAGCCAAAGTAGATGCCATTTTGAAAATGCCTGAGCCTCGAAATATCCATGAATTGAAAAGTCTACAAGGAAAGCTAGCATACCTTAGAAGATTCATATCAAACCTGGTTGGGAGGTGCCAACCGTTTAGTTGCCTCATGAAGAAAGGCGTTCCTTTCAAGTGGGACCAATCTTGTAGCAATGCCTTCGAAAGTATCAAAACCTACTTGATGAAGCCTCCAGTTTTAGTAGCTCCTATACCTGGAAAGCCACTGATACTATACATTGCAGCGCAGGAAAGGTCTGTTGGAGCACTATTGGCCCAAGAAAATAGTGAGGGTAAAGAAAACTCTCTTTACTACTTGAGAAGGATGATGACACCTAACGGGCTGAATTATTCGCCAATTGAAAAGTTGTGTTTGGAGCTAGTCTTTTCAATTCAAAAGTTAAAGCACTACTTTCAAGCTCATGTTGTCCGTCTTGTTTCTAAAGCAAACCCTATCAAGCTCGTGATGTCAAAACCTGTTCTTAGTGATCGACTAGAGAGATGGTACCTCTAATTTCAACAATTCGAGATTTTGTACATCCTTCAAAAGGCTGTAAAAGGACAAGCATTGGCAGACTTCTTGGCAGATCATCCAATACCTAATGAATGGGAGCTAACTGATGAACTACCTGATGAGGACACAATGGTCGTTGAAGTTCAACCTCCATGGAAGATGTACTTTGATGGTGATGTGCATCGTGGGGGAGCCGGGGCTGGCGTAGTATTTGTCACTCCCCAAGGTGAAGTCTTGCCTACTCCTTCACCTTGACATAACTCTGTTCCAACAATGTTGCTGAATATCAAGAATTAATTATTGGGCTTGAAATGGCCGTTGATATGAAGCAATTGCAATTGCAAGTCTTTGGTGACTCCCAGTTAGTGGTCAATCAGCTTTTGGGTAGTTACGAGGTCAAGAAGCCTGAACTATGCCCATATCATGATTACGCTAAAAAGTTGATGGGGTGGCTAGGTGATGTGACTATTCAGCATGTGCCAAGGAAAGAAAATAAGAAAGCTGATGCTTTAGCTGCTCTAGCCTCATCATTAGCCCTGTCTGACCAAGCGCAAGTTACCTTCTGCCAAAATGGTTAGTACCGCCGCCAAATGAGGCTGAAGGTGAAGAAAACGAACTCAAGTATCTTATTGTTGTTTCTGAAGTTGAGAAAGAAGAATGGAGACAAACCATTATTGACTACTTATGCTATGGGATACTTCCAGAAAATCCGAGGAGCAGGACTGAAATCCGTCGTCGTGCACCTCGTTTCCTTTACTACAAGGATACTCTATACAGAAGGTCGTTCGAGGGAGTACTCTTGTGATGCCTAAGAGAAGAAGAAGCTCTCCAAGCTTTGCAAGAGGCACATTCTAGGGTATGTGGGTCATACCAGTCTGGACCAAAGCTCCACTTCCATATAAAAAGGATGGGATATTATTGGCCAACGATGGTAAAAGATTGCTTAGACTACGCTCGAAGATGCAAGGCTTGTCAATTCCATGAGAATTTTATTCATCAACCTCCTAAAGTGTTGCACCCGACTGTTGCATCCTAGCCATTTGACGCTTGGGGATTGGATGTTGTTGGACCACTGCCAAAGTCTTCTGGTGGGCATCTATAAATCTTGGCTGCAACTGACTACTTCTCAAAATAGGTTGAAGTTATTGCTCTTAAGGAAGTAAAGAAGGAAAATGTTGCAAGTTTCATCCGAGTAAACATTATTTATCGCTTTGGCATTCCTCGTTACATAGTAACGGATAATGGAAATCCATTCGATAATAGGTAGATGAACAAGATTTGTGATCTCTTTGGCTTCAAGCAACGTAACTCTTCGATGTACAATGCTGCCGCCAATGGTCTAGCTGAGGCATTCAACATGACTCTATGCAACTTGTTAAAGAAAGTCATCTCCAAATCCAAATGAGATTGGAATGACCGTATGGAAGAAGCTCTATGGGCATATAGGATGACTCACCGCACGCCAACACAGGCGACTCCTTATTTATGGAGTCGAAGTCGTCTTGCCACGTAAGCGTCAAATACCTTCGTTACGACTGGCTATTCAAGAAGGGATCACTGATGAAGAAAATGCTCGAATTTGGTTAGAAGAGTTGGAAGCTCTTGATGAAAAGAGATTGGAAGCTCAATAGAGTCTTGAATGTTATCAAGCTCGATTATCTCGCTCCTTCAATAAAAGAGTTCGCCCGAGATCCTTTCAAGTAGGAGATCAAGTCCTTGTCGTATGAAGACCCGTAATTACTTCTCATAAACCTGTAGGGAAGTTCACTTTAAAATGGGATGGGCCATATATCATACAAGAAGCTTACTCAAGTGGGGCTTACAAGCTGGTTGATGCAGATGGTATGGGGATCGGCCCTATCAATGGCAAGTTTTTGAAAAAGTATTATCCTTGAAATTGCAATGCTCCTTGATGCACGAGCCTAACTGTATGTTGCTACACTCCTGGCCCGCAAGAGTATAAACTGTGTACGGCCCAAAAAAAAAGTCCGCTAGGTTGAAAATCTCGAAAGAGGCGGCCTAGGAAAAAGTTAGGATGTAAAAAAAAAGTCCGCTAGGTTGAAAATCTTGAAAGAGGCGGCCTAGGCAAAAGTTAGGATGTAAAAAAAAAGTCCGCTAGGTTGAAAATCTCGAAAGAGGCGGCCTAGGAAAAAGTTAGGATGTAAAAAAAAATTACCCAGTCTGAACTACGGTATGACTTGATCCTCTTCACCGAGGTACGTAGGCAGTTTAGAGTTTCATTCTAAGTTCAGTCGCATAAGTTCAAAGGATACATATTGCCCCAATTGTTGTTCGAACGAAGTATGAAGGAATGTAATATCAAGCTGAAATGCCATCCTCCTACTGAACTTTGACCTCATTTGATTTAAAGAGGGCAACCCTCCATGGTAAATTGATATCTTCGATCGGCAGATTTTAGGAGGATGTCAAGTATTTACATTGAAGTCCATGGATTCTCTATGTCTTCAGGTTCGCCAAACCTTCAAGTTTGTTGGTCTCCAAGTCCACCCTCTGCCTTATAAAAAAAAGGGGAAGAGAAGAGAGGCATCAAAAGGAAATACAAGTATAAGGAAAGGATTGCTTGGCACAACGTTTCAAATTCAGTGAGACTTGAACTCAAGATATTTGTGTGAATATGGCTCTTAAATTTCGATTGATGACAAGTAAGATATCTTCCGATCTCGAGGCTTTCATACCAAGATATGAATTTTTGTGACACTGCGCAAATCTGGAATTGATGGCGTGGTGCAATGTAAAGTTGATTTCAAAATATTATCTGGGACGATTCCGAAGTTGTTTGATTGAGAATTTTGGATATATTCTAAATCTTGAAGTCTAGTTTTCTTGAAATCAAACGGTTTTGCAATTTCGATATTTCTACACCAAGATATGAATTTTTTGGTGAGACTGCGCAAATCTGGAATTGATAGCGTGGTGCAATATAAAGTTGATTTCGAAATATTATCTGGGGCGATTCAGAAGTTGTTTGATTGAGAATTTTGGATATGTTCTAAATCTTGAAGTCTAGTTTTCTTGAAATCAAACGGTTTGCAATTTCGATATTTCTACACCGAGATATGAATTTTTTGGTGATACTGCGCAAATCTGAAATTTTTAACATGGCGAAATCTAAAGTTGGTTTCAAAATATTATCCGGCGCGATTCTGATGGTTTTTGATTCTGAGTATTGGATATATCTTAGATATTGAAGTCATCAAACGGTTCATTATTTGGACTCTCCCATGGCAAGATATGAATCATTTGTTACAAGCACGTAAAACTGAAAATTATGCGACTAAGATAAAAGTCGAACAATGTAAAGCAAAAGAGAAGCTGAAATATTTAAGCCCTCGAAGTCTCCAAGTTGAAGTCTTCAAGTGTATTCAAGTTGAAATCCCCAAGTTGAAACCTTCAACCCCGTTGGTCTTCAAGTTGAAGTCTTCAAATCCAATGATCTTCAAGTTGAAATATTTAGGCCCTCCAAGTCTCAAAGTTGAAGTCTTCAACCTCGTCGGTCTTCAAATTGAAGTCTTCAAATCCGCTGATTTTCAAGTTGAAATATTTAGGCCCTCCAAGTCTCAAAGTTGAAGTCTTCAAGTCCGTCGGTCTTCAAGTTGAAGTCTTCAAATTCGTTGATCTTCAAGTTGAAATATTTAGGCCCTCCAAGTCTCAAAGTTGAAGTCTTCAAGTCCGTCGGTCTTCAAGTTGAAGTCTTCAAATTCGCCGATCTTCAAGTTGAAATATTTAGGCCCTCCAAGTCTCAAAGTTGAAGTCTTCAAGTTCGTCGGTCTTAAAGTTGAAATATTTAGGCCCCCAAGTTGAAGTCTTCAAGTCTTTCGGTCTTCAAGTTTCAGTCTTCAAATTCGTCGATCTTAAAGTTGAATTGTTTAAGCCTTCCGAATCTTCGAGCTGAAGTCTGCAAAGTCCGCCAAATCTTCAAAGTTTTCCAAGTGTTCAAGTTGATGTCGTCTTCGAGTTGAAGCTTTATAACTTTCTAATCTTAAGGTGGACATATAAGTCACTTTGCACCTTAAGTTGGCCTCTTCGCGGATTTGTCCTTAAAAGGAACTATAACTTTCCAATCTTAAGGTGGACATATGAGTCCCTTTGCACCTTAAGTTGGCATCTTCGCGGGTTTGTCCTTAAAAGGAACTATAACTTTCCAATCTTAAGGTGGACATATGAGTCCCTTTGCACCTTAAGTTAGCCTTGCCGATAGTCGAGCCACATTGAGAGTAATCTCTCTGGTAATCGGGTCACATTGAGAGTAATCTCTCCGGTAGTCGGATCATTTTGAGAGTAATCTCTCCGGTAATCGGGTCACATTGAGAGTAATCTCTCCGGTAGTTGGGCCATATTGAGATTAATCTCTCCGGTAGTCGGGCCATATTGAGAGTAATCTCTCCGGTAGTCGGGTCATGAGAGTAATCTCTCCGATATTCGGGCAAGGATGAATATTCATCCCCTCACACCCCAAGATTGTCTTCTTCATGCGTGGATCATCTTGTTAAACAAAAGCACATAACTAAAAAAAAGACAACAAAACAAGAAAAGCATAAGAAAAAAAGAAGAAATTACCTTCACATTAATGCTTCCAAGTCTATAAAACTAGACTCAAGTGGCTTGCAAATACTGTGAATTGATGCTAAACAAATACGTACTGGGGTTTATATAGATATCAAAAGGCAGCTGCGAGAGGACAAATACCGATGTGGGATATTGCAATTATTTTTCATGTTGGATTCGGCTACTGCATTGTTACTTCTTAATAGGATTGGTCTTCGCAGGAATCCAAAAGCAATTGAAAATGCTATTTGGAATTGAGATCAATCGCGGCTAGGACTTGTATTCAACTCGTAGGACTTGATTGGGCGTGCCAGAATTTGTAGACAATAAATTTGCGTCGAGAAAATAAAATCAAGACCGAAAATATTGCAACAATCGTAGTATTTATTTGAAATATTTGAGTGTTACAATCTCTATGAATCCTCTGATTCTTCCTTCTAATAGTAAATAAATTCAAGGGTCTTTGAGCTTGATCTTGAATATGTATTTATTGCCTCGAACGATGATCTTGTTCTTGAGCTTGAGCTTGATTGCTTGAACTTGACCTTGATTTGTTCTTCGTTCTTGAACTTGTACTTGATTTCGTGAACTTGAACTTGAAGCTTGAAACTTGTGGAGGAATTTGCAGCGTTTGATCTACGAGCTCTTTCTTGCTTCTTGTTATAACTTCTTGTGTCTTTTCTGAGTTATGAAGACCCCTATTTATAGTTGTGGAAAGGAGGAGTCATGATAAGAATAAACTCTTTCCGACCAATCAAATTGAAGTGTGACATGACCGCATTTGATTGGCCAGAACATGTCACTTGCACACGTGGCGCGATTTCACTGGCCTTTTAGTGTGACTGGGCATGCCTTGTCATATTGACACATGGCACGATCCTATTGGCTCTTTCGTTTGACTTGGCGTGCCACGTCATTTGACACATGGCACCAAACTGGGCCTCTAGAAAGATGACATCTTGGGCTTGATGAAGTGGGCTCATCACTCTAGCCCAATGGATTAAGACTTATTTATTTAATCCATTTATATTGGGCTTATATAATTAATTCAATTATATTAGCTCATATCTTTATTTATATCAATATATTTTGAATTTAAAATATAGTCCAAATTATTTTATGAATTTAATTTCAATAAAATTTATATGCCTACACAGTGATAGCTGGCTTAAAAGCACAATATCAAGAGGCAGTAAAACGAAGCGATATCAAAGCTATAGTTTTGACTGGTGAGTGTTTTTTTTTTTTTTTAAAAGATCAATCACATATAAGATTTTATCATGCTTAATTTATATATCGAAATTAGTTTTTCTTCCGTATTTGTATTCTGTATGTATTTAAGATGGAATGAAATCCTCCGTTCTTATTTAGTTGTCAGGATAAAACTTTGCACAATCTTAAAAAAAAATTAATTATGAGTGTAATTTGACTACTTTATCCCTCATTAATTCTTTAATCTTTATCTATCTCTTAATTTGAGTAAGGGCAAAGTTGGAAAACAAAATTCTCTTGATTTGTTAAATTGATAATTATATAAAAACAATTACGTATGCACAACAACTAACGGATAACGGAGGGAGTAACTGCATATATATATATATATATATGGGGAAAATAGGTTTTGAATTCCCAATATTACTTATGTGGCCGTAGTCAAAATTCTCCTCCATTGGGTTGGTGTTGCAATAAAGTGCATTTAGTATATAGCACTTAGGTAGTTAATTAGAGAAGATAAGCCACTAAATTCTAGAAATATTAGGGATGACAAATTACCACAAAATTGCACAGGTTGTCCCATTAAGGGATTGGCCTTTAAATATTATCTTTATTTTTACTTTGTTACAGAATTTGGTTTCTTCTTCACCAAGAATATAGTTCTTCAATATTAGAAGTTTTGAATTCCTATTTGGGAGTAAAATTGGAAGTCAATAATCGATTATTATTAAAATTATTTAATATTTATAATTTGTGCATTTTTTTTTCAAACGCCAATTTAGCAATTTACTTTTAAAATCTCAAATCTCCAAATTGGTCCTCAAAAAGTGTTGAATAAGACAAAGTGAATCTTTTTGATTTGATGTTATTTGATTAAATTGGTGATTGGGGATCATTTATGCTGGTATTTAGAGGTTTTGTTTCAAATTTGAGATTATTTGGAGTAGATTTGAGGTGGTTTGATTGAAATTAAAATTGCGATTTTGAAGAATACTTTGTTGAACAAAACAAAAAATATTATGCCGATCGAGTAGATTTTGATGAACAATTTAACAGATAAGTCAATTTTAGATAACACAAAGTCAAGCCAATCTGGTAGGGTTCGGTGAACAGTTAAACAAGCACAACATACAAACTGGGTAGAGATTGTGAACAATCTAACAAATAGGTCGAATGTAATTAATACAAAGTCATGTCAATATGATTGAGTTTGATGTACAATTGAACAATCACAAAATCATGTCATTCGAATAGAGTTTGTGAACAACTAACAATATATGTATCTATATATATATTAAAGCAAGAAAGTTTGAATTATGGTTAAACCAAGTGGCAAGCTACTATAAAGTCACTTGGCAATCTTAAAGAGTTTGTAGGAGATTGTCAAATCTATATCTATATATAAATTAAAGCAAGAAAGTTTGCATTATGGTTAAACCAAGTGGTAAGCTACTATAAAGCCACTTGGCAATCTTAAAGAGTTTGTGGGAGATTGTCAAATAAAAAAATATCTCACTTAAGAACTATATATTAAATTCCATTTATTAAAATTAAATTAAAATAAATAAAGTTCAATCATTGTACTAATATTTTCTAACTGTATTTTTTTATTTGGAAAGTAAAGAATTTTGATATCTATAGCATTTGGATTCCTTTTCTAGTATCGAGTGAAAAGAATATATCCTACCGTAATCTAATGTGCAGTTTTAATTTATTTTAAGAATTCAATACTTTTTAATGAGTTGAAGAATATATTTTAAGGTTTTAACCTAAAGCTTAGAATGTAGATATATTTAATAATTTATTTATTTCATAATGGATAATCCAAAGTAACTGTTTTAGACTAAGTTTTCTGAATTTTAAACAAATATACAATAAAAATAATTTTTTTAAAGGTTAAAAGCTTCAACAAAATAATAATTACTAGAAGTTTAGTAATACAAATACCGTAACATTTTTGTGAAGTACTATATAGTTTGATCATATGCACTGTTATTTTTGTCCATTATTGAATAAAATACTAAATGAAAAAATTAAATAAAATATCATACTTATTAGAGAAAATAATTTAGAAAGAGGGGGACAAAGATAGTACGAGAGAATTTATACTTTGAATTAATATAAATGATAAAATAAAGCAAATAAATAATTATTACTCAAAAATATTTTTGATAAATTCAAATATTATGTAGTAAAAGATTAAAAATAAATAAAAAGATTATTTTAAGAGAAATAAAAAATCATATTCATTATGGTATATTATAATAGAAGTAACATATAGGGATATAAAGTAGGTGACAAGCTAATAAAAAGTTAAGTAATAATGTAATCATATTATGTAACAGGTAACACAGTAACAATAGACAAAGAACAAAAAATAGAGAATTTCTATCTTATCTTAATTTATTTACGGTAAAATTAATTATCTAATATATTATAATTTATTTTATATCTCAATTGTTTGGAAGCAATACATACATTTTTTTTCTACTAATGTTAGCGGTTGCTATGCTAAAATATATAAGAAGGGAGGATAGATTCTTCTCTAATGGTTCAGGTATGGACAATCACTTTTTAGCGCGTTGTTGATATTTATGTTCTCTCAAATTGTATGAGCCAATTGATCGAGCAACCGATGGGGTCGAATATACATATATATATATATACATACATATGTGTGTGTGTGTCAATTAGAATGAAATAGATTTGGATAGAGTAAACACATAGATAAATATAATTGCACTATTTGGGATTGCTATTTACACAAAATAAAGTGAATCACAAAATCATAAGGTAAGATTCATTTAATTAAGAATTACATGTAAGAATTCATCTTCTTTTAGTACATGTGCATCCTAAAAGAGAAATATTTAAAGTAGGTTAATATTTATTAATTATAATATATTAATCTTAACTATATCCCAAAGGTATTATTTAAATTGTTAAAAACAATGTGACTTTAATTGTGTGGTTAGCAAAATTATTGAGCAAATTACGATCCAACTGTTTTATAAGTTGGTAACTCCTACAAGTTAGAATATATTGGTTGTTAATAAATTATCATGTATGTATATATTAATTTGTCACTGTGTAATTTTAGTTTGGTAGAAGCTGATGTTGATGTGAGAATTTATTATGTTGAGATAATAATATAATATATTTTTATAATTTAAATTAAGATATTACTAAATGTTTTTATTTGTTATTACTCTATATAGTATGACTTCACTCAGTTTCAATATAGATGAGATAGTTTGACTTGGCACGAAATTTAAGAACGAAAAAGAAAACTTTTGAAACTTATGATCTTAATAGTTTTGTGGGGCAATGATATTTGCATGGGTGTAAGAACTTCTCATTATATGTAAAATGGGTAAAATAAAAAATTTAAAGTTAAATTATTTCCAAATACAGAAATGTATCATTCTTTTGGAACATGCTAATAAGAAAAATATTTTATGTAAATTAAAAGGGAAAGGATATTTATTTTTGAATCATATTATATTTTTATTTGTTTGAATCACCCGCTATATATGGGGTTATAATATTTAAGTTTATGTCAATAGTTATTCGTATAATTTGTTCTTTTAAACTTATAGAATTTAGTAGCATCACAATATTATCCTTTTACTAGTAGCAAATATAACATAAAATCTACAAATTATCCGGTGAGAAATCTCTGACAAACAATAAATGTGCGTGAGGCCAGGGTCATTTTAAATACTTTTAAAATAGAAACAATATTTAAAAACCAGCCCGTTATATGGTTATTCCTGTCAATCGCTCATAAAAATATGACCCGCACAATTTAATCCAAATTTGGCAGAGGGCTTCTCATAATTTCATATCGGGTTAATTTGTACATAGGGATGGCAACGGGGAAGGCGGGTGCAGGGTGGGGTGGGTTTTGTTTGACGCGGGGCGGGTTTTTTCTTATGCGGATGTGGGGCGGGGCAGGGCGGGTTAAAATAATTTTAAAATTTTTTAAAGCGGGGCGAGTTGCGGGGCAACTTTAAATTTTATCTTTTTTAAGCAAACTAATTATTTAAACTACAGTTTCACATTCTTCTTCACTAGCACCAATGACGTAAGGGAATAATAAGTGGAATGTGGGTCCCAAAGTATCAAAATCTCTATCTCACAGTCATTTGTGCCTAATTTTCAGAATCATGAAGAAGAAAATTTAATTATTTGTAGATTTTTTCTTTGCTATAATAATATATTATGCATATAGAATTATTATACATACATAAAAATTATAGAATAACCACACATATAGTTCAATTTTATTGTCGGCACTTTCTCAATTTCTCGTGCTCTTCCTGACATGGACAACTAGTTTATTTTGGAAGACCGGCATAACACTCTCTCATTTTTATGTTTATGTGATTCTATTAAACACTTCATTTTATAAAATAAAATGTCAAACTAATTTGTTTTAGAAAAAAAATTAAAGAAAAAAATTAAGTGGGGCGAGGCAGGTTCAAGCGAGGTGGGTTGAAAATTGAAAAAACAATTATGCGGTGCGGGTTGAAATTTTTGTGGGTTTTGCCAAACCCACCCCGTCAACCCGTCCCGCCCCATTGCCATTCCATTTGTACAAAGCTCATGTCGCCCATTGTTGGGCTGATTTGAGTTAATATATAATCGAAGTTATCCAAAAGAACAAGAAATTTCATCGATCATCCTCCTTAAGGGCTAGTGTTCAACTTTTGCCATGTTAAAAAAGTTTAGTAAATGTAAATATCCGTCAGAACTTGTGCTCCTCCTCCTTTTTTTCCTCCTTCTTCATCTTCTTCATACGTGTTGCATAGAATATTGAAAACCCTTTGCTTATTTATGATTGGTTTAGTTGAAGAACTTGAAAAAAAAATTATTGTTGGATTTTGTTGAGCTTGATCATTAAAAGAAAACAACGTGTGTCTACGGATTTTTTTATTTTGCGTTGAATCTAACTATTAAAAATTATAAGGGTTCATATTAGAATGTCGAATATCAAATATGGAGTCAACAACGATTGGTAAAAATTCTAATAAATTCTCGATGATCCGCACCGGAATTTGCAAACAAACATGTTTCATAGTTACGCTACGATTTGTACCAAGCTTCTGGTGATTTGCCAAGACTTATGAAAGTTCATCCATCAGAAAGTACTCCTGCTGATCCGCCAGAATTTATAAGCAATTTATTTCTCATATAATTTGTACTATGCTCCTGGTGATTCACTAGGACTTGGCAATCCCATCAATAAAAAACTCCTGATGATACACCAGGATATTATATATACTAAACTTCAGATAATATGCCGTGAGTTATGGCAAGGTAAATCTTCTGGTGATGAACTTCTAATTAGAAAGCTATTTTGCATAATTTATTTAAATAAGGTCAAAACTTATAGAGTGGCATGAAATAGCCTATTATAAATCTTCCATAAGAAAACATGTCAAAATTCCTTTTGATATACATGTTAGATGAAGTCAAAATTTTAAAAAAAAATGTATTAGTTTTGTTTGGTATGTAATCAAATAAATTATAAGATAATAACCAAAAAAAAAAATTAAACTTAGTTCAAAGAAACAAGTTCGGGCATGACCCATCGTTTGGTAGCTCGTGTTCTGCCTCGTGTAAAAGATCAAGAGCGGATAATGAAAAAATTCTTGAAACTTTTGACAAATATGGGAATTGGATAAAATGTTGTGCAGCTAGCATAAGGTGGTGAAAATTTTCTGTAACTTATCATCCTTCAGTAGTAGTTAATTCACCAACTTATTTTCTTTTCACAAGAATCATAATTTGCTAATTCAAAAGATTCTTACAAGTTCAATAATTATTAGGTAAATCATTATGATGGTGTTTTTGATTCTTCCTTGGTAATAACAAAGGAAGAGGTGAAATAAAGAGATAATGCTTGTAGTAAAAGAAGGAAAAAGAGATCATTCATGTTGTGAGGGTCAGTGAGGTCAGTTACAAATTATGAAGAGTATATTCACTTAAAAATAGGTATCTGCCTCGTGAAGAGGAGCAATTTTCCAAGTTCGAAGGTAAAGCTTTTGGACATCTTCTGTTGTTTTTTAACGCATTGGACCAAATTAGATCTTTAATTTGGGCAAAGCACACAATTTGAGTGACATACGATATTTCAGCGGTATTAGTAGATATTATGGTTTACAACTCTCTTGGAAAATTAAATTTCTCTTCCAACATTATAGGGGATGGCAAATTTTGTGGTGGTCTTGATATCAACGTCGTTCAGAATGTTCAAAAGAACGGTATTGTTGTAACTCAGATTTTCTTGTACTAATTTATGATAATGCTCTAAATGTGAAATGACCAGCTTGTTGCTTGATATGTCAGGGGATATCTCACTTCTACCGGATGCATCAGTTGATCTTGTGATTGACACAATAGAAAGTATTAACACATCATAATCACTAGTATCCTCTAAGATATTTGCCTATTTTTTCCATACTGACATAGATAATTCAGTTGGAATATATACCACAACGGAAGCAATAATAGAATCTTATTCACGTGTAATTTAAACAACTAGCACGTATGGAGATTTTAGGATTACCTCTTGAAGCGTAAACACAACAAATCTAGGTCGTTCTCCAGTTCCTCAGTTGAAAACACACTAGCAGATTTCCACAGTCTTCTACTGTGTTACCCAAACAATAACCGAAAATAGAGAATTTTGGGTGGGCAAAATTCTAGTAGAAACCGCAGTCAGAATCATGTAAAAAAACGTCCAGCCCTTATATCCATATATATAGCTGTATTTTTTAGGTCAAAACCGTTTTCAAAACCTGTTAGGTTTCCTTCTCCCACTAAGGGACGATTTCCACGTTTTCTTTCCACTAAGTAACAGTTTCCACTATTTTCTATTATTTAGGCACAGTAGGGACCACAGAATTTAATTAACAAGGCTTCATATTATGATATTAATTTCGAAATTCTGAAACTAATTTCCATCATATTAAATTACGAATTATTCCACTAAAAAATCGTAATTGCACTCCTTAGTTCAATTTCGAAATTCTTCCATAAAACCTTATTTAACTCCCCTTGTTAAGATTCAGATACTAATCAGTCAAATTAAATTACTGATTATTTAATTTATTGATTACTTCCTTTAGACTTACACTTAACTTATTTCATGTGTCGGATACAAAATCCACCGGTCGGGTTTACACATGAAAACTTATAAGCTTTCATAAAGGAGTATCATCAATCTCAAAATCGAGACATGGATTCCATCAACTAATTATTACTTCGCCAATGTATATCATTGTTATCCAATTTACCAGGCTTATTGACTCGCGAAAGAATCTCGCCTTTTAATAAATCAAAACAACAAGTGACATACACAGCTAATAATAATTATATCAGGATTAAGAGTATAAGTACATTAAATGGACTAGAGAAATTATTTTATAAAGTCAGTATAAAATACTCATCTCTACTTGATCCGTTCAATACATACAAAATGTACTAGCACAAGAAGTTGGAATTAAACCATTCCCATAATCAAGATAAATTATATTTAATCTTGTGCTACAATCATTCCGATGATTTGTCCAATTCCATCATTAGATTGTGAACATTAACTTTTATGTCTTACAAGAACCGATGATTTAATCTTCCGTGTATAAGCTAAACTCTATACACTAAATCATCTACTATGTAAGCAATGGACGCACAAACCAACACATGATCTATTTAAAATGAAACTTTATTGAATTTAAACAAGTAAATAAATAATTGTTCATAAAGAATACTATAACAATACGCATGGCTTATAGTATATTCTAACAATCTCCCACTTAGACTAATAACCATGCGTCTACAATTTTGACACTCATTCCTTCTACATGCTTATCAAAAGTCTTTCTGTGGTAAGCTCTTAGTAAACGGATCTGCCAAGTTGTTCTCTGACGCAATCTTGGTGACCACTACATCCCCTCTCTGCACTATATCACGAATTAAATGATATTTACGCTCAATGTGCTTTGCCCTCTTATGGCTTCGTGGCTCCTTTGAATTTGCAACCGCACCACTATTATCACAGTAAAGCGTAATTGGCGCTTGAATCGAAGGAACCACACCCAACTCTCTCAGGAAGTTACCGAGCCAAACTGCCTCTTTGGCTGCCTCAGAGGCTGCCACATATTCGGCTTCCATGGTGGAATCAGCAACACAAGTTTGCTTGATACTCCTCCAACTTATGGCTCCACCTCCAAGAGTAAACACATTACCTGAGGTAGACTTTCTAGAATCTCTGTCTGATTGGAAATCCGAATCAGTATACCCAATAGGTACCAGGTCATCCGATTGGTAGATCAACATGTAATCCCTAGTCCTTTTCAGGTACTTGATTATATGTTTAACCGCCGTCCAATGCTCTTTCCCAGGATTAGACTGAAATCTGCTAACAACGCCAACGGCAAAGCAGATATCAGGCCTAGTGCATAACATAGCATACATGAGGCTCCCCACAGCTGATGCATAAGGGACCGCCTTCATCTTTTCTATCTCTTCATCAGTCTTAGGAGACTGATCTTTAGATAGAGAAATTCCATGTCTGAAAGGAAGGAATCCTTTCTTGGAATCATGCATGCTAAACCTGGAGAGTATTGTATCAATATAAAGACCTTGGGACAAGCCTAATATCCTTTTCTTGCGATCTCGCAAGAGTTTGATCCCAAGGATATGAGCCGCTTCTCCCAAATCTTTCATATCAAAATGTGTGGACAACCACTGCTTAACTGAATTCAACATGCCCACATTATTTCCTATGAGCAGTATGTCATCTACATATAAGATCAAAAATGCCACTTTGTCCCCATCCCACTTTTTGTATACACAAGATTCGTTAAGACACTGATCAAAACCAAAAGTTTTAATCGCCTTATCAAAACAAGTGTTTCATGCCCTAGATGCCTGTTTTAGTCCATAAATGGACCTTTTAAGCTTACACAACATGTGCTTTTTGCCACTTTTCATAAAACCGTCTGGTTGCATCATATAGATGCACTCATCAAGACTTCCATTAAGAAAAGTTGACTTGACATCCATTTGCCAAATCTCATAATCATAATGAGCAGCAATGGATAAGAGAATCCTTATAGACTTAAGCATGGCTACCGGCGAAAAGGTTTCCTCATAGTCAATCCCTTCTTTCTGAGTAAACCCTTTCGCTACAAGTCTTGCTTTAAAAGTTTGTACTTTTTCGTCTACACCTCTCTTTTTCTTATAGATCCATTTGCATCCAATGGGTTTAACCCCATCAGTTGGTTCTACAAGATCCCAAACCTGATTAGAGTACATAGACTCCATCTCTGATTTCATAGCAGCAACCCACTTATCGGCATCCTTATCATGTAGTGCTTGGTCGTAATTGACAGGTTCGGAGGTAGGCTCCTCAAGGATCCTATCATATGATTCTCCCAAGAGCGTGTAACGAATTGGCTGTCTTATTTCTCTCCCACTACGACTACGCACTACATCAGTTGCAACTACATCACGTTGATTTTGTGGTTGAACCACAACATCATCAGGAACCTGAGTCTCCATGTTATCCACAGGGATATCAACGACTTCTTCCTGTTGTGCAGTCTGCTCAACATGACTCCCACTACTTTGTGGTAGTATGACTGCGGGCACTTGTTCTTATGGTACATGAAGTCTATTGACATTTCTCCCACTACTAAAGTGCAATGGTATGTCAAAATCGACTTCCGGGGTTTGGATATGGTCGTTTTGATTTTCAGATGACTGAGTTTCCATTCCTTTGCTAAGTTCCTGTAAAACGAGTTTACTTCTAGGAACATGGTTCATCAAATAGTCCTCTTCTAGAAACTTGGCATTTGTGCTAACAATTACCTTTTTCTCTTTAGGACAATAGAATAAACCACCTTTCGTCCCTTTTGGATAACCTATAAACACGCATACATCCGTTCTTGCCTCCAATTTATCCGTTTTCCCCTTTAGCACATGTGCCGGACAACCCCAAACTCGAATATGCCGCAGACTAGGCTTGCGCCCAGTCCACAATTCTGTAGGGGTCAAGGGTACTGACTTTGAAGGAACTAAGTTCAGAACATAATTCGCCGTTTCTAAGGCATGTCCCCAAAAAGACGAAGGCAAATCGGAATAACTCATCATTGATCTAACCATTTCCATAAGAGTCCTATTTCTTCTTTCAGCTACACCATTTTGTTGTGGAGTTCCAGGTGCAGATAATTGAGATGTAATTCCACATTCTGATAAATAACCAATGAAGTCCGTAGAGAGGTACTCCCCACCACGATCAGATCGTAGTGTCTTGATATGTTTATTATGTCGCTTTTCAGTCTCAGTCTTGAATTCTTTGAACTTTTCAAAACATTCAGACTTTCGACGCAACAAATAAATATATCCATATTTTGAGTAATCATCTGTGAAAGTCACAAAATACTCAAAACCACCTCTTGCTTGGACATTCATTGGACCACACAAATCAGAATGAATTAATTCTAATTTATCACTTGCCCGATTTCCTTTTGAGGGGAAATTTCGTTTTGTCATTTTCCCTTCTAAACAAGATTCACAAGTTGGTAGTGCCTCCACTTTCAATGAACTTAAAGGTCCATCCTTGACCAACCTGGAAATTCTGTTCAGATTTATATGACCCAAACGCAAGTGCCATAAATATGTTTCACTCAATTCAGAAGAACGTTTTCTCTTGCTTGGTAAATCAACATTATTCAGTTCTTTAGGTGGTAACGGTTTAGGAATAGAGTCAACAACAAAAAGACCATTAATCAATGTAGCCGAAGAGAGATAACGCTTATTATGAGTAATAACACATTTATCAACGTCATGACAATTAAAATCATAACCATCTCTCATAGCGCTAGAAACCGAAATTAAATTCCTTCTAACGGAAGGTACATATAATGTGTCTTTTAAAGCTAAAACTCTACCACTACCAAACGAAATACTAATATTTCCTAATGCTAAAGCTGGGGCTGCTGAACCGTCTGCTTGATAAACATTGATTTCTCCTTTACTTAGCCGCCGCGTTACCTGAAACCCCTGCAAATAAGTGCAGATATGATTAGTGGCTCCCGAATCTACACACCATGACATGGTAGAAACAGCCGCTAAAAATGTTTCAACGACAAGTAGATGTAAATCACCTGGTTTATTTTTCAGCTTGGCCAGATAAGTTGGACACTGCTTCTTATGATGCCCGGGCTGCTTGCAGTGATAACACTTGCCCTTAGCCTTTTTCACACCAGCAGTCGCGCCACCAACAGAGGGTTTTTGAGCCTTTTTCTTTTTCTGCCCGCCTCTCGGCTTAGAAGAAGAACCTGCCTCAAAATTCAATGCCACGGGAGGAGCTTGGGACTTGATAATAGTCTCTGCCGACTGCAGCTCATTCAACAATTTCGCAAGGGACAAATCCATTTTGTTCATGTTATAATTCAGGCGAAATTGCTGAAAACTGTCAGGCAAAGTCTGCAGGATCATTTCAACCTGCGTGTCCTTATCAATGTTAGCTCCAAGGACCTCCAGTTCATTCAGAAGACTCATCATCTTCAGAACATGGTCCCTGACCGATGAACCTTCAACCATTTTGGTATTCAGAAGGGCTTTCATGGCAGTCTGCTTAGCCGCACGATTCTGATCTCCGAACATTTCTTTGAGATTTTCCAGAATGTCATAAGCAGACTCCATCGACTGATGCTGATGTTGCAGAACATTCGACATGGATGCCAAAATGTAACACCGCGCCATCTCATCAGCCTTAATCCATTTCTGGTAAGCCTTCTGTTCATCATCTGTGGCATCATCTCCAGGTTTTTCTGGACACACCTCATCGAGCACAAATTTGTACTCTTCAGCAATTAGAACAATATCCAAATTTCGTTTCCAATCAACATAATTTGGACCCTCAAGTTTGTTTTGGGTAAGAATGGCAGTAAGGGGATTAAAAGCAGTCATTGTTAATCTGGGAGACATTAAATATTTAAATAGATCAAATCAGTTTGTATTATGAACATTAAAATTCAAAACACATTATATATATACAATCTATGCACCTTGAACAACAAATTTCGATGGGAAAGAAGCTATTCTTGCAATATACATATATAATGACAGATTTTCACTCCATAAACTTAAACATGTCATACTCAGATGGAGAGTAAACTGTTAATTTAAGCCAAGTGAATATCAACATTCAACATATATTAGTCCCATTGAACCAACATGCATACTTAGATGGAGAGTAAATACAAATAATCAATGACTAGTATAACATAGTGATTATTCATAATATTTTTATCCGATATGGAAGAAGACCTACTTCAACGTGTAAAAACATTATATCACTGATTTTTTAAGCCCGGGGACCAAGGGAATTGATCCCCACAATTATTGGAATTAAAAACAACTAAAAATAAAATTTCAGAATTTTAGAAAAACAGCAAAAACACCATCTAAACGACCCCGAACGCCCAAAAAATGACTTCAATCATTAATCCATGAGTATTGCTCACTGGGCCGTTTCGCATGGACCTGCCAAGTTTCAGGTCAATCGGAGTCCGTCAACTTTTTGACCTCCGATTTTCTGTCCTAATTCAGCAAAACGTATTTTTCCGTTTTACATGATAAAATTCAATTTTCAGATTATTCTAACTCAACATCACCAATATTAAAAGGATACATCAAGTTTTCAGAATAATCAACACAACCCATAACAGATAATCACACCAAAAAACAGTGCAGGTTTTCAGAAAAACGAACTTTGCATGTAATTCAAAACTTGCATATAGAACATGATATTAATCCTTATGGTTTATCCTAATTATTTAATTAGACATGAGTAAGCTCTTATACCAATTTTTGGAATATATACCACAGCGAAAGCAATAACAGAATCTTATTCACGTGTAATCTAAACAACTAGCATGTATGGAGATTTTAGGATTACCTCTTGAAGCGTAAACACAACAAATCTAGGTCGTTCTCCAGTTCCTCAGTTGAAAACACACTAGCAGATTTCCACAGTCTTCTACTGTGTTACCCAAACAATAACCGAAAATAGAGAATTTTGGGTGGGAAAAATTCTAGTAGAAACCGAAGTCAGAATCATGTCAAAAACATCCAACCCTTATATCCATATATATAGCTGCGTTTTTAGGTCAAAACCGTTTTCAAAACCTGTTAGGTTTCCTTCTCCCACTAAGGGACGGTTTCCACGTTTTCTTTCCCACTAAGTAACAGTTTCCACTATTTTCTATTATTTAGGCACAGTAGGGACCACAGAATTTAATTAACAAGGCTTCCTATTATGATATTAATTTCGAAATTCTGAAACTAATTTCCATCATAATAAATTACGAATTATTCCACTAAAAATTCGTAATTGCACTCCTTAGTTCAATTTCGAAATTCTTCCATAAAACCTTATTTAACTCCCCATGTTAAGATTCAGATACTAATCAATCAAATTAAATTACTGACTATTTAATTTATTGATTACTTCCTTTAGACTTACACTTAACTTATTTCATGTGTCGGATACAAAATCCACCGGCCGGGTTTACACATGAAAACTTATAAGCTTTCATAAAGGAGTATCATCAATCTCAAAATCGAGACATGGATTCCATCAACTAATTATTACTTCGCCAATGTATATCATTGTTATCCAATTTACCAGGCTTATTGACTCGCGAAAGAATCTCGCCTTTTAATAAATCAAAACAACAAGTGACATACACAGCTAATAATAATTATATCAGGATTAAGAGTATAAGTACATTAAATGGACTAGAGAAATTATTTTATAAAGTCAGTATAAAATACTCATCTCTACTTGATCCGTTCAATACATACAAAATGTACTAGCACAAGAAGTTGGAATTAAACCATTCCCATAATCAAGATAAATTATATTTAATCTTGTGCTACAATCATTCCGATGATTTGTCCAATTCCATCATTAGATTGTGAACATTAACTTTTATGTCTTACAAGAACCGATGATTTAATCTTCCGTGTATAAGCTAAACTCTATACACTAAATCATCTACTATGTAAGCAATAGACACACAAACCAACACATGATCTATTTAAAATGAAACTATTGAATTTAAACAAGTAAATAAATAATTGTTCATAAAGAATACTATAACAATACGCATGGCTTATAGTATATTCTAACAAATTCTGCAATAACTTATTTGTCCTGATGTTGGTTATTGTAGATGGGAAGAAGCCTTCTGTTGGGATTTGCCCTTGGTGGTGGCTTGGAATTGGCCATGGTTTGTTATTTTTTGCAAATTGTATTGTTCAACTTTATGGTTTTACACTTTTGTAGCATTCAGTTTTTTGGCTAACATGCTTATATCATTGATATTTTCTAGGGGTGCAGTGCTAGAATTGCAACGCCGAAGGCTGAGCTTGGTCTACCTGAACTTAAGCTTGGAATTATTCCTGGTTGTGGAGGTAATGATGTCTGGCTTTGTTGAATTGTTGTTGGTTAACTGAGTGCTTTCTGTTGCTTCCGTTATCCATTGACTTTCCTGATAAAGCCACACATATGCTCATAGGCACTCAGCGTCTTCCAAGGCTCGTTGGGACATCAAAGGCCATTGATATGTCGATGGTAAGCCATATTCTAACGATTTATTTTTCTATCAATTGGTGTTTCCGTCTCTTGCATGGGGAGATGGTTTCTGTTGATTAATTGATTAGTCCAATGCAGCGAGGTGCCTCGTGAATTGCATGGACTTCTCTCTATTAGATGAGAATTTCTTCAATTTAACGATCACAGTCTGCGTTAAGTGACCAAATAATAAATACAATATCAACGGATTGATGCTGCCGTAGTTCTGTTGAAACTGGCAAAAGAGATACTCCATTCTTACAGAGCTTTTTCTTGTAACATTTATTTAATGTTTGAACTGATTAAGTTGTTTGGCGGGGTTAACAGATTATCTAAACGCGCAAAGCTTGGGTCTTTTCCATTTTCCCCTTTCCACCTATCTTTTTGTTAAACACTGGTAATTACCATGTGACAGTCATCCAAGATCATTACTTCTGAAGAAGGGAAGGAGTTGGGACTTATCAATGATGTGGTATCTTTCAAAGACCTCTTAACAGTTTCTCGTCTCTGGGCATTAGATATTGCAGAAGGACGGCAAGCCCGTCTTAATACACTTCAAAGGACAGATAAAATTGAACCTATACGCGAGTCATCTGCTATCCTGGAAACTGCTAGGCAAAAGGTTTTGAAGACATCTCCAAGTATGCCTCATTATAAAGCCTGCCTCGATGTGATAGAAGAGGGCATCATTTCTGGAGGTTATGCTGGAGTTTTGAAGGTGAAGCTTATATAAAGCATTCCATAAAGTTCTGTACCTCTCATGCAAAAACTTTTAGTAAAAAGATGCAAGTGCAGATTTATGTATTTGCTACATGAGATCTTGTATTTTCTATCTCTACTATTTTTTTGTAGTTATTTTGATTGTCTTTCGAACATTTATCGTGAGATTCTCCAATCTGGTTAATTTTGTCAGTTGTCGAGTTAATGGGTTGCTGCTATTTGTAGGAGGACAAGGTTTTAAGAGAATTAGTCCTATCAAAATCTGCTAGAGCTCTGCTTCATGTGTATTTTGCTGAACGTGCAACATCAAAGGTACAATCTATAAGCGCTGCAATTTCATGGTTACTTGACTCACCTAATATGCCCTTTAGTACTCTAATTATCCTGCTCAGCAGCCCAATTTATGAGTTAAGCGAAAGGGAAGTCCTATACATAGTACATAAAGTGAAATCTATTTAGTATCTAAATTCATTCCATTAATTTCTACAGAGAGTAACTATTTTGAT
The DNA here is from genome assembly GCF_000393655.2 of Nicotiana sylvestris. Lineage (NCBI taxonomy): Eukaryota > Viridiplantae > Streptophyta > Magnoliopsida > Solanales > Solanaceae > Nicotiana > Nicotiana sylvestris. The sequence goes on along the minus strand of NC_091064.1, from coordinate 147,626,605 downwards.
AATTTCATTGTATTTAGAGGCTGCATTGGAGGTTTAGTGTATATGCATTGTCCAAAAGTGCACTGACTTCCTGCAGATATTTACATTTGTTCGACTTCTTAAAAATATTATATAACCATGCAAGTCTTGATTATGCATCCCACAAATGTCGTTAGGATCTCAATGTTATTAAATTTGGTACATTGCCCATCTAAGAACTGTTTCAAAATGCTGTATTGCCTGGTCATCCTTTGAAAAAATTGGAACTTCTACTATGTACAGGTACCAGGCATTACTGACTGTCAGCTTAAACACCGGAAGATAGAGAAGGTTGCTGTTGTTGGTGGTGGTTTAATGGGCTCTGGTATTTCCACAGCTCTTATACTCAGTTCTATACAAGTCATTCTCAAAGAAATCAACTATGACTGTCTGCAAAAGTCACTTAAATCAATAGAAGGTATGTTTCCCGCTTTCTGAATGTCATTTTCAAATTACGGAGATATAAATTTAGAAATTTACACTCTTTGATAGGCAAACTGAAAAGCTTTTCTGTTAATAAATTGAAGTGAAAAATGTAAGCAAGTATAGAAAATGGGAACAGAATAAGCAGTACATATTGTTAGAAGTTCATTCACAAGGCGGGACATGATGGAAAACTAGAAGGCAGTGTCATGAATTTTTCCTTTGTCCAATCCCTAGAAGGGTGGTGAACAGTCAAAATTATATATACATAAGTTGCATGGTAATAGTGAAACTAGATTAGTAGGGTTTATGAGGCACAAAGACCAAATACACAATAAAGATTAGTAGGGTTTATGAAACTAGATTAGTAGTGTATTGGTACCTGAAATTGAATAAATGTTTACTCTAGTGTCTATATCTTCGACTATGACTGTTCAGAGTATCAGAATAAAGATTTGAGGCTCTCGAGATTATAGCAGCGTGAATCTCATTGTACATTATCAATATTTTGAAAGCCTTAGATTGGATATAGGGGAGTAGCAACCACTAACTTCGGATTTCAATCAGGACTTGGTCAAGTCGAGAATACATTTCCATTTGTTTTGTTTGCTCCTTTATCCTGAAGCATCTTAGGGGTATTGAAGCAGAAGCTTTAATATATTTTTTACTGCTCTCTTCTATGTTTCTCCTTTGTATATGATAGAAGGAACATGTTAGTGACCTAATAGGAAAAAACGGAGAAACAATATCAAATATTACACAACTTACATTGTAGAGCATTCTGAATGGAGTATAAGAGAACACATGAATGTTGTAAAGATATCTTTTATTCACTGCACAGTTTTGTTGAATGGTCAAAGAGGAAAATAGTTTGTGCTTCTAAATTGTCTTTTGATATGCTATTCAAATACAGCTGTCAGATTAAGTCCTTGAGTTCATCTGCAAAGCACATTTGATTCCTTATGTTTATGCTGAATTTCCTTACTTATCTACTTTTGCAGCCCTGCTCATGTGATGCCGCTCTTGGAAATTGTACAAACGTCTAAACAAGTAATACTAGACGTTCTTAAATTTGCTAAGATCATCGAAAAGGTTCCTATAGTGGTTAAAAACTGCACTGGTTTTGCTGTCAACCGGACATTTTTCCCATACATGCAAGGAGCTGACATGTTGGCAAATCTGGGGGTTGATGTTTTCAGAGTCGATCGAGTAAGCACTGAATTTGGCATGCGAATTGGACCTTTTCAGTAATATCCTCTCTCCTGATTCTGTTTCTTATGTGTTCGCTTAAAAATTATTGATCTATGTTCTCTAATATTCTTTTGTAAGCAACTTAAAGTTTTAGAAATGTTAAATTAGTCTTGGGATTCTGTGAAATGAGTGTTTGCTTAAAGGATGTATGAAGCGGTAATGACACATCCGGTGGTTTTACAGAATATTTGCATTTGAAATATGATACATTATAATTGCTTGTTGTAATTCTGCAGGCTTTTTGACTTGTCTGGATATAATGTATATCTGGCAGTAGTCAAGGGGTTTGCTGCAGCATTTCCAGATCGCACTTTCCAGTCTCCATTACTTCAGCTTATGATGGAAAATGGCCATACAGGTATAGAGGATATAATATGTCTTGCGTATAAATTATTATTGTTTCGTAATTGTGCAAACAAGGAATTCATCAAATAGTTTAGATGAACAAGAATCAAAATTGCTATAGTTTTACTCGTGATAATAAATTTTAGTCATATTGTGAGGAAAATTTTTTGTTAGCAGTCTTTTTTTTTTTTTTCTGTGGATGTATTCCAATGACCTACCTATTGGCTATTGATTTGGAAAAACTAATTTTAAAAATGCAGGCAAGAAGGACGGAAGAGGCTACTACTTATACAAGAAGGGAAAGAATCCTGAACTCAATCCATCCGTGCCGAAAGTAGTTGAAGAGTGCAGGAGACTTGTGAGCATTATACCTGGGGATGTTAAAATAGTTGGCAGAAATGTTTGTCCCACATCGGTGGGAAATGAATAGTTGGGGGGATTTTTCCCCTATAAAAGAAGGCCTAATGTTTAGGATTGAAACACACCTCTCATTTGTCTTCTCATCTGTTTAAGGCATTTGTATCTTCTCTCTTTAGTATTATTTCACTTGTATTTTTGGAGTGAAATAAAATATTGGTTGTGTCCGAGGAGTAGGCAAAATTAGCCGAACCTCGTAAATTCTGGTGTTCCCTTTATTGTTGTTTTATTGTCTTATTTATTATTTGGTGGCTGTCATAATTTTTGGTATAGTAGTTGTGACTTATTCACACTATATACATTTGACTTCCGCAACAATTGGTATCAGAGCCAAGGTACTGTCTAAGTATGCTCTGTGGTTGCAGCATAGTCTGATCTTCCACATCAGAAAAGATTTATCTTGGTAACTGAGTCAAGGTTCTGTCTGAGTATGCTCTGTGGTTGCAGCTTAGTCTGATCTTCTACATCAGAAAGGAATAATCTTGATTTGTGTCGTCAGCTATTAAATAATATTTGTGTCAAAGATGGGAGACAATAAACAAGAAGAATCTACATCAAGTGTCAACAATACGTCATCATTGGCATCTTCGCTTATGACAAGAATTGTGTCAAATGCGAAATTTGCGGTCGAAATATTTGACGGGTCCGGACATTTTGGGATGTGGCAAGGCGAGGTTCTAGATGTCCTTTTTCAACAAGGGCTAGATCTGGCCATTGAAGAAAAGAAACCAGATGTTATTGGAGAAGAAGATTGGAGAATTATCAACCGTGTTGCTTGCGGTACCATTCGATCCTACCTTGCTAGAGAGCAGAAATATCCATACACAAAGGAAACTTCTGCAAGTAAATTATGGAAAGCACTGGAGGATAAATTTTTGAAGAAAAACAGTCAAAATAAATTGTACATGAAGAAGAGACTGTTTCACTTCACCTATGTTCCTGGTACCACGATGAATGAACATATCACCAGTTTCAATAAGTTGGTCACAGATTTGCAAAATATGGATACAACTTATGATGATGGTGACTTGGCCTTAATGTTGTTGGCGTCACTTCCTGATGAGTACGAGCACCTTGAAACTACTCTACTCCATGGAAATGACGAAATTTCTCTCAGAGAAGTTTGTTCGGCTTTGTACAGCTATGAACAAAGAAAGCGAGAAAAACAGAAGGGCGGAGAAGGAGAAGCACTGTTTGTGAGGGGTCGTCCTCAAAATCAAACGAGGACAAAGAAGGGAAGATCCAAGTCAAGATCCAGACCCAGCAAAGATGAATGTGCCTTTTGTCGAGAAAAAGGGCACTGGAAGAAAGACTGTCCGAAGTTGAAGAATAAGGCCAAACATAACAATGGAAAGGCTATTATGGATTCAAATGTAGCTGATTGTGATGATTCAGACTTCTCATTAGTTACAACAGAGTCATCAACATCATCAGACATATGGTTGATGGACTCGGCTTGTAGCTATCATATGTGTCCCAACAGGGACTGGTTCGTGGAATTTCAAGAAGGAGAATATGGAGTCATCCACACAGCGGATAACAGCCCTCTTACCTCATATGGCATTGGTTCAATACGATTAAGGAACCATGATGGAATGATCAGAACATTGATAGATGTTCGATATGTACCGGATTTGAAGAAGAATCTCATCTCTGTGGGAGCCCTAGAATCAAAAGGGTTCAAAATCATTGCAGAAAATGGAGTGATGAGAGTATGCTCCGGTGCACTAGTGGTAATGAAGGCTAATCGGAAGAATAATAATATGTACCGCTATCGTGGCAGTACAGTTATTGGGACAGCGACAGTGACATCCAGTGACGACAAAGAGGCAGAAGCAACCAAGCTATGGCACATGCGCTTGGGACATGCTGGAGGAAAATCCTTGAAAACTCTATCAGATCAAGGATTGTTAAAAGGAGTAAAGGCTTGCAACTTGGAGTTTTGTGAGCATTGTGTTAAAGGGAAACAGACAAGGGTTAAATTTGGTACAACGATCCATAATACTAAAGGCATTTTGGATTATGTACACTCAGATGTTTGGGGTCCTTCCAAAACACCTTCATTGGGTGGGAAGCACTATTTTGTAACCTTTGTTGATGATTTTTCCCGAAGAGTATGGGTGTATACAATGAAGAGCAAAGATGAAGTGTTGGGAATTTTTCTCAAATGGAAGACGATGGTGGAGAATCAAACAGGCAAGAGGATCAAGTGTATTCGCACAGACAATGGAGGTGAATACAAAAATGATCATTTCAATAAGGTCTGTGAAAATGATGGCATCGTCCGACACTTCACTGTTAGACATACACCACAACAAAATGGAGTGGCAGAACGTATGAACCGGACCTTGCTGGAGAAGGTACGGTGTATGTTGTCCAATGCTGGCTTGGGCAAAGAATTTTGGGCTGAGGCAATTACATATGCATGCCACCTCATTAATCATCTACCATCTGCTGCTATTGATGGCAAGACACCATTTGAAAAATGGTATGGAAAACCTGCTGTAGATTATAACTCTTTGCACGTGTTTGGCTCAACTGCATATTATCATGTGACGGAGTCAAAATTGGATCCAAGGGCAAAGAAGGCTATTTTTATGGGAATTACTTCTGGAGTCAAAGGATATCGCTTATGGTGTCCTATGACAAAGAAAGTAATATTCAGCAGGGATGTTACCTTTGATGAATCTGCTATGGTAAATAAGGTAACAGAAGATACCAAACAAAATAAAGATGCTTCTAAGCAGGTGGAGTTTGAGGGAAAATTTATTTTTCCTACACAAGAAGCAGAGGAGGAAACAAATGAAGATTACCCTCTAGAAGGAGAGCCAGTAGAGGAGATTCCAACTCAGGAACCTCAACAACAACTTGAATCAATAGCAACCAGCAGGCCAAAAAGAACAATAACGAAACATGTTCGTCTCATAGAGACAGTTGCTTGTGCAACCTCAATTGTAGCTGATGATGTTCCTACCACTTATAAAGATGTTGTCCAAAGTTCAGAAGAAGATAAGTGGAGGATTGCCATGAATGATGAAATACAGTCCCTTCATCAGAATCATACATGGAGATTGGCCAATCTCCCGAAGGGAAAGAAAGCAATTGGGTGCAAATGGGTATTTGCAAAGAAAGAAGGATTTCCTAACCAAGTAAATGTTCGCTACAAAGCAAGATTGGTGGCCAAAGGATATGCTCAAAAGGAGGGAATTGATTACAATGAAGTGTTTTCTCCAGTTGTAAAACATTCCTCCATTAGAATTATGTTGGCTTTGGTAGCACAATTGGATTTGGAACTAGTTCAGATGGATGTAAAAACTGCGTTTTTACATGGAAACTTGGAGGAGGAAATCTACATGACTCAGCCAGAAGGATTCAAAGTTGCTGGAAAAGAAAATATGGTGTGCAAACTTGAAAAATCGTTGTACGGATTGAAACAATCTTCTAGACAATGGTACAAGCGATTTGACGAGTTTATGTTGCGGCAAGGGTACAAGAGAAGCAAATACGATCATTGTGTGTATTTGCACAAGCTTAAAGATGGTTCCTTTGTATATCTTCTCCTATATGTTGATGATATGTTGATAGCTTCCAAGAATTCGGAAGAAATTGATAAGTTGAAGATTCAACTGAAGAAGGAGTTCGAGATGAAGGATTTGGGTGAGGCAAAGAAAATTCTTGGCATGGAGATAATTAGAGATAGACGTTCAAAGAAACTCTGTTTATCTCAAAAGGAATATTTGAAGAGAGTACTTCAACGTTTTGGCATAGATGACAAGACTAAGCCAGTTAGTACTCCACTTGCTTCCCATTTTAAGCTAAGTACTACTATGTCGCCAATGGATGAAGCTGAACGAGAGTATATGTCAAAGGTACCATACGCAAATGTTGTTGGTAGCTTGATGTATGCAATGGTTTGCACAAGGCCTGACATTTCACAAGCTGTTGGAGTTATTAGCAGATATATGCACAATCCAGGGAAGGAGCATTGGCAAGCTGTGAAGTGGATTCTACGGTATATTCATAATACTGTAGATGTCGGGTTAGTTTTTGAGCAGGAAGACAATCAGTCTGTAGTTGGATATTGTGACTCAGATTTTGCGGGTGATATGGACAAACGAAGATCAACTACTGGTTATGTGTTTACTTTTGCAAAGGCACCAGTTAGTTGGAAGTCTACTTTGCAGTCAACAGTTGCTTTGTCTACAACAGAGGCAGAGTACATGGCTATTACAGAGGCTGTGAAAGAGGCAATTTGGCTTCAAGGATTGCTAAAGGAGCTTGGTGTTGAACAAAAAGGTATCACAATTTTTTGTGATAGTCAAAGTGCTATTCAATTAGCGAAGAACCAAGTTTATCATGCAAGGACGAAGCACATTGATGTTCGGTATCATTTCGTACGAGAAATCATAGAAGAAGGTGGAGTCACGGTGAAGAAAATTCATACTACGGAGAATCCTGCTGATATGCTGACAAAGGTGGTGACTGCGGTCAAGTTTCAACATTGTTTGGATTTGATCAACATTGTTGAAAACTGAAGATTGAAGATGAAGACACAATCAAAATTTGTTATTGAGAGAAAATTGAAGATGTGGAATTTTTGCCAAGGTGGAGATTTGTTAAAGTTTGGCAAAATGCCAAAGTCCCACATTGGTTGGGAGTTAAGTTTGGGGGGGATTTTTCCCCTATAAAAGAAGGCCTAATGTTTAGGATTGAAACACACCTCTCATTTGCCTTCTCATCTGTTTAAGGCATTTGTATCTTCTCTCTTTAGTATTATTTCACTTGTATTTTTGGAGTGAAATAAAATATTGGTTGTGTCCGAGGAGTAGGCAAAATTAGCCGAACCTCGTAAATTCTGGTGTTCCCTTTATTGTTGCTTTATTGTCTTATTTATTATTTGGTGGCTGTCATAATTTTTGGTATAGTAGTTGTGACTTATTCACACTATATACATTTGACTTCCGCAACAGGGGAGACGTAAAATGTTTCTTATGTTTTTTTGTTCCAGTAATAATTTTTCTTCGTGGCCTCATGGCATATCGTTATGTGGAACTTTCTGTAATTTTGATATGTTATTCATTCTTGAATTTCATGAGGCATTTTGACAGGGCAATTAATTATCTATATAGTAATATTTTTGCCTGCCTTATTTCACTGAGCATGCCGACATGTTTGGTGAATTATAATTTGGCAGCCAATATCTGTGACGGACCAAGAAATAGTGGAAATGCTCTTCTTTCCTGTGGTTAATGAGGGGTGCCGAGTTATTCAGGAAGGAGTTGTTCTGAGAGCATCAGACCTTGATATTGCTTCGGTCCACGGGATGAAATTCCCTTCAGAGAGGTATGATTGTATTAGCTCTTCATAATGTGTTGTCGTCAAGTCCTTCCTTATTCTCAGAACGATTCGAAGTAGGACTCATGTCGGAGGAGCTTTAAGCGTGAGTTGACACTCATTCACCAACATTTTGAATGATGAGGTTCAGCATGAAGAGAGTAACCTACTGTCTCCTGTAGATAAGAGTAGATCCTAATATCATCTTACCTCTTTTGAAGAACGTTACTGATTAGTTACTCGTACCAGGTCTAGCAACCCAGCTTGTCTAATTGCTACCTTATAAAGTAAGACATGGCGTTCATTGTGGTCGATTTGTGAGATTAGATGGTAATTATTTCTCAGGATGCTACTGGTCTAAATTAAATTTGTGTGCTGCCTTTGATTGCTCAGCACCCAATCTGGAGATTGGGCTTTTGTTAGAACCGTCAAAATGTGCTGATCCAGCCCAACCCACGAGGGCTATAGATTTTGTCATCCAACCCATCATTTGAAAGGGTTTCAGAAGGGAGATTTGCAAAAATAGGATCATTTCAGGATGCTATTAACTTTTATCTCTGTTTAAGTAATTTTTACAAGAGTAGGTTGGCGGGGCATAACTCAAGTTCCCGGGCCTAATTTGTTCAAAGTTATGCTAGTGGGCATAACTTTTAACATGCACGAGTGTATAACTTTGAACAAGTTATGCCCCGCCCCGACAAAGTTGTGTCACTTGGTCTTATATCTATAGAACTCTTAAAAATGGAGACAAAAGTTACATATCATCCCTTAAAAGGGACACCATCTGCAAATTCGTGTTTTTGAAATGCTAGCTCAACCCAGCCCTATGCAAACTGTGGCCTAGCCCATGGGCTGCTCTCCTAAAGTAATAAGTACTCTTATTTACCATCAAAAATTTGATGCATGTTCTTCCAAAGATTGACATTCTCTTGAAGGATGATTAAAAGGTCATATTAGTTAAATACATTCGTGTGCTTACTTATTCTCGGGCTTGAATCAAAGTAGAATTCATGTCGGAGGAGTTTTGGGCGTGAGTTAACCCTCATGCAACAGCAAGGGCCCGCCACTCCTGTATCTGATAACTATTCACAAACTTATAGTATATATTAGCTTCTACTTTGTGTTTGCAGGGGTGGTATCATGTATTGGGCAGATTCAATTGGAGCAGAATACATATATAAACGTCTGAAAAGTTGGTCAGAAGCATATGGTAACTTTTTCAAGCCATCACTATTCTTGGAAGAAAGGGCTACCAAAGGCATACCATTGGTATGTGCACTATATATTACAACTACTCCTGCATCTTTAGAAAATTTGAGTAAAATCCTTTTTTTTTACTTTCTCTTTTTTGTTTTATTTTTTGTCAAGTATGTGACTAGCCCTTTTTCTCTATTATTTGGCATCTTGAATGTTTAGAATAGTTACACTGCTTATATTATTTATATTTCAATCAAATGCAGGGAGATCACCCATAGGGATAGAGAGAGATATCTTGAAAGCAGCAGCATTGGTGTTTAGTTTATCGTATTTCTTATAACTAGTTTTAGGATACGCGCATTGCGCATGTACCTTATATTAATGAATAATAATTTTTTTTTTTTTTTGAAAAAAGTATAAATTCTTAAGAATAACGAATGTTATTCCTATTCAGTTAAGTGTATAATAATCTTTTGTATCTCTCCGGTATAATTAATTATTTTGTCATGAAATCAGAAACTCATAGTTGTTGATGGTCTTTGTTGCTTAATTGGAATAAAGAATGGTGTTTCAGACTTCCATTTTGTGTGAGACAATTAGGAGAATGTTGTACCCGTAATTTTTATGATTTTTCGGCAAGAAGGAAATTCTTTGCTTTGGCTGAAGGAATTATCATTTTTAAAAATTCAGAAATTTAATAATTAATTATTTTGAAATCCAAACAACATAACCAATTGTTTAACTGTTTAAATTGTCATCTCCTTTCATTTTCTAGAAAATCCAGCCAATTTGTTTTAGGAAGATTGCTCATGTTTGCTAAAATTTCATCCTCCGTTTATCTAGAAAAGTAGTACTCTCCTATTATTTCCCTATCTTACGAAACTTTAGGAATTAACAAATACTTTTCAAGTAAAAGGAGATTTAAATATATAACAATGCTCTCTTTATATTGGAAACAATTGTCAAAAAGTGCACAAGAATAATATTTGAAAATCTAAAATAATGAAATATATTTGAACTTTTACTGGCAGAACATACATAGATTCTTTACCTCAAAACTAATGGTGTCCGGCACTTCATCCTCCCTTGGAGGATTAAAATAGGACGCATGAAGAATGATACCGAAGACATGTGAAACTGAATTAGATGCAACAAATCTTGATTATAGATCCAAAAAAACACTCAAACAAAAAGCAACCGAATGAAGATAAATTTATATAAATACAGTAAAAATTGCACGGGACGCTCTATTTGGCCACCCCCTTTTAACTTATATCCGTTTTTTTCTGTTTGCATTCGTACCTATTTTTTTGTTAAAAGCGTTTTAAAAAGACAATTTCGTCTTTCTTTAATAAAAGACTATTGACAAACTGCATGACAAAAACTTAAGCATGTTTAGACTGAAGTTTTAGCAAATAAACTAAAAAACTTCAATTTGTTTAGACTGAAGTTTCGGATAAAACTCAGGACAAAACTGTAGACTGTGTCACAAAACTTCAGCATGTGTTTGGTATGAAGTTTTAGCAAATGAACTAAATAACTTCATCGTGCATTAGCAAAATCTCTTTAGAAAATTACATATTGCAAGACAAAAACTTAAGCATGTTTAGTCTGAAGTTTTAGCAAATGAACTAAAAACTTCAGCATATTTTGTCTGAAGTTTTAGCAAATGAACCAAATAATTTCAGCATATTTTGTCTGAAATTTTAGCAAATGAACTAAAAAACTTAAGCATGTTTAGTCTGAAGTTTTAGCAAATGAACTAAAAACTTAAGCATGTTTAGTCTGAAGTTTTAGCAAACAAACTAAAAAACTTAAGCATGTTTAGACTGATGTTTCGGATATAACTCATGACAAAACTGTAGATTGCGGGATATATAACTTCAGCAAGCATTAGTATGAAGTTTTAGCGTCAATGTGAAACAACTTAATGCTATATTAGCATGAAGTTTTAGCTTTAACGTGAAACAACTTCATGCAAGGGTGATTCTGAAGATGAATCTGGATATGTTTCTAATTTTTTGATAAAGCTGCTGAGGGGAGAGGAGGAGATTTTTTTTTTCATGAATGAGGTTGCAGATCACGCGATTAATGCATGATGCAAGTTTTATATCTTTTGTCAGGGGTTTAATTGTCATATTATTACGGATTTTTTGTCAGTTGGCTACCAAATCAATAATTTTTAAAAATATGGTACAGGTTAAAAAGTGGCACAGATATAAGGTACGGCTGCAAATCCCCCTATAAATATACCGTAAAAGAATAGAACTGAGGGAGAAAAAAAATGTCCAAAAGAAAATTTTAATAGTGGAAGTCCTTTGATAAAAGAAAAGGAAAAGGGCCTAAACTACCCCTATTGTTTGATAAATGGTTTATTTATTACCTCCGTCCATCTATTAGTCAAAAAAGAGACTTTTTCCTTCCTATGCCATATATGAAACCTTATTACTAAAAATGTGCATAGTTTCATATTTACCCGCCATGTTCACAGTTATTCTACAAAATATATACCATTCATTAAATACCAATTATGAATGGTATATATTTAAGGTTCTTCTTGAAACTGTGTTCTCACCGGCGCTTCTCCTTTTAAAGCTGCTTCCCTTGAAGTTTGGGAAGATGATGTCCCTGAATAAAAGAATATTGTTTCTGGGAATCCAATTGCAGACCGATGCAGATGCTTAAATCTCTTCTCCTTGAAATCATATCCTACAACCTACACAGTAGTTGAACAAGTTTATTAAGACCTTGCCACTCCTTTCCTTGCACAGGAACTCACTTAGCATCTCCATTAAAAGTACAAATCGAGAGACGGATAAGCAAAAAATTAAAGAATTGCTGATCATTGCCAATTATTAGGAGCTGATTCCTTCCTAATTAGGCGCGCTACAAATCTGGAACTAAATATTCTTCCAGATATTCCTATTTAGGCACGCTACAATTATGGAAGTAAATATTCTTCCAGATATTTTCACCATTGACAGCCATTAAAAAGCTTGAAGCTTTGAATTCAAATTTGGGTTTTCAAAAATCATTATTTGTTTGGATTGAGTATTGTTGAAAATAATCGGGAATATGGTTTGGAGTTTATATCTCAATTTTGAGGGGTTTTGGTGAAGATTAGACTTGGTTTTGACTGAATTTCAGATTGAAACTCGAAGAAGAAGAAGAAGAAGAAGAAGAAGAAGAAGAAGAAGAAGAAGAAGAAGACATATTGCAGAAATTGTAGATAAATTATAGATTATTTGTATTCTGATTGTAGATACTTTATTTTCTGTTTTCACAAATAAAAAACGGCTAAAACTTCTACAAATCTTCTGAAAAAACTCAATTATGTCAAAAATCACAATTATGCTACAATTGAATAGGAATTGGGATATAAAAATTCAATGTACCCAGTTTGTAGATATTTTGTAGATAAATTGTAGATGATTTGTATTCTAATTGTAGATGCTTTGTTTTCTGTTTTTACAAATCAAAAACGACTAAAACTTCTACAAAATCTTCTGCAAAAAATGCAATTATGCCGAAAATACCAATTAAGCTATAATTGAATGGGAATTGGGATATTAAAATTTAATGTACCCAGTTTGTAGATATTTTGTAGATAAATTGTAGATTATTTGTATTCTGATTGTAGATGCTTTGTTCTCTGTTTTCACAAATCAAAAACGACTAAAACTTCTACAAATCTTCTGCAAAAAACGCAATTATGTCGAAAATACCAATTAAGCTACAATTAAATGAGAAATTGTACCAATGTCAAAAATACCAATTAAGCTATAGGCTACAATCGAACCTCAATCCCACACACTAGCAGGTTAGATTTATGCTTTCGTGTCAACAGGCAGAATATATTTGAATGCTAGCGGCAGGTGAATGCATGTTAATTTAATTGAACATATTTGCATGATCCAAATATGCTTGACAATCTGTATTAGATAGATAGCAAAATTTAATTGAATTCAGCTTTTGTTAACTGACAAAATTAAAGTTTTTCACACGCTTTGTGTAATTTGACTAGTACCAACAAGTTGCTCGCCATTTATTCCTAAAACCATGTTAAGTGCAAAAATTTACTCATCGTTGGTTTTAAATGATTATGATTTTATGCATATTTTCAAATAATCTGTATCACAAAAAAATTTATGAGTTGGACTCAATTAGGTGACATATTTTAATATGTTAACAAAAACTGCTCAAGGTAAGGATGCTAGCTTTTTAGGTTAAAATACATTATGGTATAGAATTGGTAATTTGGTATACTAAATGTAATTAAGTCAAACCTTAAACATTGAGGGTAATAAGGTTTCCTATGTGGCATAGGAATGTAAAAATTCCGTCAAAAAATACATATTCCATCCATCTATTAGTTCAAAAGTACATACTATGTTAATTTTATTAATTAAAATACCCTTACGTTTAACGGCAGACCAGCTGGACCTTCAAATTAATTTATTGGCGTCTTTTTACCTGGCCGCTTGACACTCTTGTCCAAAAACAAGTCTGAGTAAAACTGAAAAAGCTAGCATTAATTGTTTCAACATTTTCATTGTCTGATGGGTTCAAATTCGGGTTCAGTTGAATTGGATAAAACCCAAATCTAAAAATCAATTCGGGAACGCAATATCAGATAATTCAATTCTTTATTTTGATTATTTTACTTTTTTTATTGATAATATAAACAAACAGTTTGCATGAGAAATGGGTTAAAACACGGATGTGGGATTTCATCGTTAAGGAACTAAATAAACACTTTGGTCATCGTTTACAAGAGATTTGGGCTGCTATTGAAGGAAAATTCGAGGAATCCTCCGATGGGTTAACCATTTGGACTTGTAGAGAAAGAAAAAAGATTTTAAAGAGAGAAAGACACAATGTTTTAGAAACGGCGGAAGAACGACATCTGAATGATTTTTTAGACACAAATCACGCAACAATTTAGTCCATATGTCTACTTGTATAACTCAAAGCTCTTCAAATATCAAATTAAATTTATAATTTCAGTGCTTTATGCCCTCATCTTTTGTACTACAATCTGTTCACGAGGATCATGGAAGTGGCGAAAAAGAAAAGATACAAGTGAGGAAAAATGATAGACCATAAAAGCCATGGAAGGATGAAACAAAGGAGGAAGAAGAATCCACAAAGGTTTTTTTAACCCGGATTGTAAAAACATTAGGGTAGGTTTGGTTTATGGGACGGGTACTAAACCCTTATATGTGATGTCTGACCCAAAATACAATGTGGCCCAATAAAAATATGCCACCTCAATAAATAGAAGGCCCACAGGTTTTGCCGTTAGTCGCGGGGGTAATTTATTAATAGAAATAACGTCACGTACCTTTTTGGACAAATAGGTGGATGGAGGGCAACTGTAAAGTGTAAACCATTTAGTAAACGATAGGGGTAGTTTTGACCCTTTTCCGTAAAACAAACAAAATCTACCATGCACTCTTAGTTTAATAAGGAAGAATTTAATATATAAAATTTAGTTGATTTCGACATTTTAAAAATTAGGAAAATAAGTAAATGACTATTCTATCCAATATGAAATCTATTTTGAAAGGGTAAAATAGCTAGGCGAACGATATTTCGCTAAGGATCTTCGTGCTTTTAATATAGTATAGATAGATATAGATATAGATAAATATAGATTATAACGTGGTTTAATTCTACGTTCAAAAAAGTACTTAATTTGACACTCCCAACATGGGCTCTCTTTTATCATACGCGCCTTTTTTTAATAGTTTTTTCCATGATTTGCATCTAATTTCTTTATTTCCTTGCAAAATCATAAAAGAAACCCCATGAACATTAATGAGGATAAAATAGGAAAAAGAAAAACAATTAAAGTTTCCTTTAAACTAATTTCATTTGAAGAAAGATCGATATGGCATCTTCAATCAAACATTCCTATAGGTGATCGGAGGCAGAGTTGGGATTTCAATGTGACGACCCAAAGGGTCATCACTTGCTTTTAGCTGATTTATGTGTCTCCTAGGCCTTGAAAACCTTATTAGAGTCGCCTCGATTTGCGTGCGCAGTCCGGGCGCATAGCCGGAAAGCTTGAATATGAAACTCTGTGAATAATGCTAAGTTTCGATATTAAAATGAATAAATTTAACTTCGATCAATATTTTGGGTAAACGGGCTCATATCCATGATTCGACGGTCCCGGAGGGTCCGTAGGAAAATATGGGACTTGGGCATATGCTCGGAATCGAATTCCGATGTCCCAAGTTCGAGAAATGAATTTTTAAGTGAAATTGTTTTCAAAAATTGTTTAAGGAAATTTGAAATGAAAATTGATTAGAAAGCAATGGTATCGGGCCCGTATTTTGGTTCTGGCGCCCGGTACAGGTCTTATATATGACTTGAGTCATTCCTGTGAAATTTGGTTGAAAACGGACGTCATTTGATGCGATCCGGACATTAATTGAGAAACTTGATGTTTAAAAGAGTTTTGAGAAATATCATTGATCTCGAGGTTCTTAGGAACATGGGCATTGTTGAGACTAATGGGGTCGATTTTGCTACATTTCGCTTGTCTGAATCCGCCAAGACTTGGTGGAGAGATTATTGCTTAGCTAGACCAGCCGGGTCGCCATCTTTGACTTGGGAGCAGTTTGCAGTATTGTTTCTGGAGAAGTTTCTCCCTGTTACTCAGAGAGAGGCCTATCGGAGGCAGTTTAAGCACCTCCAGCGGGGTTCCATGACGGTCACCCAGTATGAGACCAGGTTCATCGACTTAGCTCGTCATGCTCTTGTCATACTTCCTACCGAGAAAGAGAGGGTGAGAAGGTTTATCGACGGTCTTATTCAACCGATTCGTTTTTAGATGGCCAAGGAGGCTGGGAGTGAAATCACTTTTCAGGAGGCGGCCAATATGGCCAGCAGAGTTGAGATGGTTTTGTCACATGGAGGTGGTCATGGGTCGGATAAGAGGCCCCGTCATTCAGGCAGATTCAGTAGTACCTCGTCTGGAGGTAGAGATTCATATGGTAGAGGTCATCCTCCTAGGCCCTTTCAGTCAGCTCTTCAGGTTTCTCACGGTGCTTCAGGTGACCGTGGTCCTCCGATGCAGTATTCTGATCAGCAGTCCTTAGTGCACCACCAGCACCTATCAGTGCACCACCGCTTCAGAGTTTTCAGGGTCGTCAGCCCCTGCAGCCGAGGGCTTGTTTTACTTGTGACGACACGAGGCACATTGCTATGTATTGCCCTCGAGCTTCGAGCAGTTCTCCGTATCAGGGTTACCGTGCTATAATTTAGGCACCAGATGTTTCACAGCCCGCCCAACCAGCTAGAGGTGGGGGTAGAGGTGCTAGAGGTGGAGGTAGAGGTCCTAGAGGTAGAGCTCAAGCCGCCAAAGGTGGAGGCCAGCCAGCTGCAGGCCGTTCCAGGGAGGTAGTTCAGGGTGGTGGGCCCCAGCCCCGATGTTATTCTCTCCCAGCCAGGCCTGAGACTGAGGCTTCAGATGCAGTTATTATAGGTACGGTTCTGGTTTGTGATAGAGATGCTTCAGTATTATTTGATCCAGGGTCTACATACTCGTATGTGTCATCTTATTTTGCACCGTATCTGGTCATGCCTAGTGATTCGTTGAGTATTCCTATTTATGTGTCTACATCGGTGGGTGATTCTATTGTGGTAGATCGAGTCCATCGCTCTTGAGTATTCTATTTTGTTGCTTCTAAACATGGTCGACTTCGATGTTATATTGGGGATGGACTGGTTATCGCCTCGTGTTTGTTAAAATGAAGCAATATGAAAGTGTAGTAGGTCGTTAAGGTTTGGCTTGCCTAGCTCCCATTAGTAGGCGCCATCACGACTCCCGAGGGTGGAAAATCCGGGTCGTGGCATTCAACTTTATAGATTTTGAATTATAGAATGACAACTTTAAGTACTGATAAGTGGATTCTAAATTTAAAATTTATTTATATTTAATAAATTTTTAACACAAATATTCTATTTGAGCAAAATTTATTGAGCTCAATTGAATTCGTACTCAGGCTTCTAGCTCTACTCATGTATGTGATTACATGGCATATTACGACCTTATTTTATGCCAAAGGAAGAATTCTCGATACTTAATTGAAATATCTTGGTGTAGGCATGTAAATTTTATTGGAATTAAATTCATAAAATAATTTGGACTATATTTTAAATTCAAAATATATTAGTTCAAATAAATTTATTATGCTAATATAATTAGATTAGTTATATAAGTTCAATATATATGGATTAATAAATAAATCCAAATCCATTGGGCTAGCTTATTTAATTGGGCTACATGTGATAAGTCAACTTCATTAAGCTCAAGATGTCATCTTCCTAGAGGCTCAGTTTGGTGTCACGTGTCAAATGACGTAGCACACCAAGTTAAACGAAAGAGCCAATAGGATCATGACACGTGTCAGAAATGATATAAGGCATGCCAAGTCAAATTCAAAGGCCAATGAAACTGCACCACATGTGCAAATAATATGTTTTGGCCAATCAAATGATGTCTTGTCACACTTCAATCTGATTGATCGGAAAGAGTTTGTTCTCATGACAACTCTTATCTTCCGCAACTATAAATAGAGGTCTTCATAATTCAAAAATGACACCAGAAGTTATAACAAGAAGCAAGAGAGATCTCGTGGATCAAACGCCGCAAACTTCTCTACAAGTTTCAAGCTTCAAGCAATCAAGTTCAAGTGTAAGAAATCAAGTTCAAGCTGAACAACGAAGAACAAATCAAGGTACATGGAGCACGAGTTCAAATCAATTCGCGCTAGCTGAATTCAAGATCATTGTTCATGGAAACAAGCATAAATTCAAGATCAAGCTCTGTAGCCCTTAAAATTATATCAGAAAAGAAGAATCATAGGAATCATAGAGATTGTAAAATTCAAATCATTTGAAATAAAATACTACGATTGTTACAATATTTTTTGGTTCCAATATTTTCTTGATGTAATTTATTTTTTACACTGGTCTCCTTGGTTATTTAATTGAAATGTCCGTTTTTATATTAAACAATATTGTTGGTGCCTCGTCGGTTATTTATCTTCTTTTTCGGACAGATTATATTGTTACAAAATGCCGCATAGTTTTTATTTGGTTATCTGATGAACACTATTGGAAATTTCCGGTAGTGTCCGTTGATTATTTTTAGGGATGTTCTTCTTATTATCGGCGGTATTCTGTCGGTTTTATCCCTAGAAAAAATGAGTGTTAATTTTTAATAGTAAATCTAGATAGAATAATAGTATATTTTCAATCCATCTGTTTACCATCCCTTAACATTTCAAGAATACATAATACACTTAGAATGATTCATGTTTTTTTTGTGCAATGAATGATTCATGTTGTTGTAACTTGAAAATGCACGAACAACTTTTATTAAAGTGATTTATCTTTAAAACTCTCTCTATCTATTGTTAGTTTGGAGTATTATTCCCATACTATGGATCCCCCTCCGATTAAGCCACCACTCCCACCGGAACCCCCATATAAGCATAGCCAAATGGAGGTAGAATTACCTCATCACTCCTATAAGGAAATACTCTTGGACAAACCAGCGAGCAACCAAACTAATTACTATGAAATCGACCACCAACCAATTCCAGATCTGGACAAAAGGAAGTCATTGAGGGTTCAATTCCACTTTCACAAGATGACAAAGAGCGCCTTTACCTTCCATGGCATTACTCTGTAATCATCAAAGTTTTCAAGCGAAAGATGCCTCACCATCTCCTTCGATCTAAACTAAACGACCTATGGAAGCCATCCGAACAGTTAATCTTAATTGACCTAGGATGGGACTTCTACATAGTTAAATTTAGTTTAGAAGAAAGTATGGTTAAGGCTCTACACCTAGGCCCCTGGTTCATCTCCGGAAATTTCCATTTTGTACGTAGATGGGAACCAAAGTTTGTTCCTTAAGAATCCACTCTTACTTTTACTGCCATATGGATCCGGCTCCCTCAATTACCAACAGAGTTCTATGATCAGGATATCCTGGAGAAAGTTTGTAGGAAGCTGGGTAAACTTCTCAAGATATACCAATGTACATCCTCTACCCTAAGGGGAAGATATGCCCGTATTTGTATTCAAGTTCCACTGGAAACCCCAGTAGAAACATCAGTAATAATAGGGGACCATAAGCAGGCTGTGATCTACGAAGGAGAGGGGACTCTGTGCATCGTTTGTGGCAGAATAGGGCACACTGCACAAATTTGCAAGTACAGGGCACCCACACTCACAACAACCCACGAACCACAGGAAGATCATCAAAAGAAAGCAGTCATTTCGGAGGAAAGTGAGTAGAAAACTGTCACCTTCCCAAGAAGACGCAAGCAGGGACAAGCAAAAACAACAAACAAAAATGATGGTAGAATGAACAAACCACAACATGCTCCACGGACGGAAGAGATATACGTAAATTTGTTCGATGCCAATTCAGGTAAATTTCTCCAAACTCAAACTCTTTGTTATAATTCAAAAAAAGTTAATTCCGCCCAAAATACCCAAAAGAGGCCCAATGGCCCAATGCATAATAAAAACACCACTAACGCACAAGACCTGCCCCAACAAGGTCAGAAAACAGGCTCACGAGCAAAGCCCAGAACAGGTGCCAAAAGAAAAGTGTGGCCAACTACTGAGGACCCCACCAACCCCAATCATGAGCCCATCATCCAAGGGGCCTCTAGCCCAACTCCCAAGGCCACAATTCTCAAGAGCGGCGAAACACCCAATAGGGCCGATCCCTTTTCCCCAAACGGGTACTCTAACAAGGGTACCACTGACAGCTCAATTCCCTACCCAAACACACAAACCTACGTTTTCCCTACCAACACGCCTAAAACAACCTCTAATGGAGAAATACCAACAGTCATCAACAACAATCGAGTGCCCTATCTAGTACCCTCCCCATTTCCAGATGAAAAGACTACAACCGTCACCTCCATTAGATCCCCAATTAATGACCATCCCACCCCTTGTTCCGATGTCCAGAAACCCTTCCACTGACCAAGATGTGACACCAAAAGAGGTTCTTATGGAACGACAGTCCCTTAACTTCACCCCATTTGTTACCCAAAGTAGCAAGACAAAGACACAAAAATGGAAAAAGAAACACAACCAACCATCATCACCTCCTTACCACCACCACCGGACCACCAACCGGCCTCCTGGTTGGAGGTTGCTTTACAAGGCCAAGGACTCTCCTACAATTTCACCTTGGGCAATCTGACGGTGACCCTGATAGTGCAAAACCCAGCCCATCTAGCCAGAGTCATGGTGTAAGCACTGAGCAAAGCACTGGCAACCTTTTTACCTCTCCTATGGCAATCGATAGTCAACAGTGATAGCAACTCCCCATTAACGGACCCTCAAGATCTCAACAACTAAATTCTACAAAGCTTCCAAACCCTACCTTTCTTCCCAAATCTGATGAAAGAGGACCCAGCAGCAGAGCCGGTCTTCGTCATGATTGACCAGCCAACCCAAAACAAACCATCTTCTTCTGCTCCAAAAGGGAAGAGCAATTCCCCACCTCTCAGAATATCCAGAAAGGAATCTCTAAAGCTCTGGAGATCCTCAAGAAGAAGAATACCTCAGAAGAACAGGAAACACCTTATGCCACTCCAAGAACGGACTCACTACTCCTAGACTCAGTGAGATCAATAGAGTTCAGCACGGAAACCAGTGATATAGTAGTGGTACTATGCCCCGAAACAAATACCAAGTGTGGAATGAGCCTAGTCTCAACCCAAACACATGGTCCGATGAAACCCCTTCTCAACCTAACTCCAGTCCTGAGTCTCAATAGGAAGTCCCCCCACTTCAAATGTCGGGTCTGAAAGGACCACAGATCCCTCAAGAGGGAACTCACCAACCATCCCCAACTCCAATGATGAAATATATCATATGGAATGTTAGGGGTAGAAACAATGCCGAGTTCAAATGGCACTGTTTAGAAATGGTTAAAATGCACAAGCCTGCCATGCTTGTCCTGCTTGAAATGAAGATGGCAGACCACCAGACCCTAGCCCAGCAACTTCAGTTCGATATGATCATTCAGTCTCCGGTAGTAGGACCATCTGAGGGTATAGTATTTATGTGGAAAGAGGAGTTCGTGGCAGTTAAAGAAGTGGTAACTACCCCCCAAGGCATCCATGAAATGGTAAAGGTAAGTCCAGACCACCCTTCATGGCTCTTCTCTGCTATTTATGCTAGAAATCTCTTAGCAAATAGGAAACTCCTATGGGAGAACCTAATCACAATATCAAAATACATAAAAAAACAACTGGTTTATAGGTGGAGACTTTAACGAAGTCTTAAAGCCCAGGGACAAATTTGGTGGTAATCCCATAAACCTGAGCCGCAACAACCTATTTTGGAACTGTATAAATGAGTGTAACCTCCTAGAAGTAGGATATAAAGGAAGCAAATACACTTGGACCAATAAAAGGTATAGTAACAAAACCTCTCTAATTCTGGAAAGAATAGATAAGTGTTTTGCAAATGAAGGCTGGATTGAACAATACCCTGAAGTTACTGTACTTCACCTTCTTAGGATCCACTCAGACCATTGTCCTTTACAAATTAACTTGGTAGGGCCTCCAAACAACAAACCACCAAGGCCCGTCAGGTTTGAGTCAATGTGGGCTAGCCACCCTTCTTTCCCTAACATCATCTTCCATTCTTTGGAAACATCTTCCATCAAGAATCTCTGGAATCCAAAAATCTCCTAGCTACCAATTCAGTAGTTACCTATTACACCTTGAAACAGAGCTAAATGCTGAACTCAACCTAATCCTCAAAAATGAAGAAGACTTTTGGAAACTTAAGTCTAGAATTAACTGGCTAAATGAGGTTGATGCTAGCACCAGATTCTTTCACACATCCACCCTCAATAGAAGAAGGAGGAACAGAATCATCTCTCTTAAAGAAGAGAATGGAAATTGGCTTCATGACTAAAATAACATTCATTCAGCAATTGTGGGCTTCTTTACTGATCTATATACAATATCCCACACTGAAGCCCCTTGGGATCCCAAAGGCCACTCCATCATGGTACTCATTCTGTCTCAAAGCCAAAGAGCTTTTATGGACAAACCTCTTTATGTGAGTGAGATTAAAAGGGAAGTCTCCATAAACCCTTCAAATCTCCTGGCCCTGATGGCCTCCACCCCTTCTTCTACCGAAAGTATTGGGATATAGTAAGGGACTCTATCACAAACTTCTATCAAAAATGCTTCTCTACAAACTCTATGGACAGTACCATGAACCAAACTCAGTTGTGCCTAATCCCTAAATTCCCCCAAGCTACAATGCTAAAAAATTTCAGGCCCATTGGTGTTTGTAACACCATCTACAAGTCAGTCACAAAAATCATTGTGGACATGATAAAGCCCATTCTACCCCACATCATTGGGCCAAGCCAAGCAAGCTTTCTCTCTAATAGGAGAGCCTGTGACAATGCCATCATTGTCCAAGAATATATCACTCACTTTAGAAAAATGAGGGGGAAGAGTGGCAACATGATCCTAAAAATAGACCTAGAGAAAGCCTTTGATAGGCTGGAATGGTCCTTTATTAGAGACACTCTAGTTGCTTTCAACTTCTGCCAGGGCTTATCCAAACTCATCATATCATGCATCAATACATCATCTATTTCTATTCTTGTCAATGGGGGAAAAACAGAGTCTTTCAAACCCTCAAGAGGCATTAGGCAGGGCGACCCTATGTCTCCCTACCTATTCATTATGTGCATGGAAAGATTATCAAGATCTACATAACCAATGGCATCCCATAAGTATAAGTAGGTCCAGACCAAAAATATCCCACTTATTCTTTGCGGATGACCTCACCCTCTTTGCTAAAGCAAATGACAAGAACTGCAATACCATTCTTTCAATATTGCAGAACTTCAATGAGCAGTCAGGACAAAAAATAAATCTCACCAAATCAAGAGTCCTATTTGTAAGCACGTGATTTTTGCTTTACGGACAATCACTCCAAAAGAAAATAAAAATAGTGACAAATGGTTTCGCTGTACAATTTTTCGATCTGTCCGTGACATGTGTTTGTGGGTCTGTCCATTTTGCATCTAGTCATTATCAAACGAAAATACAAAAAATATATATATATAAAATATATGTGTCGTTAAAACAAAATTCAAAAATATGAATATATGTGCGTCGTTCGTTCTAGGTTGTGATTTAACTTACTTAAATATTTTTGTGATAATTATGTGGAAATGTTACAGTGTTGTTGATTTTAATTACACTATTTTATTTATTATTATTAAAAAGAAAAAAAAAAGAAAGAGAAAAAAAAAAGTAAAAGAGTGAGGGAAAACCGGTTTGGGCCCAAAAGAAATGAAATAAAACAGGCCCAAACCAGCACTCTGATCCAGTCCAAAACAAGCCTGCCCAAACACGGACTCAAACGACGCCGTATCGGCATCCCTACCAAAGCCGTTGATCTGATTCAAACGAACGGTCCAGATCAGGCTGTTCAACTCGCCTCAACGACGTCGTTTCAGGCAAGATGATCTAAGCCGTCCAACCCCATTGATCCAACGGATCCAGGCCCTCCTCTAAACCCGTCAACATGGCCCGATCCATGCCCTTTACCCGGTCTCACCCACCATCACGCCCAAACGACACCGTCTTTCCTAAGTGGATGGATCCTGGCCATAGATCCCCATTGATCCAACGGCCAGGATCTAAATCCTCAATACATATATAAGCTCTCCATTACACCCCACGCCCCCCAAACCAAACCCCGCCTTCCCCACTGTACACCCTCGTCCCAAACACAACCCCTTCTCATCCTCGAACCCTAGCAGCCGCCCCAGTATCCCTCGCCATTAAAGCCGGCGGCATGAACGCCGATGACCGCCTCCTGAACACCCTAGGACCACCTCATTGTCCTGAACACGAATCCACTAACCACGAGCCTCGAATCACTTTCGTTCGTCTCGAATCTTCATTTGAAGATTTGAGTCGAACCCGGATCTATGCCAAACCACCTTATCTTCATACCAGACACTCCCCTGACCTTCCTCGTGACCAAACCAAGCTTGGTTTGGTCCGAATCTACCCACAACTCCCTAAAAATCAGATCTAGAAATCTAGACTTTAGAACACACGCACCTGGGGAATCCGGCCGGTTTGGACATGGGTTTGAGGTCTAATAGACCTTAATCAAGGTGTTCTCATGTGAGAACACCCTGATTAAAGTTTGTTCGGCCTCAAAAGTTCGAAGATGAATCAGATTTGGGTCTGTGTGATTTAAACATTTTCGGTACGTTTTCCTTTCTTTTGTGTTAGTTTTTAATTAAGTGGTCAGCATGTTTCGTTGGGTTTGTTTGTTATTTTTGTTATTTTTCATTCGGATTTCTTTCATCTCTTTAAAGACCTTTTTCTTTGGTCGGTTGATTTTCTATGTGTGTATTCTGAATGTACTCTGTGATAAACATGATCGTCGATTAGTTTAATCGTCAGATAAGTTAACTCATATAGGCCCCAGTAATTGAACAAAAATTGTCTGATGCCCTTTAGGTCCCTAAACATATTGTTTATGTGAGCGATTGATTATTACCTGTTATAATTAGTATAGTCGACTCGATAAATATCGTCGATTAGCTTTCTATAACTAATAAATCGAATGAGCTAATAAGGTCGCATGACTAATTGAGCTTTGTCACTGACTGTATGCCCCAGCATTGTTTGAAATGGTTTGTTTGCACTATAAAACTGACTGAAAAGGTTCAGCCCAGGCAGTCTTGAGTTCGAACTTTCATCAGTTCAAAAAATGCCCTGATGCTGCAATAGGCAGGGGCAGTAATAATCAAGGTTGACAGGGGTATTCTGGGGTGTTAAAAAGAACAGAAGTAATTAGTTTAAGTGAGCTGACAAATGGGGTACTAAATTAGGATTAAACTAATGCCAATGGGGGGACAAGACACAAGAGTATGGGTTTAAAAGGAATACTAAAATAAGCCCATAATCCTTGATTAAAGAATAAACCAGGCGTGGGGAACAAAGGGGGCTGGCATCAAGAGATGCTCAAGCATGGGTTTAACAGGGTAGGGGCAGGCTGCAAGTTGCAGCATGGGGGCAGCTTAGCTGCACTTGGTCACTTTGGCTTATAAATAGGTCATTTGAGAACTGAAAAAGGGCTGGACTTTTAGTCTTCAGAAAAAGAGAAAACAAAGGGTTGGAATTTTTAGTCTTAAGGCTGGAATCTTTAAGTCTTAAGAAAGAGTGGTGAGTTAAAAGAAAAGATTGAAAACATAAGAGAGGCTCGAGTAAGACATTGTAACCAAACACTGCCTGAAAGTGGTATAAGAATGCATTTTGGTCAATCTGTCTTGGCCAAGTTCTGTTGCTTGCATTGACTGAGTTGTTTGTGGTTGATTAAACTGGTGGTTTTACTGCATTTGAACCCTCAGTTACTGCTGCTATTTCTTTACTCTTTCCTGAGATTACTGGCTTGGCACTCGACTACTTGCTAGTCCTTGTATTCTGGGAGATCATTGTTGGTTGTCTGTGGCTATGGAAAACATTTGGTTTAGTTGGTTGTTGCTGTGTTGTTGCTGAGTATCTGTTGTTGCTGTGTTTACTGCATACTGCCTAGCTGATCATTCCTTCCTTCTTTGTCCTCCATACCAGGTACACAATTACACTACCAATGTAACTCGAAAGTTTGAGCAATGAGTATAAAAGAGAAGATCTGCAGATGTTGTTTATATACATGTACTGTTGTGTTGAACGTCATGTAATGTCTAATAGCTCATATTTTGGGATACTGAAGTTAGCTAACAAGCCTAGTTGAGGTCAATATAGGGTATCGAATGATAATTATATATGTATGCTGTTAGATAAAAGTGGTCTCAATGAATTAGGTTGCATCTCAGATTTAGTTTACTTTGCCATATATGCTGTAATGTAGTCCAAGCATGAAACTTGTACACTGTAAATTAAGTTCTTTCCTTTCCAATAAATTGCCATATATGACTCTTAAAATCATGTTTCAAGATAAAGAACACAAATTCAGGGCCTCAACCTCATGAAGGTCGAGCCCAGGTCGAAGACAGACCAGGCAGGCCCGCATCGAACGAGCAGTGGCCCAGGTCTGGCCAACCGCGCGTGGGCTGGATTTGGGCCCATGATTATTTGTTTGGCCGACTGTGCACGCAGCTTCGGTCCCGATTTGCTAAGCATTTCCGAATTCCATTACAAACAACTTGCAAGCATGTAATTAATTAGGATTATCTACTGTTTTCAATTGATAGAGACAAACACGACAAGAAACGTAGTTGCTATAGGATATCCTTTTAAAATAAGAACGAGATGAGCCTCGATGAAAATAAACAAAACGCGCATATGCGGGGCCCTTGTTAAATGTATATTATTGAAGCATTTAGTTTCCAGGACGGGTTGTTTAGCAAATCTCACAACCCTCCTAAAATAACAACACGTTAGTCTCTTTAGGACACGCTTTAATAAACCTTACCGTCTTAAACTCGGGTGCACATTTATGTGACCCAAATCCAAATCTCGACGGATTCGAAATGTATTTCTAATTACGGGTACATTGATTGTGACGTGGTTCGAGATGCGTGTCCATGATGTTGCAATTTCATTTTTAAAAAAAAAATAATAAGAATGAGATGAGCCTCGCCAAATAAAATACAAATTGCGGGGCCCTCAGTAAATATTTGCTTTAAAAAATTATTTGGACTTCGGAATGGATCGTTTAGTAAAATTCCACGGTCTTACCCAAAATAAATACGCTAGTCGCTTTAGGCGCGCCTTTAATAATTTAATTTCCTTAAACTCGGGTGCACATTTGATGTGACCCAAATCCAAATCTCAACGGAGTCAAAGTGTGTCGACGACCACGGGTACATTGATTGTAACGCGGTTCGAGATACATTTTCACAACGTTGCAATTCTTGATAAAAACAGTAAATGATAAAAGCGGTTAAAAGTTAAATTTTGCACGCAAGTTCACACTTGTATAAAATCAGATAATCAAGCCGAATATAACAGTTGAGCGACCGTGCTAGAACCACGGAACTCGGGAATGCCTAACACCTTCTCCCGGGTTAACAGAATTCCTTATCCGGATTTCTGGTATGCAGACTGTAATATAGAGTCATTATTTTCCTCGATTCGGGATTAAAATTGGTGACTTGGGACACCCTAAACCTCCCAAGTGGCGACTCTGAAATAAACAAATAAATCCCCTTTCGATTGTCCTTTAATTGGAAAAAACTCCCTTGTCCCCTCGCGGGTACGGAAAAAGGAGGTGTGACACTATTTTCTTCAAACATCACTCAAGATGTCATACAACATCTCACCAATTATTTGTCCATCAGGCACACAACATCCTTTGGAAAGTACCTTAGATTCCCAATTCTCCACAAAAAATAATCATCTGCAGACTTTCAATTCATTATTGATAACATGCAATCCAAGATGGCTGGTTGGAAAACTAAATGCCTCAACATGGCTGGGAGAATAGTCCTAGCCAAAACTTCTTTGAACAGCATCAAGTCATGTTATGCAATACATAAATCTACCCATTAAAATCACCAATCAGATTGATAGAATTCAGAGAAACTTCATTTGGGGAACCACCCCTAAAAGGAAGAAGTTACATCTGATCAAGTGGGAGGTAATCACTAAGACCAAGGTTGAGGGAGGGCTAGGGCTCCAAAAGGCTAGTATCAAGAACAAAGCTTCCCACACAAATCTGGCATGGAGAACCTATAAGTATACCAATAGTCTATGGGCTAGAGTTCTCATTCACAAACATTGCAACATGTTTAGACCAGTTAGAGCATTTAGACACCCTAAACAGCCAAAATCTCCAACCTGGAAGGGCATTCTAAAGGGCTAGGAGATATGCAACAAAGCAAGTAGATGGGTAGTCCATAAAGGAAATAGGGTCAGTTTCTTGAATGATACTTGGATCCCTAATCAGCCAGCAATCAGATAGATGATTGAGGGCCCTTTAACCCAAAATGACCTTGATGCCAAGGTTAGCTCAATCCACAACCTGGGCAATTGGGACACATCAGCTTTGTTCATTAACATTCCCCCAAGTATTCTGAACCTGTTGAACTCTGTGTTCATCCCCCCTGTTACAACTAAGGATGATAATCTTATATGGGATTTGACTCCTAATGGCCAGTTCTCAAATAGTTCTGCTTACTCCTTCCTAAGCAGGACTACGTCCAGTCTCCATTCTGGGGAGGAAGGCCCCTTCAAATGGATCTGGAAGCTACAAGCCTCTAACAAAATCAAATACTTCATCTGGCTCCTAACCCATAAGAGACTTCCAACTAAGAGCTTCCTCCTCTCTATTGGAATCAACTGTGTCCCTCAATGTCAATACTGTAACAATGGACATGAAAATATTGCCCATATTTTCTTTGAATGTCCTAATGTTGTCCATTTCTGAAATGAAATTCTATCCAAATCTTTAGGAAATGGTTCAAATAATGCTCCAGTTTTCAATGGCCACCAGTGGCAATCAACATGGAACTCTCTCAAAAATGTCCCCTTCAACAACTACATCTGTTGGGACAATCTCATTCCTTTTTGTCTGTGGCACATCTGGTTAACCAGAAACAACAATGTATTCAATAACAAGAAAGAGCACATCAATGCTAATAACACAATATCTAAAGCAACTGAATACCTTATGCTTACAAAGAATGACTCAACAAAGGTAACTCACCAGGTCCTGTTAAAATGGGAACTTCCATCTAGAGGTTCTTACAAACTGAATACAGATGGAGCGACAATGGGGAACCCAGTAATAGGAGGTTCAGGGGGAATATTCAGAAACCACAATGGCGACTAGATATCGGGTTATATGGATAATATCCCCCAAACAACAAACACAAGGGCAGAAGTTCAGGCCCTCATACGAGGTCTACAACTGGCTGAGCAAAACTATTTAGTACCGCTAGAAATAAACACTGATTCAGCTGAAACAATCAATATGCTTTTGAATGGAAGTCTGATTTATGACCCTCTAATTTGTGAATGCAGGTCAATCATCCAAAGGATGGGCAACGTGGTAGTGAGGCACATCTACCGGAAGCAGAACAGAGTAGCTGATGCATTGGCCAAGAAAGCAGCAAAGGAGATATTTTTGAACAAATCTATGACATTATCAGTTCCTCCGATGTTTGTCAATAATGTATTTGGGTAGAGATCCTAGGAACTGAACTAGTTAGATGTTTTATGGGTTGTAACTTAAACACAATCATGCTAAACCTTACAACTATGGGGTCAATGGGATATCCCAGTAATGTCCCTGATGTGGTTCCTTTTGTTAACTAGCATATAAATACAACATCCCTTTTAACCAAAAAAAAACTTGAAAATGCACAAAAATTAAGAAGAAAAGAGAATTAATAAGAAAGGTTAGTAATCCAAAAAGGAGAAAACAAATTCATCCGATGTACAAGCTGGTGAGTAGCAACTCTTTGTTTGAGTGAGAAGATGGATAAGCAGTTGAACTCGTGAGTGTGTAATTACCTGACCCTCTGCTTCTGCCACTTTTTCACTAATGAAAATTTATGTTTATACTCAGTGGCGAAGCCAAAACTTTTATCTAGGGTGTTCAAACTTAAAATAAGTAAAAAAAAATCCCCAATAAAGAGTGTTCAAGAAAAAATGAAGACTTTTAGAATTTGTGGTCCTAAATAAGTCAAGAAGGGGTCCAGAATATTTGTGTGGTTATAAAAGCTTCTCATTAAGGGTAAAATTGTAAGTTTAAGTTAAATTGTTTCCAAAATTTGAAAGGAGACATTCTTTTTGGAACGGACCAAAAAGGAAATAGGTTCACATAAACTGGAACCGAGGGAGTAATATTTTACCTATATATACAGTTTAATTTTTAGACGATGGACAAAGGGTGGTCAGTTGACCACCCTTAGGGCTATGTACCTTCGCCCCTATTTATACTAATCAAATAACTATATGGTGCATGTCTTTATATATATATATATATATATATATATATATGTATCTATTACAAAATTTTAATTAATTAACTTATATTTTTACCTTAATTTATGATAATACAAGAATGTATGTCTTCAATAATAGATACTCCCTTCGTTCCACAATAAGTGATCATTTGGCCTTTTTATTTTGGTCCAAAATAAGTGTCCATTTACATAATCAAGAAGAAATTAATTTATTTTTTCAAAATCTGCCCTTATTTACATATTTCAATGTGTCGAGGTAACAATTAATTAAGATTAACTATTCATTGCATCAAAAGAAGAAATAAAAAGAGTGTACAATTGCAGTATAATGCAAGTGATTCGTTTTATTTCTTGCAACTATGTATATTTACTTTTTCAAGTAAAATATGTAAAAAATATATATATTTTTAGAGCACCGTAATTTAGAGCTATATAAACAATTATAGCCAAAATAATTAATTTTAAACTATGTATTTTTTATAACTTTTTAGATGTCTTGACTATTTATTTCAATTATATAAATCTTTATTTTCAGGTCAAATTCAAACAAAGATTAACTAAAACTTTATTATTTTTAGCCAAATAAAAAAATTTAGCCTAAATAATGTAGTTCTATCCAAGTTTTGTGATAAATTGTATTCGAAAAAAAATTATCTAAAAAAAATAACATACTTTAAAAGATAAAAATATATTTTATTTTTCAAAAAAATATCACATAAACAGACAAAACCACGTGGCAGGCACCCACACTTTTTGCCACATCAGCGTCCAGAGGGTAATGGCTCTCAAAAGGCCAAGTTGAGGGGGGTAATTAAGATCACGAATAATTTAAAACTGTAACTAATAATCCGTGCCAAGTTTAGGAGGATTTTAAGATATTTTACCCAAGATATAATAAATACTTAACTTTGCCGATATGCGTCATTACTAATGGAAAGACTACTAATACGATCCACAATTTCAATTAAAATATGTGAAACCTTATCTTAATAACATATCACTCCCTCATTCCAATTTATTTTAAGTCCTTTCTCACTAAACGGTTAATTTAGTCGAATTTTGTATCAATCAGACATGAATTTTGTTCCAAGAACTTAAATAAACTTATAATACGAGGGTATGGTATGGATGACGAACAAGCAAAAAGGATGGCATTTTCCCAATTAAAAAAAGCTAACACTATTTACACTTAATAACACGGGAGAAAAATAGGATTCGGTTATGATAAAAATCAAAATATGGTGGATGTCTACTCTTCCTCCATGATCTTTCTCTCAAATGGTTAATGACATATTCAATGACATATTTTCTATGTTCAATGACATATTCCATGACATATTTTCTTCACTTTTCATGCCTATATAAAGGCCTTGTAATAGATAGGAAAATACACACAATTGAAGAAGAAAATCTCTTCCTTCTCTCTATCTCTATTTCTTGTTCATGTTTTACTAAATTGCTTTTATTTCTTGTTCATGTTTTACTAAATTGCTTTTATTTCATAACACGTTATCAGCACGAGTCTCTAACCAATTATATATATATATATATATATATATATATATATATATATATATATATATATATACAAAAAAAATTCTACATCCGGAAAGATTACAATTAGAAGCCATACATATCATCACATGGTTAAATGTAAAGAGAAACTACATATGGTAAGTAATGAAATGTAAGAAGGTATGATTATCTTATACTTGTCATTCCTTTAAAATCTCATATGCACACAACTTCGTACTACACCTGTATTGCATAAGCACATATTAATATTACATCTTTTATATCACATGAATGGAATAAAATTTTCGAAGTTCTATATGTTAAAATCATAGTAGCAGTTAATTGTTGATATGTTGCATGTCATGGTAACCAAGGATATTTTATATAAATTGTCTTATGCATATTTATGTGTTAACTATCTTCAATCTGTCCTGCCGCTTTTAACATTTTCTTTTACTTGGATGAATTTTTTTCGTTTGAATTTTTACACTTGCATATAGTACCAAAAAAAAGGGAATAAAAAATAAAATAAAATTGGTCATACTGATTAAAAACATAAATTATCTTGAAGAAAACAAGAAATACTTCACATCTTTATCTAGGTTGATTAATTACTTCAAAAGCTATTGAGAAAGTATACTTCATAATTTATGGTCGTATCATTTGAAAGCAAACAATGATTAGTATGACTACTAGAAGAGGTATTTTCGAGTATCCATGATCTACTTGATGCTTGCTACTGACTTACCATTTTCAAGTATTTTATATAAATGATGCATAAGCTACAACTGGTAAGTTGTTACCTATAATGTCACTTTTCAGATAATATAAATGTTGAATTTATGTATTAGTACTATATATGTGTTGTTACCTATATGTTGTACTTTTGATAAATTTATTCACTAATTGCTTGGTTGAATTGAGTGAAGGAAAGTCATGGCATTAAATCAAATCCAATAAGTAAGGTATGTCCCGAAAACAACAATATTTTTGAAAGAGGCTCAATAAATATTATGACAATGATTTTATGATCCATTTAAACTCTAATAGAATTTAGAAAAAATATTCTGACTACAAACGGTTGTATTTCATATAGATGCTACAAATAATTGATAAAACTTTTACGCTGATTTGAGATTTGTACACTTATTTAAGAAAACAAATTTGATTTGTTAAGTTGCAAATTAGTTGTGTATAACTTTCTTGGCATGTGATTGAAATTAAGGCTTGAGAATGAATCTCAATATTGTTTAGCCTATTATGCCATTGATTGAGGATAAGACATCGGGATCAAGTCCTGATGCTCCATAATGATAAGAGTTGAGTTTGAGTCCCAATTTATTATGGCCTAACATGACTTTATATTGGTAAGACATTGGGTTTGAGTCCTAATGTGCCATATTGATGATATAATGATGACTAAAGAAAAATAATATATTTTTCATGAAAAAGCATGAAAAATGTCCCACTTGATTTGCTCCATTCTTGAAGTGAATGTGATAGCAGTGCATAATAAGTTTCAATGAAGACAAGTGGTTGAACAATGAACGTGGGCGTTCCAAATATCAAAATAATAATAATCATCACTATGATTATAAAAGGAGAACAATAAGGGTTCTCAAAATAGTCCTTCAAAATGTGAAGGCAATGCTTACCATCAAATTGGTATGAAAATAATAAAGCACGTCGCTGATTATGATCCATTCCTTGAAGAGAATGTGACTTGTGATAAGCATTGAGAATGCAAACCCATTCCTAAAGTTGAATGTGGCAATATGTGATAAAAGCAATGAATAAAGACATGCAATTCATGATTATATGAATACCACACAACTCACCTCTAAGGGAGGTTTGAGTAAAATAAAGAGAATAAATATTATTGTGTGGTTACATGAATATGTCATTGGTCGCGTACATGTGATATGCCAAATATTATTTTGTCATGCCTTATAAAAGTTATTAAAGGCAAAATTAAAGCAAGAAATGATTTTGCTTATGATGATTTTGACCCTGACAATTTATTATGATATAATTTTCCCCGTGAAGGAGACATTTACCATATGAATGGTATGATAAAAGATCTTGTAGTACAAAAGTTGTTAAGAACTCTGAAAAAACTAATTTGTTACTACCCGGATGAATAAGCTTATTCATGACATTTATATTGTAAAGTCTCAAAAGAAACTTTTTGAGTTTCAAATATATAAGTCAAAGTGATTGGCATATTGAGACTATAAATGAAAGGAAGATTGAATATCTTCTCTATAATCATACCGGGTAAATACGAAAGGTTACCCGATTTTGTTTCTATTTGTACTACACAAATATAAGTATGATGCTTGAATCATATCCCACAAGTAAACTACAGGTTTACTAAAACAAATAATAGTTGGCATAACCGGTTGACCATCCCGGTTCAATTATGATGCGAAAAAATTAATTGAG
Organism: Nicotiana sylvestris; assembly: GCF_000393655.2. Classification (NCBI taxonomy): domain Eukaryota; kingdom Viridiplantae; phylum Streptophyta; class Magnoliopsida; order Solanales; family Solanaceae; genus Nicotiana; species Nicotiana sylvestris. The sequence goes on along the minus strand of NC_091064.1, from coordinate 147,592,638 downwards.
AATTACATTGGCATATATTGAAGAACAGAAGATTCTTCAAGAATTCTCTTGTGCTGCTTATTCTCATGATATCAGTTAAGGTTGAGATTGTATCCCTTGATTTCTGGAATAAATAAAAGGTGATAAATATATGGGCCCAGTCACCTGCCATGTGGACTGTTTACCATTTTAATAGATGCATCTATTCTATGGTCACATGTGCATTTGTTATTAACTTGCAGTTTGGCTTTTGCAAGATTGTTTGCTCAAATTATTAGAGCACAGTTCCAGAATATAAATTATGATGATTTATCTTGATAATACTGGTTTAAATCCAAGTTGGTTTAGCAGAAATTGTATGCCTCCAATTATAGCTAAATCATTGGTTATGAGAACAAAACTCCCAAAAATAAAATTTGGTATGAGATGTATTATTTAATACATAACAACACTTGTACGCATCTAGCCAAGTTATAAAAATTTCTCCCTCTAACATTCAGTTCAGGGTCAGGAACCAAATAATTTCTATATAGAAATATGGATGTGCTATATGATTTAATTATGCCACCAAAATGCACAGAGATGAGTTCCCAAAGAAGCTTGGGAAATGTGTTGGTGATCCCAACATTAGGGGGAGAAAATGGGCGGCTGAGAAAGTGATACGTGAAATGAATTATTATGAATACATATAGATCCTCGTACAAGAAAATATGAACTTGAAGTTCAAGTGATAATTCATTTATAAATTATTGTCAGACGCATTTGCTGACCCAAAGCTAAATGTCATATTTCAGCTGCTAATGCTCCAAATAGAATAAAGTCCATGAGGGCAGAGTCTATGGCACGCATGAAGCGTAACAGACCAATCGGTTCCAAAGATAAAACTCCTTGAAGAAGGAGAGGGGCAAATATTCAAAATGGTCATAATAAGGAGGCAAGTGCCCTATAAGAGCACCACGACATAACACTTCATAAGACCTCATAGGAGAGTCTCAGGTACTTCAAAATAATGAGATAAAGAGATCTCAATAAGTTATGTCTTTATTAGGTAATAATGGAATTGACGTAAAGTGATCATCGACGATATTGTTAATATAATGTAGCGCTCGATATTATTAATATTGACGAGGATCTTGAGCTCAAATCTGTCTTGAAAAATTTGGACAGATAAATGATTGGCCCAAATAAAATAAAAAAAAAGTACGCAATCAAGATTGATTTCACCTGAAAAATATGAAGTTGGACGGATAGTCCAAACACCTGAAAGTATAAAGCCAGTGAAGGTATAAATGTGTTCTTGTGCGAAGAAAGACAAGTCGATAGACATAAAGACGACTTGTGTCACAAGAAGATTTGTAAATATCCTAGCATTTCAGGTTTTAATCTGGCAATATATGAAAAACTTGATATGCATATAATGGAAATTATTGAAAGATTTAAATTGTTCTGAAGCATATTATGGTTTCCAAGAAATTTATTAAATAAAGCTTCAATAATCTTTATACGGATTGAAACAATCAGGGCGCATGTGGTATAATCGCCCAAGAAAGTACTTGTTGAAAGAAGGGTACAAGAATAATTCAATTTGTCCTTGTGTCTTTATAAAAGGATCTGGATTTGAATTTGTTATGATCGCCGTGTATGTTGATGATTCCAATATCATTAGAACTATCGGGGAGCTTCCTGAAGCAGTAGACTGTTTAAAGAAAGAATTTGAAATGAAAGATCTTGTAAAGACAAAAATAAAATTTTATCTTGGTCTACAAATTGAGTATATGAAAGATGAAATTTGTGTCCATCAATCAGCATACACTGAAAAGATTTTAAAGTGATTCTATATGGATGAAGCACATCCATTGAGTACCCTGATGGTTGTGAGATCACTCGATATAAATAAGGATCCATTCATACCTCATGAAAATACTGAAGAACTTCTTGGTCCTAAAGTACCACATCTTAGTGCAATTGATGTACTAATGTATCTTGCTAACACTACAAGGGGTGACATAACTTTTTCAGTTAATGTCTTAGTAAGATATAGCTCTGCTCCTACAAGGAGACATTGGAATGAAATCAAACATATATTGCGTTATCTAAAAGGGCCTAACGATGTGGTCTTATTTTATGGCAATGATTGCAATCCCGATCTTGTTGATTATGCCGATATAGAGTATTTATCTGACACACACAAGGCTTGATCTCAAACATATTATGTGTTTACATGTGTGGCACTATCATATCTTGGCGATCGACTAACCAATCAATCGTGGCTACTTCTTCTAATCATGCTGAGATAATTGTTATTCATGAAGTAAGTCAAGAATGTGTATGGTTGAGGTCTACTATACATCTTATTCGAGACAAATGTGGTTTGAAGTGTGATAAACTACCCACAGTTTTGTATGAAGAAAATACAACATGCATAGCCCAATTAAAGGGAGGATTCATAAAGGAGTTAGGACAAAACACATTTCACCTAAATTATTGTTCACACATGATCTTCAAAAGAATGGTGATATTAATGTGCAACGGATCCGTTCAAGTGATAATATGGCTGATTTGTTCACCAAATATCTATCGACATTAACCTTCAAGAAACTAGTGTATAAGATTGGGATACGAAGGCTCAACGATGTGAACTAATGATCTCATCAGGGGGAGTTAATACGCGTTGTACTCTTTTTCCCTTACAAGGTTTTGTCCCATTGGGTTTTCCCTGCAAGGTTTTTAACGAGGCAACCAAAAGGCGTATTTCTAAATATGTGTAATCTTTTTCCTTCATTAGGATTTTTTTCCCATAGGGTTTTTTCCTAATAAGGTTTTAACTAGGCACATTATTTATGGACATCCAAGGGGGAGTGTTATGATAAAAATCAAAATATGGTGGATGTCTACTCTTCCTCCACGATCTTTCTCTCAAATGGTTAATGACATATTCAATGACATATTTTCTATGTTCAATGACATATTCCATGACATATTTTCTTCACTTTTCATGCCTATATAAAGGCCTTGTAATAGATAGGAAAATACACACAATTGAAGAAGAAAATCTCTTCCTTTCTCTCTATCTCTATTTCTTGTTCATGTTTTACTAAATTGCTTTTATTCCATAACAGATTCATCATTTTTTATACGGAAAAGGGCCAAAAATGTCCTTGAACTATTCGAAATAGCTCAAAAATATCCTCCGTTTGTTTTTGGTGCAAAAAATATCCCTGCTGTCTATGTTTTGGACCACAAATGCCCCTAAACCGTTTGTCTTGCCATTGAAGCTAACATGACAGTCCAACTAGGTTAGATTTGCTTACATGGCCATCCACCCGCAATCCAGCATGACAAAATTATTTTTTCGAAAAAATTATTTTTCCGAATTTTTTATTAAAATAAAAAATCAACATTTATTCCCAAAAAGTAAAAAATATTCGGAAAAATTATTTATTTTGGAATTTTTTTATTAAAATACAAAATAAACATTTATTCCGAAAATAAATAAAAAAATTCAGAAAAATTATTTATTTATTAAAATATTATATATAATATACAAAATAAATTATTTTGGAGCGTGCTTTAATATATTGTTCCGGAAATTTAAATTATTTTGGAGCATGCTTTAATATATTGTTCCGGAATTTTTTTACTTTTATCGGAATACATGTTCAACCGTAAAATTTTTAAATTTCACGTAAAGTTAAATTTCGGAATTTTGGAAAATTTGAAAACTCCAAAAATTATAAGAACTTCGGATGAACCAATTGATACTTACAGTAGAAGTGTGCCTTTTGTGAAGCTATAACTGATAAGTATCTAAAAATTTAGATTAAACTAATCATAAATTCACAAAAGAGTATAATTGAGTTTTAATCAAATCATAAAGCCAATCAAGAATAATATTTCCGGAAGTTTTTTACTATTTTCGGAATAAGTGTTGATTTTGTATTTTAATTAAAAAAATCCGAAATAAATAATTTTTCTGAATATTTTTTACTTTTTTCGAAATAAATGCTGATTTTGTATTTTAATAAAAATTTCCGGAAAAATAGTTTTTCCGAAAAAATAGTTTTGTCATGCTAGATAGCTTGGGTGGATGGTCATGTAAGCAAATCTAACTTAGTTGGACTGTCATGTCAGCTTCATTGGCAAGACTAACGGTTTAGGGGCATTTATGGTCCAAAACATAGACGGCAGATATATTTTTGGCACCAAATATAAACGAAGAATATTTTTGAATTATTTCGAATAGTTTAAGGACATTTTTGCTCCTTTTCCGTTTTTTTATATATGTCCTACAGCCTATCGGCTACTTGGCAATGACAGCTTCTAGGAAATACCACTCCCACTTAGCTGTGCAGAAAGTACTGGGAAATTGATCACTGCACATAGAAATACATGGTAGAGGCTAAGTCAAAATCGGCTTCTCCAATTCATTTTAAAAAATACACACACAGTAGAAAACCCCGGTGGTCAAAATCCAGACTCCTCAGCTTCCTAAAAAAATGAGGTGATTAAGTAGAATTTCTTTTTTCCCTTTTTGAGGAGAACAATACATTGTCTCAAGAGGGTGTTTTGGAGAGCTTAACACATAAAAAAAAAATTACATTGAGACATAAAAATTAATAAGTGAAAGCACTTTGTAAATGTAAGAACACTAAGTTATATCATGATAATTTTGTTAGAATTAAATGGTTATAATCTTTTAGTCTCTTAACTTATTGAACTTAAGATTATAATAAAGAGCTAACACGCCTATTTTTACTTGAAAAAAGCTGCATAATTTTAATTAAGTATACAGTCTTCTTCTTTTTTCAAAAGCACGTCAGCTTTGCTTTGACCAGTGTTCAATAATGGCACTTGCATCTGCAGTCCCATCCTCACGTGCTCTAAAAGTGTCGACAGATGTTTTTTATTTTTTTATTTTTGATAAGACACGTCAGCTTTGACTAATAACATTAAGATATTTCCATTTATATCTGATTTTAACGTGTCGTATATGATATATCATGGAGAAAGCAACACAAGGTAAAACTGTGTAACTACCTAAAAATTAAGAATCACTATATTCAGCCAAATCCAAATTAAAATCTAAAATTCAGTCGCCATTGAAAAGAAATTCAACATTGAGAAGTCAAACTTATTTTTTTCCAGCAAGAAATCTGCTTCTACGCTGCTAATACAAAAACATTACTCGCTATGATAGTTTAAAAATTCTCATCAGCGAAAAAATATATAAATAAAAATTTGAACCTAACTTAATAAATTTAGATCGACGACCAAGAAAAAAAAACTCAGGGTCGAAAGAAAATCAATGTCACCCATAATCATCACATAAGGAAAAAAATTTACTATGTACATAAAATATCTTTTATAATGATTTATCAAAAATGCATGAGTCTTACTCATCACTTAACTATCCAAAATTATCTTGTAAAGTCATGTTTCTTTTGTTTATATTAGAAAAGTCATTTAACTATGTATATAACACTCAGAAAGTTACTTAGCAGATTTCTCAAACTTTTCGGTGGCCAAATACTTATTTTACCCTCTAACTTACTAACGTTTGCCGTCTTCTACTTTTTTAATATTATAATTTTTGTATTTTGAATTTATATTATGGGCTTATCTATGAAACAAATAAATCTTATATTTATAAAATAAAAAACTAAAAAATATTTTTCCAAGCATATATAATGTTGGAATATGAAATAATTAAGCACTATTTTAAATAGTTTTTTTTCTATATTATATGCATGGAATATATATTTTAAAAGGTTTAATTCTCTTTCATTCTCAATTGTGTGAATAATTTTTTTGAGTTCTTGTTCTCATATATTATCAGAATTATTGATACAAATAAATTATTTAAATATTTATTGTACTCAATTATTTTAATATTTAAACATTATACATGTTTGAAAATTATTTTTTATTTTTTCACTTTGTGTATTAGATTTATTTGTTCTATAAAAGTTCCATATAATAGATTAAAAAGAAAAATTATAATATTAAAAAAGTAAAAAAACAAAAAACAAAGTTTGATAATTTAAAGGTTATTTGGTCACCACAAGTTTAAGAAATTATGTTGAATGATCTTCTGAGTGTTATAAGCATAATTAAATATTTTTGTGTTACCATAGAAGAAACATAATTTTACTAGGTAATTTTGAATAATTGAATAGCCACGTGAGTAATGCACTCAAAACTCATCATGTACCATAATAATTTATGTTGTAGCGTGATCTCGCTATAAAAACAAATAGGTCTCATTCTTAGAAACATTTTGAAGACACGTTTTATTTTTCGGATAAATTCTTTTTACATAGGCTAACCTTGAAAAAATAATCCTTTTTGCCTTTTTCTTTTGTTGCTATTTCTGGTTTGTTGAACATGTCTTATGTGGAGTTAAGAAAGTATGACAAGGTTCCTAGAGAAGTTTTTTGGAGATGCTTGGAGGCGAAAGGTGTGTCGATTCCCTACATTATGGCGATTAAGGACATATATGATAGGGCTAAGACTTGGGTTAGGACAGTAGGAAGCGACTCTAAGCATTTTTCGGTTGTAACGGGGTGACACCAAGGTTCTACGCTCAGTCCATTCTTATTCGCCCTGATAATGGACGCGTTAACACACCATATTCAAGGGGAGGTACCATGGTGCATGCTATTCACCGATGACATAGTTCTGATTGATGAGTCGCGAGTCGGTGTTAATGAGCGGCTAGAGGTTTAGAGATAGACACTTGAGTCTAAGGGTTTCAAGCTGAGCAGGACAAAGACGGAATACCTGTAGCGTAAGTTCAGTGCTGAGCCGGGTAAGTGGGCGTGGATGTGAGGCTTGAATCACATGTCATCCCAAGTAGAGGCAGCTTCAAGTACCTTGGGTCGGTTATCCAGGAGGGATGGGAGATCGACGAGGATGTCACACACCGTATTGGGGTAGGATGGATGAAGTGGAGTTAGCATCTAGAGTCTTGTGTAACAAGAGTATGTCACCAATACTCAAAGGTAAGTTCTATAAAGCGGTGGTTAGACCGACCATGATGTAAGGAGCTGAGTGTTGGCCTATTAAGAACTCACGTATCCAGAAGATGAAAGTAGCAGAAGTGTGGATGTTGAGGTGGATGTGCGGGCACACTAGGATGGATAAGATTAGGAATAATAATATTCGGGAGAAGGTGCACGTGGCTCCCATTGATGACAAGATTCGGGAAGCGAGACTCAGATGGTTCGGGCATGTTCAGAGGAGAAGCCCAGATGCTCCGGTAAGGAGGTGTGAGCGGCTGGTTGTGGAGGGCACGAGAAGAGGTAGAGGGAGGCCTAAGAAGTATTGGGGAGAGATGATCAGGCAGGATATGGCGAGACTTCAGATTTCCTAGGACATGACACTTGATAGGAAGATGTGGAGGTCGAGTATTAGGGTTGTAGGTTAGGAGGTAGTTGAGTTTTGCCTTACTTCGTACCTTTGTTAGACTAGTCTGGTAGGGTTTTTGTCTAAGATACCTAGTGGCAATGTTGTGTCTTACTATTTCGCTTTTCAGTGGAGGGTCTATTTACTAGCTATCGTTTTTGCTTTGGATCTTTCTGGATTTCATGTTGTTACTATTTTTACTATGATTTCTGAGGTGATACTAATATTGTCTCCTTTTGTCTTTTGTTTTCTTGAGCCGAGGGCCTTTCGGAAATAACCTCTCTACTACTTCGGGGTAGGGATAAGATCTGCGTACACATTACCCTCCTCAAACTCCACTAGTGAAATTTTAGTGGGTTGTTGTCATTGTCTCATGTGGAGTTATTTTTCACCCTCGATGGACAGCTTTATTGATGTAGCAAAAAACAAATGGAATAAAGTTTGGTGGAGGGAATCGCAAACCCCATTATTGGTATCATTTTTAATTTCAGATTATGAATAATAAGAGAATTCAGGTGGAATCTTACATTTTTAAATTCAAGGTAACAAAATTATTGATGATCAACTAAATAATTCTTCTTGCTTATTTCATATTAGGAATGATAAGAGAATGTCGGGGAATCTTACATCTTTTTAAAATGCAAGGTAACAAATTATATTATTGACGAGATACTAAAAATTAATAAATCTTTTATTTTTCAAAAGAGTTAGATAAAAAGTAAAGAAAACGAATGGACAAGGATCAAACCATGGTCACCTCTTGAGAGGCAAATTAAAATATAATTATTTCTATTACAATTTTGTACAACTAACCTATATGAACTTTTGTAAAATTCTTTTCTTTTAGTCCATTTCAGAAAATTAGTTTTCCTTAAACATAAAGCTAATTTTCATCCCAACAAGTCAAGATATAACAGATGCCTCCTTTTGTTCCAATTTATATAACAGTCTAGTCATTTTGGAAAGTTTCAAAATATTTTATATTATTACACAACTAAAATTATTCTATGCAACTTTCATAATTTTCTTTTCAAATTCGATTAACTATTCAAACTTTTAACCAACCCTTATCACTATTATAATATATTTTTTTCAACTACTACGAATATGACTATATATAAACTATGTGTTGATGGGATCTATCATATAAGATGGAATGGACGTGCAGGCTAGCTACTACATTTATTATTTCAATCATAACTAATTTTGATGCGTTACCAACTAACCATACGTTTTTAATAATATTTGAAAGGAGTAATATTCAAGATAATAATTTGTCTAACATATTACTCGTGATAACTAATTTAATACCTGATGACTCTTTGGAAGTTGGAACCATGTTATATGGGGAAGAATTATGTGTTTGATTGGGTCTAGGTGAGCCATATTATGTAAATGTAATTAGGTGAGCTATTTAATACTCCATTATATTAGAACTTTTTGAAAATGGTTCTAATTGAGATTAGACTGACTATTTCGAGTGATTGTTGCCTTCTGGCTTGAGTTAGACAAGCAGAGAAGGATCTTATGGGGGTACAAAAATTTTAACAGTGCAATTTTTGGACGATGAACATCCTTCCGCCCCCCTAAATTCATCCTTGCTACAGTACTATTAAGATTGAGTTTAAGCCCATATATATTGAGTTAATTAGGAACCTAAAGATAAATTAAGATTTGTTTTGGAGCTAAAACAATGACTTTATTCCTGAAGTGTTGAACAACCTACTCACTGGTGCTTAAAAAGCAATTGAATAGACCCATATTATGAATATTACACACAAAAAAGAATCTCAATTCTAAAAAAAAATCAGCAATTATTTTCCATAAGTTTATCAAAGCAAATGCACTAGAAAACTCAATAATGTACGGACTACATTACTAAATTCTACAGAATCAAAAATCAAGAAACAACAAACAAGAATAAGCAATTGAGAGAAGAATAGTGGTTGAGGGCTTGAGGCAACGTGAGTAGTGGCAGAGAGAGAGGGAGTGGCAGATGAGTGAGGCAACAAAGAGAGAGAGCGAGAGTTAGTGATTTTTAACCCAAATCCCAATTGATAACGTTTTTGGGGTAAAATATAATTAAAAGGGAAAACGATGTCGTTTTACTTGGTTTAAAATTAAAAAACAAAACTAATGTGTAAGATTGCATTTAACAGGAATAAAACCCCGACCTTGTACAAAACCTTAACCCCCTTGATCACTGGGCCTCCTTTTTGGCTTGTGTCAAGGGTGTTCAAGATATTATATATATACATAAATAAAAAAATTACTCTTATATAAATAGTGTAATTTTCTGACAAAAAAGGTTCGGATGAACATTCTTCTGCTCCCTAAATCCGCCCCTGCGTATAGCAGGATAATTATTTTTCCTTCTTGTTAGAGGTGTTTATAAAAGTATTACAAATAGTATTTAAAAATATAATTTCTTGAAACCACTTTGAGAAATGTAGAAACACTCGGTTATATTTTAATAAACTTGTGAGAATTTCATTCCACAGAATGACCATAGCTAATACTAATATGGTACATTATTTTTTATTTCTAAAATGAAAATGAGACCGTTGCTTTGGGAATCCGATTCAACGAAGGCGGTGACGTGACTTGTGTAGCAAATCACGATCTTTTCGTAGTCACACTTATCAATGTTGGTCTATGAGTCTACTGTTTGACATTTTCAATCCAAATTGGACTTTTTTGGTTAAAATATAGACATAAAATATTTCAGAACTAATTCAACTTGAATTTATAGGAGTACATCAGCTAAAGATATATATATATATATATATATATATATATATATATGAGGGAGCCTGTAGGTTGAGGATTGGATCGTGGAATATAGGGACGTTGACGGGTAAGTCTATAGAGCTAGCGAAGATTCTCCAGAAGAGGAAGGTCAATATAGCTTGTGTTCAGGAGACCAGGTGGGTAGGATCGAAGGCGAGGAATGCGGACGGGTTCAAATTGTGGTACTCCGACGCGTGGAGGGCAAGAACGAAGTGAGTATTTTGGTAGATAGGGAACTCAGGGAGTCAGCGGTTGAGGTTAGGAGGGTAAATAACAGATTGATGGCGATTAAGTTAGTAGTTGGATGGAGCATTCTGAATTTTGTTAGCACGTACGCGCCGCAAGCGGGCTTGGGAGAGGAGGTTAAGAGGTGCTTCTGGGAGGGGTTGGATGAGGTGGTGCGGGGTATTCCGTCAACGAAGAAGTTATTTATAGGAGGGGATTTCAATGGTCATATTGGGTCGTCGGTTGAGGGTTATGGCGAGGTGCACGATGGCTTCGGTTTTGGGGATAGGAACGGAGGTGGTACTTCTCTAATGGATTTCGCTAGGGCTTTTGAGTTAGTGATCGCGAACTCTTTTCCGAAGAGGGAGGAGCATTTGGTTACTTTTCGGAGTATGGTGGCTACGACCCAGATTGATGATATCCTCCTCAAGAGGTGTGATAGGGGGTTGTGCGAGGATTGTAAGGTGATCCCGAGTGAGACCCTCGCGACTCAACATAGGCTCCTGGTGATGGACGTCGGTATCGTGATAAAGAGGAAGAAGAGATTTTTACGGGGTCAATCGAGGATAAGGTGGGGTGCTTTGGCTACGAATATAGCGCATGAGTTGGAGGGGCATCTATGGCTATGAGTTCCTGGAAGAGTAGTAGGGATGCTAGTGCTATGTGGACGGCGACAACGAACTGTATTAGGGAGGCAGCGAGAGAGGTGTTAGGGGTCTCGAAAGACTACTATGGCGAGCACCGAGGCGACTGGTGGTGGAATGATGTGGTCCAAGGTAAAGTGGAAGCAAAGAAAATGGCGTACCTTGAATTAGTGGAGAGTACCGATGAGGAGAAGAGGAGAGAAAACAGAGTGAGGTATAAGGAAGCTAGGAAGGAGGCAAAATTAGTATAGAGGCTATGACTGTTGCGTTTGATCGGTTGTATGAGGAACTGGGGGGCAAAGGTAGGGACAAGAAGCTATTTCGGCTGGCCAAAGCGAGAGAGAGGAAGGCTCATGACCTGGATCAAGTGAGGTGCATCAAAGACGAGGAAGGTATAGTATTGACGGAAGACTCCCAGATTAAGCATAGATGGAAAACGCACTTTCATAGACTTCTAAATGAAGAGGGGAGCAGTAGCATCGTGCTAGGGGAGTTGGGTCACTCCGAGAGTCACCGAGACCTTGCGGTATTATAGGCGTATCAAGGTTGAGAAGGTAGTGGGAGCTGTGGGTAAGATGAGTCTGGGCAAAGCGATAGGACCAGACGAGATTCCAGTAGAATTTTGGAGGTATATGGGTAGAGCGGGCTTAGAATGGCTGACTAGGCTGTTTAATATTATTTTCAAGATGAAGAGAATGTCAGATAAGTGGAGATGTAGTTTGATGATTTCGTTGTTTAAGAACAAAGGTGATATCCAGAATTGTAACAATTATAGGGGCATCAAGTTGTTAAGTCATACCATGAAAGTTTGGGAGAGGGTGGTGGAAGGGAGGGTCAGAAAGGCGGTATCTATTTTCGAAAATCAGTTCGGGTTCATGCCGGGACGTTCTACTACGGAAGCTATCCACCTTATAAGGAGGTTGGTAGAATAACACAGGGATAGGAAGAGGGATTTACACATGGTGTTTATTGACCTAGAAAAGACATGTGACAGGGTCCCTAGGGACGTTCTTTGGAGATGCCCGGAAGTGAAAGGGGTGCTGATAGCATACATTGAATCGATAAAGGATATGTATGATGGAGCTAAGACTCGGGTCAGAACTGGGGAGGTGATTCCGAGCTTTTTTCCGGTGATTATGGGGTTACACCAAGTATCGGCGCTTAGCCCATTCTTACTTTCTTTGACGATGGATGCCTTGACACACCATATTCAATGGGAGTTGCCATGGTGTATGTTATTCGCTGATGATATAGTTCTGATCGATGAGTCGCGTAGCGGTGTTAATAAGAGATTGGAGGTGTGGAGGCAGGATTTGGAGTTCAAAGTTTTCAAGTTGAGTAGGACCAAGACGGAATATCTGGAGCATAAGTTCAGCGGCGTGTCCGGGGAAGCGAACGGGGTGGTGAGGCTCGATTCACAAATCATCCCCAAGAGACAAAGTTTCAAGTACCTAGGGTCTATTATCGAGGTAGATGAGGAGATTGAAGGGGATGTCACACACCGCATTGGGGTGGGGTGGATGAAATGACGGTTAGCATCCGGAGTCCTGTGTGACAAGAGGGTACCACCGAAACTCAAAGGTAAGTTCTACAGAGCGTTGGTTAGGCCGACTATGTTATATGGGGCTGAGTATTGGCCAGTTAAGAATTCACATATCCAGAAGATGAAAGTAGCTGAGATGAGGATGTTGATATGGATGTGCGGGCATACTAAACTGGATAAGATAAGGAATGAAGACATCCGGGAGAAGGTGGACGTTTCTCCCGTGGACGACAAGATGCGGGAAGCGAGGCTTAGGTGATTTGGACACATGCGGAGGAGAACCATAGATTCCCCGGTTAGGAGGTGCAAGTGGTTGGCTTTGGCAGGTGCGAGAAGAGGTAGAGGGCGACATAAGAAGAAATTGGGCGAGGTGATCAGGCAAGACATGGAGCGACTTCATATTTCTGAGGACATGGCTCTTGATAGGAACGTGTGGAGGTCGAGCATTAGGATTGTAGGTTAGGGGGTAGTTCATAATTTTTCCCTTTTTGTACCGGGTAGTCTGATAGAGTTTTGCCTATGTTTGGTAGCGGTCTATGTTGTGTTCACACTATTTTTGTTGTTTTTCATAGGATTGTATTGATGCAGTCCCTTTCACTTATTTGATGTATTTAAAGATATTATTATTACTTCTCTTGCTTCTTTTGTTGTTACAGATCTCTTCTTGCGTTTCTTTTATGATATTATTATCTCTTCTGTTGAGCCGAGGGTCTCCCGGAAAGAACCTCTCTACCCTTCTGGGGTAGGGGTAAGGTCTGCGTACATCCTACCCTCTCCAGATCCCACTAGTAAATTTTTACTGGGTATGTTGTTGTTATTGTGTGTGTGTGTGTATATATATATATATATATAAGAACTTAAGCTAGACATAGAAATAAAATTTTACTCGATAATAAACTTTGTCATACACTTTATATACTTCGAACAAAATAAGAGAATTTGCTCAGATCTATATCGAAAACAACTTCATTTGATAATTTTACTGTTATCATATCATCTACGAAATATATATATATATATATATATATATATATATATATATATATATATATATATATATATAGTGACGATGTTTTTGAACTTCGAACTAAATATTAAAGGTGCTTGCATTCATCGTTTGAACCTAGTGTGCATTTTTTTGTCAAAGGGAAAAGTTAAACATATAGTCCACTCCTATTCATCTATTATTCATAAAAGCATATTATTTAAAAAACATCTTGGGAGGATTGAGCTCGTGTGGAAGGAAAGGGAAGAGAAGATCCATTGAACTTAAAACACTTTTAAAGAAAAGGGTTACACATTATTTTTGAGCTCCGGTTAATTCATCTATCATTTTTGATAACATCTTGAGAGGCAAAGAGAACCTAATGTCTTACCAAGGGCGTCGGTTTGGTTCGACTGATTATTTTATAAAATTTATACCATATTAATTTATATCAAAATTAGATTTTTTGAAATCGTCTCAATCATCTCGGTTTTTCTTTGGTGTCAGTATAATTCGATTAATATTCGATATCTTTTTAAACGTCATGTAAAAGTCACTAGTAGAAGTAGAATGCGATAACATACGTATTTTATAGGACTTTGCAAACATGAAAAATATCTAGAATATAAATTCATCAACTATTCTATAGTAGCGTAAAAGAAACTAAGCAAACACAAAGAAAATAGAAATCACATGAGTGAAAAGATACTAACAAAACTAGGACTAAAGAATAAAATTTATAGAAGATTAAATATTCAAAAATATATATCTAAATCATACGAAAGGAATCGTGTTCAATACATTGTAGTTTGCTACTCATAATCTCTAGAATACCTAGTGTCTTGCTAGGGAATATGCTGAAATAATTTAATTTGAATAGGAGTAACATAATAGGTCTGGGAATTACGATTTGTGTTTAATCACTTGTTGACTTGTAACAATTTTTATAATTCTAAGGTCCAAGAAAAATTTAATGCTTTATTATTTTTAAGCTTAATATATAAATATATTTTTCACATGTAAATTTATTCAGTATGGTTCGATATTTTTTCGATTTATTTTTTATAAAATTAAAAACAAAACCTATTACCGGGACAATTATAAATTTATATAAAAACCTACAATTTTATTTAAAAATCTAATAATTGGTTCGGTACGGTACAACTCCGTCGATATAGCCATTTTTTAAATATCCATTGACACCCCTACTTTCACCCCTCAATACAGAGTACTTATTTATTTCTTTCTTCATGTGGCGTGCCGTCTTTCTCGCCCACGTATACATCAGATATTTTCTAACTATTTAAACTTTTATGAAGTACTAGCAAAAGATATTTATACAATTAAATTATTTAGAATTGATTTATAAATAAATTTTTGCAATGACTATTACTCATCCGTTTCAATTTATGTGATACTCTTTCTTTTTTAGCTAGTCTCAAAATGAATGTCACCTCTTTTATTTAGTAACAATTCAACTTTAAATTACCCTTAATGAGATAATTTTTATCCACACTCACAAGTTTCAAAAATATTTCCTTATTCTTTAAATTTCGTGCTCAGTCAAACACCTTCACATTAATAAGCATGGAGGGAATAATTGATAACATCATAAAAATTATAACAGATTAAACTACATTAAGTAAGGCCTGTTAAGAACTCACATATCCAGAAGATGAAAGTAGCTGAAATGATTATAGGCAATTGAACAAGGTAACAGTTAAGAACAAGTACCCTTTGCCTCGCATTGATGATTTATTCGACCAGCTTCAGGGAGCGAGAGTGTTCTCCAAGATTGATCTCCATTCAGGCAATCACCAGTTAAAGATCAGGGATTCGGATATTCTCAAGACAACTTTCAGGACCAGATATGGTCATTATGAGTTCTTGGTGATGTCTTTTCGGCTGACTAATGCCCCAGCAACGTTCATGCATTTGATGAACAACGTGTTCCGACCTTATCTTGACTCTTTTGTCATAGTCTTCATTGATGATATTCTGGTATATTTGCGTAGTCAGGAGGAGCACGCGGAGCATTTGAGGGTTGTGTTGCAGAGATTGAGGGAGGAGAAGCTTTATGCAAAGTTATCCAAGTGTGAGTTTTGGCTCGGTTCAGTGGCATTCTTGGGACACGTGGTGTCCAGTGAGGGTATTCAGGTTGATCCAAAGAAGATAGAGGCGGTTCAGAGTTGGCCCAGACCGTCCTTAGCCACAGAGATTCGTAGCTTTCTTGGTTTGGCGGGTTATTATCACCGGTTTGTTCAGGGATTCTCATCTATCGCATCGCCCTTGACCAAGTTGACTCAGAAGGGTGCTTCATTTATATGGTCAGACGAGTGTGAGGAGAGCTTTCAGAAGCTCAAGACAGCTTGACCACAACTCCCGTGTTAGTTTTTCCATCAGCTTCAGGTTCATATACCGTGTATTGTGATGCTTCGAGGGTCGGGTTTTGTGATTAAAATTGATATTTTTCAATTGGAATTCATTCATTTAGCATAATTTGATAATAAAAATCTAAACTTGGTAAATTTGGAGCACTCGAAAGTTGGTTCGAGAGGCAAGCGTGTTGTAGAGTAGCTTTTCGGGCTAGTTCGAGGTGAGTGATGATATTAAATGCTGTTCTGAGGGTATGAAACCCCAGATTATACAACATTCGGCTGTGTTGAGGTGACGCACACGCTAGATGACGAGCGTGGGGTCGTGCACCGTTGGGGATTGTGACTTAGTCCATCCCGAATGACTATTTTTCTGTATATTTGGTAGCTAATTGTTTGATATTATTATACTTTGGGCTAAATGCCATAGTTGGGCTTCGTACCAACTGTTTGAACCCTTAGGGGATCGTTAATGATATTTTCCTCACTGTTTGATTGCATACTTGTGCTTAATCATGCTAGATCTTTCAATGTTTTCAAAACGCATCTATGTTAATGTGTTCTAGAAACCTTAAATGATGTTTTAATGATATTTTGAGCTAAGCTGCATATTTTTACTATTGCCCGAAGGTCTTTTGAGATTCTGACTGAGTAAGGCTGAGGGCCTGTATTGTGAGGATACTTTTGGGTTGGGCTACATGTCGCAACAGCGATACACTAATTATGATAATGAGGCCGAGGGCCTGAGATTGTACGCCACGAGGTGGCTTGATATTGATATGAGGCCGAGAGCCTGTTTATGATGCCACGAGATGGCTTGATATTGCACTTGGGCTGTAAGGGGCCCCTCCAGGAGTCTGTACACCCTTAGTGAGCGCGGGTACCCATTGTGACATGAGATATAGCCCGAGGGGTTGGTACTGTTTTGTGATATTGCCCGAGGGGCTGATTTGATGTTATTGTGCCGAGAGGCAGTTCTTATGTGTTTATCATTCCTAGTTGTTTTTCCTATCTATTTTTGACTGCTTAAAAAGGTGTTTTTATGAGATTTCATCGTTAAATTGTGTTACTGATTTTGTTATGCCTCTGATAGTTAAATGTTGTGTTTAACGTGATTTTATATCGTTCAGTCTTCATTTATTCTTATTACTTACTGAGTTGGAAGTACTCACTTTACTCCCTTCACCTCTGTGTGTAGATTCGGGCGCTACAGGTCCTGCTACTGAGGGTTGACAGTCCCAGCAGATCTTCGGAGGTTTACTAGGTAGCTGCTTTGTGATTCGCAACCCAGTGCAAACTCCCTCTATCTTATTTCTTTTCTGATTCAGTTATTTAGTAGTGGAGTAGACTTTCAGACTGGTAGTATTGTTTTAGATGCTCATGACTGGTGACACCCCGATGTCGGGTTGTGTTGGCTTTTATTTCCGCAAATTATACTGTTAAATGCTTATTTTGGGATTTTATTTCTGATTAAAGACTTAGTAGTTATTATATTAATTGCTTAAAGTGAATTGAAAGTGAGTCGGCTGGCCTTGTCTTCACGAGAGACCTCATCACGAGCGAGTTGGGTTTAGGGTCGTGACACTCACAAGTTTCAAAAATATTTCCTTATTCTTTAAATTTCGTGCTCAGTCAAACACCTTCACATTTATAAGCATGGAGGGAATAATTGATAACATCATAAAAATTATAACAGACTAAACTACATTAAGTAAGGCCTGTTAAGAACTCACATATCCAGAAGATGAAAGTAGCTGAAATGAGGATGTTGAGGTGGATGTGCGGGCACACTAGGATTGACGAGATTAGGAATGATGATATTCGGGAGAAGGTGCACATGGCTCTTATTGATGGCAAGATGCGGAAAGCGAGGCTCAGATAGTTCGGGCATATATAGAGGAGAAGCCCAGATGTTTAGGTAAGGAGGTGTGAGCGGCTAGTTGTAGAGGGCATGAGAAGAGGTAGAGGGCGGCCTAAGAAGTATTGGGGAGAGGTGATTAGGCAGGACATGGCGAGGCTTCAAATTTCTGAGAACATGGCACTTAATAGGAAGATGTGGAGGTCGAGTATTAGGGTTATAGATTAGGAGGTAGTTGGGTCTTGCATTAGTTCGTTCCGTTACTAGAGTAGTCTTGTAGGGTTTTGTCTAGGTAACAGGTGGAAAAGTCGTGCCTTTCTATTTCTTTTTTAGTGCCAGACTTATTTACTAGTTATCACTTTTGTTTTGCAGCTTTCTTCTGCATTTTATGTTGGTCCTATTTTTCTTCTATTTTCTTATGCTTTCTGTGATAATACTGATTTTGTCTCCCTTTCTCTTTTTGTCTTCTTGAGCCGAAGGTCTTTCGAAAATATCCTCTCTACCCTTCGGGTAGGAGTAAGGTCTGCGTACATACTGCCCTTCCCAGACTCCACTAGTAGGATTTCACTGGGTTGTTGTTGTTGTTGTAAACTATATTGAGTAAAGTCAGTTGACTGGTCAATCTCAAAGATCTTGTCGGCCGATTAACAAGATAGCATGCGTTTTCTGGCCCCAAGGGATGGAGTGATAAAAGTGCTTTCGATAATTCTAAAGAAAATTCCAAAAATACGAGCCATTTATCATTACTATAAGTGTCAAATGCAAGTGCAATAATGTAGGTAACTCAAGCATAATGCACAACTTAATTAAATTCGCTCTTAATCAATGGCATATATCTCTCTCATGAAAAATAGAATTTTAGTAGGGGTAACTACGTATGAGTAGGGGCTATTAAGCAACCGAGGAAGAAGAGAAATGCAAGCAATTGGAAGGTTCTGGAAGAACAAGTGAGAGAGTGAGATCGAGCTCAAAGTGGAGCCATTTTCATATCTGTGTAAATGTAAAAAATTGAGTCTCAAAGAAGAAGCTAATATCTAAAGCCTATATATACACGGTCATAACCAACTAACCGACTAATGACAATTAAGTTACAAGTTTCCACTTATACACTTTGACCCCTAAACTAACGTGTTATGCCATGTTGGATCAATACTCCTCCTCAAACCGGAGGGGAGAAAAAAATTCTTCACTCCTAGCTTTCCAAGTAAATGATCATGTTGAGTTCTGCCCAGCCCTTTATTTAGTATGTCTGCAATCTACTCTTTAGTGTTGACATGCATAATTTTGATAGTTCCAGCTTTCACCTTCTCTCTGATAAAGTGACAATCGATATCTATGTGTTTTGTACGCTCATGGAATATAGGATTGGTTGCAATTTGTATTGATGCCTTACTATCACACATCAAGGTGATTGGCCCTTTGATCTTAAGGCCTAGTTCACTGAATAAGCCTGTCAGCCACACCATCTCTGCTGCTTCTGAAAACATGCTTCTAAATTCAGCTTCTACTGAACTTCTTGCAATAGTTTCTTGCTTCTTCGATTTCCAAGATATCAACGCATCACCATAGAATACTGGATAGCATGTAACAAACCTTCTTATGTGCAAACATGCACCCCCAATCTGCATCATAGCATGCTAAAAATTGTCCATCTCCTTCTATTGGCAACAACAACCCTTGACCTGGAGTAGTCTTGATATATCTTACTACTTTGGTGGTAGCATCTAAATGTGATCATTTAGGAGCATGCATGAACTGACTAAGTGTCAATACAACATAAGAGATATCTGGTCGAGTTATTGTCAGGTATAGTAGTCTGCCAATAAGCCTTTGATACACAGTTGCATCTTCTAAAGCAGGATCATTATCCGTAGCACCTGCTATTGCTTTGTCAAACTCCACAGTAGTCAACTTCTGATTACAAGAGTACTAGCTGGTTTTGATCTTGCTAAACCAAGTTTAGCTATCAACTCCAAGGCATATTTTCTTTGGTTCATATATATGCCTTTAGAGGACCTTGCAAATTCAATCCCAAGAAATAATTCCAGCTCCTCTAAGTCTTTCATTTTGAAGAATCTCTATAAATCTGCTTTAGTTTGATCAATAAACTAAGCATGACTACCAGTGATTAATAAGTCATCTACATAGATGCGAACAAGCATTTGACTACAGTCTTCCCTTTTAGTGAAGAGAGAGTAATCATAATAACTTTGTGTGAACTTCATTTTATGCAAGGCATCCGTGAGCTTAAGATTCCATTACCTGAAGGCTTGCTTGAGTCCATATAAGACCTTATGAAGTCTGCAAACTGGATACTCCCCCTGCCTTGTAGTGGTATGAGAGAAACCAGGAGGAATGGTCATGTACATTTTCTCCAAGAGATCACCTTAAAGGAAGGCGTTATAAACATCCATTTGGTAGATAGGCCAGCCATGATGGGCAGCCAGGGCAATGATGGTCCTGACAGTGACTATTTTTGCCACAAGTGAGAAGGTATCCATATAATCCAACCCATCTTATTGTGTGTACCCCTTAGCCACTAGCCGGGACTTAGATCTTTCAACCTCTCCATTAGCTTTATACTTGATCTTGAACACCGACTTACAACCAATAGGGTGCTTCAAAGGAGGTAAATGAACTATACTCCATGTTTCAGTATCTTCCAAGGCTTGAAGGTCTTGATGCATTGCAGACACCCATTTAGGATCCTTGGCTGCTTTTGAGAAATAACTGGGCTCAATCTCTGCTGAGTAAGCTATAAGGCATTGACTGTAGGCAGGATTCAATGCTTGATATCTAACAGAGTTAGAAATAGGATAATTGCAAGGCTTACTCTTGCTAGCAGTCTTCCCAACTACATAATCATTCATCCATATCAGAGGCCTAGAAGGCCTAGTGGAATTTCTGATCCCATCAACAATTGAGTCATTAGCAATAGATGTAGAAAGAGCATCAGTGAATAGAATAGGAGGAGTGTGACTTGCAGGACTACCTTGAAGATCATTAGTGAATGGAATTGGAGTAGTGTGACTTACCGAACTATCTTGAATACCATAAGTGAATGGAGTATGTGGTGTAGTGAAAATAATAGAATCATCCAAGTGTCCCGAGTAAGGTGATGAAGTGTCCTATGATGTAGTGGAGGGGGAAGGTGAAGACAAAACAGGGTCATCAGAATCATAAACCAGAGCAACGACAAGAAATTGTAGATCATGCATAGGGCTATTCATGTATTGGAGAAAAGGAAACACATCTTCCTTGAAGCTAACATCTCTGCTCATAAAAAGGCAGTGCTTATGCAAATCATAGAGTTTGTAACCCTTTTGCACCAATGAGTAACTGATAGAAACTAAGGGTCCACTAAACTATATAGAGAAATAGGTTCTCTATTAGTTCCACAGAACACACGCACACTGCAGTAAGTAAATGACACAGTGGAGTTTTATGTGAAAAACTCCCAACTAACGGAATTAAAAATCACGACCTACACTTATATGATTTCAACTTCACTACTGAGCAAGCTTTAGATTACAACCTATTGTAACCTGGGAATTAACCTCTTAATCTTCCACTAACTTATAACAACTCTATTACAAGCCACTTTGTAATACCTCTATTACAAAGACTTAAAACTCAACTAACTCTAGCCAAGATACAAATACAAATGTTTATGATTTACAAAGATTTCCTATACAATGCTTCTAACTAAGCTAAGTAGGAATTACTAGTAGAGTATTTTAATAAATGTGCAACACAACTAAGGACATGTAATAACTCGGAATAGGGAACTGGTCCATTGTTACGTTGTTCTTTGTTCTTGATGCCCTTGAGAGTCACTTGCCAGATTGATAGATCAGTTGAGAGAATGCTTGACAATTCTTGAATGTGCAAGTTCTTTGTTTTTACCTTTTCTTGATGTTAATAATTCATTTGTGACATCACCTAAATGATACAAGCAAGTTAGGTAAAAAGCATTCCCCATAAAGTTGACTGCTGTACTATTTTTGCACTGTTACGTGTGCATGCAACACCTTTACAACTGGGGGGGTTGACTTGTACAGTCACCTCGGGAACTGGTAGCTATCTGTTCCCTCTATTGTTCCTTTGACTCTGAAGAGTTGAACCGTGTCCCCGACTGGAGACTTGTTGTTTTGATCTTAAGTTCTTGAGGATGTGTAACAGATTCCTTGTCCGGTTCTTAACAGTAAGCTTGTTAGATCATCAAAACATAATAGGGATACACATATAACCTATCAATTTCCCCCTTTTGATGATGACAAACTTATAACTTAAGTTCCCCCTAAGAACGAGAATGACATTTGCCTTTTCTATGTTTCCTCGGAATCTGTTCCCCATCCTATTCCCCCTCAATTATTCCCCCACTTCTAACATCATAAAAGATCAGTAGCATGCTTTAAGTAAAAAGAAGTCTAGTTTAGTTAACTCATGCCATATTTGTGCACACAATCCTAACTAAAAACAGAGCAGAAGAGCAAGGCATACACAACAAAAGGATGAAACTTTCATTAATTTTGGATAATTAAGCATGGATCAATTCCATTGTTACCAAACAAATACACAAAATAAAAATAGCAAAAATAAAATTACCCGTCATAAACATCATTAGAACTAAAACAGAGGACATACACTAAGAATTTAACACATGGGAAGGGGACACTGTTTATGGAGCACTGGAAGGGGAAGGACCAGATGAAGAGGCAAAAGTTCCTAGAAGGATATCCATGCGAGCATTAACTGATACCTGCTCGCTGAGCAGTCTCTCCTTTATGTCCTTAACTTGTTTCCTGAGGTCAGCATTCTCCTTTGTCAGATGGGCAAGCTCTGTGCTTTGAGAGCTGCTTGGACCAAGTGCCTCATGAGCTTGACTTAGCTGGCCTTCGAGAATGACATTCCTTGCCTTTAGCTTCCTTATCTCTTCAGTGGCACTATTCTGAGCGTTGATCAGCTGAGAGATAGTAGAAGTGATGCCAACCCCTCCACTCTTATCAAAGTATTCACATTCCCCGAGGGTGGTCTTGGAGAAGGTTTGCTTACGAGTACCCACTTTAGATTTTCCCAAAGGGACTTTGAAGAATTCAAAGACCTTAGTAAGGAGGAACCCATAAGGCAGCCCATGATTACCATCCTTGAATTCTGCCACCTTCTACATATGCTAGATAAATAGGGATTTTAACCTATTATTTGCCCTCTTTTACTTATGTTTTGGGCCAAAAAAGCGTGAAGGTATTCCTGGAAACTAATGTAATATGCTTGCATGCAAGAATTGTTCAAAATGAGCCAAAGGAGTCATAATTAACAAGAGTCAAAACTTGAACAAAGACCAAAACTGGGCCAAAAGATCTAAAACGCGGACCGAATAAATATAGTGCGGCCGTGAAAGCCACAACACAGCTGCGATCAGAATTACGCGGTCCGCGAAAGGGAGGTTCAGAGAGTTGCATATTCAGGCTAAATGATAAGCGTAGTCCGCGTCAGAATTATGCGGCCACAGAAGTCCATTACATGGCTGCGATTGAAATTATACGGTTTGCGAAACTCAGCTCAACCCAGATCTAGATTCGAAGAACGTGGATCGCGATCAGAATTACACGGCCACAAAAGCATGAATGTGGCCGCGCTCAGAATTACGCGGTCGCACAACCTCCGCAGGGGTATTTTTGTCCGAAAGTTTCAGCGTAGTATAACTAGAACTTTTTGTCATTTTTAGGTTATGTTATGTACTAGAGGAGCACCTGAGACGGCTGAGTTTACTGCTTTTGGAATTTTTTACTAGATTCATCTTTTAACGTTAGATTTTCATCCTTTAATCTAATATTATGAATTTATCTTCAATTCATCTTTAATTTTTGTTATTTCCATAAGTAGCTAAACCCATATCTAGGGTAGTGACCCAACCCTAGTGTGGGTATTTGATGAGTATTTGATTTTAGGGCTTGAATGTGAATGAGTTAGTGATATTTAACCTAGTTCTTGCTAGAACTATAGATTTAATGGTTGCAAACATTGATTCATGCCTTTATGACTTAGTCTCTACTTGAGAAAGAGGGACTAAGTCTAGGAAAACTAGGCTAACAAGGAATTGGGGTGAACTCAAGAAATTAATAACCCCAATTAAAGGGTTACCTATAGATAGTAATACCCGATTTGAGCAAAATATCACTTGAATTGTATGAATACCCCTTTGGACTTGAGAAAGCCAAATTGGGCAAAATCACTCAAACTACCGAGAGGTATAGAGTGAGTACTCGGGTGTGATAGCTATATTACGATACCAACTAATCACGAGCTTGCCCTAGATTTTACTATCTGTTAGATATCCACCTAGGTACAAGTCACGACCCTAGTCTCTTTAAACATTTGAAAAACAACAACAAATATATTGTCCCTAGTTTTAATCATTGCAATCTTTAGAGTAAAGTTAGAAGTAGAAATCAAACCCAAAACTTGTGGAAGAGTAATTAGATTCAAAGCCCGCATTTAGATTAGATATAAACCTAATTCTAATTATTAACTCCCTATGGATTCGATCCCGACCTAATTGGGTTAAAACTGCATCGACCACCCTCTCTACTCAATAGTAGTGTAGGCTTGGACCCGATAAGTGCTCTATTATAACGCCAGACAGGTTTATATTAGTGTATCCATCTAGTGCTTCCATGAGAACCAAGTCTTCTCATGAAGTTATTGACCTTCTTTCTGCGCGTGGAAATAAAATTTTGTTTACCATTTCGAACAGTAGTTGGTACACTGGAAGGAGGGCCTTTTGTGTACCCGTTCCCCGTGTTGTATGGCCTTGTCCTTCACGATGACATTTCTGAAGTTAGACGAGCAAGTTCCCTCAACAGAAGACATACCATCAGTAGGCACCCCCAAAATATTTCCCAGAATAGCAGTATCCATCACTAAATCAACACCATTCACCATCATACAAATATAATGATCCTCAACTGTAAAGAAGTCGGCATAAAAATGTGCACCTCTTCCTCATAAAATTTAGGACTATCACTTATGAACAGATGTGTCCACTGTTGGAATTCACAGATCTCCACCAATTGGTGCATTTCGGTCATATCCAAAATATCAGGGGCAAATATACGGCCCCACAACACCTTTCGTTTTTTCAATTTTTCCTTGCCAGCATCCTGGGTATCACCAACCTTGGTCTTTTAGGAGGAACCAGGTTGCTCACTGGCATCAGCCTTCCATTTTACTGATTTTGTAGCACTCTTTCCATTGTCTGCAGATTTCCTGGAGATCTTCTCAGAAGACACCTCAGCCATGTTTTCACAAGACTGCTCAACCACTTTCTCATTCTTTTTCTCACCAGATTTTTCACCCTCAACCCTTTTCAATTCCTTTTTACTCACAGATGACTCCCTTTTGAACTTTGGAATAGTAAAATTCTTTGAGGACTTACGAACCAAGGAACCAGGTTCCTCTTCTACCTCATCATCAACATTCACGACTAGTGTAGAAGGCACTACCTTCTCATGGACAACCTTTCCATCTTTTACCAATCTCCTCTTCTTCTTTTCCTTTCTATTTTTCCTTAAAACTAACTTAAGTTCTTCCTTTTTTTCCAACCTCGTGAGGGTCCCTTAGACGTTGACCCCTAGGGAGGTGCCTTTCTACTCCTAGCACTAATAAAGCTCGCTAGAGCCACATTATTATAATCTTATTCCTCACTATTCACATTCTCCTCCAAAGATAAAGGTCTTATTTCAGGAACAACTATGGACAAAGGCTCATCGTAGAAGTAAGGAGAGCAAGCAAGATCAATACTGACCTGGGGTAATTGAGAGGAACCAAGGCTTAGCTACTCTTGAGTGGAGGGATCAGGTCCCTCAATTGGTGCCCCAGTAGTACTGTCTGGTGCTGATATTTCAACAGGCACCAGTTCCCTACTCTTCACTAGTGTACTATTTTCTTTCCCCTAAGACTCAGACACACCTTCACCCCTAATGACACTTCCCTCAGCAACTATTGACAATATATTTTCTATGGCCTCTTGCTCTTATAACCCCATGGTAAACTTAGAAGTAGAGAGTATTATCCGTAGAATCAAGGCCAGAGGCTGTCATTATTGATTCAGCATGGATTTGACCCACTCTTGTTCTTTGGCAGAGCTTTATTCTACAGGTAGACTAGAAACTTCTGGATTTTCTTCACCCGTTGTTGTATCCTCTTCGACCATTTGTTTAGGTGAGGGAGAAGGAGAGGTCACAACTATATACCTTTTGGGATTCAAAGTTTTGCGACTCCGATGAGAACCAGTACTCGATTGGGTTGGAGAGGAAGTAAAGAGTGGTTGGGATTCTGGCTTAGGGTTTGGACTAGTTGGAGTGGAGAGTGTGAGATCTATCACTAATGCTTCAACGGATGAAGACATGGTGGGGACGACACTTGGAACATTTTGTGTTTCCAAGTCTTTAGACATGGTGGAGTGTAGTGAGTTGAAGAAGAGAGTGTTTGGTTTGAAGAAGGAAAAAGAGGAATTTTGGATTTTTGATGTGAATAGTGGTGAAAGTGATTGTGAGTGGATTTATTTAAGAGGGGTGAGAGACCGGTTAGGAATAGATTTCAATTTGGGTAATCGGGTCGCTTTATAAAGGGGCGAGACGTTTGATGATGTAGCACCATTTCAGCCGTTTAAAAATTGTGCATGAGAGTACAGAGGAACTACTAACCTGTGTCGAGGGAACCAAGTTCCCTGACAGATTTTGCAAATGTAAGCATCATCCTTTGACCAAAGTGCAATGCATTAGCTACTTGTTTGCTCTATAATCATCATGTGTGTCCACTTGTAACGGTATAGAGATGAGTTAGATTTTGCTAGAAAATACTTTTTAGGTATTTTACCTATACATTTCTTTTGTAGCCAATCATCGAGGGACCAGGTCCTCAGTTTGATTTCATCAACCCTAGTGCCTAGAGATTCCTTTCAAAGTGCTCTTTGCTCAGTACTTTGGTGAATATGTCTGCAATTTGATCTTCTGTGCTGTAAAATTTCAAACAGATGAGCCCTTTTTCAACATTGTCTCTAAGAAAATGATGTCGCACATCAATGTACTTTGTTCTCTTATGTTGAATTATATTCTTGGCCATGTTGAGAGCATTAGTATTGCCACATAGTATGGGCACACAAATAGAAAACACATCAAAGTCTTCCAACAGTTGTTTAGTCCACAACAGTTGAGCACAGGAAGATGCAACCGCCATATATTTAGCTTTTGTAGTTGAGAGGGCCATTGAGTTTTGTTTTCTTGTATCCCATGAAATCAGACATGAACCCAGAAAATGTGCCA
Organism: Nicotiana sylvestris; assembly: GCF_000393655.2. Classification (NCBI taxonomy): domain Eukaryota; kingdom Viridiplantae; phylum Streptophyta; class Magnoliopsida; order Solanales; family Solanaceae; genus Nicotiana; species Nicotiana sylvestris. Next base: position 147,565,509 of record NC_091064.1, on the reverse strand, counting down.
TGCTAGAAGTGCTTTTCGTGTTCACCAGATACCCAGCGTAGTCAGCATCAGCATACCCAATTAAATCAAAATTGTCTCTTGAGGGATAGTAGAGAACCATGTCATGTGTCCCTTTGAGATATCTCAGGATTCTCTTGGCTGCCTTCAGATGAGATTCCTTTGGATTAGATTGAAACATTGCAGAAAGACCCACACTAAAAATAATATCCAGTGTGCTTTTTGTGAGATACAGGAGTGACCCTATGACACCTCTATACACGGTCTCATTCACAGAGGAACCAGGTTCATCCATGTCCAGACGAGTGGCTGTGGAAATGGGAGTATCATTGATTTTTGATCCTTCCATGTCAAATCTCTTCAGCAGCTCCTTGATGTACTTCTGCTGACTTATCATTGTCCCCTTGGGAGTTTGCTTCACTTGTAAACCCAAGAAAAATTCAGTTCCCCCATCATGCTCATTTCAAACTCACTCCCCATGAGTTTTGCAAATACCTCACACAGAGAATCATTCGTTTCTCCAAAAATGATGTCATCAGCATAAACTTGCACAATGAGAAAGTTCCTCCCTTGTTTCTTCAGAAAAAGGGTATTGTCAATTTTTCCTCTTGTAAAACTATTTTCTAGAAGAAATTTTGTCAACCTTTCATACCAAGCGCGAGGATCCTACTTTAGCCCATACAAAGCCTTGTCAAGTTTAAAGACATGCTCAGGATTCTCATGATTCTAAAATCCAGGTGGTTGCTTGACAAAGACCTCTTCCTTTAGAAAACCATTCAGAAATGCACTTTTGACATCCATTTGGAACTATTTGAATTCCATATGAGATGTAAAGTAAATGAGAATTCTGATTGCCTCCATTCGAGCAACTGGAGCAAAAGTTTTATCATAGTCAATCCCTTCTTCATAATTGTAGACTTGAACTACTAGCCTTGCCTTGTTCCTTGTTGTGTTTCCAAACTCATCAAGTTTGTTTCTGAATACCCACCTGGTTCCTATAACAGTTCGGTCAGTAGGTCATAGAACCAGGTGTCATACGCTGTTCCTCTCAAATTAATGGAGCTCTTCTTGCATAGCTGTAATCCAATATGCATCTTTCATTGCTTCATTGATATTTTTGGGCTCTATTTGAGAGAGAAAGGTTGAGAAGGCAAGTGAGTTTCTTGTTTTTGATCTGGTTTGTATTCCTGAATCAAGAGGAGTGATTACGTTTTCAAGAGGGTGTGAACTTTTGTGCTTCCAGTTAGGCACCTGAGTCTCATTATTAGAAGATCTAGGTATTACTAACTGTGATCCTTGGCTTCTTCTCATCTCAGCATGTGGGGTTCCTTGGACATCATCGACAACTTTGTTCTCAGCTTCAATTGTTGTGATTGAGGGATCATGTTCCTCTCCATCAATTGGAGATATGGTTACACCATCCTTATTTGATTCCTCGATGTGGCTCATTATATCAGCCTTTCCATTTGCCATGTCAATGACTTCACCAGGGGCGGTTGACTGTTCTTCATCTTGATTATTTTTATCATTCAAATCCCTTCTACATGAGTGATGAGATTCATTGAAGATCACATGTATGCTTTCCTCAACACATTGAGTTCTTTTGTTGTATACTTTAGGCTTTGCGTTGTGATGAATAGACCAGAAAGATTCTTTTATCGCTTTTGGCATCAAATTTTCCAAGTGCTTCCTTGTCATTGTTGATGACAAAACATTTACAACCAAATGTCCTTAAATGTGTCAGCTTGGGCTTCTTTCTGTTCAACAGTTCATATGGCATTTTGTTCATAAGGGACTTGATCATACACCTGTTCACCAAGTAGCATGCAATGTTGACGGCTTCTGCCCAGAAACCTTTTGCAATGCCACTGTCAATTAACATTGTTCTTGTCATGTATTCAAGAGTCCTATTCTTCCTCTCCACAACAACATTTTGTTGAGGTGTTCTTGGAGTTGAAAAATTGTGACTAATGCCATTTTCAACACAGAATTCGTCGAATTTGGCATTGTTAAATTCTGTCCCATGGTCAGACCTAATACATACTACATTATGGCTCATCTTCACCTAGATCTTTTTCACAAATACCACAAACACTTGAAAGGTTTCATCCTTGGTTCCGAGAAACAGAGTCTAGGTGAATCTGGAATAGTCGTCCACTATAACGAAGATGTACTTCTTTCCTCCTCTACTTGGCACCATCATAGGTCCAATAGATCCATATGGAGGAGATCAAGTGTCCTTGGTGTGATAACTTCACTTTTGGGCTTGAAAGAGGATCTGACTTGCTTTCCTTTTACACATGCATCACACACTTTGTGATCCTTGAAGCTTGACTTGGGCAGACCACAAACCAGGTCCTTCTTGACCAATTTGTTCAGTAACGTAAAACTTGCATGACCCAGCCTTTTGTGCCATAGTTCAGCATCATCATCAACAACACTCAAATAGCTGAGATCCCTATCTTGCAAGGACTCAAAGTCAGCAACATAGATATTTTTGTATGTTTTGGCCACTAACACCACTTCACCAGTCACAAAATTAGTGACTATGCATATCTTGGATATAAATTCCACTTTGTTTCCCTTGTCACAGATTTGGGAAACACTCAGCAAGCTATACTTTAACTCGTTCACGTAGTACACATTTTTAATTGAATGAGAGAGAGACTTCACAATCCTTCCAACTCCCAGAATGTATCCCTTCTTGCCATTTCCAAAGGATACACTCCCTCCCTGTAGGGCCTTCAGTGAAAGGAAATCATGTGTACTTCTAGTCATGTGCTTCGAGCAGTATCCATGTACCATTGTTGGTTGCTCCCTTTCGCTAGTCCCAACACAAGGAAATCAAGAGTTAGACTTAGGAACCCAAACAAGTTTGGGTCCCTTGTAGTGAGGAAAGGGATAAATGAGGGCTCTTTTTGTCCAAGTATGCATCACACATTTTTTATATGAGGGACCAGGTTCCCTAGCAGTAGTTACTTTTTCAGCAAAAACTTTATTTTTCTGTTGAGACTGAAATCTGGCCTTACATGTTTCCTTAAAGTTCTAGTGTTACCATAGTGAGTGCAGAGCCATTTATCAGGTATAGTAACGTACTTGCTATGAGTGTTGTAGGGAGACTTTTCCTTTTGAAACCAGATTCCCGGCATGTTTTCCCCACTGGTTATATACACAACAGTGATTGTATCGGAGGACCAGGTCCACTTAAGAGATTTTATAGGTTACTCTTCACTTTTCCTAGATCTTCCTGAAGTTGTCTATTTTTCTCAAGCTCAACACACAGACTAGATTTCACTGATTTTAACTTGTTTTCAAGCCTAAGGTGTGCCTCACTTGAAACTTCCTTTCCTTTTTGAGTGTTCCCAGGCCTACTTTCCCTTTTTAGTTCCTCAATTATTTTCCTTAGGTCTACAACCACTACTAATAGGTCATCTATCTCATGATCAATGTTAGCAACCCTCTCAGTTAAAACTTCTTTCTCCTTTTTAACACACTCAATGGTCTCTTTTAGATTGACCACAACAACCACTAGATCATCTCTCTCATGTTCTATGTTTGAAATTTTTTCAGTTAAGGCATTTTTTATTTCTTCAAACTCTCAATGATTTCCTCTAAATCTACCACAATGACTATTAGATCATCTTTCGACTGTTCTGCTTCTCCTAGTTCCACAGTTAATGCATCTTTATCATTTAAAGACTATGATAAGCATAAATTAAAACATTTGCCAAAGACATACATTTTTTCGCCAAATAAGACTTTAGATTTCTTTTAACATCTAGAAAGTTTACTTCATCATCATCATCATCAGATTTTGCCATCAGGGCAAAGATTGAGTCATACTCAGCTGCTTTACTTTCCACTACCGTTATGGAGCTATCATCTGGATCATCATCTTCTTCAAATTCGCTTGAAAAGTCTCCCCATGCAACAAGAGCTTGTTTCACAACATTGTCAACGTCATCTTTTCTCTTGAATCGTTTGTCAGGAACCGGGTTCCTCTTAGCTGCTTGTTAGTATTGTTTTTGTACTGATCTTGCTTGAGGAGAGGGCAATCCTTGATGAAGTTTCCTGGCTTACTGCACTTATGACATAGGTCATAACCTTTTGGCTTGCTGGAGCTGCCCTTTTTTGGAATGCCTCCATTTTTGCGAACCATTTTCTGAAACCTTTTTGTCAGGTAGGCCATATCAGCATCCCTACCACCTGAGTCATTGTTGTCCGTCTTGAGGACCAGATTCGTCTCCCTTTTAGGATCTCTTCTCTCATTATCCCTCTTCTTCTTCATTTCATAAGTCTTCAGAATTCCAACAAGTTCATCAATGGTCAGCTTCTACAAATCCTTTGCCTATGTGATAGCATTTACTTTGCTTTCCCAGGAACTAGGTAATACAGTAAGTATCTTCCTGGCGAGTTTGTTCCTGGGGATGATCTTTCCCAGAGAGTGAAGCTCATTGATGATAGATGTGAAGTGTGTGTGCATATCCTAAATAGACTCATCGTCCTTCATCCTGAAAAGAACATACTCTGTGGTTAGCATATCAATCTTGGACTGTTCTACTTGTGTTGTCCCTTCATGAGCTATTTGGAGAGCTTCCAGATCTCTATAACAGATTGACATGCTGAAATCCTATTGTTGCTGAAATCCATAACATCTGGTCCAATGCCACATATGAGGATTTTCTTTGCTCGAAAATTATTTTCTATAGTCTTGTGGTCAACATCGTTATATTCCTTTCTTGTTTTAGGAACAGTCACTTCAGGGTCTCCATGGTCTTCGTAGGAACGAAGTGTCCATCGCAGATGATATCCTAGAGCTTTAAGTCTTCAACCATGATGAAGTCGTGCATGCTGGTCTTCCACCATCCATAGTATTGACCGTTGAATCTTGGTCGTCTGTAGGTAGATTGACCTTCATCGAAGTTTGGCAGAGCAACCATGAGGATCCTTTTTAGGTGTTAGCTTGATAGAAAGAACCCGCTCTGATACCAATTGATAGAAACTAAGGGTCCACCAAACTATATAGAGAAACAGGTTCTCTATTAGTTCCCACAGAACACACGCACACTGCAGTAAGTAAATGACACAATAAAGTTTTATGTGGAAAACTCCCAGCTCACGGGATTAATAACCACGACCTACCCTTATAGGATTCCAACTTCACTACTGAGCAAAATTTAGATTACAACCTATTGTAACCTAGGAATTAACTTCTTAATCCCTTACTAACTTGTAACAACTCTATTACAAGCCACTTTGTAATACCTCTATTACAAAAACTTAAAACTCGACTAATTCTAGTCAAAACACAAACACAAAGATTTATAATTTACAAAGATTTCCTACACAATGCTTCTAACTAAGCTAAGTAGGAATTACAAGTAGAATACTTTAACAAAGGTGCAACAAAACTAAGGACATGTAATAACTCGATACAGGGAACTGGTCCATTGTTATGCTGTTCTTTGTTCTTGATGCCCTTGAGAGTCGATTGCCAGATTGATAGATCACTTGAGAGAATTCTTGATCATTCTTGAATGTGCAAGTACTTTGTTTTTACCTTTTCTTGATGTTAATAATTCATTTGTGACATCACTTGAATGATGCAAGCAAGTTAGGTAAAGGGCATTCCCCATAAAGTTGATTGCTACACTATTTCTGCACTATTGTGTGTGCAGACAGTAACTTTACAGTTGGGGGTGGACTTGTACAGTCACCACATGAACTGGTAGCTATCTGTTCCCTCTATTGTTCCTTTGACTCTAAAGAGTTGAACCGTGTCTCCGACTAGAGACTTGTTGATCTTAAGTTCTTGAGAATGTGTAACAGGTTCCATATTTTGTTCTTAATAGTAAGTTTGTTAGATCATCAAAATATATCAGGGATACACATATAACCTATTAGTAACCCAAAAATACAGTTGGTACTACTCTAGGTGAAAATTATGTTGTCTTTTAAGATTTGCAGCATAAGCCAGTCAACCAAATACCCCGAGGTGATCTAGGGTGATATTCTTGTGAAATACCAGCTCAAAAGGTGATTTACCAAACAAAATCTAGAAGGAACTCTGTTAATCAAATACACAACTGTTAAAACACACTCACCCCGGAATTTTAAGGGCAATCCGGCCCGAAATCTTAAAGCTCGTGCAGTATAAAAAATGTACCTATGCCTTCTTTCAACAACTCTATTTTATTTAGGAGTATATGGATAAGAGCTTTGATGCACTATCCCCTCAGAATGCAACAAATATGTCAACTGCTTGTTCTTAGTGTTTTAGGAGTAGTGGAGAACTTATTTCTTAGTAGTGAGATAAAGTGTTTCAAAACAACAACTGATTCATCTTTTGTGTTCATAAGGCATATCCATGTATACCTACTGAAATCATTAACAAGGGTCAGGAAATATCTCTTACCATAAAAAGTTGAAACCTTAAAGAGTCCACATACATCTGCATATATAAGGTCACCAAAGTCATCACATCTACTGCTGTTAATAGGAAAAGGTAATCTTGTCTGCTTTGCTAGAGGACATACTGAGCAATGTTCATTACAATCAACAAAATGTCTTATTGTGAAATGCTGGTAATCTCTTCAAAGCATCTAAAGGAATGTGGCCTAATCTTCTATGCCACAAAGAGCCACTTATTCTATTCATTATCAAAGTAAAAATGATAGCCAAAGCAAAAATGATAACAACAACAGGTAACTTGAGATTAGACTTGTGCTTGAGATCCAACAGATAGTCCTTCCTCCAGCTTACCAATCCCCTTCACCTTCCCATTGTAAATGTCCTGGAAGACACACCAATCAGGAAAGAAGGCAATGAAGCATCCAATGTCCTTTGTAAGTTGTGAATATGATAGTAAATTGTACCTAAACTGTGGTACATATAGGACATTTTTAAATGGTAAACCATTCAGAATACTAGAGGATCCTAGGTGTGTAGTCCTACTAGTTTCACTAGTTGGAAACTGCACTTTCCTACCTTCTCCTTTAAGAATCTCCATAAAATTAGTGAAATATCTAGACAGTGGTACCTGAGTCAAATGATCTACCTATCCTGCTTAACTCTGCTCAAGAGTGACAATGGTATACCTGTGACCTTGGCATGAACTGTTGTTTCAGCAGGTGTTGTGTTCTGGGTCGAGCGTTGAAGCAGTTATTTATATTTCTCCTCTGTGAAGAAGTTCCATGTAGTTTCCACTCCAAGACTTCCTTGGTCTATTGGTCCTTTAGAATGGTCAACCTGTGCATTTTGTGCTGCTGCCATATTTTTTCCAAAAAATTTCTTCTTTGACTTGTAGTCAGGTGGGTAACCTATCAACTTGTAACAAACATCTTTAGTGTGTCCTTTTAATTTGCAATATTTACAGAATACCTGAGCTTTCTGCTTGTAGCCACCAGGAAATCCTTGTCCTGAGTTGTATGCCACAGCCGCAGCTCCCATCTCCTAGCCACTAACATTCACTGTCTTTGCTCGTTGACTCTCATCCTGAACTACCATCCTATAGGCCTCATTGACAGTAGGTGTAGGAATTATAAGCATGATCTGACCCTTTGCTTGGGCAAACGACTCATTTAGTTCACTCAGAAATTGCACGAAACGCTGCTGCTGAATGTTCTCTAGAAACACCTTTGATCTTGGTTATGGACATGGACATAATAGAGTAGGGGCCATAGCATCGTACTGATCCCACAGATCATTGAGCTTAGAATAATAAGTGGATACAGGTAATAATCCTTGATCAAAGCAGAAATTTCCTGAAGTAAATTGTAAATTCTCGATATGTTCTTTTTATCGAATCTCTCCTTTAAATCTTTCCACACATTATGTGTAGAGGATGCATAAACCACACTTCTATACAACTGTTTTGTTACTGCATTCATAATCCACGACAAAACAAAGGCATTGCACCTTTCCTATTGACCATGAAGATCCTTCTTAAAATTCTCCTTGCGACAAGTACCGTCAATGAATACGATTTTGTTCTTCGTAAAAAGTCCAATTCTTATGAATCGACACCATAAATTATAATTTTCAGTGCCTAATAGTTTGAATTCAATCAAATGCTCACATGGCGAATCCGAAGGTCACAAATACAAAGGATGGTTGTGACTTAGTACTGTATCATCACTCGTGCCTTCACCAATCGCCATTTTACTCTGAATTGAAAAACCCTAGCTCTAAAATTGAGGTCGTCAATGGAGGAGAACACTGAATCGGAGAGCAGAACTGGTCACTGGAGCTTAATCGGAAGGCTCTAATACCATATTGAGCAACCGAGGAAGAAGAGAAATGCACATACAAGCAATTGGAAAGTGTTGGAAGAACAAGTGAGTGTGAGAGAGAGAGAGCTCAAAGTGGAGCCATTTTCATATCTGTGTAAATGTACAAAATTGAGTCTCAAAAAAGAAGCTAATATCTAAAGCTTATATATACACAGTCATAACCAACTAACCGGCTAAAGACAATTAAGTTATAGGTTTTTGCTTATACATTATGACCCTCAAAATAACGTGTTATGCTATGTTGGTTCAATAAGGACCTTTCTCTTTACACACGGAGATCAGTGTACCCATATATTGATATGAAATTTTGCTTTTATATTGTCATCATGTAAGTTGGTGAGTAAAGCAATTTTTGAGATTGATATATTGGAAATATCAAGGCAAGCAATATCTTAGACGATATTTTATGTGAGATCATTGTTTCCCACTTTACTTACCTTGTTTTTGAGCTACAGTCAAGGGAAATTCAAAGTCAAAGGAACAATTATTATTATTATATTATTTAATAATGGCAATTGATGTTACTAGGTCTTTCTATCTTTGACAATATTATAGCATTATTATTTAAAAGGTCAAAAAAGTTTTTTTTAAAAAAATTTTCTAAGGTCTCCATCATTTCCTACAATAAAAAATATAGCGCTTGAAATAGTAATTATTTTTTTCGGTCCACTTCAATTTATTTTTAATCTTTTTTCTTTGTGGTCCACAATCAAGAAGGGGTTTTTTTTCTTCTTCAAAGTTACCTCGGTAAAGCATGGGTAGTAAATATCTTGATTGCAGCTTATATGGTAATCTATGAAAATTCAAAAATTTGGGGTTGTTAATTAAAGTTAGATGATTCTAAGACCTGGTAGAACACAAGTAGCTAAATTACTGCCCCAACAATTTATATTTTATAGCATAAGGGCGGGACTTTACAGAGTAACAGAGAACAAAACTGTCTCGCTAATCCGAGATTTCAATAGCGCGTGGTGGGCACATGTTTGAGACTACTATACTGTCTTGCTTTAACAAAATGAATAAATGATCAAAACTTGTTGTAGAATATTAAAATGATGAACCGTTTGATGAACTATTATAACTTGACTTCAATGACTATAATTTTTATTTAGAAATTACGGTCAAATTGCTTTGAAGTCTTAATTTATAATACATTTTTAAGCCAAGACATTTTTCGCTTGTATGAATCTCTTATTTTTTGTTGAAGATTTTCCGGAAACAGTCTCTTTACCTTTCAGGGTAGGAATGAAGCTATATACATTTTATCCTTTTAGACCTCACTTATGTGAATTCACTGAATTTGTTGTTGTTGAATCTCTTGAGCTTTACTTGGTTTCGAATATTTCTTATTTATAAGCACTTATTCAACCCTAAAAACTTAAAATAAGTACCATATGATTTATTAACATGATGTGAGTTCAAAAGGTAAGGTCATGAAAGATAGACGTGACAAGCATACCATCTACCAAACACTCTACTAATTCTTCTATTATTACTGGTATTATTTTATAAAGAAAATTTTGAAAGGAGGGAATCAGGGTAGACCAAAAAACAAAAAGGAGAAGATACACCAAACTTTTTCACGATGATAAAAGGTAAATACTTACCCATATCGGGTGTTTAGTTTACACCAAACTATATTAACTCACTATGGTTAATTAATTTAATTAGATGAGAATGCATGTAATTTACCATGATTAAATGATTGAAATCCATATGCAAGACACATGTCATATATCTATTGATTTGGTGTAAACACTCGGTGCGGTCTTTACAATAAACTATATTAACTCATTATGGTTAATTAATTTAATTAGATGAGAATGCATGTAATTTACCATAGTTAAATGATTGAAGTCCATATGTAAGACACATTTCATATATCGATTTATAAAATTAGGATCAAATACTCAGAGTAGGTGTTCTGTGTTCTACAACTGATTAAGTAATAATTTGATCCTTCATTTTTCATAGTACTTTAGAGGCAAATAGAACCTAAATTGTTTAAATAGTTTTCAAATACAAAAATTGTTTATTTTATTGCAATAAGCTTAAAAAATATATTGCATAAAATGAGATAGATGGAATATTATTTATCTCTCTCTCGTCCCCCACATTGACATGGCTATAGCCTATATACCTTATGCGATTCATGATCCTGAAAAGATTAATTCCCTTCCGAGTAGTTGGCAGCAATAATTCATAAGGAAAGAATGGAAATGACAAGTCAAAGGAACATATTTTCCTTTCTATACTTTATTTATTTATTTATTTATTTATTTATTTATTATATATATAGAGAGAGAAAGCAGCAACTGATTGGAAACTTCCCGTTTATAAAGCTGTCTTTGCCATCATGATGGCAACGTCTTTTCTCTCGGTCTCTCTCTCACACAATTTATTTCACAAATATTAGTATTATTTAAAGTGTCAAATAACTTTTTTATATAATTATGATTTTTGAAATCTTTTTACTTAGCTTTAAGAAATGAATAATTGTAACCCATCCAACTACTTGTGTAAATATGTAAATTTACTTTAAAAATTAAAGAATCAAACTGACTTCGCTCAAAAGTCTACATGATTGAGCTCTTGTTTTTAAAATTAAACCATGGGGTTCTTTTGTGAAAGGAGTAACTAATTGCGAAATTAACACGAAGACAACCTTACTATAGTAAAATTTTCGTAATCCAACTACTTCGTCGTATCTACCAATTTTAGAGAAGATATTTGATTGTACACAAAGTTTAAGAAATAAAACAAAAAATTGATATCCCGTTTGTCCATAATTTTTTTTTTCAAAAATGTGTTTGTCCATAAAATTTTGCATTTTTGAAAATGAGAGAAAAACTTTTCCCCCACTCATAAAACTGCAACTTTTCAAGTGAAATGCATGTCCAAACATAATTCAAATTCTAAATACTTTTTTCAACTTAACTCAAAAACATTTTTTTTCTTCAAAAATTACAATCTTTATGTCCAAACGTCTACTTAAAAGTCATGATCTAAAGCAAGACATTGTGTGACTGTAGATCGTCTTGTAAAAAAATGTTTAAAGTTAAATTATTTATAAATAAAAAAATATTATATTTTTCTTGAGAAAGACTAAAAAAAAATATAACATAATTTGGGTAGGAGGTAACTTTTTTGAAGTGATTCTTTTTGAGCTTTCAATTATTAGGATATATATATATATATATATATACACACTTTAGACATCATTATAGATGCTTAACACTGTAAAATCTGATTTATTTAATATGGTGTAGTAGTATATAAAAATGGTTTTAATAATTTTCCACCACATGGGAATAGTAAGTAAACAAATAGGGTTATGGACAGGAGGAGGATAGGATTATTGAAAGGGCGGGCAGGGTCACAGTCTTTTTTGGCAGCTATGAAGTCGGCTTATTTGGCTACTTGATTGTCACAACTTGAGTAGTTAATAATCACTATTTTATATGCTTTCCATCCTTTTCTTGCATATAAATAGAGCATATATCAGCAATCATTCGCATAACAAACCAAACAGCTTCAAGCAAAATTACAAGGCACAGGTTCTCCTTCTTTTCAACTAAATTGGGGTACTCGATCTATCATTCATTTACAAAACTGGCATTTTGTTAGCACTGTTTAATTACTCCTTTTAGTCCCTTTGGATTTTTTCTCAGAATATATATATATATATCCGCATAGTGCTGAACTCCGATATATCTGCTTGCCGTACCGAATGACAATCAATTGTGCCATCACTTTAAGTTTGGCTAATTAAAATCACTTGTTTCTGCTGCTTTAATTTGTACATATAAGAATCGTAGACAAGGTTTTCATTTTATGAGTTTTAAATATATTTTTTGAAATTCTTGTAATCTCTGTGTTAAGGGTGCAAGTTGATTAATTACGTTACTGTACGGTGACATTGATGTATTTTCCATCGTATGCTATTTCAGGAAAGACGACTTAATTTGTGTAGAAGAAAATCAAGAAATGGCAAAGAAAGCATCAATCAATATGGAAATAGGGAACGATGGCGTGGCTGTTATTACTGTCCATAATCCACCTGTCAATGCCTTAACTCTCTCAGGTTCCTTAGCTTTCTTCTTCTTCTTCTTCTTCTTCTTTTCTTATTGATTTGAATTAAAATTTCACATTCCATAATCTCTACAATCTCCAACTTAACAAAAAAAATCTTTTTCTTTTTATAAATTTAACTCTATATTATTCCCAACTTCCTAAAGTAAAAATCTACTCCATTTTCTACCCACGTTGTTGAGTTCCTTCTCCGAGTGGCCCACTCTTTGAAAGTAGTTCCAATTGTAGAAAGTGTTAGTAAATGTTATTAATACTCTTTATTATCAATAATAGCACTTGAGGAGTTGAAGAGATGCTATCAAGAGGCAATTGATAGCGACACCGTAAAGGCCATTGTTCTTTCTGGTAAGTTTTGTTCCAATTACTCTTTGGGAATTAAACACGTGTATTTATAATCTATGTGTATTGACCTTTTATTAGTTTAATAATTGTAAAAGTGACAAGTCTTAATTTGGACATAGATTTGATTGAAAACCGGAAAAACTATTTTCTTGAACTTGTGTTGTAAAATAGGTTTTGGAAGTTGAAATTTTGTGGGTTGGAGAAAAATTTCATCCAAAAACTGGCCCAAACTAGTTTTTGAAACTTGAAAATTTTTCTTTAAATTTTTTTAAAAAACTGATCAAATTCCACGAACAACAAATGTTTTCAATTTCTTTTTTGAAAATAACTAAGAAAAAATCTTTGTCCAAACGGGAGCTTAAACTGCTTTTCCAACTAGAGGTAACAATTGAACGGGTCAAAATGGGTCAGACAAATAAACATGTCATGATCCATTTGAAGTTTGATTGGATCAAAATGAGTTTGATTAACATGATACAACCTCCTCTTTTACTTTGCTTTTGAAGAAAAAAAATTGTGAATGCTAATACATTTTTCTTGAATTGTTAGCTTTAAGTTATTCCAAGTTTATGTGATTCTCAATCTTCAAGTTTAATTTTATATGTTTGGATTTGAGTTTGAATTTTGACCCAGCAGGTTACCCTGTTTTGAAGCTGTCTTTTTACCTAATAATTGGATGGAAAAAAAAATTCAACTTTTAACAAATGGGTGATGATCCAACCTGTTTAAACTTGGGTAGATTGGACAGGTTATTAAAAAACAATCTCTGTCACACAATAGTCAAAGTGGTCCTTTAGGGAGTTCAATTAAAGAGAAAAAGAGTTTAATATAGTGAACTTTAACTATTGGAGTCATATTTTCACATATAAAGAGGAAAAACACAGTTTATCTCCTTGTTATAATCTCTGACTCTGAGTATGTATAAATATCCTAAAAAATATGATTATGTAGTCTGATTTAATATTGGCAAATTGTTTAAAGAGTTCATGTCAATAAGTAAAAGGGTTAAACCAATCAGTATAAAGGAGCAAGAGATTTATGTACTGCTAATGTTACCTGTTTTCCTGAAATGGCTCTACGGGCAATCCGGTTCACAAAACATCCCGCCTTCACGCAGGGTCCGGAGAAGGACCGCACCCCTAGGGGTGTGATGTAGACAACCTACCCTAATGCAAGCGTTAGTGGCTTCTTTCACGGCTCGAACCCGTGACTTATAGGTCATATGAAGACAACTTTACAGTTGCTCTAAGGCTCCCCTTCCTTAAAATGGCTTTGTGCTTGACTAAATTTTTAATTTGAAATATTTGTTGTGACGTCGTCCTCTTATGCTGATAGGTGCTGATGGTAGATTTTGTGGTGGTTTGGACATCAGTGTTGTGGAGAATGTTCATAAGCATGGTAATTGTTTTTTCAGTTATCGCTTATTCCTGATCAGTTAATGTCCCCTTGTTATCTAACCAGCTTTTTCCTTCAAAATCTCCAGGAGATATATCACTTCTACCTGATGCATCAATTGGACTCGTGGTTAATAAAATGGAAAGTATGTCTATAACATTATATGTTCTTTGCCAAGAATTTCTGTATAAGTTCTAAAGTAGTTTGCGGTTGATATGTAGTTTGATTATCTAATCACAACTTTGTCTGGTGGTCATGTTTAGACGGGAAGAAGCCTTCTGTTGCTGCAATTCAAGGATTTGCCCTTGGTGGTGGCTTGGAGTTGGCTATGGTTTGGTCTCTCTGCTCTAGTTTTTTCATTTGATTTCCTTATTTCTCTGCACGCAGTTCTGTCAATTAATTGATTTTCTCAATTTAAATTATGTAGGGGTGCAGTGCTCGAATTGCCACAGCAAAAGCTGATCTTGGTTTACCTGAGCTGAAACTTGGAGTTATTCCTGGATGTGGAGGTACACTTCTTTATGTTTAAAATTGGCGCCTTTTCATTTTAAGAAACTTTCTGCTGAAAAATTCGAATGTGTTTCTAGGCACCCAGAGGCTTCCAAGATTAGTCGGGACCTCAAAGGCTGTTGATATGTTGATGGTAAGTGTCATTCTTGAAATATACACTATGAAACTATTAGTGTTTCTGAATTAGATGGTAGCATAAAGAGGTAAGTGTCATTCTTGAAATATACACTATGAAACTATTAGTGTTTCTGAATTAGATGGTAGCATAAAGAGGCTGAATCTTTGTCTAAATATTGAACAGTCATCCAAAACCATAACTTCTGAAGAGGGAAAGGAGTTGGGTCTTATTGATGCCATTGTCTCTTCTGAGGAGCTATTGGCAGTTGCTCGGTGCTGGGCACTTGACATCGTTGAAGGGCGCCAACCACATTGCAATTCTCTTGAAAAGACAGATAAACTTGGACCTAAGGATGAATCGCTCGAGATACTGAAAAGTGCTAGACAACGGTACAGAGCGCCTCATTACAGTGCCTGTCTTGATGTGATCGAAGAAGGCATCATATCTGGAGGATTTTCTGGTGTTCTTAAGGTGAACAATCCTATTACACAAAACTGCAATTCTATAGTTTGCTTTTGTGATGTATTACTAGAGATTGATGATTTCAATGATGTGCTCCCAAAATCTTTGTTTGGATTCTGACGTATAATCTATGCGCGACTGATTGTAGGAGGATAAAGTATTTAAAGAGCTGGTGCTGTCAAATACTGCAAAAGGTCTTCTTCACGTATTTCTCGCTGAACGTGCAACATCAAAGGTCAGATATTAGGCCATAGATTCTCTTTCTTCCATTGTTTAATTAAGAAGGGACAAAAAACTGGAACTGTTTCTATACCTGTATTTTATTTGGTACAGTTTATGCATGAGAAAGCATATAAAGATTTCTTCATGCCTGGTAGAGTTCATGCTTAATAATCGCACTCTTTAAAAGAGAATCTTGATATGTTATGTATTTTTAGGCCAACTTTGTGAGGGCTTAAACGTAGTCTAACAATGCTGTAATATAATTTACAGGTACCAGGTGTTACTGATATTGGGCTAAAGCCGCGGAGAATAGAAAAAGTTGCCGTTGTTGGTGGCGGTTTAATGGGATCTGGCATTGCTACAGCTCTCATTATGAGCAACATGAATGTCGTAGTTAAAGAAATTAACCATGAATATCTGTTGAAAGCAATGAAATCGGTAGAAGGTTAGTACAACTTGTTGAATCTGTAGTCTTTCTGTAGTAGGACAGAAAAGCAATATTTGGATGTCACGACATATTTCTGATATATTGCTTATGCTAATTGTGTTTCAGCAAATCTACAAGGCCTAGTAACAAGAGGACAGCTGAATCAGGATAAGATGAAAAGGACTTTGTCTCTTCTCAAAGGCACTTTAGACTATGAGGATCTAAAAGATGTTGACATGGTCATTGAGGTAATCCATTGACCACTTCTTCCCTTCTTCCTCTTAGTTTTCATGCTATTCTCTTGCCTTGTATTTCCATACTATTGATGTCTAAGAAACATCCTTTTTAACACCCTTTGTCCATGCATCGTTTTTCCCTACTTCAACTCTGATGTCGTTAAATCTCTAACTCTTGTTATTTTAGTTCCGTATTGAATTATTTTAGTTCCGTATTGAATATTTTTCTCCAATCCTTGTAGATGATGCATATTATACACATTTCCATTATTTTCTGATGAAATTTATGTCTCTCTGTCTTCAGGCTGTTAATGAGGTAGTGTCTCTGAAACAATCAATATTTGAAGATATTGAAAAAGTTTGTTCTCCAGACTGCATTTTTGCATCAAACACATCTACAATTAGTCTTGATGTTATTGGGGAAAGAACAAGTAGTCAAGATCGCATTTTGGGGATACATTTATTCAGGTGAGGTTCAATTCTCTACCAGACTTTTGCCCGAATGTTTATACCGTGTCTTTATTCAGGGGATACATTTATAAGGTGTCTTCTCACTCGAGCGAGGCAAAGATAGTTTTGAGAGTATATTATATTACTGTTTCATGACTTATTCTATTCCTTAATTCTAATTTTCCTGGTTTTCATTTTTCTTTCTTTTTCCGGGTGAAGTCCTGCTCATGTGATGACTCTGGTGGAAATCGTGAGGACCGAAAATACTTCTCCACAAGTAATTGTTGATGTTATAAGATTCACCAAGACTATGAAAAAAGTCCCCATCGTAGTGAAAAATTGTACTGGTTTTGCTGTCAACCGGAGCTTCTTCCCTTATATGCAAGGACCAGACCTGTTGGCAAATTTAGGTGTTGATATCTTCAGAGTTGACCGCGTGATCACTGAGTTTGGCATGCGGCTTGGCCCTTTCCAGTAAGTTTTTTCTCTAGAGTGAAACTTGTTCATCTCAGCATGTTAAGATATGAACATACACAGTATCACTGCACAAACACTTGCGTGCACTATTGAGTGAATACATTCTTGTGTTCAATTTTTATCAATAATTAGTGTTATCAATAACTTGTGTTCAATTTCTATAACTGAGTCTGTGCCTCAACTAGAATTCATTAGTGGCATGTTTTATGCTTGCACAAACACTTTAACTGTTCATGCGCATTTGCTTTTATTTACACCAAAATCATTTCTGCATATTTAAACCAAGATGGTATATTATGATATGCAGGCTTCAGGATCTTAGTGGCTATGGTATATTTTTGGCTGGTGTAAAAGAGTTTGTTGCTGCTTTTCCAGACCGTGCTTTTCAGTCACCCTTGGTTCAACTGATGGTAGAAAATGGGCGGGAAGGTACTGAAGACACTTGTATTTTCCACTTTTAACTTTTGGCCTGAAAATAATTTTTTTATAAAGGAAATAAAATGTAAAAAGAAGTTAAATGATCTTTACAAGAAGAATAACAGTAGTAAAGTTGCAACAGTCTGCTACTCAGTTCAATTTCCAAGATTTGTCACTCAAAGTGGTGCGGTTTTCTAAGTGAATATATACTTGCATCATAGGTAAGAAGAATGGAAAAGGATATTACACATACAAAAAGGGAAGCAAGCCAGAAGCTGATCACTCTGTGATTCAAGTTGTTGAGGAGTCTATGCGATTTACTAATATTGCTCCTGGGGGAAAGGTTTGTTGCAGTTGAATCCTTCTTTTAATCTGAATTCTTGTTTGTTAAAACTAAAGCAAGCATTCTCGTCTAACTACAGCCAATGCTATATTATATTGTGCATGCTTGATTGATATAAGGCTTAACGTGATTTTATTGTGCAGCCAATATCTGTGACCGATGAAGAAATTCTTGAAATGATATTCTTTCCTGTGGTGAATGAGGCTTGTCGAGTTATTGAGGAAGGAATAGTTGTCCGAGCATCTGATATTGATATTGCATCTGTCCATGGGTTTAAATTTCCCTCAGAAACGTAAGTAGCAACAGTTTCTTCAATTGCTATTGCCTATCTCTGAACTCGAATTCATTACTTGTAAGATCTGCTAATAATCACTATGTTTTTCTGCAGTGGAGGTGTCATGTTTTGGGCTGATACAATTGGATCTGAATACATATACTCAAAGCTAAAAACTTGGCATGAGGCCTATGGTGATTTCTATAAGCCATCAACATTTTTGGAGCAGAGAGCTGCAAAAGGATTGCCCTTGGTAAGGACTAACCAATTCTTAACTCTTTCTTTATCCTTGATCTCATTTGTTAAGTGCATTTCTTGACCTTCTTTCGTTCTTCATGATGCATCGTAGGGAGGATCGTGTTGAGCTGCATATCATATGATCATATCCTTGCAGAAGAAGCAGTAATTCAAGCATGCTGAACTTGTGCTCGGAAATAAGGCGGGAAAGTTTGTTAATTACAATTAGTTAGAAGTTCCATTAATTATAATAATTTCCTATTTTTTCCCCTCAAGTTATTTGATGGTAGTTGTAACTTTGGCTCTACAAACTAGTGTAATCGTCCGAGAAAGAGAATGAAATGTCCAAACGCTTCACAAAGTTCCTTTTTCTTCTTTTCACTGTGTTCGAAGTATTCCCTTTTATTTTGGTTGTATTTTTCCTAAGGTTTATATTGTGAATTTGTTGATTTCACAACATTTATTATCAATGAGTCGTTCAACTGAATCTAGTATCGCTCTATAGCGGCAGAAAATGTGAAACAGAAGATGATGGATGATAAGAGAGAGTTGAGGGAAAAGGAAAACACTGAAGAAAGTTTTCTACATGCATTATTTAATATAGAAATAAAAAGATATGACCAACAGAGTGTTAAAATTGAGTTGAGTTTTCCATTTTACAGAAGGATCAAGTGATAAATAACAATTTGGTTCGTAGACACTTGTTTTCCTTAAATTCACCACTATTCTGGAGTATATTATCCTCCCCTCCAGTGACATTTCAATGACTAACATACTTGTAATATGAGAAATGGTAGACCAAGATTAACAATACCAATAGCATTGTTTATTAGTTATCCTTCAAAATAATTATAGGAACTATCCAAGAATGTTGATTCAAGCACTGGTATATTATACTTTAAGAAAATCTGTCGAACCAGTCACTCGCGTCTTTTACCATCAATGGCGTCATTTCATGCCCAATTCCAGGTTGAACTATCAGTTGAAATTTATTAAAATACGCATTTCAGAACCAAAGAAGATTGATCACTCCAAAAAAAAAAAATAAAGGTATTAACATTCTTGTAATATGAGAAATGGACATTTCAGTGACTAACATACTTGTAATATGAGAAATGGAAGACCAAGATTAACAATACCAATAGCATTCTTTATTAGTTATCCTTCAAAATAATTATAGGAACTATCCAAGAATGTTGATTCAAGCACTGGTATATTATACTTTAAGAAATCTGTCGAACCAGTCACTCGCGTCTTTTACCATCAATGGCGTCATTTCATGCCCAATTCCAGGTTGCGCTATCAGTTGAAATTTATTAAAACACGCATTTCAGAACCAAAGAAGATTGATCACTCCAAAAAAAAAAAAAGGTATTAACACGAAGGACTTGCTCTTTTTGCAATGCTAGTTTCAAGAAATTGATATTACTAGCACCAGAAAATAAAAATCCAAGAACTAAAAGTCCAGTTGGTCTTAGGAAAACGTATATTCAAGCAATTTGATTAACTAATTCAGACAAAATTCTACAGGTAACAGAACAAGTGGGGTCTGGGGAGGGTAATATGTACGTAGACCTTACCCCTACCCCGAAGGGTAATATGTACAGGTAACAGAGTTAAGAACATTTCAGTGGCTCGAAGTAAAGAGTAAAAATTACACGGACCGCCTTTTTTGGTCGCCCCCATTTAACCTATACCCATTTTTTAAAAAAGCTTTAATTTGTATCCACTTTTTAAACAACTTCAACCCCCTTTTTCCTCCTCTTTCTCCTCCTTCGTCTTCTTCTTCTGCTGTTGGTGCTGCTATGAAACTTTAGTTCATGGGATGATTACCATAAATATGTTTATCAGATTATTTAAAAATAAATTATAATTAATTACGTAAGTTAGTAGACAATAATTTGTGAATATTTTCACGTACGTAAATTAGTAGACAATGATAATTCTGTTCTTTTCACGTTTATTGTTTTCCAAAATTTATGATTTAGATATTGTTGACAATCTGATTATTTAAGTAGTATGTTAGAAAGCTTTTTCAAAAACTTCAGTTTATATTGTGCTGAAGTTTTTACAAATGAACTAAATAACTTCAGCATCTTCTGCTGAAGTTTTGAAAAAGTTTTATGATAAAACTAATGAATCCAGGACAAAAAAACTTCAGCTTTTAGTGCTAAAGTTTTTACAAATGAACTAAATAACTTCAGCATCTTCTGCTGAAGTTTTTGAAAAAGCTTATTCAGGACAAAAAAACTACAGCTTATTTAGTGCTGAAGTTTTTATAAATGAACTAAATAACTTCAGCATCTTCTGCTGAAGTTTTTGAAAAAGCTTAATGACAAAACTAATGAATCCAGGACAAAAAAACTTCAGCTTATTTAGTGCAATTACAAACAAAAACTTTTTGCAAATAAAGAACAAAACTTCAGCTACTACGCTTAAGTTCATCAATTACAAACAAAAATTTCAGCAAATAGAGAACAAAACTTCAACTACTATGCGTAAGTTCATCAATTACAAACAAAAACTTCAACAAATAGAGAACAAAACTTCAGCTACTATGCTTAAGTTCAGCAATTACAAAAAAAACTTCAGCATACTTGGTTCAGCACACTTGCTACTTCAGGCCCGTCTACTAGAATGCTGAAGTCTTGCGTGATTGCCTTTGCTACTTCAGCTCCGTATGCTGAAGTTACGCGAAAAAGTGAGTACGTTTGTAATTTTTTTTTGCAAAGCGGGCATAAGTTAAAACGTGACCCAAAAAGCGGGTATGGATGCAAATACCCAAGTAAAGAGTCTGATGAGCCCGAAAGAACTAGTTGGATTATCCCAATTCCAAATGAAGTGAATGAAAAAGGGAAAACAATTTGGGATGACCCAAAAGGTCATCACTTGTTTAAAAATAAATTCTGTGTTCCGAGGCATTAAAAACCTCTTTATGCATTACCTCGATTTGCGTGCATAGTCTGAGCGCATAGCCGGAAAGCCAATATGTGAAAATATGTGAAATATGATAAATTTTGACCTTAAAATAAATTTAAGTTGACTTCGGTCAATATTTTAGGCAAAAGGACCCGGGCCCATGATTTGACAGTCCCGGAGGGTCTGTGGAAAAATATGGAACTTGGGCATATGCCCGAAACGGAATTCCGAGGTCCTAAGCCCGAGAAATGAATTTTTAAAGAAAATTATTTTCTGGAATATTTATGAGTTTTTGGAAATGAAATGTGTTTAAAACTTAAAGATATCGGGTCCGTATTTTGGTTTTGGAGCTCAGTACAGGTCTTATATGTGATTTAAGATGAGTATGTGAAATTTGGTAAGAAACGGAAGTCGTTTGAGGTGATTCAGACTCGTAGTTGTGAAAATTGATACTTTGAAAGTTTTGAGATTTTTCTTAGATTTCTATGCTAAATTCGTTGTTTAAGAGGTTATTTTGGCGATTTGATCGTACAGATAAGTTCATATGATGTTTTTGAGTTAGTATGCATGTTTGGTTTGGAGCCCCGAGGGCTCGGGTGAGTTTCGGATAGCTTTCAGAAGGTTTTAAACTTGGAAAAAATTTGCAGGTTTTCAGTTTCTGGTGTTCTGGTGTGTTGTTCTTCGCGTCCGCAGAAGGACTCTCGCGAACGCGAAATGTAAGTCAGGCTGAAGGAAACTTCCTTCTACGCGAACGCGAGACATAGGATGCGAACGCGAAGCTTTGGGGGTGTTTTCCTTGGCGAACGCGGGCCTGCTATCGCGAACATGATGGCTTTTGGGCCTGGGCATGGGGAGAAGGATTTTACTCTACGCGAACGCATCTACACTGCCGCGAACGCGAAGGCTCTAGGGCCTGAAGCTCCGCGAACGCGATCCTTGTATCGTGAACACGAGCCTTGTATCGTGAAGCGATGGTTAATTGGGCCTGACCCATCGCGAACACGACAGGCCTATCGTGAACGCGATGAAGGCCTGCCCAATGATTTTTAAACAGTAACAGAACATACGGGATTTAACAAAATTTCATAACTTGTTCTTCCAAACTCCAAATTGGGCGATTTTTGAAAGAGAACTTCACCACAAATCCATAGGTATATAATCTTAGACTCATTTTCTTCAATTTTCATTAACACCCATTAGATTTCTAGGCCTAAATCATGTTCTTAAGGGTAGAAAATTAGGGATTTGGGTAGAGTTATGACTTTTTGTATAATTGGGATCTAGACCTCGTTTTGGGGTCGGATTTTGGAACTAATTACATATTCGGTCTCGTGGGTAAATGGGTGATCAGGTTTTAGTCCGAACCACGTGTTTTGACCATGCGGGCCTACGGGTCGATTTTTGACTTTTTGGGAAGAATGATAAGAAATCTATAATTAAGCATTGGAATTGGATTGTTTAGCATTTACTGATGTTATTAAGTCGATTATGTCTAGATACAATTGACTTGGAGCCAAATTCAAAAGGAAAAGGTGTTTGAAGCTTGAGTTGGTCGTGAAAATTCGAGGTAAGTGTTTGGTTTAACCTTAGATTGAGGGATTAGGAGTCGTGTCTTATTTGCTACATGTTGACTATGGAGTACGACGTATAGGCATGATGACGATTATCTATACGTCGGTGTCAAGCATGCCCGTGAGTCTTGTATTGTACTTGTTATAACTCCATTGTGGTTTATTGTGCTTCATATGAGGATTATCATTATTGTTCCCTTGCCGGGATGTTATCATCATTATTGTTCCTTTGCCGGAATGTTATTGTCATATTATTGTTCACTTGCCGGGATGTTTGTTTTGATATTATTGTTCCCTTGCCGGGACGTTGGTATATTGCTATTGTTCCCTTGCCGAGATTCTTTTATGATTGGTGTTGACAATTAAAATGGGAGCGGGTTGCACGCCTGCAACGATAATATATGAAATGGGAGCGGAATGCACGCCTGCAACAGTAATATAAGAAATGGGAGCGGGTTGCACACCTGCAACAGTAATATATGAAATGGGAGCGGGTTGCACACCTGCAACAGTAATATATGAAATGAGAGCGGGTTACATGCCTGCAACGGTAGTATATGAAATGTGAGGCGGGTTGCACGCCTGCAACGGTATCATATGAAATGGGATTGGGTTGCACGCCTGCAATGGTGTTACATGTGTACCTGTTCTTCTATTTCCTTATCTTTGCTGGTAATTGATTTATGGCATTCCTTATATTTCTCTACTATCATTCTGTTGTTACCTGTTACTCCCCGCAGCATGTTTCCCCCGCCCAACTTTAGTTGTAATTATCTGCTTCTATTACCGTTGTATATGATTTAACTACACAGGTTTATTTGGTAGTCTGGTCCTAGCCTCGTCACTAATTCGCCGAGGTTAGGCTAGGCACTACCAGCACATGGGGTCGGTTTTGCTGATACTACACTCTGCACTGTGTGCAGATACTGATACCGGAGCGTTTGGACTGCAGTGAGGGTGCTATCTTCAGTCCACACAAGCGACCCGAGGTAGTCCTGCAGGCGTCCACAGGCCTTGGTATCTCCTCTTATCTTTTCTCTTGCTGTTTTTATTTATTCAGAGACAGACTTTTGTATTTCATTCAGACCTTGTTTGTAGTATTCCTAGACTGTCTGTGAAGCTGTGACTCCAGTTTTGGGCAGTCTTGTTTAAACAGTTATAGTGGATATACTCAGTAGTTTTATTATTTTTCTTCCGTTTGTCATAAATTCTGCTGTCTTTAAATTGTTGCTCATAATTGCTAAAGGATTAAAATTGGGAAAAGGTAAATTGATCAAGTAGTCGACTTACTTAGCTCACTTTAGTAGGCGCCATCACCACTCCCGAGGGCAGGAGATCCGGGTCGTGACAAGTTGGTATCATAGCTCTAGGTTACATGGGTCTCACAGTTCACAAACAAGCTTAGTAGAGTCTGAGGGATTGATACGGATACGTCTGTATTTATCCCTCAGAGGCTACAGAGTTAGGAAAAACTTCACATTTATTCCTTCCTGTCGTGCGGTTTCGTTTCTCGATGCTAATTGAATTTCTACTCTGTTCTTTCGCAGATGGCGAGAACACGCGCTTCCTCATCCACTGACCAGCAGCCCGAGCCCCCAGCAGCAGCTCCTATGAGGGGAAGAGGGCGAGGCCAAGGCCGTGCTAGAGGTAGAGGTAGGGGCAGAGCTCAGCCTAGAGCAGCAGCACCAGCGGCGGAGCCTCAGGTGGACTTTGATGATGAGGTTCCGGCCTAGACAGTTCCAATGGGCCCAACTCAAGTCCTAGAGGGGTTTATTTCTACCCCAGTACTCCAGGATGCTCTGGTCCGTCTAGTGGGCCTTATGGAGAGCGTCACCCAGGTAGGCTTGCTCCCTGTAGCACCAGCCGTCCTCAGGTTGGAGGAGGAGCCCAGATTCCTGCTACTCGCACTCCGGAGCAGATGGCTCTCCAGTTTTAGACTCCAGCAGCTCAGCCAGTTAGAGCAGTTCAGCCAGGTGTGGTAGCCCAGACTGGTGATGGAGCATCTATGTTTGTCGATGCTTTGTGGAGATTGGAGAGGTTTACCAAGCTATTCACTACTACTTTTAGCGTTGCATCTTCTGAGGATCCCCAGGATTATCTAGACAGCTGTCATGAGGTTCTCAGGAACATGGGGATAGTGGAGACTAATGGGGTCAACTTTGCTACTTTCCGCTTGTCTGGATCCGCCAAGACTTGGTGAAGAGATTATTGTTTTGCTAGGCCAACCAGATCACCAGCTTTGACTTGGGATTAGTTTACTCAGCTATTTCTGGAGAAGTTTCTCCCCATCACTCAGAGAGAGGCCTATCGGAGGTAGTTTGAGCATCTCCAGCAGGGTTCTATGACCGTTACTCAGTATGAGACCAGATTCATCGACTTGGCACGTCATGCTCTTATCATACTTCCCACCGAGAGAGAGAGAGACAGGGTGAGGACGTTAATTGAGGGACTTATTCAGCCGATTCGACTTCAGATGGCTAGGGAGACAGGGAGTGAGATTTCTTTTCAGGAGACAGCCAGTGTGGCCAGGAGAGTAGAGATGGTTCTGTCACAGGGAGGTGGTCAGGGGTCCGACAAGAGGCCTCGTCATTCAGACAGATTCAGTGGCGCCTTGTCTGGAGACATGGATTCGTATGGTAGAGGCCATCCTCCTAGGCCTTTTCAGTCAGCACTTTAGGTTTCTCACGGTACTTTAGGTGGCCGTGATTCTCATATGTAGTATTCTGATCAGTAGTCCTACAATGCATCACCAGCTCCGATCAGTGCACCACCGCTTCAGAGTTTTCAGGTTCGTCAACCCCAACAACCGATGGCTTGTTTTACTTGTGGCGACATGAGGCACATTGCTAGATATTGCCCTCGAGCACCGAGTTCTCAATAGCAGGGTTCTCATGCTGTGGTTCAGGCACCAGGTATTCCACCGTCCGTTCCACCAGCTAGGGGTGGGGGTAGAGGTGCTAGAGGTGGAGGTAGAGGTATTAGAGGTGGAGGTCAGGCAGCTAGAGGTGGATGCCAGCTAGTTGCAGGCCGTCCCAAAGATGTAGTCCAGGGTGGTGGGGCCAAGCCCCGATGTTATCCTCTCCCAACCAAGCCTGAGGCTGAGGCTTCTGATGTAGTTATCACATGTACTGTTCTGGTTTGTAGTAGAGATACTTCAACCCTATTTGATCCAGGGTCTACATACTCCTATGTGTCATCTTATTTTTCACCGTATTTGGTCATGCCTAGTTGTCACACCTCCTTTTTGCGCGCCCGGCCCCGAAGGGTTAAAAAATGCGCGGGGGGAGTTTTTCCAATTTAAGTGACAATATTCGAAATGGGATTATTTATTTAATTCAGAGTCGCCACTTGGGAAAGGTTTGGCTTTTGGTGTCCCAAGTCACCGGTTTATCTTGAATCCCAAATCGAGGAAATTTTCGACTTTTCCAAATGAAGTCTGCGAACCAGAAATTCTAAGTAAGGAATTCTGTTGACCCGAGGGAAGGTGTTAGGCACCCTCGAATCCCGTGGTTCTAGCACGGTCGCTTAAATTGTTATAATGGCTAAATATCTGATTTAAATACATGTTATGACTTACGTGCTTTTATTAAGTTTAAACCGCTTTTATTATTATCATTTATTTTTATAGAATTGCAACGTCGTGAAAATGCATCTCGAACCACGTCACAATCAATGCACCCGTGGTCGTCGACACATTTTGACTCCGTTGAGATTTGGATTTGGGTCACATCAATGTGCACCCGTGTTTAAGAAGGTCAAATTATTAAGCCGCGCCTAAAGAGTCTAGCGCGTTATTATTTTTGTAGAAGGCCATGAAATTCACTAAACGGCCTATTCCGAATTTTAAGAATTTATTATGGTTATTTATTGAGGGCCCCGCAATTTTGCGTTTTATTTGGCGAGGCTCGTCTCTATTTTTTTTAGAAGGGATATCCTAAAGTGGCTACATTTCTAATGCATTTGTCTCTAAGATTAGAAGAAAAGGGTACATGCTAATTTAATTATATGCTTTGGCCCAAACCGGATTCTTACCAATTTCTGATTAATTATTTACAAAGTGAAGAGGCGTCATACCTTGTGAAACATACGAGATTGACCAAATGCTATACTAGTATCCAAACATTTCTTGAATTGAACTTAACTAGACTTATTTAAGCTAGATTAAGGGAATTGAACACTAGGCATTGTTACTAATGGGGATTCGAACGTGCTCCTATATACTGCCTAGCGGGTCCTGATAAAAGAACTAAAGTAACACAGAACATCATTGTGTAAGGTGGAAATATTCTATCCTATGCATGTCATTATAGTTAAACAGGAATCCGGTTGAAAATTTTATGTCAGTTATCCATGCATTCTATGTATTGTACCATTACATCTCGTACTAACAAACAACTATAAAACTACGATGCAAGAGGCTAAAACCTGGTTAAGTATTGACTAACTAATCTTTCGCTACTGAATTACGCACTAATCAATTTATACAAAAGAAGTCAATATACTATGAGCATTACAAACAGACATTTAAACTTCTTCAAACTCCTTTCATTTCATGCTTCGAACTGTTACAATTAACACCAACATGGGACTCGAAATGTGTACCTGAATACTGAAATGCAAAGAAGAAGCAGAAGCAGAAGGGTCAACAACAGCAGAAAGCAGAATAGCAGCAGCAGCAACAAGCGAAGCAAGTAGAATCAAGAACCCAACTAGACCAAGTTCCAGAGTAAACCAACAGACAACCAACAAACTCAATTGGCTTTAAAAGAAATCAGTATTGAACAAACAGGTCAAAACCAGCGAAATCAAGACAGCAGAGAAGGATGCAATTTCTAGTTTTGTCTGTCTGTGTTATCGAACAAAGTTATTTTCCAGTTTTCTGTTTTTCAGAACTTCACTCTCAAAATGTTCCCTCTCAATTCACTCTCTCCTTATCAATGCCTGTCTGTGTGTGTTAATATGTATGTGTCTCTCTCTCTTATCTTTTCTATGTATATATGTGTATCTCTTTTGCTCTCCCTAATCTCTGGTTCTTTTCCCTTTTTTTTTAAAACTGATGGAAGTCCTTCCCTTTTATAAGCCTTAACATCAGCCCTTTAACAGCCTGTTAGACCAAAAGCACACCCCTCCCATGTGCTATCTTCTTTTCAGTTTCCACTTAGCTATTTAAGTATTAACCCCCCCATCACATTCCCTGGCAGACTTACTCTTTTAAATGAGGTTTAATACTTCTTAAACTAAAGCAGGGTAATGGGCAGCAGAATATATCTGACAGCATATGCTGTCAAACTATTTTTAAATCAAAAAGCCCTTTATGCAGGAACCAGGCTGTGCACAAATGCACCTGTGGTGCACAAATGCACATGTTGTGCATAAGTGCACATGCCCTCCAATTCAGAACTGTAACTAAACAAAGCATTCCTTTGGCATTTCTTATTCAAATTAACAACTATAAGTAAACAAACTCAGTTCCTAATTGATTCAAACAAATGCTTAGCAGAAGTAAGTCGATTTGTTATTGTTCGGACAACTGAAACTAATTGATGACATATGTCGACTCGACTATACTAGTTATAACACATACAATCGAAACCAAAATTAGACATTTAATCAGTATAGGACACATGATTCGAATTGTACTGACTAAGCAAAAATGTACTCGAGGAATCAGTTAGTCAGTTCAAATTTGAAAATCAGCTAATTGCACAACACACACATACATACACATTATCAGAACAAATAGAAGAAGGACTCAAGACACCGAGGTTTAGGCAAAGCGGACAGGACACAGTTGATAAAATTCGAAACACAAATTTCACAACAACATGAACAACCTTTTAAACAAACATGGATTAACATAATAAAGAAAAGAAAACAAAACTCACCTTAAATCCCGAAAAATCAAAAAACCTTAACTTGGATTCGAACAGACCTTTCTTAAGTCTGAACGGACTTTAATCGAAGTGTTTCTCAGATGAGAAACACTTCGATTAAGGTCCATTAGACCTTAATCTCCTCGGCTTGAACAAGATACGGACCAGTGACGAGGAACCCTAAGGTTCCAAAAATTAGATCCGGGATTCATGCTTCCCTAGTCAGATTCGGACCAAACCAAGCATGGTTTGGTCACGAGGGGGTCTGGGGAGTGTCTGGTATGAATTTAGGGCAGATCGGTGTAGATCGAGTTTTAACTCGAATCTTCAAATGAAGATTCGAGAAGGTGGGATGGGATTCGAGCTGAACGGTTGGTGGATCCATGTTCAGGGTGTCAAGGTGGTCCTAGGGTGTTAAGGTGAAGGTCACCGGCGTTCATGCCGCCGGGTTTCTGGTGAAGGGAGATGGGGGCGGTTAGGGTTTGAAGGGGAAGGGTCTGGTGAAGACGAAGGCTGGGGTATTGGATAGGGGGCAGGGTATGGTTGTAGGTTTATATAGTTAGTGGATAGGTGGATCCTGGCCGTTGGATGAGACATGATGAAGGGCCAGGATCCTTCGACTAACAGGGAACGGTGTCGTTTCAAGGGTAAAAGGTTGAGGTCGGTCCGGGTGAGACGGGTCGGGTCTGTTAGTGGGTTCGGGGTGAGAGATCTTGGCCGTTGATCTTTCAAAGATCAACGACTCAGATCATACTGGATTAAACGGTGTCGTTTGGATGGCTAGGGGCTGAACTGGACTAGACCGGGTAATTTGGGTTGGGTTGTTCGTTTGGGCCTGAATTAAAAATGAAAAATTAGCCCGAACTGATTTCCAAACCCAATTTTGCACTCTCTTTTATTATTTTTTTTATTTTAAAACAAAACTTAAGTAAATCAAAATTAAAAATTAAATAAACACTTAATACAATTATTTGCACACATATATTAAAATATTTAAAACAGGTAAAATCAAACAAAACAAAAATCACGGACAAATATGCCTATTTATGATTTTCTATTTAACGACCGGATTACGGTTCAAATTACGCATGACACATACATTTTTGTATTTTGTTTTAATAAAATAAAATGGGCAAAAATCATAAATAATTAACAAAGTGCCATGTAAAAATCCAAAAATTGTATAGCAGGACCATTTGTTATTATTTTTATTTCTTTTGGAGCAATTGTCGCGCGAAACAAAAATCACGTGCTCACAGCTGCCCCTCTTTGTTCGGAAACACGAAGAGTTTTCGTGCAAAGATAAAGTGAGCGGATATAAGCGATTTTTGCCTATGGACTACTCCGTGTGAAGCATGTTTTGAAAGTTTTGACCGAATCTTGCTTCAAAGATTTCCTACATATCCCGGGCTCAACAGGATTCAGGTCAATGTAGTTCGGGAAGTTTCGGTAGCTGGGACTACCATGGGACTGCAATGCTTGCTGTTACTGCTGTTGCTGTAGTCACCACTGCTTTACTGACCGCCTTATTACAACCAAAGAGAAATTGAAACTGAACTTAAATACTTATATGCATGTCAACTGCTAGTTACAAGATCCCTATCTATGATTCTTTTGCGACTTGATCATGGGTCTTAGCTGATTTTGCTTGGAGACTTCGATCCGAATCTTGATGCTTGCGAGTTGTAGGTGCTTGCTCACTCTGGGATACTCAGTGAGACGTGACTGGCAGAGTTCAGGACCTTAATCAAATGTTGGAGTCGATCCGCCTTCCATTTACTCCGATATCTCGGGACATCTTCTTTTTGTCTTTTTCTTCTTTAGATTCTGAGTTGAGACTCATCTCGTGGGTCATTTCGATCCGTGTGGCTCGAGGTTAGACATGCGGGAGAAACAAACAAACGAGCGAAATTTTCTGCCCCAGTTTCACTAGGAAAATTTCGTGAATTATTCGCCAGAAAGTTCATAAAATTGATGAAGGAAGATAAAAATGCTCAGTTCAGGGTTGGAGCCCTAATACCGAATAGCTGGGGAGAAGTTCAGTTTCTAGAGTTGAAAACTCTAATACTGACCAACTGGGGAAAAGTTCAGTTCAGGGTTGGGGCCCTAATGCTGACTAAAGGAAAAGTTCAGTTTAGGGTTTAAAACCCTAATGCTGACTAAAGAAAAAGCTTAGTTTAGGGTTTAAAACCCTAATGCTGGCTGAATGGAAAAAGTTCAGTTTAGGGTTTAAAACCCTAAGGCTGATTAAAGGAAAAAGTTCAGTTCAGGGTTTAAAACCCTAATGCTGACTAAAGGAAAGAGTTCAGTTTAGGGTTTAAAACCCTAATGCTGACATGCATGGAAAAAGTTCAGTTTAGGGTTTAAAACCCTAAGGCTGATTAAAGGAAAAAGTTCAGTTCAGGGTTTAAAACCCTAATGCTGATTGCATGGAAAAGCTCAGTTTAGGGTTTAAAACCCTAATGCTGGCTGAATGGAAAAATTCAGTTTAGGGTTTAAAACCCTAATGCTGACTAAAGAAAAAACTCAGTTTAGGGTTTAAAACCCTAATGCTGACATGCATGAAAAAAGCTCAGTTTAGGGTTTAAAACCCTAATGCTGGCTGAATGGAAAGAGTTCAGCTTAGGGTTTAAAACCCTAATGATGACTAAATGAAAAAGCTCAGTTTAGGGTTTAAAACCCTAATGCTGGCTGAATGGAAAAAGTTTAGTTTAGGGTTTAAAACCCTAATGCTGACTAAAGGGAAAATTCAGTTTAGGGTTTAAAACCCTAATGCTGATTGCATGGAAAAAGGTCAGTTTAGGGTTTAAAACCCTAATGCTGACTGCATGGAAAAAGGTCAGTTTAGGGTTTAAAACCCTAATGCTGGCTGAAAGGAAAAAAGTTCAGTTTAGGGTTTAAAACCCTAATGCTGGCTGAAAGGAAAAAAGCTCAGTTTAGGGTTTAAAACCCTAATGCTGGCTGAATGGAAAAAGTTCAGTTTAGGGTTTAAAACCCTAAGGCTGATTAAAGGAAAAAGTTCAGTTCAGGGTTTAAAACCCTAATGCTGACTAAAGGAAAAAGCTCAGTTTAGGGTTTAAAACCCTAATGCTGGCTGAATGGAAAAAGTTCAGTTTAGGGTTTAAAACCCTAATGCTGACTAAATGAAAAAGCTCAGTTTAGGGTTTAAAACCCTAATGCTGGCTGAATGGAAAAAGTTCAGTTTAGGGTTTAAAACCCTAATGCTGACTAAAGGGAAAATTCAGTTTAGGGTTTAAAACCCTAATGCTGATTGCATGGAAAAGCTCAGTTTAGGGTTTAAAACCCTAATGCTGGCTGAATGGAAAAAGTTCAGTTTAGGGTTTAAAACCCTAATGCTGACTAAAGGAAAAAGTTCAGTTTAGGGTTTAAAACCCTAATGCTGACTAAATGAAAAAGCTCAGTTTAGGGTTTAAAATCCTAATGCTGGTTGAATGGAAAAAGTTCAGTTTAGGGTTTAAAACCCTAATGCTGACTAAATGAAAAAGCTCAGTTTAGGGTTTAAAACCCTAATGCTGGCTGAATGGAAAAAGTTCAGTTTAGGGTTTAAAACCCTAATGCTGACTAAAGGGAAAATTCAGTTTAGGGTTTAAAACCCTAATGCTGATTGCATGGAAAAAGGTCAGTTTAGGGTTTAAAACCCTAATGCTGACTGCATGGAAAAGCTCAGGTTAGGGTTTAAAACCCTAATGCTGGCTGAATGGGAAAAGTTCAGTTTAGGGTTTAAAACCCTAATGCTGACTAAAGGAAAAATTCAGTTTAGGGTTCTCAACGGGGATTTTATTGGAGGTATTCTGTGGGGATTTGTACAAAAGGAAGTCCTATGTGGGAATATTTACAAAGTGTATTCTTTGTGTGGATCTTTGTACAATGGGGCATGCTGGGTAATTGTTTCGCAGCGGGCTTTCTAGGATTCGTTGGGGTAAGCTTGTTGGGGAATTTTTTTCAAAGGAACTCGCTGGGGATGTGCTGGGGAAATTCCAACGGGGATTTTTTTTTTGTATATATATTGGGGAGACTCTGTGGGGGATTGTACAAGGGGAGACTCTGTGGGGATTCGTCCGAAGGCGGACTTGTTGGGGGAATTTCTCTTTTTCCTCTTTACTTCAAACACCATCAAACATCATGATCCATCAAGTTTGAACAAACGTACCAACGAAACGAGGCGCTTTCCTTCATGAAACGGAATTCCGTGAAAACAAACCTGCCACCTGCCCTTTCCGGTGTATCCTGAACTTGGGGTTAAAACATAAAAGGGATTCGAAGAGAAACAAAGAATGGGAAAAAACAAATTTCAGGAAGGGAGTGTCCCTTTTGGGACGAGAAAGACTTATCTGAGGAAGATAACGCTGGCTTTAAATGACATGACATGCTCTTTGGACTGGACGCCTGACCTTCCATGAACTTGCGTTTCCCTGAACCAGAACGGATCTGTGATTCCAAACCGGTGGAGCTTTGCCGAGACCTCCTTGGGGTGGAGTCATTCTTTTCGACCAATAGCGCCCTTTGCGGGTTTTCGCTGGCTGACCTCTCTCATTTCTCTTCCTGTCATCGCTTGATAGCACTCTTTGTGAGTTTTTAACTAAACAAGCTCTCTCATTTTGGTTTCTCTACTCCCGTCGCCTCGCGGTGCCCGAAGGTTTTCACCGACGAGACTCTCTCATTTTATCTCTCTCAATTCAGAGTGTGTCGGTCTCCATTTGTGACGCTTATTGGCTTCCCACTATCTTTGGTAATTGATCTGAAGGCTTGTGCTTGGTAAAGAGAGGTAGATGATACTAACTTCTAAACTGCTCGACGTGCCCCGGTTTCAATTTCAGGGTGAATGAGATTTTATTGTTGGTGTGACTGAACCTCAGTGAGAGGCTGCCTACGTATCCTTTCGGAATCAAGTCAAACGCAGTTCAGGCCTTAATCAATGTTTTTTTTTTTAAGCGGCTCAAAGGTTTGTAGAGAGAATTGGGTAGTGTTTGGGGAGTAGTGGGGAATAAAACCTTCGTCATTTCGAATGCGTCAAGACTACTGGAGTATAATTCAGACGTAGTATCTCTTGACTGCATCCGCATTTACTGCTGTGTCGGGGTCATTTACTTCGATATCACCTAAATACAATGCTCCTCTCAGCAATATCTTCCTTATGATGTATGTGCCTTTCCAATTTGGAGCAAACTTCCCTTTTGCTTCCTCATGATGCGGCAGAATACGCCTCAGTACCAGCTGACCTATTTCGAAATTCCTGGGTCAGACTTTCTTGTTGTAAGCACGGGCCATTCTTCGTTGGTACAACTGTCCGTGACAAACCGCGGCCATTCGCTTTTCATCAATCAAAATCAATTGCTCTAACCGAGTCTTGACCCACTCGCTGTCTTCGATTTCTGCTTCGACAATGGTTCGAAGCGAAGGAATTTCTACCTCTGCCGGTATTACAGCCTCGGTCCCATAAACCAAAAGATAAGGAGTCGCTCCTACTGATGTGCGTACCGTAGTGCGATACCCCAACAATGCAAATGGTAACTGCTCATGCCACTGTCGGGAACTTTGGATCGTTTTCCTCAAAATCTTCTTGATGTTTTTGTTCGCCGCTTCCACAGCACCATTGGCTTTCGGCCGATAAGGAGTAGAATTCCTATGCGTTATCTTGAATTGCTCGCATACATCTCCCATCAAGTGACTGTTCAAGTTTGCTGCGTTATCTGTAATGATAGTCGCAGGAATACCGAAACGACAGATAAGATTTGAGTGTACAAAATCCACTACAGCTTTTTTAGTGACCGACTTGAGAGTGACAGCTTCTACCCATTTTGTGAAGTAATCGATGGCAACCAGTATAAACCTGTGTCCATTCGAAGCCTTTGGTTCGATTGGTCCAATGACGTCCATGCCCCAGGCGACAAATGGCCAAGGTGCAGACATGGGATGCAGCTCCGTGGGAGGTGCATGAATCAAATCACCGTGCACCTGACACTGATGACACTTCCGAACGAAGCTAAAGCAATCCTTTTCCATGGTCATCCAGTAATAACCTGCTCGAAGGATTTTCTTTGCTAAGACATACCCGTTCATGTGAGGTCCGCACACACCTGCGTGTACTTCGTGCATGATCTTTCTTGCCTCCTCGATATCGACACATCTTAGAAGATTGAGGTCCGGGGTCCTCTTATACAACAATTCACCGCTCAGAAAGAAACCACTTGCATGTCGCCTAATGGTCCTCTTTTGATCTCCAGTAGCGTGCTCGGGGTATTCTTGTGTCTTCAAGAACCTCTTGATGTCATGGTACCAAGGCTGTGTATTTGATCCCGCCTCGATTACATTGCAGTAACCGTGTCTTTCCTTGATTTGGATTTCCAAAGGATCGACGTGGGCGTTGCCTGGGTAGGGTAGCATTGAAGCCAGAGTAGCGAGTGCGTCTGCC
This sequence comes from Nicotiana sylvestris, assembly GCF_000393655.2. Lineage (NCBI taxonomy): Eukaryota > Viridiplantae > Streptophyta > Magnoliopsida > Solanales > Solanaceae > Nicotiana > Nicotiana sylvestris. Next base: position 147,530,423 of record NC_091064.1, on the reverse strand, counting down.
AGTTCATTGTGACACCTCGGGATATACCTGAACTCTATTGATGTAAAAGCGCTTGCCGAGGTCCTCCACATGCTGTCGGTAAGGGATAAGTTTGACATCCCGAGTTTCCCATTCGCCTTGGGCTTGCCGGATAATCAGGTCAGAATCTCCCATAATCAGTAAGTCTTCGACATCCTGATCGATTGCCATATGCATGCCCATGATGCAGGCTTCATACTCAGCTGTATTATTTGTGCAAAAGAAACGAAGTCTAGCTGTGGCGGGATAATGCTGACCAGAAGGCGAGATCAAAATTGCCCCAATCCCTACACCCTTGGCGTTCACGGCTCCATCAAAGAACATCTTCCAAACATGAGCTTCCTCCGAGACCACTTCTACGGTGTTTACTTCTTCATCTGGAAAGTAGGTATCCAATGGCTGGTATTCCTCATCGACCGGATTTTCGGCCAAATGATCTGCTAGCGCCTGGGCTTTCATTGCCATGCGAGTGACATAGACTATGTCAAATTTCGTAAGCAAGATTTGCCATTTAGCCAGTCTCCCAGTAGGCATTGGTTTCTGAATTATATACTTCAAAGGATCCAGCCTGCTTATGAGGAAAGTAGTGTGGGCTTGGAGATAATGTCTCAGCTTTTGAGCAACCCACGTCAGAGCGCAACATGTCCTTTCCAGCAGAGTGTATTTGGCCTCGTAGCCGGTGAATTTCTTGCTCAAGTAGTAGATTGCTTGCTCCTTCTTTCCGGTTATGTCGTGTTGCCCGAGGACGCAACCGAAAGAGTTCTCCAAGACTGTCAGATACAAGAAAAGTGGCCTCCCTGGTTCTGGAGGGACCAAGACTGGGGGATTCGAAAGGTATTCTTTGACTTTATCAAAGGCTTCTTGACACTCAGTTGTCCATTTAATCGCCGCATCTTTCCTTAACAGCTTGAATATGGGCTCACACGTGCTTGTCAGCTGGGCAATAAACCGACTGATGTAGTTCAACCTGCCCAACAGACTCATCACGTCTTTCTTTGTTCTCGGGGGAGGCAGATCTCTGATGGATTTTATCTTAGTTGGATCTAGCTCGATACCTCTCCTGCTTACGATGAAGCCCAAAAGTTTGCCTGACGGAACTCCGAAAGCACATTTGGCTGGGTTCAGCTTCAAGTCATACTTCCTTAATCTCTCGAAGAATTTCCTCAAGTCTTGGATGTGATTATCCTGCACCCTGGACTTGACTATCACGTCGTCCACGTACACCTCTATTTCCTGATGCATCATGTCATGAAAAATGGCAGTCATGGCCCTCATGTAAGTAGCCCCAGCATTCTTCAAACCAAATGGCATGACCCGGTAACAGTAGGTGCCCCAAGGCGTGGTGAAGGCAGTTTTCTCGGCGTCCTCTTCATCCATCAATACCTGATGATACCCAGCGTAACAATCTACGAAAGACTGTATCTCGTGTTTGGCGCAATTATCAACGAGGATGTGGATGTTGGGCAGCGGGAAATTATCTTTAGGACTTGCTCTGTTCAGATCTCGGTAATCTACACATACCCGAGTTTTCCCGTCCTTTTTTGGTACTGGAACCACATTCGCCAACCATGTTGTATATTGGACTACCCGAATCACTCCCGTTTTCAGTTGTTTGGTGATCTCCTCTTTAATCTTGTCACTGACCTCAGTTTTGAACTTTCGTTGCTTTTGTTGAACTGGAGGACAATCAGGATGAATCGGCAATTTATGAACCACTAGATCAACACCTAGTCCCGGCATGTCATCATATGACCAAGCAAACACGTCTTTAAATTCAAAAAGAAGTTGAATTATCGCCTCTCGCATTTTCTTGTCCGTGTGAATGCTTATCTTGGTCTCCCGGATTTCTTCCGGGGTTCCTAAATTTACCGGTTCAGTGTCATTCAGATTTGGCTTAGGTTTATTCTCGAAATATTCCAACTCTCGGTTTATCTCCCTAAAAGCCTCTTCCGCATCATATTCTGGTTCTGGGTTCATTAATTCGCAGTTAAATAACTCATTGTGATCTGGGCGTGAAGTCCGCAAGCATTTCATATTTAAAGCCACATTATTATAACTGAAAAGAAAGATAAAAGGAAAAATAACAAAAATCAGAACAAAAGAAAGAATGGGAAAGCAATGATGATGATTTTTTTTATTTTTCTTTAGGAAGTTGGAAGACAACACTGTTTACAACTTAGGAATTCAAAACAACAATTGAAAGAAAGAAAACGTTCAAGTTATGTCCTGGAGATAACTTGTGACACAGGAAAGGTGGCAGGACAGGTCTACCCGGACTTCCGTCTAGTCGGGAATGGCGTGGCCTCCCAGTTTTGAAGTTTGGCGTTCGGCCCCACGTACATCATCTCAGCAGTGCTTGTGCCTTCACCTGGTTGAACCATGTGGACCTCGTAGAGCATCTCTCTCATCGCCCCACATATCTCCTCGATTTCCTCAGCTGTGAAGACCTCATCATCTTCTTCTTCAGCGTACCTTGGCCTGATGAAAGTTGCATATAAATCTGGCAGTGGTCGAGGTAACTTCCAACCCTCATTTTTCCTTTTCTTTGCCCACTCTTCGTCTGCTGGAGTAGGTTTGAAACCTAGTCCAAAAGGTTTCTTGGTGACTGGCAAGGTAATGGGTTCTGTTATTCCCTGAAGGGTTCGTCCAAGCCCCTTCCCTGGCCTAAATCCGTGCCGGATCATCTCTTTGGCCACCATAACCGAGGCGTTGGACAAGAAAGGCTGGGGGCAGGGTATTCCCTCTTCGTGCTGCTCTGCTAGTAAAATCTCGAAAGCTTGATAGACCGTATGTTCGCTCCCTTCTCTCGGTTCAAGATATGGGATGGATGGGTCCCGATAGATAGCATGCTCGTCTTTCCCATGGACCACGATCTCTCGGTCTTCGTACTCGAACTTCACCATCTGGTGAAGAGTGGAAGGCACAGCTCCTGCCGCATGGATCCAAGGTCTGCCGAGGAGGAAATTGTAGGATGTGTCCATGTCGAGCACCTGGAAGGTTACTTCAAACTCGACTGGTCCTATGACCAACAACAGGTCTATTTCCCCCATGGTATCTCTCTTGATGCCTTCGAAAGCTCTTACGCAGACATTGTTGGGTCGGATTCTTCCGGTCCCAATTTCCATTCTTTGTAGCGTGGAGAGCGGGCAAATGTCAACGCCTGAGCCCCCATCCAACATTACCCGCTTGACATAATAGTCTTCGCATTTAACTGTTAGATGCAAAGCCTTGTTGTGTGCCGCTCCTTCCGGGGGTAGATCGTTCTTGCTGAAAGAGATTTGGTTGACGGCGAAGAATCTTTCTGTCATCCGCTCTAATTGCTCTACCAAGGTTTCAACTGGCACATATGCTTCATTCAGGGTCTTTAGTAAGATCTTTCGATGCTCGGTCGACCTCATTAACAATGACAGCATGGACACTTGCTCGGGGTACTTGCGCAGTTGATCTATCACTTCGTAATCTGGCATTTTCATTTGTTGGAAGAACACTTCCGCTTCTTCAACACTTACGGGCTTCTTTGGCGGGAAGCGCCTTTGTGTGGCGTCGTTCGGTTCTTGGGTATTTGAATACCTTCCAATGAAAGTATTTTCTGGAAGTTCTCCCATGACCTCTTTGCCTTTGTACATTACCAAAGTCTTTTGATAATTCCACGGCACTGTGGACGGGTTGGTCATTGGCTTTTGTGGCACGCGTCCGATAACCACTGGCTCATTCAGCCGAGGTGGTTGAATCGTCCCCCGGACCACATAGGCCCCTTTTGGCACATACATAGGTTTTGTCTTTTTGATCCCGAAGTTCTGCGTCTTCTTGGCTTGACCTCGTGGTATGTAAAGAACTCCACCCTTTGCCGGTACCACTTTCTTCTCCACCTTCTTTTCAGGTTCTTTCTTTATAGCCTTGGCCTCCTCCCCCTTTTTCGGTTTCTGGTCTGTTTCGGGCCTCTTCCCCGTGTCGACAATGGCAATTATGGCTTTCAGAGCAGGGTCGAACTCTTTGTCTTCACAAATCATTCCGATCAGCGGCCCATTATTGTGAGCAGGTAATGGATTGTTAGTTACATTCGGGATCTCCTCGTCCCTTAGCACTATTTTCCCTTGCTCTATCAAATTCTCGACCACTCTTTTCAACGACCAACATTCATTTGTATCGTGTCCCTCGGCCCCTGAATGATAGGCGCATCTGACTCCAGCTTTGTAAGAAGGTGACGTTGGGTTTTGCCTCGTTTGAGGGATTGGTTGTAAGAAACCCAACTGGACTAGCTTCGGGAACAAAGTAGAGTATTGTTCACCGATGGGCGTGAAAGTCCGCCTTCGAGGTGGCTCCTGAGGGCGAAAGTTATTCTGCGGGGGTTGTGGGTTATAGTGGTTGCGGTAAGGAGGCTGATTTCTGGGAGGTGGAGCTGGGCCTCGGTTGGCTTGTTGTGGTGGATGGGCATAAGGCTGGGCATTCATGACCATATAAGGTTGATGAGCATATGCCAAATTTGAGTGGGGGTAGTAGTGTTGTGGGGTTCTTTCCGGAAAACGGGGCCTGGGCTGACGATACTCCCTTGCTTCCGAGGCTGCCATGGTCGTTTTTTCCTTCTTCTTCCCTCTTGTCATTCCTCCGGACCCGCTTTGGACGGCCTGGGAGGTCGCCCTTATGGCTGCTTGACTCAGAATCCTACCTGTTTTCAGACCATTTTCCACCATCTCTCCAATCTTGATCGCTTCCGCGAATGGCTTACCCATGGCTGACATCATGTTTTGGAAATAGTCAGACTCTTGAGCCTGGAGAAAGGTAGTGACCATTTCCACTTCATCCATGGGAGGCTTCACTCTTGACGCCTGTTCACGCCACTTAATAGCATATTCTCTGAAGCTTTCTGAAGGTTTCTTCTTCAAATTCGATAGAGAATTTCGGTCTGGCGCAATGTCGATGTTATACTGGAATTGTTTCACAAAATCTCTGGCGAGATCATCCCATATATGCCATCGAGACATTTCCTGGTCCATATACCATTCCGAGGCTATCCCTACTAGACTTTCCCCAAAATATGCCATTAGCAGTTCTTCTTTTCCGCCGGCTCCCCGCAATTGGTTGCAATATTTCTTAAGATGTGCAATGGGGTCACCGTGCCCATCGTATTTCTCAAACTTTGGGGTCTTGAAACCCGCTGGCAGGTGCACGTGAAGGAACATGCATAGGTCGGCGTAAGAGACGCTCTTCTGCCCGCTCAATCCTTGCATATTCTTCAAACTCTGTTCGAGGCTTCTCATTCTCTTGGCAATCTCATTTTGTTCTGCAATTCTGGGATTCTGATCCTGCCCGGGTGCAAGCTCGCACTGAGGCGGTAGAGGATTAGTGCTGGCAGCGAACCTAGTTGGTTCCATTGAGAACGATGGTGCTTGGAATGTAAAAGAGGATGAGTCAAAGTTTGGTTTGTACGTGGCAGGCTGTGCCGTAATCGGGCAAGGTGATGCAGTAAAGATGTTCATGCTTGCATCGGTGGCTGACATTCGGGGATGAGGCTCAGAAGGCGATCCAGTAGAGAAGGCTGAGGTGGTTGGGTACCCGAATGGGGTAGCAGGATAATTTATGGGGACATTAGAAGTCCCACTTGACCTGGAGAATAATTCAGGGAATCCGGGGACGACACTCGGCGGCTCTTTCCCATTATTCCAGTCGTCCAGCATTTCCAACATGCGGAGCCGTAGGATTCTATTTTCCTCCGCAGTTGCGGATTCAGGTGTGAGGACGGCTGAGATCGAGCTCTCCTCGGAAACAGGGATTGTTTGCAATGGAATTTCTGAAGACATTTCCACACTTCCTTTTGACCTGGTGAAGTAAGTGTGAGTACTGCTTCTGGTCCTAACAACAGGTAGTTGAACACTTCTCCTTGACCTCGTGAAGTATGAGTGCGAGGCCAGACTTTCACCAAACCAACCGTCTTTCCAAAAACCCTGGAATACTCATCGACAAACGCACGGTTAATTTGCAGCAAATAACAGATAGTTAATCTCACGTTGGGCATGATGCACCTATACAGTTAAGTGGATTACTATATGTTTGCTACGAGAGCATGCGTCATTCCGGCATTTTTCCTCTTATCCCTTTTTTTTTGTTTTTTTTTTTTTATTTTGCAGTAAAAGAAATGCGACCGGATCCGATGAGGATTGCCTACGTATCACGATGCCTACGTGAATTAGATCATTACGTAGTTCGAAAAACACAAATGAGCATAAAAGAAGCAACCTCTTTATTGTTGAAATGGTATATTACAAACTACATTTTGCAAAAGGAAGAGCAAACTTAGACTCAAAACAGACTAAAAATCACCCTGATGGGAAAAATAGGCAGAAGATACTAAGATACAGACTTGACTTATGAGTGCATTATGGTTTTGAAAATTGGTGTCCGCGGGGCATCATTCGGCCTTGCCGCGGTCCTAGGCGCGAGATCCCTCTCAAGTTGTTCCAGCTCATGCATAGTCCTCTTGACATAACCCATCACCGCCGAGAGGAAGGTAACGCTGGTCATGTTCTCACATCGTAGACATCGTCTGGTGATGGCGTGAGCAATGGCCTTGATCCTATCCCTGGTTTGCTTCTTCTCTACGAGTAGGCGTTTTATCTGATCGCTACATATCTTGAATACCTGAGCATCCTGCATATGCTGATTCTTCAGTCGCCGTACTTCTAACTTCATTTGGGCTAATGAGTCATACCAGTATCTGCTCTCAATTTGGGAATTCTTGGCCTGATCAGCTGCTTTGATCTCAAGTATAGCCATCTCTTTCTTCATTTTGGCAACAGTTTTCTCGTGGTCGCCTTCCAATTGATTCAGGTATTGGCGATGCTTATCTACTCTTGTATCCCACTGTGCCCTAAGCTCTGCTATGACGTTTTCAGATTTCTCCAAACCATCTTGCCATTCCCTGATTTCACTTTTTAACCTTTTTATCATTTGCTCGTCTGATCGACGCCTTGGCTGTTTATCCGCATCCACCTTTATCTGTTTGATCTGGGCTCTGAGCATTTCGTTTTCCTGAATTAACCTGTTCCGCTCTCCCAGATTGGTAGCAACTTGCACGTTGTGCTCATATTTCAAGCCTTCCACTTGTTGCTTTAACCTGCTGATTTCGGCGCAATAGCCTTTTTCCTTTGCTAACCAATCCCACTGCCTTTGCGATGATTCGGTGAAATTTCGGATGTGGGGTCTTTTAGCCGGCCTTTCATGCTCAAATTCCCTTCTATACCATGCAAGGTAACCTGGCGCCGTCTCTCCTTTGGTTCGATCCCGCACGCAAGTATCTGATTTCAAATATTGACACTCACTCCAGATTTGGCGAATCTTCGCTTCTGGGAATTGTCCGTTAGGACTTATCTCAACTGCTTGAGTGCTAAGATCTTCCTCATGAGGTACTGTCTGGCATCTTCCGAACTGTCTCAAAACTCGGCAGGGTGCGTAAGGTTGAATGCTCTTAAGCCCCATCAGTAAGAAATAAGTTTTAGCTGCCGACATATATAGGATCTCATCAACAGGCAACCATCCTAGCGTCCATTGTATTTGGCTGGCAGTAAGAGCTTGAAAGAACGAGGTCCATGCCAGGACTCCTTTGGGCAAACTGATCTCTTTGGTTCTCGTGTAAGATTCTTCTATGCAAGTCTTTTCCGGGGAACCATGGCTCAAAATCTCGGAATGATGGCAGAGGTGCTCGGTCATCCATATCTGTAGGAGCAAGTTACAACCTTCGAAGAAATTTCCCCCAGCTTTACAAGCTGTAAGAGCTCGAAAGATGTCAGATACCACCATAGGCGCGAGAGTACTGTCACTTTGCGTGAGTAAAGTGCTGACGACCCCGGATATCTTCAAATCAATGTTTCCGTCTTTCCTTGGAAATACCAGAAGGCCCAGGAACATCATCATGAACGCTACCCGTCTGTGCTTGTCCCACTTCTGACGAACTCCTTTGCTGCACAGTTTGTTGATTGGATTATTGAATCCCCCCTCATGACCGTACCTATCATATATGAAGCATGGAGTACAAAATCCGGCTGCCAGATCCGGGTTGTGGACTGTTCTAGGTATCTTCAATGAATCTAGGAACCGATGTACCGTGACGACTCTTGGGGCGACCATGTATTTTTGCCTCAACGGAAGTTCAGCATTCCCGATGTACCCAGCCATTTCTTCCAAAGTCGGGGTGAGTTCAAAATCAGAGAAATGGAAAACATTGTGCGCCGGGTCCCAGTAGGTAATCAAAGCTCTTATGATATCTCCCCGAGGCTGGATTTCCAACAAACCCACGAGACCTTTCAGATATTTCTTGACCTCATTTTGTCCTTCAACACCTAGATCATTCCACCATAGCCGTAACTTGACAGGGATTTTGGTCATTATTGAAAAATGTTCATTTTGCATCGTGCTCATCCTGCACATTTATTAAGGTGATTTTAACAAAAATGAATTGACTCAAAAATATTTTACAAAGGGGATCAAGTTTTGAACACGGCCTTTAAACACTTTGGGGACGAAGATTTTAAGGCTGTGTGGGTCAACTGGACAAAAATGCTAAGCAAGACCCGAAGGTGGCTGTTTATGCAAAGTCAGCCTTCCGGCGTCCCTTTTTCGGAAACATTCGGCTATTTATGACAAAACAGCGTCACCTGACTTATTTATGACTCTTTTAAAAATTGACACATCTTCTTTTTTTTTATTGATTTTGGCTATTTTAGCAAAATGGGGTTGAACCCAACGAGGGTTGCCTACGTATCTCACATCCGGTGAGAATCAAACCGGCGTAGTTCGGGACATCATGAATAGAGAAAATCAATTAAACCCAGAAAGCAAGATTTTTTTTTATTTTCTTTTGAAAAGAGATAAAGACTAAAAAATTTTTTTTTGAAGGAAATATTTGGACTGCTAGTCTGAATTTATAAAGGAGGTACTACGAAAGAAACAACATTTTTTTTTGAATTATGAATTTTCCATTTTTTTTACTTTTAAATAAATACCTTCTTTTTTTTTCTTTTTTTTTTTGATTTTGAAAGTGATAAAAAAAAAGAAAAATATTTACATTATTTTTTTAATAACTCAAACTAGAAGACAAATTTTGTTTTTATTCTCTTTTTTTAGAAAAATTTCGACAAAGTTTTGACACTACTTGGATATTGGTTTTATTTTTCCAAAATAAGTAATTATCTCCCTACGCTGCTATTTTTCTTTTTTTTTTTTAGAAACCGGTCAGCATGCGGAACTGAAGCAAATAAATGCGCAAAACAGATAGGAATGCAGCAAGATGGTCTTTTCATTTCAGGTTGCCTGTCCTAGACGGACCCAACCCCTGTGTTGAGCCCCCTAAGTCAAATGCAACATGATGCAAATAAACGTTCCTACTAGGGATCCGGCATAAAGTTTCGTTATACTAGGTTTATAACCTGGGCATTTGTTCTAGACTGTGTACCCGAGCGGACAACTCGAGTCGAGGAGGGGGCTACGTACCGGGGACCCGCGAGATCGTCCGGCTTTGTAACTTGTCCGACCTCTTTCTTATTTCAGGTATCGACACTAACAGAATAGGGAGTCTCGACCAGCGAGCTTCTCCCCGGAGGTAAGAAGAGAAGGGTTTCGGCACAGTTTATATACAGTTCAGATAATATCAAAGCGGTAAAAGACAACATTTAGCACGTTATGCAAAAACATGTAATAAAGATCAGATAATAAAGCCAAATATAACAATTATTCTAAGCTCGAATTCTTGAACCCTGAACCAGTGGTTCTGGGTTAAATCCCCAGCAGAGTCGCCAGAGCTGTCACACCTCCTTTTTGCGTGCCCGGCCACGAAGGGTTAAAAAATGTGCGGGGGGAGTTTTTCCAATTTAAGTGACAATATTCGAAATGGGATTATTTATTTAATTCAGAGTCGCCACTTGGGAAAGGTTTGGCTTTTGGTGTCCCAAGTCACCGGTTTATCTTGAATCCCAAATCGAGGAAATTTTTGACTTTTCCAAATGAAGTCTGCGAACCAGAAATTCTAAGTAAGGAATTCTGTTGACCCGAGGGAAGGTGTTAGGCACCCTCGAATCCCGTGGTTCTAGCACGGTCGCTTAAATTGTTATAATGGCTAAATATCTGATTTAAATACATGTTATGACTTACGTGCTTTTATTAAGTTTAAACCGCTTTTATTATTATCATTTATTTTTATAGAATTGCAACGTCGTGAAAATGCATCTCGAACCACGTCACAATCAATGCACCCGTGGTCGTCGACACATTTTGACTCCGTTGAGATTTGGATTTGGGTCACATCAATGTGCACCCGTGTTTAAGAAGGTCAAATTATTAAGCCGCGCCTAAAGAGTCTAGCGCGTTATTATTTTTGTAGAAGGCCATGAAATTCACTAAACGGCCTATTCCGAATTTTAAGAATTTATTATGGTTATTTATTGAGGGCCCCGCAGTTTTGCGTTTTATTTGGCGAGGCTCGTCTCTATTTTTTTTAGAAGGGATATCTTAAAGTGGCTACATTTCTAATGCATTTGTCTCTAAGATTAGAAGAAAAGGGTACATGCTAATTTAATTATATGCTTTGGCCCAAACCGGATTCTTACCAATTTCTGATTAATTATTTACAAAGTGAAGAGGCGTCATACCTTGTGAAACATACGAGATTGACCAAATGCTATACTAGTATCCAAACATTTCTTGAATTGAACTTAACTAGACTTATTTAAGCTAGATTAAGGGAATTGAACACTAGGCATTGTTACTAATGGGGATTCGAACGTGCTCCTATATACTGCCTAGCGGGTCCTGATAAAAGAACTAAAGTAACACAGAACATCATTGTGTAAGGTGGAAATATTCTATCCTATGCATGTCATTATAGTTAAACAGGAATCCGGTTGAAAATTTTATGTCAGTTATCCATGCATTCTATGTATTATACCATTACATCTCGTACTAACAAACAACTATAAAACTACGATGCAAGAGGCTAAAACCTGGTTAAGTATTGACTAACTAATCTTTCGCTACTGAATTACGCACTAATCAATTTATACAAAAGAAGTCAATATACTATGAGCATTACAAACAGACATTTAAACTTCTTCAAACTCCTTTCATTTCATGCTTCGAACTGTTACAATTAACACCAACATGGGACTCAAAATGTGTACCTGAATACTGAAATGCAAAGAAGAAGCAGAAGCAGAAGGGTCAGCAGCAGCAGAAAGCAGAATAGCAGCAGCAGCAACAAGCGAAGCAAGTAGAATCAAGAACCCAACTAGACCAAGTTCCAGAGTAAACCAACAGACAACCAACAAACTCAATTGGCTTTAAAAGAAACCAGTATTGAACAAACAGGTCAAAACCAGCGAAATCAAGACAGCAGAGAAGGATGCAATTTCTAGTTTTGTCTGTCTGTGTTATCGAACAAAGTTATTTTCCAGTTTTCTGTTTTTCAGAACTTCACTCTCAAAATGTTCCCTCTCAATTCACTCTCTCCTTATCAATGCATGTCTGCGTGTGTTAATATGTATGTGTCTCTCTCTCTCTTATATTTTCTATGTATATATGTGTATCTCTTTTGCTCTCCCTAATCTCTGGTTCTTTTCCCTTTTTTTTTTAAAACTGATGGAAGTCCTTCCCTTTTATAAGCCTTAACATCAGCCCTTTAACATCCTGTTAGACCAAAAGCACACACCTCCAATGTGCTATCTCTTTTCAGTTTCCACTTAGCTATTTAAGTATTAACCCCCCCATCACATTCCTTGGCAGACTTACTCTTTTAAATGAGGTTTAATACTTCTTAAACTAAAGCAGGGTAATGGGCAGCAGAATATATCTGACAGCATATGCTGTCAAACTATTTTTAAATCAAAAAGCCCTTTATGCAGGAACCAGGCTGTGCACAAATGCACCTGTGGTGCACAAATGCACATGTTGTGCACAAGTGCACATGCCCTCCAATTCAGAACTGTAACTAAACAAAACATTCCTTTTACATTTCTGATTCAAATTAACAACTATAAGTAAACAAACTCAGTTCCTAATTGATTCAAACAAATGCTTAGCAGAAGTAAGTCGATTTGTTATTGTTCGGACAACTGAAACTAATTGACGACATATGTCGACTCGACTATACTAGTTATAACACATACAATCGTAACCAAAAATCAGACATTTAACAGTATCGACACATGATTTGAATTATACTGACTAAGCAAAAATGTACTCGAGGAATCAGTTAGTCAGTTCAAAATTGAAAATCAGCTAATTGCACAACACACACATACATACACATTATCAGAACAAATAGAAGAAGGACTCAAGACACCGAGGTTTAGGCAAAGCGGACAGGACACAGTTGATAAAATTCGAAACACAAATTTCACAACAACATAAACAACCTTTTAAACAAACATGGACTAACAGAATAAAGAAAAGAAAACAAAACTCACCTTAAATCCCGAAAAATCAAAAAACCTTTACTTGGATTCGAACAGACCTTTCTTAAGGCTGAACGGACTTTAATCGAAGTGTTTCTCAGATTACGGACCAGTGTCCATTAGACCTTAATCTCCTCGGCTTGAACAAGATACGGACCAGTGACGAGGAACCCTAAGGTTCCAAAAATTAGATCCGGGATTCATGCTTCCCTGGTCAGATTCGGACCAAACCAAGCATGGTTTGGTCACGAGGGGGTCTGGGGAGTGTCTGGTATGAATTTAGGGCAGATCGGTGTAGATCGAGTTTTGACTCGAATCTTCAAATGAAGATTCGAGAAGGTGGGATGGGATTCGAGCTGAACGGTTGGTGGATCCATGTTCAGGGTGTCAAGGTGGTCCTAGGTGTTAAGGTGAAGGTCACCGGCGTTCATGCCGCCGGGTTTCTGGTGAAGGGAGATGGGGGCGGCTAGGGTTTGAAGGGGAAGGGTCTGGTGAAGACGAAGGCTGGGGTATTGGATAGGGGGCAGGGTATGGTTGTAGGTTTATATAGTTAGTGGATAGGTGGATCCTGGCCGTTGGATGAGACATGATGAAGGGCCAGGATCCTTCGACTAACAGGGAACGGTGTCGTTTCAAGGGTAAAAGGTTGAGGTCGGTCCGGGTGAGACGGGTCGGGTCTGTTAGTGGGTTCGGGGTGAGAGATCTTGGCCGTTGATCTTTCAAAGATCAACGGCTCAGATCATACTGGATTAAACGGTGTCGTTTGGATGGCTAGGGGATGAACTGGACTGGACCGGGTAATTTGGGTTGGGTTGTTCGTTTGGGCCCTGAATTAAAAATGAAAAATCAGCCCGAACTAATTTCCAAACCCAATTTTGCACTCTCTTTTATTATTTTTTTTATTTTAAAACAAAACTTAAGTAAATCAAAATTAAAAATTAAATAAACACTTAATACAATTATTTGCACACATATATTAAAATATTTAAAACAGGTAAAATCAAACAAAACAAAAATCACGGACAAAGATGCCTATTTATGATTTTCTATTTAACGACCGGATTACGGTTCAAATTACGCATGACACATACATTTTTGTATTTTGTTTTAATAAAATAAAATGGGCAAAAATCATAAATAATTAACAAAGTGCCATGTAAAAATCCAAAAATTGTATAGCAGGACCATTTGTTATTATTTTTATTTCTTTTGGAGCGATTGTCGCGCGAAACAAAAATTACGTGCTCACACTAGTGATTCCTTCAGTGCTCCTACTTATGTGTCTACACCGGTGGGTGATTCTATTATAGTAGATCGTGTTTATCGCTCTTGTGTAGTTGTGATTGGGGGTCTTGAGACCCGAGTAGACTTATTACTGCTGGACATTGTTGATTTTGATGTCATACTGGGGATGGACTGGTTATCACCTTACCACGCTATCTTGGACTGTCATGCCAAGATTGTGACCTTAACCTTGTCGGGTTTACCTCGTTTAGAGTGGAGAGGGACTCCTGGTCATTCTACCGCAGTGTCATCTCTTATGTGAAGGCTCGGCGTATGGTCGAGAAGGGCTATTTGACCTATTTGGCATATGTTCGCGATTCTAGTGCCGAGGTTCCTTCTATTGATTCTGTACCTATTGTTCGTGAGTTCTCTGAGGTATTTTCTTCAAACCTGCCAGGTATGCCACCCGTCAGGGATATTAACTTCTGCATGGATTTGGCTTGGGGCACTCAGCCTATTTCTATTTCGCCGTATCGTATAGCCCCGCCTGAGTTGAAAGAGTTGAAGGAGCAGTTGCAAGACTTACTTGAAAAAGGTTTCATTAGACCTAGTGTTTCGCCTTAGGGTGTGCCGGAGTTGTTTGTTAAGAAGAAGGACAGATCGATGAGAATATGTATTGATTACCGACAGTTGAACAAGGTCACAATCATGAATAAGTATCCGTTGCCGAGGATTGATAATTTGTTTGATCAGCTTCAAGGTGCCAAGGTATTCTCGAAGATTGACTTGAGATCTGGCTACCATTAGTTGAGGATTAGGGCATCCGATGTCCCTAAGATAGCTTTTCGCACTCGGTACGGGCATTATGAATTCTTGGTGATGTCATTTGGATTGATATATGCCCCAGCAGCTTTTATGGATTTGATGAACCGAGTGTTCAGGCCTTACTTGGATTCGTTCGTGATAGTCTTCATTGATGATATTTTGATCTATTCCCGCAGCTGGGAGGAGCACGAGCAGCATCTTAGAGTGGTTCTTCAGACTCTGAGAGATAGTCAGTTGTATGCCAAGTTTTCGAAGTGTGAGTTCTGGTTAAGTTCAGTTGCATTCTTGGGTCATGTTGTATCAGTAGAGGGTATTCAGGTTTATCTGAAGAAGATTGAGGCAGTCAAGAACCGGCCTAGACCAGCATCAACTACAGAGATTTGGAGTTTCTTGGGGTTGGTAGGCTATTATCGTCGGTTTGTTGAGGGGTTTTCGTCTATTGCAGCCCCGATGACCAGGTTGACCTAGAATGGTGCCTAGTTCAGGTGGTTGGATGAATGTGAGGAAAGCTTTCAGAAGCTCAAGACAGCTTTGAGTACGACACCGGTGTTGGTTTTGCCCACAAGTTTAGGGCCATATACATTTTATTGTGATGCATCTATTGGACTTGGTGCAATGTTGATGCGGGATGGCAAGGTCATTGCTTATGCTTCGCGTCAGTTGAAGATTCGTGAGAAGAACTATCTGGTCCATGATTTGGAGTTAGCAGCCATTGTTCACGCGTTAAATATTTAGAGGCATTATCTGTATGGCGTGGCATGTGAGGTGTTCACAGATCACAAGAGTCTACATTATTTGTTCAAGCAGAAGGAGCTAAATTTGAGGCAGAGAAGGTGGTTGGAGCTGTTAAAGGACTATGATATCTCCATCTTATATCATCCGGGAAAGGCCAATGTGGTGGCCGATGCTTTGAGTAGGAAGTCAGCCAGTATGGGTAGTCTTGCTTATATTCCGGTCGGTGAAAGACCGCTTGCTTTGGATGTTCAGGCTTTGGCCAATCAGTTCGTGAGGTTGGATGTTTCAGAGCCCAGCCGCATGTTAGCTTGCACAGTCACTCGTTCTTCTTTATTGGAGCGTATTCGAGACCGGCAGTATGATGATCCCCATTTATGTGTCCTTAAAGACACGGTGGAACATGGAGGTTCCAAGCAGGTTACCTTAGGAGATAATGGAGTTCTGAGATTGCAGGGTCGAGTTTGTATGACCAATGTGGATGGACTTCGAGAGTTGATTTTAGAGGAGGCCCATAGTTCCCGGTACTCTATTCATTCGGGCGCCACTAAGATGTATCAAGATTTTCGACAGCATTATTGGTGGAGGAGAATGAAGAAGGATATCGTTGCATATGTGGCTCGATGTTTGAATTGACAGCAGGTTAAGTACGAGCATCAGATGACTGGTGGTCTGTTCCAGAAGATTGAGATTCCTGAGTGGAAGTGGGAGCGTGTCACTATGGACTTCATTGTTGGAGTCCCACAGACTCAAAGGAAGTTCGATGCAGTATGGGTCATCATTCATAAGCTGACCAAGTCAGCACATTTCATTCCTATGGCAATCTCCTATTCTTCCGAGAGGTTAGCTGAGATCTATATCCGAGAGATTGTTCGTCTTCATGGTGTGCCTGTGTCTATCATTTCGGACCAAGGTACGCATTTTACCTCACATTTCTAGAGAGCAGTTCAGCAAGAGTTGGGGACACGGGTTGAGTTGAGCACATCATTTTATCCTCAGACGGATGGGCAGTCCGAGCGGACCATTCAGATTTTGGAGGATATGCTCCGAGCTTGTGTCATTGACTTTGGAGGCTTGTGGGATCAGTTTTTGCCTTTAGTGGAGTTTGCTTACAATAACAGCTACCAGTCGAGTATCCAGATGGCTCCTTATGAGTCTTTGTATGGTAGGAGGTGTCGGTCGCCGGTTGGATGGTTTGAGCCGGGAGAGGCTCGGTTGTTGGGTACGGATCTAGTACAGGATGCCTGGGACAAGGTCAGGATTATTCAGGATAGGCTCCGTACAGCTCAGTCCATGCAAAAGAGTTATGCCGACCGTAAGGTTCGTGATCTGGCATTCATGGTCGGTGAATGGGTATTGCTTCGAGTGTCGCCTATGAAGGGCGTGATGAGATTTGGGAAGAAGGGCAAGCTTAGCCCTAGGTTCATTGACCCGTTTGAGATTCTTGATCGAGTGGGAGAGGTGGCTTACAGAATTGCGTTGCCATCGAGCTTATCAGCCGTGCATCCAGTGTTTCATATGTCCATGCTCGGAAGTATCACGGTGATCCATCTCACGTGTTAGATTTCAGCACTGTCTAGTTGGACAAGGACTTGTCTTACGAGGAGGAGCCGGTAACTATTCTAGACCGGCAGGTTTGTTAGTTGAGATCGAAGAGTTTTCCTTCTGTTCATATTCAGTGGAGAGGTTATCCTGCTGAGGCATCGACCTGGGAGTCCGAGTCCGATATGCGGAGCCGTTATCCCCATCTTTTCCCCGACTCATATACTTCCTTCTTCTGTCCATTTGAGGGCGAACGGTTTTTTTAGAGGTGGAGAATGTGATGACCCAAAAGGTCATCACTTGTTTAAAAATAAATTCTGTGTTCCAAGGCCTTAAAAATCTCTTTCTACATCACCTCAATTTGCATGCGCAGTCCGGGCGCATAGCCGGAAAGCCAATATGTGAAAATCTGTGAAAAATGATGAATTTTGACCTATTTAAGTTGACTTTGATCAACATTTTGGGTAAACGGATCCGGATCCGTGATTTGATGGTCCCGGAGGGTCCGTGGAAAAATATGGGAGTTGGGCATATGCCCGGAATCGAATTTCGAGGTCCCAAGCCCGAGAAATAAATTTTTAAAGAAAATTATTTTCTGGAATATTTATGAGTTTTTGGAAATGAAATGTGTTTAAAACTTGATGATATCGGGCCCGTATTTTGGTTCTGGAGCCCGTTACATGTCTTATATGTGGTTTAAGATGAGTATGTGAAATTTGGTAAGAAACGGAAGTCGTTTGAGGTGATTCGGACCCGTAGTTGTGAAAATTGATACTTTGAAAGTTTTGAGATTTTTCTTAGATTTCTATGCTAAATTCATTGTTTAAGAGGTTATTTTGGCGATTTGATCGCACAGATAAGTTCATATGATGTTTTTGAGTTAGTATGCATGTTTGGTTTGGAGCCCCGAGGGCTCGGGTGAGTTTCAGATAGGTTTCAGAAACTTTTAAACTTGGAAAAAAATTGCAGGTTTTCAGTTTCTGGTGTGTTGTTCTTTGCGTTCGCAGAAGGACTCTCGCAAACGCGAAGTGTAAGTCAGGCTGAAGGAAACTTCCTTCTACGCAAATGCGAGACACAGGACGCGAACGCGAAGATTTGGGGGTGTTTCCCTTCGCGAACGCGTGCTTGCTATCGCGAACGCGAAGGCTTTTGGGCCTGGGCAGGGGGAGAGGATTTTACTCTACGCGAACGCGAAGGCTCCGGGGGCTGAAGCTCCGCGAATGCGAGCCTTGTATCACGAACGCGATGGTTAATTGGGCCTGACGCATCGCGAACGCGATGAAGGCCTGCTCAGTGATTTTTAAACAGTAACAGAACATACGAGATTTAACAAAAATTTCATAACTTCTTCTTCCAAACTGCAAATTGGGCGATTTTTGAAAGAGAACTTCACCACAAATCCATAGGTATGTAATCTTAGACTCATTTTCTTCAATTTCCATTAACACCCATTAGATATCTAGGTCTAAATCATGTTCTTAAGGGTAGAAAATTAGGGATTTGGGTAGAGTTAGGGCTTTTTGTATAACTGGGATCTAGACCTCGTTTTGGGGTTGGATTTTGGAACTAATTACATATTCGGGCTCGTGGGTGAATGGGTGATCGGGTTTTGGTCCGAACCTCATGTTTTGACCATGCGAGCCCGAGGTCGATTTTTGACTTTTTGGGAAGGATGATAGGAAATCTATAATTAAGCATTGGAATTGGATTGTTTAGCGTTTATTGATGTTATTAAGTCGATTATGTCAAGATACAATTGATTTAGAGCCAAATTCAAAAGAAAAAGCGGTGTTTGAGGCTTGAGTTGGCTGTGAAAGTTCGAGGTAAGTGTTTGGTCTAACCTTAGCTTGAGGGATTAGGATTCATGTCTTATTTGCTACGTGTTGATTGTTGAGTACGACGTATAGGCATGGTGACGAGTATCTATACGTCGGTGTTAAGCATGCCCGTGAGTCTTGTATTGTACTTGTTATGACTCCATTGTGGTTTATTGCGCTTCATATGAGGATTATCATTATTGTTCCCTTGCTGGGATGTTATCATCATTATTATTCCTTTGCCGGGATGTTATTGTCATATTATTGTTCCCTTGCCGGGATATTTGTTTTGATATTATTGTTCCCTTGCCGGGATGTTGTTATATTGCTATTGTTCCCTTGCCGGGAGTTTTTTATGATTGGTGTTGACAAATGAAATGGGAGCGGGTTGCACGCCTGCAACGGTAATATATGAAATGGGAGTGGGTTGCACTCCTACAACGGTAATATATGAAATAGGAGCGGGTTGCACACCTGCAACAGTAATATATGAAATAGGAGTGGGTTGCACGCCTACAATGATAGTATATGAAATGGGAGCAGGTTGCACGCCTGCAATGATATCATATGAAATGGGATCGGGTTGCACATCTGCACCGGTATTACATGTGTACCTGTTCTTCTATTTCCTTATCTTTGTTGGTAATTGATTTATGGCATTCCTTATATTTCTCTACCATCGTTCTGTTGTTACCTGTTCTGTTGTTATCTGTTACTCCTCGAAGCATGTTTCCCCCGCCCAACTTTAGTTTTAATTATCTACTTCTATTACCGTTGTATATGATTTAATTGCACAGGTTTATTTGGTAGTCTGGTCTTAGCCTCGTCACTACTTCGCCGAGGTTAAGCTAGGCACTTACCAGCACATGAGGTCAGTTGTGCTAATACTACACTCTACACTGTGTGCAGATACTGATACCGGAGCATTTAGACCGCAATGAGGGTGCTGTCTTCAGTCCACACAGAAGACCCGAGGTAGTCCTACAGGCGTCCGCGGGCCTTGGTCTCTCCTCCTATCTTTTCTCTTGCTGTTTTTATTTATTCAGAGACAGACTTTTGTATTTCATTCAGACCTTGTTTGTAGTATTCTTAGACTGTCTGTGAAGCTGTGACTCTAGTTCTGGGTAGTCCTATTTAAACACTTGTAGTGGATATACTCAGTAGTTTTATTGTTTTTCTTCCACTTGTCATAAATTCCGCTATCTTTAAATTATTGCTCATAATTGTTAAAAGATTAAAATGGGGAAAAGGTAAATTTATCAAGCAGTCAGCTTGCCTAGCTCACTTTAGTAGGCGCCATCATGACTTCCGAGGGCGGGAAATCTGGGTCGTGACACAATTAAAAGGTGCTCAAACTAATTGAAACTGGTCAACTAGAACAACTTATAATTTAAGTTGATATCAACACGAGTACACAATAGTTTCAAATTATTCTCTTTTCCCTTACCCTTCCCCGACCCCCTTGTTTAATGGAATTTTTTTTTGAAAAAAGAAAATTAAACAAGTTAATTATAGATTAGATTCGAGTACTGAATTGCAGCAATATCATAATATGTTCGTTCTTTCCTTTACTTAATGACAACAAAGTAAGAAAAAAATTACAGAAGATAAGCAAGATATGGAAGATCAGTTTTTACCTTGAAATCCCGAGGACAGTTAGCCTCTTCATACGCTTTGTGAGCTCTTGATTCTGGAATTTTTAGGCCACCTAGTGGGCTCCGAGGATCATCTTCCCCTATAAGTTTTGGAGATGTAGATTTATCTTAGACAGTAAGAAGAGAGAAGCACATGTATTTTGACAATATAATTGATGGGTAATAAATGTGACAAAATTCTTTTTTTGTTATTTAAGATATATAGATTATTGTACCGTTTAAAATCAAGAACGGGCGTGGTGCAATAATTGGAACTGTGTATGGTGAATCAAATTGAGAGGAAAAACCTGGGGCAATCCTGTCCCAGACCTGGTGAGATACACTATTAAACATCAGATAGTTCCATGAAATATAACATTCGAGAAGCTTGCAAGAGTTTACCAAAATGTACGATATTCAACTTATAAACAAAATTGACAAGAAGCATCACAATATGATGTTTTAGACTATAAACTCAGTCTTCTCCGCATAACTCTTTAGACTAAAACTTTTACTAACCAATAGAGTGCGTCAAGTCTTTAGATAGTCTTCTCCCACAATGGTAGTTTAGTAATTCAAGAAAAGGTTGATTATATATGATTGTCCTTCTAGCATAACCTTGGGGGACATGGTGGGGAGAGAAGTGAAGATGGAAAACTGCAGACTCTAACAAGGCATGAAAGATGGATCATGACATATTCTTGGATGGACCTACAAAGATTTCTATAGATATTTGGAAAGATTAACGTCCAAACCCATAAGAGTATGCTGGTTTTCTGCTCTAATCACTACAAATTAACGAGCATTTCATCTCAACATTAGTCTAAGGCAAGAGGCCTCTAATGCAAAGCGTTGATTATATATCAACTGAAGCAAACATCATTCAATCTTGGGACTTGAAAGCAAGAATGAATTGAAGGAATCTCTAAATTGTGGTCAACTGGGTCTCACTCAATTCTCTGTAACAATGATCAAGGAAAGCAATGATGAATCTAAGGGGATTTCTAATAGTGGTCAAATGGGGTTCACTCAAATCTCTGTCACATTGAGAAATAAATGATTGTGATCTCTGACTAATTTTTGGTTAGAATATCCACAGTAATGTATGTTTTTGATTCTTCGGTCGAAACAAGGGAAATGTCGATTCAGTTCTCCATTGGTATGCAACTCTCTGAGCTGGAAGATCATTTTGAGATCTTCGTAGCTCATATCACTGGAGGAAACTTTGCACAGGGTTCTATTATTATTAAGGGTGGCTCCGCAATTTCTCATGGGCACAGGCATCTCAACACTAAAGTTGGTGATAATAGTAATCAAATAATTGATAAACCTTTTATATCTTACAAATCATCAAATCCAGAATAGTCCGAACTATATGGCAGATCTCACTTTTTTTTCTGCCTAATCTAGAGATGATTAGTTACCCGATGTTGCTTCTTGTTTTAGCAGATTCAATGATTATTTCTTCTTTCTCTTACAGAATCTGCTACTAAAATAGTTATGAATATTTATAATGTTGTCAGAAAGTGTTGGCCCAAGTAAATGTTAGTTTTGAAGACTGACAAAGGAACTCAGACATGAACCAACTCCATCCTAGTGGAACACAGATATGGATAGACTTAAGCATGTGAGATGCACGTGAAAGATATAAACTTAACTTGAAAGAAGTAATATCTCCTGATCATGATCGAAAAGATTGAATAATGGATAAGGAGAAGGACTCCTTACTCAATGAGAACACGGTTTAAGAGAAGGATGGAGTTAGAGGTTGAGATCAACTAGAACTCTTCCACCAAGGAAGAGTAGCATCAAAATTCTAGTCAATCTCTATTTACTAACTCTATAAATATCAGTGTTGTTCTCTTTTACAGGTAACACACATAATCAGAAGTTAAACGTGAATTAAGAGTAAAATAGCAAGACAATTTTGCAAGCAATTTGTGTGTGATTTAAGCGTGCAAGCCTGAAGCTACATGAACTAGATAGAAGAACCAGTTCCAAGTGTCTGTCTTTTATTCTAGTTTAATTGTAGTAAGTATTTTTATATTGTACCTTTCAGCTTTATCTAGAAGCAATTGTATTAGGTACTCAGAGTTTTCAAGTTAGAGTTAACTTGAAGTTGTCGCAACAGTTGAGGCTGTGTCCTACAACAGGATTATATTTAGTCCTAGGTTTACAAAAGAGTTTTTGTAAATGCAGTTTTTGGATCAGTGATTTTAGTGGAGAGTTTGGGAAAATTCTACTGGAAAGTAGGTCGTGATTTTTCACCTTTTGAGTCAGGTATTTTCCAAGTAAAATCTTTGTGTTCTTTAATTTTTGTATTTATTATTCCACAACAGTAGTAGTTGGAACACATAGAAGAACCAAGTCCTTCTGTAATCAGGTTAAGAGAAAAATTGGACACCACACAAATCACCCCCCCCATCTTGTGTGGTATTGAAGTGTAAAACATCAATTAGTATCAGCAGGTTATCCTTGAAGAAGGCTAACACCTTAGGAACAGATCAAGATGAGTGCACCACCTGAAAACTAGGAAGGACAATCCACTGCTAGGCCTCCACTCTTCAATGGCCAGTACTACTCTTGGTTAAAAAACAAGATGAGAGATCATATCATTAGAGAGGATTATGAACTATGGGACATTGTTACTGATGGTCCCTTGGCTACCATGAAGAAGAATGCTGAAGGAGTGAATGTGCCAAAGACTAGAGCTGACTGCAATGCTGAGGACTTGAAAAAGTGGGAAAAGAATGCTAAGGCCAAGAAATGGCTTGTGTGTGGACTTGGTCCAGATGAGTACATCAAAATTCAAAGCTGTACTACTGCTAAAGAAATTTGGGACACTTTGCAAGTGGCTCACGAAGGAACTCCTTATGTGAAGAGATTAAGAGGAATACTGTTGTACTCTCAATATGAGAATTTCACCATGAAGGAAGGAGAAACCATCCAAGAGATGTATACAAGGTTCACAACACTAAGAAATGAAATTAAGTCTCTTGGAAGGATTATCCTTGAAGAAGACAAGGTTGAGAAAATTTTGACAAGGGTTTTGCCAGTTACTTGGGAAAGCAAAATCACCGCTATTCAGGAATCAAAGAATATTGCCACACTCAAGTTGGACGAGTTAATTGGAAATCTCACTGCCTATAAACTTAGAAGGAAAACCATGAAGATGGATGCACCCAAGAAGGAAAGAAGCCTGGCTCTCAGAATCGCTGAAGGTGAAGATCTAGAGGAGGATGAAATGGCTATGATCACGAGGGATTTCAAGAAGTATATAATGAGAGGAAAGGGTTCTTCAAGAGGTGCAACCTACAATAAACCAAGGGTCCCTGAAAAACAGACCAACAAAGGCTATTACAAATGTGGCGAGACTGACCACATGATCAAAAACAATCCTCAGTGGGAAATTGAATGGAATAAGGAAAGGGCTGAACGAAGAAACAGGAAGAAGGAACATGTTCATCCCTAGAAGAACAAAGGATCAACAAAGGCTATGGTTGGTGCTTGGGGAGAAAGCTCAGATGAGGAGTCAGAAGATGAAGATGGAGATGAACAAGTATGTCCATTGGAGAATCTGATGAGGAATCAGAGGTAAGTGTGATTCATCTCAAAGACAAGATTAAATTTTTTTCTAAAGAAAGTCTATCCGAGTTACTGCTAGATTTCATTGATGATCTGAGGTCATAAATAATGAAAAGGAACAGCTATCTAAGGAATGTGTAATCTTGAAATCTAAGTGCAAAAATCTGGAACTCAGGACTAGTGAAAGTGATAGTAAAAATGTTGAGTTGTAGAACCAGGTTCTTGAACTTGACACCACTATGTTAGAGCTTGGATTTGAAAATTTAAAACTGAAATTAGGAACAAGTAAAAAAAAAGCTGATCATATACATCTCACCTTAAAAGAAAATCTAGGAAAAATAAAGGATGAGTTGTACAAAAAGGATGAGCAAATAAGAGTCCTAAAAGAAGATCTAAGTAAGGTTAAGCATGAACTAGAATGAACTTATAAATGGAGTAAGTCCTCTGATGTACTATCATGGCTACAAGAACACCATAGTAGCAATAAGAGAGGACTTGGCTATAGGACTCCTGCACCTAAATGGGATCCCAAAAGCAAGTACATCACACTTTCTGAGATCAAAATCTGCATACACTGTGGTAAGATTGGTTGCTACAAAAGTGAATGTAATGCAAAAGAAAAGGCTAGTCAAAAGAACAAAACTTTTGTTCAAGGGAAAAATAGGCTGCCAGGATGGCTAAAAAGAATTTAATTTACCCTTTTGCTTATAGAAAGGGACCCAAACAAGTTTGAGTTCCTAAAACTAACCCCTAATTTCCTTTTGCAGGTCCAAGTGAAGGGGAGCAACCAAATATAGTACATGGATAGTGTCTTCTCAAAGCATATGACTTGAAGCAAGAGCCAGTTCCTTTCACTTGAGGACCTAAAAGGAGGTAATGTCTCCTTTGGAAATGGTAAGAAATGTGAGATCATTGGGGTTGGAAAGGTAGGTAAGACAGACTCACATTCCATTGGGAATGTCTACTTGATAGATGACTTGAAATATAGCCTAATCAGTGTGTCACAACTATGTGACAGAGGTAACTTGGTAGCATTCACCTCTACCAAATATTTTGTGATAAATCTTACCAAACTAATGAGATTGTTTTGCAGAAAAAAGAGTAAATAATATATACATTGTAGATCTGCCCACTCTTTCAGAAAATGAACTCACTTGCTTAAGTGTATTGGCAATGATCCCCTCTATTGGCACAAAAGACTTGGACATGCAAGTCTAAGTCAACTCAACAAACTAGTCTCCAAGGACCCGGTAATAGGGCTGCCTAACATCAAGTTTAAGGAAGACAAAGTTTGTGAGTCTTGTGCAAGGGGGAAGCATGTAAGATCCTCTTTTAAATGCAAGAAAGTGGTAAGTACAACCAGGTCGATAGAACTGGTTCATATAGATCTCTGTGGTCCAATGAGAACATTAAGAAGAGGTGATAAAAAATATGTGATGGTGCTTATTGATGATTACTCTAGGTTTACTTGGACATTATTTTTAACATCTAAGGATGAAGTATTTGACATGTTTACTTCTTTTGTTAGAAAAACTCAGAAACAACTAGGTAATCAACTTGCATCAATTAGGTCTGATCATGTAATTGAATTTGAAAATGCTAAGTTTGCTGAATTTTGTGATGAGCATGGCATAGATCATAATTTTTCTGCTCCTAGGACTCCACAACAAAATGGAGTAGTTGAAAGAAAGAATAGGACACTTTAAGATATGACTAGAACTATGCTTCTTTCCAGTAAACTGTCCCATAGCTTCTGGGCAGAAGCTATAAACACTGCTTGTTACATCATTAATAGGTGTATGACTAGACCTCTTGTAGAGAAGACTCCATATGAGTTACTTAAAGGGAGAAAACCAAATATATCCCATCTTAGGGCATTTGGATGCAAGTATTTTGTGCACAACAATGGAAAAGACTCCCTAGGTAAGTTTGATCCCAGAAGTGATGAGGGAGTATTCTTGGGATATTCTTCACATAGCAAATCTTATAAAGTGTACAACAAAAGAACTATGTGTGTAGAAAAAAGTGCACATGTAATTTTTGATGAAACTAACATCCTTTCTGAGAGACAGGAACACGAAGATGAAGCTATTGGGCTGGTAAAAGGTTTAAATGAAGTCACAGCCCAAGCTGAAGCTGCACCAGAAGAAGGAACAGGTGATGGAACAGGTTCTTCCATCCAGGGCAACCTGGCAGGGGGAACTGAACAAAGAATAACTGAATCTAACTCACAAATGGAACCTGTCCATGAGTCTGTTTCTCAGCAACAGAACATGGGAGAAACATCAAACAAAAACTAGTTGGTTGTGAAACCTTACAAGTATCAAATTTCTCATCCCATTGAAAACATAATTACTGATCCAACTTCTGGAATTAAAACTAGATCTCAATTAAAGAATCTGTGTGCTTTTGATGCTTTCCTATATCTTATTGAACCTAAAAATGTTACTGAGACTTTGCAGGATACAAACTAGGTAAATGCAATGCAGGATGACCTCAATCAGTTTGAAAGGAGTCAAGTTTGGCATATGGTTCCAAGACCCCAGGACAGATTAGTAATTGGCACTAAATGGGTCTTCAGATAGAAACTTGATGAAGATGGCACTATTACAAGGAACAAATAAAGGTTGGTGGTTCAAGGTTATAGCCAAGAGAAAATCATAGACTATGATGAGATCTTTGCTCCAGTTGTAAAGTTGAAAGCAATAAGACTCCTCATAACTGCATACATGGAATTTATTCTTCACCAGATGGACATTAAGAGTGCCTTCCTAAATGGATACTTAAAGGAAGAAGTGTTTGTCAAACAATCTCCAGGGTTTGAAAGCAAGGAGTGTTCGGATCATGTATACAAACTAGTCAAGGCACTCTATGGACTCAAACAGGCTCCTAGGGCATGGTATGAATGACTGTCCAAATTCCTGCTTGAACATGGCTACAAGAGAGGTAAAATTGATAGCACTCTATTCTTGAGGGAAAAAGGTAAGGATCTTCTTGTATACAAATATATGTTGATGACATAATTTTTAGGGCAACCACTAAAAAACTAAGTAAGAAATTTGCTAAACTTATAGGGAGTGAATTTGAAATAAATATGATGGGTGAGCTTAATTTCTTCTTAGGCTTACAAATTCAATAAAACTCAAATGGAACCATGATCCATCAATAGAAATATGCAAAAGAGTTGATTAAGAAGTTTAAAATGGAAGAATCAAAGGAAATAGACACTCCTATTGCAACAGCCACAAAATTGGACATAGATGAACCTGGTTCATCTGTTGATCAGAAGTTGTATAGGGGTATTATTGGTTCACTTTTGTATTTTACTGCTAGCAGACCTGATATTGTTTTTAGTGTAGGGATTTGTGCTCGATTTCAAGCAAATCCAAAAGAATCCCACTTGACTGCTGTTAAGAGAATATTGAGATACTTGAAGGGCACTACTAGCCTTTGACTTTGGTATCCAAAAGGTAGTAACTTTAACCTAGTGGGATATGATGATGATGATGAATATGCAGGTTTCCTTATGGATAGGAAGAGCACCTCAGGTATGACACACTTCTTTGGTTCATGTCTAGTGTCATAGGCTACTAAAAAGCAAAATTCAGTAGCCTTACCTACTGCTGAAGCTGAGTACGTTGCTGTTGCTTCCTGTTGTGCTCAATTGCTGTGGATCAAACAACAGTTGATGGATTTTGGTATTAAAGTTGGCTGCATCCCTATTTTCTGTGATAACACTAGTGCTATTAGTATGATTAAGAACCTGTTCATCATAAGAGAACTAAGCACATAGATGTTAGACACCATTTTTTGAGGGACAACTATGAGAAAGGACTGATCACTAAAGAATTTTGTACTATTGATAAACAGATTGCTGACATATTTACAAAAGTACTGAGTAGAGAAAGCTTTAAAAGGAACATGTTAGAACTAGAGATGATTAAGATCACCTAATGGAACCAGTTCAGAATGCACAATAAAAAAACAAAAAATAATTTTTTTGGTTAGGAAATCTGGAACTTGTGTAAATATATAGATTAATATTTACTCAGTCTCATACTGTAAATAGTATACTCCTGTGCCATGTATTGATATGACTCACTGATCTCTAATAAAATTTATTCTATTTTGGCAAATTGAGGCATGATCAAGAAGATTCTTAGTGAAGAACCTGGTTCATCTGAATAACAAGGTATGTTTTCTACACTCGGCACAATTAGAAATATTAATATTTAATTCATGAGCAAAGTCCTACCTATGTTCAAAAACTTTAAAAACCTATCATTTTGAGTTTGAACCAGTTCCGTTTCAATTAGACTCCTCACCGTATTAAAATGCCTAGATTCTAGGGAAGATTAACCGCCTATTCAACTTGAAATTTCAGAGTTATTGGACTTCTATTTGAATACAAAAAGCTGCCGTTGGACATTAATTAACCTTCTCCCTTTAAAATCCATCATCATCATCACTAGCACTCCCATAATACTCAAAACCGTCAAAATTCTTTCTATTCTCTATTCTTCTTCTTCTAACACTTTAATCAAAATTTTCTCCCTGAATTAACGAAGATAACCAACCCCCAAGATAACCCTGGCACACCTCCACCACCTACCCCCTCCGATTCCTCCAATACTCCTCAACCTAGCACAATCCCCAACCTAGAAAAAGGTGAGGGAAGATGCTTACTCGCAAAACTGTGGCTACAGGTGCGCTTTCAAGAATATTAAATGCAAAATTAAAGGCTAGTCAAGCCCAAGATTCTGAAAATTCTGATGATTCTTTCAAGTTTGCGAGTGAGTGGGAAGGAATTGGGTCTTCTGATTCTGAGTAGGAAACATCTGTGCAAAATCCCCCTTGTGAGGTACGTTCTGTTCTAGTTGAAAACTTGGAGAATCGTTTTGATTTGGTTGGGTCCGTTGTTAATGTGGATATGATTGTGTCAAGAAGGAGAGGAGGTAAAAATAAAAGAGGAAAAGAAACTGAGAGTGAGGCTGTTCATAGTGATGTGAGGGGAAAAGGAGAACTCCAACACCAAAAGTTCCTGGCACTGCAAGAACCTCCAAGAAAAGGAAGGCTGCTTCTCCAACAACTACTGATATTCCTCTACCAAAAGGAAGGGGCACAAGAAGTAAGTTGAAGTAGAGTTAGGATGAGTTGCAAAAAGATATGGAAGAAAGTAAGAAGAGAAGAATGGATAAAGAGAAAGCTAAGATAGGAGAGCCTGTTGAGGCTATTGATGTGGATGAGATGGACCCGGTCCATCAAGGTGAACATGTGAATGTAGAGGTGGAGGTTCAGACCTCTAAGCCCTAGAAGACCAAGACTTCCTCAAAGAAGTATTCATCTATATCCAAGTCTGTTGAACTCTCTTCTTTGGCTAAAAGAACAAGGTCTACTGTGAAAGCCAAGCAAGTCAAGATTACTGAGGAAGAAGATTGGAGTGGTAAAGAAGAGGGTGAATCTGATAATGAACAAGATAAGTTGGCCAAGTTTAGCAAATGAACCATCTTGAAGGGTTGACTTTTGAAAGATTTAGAGGAACCAGGGATAGTTCGGCTGGTTGATGCTCTAGCTATTCAGGGATGGAAGGACATGGTCCTTCAGTTGGATGGCAGGCTGGTGAGAAATGAGATTATTGAGTTCATGGCCAATTCAGAGGTCAAGTATGGCAGAGTTACCAGCCAAGTGAAAGGGGTTCAGGCGACTTTTGATGCAAAAGAGCTGGGTGAAATCCTTGACATTCCTTCTAAAGGGTATGATGACTACACAAGGCAAAAATGACCAAGTTTGGACTCCCTTTTTACTGCCCTAGCCATTACTAAGAAGTTCTGTGATAGCACAAAAGTGAATGAGGCAAAGGTCGTGTATAAAAGTGAAATGAAGCCATCCCACAAAGTCTTGTTTGAGTTCGTCAACAAGTGTTTGCTGCCTAGGCAGGAAAGAAGGCATATTGTCAACTACATGGATTTGGTTTTGATGAAGTGTCTGGAAAGTGGGCAGCAGATCTACTGGCCTAGGTTTATGATCAAGCTACTTGATCGAGTTATCAATGGCTTCAAGGCCCATGCCACTCCTTATGGTTTCATTCTTACTACTGTTATTGCCCGTTGTAAGGTGCCACTAAAAAAGTGGGAGATGGTCACAAGCAAAGACCATTTTGGAATCAATACTATGATTGCTTGTGATTATGAGGTCAATGCCATTCCCATTGAACCCAATTCATCTACAAAGACACCTATCAATAGAAAGGTCAGAGCTCTATTGCAGAAGAGTGGGGCAAAGGATGCTGAGATAGCTAGGCTGAAGACTCATTTGGCAGAGGTTGAATCTGAGAGAGATGCTCTCAGAACTGAGCTCACAAAGATAAAGTAGAAGAATGATGGCATTTTTCAAGACATGCTGCACCTTCTCCATGCCCAAACCCAATCCTCTAGTTCTTCCAAGACTTAATTTCCTTAGCCTTCATTTCCTGAAACTTGTCCAGACCTTTCAGTGACCCAGATTAGGGATTTTTCTTTTTTTGCTCATGTTTTAACTGTTTTTGTTTCTTTTTGTGGATTGTGGCAGAATCATATTCTCTATCAATGAAGTTTGATGTTGTTGCTCTTGATGACTGTTTATTTTCCTTGATAGTTTGAATACGTGTAGTTGATTACTGATGATTTATCCATGAATGCATTTGCAGTTGCCCCAGTGGCCATGAGTAATTTTTAAATCTAGGAATTACACTTTTTATGCAACTTTTCGATGATGCCAAAAGGGGAAAAAGATATTGTGCTTTATATTCTGAATAGTGATGTTTATAACCTAATGAACCTGGTCCTTGATGATAAGTGAAAAATTTCCAACTTTGCATTGATGTTGAGCTGAGTTCTGACAGGGCCAAAGTGTATGAAAAGCCAGAGTTTGTCATCATCAAAAAGGGAGAATTTGTTGGCCCAAGTAAAGGTTAGTTTTGAAGACTGACAAAGGAACTCAGACCTGAACCAGTCCATCCTAGTGGAACACAGATATGGATAGACTTAAGCATGTGAGATGCACGTGAAGGAGATAAACTTAACTTGAAAGAAGTAATATCTCCTGATCATGATCGAAAAGGTTGAATAATGGATAAGGAGAAGCACTCCTTACTCAAAGAGAACACGGTTTAAGAGAATGATGGAGTTAGAGGTTGAGATCAACTAGAACTCTTCCACCAAGAAAGAGTAACATCAGAATTCTAGTCAATCTCTATTCACTAACTCTATAAATATCAGTGTTGTTCTCTTTTACAGGTAACACATAAGCAGAAGTTAAACGTGAATTGAGAGCAAAATAACAAGGCAATTTTGCAAGCAATTTGTGTGTGATTCAAGCGTGCAAACCTGAAGCTACATGAACCAGATAGAAGAACCAGTTCCAAGCGTCTGTCTTTTATTCTAGTTTAATTGTAGTAGGTGTTTTTATATTGTACCTTTCAGCTTTATCTAGAAGAAATTGTATTAGGTGCTCAGAATTTTCAAGTTAGAGTTAACTTGAAGTTGTCGCAATAGTTGAGGCTGTGTGCTACAACGAGATTAGAGTTAGTCCTAGATTTACAAAAGAGTTTTTGTAAATGTAGTTTTTGGCTCAATGATTTTAGTGGAGAGTTTGGAAAAATCCTACTAGAAAGTAGGTCATGGTTTTTTCACCTTTTGAACCAGGTATTTTTCACGTAAAATCTTTGTGTTCTTTAATTTCTGTACTTATTATTTCGCAATAGTAGTAGTTGAAACACATAGAAGAACCAGGTCTTTTTATAATCAGGTTAAGCGAAAATTGGACACCACACAAATCACCCCTCCTATGTGGTATTGAAGTGTAAAACATCAGAAAGAGAATAATTGGAGGAACGAGTTTTTCTATTTTAAACTCTTGACAGAGATTAACGGTACAAGGCTGCAACCACTGCATATAGCTCAGGTTTGCTCCAATAAAACTTCCTTCACCTATCTAGAATGTCACATACCGCCACCCTCCCCACAATTGTAATCGGTAAGGTACGTATCCCATCCTATACCTTATTTTAGTGTATCACAATATATAGCAAAGAGTCCATCGAACCTCCCATCACATGAATTCCAATTCTTAAATAATCTTGAGGAGCAGGAAGACCATAGTAGTTGAATTGCTCACTATGCATGAATGAAAAAAGAAATTACACACAATGGTCATAAACCTGACCTTCTGAACTACTTCTTTATCAATTGTACTCTTGTCTAAATCGGCACGTGCTAGTGAAAACAAAACAAGCGAAACAGCTAAGCTAAGAACCATATATGCAGCACTAAAGTAGCTGGTAACAAACTAGCGAGACACATGTGCTAGGAACCATATAGACAGCAGGAAAGTAGCCGATCCAACTAATAAGGTTCTTGGAGTCGTGTTCACCATCAAAGACAGCCTTGATACTGTTAACTCTTGCTTGCCACTTATCATGCTCAATGGCCCATTGAAAACCCTACCACCTCGTCTCAATTTCTCATCATAATCTCCTATCAATTAAGCTCTATCGTTGATCCTATTATACATAACAAGAGGTACCTGAACACCAATTATGGGGACAACCACAGAATAGCGAGTGTCAACAAATGCAGCAAACCAAGCATGCATACCTGCAAGGCAGAATGTATTTGAACTTGATGTTTATACTGTTAAGTAAACCTCCTAATTCACTGGTCAAACCTCCAAGAGATTCGCCAGTGATTCCTATATTTGATGGGTCAACATCTTCCCTCAGAGTAAGATAATCTGCCAGTTTTATCAAGTCCCAAACCTTCAAAACTCAGCAAAAGATATGCTCAGAGCTCCGAATCAACTAATAATCATGCGGTACGAGAATAATAACCACATTTCACCAAGCTTTCTCAAATGGAAGAATCAGGTTAGTTTCTTCAATAATTACCGTATCAAATATGAACGGCATCGTATTGCCATTTTTCCATGATGACACTAGGGCCTGTACTACAGAAAGAAGAAATTAGCAAGATCAAGTCAACCACGTACAGTGGTATTCAAGCACAATTGGTTAGACTCATTGTCACTGACCCGGAATTCCCACCTTGGGGATCGTGATGGGGCCTAACATTCACTTGCTAGGCAAGCCACAAGAATTTTAACCACTTCGAACAATTTAACCAATTAAACAGAAATAAAGTCCAAAGTGAAATACGAAATAGTGTAATAATCCAATATGTAGTTCAACCTATACGTTGTTGGACTGTGCTAAAGCCTTTGATTTGGTGATTGCCAACTCTTATTTTCCGAAAAGGAAGGAGCACTTGGTTACATTCCAGAGTTCGTTAGCCAAGACTCAAATTGATTATCTACTCTTCCGGAAGTGCGATAGGAGTCTGTGCATGGATTGCAAGGTTATACCCAGCAAGAATTTCACGACTCAACATAGATTATTGGTGACGGACTTAGAGATCGTGAGGAAGAGGAGGTAGAGGGCTGTGTATGGACAACCCAGGATAAGGTGGGGTGCTTTGACTAGTGACAAAGCTCAGGAGCTTTTTTTTGGGGGGGGGGGGAAGGAATTGTTGGCTATGAGAATTGGGAGCCTAGAGGAGCAGTGGGGACGCGAGCTATATGTGGACCATGATAGCAGAGTGTATTAGAGTAGTTGCGAGATAAGTTGCGTGGGCTCTTCGATTTTGGTGCCGTCCCCGTCCCGATACGAGACGGGGACGGGGTACGTCCTGGAATCGGTTAACTGACTTTGGACACTTCGACGGAGTACA
Organism: Nicotiana sylvestris; assembly: GCF_000393655.2. Taxonomy (NCBI): domain Eukaryota; kingdom Viridiplantae; phylum Streptophyta; class Magnoliopsida; order Solanales; family Solanaceae; genus Nicotiana; species Nicotiana sylvestris. Next base: position 147,496,848 of record NC_091064.1, on the reverse strand, counting down.
TCGTCAAATTTGGGAGAAAAATTGATATTTTGATTTCTCAAAATCAAAAATAAAACAGATTTAGGAGAATGAAAGAATAATGTCAATCTTGGAGAATGAAAGATTGAATTCTACAATATTAATGTAAGTTTTTCACATAATAGTTCTCAAAATTTATAATATTTTTATAGCTCTATTTTTATTAGCTGAATCCCCGCACCCGTATTAATATCTGGATCCGCACACCCAAATCTAAAAATTTAGATTTTTTCGAATCCGATACTCGGATCCGTCCCCGTATCAAGTACCCGCACCCGAGTCCGAGCAACTTAGGTTACGAGAGAAGTGTTAGGAGTCTCAAAGGGTTTCTCTAGCAGCCAAAAAGGTGACTGGTGGTGGAGTGAAGAGGTACAAGAGAAAGTGGAAGCCAAGCAAGCGGCGTACTTGACGCTTATAGAGAGCATGGACAAGGAGGCGAAGAGGATGAACAAGGAGGGGTTTATGAGGGCTAAGAAGGAGGTAAATTTAGCGATTAAAGTGGCTAAGACTGTGGCATTTGTATGAAGAGCCTTGGGCCAAAGGTGGGGATGCGAAGCTATATAGGCTAGCCAAGGTGAGAGAGAGGAAGGTCCGTGATCTGGTTCAAGTTAAGTGTATCAAAGTTGAGGAAGGTAGAGTTTTGATGGAAGAGGCTTAGATTAGCCGAAGATGGTAGACATATTTCCAAAATCTCCTATATGAAGAGGGTGATAGGGGAATTGTGTTGGGTGACTTGGAGCACTCCGAGATGAGCCAAGATTTTGGGTATTGTAGGTGCATAAGATTATAGGAGGTCGAGCGGGCTATGCGTAAGATGCACAAGGGTAGAGCTACCGATCCAGATGAAATACCTATGGAATTTTGGAAGAATGGGGGTAGGGCAGGTTTGGAAGGGCTTACTAGGCTGTTCACCGTTATTTTTAGGACGAAGAAGATGCCCGAGAATGGAGGTGGAGTACGATGATTCCTCTGTATAAAAATAAGGGCGATATTCAAAGTTACAATAATTATAGGGGGATTAAGATGCTAAGCCATACTATGAAAGTTTGAGAGAGGGTGGTTGAAGTAAGGGTGAGGACCAGTGTGTCCATTTCTGAGAATCAGTTCGGTTTCATGTTGGGGCATTTGACTATGAAAGCTAATAATATTGTGAGGAGATTGGTGGAGCGGTACATGGAGATGAAGAAGGACTTTCACATGGTGTTCATTGACCTAGAGGAAGCATATGACAAAGTCCGAGAGAGGTGCTCCGGCGATGCTTGGAGGCTAAAGGGTCCTAGTAGCCTACATTAGGGAGATTAATGACATGTATGATGAAGCTAAGACTTGGGTTAGGACAACGAGAGGAGACTCAGAACACTTTTTGGTTATGATGGGGTTGCACCAGGGATCAGCTCTAGTCCATTCCTATTTTCTCTAGTGATGGACGCATTGATGAGACACATTCAAGGTGAGGTGCCATGGTGTATGTTATTTATGGATGGAATTATTTTAATTGACGAGACTCGGGGTGGTGTTGATGAGAGGCTGGAGGTTTGGAGGTATTCCCTAGAGTCTAAGGGTTTCAAGTTGAGCAGGACCAAGACAGAATACATGGAGTACAAGTTTAGTAATGATACCTAGGAAGGGGATATGAAGGTGAGGCTTAATGCGCAAGTCATCCTCAAGAAAGGTAGTTTCAAGTATCTTGGATTTATAATACAAGGTAACAGGGAGATTGATAAAGATATCATGCATCGTATCAGAGCAGGATGTATGAAATGGAGGCTCACTTCTAGTGTCTTGTGTGATAAGAATGTGCCACTGAGACTTAAAGGTAAGTTCTACAAGGTTGTAGTTAGACCGACTATGTTGTATGGAGTAGAGTGTTGGCCGGTCAAGAACTCTCATACCCAGAAGCTAAAAGTATCTGGGATAAGGATATTGTGAGAATGCACGGGAGAAAATATTATTAATTGATATTCTATGTTACAATGAGCCCTATTTATATGTATTCATAACACATTACCTACTTCTATTACATAAGAGATTAGGATTAATTACATATATTCACATAACTACTTTAACACTCCCCCTCAAGATGGTGCATATAAATCATATGTACCGAGCTTGTTACATACGTAGTTAATACGAGGACCAGTGAGGGACTTGGTGAAAATATCTGCAAGCTGATCATTCGACTTCACAAACTTTGTAGCAATATCTCCCAAAAGTATCTTTTCTCTAACAAAGTGATAGTCAATCTCAACGTGCTTAGTTCTCTCATGGAACACTAGATTTGACGCAATATGAAGAGCATCTTGATTATCACACACAAGTCCCATTTGACTAATCTCACCAAATTTCAACTCCTTGAGCAATTGTTTGATCCAAATTAGCTCACATGTCGCCATAGCCATTGCTCAATATTCTGCTTCTGCACTAGACTGAGCAACCACATTCCATTTCTTGCTCTTCCAAGACACCAAATTTCCTCCTACCAGGACACAATATCCAGACGTAGAACGTCTATCAGAAGGTGATCCTGCCCAATCAGCATCTGAGTATCCAACGATCTGCGCATGGCCTCGATCCTCAAACAATAAACCTTTACCTAGAGCTGATTTTATATATCGAAGAATGCGGACAACTGCATCCCAATGACTATCATAGGGAGAATCCATAAACTCACTCACAACACTTACAAGAAAGGAAATGTTAGGTCTAGTCACTGTAAGGTAATTTAATTTACCAACCAACTGCCTATGTCTTGCAGGATCGCTAAGAGGCTCCCCTGTCTTGGCAGAAGTTTAGAATTTGGATCTATCGGAGTGTCAACAGGTCTACAACTTGTCATTCCTGTCTCCTCAAGAATATCTAAGGCATACTTCTGTTGTGAGATCACAATACCCGAGCAAGACTGAGCGACCTCAATATCCAGAAAATACTTTAATCTACCCAGATCCTTAGGCTGAAATGCTAAAAGAGATGTTGCTTAAACTTACTAATACCATCTTGATTATTGCCGGTAATAACAATATTGTCAACATAAACAACCAGATAAATATAGAGATTTGAAGCAGAATGCCGATAAAAAAAAGTGATCAGCTTCACTATGAGTCATGCCAAACACCTGAATAACTGTGCTGAACTTACCAAACCAGGCTCGAGGAGATTGGTTTAGACCATAGAGGGACCGACGCAACCGACATACAAGGCCACTAGACTCCCTCTAAGCAACAAAATCTGGTGGTTGCTCTATATAAACCTCATCCTCAAGGTCACCATGAAGAAATTATTCTTGATGTCCAACTGATAGAGAGGCCAATGGCAAACAGCAGCCATGGATAGAAAAAGGCGGACCGATGCTATTTTAGCCACAGGAGAGAAAGTATCACTGTAATCGAGTACAAATATTTGAGTTTACCCATTGGAAACAAGACGAGCCTTAAGTCGATCAACCTGTCCATCTGGACCAACTTTGACTGCATACATCCAACGACAACCAACAGTCGATTTACTCGAAGGAAGAGGAACAAGCTCCCAAGTACCACTCGTATGTAAATCAGACATCTCATCAATCATAGCCTGTTGCCACCCGGGATGAGATAGTGCTTCACCTGTAGACTTAGGGATGGAAACAGAGGACAAATATGATACAAATACACAATGGGATGATGACATAAGATGGTAACTTAAACCGACATAATGGGGATTAGGATTAAGTGTGGACCGTATACCTTTTCGTAGTGCAATCGATTGACTAAGAGGAGACAAGTCCGCAGTATTAGCAGGGTCAGGTGCAGGACATGAATCAATTGGGCCTGATGCTGGGCACAGACGACAATGATAAGTCAGGAGTGGTGGAGCTATAGAAGGTTGAACTGGACTAGGTGATGGCACTGGAGCTATAGTTGGTGGAGATAGACTAGGTGGTGGCACTGGACTAGGCGGTGGCATTGAAGCTATAGGTGGTGGAGCTGTAACTGGAGCTATGGAAGAAGATGAATGGGAGATAGTGATTAAATCTCCAAAAGATGGAACTGGTAGTACCTCAAAAATATCTAAGTGATTACCTAGACCTGTGAAGTATGATTGGATTTCAAAGAAGGTAACATCAACAGACATAAGATACTACTGGAGGTCAGGAGAATACCATCGATATCCCTTTTGTATTCTCGAGTAACCCAGAAATATGCACTTAAGAGCACGAGGATCTAACTTATCTTTTTTCTAGAGTGAGGTTATGAACAAAACATGTACTCCCAAAGACACGGGGTGGAAGAGAGAACAAAGGTAAGAGGGGAAACAGGACAAAGAATGGAACTTGATTCTGGATAGCTAAAAATGGCATATGATTAATAAGATAGCAAGATGTAGGAACTGCATCCCCCTAAAAATGCAGCGGAACATGAGATTGTATGAGTAGGGTACAAGCAGTTTCATTAAGATGTCTATTCTTTCTTTCAGCTGCCCTATTTTGTTGGGATGTGTACGGACAAGATGTTTGTTGAATAATCCCATGGGAGTTCATAAACTACTGAAATGGGGAAGACAAATACTCTAGGGAATTATCATTAAGAAATGTGCAGATAGAAACCCCAGATTAATTTTGAATTTCAGCGTGGAAGGTCTGGAAAATAGAAAATAACTCAGATCGATTTTTCATCAAGAATATCCAAGTGCACCTGGAATAATCATCAATGAAATTGATAAAGTAGCGAAAGCCCAAGGTAGAACTGACCCTACTAGGACCCCAAACATCTGAATAGATTAAAGTAAAAGGTAACTCTGCTCGATTATCAAAACGCCGCTGGAAATGGGAACGGGTATGCTTACTGAGCTGACATGACTCACACTCTAGAATGGACAAGGGAGATAAGCCAGGTACCATTTTTTGAATTTTTGACAAACTGGGATATCCCAACCGTTTATGTAATAAATTTGATGAATTAGTAACGGGACAAGTTGTTGAAGGAAGATAAGATGCGAGTCCATGTGATTTTGCAAGGATAAGGTATAAAGTTCATCTAATTCACGCCCGGTACCAATGATCCGCCAAGTACTACATTCCTGTATAAAAACAAGGTCATCAAGAAATAAAACAACAGATTTAAGTGATTTGGCTAAGCGACTAATGGCTATGAGATTAAAAGGACTACCGGGAATATAAAGAACTAAATCTAAAGGTAAGGAAGGAAGTGGGCGTGCTTGACCTATTGCAGTTGCCGTGGTTTGAGACCCATTGGCCATTGTGACTGTTGGAAGAGATTGGGAATTTGAAATAGTAGTGAAAAGAGATTTGGTACCAGAAATATGATTAGATGCACCTGAATCAATGAACCAAGACTCAAAGGTTGAAGATTTTGAGACATAAGTCACGCTATTATCTGTTTGAACAACGGAAGCTATCTCCGAAGATGTCTGTTTACATGCTTTGTGCTGAAGGAGCACAATATAATCTAGTAAAGAAACCATATGCATTGGATTCAATGCATTGGAGCCAACGGATTGTGAGTTAAAGGGTTCTGATTCAAATGCCATTATAGTATTGTGCCGGAAAAAGTAGAAATTTTCTTGGTAATTACTATTCTCACCGAAAAACTCACTGTTCACGCCGGAAAAATTTCAAAGTCCTCAAAATAAAAAGAAAAAGTATGGGCCTGGTCGGAATTACTATAAGATAAGACTGTTTTGAAGAAATTTTCCAAAAAAATGGCTGGAACACTATTCACGCGCCGTGCGCGTGGGTCTGACACGCCGCCGGTGTCAGAAGATTTGGAGGTGCGTGAGAGTGCGTGGATGGGGTTCTGCTAGTGTGGTTTTCTGGGGTTTGGTCACTTGAGAAATCCTCACCTGCTGGTGGTGCTATTTTTCGTAAAAAACCCACCGGAGAAGGGATTTCCTAAAAAAAAGCCTAAAAGTCACCGGAAAAAAGGCACGATGACTATCCCGGACTCGTTGGTAACTACACAATGGGGATTTCTCACTAGCTACTTTGATACCATGTGAGAATGCACGAGAGAAAATATTAGTAGTTGATATTCTATGTTACAATGAGCCCTAGTTATATGTAAACGTAACACATAACCTACTCTTATTACATAAGGGGCTAGGACTAATTACATATATTCTCATAAATATTCTAACAGATGTTGAGTTGGATGTGTGGGCATACCTAGTTAGATAACATTAGGAATGAAGTTATTCGGAAAAAGGTGGTAATGGACCTTGTGGAGGATAAGATGTGGGAGGCGAGGTTGAGATAATTCTGATATATTAAGAGGAGAAGTAGAGAAGACCTAGTTAGGAGGTACGACCGGTTAGCCTCGGTGGAGAGCAGAAGCTGTGGAGGTAGGCCTAAGAAGTCTTGGGGAGAGGTTATTAGCCGCCGTATGGCACAACTGGAGCTGACTGAGGACATGGCCCTAGACAGGAGGGTGTGAAGGTCAAAAATTAGGGTAGAAGGTTCATAGGTAGTTGAGCGTTTCTCTTTGTCTTACTCAGTTCGCTAGCATTAGTGTTAGTATGATATCTTTTATTCATAGATGACTATTACTACCTAGAGTTTGACAGCATTCTTGGTTTCTATCTTATTTCATCATGCTATTATTCTTACTTGTTGCAATTACCTTTTCTTTTTCAGTCATTTTCTAACTGAGGGTCTATTGGAAACAGTCTCTCTGCCCTTCTAGGGTAGGGGTAAAGCTGCGTACATCTTACCCTCCCCAGACTCCACTTGTGGGAAACTATTGAGTTTGCTATTGTTGTTGTTGTTGTTGTTGTATTTTAAAATGTGACGAAAAAGAGATCTACCAAAAGCATTTTTTGTTGTTTTTATTTAGGGTTTTGCTGTTGTGGGGGAAGGGAAACTAACTACTAGACAAGGGAAAAAATACAAAGAAGAAACAAAATATGTAGCAGTCAAACAGAGCTACCTAATTTAATATTTTATACTGATTATTACAAAAATAAATGCATCTCAAAGTCATAGGAAACTGGCAATTTTGATCTTAAATGCTTATTCAGCTACTCAGGAAGTATATTGTCTAATAAATGGAATCTGGTTATGTAGACGTGTGATGAGCTAGTGCAAGCTGTGGTTGTAGAACACTGTTATATTAATCTGTATTATTTGTATAGTCAGTTAGTTGTTAGGTTGTTAACACTGTAGAAAGGCGGTTAACTCTACTGTAGGTGTTAGTGTATAAAGAGTCCTTGTACAGATACATTTTATTTCTCTTAGAAAAAGATAATGGAAGTCTTTCACTTCTCTCAGAATTTCTCTCTCTAAACTCCTCTCGTCTTCTTCCCTATTCATCCTCACAGCTGAAGCTTCCAGATATGGGTGTTATCATGGTATCAGAGCCTGCGTCGAGAGTCTCCGGGCGCTGAATACTTTCAATTCCCCTCAATTTTGGAATTGAATCATCTCTACTTGCGTTGGTTTCAAAACTAGGGTTCTGTAATTTGAGCTAATTCTCTGCAAATCTTAGCAATTGTGCAATATCTCTGAGTTTACCTACGATTTCCATGGCAATTGGTGAAGAAACCAGTACCACACTAGTCGGACCTACGACAAGAACTTTTGACAATACAACTATTCCCATTCGTTGCAATGTCTTCCCTACAATTGATCATAAGCATCCTCTATACATATAACCAAATGATACTCCAGGTAGCTTCTTAATCTCTCTTTGGTTAACTGGATCTGAGAACTATGCCATTTGGAGTAGATCTATGAGAATTGGATTGTTAGGTAAAAGCAAGTTAGGTTTTGTTGATGGTAGATTCCCCAAGTCTAGGTTTGAGCCGGAATTACATGATCAATGGGAGGAGGTAGATGCTGTAGTGTTGTCCTAGATCATGAATGATGTAAGACTAGGATTGTTAAGCAGTATAGTGTATGCTTCAAATCCACACAAAGTATGGGATGACTTGAAAGAAAGGTTTGACAAAGTGAATGGTGCTAGGGTGCAATATCTACATAGAGAGATTCACTCTCTTACTCAAGGCACAATGACTGTTACAGACTACTTCTCTAAACTCAGAGATGTTTGGGATGAGTTTGATGCTATAATGCATGAGTTTGATGCTATAATGCATGCGTTTGATGCTATAATGTCCTGAGTCAAGAAAGTATCTTGAGCACTTTGAGTATCAAAGATTAATGCAGTTCCTAACAGGTTTAAATGAGTCTTACAGAAGCAAGGAGTCAGATCACAATGATGTATCCTACTCCATCAGTAAACAAGGTATACTCCATAATCATACAAGAGAGCCAAAGAAACCTTGCTAATTTCACACAAGTCTGTGAAAGAAACATACTTGTGTGTAAGTACTGTTATCTGAGGGGCCATAATAAGGAAAACTATTATAAGCTAGTTGGATATACACCAGATTTCAAGTCCAAAAGGAGAAGAGGAGCAACTAGAACTGGTAACTCCTATGCAAATCAAACTGGCTGGATGACACCTCTTACAGGAGATGCAGCATGCGAAGTCAATGGTGCAACCAACAGTGTTGGAAAACTTGGGCAACAACCACTTGTCAGGGGAGGTTTCACCTCAATGGAATCACCAACAGCTCATCAACAAGCTCCTGCAGACCAAGTCGCCAAAACTGTATCAACAGATCATTCAAATGCTTAACAAAGGATCAGATGAAGGATCCTCAACCAAGTCGGCATCTACAAGTACAGAAACAGACCTTATGTCTATCTATAGTGATACAGAATGGATTGTGGATATAAGTGCATCTAACCATATGGCCTCTAGCTTACAAATGCTAAAGGCATACAGATTAGTACCAAAATCAGACATGAGTAATGTGCATCTACCTACCGGAGATGGAGTATCAGTTACACATATAGGATTGGCCTCTGTGTTTAAGAACCAAGACATATCTAATGTGTTGTATATACCCCAGTTTAAGTTCAATCTTCTCTAAATATCCAAACTCACTAAAGAACTAAAATACTTGGTAATGTTCTTTCCTCACTTCTTCATCTTCCATGACCTCTTCATTGGACATGTGAAGGGAATTGATAGGGAGAAACATGGACTATATGTGTTGCAGGAGAAGCAAGTGAAGGCCTCATGTCAGGATTCTAGACAACAAGTGAATAATAACACCAACATAGGTTTTATGAATAAGACTAGTCATGCTCACATGTCTGCTATATCGGATTCTAGTAGCCTATGACATAAGAGACTAAGTCATGCACCCTTAGAAGTAATAAAGAAGAATGAGTTGCTTAGACATTTGAAATTTGATACTCATCAACCTTGTACTGTCTGTCCCCTTGAAAAACAAACAAACTTAACCTTTCAGCTGAGTAATACTATGTTTGCCTATGCTTTTGATTTACTGCACTGTGATATTTGGGGACATTGCATATTAACTACCTATGATGGTAAAAGATTTTTTGTCACAATAGTAGATGACTACACTAGGTTCACTTGGATATTTCTTCTGCACTCATAGTATGATATTGTAGTAGTTCTCAAGGAATTTTTTGCTAAGATTAAAAATATTTTCAGTGCTTCTGTTAAGATACTCATAACAGACAATGGCAGTGAGTTCAAGGAATTCCTATCTATTATTGGGATTGAACACCAAAGTACATGTGTGTACACTCCCCAGCATAATGGAGTAACAAAAAGGAAACACATAACCATCTTTGAAATAGCCAGAGCATTGAGGTTCCAAGCATGCATTTCTCTTAGATTTTGGGGTGAATGTCTCAACACTACTGTCTATCTACTGACAGGATGCCATCAAGAGTCATCAACTTCAAATCCCCATATGAGATGCTTTATTCGCATGCTCCCTCTCTAAGTAATCTAAAAGTATTTGGCTGTCTCTGCTATCTAGCTGTCCCTAAGTGTATGGATAAGTTTTCTTCTAAAGCCATACCAACAGTAATTCTAGGATATTCTTCTACACAAAAGGGATACAAACTATATGATCTCCAGAACAAGACTCTCTTAGTAAGCAGAAATGTGGTGTTCAAAAAGGATGTCTTTCCCTTTAAACATCTGAAGTCTGCAGGCGCACCTATATTTTCAGTTCTGGACCTGCTACCATCAGATGAATTTACTATAGAGATGTCTCAAACTCTCACAACTCAGTCCAGTCCTATAAATAGTTGAACTGATGGGGAGGTTTCATCATCTCCTCAGCTTCCTGAACAAGCTCACGCAGAAATCATCTCACATTCACCTGCAGGTGTCAATCCTTTACCTGAACCATCCAACTTTATGGAGCTCAGAAGATCTAGTTGTTACACCCCGTAAGTTTAACAACATTAACACCGTTATATGCGTTTGATATGACATTGTAAAGTGGAATATTTTTGTAAAATAGTTTGAAAAAAATATAATTTTATATAGTTATTAATATTACTACTTTTAATTATATACAAAATACGAGAAAGATTATGAGATTTTCTTTATTGTAAAGATATAAATTATTTTTGTACAAGAAAATAAGGTTATCTTTTTACCATTTTAAGAATTAAGTAGACAAAAATTTATACTCTTTATATGAGATTAAGAAAATTATAAGTTGAAAAATTATATGTATTTTTACATGGATATTTTAATGAAATAATAGTCTATGTATTTATTTTATATGGTACAACATGACCATAATAGTAAAGTTATATAAAATGTGTTAAAAGTGAGTAGTATTTTAAACAAATTGAGATAATTTTTTATATTTATTAAATATTAAAATATGGGGATAAGTGTGTGTTGGATATATCTTGTATTGATAAGCACTATTTGTCACAAACATAGCACTTCCACCGCCAATACATGACTAGGTGGAAGCCAAACAGTGAATGGTCATTTTGCTTTCATTTTGGCAAAGATTCACATATATAGTATATACTTCTTTGTATAACATTTACAATCCTTGGTGTGTGAATAATGATTCACAATGATTTACATCACTGCTGAAGACTTTGGTGTTGCAAATTACGTGCTACAAGTTGCAATGGGAGGGTTGAGTACATAATGCGGGAATTTCATCTAGGCTGTTTTGTGGACTCAGGTATGTTAAGGCTAAGCTTTTCCTTCATTTTAGCATGATATTATAATTACACAAGTTTGATAACGAGGCATAGAGAAAAATTCATATTTCGAAATTTATGTATATTTTTCTAGTCTCACAAATTACATATACTTTCCTAATTTTGTAAGTTACCATATTCTTCTTATCGGGACTGCATATTCAGTTGAGTATTTCCTTCTTCCGGTCAAAAGAGCAGAGAGTTTACATATATACAATATTAAAAGTATTTTTATTACCATCGAGCTATAATCGATGGGCAGGCCTCTATTTGGCAACCTCTGATTAGATGGTAAGTTATATACCGAGCCTACTGTGGCCGAGCGCTTATGAGCGAGCCCAGTTGGTTGAGATACAGAGCCTAGTATGGCTTAGCGCTTATGAGCGAGCCTAATACGGCAGAGCAGTTATATATATACCGAGCCTACTGCGGCCGAGCGCTTATGAGCGAGCCCAGTTGGTCGAGATATAGAGCCTAGTATGGCCGAGCGCCTATGAGCGAGCCTACTATGGTAGAGAAATTATACATATATACCGAGCCTTATAGGGTCGGACAACCATTTTACTTATTATATTGAGAGAGTTGAGTCAGTATCAGCAGGTAAGCATATCTTCAGATTATCTTTGACTTCCAGCTACTTGCAATTATTATATTATCAGTTCAGTTTCAGCTTTCAGTATATTGCCTTATATACTCGTTACATTATTTCATACTGACGTCCCTTTTCTGGTGGCGCTGCATTCATGTCTGCAGGTATAGATAATTAGTTTGACGAGCCCTCATAGTAAATGAGGTTATTATTCAGTGAAGGATCGGTAAGACTCCACCTCATTTGGAGTGCAATCGAGTCTATGAGTCATCGTGTCAGAGGTTTACTACATACTTATGGGTCAGCCGGTACCCTGTCCCATTTGATGTCAAATACTCTTAGAGGCTTTATAGACAAAGGTTTATTTTGTACAGTATGTTAGAGGCCTTGACGACCCATATGTATTTATATTTTAAGAACGATAGTTTATTGATACAGTGTTGCCCACTTATAGTTATACATTACGAGTTCTGACCATGTTAGCCCATGATATTTACAAAAGGGATGAGTGAGTTACAGAGTGGTTCGCTCGGGCCAGTGCGACACCGGATGCCAGCCACGCCTCCCAAGGTTGGGGCGTGACAAAGTGGTATCAAACAAACCACCAGTGTGGCTGCAGGATTATGTTTTTAAACAAGTTGGCAACTCTTGTGCATATCCTATTTCTTGCTATGTTACTTACTCACACCTGAAGCCACTTATCAACACATGTTGGCTCTTCACTCAGCTATATCTGAACCTAAGACCTTCAGAGAGGATGTTTCTGATCCTCAATAGGTGCAGTCAATGAAGTAGGAAGTTGTAGCACTTGAAGACAATAACACTTGGACTATTGTAGACTTGCCACCTGGCAAGACTCCCATTGGATGCAAGTGGATATTCAAAGTTAAATATAGCTTTAAGAGAGGTTGAAATATATAAAACCAGGTTAGTGTCCAAAGGATACATCCAAAGAGAGGGTCTAGATTACACTGAGACATTTTCCGCTATGGCTAAGATGGTGACTGTTAGGTCCATCATTTCTTTGGATGCCTCTAAACATTGGTTGATCAACCGAATGGATGTCCACAATTCATTCCTCAATGGTGATCTCCTTGAGGAGGTGTACATGCATATTCCTGAAGGTTTTTGCAGACAGGGGGAGACAAAGAAGGTCTGAAAATTGCACAAATCACTATATGGCCTTAAGCACGCCCCAAGGCCATGAAACATGAAATTAAGTGAGGCCCTGGTGAAAAGGATTCAAGCAGGGCCACTTTGACTATTCTCTGTTCACTAAAAGAACAAATGATGACATTGTGGTTGTCCTAGTATATGTAGAGAATTTACTCATCACTGGTACCAATCCTAATCAACTAAATGAGATAAGAAATGATCTGCAAACCAGGGTCAAGTTGAAAGATCTTGGTGAGTTGAAGTTCTTCCTGGGGATTGAATTTGACAGGTCTAAGGAAGGCATAGTGATGAATCAGAGGAAGTATGCTGTGGAACTAATCTTTGAATCTGGCCTAGGTGGAGCAAAACCTGCTGGAACCCCTCTTGAAATGAATCAGAAACTAACTTTAGCAGAGTATGACAGCTGGATGAAAACCAATGCTGAGGATGAGATGTTAATGGATCCTAGTAGCTTTCAGAGGTTAGTTGGAAGACTACTATATGTCACTATGACCAGACCTGACTTATCCTTTGCAGTACAAATTCTCAGTCAATTCATGTATTACCCAAATGTGTCACACATGGAAGCTGCTCTCAGAATGGTGAGGTACATCAAAGCTGAACCTAGACTTGGCCTTCTTATGCTTGCTGACAACACAAATAAACTTATAGCCTATTATGACTCAGAATGAGAGCTTTCCTACAAACAATAAGATCAACTAGTGGCTACTTAGTCAAGTTTTGGAATTATCACGACCCAAATTTCCCTCTGTTAGGTATCGTGACGGCACCTAGTCTTAGAGACTAGGTAAGCCTAACATTACCTAAAATAATAACAATATTTAACTAACATATGCCAATTTTGAAATAGAAATCTCTATACACATTTACAATTATCTAAAACCCATTCTGGAGCTGTTTACACAAAAGGCAAATTCCGGTCTACTCTTACTGTTTAAGCTTCCAAAACTAGAACCTTATTCCAATTTGACTCTGAATCATCCGGTAACTAAACTCGACCACGCACGCAAGTCATAACACATAATACGAGGCTTCTCAAGACCTTATGCCGCTGAACGAGACTTAAACTCTCAAAATGACTGGCCAGGTAGGTACATCCTCCCCCTCTTAAACAAACGTTCTCCCTCGAACATGCCAAGAATCACCTCGAAGTCATTAAATCACTCAATGCACACATCCATCATATACCCGCGGGTGACCCCGCATCACCCCAATCCATATAAGCATGACGACATCATCTCAACAGTAATTTAACCCTTCCACAAATACAAATAAGCCTTAGAGTCAAAATTCTCATCTTTTGTTCATCTCCAAAAGATCTGATTCTTAATCCACGCCCGATATCACTCTTAACCAGCTGCAACAACTTATGCCTACCCCCACAATGTACAACCACACGGTGCGATACACCACACATTGGGCCATAATCAAATTGAGCATCGGCAATTAGCCTCACATCCATTAGAACCCTTTTTTAAATCTTCGCAACACTAACAACGATGCTCTCATAACTACTCATATGAATCCACAAGTAACATCTAACGCTACCTGGTACACACCGCGCAAGCTAAAACTCAATAAGCACAACACGAAAATGACTGAATATTTAAGGATAAACACATAAGAGAAATATCAAACAAGCCCGACAGGCACAACTCTCTATCAGTACTATTTTACGAATCAATTTACAAGGAAAAAAAATGAAAGTATATGAACAAATCACAAGGATCTCATCCTGATATAACTCCCACCACGGTATGCAACCCGGTTCAAATACGTCAAATCACATGAAATCACCAGGGTCCCACCCTCAACTCTAAATCACAAGTAGAATATACATCAAACCAACTGAAACCTTCCACTAGATCAATTCCATCAACAAAATTACAACACATACTGGCTCCCACACTGGTAGAGCATCTAAATCACAAGTTGTAACCAAAATACTCAGGAATCACATCAAAACCTACCGTTATGGAAAACATGAATTCTCTTCTAGTCTTGTAACTCTCGGTAATGAATAAAAACAATGATAGACACGGGCTACCATTCATAGAACCTCCTAACAGGGATACACACATAAGCAAAATACTAAATCATGAACTCACACATAGGTGGAGCAAAAAATAGGGGAACTCACTCTGATAAGCAGAAGTGAAACAAAATACGAATGATGCTCCTCTATAAAAAAATGAAAGCATACCTGTATGACATCATCTGGCGTAGCAGCCTCAAGTCTACTATATGAAACACATCAACGGGCCGAGCCTCCCTCTCTTTGGAACCCTCTACTCACCTAAATACCTCGTTGTGACACATCTGTCCGGAGTCTGGGATAATCTCTCACCACGTGGCTAGTATCTTTACGCTCAAAGAAACCCCTCTGCTGATGTGGCTGTGGGAACTGTGCGATATGAGTACTCTCAGACCCGTGAGTACCTGATACACCGTGCGAAGCCCGAAGTGCAAACTGAACTGGCTGACCCACAAAACCTCTACCATGTTGCACCCTGCCCCCAAACTAAGGACTAGTGAATCTCTATGGTCTACGAGGCCTCCTTGCCTCCCTGTCCTCTCTCTCCTAACCTCGCATGCCCTCTTTCTTGTAGGCTCACCTGTACTCCCTCTCCTGGTCCCATATGCCCTCTAACCAACGAGTGATCCCTACCACCTACTAAAATGAAACATTCGACTCCAACTTCTGAGCCATGCTGACCAAATATCATGCCTGAGCCCCTCAATGAACCTACAGACTCGCTCCCTAACTGCAACAACTAGAGCAGGTGCATGCCTGGCTAAATTACTAAATCACTAAATCTAACGGCATACTTTAACACTAACATAGTGCCCTGGCGCAACTGCTCAATCTCTACACGCTATACATCCTGAAGGGACTGGGGTACAAACTCTCTTAGGAACATCTCTAAAAACTGAACCCATGTAAGTGAAGTTGTATCGGCTGGGCTACCCAACTCATATACCTGCCACCACTGATAAGCCACTCCCTTAAGCTAGAACGTATTAAAAGCAACCCCACTCATCTCCACAATACCCATAGTACGGAGAATGTGATGGCACTCCTCTAGAAAACCCTGAGCACCCTCTGAAGCCAAACCACTGAAAGTAGGAGGGTCATATTTCTTGAACCTTGCAAGTCTAAGCTGCTTTTCCTCAGATGCTGCTGCCCTGACCATGGGCTGAACTGGAACCACAGGCTATATCTCCATAACACATGGACCCTGACCAACGTGAACTCGCTACTCTGGAGTATGGGCAGAGAGAGTCTAAGTCCCTTCCCCGATCTATTAGGTAGCTGGTGCAATTAGAATCAGCCCCGCCTGAGCTAATGTACCAAACATGCTCAAGAACTGTGCTAAAGTCTCATGAAGTCCAGGGGTAATAACAGGCGCCTCCGGTACCTGTCCCCCAATTGGAGCTACTGGCAGTTCCTCAACTGCTGCTCTGGTAGGTGCTCTAGCTACGACACGTGCTCCTCATAGGTATCTACCTCTACCTCTAGCGACACCTGCTCTGGGAGCACCGTCATCTATAGCTGCAGCTCGTGTCCTCACCATCTGTGAGAGAATAGAATGATAAAAACTCAAACACCAAGACAATAAACTCGCACAATAGGAATGAATGATGTGAAACTGTCCTAATAGTCCCATAGCCTCTCGAAGATAAGTACAGATGTCTCTGTACTGATCTGCAAGACTCTACTAAACTCGCTTATGACTCGTAGAACCTATGAACCTAGAGTTCTGATACCAACTTGTCACGACCCAAATTTTTCTTCGTTGGGTATCGTGATAACACCTAGTCTTAGGGACTAGGTAAGCCTAATATTAACTAAAATAATAACAATATTTAACTAACATATGAAAATTTTGAAATAGAAATCTATATACACATTTACAATCGCAAAACCCCGGTAGTACAAGTCATAAGCTCTACATAGTTCTTGCTAGAAAACCTCTAAGTACAACTGTTCTGAAATAAGGATAAATAGTGCAATAAAAAAAACTAGAAGGTGACTCTGAATCCTTCGAACGCAGCAGTAGGTTTACCTTGAGTCTCCACAGCAATAATTTGCACAGCTAGCTAACGATCAACTGACTTCGAAATACCTGAATCTGTACAAAAATTATGTAAAAGTGTAGTATGAGTACACCATGACAGTACCTAGTAAGTAACAAGACTAACCTCAGTGGAGTAGTGACGATGAATAGTCAAGACACCTAGTAGACTAAATAACCTAAGCAAATATAAGTGTAGTACTAACAGAATATGACATCTATATAAAACTACGCATAATGACGATGCTAATATGGTACTTGAAATGAGAAATAGAAACAACAACTAGCAGCAGAATACAACAAATAATAACATAATAAAGTAAACTGAAAATAGTCTAAATCCGGCAATCACAATTAAAAGAAAAACATGTAGCAACTAGATGAGAGTAACCACTTTCACACCAGATTTTATCCAATAATCATCATAAGGTACCAACCCTAGAATATCCATAAGCCACAAGTCCCACTTTATGAACTCTAAACACTTGGCATCTTGTGCGCTCATTTCAACTAGTACTGCATGGACGACGCTCGTGCCAATATAACCATTTTCACATAGAAGGCAAGTAAGCAAAGGTGTGCATCAATACTCAACAATATCAAGATCCATCTTCTTAATGGATATGAGTGATTAACTACGTGTATGCTTGTGCAAGTGTTCTAACATAGTTCATGCCAACTAATAAGTATAGGGAAATGGATAGCACGTAATATGTTTCTCCACAATTTTCCACAAGATAAAACTCACACAGGTAAGTGTGCCACTACAAAAATACAACAACAAGAATGCCCCTAGGCCATCACAAGTCATCACAAATCAATCCCTGACATAGCCCACCTTGTCTCACCATATGTACAATAATAAAATAGATGTCCGCCTTGTCTCCCCACACGTGCATATTAATATTCTCACCTTGTCTCGCCATATGCACAAAAACACAGATATAGCCTGCCTTGTCATGGTGCATGTGCATAATACACAGTAACAATAGCACGACAAAAACCTCATGCAACACTACCCCAACCACACGGCAGAAACCTCGTGCACCACAACACTGAGTACTATAGCCACAATGACAATAACACAAGAGTACATCAAGTAAATCAATTCAAGAGCTTTTGATCACAAAGAAATGGTAGAACTAGTTCACAAGGAATAACCACAATAGAGAATACTAGTCATAATAAGAATAACTCAACAAGGGAGAAATTACTATGTAACAACGATTCCATAGTACAATTCAACAACAACGGAGATAACACGAGTCAATAATTCCAAATAAGGATAAGTCAACTAAGATATAGGATATCTAAACTTCTTTTAAGGTTGAGCAATTACAAAAGAGATACAACAAATTCAATTAAGGATAAGCAGCAGAGAGATAATCATAAACTCAATTAAGGATGGATAATTACAGAAAAGATAATCATTGTTTCAATTAAGGAAAAACGATTAGGGAGGGATAACATGGCAATAGAAGAGGTAACAACTTCAGTTAAGTCATATAAGAGTCAAATAGGCAATGAGAGTGGATCATGAAGCAATAAGTTCCAATTAAAGCATGTAGAGGTGAACTAGTAAATAAGAAACTTGATCATAACAAAAACAACTTCATACTTATTGAATATAAGGACCTAAGAACCCTAACAGGCCAACTTTCAACAAATAATCTCGAGCACGTACTTGTCACCTCGCGTACACGGACTTTACATGATACAATTAACATAGAAGACTCAAATCATAAGGGGGTAGTTCCCCCATGCGAAGTTATGCAAGATACATACCTTAAAGAAGATAGACTGATATTCTAAAATGAAACTTCTCGGGTGAAAGAACCTCCGGACGGCTCAAATCAAGCCAAAATAACTTCAAAGCATAAATAAAACTCATAAGAAACTATTCTTGATCATAAAGACTCAATCTTTATTAAAAACTAAAACTAAACCTAAAAAAGACCCTCGGTCCTGCACTTCAGAATCCGATAAATTTCACAAAACCCAAACCCATTCCGATATGAGTTCAACCATACCAAAATTACCAAATTCCGATACCAATTCGTCCCTCAAATCATCATTTTACATTTTGAAGGTTTCTTCAAAATCCCCATTTTTCCTCAACTCAAAACACTAATTTAATGATAAAAATAAAGATATAATCATGGAATATAATAAATTCTAGGTGAAGAACACTTACCCAATTGATTTGCTTGAAAAATCCACAGAATCGCTTAAAACCGAGCTCTAGAACTCCAAAAATGTGGAAAATGGCTAACCCTCAGAATAAAGTACTTTATATTCTGCCAGGTGTTAAAGCATCAAGATCACGAAAAGGTAACTGCGATCACGAAGAGTAAATGACCACTGCCCAAATTAATGGTACGCAATCGCGTACAGAATGGTGCGATCACGAAGAGAAAAAATGGATGGCCCAGGAATTGAGTTACGCGAATAGGTGAAGCATCACGCGAACACTAAGGAGGGAAAACACACTTACGCATTTGTGGACAGAAGAATGAGAACGTGTAGAGGAAATGGTCACCAACGCCCAGCTCCTAGTTTCTACAATGTGAATGCGAAGAGACGGATGCGAATGTGAAGAAGGGAAAGCAGGCTTTCATGATCGTGAAAGGAATTATGCAAACACGAAGAACAAATAATTCATCCTCCAAAGTTGCACTACACGAATGCGGAGGAAATGACGCGAACACGATTAAGGAAACAAAACACTAGCAGTTCAGTAGTCCAAACATAAAAGGAAATGGCCCGTAGCCCATTCGAAATATGCCCGAGGCCCCCGGAACCCCGTCTAAACACACTAACAAGTTCCATTACCTAAAAAGACGAGGTCTCAAATCACACCAAACGACGTCGAAACTATGTATTGCCCCATGAATCGAACTTATGAACTTTCAAATCTTCCAACCTCTAGAACTAGCGCTGAAACCTAGCAAATCAACCCGGAATGACGTCAAATCTTGTAGGTAAGTCCCAAATAACATAGCGGAGTTGTTCCAACTCTCAAAATTGCATTATGACACTGATAATACTAAAGTCAACTATCGGTCAAACTTCTCCACCTTCCAAACTTCAACTTTTTCAACTTTCGCAGAAATATTTCAAATTACCCTATGGACCTCCAAATCCAAATCCGAACACGTGCCTAAGTCCAAAATCATCATACGAAGCTGTTGAAATTATTCAAAACCCATTCTGGAGCCATATACACATAAATCAAATTCCGGTCAACTCGATGGGTCGGCTTCGATACTTACTACGGGCCAATAATAATTAAATACATAAATTCTAATAGGCATGGTGTACATGAATAACAACAACAATAATAACACAATAACAAACAATAAATAAATGGTTCCTTAGATAATAATCAATTAGAATCTCTCATTGACACGACACGAACTTCAACAATTTTGGGCCATCAAATAAATTATAACCTCTTAAGTCATAAATATAATATCAAGTGTATTCGGGCTCCAAACATTATTACGCACGATTTATGCCGAGGTTGTACTGTCCGATCCAGAATAATGTGTACACTGTCGAGGGTCGAGCAACACGAACCATAGATGCGTCTGTTATACCGCCGAGGCATTCGGCCCACTCCACAAGAAGAGAGAATATTCTATGAACACCCAAATTAAAGCTATCACGCAATTATACACAAGGAACACAATTTTCATTAACAGTCAAGTAGTCCGCCAAACTCAAAGTAAGTGAAGTTCGGTCTTTAAGAATTCTTTATCAAGTTTCAATATAATCTAGGCACTTAAATTAATAAGTAGAGTGCAAACAACTCAAGTATTTCATGATTTGGGACCTAAACTACCCGAACTTAGCATGATTAGTAGCTACGCATGGGCTCTCGTAACCTAGTATGTATGTATCTCCCCCCCACTAATAGAAACAAATAGTAATTTAAAACATCTATTTGGATATATTCCCTCTTACAAGGTTAGGCAAGAGACTTATCTCGTCTCCAGGTTCACTTTCCGACCCACAAATTCGTTCTAAAGCCTCAACTCGGTGCGAACAATCCGAAACTAGTCAAATGTTATATAAATTAATCAATATATAATCAAAACTTCATAATTTAACTATTAGAGTAATTACCCAACCCAAATTGGAATATCGCTTATGCTTCCAAAACTAGAATTATTCTTCCAATTTGACTCCAAATTATCCAGTAACTGAACTCGACCATGTACGCAAGTCATAACACATAATACGAAGCTGCTCAAGACCTTATTCCATCGAACATGACTAAAATTCTCAAAATGACTGACCGGGTCGAGTATCATGGAAGTCTAAGAAATAGGAGACTGTATCCAGGAGTTCAGCAGAAACTAAATTCAGAAGCATGACTACCTCTGCTGCTGAAGTGATCTGGTTGATAGGGTTGTTTGAAGAACTTGGTGTGAATCTAGAACTACCTGTTGATCTCTTATGTGACAACAAGGCAACTATTCAGATTGCTGCCAACCCAATCTATCACGAGAGGACTAAACATATAGATATAGATTGTCATTTTGTGAGGGAAGGAATCTAACATGGAGTGGTAAGAACTGAGCATGTACCTACCAAAGAGCAACTACCTGATCTGCTAACTAAAATCTTAGGTAAGGTGCAACATGATTACCTACTGGAGAATCTTGGGCTGAAGAACTTGTTCAAGCCATCAACTTGAGGGGGAGTGTAGACGAGTGGTGAGCTAGTGCAAGCTGTGGCTGTAGAACACTGTTATATTAAGCTGTATTATTTGTATAGTAGGTTAGTTAGTTAGGTTGATAACACTGTAGAAAGGCGGTTAACTCTACTGTAGGTGTTAGTGTATAAAGTACAGATACATTTTATTTTCTCTTAGAAGAAAATAATGAAAGTCTTTTACTTCTCTCTCTAAACTCCTCTCGTGTTCTTCCCCATTTATCCTCACAACTGAAGCTTCCAGCTATGGATATTATTAGGTTATATACTAATTAGTAGATTAATTAACAAATTTTTAGTTTTAAAATCCTATCACCTCAGTGGTCAAGTAATTTTTTTTCTCTTGAAGCAGTTCCTTAAAATTGGGCACATCTTCCGTTGGGGAAGATGCCATTGCCTGTATTATTAGATAATTTGTCAAAATGAAGTCTCCACAGTAGATATTTAGCAATACAAAGAAACTGAAGTAGTTTTGTACCTCACTGAAGTTTGGATTTGGAGTTTCCTGAAAGAAGGGATCCTTCACAGGTTCTCCAGGTACCACAGATAGTGGAACTGGAAGGAATTTGACCAAGCAAATACAAGCTTGTAAATTAAAATCCAAAACATAAGTTGGCTACAAGGAGGAATTAGACCAGGTAATAAAATATACTCCCTCCGTTCCAATTTATATGAACCTAGAAAAAATGAAGACTTTTGAATTTGTTGTCTTAAAGAAGTCAAAAAGGGGCCTCGAGTATTTGTATGGTTATAAAAGCTTCTCATTAAGGGTAGAATTGTAAGTTTAAACTAAATTGTTTCCAAATTTGGAAAGGAGTCATTCTTTTGCAACAGACCAAAAAGAAAATAGGTTCACATAAACTGAAACGGAGAAAGTATGTTTCTAGATATAAAGAAATGAAAAGACATTAATTCATTGAATCTACTGAGAGATAGAATTGATGATCCCAAAATGCACTCTTGCTATCAGAGGTCAACTATAGAACCATGATTGTACAAGATTCTCTATTACCATAAAATTTAGTTTCTGCAAACAAACTCATACAAAAGCCCATCATTGGTTGGGGAAATTGGTTTAAGCTCTAAACACGCAGCTAAGAAGTGAACCACTATTCGCTTTACATGGTTAAGCTTTTTCTTTTCTTTTTTAGTAAGTTATAAACCTCACAAGAAGAAACAAGTATCTGACAGCATATGCCAACAAGATTCACAAAAATAAATAAAACAAATGCAAATATATCTTCTTTTCTTAGGATAAGTGTAACTATATGTCTCTTTTCTTGTCTGTTGAGTTTGGATGATAATAATAATAGTAGCCAATATTAGTAAACAAGGCACCCAACAGTTTTGTTCATTTTTCAATAATCTGCTCCATTCTTTTCTTATTTTATGCATAAGATATTTGAAATTCACTAACCAAACTAATCCAGATTTGCGTTGGGTAAGCCAACTGAGAGGTAAAGCGCTTCCTATCAAGAAGTTATCCGTTAGGGGTCAAACTTGAGACCTTTGGTTGCTTAAGGGTGAAGGGATCTCAAGCATCTCACCAAATCTTGGTGGTATTCTAACTCTGTTCATCCTGCCGACTAAACTACTAATCTATTCCTCCCATTACTTCTCATTCTTGACAACCAATTCTACTTTTTTATCCTCTCATCCACCAAAAGAGATTAGAACAAACCTTTCTACCTAGGTGGTTACCTAACAGACTTTGAGTTTTAGGGTAAGTTTGATTGGTCGGGGTGTAATATAGAATTCACATGCAATCACCCATTCGATACCTCTCGGTGGTTAGAGTGGTTTTGCCTAATTTGGCTTTCTCAAGTTCAAATGGGTAATTAGCAAAACAAGTGATAGATTCTCAAGTCGGGTCTTACTATCTCTAGATTCAACCCTTTAATTGGGTCTATCAATTTCTTGAGTTCACCCTAATTTCTTGTTATCCAAGTTTTCCTAGACTTAGTCTCTGTTTCTCAAGTAGAGTCTAAGTCAATTAGGCATGAATCAATGTTTGCAACCATTAATTCTTAAATTCAAGCAAGAACTAGGCTAAATATCACTCACCCAATCACAAACAAGTCCTAAATTAAACACCTATTAGGTACCCATACCAGGGTTGGGTCACAAAACTAGCTAAGAAATTAGCTACTCATAGAGAACATTGAAGAAACCAAAGAAGAAAATAAGATTAAACTCATAATAGATGAT
Organism: Nicotiana sylvestris; assembly: GCF_000393655.2. Lineage (NCBI taxonomy): Eukaryota > Viridiplantae > Streptophyta > Magnoliopsida > Solanales > Solanaceae > Nicotiana > Nicotiana sylvestris. Next base: position 147,473,006 of record NC_091064.1, on the reverse strand, counting down.
AAACGGAAGAAAATCCAATGTTAAAATGATAAACTATTACAAAGGTACCCAAAGCAGTAAAGAAAAATCGCTATCTATTTTCTGTTGTTCAAAAACTATTTATACCCAGCTACAATTATGGGACAAAATTGCCCCTACGGAGATTCTGTGGTTGCACAATTCTGTGTGCGGTCCACACTTTGAAGCTGGCTTGATAGTATGGACTTCTATGGCCGCACAATTCTGGGTTACGACTGCACTTCTTCAGATTCCGTAGACCGCACATTTCTGAGTGCGACCGCACTCTTTAATTTGAACTTGATATGAGAGACTTTTACATATCACACATTTCTGAGTGCGGTCACACTTTTGATTCTGCGGCCGCACAATAATGATGCAGTCTGCACTTCTTCATGGTCCCAGAATCCCATATCTTTGAACCTCATCTTGTGCGATCTGCACTTTGCAAAGGAAATATGTCAGAGGCTTCTTCTTGGTTAGCAGCCGCACTCAATATTGTGCGGTCTGCATTTTGGTCTTTTTGCTATGTTTTAGTCCTTGTCAAAAATTACTCCTTCTTGAGCTGATTTTTATCTCTTTAGCTCATATTCCAACACTCCTACAAGTAAGCGAATTTCATCAGTTTTCGGGGATACCTTTAAGTAATTTTGAGCTAAAATGAAAGTAAAAGAGTGCAAATAAGTAGTCAAAATCCCTACTTATCAACTTCCACAAACTTAAGCTTGTGCTTTTTCTCTAGCAAATAAGGTAATTCCCACCTCCACAAGAAAAGAGCTATTTCAGCTAGCCTAAGGTGAATCAAACACACATCAATTGGGACCAATAATTACCCACAACACTTATGAATTATTAACAAGTCAATGATTTGACTTTTCAAGTTCAATAGTTCTACTGTGAGACTAGATCATCAAGAGTTGACTTTATTCATCAAGGAAGCTCGCTCTTTCATGTAAGTCATTGTGGATCCTAAACTCCTCTTCCTGTACTTTCCGTTAGCATATCTTACTTAAGAATGTAGCACTCAATTCAAGGATTTGTGAAAAGTTCGCTCATATCTCTCAAAAGAATATCACAAGTATGACTCTAAGTACCATATGCTTTCCCCTCATGTAAATCACCACTGATGCAAATTCACTCGACTTGAAATCACGTAGGGATTTTGCGGAATGTAATGAAGGCTTTTAGACAAGGGTAGAGAATGTTGGAATAAGAAACAGGTTCATCTTTCCTGAAGCACTCCATTTCTATTTTTGGCTCATGTTTTTCCGACTCTTTGAGTCATTAACTTTTTCCTTGTGAGAACTAGAGAGAGTTAACGTCACTCTTTGTTGTTCATGATGGTCATTTTCTCCTTCTTTGTTTTCTACATGTTTTGCATCATTACTTTTCTTTGAATCCCTCCAACTCTTCACTTTATTTATTTTATTTTTGCATTTTTCTTTTGTTCATTCTTTCTTTTTCTTTGCCTTTCCTTTTCTTCATTTATTCTTTTTTTTGTTCCTTTATACCATTTTCAAACTGCTCGTCTTTTCCCCAAGGGTGATAAAGAAATCTAGGGTGCAAAGAGAGGGTCACTCCAAAATGTGTAAAGGCTTGTAACGTAGCTATCAAATGAGAAAGGACTTAGGCTCAAATGGGTTGACTAGGGATTGCAACATTGGTGGGACATGGACAATTTCATGCGGGCCAAGGAGAGCCTACAATCACTTCTCAGGCCAAGCAAAACCTAGAATTTTGCCTAGAAATACATTCGGGGGAAGTTCTAGACCAATCACACGAGTACTTGGACTTGCAACAAAAATCTCACTTCTCACACAATTGGATTTTTAAATAGGATAGAGTCGAGGGCCCACAACAACAATATTCAAGATTGAAAATCACTAATGGTTCAATTAAACCACTCGATGATTGCTCAAGTCAACATAAGAGTCTAAAGGTCACTAATTAGAGCTATTTCTTGCCAAGAACTTGTTTTTAACCATAAGGCCGTAGTTAAATGTGTTGGTACCAAGTGAAGCATGCTTGACCCTTTTTATTCATTAATAATACTATTTTTACCTAAACATCAAAAAACGGACTCAATCTCTTAAGAAGGTTGTCATGCCATCCATCGTTGGGAAGAGCTACCCGGTTCACACAAAATACACATTTGGAAAGAACCATGACATTAAGAAAACCAAAGACTTATTGCTCACTTAAACATAAAAAGAAACTACCAAATCACAAAGAAGCTATTAAAGTAAATAAGAAGTTACACTGCTAAGAAAAACAAATTAAAGAAGCTAAAAATAAACTACTGAAAGTAAGAGAAATGAATATACAAACCAAGGGGAATAAAATACATACATCAAAAGAGAGGGAGGAATATATAGATAATGAAAGAGAGAATAAAGATAAAATAAAAAGAGTATTAAAGATATTACAAGCTAATGTAATATCAAATCAACCAAAATAGACCCCCCCCCGCCCGAATAAGAATAAGCATTGTCCTCAATGCTTAACAAAAATCAGAATAAGGAAGGGTAGAAAGTTAAGAGAACTCTCTATGTGGTCTCAGTGTGCATGGGATCATCAACATCCTTGGGCACCGCCAACTGGATCTCATCATCCTACGGTGGGGGAATAAATGGGTTGGTGAACATATGAAGCATCTCTTCAGCAATGTGGGCAGCGAGGTCTGACTCTTTAGACTAGCCAGCTGTTGCCTCAGGTACTGATGGTGCTTCTGCTGCTGACTCCATCAATAGATCAAGTGGTATATCCCTAGCGGATGCTATCTTGTTCATTTTTTTTCTCAATCTATCCACCGATTTCTTTGAAGCCTGAGATTTCCGCATCTTCTTCACCTATTTTCCCAACTCCTCAATAGCTCTTCCATGCGCCACCAATGTATCCATGATGGTCTTCTGATTGTCCAGGTTCTTCTTCAATGTTTTCTCTACTGACAGAGGTACCTGTGATGCTGTTGGGGCAAAAGACTGTGCTACAACAACACTGGATATGTCAGACATCATTGAAGTAGCTGTCTGCGTCCAGTTGTTGAGACTCACCAATGCATGAGAGACTCGTAGTACAATGAGTGGATATGTGGATGAGGCAGGCATTGGTACTGATGTAGATGGTCTAGAAGATGAAAGTGGTGGCATGTCAGTTGTCTCGGTGAAAGAACTGGCTATTGTAGAAGGCATGGCAGCTGTAGAAGACTCAACAGTTGAATCTGTAACCACCACCGTTGGCTTATCAGACTGGCCACCGTTGGTAGTTGCTTTACCATTGAACTTTAGGTTCCACGGTCCTTGCAAAGAGTACCATGAGAAGGGCTTTTTGGCCCGAACATATGTATCAAATCTCCTCGGTTCCACCTTGGATATCATTAAAGTATTCAATCAGGGTATTTGGAAATGGATAAGAGCTTTCACCTTTACGGATAACCACAGACATGTTGGCCGATATGATGGCACCCATATTGATTGGGTACCCGGCCATGATAGATGCCACTAAAATTGCTTGGGGAAGTGGAAGATTGTTCTCATTCCTGCTCGGGTCTATCCGGCTGCACACAAAAGTTTGACACCCTTTTGCTTCAAAATAGAGGGTGTTCTGTGCAATTGAAACTCCCGCTGTGATCCACGGGGGTGGTGGTCCTGGAGCTTCCAAGATCTCTGCTAGCCAAGGGCGAGCTGCATCACCCATAGCAAACTTCTCCATGTACTGGACTACCTCTACCTCCTCAAATCCCATGTACGTGTTCAGAGTGCATTGATCGAATCTAACCTTCAAATTCCTCACTTTGGTCACTTTAGTACCTTACTTGATGTGTGCCATATTGGCATAGAATTCACGTACCAAGTGCTCATTAGCATCCATAATACTCTGGGTGCACCACATACACCCCGTGCGCTCCCTAAACTGCCTAAGGACATTAAGATTGTATTTATCCAAGTCCTTCACTAAGAATTGCTGCTCAAGTGTGAGCGATCTCTGAGGCCACCATTCTCTAAACCTTGTGAAGGCTGTCAAGCTCACAAATCTATCTTCCCATATCTCCTTCTTCTTCGACCTCTCTAGGCCGCCCACTCTAGTGTCACCCCCTCTACCATCATTAGGATCATCATCATCATCATCATCAACAGGGATAGGTTCTTCAGGGGAATGTGAGAAAGAGGGCTCAGAATCTTGGCTACCCTCTTCCAAACCCTCAAAAGAACTAGCAGAGGAGGAGGATTCATCTCTCAATTGTAGTCTACCCAAAAGTTGTTTGGGTTGAGATTGTGCATCAGTTTGTGCTTGCACAGAGTTTCCCTCTGAGGCTTCCCTAGACATGATATATTCACTGGATTTTGAAGGTTCAAGGACTCTATTAGCAATTGCCTTTTTGTTTATTGCTCTTTGGACTGAGAGTGGGAGATTTTCCCTACCTCAGCCTCGGGAGGGTTCACCTCTCTCTTTATAAGTGTCACCTCTACCTCATGATCGACCATTTTCTGCAATACAAGGCATATGAGTTAGTTTCAGGCCAAAGACAATGATAACAGATGCAACAAAACAATGTTCAAAAGAGACAGTACAGACCACACAAAAGTGAGTGAGGCCGCAGACTGCCATGTCCGGACCGCACAATTTTGAGAGCGGCCGCACAATCCCAGGTTCAGAATACTGGTTCTCTGATCTTTCAACAATGCAGTCGCATACATTTTTTCGTGGCCACACAATTTTTCTGCGGACCACACAATTTTGAGTGCGGTCCCCTCTTTTCATGCATTACATTTTTCCCTAACTCAAGATCTACGGACCGCATAATTTTGTCCGCGACCGCATAATTTTAAATCACACAGCACTGAGTTTATGTTTTACAATTTTTACACAATTTAGAGATGGCATTTGCAAATAAACATGATAATGATCTACCCAATGAACACATATGATATTACTGATAAGTAGGGATTTTAACCGATTATTTTCTCTCTTTTACTTGTGTTTTAGGCCCAAAATGCTTGAAAGTATTCTCGAAAACTAATGAAATACGCTTGCTTGCAGGAATTGTTCAAAATGATCTAAAGGAACTTAATTAACTCACAAAGGAGTCAAAAGTTGAACAAACCAAGGCTAGGAAAAGAGTTCTGAAGCACGGACCGCACAAATATTGTGCGGCCGCGAAAGCCATGATGTGGACGCGAGCTTAATTACGTGGTCCACATAAGGGAGATTTAGAGAGTGTGATTTTTGGGCTAAAAGATGAGCGCGGACCACACCAGAAATGTGCGGCTGCGAAAGTCCCTGTGCGGCCGCGATTGAAATTACGCGGACCTAGATGAATGAGGTTCAGAAAGCTTACAATTTGAGCAAAAAAGAGAAGTGCAGTCTGCGTCTGAATTGTGTGCCTTTATGACTTAGTCTCTACTTGAGAAAGAGGGACTAAGTCTGGAAAAACTAGGCTAACAAGGAATTGAGGTGACCTCAAGAAATTGATAGCTCCAATTAAAGGGTTAAACCTAGAGATAGTAATACTCGACTTGAGCTAATATCACTTGAATTGCATGAATATCTATTTGGACTTGAGAAAGCCAAATTGGGAAAATCACTCAAACTACCGAGAGGTATAGAGTGAGTACCCGGGTGTGATAGCTATATTACGACCCCAACTAATCAAGCTTGCCCTAGATTCTTGCTACCCGTTAGATATCTACCTAGATGGAAGTCACGACCCTAGTCTCTTTAACCATTTATAAATCAACAACAAAAATATTATCCTTAGTTTCAATTGTTGCAATCTTTAGAGTAAAGGTAGAAGTAGAAATCAAACCCAAAACATGTGGAAGTTTTATTAGACTCAAAGCCCACATCTAGCTTAGATATAAACCTAATTCCAATTATTAACTCCCTGTGGATTCGATCCGGACCTAGTTGGGTTAAAAATGCATCGACCACCCTCTCTACTCAATAGTAGTGTAGGCTTGGACCCGATAAATTTTTGGCGCCGTTGTCGGGGAGTTAGACGGTCTTAGCTATATATCTAAGTATTTGTGTGTTTTGTTTTTCTTTCCTTCCATTTTTCTAATTTTGTGTGTGAATTGCTTTTAGGTACCAAATGGCTCTTAACAACGAAGCCCTCAGGAACATACCATTGGGGGAGGAGGTATATGACAAACATGTAGATAATGTTCATCTTGAACCTCAAGTACAAAGGAGAGGCCACCAGCCTAATGACAATGTCCCAAACCCTCCCCCACCTCCTCTAAGGGCAGCACACAGGGTGTTACCCAATGAAGGCTATGCGAGTGCAATAGTCCCGCCCCGGATTAGGGCGGGAAACATTCAAATAACTTATGTCATGCTTACACTATTGGATTAAAGGGGTTTCTTTACCGGAGCTCCACACCAAAGCGCTTATAAGCATCTCAAAGGTTTTGTTGACACGTGCTGGGGGAGCAAGTAGACTAATGTCTCTGAGGACACATTGAGGTTAAGGCTTTTCCCATTTTCTCTAAGGGGGAAGGCTTTGGATTGGCTAGAGAGGTTACCCAACCATTTCATACACACTTGGGATGAGTTGGCCGAGAAGTTGATCGCCAAGTTCTTTTCTCCGGGATATATGGCAACGGTAAGAGATGAAATCCTTGCTTTTAAACAAGATCCAAATAAATTGTTATATGAAATTCGGGAGAGTTACTGAATAATGGTAAATGAGTGCCCGAACAACGATATGACTGAGCCATAAGCCAATAGACCTTCTACAGGGGCGGGGGGGGAGGGGGGTCAACACAACAAACCAATTTGTGGTTAACCAACTCGCCGGGGGGATCTTCATGAACACACCATATGCCGAAGCTTGTGAAATACTTGATGAGATGGTGGATACCTCTTCGGCATGGCAAAATAGAGCCAATGTACCACAAGCTGATCCTAATGTTATTTACCTATACAAGGAGCTACATGACCACGAGCATGCTATAGCCGAGTTGATAGCTACCATGAACCAATTGTCCAAAGCTCTGCTTCAACAAGTTCAAGGGCCAAAACAAGTGAATGCCATGGAAGGAGTGAAGATGATGATCAACAAGAGAAGGCAACGAGGTCAATAAGTTCAAAACAATCCGAATCTATTTGAGCAAAGTGGTAGTGGGTACAATCAAGATGATTCATATGATGATCAAACTGAAGAGGTTCAATATGTCAACAATTATCAAGGTCAACGGGGAAATGCTCCGAATCAACAACAATGGAGATCACAGAGAAACCAAGGAAATTGGGGCAATCAAGGTCAACAAGGAAATTAGAATAGTGGCAACAACAACACCAAGGTAATTGGGGGAACAACAACAATCAAAATCAGTGTAATCAAGGAAATCAAGGCAATTGGGGTGGCAACAATAATAGTAATTGGGGAGGTAATAACAATCAAGGGGATTGGAACAACAATAATCAAGGGAATCAGGGGTCGGGCTTTCAGAGGCCCCCGATGTATCAATAACTAAACAACCCACCTCTATATCCGTCACAAGGTCCTAGCTCTTCCAAAAATGAGATGGTACGGATTGAAAACATGTTCAAGTAGATGATGGAGAAAAATGCCGACTCCGATGCTCAATTAGCCTCACACAACACTTCTATCCATAACTTGGAAGTCCAACTTGGCCAAATGTCTCAAGCTTTGAATACTCACTCTAAGGGGGCACTAACAAGTGATACAATAGTAAACCCAAAGAGTGAGAACAATACGGGGCATGCTATGGCGGTGACTACAAGAAATGGGAAAGGTGAAATTGCTTGTACCTCAAACTTAAGAAAGATTATGAATTTTGATGTGGTGATGCAAGATGATGATGAGCCAAGAAAAGAGGTTCAAGTAAATGATGAAGTGATGATAAACATTGATGAAAATCTGGAGGAGACACAAGATGATGTGAACCTGTCTAGGGGATATGTGATAGACATATCGGATCCGTTAGTGCCCAATGCCAAGGCTCATTTGCCAAGGCCTCCTCTACCATATCCTCAATGGCTTGAAAAGCAAAACAATGAGAATCAATTCAAGAAAGTCATTGATATGATGAAAAGTTTGTCCATAAATGTGCCATTGGTTGAAGCCTTAGAACAAATGCCGGGATATGCCAAGTTCATGAAGGACTTGGTAACAAAGAAGAGATCAATGAACTGTGAAACGATCAAAATAACACATCAAGTGAGTGCCATTGTGTACTGTATGGCTCCAAAGTTAGAAGACCCCGGTGCCTTTAAAATCCCATGCACTGTTGGTAGTGCCAATTTCTCCAAAACTTTGTGTGACTTGGGGGCAAACATTAACTTGATTCCTTATTCTATGTTCAAGACATTGGGGATTAGGCAACCAAGACTCACGTCCATGAGGTTGAAAATGGTGGACCGGACAATGAAGAGGCCATTAGGGATAATTGATTATATGCTAGTTCAGGTCGACAAGTTCATACTTCCCGCAGATTTTGTGATACTTGACTGTGAGGTTGACTACGTGCCAATCATATTGGGAGATCTTTCCTAGCTACAGGGAAGGCCTTAGTTGATGTGGAAGCTGGGGAGATCACCTTCCGGGTGGGAGATGAAAAGGTTGTGACCCATGTTTGTAAGTCAATGAGGCAACCTAATAGCAACAAAGTGTGTTCGTTTGTGGATCTTGTGACCAAAGTAACTGTTGATGACATAATTGCTATGATGAATGTTGAAGACCCATTGGAAGCTGTGTTATTGAATCAAGATGAGGATGAGAAGGAAGACTTGGTAAAATGTGTCAATGCTTTGCAAAGAATGGGTTCATATACATATGAGCCTCGAAAACTTTCCTTGGACCTTGAGAACCGGAAGACTCCACCAACAAAGCTGTTTACCGTGAAAATGGCAATAACAATTAAATTTGTTTATGGGACTCTAAAAATACGTGATCTATTTTTATGCTAGTTTTTAAAGCAGTTGACGCTATATTTGTGAATATAAAAGATAAAGCGCGAGCTAAAATGAGATTGTGAGCGAACCGGGGGGTTAGCTGTTCGGGCCTCGGATTGGCCGATGAGGGGCCTCGAGGTCGATGCCTGGGCTCGAGCTCAAGATATAGAGGATAATCGAGAAGGGGTTAATAGTTAGAATATAATTAAAGGAGGCTCTTTATGGACTATAACAAGCAATAAATGAAGAATAAGTATGAAAACAATAAATGGAAGTGCTGATCTCGAGTGAGTAAGTTAGAGAGAAGAGAAAGATAGTTGTTATTTATCTTGTGTAGAATAGTTGGAGCAACAACAGCCCTTTACAAAGTGGTAAGGATTCCCATTATATAAGAGGGGCAGTCAAACATAGTACAAGATGCATTAATTGTAAAGGTATGGAGATGGGACGACTAGATGCGACACCCTGATACAGATGCTGGGTAGGCCGATTTTGTCAGACTTAGCTGCATGCCCTAGGAACTCCCTATTTTTACTCCAGCCTTGGTCAAAATTCTCTTAAAGTCGGGCCTTGACGAGCTCTAAGAGAGGGAACTCAGTCACAACTTCAAGTCCTCGAGGCCTCGAGGTGTTCTTCCGAAGTGACCTAATAGTAAGAAATTGGACCCTCAAATTTCACCGCATACAGATAATCTCCGCATTTCCTAAAACTAAGCAATGTGAAACGATTCTAATACCTGACTCCCCGGGCTTCTCGTGACAATGTCATGCCGATGACGCAACCTATGGCATGAGTTTTCACGATAACCGAGATATCCTATGGACTTATCTTTTCAAAGCCATTTAATACGCTGTCGATTCGGTTCTTCAAGGTGACAGTACCGCCATCGATTCGGTTATTCAAGAATGCATTAATTATACATACCAGTCAGTCTTCCAGAGGCATTGATGGCCATGTCATTATCCCCTATAAATGGGGGTATTGTGGCGTTATCTCTCTACCCAAGTGCCTTCCTTTATTTATTCATCCCTTTCTTATTGCTTTCTTTCTTTATTGCTAATCACCATGTTTGGAGTTCACGGCTTTAAGGTTGTTTGGCAGCATTCCCATCGGCTGTGCGATGGCCTCCCGCCTGATTTTCCCTTTGCCGGAAGAGATCATGCCATCTTGTCGTTGCTATTGTTGTTGTTGTTACGCCTGCTACTGCTATACTTATTGGCCCGAGATGATTATATGGGGGCGACTGGCATCCTCCAATCTAAAAGGGCATTTCGACTTTACACCGTTGCTCGGGAGAGTATTCGGACTATACACCGCTGCTCACTCTCCTACCCTGACCTGGTGTGGCACTTCATCCCTTGTGTTTTTTCTCCCAAGGGATAAAATGGCACAATTGGCCATTGAGGTTGGGCCCACTGAATCTTCAACCTTTGACTTTGGCGGGTTATGTCTCGTTTCTCTGCATCTTCTTCATCCTCCTCCTTTCCTCTTCTTCATCTTCACCCTCGATGATGTTATTCCAAGGGATTGAGCTGGGAACCTAGATAGGTGGCTATCGAAGGAATTGCCTTCGAGGATGTGAGCTCGAGAAGGCAACACTCAGAGATGCTGCTACCCGAGATGAACCTTCGAGGGTAGACTAGGCCCCAGGCTTTTACTACGTGTGTGCATCCCTTTGTTTCTTCGTTTCTATGTAGAGACCCTTTGTAGGCTTTTGTAATCATATGTAAGGGCCCCTAGAGGGTCATTGTAAACAAATGTTTATGAATATAAAGATATTTTCTTGACTTATGCCTTTGATACTTGCCATATTCTTATATACTCTTGTGCACTTGCGGGGATTCTGAATGTTTACTTCTGTTGATGATCGTCAATATCTAACTCGAGTGCGAGCATTCCTTCCCTTCTTTAGTTGATAGAAATGGATCCTTTCCGAGCCTACCGTTGTTCCTCGGACCAAGCCCGAAGCGGTCTGATAGACTCAGGTCATACAGGAGCCTCGAGTCCCATGAAGATAGAGCATCGAACCTTGAAATTTTTGAGAGTGGTCTCTAAGCAAGAGTCAGCTTTAGGCACCTGGAGATCTACTTTGAACTTGACGTAGATAACCTTTTAAGGCGTTGTAGGTAGGTACTTGAGGAGGGGTTATCCATATTTAGGCGATGTCCTGAGGTCGAGCCCTCATGGATGGAGCTCGAAGTGGTTACTTTTCTTCTTGAGAGGAACCCTCAAGGTCGGTTACCATCTCGGGATTGGAGACGATGTGACTGGCTTTTTGAAGCCTTACATCTCTTCGATGTAGGTCCTCAAGGTCGGGTACCGCCTCGAAACTTGTATCGAAGCCATTGGCCTCCCGAGGCCTAACTTGGGTAGGTGGACCATTGCTGTTTCCCCACATATATATGGAGATGCTCCTGCTTCTTGGGAGATCCCAAAATTTTAGATTGCTATCCTTCTGTTTCGGCATCGAGTCCTTAGTTACCTTAGCACCAAAGCATTTGTGTAAGTTCCCGCTTTAGTTTGCTAGTTCTGCCATATCTATGACTGCTACTTCAGGGTCTACCAGGCAGAGAGTTCCACTCCCAATGTTCGGGATCCACATGAGTTTACTTTGAAGACTTTGTCTTCGATAAGAGAGGAGCACCTTGAGGTACTGAGGAGAGACTGCAGATGGAGCGAAGGGGCAGCGTTGCAGGTGATTCCCCTGGATGAGGGTATCACGTACTTTGTCGATGGATTCCTAAACGTGTACTTGTACCCTTTCGCACTAGGCCCCTTGATAGGGTTGTGCTTTATTTCTATTTAAAGTATCGGGTTACTTTGGCACAGATACATCCATCGTTTTGGCGAATAGTGCTGATGATGAGGCTCTTTACGGAGAAGGCAAGGCTTGAATTCATGCTTAGTCATCTTGTTAGGCTGTACCGACCCTTTCATCATCGAGGTCTGCTAACCTTGCGGTGTTGTTCGTCTATGCCCTTTGTTGTTGATGATGAGGAAGATGGAGATCGAGAGTGGATTAGTCAGTTCGTCCGGGTTCAGATGGCTGATGTTATCCCCATAGAACTTATACCATTCCCCGAGGAATGGAATTATACGCATGAGTGGAACGTCTCACACTTTTTCAAATTTGCCCATTATGGAAACTACTTCATTAAATGTGTTTCTCCCTTCTCTACAGCAATTTCATGTGTGCCAGGCGAAGTTCCTGATCTACCTGGTTGGGTCCGGAAGCTGGCGACCCATTCGACTTGTGACGAGTGTAGTTGGCGAGCCGTGTCCCGAGGCAGATAGTAAGCAAAATATCATGGTACGTGTGTATGCTACTTTTACCTTGTCCTTCGTATATTTGGGAAGACATTTTCCCTTTTTCATGTATTAATCTTGCCGTCGTAGGTATCAGAGGGTCTCCAAGGGCGAAGCTGTGCTCCTCCAGAGAAGGGGAGGGGTTTTCGACTTTCGTGCCAAAGGACGACAATAATAAACTAGATATGTATTCGTAGTGCGATGGCGCTCATAGCAAGTCAAAACATGGCCAAGTCTTCGAGGAGAAAACATCGTCCGAGCCTGCTGCACCCGAAGTTTTCGGTTTTGGAGAGGTGGTTCCTCCGAGTGGTCATGCTTTGGCCAAGGTTGATTCTTCGAGGGCTGAGGGGACTAGATTGACAGAGGTGTGCTCGGACTTCGAGGAAGTCCGCCGACTTCACTTTGCGGTGAGCTTTGGCGCAGGCCTTTTGAATCTCGTGTCTTCCCTTCCTTTTCGAGTTTTTTTCTTATAGGGCTGTGACAGGCTTAGGTCTGAGCTGCTCCATCATGAGGCTAGGCTCTGGAAAGCTCTGGATGAGGGTAGGTCCCTTGGGCTCCTTTGCAAGGAGAAGGAAGTTGAGTTGACACAGTAGCGATATGAGGCATACCAGAGCTCGAATTACGAGAGCTATTTGATGGAGCAGGTAGTTTCCCGTCCCGGGCGGGTATGCATTTTGCTTTTTAACTTCTCAAGTTAACTCTCCGTCTATCCCAACTGCAGAAAAAGACAGAGGCCCTGAAATGCTTTAGAGGTGAAGCTGACCGAGTCAGGAATGACTGTGGCGAGCTTAGTGCTCAGGTGCAGGCTCAAGCTTCAGGGGAGAAGGGTGCCTTGGCTAATGTTCCTGCATTTGAGGCCCAACTCCGCTTAGCTCATTACAATACTTCAGTTCAAGAGGATATGATCACGAAGCTTGACTCCGAACTTTTGAAGGTCAGGGCTGAGATCGTCGATGCTCGGGTTGAAGCAACACTGAGTTGGGCTAAGGCTGATTAGGAGATGGTGATTCATTTGAAGGATTCTACCGGTGCTCAAGCCGCATTGAAGAGGGTCCTCAACCGTGAAGAGAGGATCAAATAATATGCTCGTTGTAGATCCTGAAGAAGGGTTCTCGAGGAGATCGGTGCTAGGGGTTTTGTTCTCCCGAAAGAGTTGGCGCGAGCGAGGGCGGACGAGCGTGATGCTTGGTCACTTCTGTCTGACATTGAGGAGAGTGAATATGAGGCTGGTAGGTCGTATCCCTCAGGGGCGGGGCGTAGACTTTGCCATCTTGTATATGATATTTTCAGAGCGCGCTTGTAGATAGAGAATGCACTTTTTCAAGTATGTAAATAAAAGAAAACTTGAAGCTTCATTTCTTACGTACCCCTTTCTACTTTGCTTCTGACCAGGTGGACTGGTTTCAGAGTTGGTGAGAATCTTTAGATTCGCGAAATGGCTCTGGGGCTCATTAGGCAGTCCCGTGGCTCTTACGCATTTGGTCGATGCGACCTTTAGTGTAAGCTGGCGTTAGAGCTCTTATGATTTTGCTTAACTATTTTGGGTTCAGTCTCCAAGTCGGGCTTCGACTCGAGCTCATTCAACCCTCAAGCTTTTGTGTATGCATGGGCAGGCGATAATGGCTGCTACGCCTTGCCCTTGGGCATTTGTATTTTAACTATTTTGGGTTCAATCTCCGTGTCGGATTTTGAATCGAGCATAATTGACCCTCAAGTTCTGTGTTTGCGTGGGCTGGTGACAACGGCTCTTACGCCTTGGATTGAAGCGACCTTTTATGTGTGTGGCCCTAAGGCTCATGAAGCTGGCGACGATGGCTCTTACGCTTTTCCCTTAGACATGTATAATTACCTATTTTCGATCCGGTCTATGAATTGGGTTACAACTCGAGATCATTTTGACCCTCAAGTTTTCAAATTTTAAGCTGGCGACAATGGCTCTTATGCTTTTGGTCGATGTGACCTTTTAGTGTGTGTCGCCCTGAGGCTCATGAAGCTGGCGACGATGTCTCTTATGCTGTGCCCTTAGGCATATGTAGGCTTTGTTTTCCTCTCATTAAGGTCTTTTTTTAAATGATTTTCCTGGCCTATCGTTGGTTCAGGAAGAACCTCGATTTCAAGTCGCTTGCGGTGATGTTTGAGCACCTCGGAAGATTTAGCTCGTAGGCTGAATAGCTCGAAGCCTTGTTATTTAGAGTTGACATGGTCGAAGCTCTTTTTCCTATCGAGGATAGCCTATTTAACCGGTTCTTTTCGAAGTAGATTCAAAGTAATGGCCTATGATTTTGTTGCGACGGTTGGGCGTCCCCGAGTCGCATTAATTCGGCTGGTACAACATATGACCGTAGTCATTTGTGTGTGGCTGGAGCCATTTTTAGTCCCGAGTGTAATAGTTTGGGCGTCTATATCGAGGGTATGCCTTTTTAGGGGTCTTACAAATTCGATATATAGCCTAAACTTCGGGATCGAGTTTTATGCCTATACTAAGGTCTTACAAAATTTCCATGCCGTCGAGGTCTTACAGGTTTTTCATCCCCGTTGAGGTCTTACAGTCTTTTCATGTCGTTGAGGTCTTACAGGTTATTCATGCTTGTTGAGGTCTTACAGTTTTTTCATGCCTGTTGAGGTCTTACAGTTTTGTTAATACTTGGTACAAATATGATTCATGCCTTGCTTGAGGTCTTACAGTTTTGTTGATACTTGGTACAAGTTTTTTGAGACCGAGTCTACCCACTTGGGGTCTTACAACCTTGGATTTTTACGTGAATGGTGATGGGTGATAGTCTCTGAGTCATCGAGTTTGCTTAGGCTCGGAGGCCGTTACTCGTGAGCTCGGAATTGCCTCATTGAGGGCTTATATTTTTTGGAAATTTCGACCCTGGGGTCATGCACTTTCTGAGTTTGTGATGCCAGTCTCCGAGTGTTCGAGACATTCTTCCCTTTTGGAGATGTCTTGTGATTTCTGTGTTTCCTCGTTGAGGGAGTATGAGTATCGAGTTCTGACCTTGAGGCCATGCGGGTGCCGAGTTATTGACTCTAGTCTCTGAGTATTTCGGGGCATCCTCTATGGAGGGATCTTTCCTGCGAAAATGCTAAATTTTATTTGGACTATGAGATGCTTTTGGTGAAAGATATTCTTTGATTGCTTGACAAAAGTACATGTTTTTTTATTGTCGTAAGCCCGGCTTAGGCGGGCACGGTTCGTTTGACCATTTGGCCCGGTACATCATTTCCTATTGGAACCTTGTTTGTCGTTCCCTGGTTTCTTTTGAGTGGATTACCTCTCAAGGGGGTGCCCTCCAGTGTTTGGGGTTGATTGCAAAAGAAACCTTGTAAGCTTGTTGGATCCTCCTTAAGTAGCGTGTACATTGGCTCGTTAAAAACCTTGCTGGTGGAACCCTTTTGGGGACAAAAGCTTGGCCGAAGGAAAAGAGTGCAATAGATGCCGTTAAGGCCATAAGATCTTTGGGTTGGGTTAGCACTTTCGACTGCCCTGATCGGGCGCCTGTATATGGGTTAGTGTAAAATAATGAAAGAGGGAGGTGGTCTTACCTTATCGTGGGATGTGCCGACGATGTTCTGAGGTCTGACATGTCCTTATTATTTGGAGCGAGGACTCGGTATGGTCCTCCACTGTGTTTAATCGGACTTAGCCGAAGATGTAGTTTGATTATCCTTTGACTCTTTCGAGAATAAAGATATTGGTGTCGGCGCTATGTTACGTAACGCGAACACTTCCCTTGCCGCACATTTTTCCCCATAGACGATTTTAACCCCATCCTCCGTCGAAAATTTCATCATTTAGTGGAGGGTGGACGGTGCCGTCCTCATGCAGTGTATCTTTGGTCGTCCAGATAAGGCGTAGTATTTCATGTTTCCTTCAATGACATGGAATTTTGGCATTTTGGGCCGCGCCGGCCATGCCGACCGTGAGAGTGGTTTCTCCTTTTGTTGTTTCGATCGCCGTGTTGAATCCGTTAAGGATTCGAGATGCGGGCACGATTTGTTCTAGCAGTCCATGCTGCTCTATTACTCTCGACCTGATAATATTGGTCGAGCTACCAGTATGTTATTACGAGGTTGGGGTGAGGTCTCAGAGTCTTCCTCGCTGAATGTGAGGGCATCTTCGGGTACATATCCCCAAGTTCATCTTTCTCTGGTGATGGATATTTTTGTCCTCCTTGTCATGGGTTCCTGGGGAGTGCCGAAGCCCCTCCAATATCATGTGGATAACGTGCCATGATTCATTTGCTTCGTTCTTCTTGGCCGTCACTCTTTCTCGGAACTGGATTTTAGCCCTATCGTTAAAAAATTCTCGGCAGTGACTTTTATCGAGTAGCCTGGCTATTTCCTTTCAGAGCTGGTGGCAATCTTTGGTCTTATGGCCACACGTATTATGAAGCGCATATACTAAGTTGTGGTTCCTCTAGAAATGATCTGACTGAATAGGCCTGGACCATTCGGTGTCCCTGGTTTTGCTGAAGGTGAACATGATGTCTGGTTCATTGATGTTGAAGTTGTATTATGATAGGTGGGGTTCCCTCATTGGCCCCATGTCCTCGTCGAATCCGCTTCGGCTGATGAGTCCCCGAGGGTTCTGTCCTTATTTCACCAATCGATCGTTGCGAGGCGGATTGCCTCTCGGGACGTTCCTCCTATCTTCAGGGTACAATTGATACCTATCTTTGTTCAATTTTGACTCCTTTTCTAGGAGTCTGCTTGGATATCCTAAGCCTGAGGGGGCTCCCAAATGGTCATCCTCAACCCTGATCTTTAACTGGTACCGGTTGTGGACATCCGACCAAGTAACAGCAGGATATTCGATCAAATTCCCTTTCAGTTGCCCTGAGTCCACTGAGTTTCGTTCATTCAGCCCTTGAGTGAAGGCGTGCACCGCCCAGTCGTCGGAGACTGGGGGTAGTTTAATCCGCTCCGTTGGGAAGCGAGATACGAATTCTCGCATCATTTCATTCTCCCTCTGCTTAATCTTGAATTTGTCGGATTTCCTTGTTGCCATTTCGATGGAACCGGTGTGTGCCTTTATGAAGGAGTCTGCTAGCATGGAAAATGAATCTATGGAGTTGGGAGCTAAGTTGTGACACCACATCTTGGCCCCCTTCGAGAGTGTTTCCCCAAACTTTTTCAGCAATACAGACTCGATCTCGTCGTATTTTATGTCACTGCCCTTTATTGCGCATGTATAGGCAGTGACATGTTCGTTGGGATTTGAGGTCCCGTTGTATTTTAGGGATTCTGGCATTCTAAACTTCTTTGGAATGGGTCTCAGAGCCGCTTCCTCTAAGAACGACCGTTGTACGCACTTCTTCGAATCTACATCCCTCGGGGCCGGGGGTGAAACCGCGATTTGGTCGACCCTGAAGTTATAGATTTCGACCTTCTTGTCATTGGTTGTTATCATTTTTTCACCCGACTCAATCCTTTTGGTGAGGTCTTCGAGCATTTTCACAATTGCAGGGTCGGATATCGACCCGTTATTGCTCGGGCTCTCAGGTATCTGGTCGGCTGGGGGAGTAGTCTCCGGTGCTACCGTGCTGGGAGTCTTCGGGTGGTTTTGCAGCTGAGTGATAGCCAACTGTTGTGCTTGCAACATTTCAAAAATAATATGAAGCCTAACTTCCCATTCTTCCCGATCTAGGGTTTTTTGGGTTTCCTATTGGTCGCCGTATGCTCCTGTCGGTGTGTAAGGTTTCATCGACCTGCTGTGCGTCTTGCGAACCTGCGCCTGCTGGAATCGGTTCAGGCGTGTTGTCAGGGTTCTGTGTGGCACGCCGATAATTGGAACAACCATGCCATTTTCTCCGCGGTCTTCAAGGTTGTAATTCTCAACTCTGTTCACTGAGCCAGACATTTTGACCTGAAATCGAAGATCTTGGACAAGAAAAAGTGTGAAAGATAACTTGCGTTGTGTGATGAAACCAGCAAGAAAATAATCACTATTATTTTTAGCACCACGGTGGGCGCCAAACTGTTTACCTTGACAATGGTAATAACAACTAAATTTGTTGATGGGACTCTAAAAATACATGATCTATTTTTATGCTAGTTGTTGTTGATACCCAATTTTTCCCTATATATTTTCAATATACAAAATAACTTCAAAATAGCATATATAAGCAAGTCCAAATGTTTTATTATTTTCTCATAAATTTTAAGGTTTTAATTGCAATATTAGCTATTTTAAGGTTTAATTGTGTCCTATATTCATAAAATTGAGTCTTGTATTTTTAAATTGTTAATCATGTGTTATAAATCATTTAAGTAGTTTGAATTTATTTTCAAGAAACTATTTAGTAATTTTTATAATTTAAAAAGTGGAAAATTGGCTATTTAAATAACAACCCAATTGTATTTAAATTTTGGCCTAAATTGGACCCCAATTCCCAAGCCCAATTCCGAATTAAACCCGACCCTATCCCAATTTAAACCCTACCCAAACCCGGATTCCTCACCTACCCTTTTAATCTAGGCCGTTGATCATTCCGATCAACGACCACCATTCACCCTTCCATAATTAAACCCAAATGACCCCTTAACCTAATTCATTTCTCACCACTCGCTGCCCTTGAATCCCTTTCCTTTCGATTCTCTCTGCAGCCTCACATAAACCCTAGACGCCGCCACCCAATTCCACCATAATCCCTTGCAATTCCTACCTAATTCATGGGCTCCCATGGAGATTTGAGGCGTGTACTCGTCTCCTATGCATGCTGGTTACCTATTTTTGTGATTCCATGGACAGATTTCAAAGGGATCTAGTCCAGTCTTGGTTCAACTTCTATCTATGGCCTTCTTCTGGCCGTCCATGGCTGTTCAAGTCAGATCCTTGACTTTTCCGGCTATATCTGTAACTTTTCAAAGTCTTTCTCACTTTCTCTGGGTTCTCTGAAACCCTAGCTCTAAGAGTTTTTTGATTCTTCTTTCGGATTTGTTTTAGATCTGTGCGTGTTATGAACTTCTTGATGTTTTCCAAAAAGGGTTTTCGATTTTCTTTCAAAGTGATTCTTCGTTTTCAAACTAGGGTTTTCTTAGATTCTTTTAAAAGATCTCTTCTTCGATTTTCAGTAATGTTTTACTTTGTTTAAATGATTTGCTTATATTTTTCTTCCATCTGGTTCCTCATGTTAAAAACCCTAGGTGTTTTGGTTTTATCCGGAAGATGCCTTTGTTTATCTATGTGTATACTTGTTTCGATTAAGATCTTTGTGTTTGAATCCTCTTCCATGTTTGACTTATCTGATTCTGAGTTCTTACTATTGTGGAAACCCTAATTTCTTAAAAGATTTTCCTCACTTGTTACTATGAGATCTCTACTTCTTTCTGACTCTCTTTACCCGTAAGACTGGTTTCTTCACTATGAGAGCTTTTTTTATAGCATATCTAACACATAATCCTAATTGCCACTATGAGCTTTTGGATTTAGGGTGGATATTTTTCACGGGGCCTCACATCAAGGGATAGGCATTAGCATACCACCTTGCTGAGAATCCCGTGGATGGAGAATACGAACCCCTGAAAACGTATTTTCCTGATGAAGATGTATCATTCATAGGAGAAGACATTGTAGAATCCTATGACAGTTGGAGAATGTTTTTCGACGGAGCAGCAAATTTCAAAGGAGTTGGCATAGGAGCAGTCCTAGTATCAGAAACCGGTCAGCATTATCCGGTGTCTGCCAAACTTAGGTTCCCATGCATCAACAATATGGCCGAGTATGAAGCCTGCATCTTAGGACTCAAAATGGCCATTGACATGAACGTTCAAGAGTTGCTAGTGATTGGGGATTCAGACCTACTTATACATCAGGTGCGAGATGAATGGGCAACCAATAACTCCAAGATACTCCTGTATCTGCACCATGTATAGGAATTGAGAAAGAGGTTCACGAAGATGGAATTCCAGCATGTTCCCATAGTCCAGATTGAGTTCGCCAATGCATTGGCTACCCTATCATCTATGATACAACATCCAAACAAGAATTTCATTGATCCCATTTCAGTAAAGATCCATGATCAGCCAGCTTACTATGCTCATGTTGAAGAGGAATCAGATGAAAAAGCCTTGGTTTCATGGTATCAAGGAATATTTGGTAAAAGGAGAGTACTCCGAGCTTGCAAATCCTACTCAGAAAAGCACACTTCGGAGATTGTCCAACAACTTCTTTTACAGTGGAGGAATCCTGTATAGGAGGACTCCTGATCTGGGACTATTAAGGTGTGTTGACGCAAAGGAAGCCTCCAAGCTACTAGAGGAACTTCATGTTGGGACCTGCAGTCCACATATGAACGGTTATGTCTTAGCAAAGAAGATACTTCGAGCTGGTTATTTTTGGATGACCATGGAAATGGAATGCATCTAGTATGTCCGAAAATGCCACCGCTGTCAGATACATGCAGACATGATAAAGGTACCTCCAAAATAGCGTAATGCAACAACCTCACCATGGTTGTTCGCCACTTGGGGGATGGATGTTATTGGACCAATCAAGCCTGCCACTTCCAATGGACACAGGTTTATCTTGATAGCCATAGACTATTTCACCAAATGGGTCGAAGCAGCATCTTACAGTGCAGTAACTAAGAAAGTCATGGAAGATTTTGTCTGCGACCGCATTGTTTGTTGATTAGGGATTCCAGAGTCAATCATTACTGATAATGGCTCCACCCTCAATAGCGACTAGATGAAAGCTATGTGTGAATCTTTCAAGATCAGACACAGGAATTCCATAGCCTACAGGCCTCAAATGAATGGAGCTGTAGAGGCTGCCAACAAGAATCTCAAGAAGATACTGAGGAAAATGATAGGGAAGCATAAACAGTGGCACGAGAAGTTATCATTTGCTCTATTGGGGTATCGCACCATAGTCCACACATCAACCGGGGCAACCTCCTATATGCTGGTTTATGGTACAGAGGCTGTCATTCCCGCTAAGGTAGAAATTCCTTCCTTAAGAATCATACAAGAAGCTAAGCTTGACGATGCGAAGTGGGTAAAAAATCATTATGAGCAATTAGCCCTTATAAACAGAAAGAGAATGAATGCAGTTTGCCATGGTCAACTCTATCAAAATAGAATGTCCAGAGCCTTCAACAAAAGAGTCAAGCCAAGACAATTGGCACCGGGGTAGTTGGTGTTAAAGAAAATTTTTCCGCATCAAGATGAAGCCAAAGGGAAATTCTCTCCCAACTGGCAGGGTCCATACATGGTTTACCGAGTTCTGATAAGAGGAGCCCTCATACTTGCAGAAATGGATGGAGAAGTCTGGCCAAAGCCGATTAATTCAGATGCAGTCAAGCGTTACTATGTGTAATCTTTATGCTTCCCCTATATGATGTAAATTGAACTACGCCTAACCTGATTTCTGTTTAAGAGGGTATACGTAGGCAGCCCTACGGGTTCGGTCACAATTCAAGTAAAATTTCATTTCCCCTCGCAATTGGAAACTGGGGTAGAATTTTGAGGAGGACCCTCAAAATTCCGAAGTAATTTCAACCGATCATCGCACAAGCAACAGTCAGAAACATCAACCCATTAAATTGTGGCAGAATTTTGAGGAGGACCCTCAAAATTTCGTAGCAAGAGAGGTTTCAATGTCCCGAACCACATCACAGTCATCGGTTCATTTAAAAGCTATTTTTGATTATACACTTATGTCATATCTTTACAAAATCATGTATGTTTATAATCCAAACTGCTTTGTTTAGCAATGCTACCCCAATGATACATACAATATCACCAGATCAAAGCCGAGCAGGTCAAGCAAAGCCAGCGGGGATACAAACTAACCTCCCCCCTTTTACAAAACTCACGATTTTTCTTTGGATGCAGGCGCTAGGATTGCAAAATCATTAAACATACTATACACCCATGAGTACGACTCTCCGAGCGGTTGCACCTGCCAACATTTTCTATCCACACACACCAGTGATGTCCCATATGTCACAATTCTCCTAGTAATCATAACGCTGCAGTCTGCTATCAGCTAAGAAAACTCTACTATCATTTATTATTTTATTCCCTGCATAAGGCTACTATTCTGCCTTTCGGGGTTAAGCTCTACCTCCATCTGCATCTACATTCTTGCATAAGGATAGCATTCTGCCTTCCGAGACTAAACGCTGTCTCCATTTGTATTTTCATTGCATAAGGCTACCATTCTGCCTTCCGAGACTAAACGATGTCTCCATCTGCATTTTCATTGCATAAGGCTACTATTCTGCCTTCCGAGACTAAACACTATCTCCGTCTGTATTCTTGCATTGCATAAGGCTACCATTCTGCCTTCCGAGACTAAACGCTATCTCCATATGTATTCTTGCATTGCATAAGACTACCATTCTTCCTTTCGAGACTAAACAGTGTCTCCATTTGCATCTGCATTGTATAAGGCTACCATTCTGCCTTCCAACTTACATAAGGCTATCATTCTGCCTTCTGAGGTGAAGCTCTACCTCCATTTGCATTCGTATCTTTGCATAAGGCTACCATTCTGCCTTCCGAGGTTATGCTCTACCTCCATCTGTATTACATCTTGCATAAGGCTATCATTCTACCTTTCGAGGCTAAGCTCTACCTCCAATTTTCTTCGAATCTAAGCATTATCCCAAGCATCACTTATTTCGCTTTTCTTACAGGTTAAACTCTGCCCTTAAATTCGCAATACTAAGCTTTGTCTTGTCCGCATCATGTTACTGCATTTTTCAAGGGCTGAAATATTGCCAACTCATCAAAAGACGTCATTGTTCGGAGGCACCATCTTCATATCCCGATAACACCATGTCATGGCCTGAGGATCCCTTTCAATATTTTGCATATCATTATTCAAAGGCATCATGGTTCGAAGGCACCATCCTCATAGCCCGAGAGCATCATTTCATGGCCTGCGAATCTTTATCATATGCTTCATGTCCTAGGACATCATGGTCTAAGGATGTCATCCTAACCATCCGAAGACAACATTCATAGTCCAACGGGAATTTGCATCATGTTTAAATTTATGCACAGTATACGCTTGCATTGTTTCTAATTGCCGGTAAACCAATGAGCAACGACCATCCTAGCAGGAGTGGTCCTACTCCACTTCCCGCAGCCTTATCAGACCTAACCTTTCCCGAAAGCCGTCCACTCTCCCTGCCCTGGATATTGCGTCCGTTCTTGAAAAGTCTCCATCGACATACTCCGCTGACGGATCTTGAACTACATACGGCCTGATTCCTGTAAAACCAGGGATATGTAGGCAGCTCAGAAGCCAGGGTGTGGCCTAAACCTCTTTGAACTATTTCACTCGGTCAAAATTGGCCATCATATTTTTACCCGACAACTCTTTCATCCTTCCTGGGTAAAGAGAGACGACTGTTGATACCTAATTTTTCCCTATATATTTTAAATATGAAAAATAACTTCAAAATAACATATATATGAATATATAAGCAAGTTCAAATATTTTATTATTTTCCCATAATTTTTAAGGTTTTAAATTAATTTTTTCCCCCTTTTTTATCCATAAAAAGCCCAATAATTATTTACAAAATTATTATTTTGGTAATTCATCTATTGCATTTTCATATTTATGAAAAAATATGGCTAAAATAATTTTTACAAATTCATTTAGTATTTTTAAATCTAAATTGCACATAATTGCGATATTAGCCATTTTACGGTTTAATTGTGTCCTATATTCATAAATTTGAGTCTTGTATTTTTAAATTATTAATAATGTGTTATAAATCATTTTACTATTTTCAAGAAATTATTTACTATTTTTTATAATTTAAAAAAGGAAATATTGGCTATTTAAATAACAACCCAATTATATTTAAATTTTGGCATAAATTGAACCCCAATTCCCCAGCCCAATTCTGAATTAAACCCGACCCTATCCCAATTTTAACCCTACCCAAACTCGGATTCCCCACCTACCCTTTTAATCTAGGCCGTTGATCATTAAGATCAACGTCCACTATTCTCCCTTCTATAATTAAACTCACATGACCCCTTAACCTAATTCATTTCTCACCACCCGCCGCCCTTGAATCCCTCTCCTCTCAATTCTCTCTGTAGGCTCACATAAACCCTAGCCGCCGCCACCCAATTCCACCCTAATCCCTTGTAATCCCTACTTAATTCATGGGCTCCCATGGCGATTTGAGGCATGTACTCGTCTCTTATGTCTGTTGGTTACCTATTTTTGTGATTCCATGGACAAATCTCAAAGGGATCTAGTCCAATCTTGGTTCAACTTCTATCTATGGCCTTCTTCCAGCCATCCATGGCTGTTCAAGTCAGATCCTTGACTTTTCCGGCTAGATCGGTAACTTTTCAAAGTCTTTCTCACTTTCTCTTGGTTCTCTGAAACCCTAGCTCTAAGAGTTTTTTGATTTTTCTTTTAGATCTATTTTAGATCTGTGTGTGTTATGAATTTCTTGATGTTTTTCAAAAAGGGTTTTCGATTTTCTTTCAAAGTGACTCTTCATTTTCAAACTAGGGTTTTCTTAGACTATTTTCAAAGATCTCTTCTCCGATTTTTCAGTAATTTTTTACTTTCTTTAAATGATTTGCTTATATTTTTCTTCCATCTGGTTCCTTGTGTTAAAAACCTTAAGTGTTTTGGTATTATCCGAGCTCTGAAGATGCCTTTGTTTGTCTATGTGTATACTTATTTCGATTAAGTTCTTTGTGTTTGAATCCTCTTCCCTGTTTGACTTATCTGATTCTGAGTTCTTACTATTGTTGAAACCCTAATTTCTTAAAAGGTTTTCCTCACTTGTTACTGTATGATCTTTACTTGTTTCTGACTCTCTTTACCTGTTGGACTGGTTTCTTCACTTTGGCTCTACGTGTGAGCCCTGACTATTTGACTTGGTTGACTACTAAGCCCTATCTTAATCTTGTTACTGCTGCATGTTTGTATGCATCCAGTTGTTTATTTTGCCAATGCATTTGGCCTTTCATGTCTGATATTTCTGTTCATTCTATTTATATGCTGAAGTGCAGAGTCATGATTCTTTCTTGATTATTCTTGATTTCCTCAATGGTACGACTGATTGCAAAAGGTTCCCTTATAAACACTAATTTTTACTAATTTGCTTAAAATTGATTGATTCCCTTCCTTAATTACTGTGATGTTTTACCTTGCTGAATCCTTTCCCAAAATTAAGCATATTTTGTACTTAGACTCAATTATTTACTTCATATTTTTACTGCCCCCTTATATGGTAAGAATCAATCTGTCCCAAACTGATTTCCTTCCTTTATTTGACCCTGTTAGTATCCGTTTGAGCAGTAATTCCCTAATTAAAGGGAAATACTTGTATTGATTGATTCTGATTGTGATTGTTTCCATGTCTGTATTAAACCTTACTTTTTACCTTATTCTTTACTCGTTTTCAAAACTATAAATACCCTATCCTCTTTTCTTTAAACACACGAACAATTTGAGTTCAAAAACACACACTTACACTTAAAACTCTCTCTTTCTCTACTACCACTTGTGCTATTGCTTTGTCTAGCTGGTTGAAAGCCAAGGTTAGACTGTGGAATCCTTCTTACTCTTCCTTTATGCACTTTGATTCTCTACTAGTATGTACTAGTTAATTTTTCAAGCCTCAAGAACAACATGCTTCTTTAGTTGTTTCAGTTTCCCTTATTCTTGTCTACTCCTGTTTATGGTTCTGCAGTCAAGTTACATAGCATGCTGTAATATGTTCCCTTTCCCCTTATATTAATGCTTCCCCTCTGTGTGTTTTGAAGCATACTCTGTCAGTCACTTGATTGTGTACTTGCTATCTTATGAATCCCAAACCCATATCCCCTCTATGTGTTTGTGTTATTTTGGCTAGTTTGTGACCATGCCAACATCAACTATTGTTGTGCATGACCAAACCCGACCCCCGCTATGGTCATGTGCTTACAGACAAATGACTTCCCAAAATCCCTTGGCCCCCTTCTTATGACTACTGATTCTGTATAGTTGTGAGTTTTACTACTGCAATTGATTTCAATCACCTCTATTACTAATTGCTTTCAAAATGGACTATCAGTCCAGCCTTTTAAATAAATCTCTTTCAACATGTGTTCTGCACCTCCACTATATTCTTAGAATCTAGGTTCTGCCCCTCTTGTGTGAGCCTTGACTTGGGACCCTTGAGCTCCCTCTGAACTTGGACACATAAGGGCTGGCCTTTCCACACTACACTCATTCTGTCTGGTTATGCAAATCTGGGTGTCAGCACTGCCCGGGATCCCTTGAGGTCCTTAGGGAACTCTGACACACCTAGATATAAGAAAGGCTTTGGAATAATATTGGCATTGGAGTGGTTCATTACATAATTCAGAGAGGAAGTCAAGATCAGACTTTCTTTGGTTGTAAATTTTTATTCTTACACTTCTTTAGTGATTCAATCATTTGGTTTGTAATAATTTGTAAACAATTATGGGGTTGGCTAGTGAGAAGGAATGGGAAATATACATGTTTTAGCTATCGAAAGGGTAGAAAGCATAATATTAGGTTTACATTCTTACTTGCATAATAGAATCCATGGTTAAGACTCATCTCATGCATTAGAGATCATGTTCCTTAGGATTTACAATTACTGTGTTCAGCATGTTCACTTCACTAGCATATCACTTAGAGATTCCTGCGCTAAATGTGTTAATGACCAGTATTTCTGCAATCATGTTCCTACTGCCCTACACACTTAGAGATCATGTTTTAGTTTAAACAACACTAACAAACGTATCATCTCTGCATATTCTGGGAATCATGTTTAGATATTGGTGCATATAGAAATCCTGCTTAGGATTCTGCATAAATGTCATTCTGTATCCCTGTGCACTAGAAAGCATGTCTATAGGGTCCAAATCGCCTGTTTAAAAGTTGTTTACTGTTTTATTGCATCCCTAATCAGTAATTGATATAATGCCCATAAGACATCACTATCATATGCCTAGGCAAGCCTTAGGTAATAATTCAAATGAAATTGAAACTACCTCTGTTTAAATAGCATCTGCTACAACCAACAGGCGGGCCTGATTCAGACTTCTTATCTGAGTTATGTAATGAATTTGGTTCTGCTTCAATAACTCAAACACCCTGCTTTAGTATTTTAAATTCAGACCTTACCTGTGTCTAAGTCGTGCTATTTATATGTATTATTTGCGGAGGTATACATGAGCCTTCAAATTGTTTACATGTTTTCCTTTTAAATGTAATCCTACGTGTTTTGTATGTCGTCTTAGCCTTTTTACCTTTAAACCCAAGAGTCAGCCCAAAACCTCCCCCTTATAGGAATAGTAGTCCTAAATTCCTCCATGACTTATAGAAATGGGACGGGTAACAACACGCAATAGATGTCGAGACCAATCCTCGCTTTAATACATTAACGGGTGGGAAGGGTAGATATGGATATGATGACCGGTGCGCTAATATCACGTGTATCCCCTCTTCTGAGGAGTGTCATACCGGGTATTGCATTGAGGTGATCCATATTACAAACAAACCTAGGACCCCTTTTATATTCACAAGCATGTTTAGATTGTAACTCTTTTTAATCGTTTTCCAAATGTTTGTGTATTTATACTTAAATCCCCTATTACTTTAGCCTTTATTTTTTTACTTGCTAATTGCACAAATTCACAAAAAACTATCTGGCCGGGAACCACACTAGTGGATCCTGAGGGGTGCCTAACACCTTTCTCTTAGGATAATTTCAAGCCCTTACCCTGTCTCTGGTTATCTAACATAGTTGTAGTTAAATCTTATAGGTTCCCTAACGCACCTTAAAATCATTAGGTGGCAAATCTTCAAATACCCAATCCCAAAAGGAAATAAGTCATTACACCCCATGAACGTCGAAACCCGGAAACACCTCTCCGACGGAAGGGAGAAAAAAGGGGGTGCGACAGTTGTTAAAGCAGTTGACACTAGATATGTGAAGATAAAAGATAAAACGCGAGCTAAAATGAGATTGTGAGCGAACCGGGGGGTTAGCTGTTCGGGCCTCGGACTAGCCTCGAGGTCGATGCCTGGGCTCGGGTTCGAGCTATAGGGGATAATCGGGAAGAGGCTAATAGTTAGAATATAATTAAAGGAGGCTCTTTATGGCCAATAACAAGCAATAAATGAAGAACAAGTATGAAAGCAATAAATGGAAGTGATGATCTCGGGTGAGTAAGTTAGACAGAAAAGAGAGAGAGTTGTTATTTATCTTATGTAGAATAGTTGGAGCAACAATAGCCCTTTACAAAGTGGTAAGGATCCGCTTTATATAGGAGGGGAAATAAAACATAGTACAAGATGCATTAATTATAAAGGTATGGAGATGGGACGGCTAGATGCGACACCCTAATACAGATGCTGGGTAGGCCGACTTTGTCAGACTTAGCCACATGCCCTAGGAACTCCCTATTTTTACTCCAGCCTTGGTCGAAATTCTCTTCAGGTCGGGCCTCAACGAGCTCCAAGGGAGGGAACTCAGTCACAACTTCACGTCCTCGAGGCCTCGAGGTGTTCTTCTGAAGTGACTTAATAGCAAGAAATTGGACCTTGTGATTTTGCCGTATACAAAAGCCCTCAATCGAGGAGCCTCCAACATTGGAGTTGAAGCCCTTGCCTGCACACCTCAAGTATAAGTTCTTAGGACCTTGTTCCACTTTATCTATTATTCTTTCCTCGTGCTTAACTAACGTGCAGGTAGATTCCACCCTTGCAGTGCTCCAGAGGAGGAAGAAGGCAATAAGTTGGACATTAGCTGATATTTAGGGTATAAGCCCTGCCTTTTGCATGCACAAAATCATATTGGAGGAAGATGCCAAACCCTCCATAGAACATCAAAGAAGGTTGAATGAGGCCATGCAAGAGGTAGTAAATAAAGAGATTATCAAGTGGTTGGATGCTGGGGTTGTCTACTCCATTTATGATAGTTCATGAACTTCACCGGTACAATGTGTCCCAAAGAAGGGGCATGATTGTGATTACAAATGACAAAAATAAGTTGATCCCCACAAGAACTGTCACCAGTTTGAGAGTATGCATGGATTATATGAAGCTCAACAAAGTGACTCGGAAAGACCATTTTCCGTTTCCATTTCTTGATCAGATGTTGGATAGGCTAGTCAGACGTGCTTATTATTGCTTCTTAGATGGGTATTCCGGATATAAACAGATTCTTATTGCACCTCAAGACCAAGAAAAGACCACATTCACTTGTTTGTATGGCACATTTTCATTCTCAAGGATGCCGTTTGGTTTATGTCATGCACCGGCTACTTTTCAGCGATATACGATGCAATATTCACGGATATGGTGGAGGACTTCCTCGAGGTTTTCATGGATGATTTCTCTATTGTAGGGGATTATTTTGAAGCGTATTTGGATAATCTTGATAAGGTATTGGCACGTTGTGAAGAGACCAAGTTGGTGCTTAATTGGGAGAACTGCCACTTCATGGTCGAGGAGGGCATTGTCCTCGGCCACAAGATCTCCAAGAATGGTATTAAAGTGGATAAAGCAAAAATTGAAGTGATATAAAACTCCCTCCTTCTACATCCAAAAAAGTAGTGAGTAGTTTTCTAGGTCATGCGGGGTTTTACCGTCAGTTCATCGAAGATTTCTCAAAATAGCGAACCCCTTATGCAAGTTGTTTGAAAAAGATACAAAATTTGTGTTCAATGATGATTGTATGAAGGCATTTGAGCTACTCAAGTATAGGTTGACTACTTACCATCTGAGCTCATGTGTGATGCTAGCGACGTGGCGGTAGGAGCGGTAATAGGGCAAAGAATCAAGAAGATATTCCATCTGGTCTACTATGTTAGTAAGACCATGAATGACGCTCAAGTCAACTATACGGTGATCGAGAAAGAACTCTTAGCCATTGTCTTTGCTATGGAAAAGTTCTGCCCATACCTCTTGGGTACCAAAGTGATTGTTTACACCGATCACGCGACGCTTTGTTATTTGATGAGTAAAAAGGACTCAAAGGCTAGATTGATGTGGTGGGTACTTCTTCTACAAGAATTTGATCTTGAAATCATATACTAAAAAGGGAGTGAGAATCAAGTGGCGGACCACTAGTCCCATATGGAAGAGGTGGGGAGGCCCCATGATGGCCTCGAGATCAATAATTCATTTTCGGATGAACAACTCCTTTCCATGTCTTTGACCAGGATGCCTTGGTTTCCGATGTGTCAAACTATCTTGTGAGCAAAATTGTCCCGAATGAGTTCTCCTCAAACCAAAGGAAGAAGATTAAACGAGACTGCTTGGATTATTATTGGGACGAGCCATATCTTTTCAAAATTTGCACTGATGGTGTTATCCGAAGATGTGTTCTAGAAGAAGAGAAATTAGATATTCTTGAAGCTTGCCATTCCTCTCACTATGGTGGTTACCATGGTGTGGCGAGAACTGCTAGAAAGGTCCTAAGCTGTGGATTCTATTGGCCTAACTTGTACAAAGATGCTAGTGAGCTCGTTAAGCGTTGTGATGATTGCCAAAAGGACGATGGGATTTCCAAGAAGAATGAGATGCCTCTCACCACCATCCTTGATATTGATATTTACGTTGTGTGGGGCATCGACTTTATGGGTCCATTTGTGAGTTCATGTGGGAACACTTATATTCCTGTTGCTATGGATTATGTCTCCAAATTTGTTGAAGTTGTGTCTGTGCCCAACAACGAAGCACAGAGTGTGGTGGCCTTCTTGAAGAAAAATATATTCACAAGGTTCGGCACCCCAAGGTCCATCATTAGTGATGGGGGCTCTCATTGTTTTGTAATAAAGCTTCCGACACATTACTCTCCAAGTATGGTGTCATTCACAAAGTGTCAACCCCTTATCACCCCCAGGCAAGTGGATAAGTTGAAGTCTCCACAAGGAAATCAAGAGTAGTCTATCAAAGATTGTCAATGCAAACCGGACTAATTGGTCAAGGAAACTTGCGATGCTCTATGGGCCTATAGAATAGCTTACAAGAATCCAATTGGTATGTCTCCTTATCGGTTGGTATTAGGGAAAGCATATCACCTCCCAGTGGAATTAGAACATAAGGCCATGTGGGCGTTGATGAAATTAAACCTTGAGTGGGATGTAGCTGCCAATCTTCGGGTGGAGCAATTGAATGAACTTGATGAGTTTCGGTTCCATGCTTACTCCATTTTGTCCTTGTATAAGGACAAGATGAAGTACCTATATGATAAGTATATCCAGAATAGAGAATTCAAAGAAGGTGAACTTGTTCACTTATTCAACTCTCGATTACAGATGTTTTTGGGAAAGCTAAAGTCAAAGTGGAGCGGTCCCTTTGAAGTGGTGCATGTGACTCCTTTTGGTGCTCTAGATTTAAAAAACAAGAATGGTGATATCTTTAGAGTTAATGGGCACCAGGTGAAATAATACCTTGATAAGGTTGATGATGGGTACGTTGTGGCATTGATCCACTTCAAATTAATAATGGTAACATGCGTCCTGCCGTGACGTTAAATCAGGCGCTTCTTGGGAGGCAACCCATGTGTTTTTCTTTCTTTAGATTTTCTTCTTAGATTAGGCATTGTTTTGGACTAACTGGTTGTGAAGTGTATGTAGGAATCAGTTGTGCAGTGCAGGAAATTGACAAGGAATTTGGCTAAGAGGTGAAATTGTGCAAACCTCGCCAGAATTATGTGGACCACACAAGCACTTCGCGACAGCACAATTCTGTGTGTGGTCGCACAACTAGAATGGAGAAAATGCCAACTCTATGAAGTTTGGCCTGACAAAATCTCTTAAGAGTTCATGGTCGTGCCCAAAATTACATATACCGCACAAATTGTGTGGCCGCGGCCATTTTTATGCGGACCGCGCCAATGAATCTGATGCTAAGCTACAAAAAGTAAAGAGTGCAGACCGCATTAAAATTGTGCGGCCACACTCAGGTAAGTCGGTGAGTCACTGGGGTCAGAGTATAAATAGGACTTCTTGAATCTACTCACACTTTACACACTCTAACCTCTTAAGCAAGCCTAAAGCACAGTGCACTTCCTTATTTTCAATCTCATCTTTTACTCATCAAGTGTTGATTTCCAACTACATTTCACTACTAGTGTGTTCATTTCAATGAATTAATTTCATCTTTTTCTTTTCTTTTCTCTTTGTTTTAGTTTTCTTCTTTAGCTAGGGTTGGGTTCATGCAAAATATGTCAAATTGAAGCTTAATTCTTACCTAGAAACATATGGGTAGTATTTGAATACATAATGGGGGCTAGGGTTAGTAGCTTTTATAGTCTTATTGCCATAAATCATGCTAAATTAGTGAAAACCCTTGTGTTAATCGTACCTCAGTGCCGATATGATTTGAATTTTGAGGCAACACACATTTTTGTGCGGTCCGCGATAGGGTATGTGGCCACATACAAAATTGTGTTGTCCGCGATACCCTAGTTTCAAGGCACTTTTAATTGCTCAGATTATGCAACCACACTCAATTTTGTGCAGTCCGCGGTTGATTTTTCACGGCCGCACCCAATTTTGTTTAGTTCGCACAATTGAACTTCAGAGACCTAACAAAGTGTTTATGCAGCCACACTCAAAATTATGCAATCCGCAAAGGGTCGTATGCGACTGCACTCAATTTTGTGCGGTTCGTGGTTAGTTAACTTTAGAGAACCAATAGTTTGAACCTGGGATCTCTGCGATCGCACCTAATTTTGTGCGGTGCGATGGGTATTATGCGGCCACACTCATTTTTGTGTAGTCCGCAATGGGAAGTTCGCAGCCGTACTCACTTTTGTGTGGTCTGTGCTTCCCTGTTCTGAGAAGCCCTGTACTTCTTTTCATTTGTAATCCAATAACACATGTTGAACCCTAATTCTAACTAACTTTCACTACTTGTGTGTTGCAGCCAATGGTGCGTTCACGTGGTCGAGATGATATTTCCAAATAGAGGGCAAAACCCTCCCAAGTCCAGGGTCGAGGCAAACCCAACATTCCACTGTCAGTCCATAAGATCATAAACAAGAAAGACACAACCAATAGACCTCCTGATACCCCTGAGACTAGTGAGTATGTCCTATCCGGGGAGCCTTCTGAGGGTAACTCCATGCAATCACAGCCGGAAGCCCTATCATAATAATTCCAAGGGAGACTCCGATTAGTTGATGAGTCTTCTTCAGCCGCTAGTTCATCTAAAGATTTGGAATAGGGGATCCAAAACTCTGAGCCCACTTCCTCAACTGCTCCTCTTGCTACTATCAATTTAGTTGACGAGGATGAGGTCCCGAATGATGGGAGAGGAGGTGACACAATTGAGGGAGGTCTAGCTAGATCAAGGAAGCTGGAGGTGTGGGCTGACAAGTTTGTCACTGAGAAGGCATACTCTAAGTTCCAGGAATGGTGGTCCCAAAGTTCTCTCACTCTTGAGCGACAATTCATAACCAAAGACGTGAGCCAACACAATCCAAATGTTCTAAAGTAATTCACGGAGAGACAAGGATGGAAATGTGTTACATCTCGTGTTTTCGTATGTTAAAATTTTCGTCTTCAATAATTGACAAGACTTGGGGATGATATTATCTTGAGGTTAACATATTTACACTATTTATAACAAGTGAGAAATAAGTGTCACAAAGGATAAATGGTACACGAATTAAAGAAAACGAGTTTCGTTGGAAGTGGCCAATTTGGGATAAAATACGAGTTGAGCGATAATACCCAATAATTATGGACTAGAACCATACAAGGTACCATATGGCCGTGATAAAATAATGTATAAAGTATATTAAAAAAGGGTAGGATTTCTAGGTAAGTTGAGACAATTCTTAATTATACGGATAATTTGTTAATTACTGGGTAACGGGACATTACCCAATTAACTAATAAGTGGATAGAAATTAATAAATACATATCTAACTTGTGGCAAGAAGCCACAAACCAAGAGATGAATAAGTAGTCATTTATTACTAGGTGGCTACCTAAGCTTAAGTAGGAATTTAATAATTAATTTTAATTAAACAAAACAAGACTTCTACAAAGAGTTGTTATATTTCTATACTGGATAGAGAGAAAGAACCAAAAACATTAATTTTTTGCTTTGATGTTCCAAATTTCGTTCAAAGATTTTCCAAGAATCAGCAACAAATTTCGTTCAAGGACACAACCAATGAAGCAACGAAAAATGCTCATCTATTTAAATCCAGTCTAAAAATCATGTCCAAAAATTATTACAATGGAATTATGACAGGATTTAAGTTCCAAAGAATTCAAGAAATCTTCATTCTGCTAGTTAATGTGTCCTAGCTAGCATTCTATGGAAACCAATGTATTTTCAGAAAGACAATTCCTATATCATAATTTCAAAGTAGCAGAAGCAATTTTCGTTCAAGAAATTCAAAAGAAAAATAGCAGAAGGTTAATCCGATTTTTTGAGTTCTAAGTTCAGTCAACGAAGATTTTCTAACGAAATATTATACAGAGTTTTTCCTACTCCAGGTATGTTAAGGTCAGCCCTTCTTTCTTTTTGCATGATCCAAATTATACTGAAGAAACGAGCAAACGCATAGTTTCCATAAATTACTCTATTCATAGAGATACTATGGGCGTCTATATTCTTGATTCTCCCATGAGAATTATTATTATCATCTGTTCAGGGGTCCCAGAATACTACGCAGTTGAAAAAAGTTTATCCTGAAGAAATATTGAGGTTTTTACGTATTTGTCACACATTCTACCCATTTATGCATGTGCATTAACCCATGACCAGATGGCGTTATATACGCATATATATGTAAATATATGTATATGGGATATGGAAAAAGGTTACGACATTATATACGCACCACCACCTAATCAGTTGGTATATGTTGATGATATTGCCCACAGTGGCCAAGATGATATGATGGGATGCCCTCAGTGGCTTGATGATATAATGTACACTTATACATATGCATGACACGACATTTATATGCACGTGCATGACATTATAAATGTTTTAAAATTTACAAAGTTATTCAGATTTAAAGACGTGTTTCTATATTCCATGTTTTATCTATGTCTTTTGCATACTAATTTCATGCTTTACATACTCAATACATTTTTCGTACTGACGCACTATTTCACGGGGCTTGCATTTCATGCCCGCAGGTGCAGGTAGGCAAGCTAACGATCCCCCTTCTTATGATCCCTAATCAGCGAGAGTTGGCGTGCTCCAATTGATCCGGAGCTGCTTTTGATTTTGGTAAGATATATATATATATATATATATATGGGTATGACGTGGCTTAGTCCCATCTTTGTACAGTTATGTTTTTGTTAGAGGTCTGTAGACAATATGTCTACTTGGGTACCGACTTCCAGTTTTGAGATGTATAGTTGTCTATAGCAACCTTATCGGCTCGGCCAACGTATGTTGCACGTATATGTATGTATGCCTTTTGGGGCAGATTTCCTTCATGTACATTGTTCTTGTAATTCAGCAGATGTTATTCAGGTTTATATCTTAGACGCATGCTTAGAAGTGTTTGACAGGTAAGACTCGGGCACCCATCGCTGCCCACTGGTTTGGGTCGTGACAAAAGTGGTATCAGAGTAGTTCTGTCCTAGGGTTATCTACAGACCGTGTCTAGTAGAGTCTTATTTATGGGTGTGTTGTGCACCACACTTATAAACAGCAGGCTACTAGACATATAGGATGTTATCCTCTCTTCTTATCCTAGATCATGCAATATAAGATTTTCACGTTCCTAACGATATGTGATATTTTTAGTGATGCCTCCAAAGACTACAGCTGCCCAGAAGGGAAAATCCGTGGCTTGTGAGACTACTAGTCAAGCGCCACGAGTTACCAGGGCTTGGGGAGAGTCTCATGGTGAGGTTCCATCTCAGACTTCACATACCCTGCCCTTTCTAGAAGAGCTTCGAGGGGCACCAACTCAGCGCCCGCCCCTGTACATTCAACACCTCAGTCGGATGCACTGGGTCAAGAGATAAGAGATGTTATTCAGATATTAACTCGATTAGTAGCCGCGCAGGCTCGGCGTCAGGAAATAGGTATTGGTCATGCAGATAGGTCCGTTAGTGCGAGGGTTCATGACTTAATTAATTTAGAACCTCCGGTATGGAGCAGATCAAAACAAGGACCCTCAGGTATTTATTGATAGGATGCAGAGGACGTTAAGGGTAATTAAAGCCACTACGACTGAGTCAGTTGAGCTAGTCTCTTATAGACTCCGAGATGTTGCAGTTAATTGGTACGAGTCTTGGGAATTGTCCAAAGGTGAGGATGCCCCTCCAGCGGTATGGAAGGAGTTTACAGAAGCTTTTCGTCGTCATTATCTACCACCAGAGCCTAGACGGGTCAGAATTGATAGGTTCTTGACCCTTCGGCAGGGTAACATGAGTATTCGGGAGTACAATCTTCAGTTTGATTTGTTGGCTAAGTATGCTCCCACTATTGTATCTAAGATGGAGGATCAGGTTCACTAGTTCGTGATGGGATTAGAGCCTCACTTGCTTAGCGATTGTATATCGGTCTCTCTTCAGCCAGACATGGATATTTCTCATATTCAGGCATATGCTCAGGGTGTAGAGAAGCGTAAACAAAAACAAAGAGCCGATCGTGAGTATGATAGGGCCTAGAATAAGAGAGCGAAGTCTTGCGGTCCTTCTGGTGAGTTTCGAGGTGGTCAGAGGTAACAGTACTCGAGGTATCCAGCCCAGCCATCGGCTAGCGTGCCCCCTCAGTTTAGCGATAAAAGATTTGATCATTCCTCATATTCAGGGTCTGGTCAGAATTTCAGGGCCTCAAGTTCGTAGTATAGGGGTAAGTCAAATCAGATGAGGCCACCCTTGCCACGATGTGCTCAATATGGTAAGCAACATACCGAGCAGTGCCGTATAGGATTAGGTAAGAGGTGATGCAATAAGAGGTGATGCAAGCATAGCTCAACCTGCGAGATTTGTAGCTGGTTCGTCATCATTAGTAAGCCCTCCTAGGCAAGGTCTACAAGCACCAATGAGTCGTGGTAGAGGAAGAGGCGGAACATCTAGTTCGAGCTATCCTTAGAACCGCATTTATGCGTTGGCAGGATGACAGGACCAGGAGTCATTGCCTGATGTTGTTATAGGTATATTATCAGTCTCCTCATATGATGTATATGCACTGATTGACCCAGGTTCCACCTTATCATACATTACTCTGTTAGTTGCTAGTAAGTTTGGAATAAAACCTGAATTGGTTAAACCTTTTGAGGTGTCTACACCTGTTGGGGACTCAATGATAGCTAAGCGAGTATATAGGGGTTGTATGGTAGTAGTTCATAGTCAATCTATCGTAGCGGATCTAATCGAGTTGGATATGGTAGAATTTGATGTTATAATGAGTATGGATTGGTTGGCTTCTTGTCATGCCAACATTGATTGTAGATCAAAGATAGTCCGATTTCAATTTCCAGGGGAGCCTATTTTGGAGTGGAAAGGTAATACGGCAACCCCGAATGGTAGATTTATTTCCTATCTCAAGGCAATGAAGATGATCAAAAAGGTCTATATTTATCACTTAGTTTTGGTTCAGCATATTGAAGTAAAGTTACCAACCATTCAGTCCATTCAAGTGGTTAATGAGTTTCTCGATGTTTTTCCCCATGAACTTTCGGGTCTTCCACCAGAGCCAAATATTGAGTTTGCTTAAAGAGTTAAAGGAATAGCTAAGGCAATTGCTTGAAAAAGGCTTTATCACACCTAGTACATCACTGTGGGGAGCACCTGTGTTATTTGTGAGGAAGAAAGATGGTTCCTTACGGATGTGTATTGGTTATAAACATTTGAATAAGGTGACGATCAAGAATAAGTACCCGCTCCCGAGGATTGACTGTTTATTTGATCAGTTGCAAGGTTCTAAGTGTTTTTCAAAGATAGACTTGAGGTTCGGGTACCATCAGGTAAGGGTTAAGGATGAAGATATTCCAAAGACAACATTCAAGACAAGATACAGGCACTTAGAGTTTCATGTTATGTCATTCGATCTGACCAATTCCCCGGCAGTGTTCATGGATTTGATGAACTGTGTATTCAGGCCCTTTTTAGATATGTTTGCAATTGTATTTATCAATGATATATTGGTGTATTCTCATTCAGAGGCTGAGCATGCTTATCATCTACGTACAATGCTTAGAGTTCTACAAGAATGGAAGTTGTATGCAAAATTTTCTAAATGTGAATTCTGGTTGAACTCTGTAGCTTTCCTTAGGCATGTCATTTCGGGTGAAGGCATTCGGGTGGATACACAAAAGATTGAGGTAGTAAAGACTTGGCCTAGACCCACAACACCGATGGAGGTTCGTAGCTTTCTTGGTTTGGTAGGTTATTACAGGAGATTTGTAGAGGGATTTTCTTCCCTTTCAGCACCTTTGACAAAGTTGACTCAGAAGGGAGCAAAGTTTCAATGGACTGATGCTTGCGAACGGAGTTTCCAAGCATTAAAGGATAGATTAACGTCAGCACCGGTTCTAACTCTTCCAGAAGGGACCGATGGTTACGTTATCTATTGTGACGCTTCAGGCGTTGGGTTGGGTTGTGTGCTGATGCAGCATGGTAAGGTTGTGGCTTATGCTTCTAGACAACTAAGAAAGCACGAGAAGAACTACCTGACCCACAATTTAGAGTTAGCCATGGTGATTCATTCACTAAAGATGTGGAGACACTACTTGTATGGCATTTATGTTGATATCTATATTGATTATAAGAGCCTCCAGTACATCTTAAAGCAAAAGGAATTGAATCTACGTCAAAAGAGATGGTTGGAGCTATTTAAAGACTATGACGTTGATATTTTATACCATCTGGGGAAGGCGAACGTAGTAGCCAAGCCCTCAGCTGTAGATCTATGGGTAACCTGTCGTATTTACAGCCTGAAAAGAGGGGAATAACTCATGAGGTTTATTAGCAAGCTAGTCTTAGAGTTCAGTTACTAGACTTAGGTGACTTTTGAATTACTATTCAGGATACAACAACGTCCTCTTTAGTAACTGAAGTAAAGGAACGCCAGTATGAAGATCTATGTTAGTTCATTATAGGGATACCACCCTTCAGAAGGAGAAGACACTGTTTGAAATTGCAGAAGATGGGGTCCCCAAATATCGAGGGCGATTATGTGTGCCTAATATTGCAGGGCTGCGTTGGCAGGTTATGGGAGGAACTCACTGTTCTCGTTATTCTATCCATACAGGAGCAGCAAAGATGTATCATGATGTCAGGGAAGTACACTGGTAGGACGGAATGAAAAAGGATATAGCAGAGTTTGTTGCTCAGTGTCCTAACTGTCAGCAGGTTAATATTGAGCATCAAAAACTCAGTGGGTTATTACAGACTATGGGAATCCCAACTTGGAAATGGGAAGTAATCAATATGGATTTTATCGTGGGCTTACCTCGTACCCAGCATAAGTTCGATCCGATATGGGTGATTATTGATAGGTTTACAAAGTCGGCCTATTTTCTGCCCGTTGGGACTATATATTTATTAGAGGATTATGCAAGGCTTTATATTAAGGAAATAGTATGACTGTATGGTGCCCACAGACGAAGTACAAATTACAGAGGACTTGTCATACGAGGAAATTTCGTTTCCATCCTAGACCAAAAAATCCGCAAG
The DNA here is from genome assembly GCF_000393655.2 of Nicotiana sylvestris. NCBI lineage: Eukaryota > Viridiplantae > Streptophyta > Magnoliopsida > Solanales > Solanaceae > Nicotiana > Nicotiana sylvestris. The sequence goes on along the minus strand of NC_091064.1, from coordinate 147,433,148 downwards.
CTACGGAATAAGAAGGTAGGCACTGTGAAAGTACTTTGGAGGAACAACAATGTGGAGGAAATGACTTGGGAGCCCGAGGAAGACATGAAGTCTAGATATCCCTACTTATTTCCTCCTAGGTCCGACTGAGACATCATAAACATAAGGTACATGTATAAATTCTTGTGTTGGTTATTATCGTTGGTCGTGTGAGGCCATTGTCATTATTTATAATGGTGGTCAAGTGTGGCGTTGGATTATTAAGCTTATACGGGGGGAGTTGGTAGTAGTGGTATTACAAAGGCGATCCTACCAAAGTTATACAGATCACAGGGAGTTGAACATTCGAGGATGAATGTTTCAAAGGGGGGAAGGATGTTACATCTCGCGTTTTCGTACGTTAAAAGTTTCGTCTTCAATTAATTGACAAGACTTGAGGATGAGATTATCTTGAGGTTGACGTATTTACGCTATTTAAACAATCGAGAAATAAGTGTTATGAAGGATAAAGGGTACACGAATTAAAGAAAACAAATTTTATTGGAAGTGGCCAATTTGGGATAAACTACGGGTCGAGCGATAATACCCGATAATTATGGACTAGTACCATATGGCTGTGATAAAATGATGTATAAAATATATTAAAAATGAGTAGTATTTCTAGGTAAAATGAGATAATTCTTAATTATACAGATAATTGGTTAATTACCGAGTAACGGGACATTACCCAATTAACTAATAAGTACATAGAAATTAATAAATTACATATCTAACATGTGGCAAGAAGACACAAACCTAAAGATGACTAAGTAGTCATTTATGCCTAGGTGGCTACCTAAGCTTAAGTAGGAATTTGATATTAATTTTTAATTAAACAAAATAAGACTTCTACCAAGACTTGTTACATTTCTATACTGGATAGAGAGAAAGAACAAAAAACATTAATTTCTTGGTTTGATGTTCCAAATTTCGTTCAAAGTTTTCCAAGAATCAACAACAAAATTTTGTTCAAGGCCACAACCAATAAAGCAACGAAAAATGCTCATCTATTTACATCCAGTGTAAAAATCATGTCCAAGAATTAATACAGTGGAATGATGACAAGAATTAAGTTCTAAAGAATTTGAGAAAGCTTCATTCTGCTAGTTAATGTGTCATAACTAGCATTCTATGGAAACCAATGTATTTCTAGAAAGACAATTCCTGTAACCGAATTTCAAAGAAGCAGAAGAAATTTTCGTTCAAGAAATTCAAAAAAAATCAGAAGCTTAATCCGATTTTTTTTGAGTTTTAAGTTCAGTCAACGAAGATTTTCCAACGAAATATTATACGGACTTTTCCCTATTCCAGGTATGTTAAGGCCATACTTTCTTTCCTTTGGCATGTTCCAAATTATACTGAAGAAACAGGCAAAGGCACAGTTTCTATAAATTACTCTATTCATAGAGATACTAGGGGTGTCTATATTCTTGATTCCCCATGAGAATTATTATTATCTTCTGTTCATGGGTCTCAAAATAATACGTAGTTGAAAAAAGGTTTTATCCGGAAGGAATATTGAGATTTTTACGTATTTTTCATGCATTTCACCCATTTATGAATGTGCATTGACCCATGACCAGATGACGTTATATACGCGTATATTTTTAAATATATGTATATGGGACATGAGAAAAGGTTGCGGCGTTATATACACACCACCACTTGATCAGCTGGTATATGTTGATGATGTTGCCCATAGTGGCCGAGACGGTATCATGGGATGCCCTTAGTGGCTTGATGATATAATGTACACTCATACCTATATATGGGTATGACATGGCTCAGTCTCGTCTTTGTATTGTTATACTTTTGTTAGAGGTCTGTAGACAGTATGTCTAGTTGGGTAGTATGTGGCCTTACCAGCTTCCAGTTTTGAGATGTATAGTTGTCTATAGTAGCCTTGTCGGCTCGCCCTACATATGTTGCACGTATATTTATGTATGCCTTTTAGGGTAGATTTCCTTCATGTACATTATTCTCGTGATTCAGCAGATGTAATTCAGGTTTATATCTTAGACACATGCTTAGGAGTGTTTGACAGGTAAGACTCGGGCACCCGTCGCGGCACATCAGTTTGGGTCGTGACAAAATGGTTTACCAACCGAATGTAAGATGCGAATGAATACCTCGTCAAGGAATTTTATGCCAATATTGCCCATATCAAAAAGCGTACAAAAGTGACGAAGGTCCGGAACTGGTTTGATGGCCAGGTATTGAACAACTATGTGGGTTTCATTTAGGGGTGGTCCATTTTGATTTATGACATTTGGTATGTAATAACCATTATATTATTTTTCTTTACCTTTATTTATCTTTAATTTCACTTTTGGTATGTATATATTTTTTTTACCATTTGATGTATATATTAATTTCCATTTATGTATATATTCGCTTTACTTCAATTTTGTATATATTCAGTTTAATTTTCGTAGTTTACTTCATAAATTCTTTCGTTATTTTCCCTTAATAGCATAGCTTCTTATTTAGTTTAGTAGATTCTTTTTTATTTTTTAGCTTTTTTTAAGTTTTGTGTTGATAATATGCCTTTGGTTTTCTTAATGTCATAATTCTGTCCAAAGGTAGATGTTGTGTGAACCGGGTGGCTCTTCCCAACGATGGATGGCGTGAAAACCTTCTTAAGGGACTGAATCCTTTTTCTTTATGTTTTGGTATTCATAGTAGTAATGACTAAAAGTGTCTCAAGCAGGCTTCACTTGGTACTAACACATTTACCTTCGACCTTATGGTTAGAAACAAGTTAATTGACAAAAAATATCTCTAGTTGTGACCTTTAGACTCTTGTGTTGACTAAAACAATCATCGAGTGGTTTCTTTGAGTCATTTGTGATGTTCAATCTTAGCTAGGGTTGTTGTGGGCCTTCGACTCTATTCTCTCTAACAATCCAGCAGCTTGAGAGGTGAGGTATTGAATTACTAGTCCTAGTTCCTTGCCAATAAGTCTAGAACTTGCCCTGAATGTTTGTCTAGGCGAAATTCTAAGTGTTGCTCGACTTGAGAAATGATTGTAGGCTCTCCTTGATCCAGTTTGAAACCTGAACGCTTCGATAACCTACCAATGTGATATCCCTAGTCAACCCCTTGGAGCTGAAGCCCTTTTTCTTTCAACAACCATGTTACAAGCCTTTATCCGTTCTGTAATGACCCTCTCTTGGAACCCAATCATTTCTTGGCATTCTGGATAGACAATTGGCAAAATCATAAGTTTGGGGGAGAGACGAGGAATGTGAAAGTGATAAAAGGTACAAATAACAAAAAGAAATGAAGAAAAGGATAGGCAAGGAAAATAAAGAAAGGCCAAAAAGAAATATGTCAAAAAGAAAGTGAATAAGATAGAAAATTGAAGGGATTCAAAGAAAGCAATGATGAAAGGCATGGAATTATTAGAAAGAGTGACAATGTGTTTCTCTAGTTCCACAAAGGAAGAAGAAAATGACTCAGAAAGTATGAGCCGAAATGAGAAAATGGAGTGCTTAAGGAAAGATGAAACCATCATATGCCGATAAGTCCTACCTTGATCCAAAAGCCTTCATTACATTCCCACAAAAGCCTATATGATTTTAAGTTGAGTGATCTTACATTAGTGGTAATTTACATAAGTGGCAAGCTTATGGTACTTAGAGCTGGACTTGTGTCATTCTCTTGAGAGAGATGCGCGTACTTCTTCACAGTCCTTGTTTTGAGTGTTACATTCCAAAGTGAGATTTGCTTATGGAGAGTAGAGGAAGAGGAGTTTGGGGTTCCACAATGACCTATGTAATAGAGCTATTTACCGTGAAAATAGTAATAACAATTAAATTTGTTTATGGGACTCTAAAAATACGTGATCTATTTTTATGCTACTTTGTTAAGCAGTGGTTGCTATGTATGTGAGACTTAGAATCGAAATGAGAGTTAAGGATAGGGTAATAATCAAACAGTTAGGCCAATTATAGGGGCCTCGAGGTCGATTCCGAGTCCCGATTGTGAGCTATTGAAGGTAGTCGAAGGGTGGTTAACAGTTATACTAAAATTAATGGAGGATCTTATGGCGAATGATGAGCAATAAATGATAAACAAATAAGAAGATAATAAATGAAAACAATAATATCAAGAGAGTATGTTAGAGAGCAAATAGAATATTCTCGTATATTTCGCGTGGAGAGACTGAAGCAACAAAGGGTTACAAAGTGATAAGGATCCCCTTTATATATGAGGGGAATCCTAATATAGTACAAAATATATTAATTACAAAGATAAAGGGATGGGACAGCTATATGACACCCTGATTCAGGGCTAGGATACCACTAGGCTCCGTCAGTCATAGCCGCGTACCTTGGGAACTCCCCATCTCTATCACAGTTGTGTTCAACATCGTCTTTAGGTTGAGCACCGGCGAACCTCGAGGGAGGAAACTCGATCATAGCCTCGCAGCCTCGAGCCTTCAAGATAATCAGTCGAGGTGTCTCGATGATGAGGAATTGGACCCTGCGATTTCACCGTATACAAGAGCGAACTTCTTTGGTGACTTAAGTCAACTCTTGATGCTCTAGCGTCACAATAGAGCTATGGTACTCAAAAGGTCAAAACATGGTGTTGTTGTTAATTCATTTGTGTTGAGGGTAATTGTTAGTCCCAATTGATGCATGATTGATTCCCCTTAGACCAGCTAAAGTATCCTTTTGTTTTGGTGGAGGTGTAAATTACCTTATTTGCTTGAGGACAAGCAAAATCTTAAGTTTGGGGGAGTTGATAAGTAGAGATTTTAACCTATTATTTGCTCTTTTACTTGTGTTTTAGGCCAAAAATGCTTGAAAGTATTCCCGGAAACTAATGAAATATGCTTGCTTGCAGGAATTGTTCAAAATGAGCCAAAGGAACCTTAATCAACTCACAAAGGAGTCAAAAGTTGAACAAAAACCAAGGCTGGGAAAAGATTTCTGAAGCACGGACCGCACAAATATTGTGCGGCCGCGAAAGCCATGATGCGTCTACGAGCATAATTACGCGGTCCGTATAAGGGAGATTCAGAGAATGTGATTTTTTGGCTAAATGATGAGCACGAACCGCACTAGAAATGTGCGCCCACAAAAGTCCTTGTGCGTCCGCGATTGAAATTACGCGGACCGCGATACCTAAGGTTCAGAGAGCTTACAATTTGAGTAAAAGAGAGAAGTGAGGTCCGCGTCAGAATTATGCGGCCACGGAAGTCCCTTTTGTATATGTAATCGAAATTATGCGGTCCGCTAAAGTTCAGCTCAACCAAGATCCAAAATTGAAGAACGCAGACCGCACTCAGAATTGTGCGGCCGCAAAAGCAAGAGTGCGGCCGCACTCAGAATTATGCGGCTCCGTAGGGGTATTTTTATCAGATATTTTCAGCTTAGTATAAATAGAACTTCTTATGATTTTTAGGTCATGTTATGTATTGGAGGAGCACCTGAGACGGTTGAGTTTTCTATTTTGGGAAATTTTGTATTAGATTCATCTTTTAACATTAGATTTTCATCCTTTAATCTAGTATTATGAATTTTATCTTCATTTTTATCTTTAATTTTTGTTATTTCTATGAGTAGCTAAACCCAAAGCTAGGGTTGTGACCCAACCCTAGTGTGGGTATTTGATTTTAGTGCTTAAATGTGAATGAGTTAGTGATATTTAGCCTAGTTCTTGCTAGAACTATAGAATTAATGGTTGCAAACATTGATTCATGCCTTTATGACTTAGTCTCTACTTTAGAAAGAGGAACTAAGTCTAGGAAAACTAGGCTAACAAGAAATTGGGGTGAACTCAAGAAATTGATCTCCCCAATTAAAGGGTTAAAACCTAGAGATAGTAATACCCGACTTGAGCTAATATCACTTGAATTGCATGAATATCCACTTGGACTTAAGAAAGCCAAATTGGGTAAAATCACTCAAACTACCGAGAGGTGAGTACCCGGGTGTGATAGCTATATTATGACCCCAACTAATCAAGCTTTCCCTAGATTCTTGCTACCCGTTAGATATCCACCTAGGTGAAAGTCACGACCCTATTCTCTTTAACAATTTGAAAATCAACAACAAAAATATTGTCCTTAGTTTTAACTGTTGCAATCTTTAGAGTAAAGTTAGAAGTAGAAATCAAACCCAAAACATGTGGAAGTGTAAATAGACTTAAAGCCCGCATCTAGCTTAGATATAAACCTAATTCCAATTATTAACTTCCTGTGGATTCGATCCCGATCTAGTTGGGTTTAAACTGCATCGACCACCCTCGCTACTCAATAGTAGTGTAGGCTTTGACCCGATCAATTACCCTCATGATTTTTATCACAAATGAATAACATTTGACACTTTAGGCCTAAAAATAACTATACTGCTAAAGAACAAAAAATAAGAAAAATTCAAAAATCTAAAAATGCATTGAACATACCAGTGATGAAGGATGAAAGTAGAAATCTACATTGATGAAATGAATGAGTATGAACTAATTTTTCGTGCACTGTGCTTGCTTAGGTTTGAAGAACTCAGAGTGTGTAAAGTTGTGAATAGTGCACTGAGGTTCCTTTTATAGGTTGACCAGGTCGGTCAAAAGTTAAGAGGAGTGTGACCGCACAATTTTGAGTGCGGTCCGGATACTTTACCTGGACCTTAATGCTCTGCGGTCCGTAAAAAAGTGAGTGCATCTGCATAAATTTGTGCGGACCGCACAATTTCAAGTGAAGTCGTAGAACGACTATGTTTTTCTGTCAGACCAAACTTCAGAGAGTTGCATTTTTGGGTTTCCAGTTGTGCGGCCGCACACATAATTGTGCTGCCGCAGATTCTTCTCTGCTATGGCATACAAGATCGTGCGGTCTGCACTTTTTCAACACTTAGCCATTTTTCTGGGCAGAGTCCCTACAAAGCACACTTATTCCTACATACATTTCAAAACTAGTTAGCACAAAACAAAACTTGTATAAAGAAGAAGAAAAAGATAAAGAAAAAGACACATGGGTTACCTCCCAAGAAGAGCTTGATTTAACGCCGTGGCATAACCTAAATTACCAATCACTTGAAATCAACTTTTCCAAGATAGTGCGTCACCCGGTGCCCATTGACTCTAAACACTTCATCATTCTTATTTTTCATGTCCAATGCTCTGAATGGTGTCACACCAACAACTTCAAACGGGCCACTCCATTTTGACTTCAACTTGCCTGCAAACATCCGCAACCGAGATTTGAATAATAACACAAGATCACCTTCTTTGAACTCCTTGTTTCGAATGTACTTGTCATGGAGGTACTTCATCTTCTCCTTGTATAGAGAAGAGCTTTTGTAGGTATGGTACCGGGATTCATTTAGCTCATTCAATTGTGCCACCCTTAAGTTGGCTGCGACATCCCATTCAAGATTAAGCTTCTTCAAGCCCACATAGCCTTATGCTCAAGTTCCACCGGAGGTGACAAGCTTTCCCGATCACCAACCGGTATGGAGACATCCTAAACGGTGTTTTGTAAGCCATCCTATAAGACTAAAGAGCATCATAAAGCTTTCTTGACCAATCTATCTGGTTGGAATTCACTATCTTTGACAAAATACGCTTGATCTCCCTATTGGAAACTTCAACTTGACCACATGCTTGAGGGTGATAGGGGGTCGAGACTTTGTGAGTGACACCATATTTGGTGAGTAAGGTATCAAAGATCTTGTTGCAAAAATGCAAACCACCATCACTTATGAGGACCCTTGGAGTACCAAATCTTGTAAAGATGTTCTTCTTCAAAAATGCCACCACACTCCTCGCTTCATTGTTGGGTAAAGCAACAACCTCAACCCATTTAGACACATAATCAACTGCGACTAGAATGTAGGTATTTCCACAAGATCTCACAAATGGTCCCATAAAATCAATGCCCTACACATCAAAGATGTCAATTTCTAAGATGGTGGTGAGGGGCATCTCATTCTTCTTAGAAATCCCACCGGCCTTTTGACATTCATCACAACACTTAACTAGATCACTAGCGTCCTTGTAGAGAGCAGGCCAATAAAATCTAGAACTCAACACTTTAGTTGTTGTTCTAGCTCCACCATGGTGACCACCATATAATGAAGAGTGGCAAGCCTCAAGAATATCCACTTGTTCCTCCACCAGCACACATCTTCAAATCACACCATTGGTACAAATTTGGAAGAGATACGGTTTATCCCAATAATAGTCAAGGCAATTCCGTTTGAGCTTCTTCCTTTGTTTTGAAGAGAACTCATTCGGTACAATGCCACTCACAAGATAACTTCCTATGTCGGAGAACCATGGCTTCCATGTCATTAAAATGGCCAGCAGCTGCTTGTCGAGGATGGAATCATTGATCTTAAGGTCATCATGTGGCCTCCCCCTCCTCCTCTAATCGAGACAAGTGGTCCGCCACTTGATTTTCATTACCTTTGTGGTTTTGGATATCTAGATAAAAATATTACAATAAAATCACCCACCACATTAACCTCGCCTTTGAATCCTTCTTGCTCATTAAGTATCAAAACACTATATGATCGGTATGGACAATCACCTTTGTATCCATCGAGTACGGGCGAAACTTCTCCATAGCAAAGAAAATAGAAAGTAGTTATTTTTCGATCACTATGTAATTGACTTGGGCATCATTCATGGTCTTACTAGCATAGTAGACCGGATGGAGGATTTGTTGATTTATTGCCCCAAAACTGCTCCAACCTCCACATCGCTTGCATCATACATGAGCTCAAAGGGCAAGCTTCAATCCGGTGCGGTGATAATAGGAGTAGTTGTCAATTTGAACTTGATAAATACAAATGCCTTCATTCAATCCTCATTTAAATGGAATTTGGCATCCTTGCCAAAAGTTTACACAAGGAGTTCACAACTTTGGAAAAAATCCTTGATGAAACAGCGATAGGACCCCACATGACCCAAGAAACTTCTCACTCCCTTCACGGATGTAGGGGGCGGAAGTTTAGAAATCAGCTCTATTTTGGCCTTGTTGACCTCAATACCATTCTTTGAAATTTTGTGGCAAGGGACAATGCCTTCCTCGAACATGAAGTGACATTTCTCCCATTTCAATACCAAGTTCGTCTCCTTACACCTTTCCAAGACCTTAACCAAATTGTTCAAGCAATCATCAAAAGAATTCCGAACCAGGAAAAGTCATCCATAAAGACCTTAAGAATACCCTCCACCAGGTCGGTGAAAATAGCTATCATACACCATTGAAATGTTATCGGTGCATTGCATAATCCAAGTAGCATCCGTCAGAATGCAAAAGTACCATAGGGACATATGAAAGTAGCCTTTTCTTGATCCTCCGGAACAATAAGAATTTGATTGTAGCCGGAATACCCATTGAGAAAACAATAGAAAGCACGGCCAGCCAACCTATCAAGCATTTGATTAAGGAAGGGAAGTGAGAAATGATCCTTTCTTGTGACTTTGTTGAGCTTGCGATAGTCCATATACACTCTGAACTCAGTCACCGTTCTTGTAGGAATCAAATCATTCTTGTCATTGGTAACCACAGTCATGCCCCCTTTCTTTGAGGAACATTGCACCGGAGAACTCCACGAACTATCAAAAATGGGTAAACAACTCCGCCATCCAACCACTTGATTACCTCCTTCTTGACTACCTCTTGCATTGCTTCATTTAGCCTTCTTTGATATTCAATGGAGGGTTTGGCACCCTCCTTCAAAATAATATTGTGCATGCAAAACGGCAGGGCTTATGTCCCGGATATCCACCAATGTCCATCCAATTGCTCTCTTCCTCCTTTGTAGCATCTCCAATGTGGACTCTACCTGCATGTTAGTCAAACAAGAGGAAAGAATAACCGATAAAGTAGAAAAAGGGCCAAGGAATTCATACCTGAGATGCGGAGGCAATGACTTTAACACCTAAGTGGGAGGCTCCTTGATTAAGGGGTTTGTTGGAGGAGTCTTCTGGTTTTCAAGATCCAAGGATAACTTGTGGGGTTCATAAGTGTGTGACCTTATTCCTTGCAATGCATTCACACATTCGACATAGCCTTCTTTCTCCTCATCATTATCAAGGTTGAGAAAAATGACTTACAAATTATCCTCAATATTCAGTGTGGCACTAGCATCATCAATAATCACATCAGTCACAAAATCCACGAACGAACAAACTTCATTGTTTTTCGGTTTCCTCATAGATTTGCGCACATGGAAGACCACCTTTTTATCACCCACCCTTAAAGTGAGCTCATCGACTTCCACATCAACAAGAGCATTCCCCGTAGCAAGGAAATATCTACCCAAAATAATAGCACCTCATAGTCCACTTCACAATCAAGAGTCACAAAGTCCGCCGGGAGGATGAACTTATTGACACGAACCAACATGTCATCAATACACAAACTCTTCATCATATCAATAAACCTTTTGAATTAGTTCTCGCCATTTTGATTTGCACGCCTTTGAGGATATGGAGGAGGAGGCCTTGGCATTGGTACCTTAGCCTTTGGCACTACCGGTTCCGGTATGTCAACAATGTGCTCCCTAGACGAGTTCACTTCTTCTTAAGTCTCCTCCACATTGTCTTCAATATTAATTCTCACCTCATCATTTGCTTGCACTTCATTGCATGGCATCTCATCTTCTTGTACAAATTGTTCATCATCCATAATCTTCTTTTGGCTTGAGGTAGTTGCATCCCCACCTTTTCCACTACTTGTAGTAACAGCTATGGCATGTCCCGTGTTGTTCTCGCCCTTTGCGTTCACCACCGTATCACTTGGTAGTAACCCCTTAGGATGAGTGTTTAAAGCTTGAGAGATTTGGCCTAATTGAACTTCCAAATTGTGAATTGAAGTGTTGTGGGAGGCTAGTTGAACATCAAAGTCGGCATTCTTCTCCATCATTTGTTTAAACATGTTCTCAATTCGTCCCAACTCATTGGTGGAAGATCTCGGACCTTGAGAATGATAAAAAGGCGGGTTGCTCATTGTTGAAATATCAGGGGCCTTTGAAAACCCGACCCTCGGTTGTTGTTGTTATTGTTCCACCCTCCTTAATTGTTACCTCCCCAATAGCATAGATTATTGCCACTCCAATTGCCTTGGTTATTTTGACCATTCCAATTTACTTGATTGTTTTAGTTGTTCTAATTCCCTTGGTTGTTTTGATTTCTCCAACTACCATGATTGTTTGCATTCCAATTTCCTTGATTACCTTGTGGTCGCCATTGTTGTTGATTCGGGCCTTGATTGTTGTTTCTTTGCCCTTAGAAGTTGTTCAGATATTGTACCTCCTCTTTTTGTTTATTGTATTGTCCATCTTGATCAAATCCTTTATCATCTTGCACATAATTTTCTACCCGATTTTGCACATGAGAACCCTTTTGCCTTCTCTTGTTTACCATCATACTAACTCCCTCTATTGAATTTACTTGCTTGGGACCTTGCACTTGTTGAAGTTGAGCTTTGGCTAGTTGATTCATTGTGGTGGTCAACTCGACAATTGCTTGCCCATGACCATTTAATTCTTTATGGAAGTGAATCACATTTGGATCGCCTTGAGGAACGTTTGCTCTACTTTACCATTCCGATGAAGTATCTGCCATTTCATCAAGAATCTCACAAGCTTCCGCAAACGACATTGTCATGAAATTTCCACCGGCAAGTTGGTTGACCACGCAATGATTGGTAGTATTGACCCCCCTATAGAATTTTTGTTAAATCATATCATGCGTCATGTCATTGTTCGGGCCCTCTTTTACCATAGTACGGTACCTTTCCCATATCTCATGCAAGGGCTTATTGGGTTCTTGTTTGAAAGCTAGAATCTCATCCCTAATAGTTTCCATATTCTCGGGGGAAAAGAACTTGGAAATGAATTTCTCGGCCAATTCATGCCATGCATGGATAGAATGATTTGGGAACCTCTCTAACCAATCCAAAGCCTTCCCCCAAAGAGAAAAAGGGAATTGACTCAATCTTAAAGCATCCTCATCCTCAAAAATATTTGTCTATTTACTCCCCCAGCAATGTCAACAAACCCATTCAAGTGCTTATATGCATTTTGATTCGGAGCCCCGGTGATGAATCCTCGTTGTTCCAACAACATAAGCATAACATTTGTGATTTGAAAATTTCCCGCCCTAATGCGGGGAGGGACTATGGCACTTGCATATCGTTTATTTGGAAACACTCGGTGTGTCGCCGCTCTTGGAGGAGATGGGGGTGGAACGGGAACATTGTCTTAAGGCGGGCGACCTCATCTATTTGCTTGAGGTTCAAGAGGAACCTCATCAACTTGGTCATCATCCCCATCATCCCAATGTCACGTTTCCAAGAGGATCATTGTTGTTGAGATCAATTATATCACCTATAATTGTTTCACAAAAAGATTAGTAACTCCGAAGGAAAGGAAGACAAATCACACAGAACAAAATATATAGCTAAATCAAATATATACCTTATATTGGATTAGGTATAAATCTAGACTAAGTGTATGATGTGTCCAAAATGCATTTCCACATGTTTGGTTGTTTCTTTCTACTTCTACTTTTTATGATAATGTTTGTAAATGAAAAGCTAGAGAATGATATTTTTGGTGTTGTTATTTTTCAATATTATAAAAGATATAGGGTCGTGACTTTCACCTAGGAGGTTACCTAACAGGTTGTGGGTTTTATGGTAAGTTTGATTAGTTGGGGTGTAATATAGCAATCGCACACAATTACCCACTCGATACCTCTTGGTGGTTAGTGTGGTTTTTTCCAATTTGGCTTTCTCAATTCCAAATGGGTTATTTCACAAAACAAGTGATAGACGCTCAAGTCGGGACTTAATATCTCTAGATTCAACCCTTTAGTTGGGGTTATCAATTTCTTGAGTTCACCCCAATTCCTTATTAGCCAAGGTTTCCTAGACTTAGTCTCTCTTTCTCAAGTAGAGTCCAAGTCAATTAGGCATGAATCAATGTTTGCAACCATTAATTCTTAAATTCAAGCAAGAACTAGGCGAAATATCACTCACCCAATCACAAACAAGCCCTAAATTAAACACCCATTAAGTACTAACACTAGAGTCGGGTCACAACCCTAGCTAAGAAATTAGCTACTCATACAGAAAATTGAAGAAACTAAAGAAGAAAATAAGATTAAACTTATAATAGATGATAAAGGGAAGAAAATCCAATGTTAAAATGATAAACTATTACAAAGTTACGCAAAGCAGTAAAGGAAAAACGACTATTTATTTTCTTGTGCTCAAAACTTGGTCTAGATTTGACAAAAAGAACTATTTATACCTAGATCTTTTTTCTTTGCTTTAGTCCTTTTCCAAAATTACTCCTTGTTGAAGTGATTTTCATCTCTTTGACTCATATTCCAACAATCCTGCAAGTAAGCACATTTCATCAGTTTTCGGAAATACCTTTAAGCAATTTTGAGCTAAAACGAATGTAAAAGAGTGCAAATAAGTAGTCAAAATCCCAACTTATCAATTACCCATGGGACTAAAATCGAATGGTTGAAATAGAGAAGCGCAACCGTCTGATGAACCAAAAGGTCATCACTCATTTTGAAAGAAAATTCTGTGTTCCGAGGCCTTAAATACCTCTTTTTGTCTTACCTCGATTTGCGTCCGCAGTCCGGATTCATTTTCAGAAAGCTTTTATGTGAAAACTAAGTAAAATAAGGAAATTGACTTTTAAATTGAATAAAGTTGACTTTGGTCAACATTCTTGGTAAATGGACCCGTACCCATGATCTGACGGTCTTGTAGTGTCTGTAGTAAAATTTGGGACTTGGGCGTATGCCCAGAATCGAATTATGAGGTCCCAAGCCCGAGAAATGAATTTTTGAAAGAAATTGTTTAACTGAAATTATAAGAGTTTTTGAAAATGAAAAGAGGTTTGAAATTGATGGTATCAGACCCGTATTTTGGTTCCGGATCCCAGTACAGGTCTTATCTAATAATTAAGTTGAATCTGTGATGTTTGGTAGGAATCGGAGTTCGTTTAGTATAAATCGGACCTTTATTTGAGAAATTGGAAATTTTGATGTTCTTGAATGATTTCATGAGTTTGAGGTTTAATTCATAACTATTGATGTTAATTTGATGATTTGATCGTACAAGCAAGTCCGTATGATGTTTTTATACTTGCGTGCATGTTTGGTTTGTAGCCACGATGGCTTGGGTGAGTTTTGGATAGGCCACAGAGTGAAATTGGACTTAGGAAAATTGCTATTGTGTTGCAGGTCTGCAGGCTTCGCAAATGCGAGCTCCCATTTGCAAATAAACATCACAATTGCGATGATGGGCTGGGACAGGGAGACCTTCGCATTTGCGAGGCTCATGTCGCAATGTGACCGTAGCAGGCAGCGCAATTGCGAACAGTTGTTCGCATTTGCGATGAAAGCAGAGGCAGGCCTTCCTTCACAATGACGAAGCTTTGGCCGCAATTGCGAGTTTGCGTTTGCGAACATGACAACGCAAATGCGATATCTGCCCTTGTGTAAAATCAAACTTAGACGAAAATTCTTTATTTTTCAAACTCCCTCAAACCCTAAGCTCTCTTGGGCGATTTTCCAAAGAAAAGTTCTTCTCCAAATAGATTGTAAGTCATTTCTAACTCATTTTCTTTAATCTATTACATCTTTTTACATGATTTCAATTCAAAATCAAGGAATTTTATGGGGGAAATTGGGTGTTTTGGGTAGAACTTAGGATTTCCAAATTTTGGGGATTTGGACCTCGATTTGAGGTCCGATTTGAAAAAAAATTATATATTTGAGTTTGTGGGGGAATGGATAATCAGGTTTTGGTTTGAACCTCGTGTTTTGACCATGTGGGCCCGGGGTCGATTTTTGACTTTTTGGGGGGAAATCATTGGAAAACCTTTTTTCCTGCATTATAATTGATTCATTTAGCATTTATTGATATCGTTAAGTAAATTGTGGCTAGATACAAGCAAATTGGTGGTAGAAACAAGAGGTAAAGCGGTAGTTGAGGCTTGAATTGTATTTGTGGCATCGAAGTAAGTGTTTGGTCTAACCTTATCTTGAGGGATTAGGAGTTGTATCTTATTTGCTATGTGTTAATTGTTGTGTACGACATATAGGTGTGGTGATGAGTATCTATACGTTGGTGTCAAGCATGCCCGTGAGTCTTATACTATGGTTAATGTGACTCTGTTTCATATTTTTCATGCTTTATATGATGATTTCTATTGTTGAACAAGGCTTGCGGAAGTATTATTGGTAATTGAACATTGTAAAGCGTTGGATCAAGTTGAGAATTGAGCTGTGAAGTAATTGTGAAAAAGAGAAGAGGTTTATGATATTGTCTCCCTTGCCGGGATGTTATTGCTTTTGATATTATCTCCCTTGCCGGGATGTTATTAGTTATGATATTGTTTCCCTTTCCGGGATATTGTTGTTATGCTATTGTTCCCTTGCAAGGATTGTATTGTGAATTGCTTAGGTCTCACAATTAATGGACAAGCTTAGTAGAGACTGAGGGATTGGTACGAAGACGTCTGTATTTATCTCCAGAGGCTACAGAGTTAGGAAAAACATCACATCTATTCTTTCCTGTCGTGCGACTTGATTTCCCAATGTTAATTGAACTTCCACTCTGTTCTTTCACAGATGGTGAGAACACGTACCGCTTCATCAGCTGACCAGCAGCTTGAGCCCCCTATAGCAGCTCCTTCGAGGGGCAGAGGTCGAGGCCATGCTAGGGCCCGAGGCAGAGATAGGGCTCAGCTTAGAGCTGATGGGATGGGACAAGGAGACCTTCGCATTTGCGAGGCTCATGTCACAAATGCGACCTTAGCAGTCACCGCAATTGTGAACAGTTGTTCGTATTTGCGAAGAAAGTAGAGGCAGGGCTTCCTTCGCAATTGTGAAGCTTTGGCCGTAATTGCAAGTTTGCATTTGCGAACCTGACATTGCAAATGCGGTATCTGTGCCTGTGTAAAATCAAACTTAGACGAAAATTCTTCATTTTTCAAACTCCCTCAAACCCTAAGCTCTCTTGGGCGATTTTGCAAAGAAAGGTTCTTCTCCAAATCAAATGTAAGTCATTTCTAACTAATTTTCTTTAATCTATAACATCTTTTCACATGATTTCAATTCAAAATCAAGGGTTTTCATGGGGGAAATAGGGTGTTTTGGGTAGAACTTAGGATTTTCAAATTTTGGGGATTTGGACCTCGATTTGAGGTCCGATTTCAAAATAAATTATATATTTTAGTTCGTGGAGGAAATGGTAATCAGGTTTTGGTTCGAACCTCGGGTTTTGACAATGTGGGCCTGGGATCGATTTTTGATTTTTTGGGGGAAATCATTGGATAACCTATTCTCATGCATTAGAATTGATTCATTTAGCATTTATTGATATCGTTAAGTAAATTGTGTCTAGATACAAACGAATTGGTGGTGGAAACAAGAGGTAAAACGGCAGTTGAGGTTTGAATTGTGTTTGTGGCATCGAGGTAAGTGTTTGGTCTAACCTTATCTTGAGGGATTAGGAGTTGTGTCTTATTTTCTATGTGTTAATTGTTGAGTACGACATATAGGTGTGGTGACGAGTATCTAGACGTCGGTGTCAAGCATGCCCGTTAGTCTTATACTATGGTTAATGTGACTCAGTTTTGTATTGTTCATACTTTATATGATGATTTCTATTGTTGAACAAGGCTTGTGGATGTATTATTGGTAATTGAACATTGTAGAGCATTGGCTCAAGTTAAGAATTGAGCTATGAAGTAATTGTGGAAAAGCGAAGAGTTTTATGACATTGTCTCCCTTGCCGGGATGTTATTGCTTTTGATATTATCTCCCTTGCCGGGATGTTATTACTCATGATATTGTTTCCCTTACCGAGATATTGTTGTTATGCTATTGTTCCCTTGCCGGAATTATATTGTGATATTATTGATTCTCTTGCCCAAATTGCTTTGTGATTGTTGCTTGGGTAAGGAAGTGTGTAAAGCATGAAGGGTGATGTCGTGCCGCACGATGTAAAATGTCGTGCCATGATATGAGTGATAATGCACGAAGGATAATTTTGTGGCATGATTATGTGAGGTAAAAGCACGAAGGGTGATGTCGTGCCGATTGTATTGATTCTTATGGTGAGGACAAGAGTAAAATCACGAAGGGTGATGTCGTGCACTTGTCATCGATTACCTCATTCTTGCTTATAGTTGAATTTTCATGTTCCCTTCACTTCTTTACTGAAACGTTGATTGTACATGATATTCCCTGCAACATGTTTCCCCTTCCCATCTTTAACTACTAGTTTTTATCATTATTACTTGTTGTATATGATATAACTACATAGATTTATTAGGTAGTCTTGTCCTAGCCTCGTCACTACTTCGCCTAGGTTAGGCTAGGCACTTACCAGCACATGGGGTCAGTTGTATTGATACTACACTCTGCAATGTGAGGTTGCTGTTTTCGTCCAACAGACGACCCGAGGTAGTCCTGCAGGAGTCCGCAGGCCTTAGCGTCCCCTTCCTATCTAGTTTTCTTCTGTTCTTTACTATTTCAGAGACAAACATGTATCTATTTTGTTCGGACCCTATTTGTAGTATTCTTAGATAGTCTGTCAGATTGTGACACCAGTTCTGGGTAGCTTATGGTTATGTATTTGTATTGGTATTATTTTAAATTGTTACATTTCATTCTTCCGCTTTATTATTTTCGCTGTTTATAAAATATTAACTCACAATTGTTAAGGGATTAAAAATGAAAAGGATTAAATAATAATTGGCTTTCCTATCTTTCACTAGTAGGCAGCATCACGACTACTAAGGGTGAGAAATTCGGGTCGTGACAAACTGGAATATTGTGAGATGGAAGGATACCTACTACAATTAAAGGTATAGTTCTATAGAACAACTATAAGACCTGTAAATTTATATGACAATGAATGTTAGGCTCCAGAGGTGTGGATATTATGATGGATGTGCATTAATAGTAAACTAGTAAGATTACAAATAATCACATTCTTCACAAGGTGCAAGTCGTTGAGGATAAAATAAGAGAAAGTCGCTTGATATAATTTGGACATATCTTGCGCCCCCCTATAGAGGCAATGTTCGTTGGTGTGAAACTATAGTGAGTAAACGTGTTAAAAAGGAACGAGGTAGCCAAAAATCTCATGGAAAGAAGTTTTCTTCTACCAATCCTTATAATCTATACACACTTAGTTAAAGATAAGGTACAATGAAAGAAAAAAATTCATATAGGTAATTTTTGTTAGTTAGGAATATGCTTTAAATTTGTTGTATAAATTTTAATATTATACTACTGCTACTACTTATCACGATCCAATTCCCACTGTAGGGTATGATTGCGTACAACGTTGTTGTTAGGAAAGCCAATGGCGAACTATCAACTTTATTCATTTTATTACTTTTGAAATTATGAATTTTATTATATAAAGAAAGTAATGAATTAAAAATTATGGATACATACAATATTCATAAGTTATAATATAAAAAGGTGACAATATTAACAAAAACCATAAACATCTACTAGAATTTCCCAAAATCCAGTGTTACAAGTGCATGACCATATTTTAAGATATATAGTACTATTACACAACTGTCTGAAAAGAAAATAGAGAGAATACAAATAATGGATAGGACAGGGAATGCGAGTGCTGGAGATCGTAACATAAGGAGCAGCTCACTACAAAGTATCCTAAGCAACTATACATACGTGATTTCGGATGTATAATATAATAATTTGTGCTAATTTGTGGTATTTCTATGTGTAGGATGTCGCGCCCCTTTTTTCTCGCGAAATCAGGTTTATGACATTTGGAGGGACAACTCGTTCCTCTTGGGAACTGGGTTTGCATTTGAAGAGTTGCCACCTAATGTTTAGGGTGCATTAGGACACCAGTGGAGTTCGATTTGAATAACCAGAGATAGGGTAAGGGCTTGAAATTATTCTAAGGGGAAGGTGTTAGGCACCCCTCAGAATCCACTAGTGTGGTTCCCGGCCAGACAATTATTGTGAATTTGGATGCAATTAACATATAAGCAGATAAGGCTCAAATAACAGTGGATTTCAATACATAATGGTTTGAAAGAACAATTGAAAGAGCTGATTCTCTTTAAATAAGGAATTACAACAATAAAAAAATAAAGAATAAAAGGAAGGGGGTCCTAGGTTTATTAAAAATATGGATCACCCCCACACAATGTCCGGTAATCACTCTCCAATGAGGGGCTACACGTGACATTAGGTCATCATATCCATATCTACCCTTCCCACCCTATTAAGGTATTAAAGCACGGATTGGTCTCTATTACTTATTGCATGTTATTACCCGTCCCATTCCTATCAGTCCCGGAGGCACTTAGGACTACTAATCCTAAAAGGGAGGGATATTAGGCTTACTTGAAATTTCAAAGGTAAAAATTCTAAGGCGGCATACAAAACACGTACTGCATGTTTTGGGGAAACATATAAACAAACAAAGGCTCATGTATACCTCCTCAAAACAAACACATAAAATAGCATGTCTTACACATACTGCTTAGGTCTGATTTAAAAGTATTAAAGACGAGGGAGAGGAGATTGTTGAGGCAGTTTTAGTTTATTACATAACTCATATAAGAAGTCCGAATCAGGCCTGCCTGCTGGTTGTAGCAATTAACAGAAGTAGATTTAGTTTACAGTTATTACTCTAAGGCTTGCCTAAGTGTTTAAACGGGGTCCTATAAGCATGATGTCTACTAAATTTAGAAGGTGATGAGACAGTAAAATTCGAAATGAATTGTTTGAAATCTTGTATGCATACTTGCTAGACCTTGTTAAGCGAGGGAATAATATTATTAAAAGAGGTTCAGAAGGGACAAATTAAATTAGACTAGTTGCAAGCTCTGCAGATGATAGTATCTACCATTACTGATTTTTTTTATCCCTATGAACAAGATATCTAATATTGACGGTGAATGAAGCGAATCAGGTTTATTTAAAAGTCCCTATAGACATGATTTCTATGCTTTAGACCCTTATAAATATGATATCTAGATGGTGACAAACATACAGAACTTCAGAATGAAATCCTATAGGCAGGTCATCTAGATGTGAAGTTTGAACAAGCAATCCTATAGACATGATCTCTAGATGCAGTTTGCAGAATTAAGTACCCTATATAAAGTGTTTCTATATGTAGTTTTAATATGCAGAATTAAACTAACCTATAAGCATGCTTTCTACTCTTGCATGCATAATTACCCAACCCTTTTCACTAGCCAGCCCCAAATGTTCATTACAACTTATTACAAACCAGGATAATAAATTACATTAGAAAATACAAAGAGAAGTACAACCAGAGGAAGCCTGATTCTGACTTCCTCACTGAGTTATGAGATAAACCAACCCAAAGACCACTGATTCAAAGCCTTTCTCAGACTTGAGTGTGTCAGAGTTCCCTAAGGGCCTCAATAGGACCCCGGGCAGTGCTCACACCCAAGTTTCATACCAGAATAGGGACAAGTACAGTGTGGAAATGTCGGTCCTCACATGTCCAAGTTCAGAGGGAGCTCATGGGTCCCAAGGAAAGGCTCACAAGAGGGGTGCAGAACTTAAGTCTAAGAGAGAGTGGAAGTGCAAAAACATAGTTCTAGATAAAAGAGAGGGGTAAAGGGAAATAGTTATAGAGTTTAACAACTTCATACAAAAGGGGTTCAGGGGTTGGGAATTGCAAAGAACCTATGTACTTAGGCAAGGGTCAGCTTTGGGCATGCACAACAATAGAAGATGCTGACATGCCTATAAGACTACCAGAACACATAACACTAAAGAAAAACATAGAGGTTATGATCCCAGGGGGATCAACTTTGAGTTATGGACAACAATTTTCAATACTGCCATACCTCAAACAAACCATAAGTATCACACACATTGGGGTAGCCTTTAGGATTCACAATATATAAATTCAGAATAGGAAGAAAGAAATTATAGCATGCTAAAATAAAGTACTGAATTAGATACAAGCAGTAGGCAGAAAAGAATGCAAGAACATTAAGTAACCATGTTGTTGTTGAGGCTGAAAACTTAAATAGGACATACTAGTTCAAAGAAGAAAAACGTAGTAAAGAAAGGTGGTATGATTTTTGAAATATAGCTTCGGCTTTCAGCCAGCTAAATAGGCCACAGTAGAAGTACTAAAGCAAGAGATAATGTTTTTGATTGTAAGTGAGTTCAGAACTAAGAGTGTTCGTGTGTTTGTGTTAATGAGAGAGTACGTATATATAGTAGTTTGAAAACCATGTAAAATAAGGCAAGAATTACAATTGAATAGTAATTATGGAACTCAGAATCAATTAAAGCAAAAATCAGTACAAGCGCTCCCTTAATTTGAGGGAATCAGTTCAAATGGTGAGAACAAGTAACAAATAAGGAAAGAAATCAATGCAAGTATTCCTTCAATTAGGGAGTAATCAACAAACGGTAAAGGGCAAAAAAGTTTTTAAGGAAAGAAATCAAGTAGAGCATAATGTACAGAATAGACAATTAGGGGTAAGTACATACGGGTTCAATTAGGGAAACAACTAAGGAAGAATCAGTAAAAAATACTCGGTTAACTAAATAAGGTAAGAAACACAATAAATTTGCAGAATATGGAGACAATCAGCACATAGTAAATCAAGGAGTCAAGGATTCGAAATTACTAATTTAAGGAGAATCACATGGGTTCCCATGAATAAGAAAATAACCCAAGTTAAAATAGGAGAATCGAAAGTTTAAAGGGAAGTTTTCAAATCAAGCCAAGAAACAGGAAACTCAGAGTCAGTCAAAGAGAGAGTTATGAGTTCTGTTTTAGCATATAAATAGAGTGAGATATGAGTAACCAGACATAGCAAGCAAAGGGTCAAGTCTTGACTAGTCAAGACGAACACAAGCATGTATGTTAGGCATACAAAACTCAGTAGAAACACATTCAAAGCTAGATAGTCACAAAAACTCAAACGAGAGCAGGCCAGTCACAAAGTCAAACGAAAACCCCTAGAAGAATTAGGGCTTTCAACATAGGTGAGTTAAATAGAGAATAAAAACACAGAATCAGAAGAATCACACAAAAGGCACAAGAGATTTCGAAAAGAACTTCTGCACTTGAACGAACAGTCTCAGACCCAAAACCATAAGATTTTCCACAATGTGAGGGTTTTAAAAAGAGGATAAATAGATAGATCGGACAAAACTAAAGCAAACAACATTCACTTAAGAAAAAGTTAAAGAAATTAGGGGTTTTAACATGCAAACCCAAGCAGTGGGTTAATACGAACAAACACAACAAAACATATCAAAGAAGGTTTCGAAATAACTTAATAGAATCTTAATCAAAAAGATAAGAATTTTTGAAGGTAGAGTTTTAAAATAAACTTTGAGAAAAATGTTTAGAAGTTTAGAGCAAACACAGATCTAAAGCAGATCTAAAAGAAATCAGAAGAACCTTAAAGGTTAGGGTTTCAGAAGAGCCCCAAATGGTGAGAAAGGCTTTGAAAATCATCGATCTAAGCAGGAGAGTCAAGAGTCAGACTCGAATAGCCATGGTTGGCCGGAGAAAAGTCGGAGATGACCGGAGAACAACCAAAAAATGAAATCGACCAAGGTCTGAACCAAACTTCTTCAAGATATGACCTTGAAACCAAAATTATAGAACACATAGAAGCTAAAGGAGGTAGATACAGGCCTCCAATGACCTTGGAAGCCATGGATTTGGGAGGTTTTAGGGTGGTAGTTGAGGGTGGCGGCTAGGGTTTGAGAGGGATTTAAGAGACGATTGAGAGAGAAGGGGGATTCAGTGGCGGCCATAGGTAAGAAATGGTTAGGGTTTGGGGGTAGTTGGGAATTTATTTAGGAAAGGGTTAATGTGAGCCGTTGATCTAAGCGATCAATGGCTGGGATTAAATGGGAATCCTGGTGGGTTGTTTAAAGGGTCATGGGTCGGTTTGAATGGGAATTGGGTCGGGGTAAAATTGGATTTAAATTGAATTCAATTGGGGTCCGAATTGGGGCTATAACTGAAATAAAATTGGGCTAACATTTAAATAGCCACTTTTCCCTATTTGATTTATAAAAATAGTAAAATAATTTCTGAAAATAAATTAATGGTACTAAAATGACTAATAGTACATAATTATCAAATTAAAAACACTGGACTTAATTTTTATAGATATAAACGTAATTAAATCCAAAAGAGATATTGCAATTATATGCAATTTAGCTTTAAAAATACTAAATAAATTTGTAAAAATATGCAAAAAATATATTAGCTATATTTTAGCATAAATATGAGAATTCAATAAATGAATTACCAAAATGATAAATTTGGGAATTATTATTGGTTTTTTTAAGAATAAAATAGGGGAATAAATTGGTTTAAAATCTTTAAAAATTAAGGAAAAAATGATTAAACATTTGGACACACTTATATATGTATACATATGCTATTTTGAAAGTATTTGTGCATATTAAAAATATACAGGGAAAAATTAGGTATCAACAGCTGCCCCTCTTTACCCGGGAAGGATGAAAGAGTTGTTGGGTAAAGATATAATAGCCAATTTTGACTGAGGGGAACGGTTAGAAGGGGTTTAGGCTGTGCCCTGGCTTCTGAGCTGCCTACATATCCTTGGTCTTACAAGAATCAAGCTATATGTAGTTCGGGATCCATCGGTGGAGTATGATGATGGAGACTTTTGAGAATGGACGCAATATCTGGGGTCAGGGGAATGGTTAGGGTTTGATATGGCTGCGGGAATTGGAGCGGAATCACTACTGCTGAGATAGCCGTTGCTTGCCGGTTTCCTTTCAAATAAGCAATACAAGCATATATTTTGCGTAATTTTAAACATGATGCAAATTCCAATTGGACCATGAAGGTTGTCTTTTGACGATTGGAATGACGTCCTTAGACCATGATGTCCTTGGCCATGAAGCGTATAATAAAGGATTTGTAGGCCATGAAATGATGCTCTCGAGCTACGAGGATGGTGCCTCCGAACCATGATGCCTTTGAATAATGATATGTAAAAGCTTAAAAGGGGATCCTCAGGCCATGGCATTGTGTTCTCGGGCTATGCAAATGGTGCCTCTGAAAAATTACACCTTCGGATAATTCGGCGATCTTTCAGCTCATGAGATGCAGTATTTGGCGATCTTTCAGCCCATGAGATGCAATAGGTGGCGATCTTTCAGCCATGCAAATGTAAATAAGGCGGAGATCTTTCAACCATGCAAGTGTAAGTAAGATGACGATCTTTCAGCCATGCAAGTGTAGATAAGGCGGCAATCTTTCAGCCATGCAAGTGTAAATGAAGGTAGAGCTTAACCTCGGAAGGCAGAATGGTAGCCTTATGCAATGCAGAAGATGAAGATGGAGACAATGTTTAGTCTTAGAAGGTAGAATGGTAGCCTTATGCAATGCAGAAGATGCAGATGGAGACAGCGTTTAGTCTCGGAAGGCAGAATGGTAGCCTTATGCAATGCAGAAGATGCAGATGGAGACAATGTTTAGTCTCGGAAGGCAGAATGGTAGCCTTATGCAATGCAGAAGATGCAGATGGAGACATTGTTTCGTCTCGGAAGGCAGAATGGTAGACTTATGCAATGCGGAAGATGCGGATGGAGACAACTTTTAGTCTTGGAAGGCAGAATGGTAGCCTTATGAAATGCAGAAAATGCAGATGGAGGTAGAACTTAACCTCAGAAGGCAGAATGGTAGACTTATACAATGCAGAAGATGCAGATAGAGACATCATTTAGTCTCGGAAGGCAGAATGGTATCCTTATGCAAGAAATAAAATGGCAAATGGTAACAGAGTTTTCTTAGTTGATAGCAGATTGCGATATTGTGACTATTGGGGACGTTGCGCCTGCTAAGGACACTGTTGTGTGCGGATAGCAAATGTGAGTAAATGCAACGGTTCTGAGAGTTGTATTCCTGAACAATGTTTGTTTTATGAGTGTATAGTATATTTGATGATTTTGCAATTCATGTGCCTGCATCCAAAGAAAAATCGCGAGTTTTGTAGAAGGGGGCGGTTAGTTCGCATCCTTGGTGGCTTTGCTTGACCTGCTCGGCTTTGATTTGGTGATACTGTATGTATCATTGGGGTAGCGTTTGCTAAACAAGGCAATTTCGGTAATAAACATGCATGATTTTATAGAAATATGATATAAGTATTTAATTAAGAAACAACTTTTAGATGAACCGATAACTATGACGTGGTTCAGGACATTGCGACCTCGAAATTTTGAGGGTCCTCCTCAAAATTCTGCCCCAGTTTTATGGGTTGATGCTTCTGACTGTTGCTTGTGACAATTGGCTGAAATCACTTCGGAATTTTGAGGGTCCTCCTCAAAATTCTGCCCCATTTTCCAATTGCGGGGGAAATGAAAATTTTATTGAATTGTGACCGAACCCATATGGCTGCCTACGTATTCCCTCTTAAACGGGAATCAGGGTAGGCGTAGTTCAATTACATCATAAAGATTACGCATAGTAGTGTTTGACTGCATCTGAATTAGTTGGTTTCGGCCAAACTTCTCCGTCCATCTCTGCAAGTGTGAGGGCTCCTCCTGTTAGAACCCGGTGAATCATGTACGGACCTTGCCAGTTGGGAGAGAATTTCCCCTTGGCTTCATCTTGATGCGGGAAAATTTTCATTAACACCAGCTGCCCCGGTGTGAACTATCTCGGCTTGACTCTTTTGTTGAAGGCTCTGGACATTCTGCTCTGATAAAGTTGACCATGGCAAACTGCATTCATTCTCTTTCCATCTATACGAGCTAGTTGCTCGTAATGACTCTTTACCCATTCTGCATCGTCGAGCTCAGCTTCCTGTATGATTCTTAAGGAAGAAATTTCTACTTCGGTGGGAATGACGGCTTCTGTACCATAAACCAGCATATGGGGGGTTGCCCCAGTTGATGTGCGGACTGTGATGCGATACCCCAATAGAGCAAATGATAACTTCTCATGCCACTGCTTATGCTTCTCTATCATTTTCCTCAATATCTTCTTGATATTCTTGTTGGTGGCTTCTATGGATCCATTCATCTGAGGCCTGTAGGCTGTGCAATTGTTGTGTCTGATCTTGAAAGTTTCACACATAGCTTTCATCAAGTAACTATTGAGGTTGGAGCCATTATCAGTAATGATTGACTCTGGAATCTCGAATCGACAAACAATGCGGTCGCGGACAAAGCCTGCCACGACTTTCTTAGTTACTGCTCTGTAAGATGTTGGTTCGACCCATTTGGTGAAATAGTCGATTGCTACTAGGATAAACATGTGCCCGTTGGAAGCGGTAGGCTCGATTGGTCCAATAACATCCATCCCCCAGGCGGCGAACGGCCATAGTGAGCTTGTTGCATTAAGCTCATTTGGAGGCACTTTTATCATGTCTGCATATATCTGGAAGCGATAGCATTTCCGGACATACTGGATGCAGTCCATCTCCATAGTCATCCAAAAGTAACCAGCTCGGAGTATCTTCCTTGCCAAGACAAAACCGTTCAAATGTGGACCGCAGGTCCCAGCATGAATTTCCTCTAATAGCCTGGATGCTTCATTTCCGTCGACACACCTTAGTAATCCCAAATCAGGAGTCCTCCTACACAGGATTCCTCTGCTGTGAAAGAAATTGTTGGATAACCTCCGAAGCGTGCATTTTTGAGTGGGATTTGCAAGTTCTAGGTATTCGCCTTTTGCCAAATATTCCCTGATATCATGAAACCAAGACTTTTCGTCTGCTTCTTCTTTAACATAGCCGCAATAAGCTGGCTGATCATGGATCTTTACTGCAATGGGATCAATGATGTTTTTGTCTGGATGTTGTATCATGGATGATAGGGTAGCCAATGCATCGGCGGACTCATTGGGAACATGTTGGAACTCCGTCTTCGTGAACCTCTTTCTCATTTCCTTTACATGATGCAGATACGGGAGTATCTTAGTTTCCCATTCTTCTCGTACCTGATGTATAAGTCTGAATCTCCAATTACTAGCAACTCTTGAATGTTCATGTCAATATCCATCTTGATCCCTAAGATGCAGGCTTCGTATTCGGCCATATTTTTGGTGCACGAGAATCTGAGTTTGGCAAAAATCGGATAATGCTGATCGATTTCCGATATGAGGACTTCTGCTATGCCAACTCCTTTGAAATTTGTCGCCCCATCGAAAAACATTCTCCAACCTTCATAGGATTCTAAAATGTCTTCTCTTACGAATGATACCTCTTCATTAGGAAAATACGTTTTTAGGGGTTCGTATTCTCTATCCATGGGGTTATCAGCAAGGTGATCTGCTAGTTCATGTCCCTTGATTGCCTTCTGAGTTACGTAGACAATGTCAAATTCACTCAACAAGATTTGCCACTTGGCTACCTTTCTAGTGGGCATGGGCTTCTGGAAGATGTACTTCAAAGGATCCATCCTTGAGATGAGATATGTGGTATAGGCACAAAAGTAATGCCTCAACTTCTGAGCTACCCAAGTCAAAGCACAGCAGGTGCATTCTAATAGAGAATAACGGGCCTCGTACGGGGTGAACTTCTTACTGAGGTAATAAATTGCTTGCTCCTTCCTCCCTGTTTCATCATGCTGCCCTAGAACACAATCGAAAGCTCCATCTAATAATGCAAGGTAGAGTAATAAGGGTCTACCTGGCTCAGGTGGGACCAAAACTGGTGGTTTTGACAGGTATTCTTTGATTCTGTCGAAAGCTTTTTGGCAGTCATCGGTCCAATTGGTAGCAACGTCCTTCTTTAACATCTTAAAGATTAGCTCACAGATAACTATAGATTGTGCTATGAACCGGCTGATGTAGTTGAGCCTCCCCAAGAAACTCATCACGTCCTTTTTGTTCTTTGGCGGTGGCAACTCTTGAATAGCTTTGACCTTTGATGAATACAGTTCTATTCCTCGATGACTCATAATAAACCCAAGTAGTTTTCCGGTAGGAACCCCAAATGCACGTTTTGCGGGATTCAATTTCAGGTTGTACCTTCGCAATCTATTAAAAAAACTTTCTCAAATCTTCCATGTGATCAGTGGCTTTCTTGGACTTGATAATAACATCATCTACGTACACCTCAATCTTCTTGTGTATCATATCATGGAAGATAGTTGTCATGGCCCTCATGTAAGTGGCCCCTGTATTCTTTAGGCCGAACGACATCATCTTGTAACAGTACAATCCCCACGGCGTAATGAAAGCCATTTTCTCAGCATCCTCTTCATTCATCCAGATATGATTATAACTAGTGAAACAATCTACAAATGATTGCAACTCATGCTTGGCGCAATTATCGATCAGGATGTATATATTTGGCAAAAGGGAAGTCGTCTTTCGGACTGGCCCGGTTGATATCCCGGTAGTTGACAAAGACTCATACCTTCCCATCCTTCTTTGGTACTGGCACGATGTTGGCTAACCATGTCGGATATTCTACTATCCCGAGAACATTAGCTTTGACCTGCTTAGTGACTTCCTCCTTGATTTTCAGGCTCATATCAAGCTTGAACTTTCTGAGCTTTTGCTTTACCGGCAGACATGTTGGATCGGTTGGTAGTTTGTGAGCCACAATAGACGTACTCAAACCAGTCATATCATCATATGACTAGGCGAATATATCCTCATATTCCCTTAGAAATTCTGTGTATTCCTTCTTTCCTGATGGCAATAAGTGAACGCTGATTCGTGTTTCTTTTACATTTTCTGCATCTCCCAAGTTAACAACTTCTGTTTCGTCTAGGTTGGACTTAGTTCTGTTCTCAAAATTATCAACTTTCTTAACAATCTCTTCTGGTATATCATCTTCCTCTGAATCTATGTTCATTTGTTGCGTTGTCTCGTTGCATGTCACAGTCATTGGTTCATCAAGATAAGTAATAGTAATGTTGTATAAGTAAAGTAATGTGAGAAATAATAATGAGTGTTGATTCATAAGAAAAGTCAAAATGCTTTGATAAATTACATAATTGTTTTGAACATTGAAGATCTTATTGCAGGAATTAAAATGCGAGAAAAAAATTATTTAGTAAATAAAAACAGTGCATGATGCTTGTTTTAGCCTTGCTACCCCGAGGCTTGTCGGGCTCTGGTTGTCCTAATGGTCCAGTTACTGAGGCATGCTTCTCTGCCCACAGACTATATGGAAGGGACTTCCTCCCCCTCCTCCTCGAGAACAACATATCAGTCCATGTCAATGTCTTCTAGGAATAAATTCTTTACTGCTGCTAGTGCTTCCTCTTCTTCTGGCCCATAGATAATATCGGCCGGTTGGAAAGTCTGCTCCAAATGTGGTATCGGCAGCTCCAATGGCTAGTAAGGACTGTGCCATAGGGGCGACCAGTTGTTGAACTCTTCCCAGGTGTACTAATATCCCAGACCGAAAGTAGTGCCATGTTTCTTGAGTTTTATGGGTTTAGCGATTCCTTGAATGTTCTTTCCGAGTCCCTTGCCAGGTTCGTACCCACTCCAATTCAGTATGCTCTTGATCTTGTTATCCTACCATTTGTCTTTGTCAATAGAATTTACCCGTTTGATGTGATGGTAAGTCTCTCCTCCTAGCTTCCTTCTTCCCTCGATTAACAAAGTGGTCTGGCGACTGTATATGGGGTTGCTACCGTCACCGTGAATGATCACCTCCTTGTGATTCCATTCGAACTTTACCGCCTGATGCAGTGTTGATGCTACGGCCCCAGCAGCATGAATCTATGGCCGTCCCAATAGCAGATTGTAAGATCCTGGCACGTCTATCACTTGGAAGTCAACATCGAACCAAGTTGGCCCCATTTGCAAACATAGACTAATTTCCCCAATAGTGGACCTCTGGGAACCGTCGAAGGCTTTCACATTGATGGTTTCGTCCTTTATTTCATGCAGTCCCTTGCCTAACTTCTTGAGTGTTACCAGTGGACAAATGTTGAGACTAGAACCCCCGTCGATCAAGATCCTGGTGATAAAGTAGTCTTCGCATTGCATAGTGATGTGCAGTGCTTTGTTGTGTCCCAACCCTTCAGGTGGTAGCTCATCCTCATGAAAAGTAATCTTATGACTTTCCAATACCTGTCCCACCATGTTGGCCATTTCACCACCAGTGATGTTGCTTGGCACGTATGCTTCACTCAACACCTTCAATAGAGCTTTCTTGTGCGCTTCAGAATTTTGTAGCAATGCAAGGAAGGAGATTTGCGCCAGTGTTTTGTTCAACTGGTCGATGGCCGAGTATTCTTTGGCTTGTATCTTTCTCCAAAGATCGTCTGGACCTGTCTCAATGATGGGTGACCGATTGGAAGCCTGCTTGCTTGAATCAGCTAGGTTTTCCGGGTTATAGATGTTGATATCCAATTTTTCCCTATATATTTTTCGTATGAAAAATACTTTCAAAATAGGTATATGCATATATAAGTATGTCCCAAGGTTTTACTGTTTTTCTCTTAATTTTTATAGATTTTTTAAATCTATTTATTGCGATATTTTATCAAGAAAACCCCAATAATTATCACCAAAATTATCATTTTGGGTAATTCACTTATTAGATTCTCATATTTATATTAATATATAGCTGACATAATTTTTTCATATTTTTTCAAATTTGTTTAGTATTTTTAAAGTTAAATTGCATATAATTGCAATTTTAGCCTATTTTAAGATTTAATTGTTTTCATAATTATAAAATTGACTCCAGTATTTTTTAATTTGATAATTACGTATTATTAATCATTTTAGTACCTTTAATTTATTACCATAAATTATTTTACTATTTTTTATAAAATAAATAAGGGAAAAGTGGCTATTTAAATACTAGCCCTATTTCATTTCAGTTGTACCCCAAATCAACCCCCCAATTGAACCTAATTGCAATTTCAAATTACCCGACCCCTAACCCATTTAATTCAACCCGCCCGGCTCCCCTTTTGATCCAGGACGTTGATTATTTTGATCAACGGCCACAAACTCTCCTTTTCTTTTTTAATCTACCAACACCCTTTAACCCTAAATCAGTTCACCTAACCAACCGCCTTTGAACTCTCAAACTCTCTCAAACTCTCTCGAACATTCCCAAACCCTAACCACCTTTTACCACCACCTTTACCTTGAAACCCACCAGAATCCATGGCTTCTCAGGCTATGAGAGTCTTATACTGACCTTCTCTTGCTCCCACGCGCCTGATCTCTAAAGATTCAAGCCCTGGACTCGAAGGTTTGCACCCAGACCTCTGTCGATTCAAGTTTCCACGTCCATCTCCGGCTTTACTCCGGCATACCATGGTGGTTTGAGCCTAATTCCGACCTCTCTGACTCAGATCGGTGACCTTTCAAAGCCTATCTCACTTCTAGGGTTCTTTTGAAACCATAACCCTTCGAGGTTTTTTTAGATTTCCTTAGATCTGTTGTGTATCTGTGCTCTCCTTGAGTTTTCAAACGATTTCCCTAATTTTTCTTCCAAAAATTACTTTCAAAACCGCTTCGTTTCCGATCTAGGGTTTCTCTGACTTTCTTTTCCTTTTCTTTTGTGTGTATTTGCCTGTACTTTGTTCTATGTTTTCCTTCTACCTTGTATGTTCTTCTACTGAGTTTTTACACCCCATTCTTGTATATTCTATTACTGAGTTTTATATATTCCATGCTTGTATGTTCTTCTACCATATTTTCCATACTATGCTCTCATATGCTTTTCTACTGTGTTCTTATATTTTTTGTCTTCTACTATGTTCCCGCATGTTTCTCCTACTGTATTTTCCTGCTAAATTCTTAAGTTTCCTTATTTTCCTTCTATTAAGCCATGTTTAAGTTTCTTCTGAAAAATCTCTTAAGAATGTTTCTTTTACTGTTCCTATCAGTATTTTTCTTTTGAGTGCTTCTACTATGTTCTGCATGTTACTTTGCTATCATGTTTTTCTCATGAGTTTCTGTTGATGAAAGAAGCATGCAAAAGGTTTCAACTCTTAAACCTCTGAGCCTGTTTCAACTACTTGCCTCCTCATCTCTGTACTTGATTCAAGGTGGAAACCCTAGAATTTGGGGTTCTGTCGAGGTTTGATTGAACTAGGGTTTTATTTTAGACCCTTAACTCTTTAAGACTGACTTTGAGTCTCTGAACTGAGTTTAGACATCTTTGTTTTCATACAATGCTGAACTTTTTGCTAAACTCTTCTACATTGGATTTTTTCTGCTGATTTACACGACAGTTTTCTTTCATGCTCACATGCTCCTTATATATGATGAATTTTCCTCTAAATGGTTTTCAAATTTGCAATTAGTGCAAACTTATTTTTGAATATAGCTTGATTGATTTCTTTCCTTCTTTTACTAATTTCCTCCGTTACTGGATTTAAGTAAAATCCTTCGTCGTCTTTTCTAACTTGGTTCATTCATACCAAATCTCAGACCTTGTGATTTACTGGCCCTTTTTTGACTCCCTTACCTTATTTGTACAAACCGTGTACTGACAAAACTCTGTCCTTCAATAACCTTTATGTATTTTGCCCTCAATTGCATGCTTTACACAAAGTGTTTATTCAATTCCTTTCCTTAAATGGTTTTACTCATTTTGAATCTAAATCCCTTAATTAAGGGAAGCCTTGTGTAATTGATTGACAATCAGTTTTCAAACTATTTTCTTACCTTATTTATGCCTGCTTTCTACACTATAAAAGGCACGACCCTTTTCACAAACACACACTTCAGACTTCACAACATCAGAATCTCTTCTGAATTCTCACTCTCACATAATAAAATTCTCTCTTCTTGTCTGCCCTGAGGTTTTTACTAGACTACTGCATTTTTCTCTACTTGTTTCTTAGAAACTGGTATGTCCTAATTTCAAATTTCAGCATCCCCACAATGTGTTTACTTACAGATTTTTGCATCTATGTCTACTTTACTACTTCTGCAGAGTTAAATACTTAAGCTAGCATGTTGATTCCCTTTTGCTTGTTTCTGCTATGAATCCCTATTCCCTATTTCCCTTTATGTGCTTTGAGTTACAGTTTAAAATATGGTAATATACAAGTTATTGTCTATGGATTGAACTTGATCTCTTAAGAGATCTTAACCTCTAAACAATGTGTTCCAGTAGGCTTATGGGTGTGCCAGCATCTCCCATTGTTGGGTTATACCCACTAGCCTGTTTTTTACCTTTTGCAACTCCCCATTCCCTATATCCCTATGTGTGTTGTTTCCCTTCCCCTTTCCCCCTTTCAGAATTCTGCACTTGCACTCTCTCTTAGTTCTTAAGTTATGCCCCCCTCTTGTGAGCCTTGCCTTGGGACCTTGAGCTCCCACTGAACTTGGACACATGAGGGTTGGCCCTTCCACACTGCATTTTGGCTTAATATGGTGATACATTTGGGTATAAGCATTGCCCGGAGTTCTTATGAAACTCTTAGGGAACTCTGAAACACCCAAGTGGGAGAAAGGCTTTGAAACATGATCTTTGGAGTTGGTTTACTTCATACTTCAGACAGGAAGTCTGAATCAGGCTCTCCTTAGTTGTAATTTTCAATTTCTGATGTATTTTTCTTTATTTTATTTGGATTGTAATAACTTGTAATAACTTTTGGGGATGGTTAGTGAAAAGGGAAGGTAACCATGTATGTAAAAGGGGTAGATATACTGCTCAGAGGGAATTTCTGATCTCTGCATATCACATAGATATCATGCCTATAGGAATTCTACACTTTCATATGTAGATACTATACCTATAAGGAATTCTGCACCCATATAGATATTATGCCTATAGGTTTCTGAAATTCTGGATTCAAATGGATATCCTTCCTATAGTTAAATTTTTGCATCTCTCATATAGATACCATGCTCATAGTTAACTGGAAATCCGAGTCCTGCATATGCATCGGTCACTAGGCAAACCTGTTTATAGGGCTTAAGTAACTAACTGCATTTAGATATCATGTTCATAGGCTTAAACAAAGCACAGCATTTAGATGCCATGCTTATAGGATTTCTACACTCTTGCTTCTGTAAAAGTGTTTAAAATCAACAACGCCTAGAAAGCATGTCTATAGGAATTAATAACCAAGTCTGAAACGTCTCACTCGCCTACAAATCTAAAATCATTGTCTAACGTCTGCAGAATTTATGATCTTTTGTCAAAACTCATCTTTCCTGAATGACTGACAACTTTTTCTAAAATCAGTATATTTTACCTTTTCTGGAATCAGTAGATATCATGCCTATAGGGGTCTTTGTCTAATGCTCAGGCAAGACATAGGACAGTTTATAAACTGAATCAGATTTTATTAACTACGCCCAGTAGGCAGGCTGATTCGAGCTTCTTATCTGAACTATGTAATAAATCAATCTGCCTCCACCGTTTAAGTTTTAATTAGACCCTAAACAGTACATGCAAGTCATGCTACATTATGTGCTTTCTTTGGTTTAAAGGAGGTCTGTTTGAGCCATTTTATTTGTTTATATGCTTCCCCAAACTTGTTATATGTGTTTTGTTTGTCGCCTTAGTATTTTACCTTTTGAAACCACAAATAAGCCCAATACCTCCTCCCTCTAGTATTAGTAGTTCCAAGTGGCTCCGGGGCTGATAGGATTGGGGCGGGTAATAGCATGCAATAAATAAACGAGACCATTCCGCCCTTTAATACCTTAACGGGGTAGGAAAGGGTAGATATGGATATGATGACCATGCAATAACATCACATGTAGCCCCTCACTGAGGAGTGATTACCGGATGTTGTGTGGGGTGATCCATATTATTAATAAACCTAGGACCCCCTTTCCTTTGTTTTCTTTGATTCTTTTAAATCTCTTTTTAAACCATTTTTTTAAGAAAATCAACTCCTTTTAGTTCCTTTTTCTTACTTTTGTTTATTTGTAACCATTACGTGAAAATCCTCTCTTATTTGAAGTTTTTATTTGCATGTATGTTATTTGCACTTAAGTCACAACAATAACTTAGCCGAGAACCACGTTAGTGGATCTTGAGGGGTGCCTAACACCTTCCCCTTGAGATAATTTCAAGCCCTTACCCAAACTCTGGTTATTCAAACCAAACCTTTCTTAGTGTCCTAGTACACTTAAATCATTAGGTGACGACTCTTCAATTCAAACCCAATTCCCTAAAAGGGAACTAGTTGTCTCCCAAATGTCACAAACCCGATTTTTGCGAGAAAAAAGGGGGCACGACAATAGACCCTTCCAGTTCTTGTCACGCCTTGTGCGGCAACAGTTTCCTCGAACCTGACCTTGCCTTTCCTCCTTGCCTCGGCTGTATAGTCCCATGGTATAGCCTTTGTATGGAATGGCATCATGGTTAACATCACCACTTGGATCAGCATGACTATCCTTACTCCAAGCGGAGCATGTACCTTGGGTGGTAAAACTGCAACTTCAAATGGTATAGGTGCATTTGCTAGAGACACGAACTCGACCTCACTTGGTGCCGATGTCTTTGCAGATGACGTTGCTTCAAACTCAAGTGGCACAAACATGTTTACCTCGGCGTCCCCATAGGGCTGAATCTGGACCACGATCAGATTAAGAGTAATTGTTGGCTTCTTTGGGTCATCACCTTATGTGATCAACCCGATTGACCCCTCGGGATCCCAATCATCCTCTATTTCAATCATGTGAACACCTCCACCCTTATGGTCCGGTAAAGGGTTGTTGCAGACATTTTGAGAAGGTTCCTTTGCCACAATAATCTTGTTGTCGATCAGAGCCTGGATCTTGTCCTTCAGAGAATGACATTCGTCGATGGTGTATCCCTTCATGCCGGTATGGTATACACAGGATTTGTTTGGGTTAACCCACTGAGAAGGGTTCTTAGGGCTTATAACAGGGATGGGGGTGACATATACACCAGCTTTGAGTCTCTCTTACAACTGGTCAATAGGTTCAACAATGGTTGTGTATTGTTTAGGAGGTCTGCAGTCAAAATTTGGTCGAGGTCTAGGAATGTTTTGGTGTGTGGGGGGTGATTGGTAGTGGGATAGTTGAGTATTGTAGGCTTGGTAAAAGTGTGAGGGTTGGGAATATCTAGGTGAAGTAGGTTTATATATGGGAGGTGGAGGTGATTGATAAGTGGGTGGTGGAGTTTGGTAAGAGGGTGAGGGTGCTTGGTATTTCGGAGTTGGTTGATATGTGAGTGGAGGTGTTGGGTAAATTTGGTATTTGGCAGGAGATTTGGTTCTCTGTGCGACCATTATGGCTCCGACGTCCTTTTTCTTAGACACACCACCAGACTGCAAGGCCTTATTTTTGGCTTGTAAGGCTTCGAAGTTTGTAACCATACCGCTTTTGATGCCCTCTTCAATCCTTTCACCCAGCTTGATAATGTCAGAAAATTTATGTCTCTCAATCAACATTAGTCGCTCATAATATTGCGGGTCTTGAGACCGAACAAAGAATTTGTTCATTTGTTCCTTCTCTAAGGCAGGTCTAACCTTAGCAGCTTCGTACCTTCAGCGAGTAGCATACTCGCGAAATGTTTCTGTAGGCTTCTTCTTTAGATTTTGAATATAAAACACATCCGGCGTATTCTCGTTGTTGAACCTGAACCTGTCCATAAAGTCAGACGCCATGCTTACCCAGCTTGACCATTTCTTTGGATCTTGGTTAATGTACCAAGACATACCATCTCCCTTCAAACTCCTCATGAACAGCTCCATACGGATTCTCTCGTCTCTCCCTATTCCAACCAGTTTGTCATAGTAAGTTCTCAAATGGATCCTTGGATCCCCTGTACCATCAAACATCTCAAACATAGGAGGTTTGTACCCCTCAGGCAGTTCGACATCGGGCTGTATGCAAAGATCTTCGTAGCTCAGCCCTTCAATTCCCTTGCTTCCTTCAACGCCTTGAATTCAGCTAGTTAATTTCTTAACTTCCTAAGCTAGGTTCCTGATGAGCGAGTCTTTATCATCAGACTCGGGTGTGTTTGAGATGGGTTGGGTGGAGTGTGGCATAGTTTCCACGTAGATGGGGGTGTTATTATGGGTGTGGAAGTGGTTATTTGTGGAGTTTTGGGGTTTTAGAATGAGCAGCGCAGTGTTGTTTGAGGTATGGCAGGTGTTATAGTGGTGGTGAGGAGCGGGATGATTTTGTTTCTTTGGGATGTTCTGCGGAGGTGGGGTTCTGAGCATTTGGAAAATTGATATCCGGAGTGGTGAGGGAAAATGACAGATTTGCCAGATTCCGAACCTAATCAAGTTCTTCCTGGAATTTCAGCAGCTTTTGTTCAAGTTGGGACGTATTTTCCTTAGGAACTAGAGTACCATTACCATGAGTGACCTCTACCCATTCAATTGAGTTCTCCTTTCTGGCGTTGTTCAAATCTTCCATTTTTCCTTTGTTCTTATTTTTGACAGGACTAAGAGGAGGGGTGGGTGGAGGGCCCCTAGATCTCGTGGAATAAGATGATGTTGCCAGAGTGCATGAACTAACCTTTGGGGAGGGGAATAAAATAAAAAGTAAAAACAAAAGGTAACAAGTTAGTGAGGATTAAAACAAACATTGCGATATTTAAACACATAGTGTAGAATGCAAACCGTGTCCTAATTTGGGAACCTCTTTGTGCCCGAGGTAGGCCTAGAGACAAGTTGATTTGGATAACTTAGAATGCTAAATGCCTCATTTCATTGATAAAAAGTAGACGAATCCCAAATCAACACTAAATAACAGGAAATAAAAGTCACTAGTGGCCATTGGCCTTATAACATTTATAAAGCGAAAAAGGAAAAACTCCTATCTATGTGGGCCCAGAAGGACCTTCCCCAGACTCGGCATCCTTGGCCCCGTCGAACAGTTTTCCTATCTCGTGAAGTCCTAGCAATAGGAAGGCTCGGGCTAGATGTCCGCCTTTGTTTCCTTTAGCATTTTGGCAGTCCTCGACCCTCTTAAGAAACTTCCTTTCTAGCTCCACTATGCCTCGCTCCAAGTATCCCAGTCGCTTGTTGGCGTGACAACCATGTTTTTCCACTCCTCAATCAGCTTTTGGTTGGCTTCTTGTATCTCACGGTGTTCCCTTTTGCAATCTCGGATCCTCTTGTGCAGTTGATTGTATTTAATCTATGCCTTGACTCTCTCAACTATCATCCTGTGGCCCCTAGCAAACCCTAGCTAGCCCATACCATCGTGATTATCTTCCAACCAGCCTTAATAGTAGGGAGCGCAACCAGCGTGGTATCTGTGTGGCTCGATGGTATCTCTCCCCATGACGATCTTGTAGTTCCACATATGCTGAGCTTGGCACTTATAAGGACTGTCATCAGCCTTGAAGTCAGCCAAAAAATGACTCATCTTGTCAACCCTGGGTATAACCTGCTTCCTACCAACTTGCCTCATAACCCGGAGAGGGACATAAGGGTATGTTCCTCTCAGACCGATTAATATCAGAAATGGTGCATCCCTAGATCGGGCGATGAATTCCTTGGTACGGAACCACTCGAACATCCATTCTACCTAATCCTCAGTTAGATTATCGAATAACTATACCCATCCTTTAGCATCTTCTGGCTGGGCGAACATGTTGGGCATGTAATTCATTCGCTTTGGATGATGGAAAGCGATATGATCATCCATGTCCCTTAGCTGAATCTCTTGTAGGTATTCACCCTGTTGGAGATGCTCCATGAGCCAGAGCTGAAGTAGCAAATTACAGCCTTCGAAGTGTTTGTCTATTCGTTGGCATTTCTCCAAGGCTCGGTATATTTCTGCAATGATCATGGGAACAATACTGAAAAGTTTCCCACTAATTCCTTCCATTAGAGTTTTAGTTACCATAGCTAGCCTGGTG
Organism: Nicotiana sylvestris; assembly: GCF_000393655.2. NCBI lineage: Eukaryota > Viridiplantae > Streptophyta > Magnoliopsida > Solanales > Solanaceae > Nicotiana > Nicotiana sylvestris. The sequence goes on along the minus strand of NC_091064.1, from coordinate 147,394,335 downwards.
TGGAATCTTGCTTTCTTCATTGGAAAAACGATCATACCCAGGAAACAGAACATGAATACAAAGACCCTTCGGTGAATATGCCCTAATGAGGTGATAGAAAACTCGTCCGGATATGTACAGTAGGATTTGTTGTGACCGTACCTCTCGTACAAATAATCAAAAAGGGATATAGGATTCTTTCAGACATGTCAGTTCTGGATTCTTCTTTAAACCCATCATTTTGAGGAAACCCCTGCCCTTGCGGTTCTCGGGCATTAATAAACACGGAGTTTCCCATGGTATACCGGCCAATCCTCCTATTTATTCTAGTAAGGGTGTCATTTCAATGTCCCCGAAGCAGAACACAGACCTCTCACAATCCCAGAATAAAGTAGCAGCTTCTATGACCTTGTTGTTGGGTTGGATTTCCAAAAGGGAAGGTAGGTTGCCCAGACATTTTCGAACAAGGGTCTGATCACTGGAGTGGAGATCCTCCCACTAGCTTAGCAATTTTGGGTGGATGTTGGTGACCATGCCGAATCTGGGGACTTTGTGCCTCATATTTCTTCAAGACAAAAGGGTTAGGACCTTACCCCCGCCAGACTCGACTATTTAATATCAACAATTGGCATAAAAGTATTTAGTTCTCCAAATAAATGCACAGAACGTGGTAGTGTCCATTTGGGTTTAGGGAAACCCAGTGGACTTTGGACAAGGCTATCTTAAAGAGTCATTATGCGGACAACATAACTGACTCGGCTAAGTTTGACCATGATGCATGCTCAGTTAAATAGAGTAAGGATTCTATGGGGTTTTAGATTGGTACCCCTGACCGGATAACTCAAGGGGGAAAGGTACGGAACCGTCGACTACACCGTTGATCGACTGGTTTTACCGCAAATATGACTTTTCCGAATTTAGGCGGTGATAATATCGGAAGAGCGCAACCACTCATTATAAGCGTTGCTATGGGATTTGTTTGGCACGAGTGGAATATGATGTTGAGCATGATTATGCAATAATTTAAAACACATTGTCACGTATTTGCACGTTTAAGAAAGTAGTAAATACAACAGTTTAATAATTAAAAGCAGTAGTAAATGAAAGTAGTAAAGGAAAGAAACAAAAGATAAGTCAGTTTTGCAGTTGAAAAAGGAATTGAATGCTTAAAAGAAATGAACAAATAATTGCACATAAAGAAGCATAAATTCATAATGATAGTTTGAAATAGTAAAAGCCTAAAAATCCCCAGCAGAGTCGCCATGCTGTCGCGCCCCCTTTTTCTTGCGAAATCAGGTTTATGACATTTGGAGGGACAACTCGCTCCTTTTGGGAACTGGGTTTGCATTTGAAGAGTCGCCACCTAATGATTAGGGTGCATTAGGACACCAATGGAGTTCAATTTGAATAACAAGACAGTGTGGTTCCCGGCCAGACAGTTATTGTGAATTTGGGTGCAATTAACATATAAGCAGATAAGGATCAAATAAAAGGGGATTTGAATACATAATGGTCTGAAAGTAAACAAAGTTTGAAAGAACAATTGAAAAGCTGATTTTCTTTAAATAAAGAATTACAACGATAAAAAAAATAAAGAATAAACGGAAGGGGGAGGGGGGTCCTAGGTTTATTAAAAATATGGATCATCCCCACATAATGTCCGGTAATCACTCCTCAATGAGGGGCTACACGTGACATTATTGCATGGTCATCATATCCATATCTACCCTTCCTACCCTGTTAAGATATTAAAGCGCAGATTGGTCTCGATTACTTATTGCATGCTATTACCCATCCCATTTCTATCAGTCCCGGAGGCACTTAGGACTACTAATCCTAAAAGGGAGGGATATTAGGCTTACCTGAAGTTTCAAACGTAAAAATTCTAAGGTGACATACAAAACATATACTGCATGTTTGGGGGAAACATATAAACAAACAAAGGCTCATGTATACCTCCTCAAAAAAAACATATAAAATAACATGTCTTATACATACTGCTTAGGTCTGATTTAAAAGTATTAAAGACGAGGGAGAGAAGATTGTTGAGACATTTTTAGTTTATTACATAACTCAGATAAGAAGTCTGAATCAGGCCTACCTGCTGGTTGTAGCAATTAACAGAAGCAGATTCAGTTTACAGTTATTACTCTAAGGCTTGCCTAAGTGTTTAGACGGGGTCCTATAGGCATGATGTCTACTGAATTCAAAAGGTGATGAGACAGAAAAAATTCGAAATGAATTGTTTGAAATCCTGTATGCATACTCGTTAGACCTTCTTAAGTGAGGGAATTAGATTATTAAAAGAGGTTCAGAAGGGACAAATAAAATTAGACTAGTTGCAAGCTCTGCATGTGATACTATCTACCATTACTGATTTTTTTATCCCTATGAATAGGATATCTAATATTGATGGTGAATGAAGCGAATCAGGTTTATTTAAAACTCCTTATAGACATGATTTCTATGTGTTACTGAATTTAGACCCTTATAAACATGATATCTAGATGGTGACAAACATGCAGAACTTCAGAATGAAATCCTATAGGAAGGTCATCTAGATGTGAAGTTTGAATAAGCAATCCTATAGACATGATTTCTAGATGCAGTTTGCAGAATTAAGTACCCTATAGGCATGGTTTCTATATGTAGTTTGAATATGCAGAATTAATATACCCTATATGCATGGTTTCTACCTTTGCATGCATAATTACCCAACCCTTTTCACTAGCTAGCCGCAAATGTTCATTACAACTTATTACAAACCACCATAATAAATTACATCAGAAAATACAAAGAGAAGTACAATCCGAGGAAGCCTGATTCTGACTTCCTCACTGAGTTATGAGATAAACCAACCCAAAGACCACTGATCCAAAGCCTTTCTCAGACTTGAGTGTGTCAAAATCCCCTAAGGGCCTCAATAGGACCCCGGGCAGTGCTCGCACCCAAGTTTCATCCCAGAATAGGGACAAGTGCAGTATGGAAATGCCAGCCCTTATGTGTCCAAGTTCAGAGGGAGCTCATGGGTCCCAAGGCAAGGCTCACAAGAGAGGCGCAGAACTTAAGTCTAAGAGAGAGTGGAAGTGCAGAAATAGAGTTCTAGATAAAGGAGATGGGGTAAAGGGAAACAGTTATATAGTTTAACAACTTCATACAAAAGGGGTTTAGGGGTTGGGAATTGCAAAGAACCTATATACTTAGGCAAGGGTTGTCTTTGGGCATGCACAGCAATAGAAGATGCTAGCATGCCTATAAGCCTACCAGAACACATAACACTAAAGAAAAACATAGAGGTTATGATCCCAGGGGGATCAACTTTGAGTTATGGACAACAATGTTCAATACTGCCATACCTCAAACAAACCATAAGTATCACACACATTGGGGTAGCCTTTAGGATTCACAATATATAAATTCAGAATAGGAAGAAAGAAATTATAGCATGCTAAAATAAAGTATTGAATTAGATACAAGTAGTAGGCAGACGAGAATGCAAGAAAATTAAGTAACCATGTTGAAAACTTAAATAGGACATACCAGTTCAAAGAAGCAAAACGTAGTAAAGATAGGTGGCAGAATTTTTGAAATATAGCTTCGGCTTTCAGCTAGCTAAATAGGCCACAGTAGAAGTAGTAAAGCAAGAGAGAATGTTTTTGAGTATAAGTGAGTTCAGAACTAAGAGTGTTAGTGTGTTTGTGTTAATGAGAGAGTATGTATATATAGTAGTTTGAAAACCATGTAAAATAAGGCAAGAATTACAATTGTATAGTAATTATGGAACTCACAATCAATTAAAGCAAAAATTAGTACAAGCGCTCCATTAATTTGACGAAATTAGTTCGAACGGTGATTACAAGAAACAAATAAGGAAAGAAATCAATGCAAGTATTCCTTCAATTAGGGAGCAATCAACCAACGGTAATGGGCAGAAAAATGTTTAAGGAAAGAAATCAAGTAGAGCATCATGTATAGAATAGATAATTAGGGGTAAGTACATAGGGGTTCAATTAGGGAAACAACTAAGGAAGAATCAGTAAACATTACTTGGTTAACCAAATAAGGTAAGAAAAACAATCAATTTGCAGAATATGGAGACAATTAGCACAGAGTAAATCAAGGAGTCAAGGATTCAAAATTACTGATTTAAGGAGAATCATATGGGTTCCCATGAATAAGCAAATAACCCAAGATAAAATAGGAGAATCGAACGTTTAAAGGGAAGTTTTCAAATCAAGCCAAGAAACAGGAAACACAGAGTCAGTCAAAGAGAGAGTCATGTGTTCTGTTTTAGCATATAAATAGAGTGAGATATGAGTAACCAGACATAGCAAGCAAAGAAGCAAGTCTTGACTAGTTAATACGAACACAGGCATGTAAGTTAGGCATACGAAACTCAGTAGAAACACATTCGAAGTGAGATAGTCACAGAAACTCAAATGACAGCAGGCCACTCACAAAGTCAAACGAAGAACCCTAGAAGAATTAGGGCTTTCAACATAGGTGAGTTAACGAGAGATAAAAACCTAGAATCAGAAGAATCACACAAAAGGCACAAGAGATTTCAAAAAGAACTTTTGCACTTGAACAAACAGTCTCAGACCCAAAACCATAAGATTTTCCACAATGGGAGGGTTTTAAAAAGAGGATAAATAGACAGATCGGACAAAACTCAGGCAAACAACATTCACTTAAGAAGCAGTTAAAGAAATTAGGGGTTTTAACATGCAAACCCAAGTAGTAGGATAATACGAACAAACACAGCAAAACATATCAAAGAAGGTTTCGAAATAACTTAATAGAATCTTAATCAGAAAGATAAGAAGTTTTGAAGGTAGAGTTTTAAAAGAAACTTTGAGAAAAACGTTTAGAAGTTTAGAGCAAACACAGATCTAAAAGAAATCGGAAGAACCTTAAAGGTTAGGGTTTCAGAAGAACCCCAAATGGTGAGAAAGGCTTTGAAAATCATCGATCTAAGTAGGAGAGTCAAGACTTAGACTCGAATAGCAATGGCTGGCCAGAGAAAAGTCGGAGATGACCGTAGAACAGCCAAAAAATAAAATCGACCAAGGTATGAACCAAACTTCTTCAAGATCTTGCCTTGAAACCATAATAATCGAACGCATAGAAGCCAAAAGAGGTAGATACAAGCCTCCAATGACCTTGGAAGCCATGGATTTGGGAGGTTTTAGGGTGGTAATTGAGGGTGGCGGCTAGGGTTTGTGAGATGATTGAGAGAGAAGGGGGATTCAGAGGTGGCTGCAGGTAAGAAATGGTTAGGGTTTGGGGGTAGTTGGGAATTAATTTAGGAAAGGGTTAATGTGAGCCGTTGATCTAAGCGATCAATGGCTGGGATTAAATAGGAATCCTTGCGGGTTGTTTAAAAGGGTCATGGGTTGGTTCGAATGGGAATTGGGTCTGGGTAAAATTAGGTTTAAATTGAATTCAATTGGGGTCCGAATTGGGGCTATAACCGAAATGAAATTAGGCTAACATTTAAATAGTCACTTTCCCTATTTGATTTATAAAAATAGTAAAATAATTTCTGAAAATAAATTAAAGGTATTAAAATGACTAATAGAACATAATTATCAAATTAAAAACACTGGACATATTTTTTATAGATATAAACTTAATTAAATTCAAAAGAGGCTAATATTGCAATTATATGCAATTTAGCTTTAACAATACTAAATACATTTGTAAAAATATGCAAAATATATATTAGCTATATTTTAGCATAAATATGAGAATTCAATAAATGAATTACCAAAATGATATCTTTGGGAATTATTATTGGGTTTTTATGAATAAAATAGGGGAATAAATTGGTTTAAAATCTTTAAAAATTAAGGAAAAATGATTAAACATTTGGACACACTTATATATGTATACATATGTTATTTTAAAAGTATTTTTGTATATTAAAAATATACAGGAAAAAATTGGATATCAACATAGGAATCATTCGGATGCGATTTGGGACGAAAGCGTGCGAATTGAAGCAAAAATGGGAAGAAAAGGCAAAAGTGCACATTTGAGGGCCATAGGCAGCGTGGGGTGCTACTTGTGGCACTCAAAATAGAATGCTGAAAAGTTCAGCGCTGGGGCCAGCGCCCCATGCTGCCCTAGACGCTCAAAATATGAACATGTCCTATTTAGATCGGGACTCGGTTTTTTTGACTCCAAGATGTCCCCAAACTCATATAAAAGCCAACCTAAACCTATTTTGAGGGAGGAGGATATTTTTAAGAGAAAAACACAAGCACAAAGCCACCGAGGAGGCCGGAATTCATCAAGTTCCATCTTTATTCCACCAAACTTAGTAATTTTTATGTTCCTTTTTATGATTTGTTGTTTGGTTACCATGTCTATGTGGAGCTAAACTTCACGTTCAAGGGTTGTAGTTCTTCATGAGTATTGTTATTCGGATATTGATTTTGATTTCAGGGTTTATCATATTGGTTTATTTATTTAATCATGCACTTAATTATTTGATTGTTTGATCACCTATTCAATACTATCTACGAATCATGAATTGAACTCAAAAGTTGGAATTCTAGATTGTATATAGGATTGGGTAGACAAGTTCTTGAATCTGGGCATCGGGGAATGGATTTGCAATTAGGATAGACATATACTTAATTGCCTTGCTTGGTTGATGTACATGAATTATAAATGCGTTCTTGTTAATTCTAACTCCATAGACATATAGGCATTAGGTTAGCTTGAATAGGAAAGCAAGAACTCGACATATTCTTATGAGTAATATTAACCCTGTCAACCAATGAACTAGATAAATTAGTTAGTCAATTCAATTGAAGAATAGAGTAGGAATGTTAGATAGCCCATGACCCTAGATCGTTTTCATTACATTGATATCATAAAAATCTGCTTTTTCCTTGTTCAGAGTTCACCATTTATTTTCCTTTATTTTGATTAGTTTAGAATCGAATATTTCTAGGTTTAATTCTTGTTAAGATAAATAGGATAGTCTTATTTAGTTAATAGTTAATCATAAGTCCTCGTGGGTTCGACATCCGGCTTTTAGTCACTTTATTACTTGACGACCGCGTATACTTGCATATGCGTTTGGCAGCAACAAATATATTCCAAAAACACACTCAAATATATAGCTAACATCATTATAACTTCCCGACAACGGAGCCAAAAATTGGTACAAGCCCAATCCATACTCAATAATGAGTGGAAATGGTCGTTGAAAGATTAGTACCCAACAATGAGTCGGGATCAATTTTCTCAGGGAGTTAAAATTGGTGTTAAGGTGTACAATTGATGAATGTAGGAGAAATAGCTCAATTACACTTCCAAACAAGATGGTTTTGTAATATACTTCCACAATCTATACTAACAGTGATTTACTAGAGAAAAGAAACTAGAGATTGATCAAATATTTTTGTTGTTTTTCAAATGGGTAAAAGACCTAGGGATGTAACATTCACCTAGGTGTTAGCCTATTGGTTAATTACAATAACACTTCTTTTAGTTATGGGGGATGTGTTATAGCTCTCAACTCTAAATAACCCACTCAATACCTCTCAGTCCCAAAGTGATTTTGCCCAATTTGGCTTTCTCTATCCCAAATGGGTATCAAGTCAAATAGTTGATATGAGCTCAAGTTGGATTTTCTCTACCTCTAGTTCAAACCCTTTAATTAGGCTAGTAAAAACCTTAACTAGCCCAATTTTTTGTTAGCCAAATTTTCCTAGACTAAGTCCCTCTTTCTCAAATAAAGACCAAGTCAAGAAAGACATAAATCAATGTTTGCAACCATTAGTTCTATAAATAAAGCATGAGCAAGGCTACATAACAACACCCAATCATAAACAAGTATTAGATTAATTACCCATAAGGTTTACACTAGGGTTGGGTCACAATCCTAGAAAATATCTAGCTACTCATAATCGAAATAGAAAAAAATAAACAAGAAACACTAATTAACGTCGTAATACAAAATTATAATGATAAACTATTATGTTTTTAACCCAAATTGTTCACAAATTATCAAAAGTGGTAAATTACAATGGCTACAGCTCAATAAACTACCAAATTTGCCCTAAAAAAGTGATTCTCGTCTATTCTTAATAGCCCAAAATTCCCTAACAAAAATGCCCTTTGGGAGATCCGACAACCACACAATTTCATGTGCGGTATGCACTTAACTTGGCTCTACATGCTGAAGACTTTGGCGGCTGCACAATTTGGTCTGTGGCCGCACTTTTCCTTTTGTGGCTGCACTCTTGGCAAGGTTTCATACTTGGTCAATTTTTAAACTCGCTAAACTTTTTGAATTTTTTTCAGTACGACCATGTTTTACGGTGAAAATTTTTATGTGGTCCGCACTTTGCTTCCATCATAATCTGAGCATCAATCACTAGATCCGTGGTTGCGGAATTAGTTCTGCAGACAGAACTTTTGGCCTGGTGCGCTCCATCTTGCCTTATGACACTCCTTTTTGAGTAAGATTTCTTTATTAAAGTCCAATTCTCCAACATTCCTGCAATTTGCACAATTTATAAGTTTTGGGAACATATATCAACATTTTCGAACTAAAACTAAAGCAAGATAGTACTAATAAGTAGTTAAAATCCACGTTTATCACACCGCAGACCTTGATAACGTTCATAGGAATACTCCAATTCTCTTTCACACTCCACTACAAAACTAATTCATTTGCCACACGATGAACCTAAAAATCCTTAAGCACCACACTTAAATTCTTGAACCCATCCAAACCATTGTTGAGAGTCACCCACTCTGAACCAGTCTCATTTATATACCAAAACAACTAGTATTCCGTTAGCACTCGAATACTCCAAAGAAGAAACCAAATGAATCCTTTTCCTTGCACATCACATTCATAAAGGGATTTAAAATCTTAGTCATCTTACATTCTTCACAAGAATCGATAACGCAAAATGTAGCACACATCCATCAGATTCATTGCTCGAAGTACCCCTTGATGTTCTCTTTCTCGATCATAAATAATCCACTAACGTACTGATAACTAGAAACTGCAAAGAGATATATCCATGTGACCCAATGATCGACGGTAGGCTCCCCTACTTGGCTTTATGCCACAATCACATAATCCAAGGACCAACAATGACTTCTCCTTTTTGCTTCCATGATCCCACACATTACTCAACCAAATTTCTCGCAAGCTCTTCTTGCACTAGTCATAACACATAGCGAATTACTAGCCCCAAATACACACTCAAACTCCTAGGAGTCGTAATATCTTCTCCACACGATCCAAGCCCACATCTTAGTACCTGCCTCCCATCAAATAGAAAGTAGAACTCCTCATAGGAACTTTATCAGAAATCATGCAATCCATATCCTTCTCAGAGGAGATAGCCCACCTGTGTAATCCTATATCAACATCTTCCATCGACATTGCCCTGGTTACATCCACCACAAAATTAGTCAATCCTCCTAAGCCCGTACTCGCCCACCATCTATAAGAGTCTTTTCATTTCAATTAACACCAACTGAAGATCCGATAGCTAAATTTTCAACTGAATTGGAATTTACTATCGAAATTGCATTGTACATCCAGAATCCCAACACTCAAAGTCATGTTGCATTCCAAAACGATAATCAAGCTTTCATATCGCTCTACCTTTGAAGCAAACTAACCTGTCACATTCAAACTTCCTAAGTACAGAAACCACTTCACATACAGAATACACAGACTTATTCATTTATCCACCATGACCAAAATAGGTCTAAACTTCCTCAAAGTATGTGGTTATCCCGCCATAATATCCATACGATACGCTGCCACTCCCACTCCGATTAGACCATCTTCCTAAGAAAACTACTTGGCCTTTGTTGTTCATTCTCGACCAGTGAACAATTCAACTACCACAATACATATTTACTAATGTCCCATTTTCCGCTACCAATAATGACGCCCCACATGACGATCCATCTCCATAGCACCCGGACATATAAAATTCTATCACTCAAAGACTTCTCAAGGATCAATCTCTCTCAAAACCATCATCATTAAAAACACTGATTTGACTCCAAAATTGCAATGTACCATCATCTCCGATAACCAGTTTTTAGATACCATTTCATAGCATTGTTCCCCAAAGGCAAACAAATAAAGACCATCATACTAACGAGCCTTAATGCATTCAGACAAGGACGACAACACCACAATACAAACAAGAATTCCACCAAGTTTGAAAATATCTGATCTCGCTACTCAGTTAACCAAATACTGAACATTCATAGTCCATTGCCTCTCCTCCACTAGGATTAAATGCCAAACCTCTAAAACGTGAACCAAAAATTCCTCCTCTCGAGTCGTTCACTGCCGCGATACATAATTAAGCATCCTACCATCTACACTAGCACTATGATAACAATGCATGAACATCACAATACACCCTGCATAGCCTCGAAACCATAGGCAACACTAACACTGGGCTGAAATGACAAAACACACCTCCACAAGGCGATAATAATAATCCATCCGCACATGTAGGGAAAGGGATATTGTACTATATGTGTAGCATCTCCATAGCTTGTCGATGTCAGCCTAATATCGAATGGTCGACATCGAGTAAGAATGAGTAGGAAGGAAAGGAAGATATAAGCTTCAATGAAATCAAATGGCACGATGAGGAATCAAGAAGAGAAGTTCTCCTAATAGCCTTATAGCCTCTCGAAGATAAGTGCAGATGTCTTTATACCGATCCGCAACACTCTACTAGTCTTGCTCATGACTCATGAGACCCAAGTGAACCTAAAGCTCTGATACCAAGCTGTCATTACCAATTCCCACTATTAACCGCCATGGCGCCGAACGTCGCCATTAGGCAAGCCAATCGTAAACTAACAACTTAATTATTTATTATATTACTTTTAAAATCATGAATTTTATTAAATAAGGGAACAATGCATTAAAAATTATGGATACGTTCAATATTAGTAAGATATAAAATAAAAAAGTGACAATATTAAGCAAAATCATAAATATCTACTAGAATATCCTAAAATCCAGTGTTAGAAGTGTATGAGCATCTTCTAAAATATATAGTACTGTTACAAAACTATTTGAAATAGAAAATAAATAGAATACAAATAAAGGATACGACAGGGACTTTGTAGGTTGTGGATCGTAACATAAGGAGCAGCTCACCACAAATTCTCCCAGCAACTACGCTTACGTATCCGAATGACCACCAAATATACATTTACAATCAGTACATAAGTGTAGCATGAGTACGTAAATCAACGCATACTAGGGGTGGGCATAATATCGACCGAACCGAAAAAACCGACCGAATCGAAAACTTTGGTTCATTTGGTTTGGTTTTTCCGTTTATTAGGTCAGTTTGCAATTTATGTTTTCTATAATTTCGAGCTTCGGTTTGGTGCTCGATTTTGCAACTTCAGTTTTCGGTTATCTAATATGGGTCCTAACCTCTAGGCTACTCTTAAGTTGTCTAGCCCAACTTTTTTATATATTTACATTATAAAATTTGAAGCCCAAACCCAAATAAAGTCCCATATTCTAAAAATTATCCCTTTTTATTTGCCAACGCATCTTTCATCTTTATTTGCTTGTGTGTTACTGCTAAACTTTTATATTTGGTGCTGCCTTTTTTAAGGTTTCAAACTAGATGCATGGCAACACGAGATGAGCTATGTATTTTCTTCTTTAACACTCCACTAAAAAAAGGTGATCACCGTTTAGACAAATTTTATTGAACTTTCGAGAATAGATTTAGATTATGGCTTGGGAAATTGGTATGATTTGGGATTTCAGTTGCTGAAGTGTTCAAGGGGTTTGGTTTTGTCATTGTGAACCATGACATAAAAGGATATTGGCAAATTAATTTTGTCTTATTTGAGGCTTGCTAAATTTACACGAAGATATACCAGATAGTTATATTGTAAGTAATATTTGTCAAATAAATTTATATTTGCTATATCAGCAAAATATTTGGCTAATTATATTATAAGTATCGCATTTTCGAGTTTTAATTGCACTAAAACATGAAATTAGTCATATTTTTTAGTAGAGAAAATCTGATTTAAAAGCTGAATGCAACAAGACCAAACCGACCAAATTGAACATAAAATCGACCGAACCGAATTAGCAAAAATCGAAGAAATCGAACTAATTTTAGTTCGGTTATTGGTGCACCAAATAGAAAATTGAAAAACACAAACTGAACCAAACTTCATGAAAACCGAACCGAACCGACAGACGCCCACCCCTAACGCATACCCAGTAGGTATCTAGCCTAACATCGGAGAAGTAGTGACAAGGGGTTGACATTGATACTTACTAGTTGTCATGAACCAAAGTCCCAGTCCATCGTGAAAGCGCCTAACACACTTTCTAGGTAAGCCGCATAATAATGATAAATCGAAATAACAAATTTTACAGAAATAACACAAGTATGAAGTCCCAATATAAAAAAATACAGTCAATACAAGGTAAATCCCCAGAATGCAAAAAACATATGACTCTGTGGAGTGGAGGTACATTGAGCAAGTATTGAGGACACTAAATTTTCCTGAAATCTTTGTGAGATGGATTATGGTTTGCATTAGTACAGTGACTTATTCAGTTTTCATAAATGGCAGACCAAAAAATTCTTTTGAGGCAAAAAAGGGACTAAGGCAGGGTGATCCACTATCACCCTTTTTATTTGTTCTGGCTATAGAATATCTGAGCAGGTCATTGAAGACCTTAAAGGAGGACAAGAAGTTTAAGTATCAACCCAGATGTGCCAAGTTCAACTTAGTGCAACTAGGGTTTGCAGATGATCTATTGTTGTTTTGTAGAGGGGAAGTGCAGTCAGTACAGATACTACACCAGCACTTTCAGAAGTTCTCTGCAGCATCAGGACTGGTTGCCAATCCAAATAAGAGCAGCATCTATTTTGGAGGGGTAAATCAGGCGATTCAAAAATCAATTATGGAGGTACTTTGGTTTAACAAGGGAGAACTGTCATTCAGATACTTAGGGGTCCCATTGAGTACTAAGAGACTATCAGCAATACAATGTGAGCCACTAATTGAGAAAATGTTGCACAGAATTCAGAACTGGACAACAAAATACTTGGCATATGCAGGTAGAGCAGTCATAGTAAAGAGTGTGTTATTTGCTATCCAAATATTCTGGGCACAGATCTTCATACTACCTAAAAAGGTTATCTAATTCATAGAGACTATCTGTAGGAGGTTTTTATGGACAGGAGATGCTGAACCAACAAAGAAGGCCTTAATTTCTTGGGAGAGACTGTGTTCACCTAAGGCTGCAGGGGGATTGAATTTCATAGATGTGGAATTATGGAATAAAGCTGTTATCTGCAAATTGATATGGAATATATGTACCACAAAAGAGAAGTTATGGGTTCATTGGGTACATACCTATTATGTCAAAGACCAAGCAGTGTGGAATGTAAAACCAAAGAATGCCTCTTGGGCAATACAGAAGATATTCCAGGCTAAGAAGTACTTCACAAGAGCTGGAATGACTGAACATGATGTTCAACTAATGACAAAGTGCTCCATCAAAGGAATTTACAGATCATTACAAGGTTTGTGTCAAAAAGTAACATGGAGAAAACTAGTGTGCAACAATCAAGGACAGCCAAAATGGATATTCATATTGAGATTAGCATTACAGCAGAGGCTAGCTACCAAAGACAGGCTGATACGATGGGGGATAGATATGGATAAAACATGCTTGCTATGCAATAAGGAGAATGAGACAATGCAACATATATTCTTCAAATGTGAGATTACAGGAAAGGTATGGGATGGTCTACTGAGATGGCAAGGAATCCAAAGATCACACAAAAACTGGCAGGATGAGATTGCATGGATGGAGAAGATGGCAAAGGGAAAGAGTGCAAGACCAGCTATCTGCAGAATAATATTAGCAGCTGCAATATACCATTGTTGGCAGGAGAGGAATTTCGTAACCTTTCAGAAGAAGAGAAGGACAACAATTGCCTTAACGAAGCTTATTATACAAGAAGTTCACGTAAGGGCAGCTAGGTTCCCTTACCTAGATAAGGTGATAACTACTTTGAACTGATATCCGGAAACAAGTTAAGCACAGAAAAGTAGGGGAGGTAGAGGAAGAGATAGGAGAATTGAAGACTAGATATCACCTTCCTGGGGCTGCATGTCTAGTTGGTGATAGGCTAGACAGATTTTTGTAATAGTTAGAAGAACTGTACATATTCTACTTGGTAATAAAAGTTATATTTACCAAAAAAAAAAAGGTAATTCCCCAGAAACTGGTAAATATAGAGTCATGAGATCTGCAACGGAATACAAGTCTGAAAGCTAAATAAAAATAATGTCTGATATAAAGAAATAATGCATATGGAAAGAGATGCCAAGACTGCGGGTGACAATGCAACTATACCTCGTCTTTCGATGCTCGGCTCAACAAGCAAATCTGCTATTGATAACTGGTCCCCGCACTTGGATCAATACAATTAAGTGCATAGTATGAGTATAACCGACCCATTGTACTCAATTAGTATTATAACTCACCTCGGCAAGGTAAAAGAAGCAAAATTATAAATGATACCTGCTATAAAATTTATAGTTTCATTAATTTAACAAGTACATAACAATGGTGTAATCAGGTTATAAAGCATAGAAAGAACATCCGAGTGTGTGTGCAATTATTCAAGTTCTCTATTCAGCTAATGATACAACATATAAAAATGATATTCAAATAAATCAGGTAATTAACCATTGGATTTGGCAAGTAAAGATGAAACGCAAAATCCAAAACAAACACTAGCTAGACTTCCCTTGATTACTCCATATCCGTACCAAACTATTGATTAGTTTTTATCAAATCTACATTTACAATATCAAGAGAGAAATATGAGAGGTTGACCATAGGGGGTGGATCCATATCCACACGCAAGCACATCCAATTCAACGTGCTACCAGCCCGGCGTGGTCACAGGCTCAATATCATAATCCGTCCAGCGTGGTCACGGGCTTAATATAACAGATCCGCCTGGTGTGGTCATGGGCTATATCACAATCTGTCCGACATGGTCACATGCATAATAACATAATCAGCCTGGTGTGGTTGTAGGCATAACAACACAATCTGCCCGGTATAGTCACAAGCATAACAACACAATTCACCCATTGTAGTCACATGCATAACAACACAGTCTGCCCGGAATAATCACAAGCATACATTCCAATCATATCACATAGGAGAAAATATACAAGAATGCATATATACGACGAATGATTAATAGATCTCATGCTCCTGAATTGGTATAAATAACATGTTAAAGAGTAGGCATGTGCAAAGTGTGCTATGACAGCTCAAATAAGCAATTTCATCTTAGGAATACCAAATATAAAGTTCATTCAAGGAATTAGCCTCTATATAACCTCAAACATAGCTCAAATGATTCACAAAAAGGTTACAAATATGAGAAACAACACAACTTAAAGCTTAACAGTCAATTCAAGGCATATCATAGCCTAAACAGTACCCTGAGCATGGACAAATACCTTGGTGCTTGCACATGGGATCAAACCCCACACATATGTGCGTACATAGCACGTAGCTATCACAAATAACTCAGGAAACTAGTGCCTCAACCAAGTTTAGGTAAGATACTTACCTAAAGCACGTCAAATCACTCCTCTAACAAGCCCTTCTCGTGTCTATCAATCTCCGGACGGCTCCAGTCTAGCGAAAATAATGCAATATCATTAATAAAATTCATAGGAAGTGATTCCAAAAGATAAATCTAAGATCTTTAAATCAAGTCAAAAAGTCAACCCGGGCCCACACCTTGAAACTAGACAAAATTCATAACTTTCGGACACCCATTTAATTTCGAATCCAATCATACCATAATCATCCAATTCCATCCACAAATCGACCATCAAATCCTCAAATATCACCCTCCAGTAACATATTCCCAAATCCCCAAATTCCATCTTAAATTTATAAAAATTAGCGTAATAAGCAACGGGTAATTAATATCTAATACCAAAATCGAATAAACATTACTTACCTCTTAAATTGGGATGAGAAATGCTCCAACAATTGCCTTAGATCGAGTTCCATAACACCAAAAATGAGAAAATAATGAAACCATTCAAAATGTAACACAAACAAAGTTTTCGGGCCTGCGCCCATATGCCCGTTTTTGCAGTCAAAGTTGCACATATGTGCATTTCACTTAAACTCTGCCCCACTGCTTCTACGGTTAAACACCCATTTCTGCGAGTCCGCAGTTCTGGAAAACAATGATCCTAGCCCAACCATCCTTCTCTTTCTTCTGCATCCCCTTGTCCGCATCTGTGGGCTCGCAGATGTGACTAGTCTTTCGCACCTATGACCTTCACCAGCCCTAGCCAACACCACTTCTACAATGAATTGGTCAGCATCGACGGACTTCCTTTGGGCTTTCCCACTTCGATTTTGTGACTCCTTAGTCGTACTTGCATCTCTGCATCTGAGGACATGCCCACCGCAAACGCGATTACACCAGAAGCCTTACACCTTCAGCAATGCTTTAAGTCTAAAGATTCATCTGTTAACCATCTGAAACACCCCCGACCCGCACGGGACCCTGTCCAAATATAAGAACAAGTTCTAAAACACAATACGAACTCGTTCAAAGACCCAAATCATATAAAACAACATCAAAACTATGAATCGCACATCAATGCAAGCCTAATAAGCTAATGAACTTCCAACTTCTAAAATCAATGCCGAATCATTTCAAACCAATTCGGAATGAACTCAAATTTTGCACACAAGTCATAAATGACTCAACGGACCTAATCCAACTATCAGAATTGAAATTCGAACCCGATATCGACAAAGCCAACTCTCGATTAAACTCCTCAACTTTCCAAACCTTCAATTTACCAACTTTCGTCAAAAATCATCAAATAAACCTACGGGCTTCCAAATTAACATCTGGACATACTCCTAAGTCCAAAATCACCACACGAATCTATCGGAACCATCAATACTCCATTTGGAGGTCGTATGTAGAAAAGTTGAACTCTAGTCAACTCTTCCAACTTTAGGGCTAAGTGTCCCAATTCACTTCAAAACATCTCCGGAACCACACCAACCACTTTAGGAAGTCACATAACCACAAATAAGCATAGAATAAGCAATAAATAAGGAAACTTGGCTCTAATACACAAAATGCTCAGTCGGATCTTTACAGTAATGGTCCAATAAATCAACATAATAATTATAAATAAATGTGAAATACATTAGTAATAATGAGTCAAGAATTGTAACTAACATAATACTCCAACATATTGATATCATAAACTTCTCAATTCTCATGTACTCTCACAAATAAGAAGTATCATGTAATTGCCAAGTCTCAATCAAAAGGGTAATCTCGTGGATATTTGGACTCTTAGAAATTTTACACATGAATTATGCCGAGGTCGTATGACCTGATCCTTAAAGTCGTGTACATACACTGCCGATGTCGTACGACCCGATCCATGGATACAACTCAATATATATACCGCCGAGGCATTCAGCCCAATCCTTAGGAAAAGAAAAAAAATTATCTAATTATGGGTCATGTATTTGCAACACAAGGTCAGACACATAAAGTAAGCATGACATTTACCATTAATCAATTATCCCGCCAAATAACTCAAAGTATTAAGGCTTGATCTAACATGATCTCTATCAAATTTCAATTCTAAGTTTTAAGTAATTATACTAACAAATTGATTTCAAGTAATACAACTATTTCATGGTAAAGTCCGAAGTCTACATGGATATAAACATGATTTTAGCTATGTACAGACTCTCGTTGTAACGACCCGATCGGTCATTTTGAGTTCTAGCGCGTCATTCGGTGGTTTGAGTCCTTGAGTAGCTTTACTTTATGTATTATGACTTGCATGTTTGGCCGATTTCGATTTTCGAAAAGTTCGGAGTTGATTTGGAAGGATAATTCTCAATTCGAAAGCTTTACATTGGAAAAGTTTACCAAGGTTTGAATTTTGCATAAACAACATCAAAATCGATGTTTGAAAGTTCCAATAGCTTTGTATGATGATTTCGAAACCATAACCTACAACCCACCTCCCATAATAAAGTATAAAAGAACGGAAACAAATTAGAGTGTACAATTGAGTATGACCAAACCACATGCAAATAAAAAAACAACAAATAAACACACCTCGTAAAATAATACATATATAAATGAATAATTTAAAACCCTAGTCAAAGAAACGAAAAATTGAAAACCCTATGTTATGTTTAGCTCTAACTTGAAACAATGAGACGATATGCTTCAGTTGATATCAAACAAAGCAAATGAACAATGATTCACAGTTTTTAAGATGAAAATTGGTACCTTCATATACATCCAACGTTGAAGACCAACGTATATTGAAGAGAGCAGGTGAGAGTTCTTTCCCTTTTTTCTATATGCAACTGAAGGTTTTGACAATTAAAACGGGTTGGTACTATTTTAATGAGACTAATTAACAGGATATAAGGGTCGAGCATGTTTTATAATGGTGGGCGGGTTTCTAAAAGAATGCGTCAAAATTTGCCTAGATGGAAAATGATTAAGGGATTCCCGGTGGCATGTTGGACATATGTTAGGGTTAGAGACAAAATTATATACTATATTAATGGTAGGTATGATTTTGGACGAAAAGTAGAAACATGTATAAATATGACTAATTTTTCAAAGTTAACTCTCGGTCAAACCTCTCAACCTTTCAAACCTTCTACTTTCCAACTTTCACCAAAAATCATCAAATCAACCTACGGCCTCCAAATCAACATCCAGACAAACACCTAAGTACAAAATTACTATATGAAGCTATCAGAACCATGAAAACTCCATTCCTCATCCATTTGCACAAATGTCAAATTTTAGTCAACTTTTCCAACTTAAGCTTCCAACTTTGAGACTAAGTGTTCTAATTCACTCCAAAATATCTATGAAACCAAATCAACCACTCCGGCAAGTCACACAATCACAAATGAACAGAGAATTAGCAATAAATAGGGAAACATGGCTACAATACACAAAGCACCTGGTTGGGTCGCTAAACTAGTGGTCCTATAAATCAATATAATAATTTAGAAATAGATGTGAAATATAACAATAATAATGAGAAAGCTGTTACTGACATAATCCTCCAATATATTGACAACATAAATTGCTCAAATCTCATATACTATCTCAAAAATAAGAAATATTATGTAACCGCCAAGTCTCAATCAAAAGGGTAACACCGTGGAACTTTGGACTCCTGGCAATTTTACGCATGAATCATGTCGAGATCGTACGACCCGATCCATAAAGTCGTGTACATACATTATCGAGGTCGTACAATACGATCCATGGATGCATATATATATATAGCCGAGGTATTCATCCCGATCCCTAAGAAAAAAAGAAAAAATTATCGAATTACGGGTCACATTATTGCAACACAAGGTCAGGGACATAAAGTAAGTATGACATTACCATCAATTAATTATCCTACCAAATAACTAAAGGTATTGAGGTTCAATCTAACATGATATCTATCAAATTCCAATTATATGTTTTAAGTAATTACACAAATCTATTGCATGGTAAAGTCCTAAGTCTACCCGAACATAAACTTGATTTTAGCTACGTACGAACTGTCGTTGTAATAATCCGACCAGTAATTTTGAGTTCTAGTACGTCGTTTGCCAGTTTGAAGCCTTTGTGTAGCTTAACTTTATGTATTATGACTTACTTGTGTGGTAAATTTCGATTTTTCGAACGTTCAGAGTTGATTTGGAAGGATAATTCTCAATTCGGAAACTTTAAGTTGGAAGAGTTGACCAAGGTTTGACTTGTGAGTAAACAACCTCGTAATCGGAATTTGAAAGTTCCAATTGGTTACTATGATGATTTTGAATTTGGGTGTATGTTCGGGTTGAGTATCGAATAGTCCAGAATCTTTTCGGCGCTTAATGCTAAAAGTTGTCATTTTGAAAATTTTAGAATTTCCTAAGTTTGACTTGAAGTAGACTTTGGTATTATCAATGTTCGTTTCAGATTTTGAGCCTTTGAATAGCTTTGTATTATGATTTAGAACTTGTATGTCAAATTTTGGTGTAACGACCCGGCCGGTCGTTTCGAGAGTTATAGCCTTGTTGCCCCATTCCCTGCTTCTTTTGTATTCTTCAGATAAATTATGATATACCAGGTTAGCTGATTCGGATTTCGGGCTGAATTGAGACACATAGTCTCTTATTTGAAAGCTTAAGTTGGAAAAATTGACCGGATGCTGACTTATGTGTAAACGACCTCATATTTGAATTTTGATGGTTTTGTTAGCTCCGCTACGGGATTTTGGACTTAGCAACGCATCTGGGATGTGATTTGGAGGTCTGTGGTAGCATAAGGCTTGAATTGGCGAAAGTTAGAATTTTGATAATTTTGGCCGGCAGTGGAAATTTTGATATTAGGGTCGGATTGGGTTTCCAGAAGTTGGAGTATGTTCGTGGTATCATTTCTGACTTGTGTGCAAAATTTGAGGTCATTTGGACTTGATTTGGTAGGTTTCAGTATCATTTGTGGAATTGAGAAGTTTAGAAGTTCTTTAGGCTTGAATCCGGCTGTAATTTGGTGTTTTGATGTTGTTTTGAGTGATTCCAAGGTTTGACTATGTTTGCATGATGTTATAGGATTTGTTGGTATGTTTGGTTCTGGTCTTGAGGGCCTCGAGGTGATTTCAGGTAGTTATCGAATTGTTTTGAGTTGAAGAAGTACAGCTGAAGCTGTTGTTTATGGTATGAGCGCACATGCAGAGGGGGAACTGCAGGTGCAAGGCCGCAGAAGCAAAGGAGGGGTACCTAGTGAGGCTTAGGAAGACCTGGGCAGAGGACGCAGGTGCGATGGCATTCCTGCACCTACTGTGGTCACAAAAGCGGACCTAGGGGCGCATGAGCGAGTTTGAACCGCACAAGCGAGATAGTTTCCGCACTTGCGAGAGGCGCAGATGCGGTCGTGAGGCCGCAGGAGCGAGGTCAGGATTTTAAGTTAAATCCGCACCTGCGTTGGAATTTTTCCAGGTTCGGTGTCGCAGACGCAACAAATAGACTGCGTGTGCGGTTTTGCTTGGCAGAAAACACCAGCTCGAGGTTTGTCTTTCATTTTCAATTTTGGACTTGAGAAGCTCGGGCGAGAGGCGATGTTTTGAGGAATATCAAGGAAAATATTGGGGTAAGTAATTCTAACCCGTATTGGTCTAAATTTCGTGAATCCATGGCTTTATTCATCACCTAATTAGGGATTTTAGTTGGAAACTTGTGGTTTAGGGCTTGAGAATTTGGAGAGTGGATTTTGGGGATTTGAGTGACCAAATGAGGTTGGATTTTTATAAATTTGGTATGGTTAGACTCGTGAGTGAATGGGCTTTCGGGTTTTATAACTTTTATCAAATTTTGAGACACGGGCCCAGGGGGCGGATTTGAGTCGATATCGGGATTTTGCTCTAATTCGGTAGCTTTCTCATTGAATTAATCCTTTTAGCCTATATTGATTGTATTGGTTTACTTGTGGCTAGATTCGGGACATTTGGAGGCTGATTTGAGAGGCAAGGGCATTTCAGATTAGGATTTTGCTCGGTTCGTGGTAATTAATGCTTTCAAACTTAGCTTTGAGGGTTTGAAACCCCAAATGATATGTTATGTGATTGGTATTGAGGTAACGCACATGCCAAGTGATGGGCGTGCACCGTGAGAATTGTGACCTGGGTGATTCCATGGCACCGTTTAGTGACTCCATCATATTGATACCCATGCTTTCATCATGTGACAAAGCAATTGAGCTGTAAATCATGCTAGATAACATTTTTAGGCTTTATGATGGTATTGTTAGGACCCTTAGTTGTCGTTTCTTGTTGTTATCTCATTATTTTCATTAATATTCCTACTCGGTCATATTCATGAATGTTATATCATATCTCAATCTCAGTTAACTATTGATTCATCGTATCATTGTTCTGTGTTTGTTTTCATGACATTGTGAGCCTGAGGGTAAGACTGGAGAGATTGATGACTGAGTGAGGTCGAGAGCGTAGTTATGAGTGATAGTTATGGGACCAAGCTGCACGCTGTAGCTATTATATTGATGGTTATGATAGAGCTTGGGTTGTAGGAGCCCCTCCGTAGTCTATAACACACCCCAGTGAGTGCGGATGATATTATTGCGGGATGGATTTGCCTGGACATGTATTTGTACGAAGTACTTAATACCTGGAGATGCATTTCTCCACAGGGTTGGATTGCCCTTTTTCCTCGATATTGGGTGACTTACAGTCAGTGTTGTATATGTTCCAAGATGGCTTTCCCTGAGTCGGATGGCCATATACAGTACCGAGTGGTTGAGAACTTGAGAGTGGGAGCACATGGTGCATTTCATATAGTCTGTGCATTGGCATGTAGTGATAGCTGAGTTCTATACCTTACACTGTTCAGATCTGTATTTACTTTATTTCTTTGAGCTGTATATTTAACTTGAAAGCATGCCTACATTTCTGCACATATATTTCTGTCATACCTGTTGCAGTTGAGTTCGTCACTACCTTTCAGTCCAAAGTTTGGACTTGTTAGTTACTGAGTTAGTGTATTCACGTTACTCCCTGCGCCTCGTGTGCAGATCCAGGTGATACCGGTCGCAGCGACGGTTGCTGATTGAGGTTCTAGCATTTGGAGATTATTGAGGTAGCTGCATGACATTTACAGGCCTTGAATCTCCTTCTTTATCTTTTGTCGTATTTTCAGTTTATTTCTCTAGACACTATAGTGGACTGTATTTTGATCTAGACGCTCATGTACTTAGTGACACCTCAATTTGGGCTAGATTGTATCGTATATTGGGATTTCTTATGTTTCAAACAGCTATCTTTAAATGTTAAATGCTTCAGTTAATGTTTTCAAACTTATTGTTGTTGTGTTAGGTTGGTTGAGTTGAGGTTGGCCTAGTTCCACGATAGGTGCCACCACGACGACTCATTTTGGGTCGTGACAAGTTTGTATCAGAGACCTTAGCTCAAATTTTGGCCGTGTGCACCAGTCTTGCTCAGGTAGTGAGTATTTCTACTACAGTTCCCACTTCCCAGGCCGGGGGAGGTACTTAGACTCCCGCTGCCTGTACACTAGAATAGGTGGTACAAGGACTCCAGATACCGGAGGCACCACTAGCCCAGCAGTTGCACCTGCTCAGGATTATATGGTTTCAGTCATGCCCGATGATGAGCAGTGTAGATTGGAGATGTTTGGGAGGCTCCAGACTCTGACTTTCAGTGGTGCAGATGATGAGTATGCCTAGGATTTCTTGGATAAATGTTAGAGGATTCTCTGTACAATAGGTATTCTGGAGACCGGTGGGGTCTCGTTCACTACTTTTCAGTTCACTGCAGCTGCCTTCACTTGGTGGGAGGCTTATGAGAGGCGTGGGCTGGTAGGTGCAGTGCTACTTACATGGCAGCAGTTCTCCATTCTCTTCCTGAGGAAGTATGTGCCGTAGTCTTGTAAAATGGAGCTACGCTGGCAGTTCGAGAGGTTGCATCATGATGATATGACTGTGACACAGTACGAGTTAAGATTTTCTGAGTTAGCCCCTCATGCTGTTTAGTTGGTTCCCACAGACAGGGAGAGGATCCGGAGGTTCATTGATGGCCTCACATTTTAGTTGCAGGTGCTTATGACTAGAGAGAGGGTGTCTGGTGCTACCTTTGATGAGGTTGTTGACATTTCTCGGGAGATAGAGTTGGTCCGCAGTCAGGAGCGAGTTGAGAGGGAGGTCAAGAGGTCTCGTGGTTCAGGTAGCTTTGGTGGTGTTCCTTCTGGTGGTCAGTTTCACCACGGCAGAGGTTGTCTTTACAAGCATGCTCAGACGGCCTGCCCAGTTCATCGTAGTGCATCATGTGGTCATGGTTCTCACAGTTCTCAGCCAAGCCACTCATCTCTCAGTGCCCTTCCAGCTCAGAGTTTGTCTCATGCACCATCCACTCAAGGTTCATCTATGTCGGGGCCTTCTAGCGGGTATCCCGGTGCTTAGGGCTCCCTTTAGTTCCCACCGCCTGTGGCCGGTAGAGGTTGCTTTGAGGGAGGAGATTTGGGTCATATAAAGAGGTATTGTCCTTGCCTTAAGGAAGGCTCATCTAAATAGAGGAGTCAACCTTCGACTTCAGCACCAATTACTTCACCACCCACCTAGCCAACTCAGGGTAGAGGTCGGTCAGCTAGGGGTCACCCTAGAGGGGGAAGCCGATCAGATGGCGTTCCGACCCGTTTCTATGCACCCCCTGCCAGACTAGATGTCATTGCTTCAGACACAGTGATCACAGGTATTATCTTTGTATGTCATCGAGATGCTTCTGCACTATTTGACCATAGTTCCACCTATTCATATGCGTCGTCATATTTTGCTTATTATCTGGACATGCCCCGTGAGACACTAGTTTCATCTGTCCGTGTATCTACACTGGTGGGCGATACTATTATTATGGGCCATGTATACCGGTCGTGTGTAGTGACCATTAGGGGATTAGAGTTAATGTGATATTGGGCATGGATTGGTTTTCTCGGTGTCATTCTATTCTGAACTATTACGCTAAGACAAAGACATTGGCTATGCCGGGGTTGCCACGAATTGAGTGGCGAGGTTCATTGAAGTATGTTCCCAGTAGACTGATTTCAATCTTGAAGGCCCAGCGGATGATTGGGAAGGGTTGTCTTTCTTATTTGGCCTTTGTGAGAGATGTCAGTGCAGAGACTCCTACTGTTGATTCAGTTCTAGTAGTGCAAAAATTTTCGTATGTGTTTCCTGCAGACCTACCGGGCATGCCGCCGGACAGGGATATTGACTTTGGTATTGATTTGGTGTCGGGCACACAGCCCATTTCTATTCCACCATATCGTATGGCAGCAGCTGAGTTAAACGAATTGAAAGAGCACCTTCAGGATGTCCTTGGTAAGGGGTTAATTCGGCCAAGTGTGTCACCTTGGGGTTCACCAATTCTACTTGTGAAGAAAAAGGATGGCACTATGAGAATGTGCATTGATACAGGTAGTTGAACAAAGTCACAATCAAGAACAAGTATCTTTTGCCTCATATTGATGATTTATTTGACTAGCTTCAGGGAGCGAGGGTGTTCTCCAAAATTGATTTGAGGTTTGGGTATCACCATTTCAAGATTAGGGACTCGGACATTCTTAAGACAGCTTTCAGGACATGATATGGTCATTATGAGTTCCTTGTGATGCCTTTTGGGCTGATCAACACCCCAACATCGTTCATACATCTAATGAATTGCGTATTTTGGCTGTATCTCGACTCGTTCTTTATTGTATGCATTGATGATATCCTGGTGTACTCTCGTAGCCTGGAGGAGCACGCCGAGCATTTGAGTGTTGTATTGTAGCGGCTGAGGGAGGAGAAGCTTCATGCCAAATTCTCAATGTGTGAGTTTTGGCTCAGTTCAGTAGTGTTCTTAGGGCATGTGGTGTCCACTGAGGGTATTCAGGCAGATCGAAAGAAGATAGAGGCGATTCTGAGTTGGGCTCAAACCGTCCTCGACCATAGAGATTCGGAGCTTTCTTGGTTTGGCTAGTTATTATTGTCGGTTCGTTCAGGGCTTCTTGTCTATTGCATTACCCTTGACCAAATTTACCCAAAAGGGTACCCCTTTTAGGTGGTCGGATGAGTGTGAGGCGAGCTTTCAGAAGCTCAAGACTACCTTGACCACAACTCCAGTGTTAGTTCTGCCATTAGATTCTGGTTCTTACACAGTATATTGTGATGCTTCTCGGGTCGGTATTGGGTACGTTTTAGTATGGGTAGTCTGACATTCCTTCCTGTTGGTGAGAGATCATTTGCAGTTGATGTTTAGGCTTTGGCCATCCAGTTCGTGAGATTGGATATTTCAGAGCCCGGTCTGGTCCTAGCTTGTGTAATTTCTCAGTCTTCCTTATTTGATTGCATCAGAGAGCGCCAGCATGATGATCCTTATTTGTTTGTCCTTAAGGATAAGGTTCAACACGGTAATGCCGAAGATGTGACTATTGGTGATGATAGGGTATTGATGATGCATACCGGATATGTGTGCCCAATGTCGATGGGCTATGGGAGTTGATTCTTGTGGAGGCCCACAGTTTACGGTATTACATCCATCCGATTGCTGCGAAGATGTATCAGGATTTAAGATAGAACTATTCGTGGAGGAGGATGAAGAAAGATATAGTTGGGTTTGTAGATCGGTGCCTCAACTATCAGGTGAAATATGAGAATCACATACCGGGTGGCTTTCTTCAGAATATAGAGATTCCAGAGTGGAAGTGGGAGCGGATCACCATGGATTTTGTAGTTAGGCTCTCACGGACATTGAGGAAGTTCGATGTTATTTTGGGAGATTGTGGATTTGCTGACCAAGTCCGTGCACTTTATTCATGTGACTACTACTTATTCTTCAGAGAGGTTGGCTAAGATTTACATCAGAGAGATTGTTCGCCTACACGGTGTGCCAGTTTCCATCGTAGTTTTGGAGGGCCGTGCAGCGAGAGTTGGGCACTCGGGTTGAGTTAAGCACAAAATTTCACCCTCAGACGGACGAACAGTCCAAGCACACTATACAGATATTGGAGGACATGCTACGCGTTTGTGTCATTAATATTCGGGGTTCATGGGACCAATTTCTGCCACTCGCGGAGTTTGCTTACAACAACAGTTATAAGTCGAGTATTCAGATGGCTCCGTATGAGCCTTTATATGGGAGGCAGTATAGATCTCCAGTGCGTTGGTTTGAGCAGGGTAAGGCTAGGCTTCTGGGTACAGACTTGGTTCAGGATGCACTAGACAAGGTGAAATTGATTCAGGAGTGGCTTCGCATGGCGCAATCGAGATAAAAGATTTATGCTGACAGAAACGTCTGTGATGTGTCTTACATGGTTGGGGAGAAGTTCTTACTGAAGGTTTTACCTAGGAAGGGTGTTATGAGATTTGGAAAGAAGGACAGGTTGAACCCTCGGTTTATTGGGCCGTTTGAGGTGCTTCGGAGGATTGGGGAGGTGACTTATGAGCTTGCTTTGCCACCTATATTATCGAGTGTGCATCCAATATTTCATGTTTCTATACTTCGGAAGTATATCGGCAATCCATATCATGTTTTGGATTTCAGCACGGTACAGTTGGATGGGGGTTTGACTTATGATGTGGAGCCGATGGCTATTTTGGGGCGTCAAGTTCGGAAGCTGGGGTCAAAAGACATAGCTTCAGTGAAGGTACAGTGGAGAGGTCAGCCCATGGAAGAGGCTACTTGGGAGACCCAGTAGGAGATGCGGAGCAGATACCCACACCTATATGAGACTCCAGGTATGTTTCTAGACCCGTTCGAGGATGAAAGTTTGTTTAAGAGGGGGAAGATGTAATGACCGGTCGGTCGTTTTGAGAGTTATAGCCTCATTCCCCCATTTACTGCTTGTTTTGTGTTCTTAAGCTATATTATGATATACTGGGTTAGTTGATTCAGGTTTCGGAGTGAATTGAGACAAAAAGTCTCTTATATGAAAGCTTAAGTTGGAAAAATTGAACGAATGTTGACTTATGTGTTAAAGGACTCGGTATAAATTTTGATGGTTTCATTAGCTCCGTTAGGTGGTTTTGGACTTAAGAGCGCGTCCGAAATATGATTTGGAGGTCTGTGGTAGCATTAGGCTTGAATAGGTGAAAGTTAAAATTTTGGCCGGCCGTGGAACTTTTAATATCGAGGTCGAATTGGATTTTCGAAAGTTGGAGTAGATTTGTTGTGACATTTATGACTTGAGTGCAAAATTTGAGGTCATTCGGACGTGATATGGTAGGTTTCGACATCGTTTTTAGAATTCAGAAGTTTAGAAGTTCTTTAGGCTTGAATTCGTGTGTAATTTAGTGTTTTGATGTTGTTTTGACTGATTCGAAGATTCGACTAAGTTTGTACGATGTTATAGGATCTATTGGTATGTTTGGTTGTGGTCTCGCGAGCTACAGGGTGATTTCGTGTAGTTATCAGATTGTTTTGACTTGAAGAAGTGCAGTTGAAGCTGGTTTTCTGGTGTAACCGCACCTGTGGAGGGGGAAACATAGGTGAGAGGCCGCAGAAGTGAAGGAGGGGTCACTGGTGCGGCTAAGGAAGACCTGGGCAGAGGACGTATGTGTTATGGCATTCCCGCACCTGCAGTGGTCGTAGAAGCGGACCCAAGGGCGCAGGTGCGAGTTTGGACCGCCTAAGCGAGATATTTTCAGCACCTACGAAAGGCGCAGATGCGGTTATGAGGCCGCAGGAGCGAGGTCAAGATTTTAAGTGAAATCCACACCTGCGATGGAATTTCCGCAAGTGCGGTGTCGCAGGATTGCCAAATGGACCGCAGGTATGGTATTGCTGGGCAGAAAAACACCAGCTCGAGCTTTTGTCTTTCATTTTCAATTTTTGAATTGAGAAGCTTGGAAGAGAGGTGATTTTTCGAGGAATTTCAAGGAAAACTTTGGGGTAAGTAATTCTAACCCGTATTGGTCTAAATTTCGTGAATCCATGGCTTTATTCATCACCTAATTAGGGATTTGAGTTGGAAATGTGGGGTTTAGGGCTTGAAAATTTAAAGAGTGGATTTTGGAGATTTGAGTGACCACATAAGGTTGGATTTGATAAATTTGGTATGGTTAGAATTGAGAGTGAATGGGCTTTCGGGTTTTGTGACTTTTTCGAATTTTGAGACGTGGGCCTGGGAGTCGGGTTTGAGTCATTTTCGGGTTTTGGCTCTAATTCGGTAGTTTTCTTATGGAATTGATTCCTTTAGCCTATATTGATTGTATTGTATTAGTTTGTGGCTAGATTCAGGACGTTTGGAGGCCGATTTGAGAGGCAAGGGTATTTCGGAGTAAACTTTTGCTCGGTTCGAGGTAAGTGTCGCTTTCAAACTTCCTTCTGAGGCTTTGAAACCCCAAATTAAATGTTATGTGACTGGTATTGATGTGACGCACATGCCAAGTGAAAGGCATGCGGGCATGCACCGCGAGAATTGTGACATGTGTGATTGCATGGCACCGTTTATTGACTCTATCCTGTTGATACCCATGCTTTCATCATGTGACAAAGTAATTGAGCTGTAAATCATGCTAGATAACATGTTTAGGTTTTATGCTGGTATTGTTGGGACCCTTAGTGGTTGTTTCTTGCTATCATCTCATTATTTTCATTAGTATTTGGTACTCGGTCATGTTCATGCATGGTATATCATATCTCAGTCTTAGTTAATTATTGATTCATCATATCATTGTGCTAGGTTTGTTTTCATGATATTATGAACCCGTGGGTGAGACTGGAAAGCTTGATGATTGAGTGAGTGATAGTTATGGGATCGAGATGCACACCGCAGCAGTTATATTGATGGTATGATAGAGCATGGGCTGCAGGAGCCGCTCCGGGGTCAGTAACACACCCTCACTGAGCGCGGATGATATTATTGAGGTATGGATTTCCCTAGACATGGATGTTTCCGAAGTACTTGACACATGGAGATGGATTTCTCCACATGGTTGGATTGCCCCTTTTTTCTCGGTACTGGGTGACTTATAGTCAGTGTTGTATATGTTCCGAGATGGATTTCCCTAGGCTGGATGCCCATATACAGTATCGAGTGGTTGAGCACTTGAGAGTGGGAGCACATGGTGCATTTCATACAGTCTGTGCATTAGCATGTAGAGATAGTTGAGTTGTATACCTTACATTGTTCAGATCTATAGTTACTTTATTGCTTTGAGTTGTCTATTTAACTTGAAAGCATGCCTACGTTGCTTCACATATATTTTTGTCATATCTGTTGTGGTTGAGTTCTTCACTACCTTTCAGTCCAAAGTTTGGACTTGATACTTACTTAGTTGGTGCACTCACGTTACTCCCTGCACCTCGTGTGCAGATCCAGGCAATGCCGGTCATTGTGGCAGTTGCTAATTGAGGTTCTAAAGTTTGAAAATTATCGAGGTAGTTGCACGGCGTTCGTGAGCCTTGACTCTCCTTCTTCATCTTTTGTCGTATTTTCAGTTTATTTCTCTAGGAACTGTAGTGGATTGTCTTCTGATCTAGACGCTCATGTACTCAGTGACACCCCAGATTTTGGCTGGATTATATCGTATATTGAGATTTCTTATGTTTCAAACAGTTTTCTTTAAACGTTAAATAGTTCAATTAATGTTTTCAAACTTATTGTTGTTGTGTTGGGTTTGTTTAGTTGAGGCTGGCCTAGTTCCACGATAGGCACCATTACAACGACTGATTTTGGGTCGTGACATTTGGCGTCATTCTGGAATGTTTAAGTGTGATTCGGACGCGTTCGTCAAAGATTGAATGTTTGAAAGTTAAAAAAAGATCTTGATCGTTGATTCGTGCTTTTGATGTTAATCGTGGCGTTTCAAACTTTTGGATAAGTATATATAAGGTATTGAAACTTGTTGGTGTGATTGGACGGGATTCTGAGGGCCTCAGATGTGTTTCGGGATGGTTTCAGACCAAGTTTAGATAATTTCCTTGTTGCTAGGAGTTTGCTTATACTTAATATCTATTTCTTGACTTGAGACTTGATAATTACTTGGTGGTTTTTACGTATTAAAATTGACATGTGATACTTGGAGGTCCAAAATTTATATTATGTTAAAGAATCATTATTTACCATTTCGTATTGCGTTGTCATTGTTGTATTTCGTGCCTATTTATAATTCGCTTATTTTATTTATTGACCTTTAGTAACTGTCGATGTCCACCCCTCGTCGGTACTTCTTTGAGGTTAGACTAGATACTTACTGGGTACACATTGTTTATGTACTGACGCTACACGTCTGCACTAGTCATCCAGGATCTGAGGCAGGTACACCTGGTGGCCTGTCAGGGGCATATCCCCGCTACTCGGAGACCTAGTGGTGAGTTATTTCCTATGCTCCATTCTGCAGCACCCGGAGTCTCCTACTTGCTGTATTTATTTTTCTATCTATCATACTTCGGACAGTAGTTGTAGGAGGTTTTGTATATTCTACTAGTTTGCGCGTGCACCTATGACACCGGATTTTGGGAGTTGCTAGTAGATACTAATGATCTTACAACAAGATAACAACAAACTAAGTAGTTTCCCATAAGTGTGGTCTGGGGAGGGTAAGATGTATACAGTCTTACCCATATTTTTGGAAGGGCAGAGAGGTTGTTTCTGATTGACCCTTGGTTAGAGAACGAATGACAAAGAAATGGTAATTGCAAGTAGGAATAACAACAAGATAAAATAAGATTGAATCCAAGAATGCAATCAAACTTTAGGTAGTAATAGTTATCTATGAATAAAAGATATCATACTAACACTAATGCTAGTGAACTGAGTAAGACAAAGAGAAACACTCGATTACCTATGAACCTTCTACCCTAATCTTTGACCTCCACACCCTCCTGTCTAGGGCCATGGCCTTAGTCAACTCCAGCTACGGCATGTCCTGCCTAATAACCTCTCCCCAAGACTTCTTAGGCCTACCTCTACCCCTCCTACTACACACTGAGGATAACCGCTCGCACTTTCTAACTGGTGCTTCTATACTTCTCTTCTTAGCATACTTCTCCACAGGGGCCACTCTCACCTTTTTTCGAATAACTTCATTCCTAATCTTATCCAACCGGGTATGCCCACACATCCATCTCAACATCCTCATCTCAGCTAATTTTAGCTTTTGGGTATAAGGGTTCCTAACCGGCCATCACTCTGCCCCATACAATATATTCGGTCTCGCTACAACCTTGTAACACATACCTTTAAGTCTCAACGGCATATTCTTATCACATAATAAACCGGAAGCGAGCCTCAACATAGTCGGTCTCACTCTTATGTTTTATTTTATGTTTTGCATCATCATGGTCAATTATTCTTGGTTTATTTATTAAATAAAAATTCATGATTTTAAAAATAATAAAAATAAATAATTAAATGAATAATTTACTGTTGGCTTGACTAACGGTGACGTTAGGTTCCATCACGGCCTATAGTGGGAATTCGGGTCGTGAAAGCCCATTTGGTCACAACAAGGATATTTAGGCTACCAGTTTTTAGTGGAGGATATAATATCATATTTCATATAGTTTAAGGTTTTCTTGTGTATAAAAAATATTTTTTATCTATCCAAATAGGGTAGCTTTCTAGCATAATTGACATCTCTCGGAAGTATGTGGCTCCGCCACTGTTGTTTCCCTACACTATAAACTTATCCATTCAAACTGAGGCAACCATTGGTCCTTAATGGCAAAAGCCCTCTCTATTTAATGAGTTCACGTACAATTTCTATTAGGTATAACTAATGTACATAATCGTGAACAATTTTGTTTGTAATATTATGTCGAGATATATTTAAGCTTTTCTTATTTATTTAATTATTTCTAGTTCTATCATCGCCCGGGCCCACTTATATTTTTCTTACATAAATTTTTGATGCAGTCTTAGAACATAAGTTTTTTGCTATCAAAGATAATAAATAACATATTTTTCCCTTTAATGGTTGACAGTGAAATTTATTTTTAAAATTGAGCTACTTTAAGCGAAATAAATCTGTACAGTTTTTTTTGAAAGTGTTTAACCATAGAGATTTCGGTTAAAGCTTGTTTTTTTAGAAGAACACGGGTTACTGATAATCAAATAGAAATAAGAATAATTGATGTAAATAATAGCTGAATAGAAAGCAAAGAAAATCAGTATATTCCAATAGTATTTCGTGTCCTTACAAATGTTCATTCCTCACCTTTTATAGCTATTTCTAAGTAATACGTTTCTCTCCTTCCATAATGGAGTCATTATGGGTAATTAATGACATTTAATGTAACGTTATAATTGACAATCGTAACTGTTTCAATACAGATTCTATAACGTTTTTCGTAATTAATGCTCATTAACTACCAATAATATGTGTCTATACTCTTTTACTATTTAGGTTCATTCTTCCGATGTCTCTTCAAATTATCAAGAGGTTCGAACACCTATTCCTTTTGATTTTCTTGGATCTTTGCCCGTGCCTGTTAAAGCTCATACCTCTTCAGCTATTCTTCGCCAACTGTCATTCCTTTACTGATTCACGTGTCATGACATGTCAGCACATAATATATTCGATATATTAACTTGATTTTTCCCAATACAGATAGTCCCCCCACTTACCATTTATTCATCAATAGAATATTTGGGAAGTGGATCTTATTAAAGCGGGAATTTTTTCCACCATTATACCTTCTTTGGAACTAACGCTTCATATGTCACTTCCATTTAATGCTCGTAACAAGTGGCATCTTCTGATTGGTTCTGCAACTCTTCACCATCTTTTAGGGCTTTTTTGCTGCTTCATCAATTACGATACGATAGTTTCCATCATTACGCCTTTTTCTTTGACGGTTGCTTCTGAGTATAAATATAGCTTTTGTCTTTGTCTTTCTCATAAAAGGTTACCTATCTTAGAATATCCACTCTTGTTTTCTTCTTCCTTGTACTGCCATTTCTTCTTCAAACCCTAATCCTCGAAGAGTCCCTATTGTTGATGAACTTCCTCTTGCTCCTATTAGAAGCAGAAGAGGAGGAAGATTGCGTAGTTTAGGGTCTTCATCTATACGGGGTGTTTCTTGAGTTCTACTCCCCCTTCTAAAACTAGGGGTTCTCTTTCCTATAGACCTTCATCTAGAAGTAAAGACTCTAATGAACCCGTTTGTGAGCCTTTAGTAGATGAAATTGTCCCTGCTGAACTATCTTTTTACACTGATAGAGAATCGATTAGAAACCAAGTGTCTTCTATTTCTACTTTAGACCGTGCTGATGTTTACCCTTTTAAAATCACCAAAGGTTTTATCTCTGTTGTTCGTAGGGATTGCCATTGGAGATCTGATTTTCCTATTATAATTCCTAATGCAAACAAAAGAATTGCATCTTACTTGACTGGGTTTTCTTTTGTTTATACATACCCCTTTACGCTGAATTTTAAACCCCCCATTGATCCTGTTATCATTGAGCTTTGTCGTTTTTTCAACGTTTGTCTAGGATAGATTGGCCCCATTGTGTGGAGGATTGTTGCTGGTTTAAGGAACTTAACAAGGTTGGCTAATTTTCCTTTTACTTTTTTCCATTTGATCCATCTCTACTCCCCCAAGCTTTTCTGACATGGGATCTTCCCTTTAGTGGCGAGAAGTAAGAGAGTGCTAGTTAGTCCTGAGGAACACAAGGACCGCGACTGGTATGTCAGATTTGTTGCTGCCCCTACTGTTGGTTTAGTAGGTGAAACAAAATGTACCATTCTCTGAAAAGTAGAATTTTGCACGTATGTTTTGCTTTTGCAATTTTATTTTTTATTTGAAACGGTTTATTTTTCCCACGGTTGTTTAACTTTCCCTTTTTTCAGCAACCATGGGAATTGTTGACGAGATTCCTAATTTTCGTGGTTGGGTAGAGAAGTTATTGATTGTTGCTCCGATGAAAGGTAGATCTTGGAAAAATCGTTTATATAGGTTTGGTTGGAAGGTTAAAACTCATGGTAAATGCTTTAACCCCCTCCTTCTCATTTTTTCATTCATCTTTCCCTTAGAATTTATTTGACCCTTCTTTTTATCAGGGTTTCCCATACGTGGTGTAAGTGTTGAAGCAGTTGCAGCTTTTAGAGTTTCTTTGGAAAGAGCTCAAGATATTATCTTGAGTTCTTTATCGAAAAGAAAAGTTGATGCAACCCAGGATTCTGAGGAAGAGGAGGAACAGGATGGAAGTTCCTTAGTTAAAAGGTTGTGGGCTAGAAGACGCGTCTTTTCTGATGATAAAGCGACTCCTCCTCATTCTGTTCCCATAACCGAGCTTGTTGAAGCCACCTTGGTGAGCTTTGATGATGACACTCCTGCGGCAGCTCATGACTCTGATGATCAGTTTTTTTCTCGTGGGTTTGATAGTGAGAATTTGGATTTAGTTTCTGATGAAGTACCCCTTGCCTCTTTTACCATTCCAGTTCCTGTGGTGCGTTCTTTGCTAGTTGTTACTACTACTATTCCTGCTCCACCCCAAGCTGTTATGACTTCCTCTATAGTTCCCACTACTACCATCCCTCGTATTGAGGTTGGTTCTTCGAGTGGAAGTGGAGCGATGAAGCAGATTACCATTAAGGTCCCTGCCAATGGTAATCTTTTGAAAAAGTTAGGTTGGGCTGACGTATGGTTGAAACCTTTGATCAGTCCTGTCGAAAAGTCCAAGCTTGAGAGTCACAGCTCTTTGACTTGGATGAATGATATAGTGCAATCGTCACTAAAGGTATTTGCTCTTGTTTACATTTTATTCCATTTTGTTCTCTTTATATTAAGGTTATTACACCTTTCTTCTTTTTTAGATCAATCTTATTTGAACAGATATGATGAAGAGGGTTTTTCATATAGAGAAGTTAATGCTTGATTATCAAATTGAGGCAAACAATTGGAAAGAGCAATACGAAAGTCTACAACTTGAGATGGAAGTTCTAGAAGAAAGCAAGTGTACCTTAGAGCAGCAGCTAAGAGTCATGACATCAGAGCTAGCAATTGAGAAGGCTTCTTCCAATCAGGCTGGCAAGGATAAAAATCTCCTTGAGATATCTTTTTCCGAGCAACTCTCCAAAGCCAGTGAAGAGATTAGAGGATTGAGGGCTTTGCTGAACGAAAAAGAAGTTTATGCATGTGAACTTGTTCAGACACTGACCCGGACCCAAGAGGATCTTCGTGTATCTTCTGATAAGGTTAGATTTTGGAAAGTTCACTTGCCCCTTTGCAATCCTCTGATGATGCTTCTTTGGCCGAGACGGAAGAACTCAAAAATGTGATTGACCAATGGGAGAAAGATTATGAAGCTCTCGAGGACAAAACTGCTATTGAAGTGAGAGGGGCTATCTTAAATACACGCCATGATACCCTAGTGGAGGCTAGCCAAAAAGGTTTTAATTTGGATGCTGAGTTAGCTAAGATAAAGGAAACCATTGAGAAAACTCAGCAAGACCAAAGTTTTTCTTCTCCTAAGGCTGATACTCCTGAGTATATTGAAGCAAATGTAGGCACGGTGGATGTCCCAGCTCCTTCAAATCAAATCGAACCTGCTGATGATGCTGCTTTAGACTCTTCTTCTGCTCCCCAATGAAAGTTTATGAAGTTCCCTTTCTTTTTTTTTTCCTTGGTGGAATGTGGTTTTACCCCTAGTCCCATTTGGGGGTTCAATTTTTGGAAATGACAAGTCCCCAGATCTTTTCGAGGCATTTTGTAAAATTATGACAATCAGTTTATGACTTAGTCTTAATATTATAAAGTTTTTGTTTCAACTTAATTATCTTGAGTTTTTATTTTACTCTTTTTCCTTATTTCATTATATAAATTCAAGGTCTTGCTTTTTAATTCATGGGTTTTTATCTTACCCTTTTTGCATTTTTTCATAAAATGCTTTACTAACTTCATGTATCTTTGAATCAGACATGAAATTATTAAAGAGGGCCCTTTTATGTATGACACTTAATGAAGAAGACGTCTCAACTTCGTAACGGTGTAAATATACGAAAAAAGAAATAGGAACACAGATGTTTCTTGAAATAACTTTGATAAAGTTTCCATTTGAACTTTTTCAAGTTTAAATAACATCTTATATGTATTTAAATATCTTCTATAACTTTTTCGTAACTGTTTTCTTTACAACAAATTTGCAAAAAAGGAAATAAAATCCAAGGTTTTTTTTAATAACCCATGGCTAAATACTGCCTTTAACCTAGACATCATAAGATTTTAAAATTTATATGAAGGTTTTTGATTGTCTTGTGTTAGTGGCTCGTGACTTTGCTCTGAACTTGATACATTTGATGAGTAGACTTTTGGGCTTGACTTGAACTTTAATTGTTTTCAGTCTTCTTTTCCTTCTTTATACATATATCATATGTATATTATATAGTCCCCCAAGTGTTTGAGCTTTGAAGTATGAAATCTCGAACACTTGATTATTCTTTCCATGCGGTCTTTTTCCTGAAAAGGAAAAACGTACGGGAATCCGAGGTACGATTTTAGATAAAGACTACTTAACCTATTTAAATTTCTATCAGAATAGTTATTACCCTAGACTGGGAATGATGTTCTTTCCACGTGTCTTTTCAGGTCGAAATTCATCATTAAGTGTGGGATAGCTTTGTGCCTATCATCTAAAATCGTTAGTAAAATTTTAACAATTCAAAAATAAAAGTTATTAATGAGGGTACCTACCTGTGGGTATTTCCCCTCCTTAGAAATAGTATCTCTTCAGATGAACACCATTCCAATTTGAAGGTAGAATCTTGTCATCCATTGTTTCCAGTTTGTATGCTCCTTTTCCTGCGATATCGTGAATCTTATAAGGTCCTTCCCAATTTGGAATTTACTTTCCTGCATTAGCTGCCCTCATTGATTGGAAAACTTTCTTGAGTACAAAGTCCCCAATCTTGAAGTATCTGAGACGAGCTTTTCGATTATAGTATCGTTCCATAACTTATTTTTGCGGCTGCCATCCTTATTAATGTAGCTTCCCTCCTTCCTTCAAGTAAATCCAGGTTTACTCACATCTCTTCTTCATTTGACTCCTCAGTTGCTTGTGTATATCTCGTGCTTGGTTCCCTATCTCGACTGGAATTAAGGCTTCAGCTTCATATACAAGTAAGAACGGTGTTTCCCCCATACTTGTTTTTGCTGTTGTTCGATAAGCCCACAAGATTCCAGGTAACACCTCTGGCCAATTGCCTTTAGATTCCTCCAACCTTTTCTTCAAGTTGTTGATAATGACTTTATTCTTGATTCAACTTGTCCATTACCCACCGGATGGTAAGGCGTTGAAGTAATCCTTTCAATTTTCCAACTCTAAAAAAATTCTGTGATTTATGTGACTATAAATTACAGGACGTTATCACATATAATTTCCTTTGGTACACCGAAATGGCATATGATGTTTCGCCAAATGAAATCTCTGGCCTCTTTTTCTCGTACCTGTTTAAAAGCTCCTTCTTCTACCAACTTAGTAAAGTAATTAGTGAGTACTAACAGAAATCTTACTTTTCCTTTAGCTTGGGGTAGTGGACCCACAATATCTATCCCCCATTTCATAAAAGGCCACGGTGCAATAACCAGATGTAATAATTCAGTAGGCCGATGCATGTTGTTACCATATCTTTGGCACTTGTCACATTTAGCTACAAAATATTTCGCGACTTCTTCCATTTTTGGCCAATAATAGCCGGCTCTAATCATGGTTTTTACTAAAGATCTTCCTCCCACGTGATTTCCATAATGTTCCTCATGTATTTCTCTCATCACATACTCTGTTTGAGAAGGTCCGAGGCATCTTTCTAGAGGACTACCTTACATTTTACGATAAAGATTGCCTTACTTTAAATAGTATCGAGTAGCTTTGCGGAGTGCTTGAGCCTTTTTCTTATCTTCAGGTAAAATTCCATACTGCAAAAAAAAAAGTGACAATCTTGTTCCTTCAATACCAAGTTAAATTATTGAAATTTACCTTATTTTTGTCATGATTAAGTACTGAATGAAATAAATGAATTACAGAAACATTTTTGCCATTTGTTACTTCTGCAGCAGATGCAAGATTAGCTAGGGCGTCTGCCTCGGCATATTCCTCTCTTGGTATCTACACAACTTTTCAGGTTTGGAATTGCCTAACCAGATCATGTGCCTTTTCCAGGTATTGGTGCATTCTTGCCTCTCTGACTGTATAAGTCCCCAGCATTTGGTTAACTACGAGCTGTGAATCACTTTTGATTACTACCTGTTCTTTGCTAAGATCTCGTGCAAGTTCTAAACCTGCAATCACAGCTTCCTACTCTGCTTCATTATTAGTAATATGGTGACATTTTATGGCTTGTGATATGGTTTTTCCCGTAGGTGGTACCAAAATAATACCTAGACCTGCCCCTTTTACATTCGATGAACCATCAGTAAATAAAGTCCAAGTTCTTGGATTAGACCCATTGAATACCTGTAATTCTTTTTCTGTTTCTAGTTGTATCCCTTGGCTAAAATCTACCACAAAATCTGCTAACACCTACAACTTTATTATAGTGCTAGGTTGATACGTAATGTCATATTCACTTAGCTCTATGGCCCACTTAGCTAATCTACCTGATAACTCTTGTTTATGTAATATATTATGTAGGGGGTAGGCAGTTACTACAGAGATGGGATGACATTGAAAATAAGGTCTTAATTTCCTAGATGCCATAATTAATGCAAGTGCAAGTTTTTCTAGATGAGGATACCGAGTCTCAGCATCTAATAATGACTTGCTAACATAATAAATTGGAGATTGTTTACCTTGGTCTTCACGAACTAACACAACACTCACCGCTACTTCTGAAACAACAAGGTAGATGAGAAATTTCTCCCTATCTTTTGGTTTAGCAAGCAACAATGGATTTGACAAGTATACTTTCAAATTTTTAAGCGCTTGTTGACATTCCTTAGACCATTCGAACTGATCCTGCTTTTTTAGAGTTGAAAAGAACCTGAAGCATTTTTCTGATGATTTGGAAATAAATCTTCCCAAAGCTGTTATTCTTCCCATCAGCCTCTACACTTCTTTTTTACTTGTCAGTGTATCAGAAATTTCCTCAATAGCTTTAATCTGCGCGGGATTTACTTCAATGCCACGGTTAGAAACAAGATATCCCAAGAATTTACCTGACGAAACTCCAAATGCACATTTCTCAGGGTTTAACTTCAAGTTAAATTTACAGAGAATCTAAAATGTATCAGACAAGTGTTGGATATGATTCCCTGCATGTTATGACTTGACCATCATATCATCTATATAGACTTTCATGGTTTTTCCTAAATGTTCTTGAAATATTTTGGTCACCAACCTTTGATATGTGGCTCCAGCGTTCTTGAGACCAAATGGCATTACATTACAACAGTAAATCCCCCTGTCTATTATAAATGAAGTTTTTTCCTCATCTATGGGATCCATTTTTATTTGATTATATACTTAATATGTATCTAAAAACTTAACAATTCATGTCCTGCAGTGGCATCAATTAGTTGATCTATATGCGGTAATGGAAAAGAATCTTTAGGACAAGCTTTGTTTAGGTCAGTATAATCTACACAAACTCGCCACTTACCATTCTTTTTAGATACTACTACAATATTAGCTAACCAATTTGGATATTTTACCTCGCAGTTGGACCCAATTTTTAAAAGTTTTTGTACCTCATCTTGAATCACCTGATTTTTGAAAGATCCTTGCTTTCTTTTCTTTTGTTTGACAGGTGGATATGATGGATCTTCATTTAAATTGTGGGTCATCACTTCTGGAGGTATTCCTGTCATATCAGAATGGGACAAGGCAAAACAATCCACGCTAGTTTTCAAAAATTCAGTCAACTTACCTTTCATTTCGTGGCTTAGGTTGGCCCCAATGTAGACTTTCCTTTCAGGCCAGGATGTAAATAGTACTACAGCTTCCAAATCCTCAATCGTCATTTTGATGTTTTCATTTCCTCTGGCTCTTGGATGGAATCGGGCCTCGAGTCTACATCTGTTCGCCCATATTCATTTGAGGCTTGTGTTGCAGCTTCCTCAAATGGATTTTGTGATTGTTATTTTTCTTCGTTTTTTGTGCTTGAATCTGCTACGGAATTAATGCTCCTAGATGCTTGCTGGTCACCACAAATTTGTCATATTCCCCATTGTGAAGGGAATTTAATAACTT
Organism: Nicotiana sylvestris; assembly: GCF_000393655.2. Classification (NCBI taxonomy): domain Eukaryota; kingdom Viridiplantae; phylum Streptophyta; class Magnoliopsida; order Solanales; family Solanaceae; genus Nicotiana; species Nicotiana sylvestris. Next base: position 147,353,537 of record NC_091064.1, on the reverse strand, counting down.
GATGCAGGGTAGATGGAACATCATCCATTTCATGAATTCATGGTCTATCGAGAATCTTATTGTAAGCCATGTCCCATCTCTACCACCTAAAATTTCGTGTCTTTGAAAACTCCTTCTGCGAATGTGGTGACTATTATCTTCCCTTTTGTTACGATGCTCGAGTTGTCAAAACCAAATAAGGTGTGCGCCTTGGGTATCAACTTATCTTCAGCTTGCATTTCGTTTACCACTCTTAGCAAAATGATATTCACTGAGCTAACTGGATCAATCAAAACTCGTTTCACATTAGTGTCATGTACAAGTAAAGATATTACCAGCATGTCATTGTGTGGGGTTAGCGCGCCACTGCATCTGCATCATCAAATGTAATACTTTCTTCTTCCAAAACATGTTGAACTCGCTTCCCGTGTGTGATTGTAATTTTTGAAACCTTCTTGGCTGCCGTATATGTTACGCCATTAATTTATTTCTCCTCTGCTTATGACATTAACCGTCCTTTTTGGTGAAGGGGGTTTAGGGGGCTCCTGCATGTTCTTCATATACGCTTGCTTACCTTTTTCACTAAACAATTTGGTTAGATATCCTTGCTTTAACTAATGTTCGAATTCACCTTGCAGCAATCTACAATTCGTTGTTTTGTGACCATGATCATTATGAAACTCGCACCAAAAATAGGATTTTTGCCTATTCGGATTTGATCTCATTTCCTTTGGCCAACGTACCTTATCTCCCATGCTTCTTAATACTGCTACTAACTCTGATGTGCTAACATTGAAATTGTAACCGCCAAACTTTGCCTTCGAGCTTCTATCATCATCCCACGTCTCTCGTGCGTTTTGATATTTTCCAAACCTTGATGATGAGCCTGACTCTCTATCTCTCGATCTATGATTGTACCTTGAGTTATCCTGCTTTGAACGTGAGTCTCTTTCTGCTGGTCCCATGTAGGACTCGTACCTTTTTTTACCGGACCTTTTTTTAGTTTCAGCACGTCTTGAACTTACCCTCTCCTCTTTTTGAGACTGAGTGATGGTATCTTCTTCTATCCGCAGCTTCGTGCTGCATATGTTGTAAACATCATTCCAAGTTGTTGCTGGAAATTCACGTAGACTTTCCTTGAGTCGTCTCGTGGCTTCTAAATTTTTCTCATTTAGATTACTGGCAAACGCCATAGCAGCCCAGTTATCAGGTACGCGTGGCAACTTCATCCTCTCACGCTGGAATCTGTCTACGAATTCTCTGAGCAGCTCCGAATCTCATTGCTTTATTTTGAAAATATCCTCCATTCTTTTTTTGACTCTTTGAGCTCCCGAATGTTCTTTGATGAATGAATCTGCAAGCTCAACAAAAGAATCTATAGAATTTTCGGGTAAAAGAGAGTACCATGTTAATGCTCCCTTAGTGAGTGTTTCTCCGAATATTTTGACCAATACCGATTCAATTTCTTTTTAGGTCAAGTCGTTTCCCTTTACACCGGTTGTGAATGCAGTTACATGGTCTCATGGATCAGTTTTTCTATCATATTTTGGAATATCGGGCATCTTGAATTTCTTCGGAATTGGTAGAGGAGCAGCACTTGGCTTCCAAGGTTGTTGTGATTATTTGTCCATATCTATTCCCTTGATTACAGGCGATACTCCAGGTATTTGCTCTATGTGGTCGCTAAACTCCTTGAGCTGTTTCTGCAAAGTTAATACTAAATTTTATAAATCAGAATTAACTGTGTTACCTGGTTCTCCACCACGAGACTCAGTGGGAGTTCCACCACTGCCTGAATTGACGAGTCTAGAACAAGGGTTTTCCAAAGTGTTGTTATTTGGAGTTGGTGGTGGCGGTGCAACCGACAACTGGCTGGTAAAAGCCTGGAGAGCGTTGTTGACCTGTTGAGCAATTAATTTTTTAAGAGCTTCATCGATTGCTTGTTCATTTGCAACTCTGTCATTTTCATTCCATTCAGATCTGTTTGGAATCCCCTCTCGTGATTGCCGTTGAGAATGTTGTGGCGAAGGAGGTAGGGTTCTATCATCTTGTTTGTTTAGTTGATGTTGTGGATCTTCTTGGAGTGGTAAATTATGTTGGTTATTGTCATTGACATTCGACATGATTATTTTTGATAAAAGAGTCGATTTGGAAAGCAGATGATTATCAGATTTCCGGTAATTGAACCAATTTGTTTAACCAAAAATAGGAATTTCGGTTAAAGCTTATTTTTTAGCAAAACATTTGTTACTGATAATCAAATAGAAATAAGAATAATTGATGTACATAATAGCTGAATAGAAAGCAAAGTAAATCAGTATATTCCAATAGTATTTCGTATCCTTACAAATGTTCATTCCTCACCTTTTATAGCTATTTCAAAGTAATACGTTTCTCTCCTTCCATAATGGAGTCATTATAGATAATTAATGACATTTAATGTAACGTTATAATTGGCAATCGTAACTGTTTCAATACAGATTCTATAAAGTTTTCCGTAATTAATGCTCATTAACTACCAATAATACGTATCTATTCTCTTTTGCTATTTAGGTTCATTCTTCCGATGCCTCTTCAAATTATCAAGAGGTTCGGGCACATCTATTCCTTTTGGTTTTCTTGGATCTTTGCATGTGCATGTTAAAGCTCGTGTCTCTTCAACTATTTTTCGCCAACTGTCATTCCTTTACTAATCCACGTGTCATGACATGTCAGCACAGAATTAATTCGATATATTAACTTAGTTTTTCACAATACAAAAAGAAAATATAACACAAAAAATAATTTACATGTTACTCCAAATCTCATCAGTTTCGGCTAACACGCATTCTGGCTCACAAAACTAACTATATCATATGATAAAGCAATAGGTCGTGCAAGGTTGTTTTGGAATGCCTAAGTGTATGATTCAACGTGGAGTGGATTATTTCTTTGGCAAATTTTGATTATGGGACCTAACAACAAGGAAATAAAAAATCAAATATGTGGCCTGTTGTTTTGCATATTGATAAATGTTGCACCAAGAGAGTGCTTATTCTATAGAAGGGTTATAAGATTATGGTAATTTTTAGGAGACTGTGGGTTGCGTATAGGGTTGGGATAATTTTAAAGTTTCCTAAGGGTCCGAGTAAATTTGGTACAATTGTATAAAAATCGGGGTAAATATGTCCGAATAGTATAATGGATGTTAAGTATAAGATATATACGAAAATTGAAGGGTAAATTTGACTATTTTTCCTAAAAACAACGTCAACTACCTTTTACATACAAAGCCTTGAGCCATTCCTCTTAACCTTTTATGCTAATTCTTCGTTCACTACCGACTTGTTTTTATAAAACTTTGAATTCCTGTGGTAGGAGAAAACAAGAGTGCAGTTTTGATTTCCAGAGTAACCGTTGTATTTTGGAGATATTTACACCGCATAAGAAAAATTATTATCCTAAAGATAATTTCCCGAAAGCACCTTGCCTACTCGATCGTTCCATAATTTTCGTAGAACTATCTTGCTTGATTTTACTCAATTGAATTATTTTTTAATAGTTCTACAACCTTTAATTAGACCAAAGTTGGTTATTTTCATGGATCAATTGGTTGTATGGTTTATGACATTTTTAGCATATGTTAAAATCGGTCTGAAAATATAATACAAGAGATATATATAAAGTCATTTATTATTCAAATATTGTTTCGACTGATTTCCTCTATCTATTTATTTATTAGAGAGGGAACCTATTTAAATATTGACAAAAGTTTGGGAAGACTAATTTTTTTCCTAAGATGACTAAAGTTTCATTTATAAAATGTGGTAGTATTAGTTGCTTAATTCTCTTGTCACTTTTATGGGGAAAATGAAATGTTCATGCACTTATACATGTCTTACATTTGGATTTTATATCGAGTGATGGAAAAAGTCTTCTAGTAATAATTTGTCATTTAGATAGATTGTCACGACCCAATTTTCTAACCCGATCGTGATGACGCCTCTCGTGAAGACAAGGCCAGCCAACTAACCCAAATCGTATCTTTAACAATTATTAAACTTAAATGAATAAATAAATACAGCTTAACGACAATAATAACCGGTGTTTAAAGCCCAACATAACCCGACCGGGGTGTCACAAGTCACGAGCATCTAAAGACATCCTGAACACAACTACAGGGCCAATAATATACAAAATTAAATTCTGAAATTCTAAAGACAATGTCTGGTGCCGCGAACGCTGGCGGTAACCTTGCTCAGCTACAATAGTAATACCTTCAATGAGCTAATATCCTGCTACCGGGTGATCAATACCTGCAGCTGCACGCGAGGTGCAGGGAGTAAAGTGAGTACTCCGACCCAGTGAGTAATAAAAGTAACTACAGTCCGAAGATAAGAAAATCCAGTAAATACACAAAGTAAGCTAAAATCCAAATATACAGCAACATATGGAACTGAGCAGCTAAACAACAGTATAAATAGAAATACATGAATGCAATGCAATGCATATGATGGTACATTCCAGTACCCACTGCGGCGTGCAGCCCGAGCCATCCATATTTATTTATCGTCGACGGCGCTCACTGGGGGTGTGTACAGACTCCGGAGGGGCTCCTACAGCCCAAGCGCAATATCTTGGTCAGTCATTGTTACCTGACCGGTCAGCCATTGTTACCTGACCAATTTATATCATACAGTGCCATTGTTACCACTGTTCAAGTATATCATCCAGTGTCATTGTTACCACTATTTCAAGTATATCACACAGTGTCATTGTTACTCCGGAGGGGCTCCTACAGCCCAAGCGCAATATCTTGGTCAGTCATTATTACCTGACCGGTCAGCCCATTGTTACCTGACCAATTTACATAATACAGTGCCATTGTTACCACTGTTTCAAGTATATCATACAGTGTCATTGTTACCACTGTTTCAAGTATATCATACAGTGTCATTGTTACCATTGTTTCGAGTATATCATACAGTGTCATTGTTACCACTGTTTCAAGTCACTTTATAATCAGTCCAGAAAATAATATAATAAGCCCCTTGGGCATTTACAAAATAGAAGTTTCCAGCCCGAAATACATTTAAAATGTCATTTGAGTTTTCAACACTTAGAATTACGGCTAAGTTTGCAAAACAGTAATTAAAACCTTGGACTGAAATTAAATGATACTAATCCCCGAAGGATTATACAAGTCAGCACAAAGCCCCCAAACGTGGCATTAAGCCCAAATATCATCAATACATGTGTGTATCAGTCGCCAATATATTATAAGTATCAATACAATGTGCGAATCAGTCGCCAATATACTATAATTATCACTCGGGATGGACCAAGTCACAATCCCCAATCATATACGACCTCGCACCTGCCATGGGATGCGTGTCACGCCTCAATATAGCATTACTATGTGAAAGTCCGGGGTTTCAAACCTTCAGAACAACAGTTGCATCAATTACTCACCTCGAACCGGCTACTTCTTTAGCTTGCGATGCCTTTGCCCCTCGAATTGGCCTCCACGTGCGTCGAATCTGCCCAAAATCGCAACGAATATGTCGCATTATGCTAAAGGGACAATACCCAATCGAAAGCAATCGAAAAATATCAAAATTCACGAAATTTGCAAAACCCGAGCCCCGGGCCCACTTCTCAAAATCCAGAAATTTTTACATCAAAATGTTCCTTATATCGCCACGAGTCTATACATGCCAAATTCACAAGAATCGGAGTCAATTTGACCCCTCAAATCCCAAATTTAGAATTTCAATTTCAAGCCATATTTTCTTACAATTTGGCTATATTTTCATGAATTTCAAGGATGATTGCACAATATAATCATGTATTTAGTTCATAGGACTTACCTTCAATCACTTCCCGTCAAAACCCCTTCAATTCCCGTCCAAAAGCTCTCAAGGTTGCTCAAAAATGGTGGAAAAATGGGTTGGGTTCGCGGATGAAATGTTAATATTTCGGAAGTACTGTTCACTGGTCACTGTTCACCCGTCACTGTTCACAAGTCACTATTCACACACTGTTGACTGGTCACTGTTCACCTGCGCGGTTACTGTTCATGCGCGATTACTGTTCACTGCTGCAGAAAATACAGCAGTTTTTTATGAAATTTGCAGCACAGCCATTTTTTTACTAAAATAGCTCTAACTCCATCATACAAACTCGTAATTAGACGATTCTTGTTCCTATGAGTCATAAATAATAATACGAACACAACGCTTTAATCGAAACTCAATTCAGAGCTCGTTTGACCAGTTCAATACCCATTTCGCTCGTTAAACAATTAACTCACATTTCACGTCAAAAACCCAATCGCGACTTGATGAAATTAAACCAAAATTTCCAGATCAGTCCTATAATTCATGATTTAAATTCTGGAAGTCTCGAAATCAAATTTGGATCTCTTGAACTACTAATGCACCTTTAGATCATTACATTTATGCTCAAAACGGCAAAAATCTACCAAAAATGACCCGTTGGGCATCCGAAACACACCCGAGGCCAGTGGGACCTCAACCAATCATGCCCACATAATTCATAACATCATTAAAACCTTCTCCAACCATCAAAACACCTCAAACAATATCAAATTATCCAAAACTCATCGAATTCAAGCCTAAGTTTCCAAAAACTTCCGAAAATACACTTTCGATCAAAAACCCGACCAAACGATGTCCGAAAAACATGAAATTTTGCACACACATCACAAATGACATAACAAAGCTACAACAACTCTCGGAATTCCATTCCGACTCCCTGATCTAAATCTCACCTATCAACTGGAATTCGCCAAAATACTAACTTTGTCAATTCAAGCTTAATTCTACCCCGTTCATCACAAAAATATTCCGGACACACTCCTAAGTCCCAAATCACCTAACGAAGCTATCCGAACCATAAAATTTGCATTTCAAGCCCTCTAACACATAAGTCAATATCTGGTTGACTTTTCCAACTTATGCTTCCTTAAGAGAGACTAATTGTCTCAAACCTTACCAAAACTAGTCCGAATGACTTCAAATTTTGCACACAAGTCACATTCGATATTACGGACTTGCACCAACTTTCAGAGTCGCATTCCGACCCCGATATCAAAATTTTCACTTCCGGTCGAATTTTCTCAAAAACTTTCAAATTCCTATATTTAGCCAAATGAATTCAAAATGACCTCCGGACATCCGAATTCACTTCCGATCGCGCTCCCAACTCCAGCATCACCATACAGAGCTATTCCCAGACTCGGAATCCCAAACGAACATCTATAACTCTGAATTGCCTTCCAACCCAAGTTTATGAAATTCTTCTAAAATACTAACTTCCACAATATACGCCGAAATGCTCACAGATTATCCAAAACCAAATCCGGACATACGCCCAAGTCCGAAATCATCATTCAAACATGCTGGAACTTTCAGATCCCAATTCCTAGGTCGTTTACTCAAAATTCCAATCTTAGCCATTTTCTTCAACTTAAGGTTGCCGCAATGAAACGTTTCTTTCCAATTTGACTCTGAATTTCTTGAAATTCAATTCTGACCATACGTACAAGTCAATATACCAAAAATGAAGTTGTTCATGACTTCCAACTGCTGAACGACGCGCTAGAGCTTAAAACGACCGGTCGAGTCGTTACATAGATGAATTTCATTCGGGGGAGAGAGTTTTAACTCAATATATTATCACTTGACAAATCAAAGAATAGATAATAAATGACAGAACATCCTATAATTAATACATTAATTAACTAATCCGTGAGATTGGATGACAATCTCATCACCGTGCCTAGTAAACGTAAACATGTTGTCTTGGCAGATTGGCAATCCCACAATATCGACGATATAAACCTATTCCACAAAAAAAAAAAAAAAAATACCTGCAAATGACTTATTAATCCTTCGTATATGTTTATTTCTCTCATGGTAATGGAGCTAAAAATTTTAATAAGAGGATTCAAAAAAGCATAGAACGCCATACTTGCAATTCGGTAACAAAATAGTTTTTGACTCACTTTTACTCCTACATAAAAAAAAAATCTTATGTTAAGGTAATTAAAAAATTTATAGTTTCTTCTTTTATACCGTATGTAATTTAGATAAAGGATATTCAATTGAACTTTTCGATGTATGAAATACCCCTTCGGATGTAACGGAAAAATATGGATGAAATTCATTAGAACAATTTGTAATGCTATTATTATTATTATTATTATTATTATTATTATTATTATTATTATTATTATTATTAGCAATAAATAAATAAGTCCCTTTGGACCATATTGTAACTGCATTCCTATCTCAGTCTATCTCAATTTGCTCTCAACCCCTAATCCCTTTCTGCCCATCAATCTTCTTCACGACCCCATTGGCGTTTACACATACGTTGTTCTAATCTATGATTTCCTTTGCAAAAATCTGTTTCCTATTTTGTGGGTTCAATCTTGTATTTAATCTTTTTCATATTTCATTCAAACCCAATATTTTTATTGCGGAGAATAGACATATGTGAAAACTCCCAATTATAATTTCAACAAATATTTAATTGTACCTATCAAATATAAATTCAGATCCACCTTTGAATCGCGTTCCTGTCTTTTTTCCTTGTGGCTTCTTTTAACCGAAAAAAAGCTTCATGGTCGATTTCATATTTTTAAGCTTTTGGTATTCTTAAGATGTTTTCATTTCCCATTATTTACCCTTAAAATGAGTAATAATTAATTTTATAAGTGGTTTAAAAGATACATGATTTAATTTAAAGTGAATGATTAAAAAAAACAAGCAATGAAATTAAAAGAAAGCAACATGATCAGACCAAATGTTATGAAACAACTAAGTCTGGTGTTAGGTTCGAATGCTAGAAATTTGTTCCAATTGAGCCCTCGAGATAGAGCTCGGTTGCAATTGAATAGATGAACAAACAACTGAAGGATACTTAAACAATTGCTTAAAAGACAAAGTAAACTTTATTGCTTTGATATGTGTACAAATAGAGACCCAAAAAATAAAAAGGCCCTCCCATTTATATAGTAGGGGAGTTTCAACCCTAATACAAGTCTAAAAAAGGTAAAAATTATTTTCTTCCTTTTCCCAAGAAAACACAATCCACAGTTAATATCGGGCATGGTCCTCGCTGTAATATCCGACTGATGGCAGATATTTCGGCTCCTCGTTCGTCCTCTTTAATTGTCTTCCCTTTGACCTCAATTTTTCATTTCGCTCGAGCTCGATTCTTTCCATGTTTTACCATGCTCGATTCCCGATGTATCATTCATCTGCCCTCGGGCTCCGATCTGTGAGCACCCTCGGCCTTACCCGAGCCAGCATCGAATCACGTTGTCCCTCGCTTCTTCATCGGGAAATCGGGGAGAACTTTATCCTTGATTTTACCCGTAAACAGATAGTCCACTCACTTCTTGGAGAGTAGGTTTATAAGAACGATGAGAAGTGACTAATTGACCGCGGTTCCTCCCTTCGTACACCATAATCAAGTTACGAGCTGAAACGTCCCATCAGTCACGTCGTTTTGATTTTGGACACGCTTCAGCCACTGGTTGATCATCCTCGACAGTTACCAAATGTGAAACGTCATGCATTCATTATTCCTTCCCTATAAAAGCTCAAGTTTCCTTTTTTTTACCTTTTTACTTTTCGATTTCGAACCTTCTTGAGTTATCCTCGAGTTTTTCATATGTTCATTAGTCCTTCAAAACTTCAAAATATGTTCTTCACATCTTCATATCTTATCTTCAAACCTTCATATAAAACCTTCAAACCTTCATACCAAATCTTCAAAAGTTCATATTTCTAGATTGAGATGACTAAGACTTCGAAATCGGTACCCCAAAATACTGCACCTTCGACCTCTACCTTGGCCACAGACATCAAGGCAGCACTTTGAATATTAGGCCTGGGACCTCCCCTTATAGAATTCATGCCCAGAGGTTGCTCCATAGATAACGACTTTAAGGTCGAAAAAGCCTCCGTACAGGGAGACCGAGGTGAAGAGGCGTGGAGGTATGTTTTCTCCGTCACTGAGGAGATGCTCCAAGTGGTCCGAGATGAATGCAAATGGGAAGGCAAAGACATAATTATTCCCGATCCTGATGACAACATCACGACATACGTAAAAGGATATTTAAGCATTCATACGTATCCTTTCACGTTTGGTCCGGTGGATATAGTAATCCTCGAGTTTTGTAAGACATACAAAATCTGCTTTGGGCAGATTCACCTATCTTTTTGGAGGATCATGACCCTTCTCCGTCACTTTGCTAACAACACGAAGGAGCCTTGGTTCACGGTTACCATCTGCTCTGAGTTTACACCCCCCGAATCTTCCGAGAGGAGTTAATCAAACTCGCCTGTCGGGCAAAGAAAGCTCCCTTTTACTCCATAAACTAGGGCAGGGACTGAGGCTAGCAAGGGATGTTTGTTCGGATAAAGACTGAGGACCTCAATCCTTCCGAGTTCCTGCCATTACCCGAGAAGTGGAACTCAATACGTAACTTTACTTCCTCTTATGTTGTCAAAGTACTCTTTTGAATCTATTTCTCTTTCTCATTATTTGTCTCATTTGGCAAGAAACTATCGCCCGAGTCCCTAATGTGGTCCCTCATTTTAGGGAGTGGGTCGAGGGTATATGCAAAAAACTCACCTATTCCGAGCGTGAGTGGGGCAAGCTTTTCAAAGGCAAGTGGGAGGCTTGTTCTTATGGTGAGTGCCCCTCTTATTTTGGTTGAATCTCTCTTTGGGTCGTTTTTATTTTGTCATTATTTTGACTAAGGCCTCATGTGTTTGCATTTAATGAGGGTCTGAATCTGAATCAAACAGATCTTAGCCCATTAAGTGTATTTGTTTTTTTTATTTTTAAAAAGTCTAAATAGGTCTGATTGGGTCTGATTTGGCACCTGTAATTGAGTCTTAATTCCGTTCAGAGGTTAAAAATACAGAAAATACACACATCTTTTTTCGGTGCTCCTTTTCTCTCTCTTGAAATCAGGCTATTTCTTCTAAACCCAAATCAACTTTCGTCATTCATGCGTCTATCTCTTCACGATCAAGCAGCCGCCGAATTTAGTCATTTAAAATATATTTTTCAGTGTTGGAATATTAAAACTTGATCTGATTATCAATTAATTCTTCAAATATTCTAATATTTGTGCATCTAACTTATAACTAGTTTTGAGTTTATTGTTTTAATTTGTTGGATAAGTTTGATTAGAAGATAAATTTACGTTCAATATTTTTTTGGTTATATTTTGTTGCTACAATTGTTGTTATTGATATATAATTTTCATTTATAGTTCAAATAGTTTAACATTTGAATCAAACATAAAATATTGATTTATATATTATAATATTTTAATTTATCTCAAATAATAGCGTTTTTGTTCAAGTTCATATTTTCACTAACTGATATAATATTTAATCACTTGTTTTAATTGTATATTTTTATTTTGAATATAAATATATTATACTTATTCAGATATTGAAAAACAAACAGTCTTAATCATTCAGTGTTCAGATCTACATACCACATCTTAATATTCAGACGTCTTAATCTTAAAAAAACAAATGAGGCCTAAGTCTTTTCCTTCCACGGGTTTTCCCAAGGCCCACTAAACTTCAGGAAACCACCGAGGTTAAGGACTTGACCTCATCTACAAAGCCCTCCGCTTCACTTCGGCCTACTAACGAAGCTGCTTCGAATAATGAGGAGAAGAAGAAGAAGAAGAAGAAGAAGAAGAAGAAGAGATCTTCTAGCTTCTTGGACGCTCCTGGTGAGTCTAAGAAGAAGAAAAAAATCTTGCTCAGCATCATGAAGACCACCAAAAAAGCCTCTGGTGCCGAGTCTTGGATTCTGAGGCTTTTTACCAGCTTAAGGACTTTCCTGAGGATGACGACCACATGAAGTACATCACTCACAAACCGATTGATGTCGGCCTGTAGTTGGCGCCACCGGAGGGGGATCCTCGATAGGTTGAGTCCCCTGTACCTCGAGGGATCAAAAAAGATCAAGTAGCTACTACTTCGTAGAATGATCCTCTGATTTTGAGGGAGGCCTGCCATGGAAAACGCCAATATTATCCCCGTTCCAGAGTCACCGCCTCATATGGAGGCCATTTTGGATGAAGCTCGAGCTGCCGCAAAAAAATCGACCAAGGCATCCCGCCCCGTGGATGAGGCCCTTAACTCATTTTTCTAGGGTGTGGAAGTCGGCATGCTGGAGGATTGCTCCGGCTTTGGCAACGTGGAGATCCCAAAAAAGGGTTGTGCAACAGGGGTTAGACAGGCCGAGTTCGAGCCCAAAGCTCGAGAAATAGTTTCCTGCCCTGAGTGTGGACCCTAAACGGAAGAAGACGATCATGTTCATAATATCGGCGGATACTAGCATGCTATCTGAGCCAGTCGGAGTGGCCAGCTATCTCCGTTCCTTGGTAATTGAAGAGGACCAAGTGAAGATGAACGAGGTGGACGGGCTAAGCCTCTTCAACGAGGCTCATCAGGCACTTTATAGGGTATCCTTCCTCTCTTCGCATCTTAAAGAGTTTTTTTACCTTAATGACATTTTAATGATTTATTTTTCTATGTCTCAGGCTTCGGTGCTGCATCATGAAAGCTTTCACCGGTCCAGGATGGAGGTGAGCCACCTCGAATTTGAGCTCAATGAATATGTCCTGCAAAAAGAGATGTATAAAGCTCTCTGTGAGCAGAAGGATGAAGTCCTAAAGGACATGGTCGACCGCCCAGCTCTCCAAGTCGAGCTGGAGAAAGCCCAAAAGGAGGCTTCAAAGGGGAAACATGACCATGCCCTTCTTGTTGAAAAGGTAAAAGTGCTCGAGATTGATAATAAGAGTTTAAATGCAAATGCTAACGCCACAACCTCGCAGGTCCAGGAGAAAATAACCTTGATCAACCAGCTTAGGTTCGAGATGGACGAGGTTAAGGCTTCATCTGACGAGCTGAGGGGCAAAATGAACCTCCTTGAATTGGGGTGAGATGCCACCAAGGAGGACCTAACATTGACCAAAGTTCAACTTCGAGTGATAAGAGAGAAGGCCGACAAATGTTTTTAGCTGAATGAGGAGCTCTGGGAAAAGCCTCCCTCGACCATTGTAGAACGTGACGCTCTCGGCCAAGAGTATATGCGAAGCTCAAATCCAGATTGGATATGGCTTCAAACGAGGCCTTGGAAGCCTAGGACATGCTGGCCTAATACAAAAATTATGTAGAAGCAGCAGAAGCATGTGTTATAACGAAGGCCGAGTATGTGAAGTGGCTATCTCGGAGAGAGAATCTCGAGGAGATCCAAGCTCGTGGGTTTAACCGAGCATTCTATATTGAAGAGGCTAAGAGTCTCGAAGCTGAGGCCAAAGCGAGGTACCAGCCTGATGGTTCGGATAGCGAGCTGAGTTCTGATGAAGACTAGGTAGGAAATTCCATAGCTTATTTTTGTCTTTTCTTGTAGTTGTACGCTTTGTATTTTGGGGACATTTAATAGTGCCTTTGTAAATACCATTTGGTAAATATATATGAAATTTCCTTTCGGCTACATGTTGTGTCCTTTAACTTTTCTGTATTTGCATATTCTTAAGACTTAGGATATATAATTTGTGTCTCTGACTTAATATGCCATTGATGCCTTAACATAGAATGTGACATTGCTTAAATTTTTCAATCTTCCAAAGCCGGATGAGGCCTAGGTTAAATAATGACTTCGAGTTTCTTTGACTTCAGAGGACCCGATAAAAAATGAAGTCTTTGTTAAAATATTCGAATGATTTATCCGGACACGGCTACTATTTGCCTAAGGTGGCTCTTTTCATGGCCGTAATTTGAGATCGATTAACTTGATCGGGTCGGAAGTAATCCTTTCTTGGATTTAAAACGTGTAAGGAACTTACTTTTTATGCACGAACTGAGATGTCTCCGAGCCATTTATACGCTGTGATCGAAGCTCTAAAGGCTTCATATCTTAAGTTGGTCGTGGCCTTTTGTATTTGGACCCTGCCTTGTAGGTTCGATGTCTTCATGATTTAGTATCCTGATTTTCCTTATCTTACTGTTGGGTAGCAGTCCCCGGTTCGGGGTGACCCCTTAGGCTTAGGGCTCTTTAAATGGTTGGGCACGATATCATAGATTCTTACTACCTTCGGGGTTTCATGCCCCCATTTATTGGTGGCATGTAGGCCGAAAAGGTTATGAACCTAGTATTCATTCTAAGTTACCTAACGCTAACATTGCATGTGCGAATGTGAATCGATGAAACATAGAAGGCAAATTTCTTTTTTATTACTTTAAATGTAGTGTAAGTAATTGAAGATACAAAAGCTATCTGCCATGGCGAGAATGAGCTATACGAGCACGGTTCGTTTAACCGATTGGCCCTTACAATAAACCTAATATTCATGTTTTGGCTTTTGATGTCGAATAAGATTGCCTTCGAGATTTTCGAACTTAGGTCTTCGGTTCTTGACTTAGGGTGTGATAGTCCCCTAGTATTCGAGACTGAATTTTAAGGGATCGAATACTATTGATCTGATACGGGCGATCTATAGTCCTCGGTCTTAGATCAGTCTTCAAAATGGGAGTAGCACGCTTACTGTTTCCTCGTTAAAAACCTTGTCGTAAAACCCACTTCGGGGGAAAACTGGTCGAAGGGAAAAAAGTACAACACATGCTTTCAGACCTAATCCTTGCACTTGGATTCGATTGAATACTTTCATAGGTTAGTTCAAAGCGTAATAAACCTCAAAGGAATTTATATATTCATAACTCATCAGTAGTACTGCTTTAAGTATGCCACGTTCCAGTCGTCTGACAGTTATATGTCATTTCTGGACTCAAGCTGATATGAACATTTCCTAGTTATACCGGTGACTCTTTACGGTCCCTCCCAGTTCAGGCCTAATTTTCGATCATTCAGGTTCTTGGTATACAGTGTGACTTTCCTCAGTACCAAGTCCCCAACTTCGAAGTGTTGGCGGTTTGCTCTTCGGTTGTAATATCTTCCCATTCGTTGCTAACCGAAATAGGGCGGTTTCTCGCCTTTCGTTTGCAAAATTTAGGCTTGTGGCCATGCCCTCTTTGTTCGGCGTCTCCATAGCATATCTAAATCTTATGCTCGGCACTCCCACTTCTATCCGGATCAAAGCCTCTGAGCCATATACTAGAGAGAACAGTGTTTCACCTGCACTCAACCTCGAAGATGTCTGATATGTCCATAAGACCTCGAGCAAAATTTCTTTCACTTTCATTTTGAGTCGGACAATCTTTTCTTCAGGTTCTATAGTATAGTTTTGTTTATTGCCTCTGCTTGACTGTTCACACTCGGGTGGTAAGGGGTGATCTAAAAAGAACTTATTGACCTCGCTGCCAATGAATTGTATCATGTTGTCACATGTGATCTCGGTTAGTATCTCGAACCGACATATTATATGATCTCAAATGAAGTTAATGACCTTCTTTTCTCTAACTTTCTCGAATGTTTGTGCTTCAACCCACTTGGAGAAGTAATCGATCATAAGCAAGATGTGCTGGGCCTTACCAGATGCCCATGGTAAAGGACCTACGATGTCTATTGCCTATTTCATGAACGACCAATGGGAAAGGACCGGGCGGAGCAGCTCCCTCGGTTGATAGATCATCGGGGCATGCCTCTGACATTCGTTACATTTTTTAACAAATTCCCTCGCATCCTTTTCCATCTCGTTCCAGTAATAATCAGCCCTGATTAATTTCCGAACCAATAATTTCTCTCTTGAATGGTTTCTGCAAGTAACTTCGTCGACTTCCCTCATAACATAATCGGTCTCCCCGGGCCCCAAGCACCTTGCTAACGGTCCGAAAAGTGATCTTCAGTACAGTTTTCTTTTAACTAAGCTAAACTTGGTAACCTTAGTTTGGAGGGCCCTTGATTCTTTGGGATCCGATGGAAATTTCCTTTTCTAAAGGTATCTATGTATTTGTCTCTCCAATTCAAAGTCAAACTCGTTAGTTTTCCTCGGCATGACCTTCCTCTATCACTGATCTCATCAATTGCAACACCATTTCGGAGTTAAATTCATTAGAGTCGACTGACGATCCAAAGTTAGCCAAACCATCGACCTCGTTATTCTGATTTTGGGGCAAATGTTGTAATGTCCATTCCCTGAACTGATGTAACACCACTTGTAATTTATCCAAGTGCCTTTCCATCCGGTCTTTTTTGACTTCGGAAGTCCCGTTATGTGACGCCCCAAAATCCGAGGAGCACGACTGGCGCTCAACCGAGTAAACTCGATTGAGCAAGCCTGTTAGGTTTCATACTACCCAAATTCGTCTTTGAATAAAAAGGAAATGTACACCGTTAATCAAATTCTATAGATATATCATTAACGACTTCTACTTCATTTTCATTAGCAACTTCGTTCGTAATTTTCAAAATATTACAAGTTTACAAGTGTAATGAAAAGCATGCTTATCAAGTACTAATAGTTCTAGTCTGGAAGCTCAACATTAACCTCCACTCATAAACAGTCTACGGAGCCTCTAAATACAATAGAAGAGAAATAGGGAAATGCCGGCAACAAGGCTCTGGCTATACCTAAAAATGGGAAGAGAAAATGAACAAAAGATACATGACATGACCCTGGGATGGAGAGGGGCTCACCAAGTCTGCTGGGAAGAGAATACCGCCATCACTGGTCGGTGCCGCTCGCTGTAGAACCACCTGTATCATAAAACGATACAGCGCCCCCGGCAAAAGGGACGTTAGTGCCGTCGAATAGCACTAGTATGTAAGGCTAAAAGTCCTCTTTCAAAATAGGATGTCCATATAAGTAGAGACATCACATAGAAATAGCAAGTCACAATCAACTATATCCAAATAACCAATTGAAACATTACAATTTTCAAGTAAGAAAATAGTATATATATATATATATATATATTTGGTTGGGAGATCACTAGCATCGATATTACCACCGTCTTTGTTAGCACGGAGTCCGATCACGCTCGATCGGCTAGGCCATCTCTCCACGGACAATGTGGTTTGATATTCTGATGCGAAAGAAAGTTGTCACAAGAATAGTACCACCATGTGCGCAACATGGAGTCTGATCTCCACCCGATTAGCTAGGCCTCCTTCCCACATATGTCGTGTGGGTTGGCTTTTTCTTTTCCAATTCACAGGTATTAGTTTCATCCCAATTTGGGGGAATAATCACAGTTTCACCAATATTTCAATTTCGTCCCAAATCACACTCCACCCCTACACCGGCATGTGTAGTTTTAGGTGTAGGCCTTATGACTAATGTTGTACGGTGGGTCAGGCTAGGACCGAGACCGGACCGGGCCCGCGGTCCTAACGGACTAAACGGGCCTGGCGGGCCGGTCCCTAATGGTGCAAAAAGCCCGTGGCGGGCCGGGTATGGTAAAAAAGCCCACGAGACCGGGACCGCTAAGCCCGGGACCGGCTGACGGGCCTGGGCCGGTCTTACCGGGCTTAACGGCTACTTTTTTTTTAAAAAAAAAAAAAGCAACGATCAAAAATTAAAATTATAGCCGTTGGGCTGCAATTTTGACCGTTTGGAAGTTTAAAAAATAGTCATTTGCCCCCAAACTTTATATAATTACACTTTTTCCCAATTCTCAACTATAAATACCCCCTCATTCTTTTATTTTTACTCACCAATTCATCAATCTCTCTCAATCTCTCTACTATAATTGCTTATTTTATTGTTGAAATTTCGTGAAAAATTGTGAAGTTGGTGAATTGAAGTATTCAAGTCTTCAACGATTTTCAATTTTCAAGAAGTTGTTCGGCAATTCGGTAAACGCGTTCCAACTCTTAAGTTTTAATATTATAGTTTTGTTAGTTTTATTTAGTATAATTATAATTAATATGGCATTTTCTTTGAAAAATATTTTTGGTGGTAAGGGTAAAGCTAAAATTGGTGAAAGTAGTGGCCAACCTACTACCCTTCCCCCGGCTCCCCGACCCAGACCTGGTAGACGTCCTGCTGCTCCTATTATTCTTGATAGTGATAACCCCTGTTTTCAATTTTTCGATAGTCAATTTTGCCATAATGTTGCACCAGGTGAAAATTTAGATGATGAAACTATGAATGCTCTTTATCCTAATGAAACTATCTTTGAAAATGAGGATGAAGATGAAACCCAACCGGATTTAGATGATACACCTACTAGTCCTTTTAATAACCCAACTGATGTACCGCCCGACCCACCTGTAAAAACCCCTAGTTTTAATAGACAACCTCCTAAACGCCTAGAAACATCATTAGTTTGGAATTTTTTTACTCAAGTAAGAGAACAAAATAAGGCTAAGTGTAAAACATGTGGGAAGTTACTGGCGCATAAATATACTGGAGACCGTAGCAGCACGGGTAGTTTGACTAGGCACATAAAAGTACACCCTAGAGATAAAGCTAGATATTTACAAATGAAAGCGCAGCTAGAGGGAACACATGTAGATTCTGATGTTAACTTCAAATCTAGTTCAACCAGGAATTAACACTGTGACCGGAGGTATTTTATATTACGATCCAAATAGAGATCGTGAAGAATTAGCAAAGATGGTTACCGTTATGTGCTTACCCTATTCTTTTCCCTCTAATCCTAATTGGGTGCATTATATTAGAAGAGTTTTTAATCCTACTTATAAAGGTTGGCCTCGCGCAACAGTTAAGAGCGATATTTATAAATATAAACATGAATATGAACAATATTTGCGGTATTTATTTACTCATATAAGTAATCGGATTTCTATTACTACTGATATTGGTAGAAGTGGTAATGATTGTGATTATCTAACTGTTACAAGTCATTGGATAGATGAGGAGTGGACAATGCAAAAACGCATTATTGCGTATAGAATAATTAATTCATGTCACACAGGTAAGTTTATAGCTAACACTGTTGCAGATATTTGTAGATATTTTTGCTTTAGAGATAAAATAATGGCAATTTCTATGGATAATGCTTCTAGTAACACTAGTGCTATAGGCATACTTACAACAACACTAAATCCTGCATTTAGGAATATATTCCATGTTAGATGTATTTGTCATATTTATCATTTAATTGTCGGTGATGGTATGCGAATTTTAAATTTAGAAATTGAAAAGGTTAGAATGGCTCTTAATTGGCTTTTTTATTCAAACCGTAGAAGTAGACTAAGAGAATATTTTAAAAAATGTGATAAATATGGTCTTAGAGAAAGAAAGGTTCCTAAAGCTTGCCCGACTAGATGGAATTATATGTACGAAAATTTAGTAGTTGCGTATGAATATAGAAACCCAATTAATGCAACATTTAATACTCGGCTGGGTGGTGAGGATGATGATGAAATGCTTACTACTCAAGATTGGACGAATGTTAAAATTCTTATAGATTTTTTAGAACATTTTCAAATTGCTACAAATGCATTTTCTGGGCAATATTATCCTACTATTTCAAACTGTTTAGTTTATATTGCAGCACTATGTGATTTGTTTGTTGAATTTTCGGAGGGTGGGGAAATTTATCAACTTGCTATAAATGCAATGAAAGAAAAGTTTAAAAAATAAGAAAAGTTTAAAAAATATTTTTTCCCTATCCCTCCTATTTATGGTGTTGCTGCAATGTTAAATCCTACAATGAAATTAGGAGGTCCTCATTTTTGGTACTCAAATATTTATAAGGCTTTAGATCTTTCAAATGAGGAATTTGCTACACTTGCAGATGCAAAAGCCTCAATTAAAATTAATGCTCAAACAATTTATAATGATTATCAACTTGCCTTAGAGCATGCTAGGCCAAATGTTTCAACCCCTACTTCGTCTAGTTCACAATCGTCTAAAAGAGCTACGGGCTTAAAAACACTTAAATCTTGGACGAAGTTCAGGGGTTCTCAAGGTGATAATTATGATGAAACTTCACATCTAAATGAGCTTCAAGTTTATTTGTCGCAAGGACTTGAAAAGGAGAATCCAGACGGCACTTTTGATCTTTTGGAATGGTGGAAGGCAAGGGAAAAATATTTTCCGGTTCTTGCAAGGATGGCTCGGGATATTTTATCTATTCAAGCTTCAACTGTTGCATCAGAGAGCGCTTTCAGTCAAGCAAGACTTCAAATAGGTGATCATAGAGCGTCAATGAGGGATAGCTTGGAAAAATCTGTACTGTTCAGAGATTGGATCCGCTCGGAAAGAAGAAACTTTGGAATTGCGGAATCACAACCGGCGGTAGATGAAGCTTATGAAGAAATGATGGCAGACTTGCGGAGGATGCTGCTTCGCCCGGAAGTGGTGATGAACAAGCTTCTTTTCCACCACCACCAACGCAACCTCCTCCGGACCTTGAAGGATTTATAAAATTTGTTAGAGATACAATGTAGATTATGGTGTACCTTGTACTTTTTGGCATATCTTCTTTTAGTTTTTTTCCCTTTTAATGGTGGTATTAGTACCTTGTTGTACTCATTCCATTGGGGGGAAGAAGACTAAGAAAGATATACCATTTTTGATAATAAAAATTATAAGACATGCCCTTGAATATCTTTTTGCAATATTTTTTTGTCTTTAACTTGCAATTATTTATAAGCTATAATATATATACATAACATACAATATATACTACAAGAAAATATATAAGGTAATATATATACATAACATACAATATATACTACAAGAAAAAAAATATATATATATATATATATATATATATACATAACATACAATATATACTACAAGAAAATTTATAAGATAATATATATACATAACATACAATATATACTACAAGAAAATATATAAGGTAATATATATACATAACATACAATATATACTACAAGAAAATCTATCTATCTATCTATCTATATATATATATATATATATATATATATATATATATATATATATATATATATATATATATATATATATATACTACAAAACATTATAAGAAATTATATTTGGAAATATATATACATAACATACTATATATAGTATACTATACTAGTATACTATATATATATATATATATATATATATATATATATATATATATATATATTATATACTATACTAGTATACTATATATACTACAAAACAAGATTTTTCAAAATTCAAAATGGGGGCCCCACCCCCAATGACCACCAACGGTCATATTGCACAAATAACCGTTTTTTTTTCAATTTACAAAACTAACCTTCTCTAACACTATAAATACCCTCCTTCCTCTTCTTCATTTCAATACTAAATACTCATTTCTCAATCTAAATTTCTCTCAATCTCTCAATCTCCAATTTTCAAGACTTCAAGTCTCAATCTTAATTTTCAAGTTACATCATGCCTCGTTCGGAAAGAGTGCGCTTATTTGTTTCGCACTACTATGAAGTGCTTGAAGAAAATGAAGAAGGCCAAATATTAAAATGCAAGAACTGTGGAAGAGTCTTAAATTTTCGTTCAGGGTGTACCACAGGCATTTTAAGGAGGCATATAACGTATTGTGTTGATGGTATTTATCCGCAAATTCGTCTTTAAGATATTTCAACAATTTGTGTTATTTTAAAATTATTAGACGTATTTATGCTTCATGTTGTACTTTCTTATTAATTTATTATGCATGGCAATTTAGTTTTACTATTGTTTTGTTATTTTACTTTTTCGTCAAGCACTTTAATAATTAGATTTCTACATATATATTACATATATATTATTTATATAGCCATGATATAGTTACATATATATTATTTATATAGCCATGATATGGTTTACAAGAAATTGCCTTAAATAAAAAAAATTAAAAAAAATCCCAGAAATAAAAAAGCCTGTTAGGCCCGCTAAGCCCACGAGCCCGTCCCGTTTAGCCCAGGACCATATGGGCTTAGGCCCGTCACGGGCTGGTTCCACCCGTTGAGCCCACGAAGCCCGGGACCGTGAGGCCCGGGACCGCCAGAGCCCAGGCCCGCTAAGCCAGGCCCGGACCGTTTGGCCCATTTAGGCCCAGGCCCGACCCAGGGCCGGCCCATAATACAACATTACTTATGACCCACCCTTTCTCGGTCTTGCTAATGATACTCCCAAAAACATTTTGATTTGATTTGATTGCACACAATTGTAGTATAAATACAAGTATACAAATATAGCATAAACACAACCATGCTTACCTCAATACCCTTCACATTTTATAGTCTTTATTAAGGTTCTCAATCTCTCTCGATAACAGTATATCTTTGGCCCTTTTAGCCTTTTACAAGGTTCATCTTTTTCATGGCACGAAGGCCGAATTTGGTTTTCCACATTTTCATCCTTTATATATCCAAGGATCGCCAACCAATATCAATGTACCAAATATTCCAGAAATCATATATTTTCGAATTCAATAGAAATAGAATCATCAAACATAAGGGATTCTTCCCAAGAGGAACATGCCAACCAACAATTGAAATACACATTGAAGTTAGTTTATAAGAGTTGAGTCGAGGCTTATTTCATAATTTGTTTTACATTTTCTCATTGGATTCATTTCCAAACATCTTTACAGTTTATCAACAAATAGGCACATTCAATCAACGCATTTAGAACACACAAGAGCAATTAGGAGCACTAAATAGATCGAATTATTCTCACCCAATTAGATACTAACCTTTATTTAAAGTGTGACTCAAGGCTATACCATTTTGGTAGACAAACCACACTTAAACTTACAAAACAATATGGAATTCACTTCTGAGAGAGAAAGTTTAGCCTAAATACCTCGATTGAGCTTTCCTTAAGTCCTACAATACTCCGAGACTCTTAGCAACGTCAATCTCTTAGGAACATGACAAATTGAACCACAAATTAGAGAGGTGATAATAGTTCTAGCTCATTTGAGCATATTTTCAAACACTAAGTGTGCATTATGCTTTTAAAACCATTTGTGACAGATCCTACCATCCCTCATCCCATCCTTAGCTCAAAACCTCACCAAATACTTTAAAAACTCATGCATGCAAGATATCCACTCTCATCCTCATGGATTACCCTTCTAATGGTCTATCCTAGTTATATCTAGTAATTAAGAGCTTGGGTTATAGAACCTTACCTTTTAGGAAGAAGACCTAGGTGCCTTTCTTGACAAATCTTCAAGGTTTAAGCAAGATCTTAGGAGAAACGTTGATGAAGAACCCATTCTCCCTCTAGGACCCTCTCTCTCTCTCTCTCTCTCTCTCTCTCTCTCTCTCTCAATGCATCAGAAAATAGGCCTAAAATGAAGGGTAGCATATAATATATCGACATGGGGTCGGGTCAGAAAATTTGAAATTTGAAGCCCCGGAACAGACATGCGATCGCATAATTGACATGCGGCCTGCAAAAGGGACCGCGAAATGGCTCCCAAAACATAAACAAACTGCCCGGGTATGTGACAAAAATGCAGTCCGCATACCTGTTCTGCGATCACATAATGCGCTGCAGAACTGCCATTCGCAAAATTCCAAGGAGATTATGCGATGACTACGCGACCTCCATATTGATTATGCGATCGCATAATTGGCCGCATAAGTGACCTCAATATTAACCATCAAACTGCCTCACTCTGCGGCGACTATGCGGTCCGCATAGCTATTATGCGACCGTATTATGGACCGCAGAAACGCGCTCTTCTAAAAAATATTATTCCTTAACTTTTTAATGCACCTATCGATCCAAAGGGTCCGAACCGTGGCGAGCTTGCTCGCCGCGAAGAAATTTACGAATTTATAACACATATTCCTAACTTGGCACCACGAGATCTCGGGTTTTGAGCAAAACCTTTCACGGGGCCTTACACATTAACTTGGTTAACAACAAGGAGGTAGTCACACTTGACTTGCTCACCTCAACCCCCAAGCTTTTTGGCCAGTTCTAGACCTGCAATCATAGCCTCATATTCGGCTTCATTGTTAGTCAATTTTACAATTGTAATAGATTTGCCTTATTATTTTACCCGTGGGTGGTTTTAATACGATTCCCAACCTGGATCCTTTCTTTTTGGAAGTGTCGTCCATGAATAGGGTCCAGACCCCCGAGCTAGACCCCGAGGCAAGTAATAATTCTTTTATTGACCTCGAGGATCAAGGCCGGTATGAAATTGGCCATGAAGTCTGCCAAAATCTGAGACTTTATAATTATTCGGGGTTTGTATTCAATATCGTACCTGCTAACCTCTATTACCCATTTCGCTAGCTGCCTGAGTGCTCGGGTTTATGCATAACATTCCTTAGCCTATACAATGTCATAACACATATAGTGTGACATTGAAAGTATGGTTTTCGTTTCCTAGATATTCTTAACAAGGCAAGCGCTAATTTTCTCTAGGTGTGGATACCTTGTTTTGGCATCATCTAGGGTTCTACTAACATAATCGATAGGAAAGTGCATACCTTCTTCTTTCCATACCAGGACACCACATACCGCTACCTTGTAGACTGCCATGTAAAGGTACAACTGTTTATTCACCTTCGAAGTGCAGCAAAAGAGGACTTGATAAGTATTGTTTGAGTTCTTCTAAACCCTTTTGGCATTCTGGAGTCCAAGAAAGTCGTTCCTTTTCTTTATTAATGAGAAAAATTGGTGGCTTTTATTTGATGACATAGAAATGAATCGGCCTAATACAACTATCCACCTGGTCAACCTCTGTATCGCCTTGACATTATCAACCACAATGATATTTTCTATGGCCTTTATTTTATTCGGGTTGATCTCTATTCCTCGGTTAGATACCATGAAACTAAGGAACTTGTTGAGCCAATGCCGAAGGCACACTTCTCCGGGTTCAGTTTC
Source organism: Nicotiana sylvestris (assembly GCF_000393655.2). Taxonomy (NCBI): domain Eukaryota; kingdom Viridiplantae; phylum Streptophyta; class Magnoliopsida; order Solanales; family Solanaceae; genus Nicotiana; species Nicotiana sylvestris. The sequence continues at coordinate 147,328,777 of NC_091064.1, read as the reverse complement.
ATGTTGTATTCCCTTAGTATGTCGAAGGTTTCCTGCAAATGTTTCAAATGGTCCTCTGCTCGCAAGGACTTAACTAACATATCGTCAATATAACCACCATTGATTTTCCTATCTGTTCATCGAACATTTGGTTAACTAGGTGCTAATACGTGGCACCGACATTTTTTAATCCAAATGGCATCATGTTTTAACAGTAAGTGTCGAACCTAGTTATGAAAGAAGTTTTCTTTTAGTCGTCTAGGCCCATCCATATTTGGTTGTACCTAGAATAGGCATCGAGAAAGCTCAGTGTCTCATGCCTAGCCGTCACATCGATCATTCGATCGATGTTAAGCAAAGGGAACGAGTCCTTTGGGCATGCCTTATTCAGATCATTATAATCTATACACATTCTAAGCTTGTTTCTTTTTTTAGATAAGATGACTGCATTAGCTAGCCAATTTGGGTATTTGACCTCCCGAGTGGAACCTATTTTTAAGTGTTTAGATACCTCGTCTTTGATGAATTCGTAGTTGACTTCGGCACGTGGCCTCCTCTTCTGTTAGATCGGGTGAAAGTTCGAATTCAAGCTCAATTTCTAAGTAGTTATCTCTGGTGGGATTCCTATCATGTCTAGGTGGGACCAGGCAAAACAATAGGCATTAGTTTTCAGAAAATTAATGAGTTTTTCCTGAGCTTGGGGGTTAATCCCATGTCTAGGTATACCTTTCTATAAAGTGCTCGAACAATATAACCTATTCCAGTTCCTCGATTGTTGACTTGGAAGCATCAGTATCATCAGGTTCTACGAAGGATCTTGGGACCACGAAGTCATCTTCTTCATCCGTTGGGTGTTCCTCCTGTTATTTCGGCCCGGTCGGGGTCGGGACCAGTGATTTCTATTTCGTGCCTTTCTCTTCGACCAGTCCTTCACCTTTTAATGTTGTTATTGCAGGCACCGGGATCACTTCCTCGATTTCTATTTGGCTCCACTTGGGGTTGGAAACTTCAGCGCTTGATGCAAGGTCGACGGTACCGCCTTCATGTTGTGGACTCACGGTCAACTGAATAAGGCGTTGCATCTCATATCCCCCTAGATCACATAGAAATTCATCTTATGGGTAGTTCCGGCTGTGTTGGCTGGTAGGGTGATTTCACCCTTTGTTGTCCCGCACGCCATATTGAACCCATTCAGTACTCGAACTACTAGTATGATCTGATCCAACAACCCTAGTTGTTCCATGACTCTCAATCAGATGATGTTGGCCGAGCTACCTGGATCAATTAGCACATGCTTAACTCGAGATTTATTAGCAAGTACATATATTACCATTGCATCATTGTGAGGTTGAATGACTCCCTCAGCGTCCTCGTCACTAAACGAGATTGTTCCCTTCGAGACATAATCTTGAGTTTGTTTTTCTTTGGTGATACATACTTTGGTGCATTTTATCGGCGGTCTTTGTGGGACATCTACTCCCCCAATAATCATGTTAATTATTCATGTTCAGTCTGTTTGTTGGCGTCCCTATTTTAAAATGGTTTTGGCTCGCTCACTTAAGAATTCCCAAAGATGCCCATTGTTGAATAGATGAGCCACTTCTTCCCTTAACTGTATACAATCCTCGATTATGTGACCATGAGTACCGTGATATTTACATAACAAATTGTGATCCCTCTGTGCGGGATCAGACTAGAGTGGCCTTGGCCATTTGGTCTCCTTATTGCGATAGATGCACATCAACATTGAAGTTATATTTTGATAGTCTCGGGGCATCTCTGGCCCATGTGATCTGTCGAAACCATTTCTATTCACTAGCCCACGATTGCTTGGACCTTGATTATTTCTATTGTCATTCCTAATCGGATGGAGATTAGGTCCGTTTCCCCTTCTATCTGAATTGTAAGGTTGGTATCGTTCTCGTGGCGGCCTCGACCCTTGATCCTCTATTCTTTTAGGATTTTCATTTTCCCTACTGGATAAACCCACCCCGAGGGAGCCCCTAGTTGTTCGTCCTCGACTCTAATCTTTGACTGGTACCTGTTGTGGACATCGGTCCAGGTAACCGCTAGGTACTCTACCAAGTTTTTCTTCAGTTGTTGAGATGCAATCAAACTTCGAAGGTTGAGTCCTTGAGTGAATTCCTAAACGGCCCAATCGTCTACAACTGGGGACAGGTCCATCTATTCCATCAAGAATCTCGACACGAATTCACTAAGCATCTCGTTGTCCCTTTTCTTGACTTTAAACAGGGTCGATTTCCTCATCTCAACTTTGATAGCACCGGAATGGGCTTCAACAAATGCATATGTAAGCAAAGAAACCGAATCAATAGAATCTAGAGGTAAGTTATGTACCATATCATTGCTTCCTTAGATAAGGTTTCCCCAAATTTCTTCAGCAACACTGACTCGATCTTGTCATCCTCAAGGTCATTGCCTTTTATTGCACACGTGTAGGAGGTCACATGTTTGTTTAGATCTGTGGTCTCATTGTACTTGGTAATATCGGGCATGCGAAACCTTTTTAGAATTGGCTTTGGTGTCGCGCTTAGGGGGAAAGATTTCTGAATGAACTCTTTGGAATCCAGCCCCTTCAATATCAAGGCGCTCCCAGGATCTGATCGACCCTCAAATTATAAGTTTCCACCTTCTTGTCTTTCGCCTATATCTTTTTCTCGTCGTATTCCACCCGTTTTATCAGCACCTAGAGCACTTTCATCATTTCGAAAGTTTCCCGAGTCTGGATCCATCGGGTTCTGTGACAATTTGTTCCTCCCTTCGAGTATCCTCTCAAACCTGTTCGGGTCTAGCTGCGTTGTGTGCGTGATTTTGACTCTACAATTGTTCTATCACAACTTGATGATCGCGTAACATCTCAAAAATCAAATGTAAGCTAACTTCATCACCTCTCGCTTCGGGTGCCTCACGAGCTGATGGTTGGGGTACCCCGTGAATGCTATTTTCGAGATCGATTAGTAGGTTGATGTTGATAGCAACCTGTGAATTGGAATCGACTGCGTCAGTAATTGGAATGCCATTAGGGTCGATAGGGGGGCACGCTGTTGTTTGGCACCACGTTATTATTTTCACCATGATGTCCTGACTCGGCGTCAACACTCACGTGAGCAGATTGAGAATTTGACATATTGAATAATCCTGAAATCAAACTTCAAAGAGCAAGCGTAAAATAAAGTGTGTTATAAAGATTCTTATTAAATTACCATTATTATCCCTAGCCCCACGGTGGACGCCAAACTGTTTACCCTTAAAATGAGTAACAATTAAATTTGTATGCAATTTAAAATATACGTGATTTAATTTAACATGAATGATTAAAGAAAGAACAAATACTTGAATTAAAAGAAAGCAAAACAATCAAACTAAATGTGAAGAAACAACTAAGCCTGGCATTAAGTTCGAATGCGAGAAATTGGTTCTAATCAAACCCTCGAGATGGAGCTCGGTTGCAATTGAATAGATGAACAATTGAAGGAAACTTGAACAATTTCTTAAAATACAAAAGTAGATTTTATTGCTTTGATAAGCGTGCTAATAGTGACCAAAAAATAAAAAGGTCCTCCCCTTTATATAGTAGGGGAGTTTCAACTCTAATACAGGTCTAAATAAGGTAAAAATTATTTCCTTCCTTTTTTCCCAAGAATATACGATCCACAGTTAATATCGGGAGTGATCCATACCGTAATATCCGGCTGATGGTAGATATTTCAGTTCCTCGTTCGTCCTCTTTAACTGTCTTCCCTCTAACGACCTCGATTCTTCATTTCACTCCAGCTCGATTCTTCCCATGTTTTGCCATGCTCGATTTCCAACGTATCATTCATCTACCCCCGGCTCCGGTCTGTGGGCACCCTCGGCCTTATCTCAGCCAACATCGAATCACGTTGTCCTTCGTTTCTTCATCGAGAAATCAAAGGTAACTTTATCCCTGATTTTACCTGTACACACCCATAAAGGTGCAAGATATTTTTCTCTAATATTTGTCCTTTTCATATGCCGAACAACTCTTTGATGTAATTGATAAATTGTAATATTATTAGGACAGGTGAAGATGGTGGTGTTGTGGTGACAAATTCAATGGTTGAAGAATATTGCCATAGTAGTTGCAATTTCTTTAAAAAAAGAGTGAACTGCTTTGACTCTCCTCTCTTTTTTAGCGAAACTAAATAGACCTATATATCATGTAATTCGAGAAATATCTGAGTCGTTCTTTGTGGTTTCTAAATGTTTTATTATAAAAAGTTTCGCTTGCCGCTAAAAAAGATCTTCAAAGCAACCATGAAATAAAATCTATAGGAAAAATACGAAAGAGGAAAAAATTGAGATATCTGTCGTTTATATTAGGCCAAACCCATAAGCGGCCCCTTTAAGCTGGCTCCGCTTTTCATTTTGGCACCTTTACTCAGACCTTTTCTATTTTGACACTCTAACTCCTTACCTCATGTGCCATTTAAACACAAAATACTGACTTGTCACATTGAGTGAGGCTCATCACCCAGGTCACGCGTGAGGCCTCTAGGAGGGTTAAAATCACTCCCCTTTTAACGGTATTAAATTTTACCATTCGAGTAACATTTATACCCGATTTTCCCCTACCCTTTCTCCATTATCAAATGTAAAAAAAGCCCAAATTCTCAAAAGTTCCATCTCCATGAATATTCAAAGGCTGTTTTTTTTCCTGTAATTTGTCGAAGCTTTAGTCGAAATTAATAGGAAAGTAAACCATATTTCCCTAATTTATTAGTTGCTTCTTCTTCTTCCCTGATTTTTAACTCAAACTCCATAGTCATTGTAGCCATGTCGGAAAGAGCAGAGAGTTCTCAAAAGGGATTTGTCGCGCCCTTTTTTTCCTCGGCGGAGAAAGTCCGGGTTTCGACATTCATGGGGGTAATAACTCATTTCCTTTTGGGAATTTGGGTTCTGAAGAGTCTCCACCTAACGAATTATGGTGCGTTAGGGCAACCAGAGCGATTAAATCTTGGGTTGGTTTGCATTACTAGAGATTCAGGGTAAGGGCTCGAAATAACCTGGAGGGGAAGGTGTTAGGAACCCCTCTTGGTCCACAACGGTGGGTCCCGGCCGAACTTATACTTATGAGCAAGTCCTTTAACAAATAAATAGTTTAAACACATAATTACAAATAAGAGCAGGTTTTTGGACATTACATGACTCAAATAATGAGACAAAGGAAAGACTTGAACAAAATGCGTTCATATAAAAAAGTAAAGTTTAAGCAAAGGGAATTTGGGAATAAGAGGTCCTAGGTTGGTTATCCTAAAAGATCACCCTACGCAATGCCCGGTAAACCCTCCTCAATGACGGGCTACACGTGACATTAGCACGTAGTCATCATATCCTATTCTACCCAAGTCCCTCCCCTTGGTCATAGCCTAAAGCGTTATAGTAACCTTGAAAATGTCCTATGCGTGCACTACCCATCCCTTCCTCGTGGCGCTGGAGATATTTTAGGACCTCTATTCTTTGGACAGTCCTAGACTTTTCTATGTTTTTAAAGGATAAGAATCTAGGCATCAATCAAGAACAGTTAGGACTGCACTTAAAGAAACAAGTTAGAGGCTCACAGTTACCTCCTCAAACATAGCAAATAAGTGCACGACTTCAAACAACATTTAAATTCTTAAGAGATAATCCTAGAACATGATATCTAGCTGAGCAGGTGGTTACATAGTGTTGAATTAGGACAATATGTGAAAGATCCTATTCAATGTTAAATCTGAACAGCTTTAAGTAGAAAAAATAGTTTCAGAGCTACAGAATTTAAAATGCCCTATAGGCTTGCCTAAATGCAGAACAATGATGTCCTAACAGCATGATAACTACGTTGATGTAGTAAAATAGTGAACAATTTTTAAACGGACTCTTGAGTTCCTATAGGCATGTTGTCTACTGATAGTAAATTAAGGCAGTGCTTGAAAAATTCATTTAAGGAAACAGACAATTGATTAGGCCAGTTTCAAAGACAACTAACATGAATTAGACCGACTCGTTTAAACTAAGTTGATATTAAGTTCTATAAGCGGAAATTCTGATTTTAAATCCTATAAGCATGATATCTAATTGTTAAAAGCCGATGGTTGAACTTATAGGCATGATTTTAGTGAGACGAATGCAAATACATGCAGTAGCAGAATTGAACTCAATCACTTTACACTCTATAGGCATGGTATCTAATCATGAAGTTGATTGTAAACCTATAGACATGGTTTCTATTATTGAATCCATTTAAATCATATAGACATGATCTCTAATGTTGTGAAAGTAAACATGGCAAGTTCACTAATACAATCCTATAGGCATGGTCTGTACCCAAATTACCCAACAGATATAGCTACCCACCCTTTCTACTAATCACCCCCAAAGTTGTTTACAAATAATTATTACAGACCAGCTGAATAAATTACATAAAAAATAAAGAAAAGAAGAAGTTAACTATAGGGAGCCTGAAGCAGGCCCAAATGACTTCCCTAAGCCTCCAATAGCCTCAAATGCCAAATTCCATGAAAATATCATTGTCTAGGTGCGTCAGAGTTCCCTAGGGATCTCAAGGATCTCGGGCAGTGCTCACACCTATAATTTATAACCAGAACTGAGTAAGTGCAGTATGGAAGAGCCACCTCCAGTGCATCAGAGTTCAGAGGGATCTCATAGGGATCCCAAGGCAGTTACATACTGGAGGGGCAGAACTTAAGGACCTAAGAGTAAAGTGGGAGTGCTTAACATGGTTTTGAAAAGGTTTTAATAGGAAAGCAGTATTTGAAAAGACTCAGTAGTTTTATAAATAGGAGAATTGTTCAGTAAAATAGTTTTTGACAAGAGTTGTGTAATCACACAAATAATAGATCAAACATAGGGCCAAAACAGGTTCATCAACACTCAAATAACAAACCTTTATACATGGGGTAATTGGGGCTGGGAACAATCAATACAAGTAACAGGAGTCTTTGTAATTAAGGGAGTAGCTAATAGTGCAAATAGTAAGACATGGATTCAGGGGTGCTAATGAGAACATAGTTATAGAATGAGAGGTGCTTTAGGGGGTTCATGGTTTTAGGGATAGCTAATGATATAACACAGTAAAAATTTCAGAACCAACATAGAATCAAACAACTTAGAATTACTTTGCAAAGAAAGGTTCATACTAGAGACTAAATTGCAAGTGAACCAACATTCAAAAATAGGGTAGAGTCAAATTTGGACAGACTACAAGTTCATAAGACATACTGATCCTAGAAGTTATAAGACATATCTAGGTGAAGTAATAGGTCAATTACATGTTGAACAGCAAAACAGTAGATAGAAACAGATTAGAAATAAGATAAACTGAAGCAATAGGAAACACATTGGTTTGAAAGCTTGAATTTAAAATCAGAACATACCAGTAAAGAGAGTAAACGAAAGGTAAAGAATAGGAGAGTGTAATAATTAGCCTTGGCTTGCAGCTGGTTAATTCTGTAACTATAGTAAGTAACAAAGAAAGTAGGAGAGCTTTTGAGTGTAAGAGAGATGTGAACTAATGTCTGTCCCCTTTCAAAACTGTAGAAGAGAGCAATATATAGTAGTTTGAAAACTAGGTAAATAAGGTAAGAATAAAATTGTTCAGTAATTATACAACTCAGAGTAAGATCTGTTCGAGTCCTCCCTTGATTAAGGGAATTAGTTCAAATGGTAAATATTAGGTGACAAGTAAGGAAGAAATCATACATAGATGTAGTATAACAAATAAGGAAAGACTTCAAACAGTACAAATATAGAATAGGTAATGAGGGTTAGGTTCAGAAAATTCTAATTAAGGAAATAATCAGTAAGAATCAAGTGACAATGCAGACAAGGTAAAGGAAAATTAATTAAGGCAAGCAAATCAATCAAATTGAGTAGAAAGGTAAGAATAGAAGGTTTAAGGGAAAGTGTTCAAATCAATCCAAGAAATAAGGAATTCAGAATATTACATAGCTCAATCAAAGAAAAAGTCATGAAAAGAGTCAGCATGTTTAGCATATAAATAAGGTAAAACATGGATAGTCAAGAATCAGCACATAACCCTAGCAAAAATAAAAGTTAAACAATACTGATTCGATGAGAAAGAGGCAAGTCTTGATGTGAACTATCGAGATGAACATAAGCACATAGAATCAATGAAAGTTTAGACTAAGAAACTCAGTAGAAGCATATCAAGTCAAGACAGTCACGAGAAATCACAAAAACTCAAAACGAGAATCGGTCAGTCATGCTAATACTCAAAAAAACCAAACGAAGAACCCTTAAAAAATTAGGGCTTTCAGCATAGGCGAGTTAAGGCAGTCTTATAGAATCAGTCAAACTATGTGAGAAACAGAAGTTTAAACACAAAGAATCATTTAAACAAAGTTTTTTAAAAAGAAATTTCGAAAACCCTGATTTTTAGAAGAAGATGAAAAACACTTGAAATCATATGATTCTTGTAAAGAATCTCAAGGATAATATAAAATACTCAAGAAACAAACTCAAATCGTCCTAGATCTGTACAGATCTAGGAGATATAAAAAAGAAATTAGGGTTTCGAAAGAGACCCATATAGAGATAAAGAAACCTTTCTAGAAACCCATAGATCGTAGCAAATATAGAATGATTTCACTTGAAATCACATTGGAATAGCCAGGAACATGCAGGAGATGAACCCTAGATGCAAGTCGGCATGGCCCTGGTCCCTTGAGGGCTTTAGAGAAGGAAAGAATGACATGAGAGAAGCCATTGGAGGCTTGAGAGATGATGAGAGGTCACTAGAGATGGCCAGAGATGGGGGTCGGCGTTTGAAGATTAGGGTTTAGGTTAAGAGTGTTTTTAGAGAAGAGAGAATTTTAGGGCGGTGGGGGAGGTGGTGAAATAAATTAGGTTTTTTTTGGGGGGGGGGGTATAGTCTAGTTTAATTAGGAAATGGTGAATCCGCGCCGTTGATCTCCGAGATCAACGACCAAGATTAAGGTGGGATGTGTCGGGTAAATGCATTTGGGTCCTGGGTCGGATAATTTAATTAGAAATTGGGCTGGGTATTGGGTTGAATTTAGGATGAAATTGAAATAAATTTGGCTAAGTTTTAAATAGCCACTTTCAGTACTATACAATTTTTATAAAAATAATAAAATGATTTCCAAAAATATTCCGTGTATTAAAAATGATTAAAAATAATTGTTTAATATTTTTAAAATATAAAAGACCCTTTTATGCATTAATAACGTAATTGTATATTAATAGGGCTAATATCGCAATTATATGCATATTGGCTTAGAAAAATATAAATGCAATTATAAAAATACACAAAAAAATATTTAAGAAATATTTTGGCATAAATATCGGATTTAGATGGCTAAATTACCACAACAATAATTTGAAGGATAATTACTGGATATTTTATAAGTAAAAGAGGAAGAAATAAATCAATTTAAAGACTTTAAAAATTCTAAAGAAATTATAAAAAGCTTGAGCATGCTTATATATGCATATATGCTATTTTGAAAGTATATATGTGTATTAAAAATATATATAGAAAAATTGGGTATCAACAGGATTGGATATCTGCTGTTGTGGTTTTGCATCAAATGCAACCAGATTAATATCTGACGAAGTCACATAAGCGACACAACTCTGAAAAGGAGCTTCAAGAGGTTCCAACCTAGCCTTAATGCAGAAAGGAAAAGAGGTCACCAAAAGTCAAAAACAAAATAACACCAAACTGATCATGTAAGACCAGCAACAGAAATGATAAATATAGCATAGAGAGAGTCAAGAAAATCAAGGACCCATATAGTAAAATAATGGCTAATCAGTGGTAAATTTGGTAGAGTCAAATGACGAGCACAGGCAAAACAGTTTAGTTTTAGAGAAACTTTCAGAAACCATTATGTTTTAGTGGTTATTAGCTAGTTGTAGCTACCATTTACTATATTACTTCCTATAGCTATGATTTTAGGTTTTTTAGAGTATATTCGATGTATTTAAGATACTGTATTCATGAATACAGTTGTCACGACCCCGGTTCGTCCTCCATGAACCATCATGATGGCACCTAGTCTCTACGACTAGGTAAGCTTAAATTGCGGAAGATAAACCAATTTGCGGAATAAAAACAATTTAAAACAGAAATAAAGTGATATAACAGCATTTAAAAGTGCCGCTCGGCATATACAATATAAATTCTCGAAACTAATACATTTTCCCAAAACCCGGAAACCCAAGAAACCACAAGCCTTGGAATGTCTACCAGTGTCTAACTCCAGAATATCTAATAATGAAAAGAAAATACAGAAGGGCTAATACAATAGAGGGAGTATAAAGGGACTCCTCGTTCTGCGGACGCGGCATATATACCTCGAAGTCTCTGGAACAGTCGCCTCGCCTCAAGGGTGATCGGACTGAGTCAAAATACCTAGATCCGCACATGAAAAATATGCACAGAAAGGGCATGAGTATACCACGGCGGTACTCAGTAAGCGCCAAGCCTAACCTCAGTCGGGTAGTGACGAGGAAGGTCAGGGCCCTACTGAGATTAAATAAAATATAAAGTTCGACAATGTAGAACAAATCAATATAAATAAGTACAGTAGTAAAAGTAACACAAGATATAAAAGGGCCACAACAACTACTATAGAGGTAAGGTAAATACAGAAAGAAATAAGGCTCAATACCAAAATAACAATCGGGGATCTCCCAGGATACCGTCCCGTAGTCCCTAATATACATATCCAATGGATCTCCCGGGATTCTATCCCGTAGTCCAACTCATAGTGTGCGGGATCTACCGGAATCCCGTTCCGTAGTCCCAAACGTAAATACCAAGTACTGGGAAAATCTACTGAGTGCATTCTCGTAGTTCCATATAACTGTGCAGGGGGATCTACTGGAATCCCACATCCGTAGTACCAAATGTAAACAGACAAAGGGGGCTACCCGAATCCCACATCCGTAGTCTCAAATGTAATTACACAGTAGCATCAGGAAAATATTCAAAAATGTCAATTTCATATCCAGACAAACAAGAAATTCTAGCCTAGCATGCTGTACGAAATTCAGGTAAAGCAGTTTGACCAAATAAGGCAGTTAAAACACTTAGACATGCTTTCCTAAGCTAACAACAGGCTTAATAGTGCAAGTAATAAAAACAGGAAAGGAAACATACTAGTAATTACTTAATGAAAAACCGAATTTCCAACAATTAGCACAAGTACGCACTCGTCACCTCACGTACAAGACATCTCAATTACCAAATATACCAAATCCTAAGGGGAAGATCCCCCACACAAGGTTAGGCAAGCCACTTACCTCGAACCAGCTCAAATCAATTCGAAACCACACTCTTGCCACGAGTACTCGACTCCAAATGGCCCAAATCTATTCAATGCAATTTCGTAATGTAAATAACACTTCAAGTAACTGATTCTACAAATAAATTCTAAGATAACACACGAAATTAGGTAAAATGACCAAAATGCTCCTCGTTCCCACATCTTGGAATCAGGTAAAATTTATATTTCCAAAATCCTCAGACTCTCACGAGTTCAGTCATACCAAAACTACCAAAATTGGACCTCAATTAGTCCGTCAAATCACCGCTCCAAGGCCTCTACTTAGTCAAGCCCTAACCCACAAATTACCACTGATTTTCCTTATTTTTTTATGCTTAAATTGATAAAAATCATTCCAATAACGAGTTTAGAGACAAAAGACCTTACCCCAATGAACTCCTCTGAAAATTCCCTCTTGAAAAGTGCTTCCCAAGCTTCTTCCCGTTTGAAAAGAGGTGAAAATGGCTAAATTTTGCGAAGGCAAGAATTTATATGTTTCTGCCCAGTTATTCCACTTCTGCGTCCCTCGGACCGCATCTGCAGTCCCTCTTTTGCGGACCAATGGTCGCATCTACGACAATCACTAACTCAGCCTGATTTTGCATCTGCGACTCCCCATCTGCAGATGCGGTACCGTTCCTGCGGAAATTATACCGCTTCTGCGGCTCCTGCTGAACCTCCCCATTTCTGCTTTTGCGATGCCAAATGTTGCTTCTGCAGCTCCGCACCTGCGGTCTCACACTCGCAGGTGTGGTTATGACAGAAAACCAGCTGAAGCTGCAACTCCAAAATCCAAAATGCTTCCAACAACCATCCGAAATCATCCCGAGGCCCCCGGGACCTCAACCCAAGGCACCAACAAGTCTAATACCACTGTCCGAACTTATACCAATCCTTAAAACACCTAAGACAACATCGAAACGATGAATCAATCACAGATTCAATCCTTAAAATTCCAAAACTCTAAAAATACGCTTTCGATCAAAAAGTCTATCAAACCTCGTCTAAATGACCTGAAATTTTGCACACACATCACATTCCACACTACGGAGTAACTCCAACTTCCGGAATTCCATTCCGACCCTCGGATCAAAATCTCACTATCTAACCGGAAACTTCAAAATTCAACCTTTCGGCATTTCAAGCCTAAATTAGCTACGGACCTCCAAAACACAATCCGAACACGCTCCTAACCACGAAATCACCCCACGGAGCTAACAAAACCATCATAATTCCATTCCAAGGTTGTCTTCACATTGTTCTGACAACGGTTAACTTTCCAACACTTAAGCTCTCATTTAGGGACTAAGTGTCCCAGAACTCTCCGAAACTCAAAACTGAACGTTCCGGCAAATCAAAATAGCAGAAATAAATACGGGGAAAGCAGTTAATAGGGGATCGGGGCGTTAATTATTCAGACAACCGGCCGTGTTTTCACATCCTCCTACACTTAAACATTCGTTCATCCTCGAACGAGTATAGAGACATACCTGAAGTAGTGAAAAGATGAGGGTAATGGTTGCGCATATGCTGCTCGATCTCCAAGGTCGCCTCCTCGACAGGCTGACCCCGCCATTGAACCTTTACTGATACAATGTTCTTCGACCTCAGCTTTCTTACCTGCCTGTCCAATATTGCCATCGGCTCCTCAACATAAGATAGATCCTTGTCCAACTGGGCTGAACTAAAATCCAACACATGCAAAGGATTATCGTGATACCTCTGGAGCATCGAAACATGAAATACCGGATGAACTCCTGCCAAGCTGGGAGGTAAGGCAAGCTCATAAGCAACCTCCCCAACACGCCTCAATATCTCAAAAGGGCCAATAAACCTCAGACTCAACTTTCCTTTCTTCTCGAATCTCGTAACGCCCTTTATAGGCGAAACCCGAAGCAGAACCCACTCCCTAACCATATAGGAAACATCACGAACCTTCCAGTCTGTATAACTCTTCTGTCTGGGCCGGGCTGTACGGAGTCTATCCTGAATCACCTTAACCTTCTCCAAAGCATCGTGAACCAAGTCTGTGCCCAATAATCTGGCCTCACCCAGCTCATCAACCCATCGGGAATCTACACCGACTACCATATAAAGCCTTATACGGTGCCATCTGAATGCTGGACTGATAGTTGTTGTGGTAGGCAAACTCCGCCAATGGCAAGAACTGATCCCAAGACTCTCCAAACTCAATCACACACGCAAGGAGCATATCTTCAAGAATCTGAATAGTGCGCTCGGACTGCCTGTCCGACTGAGGGTGAAATGTTGTGCTCAATTCCACCCGAGTTTCCAACTCACGCTGAATGGCTCTCCAAAATCGTGATATGAACTTAGTACCTCTATCTAAAATGATGGAAACTGAAATTCCATGTAGATAAACAATCTCCCAGATATAAATCTCCGCTAGACGCTCCGAAGACTAGATAGTACACACAGGAATGAAGTGCGCGGACTTGGTCATTCAATCCACAATCACCCAAATAGTGTCGAAGTTTCTCAAAGTTTGTGGGAGCCCAACTACAAAGTCCATGGTGATATGCTCCCACTTCCATTCCGAAATCTCTATCTGCTGAAGTAACCCACCTGGTCTCTGGGGCTCATACTTCACCTGTTGATAGTTGAGGCACCAAGCTACAAATCCAACTATATCCTTCTTCATCTGCCTCCACCAATAGTGCTGCCTCAAATCTTGATACATCTTCGCGGCACCCGAATGGATGGAATACGGCGAACTGTGGGCCTCTTCTAGAATCAACTCCCGAAGCCATCAACATTGAGTACACAAGTCCGACCCTACATCCTCAATACCCCCGTCATCACCGATAGTCACATCTCTGGCATCACCGTGCTGAACCTTGTCCTTGAGGACAAGCAAATAAGGGTCATCATACTAATGCTCCCTGATAAAATCAAATGAGAAAGACCGAGAAACCATGCAAGCTAGAACCCGACTGGGCTCCGAAAGATCCAATCTCACAAACTGGCTGGATAAGGCCTAAACATCTATCGCCATAGGCCTCTCCGATGCTGGTAAATAAGACAAACTCCCCAAACTCTCTGCCCGGTGACTCAAGGCATCGGCTACCATATTGGCTTTGCCCGGGTGATACAAAATAGTGATATCATAGTCCTTCAGTAACTCTAACCACCTCCTCTAGCGCAAATTTAGATCCTTTTACTTGAACAGGTGATGCAAGCTCCGATGATCAGTATAAATCTCACAAGGAACCCCGTACAAATAATGGCGCCAGATCTTCAGGGCGTGAACAATGGCAGCTAACTCAAGATCGTGGACATGATAATTCTTCTCATGTACCTTCAACTGTCTGGACGCGTAGGCAATCACCCTACCATCTTGCATCAACACCGCTCCGAGGCCAATCCTGAGGTATCACAATAGACCGTATAAGACCCCAAACTTGTAGGTAGTATCAAAATTGGGGCTGTAGTCAAAACTATCTTAAGCTTCTGAAATCTCGCCTCACACTCTTCCATCCACTGGAACGGAGCACCCTTCTGGGTCAACCTGTCATAGGGGTTGCAATCGATGAAAACCCCTCCACAAAATGACGGTAATAACCCACCAAGCCAAGAAAACTGCAGATCTTTGCAGCCGAGGATGGCCTAGGCCAACTCTGCACGGCCTCTACTTTCTTCGGATCCACCTGAATACCCTCACTCGACACCACGTGGCTTAGGAATGCCACGGAGTCCAACCAAAACTCACATTTCGAGAACTTAGCATATAATTTCTTTTCTCTCAAGGTCTGGAGCACTGTCCTCAGGTGCTGCTCATGATCTTCCTGACTCCGGGAATACACCAGAATATCATCAATAAAGAAAATGACGAACGAGTCAAGATATGGCCGGAACATACTGTGCATCAAATGCATAAAGGCTGTTGGGGCATTGGTCAGCCCAAATGACATAACAAGGAACTCGTAATGACCATACCGAGTCCTGAAAGCAGTCTTCGAGATGTCTGGCTCCAAAATCTTCAACTGATGGTAACCTGAGCGCAAGTCAATCTTAGAAAACACTCGTGCACCCTGAAACTGGTCAAACAGATCATCAATACAAGGCAAAAGATAACGGTTCTTCACTGTAACCTTGTTCAACTAGAGATAATCAATACATATACGCATAGAACCATCCTTTTTCTTCACAAACAAGACAGGAGCACCCCAAGGTGATACACTAGGCCGAATAAAACCCTTATCAAGCAATTCGTGTAACTGATCCTTCAACTCCTTCAATACAAGAGGAGCCATACGATATGGAGGAATAGAAATAGGCTGAGTATCCGGCAATAGATCAATGCCAAAATCAATATCTCTATCAGGCGGCATGCCCGGAAGATCAGCTGGAAACACATCAGGAAAATCCCGTACTACTGGGACTGAATCAACTTAAGGGGGGTATTAGAACTGACATCTTTCAAATAAGCTAAATACGCGTCACACCCCTTTGCAACCAAACGTTGAGCTTTAAGAAAAGAAATAACTCTATTGGGAGTGTGATCTAAAGTACCCCTCTACTCAACATGCGGTACACCTGGCATAGCCAGCATCATGATTTTGGCTTGACAATCAAGAATAGCATAATGGGGCGACAACCAGTCCATGCCCAAGATAAGATCAAAATCTACCATGCTGAGCAACAATAAGTTGGCTCTGGTCTCAAAACCACTAAGAGCAACCAAACATGACTGATAAATGTGGTCCACAACAAGAGAATCTCCCATAGGAGTAGAAACATAAATAGGGGAACTCAAAGAATCCCGAGGTACACCCAAATGCGGAGCAAAATAAGAAGACACATAAGAGTAAGTGGAGCCTGGATCGAATAGAACCGATATATCTCTGTGAGAAACCAGTGTAATACCTGTGATGATAAAATTGGAGGCAACAACCTTGGTACGGGCAGGAAGGGCATAGTATTTGGCTTGGCCTCCCCCTCTTGGGAAACCTCTACCTCCCCAACCTCCGCCTCTAGCTTGCTGAGTAGGTGGGGTAGCAACTGGAGTTGTAATCATAGACTGAGAACTCTGCGGGGCACGCTGTGGCTGAGAAGTCTGTAGAGGTGCACCCCTCTCAAGTCTGGGGCAATCCCTCACCATATGGCGTGTGTCACCACACTCAAACCAAGCTATGGGAGGACGTGGTGGCTGTGACTTGCTCGGGCCAGGTCGGTTGGACTGACCTTTGAAAGCACCTTACGCAGGAGGTGCGCTAGAAATCGGAGGAGCATAATAAGGCTCTTGAGGCATAGGAGGAGCTAGAATACTACTTGCTGCTGGAAGAGCTGAATGAACAGGGTGACTCATATAACCCCTACCATGATGACCTGCAGCTGGGGCACGGGCACCAGAATAATGGCCCGACTCTCGAAACCTCTTGGCCTACCTCTCCTCTCTCTCCCTAGCATGCATACCCTCAATCCTCCTAGAAATGCTCACCATCTGCTGATAAGAAATATCCATCTCCAGCTCACGACCCATGTTAGACCTGATGTTGGGAATAAGGCCATCAATAAACCGGCAAACCCTCTCGCGAATAGTAGAAACCAAGGCTATTGCATGCCTAGCCAAACTAGTGTAATGGACTGCATACTCTGAGACTGTCAAAGAACCTTGGCGCAAATGCTCAAACTCTGCGCGTCACGCATCCCTGAGGCTCTGAGAAACATACTCTCTTAGGAACAGATCTGAAAGCTGAGTCCAAGTCAGTGAAACAGCCTCATTTGGACTGTCTAACTCATAGGTGTGCCACCACTCATTGGCGGCTCCTAGAAGCTAGAAAGTAGTGATGGAAGACCCGCTCGATCCTGATATACCTATGGTACGGAGAATGCGGTAACACTCATCTAGAAATCCCAGAGCATCATCGGATGCTAGACCACTGAATACAAGAGGCTTATACTTCTTGAACCTCTCAAGCCTCAGCTGCTCATCCTCGGAAGTCACTGCCCTATCCTTGGGCTGAACTGGCACTGCTAAGGAGTGCGGGCGGCGTGAGTTTGTGCTCTTCCCCCGGCCTGAGATGTAGTTGCAGCAAGGGGAAGCAACTCTGCCTGAACCAAAGTGGTGTACATGCTCATGAACTGTGCCAAAGTCTCCTGAAGTGCTGGAGTAGTAGTAGTAGTAGCAGTAGGTGTATCATGTGCCTGGACTCCGGCTGGAACTGCTGGTGGTACCTCAGTGGTAGCTCGCGCAGGTGATCTGGCTGCACCACGTGCGCATCCTCGGCCTCTACCTCGGCCCCGACCTTTGACGGTTGTAGTAGGGGATGCGGGTGCATGATCATCTAGGGTAGCGCGTGTCCTCACCATCTGTGAGAGAATAGAAGACAGAAGTTTAGAATTGTGACATCAAATCTCGCATGACAATGAAATCAAATGAAGTGGAAATTTTCCTAAAGGTTACATAGCCTCTTGTAGATAAGTATAGATGTCTCTGTACCGATCATCGATACTCTAATAAACCGACTTGTGATTCATGACTCTTATGAACTTAGAGCTCTAATACCAACTTGTTACGACCCCGGTTCACCCTCCGCAAACCATCATGACGGCACCTAGTCTCTACGATTAGGTAAGCCTATATTGTGGAAGATAAACCAATTTGCAGAATAAAAACTATTTAAAATAGAAATAGAGTGATATAACAGCATTTAAAAGTGTCGCTCGGCATACACAATATAAATTCTCAAAACTAATACATTTTCCCAAAATCGGGAGACCCATGAAACCACAAGCCTTGGAATGTCTACCAGTATCTAACTCCAGAATATCTAACAAGGAAAAGAAAATACAGAAGGGCTAATACAATAGGGGTAGTAGAAAGGGACTCATCTGTCTGTGGACGTGGCAAATATACCTCGAAGTCATGGGAACAGTCGCCTCGCCTCAAGGGTGATAGGACTGAGTCAAAGTACCTGGATCTGCATATGAAAAACATGCGCAAAAAGGACATGAGTGCACCACAGCGGTACTCAGTAAGTGCCAAGCTTAACCTCAGTCAGGTAGTGACGAGGAAGGTCAGGGCCCTACTGAGGTTAAATAAAATATAAAGTTCGACAGCGTTGAACAAATCAGTATAAATAAGTACAACAGTAAAAGTAACACAAGATATAAAAGGACAACAACAACTATTACAGAGGCAAGGTAAACACAGAAAGAAATAAGTCTCAGTACCAAAAATAACAATCGGGAATCTCCCAGGATACCTTTATGTAGTCCCTAATATACATATCCAATGGATCTCCCAGGATTCCGTCCCGTAGGGGATCTACCGGAATCCCGTTCCGTAGTCTCAAATGTAAATACCTAGTACTGGGGGAATCTACCGGGTGCGTTCCCGTAGTTCCATATAACTGTGCAGGGGGATCTACCGGAATCCCACATCTGTAGTCCCAAATGTAAAGAGACAAGGGGGGTTACCGGAATCCCACATTGGTAGTCCCAAATGTAATTACACATCAGCATCAGGAAAATATTCAGAAATGTCAATTTCATATCAAGGCAAATAAGTAATTCTAGCCTAGCTTGTTGCACGAAATTTAGGTAAAGCAGTTGAGCAAATAAGACAATTAAAACACTTAGACATGCATTCCTAAGCTAACAACAGGCTTAATAGTGCAAGTAATAAAAACAGAAAAGGAAACATACTAGTAATTACTTAATGAAAAATTGGATTTCCAACAATTAGCACAAGTACGCACTTATCACCTCACGTACAAGGCATCTCAATTACCAAATATACCAAATCCTAAGGGGAAGGTCCCTCACACAAGGTTAGGCAAGCCATTTACCTCGAACCAGATCAAACTAATCCGAAACCACGCTCTTACCACGAGTAATTGACTCTAAATGGCCCAAATCTATTCAATGCAATTTCGTAATGTAAATAACACTTCAAGTAACTGATTCTACAAATAAATTCTAAGCTAATACACAAAATTAGGTAAAATGACCAAAATGCTCCTCGTGCACACATCTCGGAATCAGGTAAAATTTATATTTCCAAAATCCTCACACTCTCACGAGTTCAGTCATACCAAAACTACCAAAATTGGACCTCAATTAGTCCCTCAAATCATCGCGACAAGGCCTCTACTTAGTCAAGCCCTAACCCACAAATTACCACTGATTTTCCTTAATTGTTTATGCTTAAATTGATAAAAATCATTCCAATAACGAGTTTAGGGACAAAAGACCTTACCCCAATTATCTCCTCTAAAAAATCCCTCTTGAAAAGTGCTTCCCAAACTTCTTCCCGTTTGAAAGAGGTAAAAATGGCTAAATTTTGCGAAGGCAAGAATTTTTATGTTTCTGCCCAGTTATTACGCTTCTACAGCCCTGGGACCACATATGTGGTCCCGCTTTTGCGGACCAATGGTCACATCTGCGACAATCACTAACTCAGTCTGATTTTGCATCTGCGACTCCCCATCCGCAGATGCGGTACCGCTCCTACGGAAATTATACCGCTTCTGTGGGTCCTACTGAAACTCCCCATTTGTGCTTCTGCAATGCCAAATGCCGCTTCTGCAGCTCCGCACCTACGGTCCCACACTCATAGGTGCGATTATGAAAGAAAACCAGCTGAAGCTGTAACCCCAACCTCCAAAATCCTTCCGTCAACCATCTGAAATCATCCCGAGGCGTCCGAGACCTCAACCAAAGGCACCAACAAGTCTAATACCACTGTCTGAACTTATACCAATCCTTAAAACACCTAAGACAATATCTAAACAATGAATCAATCACAGATTCAATCATTAAAATTCCAAAACTCTAAAAATAGGCTTTCGATCAAAAAGTCTATTAAACCTCGTCCGAATGACCTGACGTCACATTCCACACTATGGAGCTACTTTAACTTCCAGAATTCCATTTCGACCCTCGGATCAAAATCTCACTATCAAACCGGAAACTTCAAAGTTTGACCTTTCGGCATTTCGAGTCTAAATTAGCTACGGACCTTCAAAACACAATCCGAACATGCTCCTAACCCCGAAATCACCCCACGGAGCTAACGGAACCATCGAAATTACATTCAGAGGCCGTCTTCACACTATTCTGACTACGGTCAACTTTCCAATACTTAAGCTCGCATTTAGGGACTAATTGTCCCAGAACTCACTGAAACTCAAAACGAACGTCCCGGCAAATCAGAATAGCAGAAATAAACACGGGAAAAGCTAATAGGGGATTGGGGCATTAGTTCTTAAGACGACCGGCCGAGTCATCACAATAGTAGCATTTCTCGGTGTGAAACAAGGGATCACAGCTAGAAAGATTATTGTATTTAACTGTATTCACAGCGTGAAATAGGGGATTACAGCTAAACAAATTATTGTATTCGGCTGTATTTACGATATGTATTTGTGAATACAGTAACATAAATTGCGCAATTCATGGTCTATTCAGCTATTTTTAAATGGAAAGTGAATTAATTAACACAATAGACTCCTAATATAACTCAACAAACACAATTACAAATCTGAATACATAAATTATATTAATTAAATAAATGTATGAATACATTGATTGACTGTAGCGAGATAGTGATTACAATGAAATGGAATATAGCGAGATACATTGAAATACAATGAAAAAAGAAGACAATGAATACAATGAAATACATAGAATACAACGAGATACATTGAAATACAATGAAGAAAAAAGGTAACAGACTCTTCAAGTTGCTCAGCCCCAAACTCCGTCGTCTTTTCAAGAATAACCCTAATGTCCTCTCGTCGATAGAAGATTTCAAACCTCCATTGTCAGCCCCAATTTACCCTATGTCAGATTTTGACATTAATACAAAACATAAGACATTGATTTCTAAACAGACTCTTCAACCACTAATCCTTCATCTTGATCTTGACTCTTGACATAGAAAATCGCGACTTCATCTAAGTCTTGACAGAAAGAAACGTTAGGGAAAAGAATAAAACGAAAGAAAGAAAGGAAAAGACAAAATGGAACATCACAAAGAAGGGAGGAATGGGACGTTTGGGTGGTGCAGCTATTTGAGATTGGGGAAAACAGAAAATAGCGATGAATTTTTTGGTGCTTCTTCGATTTCTTCCATGGCGGATTCTGTTTCAACCCTTTGCTATGTGAGAACTGGCATTGAGAGAGAGAGAGAGAGAGAGGGTAGGGAAAAATCTGAATGAATGACAGAGAAAAATAATACAAAGTGTATTTTATGGCTTAAGAGTAGAAGGTGACCATAAATAAATATTTGGCTATAAAAATCAAAAGGTAGCTATAGAATATAATTTTTTAAAAGGGTATTTATTTAAAATAAACAAGGTATAAACCTTTGCTATAGGAGGTAAAAATTCCTTAATTTTATCGGGTGCGGGGTTGTTTTTCACGGGCACGGGTGTGAGTTCATATTTTCTAGTAGGAATTACGTGGATAATAAATCCAATTGACAGTAAACAATTCGTTAGTTTTACATGTTGGCAGCGGTTATGAACACGTGCCTGAGTTATAAGCACAGGTCAGTGTTTTGTGTTTAAATGGTACGTGAGGTAAGGGGTTGGAGTGTCAAAATTAAAAGAGTCTGAGTAGAGGTGCCAAAATGAAAAGCGGAGCCTACTTAAAGGGGCCGCTTATGGGTTTGACCTTTATATTATTATATTGTTCAAAAGTGAATTGCTAACAAATTTAAGCTAAATAATATTTGTTATTTGACGTATGTTTCATATTGTCATTTATTTACTTTTACGTTAAATGGAAATTTGGAAAAGTCATCGTCTCAAAATATTAGTGCAAATATTCCGGTCACAATATTCTAAAACTAGTTCATTAGAGACTTTGATCATTAAATACATATGAGAGGAATTTTGATGTTTTATACTTCAATACCATACAAGAGGGGGGTGATTTGTGTGGTGACCAATTTTTCGCTTAAACTGGTTATGGAAGGACCTGGTTCTTCTATTTATTCCTTGTACTATTGTTGCGGAATAATCAATGCAGAAATTAAAGAATACAAGGTTTTTTACATGGAAAACACCTGGATCAACAGGTGAAAAAACCACGACCTACTTCCTAGTAAGATTTTCCCAAACTCTCCACTTAATCACTAAGCTAAAAACTGCATATATAAAAATACTTTTGTAAACCTAGGATTAACTTCAATCTCGTTGTGGCAAACAACCTCTAACTGCTGCGACAACTTCAAGTTAACTCTAACTTGAAAACTCTGAGTACCTATTACAATTGCCTCTAGATAAAGTTGAAAGGTACAATATGAAAACACCTACTACAATTGAACTAGAATAAAAGATAGACACTAGGAACTGGTTCTTCTATCTGGTTCAAGTAGTTTCAGGTTTGCAGGCTTGAATCACACACAAATTGCTTGCAAAATTGCCTTGCTATTTTGCTCTCAATTCACGTTTAACTTATGCTTATGTGTGTTACCTATAAAAGAGAACAACACTGATATTTATAGAGTTAGTAAATAGAGATTGACTAGATTTCTGATGCTACTCTTCCTTTGTGGAAGAGTTCTAGTTGATCTCACCTCTAACTCCTTCCCTTTCTCAAACCGTTTTCTCTTTGAGTAATGAGTCCTTCTCCTTATCCAATATGTAACCTTTTCGATCATGATCAGGAGATATTACTTCTTTCAAGTTACGTTTACCTTCTTCATGTGCATCTCACATGCTTAAGTCTGCCCATATCTGTGCTCCACTAGGATATACCTAGTTCATGTCTAAGTTGCTTTGTCAATCTTCAAAACTCACCTTTACTTGGCCCAACAAATTCCCCATTTTTGATGATGACAAACTCTGTGCTTTTCATGCACTTAGGCCCTGCCAGAACTCAGCTCAACATCACTGCATAGTTAGAAATTTTTGCACTTATCATCAAGGACCAGGTTCATTAGGTTATAAACATCATATTCAGAATATAAACCACAATATCTTTTCCCCCTTTTGGAAATATCAAAAAGTCGCATAAACAAAGTATGATTCCTAGATTTAAAATTACTCATGGCCACTAGGGCAACTGCAAATGCATTCATGGATTAATCATCAGTAATCAACTACACATATTCAAACTATCAAGGAAAGATAAACAGTCAACAAGAGCAACAACATAAAACTTCATTGATAGAGAATATGATTCTGCCATAATCCACCAAAAGAAGCAAAAAACAATTAAAACATGAGCAAAAAAAGAAAAATCCCTAATCTGGGTCACTGAAAGGTCTGGACAAGGTTCAGGAAATGAAGGCTAAGGAAATTAAGACTTGAAAGAACTAGAGGGTTGGGTTTTGGCTTGGAGAAGGTGCAGCATGTCTTGAAGAATACCATCATTCTTCTACTTTTCCTTTGTGAGCTCAGTTCTGAGAGCATCTCTCTGAGAATCAACCTCTGCCAAACGAGTCTTTAGCCTAGCTATCTCAACATCCTTTTCCCCACTCTCCTACAATTGAGCTCTGACCTTGCTATTAATAGGTGTCTTTTTAGATGAACCAGGTTCATTGGGAATGTCAAAGATTAGCCTTATGCAAATAAGGAGGCAAGGATTAGCCTCATGCAGGTGTGGAGGCAGGGATTAGCCTCATGCAAATATGGAGGCAAGGATTAGCCTCCTGTAAATATGGAGGCAGGGATTAGCCTCGTGTAGGTAGGGAGGCAAGGATTAGCCTTACGCAAATATGGAGGCAAGGATTAGCCTCAGGCAAATATGGAGGCAGGGATTAGCCTCGTATACATATGGAGGCAGGGATTAGCCTCGTATAGATATGGAGGCAGGGATTAGCCTCATGGAGATAGGGAGGTAAGGATTAGCCTCATGCAAATATGGAGGCAAGGATTAGCCTCAAGCAAATACGGAGGAAAGGATTAGCCTCATGCAGATGGAGGCAAGGATTAGCCACATGCAAATAGGGAGGCAAGGATTAATCTCATGTAGGTGTGGAGACAGGGATTAGCCTCATGCAAATGGGGAGGCAAGGATTAGCCTCATGCAGATATGGAGGCAAGAATTAGCCTCATGAAAATATGGAGGCAAGGATTAGCCTCATACAGGTGTGGAGGCAGGGATTAGCCTCATGCAACTATGGAGGTAAGGATTAGCCTCATGCAGATATGGTGTCAAGGATTAGCCTCATGCAAATAGGGGAGACAAGGATTAGCCTCATGCAAATATGGAGGCAAGGATTAGCTTCATGCAAATATGGAAGCAAGGATTAGCCTCATGCAAATATGGAGGCAAAGATTAGCCTCATGCAAATAGGGAGGCAAGGATTAGCCTCATGCAGGTGTGGAGGCAGGGATTAGCCTCATGCAAATATGGAGGCAAGGATTAGCCTTATGCAGATATGGAGGCATGGATTAGCCTCGTGCAAATAGGGGAGGCAAGGATTAGCCTCATGCGAGTGGGGAGGTAGGGATTAGCCTTATGCAAAGAGCAACGAGCAAGCAAAAGTAGGATGTTCCTTAGCTGGGACTACGTTCAGTGTCCGGTGGCCCGTTTGGTAGTGATTTTGCTTCATGTATATATATTTGCAGATGCTATTGCTGCGTCAGATGTGCCTACGTTCAAAGGAAAATTGTAAGTTTTGTGAGGGGAGGTTGGTTCGTGCTTTCGTCTTCTGGCCTTACTTTACTCTGCTCTGGAGGCCTTTTAGAGTTTCCCTGGGTAACACCTGATTGTTATGGAAATAGAGTTTTCGAAAATATGCAATTATTGATAAAAATAGAGTCATTTTGGAAACGTATTGATAAATCAAGTAATTTTGATGAACTAGTGACTGTAACACATCTCAAAGGCATTGCAGCTCTCGTATGCTAGAATTTTGAGGGTCCTAGTAAGAATTCTGCCCCAGTTTAGTTGTTGATCCTTCGGCTATTTGCAGATAAGAGGCCTTGCTAAACCTTTTTTATAATTATGAGAATCCTTCTCAAAATTCTGCACCAGTTTCTTAACTGATTGCTGACCGTCTAACATATGTTGGCGTTGGCTGGACTTGCTCCGGAATTTCGAGGACCCTCCTCAAAATTCTGCCCCAATTTCTGATCTGGGGGGATGAAAATTTAATTATAATATGACCGAACCCATAAGGCTATCTAAGTATACCCTCTTAAACGGGAATCAGGTCAAGCGTAGTTTAATTACATCAGATGAGAAAAAATGTAAATAATCTAGGCATCGTATCTTTTGACTGCGTTCGAATTGATTGGTTTTGGCCAGATTTCTCCATCTATTTCTGCGAGTATGAGTGCTCCTCCTGTCAACACCCTATGAACCATGTACGGACCTTGCCAGTTGGGAGAGAATTTCCTTTTGGCTTCATCTTGATGTGGGAAGATATCCTTCAGCACCAACTGACCTGGCGCAAATTGCCTTGCTTTGACCCTTTTATTGAAAGCTTTGAAAATTCTATTTTGATAAAGTTGTCCATGACACACTGTGTTCATCCTTTTTCCATCGATGAGGGCCAATTGTTCATAGTGGCTCCTTATCCACTGTACGTCGTTGAGTTCAGCTTCATATATGACTCTCAAAGAAGGAATCTCTACTTCGACTGGGATGACGACTTCGGTACCATAAACCAACGTGTAGGGGGTTGCCTCGGTTGATGTGCGAACTATAGTGCGGTATCCCAATAAAGTAAAAGGTAGCTTCTCATGCCATTTTTTGTGGTTTTTTACCATTAGTATCTTCTTGATGTTTTTGTTGGCGGCTTCTACGGCTCCATTCATCTGAGGTTTGTAGGTTGTGGAATTCTTATTCTTGATTTTGAAAGTTTCACACATAGATTTCATCAGGTCACTGTTGAGATCGGCTGCATTATCAGTAATAATGGACTCAGGAACTCCAAATCGGTAAACAATACGATCCTTGACAAAATCTGTGATGACTTCCTTGGTTAGGGCTTTGTAAGATGCAACTTCTACCCATTTCGTGAAGTAATCAATGCCTACTATTGAAGCAGTAGGCTCAATCGGACCAATAACATCCATTCCCTAAGCGGTGAATGGCCAAGGTGAGCTTGTTTCATTGAGCTCGTTTGGCGGCACTTTTATCATATCGGCATTCACCTGGCATTGAAGCACTTGCGGACATACTGGATGTAATCTATTTCCATGGTCATCCGAAAGTAACCGACCCTAGGTATCTTCTTAGCCAAGACGAAACCATTCATGTGTGAGCCACAAGTCCCGGCATGTACATCTTCAAGTAGCTTAGAAGTTTCCTTTGCGTTGACATACCTTAGTAAACCCAAGTCAGGAGTTCTTCTGTACAAGTTCCCTCCGTTGTGGAAGAAGTGATTTGACAATCTCCGGATAGTGCATTTTTTAGTGTAGTTTGCATGCTCCGGATATTCTCCCTTTGACAAATACTCCTTGATATCATGAAACGAAGGCTTTACATCCGTTTCTTCTTTAACATGAGCACAATATGCCGGCTGATTATGGATCCTTATCAGAATGGGATCAAGTTAATTCTTATCTGGATGTTGTATCATAGATGACAAGGTGGCTAATGCATCGGCAAACTCATTCTGAATTCTGCACAAATGTCGGAATTCTATCCTCGTAAATCTCTTTCTTAATTCCTGCACATGGTACAAATATGGCAATATCTTGGAATTCTTGGTGGCCCATTCTCCTTGTACCTGGTGCACAAGAAAATTTGAATCACCGATCACCAGCAACACCTGAATGTTCATGTCGACTGCCATATTGAGTCCTAGTATGCAGGCTTTATACTTTGCCATGTTGTTGGTGCAAGGAAATTTGAGTTTAGCAGATACAGGATAATGTTGACTCGTTTCTGATACCAAGACTACTCCTATACCCGCTCCTTTGAAATTTGCAGCACCATCAAAGAACATCCTCCAACCGTCGTATTCTTCAGTAATGTCTTCTTCTACGAATGATACTTCTTCATCAGGAAAATACATTTCCAAGGATTTGTATTCTCCTCCCACTGGATTTTCAGCAAGGTGATCTACCAATACTTGTCCCTTGACCGTCTTTTGAGTTACGTAGATGATGTCGAACTCACTCAACAGTATCTTCCATTTGTCCAACTTTCCAGTTGGCATGGCTTTCTGGAATATGTACTTTAGAGGGTCCATCCTAGATATGAGGTATGTAGAGTAGGCACAGAAGTAATGCCTCAATTTCTGAGCTATCCAGGTCAAAGCACAACAAGTGCGTTCAAGCAGAGAGTACCGTGCTTCATAAAGTGTGAACTTCTTACTCAAGCAATATATGGTTTGCTCCTTTCTTCCTATCTCGTCATGTTGTCCCAAAACACAACCGAAGGCTCCATCTAATATAGATAGATAGAGTAGCAAAGGTCGTCCTGGTTCTGGCAGGACCAGAACTGGTGGTGTGGACATGTACTCCTTGATTTTGTCAAAAGCTTTCTGACAATCCTTAGTCTAGCTTGTTTCAGAATCCTTCCTTAGCATCTTCAAGATTTGTTCACATATGACTATGTATTGGGCTATGAAGCGACTGATGTAGTTGAGACGTCCTAGGAAGCTCATCACGTCCTTTTTGCTCTTAGGTGGCAGTAACCCCTGAATAGCCTTGACTTTAGACGGATCTAGCTCGATCCCTCGACGGCTGATAATGAATCCCAATAATTTCCCTACAGGGACCCCAAAGGCACACTTTGCGGGGTTCAATTTCAAGTTGTACCTCCTTTGTATGTCAAAGAACTTCCTCAAGTCCGCTATGTGATTTGCGGCCCTCTTGGATTTGATAATGACATCGTCCATATGCACCTCTATTTCTTTATGGATCATGTCATGGAAGATAGTTATCATGGCTCTCATGTAAGTGGCCCCAGCATTCTTCAGACCGAACGACATTATCTTGTAACAGCATACACCCTAAGGTGTAATAAAAGCTATCTTCTCTGCATCTTCTTCATCCATCCAGGTCTGGTGATAACCCGCGAAGCAATCTATAAAGGATTGAAGTTCATACTTGGCGCAATTATCGATCAGAATGTGTATATTTGGCAGTGGAAAGTCGTCATTGGGACTTGCTCTGTTAAATACCGATTGTCAACACATACTTTGACCTTCCCATCCTTCTTCGGACTGGCACAATGTTAGCTAACCAAGTTGGGTACTCAACCACCTTGCGAACTTTGGCTTTGATTTGCTTGGTTACTTCCTCCTTGATTTTTAGGCTCATGTCTGGTTTGAACTTTCTGAGTTTCTGTTTTACTGACAGACACATGGGATTAGTGGGCAGCTTGTGAACCACAATGGACGTGCTCAAACCGGTCATGTCATCATATGACCATGCCAAAATATCCCCATACTCTTTTACGAAGCGAATGTACTCTTCCTTCTCTATTGGTGACAAGTGAATACTGATGTGAGTCTCCTTAACGGTCTTGGAGTCTCCCAAATTTACTGTTTCGGTCTCGTCCAAATTGGACTTAGGGTTATTCTCAAAATTTTCAACCTCCCTAACAATTTCCTCGAGTATCTCATCCTCTTCGTCTGAATCACTATCCCCATGTTGCGTTGCCTCATTACATGTCACAGTCACGGGTTCATCAGGAAAAGTAATAATAATGTTGTAGAGAGAAAAATGTAAAAATAATAATGACTAATAAAAAGCAAATGCATTTGAATCGACATTTATTTTGAAACAAGTAAATTTTAAAACAAATTACTGAAAATCATTTAATTCCTAGAATGGCTATAGAAGTAAAAATTAGCCAAGCTACCCAGGGACTCGGCGGGCTCGGGATGGTGTGGCAGTCCAGTTCCTGAGAACGGCTCCTTTCTTTACGGTCTGAATGGTGAGGCCTTCTTCCTCCTCCTCCTCGATTATGGCACGCAGTCCATATCCTCATCTTCCAAGAACAAATTCTTCAACCCATCTAGTGCTTCCTCTTCTGCAGTCCCCCATATCGTATCAGCTTGGTGAAAAGCTTGTTCCAAATGTGGCACTGGTTGCTCGAGAGGGTATTACAGTCCACAGCATGGAGGTGACCAATTTCTATACTCTTGACATGTGTACTGGTATCCGAGCCCAAAGGTGGTACCATGATTTTTCAGTTGTATTGGTTTGGTGATACCTTGGAGGTTCTTTCCCAATCCTTTGCCGGGTTCATATCCAGACTAGGCCAATAAGCTTTCTATTTTACTGCTCCGCCATTTATCCTTCTGGATGGCATTGACCCGTGCAATGTGATGCTAGGTTTCCCCTCATAGCCTTCTTCTACGTCCAATAGCCGAGATGGTTTGACTAGTGTAAATGGGGTTACTCTCATCTCCGTGAATGATCACCTCCTAATGATTCCATTTGAACTTCACATATTGATGTAGTGTGGAAGGCACAGCTCCAGCAGCATGGATCCATGGTCAGCCAAACGGAAGATTATATGAGGCCGGTATGTCAAGCACCTGAAACTCGATGTCGAACCAAGTTGGCCCCATCTGCAAGCAAAGGTTGATTTCCCCGATTGTGGACCTTTGGGACCCATAGAAAGCTTTCACGTTCATGCTTCCTACCCGTATTTCATGAAAACTTTTGTCCAACCTTTTCAGAGTGTCCAATGGACAAATATTGAGGCTTGAACCTCCATCAACCAAGACCCTGGCAATGAATTTGTCTTCAAATTGTACTGTAATGTGTAATGCTCGATTGTGATTCATCCCCTCAGGTGGTAGCTCATCTTCGTGGAAGATAATCTTATGACTTTCTAATACTTGCCCCACCATGTTGGCTATTTTTCTGCTAGTGATGTTATTGGGTACATAAGCCTCGCTTAGCACTTTCATTAAAGCGTTCTTATGTGCCTCTGAATTTTGCAATAGTGATAGGATAGATATCTGAGCTGGGGTTTTGTTCAGATGGTCAATGACGGAATACTCCTTTGCCTGTACTTTTCTCCACAGGTCAGCTGCCCCTGTCTCAATGACGGGATGCCTGGTAGTGGCATCCTTGCTTGATCCTCCCAAGTTTTTAGGTGTATAGACTTTTCCCGTCCTAGTCATCCCTTGTGCAGTGTCAGATTCTTCTACTTTGGCCTTCCTTTTTCACCGAGTCTCGGCAACGGAATCCCAGGGTATTGATTTTGAGTTGAATGGAAGTGTGGTTGAGACCGTCACAATGAAAGGTGTGACCATTTCTACTTTAAATGGAGCGGGGGTGGCCGCAGGCGGAGCCACCTATACCTCGAATGGAACTGATGCAGTTACCTCAACCTCGATTGGTGACTGAGTCTGTACCACGTTAGGAGTAAGTGTGATTGCCACTTTAAAGTCATCTCCTTCTCGAATAAGCCCAATCGACCCCTCAGGGTCCCATTCTTCATTCGTCTCTATCATATGTACTCCACCACCTCTATGATCAAGGAGGGGGTTGTCGCAAACATTAGGTGCGACTTCTTTTGCCTGTATGACCTTGTTATAAATTAGCGTCTGAATCTTATCCTTCAATATTCAGCACTCAGCAGTGTTGTGCCCCTTTCATACCGGAGAGGTACGCACAAGTTTCATTCGAATTGACCCATTGGGATGGGTTTTCTAATGCCACAGTGGGAACAGGAGTGATGTAACACGTAGCTTTCAACCTTTCATAAAACTTGTCGATGGGCTCAACAATGGTGATGTATTGTCTGGGTGGCTTGCGGTCAAAATTGGGTCTTAGTATCTGAAAGTTTTGGCAAGTTGAAGGTGATTGGAAATGGGATGGATGGGAGTTATAGGTGTGGTGGATGGTGGCTGGTTGGGAATATCTGGGATATGAGGGTTGATATGTGGGTGGCGGTGATTGGTACGTGGGTGGAGTTGTTTGATATGTGGGTGGAGTTGTTTGATATATAGGTGGAGGTGTTTGGTACGTGGGTGGAGGTGTTTGATACGTAAGTGGAGATTTCGGGCCTTGGGCTACCATTATTGTCCCAACATCTCTCTTCTTTGATATGTCGCCTGATTGTAATGCCTTATTTGTGGCCTATAGTGCCTCAAAATTCATTACCATCCCGCTCTTGATTCCTTCTTCGATCCTTCCTCCAAGTTTGATGATATCAGAGAATTTATGATTTTCGATAACCATCTACCTTTCATAATATTGCGGATCTTATGCTCTGACAAATAATTTGTTCATCTGTTTCTCGTCCAAAGATGTCCTGACCTTGGCCGCTTCCGACCTCCAACGAGTAGCATACTCACGGAAAGTTTCAGTAGGTTTCTTCTTAAGATTATGAATGTAGAAAACGTCCGGTGCATTCTCTGTATTGAACCTGAATCGGTCCATTAAATCTGATGCCATACTTACCCAATTGGACCATTTCTTGGAATCTTGGCTAATGTACTAAGACAAAGCATCCTCGGTAAAACTCCTCATAAAGAGTTTCATTCGGATCTTTTCGTCTTTCCCGACCCCGACAAGTTTGTCGCAATAGGTCCTTAGATGGACCCTAAGATCTCCTGTGCCATCAAACATCTCAAACATGGGAGGTTTGTATCCTTCTGGCAGTTCTACATTCGGCTATATGCATATGTATTCATAATTCAAACCTTTTATTCCTTTGCTGCCTTCGACACCTTGAACTCGGCTTGTCAACTTCTTGAGCTTTTCAACCATGTTTTTAATGAGTAGGTCCTTTTCAGAGGATTAGGGTGTATAGGAGATGGGTTGGATGGAGTGCGGTATGGTTTCTACGTATATAGGGTTGCTTTGATGGGTGCCAGGGATTTGGGTGTAGTGATGATTGTTAGTGGAGTTTTGGGGATCGGGAATGGGTTGTGGTATGTTTTGGGGAGTGTTGTAAGTGGTGGTTGGTGGGCACTGAATTGGTTGATGGTGATGTTGTGGCGGAGTTGGTATTGGCAATGGATTGAGATTTTGGGGTGGAGTTGTGTATTAATTTGGTGCGGGAGGATTTTGTGGATGTTGGTTTTGTATGTTTTGGGGAGGTGTTGGTTCTTTGTGTTTTGTTGGTGAATGTCGGGGACATTTAAGGTGAGTGACAAGTTTGCCAAGTTGCGAACTTGCTCAAGTTCTCCTTGCAATTCTAATATCTTTTGTTCCAATCTCAGGACTAGATCATTTGGGGCCGGAGTACTATGACCATCTAAGGTTTCTGCATTCTCAACATTCTCCTTTCGGATACCACTTAAGTCATCCATTTTTTCTTTTCTTATGCCCTATGTATTGCTTGGAAGAGGAGGAGGTAGAGGGCCTCTAGATCTGGTATGATACACTAATGAGGCCAGTATAAGAGAACCAACCTAAGGGGATGGGAATAATAAAAAATAAGCAAAAACAAAAAAGGTAACAAGTCAGTGAGGATTCTGAAATGTTTATAGTATTTAAACACATATTGTGGAAATGTAAATTCATGTCCTATTTGGGAACCTCGTTATGCCCGAGGTAGTCCTAGCGACAAATAAATTTGGGGAACTTTAAATGCCAATAAATGTTTCATTTCATAATATAAAAATAGACGAATCCCAAAATGACACTAAGATAACTGAAAATAAGTCACTACTGGCACTTGGCCTTATTACATTTAGGAAAGCAAGTAAATCTAGCCTATTTGGTCCCAGAAGAACCTTCCCCAGATTCGATCTTCCTGACTCCATCATATAGGTCCCCCAGCTCGCGCATACCCAGCAGCAAGTAGGCTCTGGCCAGATGCCCTCCTTCAGCGTTCTGGCAATCCTCGATCCTCTTTATGACTTTACCTTCAAGCTCCACTATTCCTCGCTCCAGATACTCCAGTTTCCTGTTGGAAGTGACAGCCATCTCTTTCCATTTTTCAATCAATCTCACATTCCTCTCATGTATTTCTCGATGCTCATTCTCAGAGTCGTGGACTCTCTTGCGCAGCCTGTTGTATTTGACTTGAGCTCAGCTTCTTCGTCTATGATCCTATTCCCTCGACTAGTTCATGGCATCACCATCCCCTTCAGATTGTTCTCCAACCATGCTAGGTAGAGAGGCTCACACCTACATGATACCTGTCTTGCTCGACGGTGCTCTTTTCCATAATGATTTTGCAGTGCCACATATGCTAAGCTTGGCACGTGTACGGTTGCCTTGCCATATATAAGTTGCAGTACCATATTGTATTTATTTTTTCTACGTTCAAATACTTGACTGCGTGCTTTTTATTGCTAGTACGGTTTTCTGGCATCATCTTTAAGAACCCTTTACTACTACGGTTTTCTGGCACCAATAACCCAGGACTATCCCAAGTCAATCCCTCAATCCCTCCAATTTCTTCTAGAAGTGGTGTCATTTCTATGTCGCCGAAACGGAACACAAACCTCTGACTGTCCCAGAACAAAGGGGTAGCCTCAGTCAACTTGTTGTTTTGGCTCAATGTCTAGCAGGGAAGGCAAGTTACCCAGGTACTTCCTTACATGTTTCTTGTCACTTGAGGAAAGATCCTCCCACCAATCTAGCAGCAATGGTGGAATGTTGCTAACCATACCGAATCTGAGGACCTCGTGCCTCATTTTCTGCAAAACAAAAGGGTTAGGCCTTTCTCCCACACCAGAATCGACTATTTATACATTCATAATCAGCATATCGGCATTTAGTTCTCCAAATTAATGCACAGAACGTGGTTGTATCCATTGGGATTATGGAAACCCCGATAGACTTTTGGATAAGGCTTACCTTAAAGGATAATTATGTGGATAACATATTCATCCAGCTAGGTTTGACCATGATGCATGCACAATTTTGACTAGAGTAAGGTTACTGTGAGGGTCTAGACTGGTACCCTCAAGCGAACAACTTGAGGGGGAAAGGCGCGGAACCATCGACTACACCGCTGATAGACTGGTTTCACCAAAAATAAGCCTTTCCGAATTCAAGGGTAATAAATAGGAAGAGCGCAACCACTCATTAAGCGTTGCTATAGGATTTGATACGTACAAGTGGAATATGATGTGGAGCATGATATATGCAGTAATAAAAAGCACGTAGTCAAGTATTTTCACGTAGAAAAAATAAATATAATATTTAAATAATTGAAAGACAGTTACAGAAAAAGAAAACAAAGAGACAAGTCAGTTTCATGAATAAAAGAAACACAAATGCTTAAAATAGGCAGTTAAATTCAAATAAGGGGAAAGGGTTTAGGATAGAGCATGTTTGGACTAATTCATAAAAAGAGTTCGCTATGGTAAGAGCCTAAGATATCCCCAGCAGAGTTGTCATGCTGTCGAGCCCCCTTTTTTCCTCTGCGGAGAAAGTCCAGGTTTCGATAATCATGGGGGTAATAACTCATTTCCTTTTGGGAATTTGGGTTTGAAGAGTCGCCACCTAACGGATTATGGTGTGTTAGGGCACCCGGAATGATTAACTCTTGGATTGGTTTGATTACAAGAGATTTAGGGTAAGGGCTCAAAATAACCTGGAGGGGAAGGTGTTAGGCACCCCTCTTGGTCCACAACGGTGGGTCCCAGCTGAACTTATACTTATGAACTAGTCCTTTAACAAATAAATAGATTAAACACATAATTACAAATAAGAGAAGGTTTTTTGGACATTACACTACTCAAATAATGAGGCAAAGGAAAGACTTGAACAAACTGTGTTCATATAGAAAAGTAAAGTTTAAGCAAAGGGAATTTGGGGAGGAGGGGTCCTAGGTTGGTTAGCCTACAGGATCACCCCACGCAATGTCCAGTAAACACTCCTCAATGAGGAGCTTTACGTGTGATTAGCACGTAGTCATCATGTCATGTTTTACCTAAGTACCTCCCCTTGGTTATAGCCTAAAGCATTCTAGTAACCTTGACAATGTCCTATGCGTGCACTACCCGTCCCTTCCTCGTGTCCCTAGAGGTATTTTAGGACCTCTATTCTTTGGACAGTTCTAGACTTTCCTAAGTTTTTAAAGGATAAGAATCTAGGCATAAATCAAGAATAGTTAGGACTGCATTTAAAGAAACAAGTTAGAGGCTCACAGTTACCTCCTCAAACATAGCAAATAAATGCACGTCTTCAAACAGCATTCAAATTCTTAAGAGAAAATCCTAGAACATGATATCCAGGTGAGCAGGTGGTTACATAGTGTTGAACTAGGACAATATGTGAAAGATCCTATTCAACTTGCCTAATGATTAAACCTGTTAAATCTGAACAGCTTTAAGTAGCAAAAAAATAGTTTCAGAGTTGCAGAATTTAAAACGCCCTATAGGCTTGCCTAAACGCAGAACTGTGATGTCCTAAGAGCATGATAACTACGTTGATGTAGTAAAATAGAGAATAGTTTTTAAACGATAGGCATGTTGTCTAGTGATAGTAAATTAAGGCAACGCTTGAAAAATTCATTTAAGGAAACAGACAATTGATTAGGCCAGTTTCAAAGCCAACTAAAATGAATTAGACCGACTTGCTTAAACTAAGTTGATTTTAAGTTCTATAAGCGGAATTTCTAATTTTATATCCTATAAGTATGATATCGAATTGTTAAAAGCCGATGTTGGAACTTATAGGCATGATTTTAATGAGATGAATGCAAATACATGCAGTAGCAGAATTGAACTCAATCACTTTACACTCTATAGGCATGTTATCTAATCATGAAGTTGATTGTAAACCTATAGACATGGTTTCTATTATTGAATCCATTTAAATCCTATAGACATGATCTCTAATGTTGTGAAAGTAAACATGGCAAGTGCACTAATACAATCCTATAGGCATGGTCTCTACCCAAATTACCCAACAAATATAGCTACCCACCTTTTTACTAATCACCCCCAAAGTTGTTTACAAATAATTATTACAGAGCAGCTGAATAAATTACATAAACAATAAAGAAAAGAAGAAGTTAACTATATGGAGCCTGAAGTAGGCCCAAATAACTTCCCCAAGCCTTCAATAGCCTCAAATGCCAAATTCCATGACAATATCATTGTCTAGGTGCGTCAGAGTTACCTAGGGATCTCAAGGATCCCGGGAAGTTCTCACACCTAGACTTTATAACCAGAACTAAGTAAGTGCAGTGTGGAAGAGTCAGCTCCAGTGCATCAGAGTTCAAAGGGATCTCATAGGGATCCCAAGGCAGTCACACACTGGAGGGGCAGAACTTAAGGACCTAAGAATAGAGTGGGAGTGCTTGACATGGTTTTGAAAAGATTTTAATAGGAAAGCAGTATTTGAAAAGACTTAGTAGTTTTATGAATAGGATAATTGTTCAGTAAAACAGTTTTTGACAAGAGTTGTGTAATCACACAAATAACAGATCAAACATAGGGCCAAAACAGGTTCAGGAACACTCAAATAACAAACCTTCATATAGGGGGTAATTGGGGCTGGGAACACTCAATACAAGTAACATAAGTCTTTGCAATTAAGGGGTAGCTAATATTGCAAACAGTAAGACATGGATTCATGGGAGCTAATCAGAACATAGTTATAAAATCAAAGGTGCTCTAGGGGGTTCATGGGATTAAGGATAGCTAATGATACAACACAGTAAGAATTTCTTAACCAACATAGAATCAAACAACTTAGAATTACTTTGCAAAGAAAGGTTCATACTAGAGACTAAATTGCAAGTGAACCAACATTCAAAAACAGTGTAAAGTCAAATTTGGACAAACTACAAGTTCATAATAAATGTTGATCCTAGAAGTCATAAGACATAACTAGATGAAGTAAAAGGTCAATTACATGTTGAACAGCAAAACAGTAGATAGAAACAGATTAGGAATATGATAAACTGAAGCAATAGGAAAAATATTGGTTTGAAAGCTTGAATTTAAAATCAGAACATACCAATAGAGAGAGTAAACAAAAGGTAAAGAACAGGAGAGTGTAATAATTAGCCCTGACTTGCATCCGACTAATTCAGTAACCATAGTAAGTAACAAAGAAAGCAGGAGAGCATTTGAGTGTAAGAGAGATGTGAACTAATGTCTGTCCCCTTTCAAAACTGTAGAAGAGAGCAATATATAGTAGTTTGAAAACTAGGTAAATAAGGTAAGAATCAAATTGTTCAGTAATTATAGAACTTAGAGTAAAATCAGTTCGAGTCTTCCCTTGATTAAGGGAATTAGTTCAAACGGTAAAGAGTAGGTGACAAGTAAGGAAAGAAATCATACATAGTTGGAGTATAACAAATAAGGAAAGACTTCAAACAGTGCAAGAATAGAACAGGTAATTAGGGCTAGGTTCAGAAAATTCTAATTAAGGAAATAATCAGTAAGAATCAAGTAACAATGCAGACAAGGTAAAGGAAAATTAATTAAGCAAGAAAATCAATTAAATTGAGTAGAAAGGTAAGAATCGAAGGTTTAAGGGAAAGTGTTCAAATCAACCCAAGAAATAAGGAATTCAGAATATTACATAGCTCAATCAAAGAGAAAGTCATGAAAAGAGTCAGCATGTTTAGCATATAAATAAGGTGAAACATGGATAGTCAAGAATTGACATATAACCCTAGCAAAAATAAAAGTTAAACAATACTAATTCGATAAGAAAGAGGCAAGTCTTGATGTGAACGATCGAGATGAACACAAGCACATAGAATCAATGAAAGTTTAGACTAAGAAACTCAGTAGAAGCATATCAAGGCAAGGCAGTCACGAGAAATCACAAAAACTCAAAACGAGAACCGGTCAGTCATGCTAATACTCAAAAAAAAAACCCTTATAAAATTAGGGCTTTCAGCATAGGCGAGTTAAGGCTATAGTACTCTCATAGAACCAGTCAAAATATGTGAGAAACAGAAGTTTAAACACAAAGAATCATTTAAACAAATTTTTTTAAAAAGAAATTCCGAAAACCCTAATTTTTAGAAGAAGATGAAAGACACTTGAAATCATATGATTCTTGTAAAGAATCTCAAGGATAATATAAAATACTCAAGAAACAAACTCAAATCGTCCTAGATCTATACAGATCTAGGAGGTATAAAAAAGAAATTAGGGTTTCAAAAGAGACCCATACAGAGATGAAGAAACCTTTCTAGAAACCCATAGATCGTAGCAAATATAGAACGATTTCACTTGAAATCACACTGGAATAGCCATGAACAGGCAGGAGATGAACCCTAGATGCAAGTCGGCATGTCCCTAGTCTCTTGCGCAAGTTAGAGAAGGCAAGAATGACATGAGAGAAGCCATTGGAGGCCTGAGAGATGGTGAGAGGTCACCGGAAATGGCCAGAGATGGGGGGTCAACGTTTGAAGATTAGGGTTTAGGTTGAGAGTGTTTTGAGAGTAGAGAGGATTTTAGGGCGGCAGGGGAGGTGGTAAAATGAATTAGGTTTAGGGGGTATAGTTTAGTTTAATTAGGAAAGGGTGAATCTGGACCGTTGATCTCAGAGAACAACGGCCAAGATTAAGGGGCCCTGGGTCGGGTAAATGTATTTGGGTCCTGGGTCGGGTAATTTAATTAGAAATTGGGTTGGGTATTGGGATTGGATTAGGCTGAAATTGAAATAAATTTGGCTAATTTTTAAATAGCCACTTTCAGTACTATACAATTTTTATAAAAATAATAAAATGATTTCTAAAAAAATTTTGTGTACTGAAAATGATTAAAATAAATGTTTAATATTTTAAAAATATAAAAGACCCTTTTATGTATTAATAACGTAATTGTACATTAATAGGGCTAATATCGTAATTTTATGCAAATTGGCTTAGAAAAAATATAAATGCAATTATAAAAATGCACAAAAATATTTAAGCAATATTTTGGCATAAATATAGGATTTAGATGGCTAAATTACCACAATAATAATTTGAAGGATAATTACTAAAAAATTTATAAGTAAAAGGGAAAGAAATAAATCAATTTAAAACCTTTAAAAATTATAGTTAAATTATAAAAATCTTGGGCATGCTTATATATGCATATATGCTATTTTGAAAGTATATATGTGTATTAAAAATATAGAGAGAAAAATTGGGTATCAACAGGATTGGATATCTGTTGTTGTGGTTTTGCATCAAACGCAACCAGATTAATATCGTACGAAGTCACATAAGCGACTCGACTCTGAAAAGGAGCTTCAAGAGGTTCCAACCTAGCGTTAACGCAGAAAGAAAAAGAGGTCACCAAAAGTCGAAAAAAAAATAACACCAAACTGATCATGTAAGCCCAGCAACATAAATGATAAATATAGCATAGAGAGAGTCAAGAAAATCAAGGACCCATATAGTAAAATAATGGCTAATCAGTGGTAAAATTCGGTAGAGCCAAACGACGAGCACAGGCAAAAAGTTTAATTTTAGAGAAACTTTCAGAAACCACTATGTTTTAATGGTTATTAGCTAGTTGTAGCTACCATTTACTATATTACTTCCTATAGCTACGATTTCAAGTTTATTAGAGTGTATTCGATGTATTTAAGCTACTATATTCATGAACACAGTAGCATTTCTCGGCGTGAAACAAGAGATCACAACTAGACAGATTATTGTATTTGATTGTATTCACGACGTGAAATAGGGGATTACAGCTAGACAAATTATTGTATTCGATTGTATTCACGATATGTATTTGTGAATACAGTAACGTAAATAGCGCAATTCATGGTCTATTCAGCTATTTTTAAACGAAGAGTGAATCAATTAACACAATAGACTCCTAATATAACTCAACAAACACAATTATAAATCTGAATACATAAAATACATAAATTATATTAATTAAAAAAACATATGAATACATTGATGGAATATAGCGAGATAGTGAATACAATGAAATACATAGAATAGAGCAAGATACATTGAAATACAATGAAAAAAGAAGACAATGAATACAATGAAATACATAGAATACAACGAGATACATTGAAATACAATGAAGAAAAAAGGTAACAGACTCTTCAAGTTGCTCAGCCCCAAACTCTGTCGTCTTTGTTCAAGAATAACCCTAATGTCGTCTCGTCGATAGCAGATTTCGAACCTCCATTGTCAGCCCCAATTTACCCTATGTCAGATTTTGACATTAATACGAAACATAAGACATTGATTTCTAAACAGACTCTTCAACCACTAATCCTTCATCTTGATCTTGACTCTTGACATAGAAAATAGCAGCTTCATCTAAGTCTTGACAGAAAGAAAAGTTAGGGAAAAGAATAAAACGAAAGAAAGAAAGAAAAAGAAAAAATGGAATATCTCAAGAAAGGGAGGAATGGGACGTTTGGGCAGTGCAGCTATTTGAGATTGGGGGAAAACGGGAAATAGCGATGAATTTTTTGGTGCTTCTTCGATTTCTTCCATGGCGGATTCTGTTTCAATCTTATGCTGTGTGAGAACTGGTGTTGAGAGAGAGAGAGAGAGACGGTGGAGAAAAATCTAAAAGAATGAGAGAGAAAAATAATACAAAGCATATTTTATGGATTAAGGGTAGGAGGTGACCATAAATAGATATTTGACTATAAAAATCAAAAGGTAGCTATAGAATATAATTTTTTAAAAGGGTATTTATTTAACATAAACAAGGTATGAACCTTTGCTATAGGAGGTAAAAATTCCTAAATTTTACCGGGTGAGGGTTATTTTTCACGGGCACGGGTGTGAGTTCGTATTTTCTGGTAGGAATTACGTGGATAATAAATCCAATTGGCAGTAAATAATTTGTTAGCCTTACATGTTGGCAGCGGTTATGAACACGTGCCTAAGTTATAAGCAAAGGTCAGTGTCTTGTGTTTAAATGGCACATGAGATAAGGGGTTGGAGTGTCAAAATGAAAAAGGTGTGAGTAGAGGTGCCAAAATAAAAAGCGGAGCCAACTTAAAGGGGTCACTTATGGGTTTGATCTTTATATTATTATACTGTTCAAACGTGAATTGCTAACAAATTTAAACTAAATAATATTTGTTATTTGACGTATGTTTTCCTATTGTCATTTATTTACTTTTACGTTAAATGGAAATTTGCCAAAGTTGTCATCTCAAAATATTAGTGCAAATATTCCGGCCACAATATTCGAAAACTAGTTCATTAGCCACTCCGATCATTAAATACATATGAGAGGAATTCTGATGTTTTATACTTCAATACCACACAAGAGGGGGGTGATTTGTGTGGTGACAAATTTTTCGCTTAAACTGATTATGGAAGGACCTGGTTCTTCTACGTGTTCCTTGTACTATTATTGCAGAATAATAAATGCAAAAATTAAAGAATACAAGGATTTTTATGTGGAAAAACATGGGTCAAAAGGTGAAAAACCACGACCTACTTCCCAGTAGAATTTTTCCAAACTCTCCACTAAATCACTGAGCCAAAAACTGTATTTACAAAAATACTTTTGTAAACCTAGGATTAACTTCAATCTCGTTGCGGCAAACAGCCTCTAACTGCTGCGACAACTTCAAGTTAACTCTAACTTGAAAACTCTGAGTACCTATTAAAATTGCCTCTAGATAAAGTTGAAAGGTACAATATGAAAACACCTACTACAATTGAACTAGAATATAAGATGGACACTTGGAACTGGTTCTTCTATCTGGTTTAAGTAGCTTCAGGTTTGCATGCTTGAATCACACACAAATTGCTTGCAAAATTGCCTTGATATTTTGCTCTCAATTCATGTTTAACTTCTGCTTATGTGCGTTACCTGTAAATGAGAACAATGCTAATATTTATAGAGTTAGTAAATAGAGATTGACTAGAATTCTGATGCTACTCTTCCTTGGTGGAAGAGTGATAGTTGATCTCAACCTCTACCTCATTCCCTTTCTCAAACCGTATTCTCTTTGAGCAATGAGCCCTTCTCCTTATTCAATATGCAACCTTTTCTA
Organism: Nicotiana sylvestris; assembly: GCF_000393655.2. Lineage (NCBI taxonomy): Eukaryota > Viridiplantae > Streptophyta > Magnoliopsida > Solanales > Solanaceae > Nicotiana > Nicotiana sylvestris. The sequence continues at coordinate 147,286,680 of NC_091064.1, read as the reverse complement.
TCATGATCAGGAGATATTACTTCTTTCAAGTTAAGTTTATCTCCTTCACGTGCATCTCACATGCTTAGGTCTATCCATATCTGTGCTCCACTAGGATGGACCTGGTTCATGCCTGAGTTTCTTTGTCAGTCTTCAAAACTCACCTTTACTTGGCCCAACAAATTCCCCATCTTTTATGATGACAAACTCTGTGTTTTTCATACACTTAGGTCCTGCCAGAACTCAGCTCAACATCAATGTAAAGTTAGAAATTTTCCCACTTATCATCAAGGACCAGGTTCATTAGGTTATAAACATCATATTCAGAATATAAAGCACAATATATTTTCCCCCTTTTGGCAACATCGAAAAGTTGCATAAACAAAGTGTGATTTCCAGATTTAAAAAATACTCATGGCCACTGGGGCAACTGCAAATGCATTCATGGATTAATCATCAGTAATCAACTCACATATTCAACTATCAAGGAAAGATAAACAGTCAACAAGAGCAATAACATCAAACTTCATTGATAGAAAATATGATTCTGCCATAATCCACAAAAAGAAGCAAAAAACAGTTAAAACATGAGCAAAAAAAGAAAAATCCCTAATCTGGGTCACTGAAAGGTCTGGACAAGGTTCAGGAAATTAAGTATAAGGAAATTAAGGCTTGGAAGAACTAGAGGGTTGGGTTTTGGCTTGGAGAAGGTGCAGCATGTCTTGAAGATTGCCATCATTCTTCTACTTTTCCTTTGTGAGCTCAGTTCTGAGAGCATCTCTCTCAGATTCAACCTCTGCGAAACGAGTCTTCAGCCTAGCTATCTCAGCATCCTTTTGTCACGACCCGGATTTCCCACCATCGGGTGTCGTGATGGCACCTACTATCGGAGCTAGGCAAGCCAAATATTTAAAACACCTTTCCTGCTTTCTTTCAAACAATATAATAAACGAGACAAAATTTAAGCGGAAGACTTTAAATCTAAAGCAACTGAAAACCAAAAGTGTGGAAGTTTAATACACATCACTACCCAAGGTCTGGTGTCACTAGCTCACGGACTACTACAGAATACTACAAACAATGTCTGAAAGGAAATACATCATGTTTGTCTGATACAAGATGAACAAACGAAAAACATGGAAAGGGACTTCGGCCTGCGAACGCCAGCTAGGCTACCTCGAGAGTCCCTGGACTGAAGACAGCTCCCAGAAATCCTACTGCTGTGGTCCGTAAGCTGCTTCCTGATCTGTGCACAAAAATTTGCATATAGTGTAGCATCAGCACAATCGACCCCATGTGCTGGTAAGTGTCTGGCCTAACCCCGGCGAAGTAGTGACGAGGCTAGACAGTACCTACCACATTTAACCTATACAGATATATATACAACAAGTGCAAGAAACAATAACAAGATAATACAAAGTAAAACTGGGAGGGGACATGCTATCGGGGAGTAACAGATAAAAATGAAATATCGAAAATAAGCAGAAGAGACTCCGGTTCCCATGATATATATATATATAAGTGGACGGCGTTCCACACGATCCCATAATATCATATATAAGTGGACGGCGTGCCACACGATCCCATAATATCATATATAAGTGGACGGCGTGCCACACGATCCCATAATATCATATGTAAGTGGACGGCGTGCCACACGATCCCATAATATCATATGTAAGTGGACGGCGTGCCACACGATCCCATAATATCATATGTAAGTGGACGGCGTGCCACACGATCCCATAATATCATATATAAGTGGACGGCGTGCCACACGATCCCATAATATCATATATAAGTGGACGGCGAGCCACACGATCCCATAATATCATATATAAGTGGACGGCGTGCCACACGATCCAATAATATCATATATAAGTGGACGGTGTGCCACACGATCCCATAATATCATATATAAGTGGACGGCATGCCACACGATCCCATAATATCATATGTAAGTGGACGGCGTGCCACACGATCCCATAATATCATATGTAAGTGGACGGCGTGCCACACTATCCCATAATATCATATATAAGTGGACGGCGTACCACACTATCCCATAATATCATATATAAGTGGACGGCGTGCCACACGATCCCATAATATCATATATAAGTGGACGGTGTGCCACACGATCCCATAATATCATATAAAAGTGGACGGCGTGCCACACGATCCCATAATATCATATAAAAGTGGACGGCGTGCCACACGATCCCATAATATCATATATAAGTGGACGGCGTGCCACACGATCCCATAATATCATATATAAGTGGACGGCGTGCCACACGATCCCATAATATCATATATAAGTGGACAGCGTGCCACACGATCCCATAATATCATATATAAGTGGACGGTGTGCCACACGATCCCATAATATAGTTCATAATATCTGACTTCATATAGTAGACCCCTTCAGGGGAGAATAACAACTCAATACCTTTAACCCGGCAAGGGTACAGCTAACAGCCCAAAATATCCCGACAAGGGAGAATATATATATCAGTCTACACATCCCGGCAAGGGAGTATTCACAACACATTCTCCTTTTTAAATCCATTCTTCCTCAACTAACACATTCATGTTCGAGCTAACGCTCCAAAAGTACACCAATCGCAATTTTACCTCAACCGTTCATATTATGTGAAACTCATCAAATAAATAAGGAGCTTGTGTCACATTATTCGAATTAAAAGCAATCAAGACTCACTCTACTAGACACGGCTCATAGACAACCCCTAGGACAGACTTGCTCTGATACCAAGTTTGTCACGACCCAAACTGAAGGGCCATGACTAGCACCCGACCACACTTGCCGAGCACCAACGTACATTTCATCTAACCTTCATTATTATCTTTTAAGGCTGACGAGATCAATATAAATGGTAGACCTAGATCATGGACAACCAGCAATAAAATATGACGGCATGAACATACATAGCAGGGGATGACCAGACAATCAAGAAACTACGTATAAGGTATGAGCTACCACGCTACTATGAAAGACTATACAACAAAAACTAGCCGACAAGGCATACCAAACTATACATGAGCCGACACCTGTCTATGAGCCTCTAAAAGAACATAAGTGTTGCAACATAGCCGGAACAGGGCCCCGACATACCCATAATGTCTATAACAAAAATTGCATACCAAGACCAAGGCAAGTCCGGAGAAGGGATCTCGCCAATCACCGCTGAACTGGACAGTCTACTGTGGTGGGGGAGCTGCACCTGCCTGTCTATCAGGACCTGCAGCACGACATGCAGCGTCCACAAATAAAAGGACGTCAGTACGAATAAAGTACTGAGTATGTAAGGCAAGGAACCATAAATACGATCAGTAATGTAAGCAAGGATAGAGAATATACAACCTGTAACATCTTAGTACCTCTGAGGGCTACTTACATGAAATGCATGATACATATGTATAAATACATAAACCTTTAAAGCATTCGCCTCTGTGGGCATCATTATCATCATATCGTACCCGGCCATAATAGGCTCGGTAGAATCGTACCCGGCCACGTGGAGCTCGGTAAAACCCAACTGATCAGTGGTTGCACAATAGGTGCCGTACCCGACCAACTATAGCGTGGCTCGGTAGAGTAAAATAGATACATATATATAATGCATGCTCGACTCATGGAATCACATTCTAAACCTTTCGGAGTGACGTAAGGTCGGTATCCTCTGTACACGTTATTAGGACTAACTCTTCACTATGAACCTTATAAGAATCAGGAAGTACCAATAACATTGATAACATAAGAATAAGAGAAGCAACATTAACATCAATCGTTCCATAAGAGGGAAAACAATGTAAGTACTGCTAGCTTCTAAGAGTAGAGTATCTTTGGAAGCTCGTTCATTACATTATGTACAATCGGAGTCGTGCAAAAGAAGGAAAGGGATAGCCTCACATACCTTGTATATACTGCCCCAATCTCAAGCTATGCAATTGTCAAAACTCCTTAGTCTACAATAAGAGAAACGATACTATCGTTATCATTTAAGCGTCATAACTATTATGTATCGACCACAACCTATTTTACGATGAAACGGACAGCACCTCCCCTATATATATGACCTCACACCATTCAAAACAGTCACCAAACAGCCCAAACAACATCAATAATAAACATATTGAGCCTCCCAAAATAGTCCACACACAGCCTAATCACTCCATACATACGACGACCACCGTAGTCGTGTCAAACAACCTGGAAATGTTACGAATAACTATCAGCCCATAACCCTACATATATATGGTGTTTCTCCACACCCTTCCTCCTCCAAAACTCCACAAGATAGTAGTAAAATATGCAGCCCAACAACAACGCAAAACAGTCCACAAAACAATAACATTACTACCAAGCCTTTCGATATATATCTCACAAGTTCTAGCTTCAATGGCTTAGCCGCAACTTGGATAATCTTAAATACATATAGATTAAGAGGTTCCTTACCTTTATACAGAAATAACAACTCCAATTTGACCTTAAATTTCCAAGAAATATCCCTCCAATGCTGCCACAACAACAAAAAAATGAAACTAGCGATCAATTAGTGTTTTTCGGCACTAGAATCACTTTAGAAGGCTTGAAATCACCTAGGATTGATATTAAGAACATGAGGGAGTATTTACAGAACATAAACCCTTTAAAACAACCTCCCACACGAGCTGAAACGACACAAAAATGAGCAACAACAAGAAGAACAAGAGACTTACTAGCGCCACGGAATTCCCGACACTTGATTTGTGTTGTTTGCCCTTTTTTGGGTCTTGAATCTTGAGAGAACCTTGAGAGGATGTTCCTAGGGTTCTAAGGTCTGAAAATAGTGAAAAGAAATGACTTAAAACGGGTTGGAGGCATCCTATATAGGTCCAAATATCTTAAACCGACTTAGTGGGCCCCATAGAGAGGTGCTTGGCGCAGTCTCGCGAAAACGCGAATATCTCTCTACTCCGAGATCGTATCGATGAACGGTTTAATGCGTTGGAAACTAGACTCATAGATCTTTAATTTGGTTAGTAGATAACCCCGTAATTCCTTGTAAATTATGAGAAAAGATTAGAAACATTTGACCTAATGTTTAAGTAAAATTATGAACCTAAGTTGCGACAACGTTTGTCGACTTTTGTTTCATAACTCGTTTGACTTCAAGACTTATGATACGGATATTATATGATTCAAATACCTTCATAAATGACCTCTTGAGTGTATTAAGCACTGCTAGATTACCTGAAAATTCGAGTTACAACATCTTTGATTCGTTTAACTTCTAATACTGGTTAATCACCCTTATACATTCTTGTATCACTTAAGACCAATAGGATTGACTTCTTATCATCTCAAAGATAATTCCTTCTTGAATTTATGTTAACTAATATATGGCATGAACTAACACATGTGGATATGGGTTATAACACCCTCCCCCCCTTAGGAACATTCGTCCTCGAATGTAAGGGTTTATGGGGAGTTTAAATCATCATGGATTCCAATGGAAATTTCCGATCAATTTTCCCCTATAAAATGGTCACTAGCAAAACTTGCAAGTAATTAAGCCCAACATATGGCTTCACAAGGCTACACAAAGCATTATGCGTATTTACATTATCTACATATCACCATTTTGTATTAAGGAGGAGTATTCTCAAATTATTGCTTACCTCATAGAGCCGTTTCTTCTTCCAATGTATCCTGTCTTCCACCAGCATCCTTGTTATCTTCATTCTGGAATAAGTAAGGGTATTTAGACTTCATCTCCTCTTCTGCTTCCCATGTCATTTCTTCCATATTTTTGTTCCTCCATAATACTTTGACGGAAGCTACATCTTTTGTTCTCAGCTTGCGGACTTGCCGATCTAATATCGCCACTGGCACTTCTTCATATGATAGGTCCTCTGTAACTTGTACATCTTTGATAGGGATGACTCGAGAAGGGTCTCCAATACATTTTCTCAACATAGATACATGGAATACCGGGTGGACAAATTCCAATTCGGATGGCAATTCTAACTCATAAGCAACCTGTCCAATCCGTCGAAGAATTTTATACGGCCCGATATACCTTGGACTCAGCTTACCTTTCTTCCCAAAACGCATAATACCCTTCATTGGTGAGATCCTCAGGAAAACCCAATCACCAACCTCAAACTCTAGATCACGACGTCGGACATCAGAATAAGATTTTTGCCTGCTTTGTGCCGTCCTCAATCGCTCCTGTATCACTTTCACCTTCTCAATAGCTTGGTGAATCAAATCTGGCCCATATAATTCTGTTTCACCGACTTCGAACCATCCAACTGGTGATCTACATCTCCTCCCGTATAGTGCCTCATATGGGGCCATTTTAATACTGGAATGGTAGCTATTGTTATAGGCGAATTCTATGAGTGGAAGATGATCATCCCAATTCCCCTTAAAATCTAGAACACATGCTCGTAGCATATCTTCCAGTGTCTGAATGGTACGTTCAGCCTGTCCGTCAGTCTGCGGATGAAATGCAGTGCTGAGATTTACCTGTGTGCCTAAACCCTTCTGGAAAGACCTCCAAAAGTTAGCCGTAAATTGAGCTCCTCGGTCTGATATAATAGATATGGGCACACCATGAAGCCTAACAATCTCCTTGATATACAACTTCGCATAATCTTCAGCCGTGTAAGTTGTCTTTACTGGCAGAAAATGGGCACATTTTGTAAGTCGATCAATTATCACCCAGATGGAGTCAAACTTATGATAAGAGCGAGGTAATCCAATAATGAAGTCCATATTAATCACCTCCCACTTCCAGGTCGGAATCTCTATATTTTGAAGCAATCCACCGGGTTTCTGATGTTCTATCTTTACTTGTTGACAATTGGGACACTGGGCTACAAATTCTGCAATAGACTTCTTCATATTATCCCACCAATACTGCTCCTTGACATCATGATACATCTTTGTCGAGCCGGGATGGATGGAATATCGGGATTGATGAATCTCATTCATAATCTTCTCTCGCAACCCTGCCACATTAGGCACACACAATCGGCTCTGGTATCTCAGTGCCCCATCTTTTCCGATCCCAAAAGCCATACTTTTACACTGTTGAATGCTTTCTCTTAATCGTACTAAGATAGGATCTTCATATTGTCGTGCTTTTACCTCGGCTACCAAAGATGATTCTGATGTATTCTGTACAGTAACACCTCCATCATCAGAGTCTAACAATCTGATTCTCATATTGGCTAGCTGATGAAGCTCTTTAATCAACCCCCATCTACCTGCCTCAATATGTACTAAGCTTCCCATTGATTTACGGCTGAGAGCATCTGCCACAACATTGGCTTTACCGGGATGATACAATATCTCGACGTCGTAGTCTTTCAATAATTCAAGCCACCTACGCTGCCTCAAATTCAACTCTTTCTGCTTGAAGATGTATTGTAAACTCTTGTGATCTGTGTAGATGTCAACATGGACGCCGTATAAGTAGTGCCGCCATATCTTCAAAGCATATATTACTGCAGCCAATTCCAAATCATGGGTTGGATAATTCTTTTCATGCTTCTTCAATTGTCTTGATGCATAAGCAATCACATTCCCACGCTGCATCAATACGCACCCCAAACCTATACCTGAGGCATCACAATATACCACATAACCTTCTGTTCCTTCAGGAAGAGTGAGCACTGGTGCAGATGTCAATCGATTCTTCAACTCCTGAAAACTACGTTCACAAGTGTCAGACCACTGGAATTTGGTAGCTTTTTGTGTTAACTTAGTCAATGGTGATGATATAGAGGAAAATCCTTCTACAAACCGCCTATAATATCCTGCTAGCCCTAGGAAGCTGCGGACTTCTGATGGTGTTGTAGGTCTCGGCCAATTCTTTACTGCATCGATCTTCTGAGTGTCGACACTAATACCCTCATCAGATATCACATGGCCAAGGAATGCTACTGAGTTCAGCCAGAATTCACATTTGGAGAGCTTAGCATATAACTTACGATCCTGAAGCGTCTGTAATACTATCCGCAAGTGGCCCGCGTGTTCCGCCTCCGAACGAGAATACACTAGAATGTCATCAATGAATACAATCACGAACACATCAAGATAGGGCCTGAATATAGTATTCATGAGATCCATAAAAGCTGCTGGGGCATTTGTTAGCCCGAACGACATCACCAAGAACTCAAAGTGCCCATATCTTGTCCGGAAGGCCGTCTTTGGAATATCTTTCTCCCTAACCCTTACCTGATGATACCCTGAACGTAAATCAATCTTGGAGAAATACTTGGCACCCTGGAGTTGGTCAAACAGGTCATCAATTCTTGGAAGTGGATACTTGTTCTTTATAGTAGACTTATTCAACTGTCGATAGTCGATACACATCCGTAACGACCCGTCTTTCTTCCGCACGAATAGGACTGGTGCACCCCAAGGTGAAGTGCTAGGCCTAATAAAGCCCTTATCCAGCAAGTCCTTCAACTGCACCTTCAACTCTCGCAACTCTGCCGGGGCCATTCTGTATGGAGGAATAGAGATCGGTTGAGTGTCAGGCAACACATCAATGCTAAACTCAATCTCCCTTTCAGGAGGAAGGCCTGGGAGTTCATCTGGGAAAACATCTGGGAATTCGTTGACCACAGGGATTGATTGTAAAGTAGGCGGTTTCGCCTCCGCATCCCTAACGCGAACGAGATGATAAATGTAACCTTTTGAGATCATTTTCCTTGCCTTAAGATAGGAAATAAACCTACCTTTCGGTGTAGCAATGTTCCCTTTCCATTCAATGACGGGTTCACCCAGAAATTGGAACCTAACCATCTTCGTACGACAGTCAACATTTGCATAGCATGAGGCCAACCAGTCCATTCCCATTATCACATCAAAATCAACCATTTCTAACTCAAATAAATTTGTCGAGGTTTGACGACTACAAATCATCACAGTGCAACCTCTATATACCCTTCTAGCAATCACAGAATCTCCTATCGGAGTAGATACCGCGAGAGGTTTACTTATCAATTCAGGTTCAATGCCAAACCTATTAGCCACAAAGGGTGTAACATAGGATAATGTAGATCCCGGATCAATCAACGCATATACATCATAAGAAAACACAGATATAATACCTGTAACAACATCTGGAGACGACTCGAGATCCTGTCGACCTACTAGAGCATAGGTTCGATTTTGAGCACCACTCGAACTCGGCACTGCACCTCTACCCCTACCACGACCTGTCGACTGCTGAAAACCCCGTGCTGGAGGTCGAACTGATGAGGAAGAACCAGACACAGATCCAGTCGGCTGAGCCATACCATCACCTCCTCTATTAGGACAATCCCGCATCATATGGCCAGGCTGCCCGCACGAATAGCATGCATCAGAACCTCGACGACACAGTCCAAAGTGGGCCTTGCCGCACTGATCACAATGTGGTGTTGGGGGTCTCATCTGACTAGTATCCCTGTGATGTTGCGAGCCAGATGCCCGCGAACTCTGACCTGGACCAGAATAGGATCGATCATATCGAGGCCTCTGAAACTGTGGAGGAGCACTAGCTACAGGTGGCGCCGAACTCCTCGAAAACTGTGGCCTGATGCGGCCTCTGAAGTCATCAGAATACCCTGCAAATCTCGCCCTCTTATGCTGGCCCCTATCCTGCTCCCTAACTGCCCTCTGCTGGCGCTTACGATCCTCTAGGGTCTGGGCATAAGCTTGAATACGGGAAATATCCATGCCCTCCACCAAGGAGGCTGTCGTACACTCATTTATCAGATGTGGTCCCAACCCATTCACGAACATATGCACCCTATCACTCATCTCGGCCACCATATGGGGAGCATACCTTGCCAAAGAATCAAACTGCATACTGTACTCTCGCACACTCATATTACCTTGTCTAAGGTTCAAGAACTTATCAGCTCTAGCTCGTCGTATCTCAACTGGCAAGTAGTGACGAAGAAAGGCCTCAGAAAATTCCTTCCACACAGCTGGAGGAGGGTTCGGACCCCTGGATCTCTCCCAACTATCATACCAGAGAACCGCTAAATCCCGTAGCCGATAAGAAGCCAACTCTACTGCCTCTGTATCACTAACATGCATAACCCGAAGTGTACGATGAACCTGGTCAATAAAAGTCTGTGGGTCCTCCTTGGGGTCTGATCCGGTAAACACTGGAGGGTCTAAATTAATAAAATCACGAACTCTTGTACTAACTGGTTTCTCAGCAGCACCTGTATTCTGCCTCTGATCCTGAGCAGCTACCAAGCTAGTCAATAACTGCAAAGCACTCCGCATATCCTGGTCTGGAGTGCCAGACGGAGGAACTGGAGGCGCTGGGTGCCTTCTAATATCCTCTGGAGGAGATGGAGTAGATGAGGTATGAGAGGGCATCTCACTTTGAGCCTCACTTTGTCCTGCTCTGACTTGGGGCACCTGACTGGTACCCTCTCCCGCTGCTGTATCAAGCCGTCTACTAATCGTTTGCTTCCTAGTCGAAGGCATCACTGAAAAAAACAAGGTGAATATTAGAGACGAACACTTACGACTCAACTCTACGCACGATCTAGATTCAGGAAGAAGGTAACAACCCTAGATGTCATGTAGCCTCCTGATTATAAATGTGGCGCGCTACACATCCATAATCAAGACTCTACTAGACACGGCTCATAGACAACCCCTAGGACAGACTTGCTCTGATACCAAGTTTGTCACGACCCAAACTGAAGGGCCATGACTAGCACCCGACCACACTTGCCGAGCACCAACGTACATTTCATCTAACCTTCATTATTATCTTTTAAGGCTGACGAGATCAATATAAATGGTAGACCTAGATCATGGACAACCAGCAATAAAATATGACGGCATGAACATACATAGCAGGGGATGACCAGACAATCAAGAAACTACGTATAAGGTATGAGCTACCACGCTACTATGAAAGACTATACAACAAAAACTAGCCGACAAGGCATACCAAACTATACATGAGCCGACACCTGTCTATGAGCCTCTAAAAGAACATAAGTGTTGCAACATAGCCGGAACAGGGCCCCGACATACCCATAATGTCTATAACAAAAATTGCATACCAAGACCAAGGCAAGTCCGGAGAAGGGATCTCGCCAATCACCGCTGAACTGGACAGTCTACTGTGGTGGGGGAGCTGCACCTGCCTGTCTATCAGGACCTGCAGCACGACATGCAGCATCCACAAATAAAAGGACGTCAGTACGAATAAAGTACTGAGTATGTAAGGCAAGGAACCATAAATACGATCAGTAATGTAAGCAAGGATAGAGAATATACAACCTGTAACATCTTAGTACCTCTGAGGGCTACTTACATGAAATGCATGATACATATGTATAAATACATAAACCTTTAAAGCATTCGCCTCTGTGGGCATCATTATCATCATATCGTACCCGGCCATAATAGGCTCGGTAGAATCGTACCCGGCCACGTGGAGCTCGGTAAAACCCAACTGATCAGTGGTTGCACAATAGGTGCCGTACCCGGCCAACTATAGCGTGGCTCGGTAGAGTAAAATAGATACATATATATAATGCATGCTCGACTCATGGAATCACATTCTAAACCTTTCGGAGTGACGTAAGGTTGGTATCCTCTGTACACGTTATTAGGACTAACTCTTCACTATGAACCTTATAAGAATCAGGAAGTACCAATAACATTGATAACATAAGAATAAGAGAAGCAACATTAACATCAATCGTTCCATAAGAGGGAAAACAATGTAAGTACTGCTAGCTTCTAAGAGTAGAGTATCTTTGGAAGCTCGTTCATTACATTATGTACAATCGGAGTCGTGCAAAAGAAGGAAAGGGATAGCCTCACATACCTTGTATATACTGCCCCAATCTCAAGCTATGCAATTGTCAAAACTCCTTAGTCTACAATAAGAGAAACGATACTATCGTTATCATTTAAGCGTCATAACTATTATGTATCGACCACAACCTATTTTACGATGAAACGGACAGCACCTCCCCTATATATATGACCTCACACCATTCAAAACAGTCACCAAACAGCCCAAACAACATCAATAATAAACATATTGAGCCTCCCAAAATAGTCCACACACAGCCTAATCACTCCATACATACGACGACCACCGTAGTCGTGTCAAACAACCTGGAAATGTTACGAATAACTATCAGCCCATAACCCTACATATATATGGTGTTTCTCCACACCCTTCCTCCTCCAAAACTCCACAAGATAGTAGTAAAATATGCAGCCCAACAACAACGCAAAACAGTCCACAAAACAATAACATTACTACCAAGCCTTTCGATATATATCTCACAAGTTCTAGCTTCAATGGCTTAGCCGCAACTTGGATAATCTTAAATACATATAGATTAAGAGGTTACTTACCTTTATACAGAAAGAACAACTCCAATTTTACCTTAAATTTCCAAGAAATATCCCTCCAATGCTGCCACAACAACAAAAAAATGAAACTAGCGATCAATTAGTGTTTTTCGGCACTAGAATCACTTTAGAAGGCTTGAAATCACCTAGGATTGATATTAAGAACATGAGGGAGTATTTACAGAACATAAACCCTTTAAAACAACCTCCCACACGAGCTGAAACGACACAAAAATGAGCAACAACAAGAAGAACAAGAGACTTACTAGCGCCACGGAATTCCCGACACTTGATTTGTGTTGTTTGCCCTTTTTTGGGTCTTGAATCTTGAGAGAACCTTGAGAGGATGTTCCTAGGGTTCTAAGGTCTGAAAATAGTGAAAAGAAATGACTTAAAACGGGTTGGAGGCATCCTATATAGGTCCAAATATCTTAAACTGACTTAGTGGTCCCCATAGAGAGGTGCTTGGCGCAGTCTCGCGAAAACGCTAATATCTCTCTACTCCGAGATCGTATCGATGAACGGTTTAATGCGATGGAAACTAGACTCATAGATCTTTAATTTGGTTAGTAGATAACCCCGTAATTCCTTGTAAATTATGAGAAAAGATTAGAAACATTTGACCTAATGTTTAAGTAAAATTATGAACCTAAGTTGCGACAACTTTTGTCGACTTTTGTTTCATAACTCGTTTGACTTCAAGACTTATGATACGGATATTATATGATTAAAATACCTTCATAAATGACCTCTTGAGTGTATTAAGCACCGCTAGATTACCTGAAAATTCGAGTTACAACATCCTTGATTCGTTTAACTTCTAATACTGGTTAATCACCCTTATACACTCTTGTATCACTTAAGACCAATAGGATTGACTTCTTATCATCTCAAAGATAATTCCTTCTTGGATTTATGTTAACTAATATATGGCATGAACTAACACATGTGGATATGGGTTGTAACACCCTCCCCCCCTTAGGAACATTCGTCCTCGAATGTAAGGGTTTAGGGGGAGTTTAAATCGAATGCTCCAAACTCAACTCACGCTTCTAGTATAGCTTTACCTTTTGATTCCACCACCAATCCGCTCGAATCTAGTCATAAGTTACTTAATCACATTAATAATTACTAAATGAATCATCCCCAATGCATGAAAAATAGATTTTTTCAAGGTTTTCCCCAAAAAGGTCAAAAATACCCCCGGACCCACGTGGTCGAAACTCGAGGTTCAGACCAAAACCCGATTACCCATTCCCCCATGAATCCCAATATATGATTTGTTTTTAAATCGGACCCCAAATTGAGGTCCAACTTCTCAATTTGTAGAAAACCTAGGTTCTACCCAAAACACCCAATTTTCCCCATGAAAATCTTTGATTTGAAGTTGAAATTATGTTAAAAGATGTTAAGGAATAAAGAAATTAAGTTAGAAATCACTTACCAATCGTTTTGGAGAAAAAAAGTTGTTTGGAAAATCGCCTCTTAGGTTTTGGGTTTTTGAAAAGTGAAAAATGACTGAGATTTTCCGAACTTGTATACCTTTCTGAGGACCTGGCGCGGACCGCACAAAAATGTGTTGCGGCCGCGCCGAGTGGGAGAAAAGTGGGGCTTCTCTGAACCCTTCCAGCGCGGACCGCACTATTTTGGTGCGCGGCCGTGCTGGTTAAGCTGAAACCCTAACCCTCAGACTCAACCACGCGGACCGCACAAAAATGCATCTCGGCCGCACGGCTCCAGTGCGGACCGCGCGGAAATGACCGCGGCCGTGCTGGTGTCTGCAACACCTGAACCTGCATTTTCTTAAGTCCAAGACCTCCCGGGCCCCATTCAAAACTCACCCGAGCCCTCGGGGCTCCAAACCAAACATGCACACAACCTTAAAAACATCTTACGGACTTACTCGTGCGATCAAATCGCCAAAATAACATCATATACATAGGATCAAGCCTCAAACACATGATTTTCTTTCTTCAACTTTCATAACTCAAACTCTCCATTTTTAGTCCGAAACACGTCATATGATGTCCGTTTTTAGCCAAACTTTACAGATAGTGCTTAACACATATTTAAGACTTGTACCGGGCATCAGAACCAAAATACGAACCCAATACCTATATTTTCTAACTCCTTTTTCATTTCAAATTTTCATATCAAATTTCAGAAAAACAATTTCTTTCAAAAATTCATTTCTCGGGCTTGGGACCTCAGAATTTGATTCCGGGCACACGCCCAAGCCCCATATTTTTCTACGGACCCTCCGGGACCGTCGAATCACAAGTCCGGGTCCGTTTACCCAAAATGTTGACCGAAGTCAACATTATGCATATTAATACCAAAGTTCATCAAATGTTTCACATAATTCACATATTCTAACATAAAAACTTTTCGGCTACGTGCCCGAACTGTGCACACTAATCGAGGAAACTAAAAGCGAGGTTTTTAAGGCCTCGAGAGCATGGAACAATGAAGAATTACGGTGATGACCCCTTGGGTCGTCACATTCTTCACCTCTAAAACAACCGTTCGTCCTCGAATGGACAAAAGAAAGAAGTACCTGAGTCGGAAAATAAATGAGGATAACGGCTCTGCATATCGGACTCGGACTCCCAGGTCGATGCCTCAGGAGGCTGGCCTCTCCACTGAACCCGCACCGAAGGAAAACTCTTCGACCTCAACTGTCGAACCTGCCGGTCTAGAATAGACACCGGCTCCTCCTCATATGACAGATCCTTGTCCAATTGGACAGTGCTGAAATCCAACACGTGCGATGGATCCCCGCGATACTTCCGGAGCATAGATACATGAAACACGGGATGCACAGCTGACAAGCTAGGTGGCAAGGCAAGTCTATAAGCCACCTCTCCCACACGATCAAGAATGTCAAATGGACCGATGAACCTAGGGCTGAGCTTTCCCTTCTTCCCAAATCTCATCACGCCCTTCATAGGCGATACACGGAGCAATACCCGCTCACCAACCATGAAAGCAACATCTTTGACCTTGTGGTCTGCATAACTCTTCTGTCTGGACTGAGCTGTATGAAGTCTATCCTGAATAATCCTGACCTTGTCCAAGGCTTCCTGAACCAGATCCGTACCCAATAATTGAGCCTCTCCCGGCTCAAACCATCCAACTGGAGACCGACATCGCCTACCATACAATGCCTCATACGGAGCCATCTGAATGCTGGACTGGTAGCTGTTGTTGTAGGCAAAGGCAAAAACTGGTCCCACGAGCCTCCAAAATCAATGACACAAGCTCGGAGCATGTCCTCAAGAATCTGAATAGTCCTCTCAGACTGACTGTCCGTTTGGGGATGAAATGTTGTACTCAACTCAACCTCGGTGCCCAACTCTTGCTGAATCGCTCTCCAGAAATGCGAGGTAAACTGTGTACCCCGATCCGAAATGATAGATAGTGGCACCCCATGAAGGCGAACAATCTCCCTGATATAAATCTCGGCTAACCTTTCGGACGAATAGGTGGCTACAACAGGAACAAAATGCGCTGACTTTGTCAGCCTATCAACAATGACCCAAACTGCATCAAACTTTTTCCGAATCATTGGAAGTCCAGTAACGAAATCCATCGTAATCCTCTCCCACTTCCACTCGGGAAGTGCAATCCTCTGAAATAGACCACCGGGTCTTTGATGCTCGTACTTAACTTGCTGACAATTCAAACACCGAGCCACATGCGCTACGATGTCTTTCTTCATCTTACGCCACCAATAGTGCTGCCTCAGATCCTGATACATCTTCGCGGCGCCCGGGTGAATAGAATACCGAGAACTGTGGGCCTCCGCTAAGATCAACTCTCGAATCCCATCAACATTGGGCACACAAACTCGCCCCTGCAATCTCAATACACCATCATCATCTAAGGTTACTTTCTTGGCACCTCCACGCTGCACCGTGTCTCTCAAGACACACAAATGGGGATCCTCAAACTGCCGCTCGCGGATACGCTCTAATAGTGAGGAACGAGCAACCGTGCAAGCTAACACTCTGCTAGGCTCAGAAATATCCAACCTCACAAGACGATTGGCCAAGGCCTGAACATCCAAAGCAAGCGATCTCTGGCTGACTGGAATATAAGCAAGACTACCCATGCTGGCGGACTTCCTGCTCAATGCATCGGCCACCACATTGGCCTTCCCCGGGTGGTATAAGATAGTAACATCATAATCCTTTAGCAACTCTAACCACCTCCTCTGCCTCAAATTCAACTCTTTCTGCTTGAACAGATACTGAAGACTCTTGTGATCAGTGTAAACCTCACACGTCACGCCATATAAGTAATGCCTCCAGATCTTCAAGGCATGAACAATGGCTGCCAACTCGAGATCATGAACCGGATAATTCTTCTCGTGGATCTTCAACTGCCTCGAAGCATAGGCAATGACTTTGCCTTCCTGCATCAACACTGCACCAATCCCAATACGAGACGCATCACAATAGACCGTATATGGCCCTAAACCTGTGGGCAAAACCAATACTGGTGCCGTAGTCAGAGCCGTCTTGAGCTTCTGAAATCTCACCTCACACTCGTCCGACCACCTGAACTGGACACCCTTCTGGGTCAATCTGGTCATAGGGGCTGCAATGGATGAAAACCCCTCCACGAACCGACGGTAGAAACCTGCTAACCCCAGGAAACTCCGAATATCCGTAGCTGAAGCTGGTCGAGGCCAGTTCTTGACTGCCTCTATCTTCTTCGGGTCTACCTGAATACCTGCTGCTGATACGACATGACCCAGGAATGCGACCGAACTCAACCAAAACTCGCACTTTGAGAACTTAACATACAACTGGCTATCCTTTAGGGTCTGAAGGACCACTCTGAGGTGCTGCTCATGCTTCTCCTGACTGCGGGAGTATATAAGAATATCATCAATGAAGACTATCACGAACAAGTCCAAATAAGGTCTGAACACTCGGTTTATCAACTCCATGAACACTACTGGGGCATTAGTCAATCCAAATGACATGACTAAAAACTCATAGTGCCTATACCGAGTGCGAAATGTTGTCTTAGGGACATCAGACGCCCTAATCCTCAGTTGATGATAACCAGATCTCAAATCTATCTTTGAGAACACCCTTGCACCCTGAAGCTGGTCGAATAAATCGTCGATCCTCGGCAGTGGATACTTATTCTTAATTGTAACCTTGTTCAATTACCGGTAATCGATGCACATTCTCATCGAACCATCCTTTTTCTTAACAAACAACACCGGCGCACCCCAAGGTGAAACACTGGGTCTAATGAAACCTTTCTCAAGCAAATCCTGCAGCTGTTCATTTAACTCTTTCAACTATGGCGGGGCCATACGATATGGCGGGATAGAAATGGGCTGAGTGCCCGGGGCCAAATCAATACAAAAGTCGATATCCCTGTCGGGCGGCATACCCGGCAAGTCTGAAGGGAAAACCTCAGGAAACTCCCGAACAATGGGCACAGAATCAATAGAAGGGGCCTCCACGCTAGAATCGCGAACATACGCCAAGTAGGCCAAACATCCCTTCTCGACCATACGTCGAGCTTTCACATATGAGATAACACTGCGGGTACAATGACCAGAAGTCCCTCTCCACTCTAAACGGGGTAAATCCGATAAGGCTATGGTTACGGTCTTGGCATGGCAATCCAAGATAGCATGGTACGGGGATAACCAATCCATCCCCAATATAACATCGAAGTCGACCATGTCCAAAAGCAACAAATCAGCACGGGTCTCAAGACCCCCAAACACTACGATACAAGAACGATGAACTTGGTCGACCACAATAGAATCACCCACCGGTGTTGACACATAAACAGGAATACTCAACGAGTCACTAGGCATAACCAAATAGGGTGCAAAATAGGACGACACATATGAATACGTAGATCCGGGATCAAATAGCACAGAAGCATCCCTATCACAGACCAGAATAGTACCTGTAATCACAGCATCTGATGACTCAGCCTCTGGCCTGGCTGGCAAAGCATAACAACGAGGCTGGGCCCCACATCCCTGAATCATATCCCTGGGACGATCTGCTGCTGGTTGACCCCTACTTCTAGCGGTCTGAGCTCCACCTCTAAGACCTCTACCTCCACCTCTATGTCCTCTACCCCCACCTCTAGCTGGTTGGGCAGGCTGTGGGGCAACTGGTGCCTGGATCATCGGGCGAGGACCCTGCTGCTGCGAGCTGCTGGAAGCTCGAGGGCAATATCTGGCAATGTGACTCACATCGCCGCAAGTATAATAAGCCCTCGGCTGCTGAGAATAACGAAGTGGTGGTGCACTGATAAGTGCTGATGGTGAACTGAAGAGCTGCTGGTCAGAATACTACGGCTGAGAAACACGACCACTTGGTGTACCATGAGAAGCCTGGAGAGCTGACTGAAAGGGTCTCGAAGGATGGCCTCTACCATAAGAATCCCTACCTCCAGACAAGGTACCACTGAACCTACCAGAATGACGGGGCCTCTTATCAGACCCATGACCACCTCCCCGAGCAAGTGCCATCTCTATCCGGCGGGCACCATCTGCCGCCTCCTGAAATGAAATCTCACTACCGCCACTCATGGCCATCTGAACACGGATCGGCTGGGCCAACCCATCAATAAGCCTCCGCACCCTCTCTCTATCGGTGGGGAGTATCACAATGGCATTACGAGCAAGATCAATGAACCGGGTCTCATACTGGGTGACCGTCATAGGACCCTGCTGGAGACGCTCAAACTGCCTGCGAAGAGCATCTCGCTGAGTAACTGGAAGAAACTTCCCCAGAAATAACTCTGAAAACTGATCCCAGGTCAATGATGGCGACCCTGCTGGCCTGGCTAAACAGAAATCCCTCCACCAAGTCTTGGCGGATCCTGCCAGGCGAAAAGTGGCGAAGTCAACCCCATTGGTCTCTACAATGCCCATAGTCCGTAGAACCTCATGACAGCTGAATATGAAATCCTGAGCATCCTCTGAGGGAGTGCCACTATATGTAGTAGTCAAGAGCTTGGTGAAACGATCAAGCCTCCACAAAGCATCCGCGGACATAGCCGCACCATCGCTGGACTGAGCCGCAATACCTGGCTGGGCTGCCACAGCTGGCTGAACTGCTGGAACCTGAGCCTGAGGAGCTACCGGCTCTGGAGTACGAGTATCGGAAGTCTGAACTCCTCCCCCAGCCTGAGATGTGGCTGGAGCTACAGGAAGCAAACCCGCTCTAGAAATGCCCTCCATAAAGCCTACAAGTCGGACCAAAGCGTCCTGAAGCACTGGAGTGGCTATGAAACCCTCTGGGACCTGAGCTGGGCACACTGGAACAGCTGGGGCTGGAACCCCTTCGTCGTAGTCAATATGAGGCTCCACCTCTAGGACTGCCGCTCGGGCCTGAGCTCTGGCCCGGCCTCTGCCTCTGGCACGGCCTCGCCCTCTGCCCCTAATAGAAGTTGCTGGTGGGGGCTCGAGCTGCTGCGCGGTAGAAGAGGAAGCACGTGTTCTTGCCATCTGCGAAGGAACAGAGTGGGAGAACAATTAGTACTTGAGAAACAGAATCGCACGACAAGAATGAACAAGGTGAAATTTTCCTAACTCAGTAGCCTCTACGGGATAAATACAGACGTCTCTGTACCGATCCCTCAGACTCTACTGAGCTTGTCCGTGAGTTGTGAGACCTAAGTAACCTAGTGCTCTGATACCAACTTGTCACGACCCGGATTTCCCACCATCGGGTGTCGTGATGGCGCCTACTATCGGAGCTAGGCAAGCCAAATATTTAAAACACCTTTCCTGCTTTCTTTCAAACAATATAATAAACGAGACAAAATTTAAGCGGAAGACTTTAAATCTAAAGCAACTGAAAACCAAAAGTGTGGAAGTTTAATACACATCACTACCCAAGGTCTGGTGTCACTAGCTCACGGACTACTACAGAATACTACAAACAATGTCTGAAAGGAAATACATCATGTTTGTCTGATACAAGATGAACAAACGAAAAACATGGAAAGGGACTTCGGCCTGCGAACGCCAGCTAGGCTACTTCGAGAGTCCCTGGATTGAAGACAGCTCCCAGAAATCCTACTGTTGTGGTCCGTAAGCTGCTCCCTGATCTGTGCACAAAAATTTGCACATAGTGCAGCATCAGCACAACCGATCCCATGTGCTGGTAAGTGCCTGGCCTAACCCCGGCGAAGTAGTGACGAGGCTAGACAGTACCTACCACATTTAACCTATACAGATATATATACAACAAGTGCAAGAAAACAATAACAAGATAATACAAAGTAAAACTGGGAGGGGACATGCTATCGGAGAGTAACAGATAAAAATGAAATATCGGAAATAAACAGAAGAGACTCCGGTTCCCATGATATATATATATATAAATATAAGTGGACGGCGTGCCACACGATTCCATAATATCATATGTAAGTGGACGGCGTGCGACACGATCCCATAAGATCATATATAAGTGGACGGTGTGCCACACGATCCCATAATATCATATATAAGTGGACGGCGTGCCACACGATCCCATAATATCATATATAAGTGGACGGCGTGCCACACGATCCCATAATATCATATATAAGTGGACGGCATGCCACACGATCCCATAATATCATATATAAGTGGACGGCGTGCCACACGATCCCATAATATCATATGTAAGTGGACGGCGTGCCACACGATCCCATAATATCATATATAAGTGGACGGCGTGCCACACGATCCCATAATATAATTCATAATATCTGACTTCATATAGTAGAACCCTTCAGGGGAGAATAACAACTCAATACCTTTAACCCGGCAAGGGTACAGCTAACAGCCCAAAATATCCCGACAAGGGAGAATATATATATATCAGTCTACACATCCCGGCAAGGGAGTATTAACAACACATTCTCCTTTTTAAATCCATTCTTCCTCAACTAACACATTCATGTTCGAGCTAACGCTCCAAAAGTACACCAATCGTAATTTTACCTCAACCGTTCATATTATGTGAAACTCATCAAATAAACAAGGAGCTTGTGTCACATTATTCGAATTAAAAGCAATCAAGACTCGCGGTCATGCTAGACTCCGGTGCATAGATAACCGTCACCATGCCTATACACCGTACTCCACATTACAAGTAGCAAATATCATCCTAATCATATTCCCTCAAGCCAAAGTTAGAACAAACACTTACCTCAAATGCTCCAAACTCAACTCATGCTTCTAGTATAGCTTTACCTCTTGATTCCACCACCAATCCGCTCGAATCTAGTCATAAGTTACTTAATCACATTAATAATTACTAAATGAATCATCCCCAATGCATGAAAAATAGATTTTTTCAAGGTTTTCCCCAAAAAGGTCAAAAATACCCCCGGACCCACGTGGTCGAAACTCGAGGTTCGGACCAAAACCCGGTTACCCATTCCCCCATGAATCCCAATATATGATTTGTTTTTAAATCGGACCCCAAATTGAGGTCCAACTTCTCAATTTGTAGAAAACCTAGGTTCTACCCAAAACACCCAATTTTCCCCATGAAAATCTTTGATTTGAAGTTGAAATTATATTAAAAGATGTTAAGGGATAAAGAAATTAAGTTAGAAATCACTTACCAATCGTTTTGGAGAAAAAACGTTGTTTGGAAAATCGCCTCTTAGGTTTTGGGTTTTTGAAAAGTGAAAAATGACTGAGATTTTCCGAACTTGTATACCTTTCTGAGGACCTGGCGCGGACCGCACAAAAATGTGTTGCGGCCGCGCCGAGTGGGAGAAAAGTGGGGCTTCTCTGAACCCTTCCAGCGCGGACCGCACTTTTTTGGTGCGTGGCCGCGCTGGTTAACCTGAAACCCTAACCCTCAGACTCAGCCACGCGGACCGCACAAAAATGCATCGTGGCCGCACGGCTCCAGCGTGGACCGCGCGGAAATGACCGCGGCCGCGCTGGTGTCTGCAACACCTGAACCTGCATTTTATTAAGTCCAAGACCTCCCGGGCCCCAGTCAAAACTCACCCGAGCCCTCGGGGCTCCAAACCAAACATGCACACAACCTTAAAAACATCTTACGGACTTACTCGTGCGATCAAATCTCCAAAATAGCATCATATACATAGGATCAAGCCTCAAACACATGATTTTCTTTATTCAACTTTCATAACTCAAACTCTCCATTTTTAGTCCGAAACAGGTCATATGATGTCCGTTTTTAGCCAAACTTTACAGATAGTGCTTAACACATATTTAAGACTTGTACCGGGCGTCGGAACCAAAATACGAGCCCAATACCTATATTTTCTAACCCCTTTTTCATTTCAAATTTTCATATCAAATTTCAGAAAAACAATTTCTTTCAAAAATTCATTTCTCGGGCTTGGGACCTCAGAATTTGATTCCGGGCACACGCCCAAGTCCCATATTTTTCTACGGACCCTCCGGGACCGTCGAATCACAGGTCCGGGTCCGTTTACCCAAAATGTTGACCGAAGTCAACATTATGCATATTAATACCAAAATTCATCAAATGTTTCACATAATTCACATATTCTAACATAAAAACTTTTCGGCTACGCGCCCGAATTGTGCACGCCAATCGAGGAAACTAAAAGCTAGGTTTTCAAGGCCTTGGGAGCACGGAACAAGGAAGAATTACGGTGATGACCCCTTGGGTCGTCATACCTTTGCCCCACTCTCCTACAATAGAGCTCTGACCTTGCTATTGATAGGTGTCTTTTTAGATGCAGAAGGTTCATTGGGAATGGCATTGACCTCATAATCACAAGAAATCAATGTATTGATTCCAAAATGGTCTTTGCTTGTGGCTATCTCCCACTTATTCTGTAGCACCTTACAACGGGCAAGAACAGTAGTGAGAATGAAACCATAAGGAGTGGCATGGGCCTTGGAGCCATTGATAACTCGATCAAGTAGCTTGATCATAAACCTAGGCCAGTAGATCTGCTGCCCACTTTCCAAACACTCCATCAAAACCAAATCCATGTAGTTGGCAATGTTCCTTCTTTCCTGCCTAGGCAGCAAACAATTGTTGATGAACTCAAACAGGACTTTGTGGGATGGCTTCATTTCACTTTTATACACAATCTTTGCCTCATTCACTTTTGTGCTATCACAGAACTTCCTAGTAATGGCTAGGGTAGTAGGAAGGGAGTCCAGACTTAGCCATTTTTCCCTAGTATAGTCATCATAACCTTCAGAAGGAATACCAAGGATTTCACCCAGCTCCTTTGCATCAAAAGTCACATGAACCTCTTTCACATGGCTGGTAACTCTGCCATCCTTTACCTCTACATTGGCCATGAATTCAGTAATCTCATTTCTAGCCAGCTTTCCATCCAACTGAAAGACCATGTCCTTCCACTCCTGAAGATCTAGCGCATCAACCAGTAGAACCATCCCTGGTTCCTCTAAATCCTTCAAAAGTCTACCCTTCAAGATGGTTCGTTTTCCAAACTTGGCCAGTTTATCTTGTTCATTATTAGATTCACCCTCTTCTTCACCACTCCAATCTTCCTCCTTAGTAATCTTAACTTGTTTGGTTTTCACAACAGACCTTGTCCTTTTAGCCAAAGAGGAAGGTTCAGCAGACTTGGATATAGATGAAGACTTCTTTGAAGAAGTCCTAGTCTTCTTGGGCTTAGGGGTCTGAACCTCCACAGTCACATGTTCACCCTGATGGACCGGGTCTATCTCATCTACATCCATATCATAACGGACCTGTACCGGGCTCCGGAACCAAAATATGTGCCCCATACCAACAAGATCAAATCCTTTAAATTATTACATTTTCAGTCTTATCAATTTCCTTCAAAAATTTATTCCTCGAGCTAGGGACCTCGCAATTCGATTCCAGGCATATGCCCAGGTCCCATATTTTTACTATGGAGCCTCCAGGACCGTCGGAACATGGGTCTGGGTCCGTTTACCTAAAACGTTGACCGAAGTCAACAAAATCAACTTTTTAAGCCAAAATTATTATTTCATAAATTTTCCAAATAAAGACTTTTCGAAATCATGCCCGAATTGTGCACGCAAATCGAGGAGAGGTAAAATGAGGTTTTAAGGTCTCGTAGCACAGATTAAAGTCCTAAAACAGAAGATGGCCCTTTTAGGTCATCACATTCTCCACTTCTAAAATAATTGTTCGTCCTCGAACGGACATAAAAAGTACCTGAGTTGGTGAAAATATGGGGATATATGCTCCATATATCGGACTCGGACTCCCAGGTAGCTACCTCAACAGGATGACCTCCCCACTGCACATGAATCGAAGGATAACTCTTCGATCTCAACTATCAAACCTGCTGATCTAGAATAGCAACCGTCTCCTCCTCGTAGGTCAAAACCTTGTCTAACTAGATAGTTCTGAACTCTAACATGTGGGATGGATCACCGTGATACTTCCGAAGCATGGACACATGGAACACTGGATGCACTGCTGATAAACCTGGTGGCAACACAAGTCTGTAGGCCACCTCTCACTCGATCAAGGATCTCAAAAGGCTTGATGAACCTAGGGTTTAACTTGCCCTTCTTCCCAAATTGCATCACACCCTTCATGGGTGACACCCGAAGAAACACTCTCTCTCCGACCATGAATGCCACATCACGAACCTTATGGTCACTCTTTTGCCTAGACTGAGCTGTACGAAGTCTCTCCTGAATGATCTTAACCTTATCCAAGGCATCATGTACTAAATTTTACCCAATAACCGAGCCTCCCTCGGCTCAAACCACCCAACCAGCGATCGACACTGTCTACCATGCAACAGCTTATAAGGAGCCATCTGGATGCTCAACTGATAACTGTTATTGTAGGAAAACTCCACTAACGAAAAGAACTGATCCCAAGAACCTCCAAAGTCAATAACACAGGCGTGGAGCATAACCTCTAAGATTTAAATAGTACGCTCAGACTGTCCGTCCGTCTGAGGATGAAATGTTGTGCTCAAATCGACCCTCGTACCCAACTCACATTGTACGGTCTTCCGAAAATACGAGGTAAACTGTGTACCTCAATCATAAATAATAGACACGGGCACACCATGAAGACAAACGATCTTACGGATATATATCTCTACCAATCGCTTCGAAGAATAGAAAACTGCCACAGGAATGAAATGCGCTGAATTAGTCAGTCTATCCACAATAACTCATACTGCATCGAACTTTCTTTGAGTCCTTGGGAGTCCAACAACGAAGTACATAGTGATACGCTCCCACTTCCACTCAGGAATCTCAATCTTCTGAAGTAAACCATCAGGTCTCTAATGCTCGTACTTTACCTACTGACAATTTAAACAGCGAGCTACATATGCAACAATATCCTTCTTTATCCTCCTCCACCAATAATGCTGCCGCAAGTCCTGATACATCTTAGTGGCGCCCAGATGAATAGAATACCGGGAACTATAGGCCTCTTCTAAAATCAACTCAAGAAGCCCATCCACATTAGGCACACAAACACAACCCTGCATCCTCAAAACTCCATCATCTCCAACCGTAACTTGCTTGGCATCACCATGCCGAATTGTGTCCCTAAGGACAAGCAAATGAGGGTCATCATATTGCCTCTCCCTGATACGCTCTAACAAGGAAGACCGAGCGACTCTGCAAGCTAAAACATGACTAGGCTCAAAAACATCCAACCTTACAACTTGATTGACCAATGCCTAAACATCTAATGCAAGCGGCCTCTCACCGACTGGAATATACGCAAGGCCGCCCATACTGGCTGACTTCCTACTCAAAGCATCGGCCACCACATTGGCCTTCCCGAGATGATACAAGATGGTGATATCATAGTCTTTCAATAGCTCCAACCACCTTCTCTGCCTCAAATTGAGCTCCTTCTGCTTGAACAAATACTGCAAACTTTTATCATCTGTGAACACTTCACACGACACGCCATATAGATAATGCCTCCAAATCTTTAGTGCGTGGACAATGGCTGCTAGTTCCAAGTCATGAACTGGATAATTCTTCTCGTGAATCTTCAACTGTCGTGAAGCATATACAATAATCTTGCCATTCTGCATCAATACCGCACCAAGTCCAATACGAGATGCGTCACAATATACCTTATAGGGCCCTGAACCCGTAGGCAATACCAACACTGACGCCGTAGTCAAAGCTGTTTTAAGCTTCTGAAAGCTCACCTCACACTCGTCCGACCACCTGAATGGGGAACCCTTTTGAGTCAACCTAGTCATAGGGGCTGCTATAGATGAAAACCCCTCCACAAACCAACGGTAATAACCCGCCAAACCCAAGAAACTCTGGATCTTTGTAGTTGATGTGGGTCTAGGACAGCCCTTGACTGCCTCAATCTTCTTAGGATCCACCTGAATACCCTCTACTGCTACAATGTGACCCAAGAAAGCAACTAAGCTCAACCAAAACTCACATTTCGAAAACTTAGCATATTACTAGTTGTCTCTTAGAGTCTGAAGAATAATCTGAAGATGTTGCTCATGCTCCTCTCGGTGCGGGAGTAGATCAAGATATCATCAATGAAAACAATCACGAAGGAATCCAGATAGGGCTTGAACACCTGGTTCATCAAATCCATAAATGTTGCTGGGGCATTTGTCAAGTCAAATGACATCACTAAGAACTCATAATGCCCATATCGAGTCCGGAAAGCTGTCTTAGGGACATCAGATGCCCTAATCCTCAACTGATGGTAGCCAGATCTCAAATCAATCTTCGAAAACATCCTATCAACCTGAAGCTGATCAAATAAATTATCAATTATCGGCAATGGATACTTGTTCTTGATGGTGACTTTGTTCAGCTACTGATAGTATATACGCATTCTCATCGACCCATCCTTCTTCTTTACAAACAAATCGGCGCACCCCAGAGCGAGACACTAGGTCTAATAAAGCCCTTATCAATCAAATCTTGCAACTGCTCCTTCAATTCCTTCAACTCTGGCGCGGCCACACAATATGGCCGGATAGAAATGGGCTGAGTGCCCGGAGCCAAATCAATGCAAAAGTCGATATCCCTGTCGGGTGGCATCCCCGACAAGTCTGCAGGAAAAACCTCTCAGAACTCCCGAACAACTGGTACAGAATTCATGGAAGGAACCTCTGCACTAGAATCACGAACATAAGCCAAATAAGCCAAACATCCCTTCTCGACCATACGCCGAGCCTTCATATAAGAGATAACCCTACTGGTAGTATGACTAGGAGTCCCTCTCCACTCCAATCGAGGCAACCCTGGCAATGCTAAGGTCACGGTCTTGGCGTGACAATCCAATATAGCATGGTAAGGTGACAGTCAATCCATCCCTAAAATTAAATCGAAATCAACCATATCAAAGAGTAGGAGATCTACACTAGTCTCAAGACCCCCAATAATAACCACACACGAGCGATAGACACAATCGACAACAATAAAATCCCCCATCTGTATGGACACATATATGGGAGCACTCAAAGAATCACAAGGCACAACCAAATATGAAGCAAAATAAGAAGACACATAAGAGTATATAGACCCTGGATCAAACAGAACTGAAGCATCTCTACTACAAACCGAAATAGTACCTGTGATAACAACATCGGAGGACTCATCCTCAGGCCTGGCTGGGAAAGCATAACATCGGGGCTGGGCCCTACCACTCTGAACCATATCTCTAGGAAGGCCTCCTGCTGGCTAGCCTCTACCTCCAGCGGCCTAGCCTCCACCTCTAATGGATTGACCTCCACCTCTAGCGGGCTGATCTCTTCCTCTGGCTCCCTGAACCCTACCTCTAGCTGGATGAGCGTGCAGTGCCAGGATCATGGCATAAGAAACCTGCTACTGTGGCTGAGCACCTACTAATCTCAGACAGATCCTCCAGGTATGCCCATACTCGCCACATTAAAACATCCATCCTAATACTACAGCTGACCCTGACGAGCCGGCTGACCGCGATAATAACTTTGAAGAGGAGGTGCTCTGATAAGAGCTGGCAGTGCATTGTAAGCTTGTTTCCTTGAAGGAGGTACATAAGGACCACGACCTCCTGAAGCTCCATGGGATGTCTGAAGTTCTGAATGAAACGGCCTGGGAGGATGGTCCCTACCAAAAGTATATCGACCTCCAGATGAGGTCCCATTGAATCCACCGGAATGACGCGGCCTTATGTCAGACTCCTGCCCACTCCCTTGTGATAGAACCATCTCAACTCGTCTGGCCACATTGGCTGCATCCTAAAAATAAATCTCACTCCTTAACTCCTTATCCATCTACAATCTGATAGGCTGAGCAAGTCCCTCAATAAACATCCTCACCCTCTCTCTGAGCATGACGGGCCAAATTAACAAATCTAATCTCGTATTAAGTAACGGTCATAGAACCTTACTGAAGGCAGTCGAACTACCTCTGATAGTCCTCTCTCTGAGTGATAGGTATTGTTGTCCAAAAATAGCTGAGAGAATTGGTCCCAAGTGAGAGCTGGTGACCCAGCTAGTCTGGCTAAATACTAATCCCTCCACCATTTCTTGGCGGAACCTGACAGATGAAAGGAAGCAAAGTCAACTCCACTGGTCTCCACTATCCCCATGTTCCGTAATACCTCGTGACAACTGTCCAAATAGTATTGGGGATCCTCTGAAGATGTACCGTCGTAGGTAGTGGTGAAGAGCTTGGTAAACCTTTCCAATCTCCACAAAGCCTCAAAAGACATAGCTGAGCCATTGTCGGTCTGTGCTACAACACCCGGTGGAACTACCCCAACTGGATGAGCTGCTGGAGTCTGAAACTGAGGAGCCATCTGCTCCAGAGTGTGAGTAGCGGGAGTTTGTGCTCCTTCCCCGGCCTGAGAGACGGTTGGTGCTACAGGGAATGTACCGGCCTAAGTAACACTTCCATAAGGCCCACTAGACGGACCAAAGCATCTTGAAGTATCGGGGTAGATATGAATCCCTATGAAACCCGAGCTGGCCCTACTGGAACGATCTAGGCCGGAGCCTCTTCATCAAACTCTACTTGAGGCTCCGCTGCTGGAGCTACTGCTCGAGCTCTGGGCTGAGCCCTGCCCCTACCTCGGCCTCTAGCACGGCCTCAGCCTTATCCTCTGCCCCTCGTAGGAGCTGTCATTGGAGGCTCGGGCTACTGATTAGCTGATGAAGCGGTACGCGTCCTCGCTATCTGCGAAGGAACAGAGTAGAAAGTTCAATTAGCATTGAGAGATCAAATCGCACGACAGAGAAGAATAGAAGTGAAGTTGATCTTAACTTTGTAGCCTCTAGGGGATAAGCACAGACGTCTCCGTACCGATCCTTCAGACTCTACTAAGCTTGTTCCTTAACTAGGCAACCTAGTGCTCTAATACTAACTTGTCATGACCCAGATTTTCCACCGTCGAGACCGTGATGGCGCCTAATATCGCACTCACTAGGCAAGCCAACGTTAGAGTTCTATTTACCTTTTTCCTTTACATTTTATAGTTTATAATACATAAAACTAAATCTAATCGAAATGAATGTGGGAGCACATAATTTACTAGTTATCCATATGCTATTAACAAATACCGGAAGCTATTACCAACCAGAAACTAGTGTCACAACCCACAAACATTCTATGAATAACTACAAGTATGGGTTTGAAGGAAAATACATCTATGTTGAAGAAAATAAAACAGAAATAAGGAAAACATAGGAGGGGACGCTAGGGCATGCGGATGCCTGCAGAGCTACCTTGGGTCTCATGAATGAAGTATCAGCAACCGACCTCTTGATCAGCCACTACCAGCTCCGAAATTTGCATAGAAAGTGCAGAGTGCAGTATTAGTACAACCGATCCCATGTACTGGTAAGTGTCGAGCCTAACCTCGACAAGGTAGTGACGAGGCTACGGCGGGGCATATACAAAATAACCTGCAACAGTGTATAATAAAGCAAAAAGGAAATATGGAATGAAATGAAACAGTAACTTGCAGCAAATGAATATGGAACCCAAATAATATGCCAATACTCAGCTATAACCAATTCTTAAAAGAGTTTCAATACTACAGAATAAAATCACACTGAGGGAGAATACATAATCAACAAAATGATGTGGCGCGCATCCCGATCCCACCATATAACAAATAACAATATGAACATTCACCTTTATTACTCCTTGTTGCGGCGTGCAACCCGATACCATCAGTCCACTCTTATTCCTCCTGTTGTGGTATGCAACCCGATCCCACCTGTCCACCCTTATTACTCCTTGTTGTGGCGCGCAAGCCGATCCCACCAAACAATCACATTTCACCCTTATTCCTCTTGTTGCGGCATGCAACCCGATCCCACCTTATCAGTACCATTCACAAAATAAGAAGAAGTATTTTAAAATTTAGCTCAAAACCCTCCACAACATTTATACCTCAAACCAAAACAACGGGAAATCTATACAATTATGGAACTTCATCAGTTAATACTACACAACGTGACCAACCAAAGTGTACCATGCACCAATAAACCAACATAAACTAACAATGTAATATATTAAAACTACAGAACAATTAATACCCTCAATGGAGAAAACAACATTTAACAAAAAGTAATTAGACATAGAAGCATCAATAAGCAAGTAGCAGTTAAGACAGGAAAATAATATACTAGGAACGGGGAAGGGAACGGGCTAAACAGATAATTTGGTGGCGCATATGTACTCGTCACCACACATATACGCCACACACATGGAATTTCACATAGAAATTAAGTCGGGGATCCCTAATCCCTCGAGTCAAGGTTAGACCAAATACTTACCTCAATCCAACGGGCAATTCAAAGCTCAATTACTGCTTTACCTCTCGATTTCACCTCCAATCCACTTGTATCTAGTCATAATTAACTTAATAACATCAATTATTACTAAAGAAATCAGTTCCAATGCATAATTATAAGTTTCCCAACCTTTCCCCAAAAAGTCACAAACTGACCCCTGCCCCGCTTGGTCAGAACCTGAAATTCGAACCAAAACTCGATTACCCATTCACCCCCGAGCCCGGATACATAATTAGTTTTGGAATCCGACCTCAAATTTGATGTCTAAATGCCCAAATTTCTAAATTCCTAAGTTCTACCCAAAAATCTCAATTGCACCATGAAAACCCTAGATTCTAGGATGAAATCTTGTGAAAAGAAGTAAAAGATTGAAAGAAATGAGTCAAGAATCGGTTACTTATGATTTGGGGAAGAACAAGTATTTGGAAAATCGCCCTTATGTTTTAGGGTTTTGAAAAAGTGAAAAATGAATGAAATGTCCTGTTTATATAGCACCCTCTGATCCTTTCTACGAGGTCCGCTAAATTCCGGGCGCGGCCGCGAACCTCCATCGCGATCCGGGAAATTATGGGTGCGGCCGCGAAACTAAGCCCTACCCTACTGCATCCGTAAAGCCCCCCACCGTGGTCGCGTTCTTCAACCCGCGGTCCAAGAAGTTTCCATCGCGGTCCGCGAATGTCATTTAGCGGTCGCACTCATAAGAGCTGAGACCTGCAATCTCTGCTACTATCCAACACCAAGTCTTCTTACTAAGTTTAGACACCCTATAGCCTATCCGAAACTCACCCGAGCCCTCGGGGCTCCAAACCAATCATGCACGGAAGTCTTAAAACATCATAGAACTTGCTCATGCGATCAAATCGCCAAAATAACACCTAGAACTATGAATTTAGCACCAAATTGCATGAAATTTTCAAGATAGTTTAAAAACTTCTATTTTCTCAACCCAAGGTCTGAATCACATCAAATAAACTCTGTTATTTTTTACCAAATTTCACAGACAAGAGTTAAATATCATAACGGATCTATACCCGACTCCAGAACCATAACACGGGCCCGATACCAACAAGATCAAATCCTTCAAATTATTACATTTTCAGTCTTATCAATTTCCTTCAAAAATTCATTTCGCGGGCTAGGGACCTCGGAATTCGATTCCGGGCATACGCCCAGGTCCTATATTTTACTACAAACCCTCTGGGACCATCGGAACACAGGTCCGGGTCCGTTTACCTAAAACGTTGACCGAAGTCAACAAAAATTAACTTTTTAAGCTAAAAATTATTATTTCATAAATTTTCCAAATAAAGATTGTCCGGAATCACGGCCGAACTGTACACGCAAATCGAGGAGAGGTAGAATGAGATTTTTAAGGCTTCAGAGCACGTATTCAAGTTCTAAAACAGAAGATGACCCTTTGGATCATCACAATATGCGGCAAAGCAATTGAAGTATTATTATCAAAGAAACTTAATAATTACGACTAATTAATGTCAATTTTCGCATATCTGAAGCTAGTAACCTGAGCCCTTCATAATTGTGTAGTCCACTTTGTGCTACCTTCTTGTCCCATTAATCTTTATGTTTTTCCCCCAAAATTTCACGAGGAAGAGTTTCTGTGTTTTATGACATTAATTATCAAACGTCTATGGATGAGATAGGAAGTGTGAGACCTAGAAAAATGTAACGTATTGAGTTTGCTTTTAGTGACTATTATATTTTACTATTGGTGGCATGAGTTTTATATTGGCAAAATTAACAAATTATTGACATGTTTTCGAAGAGTAAATAGGAAAAGAAGAAAAGATCAATCGCATATATTTAACCTAAACTTTCAAGGAAAATGTAGGCCATATATATCTTAAGCAGGCAAACCTTTAGATAGAAATCAAAGTTGAAACCATAAAATGATGCCGAATGGAAGTTTAGAAATTCTACCTTTTATTTTATGTTTCCCGCTAAAGATAGTTATTCCTTCAGATCATATCTCTATCACTTTTGCTAATAGTATTTATACTAGATGAGGTTTGCCCGTGCATAGCACAGGCCCAACATTTCAAATTTTGATACAGCTCAGAGAATTTATGTCTAATCTTTAGTTGCACCTACGATTTGATCCCAAAATAGGAATACAAACTCTAGAACAACTTTTCTTTCACTAATACAGAAGTACAGTTCCATTCTTAGTAAATAGTGACAAACATTAAAGACAAGCTACTATACAAAGCATGCATAATCAGAATCTGTGCATTCAGGAACAATGAATCTCACTCCCTTAATGAAATTAAATTCACAAAGGTAAACCACACAAAATGATAGATCAAAGTCATTATTTGTTCATGACTTGGTTTTTGAAATATCTTCTGCTAGGAGGTAGCTACTATAATTGTATGACTAAGTTACTCCTTCATATATCTTTGTCCAAATTATATGCTTTGATGGTTACTTGGTCTTTACTATTTTTCAGTGCAGGACATATTTACTAGCTATCAGTTTTGCTTTGCATCTTTCTTCCGGATTTTATATTGTTCCTATTTTTCTTATGATTTCTGTGGTGATACTAATATTGTCTACATTTGTTTTTTTATTCTCTTGAGCCGAGGGTCTTTCGAAAACAGCCTCTCTATCCCTTCGGGGTAGAGGTAAGGTTTGCGTACACACTACCCTCCCCAGACCCCACTAGTGAGATTTCACTAGGTTGTTGTTGTTGTTGTTAATGGTTACTTGGTCTTAATAAGCGTCTTTACTTGTTTGAACTGGTTGAGCAGAGTAAGAATGTCTTAACTTCAGGAAGTCTATGAATCTGCGGTATGATAAGAACACCAGAAGCCTCCTGTAAAAGTAAGTAACTTATTCATCAACCGTTTAATTTAAAGTACATTACCTTAAAAAAGACTGACAAAGAAAAAATGCACCAATCATTCGTCAGTAAAAGGGTATTTTAGAAATAAAATATACCCCTTGAATAAACTGAGCAAGCACAATTCATAACAAATCAAGGTTGTGATTGGAATAATTTACTTAAATCAAGCAAAACAATTAAATAATAGCTTGTATATATATAAAAAAAGATGACATATAGCATAAAGTAACTCTTTCCGCTGGCATATTGTTACCAATTGAAGCATGTGCATAACTACAACCTAAAGAAAATAAAATAAATAAACTAAACGCAAAATAAGCACAACCAACACTACTGTTTCAAGGAGTACGTTTAATCTGCAAACAAAGAAAAATTGAACTCGAAAGCAATCATCACAAAAGCATGTTTATAAGACATACTTCATATATGTTAAAAGATACCATATATGTGTGTATTTATATATCTCATTTATAAATATACACGAAACATATAATCCTTGTGCATTTCATGTACGGAAGTAAAAGTAGAACAAACCAAACAATTATGAACTAACCAAATGGTCAAGTGAATTAGTCCCCACCAAATGTGCTAAGATGGAATATCAATCCACCACTTATATTTTCACACAAACATTTAAATGAAATACAAATTTAAAGTAAATTTCAAGTATATTATATCAACTTTTAGGTGAAGCGCAATAAGAAAGAACAGAAAAAGGTAGCATATGCTGATTCAATATCTAGCTACTTGGAAATCTTATTTCACGGCATCAATAGATAATAACACCAACATTGATGTTCCTAGAATGAACCTGCATTCCAGTCATAAGTTAAAATAATAGTAATACAGGAACAACCAGATTTCTTAGCCAATAGTTTATGAGTTATAACCAGATAAATTTTTTGGCACAATTTGTTACTTTATCTACTGTAACACCAAATCTCTACTGTAACACGAAGAGTACTTTTTAGGCATTCAACTTTCATGCTTCCTGGCAAAACCTTCATGTTTCATTGGAATTAAAAAAATCAGTACGTTAAAGATGATCTCGAGCATAGAAACGTTCAGAAAGAATGCTTGACTTCTTCTGAACGCTTGACTTCAGGAGCATATATTTCAAGAGATACATGTCCCAGAAAGAATATGGTACTTGATTTATTAGTTACTCCACATAAATGAACAAGTGATAAAAGCAAAAATAACCAAATAGATAGCTAGGAATTACAAATCAAGCACCATAAGTCATGCTGTGGAATTTGGTATATGACATCTAATAGTATGGGAGGCTTATTATGGAAGCTTCAAAAGCTAACTTGTAAAAGATCCATATATGATTTAAATGAAAATTATGGGTGGTAATATGGCGAGCTTCATGTTCAAATGGAAACTGAGGCTAATGCTGCTTAAGCGTGTCTACTTGTTGATATTAAGAAACTGGCAAAAGTAGAGGAGCAAGTTGCTTCTTATAACTTTTGTGACTTGGTATCTAAGCACATGTGAAAATTAATGAAGAAGAAAGCTATGTGGTTAGTCAATAATGCCTTATCAGTTATAAGAAGCACTACACTATACCGATACTAACTCTATAGTTTAAGTTCTGTCCTTGAAGAAGCCTCTTCCACTGAAGTTGGTTCATGGCTCATGAAAGCCCTAATAGGTTCTCCAAATCTGTAAATATTTTAGATTTGCTGAGTAGATATAGATCACTAAGAAGACATCTTATACAAAAAAAGAATGGTATGTATGAATCATTGATAAACCTTGTAAAGCTTAGAACTTTATTTTTTTCCGTCAAGGTATTAAAGACCATCTAGCTTCTTAGTGGGAAATTGGAAGAAAGATTCCATTATTTCTCAAAATTATTCAACTAAGGATTACAATCGATATATTTTTATCTATCATAAATGATTACGATAACAAGAACTACTCCTCAATTTCAAATAAGAAATGAAAAATAATTAATACTAAAAAGATTAATGAAGAACTAATCGCTCACCTTCTGGTAAAAATCGTCCAATTCTGTCATGCAAACCATCAAATATTGGTAATTGGGCCAAAACATCGGATCGTATGAACTATCATAGGTTGCGCCTTCATTCTATTCAAAATGAACCACTATTAAATTCAAAAAAAAAAAAAATCCTTAAAAATTAGTAATTAAAGAGGTGGAGTATGATAAATACTAAAGTTTGGGAGGGGGGAGGGGGGGGAGAGAGAAGATAGGTGTACAAAGGAATGCTGACGCTTGCTTGTTGCTTCTAGAACCAAATATATGATAAAAAAGAAAATGAAATTTTTGTAGTTATAGCAACAATAGTCGTTGTTGACAAATGAGCAACTTCAATATAGCTACATTTATACCCCATTTTGAAAAAATTCATACAGATTGAAGACCCATTGGATCTGTTCAACATGGAATCCTCAAACCTTGAAGTTCTCAGGCGCTTAGTCCTTTAGTTTGTGCACAGTACATTGGATATGACATTATTTCCTTGATTTAGAAGGAAGTTCTGAACCATCAAGATTATTTTTCAAAGTATATAGATGGAATTTCTGTTCAACTTTTTTTTGCATATGATGGATAGTTTTACAAAATCCCCAATTCTTAAAGTAACTCGTAAATTTAACTATTAGTTCCGCATTGGCTTTAAGTCAGTACTTTTAGGTTTGGTGGGTTTTCAGAGTGCTGTCACTTTCTGCTATTTTTCATTATGCTAATATACTACAACTTCTGATTGGAGTATTAAATCAAGACTAAGTTTTTAGTAAAGACAATCTCCTATAAACAAAATTAAAGAGAGAGCAGAAGCATATTTTCTATAGCGCCCGACCCAAAAAACTATCATACCAGTTAATAACGAATTATATATAATAATATGAAAAGAAAAATTAATTGATGTTGCAGTATAGCTACATTTCTTTAAAATCTAGTCATAGTTCAATTACAGAGTTCTTATTTATGAGAAAATGAAAATCTTCTTCACATATTTGAAAGCAACACAAAAATAAAAAAGAATGTATATGCTAGCCTCAAGAATTACACGAGAGGGAGAGGGAGAGATACAAGAAGCTGCTGTTGGAAATACAGAGAGGACGGCCTAATAAAATTAGAAAAGCACAAAGAGTGTTAAGAAAACAACAATGAAGCAAAAAAAGATTAGAGTTCTACGAAGAAACGGGCAAAATCAACACAAATATAACATGGATAGACCAAAAATTTAGAAGATCGAAGACAACAAAGAGAAATTTCAGCAAAATTTAAAAGGAAAGCTTATCTGGATGAGAAGATGAAGAAAAGAGCCGTTGGTGCTCTTTTTCTTTTGTTAGAGATGAGAAAGAAAAAGGGATCCTTCTCGAGTTCCATTTTAATTATTGTGACGTAATTATAATTTTACCCTTAAATAAAGCTAGATCTCCAAAGATGCCAATGGTCGACCATCTTTGCTCTTCTATATAATAGAAAAAATATTCTAAACTATTGTCGTTTTAAAAATTAAGAAAGTGTCACGACCCAAATCGAAAGGCCGTGAAGGGCACCCGGTTCCTTACTCAACCGAGTACCAACGTAACATATCTTTCTTATTATACTATCTTAAGTAAATGAGCCAGAAACCCGTCATGAGATAACAAGAATAAATCATAAGGGAATACTCAACATATGACGATCCAACATGATATACAAACTTATACATGTGACATACATGCCTATAAGGCCGACATGACCATTTGTAAACTCAACACATAGGCCAATAAGGCCATACACGTATCCATAAATCTGATATTTGTCTACAAGCCTCTAAGAGTACATAAAATCATAAAGGTCGGGACAGGGCCCGCCATACCAATCAATACATATCCAAAGCATACTGACCAAATAAGCAACTCCGGAGCAAGTGTGGAGTGCACCAACACCTCCGCTGAGCTGATAGCCTACTAGGAAGACTGTCAACCTATCAATCGGGACCTGCGGGCTTGAAACGCAGCGTCCCCAGGCAAAAGGGATGTCAGTACAAATAAAGTACTGAGTATGTAAGGCAGGAAAGCATAAACAAGAACACTAATGTAAAGAGAGATAGAGGAGATACAACCTGTAACATCTGCGTGCCTCTGGGAGCTACTGACATGAAGTGCATAATACATATATATACATAAACTTTTAAAAACATACGCCTCTGTAGGCATCATCATCATCATATCGTACCCGGCCTCAAAGAGGACTCGGTAAAAACGTACCCGGCCATCATAAGGCTCGGTAGAATCGTATCCGGCCACGTGGAGCTCGGTAAATCCAACTGATTAGTGGTTGCACAATAGGTGTCGTTCCCGACCTACTATAGTGCGGCTCGGTAGATCAAAATAGATATTATATATAATGCATGCTAGACTCATGGAATCACGTTCTAAACCTTTCAGAGTAACGTAACGTCGTTTCACCTTTGATTAGCATTATGGACATCATACCATCAATATGAACTTCACTAGGACTCAAGGATCATACATACTTTCTTAGAATAACTTTGTACGGAAATAACAACATGTACAACCTTATTTGCTAGGAGTAGATTCATTATGAAATAGTGTATCGTTTATGTTCATTTCAATTTAGATCATGCCAAAAGAAAGAATAAAGTGCCTTAACATACCTTAACCATGGTGAGTCCTTAATACCTCCCAAGCTACTCTTCAAACAACTCAACTCAATCCACCATTACATAAGGAGATTCAAAATCAGTGTTGAATAAAGGCTAAATCTGCAACTTAAACTTGTAGCTCGTTTATATAAATTCGGGCAGCATTTCCCCTGTAACAAGAGCCTCCTCCAATATAATATACCCACAAAAATTACCATAGAAATCCAGCAATACATAATCATCAATAACAAGACACCATAAAACAACAACAAGTCATAACTATTTTACGACGAGCGACAAGCTCCAATTGGAATTTGTATACCCCATATCATCCCTTATAGATTTTTTACTTTAAATTAATAGTATCATTAACATGAAGTCATTCATCAGTAATTCCAGCCTTATACCATATATCCATAACAAAAAAAATGATCCACAACTCCAATTATTCTTAATTGGCAACTTTATTCACTAGTTCATGTCTAGTTCATCCATTTAACTCAACCGATGTTAATATAACCTTAAGAACTTATTGGAACACAATATAATTACCTCCTAGAGTAGATGCAAGTCGAAATCCATGTTGTATTTAGCTTACAACAGCCCAACATACCCCAATCAATTCATACCAAAAACAACGACTATAGTAGTGTCCAACACCCCGAAAGTATTATAAAGAATGACTAATCCATTATTTC
This sequence comes from Nicotiana sylvestris, assembly GCF_000393655.2. Taxonomy (NCBI): domain Eukaryota; kingdom Viridiplantae; phylum Streptophyta; class Magnoliopsida; order Solanales; family Solanaceae; genus Nicotiana; species Nicotiana sylvestris. Next base: position 147,247,308 of record NC_091064.1, on the reverse strand, counting down.
ACCAATATGTGGTGTTTCTCCACATCATTTATCCTCCAAAAACTCCATTAAATAGCAGCAAAATATACAGCTCAAAAGCTACACGAAACAGCCCACAAAACAGTCCATTACAAATCAAATAACTCGAACTCACGGCTTCCGATCACCGTCCCGTGAGTTCTAAATATTATGAAATGAATTAATCAACCTTACTTGATATTTAAGATCTTGAAACCAGAAATTAGGCATTTTTATTAACTTCAAAATACCTTCCAAAACTCAAACTACAAAGAAAAAGAGAGGTTATATAGCAATACTTACGTCGTGGCGATCGTTCTTGTGTTATTGCTTCGTGATTTCGTGCCTCGGATGATAGTATCGTTGAAAATCCTTATGGAGGACTTGAGGATGAGTTTAGGGGTGTTATATGGTCGAGCTCTCTGGAAAACCAAAGTAAGAGACGAGACAGAGAGAGAAACATCCCCTTTTCTAAAAGTCAAAAAGGTGCCACGTGCCACTCTCTTATTGGCTTTTTTTCAAACGCTTATATCTTTTTATCTTGATGTCGTATAAACAAAAGGTTAAGAGAGTTGGAAACTACATTCCAAGACCTTCAATTTGATATATAATATGCCCCAAAAGACCATATATAGCTCATGAAATTTATTTCTCAAAAAGCTCCATTACAACGCAAATCCTTAGTCGGTTTTTCCGCAACTTAAATCCGATTTTTCTCAAACTTTATATTTCATAACCAAACATCATATATAGTCATATAATGGATTTAAACATATTTAAATCATGATTAACAAGTCTCATATTCACCTTAACTTACTTAACACTTCGGCAACCCTTTCTTCTCCTTGTAGAAGGACTTTATCCTTTTTGAGCTTACATTAGATAATCCTATAATGATAGTGACGTATGAAGTACAGGGTGTAACAAAATGTACCCTTAAAAATATTTGTCCTTGAATATTAACTCTTAAATTTCTGCAAAAGAAATAGGACGTAACACCATCAAATCACTTTATATACTTTCAAAGATGATCTCATTTCTGAGCTTACATCAATTGACTTACGCGTATTTTCACATACAAAACATGGGTTGTAACATTATTCCCCCCTTTGGAACATTCGTCCTCGAATGTTGACTGATACGCTTCTCATTCTCATACTATGTGGCTCTTATGAATACTTTAACATTGTCCTTTGTCATCTAGGCAATTGTTCTATGAATAAATTTAAAAACCAGGGCATTCCCCCCTTTAGTCCTATTCTCACCTTGCGAATTATGGCCGGAGTCCTTCCGATCTCGTAACTTCGACTACCTTCTATGATGTATCCTATATGACTATGCCCTTTTATGCACGAATCTTCTCTCCTTTTTCCTCTAGCTTTTTGCCAATCTGTTGGCTTCACTTTGTGAATACAAATATAGAATTATGACAAGATGTCCCTCTGGGCATATATAGGTATACTTAAGCTCTTCGCTTGGTACTTTGCTGAATGTACGACTATTGCTATATTTCGTTTTATTGCCTTGGTATTATTACCGAGGTATGCTACACAACTCTAGGTTACTTTCTAATTGCTTGTCCCATAACCTACTGGCGCAACCCTGCCACATTAGGAACATATAATCGACCTCGATATCTAAGGACTCTATCTCACCCTACTACATTAGGAACATATAATCGACCTCAATATCTAAGGACTCTATCTTCTGTAATCTCAAGTAGTGTCTTCTCCTTTTGAAGGGTTGTATCTATATAATGATCTAGAACATGATCTTCATACTGGCATTCCTTCACTTCATCTACTAAAGAGGAGATTTCCATGTCCTAAGTAGTAACTTTGGTACCATATGCATCTAGTAATCGAATTCCAAGATTAGCTAGCTGATGAATCTCGCAAGCTATCTCACTCTTCTATGCCTGTAAATATGATAGGCTAAACATAGATCTACGATTGAGGACATTGACTAATACATTCGCCTTCCCTGGATGATATAAAGTATAAACGTCATAGTCATTCACTAACTCCAACCATCGCCTCGGATGTAATACATTGTCACTAAGGCTCGCGTCTCATCGGGGAACATCTGAAGTGATTTTCTTGATGCACCTAGGGACGATACTATACTTCAATAACTGCATTTTCATAACATCCCAACATATTCATCTTATGGGGTATTCTAATACCGTGCCATCCATGAAATCTCTTTTCTTTAAATCATTACTCAATCGAAGGCTCAAACGTCATTCTCTTAACTACCACAATTACACCCTTATTCTACTACCAGGCCGTATTCCATCTCTTCTAATTGCTCCTGCTCTTAGACTCCTCTGAGTTCATTTAGAGTGTACCAAGCTTTCTATAGCTCATGGGAAGCATCAACCCTCAGGTTTTGACGGGTTTAATCCTGAGACCTTGCCTATTATTGTCACCTTCTCACTCACATTTACCATACTTACCTTTAAATCTCGCACCGTATATTCTATCGATTTCATAATCTCCCTTATACATTGGTGGAATTCACATCCATACCTTAAAGCTCTAGTATAATACTTGTAACCCTGGTGTATACACAATCTGGTGGTAGTTTCGTATTAACGTCTTATGAGGCTGGTACTCTTCTAATTGCTTTATCGTAGAGCTTTTATAGAATATGATTCTTTTACTATCCCTCTTATACCTCTGCAATTAAAAGTGCTCCTGCTATGGTTTGAGTCACGATTTCTATAATCATCTGGGTCTAACAATCGGACTCGTGATGTAACTTTCGAGCTTCCTCTTCCTTATCAGCCTTTAATTAAGCTTAAGCTATCTTCCAATCTTCAGCTTAGGGTATTAGCTATTACATTAGCCCTTCATGGACTCTATGTAGCATCCATGATATAATCTTCTAACAATTCAAGTCTTTGTCGGTGACGTGGACTTAATTCTTTCTTTTACTTATACTAGAGTCTCCTATAGCTGTATGAATGTCATGGATATAAATCTGAAATCTTAAGTGCGTTCGCAACTTAACCAACTCTAGGTCATTGATTGAATAATTCCTTTTGTTCCTTCTCAGCGTTCTTTAAATCTAAGCAATCACTTTTCCTGGTCGCTATGCCACTTGTTGCATGAATACTTGGCTTATCTTATTGCCCACCAATACTTGAATTTCCTATAACTCATATGATCTCAAATATCACTTATGACTTCCCGTTCATTAATCATGATAGGTGCCACTTTCTTATGGAATGTATACCATATTGTAGTGAAACTGTTGTTACAAGACCATTTCTTCTTTATATCGGTTATGCTTAAGTTGAAGCCTTCTTCCTTATTTCCTCAGCTAGTCTTTCTTTGTAGTACTTAAGGAGACCTTTTGGGTCTTGTAAAGTTACGATCTTGTTATACTGTATACCCGAAGGAATTTTCGATATTCTTACTCGCCTACAAACATCCTTAGTTACATGCCTTCGTGCCCTTGTGCTCGTAGGGTTACTTCTAAACTCAGATTTTGATTGTCTCCTTAGTGGTACTATCCATTATTTCCATAACACTTATACGGTACCTTTAGTAATCCAACTCTTATCTGAATACTTCTCAAGGTTACGACATCATATCTGCGAGACTGAATTGACTAGATTAGGATTCACGACGTTTATCTTGCATGATTTGCTTATAACCTTTTGTCTAGCCATAACTTGGCTTTTCCTGAATCAACTACAAACTACTCGTTGGTCCATTCTCATATCTATATTCCTCGTAACCTCTCTTTGGTTATTTACTTTGTCTTAAGTTACCTCCCACACTCACTCCTTATGTATCAAGTATTCATTTTCACTTATTTATCAACATCATCGGGTGTGCAACACTTAAAGCTTCTCTTCGGCGTCATACTTGCATAATGTTCTGGAGTCATATTATATCTATAGGATCTGAATAGATTCTGTCTCATTCCTTTCACCCTTTTACCTCAATCCTCCTTTACTATTCCATAGTTACCTCTTCATCTTGCCATTTTTTCACATCTTCACTAACATCTTACTCGTTTTGCGGTAACCCCTCTATATCGGGGATAATCGAATTTATTACGCATAAGGGCGACACTTAGTGTAACTGGCACACTTAGTTCCCTAAGCTTAACTCTGCTCCACGTGCTTGCTTTAGGGAAGCATCTTCCTAAACGAACCTTAAAGGTTATTCTTTTGTTGTCCATTCTATTATTGTCGGAATGTTATCTCTAAAATTCTCATGATATCAACCATTATAAAATCCTTCAGTCCCTAATTCATGTTCAGTTTATCTTGTTCACCAACACATACTGATTTTTATTATTCTGGGGTCTAACCTTTACTCCTGGTAATCACGTTGAAGGCACCAACTCATTTCTCGGAATAAGGATATAACTTTATGGCTTATACTCTTTTATTGCCTCAAGGCCTGTCACCTCTTGTATTTTCCTTCACTTGACTATGGACTCTATCATTGTGTCATATTTTGATTTACCGTTATCATCCATTTATCACATCTTACTCATGATGTTTTATTTACTCCCTTCTTATTCTCCGGATAATATCTTTATCTATCACTTTATTCTGAAAACTCTGACAAAATGTTCTTTCCCTTTTAGCTCCCCTTTCTTCATCTCATTGGCTCTTCGGAATGCCTAACATTCTCTTTTTTCTTTACTCGGGGCTGGAGTCATACTAAGGTAAATATTTGCCTATTCTAGGATCCCACCCCTATCTTCTGAAATTTCTGAATATTCTAGTATTCATATCTGATTATACTATTCTAAAGTTCACCATCTAGGTGTCTCACAAGAAGATATATTACCACATTTGCGCTATTGTTCGGAAACATTAATTAATGATAACAATCCATCCATAATTTTTAGTTACTCTAACCCGAGTTGAATCTTGATATCACCTTCTTCTTTTAAACTATATTTGTTAGCTCCCATAGGGAAAAACTAGATGAGTGTCATCAATTGTATATATCACCGTTAATATTGAAGGTAACACCAATACTTACATTTCTCTGCCTGAATTGTAAATACTGATAATCTTCATTAACTAGGTACCTCGTACCCTTCGTCATCTTGCTTGTTTTACTTGCTGAAACTTGTGTCTACTTTCCGATTCACTTATTCCTTTTTACCATACGAGTGGATATATATTCTTGCCTTAGGGATCCTTATCAAGAAGCTTACACATCTTATAACACACATGATCTGCTGAAGACCCCACATTTGCTCATAATAAGCATGATGCAAAATCGAGTTCCTCTGACTCAATTCTTCCACAACCACATTCAATCTCATACCATCTATTTATTTGGATGAGGTATTGTTGTATTACGAACACAATAGAATTAGAAGTTTGAATTTTTACAATTGAGCTCTACAATACGATCTAGAGTAAGAAGAAAGAGTGACAGTCCTAAATGCCCCGTAGCCTCCTACTTATAAGTGTGGTGCACAACACACCCATAAACAAGACTCTACTAGACACGGCTTGTAGACTCCCTAGGACAGAACTGTTCTGATACCACTTTTGTCACGACCCAAACCGAAGGGCCGTGAAGGGCACCCGGTTCCTTACTCAACCGAGTACCAACGTAACATATCTTTCCTATTATACTATCTTAAGTAAATGAGCCAGAAACCCGTCATGAGATAACAAGAATAAATCATAAGGTAATACTCAACATATGACGATCCAACATGATATACAAACTTATACATGTGACATACAGGCCTATAAGGCCGACATGACCATTTGTAAACTCAACACATAGGCCAATAAGGCCATACACGTATCCATAAACCTGATATCTGTCTACAAGCCTCTAAGAGTACATAAAATCATAAAGGTCGGGACAGGGCCCGCCATACCAATCAATACATATCCAAAGCATACTGACCAAATAAGCAACTCCGGAGCAAGTGGAGTGCACCAACACCTCCGCTGAGCTGATAACCTACTAGGAAGACTGTCAACCTATCAATCGGGACCTGCGGGCATGAAACACAGCGTCCCCAGGCAAAAGGGACGTCAGTACAAATAAAGTACTGAGTATGTAAGGCAGGAAAGCATAAACAAGAACATTAATGTAAAGAGAGATAGAGGAGATACAACCTGTAACATCTGTGTGCCTCTGGGAGCTACTGACATGAAGTGCATAATACATATATATACATAGACTTTTAAAAACATACGCCTCTGTAGGCATCATCATCATCATATCGTACCCGGCCTCAAAGAGGACTCGGTAAAAACGTACCCGGCCATCATAAGGCTCGGTAGAATCGTACCCGGCCACGTGGAGCTCGGTAAATCCAACTGATCTGTGGTTGCACAATAGGTGTCGTACCCGACCTACTATAGTGCGGCTCGGTAGATCAAAATAAATATTATATATAATGCATGCTAGACTCATGGAATCACGTTCTAAACCTTTCAGAGTAACGTAACGTCGTTTCACCTTTGATTAGCATTATGGACATCATACCATCAATATGAACTTCACTAGGACTCAAGGATCATACATACTTTCTTAGAATAACTTTGTACGGAAATAACAACATGTACAACCTTATTTGCTAGGAGTAGATTCATTATGAAATAGTGTATCGTTTATGTTCATTTCAATTTAGATCATGCCAAAAGAAAGAATAAAGTGCCTTAACATACCTTAACCATGGTGAGTCCTTAATACCTCCCAAGCTACTCTTCAAACAACTCAACTCAATCCACCATTACATAAGGAGATTCAAAATCAGTGTTGAATAAAGGCTAAATCTGCAACTTAAACTTGTAGCTCGTTTATATAAATTCGGGCAGCATCTCCCCTGTAACAAAAGTCTCCTCCAATATAATATACCCACAAATTACCAGAGAAATCCAGCAATACATAATCATCAATAACAAGACACCATAAAATAACAACAAGTCATAACTATTTTACGACGAGCCACAAGCTCCAATTGGAATTCGTATATCCCATATCATCCCTTATAGACTTTTTACTTTAAATTAATAGTATCATTAACATGATAATGAAGTCATTCATCAGTAATTCCAGCCTTATACCATATATCCATAACAAAGAAAATGATCCACAACTCCAATTATTCTTAATTGGCAACTTTATTCACTAGTTCATGTCTAGTTCATCCATTTAACTCAACCGATGTTAATATAACCTTAAGAACTTGTTGGAACACAATATAATTACCTCCTAGAGTAGATGCAAGTCGAAATCCATGTTATATTTAGCTTACAACAGCCCAACATACCCCAATCAATTCATACCAAAAACAATGACTATAGTAGTGTCCAACACCCCGAAAGTATTATAAAGAATGACTAATCCATTATTTCACCAATATGTGGTGTTTCTCCACACCATTTATCCTCCAAAAACTCCATTAAATAGCAGCAAAATATACAGCTCAAAAGCTACACGAAACAGCCCACAAAACAGTCCATTACAAATCAAATAACTCGAACTCACGGCTTCCGATCACCGTCCCGTGAGTTCTAAATATTATGAAATGAATTAATCAACCTTACTTGATATTTAAGATCTTGAAACCAGAAATTAGGCATTTTTATTAACTTCAAAATACCTTCCAAAACTCAAACTACAAAGAAAAAGAGAGGTTATATAGCAATACTTACGTCGTGGGGATCGTTCTTGTGTTATTGCTTCGTGATTTCGTGCCTCGGATGATAGTATCGTTGAAAATTATTATGGAGGACTTGAGGATGAGTTTAGGGGTGTTATATGGTCGAGCTCTCTGGAAAACCAAAGTAAGAGACGAGACAGAGAGAGAAACATCCCCTTTTCTAAAAGTCAAAAAGGTGCCACGTGCCACTCTCTTATTGGCTTTTTTTTCAAACGCTTATATCTTTTTATCCGGATGTCGTATAAACAAACGGTTAAGAGAGTTGGAAACTACATTCCAAGACCTTCAATTTGATATATAATATGCCCCAAAAGACCATATATAGCTCATGAAATTTATTTCTCAAAAAGCTCCATTACAACGCAAATCCTTAGTCGGTTTTTCCGCAACTTAAATCCGATTTTTCTCAAACTTTATATTTCATAACCAAACATCATATATAGTCATATAATGGATTTAAACATATTTAAATCATGATTAACAAGTCTCATATTCACCTTAACTTACTTAACACTTCGGCAACCCTTTCTTCTCCTTGTAGAAGGACTTTATCCTTTTTGAGCTTACATTAGATAATCATATAATGATAGTGACGTTTGAAGTACAGGGTGTAACAACATGTACCCTTAAAAATATTTGTCCTTGAATATTAACTCTTAAATTTCTGCAAAAGAAATGGGACGTAACACCATCAAATCACTTTATATACTTTCAAAGATGATCTCATTTCTGAGCTTACATCAATTGACTTACGCGTATTTTCACGTACAAAACATGGGTTGTAACAGAAAGAATGAATTATCTTTTTCAAAAAACCTCCTTATAACTACGTTAATAAACATAAAAAAAAGGTAAAAGGATTGAGTGATCCAAGAATCAACAAGACAATGTAGTAAAAGAACTTTTATTATTAATATTTTCTTGAAAAGTTAGTTAATTAATTGCAAAAGGGTAATGTGAGAAGTTAATAGGAATGGACCAAAAAGGAGTGCGATTTGATGGATATGATCTCTCCACATTCTTACTCACAGGTTTTAGGTTTGAGCCTCCGGAATGAAAAAAATTCCTGTAAGAGCGCTTCCACCTTAAATGACCTCTATGTTGTGTGATTCTTGATTAGTTGGATCACTGCATTCCTACAACCAAATATGATTGTTTAAAAAAGGGTTGGAGGAAGCATCATGTGTGGTTAATTTGCTTTGTTTGTCTCTTATTTGTTTGTTTTTCCTTTTTGGGACTTTTTAAGTATGTATGTATTTTTTTTTTCTAGTGCACACATAGTAAGTATGCATAACTACATTTGCATATTTTTCAAAAGACTTTTTTTAACAAATGCACACAAAGTAAGGATGCAGAGAATTACATATATTTAAAAACTTTTTCTTCAACAAGTTCAAGTTGTGCATTATAATCTTCATGTACTCCTATGTTTTGCAAATGCATAAGTATGCCGTAAAAGAGTGCTAATAGCAATGAAAATTAACGGGTTCCCATTTAATGAGATCTGGTTTAATGATAATCTAATTCGGAGAATAAAGATATTGGAATTTACTTGTAGCTTTTTAATGAAGATAAATTCTATATAAGTAAAACTCAACTGCTTTTATATGCGTTTGGTAATTTAATAAAATTTCTACCGAGTTGCAATTTATATAACGATTAATCCTTTAATTTATAAAAGCAATTTAATTATGATGCATAATGTCGTTATTGAAAACCCTATGTATTCACTGAGTAATAAGATATTTATACAAACGAAACACACACCAATTTTTCCAAAAAGAAATTTGCCGTAATAATTAGTTGTCGACGAATCGACATATTTGATACGGAAAGGATATCAACGCCTCTGGTTTTTCTCTTCTACAAAAGACACACTATTTGCTGCTGTTCAAGATATATTTATATCCTTTTTTCGCATATTGAAACTAATAATGAAATGTTAATTATTTTTGCAAGTAGAAAAAAATTTTGATTTGTGAAAAACGCCCTCAAACCGTAGAAAAGCTCCTCGATTTGAACCATTTTCTATCTCCTTAGTATGAATTTTTCATCTTGTTCCAAGAAATAACAAGCGCAGGGTTATAGTTGACTTTCACACTTATTCCATCTCAATCCTTATTAAAGTTATTCATTATCAATCATTATACAACAATATACACAGTTATAATTGATCAACAATTGCAAAATTATTATTTATTGTGCAGATAATTTCTACATTACTGTATTATTTATGCATGTATAACTAGTTGTAAACTAAACGGCCCCTAAAAGTAAATTATTGTGAAAAGACATGTTAGTAGAAAATTAAAAAATTATTACAAATAAAATGAAAAAGGCCTGATATGCGTGCTAAAGTGCAAAAGATAGAAAGAATTTTAGTAGTGTAGTTGGTTGAGTACTTAAAGTTTAAACTTATTGATGAGAGTTCGATTCCCGTTCTTTGATTTCACGCTTTTAAATTTTTCCAAATTAGTAGTGCAAATGAAAGTTATACGAGTTGCAGATAAATATTAGAAAAGCTATAACAAGTGCAGTAATATCATTACATATCTTCCACCATGGATATTTCTAATATGATTCATTTTAAAAAGTTAAATCAGATACTTTTTAAAATTATGAAATGCTATATATATAGTCTATAGAATGAACGAGACGAGGATTAACCCAAACAAATTTATTCTAATATACATGTCATGAAACCCATATGTTTTTTAAATTTTCTTCTTTATTATTTACATCCATTAAGAGTTTTCAACGGGTCATATCGATTTGTCTAGTTTTCTACTCTATATTTAAATCCATTATTTTGAAAATCTTATTAACTCACTATTAGTATAATATAAAGTTTCAGAGTGTATTATTTTATTATATACATAGCTTATAATTATAATATATATTGAGCCAAAACTCAACTTTTATGTAAATGGCAAAAGAAAACTCTTACCTTTCTATGAAACCTTATATTGCCATGCATGAGAATGGACAAATAGCTTTGCTACGTTCTTCAAGTATTTTAACTAAAATATACTACTACGTAACATAAAATCTTATTCCTTATAAAATAAGAAAAAGGCTGATTCTGATTACCATAATAAATGATTATTATTCTTTATTTTCAAGGACTCTTCTCCTTTCACTCTATTTTGTACCATTCTGTTTTACGAAGTTGTTACCTGCCCATTGCAGTAGACTAAATAGGGTTTATTTCCAACCCTTAACTTTCCTTTCCCTTTAATTACCCCTAATTTTATGGTTTATTCCTTGGTTTTTCCTCGGAACACGTGCCACGTGGTAACCGCCATGGCACATGCAAATCATAGAACAATTTAATGCAAAGTATAATACACTCTCCATTTCAAATTAGATATGCTACTTTCCATTTTAGTCTATTCCAAAATAAATGATACATTTTTAAATTTGAAAATAATTCAACTTTAAACTCTTCATTTTACCCATTTTACCCCTTAATGAGAAGCTTTTATAATCACACAAATATTATGGTCCCATAAAGCTTTTACCCCTTGAGCTGTTAAGACCACAAGTTTCAAAAATCTTTTTTACCCTTAATGAGAAACTTTTATAACCACACAAATATTATGGTCCCACAAAGCTTTTACCCGTTGAGCTGTTAAGACCACAAATTTCAAAAAAACAAAATTTAAACTCTGTGCCGAGTCAAACTACCTCATCTAAATTGAAACGGATGGAGTATCAGAAACAAAAAATCATAATATAATATTTTATATCATTTATATTGTAATTTATTAATTTATACAACATTAAATACAAAATAAAAATATGTTATGTTGAAATTACGAGAATAAGAATATTTTAAAAATAAAATTCTAATATAGTATATTATCAATACGTGAATAAAAGTACTTAAAGAAAATTCTATAGGTATTTTTTGTAAAAATCCAAATCCATATAACCTTTACTAGGATGTCCGTTGTGTGACAACCATAATGACGTGTAGGTAAAAATATTTCTTTCAGCAAAAAGGGGTAAAATATTATAATCCTCATTATGTCCTTCGATTTTCATGTCATTTTGATTTTTAAAATCCTTATTGATTTGTCATTTATAAATAATTTGTCTGATCGTATGCTTATTATATCGACGAAGCGAAATTTGTTTTTTTGATATCTTTTTGAACCCATGTTTATCATATCGTTGATTTTTGAAAGTATCTTTGTCATATTGTTGAAGCGAAATTCCTTTTGAACGCATGTTTATCAATGATGAAAATGAATTTAATTTTTTCCGTGTTTTATCGTGCCAACTGGCAATAGTGTAGAAAAGAACAAAGGTAATAAGTAGGTACACGCCGATTGAGATTCTAGCTGTCAAACTACTAACCGTTACAAATACAAAAAATAGAAAATGTAAGTCAAAGAAATAATTAATTTGAATAAAACCATTTACAACTGGTAATTTCATCATTTGTCTTCCATTCGTGGAAGCTTTACATTTTGATTCGTTTTCTTTTTTTTTTAATAAAAAAAAGAATATACACTTTAAATTTTAAAATGCTCTAAAATTGATCTACACTATCTTGTTTCGATCTACTGAATATAGATCATGTTGGTATGTCAGTCTTATTATTAATTTTCTCCTATTTATATTAAATATCGTTGTTTTTTAGGATCTTAATTCACTTATAACATAAAACAAAATTCAAATTCTTTTTTTATTAGGGACATAGCCAACCACAATATAGTTTAGCCAAAACTCTACTTTCACATAAAGGGGAGAATAACTCGACCATTATGAAACCCTATTTTTTGCCATATTGTTCTGAGTAGTAAAAGTGATTAGTATATAGCATAAAACACTTGATTTTCTTATACAGAAATAGAAATCCTGAAAAGGTATTTTTATAAGAGAAGTAAGTAACTAAAGAAAAGAACAAGTCGTTATACAAAAAAGGGAAAATAATAAACTACCCAAAGGTTGTATTCTGACAACCCACCAAAGATAGTTATTCCTTCAGATCCTATCTACTTATCACTTTTGCTAATACTAACTATTCTAAACTATTGTCGTTTTAAAAATTAAGAAAGAATTAATTATCTTTTTCAAAATTTCCTTATTTGCTACGCTATTAAACGTCCAACAAAAAGTAAAAGGATTGGGTGATCGAAGAATCAACAAGACAATGTAGTCAAATAACTTTTATAATAAATATTTTCTTGAAAAGTTGGTTACTTAATTGCAAAAGGCTAATGTGAGAAGTAAATAGGACAGGACCAACAAAAAATGTGATGGATGAGATCCCTCTATACCTTTAACTAGAGGTCTTAGATTTGAGTCTTTGGAATGAAAATATCTATGGTAAAAACGCTTCCACTTTAAATGGGCTCCATATATGTTGTACCAAATTTAATCTTTAAAAAAAATGACCAGAGGAAGTATCGAGTATCATGTGTGGTTAATATGCTTTGTTGTCTTTTATTTGTTTGTTTTTCATTTTGGGCTGAATTCAAGTATGTTTATTAAAAAAATTTCTACACATAGTAAGAATGCAGAACTATATTTGTATATTTTTCAAAAGACTTTTTTATAATTAGCAAACAGAGTAAGCATGCGGAATTGCATATATTTTCAACAGGTTTAAGTTGTCCATTTTTCCATTGTAAGGTATCTTCATAAATATGTTTTGCAAATGCATAAATACAACGTAAAAGAGTGCTACTTGCAGTGAAATCTAATGGGATCCCATTTCACGATATCTGGTTTAATGATAATCTAATTCTAAGATCAAAGATATTGGTATTTACTTGTAGCCTTTTAATGAAGATAAATTCTATATAAGTAAAACTTAACTGATTTTATATGTGTTTGGTAATTTAATAAAATTTCAACCGAGTTGCAATTTATATAACGACGAGTAATTTACAAAAGTAATTTGATAAGGATGCGCAATATCTCTATCGAAAACCCTATGTATTCAGTGAGTAATAATAAGATAGTTATACAAACGAAACGCACAACAATTTTTCCAAATGAAATTTGTCGTAATAATTATAGTTGTGGACGCATTGACATATTGATTTGTGGATATCAATGTCTTTGGTTTTTCTCTTCTATAAAAGACACACTATTTGCTGCAGTGAAGAAAATACATCAGTACAATTTTTTTTCGCATGCTGAAATTAACAATGAAATGTTAATTAGTATTTCGAGTGGAAAAAACAAAACTTGTTTGTGATTAATGCCCCCAAACCATAGAAGATGTTCTCGATTTGAGCCATTTTCCACCTCCTTAGTATGATTTTTTAACCTGTTCCAAGAAATAATGAGAGCAGGGTTATAGTTGGATTCACTAATTCCGTCTCAATCTTCATTAAAATTATTCATCACTCATTATACAACAATACACACAATTATAATTGATCAACAATTGCAAAATTATTATTTATTGTGTATATAATTTCTACACTATAATTTATGCATGTGTAACTAGTTTAAATTAAACGGCCCATAAAAGTAAATTATTGTGAAAAGACATGGTAGTAGAAAATTAAAAAATTATTACAAATAAAATGAAAAAAGACCTGATAGGCATGCTGAAGTGCAAAAGATAGGAAAATTTAGTAGTCCGGTTGGTTGGCTACCTGAACTTTTACTTTATTGGTGAAGGTTCGATTCCCGTTCTTTAATTTCTTGCTTTTAAAATTTTTAAAATTAATAGTGATAAAGAAAGTTAGACGAGACAATTATTGCGGATAAAGATTAAAAATGTTGTAACAAATGCAGTAATATCATTACATATTTTCCACGCATGGATATTTATAATATGATTCATTTAAAAAAGTTAAATCAGACATCTTTTAAATTATGAATGCTACATATAGGATGAAAGAGATGAGGATTAACCCAAACAAATTTGTTATGTTATACAGGTAATGTCGATCTGTCAAATCCGTCTGTTTATTAACTTTTCTTCTTCATATTTGCATCCATTATTTTTTAAAATCGTAAGTCACTCTTAATATAAACAAGAGTTCCAAGGGGTCATGAGATTTGTCTAGTTATATATCATTTAATTTTCTTCTTTATATTTAAAACCATATTTTAAAAATCTTTGTAATTCACTTTTAGTATAATATAAAGTTTCATTCTATTATTTATCATATACATAACTTACAACCATAATGTTTACTGAGACAAAACTCAACTTTTATGTAAATGGCAAAAGAAATTTTTTACCTTTCTGTGAAACCTTACGTTGCCATGCAGAAGAGGGGAAGAAATAGCTTTGCTATGTGCTTCAAGTATTTTAACTCAGATATACTAATCTGTAATATAGCATAAAATCTTATTCCTTATAGAATAAGAAAGAGGAATCTTGAGAGGACCTTATAAGTTATAAGAAAAGAAGTAAAGAAAAGGAGCAAGATGTTATTATACAACAAAAAAAAAGGAAAAAGTATAAAATTATACAAAAGGGCGATTCTGATTACCATAACAAATTATTATTATTCTTTAATTAGTTTCAACTTTTCTCCTTTCACTCTATTTTGTACCATTCTCTTTTACGAAGTTATTACCTGCCCATTAAATCAGACTAAATAAGGTTTATTTTCAACCATTTACTATCCTTTTCCCTTTTATTACCACAACCCCTGATTTTAGGATTTATTCCTTGGTTTGTCCTACAAATACGTGCCACGTGGCAACCACCATAGCACATGTTAATCACAGCTCGGTTTAGTTCGAAGTTTAATATCGAAACCAAAAAAATCATATTCGGATATTAATATAATTTATATTGAAAATTATATATTATTTTATATAGGATTGAATAAAATAAAAATAATCATATTGAAGCTACGCGAATAAGAATATACTAAAAGTAAAATTTTAATATAGTGTATTTGAACAAATGTACCTAAAGAAAATTCTATAGGTATTTTTTGCTAGAAACCCAATTGCATATAACCTTTACTAGGATGTCTTTTGTTCGACTACCGTAATGACGTGTAGGTAAAAATATTTCTTTTCAGAAAAGAGGGGCAAAATATCATAATTCTCGTTATGTCCTTTAATTTTCATTTCATTTTGAGTTTTTAAAATTATATTGATTTGTTAAACGCCTGGATTAGACCTACTTATGAATAATCTTTTTGAACATATGTTTATTATATCGTTGGAGAAAAATTCATCTTTTTGATATCTTTTGAACGCATATTTATCATTTCGTTGATTTTTGAATGCATGTTTATCATTATTTACCCTAAAATTCGAGTAACAATTAAACTTGTATTGTGGTTTTAAGGTTATGTGATTTTATTCAACGCCGATTGATAAACAAGGAATTAAATAGACAAATTAAAAAGTAAAGTAGATCAAACGAGTGTATAGGCTAAGTCTCGACCTCGACCTGTGACGGGCTCGAGGTATGATTATGGGAATAAATGATAAAGCAACTCTGAAGAACAGTAGGTAAAATAGCAAGAGAATAATGTACGTATATTTTCTTTATCAGTGAAAAAGTGGTCTACAGATGAAAAGGATCCCCATTTATATAATAGGGGAGTCCTAAATAAGGTACACTTCTAATTAATGTAGGAAATCATATTTGACAAATGTCTAACCGCCAAAGACCAATCCGTTCCGAAATTTACGCTGTGATCCTCGGGCCATTGCGGGTATCTCGCTCTTTCCGTTACTGAATCATAACGGTATCATCTCGAAGCATGCCTTCTTCCGACCTCGGCAAATGATATCGACCTCGACATTGCAAAGGAGCTTCTACCCCGAGCTCGGCGTCCTGTCCTTCCGACGTGGTATCACTTTCTCCATTGAAGAACGAAATCGGGTAGCCCCGATTTCCACCGTATACAGATAGTCCCCTCGTTTCTTAGAGTGAAATGATAAGAAACGACTTGAACATCCATTTTCTAGAGATCCCGAAAATGACATCATCCTCGTGTCGTAGATGTTCGGGGTGATCGAAACGTCCCGTCGGTTCGGTTTCCCAAAACATTAAATGCTTGCCAGTGATGGTCGGCCACTAGCGCCGCCGAACCTTCACCGAGTGCCTATAAATACAAGTTTTCTATTTGAATCAAAAACTTTGCTTCCACCTTCAAATTTTCTTGATCTCTTCATCTTTTCTTTGTCAGTACCTGTTGATTCAACCTTTTTAGCACCAAAAATATCAAACTCCACCTCTTTCCGCTTCCTCCAACCTGAACCAATGGCGAAAACCTCCAAAACCGTTCCTCAAAAGAAGAAAGCTTCCTCCTCATCTTCCCGGCCGGCCGATGATAAAGCACTGGCGGAACTGGCCCTTCACGAGATTGTTCCCGGCCCCTGTGTTACAAAGAACGACTTCAAAGTCGAGAAATCCCCATCGATCCATGGACGATGCGAGCACGTGTTGAGGTATATTTGCTCGATAATGGGGAAACACCTCGAGGCTATAAAGAGAGATTGTGGCTGGGAGGCCGAGATCGTGGTATAGATCCCTGCTCCTGAGGAGAGTATCACCACTCATGTGGAGGGGCTCCTAAGTGTCAATACTTACCCCTTCACACTAGCTCCTATCGATCCAGTCATCATAAATTTCTGCAAGAGGTACCAGGTCACCCTCGGCCAGATTCAGCCCTCATTCTGGCGCATAGTGATCATGCTCCCTTTCTTTTCCAACAAGGCCAAGGGGATGGAGTTCACCCTCAACCATCTCATTCGATTATATCGACCTCAGCTTTTTCGAGGGTTGATCAAGCTCCAACACCGGGCGACCAAGGCCTTTTATGTGAGCAATGATGAGGATAAAGATCGGGGTTGGATGAGCTGGTTCGTGCGAGTGAGGACCTGCGACATCATTCTAGAGGAGAAAATGTCGTTCCCAGAGAAGTGGAACCCCGAACGTAAGTGATATTTTTACCCATTAGCCTTCGTACTCTATTTTTGCTTTATGTGACGCATTCATCTATTTTGCAGCGGTCGTTTGGATGCCTCATGCGGTCACCAACCTCGAAGACTAGGTCCAGAGATCAGCCTTGATTCCTCTCATGCCGAGCGCTGCTGGCGTGACTTGGCGAGGGGCAGAGCCAAACATCATGGTAAGTTCATCTTGTACGCTTTCGATGCATTCCCCTTTATCGGAGATTTCTCTTCAATTCATACTTGATTCTCCTTCATGCAGGCATTGGAGATGTCTCTGAAATGAGGTCGGCCCCGCCTGAGGAAGAGACTGAGTGCTCGATTCAGAAATCTGGGAAAGATAATAAGAGGAAGAGGGTCTCGGATCCCGAGGACCCCTAAGCGAAAACGGCTCCAGCTCGAAGACGTCGGAGAAATATCATTCCCGTGGATATAGAATCGGTCCACCAGCTGGGTGAATAAGAAGAAGACCAGGGTGACGACTCGGCATTGGTGGCTCGAGCCAGGAAGCCGGTCGAGGCTGCCAAGCCCTCCGAGACGGAGACCCTGCCTCGTGATGAGGAGGCTTCGAAGAAAGATTCGGACAAAACCCCTGAATCGCCCGAGGTCAAGATTGTTCCTCGCCCATCAACAAGCATGCCAGAGGGGGCCGGTTCCGAGATCCCCAAGGCTGAACAGAGCGCCTCGAGTGCTTTGCTTGGGGCCATGACAATTGGTCACTCTCCCTCTTTATTGGCTTATTCTAAGGAGACCATAAGGGAGGCTCGAGCTCTACAGATGCCTGACTTAGGCTGATTCCCCAGTGAAGAGGATCCTATCCGGTATTGCTTTACTGGGGTTGATGACGTTGTTCATCTCAACGAGCCATCCACCCTTTTCGAAGAGGCCCAACGCCTTTTATCTCGAGTAAGTATTAATTCCCATTGTTGCAATTTTCTTTTCCTTCTTCTCCCTTTATCCTAACTTGTATCTTTCTTTCTGTGTAGGCTTTCACCAAGTTTAGGGCTGACCTGAGCCAATGTGAGGCCGAGCTCCAGAAGACCTCGGAGGATAAGAACGTTTTGAAGCTCCTTTGCGGTCCAAAGGAGGGGGAGCTCAGGGACCTTTAGGCAGACTTAGCCAAGGCTCTTAAGGATGAGGCCGATCTAGACAAGTGTCTAATTATCATTTTGAAAGAATGCGATCTACTCGACTCAACTCTGGAGGCTAACACTTCAGCATTTCAGTTTCAGAAAAAGCTGGAAAGGATCGAGTTGCTCCGAGGGGAAATCGATCAAATCAAAGCTGATTGTGATCGATGGAAGGAGAATATGGACCACCTTGTTGTGGAGAAAGAGGCTGCTTTGGCCAAACTATGATCGGCCGAGGCCCAACTTCAGGGCACTAAAGAGAAAAGTTTGGTCCAGGCCGAAAGGATCGACGAGCTTGAGGTCAAGCTTGCCGAGGCCAAGGCAGAGATCGGGGAGATGAAGATCGCGGCTTACAAATCCATAGCCGTATATTTGGCCAATGCTGAGGCTGCTCAAATGCAGCTAAGGGAGGCTTTCGATCGAGAGTGACAGAGAAATAATTTTGCCAAGTGCCAATCCCGGAGGGAGACCCTCGAGGAAATCCATGCTCGGGGCTATGACCCCTCTGAAAAAATAGCTCAAGCTAAGGTGCTTGAAGTTGATGCCAGATTTATTGTATCCTCTTATGACGACGATGCTAATGAAGGTAGCCAAGGCGGGTCTGACAATGATGAATGGCCTGAATGAGAAGTTGCTCCCGAGGGAGAAACCAACCCCGGGCATAGTTAGGATTTTTTCTTTTTCTTTTTGTAAGACCTCTGTCGGTCTCTTGTACATATATTTTTTTCAAATATATAAAAGAAAGTTTCTCTTGAATGCCTTCCCGATCTTTATAATCATGTTTGTTGCCTTGTAAATTTTTTAGCACAATCTTATGCTTTGAACGGTGTGTTTGAGACTTTGTCTCGGGTGGCTTCCTCGAAGTTACCGTAGTCAAGTTTGAATAAGGTTCTAACTTTGAGGAATAGACCCTTAAGGGTTTATGTCGGATAACGGTGAGTCCTTGAGCCATAATCAAGTTGTTGTTTATTTAGGCTCGGGATAATCAAACCCTTAGGTTCGGATGGAGTGAGAACAAGATATCAAACTCTAAGTGTATTGGCCCTTAGGCTTCTTAGATCGGGCCGTTACGTCCTCTAAAAGATGGCTACTATTCCCCTCTTTTGGCCTAAAATACTTAACGAAAATTTCTTTATGCCTTAGCATGTATTTTTTACCCATTGGTTTTTTTGAGGATTCGATGTCGATTGAAAACCCTTCTGCTTTTTGTGCCTTAGCACGTTTGTGTTAAGGTAATTTATTACCTCTTAAGGTTTTTCGAGGGATGATTTTATCGAAGCCCCTTTTATTATTTGCCGAGGGTAGCCTTTTTTAACCTATTTTTTAAAGAATTCGAAGGCCGATTTTGATTGTGGGGTTCAGACGTCTCCGAGCCGCATTAATTTGGCTGTGGCCTTTAGATATGCCTCTTGGGATTATTTCCCTATAACACTTCGAACTTGTTCGAGGTGTTAATCCTCAAGAAAGATGGCCTTGGCCTATATATCGAGGGGTGCCTCTTGAGGTCTTATGATTCGAGTTTAGATAACTCGAATATGTTGATTGCCGATGACAGTCCCCGAGTGTTCGAGGTATATTTGCGCTTGGCCCTTGAGACATTTCTCACAAAATCATAAGTACGGAGCTCGTATAGTAGCAAATTTTCTTTGAGACATAGAGTGTTTGATATAGAAAGAATGCTTCTTTGAATAATTTGTACATGCGTACATGTTTTGTCATCAGAGCTCGACTAATCTATAATTCTATATAGACACGTTTCACTCGACAGTGTGGCCCATTACAAAGTTTCCCTATCAAGACCCTTTGACATGAAGTATTTTTATCGAAAATATAACCTCCGAGGGTGATGCCCCCCAGTATTCGAGGTTGATTGAAAAAAAGCCTTGGATACTGTTGAAATTTCCTCAAGTAGCACATAATTGTTGCCTCGTTAAAAACCTCGCCTGAACCCATTTGGGATAAAACTGATCTAAGGGAAAAAGAGTGTAACGCGTGCTTTAAAACCTAAGGTCTTCATATTGAAGAGTTTTCTCGACGTCTTCAATCGAACACCTACAATAAGTTAGTATCAAATACATACGGAAAAGGGAGAGAGTCATACCTCAGCAATAATATCGTTTGAGTAATGATACATTCTAATTGTTTGGCAGTTGTTCGCCCTCCATTGTTCCATGTTTGTAATATCCCTTTCTGATGATACAGAGGACCCGATATGGTCCTTCCCAATTTGGGCCTAGTTTCCCTTTGTTTGGGTCTCGAGTATTGAGGGTGACTTTCCTTATAACTAAGTACCTGATTCCGAAGTGGAGAAGTTTGGATCTTGTATTATAATATCTCTCGATTCTTTGCTTCTGTGCA
This sequence comes from Nicotiana sylvestris, assembly GCF_000393655.2. NCBI lineage: Eukaryota > Viridiplantae > Streptophyta > Magnoliopsida > Solanales > Solanaceae > Nicotiana > Nicotiana sylvestris. The sequence goes on along the minus strand of NC_091064.1, from coordinate 147,226,249 downwards.
GCCATCCGAACAAGCATAGCTTCTTGTTTTTCATCCAATAGTTTGAGGCTTGTATTCATATCCTCGTGATTTGATTCCTCAGTTGCATGTCAAAATCTGATGCTATATTCCCCGACCTCGACTGGAATTAAGGCCTCGGAGCCATATACTAAGGAGAATGGGGTTGCCCTCGTGCTAGACTTTGATGTCGTTCGATAAGCCCAAAAGACTTTGGATAGAAGTTCTCTCCATTTTTCCTTAGCGTCGTTCAACCTTTTTCTTTAAGTTTTGAATAATAGTCTTGTTCGTCGATTCGGCCTGTCCGTTTCTGCTTGGGTGATACGACGTCGATAAGATCTTTTTTATTTTGTGTTCTTTGAGGAACTCCGTTACCTTGCTTCCGACGAATTACTTTCCATTGTCACAGATGATTTCAGCAAGTATCCTGAATCGGCACACGATGTGATCTCAGATGAAATCTATAACTTCTTTTTCTTTGACCTTCTCAAAGGACTGTGCTTCCACCCATTTAGAAAAGTAGTCAATCATAAACAAAATGAATTTAGCTTTACCTGGGGCCGTTGGTAGAGGGCCGACGATATCCATCCTCTATTTCATGAATGGCCATAGGGATAGGACTGAATGAAGTTGCTCTCTGGGCTGATGGATCATCGGTGCAAACCTTTGACATTTGTCACATTTTCGAACAAACTCCTTAGTGTCTTTTTTCATGCTATCCCAATAGTACCCTGCTCTAATGATTTTGTGAATCAAAGATTCGGCGCCGTAGTGGTTTCCACAAGTGCCTTCATGGACCTCTCGTAAAACATAATTGGTGTCCCTCGACCCTAAACATATCGCCAATGGCCCATCGAATGTCTTTCTGTATAATATTCCATCTTCATCCAAAGTGAATCTAGCAACTTTGGTTCGTAGGGCCCTCAACTCTTTAGGGTCCAATGGGAGCTTTCTGTTCTTTAAATATTCGATATATTTATTTCTCCAATCTCATGTCCAGCTTGTAGAGTTTATCTCGGCATGACCTTCCTCAATCATAGATCTTGATAGTCTGACGACAGTCCCCGGGATGATCTCGTCTTCGTCGACCGATGATCACAAATTTGCAAGTGCATCGATCTTACTATTTGTTCTCAAGGTTCGTGGTCTAAAGTCCATTCATTAAAGCGGTGCAAAGTTACCTGCAGCTTATCCAAATACCTTTGTATTCTATCCTCTCGAACTTCAAAAATTTTGTTTACTTGGTTCACCCCCAATAAAGAGTCACACTTGGCTTCAATGACTTCTGCTCCCAAGCTTTTAGCTAGTTCGAGACTTGCAATCATGGCCTCGTACTTGGCCTCATTGTTAGTCAACCTAGAAGTTTTGACAGACAGCCTAATAGCGCTACCTGTGGGGGGATTCAAAACGATGCCTAGCCCAGACCCCTTCACATTGGAAGCACCGTCTGTGAAAAGGGTCCATACCCCCGATGATGTGCCCGTTTTTTAACAAGAGTTCCTTTTCAACTTTGGGTATGAGGGTTGCCACGAAGTCCGCTAAAATTTGAGACTTGATGGCCGTGCGGGATTTATATTCGATATCGTACCCGCTGAGCTCGATGGCCCATTTGGATAGTCGACCCGATAGCTCGGGTTTGTGCAAAATATTACGAAACGGGTAAGTGGTTAACACACATATGGGGTGACATTGGAAGTATGGTTTTAACTTTCTAGAAGCGCTTATCAGTGCAAGTGCCAATTTTTCTAAGTGTGAATATCTAGTTTCTGCCTCTCTTAAGGTTCGACTTACATAATAAACGGGGAATTACGTAACTTTCTCTTCTCGAACTAGGACACCACTTACCATGATTTCCGATACCGACAAGTACAAGTAAAGTTTCTCATCTGCCTTTGAAGTGTGAAGCAGTGGTGGGCTCGATAGGTATCGGTTTAATTCCTCTAATGCTTGTTGGCACTCCTGGGTCCAGGTGAAATATTTCTTCTTTTTGAGTAAAGAGAAAAATCTGTGGCTTCGATCCGGTGACCTCGAGAGAAATCAGCCTAAAACAACTATCCGTCCAGTTAGCCTCTACACGGCTTTTACACTATTCTCGATGGTGATGTCTTCGATGGCCTTGATTTTATCAGGATTGATTTTGATCCCCCGATTCGACACCATGAAGCCCAGGAATGTGCCCGAACCGACCCCAAAAGCACATTTCTCGGGGTTGAGTTTCATGTTATATTTCCTACAAATATCGAAAGTTTCCTGCAAATGAGCCAATGGACCTCTACGCACATGGACTTAACTAGCATGTCATCAATATAAACTTCCATTGACTTATCTATTTGTTCTTCGAACATATTATTTACTAGGCGTTGGTAAGTAGCTCCTGCATTTTTTTGCCTGAAAAGCATTACATTACAACAATATGTCCCATACTTAGTGATAAATGAGGTCTTTTCCTGGTCTTCCGGGTTTATCCGAATTTGATTGTACCCGGAATAGGCATCGAGAAAGGTAAGGATCTCGTGGCCACCAGTGGGCATCGATCATGTGATCGATGTTAGGCAGTGGAAAAGAATCTTTAGGGCATACCTTGTTCAAATCCTTGTAATCTACAAACATTCTAAGTTTGTTACCTTTTTAGAGACTACGACTACATTGGCTAACCATTCGGGGTATTTCACCTCCCGAATGGACCCTATTTTGATAGGTTTAGTTACCTCGTCCTTTATGAATGCGTGCTTTACTTCGGACTGGGGCCTTCTATTTTGTTTCACCAGTTTGAACCTGGGGTTAAAGCTTAGTAGATGTGTTGCTATCTTCGGTGGGATCCCTGTCGTGTCTGTATGGGACCAAGCAAAACAATCCATGTTATTAATAAGAAATTAAATAAGCTTTTTCCTGAGTTGGGGGTTAACCCCGTTCCCAAGTATACCTTTCGCTCAGGCAGGTACTCGATCAATATAACCTGTTCCAGCTCTTCGACCGTTGATTTGGTGGCGTCGGAGTCTTCGGGAACATTAAAGGTTCGAGGGGTTAGAAAATCCTCCTCTTCTTCTTCTATCTCCTTTCCTGATCCGGTTGAGGCTGGCAGCTGTGATTGCTATTTGGTTTCCTGTTTACCTTTAATGCCTGACCTTTCTGTCGATATCGGTATTACCTCGTCAACCGCAAACCTTTCCTTTGCAGCATGCTGCTCCCCGTATACCTTTGTTACACTGTCCGACGTTGGGAATTTCATCATTTGGTGGAGAGTCGAAGGTACTCCCTCATATTGTGAATTTAGGGCCTTCCGAGTAGGGCATTGTACTAGCTGTCAAACTACTGACCATTGCAAACATAAAAAGTAAAAAATGTAAGTCAAAGAAACAATTAATATGAATAAACCGTTTACAATCGGTAATTTCATCATTTATCTTCTATCAGTGGAAACTTTACATTCTGATTCATTTTTCGTTTTTGTTAAAAGAACATATACTTTAAATTTTAAAATACTTTAAAATTGATGCGCACAATCTTGTTTCGATCTAGTGTATACAGATCGTGTTGGTCTGTCAATACTTGTCTTGTTTTTAATTTTCTCCTATCTATATTCAAAATCATTAGTATTTTATAGGATCTTAATTCACTTATAACGTAAAACAAAATTCAAATTCTCTTTTATTTATGGACATAGCAACCACAATATAGTTGAGCAAAAACTCTACTTTTACATAAAGGGGAAAATAACTCTACCATTATACATGTGAAACCCTATTTTTGCCATATTGTTCAGAGTCGTAGAAGTGATCAGTATATAGCATAAAACACTTGATATATATATATATATATATATATATATATATATTTTTTTTTTTTTATAAAAAAACTAGAAATCCTGAAAAGATATTATAAGAGAAATAAGTAACTAAAGAAAAGAACAAGTTGTTATCCAGAAAAAGGAAAAATAATAAATTATACAAAGGGTGGATTCTGATGATCCTATAAGATTAATATTTTTCCTTATTTCAATAGGATCACACATATTTTCTACCTTTTTTTCTTTAGTAAGTTGTTCAATTTTTATTTTTATTTTTTTAATTATTATATATTTAGTAAGTTATATACCTGCCCATTTTTGTATATATAAAGAGTATATATTAGGGTTATCCCCACTCCTCACTTTCTCTTTCTGTTTTATCACTGCGATCTCAAAATTTTAGGGTTTTATTCCTCAATTTCTCCACCAGTCACATGTTACGTGTCACACACCTCAGCATATGCGTGAGAACATCTGACGTGGCATCACCTGATTAGCTGGTGATTTCTCTCTCATGCATTCATGCAAATTTTAAAAAAGAGAGATACACGTAATAAGTGTATAGATTACAACAATACATATTTTTAAGAAGAGATAACATAGACTTTAAAACCTCTGCACTTCATTCCTCCTATATAAAGCCAGTCTTTGTGCCTCTATTTTTATTGTGTAATAATTTCCCCCTTTCATTTCTCTTATGTCATGTTTTCTCTCTCATTTGTCTAAGTCAATACACACTCCCCCCCCCCCCCCTCCCTCCTCTCGCTCTCTTTGGAATTTCATTTCTTTTCTCAAACCTAAGATTAAACTTAAGAGGTTTTCTCTTGATTTTTCCCTCACATTCTATTCAGACATATTCGAATCCATCCAACATTCCTTTCTGGGTGTCTTTAGCTCTTAATTAGTTTTTTGTCAACCTTTTTCTTGGTCTAAAAGTGGGTGTTCTTCTGATCCGAGGTCTTGATTCAGGTGAAGATATATTTTTTCTACATTTCTGACTGATTTTTTCACTTGAGTTTTAGTCTCTTTTTTTTTTTCACGCGGTTTTTTTAGCTCATCTGTTTTGCTGATTGATTTTTTCACTTGAGTTTTTGTCTCTTTTTTTTTTCACGCGGTTTTATTAGCTCATCTGTTTTGCTGATTATTTTTATACCTTTCTTGAAATGATTTCGAATGTACATCCTTTGTGTATATTTATTTTTGTTTATTTTAGTCTGGTTGGTTTGTTTATTTATCTGTACTTTCTTTTTTTGGGTTTGTTTTTCTTATGGTTTTTACTGCGCTTCTGGTAGTGGGGTTTATCCTTTGGGTATATCGAAATGGTTGGCGACTGGCAAACCTCTAATTTGGCTATTGTTGTTTTTGTGAATGATTTTGCTTAGATCTAACGTGAATTTAGCGTAGCTTGATTGTGTTACCATAATTTTATGTGAATCTTTGAAGTCCTGATGATAAAAAAATTTTTCCACCTTTTCAAGTTAATTGACGGGAAAGTAAATTATTTAGAAAATCCTAAATAAAGTAGCTTCAAATTATCGGCATATGGTTCTTTTTTACGTTCATTGAGCTTGTTCAGTGCATTTGTTTGATTGTAACGCATGTTGATTCGATGATGAGTTGATGAAATGAATAATTTTTTCCGTCATTGAGAATTAGGGTTTCTTCCATTAAAGGCTTTCACACTTATTCGCTAAATGGAGTATATTAGTGTGTGTTATCATATCATAATTATCACATTAAATGTAGTGGATTACATTAGATTAATTAGATGACATAGCTTTAAATTCAAAGGTGCATCCGAATTAATCACATATAGATTTGACATGTTTATGTTAGATTCAAATAATATTTGTGTATACCAAATACTTATAGTTTCTCCAACTTATTGACTGGATTTTTATTTGTGGTGGTGAATTCATCATTTTATGTAGTGTTTTACATGGAGGAAGGAAGTGATTCTGATACTTCTGTGTCCAAATCATCGGGATCGCAGCTCTTACCTATTGGAGGAATATCTATTGATCTTAATCTTCCTATGCCAGTGACAGAGAAAGAGAACTGTCACCATTTTTCGATACGGTTAGTCTCCAATTTGTAATTTGTTATCTTTTGTAATTAGTTACCAAAATTTCTATTCCCCCCCCCCCCTCCCCTTCACTCTTTCTGCTGACTTAATTGATCTAAATTAATTATTTGTATTAGCATGATTTAATGAGCATAAAATCATGGTGCCTATGAAGTATCAAATAAAATTCTTAAACGGATGCAAAGCTCTACCTTGACTATCCAAAATCAAGGAGTTTCTCTGATACTCCTCCATTAAATTAGGAGTTGATGGCTCGCATGGTCAATCAGCTTTGGAAAATTGGCCAAAGTCATATAACTTTCTTTTTCTTTCAAATATCATTCTTGCTGGATTTTATACTTTCCGGTGAGATTTGTTTTTTGAAAAAAAAAAAATTGAACTATTTTAAAACCCAACCCACCCATTTACACAATACCTGACTTGTCCTGTTGCGGAAGCCAAATGTATATAGTGTGAATAAGTCACAACTACTATACCAAAAATTATGACAGCCACCAAATAATAAATAAGACAATAAAACAACAATAAAGGGAACACCAGAATTTACGAGGTTCGGCTAATTTTGCCTACTCCTCGGACACAACCAATATTTTATTTCACTCCAAAAATACAAGTGAAATAATACTAAAGAGAGAAGATACAAATGCCTTAAACAGATGAGAAGGCAAATGAGAGGTGTATTTCAATCCTAAACATTAGGCCTTCTTTTATAGGGGAAAAATCCCCCCCAAACTTAACTCCCAACCAATGTGGGACTTTGGCATTTTGCCAAACTTCAACAAATCTCCACCTTGGCAAAATTCCACATTTTCAATTCTCTCTCAATAACAAATTTTGGTTGTGTCTTCATCTTCAATCTTCAGTGTTCAACAATGTTGATCAAATCCAAACAATGTTGAAACTTGACCGCAGTCACCACCTTTGTCAGCATATCAGCAGGATTCTCTGTAGTATGAATTTTCTTCACCGTGACTCCACCTTCTTCTATGATTTCTCGTACGAAATGATACCGAACATCAATGTGCTTCGTCCTTGCATGATAAACTTGGTTCTTCGCTAATTGAATAGCACTTTGACTATCACAAAAAATTGTGATACCTTTTTGTTCAACACCAAGCTCCTTTAGCAATCCTTGAAGCCAAATTGCCTCTTTCACAGCATCTGTAATAGCCATGTACTCTGCCTCTGTTGTAGACAAAGCAACTGTTGACTGCAAAGTAGACTTCCAACTAACTGGTGCCTTTGCAAAAGTAAACACATAACCAGTAGTTGATCTTCGTTTGTCCATATCACCCGCAAAATCTGAGTCACAATATCCAACTACAAACTGATTGTCTTCCTGCTCAAAAACTAACCCGACATCTACAGTATTATGAATATACCGTAGAATCCACTTCACAGCTTGCCAATGCTCCTGCCCTGGATTGTGCATATATCTGCTAATAACTCCAACAGCTTGTGAAATGTCAGGCCTTGTGCAAACCATTGCATACATCAAGCTACCAACAGCATTTGCGTATGGTACCTTTGACATATACTCTCGTTCAGCTTCATCCATTGGCGACATAGTAGTACTTAGCTTAAAATGGGAAGCAAGTGGAGTACTAACTGGCTTAGTCTTGTCATCTATGCCAAAACGTTGAAGTACTCTCTTCAAATATTCCTTTTGAGATAAACAGAGTTTTTTTGAACGTCTATCTCTAATTATCTCCATGCCAAGAATTTTCTTTGCCTCACCCAAATCCTTCATCTCGAACTCCTTCTTCAGTTGAATCTTCAACTTATCAATTTCTTCCGAATTCTTGGAAGCTATCAACATATCATCAACATATAGGAGAAGATATACAAAGGAACCATCTTTAAGCTTGTGCAAATACACACAATGATCGTATTTGCTTCTCTTGTACCCTTGCCGCAACATAAACTCGTCAAATCGCTTGTACCATTGTCTAGAAGATTGTTTCAATCCGTACAACGATTTTTCAAGTTTGCACACCATATTTTCTTTTCCAGCAACTTTGAATCCTTCTGGCTGAGTCATGTAGATTTCCTCCTCCAAGTTTCCATGTAAAAACGCAGTTTTTACATCCATCTGAACTAGTTCCAAATCCAATTGTGCTACCAAAGCCAACATAATTCTAATGGAGGAATGTTTTACAACTGGAGAAAACACTTCATTGTAATCAATTCCCTCCTTTTGAGCATATCCTTTGGCCACCAATCTTGCTTTGTAGCGAACATCTACTTGGTTAGGAAATCCTTCCTTCTTTGCAAATACCCATTTGCACCCAATTGCTTTCTTTCCCTTCGGGAGATTGGCCAATCTCCATGTATGATTCTGATGAAGGGACTGTATTTCATCATTCATGGCAATCCTCCACTTATCTTCTTCTGAACTTTGGACAGCGTCTTTATAAGTAGTAGGAACATCATCAGCTACAATTGAGGTTGCACAAGCAACCGTCTCTATGAGACGAACAGGTTTCGTTATTGTTCTTTTTGGCCTGCTGGTTGCTATTGATTCAAGTTGTTGTTGAGATTCCTGAGTTGGAATCTCCTCTACTGGCTCTCCTTCCAGAGGGTAATCTTCATTTGTTTCCTCCTCTGCTTCTTGTGTAGGAAAAATAAATTTTCCCTCAAACTCCACCTGCTTAGAAGCACCTTCATTTTGTTTGGTATCTTCTGTTACCTTATTTACCATAGCAAATTCATCAAAGGTAACATCTCTGCTGAATATTACTTTCTTTGTCATAGGGCACCATAAGCGATATCCTTTGACTCCAGAAGTAATTCCCATAAAAATAGCCTTCTTTGCCCTTGGATCCAATTTTGACTCCGTCACATGATAATATGCAGTTGAGCCAAACACGTGCAAAGAGTTATAATCTACAGCAGGTTTTCCGTACCATTTTTCAAATGGTGTTTTGCCATCAATAGCAGCAGATGGTAGACGATTAATGAGGTGACATGCATATGTAATTGCCTCAGCCCAAAATTCTTTGCCCAAGCCAGCATTGGACAACATACACCGTACCTTCTCCAGCAAGGTCCGGTTCATACGTTCTGCCACTCCATTCTGTTGTGGTGTATGTCTAACAGTGAAGTGTCGGACGATGCCATCATTTTCACAGACCTTATTGAAATGATCATTTTTGTATTCACCTCCATTGTCTGTGCGAATACACTTGATCCTCCTGCCTGTTTGATTCTCCACCATCGTCTTCCATTTGAGAAAAATTCCCAGCACTTCATCCTTGTTTTTCATTGTATACACCCACACTCTTCGAGAAAAATCATCAACAAAGGTTACAAAATAGTGCTTCCCACCCAATGAAGGTGTTTTGGAAGGACCCCAAACATCAGAGTGTACATAATCCAAAATGCCTTTAGTATTATGGATCGCTGTACCAAATTTAACCCTTGTCTGTTTCCCTTTGACACAATGCTCACAAAACTCCAAGTTGCAAGCCTTTACTCCTTTTAACAATCCTTGATCTGATAGAGTTTTCAAGGATTTTCCTCCAGCATGTCCCAAGCGCATGTGCCATAGCTTGGTTGCTTCTGCCTCTTTGTCGTCACTGGATGTTACTGTCGCTGTCCCAATAACTGTACTGCCACGATAGCGGTACATATTATTATTCTTCCGATTAGCCTTCATTACCACTAGTGCACCGGAGCATACTCTCATCACTCCATTTTCTGCAATGATTTTGAACCCTTTTGATTCTAGGGCTCCCACAGAGATGAGATTCTTCTTCAAATCCGGTACATATCGAACATCTATCAATGTTCTGATCATTCCATCATGGTTCCTTAATCGTATTGAACCAATGCCATATGAGGTAAGAGGGCTGTTATCCGCTGTGTGGATGACTCCATATTCTCCTTCTTGAAATTCCATGAACCAGTCCCTGTTGGGACACATATGATAGCTACAAGCCGAGTCCATCAACCATATGTCTGATGATGTTGATGACTCTGTTGTAACTAATGAGAAGTCTGAATCATCACAATCAGCTACATTTGAATCCATAATAGCCTTTCCATTGTTATGTTTGGCCTTATTCTTCAACTTCGGACAGTCTTTCTTCCAGTGCCCTTTTTCTCGACAAAAGGCACATTCATCTTTACTGGGTCTGGATCTTGACTTGGATCTTCCCTTCTTTGTCCTCGTTTGATTTTGAGGACGACCCCTCACAAACAGTGCTTCTCCTTCTCCGCCCTTCTGTTTTTCTCGCTTTCTTTGTTCATAGCTGTACAAAGCTGAACAAACTTCTCTGAGAGAAATTTCGTCATTTCCATGGAGTAGAGTAGTTTCAAGGTGCTCGTACTCATCAGGAAGTGACGCCAACAACATTAAGGCCAAGTCACCATCATCATAAGTTGTATCCATATTTTGCAAATCTGTGACCAACTTATTGAAACTGGTGATATGTTCATTCATCGTGGTACCAGGAACATAGGTGAAGTGAAACAGTCTCTTCTTCATGTACAATTTATTTTGACTGTTTTTCTTCAAAAATTTATCCTCCAGTGCTTTCCATAATTTACTTGCAGAAGTTTCCTTTGTGTATGGATATTTCTGCTCTCTAGCAAGGTAGGATCGAATGGTACCGCAAGCAACACGGTTGATAATTCTCCAATCTTCTTCTCCAATAACATCTGGTTTCTTTTCTTCAATGGCCAGATCTAGCCCTTGTTGAAAAAGGACATCTAGAACCTCGCCTTGCCACATCCCAAAATGTCCGGACCCGTCAAAAATTTCTACCGCAAATTTCGCATTTGACACAATTCTTGTCATAAGCGAAGATGCCAATGATGACGTATTGTTGACACTTGATGTAGATTCTTCTTGTTTATTGTCCCCCATATTTGACACAAATATTATTTAATAGCTGACGACACAAATCAAGATTATTTCCTTTCTGATGTAGAAGATCAGACTAAGCTGCAACTACAGAGCATACTCAGACAGAACCTTGACTCAGTTACCAAGATAAATCTTTTCTGATGTGGAAGATCAGACTATGCTGCAACCACAGAGCATACTTAGACAGTACCTTGGCTCTGATACCAATTGTTGCGGAAGCCAAATGTATATAGTGTGAATAAGTCACAACTACTATACCAAAATTATGACAGCCACCAAATAATAAATAAGACAATAAAACAACAATAAAGGGAACACCAGAATTTACGAGGTTCGGCTAATTTTGCCTACTCCTCGGACACAACCAATATTTTATTTCACTCCAAAAATACAAGTGAAATAATACTAAAGAGAGAAGATACAAATGCCTTAAACAGATGAGAAGGCAAATGAGAGGTGTATTTCAATCCTAAACATTAGGCCTTCTTTTATAGGGGAAAAATCCCCCCAAACTTAACTCCCAACCAATGTGGGACTTTGGCATTTTGCCAAACTTCAACATGTCCCACATATATGGGTCGACTTTAACATCTTGTATGCTCTATATATAATTATAGTTTACGAAAGTTTTTGTATTTGGACAAATAATTTATATCATTAGATTTTTCAGTTCTCATCTCAAAAACTGTGTTACATCAAATTTAAAAAATCAAATCTTCCGAATATTAGAAACGAAATTAATTTGCAAATCCTTTGAGAAATATTTGATTTTTTTTTTTTTATGACTCGTGGACTTTACAAGAAGTGTTGTTAAAGTTAAACAAACTTTAAAAAAATTAATATGTATCACTGGATTTTTAAGATAATTTTTACGATAATAATTTATATCATTGAACTTTTCAATTCCTTTGTACTTGACTTAGAGCCTAATGGTAACAAATTTTAAAAATAAATTAGAATATCATATAAACTATAAATAGTTGAAGAACTATAATTCTAAGTAGTTGCGAGCATAACCTGAGTTATAATAGAATGGTTAAATTTATTTGAATTTTTTCATGTGTCTTCATAATCATTTTTTGAATATTGACTTTCAGAATTTTGTCTTGCTCTTCTCATAGCAGTGTTCAATTTATTTTAAGTAGTTCATTTTAGCTTTTAAATTTGATATAACATAATCTTTGAAATAGGAACTCAAAAATCTAATGATATAAATCATTATCCAAGTGCAAAAACTTTGAAACTAACTAGAAATACATATAGAGCGGGAAGGCTGTCAAAGTCGATCTATATATGTGAGATGGGTCAAGTATTGGATAAAAAGGTGGGTTTATTAAAAATCGTTCCGGCTTTAAACTAGTGTTTTAATAATTTTTTCTTAAAATTAAATTTTCTCACGTCACTAAATTTCACCGAAAATTATAAAATCCGACAAGAATGATCACTTTAAGTGTAGTAGATAAAGTTACGTGATTTTTAAAATATAATAAAAGAAAATTATATGACTTTGATTGGCAATTTTCCAAAGTTAAGCCATCAACCTCATTAAATTAGACAAGGAACTTTTCCAATTTATGTATTGCCGAGTAGCCAAATCCTATTTTCTTTATTGCTTTCAAGAGTCCCTAATCTATTCGTTGTTTTTTTTGTTGATACAGTGGATATGTAGCTGAGATGAGAAAGAAGGACATGATAATTTGTTCACCCTTTGGATCAAGCAGTAAGCCCGAGGATCAACTTCCTCCTCTTGACATTCCCAAATTTAAGTCGTGGCGATGTAAAAATTGCATCAGTGAGGTCGGAGCTGAAGGTGCAGGAAACGAAATGTGTGTACATAAGGCCTCTACTAGTAGTGTGCAATATTTATTGCCAGAGTTGAAGCACATGTCCGATTCACGGAAAGGTGACAAAAACAAAGCGATTATGGAAGATTACATTGATACTGATGATAATGACTTCATATTGTCATGGAAACGCAATAAGGAGAAATGCACTGTAGTTCAAAATACAACTCGTGTCAAAGCTAGTAATATATTATGCAATATTTCTATTGGTATGATACGTACATAATGCTATTTGTTCAGCAGTTTTTAACTTGAAATATGTTGTGTATTTCCCAGTTCCCAGAAGTGTTAGAGAAGAGGAGACTGGCAATCCAGCCACTGAGGTGACACCATCTAAGCAATGCTCAACTCAAGAAACAAAAACAAAGAGCCCAGGTAATTTAATTAAGAGCATTGTTTTGTGTGTATCAATATTATTTTCTTTAGGTTTTAATTCGCGCTTGTTCATTACTGTTAGGATTGACAATGATGCTTTTGGTTTTGAAAACAGTTGCTAATACAAAGATTGCGGATTCTGAGTCTAATGATGAGAGTGACGAAGAAGTTCCCTATGATATTGATCCAGAGATAGAAATAGGCTCTGAAAATGTTGAACAGAGAACTGCTTCAATCACTTCAGATGAAATAGAGGTACTTGGTAGCAAGGAAAGAGTTCATAATATGAGCAATGTGAATTTAAATAGATCACCTTCTGTTGAATTGATAGAGGGCACTGAAACATCTAAGGGAGGTGATGAAAATTTGGCAGTAAATAGTCAGTGCGATTTGCATGAGGATATTGCAAATGATCTACCGCGCAGGAAAACTCGTAAGGTGCGCTTGTTGACTGAGATATTGCTGGGTGAAAAAGCCAATTTGGAGATTAATTGTGCCAATGCAGAACGATGTTCGGCAAATACCACGCCCATGGTGCTTTCTGATGAAGATACGGTTGGTGCACCCAAGGATAAGGTATCATTTCTTGAGGATGCTAGAAAGGGTAACAAGATTTCTCAGAAGAAGAGAAGGACGTCTCAAGAAGATAACCGCAAGTCAGAGATGAACTTAGATGGTAAGGTGGCTAAAAGATCTAAGGTCTTCAATAAAAAAGCTGAGAGGAGGAGTTCTATGGAGATTGAAGTTTCTGATTCACGTCCGATTGAGAATGGATCAGACAGAGAACGTCTACAGAGTCGCAGAAAAAGTTCGAAAATAAAGCATAGAAGTGATCATAAGGACTCTGGAGTAAATAAAAAGAAACATAAGAAGGATCAACTTGTCAGTGGCTGTTCTCCACAAATGCTCCCGGAGGGGAAAAGCACTGGTATTAGCACAAATGGATATAGTGGTGCTAATATTCTCTTTCAATCGTCAAGTGCTTCCACTGCTGAAAAATTTGAAACTCATTTGAGGAATGAGTCATTGCATGGAAAAGAGAGAAACTCTGATATGTGCTGGGATACTAACAGGTCGCTTGAAGTTAGAAATGCCTCTTCTCCTATGAATGTAGCTCAAGACAAAAATTTGCGAAGGGAAAGTTCGAGGAATGATGTTGTACAAATGCCGACTGGTATGGGAGTGGTGACTTCTCAGCTAGAAAATGAGTTACCTGCTAATGCGAAGTTAGACCTGTCTTTGAGCAGATCCAAGGATGCTGAGAAACGTGTTGAAAATGATATTATCCAAAGGAAAAACAGGACAAATTGGCAGTTGAGTCTACAAAATAGCAGTAAGAGTTGTGATCCGAAAGATAACTCTTTCATGAGACAGTCAAATGTATCTGAATCAGATCAATATTTGAGGAAAGGCGTGAACGCTCTTGTAAGACAGTCAAATGTGTCTGAATTAGGTCAGTCTTCCAGGAAAGAAGTGAACTCTCTTGTAAGACAGTTAAATGTGCCTGGGTCAGGTCATTCTTTGTGGAAAGGCGTGAACTCTCTTGTAAGACAGTCAAATGTGTCTGAATCAGGCCAATCTTCGAGGAAAGGAGTGATTTGTGACCTCAACCAGGGAATTTATCAAACATCATCCGCGTGGCAACAGATTCAAAGCTCACCTGATCCACTTCAAAGGAGAAATATTCAAATGCCAAATCGAATGGTACTGTCTTTTTTTCTGTTTTGTTGGTGTTATCTTTAAGTATTTCCACTTTTTGCTGAAGATTATGTTTCCTCTTCCCCTAGCCCCTTCACACATTTCTGCATTTTTACTACCGTGATTGACGTATCACTTACCATTACCAAATTTCTACGATGTATCTTAAAGCTATTTCTTTTATTTGGTTTACTCAGAGGCTAAACTAAAGCTGATAGCTCTTGTGGTTTACTTGGCTTGTGTTTTATGTGTATTTGCTACATCTCACTTGGTTTTAATAGATATCACTTGGCTGAAGTAGAGTTCAATGAGGAATATCCCACTTTTGGTTTAAATTTGTGTCTTTTAAGTTTCCGAATAAGTCAATGCAAATTATTAGATCAAATTCTATTCTGTCAACTCACTGGAATTCACTTACAGGAACCGCCTCAGCCTTGCAGCAAAGCAAACCTTAATGGAGTTCAAGGTTCGTCATCTGTAATTAAGCTGCATAGAAGTCATCAGTCTAAGAAGGTTGTGGAAAAAAGGCCAATTGAGATTGTAGAGCTGTTGAACAACAACCATGAAAGGAGTCTTCCCCTGACCAGAAGTAATTTAGTGATTGAAAGAAATGATAATGGAGCAGTTACATGGTTAAATCCTAGTTTAACCGGTTTTCATCCAGTTCATGCAAATGTAAATGCTGATGTTGGAGTATGCAGAGGCTATATCCCCCACTTATCTAATGGTAAAGTGAACAGCACTGAGATGACTCAGGTTCAGGAGCCACAGTTCAAACTGTTCGGCAATTTAAAACAAATTCAGCAGAAACCATCAAATGGAGGGCAAGTTCCCAGCAGATGGGGGTCGCAACATGGTGAAGGATCAAAACCTGGATGGTTTCCCACTAGGCAGCAGAGCATATTATTTGGACATCCGAAAGGGAGGACTATCAGTGACATAAAGAGTATGGATTCTGAAAGCCAGAGCAAGTGGCATCAAACGTCAAATCCTTATTCTAGTGAGACCATACCAGCATTGCAGTTACTCGGTCGTGTGGATCAAACAACTCCATTACCTCCTGCTTTCAATGTGGTTGAAGAGCAATCTTTCTCTGCCTGCAACTATCCCCCGCCGATTTACATGGATGGAAACCAAAGTATTCACAATGGATCATTCTTATCACGTCATCATCCCAAGGAGTCTTCTGGTGTTCGCATTGGTGGTTATACTGCTGGTTATGGCTCACAACAACCTTATCCGTACTTAAATGGTAAACTTCAATTCCCTTCAAATTCATATGCAGTTTTACCTCCTGTTTGGTCCATTAACTGTTTCATGTAAATGAAAGATATTCTAACAGGATGTTAATTTACAGATGAAGTATCTCATGCACCTGTGCAACTTGGCGGAAGAAATTTGCAGCAATCTGTGTCTTCAAGTGGCCTCTGGCGGACCACTCGAGAAGTTGTTGGTACATCAAGTTCAATGGTGCATTCGTTGCGGACTGAAAATGCTTCCAGGTCATTAGACAGCAGTACCCCTATAACTACTGTATTGCCTGTCTCTATTATTCCAAAAAAGAATCCTCCTTGCCTTTTAAATCAAAACCCTGCTGAAATTGCTCTCGCTGATAATGAAAAGTATCTCAGAACTGCAGAGGATCAGGACATTAGGAATAAGAGCTCATCGCGAGAGAAATCTGGAGCTGTTCGTTTGGATGGGCGAAAGCAGCAGAGGAGAAAAAACCCACCAGGGAGAATGCCTCTAGAATGCCGCCGAGCACCATGAATGCTATCAACATTTCTGCTTGGCCATTAAATAATTTCCTTTTGATTTTTGAGAATGTTGGACAACATTACTGCTTGATTTCTGAGCAGATGTTTTTATTTTCTGATTTAAGAAACTGGAGCTCTTCATTCCAGATTTTGATCCAGCAACTATCAGTGCTAGAAACTTGTGTTGTATCATCATTGTGATAATCAAGCTTGAAATATTTTGTTGCTATGTTTTAAACATATTGAGCAGACAGTTTATGAGACAAATCAGCTTTGATCCTTTACTTTAAACTGGTAACTTATAATTTTCAAAAATTTTAAATGTTCTTTTCTAAAAATTTGCCATAACCTAAGGTCAATTTGAGCCCCTTGTATGACATGAATTTGACTCCTTCCCCTTTTATAATTTTCCAAAATTTCTAAAATTTTCTTTGCACTCATCGAATAGTTAATTAACTAATTTTGCCAAAAGGTAGATGGTTCCAGGATTCAGATTGTTACTTCCTGAATTATCTCATCTCTAAATATGTGCTAAACTAGATATTGCAAATAAGTCATGGATTCAGGAAATATGTGCTAAACTATTTTGGTTTTAAGTACAGGATTTTTCCTACATGTGATAAAATCTCTTTTCATTTAAGAAAATAAAAAAGAATCCTAGAATAGTTAATTACTTTCTCGTGGTATAACTATAGGTTTCTCTACTAATTTGCCCCCTTTAAATTATGCAGAATCTAGCATAAGAAAGCCAAAATCTTATAAAGTCTCTAATCTCCTACTCACTTTTTTTTTCTTAAATTCAAACTAAGTTTTCAGATATTATTTTATGTCTCATAAATTTTAGTGTAAAAGAAGAATGATCAACCACTCCAAGATACAAGTTAGAATCTTCCGGATACGCGAATATCTTTATATTCATTTAGATTGCAAAAAATGTAACTTCCCATAAAAATTTTGTAGAAAAAAAAGAGAAATTAGCTTTTTCATGCGGTCACTTTTGAATTATTTAAAATCTTGAGGTAAATATGCACGAAATGATTTTTTAAGAAAAATTTGAGATTTAAAGAATAAAGAAAACCTGAAAAATTAAATGGTAAAGCTACTGTTGTATTGATTTTAACTAATTGTTGTACAACTCTATTTATAATTAAGCCTAATGACTAACTAATTGGACAACTCATATACAGCTGTCAACTAACCCCACTAACAACCCAACTAACTAACCTCTTAACAACTCAACTTAGCTACTCTACTTTAGCTTAACTTAGCTACTCTACTTTAGCTACTAATCTTAATACTCCCCCTCAAGCTGGAGGGTGTAAAACTCCCAGCTTGCCTAACAAGTATGAATGCTGAACTCTTCCAAGCCCTTTTGTCAGCAAGTCTGCCTGTTGATCGGTAGTCCCCACATAGTGTGTCTTCAGTTTTCCTTCCTTGATCTTGTCTCTTATAAAGTGGCAATCGATCTCTATGTGCTTAGTCCGTTCATGAAAGATGGAGTTTGCTGCAATTTGAAGCGCTGCTTTGCTATCACAAAACACGTCCACTAGCTGCTTGATCTGCACTCCCAATTTTGCAAATTCCCCTAGGAGCCAAACTACTTCTGAAGTTACTGCAGCTAGACTTCTGTATTCTGCTTCAGCTGAGCTCCATGACACAGTTTGTTGTTTCTTTGACTTTCAAGATATCAGGGAGTCTCCAAACTTAACCAGAAATCATGTGACTGACCTCCTAGTATTGGACATGCTGCCCAATCTGCATCACAGAAGCAAGTAAGGTTGTCTGCTTCTCCACTATTCATCATTATGCCCATTCCTGGTTCTAGTTTTACATACTTCACAATCCTTAATGCTGCATCCCTATGTGATTTCTTTGGAGTTTGCATGAATTGACTCAGTGTTTGTACTGCAAAACTGATGTCTGGCCTTGTGATTGTTAAGTATAATAACCTCCCTATTAGTCTTTGACAAGCTGTCACATCCTCCAATGGCTCATCTCCGGGAATACCCAAATGTTTGTCATGTTCTATTGAAGTGAACTTCTGATTTGTGTCCAAAGGTATTGAGACTGGCTTTGCTCCTCCCAGTCCCAAGTCTGATGTCAGCTGCAATGCATATTTCCTTTGGTTCAGCAAGATTCCTCTATGTGATCTCAGTACATCTATCCCCAGAAAAAACTTTAATTTTCCAAGATATTTCAACTTAAACTTCTAATGCAATACCTTCTTGGTCCGTTGAATTAGACTATCACTGCTTCCTGTGATCAAAAAGTCATCCACATATACCAACACCATCACTATGTCATCCTTTTCTTTCTTGGTAAACATAGAATAGTCATGTAAGCTTTGACAATAACCCGCATCAACCAAAGCTTCTGACAGGTTTATGTTCCACTGTCTTGAAGCTTGCTTCAACCCATACAAAGATTTCACTAGTTTGCACATCTTTGTCTCCCATATTTCTTGAATCCTTGTGGAAGCTCCATATAAACCTCCTCAAATAAGTCTCCCTATAGAAATGCATTATATATATCCATTTGAAAAATGTTCCAATTCCTTGAGGCTGCCAAAGCAATGACAGACCTGACTGTCACCATTTTAGTGACCGATGGGAATGTTTTATGATAGTCCAATCCTTCCTTTTGGCTGTAGCCTTTTGCAACTAATCTTGGTTTGAACCTTTCAACTTCACCATTACCTTTGTATTTTACCTTGTATACCCATTTTGATCCATGCGTTCTTGCCTTTGGGAAGATCAACTATCTCCCATGTGTTATTATCTTCTAATGCTTTGATCTACAACTTCATATCTTCTATCCACCTCTCATCCTTTGAAGCTTCCTGAAATGTTTGTGGTTCTATGATAGCTGAGATGTTAGCTACTAACTTCCTGCCTTGTGTAGACAATTTTTGGTAAGAAATGTAGTTTGATAATAGATATGCCATGTCCTTCTATTTTCCTGTTGTAACGTAGTCTTCAAGCCATATTGGTGCTTTAATAGTTCTACCAGGCCTCTTTAGGATAGTGTCTGTTGAGATGGCATCATGAACTTTATTTCTAGCATCATCAGTTGCTGGTACACTATCAAGTATTCCAACCAGTTTTTCAACCTCAACATTGTCAAGATGTTGATGCTCCACAGAATCAAGAGTTTGATTAGGAACTATATCATCATCTGCATATGAATTTGCATCTACTGCATCTGCATCATTAGGAACTGTATCATCACCTGTAGGTGACTTTGCATCTACTGCATCTGCTTCTGCATCTGCATCTTGATGCCCATGAGCTTGTTGATTGTTCTGTCGATAAGCTACCTAAATGTCAAGAGATCTCCCCCTTTCAGGGGTTATATCAAAGACAGGACAAGAATCAGAAACAAACAAGTGAGCTTCAGTTGGCTAAGCAAAGGGAAATATGTGTTCCTTGAAAACAACATCACGGCTCACAAAAAACCTGTTGCTGCTGAGATCTAATAGTTTGTAATCCTTTTGAGTAGTTTAATATCCTACGAATACTGCTTCTCTTGCCCTTGCACTAAACTTGTCATTTCTGACAATGGTGGTGGCATAGCAAAGGCATCCAAAGACTCGCAAATGATCAAGGGATGGTGGCCTTTCATGCAATAACTCATAAGGTGATTTGCCTTGTAGAACTTCAGTAGGCAGCCTACTAATCAGGTAGATAACCCCTTCAACACATTCTCCCTAATATCTAGTTGGAACTTGAGCTTGAAATTTCAATGCTCGAGCAATGTCTAAAATATGCCTGCGTTTTCTCTCAGCTACCCCATTTTGCTGAGGGGTATACATACAACTGCTTTGGTAAATTATACCATATGAATTGAACAAATCAGTACACAATTTGTTAAATAATTCTGTTCCATTATCACTTCTAATCAAGCTTTTACTTGAACTGCAAGCATGCCTACTTTTTTCGTACAGTTTATTTGCATACCTATTGAGGTTTGGTTCATCACTACTTGTCAGTCCATAGTTTGGACTTGTTACTTACTGAGTTGGTGTACTCACATTACCCCCTACACCTTGTGTGCAGATCCAAGTATTTCGGGTCACAGTAGCAGTTGCTGATCATATCGGTTGGAGACTTTTCCTTGGAGATTGCGAGGTAGCTGCCTGGCGATCTCAGTTCTACCATCTCCTTCCTTATCTTCCTTGTAGTACTTTTGTTGGATATTCGTAGACTATGTAGTCTTGTTTATTTCGAACAATTGTAGTATTTTGCTCATGACTTAGTGACACTGAGGTTGGGCTTATACTTTCTTTCTGCTTGTTTTGATTTTATACTTTTACCTTTTATCGGATTTCTGTTAAAATATTGTTTTTCTTAAGTTTTAAATGAAATATGGAGTATTTGAAAATTAGTTGGCTGGCCTAGTTCCACGATAGGAGCCATCACAACCGGGTCGGTTTTGGGTTGTGACATGTTGGTATTAGAGCCTAGGTTACATAGGTCTCACGAGTCATGAGCAGGTTTAGTAGAGTCTCGCAGATTGGTACGGAGACGTCTATACTTATCCTCGGGAGGCTGCAGAACCTTTAGGGAAAACTTTACATTCTTGAATTCTTGTCATGCGAATCTATTGACTCTGGTAACTAAACTTTTGTTATTCTATTCTCTCACAGATGGTGAGGACACGTGCCATTGGTCAGGACAGACGACCACCAGTACCACCAGTTGGGGCCACTAGAGGCCGAGGACGCGGTCGAGGCCGTGGTAGGGGCAGGGGTGTAGCCCGTACAGCAGCTAGGGCAACACCTGCAGATCCACCTGCCACCCCAATTTATGATCAGGCTCCAGCGGGGGATGCTCCAGCAGCAGCAACTCAGGTACCGACTGTGCCTATTGTATTCCGAGTCTCCAGGAGACTTTTGCTTAGATTCTAACCGTGTGCACTAGTCTTGCTCAGGCAGTGAAAGTTTCTACTACATCAACTACTTCTCAGGTCGGGGGAGGTACTCAGACTCTCGCCGCTCGTACACCCGAGTAGGTTATTCAGGGACTGCAGACACCGGAGGCACCACCAGCCCAACCAGTTGCACTTGCTCAAGATTTTATGGATCCAATTATGCCTGATGATGAGCAACATCGATTGGAGAGGTTTGGTAGACTTCACCCTCCGACTTTCAGTGGCGCAGAGGGCGAGGATGCCCAAAGTTTCTTGGATAAGTGTTAGAGTATGTTGCGTACTGCAGGTATTTTGGAGACTAGTGGGGTCTCATTTACTACTTTTCAGTTTTCTAGAGCTGCCTTCACTTGGTGGGAGGCTTATGAGAGGCGTAGGCCTGTTGGTGCACCGCCCCTTACCTGACATCAGTTCTCCATTCTCTTCCTAGAGAAGTATGTACCGCATTCTCGTAGAGAGGAGCTGCACAGGCTGTTCGAGCAGCTGTATCATGGGGATATAACCGTGTTGCAGTATGAGATGAGATTCTTCGAGTTGGCCCGTCATGCTATCTGGCTAGTTCCCACGGATAGGGAGAGGATCAGGAGGTTCGTTGATGGCCTTAACTTTCAGCTACAGATTTTTTTGACCGGAGAGAGAGTATCTGGTGCTCTTTTTGAGGAGGTGGTTGGCATTGCTAGAGAGATAAAGTCAGTCTCCCGCTAGGAGCGGGATGAGAGGGAGTCCAAGAGGTTTCGGGGATCTAGTAGCTTTAGTGGTGTTCCTTCGGGAGGTCAGTCTCAGCACGACAGAAGCCGTCCATTCAGACATGCTTAGTCAGCCCGTTTGGGTCACCGTGGTGGGTCATCTAGCCATGGTTCTCACAGTTCGCATCAGGGTCATTCGTCTTTCAGTGCCCTTCCAACTCAGAGTTCGACTCAGACACCATCAGTTTAAGGCTCATCTATGCCTGGTTCTTCTAGTGGGCATCCCGGTGCACGGGGCTCCCTTCAGTCCCCACCACTATTTGCTAGGAGAGGTTGCTTCGAGTGTGGAGATTTGGGTCATATTAAGAGGTTTTTTTCCCACCTTACGGGAGGTTCATCCCAGCAGAGGAGTCAGCCTTCAGCTTCAACACCAGTTACTTCCCCACCCGCTCAACCAGCTCGGGGTGGAGGTCAGTCAGCTAGGGGTCGCCCTAGAGGGGGAGGTTGATCAGGTGGTAGTCAGGCCCTTTTCTATGCCCTGCCAGCCAGAGCCGATACTATTGCTTCAGATGTTGTGATTACAGGTATTGTCTCAGTCTGCCACAGAGATGCCTCTGTACTATTTGATCCTGGTTCCACTTTTTCATATGTGTCATCATATTTTGCCCATTATTTGGATACGCCCCGCGAGTCTCTTATTTCATATGTTCATGTATCTACTCCTGTAGGCCATACTATTGTTGTGAACCGTGTACATCAGTTGTGTGTAGTGACTATTAGGGGTTTGTATACCCGAGTGGATCCCTTGTTGCTTAGTATGGTTGATTTTGATGTGATATTGGGCATGGATTGGTTATATCCATGTCGTGCTACTCTAGAATGTATGCTAAAACGGTGATGTTGGCTATGCCGGGGTTGCTACAGATGGAGTGGTGAGGTTCGACTGATTTTGTCCCTAGTAGGGTGATTTCATTCTTGAAGGCCCAACGGATGGTTGGGAAAGGTTGTCTTTCATACTTAGCCTTTGTGAGGGATGTCAGTGCAGAGACTCCTAGTATTGATTCTATTCCCGTGGTGGGGGACTTTCCCAATGTGTTTCCTACAGACCTGCCGAGCATGCCCCCGGATAGGGATATTAACTTTGGTATTGATTTGGTGCTAAGTACTCAGACCATTTCTATTCCACTATATCGTATGACAGCGACAAAGTTGAAAGAGTTGAAGGAGCAACTTCAGGAACTCCTTGCTAAGGGGTTTATTCGGCCTATTGTGTCACCTTGGGGTGTGCCTGTTCTTTGTGAAGAAGAAGGATGGCACGATGAGGATGTGCATTCATTACAAGCGGTTGAACAAAGTTACAATCAAGAACAAGTATCCTTTGCCTTGTATCGATAATTTATTTGACCAGCTTCAGGGAGAGAGAGTGTTCTCCAAGATTGATCTCCGTTCAGAGCATCACCAGTTGAAGATCAGGGACTCGGACATTCTTAAGATAGCTTTCAGGACTCGATATTGTCATTAGGAGTTCCGTGTGATGTCTTTTGGGCTGACCAGTGCCCCGGTAGCATCTATGCATTTGATGAACAACGTGTTTCGGCCTTATCCCGACTCGTTTGTCATTGTGTTCATTGATGATATTCTGGTGTACTTGCGTAGTTAGAAGGAGCACGCAGAGCATTTGAGAGTTGTGTTGTAGAGATTGAGTGAGGAGAAGTTGTATGAAAAGTTCTCCAAGTGTGAGTTTTGGCTTAGTTTAGTGGATTTCTTGGGGCACGTGGTGTCCAGTGAGGGTATTCAGGTGGATCTGAAGAAGGTAGAGGCGGTTCAGAGAGACCTCTTGCAGTTGATGTTCAGGCCTTGGCCAATCGTTTTGTGAGATTGGATATTTTGGAGCCAGTCGGGTCTTAGCTTGTGTGATTTCTGGGTCTTCCTTGTTTGATTACATTAGAGAGCGCCAAGTATGATGATGTCCTTAAGGACAAAATTCAGCATGACGATCCCAGAGATGTGACTATTGGTTATGATGGGGTATTGAGGATAAAAGGCTGGATATGTGTGCCTAATGTAGATGGGCTTCGAGAGTTGATTCTGGAGGAGGCCCATAGCTCGCGATATTCCATCCATTCGGGTGCCGCAAAGATGTACCAGGATTTGAGGCAGTATTATTGGTGGAAAAGAATGAAGATGGATATTGTGGGATTTGTAGCGTGGTGTCTCAGTTGTCAGCAGGTGAAATACGAGCATCAAAGACCGGGTGGCTTTCTTCAGCAGATAGATATTCCAGAATGGAAGTGGGAGCGGATCACCATGGACTTTGTAGTTGGACTCCCACAGTTTGAAGAAATTCGATGCCATTTGGGTGATTGTGGATCGGCTGACCAAGTTCGCGCACTTCATTCCTGTGAGTACTACCTATTCTTCAAAGTGGTTAGTAGAGAGTTATATCCGAGAGATTGTTCACTTTCATGGTGTCCCAGTTTCCATCATTTCAGATAGAGGTACTCAATTTACCTCATAATTTTTGAGAGCTGTGCAGCGAGAGTTGGGTACTCAGGTTGAAATGATAACAACTTTTCACCCTCAGACAGATGGGCGGTCCGAGCGCACTATTTAGATATTGGAGGACATGTTGCGCGCTTGTGTCATTGATTTTGGAGGGTCATGGGATCAATTTCTACCGCTCGTAGAGTTTGCTTATAACAACAATTATAACCCGAGTATTCAGATGGCTCCATTTGAATCTTTATATGGGAGATGGTGTAGATCTCCAGTTGGTTGGTTTGAGCCGGGTGAGGCTAGGCTTTTGGGTACAGACTTGGTGCAGGAGGCTTTGGACAGGGTGAAGGTAATGCAGGAGCAGCTCCGTACAACACAATCTAAACAAAAGAGTTATGCTGATAGGAGGGTCCGTGAGGTATCTTACATGGTTAGGGAGAAGGTTCTACTGAAGGTTTCACCCATTAAGGGTGTTATGAGATTCGGGAAGAAGGGAAAATTGAGTCTTCGGTTCATTAGACCTTTTGAGGTTCTTCGGAGGATTGTGGAGGTGACTTATGAGCTTGTTTTGCCACCTAGCTTGTCAAGTGTGCATCCGATATTTCATGTTTCTATGCTCTGGAAGTATATTGACGATTCATCCCATGTTTTGGATTTCAGCACGGTTCAGTTGGACGGTGATTTGACTTATGATGTGGAGCCAATGGCTATTTTGGAGCGTCAGGTTTGAAAGTTGAGGTCCAAGGATATAGCTTCAGTGAAAGTGCAATGGAGAGGTCGGCCCGTGGAGGAGGCTACCTGGGAGACCGAGCGGGAGATGCGGAGTAGATATCCTCACCTATTTAAGGATTCAGGTATGTTTCTTGACTCGTTCGAGGATGAACGTTTGTATAAGAGGGGGAGGA
Organism: Nicotiana sylvestris; assembly: GCF_000393655.2. Lineage (NCBI taxonomy): Eukaryota > Viridiplantae > Streptophyta > Magnoliopsida > Solanales > Solanaceae > Nicotiana > Nicotiana sylvestris. The sequence goes on along the minus strand of NC_091064.1, from coordinate 147,200,822 downwards.
TGTAACGACCCGACCTGTCGTTTCATGAGTTACCGCTCTGTTTCCTCCATTTTTGCTTTCTTATGTGTTGTTTAGCTACATTTCATTATATCGCGTTGGTTGATTCGGGTTTGGGATAGTTTGGAGTGTTATGAGACACTTAGTCTCTTAACTTGGCCATTTAGTTGGAAAAATCAATCGGAATTTCTCTTCGCGTTCGCGATGTTGGTCCCACATTCGCAAAGGGTGAAGCAGAGTGTACATCGCGAACACGAAGTAGGTCCCGCATTCGCGTAGAGTAATTGGGGAAGCTGGGACCCCAAGAACTTTGTGCTTCACGTTCGCATAGGTATAGTCGCATTCGCGAAGGCTTGGACGGTTGAAACATCGCGTTCGTGAAAGAGGATTTAATTGGTCAGTGATTGTTGTGCTTCGCGAATGCGAGGCCTTGATTGCGTTCGTGAAGAAGGAAATATATCTGGGCAGAATGTTTAAATAGCCATCTTCGCGAATTTTAGGCCATTTCTCACCATTGTTGGCCGGATTTGGAGCTTTTTGAGAGATATTGAAGAGGGAATCGAAGGGAAACACTTGGAGGTAAGATTTTTGAACTCAATACTCAATTCTATAATGATTTATACCCAATTAGACATGAAATTAGTGGAATTTAAAGCCTAAAATTGGTAAATTAGGGCTTGAAATTGGAGACTTTGATTTGAGGGGTTGTTTGTGGTTGGATTTTGATGTATTTGGTATGTATGAACTCGTGAGAGTGTAAGAATTCTAGTTTTATAATTTTTATCGGAATCCGAGACATGGGCCCCAGGGTCAAGTTTGACCAATTTCAGGATTTTTGATGTAATTTGATTATTTTCGTGTAGGCTTTGTTCCCTTAGCATATTTTGATGTTATGGATCTGATTTTGGCGATTTAGGGAATTTGGTGGCCGAAACGAGAGGCAAGGGCATCGCGAGCTAGAGTTTGGCTTGGCTTGAGGTAAGTAACGCTTCCAAACTTGGTTATGAGGTTCGAAACCCTGAACTATGTGTTCTACGATTACAATTGAGGTGACACAAATGCAAAGTGATGGGCGTGTGGGCGTGCACCATGAGAATTGTGGCCTGGGCCATCCCATTGCACCGCTTAGCGACTCTTTCTAGCTAATATATGTGTTGTAATTATGTGATTAAGTTAATGAGCTGCAAATCATTCTAATTATCATGTTAAGGCTTCACGCCAATACTGTTAAGACCCGAGAGGTCGTTTCTTTCTGTCATGTCATTAGCTTCATTGATATTCTGTACGCAGTCCTGTTCATTCATATTTTATCATGCCTCAGTCTCGATTATTGCTATTTGACACATCATATCATTGTTCGGGCTAGTATCATGATATTTTTGAGCCCGTGTGTGTGAGACTGGAGAGTAATGACTGAGTGAGGCCGAGAGCCTGATATTGAGTGACAGTATGGGATCGGGCTGCACACCACAACGAGATATTTATCATGCCTTTGTTGGCTTGATATAGCGCTTGGGCTAAGAGAAGCCCCTCCGGAGTCTTTACACCCCGGTGAGCACAGTTGATGATATTGAGGAGTGGATCTTCCCTGGATATGGATCTTGTCCGAAGTATCGATACCTGGAGATGGATCTTCTCCATAGGGCTGTAATGGCCTTCCTCGGTACTGGATGACTACGGTCAGTGATATACATATATTCCGGGATGGATCTTCCCTGGGTTGGGTGGCCATATACAGTACCGAGTGGTTGAGCACTTGTGAGTGGAGGTATACGGAACATTGATTATTCTATTTGTGCATTGGTACTTAGTGATTTCCTAAGCTTTATACTCTGTACTGGTCATGTTGTATTTACTTACTGTTGAGCTTTTACTTGAACTGCAAGCATGCCTACTTTTCGTACAGTTTATTTGCACACCTATTGAGGTTTGGTTCGTCATTACCTATCAGTCCATAATTTGAAATTGTTACTTACTGAGTTGGTGTACTCACGTTACCCCCTGCATCTTGTGTGCAGATCCAGGTATTTTGGGTCATAGTAGCGGTTGCTGATCATATCGGTTGGAGACTTTTCCTTGGAGATTGCGAGGTAGCTGCCTGGCGATCGTAGTTCCGCCATCTCCTTCCTTATCTTCCTTTTAGTACTTTTGTTGGATATTCACAGACTATGTAGTCTTGTTTATTTCGAACAATTGTAGTATTTTGCTCATGACTTAGTGACACTCGAGGTCGGGTTTGTACTTTCTTTCCGCTTGTTTTGATTTTTATACTTTTACCTTTTATCAAATTTCTGTTAAAATATTGTTTTTCTTATTTTTAAATGAAATATGGAGTATTTGGAAATAAGTTGGCTGGCCTAGTTTCACGATACGAGCCATCACGACCGGGTCGATTTTTGGGTCGTGACAAATAAATTGCAACTGCATTTGAAACATTATTATGTATATTAGAGAGGAAGAGGTCAGTTGTAATGGCTTTAGAGTTTTTGTTTTTTATTTTATACTGATGTCAAAACGTATTATATCATATTACTCAAAATAATGGTATCAGAAATCACATTAAACCCTCAATTGAGGATTAGAATATATGGATCATAAATACAGAAAAATAAAAGAATTTGAAGAAAGAACAGAACCTTTCAGCAAAATGGTTGTAGCAACCTCCTACTCTACTTTGATTCTTTCCTTACTTACACTAAATATAAGATCAATTATAAAGAGTGACTGCTTTCAACGATGAAAAGTTAATTAAGGTACTCTTGAGAATAAACTATACTACAATAAATAAATTTATATTCTATTTATAGACTATGGAGATACAGAAAGGTGCATAGAGAACAAAGTCCTAAAAGAAAAATCACTGATGGAGACCAACACAAGAGGTGTGCCTTTAGTTTTTTTGATGACGGTTGGAATTTCTGATGGATAATAAAACAATTGTGTTTATTTTTTCCTTTACTAGAGATTTCAGAGATTTTTATTGAATGAGAAGGATGAGAGAAATACACACCTATTGATTGAAGCCTTTGAGGAACTAGTAATGGAAAAATGATATTTATTGGATCATTATGATTTATTAAGTGCTTTTGATTTGAAATATGAGAAGAATAATAGATTTACTGAAAGATATACTACATTCTGACTAAGAGAAAAAGATACTATGTCACCTATGTTAAGACCAACATATTATATATATAGTACTATAAATTGATTGAAGACTTAGTTAAAAATATGATTAACTTCCACTACCTATCAGTTATTCCTGTCGTGCTTACAACTCAGGTTTATTACTCCTATTAGTTAACCCTATGTCTAAATCTAGAGCAATGAGTATGCAACTAATAGTTTTCAATCTCATGATGAGTTTGGTCATCTCACTCAACAGGGTAGGAGTAGGCATTAGATTCATTCTCGAATAGTCAACACAATAAAAATTGCTCAGTTTACACAATAAGGTGCAAAAGTTTCATTACCTGCTAAAATGGTTTAGTTATACAAAGAGGATGACTCAGCTATAACAACCCGGCCGATCATTTTGAGTATTTCAACTCCATACCCTATTTATTATCTCCTCAATATTAAATTGTGGTTATGTGACTTGCCAGGGTGGTTGGATTGGTTTTGGGTGAGTTTCAGAGTGAATTGGGTTCTTAGTCCCAAGGTTATAAGCTTAAGTTTAAAGAGTTGACTGAAGTTTGACTTTTATGTAGATGATTCCGAAATAGAGTTTTGATGATTCTATTAGCTAAGTATGGTGATTTTGGACATAGATATGTGTGCGGATATTGATTTGGAGGTCCGTAAGTTATTTTTGCTTGAATTGGCAAAAGTTAAAGGTTTGAAAGATTGAGAAGTTTGACCAAGCATTAACTTTATTGATATCAGGTTCGTATTTTGGTTTTAGGAGTTGGAATAGGTACGTTGTGTTATTTATGACTTGTGTACTAAATTTCAGGTCAATCGAAGTTGGTTTGGTACGAATCGGCATTGGTTTTGGAATTTAAATGTTCATGGATTCAATAGGTTTGAAATGGGGTGCGATTCGTAGATTTAAAATTGGTTGATGTAATTTTAGGCTTCGAGTAGGTTCGTTATGTGTTTTGAAACTTGATGGTATGTTCGAACGGGGTTCCGGGGGCCCAGGGTGTGATTCGGATCGAAACCGGGGCTCATTTGGACTTAGGTTGATTGTTGAAGAATTGTTGAAGTTCTGGTGTCATAGTACTTGCGGTGGCCTTGGTGGAAGGTGCGGTTAGGTTTTCGCAGAAGAGAAGGGGCTAGCCAAGGGAAAGGTTGCAGGTGCGGTCACCTAGCACAAGTGGTCGCTCGTAGAAGCGAATGTTTGTCCGTATAAGCAGACTTTGAGTGGGCTATGAGGGACCGCAGGTGCGGTTTACTACCGTAGAAGCGAGAGTGTAAAAGCGCCCTATTGCCCATCCAAGCGAGAGTGCAGGTGTGCCTTGAGGACTGGAGAAGAATAAAAAGCCCCACCCCGATGAATTTTCCGCAGATGCAGAGCCGCAAAAGCGGATGTTGGTTCGCATGTGCGAAATAGCTGGGCAGAAAAGGGGCTAGACCGAGGGTTAGAGTTATTTTTTATCTTATGAGTTAAGGAGCTCGGTTTTGGAAAGGATTATCAAGGATTTGATCGAGGTAAGTATTTTTGACTCGGATTTGATTATTATTCATGAATCCATCATTGTTTTTATCATTTAATTAGTGTTTTAAGTTGAAAAAATTGGGGAATTTTGTTAAAGCTTCGTAAACTATAAATTGAGGATTTTAAGGTCAATTTGAGGTCAAAATTGAATAATTTTAGTATGGTTGGACTCGTTATTGAATGGGTGTTCGAATTTTGTAAGTTTGGTTAGGTTCTGAGATGCGAGCCCGGGGTTCACTTTTTGATTATCTTTAAAGATTGCAACTTTATTATTTAGAATAGTTTTCTATGGTTTGTATTTATGGAATAAAGGTTTCTTGACTAGATTCGAGCCGTCCGAAGTTGGATATTCATGGGAAAGACTTATTAGGGGATTGATTTAGCTTGTTTGAGGTAAGTATCTCGCCTAACTTTGTGTGGGGGAACTACCTCTTAGGCTTTGGGTTGATTGCTATTTGTGTTATGTGGAAACCATGCACGGATGGCGACGAGTGGTACATGGGCTATACGTGATATTTGATCGGTAAAAACTATTTAGACTCCTTTTATACTTTTAATTGAATTGTCATAACATGTTATATCCTTCATTGTTTATCTACCCTTACATGTGTTAATCTATCCTTACATGCTTAATTCGACATTGTTAACACTTACTCTATCTTTTACTTGTTATTTTCTCTTACATGCTTTAATTGAAGTTATTTCCTCCTTATGGTATTTTTAATTTTTAATTGTTGAGTCACCTTACTTGAAGTTGTTATTGCATGGAGTATCTTCTTGTTGAGTTGTTGGTATTGATGTTGCAAAAGCCATTATCACATTGGGGCGAAGTTGTTAAGTTGTTGAGATATCTTTTATGTTGAGGTTTTCACTTTTATTTTGTTGTTGTGGAGGTTCTTGTACACATTGTGGTTGAACATTGAGCTATTTGTTATGGAACTATTGGTATTATTGATTCTGTTGGCAAGTTGTGGCATTGGCACTTGTGGTGCGAGTTGTTATTGTATTGTGATATTGATGTGCATGTGGTCGTAGAAGGATAAGGTTTAATGTTCATGCGGCGACATAAGGTGAGATTTATGTACGTGCTACTAGTAAGGGAATTTCATGAAGCCACGCGGTGATATAGGGTGGGCTAAAGTACGTGTAGCTATTTCGGGAAAAATATTTTCAAACTATCTAAATGTAAGGCTCACGCAGCGTAAGCAAAGATTGTAATTGTGATTGTGAAGTGAGATTACGAGGGGGTACGTCAGTAGTGATTCTTGTTGTTATCTCTCATTTACCTCACTTATATTAATCTACATTGTTTTCTTGATGTTCTTACTATTTGTGCCTTCATTTTTGCCTTGTTGCATTAAATTCAATTAAAGCTTACCTTGTTGTACTGCTTTATTGTTACTACTTTTTGAGGTTACACTTATTGGGTACCGATTGTGGTGTACTCATACTATGACTATGATTCCGCACATTGTTTTGTGCAGATCCTAATATGAGTCTTAGCATAGCTTCCCGATTGAGCTTAGGTGACTATACAGAGACTTACGGTGAGCTGCACGTCATGGATTTATTTCGTAGTTCTTGAGTCCATGTTCCTTTATTATTTCCCGGGTATTTCTATCTCAGACACCTTATTATATATACATGCTTGTTCTATTTTTGTAGTTTGCTCATGTACTTATGGAACCTAGTCTTGTGGATCACATTGTATTGACCATGTTTAGGCCGTGTTATGTCTATGTAAGATACTGTTACTGTTTTAGATTTTACTCTCGTTATTTATGATATGGCATTATTAATTAAAGAAAATAAACTTTATTTGTGTATTATGAGTTGTCTTATTTAGCAAGTAGGCTAGGCTCCATCACGACATCAAGGTGGGATTTTAGGTTGTGATAGTTGGTATCGGAATCCTAGGTTATGTAGGTCTTACGAGTCACAAGTAGGTGTAGTAAAATCCTGTGGATTGGTATGGAGACATCTTTACTTATGCTCGAGAGGCTATAGGATGTTAGGAAACTTTTCTTATTTCATTTTTTATCGTGCTACTTTATTGATCCGAATTTTGAATCCTTATCTTTCTATTCTCTTGCAGATGGTGAGAAAACATTTACGGGAGCAGTTGGGTAGGCACCAACACCTTAGGATACGGCCGTAACAGGCCATGTCCGAGGCAAATACCACGGATGGAGCCCGAGCTGTAGGTGGAGCCCCTGCTAAGGCAACTGATATGGAGCCATTGGTAGCTCCAATTGGGGAGCAAGTTTTTTATCAGGCTGATCTAGTTAGACCAGCTTAGGTCTCGGAGGGGTTTATTGCTACCCTAGTACACTAGGATGCTCTTGTTTGATTGGTTTGTCTTGTGGAGGGTTTGACACAAACTTGAGTACTTTCTGTAGCACCAACTACTTTTTTGGTCAGGGGAGCGACAGAGACTCTCGCTACTCACACTCTTGAGTAGGTTGCTGCGATTTATCAAACACCAAGACTACTGATAATTGGGGGTCATCCTCCCATGATTGTTGTTAGATTAGTAGTGAAGGGCGCTATGTTTGAGGAGGAGCATAAGAGGTTTTACAGGTTCAGGAAGATAGGTCCTCCACATTTTGATGCTGATCCTTTGGTAGATGCACAAGATTTTTTAGATAGTTGTGAGGAGATACTGTAGAATCTTGGTTTGGTTGAGTTTAATAGGGTCAATTGTTCTACTTTTCAGCTCAAGGGGCCAGCCAAGAGGTGGTGGTATTCATATGAGTGAGCAGGCTAGTAGGATCACTTTCACTCACATGGAGTCAGTTTTCCCATCTCTTCTTAGAGAATTTCATTCTCCTTGCGAAAGGGAGGGGATACGTGCCCAGTTCGAGAACCTTCAACAGGGTCGTATGTCCGCCCGTCCAGACGTGGTGCCTTTTCTCATTATCATCTACCACCGTTTCTTTCCTCCTAGCTATTCACGCATGAAGATCGTTGTATGTATGCTCGACTTCGGTTGCCGGTGCTATAATAGGTAGAAGTACATTATGGCAGGATCAGTCACCTGAGCAAACAACCTTCCTCCAAGAAGAATTGTGCTATGCCTCTTTTGAGTGAAGAAGAGAGGGGCTTTATATAGACACTCGTGAGCCATGTTCGTCACCTTAGGCTTACAATTATTTCATTATTCATTCTATTGATTGTTTCTAGCTCCAAAGAACATATACATGGAGCTATGTCGACTTACGTATGTTTTGTTGACTAAACAATTAGGTATACCACGCCACGTATCATCCCCTTTATGAGATGAGATTCACTGAGTTATCTCATTATGTAGCTTTTCTTATCCCCACCGAGGTTGAAAAGTTCCATTAAGGGGTTGAATTTGGTATCAAGATTGCTATGGCGAGGAAGGTGGAGATTGGCACTATATTTCTTCCAGTCGTGGATATAGAGAGCAAGATTGATCACATTTGGGGTCAAAGTAGGGAGGCCATGGTGATGAGGCGCAAGGATCCCCGATATTCTAGCAATTTTAGTGGTACCTCATCTAGTAGTAGGGATCATTCTGGGAGAGGCCATCCTAGAAGGCCAGTACCTTCATCTTATCAGCCAGCTCATGGTGCTCCAGTTTAGTCTTCATTCATTACATTACCAGCACTGAGTTCCTACCGCACTCCTTCAGTCCAGGGTTCTTGCAGTGGGTACTCAGGTTATCAGATGTAGCCTCAGATTCAATAGTCATTCTCAGCTCGAGGTTGCTTTGAGTGTGGAGAGGTAGGAATATCAAGAGGGATTTCCCTAAGTGTGATATAGGTGCTGAACCGTAGGGTTCTCAAGCACTGACTCCAGTTCTAGTTATTACACTACCAACACCACCATCTATAGAGGGACCTCAGGAAGCCAGGGGACTTCCCAGAGGTAGAGGTCAGTTTAGTGGAGCTCAGGCCCGTTGGTATGCATGTTCGAGTAGACCTGAGGTGGAGGATTCTGATGTAGTTATTACAGGTATCCTTTCAGTCTATCACAAAGATGCATTAGTTCTATTTGATCCTAGTTCTACATATTTCTATGTGTCGTCGTACTTTACATCACATTTGAAATTACCCCCGTAGTTCTCTTGATATTCCTGTTCATATATCTACTGGTGTTGGTGACTCTATTATGGTGGATCGTGTGTATCGGCCTTGTTTAGTTACCATTAGGGGCTATGAGACTAGTGTGGATCTCTTGTTGCTTAATATGATTTTGGGTTTGAACTAGTTATCTCTGTATTATGCCATTCTTAATTTTCATGCTAAGACCGTGATGTTGGTTATGCCGGGGTTAACAAGGTTAGAATAGAAATATTCTCTTGGACATACTTCTAGTAGGGTGGTTTCATTTCTAATGGCTCTCGAATTATTGAGAATGGGTGTTTTGCGTACTTAGCCTTTTGTTAGAGATGTTAGTGCTGATACTCGTACTGTTGAGTCAGTTTCGGTAGTAAGGGAGTTTCTAGACATATTTCTTATAGGCCTACAATGCATGCCACCCATATTGATTTTGGGATTGACTTGGTGTCGAGCAATCAACCCATTTCTATTCCACCTTATCGCATGGCTCCAATAGAGTTGAAGAAATTGAAAGAACAATTGGAAGAGTTTCTATATAACAGGTTCATCAGGTCTAGTATATCCTCAGGTGTGTGCCGTTGTTGTTCGTAAATAATAAAGATCGGTCCATGAGGATATGTATTGACTACTAGTGATTGAAAGAGGTTACCATCAAGAAGTATCTGTTGCCTTACATTGATGATTTATTTAATCATCTTCAGGGTGCTAGGGTGTTTTCAAAGATTGAGATGAGGTCAGGGTATCACTGTTGAAGATTAGGGCTTCGGAGATTCCTAAGACGACTTTCAGGACTCGTTCCTGGCATTTTGAGTTTTTGGTCATGTCTTTTTGCTAGACTAATGCCTCAACAACCTTTATGCATTTGATGGAAGTGTCTTCTAGCCTTATTTGGATTCTTTTGTCATTGTTTTCACTGATGATATTTTTGGTATGCTACCGTAGTGCTAAGGAGCACGCCTAACATTTGAGGACTATGATTTAGGTTTTGACAGAGAAAAAGTTGTATGCTAAGTTCTCCAAGTGTGAGTTTTGGTGGAGCTCGGTAGCATTCTTAGGCCATGTAGTATTTAGTGATGGGATCAAGGTGGATCCAAAGAAGTTCAGATCTTCTACTGCTACTGAGATTGAAGCCCCGTGAGAAGAACTATCCGGTGCATGATTTGGAGTTAGCAACCATTGTACACGTGCTCAAGATTTGCAAGCATTACTTATATGGCGTGTTTTCTGAGGTATATACGCATCATAGGGGTCTCCAACATTAGTTTATATAGAAAGATTTAAATTTGAGGCAGCGAAGATGGTTGGAAATGTTGAAGGATTATGATATTACAATTCTTTATCATCTAGGGAAGCTAATGTGGTAGCAGAGGACTTGAGTAAAAAAGCGGAGAGCATGGGGAGTTTGAAATTCATTCCACTCGTGGTGAAACTGTTAGCTATATATGTTCAAGCGTTGGCCAACAGATTCATATGGTCGGATATTTCAGATCTTAGCAAGGTTTTTGCTTGTGTTATATCATAGTCATCCCTTTTTGAGTGCATTAAGGCTCGCCAGAATGGTGATTCCCACTTGTGTATCCTTAAGGACATGGTACATCGAGATGGTTCTAAGGAGGTAAATATTGATGATGATGGGGTAGGGAGGACTTAAGTTCGGATCTATGTTCCTAATATGGATAATTCAAGGGAGTTGATACTTGAGGAGGCTCATAGTTTGTGGTATTCTATTTAGCCAAGTGCTACAAAGATGTATCGTAATCTAAGGCAGCATTATTGGTGGAGGAGGATGAAGAAGTACATTGTTGGGCATGTTGCGGTGTGTTTGAATTGTCAACAGGGCAAGTATGAACATCAAAGACCAGGTGGTTACTTCTGAGGCTAGATATACCGGTTTTGTCATTGTTCGCCTGCATGTTGTGCTTGTGTCTATCATCTCGGATTGAGACACTTAGTTTACATCACATTTCTGAAGAGCTGTGCACCGTGAGTTGGGCACGCAGGTAGAGTTGAGTGCTGCATTTCATGCTCAGACAGACGGGTAGTACGAGCGGACAATTCACATCTTGGAGCACATTTTAAGAGCATTTGTTATTGATTTCAGGATAGTGGGACCAATTTTTACCGTTAGCAGAGTTCTCCTATAACAACAACTACCAGTCTAGTATCCAACTGGCTCAGTATGAGGCCTTATATGGCAGGCGATGTCGTTCTTCAGTTGGTTGGGTTGTGCCTGGGAAGTCTATGTTGTTGGGCACCGATCTGGTTCATGATGTTTTGGAGAAGGTGAAGTTTGTTCAAGAGCGTCTTCTTACAAGGCATTCCACACATAAGTGTTACGCTTATAGGATGGTTGTTTTAACTTTCATGGAGGGTGAGAGGGTTCTTCTCAAAGTTTCACTTATGAAGAATGTGATGTGATTTGGGAAGAAGGACAAGTTTATCCCTCATTACATTTGTCTATTTGAGGTTTTAAAGAGAGTGGGTGAGGTGACTTACATGCTTGATTTACCACCCAATTTGTCAGGAGTTTATCAGTGTTTAATGTTTTTATGCTTCAGAAGTATCATGAGGATTAGCCACATGTGCTAGATTTCTGTTCGGTGCAGTTTGATGAGAAATTTGCTCATGAGGAGGAACTAGTGGCCATTTTGGATAGGTAGATCTAGAAGCCGAGGTCAAAGGATAGTGCACCGATGAAGGTTCAGTGGAGAGGTCAATCGATTGAGTAAGCGACTTAAGAGACTGAGCATGATATGCGAAGTAGATATCCTCATCTTTTTGGCATTCCAGGTATGTTTCCAAACTCGTTTGAGGATGAATATTGTTAAGAGGGGAAGAATTTAATGACTCGGCTAGTCATTTTGTGTATTTGAGCCCCCATTAACCTATTTGATGCTTCCGGCATGTGTATTTATGGTTTTGTGACTTTGGGAAGGAATAAAAGTGAATTGAGACACTTGTTATCATTTTGGAAGCTTATGCTGTAAGCGTTGACCAAGGCTTATTTTTATGTAAATGCTACAGATTGGTGTTTTGATGGTTAAAATAGGTTTGTATGGTGTTTTTGTATTTAAATGTATGTTCATAATTTGATTTGGAGGTTCAGAGTGTGTTTTGGCTCTATTTACCGATGGTTGGAAATTTGTAGGATTAGAGAGTTCATAGGTTTGTTCGGGGTTTGACTTTGATGATATCAGAGTCGGGTTGTTATTTTGGAACTTAGTATAGGTTCATTATGTCATTTGGGACTTGTGTGAAAAGTTTGGTTAGAATCCAGATTGGTTACGCTTCAATAAGATGCTTTATTGCAAATTTAAGAGAGTGATTTTGATAGTTGCTTCTTGGTTTTGATGTTCTATGTGATGTTTCGAGCCCTTGGACAAGTTTGGATAAGGTATTTGGACTTGTTTGAAGATTGGAGGGGGTCCGGAGGGGCTCAGGTGTGCTTCAGGGTTGTTTTAGACCATTTTCCTCTCATTTTGGACTCCTGGTTTTTCGGTGTAGAAGTGCTTCTTAGCGATCAAGTAGGACATTACGAGTTTGCAGGATGGGAGAAACTGGGCTGGCAATTTTTACTGAATGCATTAGCGAGATTAGGGATGCATTTGCTGAGTCTCGGAGTCCAGCACTTTGCGTTCGCATGGGAGGAACGCAATTACAGAAGCTTGTTGCCAGGCATGTGGGATGGCTTCAAGTTAGCGAGGTGGGTTCCACATGTTAGAAGACTTAACTGAGCAGGTGCCGCATTCGCAGGTTGCTTTCGTGTGTGCGAAGGAGTTTTTTTAGCTTGGCATACATTTTCCATCATGATCGCGACATAGGTCTTGCAATCGTGATATATATACCTTGGCAAATACATAAGTTGGAATTTCAGGAGTTTACCCACTTTAACATATTTGTATCCCTAGACTTCGAGAGTGGGAGATTCTAAAGATTATATTCACTAAATCATTGGAGGTAAGCAATTTACAATTGAGATTTGAACCCCGATTTGGAGTCGGTTTTTGATAAAACATGTATATTTAGACTCGTATTGGAATTGTTGTTGGGGATTCGTGAGTTTTGGCGGGTTTCAAAACGTGGGTCTGGGTTGACTTTGTATACTTGATTAATGATTCAATATTTATCATTTGGGTCCGATTTCTATGGCTTTGTTTGATGTTATTGAGTTGTATTTAATTAGATTCGAGTTGTTTGAAGTTGCAATTTTGAGGATTTGGCATCTTTGGTGATTTTTAGCTTACTAGGTGGAGGTAATTCTCCTGTCTAACCTTGTTAAGAGGAAAACCCCTAGGATTTAGCTTGATTGCTATGTGTTTAAGGTATTGGGGGTGGTGTATATACCTGGTGGCGAGCGTATATGCACTTACCGAGTTTATATTATGACCGGGGTAGAATTAGAATATTATATGCCTTATTTTGATTATGTAATTATTTGATTCATCATTATTTGACTTATGTGACTACGTTTGCTCTCTTATTCATATTTGAAATCATGCTTAGGTTTATAATTGTTTACGAGGACATGAGAACTTATTCTTGATATGTTTAATTGCTTAAATTATCTGTACTCCCACAGAGATTCCATGAGCACGTATCTGTATATTTTTATTAAGTATTTGTGCACTTTTTACTTGTAATTCCTGAGCATATCCATACATTTCAAATAAGGATACTTGATTTGGATTGGGAGTTTTGGCATGAAAGGTAAAGCGTGCTGATGAGATACTGTTATGGCACACATGACGTGATGATCAAATATTGATTTATGAATGAAGCTATTATGCTCCTCTTTTTGCTTGTATTTGGATCCCTCCAGAGTCAGGTGATTACCCATGTTACTTTGGGCCCTGTGAGCATAGTCACTACATAGATTTTGTACCGGGTCGATACCTATATTTTATATCGGGTTTTGGGGATACATGGATTGCGTATCGGTGTACATGGATCTCGTACCGATTTGAGTATGCATTCAGATTCTTGACTCACTTAGGAGTATTCATTTAATTGCAAATTGTAGCATGATATCTTTATATGCTAGTTGGAAGTCCCAACTCCGTCATTTGAGCGTACTATCTTTCAGTACTATATCTGGGCATTATTATTATTATTTCTTGCACTAGAAGAGCATGCTTAACTTCTTTCAACTGCTGATATATTCTTCTTATTCATGAGGTTATCTACTGTTTCAGTTCTAAAGGCGATATTTTATATCTTCTGTTGCAAGTATTAGGATGTATCTAACCTCGCTACTACTTCTTCGAGGTTAGAATTGATACTTACTGGGTACCGATTGTGGTGTACTCATAAAACACAGTTGCATATCTTTTTGTGCAGATCCTTAGGTGGGTTATAGTAGAGCTTCTTGATTGAGCTCAGGTGACTACACATAGACTTAGCGTGAGCTGCACTTCATGGATTCACTTTGTAGTTCCTGAGTCCTTGAGTCCCTGTTCCTTTATTATTTTCTGTCTATTTGTATCTCAAATAGCTTGTTAGGTATACAGACTTGGTATATTTCTGTACTTTGCTTGTGTACTTGTGTGATTTAGTCTTGAGGGTTGCACTGTATTGGCCATGTTATGACTATGTTAGATATTATTAATGTTTTTGATTATTTTTGTCTTTATTTCTGATACATCATTGTTAATTAAATGAAATAGACTTTATTTGTAGATTATGAGTTGGCTTGCTTAGCAAGCACGACTATGCGCCATCATGACCTCAAGAAAGGATTTTGGCTCGTGACACAGGATTATACACCTCATGGAAAGGCTAAGAAATGCAAAATAGTACATTATTTCTTTGGGCCAGTTAAATATCTTCCACCACCCAAGGAGCATAACCGTAAACTTGAAACCAAAATTAGGGGTTCAAATCATAAGCTCGAGGTCGAGGCAAAAAGTGATTTACGTCGTACCGCAATGTTAAATCAAGTACTTGTTGGGAGGCAACCCAATTTCAATGCTTTTATTTATTTTATCATTTATTTTATTGTATTATTGTTGTAATGTTTTTTTGGTTTTGTAGGAGTAGGATCATGAGATGTAAAGCCATTAGATAGATGCAAAAGAAAGCCAAATAGTTGGAACTAAGTGTGGAATGCCCACACAAATGATCAAGACTGGGATAAATCTGAGTACCTCATGAGATGTTAATGCTTCAGCCTTTGCCTTATCACGGAATTTCTTTGACCCACTTGCTTTTGTAGTGTACATTAGGGATAATGTACAATTTTAGTGTGGGGTGGGAGATTGTCTGGATGATTTTGTGCTCTTTCAATTTTCCTAGTTTTATTGGAAAAGTATAATTTGAAAAATTTGAAAAAAATAATTAGGTAGAAATAATCTCTCTTGATTTTTCTTATGACCACAGTTCTTTTTCAAGGAATGACTCTTTGCATCGGGTAGTAAATTTTTTTTAGGTAAAATTTTCAAAAGGTTTCAGACTTATCCCGATAATGGACTCCCAAGATAGTTTTTCTTGAGGGATTAAAGTCTAAAGAAAAATTTAAAAAAAATTTTGTTCTTCTTTTTGAACTGATAATGGAATGGGGAGGATTCAAATATCTATGTCTTTTGACTTATTTTATCGAGGCTTAGATCTGTAGCATTTGCGCTAAGTACTTTCATTGTGATTCTTGTGATTATATTCCTTGAGAATATATTTACATTATTTTGACTCTTGAGCTCATCTCTTGACTCTTGTTATATATTTCCTATGTGGTTTAATTTTATAACTTCTCTTAGTTGCTTTAACTTGATATAGTCGGGGCTGAGCCATCATGAGTAAGTCATATGCATTGTGTGAGGTGAGATATTTGATTGTACTTGGTCCATGTGTTCCTTGAAGAAAGATAATTAAGCTTTGTGAGTCTATAAAATAATATAGGTATATTTTGATTGACCTTTGAGCTATTTACCAACCCATGATAAAATTATCCTTCATTAGCCCATTTAACCCTATAAACCATTTCTTCGTTCAACGACCCAATCGATTGTTTTGAGCTCTAGCATGTCGTTCGGAGGTTTGAGACCTTAAATAGCTTCATTATATCTATTATGACTTGCGTGTGTAGGTGGTTTTGATTTTCGAGCAATTTGGAGTTCATTTGGAAGAATAATTCTCAATTTAGAAGCTTTAAGTTGGAAGAGTTGACCAAGATTTGATTTTTGAGTAAATAGCCTCAAAATCGGGATTTAAATGTTCCTATAGGTTCGTAAAGTGATTTCACACTTGGTTGTATATTCGGGTTGAGTATCGGATGGTTCGAGAGAGTTTCAATGCTTATTATCGAAAGTTTTCTTGTTAGATGTTTTGTATTTTGCTAAGTTTGACTTGGAGTGTACTTTGGTGTTAACGAAATCTGCGCGGTATTTAGGGACCTTGGATAGGTTCATTTTATTGATTGGAACTTGTTCATGACGTTTGGTCATCATCTGAAATGTCTAAGTGTGATTCGAACGCGTTCGGCGAAGATTGAAGGTTTGAAAGTTAAATGAAGGATTTTGATCAATAATTCATGATTTTGATATTATTCGTGGTGTTTCGAGCCATTAGATAAGTTTGGATAAGGTATGGGGACTTGGTGGTATGATTGTATAGGGTCTCGGGGGCCTCAGTATGGTTCAAGGTGGTTCCGGACCATGATGATGTGTTTTGTTATAGCTGGTTGCTGGTTCTGGTGTTGTCCTTCGCGAACACGGTGGGGAGCACACATTCTTGAAGAAAGATTTCAGCTAGAGGTAGTTTTTCCTTTGCGTTCACGATTGGCGAATTGCATTTGCGGAGGTCTAGTTTGTGGTAGTTCGCGTTCACGATAGTTAGATTACATTCGCGAAATGAGAAGCTAGGCTTGGAGATTTGGCCTTCACATTCGCGAAAGCGTGGTCGCGTTCAGGAAAGGTCAACTTGGTAAAGCATCGCGTTCACAAGTCTTGTCTCTCGCTCACGAAGTAAATTTGGAAGCACGAGCTGAGCTGTGCTTTGCAAACGCGAGGCACATGTTGTGTTCGCGAAGAAGGATGCATGGGCAGCGTATAAGAGTTTAAAATCGGGTCTTGTCACATTTCATCTTATTTTCTCATTTGGAGTCAATTTTGGGGCGATTTTGAAGTGGTATTTTCATCATCTATCACAAGGTAAGTGATTCTCACTCATTGTGAGTTATATACAATGATTATATTTGGATTTAGACATGGAAATTGGTAGAAATTTTGGAAGAAAACCTAAAATTAATTTTTTGATTTTGACCAAGCAATTAGACATGAAATTGGGAATAAATTATATATTTGTGTTCGTGGTGCTATGGGTAATAATTTATCTTCAAAAGTTTTTGAAATCTGAGCATGTGGGCTCGGGGTTTGACTTGTTGACTCTTCGTGCGAAGTTGGGAATTCGGTATTAATTGTTAAATTATAAGTATTTGAGTATCTTTTAATTGGTTTGCACCTTCTTTGGCTAGTTTTGGAACATTTGACATTGGTTTGAGGTGTTAGAGAGGCGTTGGAGCCGGTTATCGAATTTCAGAGCGAGGTAAGTCTCCTATCTAACCATGTGATAGGGAATTCACCCCGTAGGTGTTATATTTGTTATGTGCTACATGTTATGGGAGATACACACGTATAAGGTGAAGAGTGTCCGTGCGTATGCTAGAATTCGTAATTATCTCCAGGTAGACTTAGACCCACGCCATGCTTTACATGTAACATTTGAATTATTCTTACATGTTTAAATGATCTAGTTTACATTTTGCCTGAGACTAGACTTGTGTAAAGTATCAGACTTGCTATTTTAGATATTTGAATGAGCTACTTGATTAGAAGTATATATTGTACTTCCTTTATTCGGATTTATCCCGCATTGTACGAAATTATTCAAAAAGTTTCTTATATTTCATAACTCATACATATATTCGTGAGTGGAGCCAGTGATCCATCAAGTTTCACTATATCAATAGAATCAGGCTGAAGGCTTCAGTAGTACTTTTATGGATCGGGCCATATGACCTTGGCACTATTAAGAGATGCATCGATGGTTCAGACTGGTCGACCATCGACAATGTACACGATTACTATGGGATCGAGCCGTATGCCACAGTAAGAAATCATGCCATTAGTCTTATGATATCCGATCATTCACCTCGACAGAATCATGTGAAATATTTGATAAGGAGTCAGCGTGCTTATGAGTCTTCCTGACTTTATATGTGACCATTTATTTGGTGCTGACTATTATGTATTCCATTTGAGGAAGTCTCCGTTATTTGAGGACTTCATGTTTACTCTTCAATTGAGATCGTATTATATACCTATATCTGTTTTCTCTATTTTATTCTCCATGATTCATACCTATCTACTTTTAATTTACTTGATTTATTGGACCCCTACTAAGTGTCGATGTTGACCCCTCGCCACTACTTCTTTGGGCTGGGTACATGTTGATTTACGAACTCATACTATCCTGCTGCACAAAATTGTGCAGGTACTGAGACAGTTTAATTTTGAGGTCAACTTGGTGCATAGGCGCAACTGCTGAGAGGACTTTATGGTGAGTTGCATTCCATGTTGCGATCCACATCACATGGAGTTTCCATACTATTTACTTATTTATTTATTTATTTTATCCTGTCTATTTTATATTCTAGACAAATAATCTATTAGTATTGTATTCCCTAATAGACGCTCATGCACTTGTTATACAAGATTTTAGGGATTTATATTTTGTTGTTTGTTGTATTCTGCTATAATTTCTTGGTGTATATCTTTGCCCCATTCGAATGTTTTATATTTTCTATAAAAATGAATGATTTTTACTTTTTATTTCTTTATTTATTTTGAAATTCATAGGGGTGGATATCTGTCTGTTTAGGGACCAAAGGGGGAGCTCAGTCAGGTGGAGGACAGGCACGTTGTTGTGCATTTCTGGTCAGGCCATAGGTAGTTTCTTTAGACGCTGTAATCATAGCTATTTTTCCTGTGGAAATTGGATTTACTATTGACGTATTGATTTAATTGTTGTCTTGCCTCAAGAATGCGCTGTTTGCCATCATGACCAACAGTGGGTTTTGGGTCGTGACACTTCAGCACCCATATTACAAGTCAAATCCCCTTTGTTCTTAATTAAGTCTTATAGAACCTTTACCTCTAAAAGCACTTATTCGCTAGAAGAGTAAGGGAAGAGACTTGATAGCTTTTGATTGGAACCATAGAAAGGCTAAAGATTGTACGTATATATTATGAAGGTCACTAGCTAGAAACACCAACTTATGGAGGGTGTTGAAAAGAGTTTATTTTAAAGAGAAAAAAAGAACACAAAAAACCCCTCCAATTCACTTTGATATATGCTAATGACTATGGAGAAGTGCTTAAAGTCAATGGACCGTGTTATGTATGGTGTCGTAGCAATGTGTTTTGTAATCATGAAGAAGATGTGCTTAAAAGCTAAAGTATAGTGTATTAATAGTTCTTAGGAGGGTTAGTCACTATTATCCATATCTATTCTACCCGTTCCTTTGCATACATTACAACTCATAAAGACCTAATTGATACTAGACTTTAGGAGCATAAATCAGTAGAGACTTACAGTGCGGGCAAGTCTATGATACGAGCTTTAGGTGCACATGAGTTTCTTTATGAGAGTAAGTGAATTCTTTCAACATGTGAGTCCTTAAATTATACTTGAACTAGTTAATCCACCAGCGCTTCGCGCAATAGGATATAAGGTTGTGCTTGAAAGCAATATTCTCAATTGGAAGAGAAGTTTGACACACACGTTTCTAGAAAAATATTAATGTATGTCCTTTTGCCTCGTCTTCCTACTTAAATATTATTCACAAATAATAGTAATAATTGTTGTAAATAATATTATTAATTATATGTCTCCTTTTGGATTTTTAAAATAATATTGAAAAAAAGGCTGACACATCCGATCAATTTCATAATGATATTGCTAATCGTGAACACTGAAATTTCTCAAAAAAAATGGGAATGAAGAATTTAAAATATAACTTTTATGAACTTGTAACATTTTATAACAAAAAGTCATCGCTAATGATACTTTATAGTCGTCTCGTGGAAGCACCAAACTCAACGGCGAACAACTCAATCTTTTCATTCCTCACTTCACTCTTTGTAGATCCAAAACTGATCTTTTTTCTTTCTCGAGTTAGTTTATTCATGCAACATATTGCAAATGCATTTGAAACATTATTATGTATGGCAGAGAGGATGAGGTCTATTGTAAATAGCTTTGGAGTTTCTGTTTTTATTTTATACTAATGTCAAAACATGTTATAGCATATTACTCAACATAATGGTATCGGAAATCAAATTAAACCCTCAATTGAGGATTAGAATATATGGATCATAAATATAGATAAATAAAAGAATTGGAAAAAAGAACAGAACCTTTCAGCAAAATGGTTGTAGCCATATCGTACTCTACTTTGATTCTTTCCTTACTTACACCAAATATCAGATCCATTATAAAAGTGACTGCTTTCAATGATGGAAAGTTAATTAAGGTGCTCTTGTGATTCAGTTATACTACACAAAGGTGCATAGAGAACGAAGTCCTTTAAGAGAAATCACTGATGGAGACCAACACAAGAGGAGTGCCTTTAGATTTTCCTTCAGATATGATTGGAATTTCATGTGGATAGTAAAACAATTGTGTTTATCTTTTCCTTTAGTAGAGATTTCTGAGATTTTTATTAAATGAGAAGGATGAGAAAAATACACACCGGTTGAGTAAAGCTTTGAGGAATTAGTAATGGAAAAATTACATTTATTGGATCATTATGATTTATTAAGTGCATTTAATTTGAAATATGAGAAGAATGATAGATTTATGAAAATATATACCACATTCGGACTATATATTAATTGAAGACTTGGTTAAAAATATGGTTAGCTTTCCACTACCTATCAGTTATCCCCTATTATGCTTACTGCCTAGGTTTACTACACCTATCAATTAACCCTATGACATAATCTAGAGCAATGAGTATTCAATTAGTAGTTTTAAATCTCATGATGAGTTTGGTCATCACACTCAACAGGATAGGGGCAGGCAGCTGATCCATTCTCGAATAGTCAACACAATAATAATTGCTCAGTTTACACAATAAGGTGCATAAGTTTCATTATCTGCTGAAATGGTTCAATTATAAAAAAAAGGATGACTCAGCTGTAATGACCCGGCCGGTCGTTTTTAGTATTTTAGCTCCATTCCCCTATTTATTATCTCCTCTAAAATAAATTATGGCTATGTGACTTGCTGGGGTAGTTGGTTTGGTTTCGAGTGAGTTTCAGAGTGAATTGAATATTTAGTGCCAAGGTTGGAAGCTTAAGTTGGAAGTGTTGATCGGAGTTTGACTTTTATGTAGAACGAAATAAAGTTTTTATTATTCTAATAGCTACGTATGGTAATTTTGGATTTAGAAGTATGTCTGGATATTGCTTTGGAGGTCCGTAGGTTATTTTTGGTTGAATTTGCGAAATTTGAAGGTTTGGAAGGTTGAGAAGTTTGACCAAGTGTTGACTTTATTGATACCGGGTTCAGATTTTAATTTCAAAAGTTGGAATAGGTCCCATATGTCATTTATGACTTGTATGCGAAGTTTGTGGTCAATCGGAGCTGGTTTGGTATAAATCGGCATTGTTTACGGAATTTGAATGTTCATGGATTCAATAGGTTTAAAATGAGGTGCAATTCGTAGACTTAATATTGGTTGATGTGATTTTAGGCTTCGAGTTGGTTCGCTATGTGTTTTAGGACTTGATGGTATGTTCGAATTTGGGTTTTGGGGGCGCAGGGTATGATTCAGATTGAAACAAGGCTCATTTGGACTTAGGTTGTGTATACAGTAAAATCGGAGGGTCCAATTTTCCATCGTTAGGACACCACGAAGGCTCGAAATCATGGTCGAGTTTTGTCCCTCAAGGGCCATCGCGCTTGAACTTGGGACCATATGGGGCCGACGATTACAGGAAGAAAATGGGGAGTTCCCAAGGCATGAAGCTGGAACCGACAAGATCTGTCAGGCTAGTCTGAGCCCGTATCTTGGTATTAGTTAGATGTCCCATCTCCATATCTTTGTAATAAATGCACTTGTACTATGTTGGGATTCCCCCTCTTATATAAAGGAGATCCTTATCATTTTGTAAACACCTTTTGCTCCATACTAAATATACAAGAACATTCTCTCTGCTCTCTAACATATTCTCTTGATCTTATTACTTTATTTATTGCTCGTATTTATTGTGTTCTATCTATTGTTCTTCATTTATTGCTTATTATTGGCCATAAAGATCTGTCCCTTATCTATTCGTAACTGTTATTCGCCATCGACTGCTTTCGATAGCTCCCAGCCGAGCTTTGGACTCGACCCCGAGGCCCTGGAATAGGCAAGCTCGAGGCCCCGATTGGCAGCGATTTGGTTTGATTATCACCTCATTCTTAAGCTCTTATTTCATTTCTAAGTCTTTCACATAGCATCTACTGCCTAACAACTAGCATAAAAATAGATCACGTATTTTTAGAACCACTAAATCAAATTTAATTATTATTACCATTTTCACGGTAAATAGTTTGGCGCCCACCGTGGGGCTAAAATTAATAATGATTATTTTCTTGCTTGTTTAATTACATAATGCAAGTTATCGTTCACGCTTTTTCTTGTCCAAGATCTTCGATTTCAAGTCAAAATGTCCAACTCAGTAAACAACAATCTTAAGAACCACAGAGAAAATGACGTAGATGTTCCAGGTGCTGGCGTGCCACAACAAAACCCTGAGAACGCACAAGAACCGATCCCCGTGGATGTAGTCTCATGCGATGCTCAGCACGTCGATGTAAGCTCCTACAGTAACAGGAGCGTGCACCAAGGAGACCTACAAAAAGCCCAGGAAACCCTGGCTAGGGAAGAACGGGAGGTGAGCCTTCACGTTATTTTTTAAATATTGCAGGCACAACAACTAGCGATTGCTCAGCTGCAAAGTCACCAAAAAACTCCTAGCACAGTAGCTCCGGTGATGGCTCCCCCAGCCGGGCAGGTACTGGGGAGGTCAAGCAACAACGGGTCAATAGCCGACCCCGCCATCATAAAGATGCTCGAGGATATCACAGTGAGGATCGAATCGGGTGAGAAGAAGATAGAAGCCAATGACAAAAAGGTCGAGGCCTACAACTTCAGGGTCGACCAAATCCCGGGCACACCCCCGATCCTGAAAGGTGTGGATTCGAAGAAGTTCTTATAAAGGCCGTTCCCAGAGGAAGCGGCTCCAAAACCCATTCCAAAGAAGTTCAGAATGCCAGACTTCCCATAATACAACGTGACCTCAGACCCCAATAAGCACGTTACTGCTTACACTTGTACAGTGAATGGAAACAACATAAAGGACGACGAGATCGAGTCCGTCTTACTAAATATGTTCGGGAAACACTTTCGAAGGGGGCCATGATGTGGTATCACAACCTAGCTCTCAACTCTATAGATTCATTTGCCATGCTGGCAGATTCTTCCATAAAGGCGCATGCTGGTGCCATCAAGGTAGCAACCAGGAAATCCGATGTCTTCAAGATTAAACAGAGGGAGAATGAGATGCTGCAAGAGTTCGTATCTCGCTATCAAATGGAACGAATGGAACTACCACCGGTCTTCGATGACTGGGTAGTGCAGGCCTTCACTCAAGGACTGAATGAGTGAAGCTCGGTGGCTTCGAAGCAACTGAAATAGAACTTGGTCGAATATCTCGCCGTAACCTGGTCGGACGTTCGCAATCGATATCAATAAAAAATCAGGGTTGAGGACAACCAACTAGGAGCCCCTTCGGACTTGGTATACCCAAGCAGGCTTTTGGCGAAGGAGCCAAAGCCAAACAAAGAAAGATACCAGCCATACACCGACGACAAGAGAAATGCCCCGAGGCGTAACGTACCCCGCAATGACCGAATGATGGACCGAGACCAAAACCCCCGGGGATTTGTCAATAGAGCCTGATTCAATAGGAACACGGGGCTAGTAGAGGCACCTTGCTTGTCAGAGTATAACTTCAACGTAGATTTATCAGACATCATGTTCGCCATCAGTAAAATCAGAGACGCTAGGTGGCCCAGGCCTATGAAATTAGATCCTTCGCAAAGAAATCATAACTTAGATTGTGAGTTTCATAACACACACGGTCACATGATCGAGGATTGCCACAAGATCCAAGAGGAAGTAGCTAGACTACTCAATAAAGGTCACCTCCGAGAATTCCTCAGCGATCGGGCCAAAAACTAGTTTCGGGAAAGAAAAGCGGCCAAGAAGAACAAAGTGAATGAGCCACAACACGTCATACACATGATCTTGGGAGGCATAGATGCCCCGCAAGAGCCAATGATGAGCACAAAAATATCCATTACTAGAGAAAAGCGAACTCGGGATTACATACCCGAGGACACCCTCACATTCAGTGATGAGGACATCGAGACCTTGTCTCAGCCCCACAACGACGCACTGGTAATCTCTTTTCTTGTAAATATATTTCAGATTAAACGTGTACTTGTGGATCCAGGTAGCTCGACCAACATTATCAGGTCAAGGGTGGTAGAGCAGCTCAGACTGCTTGACTAAATTGTACCCGCCTCTTGAGTCCTCAACGAATTCAACATGGTGAGCAATTCAACAAAAGGGGAAATCACGCTTCAAGTCAATGTGGACGGCACAATCCAAAATGCCAAATTTCATGTCATCGGGGGAGACATGAGGTACAACGCCTTGCTCGGAAGGCCGTGGATACACTACATGAGAGTATTACCTTCCACCCTCCTTTAGATGATGAAATTCCCCACAAAGGATGGGATTATGACCGTCTACAAGGAACAACATGCGGCAAAAGAAATATTCGCAGTACACGATGTGGCCTCGACACCGGCACCTCCACCCTCGAGGGAATCGAAGGATAAGAAAATAGTAAAATAATAATAACGAACTACACTCCCAGCTATCCTGACATAAACAAAGTAGGGGATCGTACCGCATCCTCGTCACAAGAAACCAAACATATCAGGGGTCGAAACATCGCCGACGCATCGTACGCTAAGGTATGACCGTTTCCTTCCTCTTTCAATTATATTCTACACTGACCCGAGTGTAGGCACCCGATCGAAATGGCCAAAGCACTCTCCAACTCGAAGGCCTTAGGTTTCAAAAGCATGTGTTGCACTCTTTTCCTTAGACCGAGTTTTTATCCTGGAGAGGGTTTTACCAATAAGGTTTTTAACGAGGCAACATCCAAATGCTACCTAAGGAAGACTCAACAAGTATTCAAGGCTTTCTTAGCAATCAACCTATACTGGGAGACATCCCCCCGGGAGGTCACCTACTCAGAGAAAGCCAAGATGCATGGAGTAGGGTCTCGATAGGAAGATAATGTACCAGGCCAAACGGTCGAGCGAACCGTGTCTGTATAGAACAACTGAGCCTTTAAACAACAAAGATATATATACTTATGCCAAGTAATCAAAGAATACTTCACAAAGCATTTTGCGTGTCAAGAAAGCTCGACATTTTTTGCACAAAATGGCTCCAAAGCCAAAAGACGACCCGAACACTCTGGGACTGGCACCAACAACTCACAACAACACAACCCTCGGGTCGGAGCTTCAAGATTGTAAGCCCTCAATAAGGCAACAACAAGATCACAAAATGGCTCAAAAGCCAAAAAATGACCCGAACACTCGGGGGCTGGCATAAAAAACTCAAATGACCTCCGGGTCGGAAATTCCGAAATTGTAAGCCCTCAATGAGGCAATACCAAGTTTACAAGTAATGGATCTCGAGTCAAAAAAACCTCGATGACTCGAGGACTGCCGTCAAGCGCCACCTCCATCGGCTTATCAAAACTCGAGGCCATAAGGCCACATGCGGGCAGCCTCTATATAAGGCAACGACAATATGTGTAAGACCTCAAGCAAGGCAAGAACCATACTTGTACCAAGTATCCAAAACTATAAGAAGTTAAAGGCATGAAAAACATGCAGGACCTTACTAAAGGCATCAACCCAATATCAAAGTTTCGGCTATATATCGAACTTGTAAGACCCCTAAAAAGGCATACCCTCGATATAGATGCCGAAACTACTTCACTCAGGACTTAAAGGCTCCAGCCAAATACAAATGACTCTGGTCACAAGGCTGTACCAGCCAAACTAACGCGACTCGAGGACGTCCGACTGTCCCTATAAATCATAGGCCTTCAATTACTCCGAATATACTTCGGAAAGAACCGGTTAATCAAGCTACCCTCGATATAGGCAAAAGAGCTTCGACCATATCTACTCCTAAATACTGGCTTCGAGATACTCAGCCTCTGAGCCAAACCTCCCGAGGTACTCGATCATCGCCATATAACGGCTCACAATCCAGGCCTTTTATTAAACCGTCGAAGAGTCAGGAAAACACTACTTCAAAAAATCCTTATCGAGGGAAAAAATAAAGCCTACATAATAGGTCGCATCGACCCAAGGCATAAGAGCCTAAGGGCCAGCTTGCAATTCAAAAACTTGAGGGTCGAATGAGCTCGAGTCGTAACCCGATTCGGAGATTAAACCCAAAATAGTTAACTAAATATGCCTAAGGGAAAAGGTGTAAGAGCCATTGTCGCTAGCCCACATACACTAAAAGGTCGCATCGACCAAAAGCGTAAGAGCCATTGTCGCCAGGCCACATACACTAAAAGATCGCATCGACCAAAAGCGTAAGAGCCACTGTCGCCAGCCCAATAAGCCTCGAGGCCATACCATGAATCTAAGGATTCCACTCAGCTCGAAGACTAGTTCATCTAGATAAATTTGGGGTGAAAACAAATGCAGGAGAAACAAAACCACAAGGTTTCTTCTTTATACATACATACGGAAAAATACAAGCTCCATTTACAACATACTTCGAAAGTACTACGTACGGAATCGAAAAGCAAAATCTAAATCCCCCTGGGGACTATGGATCATCGACCTCATCTTTGCTATCCTCGGTGTCGGACAGAAGTAACCAAACACCATGCTCGTCTGCCCTCACCTGCGACAACTCTTCCGAGAGGTCAAATCCCCTAGCGCAGATCTCCTCAAGGGTTTTTCGCCGAGACTTACACGAGCATATTCTTTGATCATATCTTCACGGTCAAGAACCATTCTCATCTTAGCTTGAGCATCAGCAACGTCATAGACTGCCATTTTCTGGTCAGCCTTATTTCAGCTCATTACAGCTTCAGCTCGAGCATCCATAATCTCAACCCTTATCTTCGAGAGCTCAGTCTCGAACTTCACAATCGTATCTTTTCGACCCAAGATATTGTCACGATCTAAGTGAAGTTGAAACTCAAGGGTGGAAGCTTTAGTCGAAGCACCCTTCTCCGTCGAAGCCTGAGCGTCCGCCTGAGCTTTAGCTCATCATACTTGCACTTGGCTCGGCTGACCTCGTCATGAAGGTGCTCCAAGACCTTCGCCTTTTTCCGCAACTGAATTAAATGAAACATTAGCTTCAGGAGTTAGTAGGAGGAACACATACTTGCTCAGAACAAAAATTACATGCTCATTCAAATAGCTCTCATAATTCAAGCTCCGGATCGCATCATACCGTAAGCGCGCCAATTCGACCTCCTTTTCATTGCAAAGGAGCCTTAGGTATTTCTCCTCTGCCAGAGCTTTCTGCAGCCTGGCCTCATGGTGAAGTAGCTCAGACTTAAGCTTGTCGAAGGCTTGCAAAAGAAAACTCAGTAAGGAAGGGAAGGCACGACACTCGAAAGGCCCGTGCCAAAAAACTCACCACAGAGTGAAGTCGTTGCACTTCCTCGAAGGCCGAGTGCACATCTGCTAACCTAGCTCCCTCATCTCTGAAAGAGTCAGCCCTGGCCGAGGCACGATTGCTTGGTGCATATGATACCGGGTTTCGAGTATCCCTCAAAGTACCTCCAGCGGAAAAAGAAGACGACAGCGGAGGATAAGCCACATCTCCAAAACTAGAAAGGTTCGCCTTGCCCTGAGTGCCATCGCCCTACAAAGTCATCTCTTGATTATTGTTATCATTATTTAGCCCGGAAGCTAGCGATCTTTATTCCCCCCCCCCCAAGGGGATGCGGCTTTGCCTCGGAAGGCTCCCTGATGCCTAAAATAACAGGGTTAGCACATAGAAAGAGCAAGTGCTTTTCCAACTAAAAGAAGGGAACATATCATATGACACATATCGTGGTATTTTGCCTTCCACCTATCCTTAGACAAAGCTCGCCACTTATGCTCGTTGCGAGTCGAGTGGGTCATCAACTTCTGAACCCAATCCGACAGATTGGGAACCTCACCCGACATCCACGAAATCGCTACAGAAAAAGAAAAGAAGGCACGTTTACGGCACACCCCTTCGCCATAATTGAAGAACTATAAAGGCACGAGTGTACCACTTACGTGTATAATTCCATTCCTTAGGGAATGGCATAAACTCCACGGGGATAATATCTACAATTCATACTCGGACGAATCGACTCATCCACTCCCGCCCCCATCTTCTTCATCATCGACAATGAAAGGCGTGGCCGACCTGCATCGTAAGGTTATTAGACCTCGCTGATGAAAGGGCCAGTGTAGTCTGATAAAATGGATAAGCATAAATTCAAGCCCTGCCTTCTCCACAAAGAACCTCACCATCAACACTATCCGCCAAAATGACGGGTGAATCTAGGCCAAGGTAACCCAATACTTTTAACAGAAGTCAAACACAACCCTGTCAAGGGGGCCCATCGTGAAGGGGTACATGAACACACTCAAAAATCCATCGGCACGGTCCGTAATACCCTTATCCGAGGAAGGTACCTGCATTACCACCTCTTCCCCCCATCCACAGTCTTTCCTCACTGACTCAAGGTGTCTCTCTCCTATCGAAGAAGTAAACTCCAAGGTATGCTCCTGTTGGTTTTGAGCATCGGGGCACTTTTTTGGTGAAAAGTCCCCTCTCGAAGCGGAATACTCCGAGCCGACAAGGCGAGAACCGGGGGCGAAACTCTCTCCTCCCTGCCAAACGGATCCTGATGTAGTAGTTATAACTATATCAAAATTGGAGAACTAGAGCAGGAATTTAGACCAGAGAGTCAATATCGAAATAATGAAAAGCCTAACGCAGGAATAAAGGTTAACTCCTCAGAATGGTGGAATCTCCAAAAGGGCGTAAACAACCCTATATATAGGAAAAACGGCAACAATCCACCTGCCCAGAGGCCTATTAAAATGTCGGCTGAAATCACTTTGGGAAGATGTGCCGGCGGGGTCACCTCGGTCACTTTACAACCGTGTCACCAATTTGACAAGCACCGTACGACGTTTTGGGGTCGGAAACCCCCGCACCAAACTAGTCCCGAGGTGGTACCCTACCTCGAGGACCTCCATCAAAGAGAACTTAGGATCCATGAAGCCTTTGGCGTCATCGTCAGTCCCGAGGTGGTACCCGACCTTAAGGACCTACATCAAAAAGAAGTTAGGCTGCATGAAGCCTTTGGCATCATCACCAGTCCTGAGGTGGTACCCTACCTTGAGGACCTCCATCAAAAAGAAGTTAGGCTCTATGAAGCCTTTGGCATCATCACTAGTCCCAAGATGGTACTAAATCTCGAGGACCTCCATAAAAAACAGGGTTAGACTCCATGAAGCCTCTTAGCATCACCTCCAGACCCAAGATGGTACCCTGATCTCTTAGATATCTCCAAGGGGCCATCGATGTCATTATAAGACTCGAGATGGTACCCGATTTTGAAGGCTCCTCTCAAGGAGAAAAACAAGCACTTAAAACTACGTGCGTATGGGTTTGGCCTCAGAATACCATCTATACGCGGGCAGTCCCTCACCCAGGACCTATTTACAACGTCTTAAGGCCAAGTATACTAAGTTCAAGACAAGTTTCCACACGGCTCGAGTTAACCCTTACTCGGGGACTGCTCTCGAAAGCCTGAAGGCAGTCTCCATTCTTGAGCTTCCGAGCGAATCCGCCCTCGAAGGTTATCGCAGGGTCTAAAGACTAAATCTCGATTTAGGGGTTCGAAGGCTCACTCTCAGTCAACTCAAAGTCAGGATTCCGAAGACCCAAGTTTATCAGTTCGATTCGGGCTTGATATTTGCTTTGACCGATGGGTCATGCACTTAGATTCTACACAAGCATAGATGAAGAGAAAATAGTGTGCATCAAAGACAAATTAAAGGAACATTTTTCATTCATAAACATTCGATTACAAAAGACCACGAGGGGTCCTTACATATGATTACAAAAGTCCACAAGGAGTCCTTACATAGAAACAAAGAAGCAAAATGTACACATATGGTATAAAATCGTAGAGCCTAGCCTATTCTCGAGGGTTCATCCTCGACGGCAGTATCTTCGAGTGCCATCTCCTCGGGTATGCATCCTCGGTGGCAATGTCTTCGACCGCCACCTCCTCAGGGGGCTCATCTCGGTCCTCTAAAATGGAATCTCCAAGGGAGAAGACGAAGAAGAGGAAAGGGAAAAGATGAAGAAGAGGAAAGTGAAGGGGCAAAAAGGGATGAAAAAATGCCATAGCCTAATGGCTTTCACCAGGCCAGGAGGATCACGTCCCAGTAGAAGACTTGGTGGGCGTCGGCCTCACTTACACGACTACTTTGAGTCCACTTATTGGGACATTGCGCCGTGCAAGCTACTGACCAGAGGTACCACTTCACCCCACAGAGAGCAAAAGGGGTGAAGTGCCACACCAGGCCGGGGAGGAAAGGTGACCAGCGGTGTATAGTCTGAACACCCTCATGATCAGCGGTGTATAGTCCAAATACCTTCCTAAGATGGAAGAGATCGACCTCCCTATCTCCCCGTCTCGAGCCAATGGCAACAACAATAACAAAATAACAGCAGCAGCAACAACAACAAGTTGGTGTAATCCTGCTCGACAAGGAGGGGCCCCAGGAAAGGTCTATAGTACAACTGATGAGAGCGCCACCAGGAAACTTTAAGGCCGCAGGCCTCAGGCATGGGAAACGACAGTGTATGGGGATGGAAGGAAGAAATGGGAGAAATGTTGATTGAAGAACACTTGAGTAAGGAATTGGTTCCAGAAAGCCCCCATTTATAGAGAAATGGCAGAGTAACCGGCGGGAACAATCAATCCTCTTTTGAAAAATGCAACTGACGACGCCATCAATGTCCTTGAAAGACATATCAGCAGGCGCAATTAATGCATTTTTGGGAACTGAATTGGCGACAATATTATTGCCTAGAAGGATAACAATCGACTGTGCATTGAAAGACATTGAAAAGAAAAGTCAGTAGGACGCCTCGGTTTCCACAAAAGCCTATTCCATGAGTGTGACACCATCAATATAACATTATCATGAGAAATTCGAAAAGATGGTTATCAAAGTCATTTCTTGTCGTTCTACTCTAAGAAACGCGGGGACTATCTGTACACGGTAATATCGGAGGGTCCAATTTTCCATTGCTAGGACACCCCGAAGGCTCGAAATCACGGTCGAGTTTCGTCCCTCTAGGGCCATCGACGCTCGACCTCGGGACCGTATGGGGCCGACGGTTACGGGAAGAAAATGGGGAGTTCCCAAGGAGTGAAGCTGGAACCGACAAGATCTGTCAAGCTAGTCTGAGCCCGTTTCTTGGCATTAGTTGTATGTCCCATCTCCATATCTTTGTAATAAATACACTTGTACTATGAGATTCCCCCTCTTATATAAAGGGGATCCTTATCATTTTTTAAACACCTGTTGCTCCATACTAAATATACAAGAACATTCTCTCTGCTCTCTAACATATTCTCTTGATCTTATTACTTCATTTATTGCTCGTATTTATTGTGTTCTATCTATTGTTCTTCGTTTATTGCTTATTATTGTCCATAAAGAGCCGCCCATGATCTATTAGTAACTGTTATTCGTCATCGACCACTTTCGATATCTCCCAACCGAGCTTCGGATTTGACCCCGAGGCCCTCGAATAGGCAAGTTCGAGGCTCCGATTGGCAGCTATTCGGTTTGATTATCACCTCATTCTTAAGCTCTTATTTTGTTTCTAAGTCATTCGCATAGCGTCTACTGCCTAACAACTACGATAAAAATAGATCATGTATTTTTAGAACCACTAAATCAAATATAATTGTTATTACTATTTTCACGGTAAACAGGTTAATTACTGAAGAACTACTGAAGTTCTGTTGTCATAGCACATACGGTGGGCTTTACCACAGGTGCGGCTGGATTATCTGATAAGAGGGGATTTTTACTGCTTATTAACACATTTTAGCTTTTGGTTTAGTCTAAAAGCATTGAATTCTTTCTCGAAACTGATCAAATTGTGTCAAATTGGAGGAATGATGGAAGTTGAGCTCCCAAGATAAAATACAACTCAAAAAGGAGTTTCCAAAAGATAAGGAAATAAAAGGCACAAAAGCTTACAGTATGCGGTCCGCAAAATTCCATTTGCAGCCGCAATCAAAGAAGGAAAACTCAGCAGACATTTTAGTAAATTGGGGACCGCACATGAATTGCGCTGCCAAAAAAGTTGGGCTAGGATCCAAGATCAGAGAGATGACAAAAACGAAAAGTCCAGAACTTCCTCAAATTGTGGTCTGCACAAGATTTATGTGGCTATAGAATATTATCTTGCAGCCGCAATCATACTATCCCGGACCGAAAAAGAGTGCCTTGCAGCCACAGTGCTAAATCTGCGTACCGTAGTAATATTGCCTCGCGACCGCAGTCCAAAATTGTACGACTGCAGGCCTCCAGCTCCTCACAAGAGGAAGAAACCTGCGTACTGTACATGGAATTGTGCGGTCGCAGAACCTCCCGAGGGGTATTTTAGTCCACAATTGCCAACTTTGTATAAATAAAAGAGTTTCACGAAATGAGGTCAAGTTTTTGAATATTTTAAGAATTGTAGTTGTTTCTCTTTGCTTATTTAGGATGCTTTAGCTTATTTTAGTTATTTAACATTATGTAATCTTCCAATATGAATTTTATTATCTTTTGTTCTTTGTTTTCTTCTTCACGCACTATGAGTGGCTAGATTTTTACTAGAATTGTGGCCCAACCCTAGTGTGTAAACCTTATGGGTATTTTATGCTTGTTTATGAATGAGTGTTTATTATTTAGCTTAGTTCGCTTCAATTCTAGAATTAATGGTTGCAAACATTGATTCATGCCTATTTGACTTAGTCTCTTCTTGAGAAAGATGGACCAAGTCAACTTAGCTAACTAGGAATTGGGACAATTGCGAGATTGATTAGCCCACTTAAAGGGTTTAACCTAGAGATAGGAACAATCCGACTTGAGCTCTTATCAACCGTTTTGGTAGATACCTATTTGGTCTTGAGAAATCCAAATTGGGCAAAACCAGTCTCTGACCGAGAGGTATTGAGTTGGCAATGTAGTGTTGTGAGATATAATACACCCAGACAATAAAACGAGCATAAAAGTCTTTATCTCATTAGGCAAACACCTAGGTCATGGTCACTGCCCTAAGCCTTTTATGTATTTGGAAAACACTCAAAAACAATTATCTCTAGTTTTATATCTTTATATTTGCATTCATTAGCTCAATTTTAGAAGTAGAAACAAAAACCTATTTGTGGAAGTGCAATCTAGACACTTCACTTGCTTATTCCGAATATATAGTCCTAACTTCTATCTTAGATCCCTGAGGATTCGATCCCTACTCTTTGTTGGGTTTTATTATTGTAAACAACTGTATCATACCTCTTTAGAGGCGTGCATTTGGGCATGATCAATTTTCGACGCCATTGCCGGGGAGTTAAAAATGGTGTTAGCTATATATTTGGGTTTATGTGTAGATTGTCTTATTTTCCTTCCGTGTTACTAATTTGTGTGAATCAGTTGTATGTACAATTATGATGGCAAACAACAATGGACTAAGAAACATGCCATTGAGGGATGTGGATGTTGAGGATGACCAAGTTGTATAGGTTCCTCTTGAACCTCAAGCAAATTGAATAGGTCGGGAGCCTCATGACAATATCCCAGTTCCACCCCCATATCCACGAAGAGCGACTCCACACCAGATGTTGCCAAATAAAAGGTATGCAAATGCAATAGTCCCTCCCCGTATTAGGGCGGGCAACTATCAAATCACCAATGTGATGCTCACTTTCTAGAGCAACGAGGTTTTTTCACCTCGGTACCAAGTCAAAATGCATACAATCACTTGAAGGGGTTTATGGACACTTATTGGGGGAGTAAACAAACAAATGCCTTCGAGGATTCTTTGAGGCTAAGGCTTTTCCCTTCTGTTTGTAGGGGAAAGCCTTAGATTTGTTGGAATGATTGCCAAACTATTCCATTCGTACATAGGATGAGTTGGCGAAGAAAGTTATTGCCAAGTTCTTTTCTAGCAGGCATATGGCTACTCTTAGAGATGATATTGTAGCATTCAAGCAAGAGCCCAATGAACCGCTACACGAGATATGTGAGAAGTATAGAACGATGGTCGAAGAGTGTCCCAATAACGAAATGACAGAGAATATGATTCAACAAATTTTCTATCATGGGATAAACACGACAAACCAATGTGTGGTGAATCAACTTATTGGTGGAAATTTTCTCGACTACGTCGTATGTGGAAGCTTGTGAGATTTTGGATGAAATGGTGGACACATCATTGACATGGTAATCCTGGGCTAGTGTTCCACAAGGTGATTTGAACGTGACTCACCTCCATAAAGAGTTGCATGACCATGGGCAAGCCATTGCCGAATTGACCACTACTATGAATCAATTAGCAAAGGCTCAACTTCAACAAGTGCAAAATCTGTCACGACCCAACTGATGGGCCGTGACGAGCACCCAGTATCTTACTCAACCGAGTACCTACATAACGTATCTTTTCATGACATACTATCATAGATAAATGAGTCAGAAGGCTGCCGTGAGATAAGTAGAATTCAACATATGATAACAACTTATACACAAGATATACAGGCCTATAAGACCAAAATAGCCACTCGTACACTGAACATAGGCCGACAAGGCCATACAATCTTTTACGTACATGATATCTGTCTACAAGACTCTAAGAATACATAATTTTTGTAAAGGTTGGGACAGAGTCCCACTAATCCAAACAATACACGTCTAAATCATACTAACCAAACAAGCAACTCTGAAGCAAATAGAGCGCACCAACATCTTCCGCTGAGCTGATAGCCTACTTCAAGGGCTCTCGACCTGTCTATCAGGACCTGCAGGCATGAAATGCAGCATCTCCAAGAAAGAGAGACATCAGTACGAATAATGTACCGAGTATCTAAGGCACATAAATAAGTACATAGAAGAAATATAGAGTAAATGACTCAACCTGTAAGTCTGGATAACTCAGTAAATCATGAAATACTTATAGTGTCATGCATATGCATATGAATGTCATGTCGTGCATAGGTACATGTGTTCATAACATCATCAAGCCTCTAAGTGCATCCCATCATATCATCTCGGCTACTATGGGCAAAATCATCAACGTATACCAACTGATCAGGTGGTGGTGCGTATATAACGCCATAACCTTTCCCATATCCTATATATATGTATATATATATATATATATACATATATATACACACACACGTATATAACGCCAACTGACCATGGGTCAATGTGCATGTATAAATGACTGAAATGCATATGAAATATGTTAATAAAATCTATCGGTACGTCATAAGACCATTATGCCTCTTATTAATATCATAAAATAAACTTTACCAACTTACATATTTTTGAGACCCAAGAATAGATGATAGAATAATACGACACACGGGGAATAAAGAACATAAACATCTCTAATATTTCTATAAATAGAGTCGTTTATGGAAGTTATACATTTTCTTGTTTCATTCGTGTCGCATAGATCATGCCAAAAAGAAAGAAGGGCTAGCCTTAACATACCTGGAGTAGGGAAAAATCCGTATGATATTCTTGGAAATGGTTGCACCATACTACTTTAGATAACATTCAACCTCTAAGTACAGTGTTTAATTTGGACAAATCTTCATTCGTGTCTTTACCCAAATGAAGCTTCTAATTCCCTTATGAGCTAGTGGCTGCCTAAACACAAAGAAACACAACAAACACAAACACATAACTGACCCTTATTCCCATGCCCATTGATTGTAAAATCAATCTTCCAATTCCATATTTTGGCCTTTTTCATCTCATCTGATATCTAGGCATACACCTTTTGAACTCAATACATATGTCACTTTTGATTGTAATATTTGATATGGAAAATACTTCTAAGGAAATGAAGGTGTAATTGACACATTGTTGCCACCTAATAAAATTTTATCAAGAGTCATACAGATAAAGAGTGGCTTGCTGCTACATTACTCTTTCCCCATCTTTATCCAATTAGTTCTTTAATTAATTGGATACTATCTCATTACCTAATAATTAACCAATTACTCGCATAATTAAGAATTGTCTCAAATTACTTAAAATACTACTCATTTCTCACATACCTTATACACCTTACTATCTTGGTCATGTGGTACCTTGTATGACACTAGTCCATAAATATCGGGTATTATTGCTCGGCCCGTATTTTATCCCAACATGCCAAACTTGGACAAAAATTCATTTTCCTTCACTTTCTTCCCCTCTTACTTTCATGAATTTACTCATCACTTGTTTGAAATAGCATAATCCTTATAATATCCAAATAATCTTTACCTTGGATTGAGACAAATTCAACGTACAATACTACAAGGTGCAACATCGTCGTAATTTAATACAGCGAAGCGTATCATCATCATAATGTAATACTGCAAGGCGTAACATCATTGTAATATAATACTGCAGGATGTAACATCATCGTAATATAATATTACAGGACGTAATATCGTTGCAATATTGCGGGGCGTAACATTATTCCCCCCTTTGGAACATTCGTCCTCGAATGTTGACTAATGCTCTTATCGTTTCATAACTTATAGCTCTTGTCAATACCTTAATATTCTCCTTACCATTTAGGCAGTTGTTCTGAGAATAAATCCAAAGGCCAGGGCATTGCCCCCTTTAGGTCTCTTTCCAATGTCATGACTTGTGATCAAATTCTTTCCAATCTCGTAACTGTTGCTACCTTCTATCATGCAACCTCTACGATACTGACCTTGTAAGTGTGGCTATGCGACTCTTCTCTCCTTTCTCCTCCAGCTTTTAGGCAATCTCTAGGCCTTACTTTGTAAACATATACAAGGCTTAATAGGATGCCTCTCTGGGCATCTATAGGTGTACTGAAGTTCTTCGGTCGGCGAATATGGCCATATCTTATTTCATAGATCTGGTTATCAATTCGTATGACTTTACTGCATCTACGTAGTCATACTATACCATAATTCTTACTTCAATTTATTGTTACTGAGATCTGAAACTAACTCCAAGTTACTCTCGTTGCTTATCCTTAAGACTGATTGTCTAATCTCATCTCATATTATTGAACTTTTATCCATCTATTTTTGATTCACCTTAATGTTGATTCATCATCTACCATTGATAACTTTATCATTTATGTAACACCGCCACTAGGGTTCGCATCTCATCAGGGACATCTGGAGTAATTAGATTGATCCACCTAGGGGTGATACTATACTTTCATAACTGTACTTTATAACATCCCAATGTGACTCACCTTATATGGGTATTTTCGTCTCTTACAATTCATGAAATCCTTTTCCCCCTTTTATTTATTTTTCTTTTCAAATCATTACTCAAGCGAATGCCGAAACGTCATCCTTTATTTATCACAAATATACCCTCATTCTCCTACCAAGGCATAATTCCATTTCTTCTACATGCTACTAGTCTTAGACTCCTTTGAGTTCATTTAGGCTATATTAAGCTTTCTATAACTTAAAGAAACCATCAGCTCCTTTGTTTTCACAGGCTTAATCCCGAGGACTTATCTATTTTCGTCACCTTCTCACTTGCCCTTTTCTTATCCTTACTCATGTGTTTCTAAAACCTTGTCGTTCTATCATACTTTAGCTTGCGACCGATTTCCTTATGCTTTTCAAGAACATCGAGACATCACAACATCTCTAACTCTTCTTTCACTCTCTAATTAGACCTTTCGGTACTTAGAAACCATAGGCCAGAAGGTATGCTACTAGTGACGCTGCTATCATCCATAGATACTGAATCCTAGCGCTTCTAGTCTTTTACCTAAAGTATGGACCACTTTCATCCTTCTATACTTGAGTATTTCGTGTGTTGTTCACCTTTATCTTACTTACTTTAAAATTTTAGCTTACATTCTTCTACTTTTCTTTCTTAACCTCCCTCGCATAGAGGTATAAATCACATCCACCATTTGATGCTCTATTATAATACTTGCACCTCTGGTATCTATACAATCCGGTGAGAGCTCCATACTGACTTCTTATGAGGCTGGTACTTCTTCTAACTGGCTTTATCGTAGAGCCGTTATTGAATATAGTTGTTGTGCTATCTCACTTGCACCTTTAATATTAAGAGTGATTGTGCTATGTTCTCAAACATGATTCTTATAACTTCTGGGGCTAATAATCAGATTCCTAATTTACTTTGTTGATGTAACTCTTTAGTTTCCTCCTTTTTCTGATTGACCTTTATGTCGGCTTAAGTTATCTCCCGATTTGTGGTTCATGGTATTAGTTATTCTATCTAGCCTTTCATGGCGCTGAGGAATATTCATGATACAATCCTTAACAATTCAATCCTTCGTCTATGATCTGGGCTTAATTCTTTCTCTTAATGTATACCAGAATCTTCTACGGCTGTATATACTGCATGTGTAAAACTCCAAACTCTTAAGTGCATTCATAACGTAACTAACTCGGGATCATTGATTGACTAATTCCTTTCGTTCCTTCTTAGCTTTCTTTAACGTAAGCTATTACTTTTTCTGGTCTTTCTGCCCCCTTGTTGCGTGCATACTTAGATTATCTTACTTCCCACGCATGCTAGAGTTTTCGTGCAACTCATATATCTCCAATATTACTTTTAATTTTACTTCTCATTCATTATCCACCGTAGGTGACACTTTCCTTTGGAGTGCTTACAATGTTGTTGTGAGACTGTTATTACACGACCATTTCCTCTTTAGGTCATTCTGCTTAGGTTGAAGTCTTCTTCCTTATTTTCTCAGCTAGTCTTTCGTTGTAGTACTTAGGGAGAACCCTTGACTCTCGTAAAGCTGTGAGCTTATTACGGACCTTTTGATGTCCTTCCTGCCTATAATCATCCGTAATTTCTTACCTCCGTGTTTTTGTGCTTCTAGGGTTGATTCTGAATTAACATTTTGACTGTCTTCCCAGTGGCACTTTCTTTTATCCCTGTAACACTCATACGGTACCCTTAACTACCCCGACTCTTATTTGAATATATCTTAAGTATTATAATGACATTACTGCGAGGTTGAATTCTCTATGTTGGGGTTTACTACATCTATCTTGCATGATCTGTTGATTTGTCTGTAACTTCTTATCTAGTCATGACTAGGCTCTTCCTAAATCAACTACTAACTACTCGTCAGACCATTCTCATATCCATATTCCGCATAATCTCTCTTGGGTTATTTCCTTTGTCTAACTTACCTCTTGCACTGGCTCCTTATTTATCAATAACATTCCGGGCAGGAACCCTTACTTCCTTTTTCTAACGTCGTGCTTACATATTGTTCTAGAATCATAGCATATCTGTTGGATTCGGATAAGTGCAATCTCATTCCTTTGTTATTTTTATCGCACTCTTCCTTTACCATTCCATAGTTACTAGAAAAACTTAATTTTGTCTTAATGCCACATCACTCTATATTCCCCCCTTTAGGGGAACACTAAGATTTAGTGCTATGATGATCTACGTATAGATGTTTTACCTTTTCATCTCTGGTGTCTTTTCACATTGTCAATGACCCTTACTCTCCTTGTGATAATCCTTCTGTACCAAGGATAACAAAATTCCTTACTCGCGAGGGTAACACTTAATGTAACTAGTACATACAGTCCCTTAAGCTTAACTTTGCTCATATTGCTTGCTTTAGGAAAGCATCTTCCTGAATGAACATTCTCTAAATTTCTCATGAATATTCTTCTGTTATCCATTCTACTATCACCGGAATGAAATATGAAATTCTCATAATGCCGACTATTATCAAATTACTTAGTCACTAATTCATGTTTAGTTTATCTTGTTCACCAATCCATACTGGTTTCTATTACTCTGGGGTCTAACTTTTCCTTCTGTTAATCACGTTAGATTTGCGAACTTATTTCTCAAAATGAGGATGTGATTGTATGGCCTATACTCTTTTGTTGTCTTAAGGCCTATGACCTCTTGTCTCTTCCTTCACCTGACTTCATATTTTTGATCTACCGTTGTCATCCATATATTACATCTCACTCATAATGCTTTATTATCCCTTTTCATACCTCCCTGCTAATATTTCTATCTATCACTTTATTCTGAAAACTTTAACAAGACATTATTTCGCTTTTACCTCCCCTTACTCCATCTACTGGCTCTTTGAACTACCTAACATTCTCCCTCTACTAGGGACGGGAGCCACACTAAGGTAATATTTATCCCTTCAAGGTTTCCAATTCCTATCTTTGTAGTACTCATATCTAGCTATACTAATTTATAATGCACCATCTGGGTGTCCCCCAAGGAGATATATTAGCACATTTGCAATATTCTTCGGAATGTCAACTGATGCAAACAATCCATCCATCATTTTGGGTTAGTCTAACCCTATACGGATCCTGATATCCCGTCCTCCTCTTATATTACTTCTGTTAACCCCCATAGGGCATAACTGGAATGAGGGTGACTAATTGTACATACCTCTGTTACTATTGAAGGTAACTCAAAATGCTTATATCTCTCTGCCTAAGTTGAAAATACCGATAATCTTCATTAACTGGGTACCTCGTACCCCTTTTCACCTTGCTTCTGTTACTTGCTGGAACTTATGGGTACTTTCCAATTCTCTTTTTCCTTTTTTATCGTAAAAGTGGATAGGCATTCATGCCTTATGGATCCTTACCGAGAAGCTTACACATCTTAGTATACACATGGTCTGCTCAATACTTCATATTTATCCATCATAAGCATGATGCAAAAATCGAGTTTTTCTAACTCAATCATTCCACAGCTATATCTCTTACACACCGTCTTTCTGGATGTAGGCATCGTCGTGTTTAGGAAATTTAGTTCATACAACTGAGCTCTACCACATGATCTAGAATAAGAAGAAAGAGTGACAGTCCTAAATGCCCCGTAGCCTCCTACTTATAAAAGTGGTGCACGACACACCCATAAACAAGACTCTACTAGACACGGTTCGTAGACTCCCTAGGAAAAAATTGTTCTGATACAATGTTACAACCCATATCCACATGTGTTAGTTCATTCCATATATTA
Source organism: Nicotiana sylvestris (assembly GCF_000393655.2). Lineage (NCBI taxonomy): Eukaryota > Viridiplantae > Streptophyta > Magnoliopsida > Solanales > Solanaceae > Nicotiana > Nicotiana sylvestris. The sequence continues at coordinate 147,159,611 of NC_091064.1, read as the reverse complement.
GTTAACATAAATCCAAGAAGGAATTATCTTTGAGATGATAAGAAGTCAATCCTATTGGTCTTAAGTGATACAAGAGTGTATAAGGGTGATTAACAAGTATTAGAAGTTAAATGAATCAAGGATGTTGTAACTCGTATTTTCAGGTAAATCTAGCGGTTCTTAATACACTCAAGAGGTCATGTATTAAGGTATTTTAATCATATAATATCCGTATCATAAGTCTTGAAGTCAAACGAGTTATGAAACAAAAGTCGACAAAAGTTGTCGCAACTTAGGTTCATAATTTTACTTAAACATTAGGTCAAATGTTTCTAATCTTTTATCCTAATTTACAAGGAATTACGGGGTGATCTACCAACCAAATTAAATATCTATGAGTTTAGTTTCCAACGCATTAAACCGTTCATCGATACGATCTCAGAGTAGAGAGATATTCGCATTTTTGCGAGACTGCGCCAAGCACCTCTCTATGGGGCCCACTAAGTCGGTTTAAGATATTTGGACCTATATAGGATGACTCCAACCCGTTTTAAGTCATTTCTTTTCACTATTTTCAGACCTTAGAACCCTAGGAACATCCTCTCAAGGTTCTCTCAAGATTCAAGACCCAAAAAAGGGCAAACAACACAAATCAAGTGTCGGGAATTCCGTGGCGCTAGTAAGTCTCTTGTTCTTCTTGTTGTTGCTCATTTTTGTGTCATTCCAGCTCGTGTGGGAGGTTGTTTTAAAGGGTTTATGTTCTGTAAATACTCCCTCATGTTCTTAATATCAATCCTAGGTGATTTCAAGCCTTCTAAAGTGATTCTAGTGCCGAAAAACACTAATTGATCGCTAGTTTTGCTTTTTTGTTGTTGTGGCAGCATTGGAGGGATATTTCATGGAAATTTAAGGTCAAATTGGAGTTGTTATTTCTGTATAAAGGTAAGTAACATCTTAATCTATATGTATTTAAGATTATCTAAGTTGCGGCTAAGCCATTGAAGCTTGAACTTATGAAATATATATCGAAAGGCTTGGTAGTAATGTTATTGTTTTGTGGACTGTTTTGCGTTGCTGTTGGGTTGCATATTTTACTACTATTTTGTGGAGTTTTGGAGGAGTAAGGGTGTGGAGAAACACCATATATATGTAGGGTTATGGGCTGATAGTTATTCGTAACATTTCCAGGTTGTTTGACACGACTACGGTGGTCGTCGTATGTATGGAGTGATTAGGCTGTGTGTGGACTATTTTGGGAGGCTCAATATGTTTATTATTGATGTTGTTTGGGCTGTTTGGTGACTGTTTTGAATGGTGTGAGGTCATATATATAGGGGAGGTGCTGTCCGTTTCATCATAAAATAGGTTGTGGTCGATACATAATAGTTATGACGCTTAAATGATAACGATAGTATCGTTTCTCTTATTGTAGACTAAGGAGTTTTGACAATTGCATAGCTTGAGATTGGGGCAGTATATACAAGGTATGTGAGGCTATCCCTTTCCTTCTTTTGCACGACTCCAATTGTACATAATGTAATGAACGAGCTTCCAAGATGCTCTACTCTTAGAAGCTAGCAGTACTTACATTGTTTTCCCTCTTATGGAACGATTGATGTTAATGTTGCTTCTCTTATTTTTATGTTATCAATGTTGTTGGTACTTCCTGATTCTTATAAGGTTCATAGTGAAGAGTTAGTCCTAATAACGTGTACAGAGGATACCGACCTTACGTCACTCCTAAAGGTTTAGAATGTGATTCCATGAGTCGAGCATGCATTATATATATGTATCTATTTTACTCTACCGAGCCACACTATAGTTGGCCGGGTACGACACCTATTTAGCAACCACTGATCAGTTGTGTTTTACCGAGCTCCACGTCGTCGGGTACGATTCTACCGAGCCTTATGATGGCCGGGTACATTTTTTACCGAGCCTATTATGGTCGGGTACGATATGATGATGATGATGCCCACAAAGGCAAATGTTTTAAAGGTTTATGTATTTATACATATGTATCATGCATTTTATGTCAGTAGACCTCAGAGGTACTAAGATGTTACAGGTTGTATATTCTCTATCCTTGCTTACATTACTGATCATATTTATGGTTCCCTGCCTTACATACTCAGTACTTTATTCATACTGATGTCCTTCTATTTGTGGACGCTGCATGTCGTGCTGCAGGTCCTGATAGACAGGCATGTGCAGCTCCCCCACCACAGTAGGCTATCTAGTTCAGCGGTGATTGGCGAGATCCCTTCTCCAGACTTGCCTTGGTCTTGGTATGCATTTTTGTTATAGACATTATGGGTATGTCGGGGCCCTGTTTCGGCTATGTTGCAGCACTTATGTTCCTTTAGAGGCTCATAGACAGGTGTCGACTCATGTATAGTTTGGTATGCCTTATCGGCTAGTTTTTGTTGTATAGTCTTTCATGGTAGCGTGGTATCTCATACCTTATATATAGTTTCTTGATTGTCTGGTCATCCCATATTATATATGTTCATGCCATCAGTTTTTATTGTTGGTTGTCCATGATCCATGTTTACCATTTAAATTGATCTCGTCAACCGTAAAATATAATAAAGAAGGTTAGATAAAATGTACGTTGGTGCTCGACAAGTATGGTCGGGTGCTAGTCATGGCCCTTCAGTTTGGGTCGTGACAAACTTGGTATCAGAGCAGGTTGTCCTAGGGGTTGTATATGATCCGTGTCTAGTAGAGTCTTGATTATGGAAGTGTAGCGCACCACATTTATAATCAGGAAGCTACATGACATCTAGGGTTGTTACCTTCTTCCTGAATCTAGATCGTGCTTAGAGTTGAGTCGTAAGTGTTCGTCTCTAATATTCACCATGGGGTGCGCCGGTCCTATTCGTGCGGAAGAAAGACGGGTCGTTACGGATGTGTATCAACTATTGATAGTTGAATAAGTTTACTATAAAGAACAAGTATCCACTTCCAAGAATTGATGACCTGTTTGACCAACTCCAGGGTGCCAAGTATTTCTCCAAGATTGATTTACGTTCAGGGTATCATCAGGTGAGGGTTAAGGAGAAGGATATTCCAAAGACGGCCTTCCGGACAAGATACGGGCACTTTGAGTTCTTGGTGATGTCGTTCGGGCTAACAAATGCCCCAGCAGCTTTTATGGATCTCATGAATACTATATTTAGGCCCTATCTTGATGTGTTCGTGATTGTATTCATTGATGACATTCTAGTGTATTCTCGTTCGGAGGCGGAACATGCGGGCCACTTGCGGATAGTATTACAGACGCTTCAGGATCGTAAGTTATATGCTAAGCTCTCCAAATGTGAATTCTGGCTGAACTCAGTAGCATTCCTTGGCCATGTGATATCTGATGAGGGTATTAGTGTCGACACTCAGAAGATCGATGCAGTAAAGAATTGGCCGAGACCTACAACACCATCAGAAGTCCGCAGCTTCCTAGGGCTAGCAGGATATTATAGGCGGTTTGTAGAAGGATTTTCCTCTATATCATCACCATTGACTAAGTTAACACAAAAAGCTACCAAATTCCAGTGGTCTGACACTTGTGAACGTAGTTTTCAGGAGCTGAAGAATCGATTGACATCTGCACCAGTGCTCACTCTTCCTGAAGGAACAGAAGGTTATGTGGTATATTGTGATGCCTCAGGTATAGGTTTGGGGTGCGTATTGATGCAGCGTGGGAATGTGATTGCTTATGCATCAAGACAATTGAAGAAGCATGAAAAGAATTATCCAACCCATGATTTGGAATTGGCTGCAGTAATATATGCTTTGAAGATATGGCGGCACTACTTATACGGCGTCCATGTTGACATCTACACAGATCACAAGAGTTTACAATACATCTTCAAGCAGAAAGAGTTGAATTTGAGGCAGCGTAGGTGGCTTGAATTATTGAAAGACTACGACGTCGAGATATTGTATCATCCCGGTAAAGCCAATGTTGTGGCAGACGCTCTCAGCCGTAAATCAATGGGAAGCTTAGTACATATTGAGGCAGGTAGATGGGGGTTGACTAAAGAGCTTCATCAGCTAGCCAATATGAGAATCAGATTGTTAGACTCTGATGACGGAGGTGTTACTGTACAGAATACATCAGAATCATCTTTGGTAGCCGAGGTAAAAGCACGGCAATATGAAGATCCTATCTTAGTACGATTAAGAGAGAGCATTCAGCAGTGTAAAAGTATGGCTTTTGAGATCGGAAGAGATGGGGCACTGAGATACCAGGGCCGATTATGTGTGCCTAATGTGGCAGGGTTGCGAGAGAAGATTATGAATGAGATTCATCAATCCCGATATTCCATCCATCCCGGCTCGACAAAGATGTATCATGATGTCAAGGAGCAGTATTGGTGGGATAACATGAAGAAGTCTATTGCAGAATTTGTAGCCCAGTGTCCCAATTGTCAACAAGTAAAGATAGAACATCAGAAACCCGGTGGATTGCTTCAGAATATAGAGATTCCGACCTGGAAATGGGAGGTGATTAATATGGACTTCATTATTGGATTACCTCGCTCTTATCATAAGTTTGACTCCATCTGGGTGATAATTGATCGACTTACAAAATGTGCCCATTTTCTGCCAGTTAAGACAACTTACACGGCTGAAGATTATGCGAAGTTGTATATCAAGGAGATTGTTAGGCTTCATGGTGTGCCGGTATCTATTATATCAGACCGAGGAGCTCAATTTACAGCTAACTTTTGGAGGTCTTTTCAGAAGGGTTTAGGCACACAAGTGAATCTCAGCACTGCATTTCATCTGCAGACTGACGGACAGGCTGAACGTACCATTCAGACACTTGGAAGATATGCTACAAGCATGTGTTCTAGATTTTAAGGGGAATTGGGATGACCATCTTCCACTCATAGAATTCGCCTACAATAATAGCTACCATTCCAGTATTAAAATGGACCCATACGAGGCACTATACGGGAGGAGATGTAGATCACCAGTTGGATGGTTCGAAGTCGGTGAAACATAATTATATGGGCCAGATTTGATTCACCAAGCTATTGAGAAGGTGAAAGTGATACAGGAGCGATTGAGGATGGCACAAAGCAGGCAAAAATCTTATTCTGATGTCCGACGTCGTGATCTAGAGTTTGAGGTTGGTGATTGGGTTTTCCTGAGGATCTCACCAATGAAGGGTATTATGCGTTTTGGGAAGAAAGGTAAGCTGAGTCCAAGGTATATCGGGCCGTATAAAATTCTTCGACGAATTGGACAGGTTGCTTATGAGTTAGAATTGCCATCCGAATTGGAATTTGTCCACCCGGTATTCCATGTATCTATGTTGAGGAAATGTATTGGAGACCCTTCTCGAGTCGTCCCTATCAAAGATGTACAAGTTACAGAGGACCTATCATATGAAGAAGTGCCAGTGGCGATATTAGATCGACAAGTCCGCAAGCTGAGAACAAAAGATGTAGCTTCCGTCAAAGTATTGTGGAGGAACAAAAATATGGAAGAAATGACATGGGAAGCAGAAGAGGAGATGAAGTCTAAATACCCTTACCTATTCCAGAATGAAGATAACAAGGATGCTGGTGGAAGACAGGATACATTGGAAGGTGAAACGGCTCTATGAGGTAAGCAATAATTTGAGAATACTCCTCCTTAATACAAAATGGTGATATGTAGATAATGTAAATATGCATAATGCTTTGTGTAGCCTTGTGAAGCCATATGTTGGGCTTAATTGCTTGCAAGTTTTGCTAGTGACCATTTTATAGGGGAAAATTGATCGGAAATTTCCATTGGAATCCACGATGATTTAAACTCCCCATGAACCCTTACATTCGAGGACGAATGTTCCTAAGGGGGGGAGGGTGTTACAACCCATATCCACATGTGTTAGTTCATGCCATATATTAGTTAACATAAATCCAAGAAGGAATTATCTTTTAGATGATAAGAAGTCAATCCTGTTGGTCTTAAGTGATACAAGAGTGTATAAGGGTGATTAACAAGTAATAGAAGTTAAATGAATCAAGGATGTTGTAACTCGTATTTTCAGGTAAATCTAGAGGTTCTTAATACACTCAAGAGGTCATGTATTAAGGTATTTTAATCATATAATATTCGTATCATAAGTCTTGAAGTCAAACGAGTTATGAAACAAAAGTCGACAAAAGTTGTCGCAACTTAAGTTCATAATTTTACTTAAATATTGGGTCAAATGTTTCTAATCTTTTATCCTAATTTACAAGGTATTACAGGGTTATATACGAACCAAATTAAAGATCTATGAGTCTAGTTTCCAACGCATTAAACCGTTCATCTATACGATCTAGGAGTAGAGAGATATTTGCATTTTCGCGAGACTGCGCCAAGCACCTCTCTATGGGGCCCACTAAGGCGGTTTAAGATATTTGGACCTATATAGGATGCCTCCAGCCCGTTTTAAGTCATTTATTCTCATATTTTCAGACCTTAGAACCCTAGGAACATCCTCTCAAGGTTATCTCAAGATTCAAGACCCAAAAAGGGCAAACAACACAAATCAAGTGTCGAGAATTCCGTGGCGCTAGTAAGTCTCTTGTTCTTCTTGTTGTTGCTCATTTTTGTGTCGTTACAGATCGTGTGGGAGGTTTTTTTAAAGGTTTTATGTTCTGTAAATACTCCCTCATGTTCTTAATATCAATCCTATTTGATTTCAAGCCTTCTAAAGTGATTCTAGTGCCGAAAAACACTAATTGATCGCTAGTTTCGCTTTTTTGTTGTTGTGGCAGCATTGGAGATGGAAATTTAAGGTCAAATTGGAGTTGTTATTTCTGTATAAAGGTAATTAACCTCTTACTCTATATGTATTTAAGCTTATCCAAGTTGCGGCTAAGCCATTGAAGCTAGAGCTTGTGAAATATATATCGAAAGGCTTGGTAGTAATGTTATTATTTTGTGGACTATTTTGCGTTGCTGTTGGCTGTGTATTTTACTACTGTTTTGTGGAGTTTTGGAGGAGGAAGGGTGTGGAGAAACACCATATATATGTACGGTTGTGGGATGATAGTTATTCGTACCATTTTCGGGTCGTTTGACACGACTACGGTGGTCGTCGTATGTATGGAGTGATTAGGTCGTGCGTGGACTATTTTGGGAGTCTCAATATGTTTATTATTGATGTTGTTTGGGATGTTTGGTGATTGTTTTGAATTGTGTGAAGTCATATATATAGGGGAGGTTCTGTCCGTTTCATCGTAAAATAGGTTGTGGTCGATACATAATAGTTATGACGCTTAAATGATAACGATAGTATCATTTCTCTTATTGTAGACTAAGGAGTTTTGACAATTGCATAGCTTGAGATTGGGGCAGTATATACAAGGTATGTGAGGCTTCCCTTTCCTTCTTTTGCACGACTCCGATTGTACATAATGTAATGAACGAGCTTCCAAGATACTCTACTCTTAGAAGCTAGCAGTACTTACATTGTTTTCCCTCTTATAGAACGATTGATGTTAATGTTGCTTCTCTTATTCTTATGTTATCAATGTTGTTGGTACTTACTGATTCTTATAAGGTTCATAGTGAAGAGTTAGTCCTAAAAACGTGTACAGAGGATACCGACCTTACATCACTCTGAAAGGTTTAGAATGTGATTCCATGAGTCGAGCATGCATTATATATATGTATCTATTTTACTCTACCGAGCCACACTATAGTTGGCTGGGTACGACACCTATTATGCAACCACTGATCAGTTGGGTTTTACCGAGCTCCACGTGGCCGGGTACGATTCTATCAAGCCTTATGATGGTCGGGTACGTTTTTTACCGAGCCTATTATGGCCGGGTACGATATGATGATGATGATGCCCACAAAGGCGAATGTTTTAAAGGTTTATGTATTTATACATATGTGTCATGCATTTTATGTCAGTGGCCCTCAGAGGTACTAAGATGTTACAGGTCGTATATTCTCTATCCTTGCTTACATTACTGATTGTATTTATGGTTCCCTGCCTTACATACTCAGTACTTTATTCATACTGACGTCCTTTTATTTGTGGACGCTGCATGTCGTGCTGCAGGTCCTTATAGACAGGCAGGTGCAGCTCCCCCACCACAGTAGGCTGTCCAGTTCAGCGGTGATTGGCGAGATCCCTTCTCCGGACTTGCCTTGGTCTTGGTATGCATTTTTGTTATAGACATTATGGGTATGTTGGGGCCCTGTTCCGGCTATGTTGCAGCACTTATGTTCCTTTAGAGGCTCATAGACAGGTGTCGACTCATGTATAGTTTGGTATGCCTTATCGGCTAATTTTTGTTGTATAGTCTTTCATGGTAGCGTGGTATCTCATACCTTATATATAGTTTCTTGATTGTCTGGTCATCCCATATATATATGTTCATGCCATCAGTTTTTATTATTGGTTGTCCATGATCCATGTCTACCATTTATATTGATCTCGTCAGCCATAAAAGATAATAAAGAAGGTTAGATAAAATGTACGTTAGTGCTCGGCAAGTATGGTCGGGTGCTAGTCATGGCCCTCCAGTTTGGGTCGTGACATACAACTTTTGTCACGACCCAACCGACAGGCCGCGATGGGCACCCGGTACCTTACTCAACTGAGTTCCTACATAACGTATCTTTTCATGAAATACTATCACAGATAACTGAGCCGGAAGGCTGCCGGGAGATAAGTAGAATTCAATATATGATACCAACTTATACACAAGACATACGAGCCCATAAGACAAAAATAGCCACTCGTACACTGAACATAGGCCGACAAGGCCATACAATCTTTTACGTACATGAAATCTGTCTACAAGCCTCTAAGAATACATAATTTTCATAAAGGTCGGGACAGAGTCCCGCCATACCAAAAATACACGTCTAAATCATACTGACCAAGCAAGTAACTCCGAAGCAATGGAGCACACCAACATCTTCTGGTGAGCTGATAGACTACTTGGAGGGCTCTTGACCTATCTATCAGGACCTGAGGGTATGAAACGCAACGTCCCTAGGCAAAAGGGATGTCATTACGAATAGTTTACCGAGTATGTAAGGCACATAAATAAGTACTTAAAAGACATGAAAGAAATATAGAGTAATTGACGCAACCTGTAAGTCTGGATAACTCTGCAAATCATAAAATACTTATAGTTTCATGCATATGCGTATGAATGTCATGTCTGTGAGCACGTGATTTTTGCTTCACATGAATTACTCTTACAGAATTGCGAAAATTAGATTTTTTTAATTATTTATTAATTTAGGAATTATTGTAGAATTTTCCTGATTGTTTGCATTTTCGTGTGCATGTTTAATCTTGTTTAAATCATAAATACAAAAATACTTTGCATTTGTAATTAGGATTTAATTTTACATTTTTTAGATTAATTAGTAATCTAGTCTGTTTTACAAAAATGGAAAAATCACAAAAAAAAAAAACTTATTTTTGCACTTTTAATGTTTAGCTTCGAATTTTGGTAGTTTTCTTTTAATTTGGTATTTAATTATTTGTGGTAATTATTTTTTAGAGTTAATTAATTTAATTTGGTAAGATAATTTGGTTTAAGGATTAATTTAGGTTTTATTTTTAATTTTTGAAAAGAAAAAGGAATTTTGAAATAAAAAGAAAAGAAAAAGAAACAAAAGAAAGGAAGGGGATCAGATTTTGGGCTAACTTAATTTGAATTCACCCGGGCCCAAAACATTTTCACCCTTTACCCGTTAAACACGACCAAACCAGCCCAAAACCCGTTCCCCTACCCGGTCCAGTCATTTAATTAACTAAACGACACCGTTTTAGTCGCTCATCATCTGAGCCATTGATCTTACTGGATCGAACGGCTTGGAATTGTTCGATCGACAATATAAGACTGTCTGAAGCCTTTATCCCCCCCCTCTAACTTGTCTCCTTCACTTTTTATCTCCCATCTTCAGAGACCGGATATAGCCCTAGGGCTGCCCTGAATTTCCGCCATCGTAGCCGGCGGCGCTACCTCAAATAAGCCCCAAAATAACACCACAAACTCCCCTTCACCTCCCCATCCCAAATAGCCAACCTATTTCCCTCAAATCACACCAGATTCCGTCGAATCTTATATCTGACCTGAGCCCTAAAAATCCCAAAACCCCCCAAATCGAGGTTTCTGTGAAAATTGAGGTCTAGTTGGATTTTATTCGTGTGTTCTTGATAAAAACACACGATTAATGTCAAACTCGGCTTAAATTTGAAGATTTGAAGACTTTACTTGTCAAAGCCTTTTTAGGTATTTTCCCTTTTCTTTTGTTATCCTTTCGTCATTTTTTCTTTCATTTTTTCTATATTCTGCTTTTTTCTCTTCTTCTTGATTCTTTTTGTTTTCTAGTTTCCTCAGAGTCATTTTTGTTTTGCATATCAGTGTTAAGTTTTATTTTAATTAATTAAGCATGATTCTGTTGTTTTAGATTTTGTTCGAGTTTTATTTGTTTCTATTTTTCTTTGAGCCCAAGACCTTAGGAGTTTTTATGACTCTGTAGGTCATTTAGTTGGGTAATTTTGATTGCCGATTGAATTGAGTTTTTGGAATTCAGAAGCCCAAAAGGGATTCAATCCGGTTTTGGTCAGCCCAGTTTTAGAGCCTGAGCTATTGAGTCAAATTGACCCATGAGATTTCTGAAGTAAATAGCTGGAGTTTAAGGGGTAATATAGGAATTCTAGGTGAAGGAAGTTTTAGTAACTGAATAAGGAAGCTTCCTAGAAGGTGAGGATTGGGAATATTTGAAAACCTGAATTTTAAACTGAGGGTACAACAGCACAAATGAAAATTCCAAAAGGATTAAAAGAGTAAAACTAAATTCATTTCTGCTGCCCTAAGGCTTGCCTATAAAGGCACTCTTTCTTCATTCACAAGGAAGATTTTTAGAGACTAAAAAGAATTCTGAAAAGGAAACAACTAGACTTAGAAAGCTTTGAAAATAACTTTGAAATCTCTGCGTTTGTTTCGTGAAAGATGCTCAAATTCTATTTGGTTTTGCTCCCTGATTTCATTGGTTAGCTAAAATTCCTGAAAGGTTTCAAAGTTCTTGCATCTAGGTTAAATGGTTTGAGTTTTAGGGTTTTAAATGTTTGGTTTTGAGCTGCTGTTATGAGTACTGTTTCATTGCTGGGTTTTAAGCCGATTTCAGTTACTGCTATTTGATGATTCTTCACTTCTTTTGTTTTCATTTTATTTCTAGGTATTTCTTCAGAACCATTAAATGGAAAGTGAAGTTATTAAATGTGATTTTATGTATGGGAAACATGAAGTTTGTTGAAAAATGTAACTAAGCTTGTTTGTATTTGAAGATTAATCTGCATGTGCTTATAAGAGCTTTTCAGTTTTTGTCTATTGTATTTTCAAACTCTGTTATAGTATTGGACAAATGCTTCCTTCCATTTGCTTTAGTTTAAATGAATTGAGATACTGTTCTCATGAGTGAGATGTGAGTTCAATGCAACTACTAAGTCCAGTAGGTTGGAATTTGTTCGGATCTATGTTAGTCTGTTTGGGAATCGGTGTTTGTTCTTTGGGGTGATTCTGACTTGAGGCCGTTGGAGTTGATATGCTTAAGTGTGGATTAAGAAATCTTCAATTGTAGTTTTCCTTAGTAAGTGTATTCTGCTATTTGGAAAATCATGTAGTGCTTTACTTTATAAAATCATTAATGTTTTCAAAGTCTTTATTCAATTTACAGTCATTTGGATAAGAAAATGGTCTGAGTGGTTATCCTAAGGGTTAAGCTTTGTACAGAATTATTCCCGGTGTGATTGTAAGCATGTTTGAGTAGGGTTTGCTGTTAAAATCAAAATTCTGTATTTAATAATCCCATAAGTTTTCTATTTGATGTTGTATGTATGGAAAAAGGGCTTAATTAAAGTGGAATCTTATACAAATGTCCGTTAAGTTAGCTGGAACTGATTTAAATCTGATGGCATGTATAGTTGTGCATTGTTGACAGTTAGCTGGGTTAAATGTTGACACCCTTTTAATTTTCTATTGTTGTACGCATGCCTGGAGACTCAAACTCGAGTCTTGCCCTCCTCAATTCCTTAGTTCTCAAATGACTTGGGCCCTGGATCGTGGGGCTGCATAAACGGAACTGCATGGCCTCATCATGTCTGGGCCTGTCTGTTTAATTCCCATCTGAATGCTGTTTGTTGGCCCAAACCAATTTCCAAATAATCAGCCATGTTTCTCTTTAAAGCAATTTCCCTTTAACTAGTTTGAGCATCAGTTTAAAAGAGAATTCGAATTCCTTTAGTGTTGATTAATTACATTCCATTAAATAGATTCGAGGCGTGCCATATTAAATAAAATTAGTCTATGGACCGCAAAGCTTAGTTTGAGTTTCCTTTAAAGTCGGAATCGAGGTGCGCCATGCCAAATAAAATCTCAAAATTCATGACCCTCATTTAATTAATTTTAAATCCTTAGAAATCGAGGCGTGCCATTTAGTTGAATCTTCCATGGCCCTCGCAAAGTTGAAAGTGCGTAGTTGCTTTAGGCACGTAATTTAAATTAATTTCCTTAAACTCGTGTGTGCATTTCATGTGACCCAACTCCAATTCTCAACAACGTTAAATAAAATGTGTCATGGATCGCGGGTGCATGTCATGTGGCGTGGTTCAAGGCGTATTTTAAAAAACATTGAATCTTCCTAAAAAATAGTTAAAAGCGGTTTAATAAAGTTAAAATGTAGCATAGGCTAAAACTTGTATTAAAATCAGATAATAGGCCAATTATAATAGTTTAAGCCATCGTGTTAGAGCCACGGAACCCAGGAATGCCTAACACCTTCTCTCGGGTTAACAGAATTCCTTATTCAGAACTTTTGGTTCGCAGACTTCAAAAGGAAAGTCGAATTTCCCCGATTTGGGATTTAAAATAAACCGGTGACTTGGGACACCAATTAAAATATTCCAAGTGGCGACTATAAAATCAACTAAATAATCCCATTTCGAATAATGTCACTTAAAGTGGAAAAACTCCCTTATATACCCTTGGGTGTGTAAAAGAGGAGGTGTGACAGCTCTGGCGACTCTGCTGGGGATAGGAACCGACATCTTTGGTTCAGGGTTTAAGAATTCGAGCTTAGAATAACTGTTGTAGTTGGCTTGTTTTATCTGATTTTTACATATTGGGCCTAATGTGCTAATTGCCGCTTTTTACTGCTCTGATATTGCTTATACTGTATATATAAACTGTTTCAAAACCCTTCTTCTCCCTGAGTCTTCTAAATCATCTGGGAAGTGTGCACTTCGTGTGACTTCTCTTCTATTTAGAGTCTTATCCAATTTTAGAACAAGGTTAAGACAAGTTGCAAAGATGGTGAAGCTTCTGTATTCCCGGTATGCTGCCCCCCACCCCCCCGGTTCGAGCTGTCCGCTCGGGTAAACCAGGTCTAGAACAATACACCCAGGTTTTAAACTTAGTATAACAAAACCTCATGTCGGATCCGTAGTAGGAATGTTTGTTTGCATCACGTGCATTTGACTTTAGAGACGCAACACAGGGGTTGAGTCTGTCTAGGACAGGTGTACCCGAAATGAAAAGACCATCCTAATGCATCTTACTTGCTACTTGTGCATTTATTTGCTTCGGATTTGCATATTGACCGGCTTATGGATAATAGGAGAAAAGTTGGGCAAAAGAAGAGTCAATGTGAGGGCTAAGAGAGATAATTGCCCGTTTTTGAAAAAACCAATATACTGAAACTCTGCCAAAATTTTGAAAAAAAAAGAGAAAATTTTGTTTTTAAAAATAGTTGGTTTTGTCAAATCTACCCGAACTACGCCAGTTTGATTCTCACCGGATGTGGGATACGTAGGTAACCCCCATCGGGTCCAACTTTCCTTTTTGCAAAATTAGCACAAAAAGAACAAATTTTTTTATTATAAATAAGTAAGGTGATGCCATTCTTGTTTAAAATAGCCAAATGTCCCCAAAAGGGCGCTGGAAGGCCATTTTTGCAAGAACATCCACCTTTGGTCGCTTTTTCAAGGTTTTTAGCTGGTTAGCAAACACAACCTTAAAATCTTCTTCCTCGAAGTGTTGAAAGTCCATATTTGCAAGCCGGATTTTGTATGAAAATTTTGAAAAAAAAAATAGTGATAAGTTTTTCTTGAGTCAAAATGAGTCATAATATTTTTTTTTTAATTAAATCACCCTAATAAATGTGCAGGATGAGCACAAATGAAAATGAACCCTTCGCAGCTCTTAAGGATATCCCCTTACAGCTCCACATGCGGTGGAATGACTTAGGAAAAGTCACCCAAGGAACTGTGGTAAAAATTTTAGGTGGTCTTATCGGAGTTTTGAACATCCGACCAAGATTGGACATGATTGAAGCCTTGATAACTTTTTGGGATCCAACGCGCAATCTGTTCCGCTTTTCTAATTTTGAGCTCACACCCACGCTAGAGGAACTTGCGGGTTACACCGGCCTTAACAGAAACCTTAGAAGTTGGTACCCGGTGTCACCGAGACCAGTGTCTCCTCACATGTTTCTGCATATGTTGAGTATTAGCCGGGATATTCAGGATGTGTATTTATCTAAGGGTTTTGTACTTTCTAGTTCTTATACCAACGCTATGGCAACCCCCAAGGTTTTGAAGCATGGAATACTGGTCTGATCCATGCCGAAAATAAAGATAAATGGGAGGCACGACGGGGTTTGGTTTTTATAGTAGCATTCTTGGGTGTTATAATCTGTTCGCGAAAAGACGACAACATAGAATTGGGCTTCGTGGGAATGGTTGATGTCACGATCAAGAAAGCTAATGGCACCCTGGTTCCCCTGATCTTATCTGAGATTTACCGAGCTTTGACCATCTGCGAGAAGGGGGAAAATTCTGCCAAGGCTGCAACTTACTACTGCAATTGTGGATACAGGAACATCTCTGCCACCGTGTCGGGCATATGAACTATGGCATGACCGGTTTGGATTGCATCGAAGAATTTGAAAGCCTTGTGGAGGGTGTTGAATTTCCAGAGGGTACCAAGGCTTGGTTTGCACACTTAAGTTCCTTAACTTCGGATAAAATTGAGTGGACGTTCAGATGGCTCCCTGCCACTGAAGGCGTATACATGTCAGCCGAAGTGTGCTTCTTCTCCTAATGGGCATCCGGAGCATCCAGCCATATGCTTCTCACAGGGTTTTGCGCCAACTGGGCAGGTTTCAAACCGTCCCCCATGATGAAGATTTGAGTGGACATGTCGTCGAACTAGGCCCAAAGGCTATATTTCCAGAAGGAAGAGTTCGCCAAGTTTGGAATGAGTGCAGATTTCTCGAACCTAACACTATGGTGCGAGATCTAGTTAGAGGTGAGGTAGACCCCAATTACATGATTTGGTTTGGTAAAAGGTTTCAGATTCCCAGCAGACCTACTAAGAGACCCCATGTCCACCAATTCACTAGCGACTCGCAGGAGTAGTGAGGCTGGTTGGCAAAAGAAGAAAGCTATAGGGCCAAGATCAGTAAATTAGAGGGACAAATCAGGGACCTCAAATTTGGCAATAGTATCCAAGCTGCCGCAGATGAAGGGGAGAAGAAGAAGCTAACAAAGGAAAACAAAGCCCTCAAAGCTCAGATCCAGAAAATGAGAATAGCTTCTAGAAACCCGGAAATAAGCCGAACAGATGAAAGGCTTATAAGTGGTCTGAGAAAGAAGGTACTCGAGTGTCAAGATGACCTAGAAAAATTTGAGGCCAATCTAGCAAAAGTCTGAGCACAATTGGCAAAGAATGCATAAGGACGGGCAGAGTTTGTGCGACAAATCAAAAGAAAATATGAGGGGACAATCACCAATGTGAAGAGAAAGCTAACTACCCTTGAAAATGAGGCGAACAAACAGGCTAGGAACTTTAAAGCCGACATGGAACATTGTTATGCAATGATGGCTCAGATGGAAGAAGATATGCAACAGTTGCAGAATCAAAATCATCATGACACTCAAGTGTTGGAAGCTGGGAATCAGCAAATCGGGTGCCTGTTTCAGGAAAAGGGTATTATCCGAGAGAGGGTTAGAGCCATCGCCGACTACATCATCATGAAATGCCACGCATGTGAAGACATGACTCAAACCACTTTCTTTGCTGCAGTAATGACATTTGCCCGTAAAATAATGAGTGATTTGGAGCGGCTTCAAGGGGATCTCGCACCTAGGCCTGTGGCAAGACCGAATGATGTCCCAGGGGCCCCAAGAGTCGAAGCACTTATGTATTCATAATTGTTTTTATTTATCGAGTCTGTATTTCAGTTTTTAGTTTAAAAATGTAGTTTTGAGTCTTTTTGTAGTTCTAAAATTTCAAGAAATGAGTAGTTTGAAGTCTTTTGTAATAGAAGAGTTTAGTAGTTTTATTAATGAAAATTGAAAATTCCAAAAAATTGTTTCTTTATTTTTTGCATTTATTTTCTTGAACTACGTAATGATCTGATTCACACGGCGTTGTGATACGTAGAAAATCCTTATCGGATCCGATCATGATTTTTGTAAGTAACTCAAATAAGAGAGGGATGTGAAAGAAAGAACCGAAAGAAAACACAAAAAGAAAGAAAAGAGAGCCAAGGAAAAACCAAAAGAAAAACAACAAAAAGAGTAGGGAAAGAGAGGAAAGAAAAAAACAGAAAATGGGAATAGAAGCACAAAAGCCAAAGTGGAAAGAAAAGAAAATTGGGGAAAGTAATCAAAGTCGGGATGAAACATGCAACCGTTGTGAAACACGTAGAAACACATTTAACTGTATAGGTGCATCACACCCCTAATGTGCGATTACCTATGTGTTAACTGCTCCAAACTGACTGGTTTGTTGTCTGCTGTTAAGTCTAGGTTCTATAGTAAGGTGGTTGGTTTTGTGATAGTCTGGCTTCACATCCATACTTCACGAGGTCAAAAGGAAGTGTTGAAATGTCTTCGGAAATTCCTCTGCCAATAGTTCCTATTCCGGAGGATAGTCCGATCTTGGCCATTTCAACTTCTGAGTTAGCAACTGCTAAGGAAAATAGGATTCTGCGTCTCCGCATGATGGAAATGTGGGACACCTGGGCAAACGGAAAAGAAACACCAAGTATGATACCCGGATTCCATGAGTTGTTTCATAGGGCAAGTGAGACCTCCAACATCCCCATAAGTTATCCAAATACCCCACTAGGATGTCCAACCATTTTAGCCCACTTTGCTGGAACACCTTCTGAGGCTCGCCCCCAGGTGCTAACTTCCGGTGCGACTTCAAACATATTCACCGCGCCACTTGTTCAGCTACGACACAACCTGCTTTACCCAGGCCTAGCTTCGATCCATGTTCCTTCACATTTCAAGCACCATCTTTCCCAATGGAACCAACCAGTTTACTACCAATGCTTACCCTCAGCCGCCTCGGTATGAGTTTACCGGAGGGCAGGAGAAAACTGCAAAAACCCTTGAGCAAGAGGAGATTACCAGAAAGATGAGAAGCATGGAGCAAAGTCTTAAAAATATACAGGGTCTGAGTGGGCAAAAGAGCGTATCTTACGCTGACCTGTGCATGTTCCTGCACGTACATCTACCCTTGGGTTTCAAAACCCCGAAGTTTGAAATATATGACGGGCATGGGGATCCCATTGCCCACCTCAAAAGGTACTGCAACCAACTGCGGAGAGCGGGTAGAAAAGAAGAACTTCTCATGGCCTACTTTGGAGAGAGTTTGGTCGGCATCACTTCAGAATGGTATATGGATCAAGATATATCTCGTTGGCATATCTAGGATGACCTGGCTCGGGACTTTGTCAGGATGTTTCAATATAACATTGACATCTCCCCTAACAAGAATTCATTGTCAAATCTAAAGAAGAAGTCCTCTGAGAGCTTCCGAGAGTATGCTATCAAGTGGTGCAAGCAAGCGGCCAGAGTCAAACCTCCAATGGACCAAATAGAGATGGTTAGTGTCTTCCTTCAAGCCCAAGAAGCTGATTATTATCAAAACATGATGTCTGCAATGAGTAAGCCGTTTGCCGAAACCATCAAAATTGGTGAAATATTTAAAAATGGGTTGAAAACAGGGTGAATCTTGAGTCAGTCTGCTATAAGGGCTATGTCCCAAGCAATCCAAGGCGGATCTGGAAAAGTAGCAAACCGGAAGAAGAAGGAAGAAGCAGTAATGGCAACTTCTAGTGCAAGAAAACCCCATCCACCCAGACCTCTTGTCTCTGAAAGAACCCCACACCATTACTATCCCCACCAAGATATGGCTTATGCTATGGTTCCTCGGCCATACACAGTGATGAATGCCCAACCCTACGTTAGGTCACAACAATAATTTAATCAGAACCAAGCTCCATTTTACAGAAATAAACCTCCTCACCAAGCTCACTATAATCCCCGACCTCTACAGAACAACTTCCGTACCTAGGAACCACCCAAGATAACAAACTTCACACCCATTGGTGAGTCTTATTCCAGCCTGTTCCCTAAACTTGTTCAGATAGGTTTGTTGCAGCCTGTACCCCAAACCAGGCAGAACCCAATGTTTCTTGCTTACAGAGCTGGTACTCGATGTGCCTACCATTTAGGGGCAGAAGGGCATGATATAGATGACTGTTGGACCCTGAAGAGGGCTGTAGAAAATCTGATAGAACAAAAGAGAATAGTGCTAAAGGACGGAGACGTTCCTAATGTAACCAACAATCCATTACTGGCTCACAACAACGGGCCGGTTATTGGAATGATATGTGAAGATAGAGAATTAGATCCAGCTCTAAAAGACATCATTGCCATAGCCGATGTGGAAAAGAAGCCAAAAGCTGTCGCGAAACAAGACAAGGAGGAGAAAAGGAGCAAACTTACCCTCCAGAATACAGAAAAGAAAGTAGAAGTTGAAACTAGGGCAGCGCCCTCCAAAGATGTCGTTCTCTATGTTCCTCGAGGCCATAAGAAAGAACAGATGTCATTGAGTCCTCCTAGAAGGTTTGAGCTAAACAAGAGAGCTAAAATATATGTGCCCAAAGGGACCTACGTGGTACGGGGGCCGATAACTCCACGAAGGCTAAATGAGCTCGTGGTTATTGGCTGCGCACCGCAAAGGCCCATGACAGATCCCACTACCGTTCCATGGAACTACAATAAAGCGGTAGTAACATAAAAAAGTAAAGAGATCTCGGGAGAAGCTAAGGAAAATAACCCGACTGAGAAGTACCTCAATCTGGAGGAAGTGAATAATGCCACAAAGAAGCGTTTCCCACCTATGAAGACAGTGAGTGCTGAAGAAGCAGAAGTGTTTTTCTATAAAATGAAAATGGCAGACTACGAGATAATCGACCAGCTCCGAAAGTCCCCTGCCCAAGTCTCCTTGCTGTCTTTGCTAATGAATTCAACTGAACATAAAAAGTGTTGATCAAAACTCTTAATGAAGCATACGTACCCATTGAAACCACTGTAGAACAGTTGGAGAGGATGGCAGAGAGGTTTTTTGCAGTCAATCAAATCTCTTTCAGCAAAAATGATTTGCCCCAGGAAGGGGTCGCACACAATAAAGCCTTTCACCTGACAGTTAAATACGAAGGGTATTATATGAAAAGGGTCATGCTAGATGGTGGTTCTGGGGTAGATATTTGCCCTCTCTCAACTCAGCAATGCATGGAAATTGGTACTGAGAGAATCAGACCCAATAACATCTTTGTGCGTGCTTTTGATGGCATAAAGAGTGATACAATAGGCGAGATTGATTTGATTCTGACTATTGCCCGGTGGACTTCGAGGTGACCTTTCAGGTCTTGGACATGGATACTTCCAATAATTTACTCTTGGGAAAGTCGTGGATTCACACAACAGGGGTTGTGCCTTCTACTCTCCAGTAGATGGTGAAATTCGAACATGAAGATCAGGAGATTGTAGTTCACGGGGAAGATGAGCAATCAATTTATCGGGACCCGTTAGTCCCTTGTCTTGAAGCTAGAGAAGGAAGTGAACATACTGTCTATCAGGCTTTTGAGATTGTTGTCACGGACCAATGTGAAGAAGGAGACCCTTACCCTCAACCCTTTCTTTCAAATTCATCAATTATGGTGGCCAAAGAAATGATCAGACATGGTTACAAACCCTGAAAGGGACTCGGGAAGCCATTACAAGGAATTGCCGAACCTATCACTCTGGCTGCTAGTGAGAAGTTCTTTGGGATGAATTTCCAATCAGCTAATGGAAAATGGGCGGATGAAAGAAAGAACAATGGTTGGGTTTTGCCTCAGCCGATTTCGCATCTTTATAGGACATTTGTCAAGCCTAAGTACAATGAGGAAGAGGAAGATGAGGCCTTTACGGCTGAGGAAATTGAAGAAATATGTGGGGGCTATGAGGAAGATGCTGTATGAAACCCACATGGTCCAACCAGGGGAAGACTCAAGAACCGCTGAGGTGCTATACATGGGACCCTGTGCCAAACTGCAAAATTGGAAGGCTACTCCGTACCCAATCAGGAAGGAATCCCAGTAGTTCAGTCCTGCCACTTTTTTGGCATCACGAGTTATTTCAAGGTGTAACTCGGATGTTTTCTTTAGTTTCCTGCCTTTAATTCCCAATGTAAACCCTATTATCTTCAAATTCAAAGAAATAAAATCAATATTTCATCGTTCATCTTTCTTTATTCTTTCTGATTTTTGTTATTTTTCTCTTTTATTTCTTCTTTTAGTTCTAATAATGCGGCTTTAAATAACATGACATGCTTGCGGACTTCATGCCCAGATTCAAACACACTATCTAACTGTGAAATAATGAACCAAGAACCGGAATATGATGAAGAAGAGGCTTTTAGGGAAATAAATCGAGAATTGGAACAATTTGAGAATAGACCTAAGCCGAACTTAAATGATACTGAGCCAGTTAATTTGGGTAGTTCTGAAAAAATTAGGGAAACCAAGATAAGCATTCACACAGGTGAAAAAACCCGGGATGCATTGATCCAACTTTTGTTTGAGTTCAAAGATGTGTTTGCTTGGTTATACGATGACATGCCAGGACCAAATGTTGATTTGGTGGTTCATAAGTTTCCAACTTACCCCGATTATCCCCCTGTCCATCAAAAGCAAAGAAAGTTTAAAACCGATATCAGTGAGAAGATTAAAGAAGAGGTCACAAAACAGTTAAAAACGGGGGTGATCTGAGTGGTTCGATATACCACATGGCTAGCCAATGTAGTTCCAGTGCAAAATAAACACGGGAAAACCCGAGTGTGTGTGGATTACAGAGATCTGAACAAAGCAAGTCCTAAGGATAATTTCCCTTTGCCGAACATCCACATCCTTGTTGATAACTGCGCCAAACATGAGATACAGTCCTTCATGGATTGTTACGCAGGATATCACCAGGTGTTGATGGATGAAGAGGATGCAGAAAAGACAGATTTTACCACACCCTGGGGCACATACTATTATAGAGTTATACCTTTTGGGCTGAAGAATGCCGGGGCAACTTACATGAGAGCCATGACTACCATTTTTCATGACATGATGCACCAAGAGATAGAGGTGGATGTGGATGACATGATCATCAAGTCCAAGACCCAGGATGACCATGTTCGGGATTTGAGAAAATTCTTTGAGCGGCTGCGTAAATATGATCTGAAGCTAAACCCAGCCAAATGTGTCTTTGGGGTTCCATCTGGTGAACTTTTGGGATTCATAGTCAGTCGGAGGGGCATCAATCTGGACCCAACAAAGATAAAGTCCATTCGAGATTTTCCTCCTCCAAGAACCAAGAAAGATGTTATGAGCTTGTTGGGAAGATTGAACTACATCAGCCGATTCATTGCTCAGTTGACGTCTACATGTGAAACCATTTTTAAGCTGTTAAAGAAAGATGTAGCAATCAAGTGGACAGACGAGTGCCAAGAAGCTTTGGACAAAATCAAAGAATATCTGTCGAACCCGCCAGTTTTGGTCCCACCTGAATCGGGAAGACCTCTGTTGCTATATTTGACAGTCTTGGAAAACTCCTTTGGCTGTGTCCTCGGACAACATGACGTGACCAGGAGGAAAGAGCAGGCGATCTACTATTTGAGTAAAAAGTTCACAAACTACGAGGCTAAATATACTCTGTTGGAAAGGACTTGTTGTGCTCTAACCTGGGTAGCTTAAAAGTTGAGGCATTACTTGTTGGCCTACACCACTTATCTCATCATCAGGTTGGACCCTTTAAAGTACATATTCCAGAGACCAATGCCCACGTGAAGGTTAGCAAAGTGGCAGATCCTACTCACTGAATTTGACATAGTCTACGTCACTCGCACGACAATGAAAGCCCAAGCGTTAGTAGATCACCTGGCAGAAAACCCGACTAATGATGAATACCAACCTTTGAGCACTTACTTCCCGGATGAAGAGGTAAATTTAGTTGAGGCAATATCTGAAGATACTAATGCTTGGAAAATGTTCTTTGAAGGAGCGATAAATGCAAAAGGTGTTGGAATCGGGGAAATCTTGATCTCACCCATTGGTCAGCATTATCCAGCCATCGCCCGACTTCAATTTTTCTGCACAAACAACACTACTGAGTATGAAGCCTGCATTATAGGTATGAACATGGAAATTGACCAAGATGTCAAAGAATTGTTAATCATGGGAGACTCAAATCTAATTATCCGACAAACTCAAGGAGAATGAGAGGCCCGAGATGTCCAACCCAAGCAATGCCCATATTGATCTATTGGAAATCCAAATCCAGGAAAGGCACGGTTACTGTAATACGGTTGAGGCAAAATAAAATATTCAGCCATAGTATCACAATATCAAAAGATTTCTGAAAACTAAGGAATACCCCGAGCTAGCCAGTGGAGACCAAAAGAGAACCATTAGACGTCACGCAAGTGGTTTCTTCTTGAGTGGTGATGTCTTGTACAAAAGGACTCCGAATCTCAACTTGTTAAGATGTGTTGACGCCGAAGAGGTCGGAAGAATCATGTATGAAGTGCATGTAGGAGTGTGCAGACCCTACATGAACGGGTATGTTTTGGCAAAGAAAATCCTTCGAGCGGGTTATTACTGGATGACTATGGAAAAAGACTGCTTCAGCTTCATCCGGAAATGTCATCATTGTCAGGTGCACAGTGATTTGATTCATGCGCTGCCTACAGAACTGCATCCCATGTCAGCACCTTGGCCATTTGTTTCCTGGGACATGCACGTCATTGGCCCAATTGAGCCGAAAGCTTCAAATGGGCATAGATTCATATTGGTCGCTATCGACTACTTCACAAAGTGGGTTGAAGCAATTACTCTCAAATCTGTCACCAAGAAAGCTGTAGTAGACTTCGTACATTCCAACCTCATCTGCCGTTTTGGTATTCCTGCTACTATCATTACGGATAATGCTGCAAATTTGAATAGTCATTTGATGAGGAAGATATGTGAACAATTCAAGATAACTCATAGGAAATCTACTCCTTATCGTCCCAAAGCCAATGGTGCCGTTGAAGCAGCAAACAAGAACATCAAAAAGATTTTGAGAAAAATGATTCAAAGTTCCAGGCAGTAGCATGAAAAGTTGCCTTTCGCATTATTGGGGTATCGCACCACGGTGCGCACATCGGTCGGGTCAACCCCGTACCTTTTGATTTATGGAAATGAAGCCGTACTACTCGTGAAAGTTGAAATCCCTTCTCTGCGGATCATTGTTGAAGCTGAAATTGAAGACAGTGAGTAGGTCAAAACTTGTCTGGAACAGTTAACCCTGATCGATGAAAAGCGAATGGCTGCAATCTACCATGGGCAGTTGTATCAACAAATAATGGCCCGTTCTTACAACAAGAAAGTGCGGCCTAGAAATTTTGAAGTGGGGTAACTCATTTTAAGGCGTATTCTTCCCTATCATCAGGAAGCAAAAGGAAAGTTTGCTCCTAACTGGAAAGGCCCATACATTGTCAGAAAATTGTTGCCAAAAGGGCATTATATCTAGGAGACATTGAAGGGAATGACCCTGAAATAGCTGTGAACGCAGATGCAGTCAAAATGTACTATGTCTAATCCTTCTGCAGCAATAGCATTATTTGATTGGGATGACGAAGGCTTTCATTCTCGCTACCCCAAACACTCCAATCTTTCGCTAACCCTTCGAGCCAGTTACCTTCCTTCCATTACCCTCTTTGGAACTTAAAGATATTCAAAAAAAATGAAAAAATGAAATGATGAAAAGAAAAGAAAGAGCAAAAAAAGAAAACAGAAACAAAAGATAAAAAAAACAAAAAACAGAAACAAAATGTTTCCCTGAACTACGTTCGACTTGATTCCGAAAGGATATTGTAGGCAGCCTTTCTCTGGGGTTCAGTCACACCAAAACAATAATCCGAAGTCCCCCTAAAAAAGTGAAACTGGGCAGAAGTTATAGTGGTTCGGCGACGATCCCGCCTGAATGGTTCCAAAGTAATAATTCGATCCGAATTCTTTTTACCCAAACCTTGTTCAAGTCCTTTCGATCAATCGACAAAAGGTGTTCAAAATTGGACAACGCATCTGTTTAGATTCAATGCGATCAATATGAGGGAAACAAAATGAGATAGTCTTATTAGTGAAAATCCACGAGCACCATAAGTCGATGGTGAGCAGAGAAACTAAAAAACTAGAGAGTCTTGTTAGTGAAAACTCATAAATAGCACTATAAGGCGACGGTGAGATGACAAATAAGAGAGGTCGATCGGTGAAAACCCGCAAAGGGCGCCGTTGATCGAAAAGAAGAAACCCCTCACCACTATTGGTATTGAAAGAGTCCTAGCAAGGTTTCTTGGTTTTAAAACATGGGTCGCAATGGGTTTATGAGAAGTTGGATAGTTGTGTAGATCGGGTATCCAGTCCAAGAAACATGTCATGTCTATTGAAGTCTGCATGCACTCCAGATAAGTCCTTCTTTCCTCCCCGAAAAGGGTCACTTCTCCTTAAATTCATTTTCTTGTCCTTTGTTTGCTTTTCCTTGAATCCCTTTCAGTCTAATTCTGTTATGAAACTAATACAAAGAAAAGTTGGCAAGATTGGTTTTACAGGGTTCTGCTTAATAAAAGCCAAGTTCAAAGAAAAGTATCCAGCCTCAGCAGGTGCATCAAGGCGATCCCGACTGGCCATGATGGTTGATGCTCTAAATCAGTGTTATTGAAAATGAAAAGAAATACAAAGTCAAAAGCCCCTAGAGGCAAAATAAGGTGAAAGGGCCAAAAGCCCCACAAAGTTGAACCATCATCTGGAAAGTTTGGGAAGTTGAGTTCCTTGGTTTTAGGAGAGAGATCAATCTTCAGAAAAGCCAACAAGCAGTAGAGGTTCTCACCAAAAGAGTTGGGACGAGATCAAGTGATCAAAAACAATTAAGGCCACAAAATCAACAACCATTTCAAACTAACAATTGTTCTTTGTTTAAAAACATGAAATAGGTGCAATCCAAAGCAACATTGCAAGAAGCAGGTGCAACCAAAGAGAAACTGCGCAAGGGCTAGAAGCAACTTTTCAGCAATAATCAATCCTAAAGGGAAATCCCTTCAATTTTTCTTTCCCGCATTTACGCATTCCATGAAATAGAATAAATAAAAAAAAGATGAGAAAGGAAAACAAATTGAAAAAAAAAGAGATAAGAAGAAAATTAAAAAATTGTAGTTTAGGATCCCCAATCTCAATCTTTTACGTTTTTCCAACATAGGGTCTCCAAAACCTAGTTGGGATATTTTAGACATAGGGTCTCCATCCCCTAGTCGCCTTTTGCCAACATAGGGTCCCCAACCCCTAGTTGAGATTTATATACATAGGGCCTCCATTCCCTATTCGCCTTTTTGCAAACATAAGAGCTCCAATCCCTGAGTTGAGATTTTTAGACATAGGGCCTCTATTCCCTTGTCGCTTTTTTGCCAACATTAGGGCTCCAATCCCTAAGTTGAGATTTTTAGACATAGGGCCTCCATTCCCTAGTAGCCTTTTTTGCCAACATTAGGGCTCCAATCCCTGAGTTGAGATTTTTAGAGATAGGGCCTCCATTCCATAGTCGCTTTTTCGCCAACACTAGGGCTCCAATCCCTGAGTTGAGATTTTAAGACATAGGGCCTCCATTCCCAAGTCGCCTTTTTGCCAGCATTAGGGCTCCAATTCCAGAGTTGAGATTTTTAGACATAGGGCCTCCATTACCTAGTTAACTTTTTGCCAACATTAGGGCTTCAATCCCTGAGTTGAGATATTTAGACATAGGGCCTCCATTTCCTAGTCATTTTTTTGCCAACATTAGGGCTCCAATCCCTTAGTTGAGATTTTAGACATAGGGCCTCCATTCCTTAGTGGTGTTTTGCCAACTTTAGGGCTCTAATCCTTGAGTTGAGATTTTAGACAAAGGGCCTCCATTCCCTAGTCGTTTTTTGCCAACATTAGGACTCCAATCCCTGAGTTGAGATTTTTAGACATAGGGCCTCCATTCCCTAGTAGCCTTTTTGCCAACATTAGGGCTCCAATCCCTAAGTTGAGATTTTTAGACATAGGGCCTCCATTCCATAGTCGCCTTTTTGCCAACACTAGGGCTCCAATCCCTGAGTTAAGAGTTTTAGACATAGGTCCTCCATTCCCAAGTCGCATTTTTGCCAACTTTAGCGCTCCAATTCCAGAGTTAAGATTTTTAGACATAAGGCCTCCATTCCCTAGTCGCTTTTTTGCCAACATTAGGGCTTCAATCCCTGAGTTGAGATTTTTAGACAAAGAGCCTCCATTCCTTAGTCGCTTTTTTTGCCAACATTAGGGCTCCAATCCCTGAGTTGAGATTTTTAGAGATAGGGCCTCCATTCCCTAGTCGCCTTTTTGCCAACATTAGGGCTTCAATCTCTGAGTTGAGATTTTTAGACATAGGGCCTCCATTCCCTAGCCGCCTTTTTGCCAACATTAGGGATCCAATCCCTTAGTTGAGATTTTAGACATAGGACCTCCATTCCTTTGTCACTTTTTTGCCAACATTAGGGCTCCAATCCATGAGTTGAGATTTTAGACAAACGGCCTCCATTCCCTAGTATCTTTTTTGCCAACATTAGGGCTCCAATCCCTTAGTTGAGATTTTAGACATAGGGCCTCCATTCCTTAGTGGTGTTTTGCCAACTTTAGGGCTCCAATCCCTGAGTTTAGATTTTTATAGATAGGGCCTCCATTCCATAGTCGCTTTTTCGCCAACACTAGGGCTCCAATCCCTGAGTTGAGATTTTAAGACATTGGCCTCCATTCCCAAGTCGCCTTTTTGCCAGCATTAGGGCTCCAATTCCAGAGTTGAGATTTTTAGACATAGGGCCTCCATTACCTAGTTAACTTTTTGCCAACATTAGGGCTTCAATCCCTGAGTTGAGATATTTAGACATAGGGCCTCCATTTCCTAGTCATTTTTTTGCCAACATTAGGGCTCCAATCCCTTAGTTGAGATTTTAGACATAGGGCCTCCATTCCTTAGTCATTTGTTTGCCAACTTTAGGGCTCTAATCCTTGAGTTGAGATTTTAGACAAAGGGCCTCCATTCCCTAGTCGTTTTTTGCCAACATTAGGACTCCAATCCCTGAGTTGAGATTTTTAGACATAGGGCCTCCATTCCCTAGTAGCCTTTTTGCCAACATTAGGGCTCCAATCCCTAAGTTGAGATTTTTAGACATAGGGCCTCCATTCCATAGTCGCCTTTTTGCCAACACTAGGGCTCCAATCCCTGAGTTAAGAGTTTTAGACATAGGTCCTCCATTCCCAAGTCGCATTTTTGCCAACTTTAGCGCTCCAATTCCAGAGTTAAGATTTTTAGACATAAGGCCTCCATTCCCTAGTCGCTTTTTTGCCAACATTAGGGCTTCAATCCCTGAGTTGAGATTTTTAGACAAAGAGCCTCCATTCCTTAGTCGCTTTTTTTGCCAACATTAGGGCTCCAATCCCTGAGTTGAGATTTTTAGAGATAGGGCCTCCATTCCCTAGTCGCCTTTTTGCCAACATTAGGGCTTCAATCTCTGAGTTGAGATTTTTAGACATAGGGCCTCCATTCCCTAGCCGCCTTTTTGCCAACATTAGGGATCCAATCCCTTAGTTGAGATTTTAGACATAGGACCTCCATTCCTTTGTCACTTTTTTGCCAACATTAGGGCTCCAATCCATGAGTTGAGATTTTAGACAAACGGCCTCCATTCCCTAGTATCTTTTTTGCCAACATTAGGGCTCCAATCCCTTAGTTGAGATTTTAGACATAGGGCCTCCATTCCTTAGTGGTGTTTTGCCAACTTTAGGGCTCCAATCCCTGAGTTTAGATTTTTAGAGATAGGGCCTCCATTCCATAGTCGCTTTTTCGCCAACACTAGGGCTCCAATCCCTGAGTTGAGATTTTAAGACATTGGCCTCCATTCCCAAGTCGCCTTTTTGCCAGCATTAGGGCTCCAATTCCAGAGTTGAGATTTTTAGACATAGGGCCTCCATTACCTAGTTAACTTTTTGCCAACATTAGGGCTTCAATCCCTGAGTTGAGATATTTAGACATAGGGCCTCCATTTCCTAGTCATTTTTTTGCCAACATTAGGGCTCCAATCCCTTAGTTGAGATTTTAGACATAGGGCCTCCATTCCTTAGTCATTTGTTTGCCAACTTTAGGGCTCTAATCCTTGAGTTGAGATTTTAGACAAAGGGCCTCCATTCCCTAGTCGTTTTTTGCCAACATTAGGACTCCAATCCCTGAGTTGAGATTTTTAGACATAGGGCCTCCATTCCCTAGTAGCCTTTTTGCCAACATTAGGGCTCCAATCCCTAAGTTGAGATTTTTAGACATAGGGCCTCCATTCCATAGTCGCCTTTTTGCCAACACTAGGGCTCCAATCCCTGAGTTGAGATTTTTAGACATAGGTCCTCCATTCCCAAGTCGCATTTTTGCCAACATTAGCGCTCCAATTCCAGAGTTAAGATTTTTAGACATAAGGCCTCCATTCCCTAGTCGCTTTTTTGCCAACATTAGGGCTCCAATCCCTAAGTTGAGATTTTTAGACAAAGAGCCTCCATTCCTTAGTCGCTTTTTTTGCCAACATTAGGGTTCCAATCCCTGAGTTGAGATTTTTAGATATAGGGCCTCCATTCCCTAGTCTCCTTTTTGCCAACATTAGGGCTTCAATCTCTGAGTTGAGATTTTTAGACATAGGGCCTCCATTCCCTAGCCGCCGTTTTGCCAATATTAGGGATCCAATCCCTTAGTTGAGATTTTAGACATAGGACCTCCATTCCTTTGTCACTTTTTTGCCAATATTAGGGCTCCAATCCATGAGTTGAGATTTTAGACAAACGACCTCCATTCCCTAGTATCTTTTTTGCTAACATTAGGACTCCAATCCCTGAGTTGAGATTTTTAGACATAGGGCCTCCATTCCCTAGTAGCCTTTTTTGCCAACATTAGGGCTCCAATCCCTGAGTTGAGATTTTTAGAGATAGGGCCTCCATTCCATAGTCGCTTTTTCGCCAACACTAGGACTCCAATCCCTGAGTTGAGATTTTAAGACATAGGGCCTCCATTCCCAAGTCGCCTTTTTGCCAGCATTAGGGCTCCAATTCCAGAGTTGAGATTTTTAGACATAGGGCCTCCATTCCCTAGTTAACTTTTTGCCAACATTAGGGCTTCAATCCCTGAGTTGAGATATTTAGACATAGGGCCTCCATTTCCTAGTCATTTTTTTGCCAACATTAGGGCTCCAATCTCTAAGTTGAGATTTTAGACATAGGGTCTTCATTCCCTAGTCGCTTTTTTGCCAACATTAGGACTCCAATCCTTGAGTTGAGATTTTTTAGACATAGGGCCTCCATTCGGTAGTCGCCTTTTTGCCAACATTAGGGCTCCAATCCCTAAGTTGAGATTTTTAGACATAGAGCCTCCATTCCCTAGTTGCCTTTTTGCCAACATAGGGCTCCAATCGCTAGTTGAGATTATTTTTAGACATAGGGCCTCCATTCCCTAGTCGCCTTTTTGCCAACATAGGGCTCCAATCTCTTATTGAGATTATTTTTAGGCATAGGGCCTCCATTCCCTAGTCGCCTTTTGCCAACATAGGACTCCAATCCCTACTTGAGATTTTAGACATAGGGCCTCCATTCCCTAGTCGCCTTTTGCCAACATAGGGCTCCAATTCCTGATTGAGATTTTTAGACATAGTGTCTCCATCCCCTAGTCGCCTTTTGACAATATAGGGCTCCAATCCTTAGTTGAGATTTTTAGACATAGGGCCTCCATTCCTTAGTCGCTTTTTTGCCAACATTATGGCTCCAATCCCTGAGTTGAAATTTTTTAGACATAGGGCCTCCATTCCCTAATCTCTTTCTCTTAAAGACACACAATTTTTATTTTATTGCTTTCCAAAAAAATGAAGAACTAGTTTAGATTTAGTTACAACTAACTCACGAAATTTTCCTAGTGAAAATTGGGGCAAAAAAATTTTGTTCGTTTGTTTGTTTTGGTTTCTGAGCAGGTTTGGCCTCGAGGCACAAGGTCTGAGACGACCAAAAGAATGAGTCTCAATCCAAATAAAGAAAAGAAGAAATAGATCAAAAGAAATGAACTCAAAGTGTTGAAGTGGAGAAGGATGCGGACTGCTCAAGATATGGTCGAAGTCACAGGCTTCGCATGTCCTACCTTGATCCAAAGCTAAAGATTGAACCAGTGATTACAGCTGACGAGCATCAAGATTCAGATCGGAGTCTGCAGCAAGAACCAGCCAAGACTCAAGATCAAGCCTCAAGAGATTTATAGATAGGAATCGTGTAACTCGTAGTTGATAGGCTTAGCTAGTTAGTTTTTATTTTTCATTTTGGTGTAATAAGGAGTTCAACAAGCAGTAGAAGCAACGACAACAGTGAAATCACAGCTTCCCCGTAGTCCCAGCTACCAAAACTTCCAGAACTACACTAACCTGATTCTTTTATAGCCAAGGATATGTAGGCAACCTTCGAAGCAAGGTTCGGTCAGATTCTTTTCAAAAATGCTTCTCATTAAGTTTCAGATAGGCAAAAATCCCTTGTAATTGCTCATTTCATCTTTGCCCGAAAACCCTTCATGTCTCCGAGCAAAGAGGGGCAGCTGCGAGCACGTGATTTTTGCCTCACATGAATTACTCCTACAGAATTCCGAAAATTAGATTTTTCTTTCTTTTAATTATTTGTTAATTTAGGAACTATTGTAGAATTTTCCTGATTGTTTGCATTTTTGTGAGCAGGTTTAATCTTGTTTAAATCATAAAAATACAAAAATACATTGCAT
Organism: Nicotiana sylvestris; assembly: GCF_000393655.2. Classification (NCBI taxonomy): domain Eukaryota; kingdom Viridiplantae; phylum Streptophyta; class Magnoliopsida; order Solanales; family Solanaceae; genus Nicotiana; species Nicotiana sylvestris. The sequence continues at coordinate 147,128,407 of NC_091064.1, read as the reverse complement.
TTAGGATTTAATTTTAAATTTTTTAGATTAATTAGTAATCTAGTCTATTTTACAAAAATGGAAAAAACACAAAAAATAACTTATTTTTGCACTTTTAATGTTTAGCTTCGAATTTTGGTAGTTTTCTTTTAATTTGGCATTTAATTAGTTGTGGTAATTATTATTTAGAGTTAATTAATTTAATTTGGTAAGATAATTTGGTTTAGGGATTAATTTAGGTCTTATTTTTAATTTTTGAAAAGAAAAAAGAATTTTGAAATAAAAAAAAAGAAAAAGAAACAAAAGAAAGGAAGGGGATCAGATTTTGGGCTAATTTAATTCGAATTCACCTAGGCCCAAAACATTTTCACCCTTTACCCGTCCAAACCCGACCAAACCAGCCCAAAACCCGTTCGCCTACCCGGTTTGGTCATTTAAGTAACTAAACGACACTGTTTTAGTCGCTCATCATCTAAGCCGTTGATCTTACTGGATCAAACGACTTGGAACTGTTCGATCGACAATATAAGACTGTATGAAGCCTTTAACCCCCTAACTCATCTCCTTCACTCTTCATCTCCTATCTTCAGAGACCGAATTTAGCCCTAGCACTGCCCTGAATTTCCGCCATCGTAGCCGGTGGCGCTACCTCAAATAAGCCCTAAAATAACACCACAAACTCCCCTTCACCTCCCCATCCCAAATAGCCAACACGTTTCCCTGAAATCACAGCAGATTCCATCGAATCTTAAATCTGACCTGAGCCCTAAAAATCCCAAACCCCACCCCCAAATCGAGGTTTCAGTGAAAATCGAGGTCTAGTTGGATTTTATTCGTGTGTTCTTGATAAGAACACACGATTAATGTCAAACTCGACTTAAATTTGAAGATTTGAAGACTTTACTTGTCAGAGCCTTTTTAGGTATTTTCCTTTTCTTTTGTTATCCTTGCGTCATTTTTTCTTTCATTTTTGTATCTTCTGCTTCTTTCTATTCTTCTTGATTCTTTTTGTTTTCTAGTTTCCTCAGAGTCATTTTTGTTATGCATGTTAGTGTTAAGTTTTATTTTAATTATTTAAGCATGATTTTGTTGTTTTAGACTTTGTTCGAGTTTTATTTGTTTCTATTTTTATTTGAGCCCCAGACCTTAGGAGTCTTTATGACTACGTAGGTCATTTAGTTGGGTAATTTTGATTGCCGATTGAATTAGGTTTTTGGAATTCAGAAGCCCAAAAGGTATTCAATCCGGTTTTGGTCAACCTAGTTTTAGAGCTTGAGCTATTGGGTCAAATTGACCCATGAGATTTCTGAAGTAAATACCAGGGGTTTAAGGGGTAATCTAGGAATTCTAGGTGAAGGAATCTTTAATAACTGAATAAGGAAGCTTCCTAGAAGGTGGGGATTGAGACTATTTGAAAACCTGAATTTTAAACTGAGAGTACAGTAGCAAACTAAAAATTCCAAAAGGATTAAAAAGAGTAAAACTAAATTCATTTTTGCTGCCCTAAGGCTTGCCTATAAAGGCACTCTTTCTTCATTCACAAGCAAGATTTTTAGAGACTAAAAAGAATTCTGAAAAGGAAACGGCTAGACTTAGAAACTTTGAAAAAAACTTTGAAATCCCTACGTTTGTTTGGTAAAAATTGCTCAAATTCTGCTTGGTTTATGATCTCTGATTTCATTGGTAAGCTAAAATTCCTGAAAAGTTTCAAAGGGCCTGCATCTGGGTGAAATTGTTTGAGTTTTAGGGTTTTAAAAGTTTGGTTTTGAGCTGCTGTTAGGAGTGCTGTTTTATTTCTAGGTTTTAAGCCGATTTTAGTTGCTGATGTTTGCTGATTCTTCACTTCTTTTGTTTCCTTTTTATTTCCAGGTTTTTCTTCCGAACCATTGAATGACAAATGAAGTTATTAAATGTGCTTTTGTGCATGGGAAACATGAAGTTTGTTAATAATGCAGCTAAGCTTGTTTGTGTTTGAAGATTAAACTGTATGTGCTTATAAGAGCTTTTCAATTTTTGTCTATTGTATTTTCAAACTCTGTTATAGTATTGGACAAATGCTTCCTTCCATTTGCTTTAGTTTAAATGAATTGAGATACTGTTTTCATGAGTGAGATGTGAATTCAGTGCAACTACTAAGTCCAGTAGGTTGGAATTTGTTCTGATCTTTGTTAGTCTGTTTGGGAATCAGTGTTTGTTCTTTGGGGTGATTCTGACTTAAGGTTGTTGGAGTTGATATTCTTAGGTGTGGATTAAGAAATCTTCAATTGTAGTTTGCCTTAGTAAGTGTATTCTGTTGTTTGGGAAATCATGTAGTGCTTCACTTTATAAAATCATTAATGTTTTCAAAGTCTTTATTCAATTTACAGTCATTTGGATAAGAAAATGGTCTGAGTGATTACCTTAAGGGTTAAGCTATGTACATAATTATTCCTGGTGTGATTGTAAGCATGTTTGAGTAGGTTTGCTGTTAAAATCAGAATTGTGTGTTTGATAATCCCATAAGGTTTCTATTTGTTGTTGTATGTATGGAATAGGGGCTTAATTAAAGTGGAATCTTATACAAATGTCCGTTAAGTTAGCTGGAACTGATTTAAATCTGATGGGATGTATAGTTGTGCATTGTTGAAAGTTAGTTGAGTTAAATGTTGATACCTTTTTAATTTTCTGATGTTGTATGCATGCCTGTAGACTCGAACTCGAGTTTTGCCCTCCTCAATTCCTTAGTTCTCAAATGACTTGGGCCCTTCCTTGGGCCCTGGACCGTGAGGCTGCGTAAACGGAACTACATGGCCTCATCATGTCTGGGCCTGTCTATTTAATTCCCATCTGAATGCTGTTTGTTGGCCCAAACCAATTTCCAAATAATCAGCCGTGTTTCTCTTTAAAGCAATTTCCCCTTTAACTAGTTTGAGCATCAGTTTAAAAGAGAATTCGAATTCCTTTAGTGTTGATTAATTAGATTCCATTAAATAGATTCGAGGCGTGCCATATTATATAAAATTAGTCTATGGTCCGCAAAGCTTAGTTTGAGTTTCCTTTAAAGTCGGAATCGAGGTGCGCCATGCCAAATAAAATTTCAAAATGCATGGCCCTCATTTATTTAATTTTAAATCCTTAGAAATCGAGGCGTGCCATTTAGTTGAATCTTCCATGGCCCTTGCAAAATTGAAAGTGCGTAGTTGCTTTAGGCGCATAATTTAAATTAATTTCCTTAAACTCGGGTGTGCATTTCATGTGAGACAACTCCAATTCTCAACAATGTTAAATAAAATGTGTCATGGATCGCGGGTGCATTTCATGTGACGTGGTTCAAGGCGTGTTTTAAATAACGTTGAATCTTCCTAAAAAATAGTTAAAAGTGGTTTAATAAAGTTAAAATGTACCATAGGCTAAAACTTGTATTAAAATAAGATAATAGGCCAATTATAATAGTTTAAGCGACCGTGATAGAACCACGAAACCCGAGAATGCCTAACACCTTCTCTCGGGTTAACAGAATTCCTTATTCAGAATTTTTGGTTCGCAGACTTCAAAAGGAAAGTCGAATTTCCTCGATTTGGGATTTAAAATAAACCGGTGACTTGGGACACCAATTAAAATATTCCAAGTGGCGACTCTGAAATCAAATAAATAATCCCATTTCGAATAATGTCACTTAAAGTGGAAAAACTCCCTTATATACCCTCGGATGTGTAAAAAAAGAGGTGTGACAATGTCGTGCATACGTACATGTGTTCATAACATCATCAAGTCTCTGAGGGCATCACATCATATCATCTCAGCCACTATGGGAAAATCATCAACGTATACTAGCTGATAAGGTGGTGCGTATATAACTCCATAACCTTTCCTATATCACACACACACACATACACATGGAGTTGGGAAAAATCTGTATGATAATATTAGAAAAGGTTGCACCGTACTCCTTTAGACAGCATTAAACCTCTAAGTACAATGTTTAATTTGGACAAATCTTCATTCGTGTCTTTACCCAAATGAAGCTTCTGATTCCCTTCTGAGCTAGTGGCTGCCCAAACACAAAGAAACACAACAGACACAAACACAGAACTGACCCTTATTCCCAAGCCCATTGATTGTAAAATCAATCTTCCAATCCCATATTTTGGCTTTTTTCATCTCATCTGATATTCAGGCATACACCTTTTGATCTCAATGCATATGTCACTTTTCATTGTAATATTTGATATGGAAAATACTTGTATGGAAATGAAGGTGTAATTGACACATTGTTGCCACCTAATAAAATTTTATCAAGAGTCATATAAATAAAGAGTGGCTTGCTGCCACGTTACTCTTTTCCCATCTTTATCCAATTAGTTCTTTAATTAATTCGATAATATCCCATTATTCAATAATTAACCAATTACCCGCATAATTAGGAATTGTCAAATTACTTAAAATACTATTCATTTCTCACATACCTTATACACCTTACTATCATGGTCATGTGGTACCTTGTATGACACTAGTCCATAAATTTCGGGTATTATTGCTCGACCCCTATTTTATCCCAACATGCCAAACTTGGATGAAAATGCATTTTCCTTGACTTGCTTCCCCTCTCACCTTCACGAATTTACTCATCACTTGTTTGAAATAGCATTATCCTTATAATCTCCATATAATCGTTACTTTGGACTGATGTCAATTACCTTACGACAAATTCAACGTACAATACTATAGGGTGCAACATCGTCATAATTTAATACTGCAAAGCGTAAAATCATCATAATGTAATACTGCAAGGCATAACATCATCATAATATAATACTGCAGGACATAGCATCATCGTAATATAATACTGTGGGATGTAATATCGAAGCAATATTGCGGGGCGTAACAAAATCCTAAGCAAGTCAATGCCATGGAGAGAGTAAACATGATGGTGAACAAAAGAAGGATCAAGGGTCTGCAAGTGCAAAACCGAGTGGAGAATTATGTGCAAGAAGATTGTGGGTTTGATTAAGATGAATCTTACAATGAACAAAAGGAGGAGGTGTAATATGTGAACAAGCACCAAGGGTAAAGAAATAACTCTCAAGGCTCGAATCAACATCAATGGCAACCTCAAAGAAATCAAGCTAATTGGAACTCTAACAACCAAGGTAATTGGACTGGTGGAAACTATCAAGGGAATTGACATAACAACAACAATCAAGAAAATTGGAGTAGCGGAAATAATCAATGTAATTGGGGTGGCAACAATCAAGGAAATTGAGGAGGTAACAACCAAGGGGGATGGAACAATAATCAAGGAAACTAAGGTTTGGATTTTCAAAGGCCCCTGATGTATCAACAACCAAGCAAACCGCCTCCTTATCCTTCCCATGGTCGAAGTTTTTCCAACAATGAAATACGGCGTATTGAGAATATGTTCAAGCATATGATGGAGAAAAATATTGGTTCTGATACCCAACTTGCCTCGCACAATACATCAATCTGCAACATGGATGTTCAAATGGGGCAAATCTCTCAAGCTCTAAATACTCGTCCTAAGGGGGAACTACCAAGTGACACGGTGGTGAACCTAAAAAGTGGGAATAACACGGGGCATGCCATGGCTATTACCACAAAAAGTGGAAAAGGTGGGAATGCACCCACCTCAAGCTTAAGGCAACTTGTGGATGAAGAGAAAATAGTGCAATAATTGGAGATCTCGAGCAATGTTGAGCAATCTAATAATGCGTTCAGATTTATATTGATGATAGTGGAAGCGGCTGAAGAGGAGGTGAACCCATATAAGGATCACATTATTGACATGGTGGAACCGGTTGTGCAAAAGGCTAAGGCACCATTGCCTAAGCCTCCACCTCCATACCCTCAAAAACTTACAAAGAAAAATGGTGAAAACTAATTCAAGAAGTTTATTCAAATGATGAAGAGTCTCTCAATCAATGTTCCATTAGTTGAAGCCTTGGAGAAAATGCCCGGTTATGCAAAGTTCATGAAGGATCTTGTGACAAAGAATCAGTCAATGAATTTTGAAACTATCAAAGTCACTCATCAAGTAAGTGCAATTGTGCATTCAATGGCTCCCAAGTTGGAGGATCCCTGTGCTTTCACGATTCTTTGTACAATTGGAAGTGCTGAGTTTGCAAAAGCTCTTTGTGATCTTGGGGCAAGTATAAATTTGATTCCTATTATGTTTTTAAGACTTTGGGAATTGGGAAACCAAGGCCCAGCTCTATGAGATTTCAAATGACTGATCTCACTATGAAGATACCATTAGGAGTGATTGAGGATGTTTTGGTTCGTGTTGATAAATTCATTCTCCCGGCGGATTTTGTCATTCTAGATTGTGAAGTTGATTATAAGGTACCGATTATTCTTGGTAGACCTTTCCTTGCTATGGGGAAGGCTCTTTGTGATTTTAAAGCCGGAGAACTTACTTTTGGGGTTGGTGATGAAAAAGTGATTTTCCATGTGTGTAAGTCATGAGGCAACCCAATAGCAATGAGGTGTTCTCTTTTGTGGACTTGGTGACCTATGTGATTGTGGATGAAACAAGTGCTATGATAAATGTTGGTAATATGGTGGAGGCCGTCTTGCTCAACTTTGATGATGATGATATGGATGGCTTCGTGGAATGTATAAAATCTCTGCAAGGAATGGGGCCGTACACCTATGAACCCCGAAAATTATCCTTGGGCCTTGAAAATAGGACAACTCCTCCTACAAACCCTTTAATCAAAGAGCCTACTATTTTGCAGTTGAATCCATTGCCTACACATCTTCGGTATGAATTTATCGGCCCTTCTTCTACTTTCAGTTATTCTTTCCTCTTGTTTGACTAACGTGCAGGTAGATTCTACATTGGCGGTGCTACAAAAGAGGAAGAAAGATATTGGATGGACATTGGTGGATATTCGAGGGATAAACCCCGCATTTTGCATGCACAATATTAATTTGGAGGAAGGTGCCAAACCATATATTGAACATCAAAGGAGACTCAATGAAGCCATACAAGAGGTTGTCAAAATGGAGATCATCAAGTGGTTGGATGCCGGGGTTTCTACCCCTTTTTCGATAGTTCATGAACTTGTCCGATTCAATATGTCCCAAAAAAGGGGGGGCATGATGGTAGTTACCAATGAAAAGAATGAGTTGATTTTAACAAGAACGGTGACCAGGTGAATAGTGTGTATGGACCATCGTATGCTCAACAACGTCACAAGGAAGGACCATTTTCCACTTCCCTTCCTAGATCAAATGCTTGATAGATTGGCCGGCTGTGCTTTCTATTGTTCACTTGATTGGTATTTCGGCTACAACAATATTCTTATTGCTTCGGAGGATCAAGAGAAAACAACCTTTACATGTCCTATGGTGCTTTCTCCTTCAAGCGGATGCCATTTGGTTTGTGTAATGCACCGGTGAAATTTATAAGGTGTTTGATGGCTATCATCACAGACATGGTGGAGGATTGCCTTAAAGTTTTCATGGATGACGTATCGATGGTCGGGAATTCTTTTGATGATTGTCTCACGAAATTAGATAAATTTTTGGCAAGATGTTAAGAAACAAATTTGGGGCAAAATTGCGAGAAATGTCATTTCATGGTCGAGGAGGGCATTGTCCTTGACCACAAGATCTCAAAGAATGGCATTTAATTTAACAAGGCAAAGATTGAGGTGATTTCTAAACTTTCACCTCCAACTTCGGTGAAAGGAGTGCAGAGTTTCTTAGGCCACTTGGGGTTTTACCGGCGTTTCATCAAGGATTTTCTAAGGTGGTGAACCCGTTGTGCAAGCGTGTCAAGAAAGATGCTAAGTTTGACTTCAATGATGATTGCATGAGAGCTTTTGAATATTTAAAGTTCAAGTTAACAACTATTCCCATCATCACCGTTCCAAACTGGAGTGTTCCTTTTGAGCTCATATGCGATGCAAGTGATGTAGTGGTAGGGGCTATTTTGGGGAAATGCACCAACAAGATCTTTTATCCGGTATACTATTCTAGTAAGACCATGGATAGTGCCCAAGTCAACTATAACATTACAGAGAAAGAGCTCCTTGCCACTGTGTTTGCTATTGAGAATTTCCGCCCATACTTGATGGGTGCTAAGTTATTATCCACACAGATCATGAGGCACTTCGTTATCTTATGAGCAGGAAAAATTCCAAAGCTCGGTTGATGAGATGGGTTTTTTTGTCGAAGGAGTTTGAAATGGACATCCAAGATAGAAAAGGAAGTGAAAGTGGCGGACAACTTGTCTCGTTTTTTGGATGAGGGGAGGCCACATGATGGTCTTGAAATCAATGACTTCTTCCCCGATGAGCAACTCTTGGCTATTACAATGAAGTAGGTTCCATGGTTTGCAGATCTAGCAAATTTCCTTGTGTGTTATATCATCCTAGATGAGTTCTCTTCAAACAAAAGGAAGAATTTCAAACGGGATTGTGAAGATTATTATTGGAATGAACCATACCTTTTCCGGATTTTTACGGATGGGGTGATTAGTAGATGTTTACTAGAAGAAGAGAAAGGTCAAATTCTTGGGGCTTGTCATTCTTCTCCTTATGGTGGTCATCATGGTGGAGTGACAACGACAACCAAAGTGCTTAGTTGTGGTTTCTATTGGCCCACTCTTTACAAGTATGCAAGTGATATAGTGAAATGATGTGATGAATGTCAAAGAGCTGGTGGCGTTCTTGAAGAAGAATATTTTCAAAAGGTTTGGTACTCTGCGGGCTATCATAAGCGATGGGGGTCACATTTTTGCAACAAAGCCTTCGATACCTTATTTACCAAGTATAGTGTCACTCATAAAGTCATGACTCCCTATCATCCACAAACAAGTGGTCAAGTGGAAATATCCAACCGGGAGATTAATAGTATTTTGTCCAAAATAGTGAATGCTTACCGAACGGATTGGTCCAAGAGACTTGATGATGATTTATCGGCTTATCAGACGGCTTACAAAACACCTATCAGAATGTCTCCATACTTGTTGGTATTCGGAAAAGCTTGTCATCTTTCGATGGAACTTGAGCACAAAGCCATGTGGGCTCTAAAAAAGTTGAATCTTGATTGGGATATTGCCGCAAACTCGAAGGTGGCACTTTGAATGAGTTGAATGAGTTTCGGTACATACATACAAAAGTTCGTCCTTATAAAAAGAGAAGATGAAATATCTTCATGACAAGTACATTTAGAACAAAGAGTTCAAAGAATTGTGTTGTTGTTCAACTCACAGTTGAGGATGTTTCCTGGGAAGTTTAAGTCTAAATGAAGTGGCCCGTTTGAAGTTATGGGTGTGACACCCTTTGGTGCATTGGACTTGAAGAACAAAAGCAATGAGGTATTCCAAGTCAATGCTCACTGGGTGAAGCACTATTTGGGAAAAGTTAGAGATGGCCACATAGTGGCAGTGATTCATTTCAATTGATGGTATTCTACATCGTGCCGCAACGTTAAATCAAACGCTTCTTGGGAGGAAACCAATGTTTCTTTTTTTTTTTTTGTAGTTCAGTGTTGTTTTTATGCTAATCGGATTTGAAGTGTGTTGCAGGGACGAGTGTTCTTTACAGGAATTGTGTCCAAGAATTTGGTTAAGTATGGAAAGAATTGTGGACCACAATTGTATGTGTGGACCACACAATTATGGTTGCTGCAACAAAAAGGTGCTCTGTGGCCACACAATTACATTGTGAACCGCGCAAATTGAAGGTGGAAAATGACAACTCTTTGAACTTGGTTTGTCAGAAAAATGGCCAATCTATTAATGCAAGACAAACTGTACCGTCCGTAACAAAATCTGCGACCATACAACAAATTCTGCGGACCGCAAAAATAAAAGGGCATCTAGGCCCTAGGTAACAGAATGCAGACCGCAATTGGAATTTTGCGGCCGCACTCACTTCCCTATTCCTTGCCAGGCACCAGACAGTCTAAATAGAGAGGCTAGGGCATTGTTCCCCTTTTCCCTCTCTTAGGTCAAAATTTGCACAAATTTGAAATTTCATCTTAAATTATCCACCTACACGCCTAGTAATTGTTGATCACTCATCTCTTGCACTCATTCACGTCTGGTATGCTTCATCATCTTGTTAATTTCTTTAATTTTCAAATTTTAGTGAAAATTTAGACCATTTATCTGTTGAATCTATTTGAACAACCATGTGGGGTAAATATGTAGTGGGTAGGCTAGAAAATGCTCTAAGGAGAATTGGTAAATAAATATTCATTCTTAGAGGTTGTTTCCATGTCAAACTTTTGTAATAATTTCAAGTCTTAGGTAAAAATGATTGTCTGTCGTAATTGGTTGAAATCTACAGCTACACAAGAAATTGTGCGTTCTGCAGAAGTTAAAGTCTATGGTACTTTAGTAAGACCGCAATGAAAAAGGTGCGGAGCCTAGAAATCTCATTGCGGCCGTAGAACAACTTATATCTTGTGATCTGAGAGTTGTCAAATTGGTGACTCTCATGTTCGGCCGCAAGGCAATTTGTGTGGACAGCAGAAAACTCGTTGCGGTTGTAAAACAGCTGATTCTCTATCATCAGAGAGCTGGCATCTTGGTATTATATGAGTTTGGTGAGAAATTTAGGACCACAATCCATTTCTGTGGCCGAAATGGAAAATTGTGTGGTCCGCACTTCCCATTCTGTGGCCACAGTGAAAATTCTATAGACCGCAACTCCCTACCCTACAAACATGTTTCAACCGTGTTCTTCGCTGCCTTCCCTGGTGTGTTCTTGTCTGTCTAAACTTGAATTACAACTAACAATTGCCTTTGCCTGGTAGAGAAAATGGGTCGATCTCGAGGCAGGGTGATACTTCAAATAGGAGGGGTGAGCCTTCCAAAGAAGGCTACAGTAGGCCGAGGGAGAGGTGCATTGCCCTCAGAGTCCAGTTCTTATGTCCCATCGAGGGAAGCTTCGGGGGTAAACTCGGTTCAAGAGCAGCCGACTGTCCAATTAAATCCACTAGGAAGGTATCAAATCAGGGGCGAGTCGTCCACATCTCAAAGCGCTTTCGAGGGTTCAGAATGTGATAGTCAGGCTTCTGAGCCAACCTCTACACCTGTCCCTGAGGAACCAGATACTACTGTTAATGACATCCCCGATGATGGTAGAGGGGGAGACCCTACAGATGTTGGCCTTGAAAGGTCGAAGAAGAAAGAGTTTCGGGAAGACCGATTTGTGAGTTTGGCTGCCTTTTCCAGCTTCCATGAATGGTGTCCATTGAGGTCACTCATTCTTGAGCGACAGTTTCAGTTGAGGGATTTGGAAAAGTACAACCCGGCAGTGCTTAGACAATTCAAGGAATGCAAAGAGTGAATGTGGTTTACCGATAGCGTGGTGGATGCTAGGAAATACATTTTCCGGGAATTCTATGCCAATGTGGGGCATATCAAAAAGGGCACAAAGTCAACAAAAGTAAGAAACCTCAAAGTGCAATTTGACCAGCACACATTAAACACACACTTAGGGTTTGATGATATCGAGCCCACAAAGTACTTAGAGAAGTATGCACTTAGGGAGGCAGCTCGTCCCTAGTTGGCAGATATTCTTGCAGCTCTTGAGCCACCACCACCATGGATCACATCAGGGGTTCTTATTCAGAGGAACACACCGAAATTTGAGGTAAAGGGGTGGCAGACCTTTGTCTGCAGCAGACTAGACCCGTGCCAGAATCAGACTTATCGTCAAATACCGCGGGCAGTTCTAGTTGCTTCTATCATGGCCAGGTACCCGATCAATGTGGGTGTCGTGATGTCAACTAATATATATGTGGTCATGAGGCAAGATGACTCGTCTTACCCGTATCCCAACACTATTACCGAGTATCTCACGGATGCAGGGGTAGAGCCAAGAAAATATGATACGAAGGTACGGCTAAAGAAGCCTTTCTCATGGTACTCTCTAATGGATGCTAAGAACCCAAAGAAGAATTTCAGACTCCTACCACTACTGTCCAGTCTGACGATCTAGCTATGGTAGTTGTGGAGGAAGTTGATAGTCCATCCACTCGGCCGAGCCATCCTCCAGTGCCGCAGCGATGCCTCCACCACCATTTTCAGTTCCACTGTATTTCCTGCAACAGATTCGACCTCATTTTTTAAGTCGATGCCCATTCCTACTGCTCAACTTTCTACGCTCTGATTCTCCCAAATACTAGAGACCCTCAATAACTGGGCGTAGACAACAACTGCAAAGCTATCTGACCTATCTAGTCTGTTGCAACACAGTCCTCCATTTAGGCACCTCAGGTATCTCGGATAGTGGAAGATACATTGAAGAAGCTCCTGGAGAACCAGACTACTATCATGAACACTTTGGTACAACATGGGCCAGTGATTGAGGAGCTGGTAAAAGAGGTAAAGAAAATAAGAAAGTCATAGGCTTCCAAAAAGTCAGTTGACAAGCCCCGAGATAGGTGACCAAGATTGAAATATCCAGAGACCTCCCATTTGAGATGTTGATTGATCGAGGTCTTACAACACCATCAGCTTTATTGGCACCAGCTGGCCAGTCTGAGGTGCCAGACCTGGCTGTCGACACTACCGAGGTAGTGTGCTAGATGTTCACAAACCTGTCCACTCCCAGAATTGAAGATGATGAGATCCAATTGGAGCATGACAACAGTGACATTGTTGAGGATACAAAGATGTCCAAGGAGCCATAGGGAGTCTTCTTGACTCTTTCATTTCCTTTATTCTTATTTTGTAAGCATTGAAGACAATGTTTATTTTTATTTAGGGGTTGGAGTTTATTTGATCTTATTTGCTGATTTTTACATATTTGGCATGTACTTAACTTGATACTAATTTTTTCATTCTCATTATATATATACTCTCTCTATCTTCTCTCGTGATTTATATATTCTCTCTCTTATCTCATTATGTATATATCTTCTCTTTCTCTCTCATTATGTACATTTGTTCTACTTTCAATAGTTTTTATTTTGTAGCTTCTTTAAGTTTATTTCCTTATTAGTTAGTGTTTGATTTAGTAGCTTCTTTTTTATATTTCAGTAGATAATAAGACTTTGGTTTTCTTAATGCCTGGTTCTTTCCAAAGGTAGTTGTTGTGTGAACCGGGTGACTTGTCCCAACGATGGATGGTGTGACAACCTTCTTAAGGAAATGAGTCCCATTTGTGCTTAGATAATAATAATAGTAGTAAATAATAAAAAGACCTGATTAAGTCAAACTCGAAGATTCAAATATCCTTCATTTGTCACCAACATATTTAACTACGTGCTTATAGTTAGAGACAAGGATTTTAAAAGGAAATAGCTCTAGTTAGTGACTTTGTGAGTTTTGTGTTGACTTTGATACCATCGAGTGACCTAAGTAGGCCATAGTGATCTTCAATCTTAAATGTGGTCGTTGTGGACCCTCGACTCTATCCTATTTACTAATCTATTTGTGTGAGGGGTGAGATGCTTTGTTGCTAGTCCAAGTACCTATGCGAAAGGTCTAGAACTTACTCCGAATGTGTTTTAAGGCAAAATCGTATGTTTTGCTTGGCTTGAGAAATGACTGTAGGCTTTCCTTGGCCTGTTTGAGTTTTCTATTGTCTACCAATGATGTCATCCCAAGACAACCCCTTCGAACCTTTAGCCTTTCTCATTTGAAAACTATGTTACAAGCCTTTACCCGTTCTATCGTGACTCTCTCTTGGCACCCGAGCTTTCCTTAACACTCATGTGAAACAAATGGATAAAAACGTAAGTTTAGGGGAGATATGAGGAAATTGAAAAAATGGTATCAAGGCACAAAAAAAGGGAAATGAAATGATGAGAAGGAAACACAAAGAAAAGAAAAGAACAAAAATAGAAATGTAAAAAGCAAATAAATGGTAGAGTTGAAGGAATTCAAAGAAAGGCAATGATCACAAACATGGAGAAATATGAATGTAATAATCAAGACAGAGGGATTTAAGTCTCTCTAGTCTCCTGTGGAAATGAAAATGCCTCAAGGAATTGGCAAAGTGTGAGTCAATAATTGAAAGATGGAGTGCTTAAGAAAGGTGCAACCACTTATCCATATTATGTCAATCCCTAATCCAAAAGCCTTCATTACATCCCAAAATAATCCTACTTAACTTTGAGCTAAGTGAGCTACATTAGTGGTGATCTACATAACCGGAAAGCCTATGGTACCTAAATACGTACTTGTGACATTCTCGCAAGAGAGATGAGTGAACCTTTCATAAACCTTTGAACTAAGTGCTATATTCTTAAGTGAGCTTGGTAAATGGATGGTAGAGGAGGAAGTCATTGGAGTCTACCATGATCTACAAGATAGAGTGAGAGTCCTTGATGAGTAAAGTCAACCCTTGATGCTCGAATGTCACATTAGAGATATATGTGCATAAATGTTCAGCTTGTTGCCTTGTCAATAATGCATGAGCGGTGTGGGTCATTATTGGTCCCAACTAAGGAGTGAATGGTTAACCCATGGCTAGTTGTAATGTACCTTAACTTTTGGAGGAGGGAACTATTTTATTTTCTTGAAGCAAAGACTTAAGTTTGGTGGAGTTGATAAGTGAGGATTTGGACTGCTTATTAGCGTCTATTAGCTTTCGTTTTAGTCTAAAAGCATTGAATTGTGTCCCCGAAACTGATCAAATTGTGTAAAATTATAGGAATGATTGAGGTTGAGCTCCCGAGATAAAATCTGACTAAAAAGGAGTTTCAAAACACAAGGTAATAAAAGGCACTAAAGCTTACAGTGTGTGGTCCATAGAATTCCATCTGCGGCCGCAATCGTACTATCGTAGACCACAAAAGAGCGCCTTGTAACCACAGTGTTAAATCTTCGGACCGCAGTAATATTGCCTGTTCAGAATTGTGTGACCGCCGACCTCCAGTTCCTGACAAGATGAATAAACCTGCGGACCGCACATGGAATTGTGCGGCCGCAGAGCCTCCCATGGGGCATTTTTGTCCAAAATTATCAGCTTTGTATAAATAGAAGAGTTTCACGAAAGTCGGTCAAGTTTTGGAATATCTTAATTACCGTAGCTGTTTCTCTTTGCTTTTTTAGGAAACTTTAGCTTATTTTAGTGATTTAACATTTGTTTTCTCTATTTTAATCTTCCACTATGAGTTTTATTATCCTTTTTTTCTTTTTTTTTTCTACACCCACTATGAGTAGCCAGATTTTTACTAGGGTTGTGACAAACGCTGGTGTGTAAACCTTATGGGTAATTAGTTTTATGCTTGTTTATGAATGAGTGTTTATTATTTAGCTTAGTTCATGCTTCAATTGTAGAATTAATGGTTGCAAACATTGATTTATCCCTATTTGACTTAGTCTCTTCTTGAGAATTAGGGACCTAGTCAAGGTTAACTTAGCTAACAAGGAATTGGGTAAATTGAGAGATCGATTAACCCAATTAATGCGATCTACCTAGGTACAATAACAACCCGACTTGAGCTCTTATCAACCATTTTGGTAGATACCCATTTGGTCTTGCGAAAGCCAAATTGGGCAAAACCACTCTCTGACCGAGAGGTATTGAGTGCGCCACATAGTGTTGTGAGCTATAATACACCCCAATCAATAAAACGAGCATAAAAGTCTTTATCCCATCAGGCAAAGACCTATGTCATGGAAAACACTTAAAAATAATCATCTCTAGTTTTATATCTTTAAATTTCCAATCATTAGCTTAATTTTAGAAGTAGAAACCAAAACCAGTTTGTGGAAGTGTAATCTAGACCCTTCACTTGCTTATTTTGAATATATACTCCTAACTCCCATCTTAGTTCCCTAAGGATTCAATCCTAACTCTTTGTTAGGTTTTACTATTGAAAATGACCGTGTCATACCTCTTTAGAGTGTGCATTTGGACGTGATCCTTATCGCAGAAGCAAAGGGGCTAGCCAAGGGGAAGGTTGCAGGTGCGGTCACCTGGGCACAAGTGCGTGATCGGATCCAAGCCTGCACTACTATTGAGTAGCGAAGATGGTCGATGCAGTTTTACCCAACTAGGTCGGGATCGAATCCACAAGGAGCTAATTTGTTTGGAATTAGTTTTATATCTAAGTCTAGATGCGGGTTTTGCTCTTAATTGCCCTTCCACAAATGGTTGGTTGTTTTCTACTCCTACTTCTATTCTATAACATGCAGTAATTGAAACTAAGTACAATGTTTTTGTTGATTGTTTACAAGGGTTTAAAGGAACTGGGGTAGTGAATTCCACCTAGGTGGATATCTAACGGGCAGTAAGAATCTAGGACAATTATGTGATTAATTGGGGTTGTAATATAGCTATCACACCCGGGTACTCACTCTATACCTCGCGGTAGTTTGAGTGATTTTGCTCAATTTGGATTTCTTAAGTCAAAATGGGTATTCATGAAATTCAAGTGATTTTAGCTCAAGTCGGGTATTACTATATCTAGGTTTAACCCTTTAATTGGGGCTATCAATTTCTTTAGTTCACCCCAATTCCTTGTTAGCCTAGTTTTCCTAAACTCAATCCCTCGTTCTCAAGTAGAGACTAAGTCATAAAGGCATAAATCAGTATTTGCAACCACTAATTCAATAGTTCTAGCAAGAACTAGGCTAAAAATGCTAAGCCTTAAACATTCAGGCCCTAAAATTCAACACCAATTAAATACCCACACTAGGGTTGGGTCACAACCCTAGCTATGGATTTAGCTACTCATGAAAATAGCAGAAATCAAATATAAAGAGAAGAGGAAATGAATAATATTAAATTAAAAGATGGAAATCTGATATTATAAGGTAAATCTTTTACAAAATTGCCCAAATAGGAAAACCTAGCCGTCTCACAAACTAAGCAAAAACAACACACGACCTAAAAATGTCAAAAAGATCTATTTATACTAAGCTGAAATTTTCGGACAAAAAAGCCCATTTAGAGGTTTTGCGTCAGCGTAATGCTTACCGCATCTGCACACTTGCTTTCGCGGCCGCGTAATTCTGATCGCGGTCCATGTTTCTTCACATCTGGGTCTAGTTGAACCTTGTTTCGTGAACCGCGTACTTTCCACTACGTCCGCATGAAAGACTTCCACAGTCGCATAATTTAGAGGCAGACCACCCTTCTCACTTTTGCCTCACTTGTAAACTCTCTGAATCTTGGAAAGCGTGGTCCGTTGAATTCCAATCGCGACCGCGATGGTACTTTCGCGACTGCCTCTTTCTGACGCGGTCCGCGTTCATATTTGTTGCGAAAAACAACCTCTCTGATTCTCCATTTCACCGACCACGTAATTATGTCCGCGTTCGCGTTGACACTTTCACGACCGCACTTTTCTGTCGCGGTCCACGTTCCCCAGCTCTTAGCATAGTCTTGGTCTTTGTTCAAGTTTTGACTCTTTTATGAGTTGATCATGGATACTTTGGCTTACTGTGAACAATCCCTGCAAGCAAGCATATTACATCAGTTTTTAGGAATAGCTTCAAACATTTTAAGCCCAAAACGCAAGTAAAAATTAAGCAAATAATAGGTTAACAAACTTAAGCGTTTGCTTGTCCTCATGCAAATAAGGTAGTTCCCACCTCCACTAAAACAAAACAAAAGGATATTTCAGCTACCCTAATGTGAATCAATCATGCATCAATTGGAACTAACAATTACCCTCAACACAAATGAATTATCAACAACATAAAAACTTTTGAGTACCATAGTTCTATTGCGACACTAGAGCATCAAGAGTTGACTTAAGTCCACCAAGGAAGATCGCTCTATTACGTAGGTCATTGTGGAACCCAAACTCTTTCTCCTCAACTCTCCATAAGCAAATATCACTTAAGAATTGTAGCACTCGAAACAAGGATTGTGAAGAAGTACGCTCATATCTCACAAGGGAATGTCACAAGTCCGGCTCTAGGTACCATAAGCTTGCCCTTTATGTGAATCACCACTAATGTAAGCTCACTCAACTCAAAATCATATAGGGCTTTTGCAGGAATGTAATGAAGGCTTTTGGATCAAGGTAGGATTTATCGGCATATGAAGGTTTCATCTTTCCTTAAACACTCAATTTTCTCATTTCAGCTCATACTTTCTTGACTCTTTGAGTCATTTTCTTCTTCCTTAAGGGAATTAGAGAGACACACTGTCACTCTTTCTTGCTCGTGATAATCATTTTTCTCCTTTTCTAATCATTCCATGCCCTTTCATCATTGAATCCTTCACTTTTCTATCTTATTCACTTTCTTTTTGACATATTTTTTTTGGCTTTTCTTTCTTTTCCTTTGCATTACCTTTTCTTCATTTTGTACCTTTTTATCACTTTCACATTCCTTGTCTCTCCCCCAAACTTATGCTTTTGCCAATTGTCTATCACGAATGCCAAAGATCGGGTTCCAAGAGAGGGTCATTGGAGAACAGATAAAGGCTTGTAACGTGGTTATTGAAAGAAAAAGGGCTTCTGCTCAAAAGGGTTGACTAGTGATATCATATTGGTAGGCTACATAAGCTTTCAAGTTTCAAATTGGATCAAGGAGAGCCTACAATCATTTCTCAACTGGAGCTACACTTAGAATTTTGCCTAGACAAACATTCAAGGCAAGCTCTAGACATATTGGCACGAAACTTGAACTTGCAGTTCAATACCTCACCTCACAAGCTATTGGATTGTTAAAGAGAATAGAGTCGCAGGCCCACAATAACCCTAGCTTAGATTGAGCATCACAAATGGCCCCGAGAAGCCACTCGATGATTGTTTAGTCAACACAAGAGTCTAAAGGTCACAACTAGAATTATTATTTGCAAATCAACTTGTTTCTAACCATAAGGTCGACGGTAACTGTGCTAGGCCCAAGCAAAGCCTGCTTGAGACACGTTTATTCATTACTACTACATATCAAAGCAAAAATAAAAACGGACTCAATTCCTTAAGAAGGTTGTCATGCCATCCATCGCAGGGAAGAGCCACCTGGTTCACACAACATCTGCCTTTGGAAAGAACCATGGCATTAAGAAAACCAAAATCGTATTGTTCACAAAAAAATGTAAAAAGAAGCTAACAACTTAAAAAAGAAACTACTAAAGGGAAAAAGAAGCTACTAAGTAAAATTATGAAAGAAGTTATGAAGTAAACTACAGAAAAAAAACTAAATATATACAAACATGAAGTAAAGTGAATATATACATAAATGAAAATGAATATATACATCAAATGGTAAGAATATATACATGCCAAATGTGAAAGTAACAAATATATACATACCAAAAGTAAAAATAAAGAGAAGTAAGGAAAAAAAATATTATCATAGTTATTGCATGCCAATGTCATAAAATCATCACCAATCAAAATGAACCATCCCCTAAATAAAAGATAGAATTGTCCTCAATGCTAATATCAAAATAAGAAAAGGGAAAGGGTTAAAGAGTAAAGAAAACTCCCTACGTGGTATCTGTCTCCATCAGCTCGGGCACATGAGTAAGGTCCTCGGACTACATAGGATCAACAGCTCCCTCCGGATCCTCTATCTGGATCTCAAAATCTGACTGGGGGACTACGGGGTTGGGGAGCATCTGGATCATCTCCACAACAGTATGTGTAGTGGCAGCTGGCTCATCAGACTAGCCAGCTGCTGGTGCCTCATGCTCTGCATCCTATGCTACTGGGACTTGCTCCTCCAGAAGTAAGTCCAGTGGGATGTCTGCAACAGAAGTAAACCTCTTTACCTCCTTCTTTAACTGCACTACTAACTCCTTTGAGGCCCGAGTCTTCTTCATATTTTTCACTTGCTTGCCCAGATCCTTGATGGCCTTTCCATGTGTTTCCAAAATGTTCAGGATCTTTTTCTAGTTTTCCAGAAGCTCCTTCAATGACTCCTCCACTTATGGAGGTACCTGAGGCTGTGTTGGGGCTGACTGTGTTGCTACTGTGCTGGATAAGACAGATGGATTTGATGTAGTTGCCTGCATCCAGTTGTTGATGCTGGATAATGTCTGAGAAACCCTTAGTGCAGTCTAAGGGTAAGTGGCAGAAGAGGGCACAAACAATGGCATGGTTATGGATTGCCCGAATGAAGGAGGAGGTATGGCAGCTGAAGATCCCCTTGCTGTGGAAGGCTTTGACCCGACGGCAACTACCCTTGGCTCTTCATATTGGCCAGTGGAGGTAGCGGCTTTACCCTTTGCTTTTGGGTTGCCGGTCCTTTGGTGCTATACCAGGAGAAAGGTTTTTTGGCTCTTATTTGTGTGATAGAGCTTCTTATCGACCCCTTGGTCCTGGAAGTACATAGTGAGAAAGTTGGGGTAGGCATAAAAACTTTCCTCTTTTTCCACTGCTTTGGAGATGTGATAGTACATGAGGTTCCACACATTGATTGGAAACCCCGCTATGATAGAAGCTATTAGGACTGCTCGGGAGAGTGGGATGACACTACCCTTGGCTTGTTTGGCTTCAAAGCTGAGGGTGTTTCTAGCTATTGGGGCTCCAGTTTGTGAGCCATGACAGTGTCGTCCTTGGGGCTAATATCTCTGCTAGCCATAGACGGGCTGCTTCAACTAGCGCCAACTTTTTTAAGTATTGCATGGCCTCCACATCCTCAAACCCAGCATATTCATTCAAAGTGTGGCCATCAAACCGAATTTTCAAGTTCCGGACCTTTGTCATAGTGGTGCCCTTTTTGATGTGGGCAACGTTTGCATAGAACTCTTTGACAAGGTATTCATTAGCATTCAGAACTTTGCTGGTGAAGAACCTCCATCATATTCTCTCCTCAAACTGCCTCTTGACATTTGGATTGTGGGGAAGGAGGTCTCTCTCTACGAACTGTCTCTCCAGGGTGAGCGACTTTTAGGGCCACAATTTCTGGAATTTCATATATGGTTTCTCGCTCATAAACCGAGCCTACCACACCTCCAGTTTTCTGGACCTTACAAAACCCCAACATTGTTCTCACTCCCTCTCCCGTCATTCGGGACCTCGTCATCATCAACACTAATAGGAGATGGGGAAGCATGGGCGGAAGAGGGTTCAGAATCTGCACTACCCTCTTTCGATCCCTCAGATGAAATCTCAGGTGAACCCTCAGGTGAGCCTTCAGAGGAGGTCGTCTCATTAACTAAGTGCATCTTCTCCGGGAAATGTGTGGGAACATGTGTTGGCACGGAGTCTCCTTCTGAAACTTCCCGGGATGCGACATATTCACTTGTATCATAATGGACTGCGGCTTTATCTACAACATTGATGGAGGCTCTCATCTTGCCGATGGACTTTTGCGCTGCTAGGGATAACATAGTATTGCCTTTACCCCTGCCTCGAGAGGATTCTACCCTTCCTTTTGATTTGGCTCCTTCACCTCGAGAACGAACCATTTTTTGCAACACACAAGTAGAATAGTTAGAACAGGGCTTCAAGCATGCGTTAAACAAACTACAGATGAAATGCAATATTACTTCTCAGAACAGGGCATCGTGGACCGCGTAAAAGTTAGTGCGGCCGCGAAGTGCCCATTGCGGATTGCAAAAAAATTAACACAGCCACGAAGAGGTTAGGTTCAGAATACTAACTCTCCGATTTTGGTCGAACGCGGACCACGAAATAATGAAGGCAGATGTGAAAGGCCAAACGCGGACTGCGTAAAAGTGGATGCGGACTGCGTAAAAGTGGACGCAGCCGCAAAAGCTATTATCAGACTCTCTAAAGTTCAAGAGTGCGGTCCGCGAAAATGGATGTGGATGCGAAGAACCAATCGTGGACCGCGTAAAAGTGACTGCGATCGCAAACTCTCATCAATACTCAGTAAATTAAAAGCTAGGGTTTCGCGAACTATGAAAAACTAAATACAGCCGCATACCCTAACACGAACAACGAAAAACTAACCACAGCCTCGAAATTCAAACGCGACTGATGCTGATGAACACATTAACCTAGGGTTTTCACTAAGTGTGCAAAAAATCCGTTCAATTAGCATTCAAAGTTACTAACCCTATCCCCAAGTAGGCATGTAAACATTACCCACATGTATTTAAGTAGTAATTTTAGATTATGGGATGTATTTAACTCTACTCAAAACTAAAAAGAAAATTAAAACAAAAAGAAAAAGGAAAGAAATAGATAAAATCAATTTAAGGGCTTGAACATACCAGTTGTGAAATTTTAGTAGGAAAAAAACTCTTGAATAGAAAGAGATGAGATTGAGAGCCATAGAAGATGAACAGTACTTTTGTGTGGTGAAACTTTACGGTCCAAAAAGTGTAAATAGCTTAAGGACCCCCTATTTATACTTAGCAGATATGGACCCCACCGCCTTACCTGAGCGCGGCCGCGAAATTCTATCGCGGTCCGTGCTTGTTACATTATGAAGAGCCACTTCAAGCACTTGACCGCTGTTCGTGGAATAATGGATGCGGTAGCGAAATCCACCGCGATCTGCCATAATATAAATGAGGCCGCGAACTCTGAGGGATATTTGACAGTTCAACTTCAGCGAGTTGGCATTTTGCTCTTTTCAATAATGCGTCCACAGACAAAAAGGTGTGGTCGTGAAATGCTCACGCGAACCACAAAATTTTGGGCGCAGTCCGCGAACTTCCCACACTTAGCCAAATTTTTCCCTATCAAAATCTTGCACTGCACAACCAATTCCTACACAAACTTCACAACCAATTAGTACAAAACAAATCCTAATCTAAGAAGAAAATCAAAAGAAAGGAATACACATGGGTTGCCTCCCAAGAAGCGCTTGATTTAACGTCACGACATGACGCATGTTACCATCATTCACTTGAAATGGATCAATGCCACAACGTGGCCATCATCAACTTTACTAATGTAGAGCTTCACTCGATGCCCATTGACTCTAAAGATCTCAGCATTCTTGTTTTTCAAATCTAGAGCACCAAAATGAGTTACATACACTACTTCAAAGGGACCGCTCCATTTTGACTTTATCTTTCTCGAAAACATATGTAACCGAGGGTTGAATGAGAGAACAATGTCACCTTCTTTGAATTTTTTGTTCCGGATATACTTATCATGTAGCTACTTCATCTTGTCCTTATACAATGACGAACTGGAGTAAGCATGAAATCGGAACTCATCAAGTTCATTCAATTGCTCCACCCGAAGATTAGCTGCTACATCCCACTCTAGGTTAAACTTCTTAAATGCCCACATGGCCTTATGCTCTAATTTCATCGGGAGATGACATGCTTTACCAAATACCAATCGATATGGATACATACCAATTAGAGTCTTCTAAGTTGTTCCACAGGCCCATAAAGCATTGTCAAGTTTCCTTGACCAATCAATTCGGTTTGTATTAACAGTCTTGGATGGAATACTCTTGATCTCCTTGTTGGAGACCTCAACCTGTCCACTTTCCTGGGGGTGATAGGGGGTTGACACCTTGTGAGTGACACCATACTTGGAGAGTAAAGTGTCAAAGGCTTTGTTGCAAAAATGAGAACCCATTTCACTAATGATGGCCCTTAGGGTGCCGAACCTTGTGAATATGTTTTTCTTCAAGATGGCCACCACACTTCGTGCTTCATTTTTTGGTAAAGCCACAGCTTCAACCCACTTGGAGACATAATCCACAACAACAAGAATATAAGTATTCCCACATGAACTCACAAATGGACCCATAAAATCGATACCTCACACATCGAAAATGTCAATCTCAAGGATGGTAGTGAGAGACATCTCATTCTTTTTGGAAATCCTACCGGCTCTTTGGCAATCATAACACCACTTAATAAGCTTGCTAGCATCTTTATACAAGGTAGGCCAATAGAACCCATAGCTTAGGACCTTTGTAGCAGTTCTCGCCCCACCATGGTGACCACCATAAGGCGAGGAATGGCAAGCTTCAAAAATACGCAATTGCTCTTCTTCCGGAACACACCTTCGGATAACACCATCGGTGCAAATTATAAAAAGATAAGGCTCATCCCAATAATAATCCAAGCAGTCCTATTTGAGCTTCCTTCTTTGGTTTTAAGAGAACTCATTCGTGACAATTCCGCTCACAAGATAGTTGGCCACATCGGCAAACCAAGTCATCCCGGTCAAAGACATGGAAAGGAGTTGTTCTTATGGAAATGAATCATTGATCCCAGGCTATCATGAGGCCTCCATTCATCTTCCAAATGGGACAAGTGGTCCGCCACTTGATTCTCACTCCTTTTTTGGTCTATGATTTCAAGATCATACTCTTGTAGAAGAAATACCCACCTCATCAATATGCATTTGAGTCCTTCTTACTCATCAAATAATGAAGCGCCGCATGATTGGTGTGAACAATCACTTTGGTACCCATGAGGTACGGGCGAATCTTCTCCATAGCAAAGACAATGACTAAGAGTTTTTTCTCTGTCACCGTATAGTTGATTTGGGCGTCGTTCATGGTCTTACTAGCATAGTATATCAGATGGAATATATTGTTGATTCTTTGCCCCAATACCGCTCCTACCGCCACATCACTAGCATAGCATATGAGCTCAAACGGTAAGCTCGAATTTGGTGAGGTAATGATTGGAGTGGTAGTCAACCTATACTTGAGTAGCTCAAAAGCCCTCATACAGTCATCATTGAACACAAATTTGGCATCTTTTTTCCAACAACTTGCACAAGGGATTCACCACCTTTGAGAAATCCTTGATGAACCGATAGTAGAACTCTGCATGCCCTAGAAAGCTCCTCACTCCTTTGATGCAAGTAGGGGGAGGGAGTTTTTATATCACTTCAATCTTTGCTTTATCCACTTCAGTACCATTCTTGGAGATCTTATGGCCGAGGACAATGCCCTCCTCAACCATAAAGTGACACTTTTCCCAATTAAGTACTAAGTTAGTCTCTTCACAACGTGCCAAGACTTTATCAATATTGCCCAAACAATCATCAAAAGAATCCCCCATGAAAACCTCGAGAAAGTCCTCTACCATATCCGTGAATATTACCATCATACACAGCTAAAAAGTAGCAGGTGCATTACACAAACCAAACGACATCCTTGGGAATGCAACTGTACCATACTGACAAGTGAAAAGAAGAAAGGTGCAATAAGAATCTAGTTATACCCTGAATACCCATCCAAGAAGCAATAATAAGCACGTCTGGCTAACCTATCCAACATTTGATCAAGAAATGGAAGCGGAAAATGGTCCTTCCGAGTCACTTTGTTGAGATTCCTATAATCCATGCATATCTTCTAATCGGTGACAATTCTAGTGGGGATCAACTCACTCTTGTCATTTCTAATCATAGTCATGCCCCCTTTCTTTGGGACACATTGTACCGGTGAAATCCATGAACTATCAGAAATGGGGTAGACCACCCCAACATCCAATCAATTGATAACCTCTTTCTTCACAACCTCTTACATAGCCTCATTCAACCTTCTTGGATGTTCCAAGGAGGGTTTGGAATTTTCATCCAATATGATTTTGTGCATGCAAAAAGCGAGGCTTATACCCCGAATATCCGCCAATGTCCAACCTGTTGCCTTCTTCCTCCTTTAGAGTACCACAAGAGTGGTATCTACCTGCACATTACTTAAGCACGAGGAAAGAATAACAGGTAAAGTGGAACAGGGGCCTAAGAACTCATACCTGAAGTGTGAAGGAAAAGGCTTCAACTCCAATATGGGAGGCTCCTCGATTGAGGGCTTTGTTGGTG
Organism: Nicotiana sylvestris; assembly: GCF_000393655.2. NCBI lineage: Eukaryota > Viridiplantae > Streptophyta > Magnoliopsida > Solanales > Solanaceae > Nicotiana > Nicotiana sylvestris. The sequence goes on along the minus strand of NC_091064.1, from coordinate 147,102,832 downwards.
GAGCCTTCCATTTCTCAAGGTCCAAGGAAAGTTTTCGAGGCTCATATGTATATGAACCTATTCCTTGCAAAGCATTGACATATTCAACCAAGCCTTCCTTCTCATCCACATCATGATTCAACAACACAGCTTCCAATGGATCTTCCACATTAATCACAACACTTGTGTCTTCAACAAGCACTTCGGTCACAAGATCCACAAACGAACATACTTCGTTTCTATTGGGATTCCTCATTGACTTGAAAACATGGAACACAACTTTTTCATTTCCCACCCGGAAGGTGAGCTCCACTTCTTCCACATCAACTAAGGTATTCCATGTAGCTAGGAAAGGTCTCCCCAATATGATCAGCACCTCATAGTCAACCTCACAGTCAAGTATCACAAAATCCGCGAAAGTATGAACATGTCGACCCGAACTAGCACATCATCAATTATCCCTAATGGCCTCTTCATTGTCCTTCCACCATTTGCAACCTTATGGATGTGGGCCTTGGCTACCCAATCACCAATGTCTTGAACACATAATATAGCATCAAGTTAGTGCTTGCCCCAAAGTCGTACAAAGCTTTGGAAAAATCGGCACTACCAATAGTGCACATGATTGTAAAGGCACAAGGGTCTTCTAGATTTGGTGCAATGGAATGTACAATGTCACCCACATGATGTGTCATCTAGACCATTTTACAATTCATGGATGTCTTCTTTGTTACCAAGTCTTTCATGTACTTGGCATATCCCGGCATTTGTTCTAGAGTTTCAACCAAAGGCACATTTATGGACAAACTTTTCATCATATTAATAAATTTCTTGAACTGATTCTCATTGTTTTGCTTTGCGAGCCTTTGAGGATATGGTAGAGGTGGCCTTCTCAAGGGAGCTTTGGCTTTGGGAACTACCATTTTTGGTATGCCTATCACATGTTTCCTAGAGGGGTTCACATCATTTTGTGTCTATTCCACGTCGTCATCAATGTCTATCATCACTTCATCATTCACATTCTCATCATTCACATGCAAATAATTGCTCGGTTCATCATCATCTTGCACCAACACATCGTCACTCACAATCTTTCTTGGATTAGAGGTACTAGCAACTCCACCCCTACCACTTCTTGTAGTCACCGCCATTGTATGGCCCGTATTGTTCCCACCCTTCAGGTTTACTACCATATGACTTGGTAATACCACCTTAGGGTGAGTATTCAATACTTGAGAAATTTGGACAAGTTGGACTTCCAAGTTGCGGATGGAAGTGTTGTGGGAGGCCAATTGGGCATCAGAGTCGGCAATTTTCTTCAGCATTTGCTCAAACATGGATTCAATCCGTCCTATCTCATGATTAGACGAGTTAAGACCTTGTGATGGATATGGAGGCAGGTTGTTTGGTTGTTGATACATCAAAGGCTTTTGAAAGCCTGGCCCCTGATTCCCTTGATTATTGTTGTTCCAACCCCCTTGATTGTTATTGCCTCCCCAATTGTTATTATTGTTGCCACCCCAATTGCCTTGGTTTCCTTGGTTACCCCAATTTTGATTGTTGTTGTTCCCCCAATTGCTTTGGTTGTTGTTTCCACTATTCCAATTTCCTTGTTGACCTTTTATTTCCCTAATTGCCTTGTGATCCCCACTATTGTTGATTCGGAGCATTGCCCCATTGACCTTGATAATTGTGGACATATTGCACCTCTTCACTTTGATCATCACAAGAATCATCTTGAATGTACCGATTACCACTTTGCTCAAATTGGTCTGGATTATTTTGAACTTGTTAACCTCGTTGCCTTCTCTTATTGATCATCATATTCACTCCTTCCATGGCATTCACTTGTTTTGGCCCTTGAACTTGTTGCAACTGAGCTTTGGCCAATTGGTTCATGGTAGTAGTCAACTCGGCTATTGCTTGGCCGTGGTCATGGAGCTCCTTGTGTAGGTAAATAACATTAGGGTCACCTTATGGCACATTAGCTCGACTTTGCCATACCGAAGAGGTATCCGCCATCTCATCAAGTATTTCACATGCTTCGGCATATGGCATGTTCATGAAATTCCCTCCGGTGAGTTGGTTAACGAAACATTGGTTTGTTGTATTTATGCCACAGTAGACTGTTTGTTGCATAATGGCATCGGTCATATCATTATTCAGACACTCTTTAACCATCATCTTATACCTTTACCAAATCTCATGAAGCGGTTCATTTGGCTCTTGTTTAAAAGCAAGGATCTCATCTCTTAGCGTTGCCATATGACCCGGAGAAAAGAACTTTTAGATGAACTTCTCGGAACTCATCCCAAGTGGTGATGGAATGGTTGGCCAACCTTTCTAGCCAATCCAAAGCCTTTGCCCTTAGAGAAAATGGGAATAGCCTTAACCTCACTACGTCTTCAGAAATTTTAGTTTTCTTGCTGCCCCAACACATATCAACAAAACTGCTTGTAAGCGTTTTGGTGTGGAGCAACGGTGAAGAAACCCCTATGTTCCAAGAGTGTAAGCATGACATTGGTTATTTGAATGTTGCCCGCCCTAATCCGAGGCGGGACTATTGCACTTGCATAGCCTTCATTGGGCAACACCTGGTGATGCCCTTGCAGGAGGTGGGAGAGGGTTTGGAATATTATCATGAGGCGGTCGGCCTCTCCTTTGTAATTGAGGTTCGAGTTGAATCACATCCATGTTATCACCATCTACCTCCTCCCCCAATGGCAAATTTCCGAGGGCATTAATGTTAAAAGCCATTCGATACCTAAAAGCAATTCACACACAAATTAGAAAAATAGAAGGAAAGAAAAAACACACACAAATACTCGAATATATAGCTAAAACTGTCTAACTTGCCAGAAACGGCGCCAAATATTGATCGGGTCTAACCTGCACTACTATTGAGTAGCGAGGATGGTCGATGCAGTTTTACCCAACTAGGTTGGGATCGAATCCACATGGAGTTAATTTGTTTCGAATTAGGTTTATATCCAAGTCTAGATGTAGGTTTTGCTCTTAATTGCACTTCCACAAATGGTTGGTTGTTTTCTACTTCTACTTCTATTCTATAACATGCGGTATTTGAAACTAAGTACAATGTTTTTCTTGATTGTTTTTAAGGGTTTAAAGGAACTAGGGTAGTGACTTTCACCTAGGTGGATATCTAACGGGTAGCAAGAATGATTAGGTAAAACTCGAAGATTCAAACATGCTTAATTTGGCACCAACACATGGTTAGACACAAGGATTTTAAAGGAAATAGCTCTAGTTATTGACTTAGTGACTTTTGTGTTGACTTTGATACCATCGAGTGGTCTAAGTGGGCCATAGTGATCTTCAATCCTAAATGTAGTTGTTGTGGGCCCTTGACTCTATCCCTATTTAATAATCTAGTTGCGTGAGGGGTGAGATGCTTTGTTGCTAGTCCGAGTACCTGTGCGAAAGGTTTAGAACTTGCCCCGAATGTGTTTTAAGGGGAAATCATTTGTTTTGCTTGGCTTGAGAAGTGATTGTACGCTTTTCTTGGCCTGTTTGAGTTTTCTATTGCCTACCAATGATGTCATCTCAAGTCAACCCCTTCGAGCCTTTAGCCTTTCTCATTTGAAAACTATTTTACAAGCCTTTACCTGTTCTATCATGACCCTCTCTTGGCACCCGAGCATTCCTTAATACTCATGTGAAACAAATGGCTAAAAACATAAGTTTAGGGGAGAGATGAGGAAATAAAACAAATGTATCAAGGCACAAAAAAAGGGAAATGAAATGATGAGAAGGAAAGGCAAAGAAAAGAAAAAATCAAAAAGAGAAATGCAAAAGGTAAATAAATGGAAGAGTTGAAAGGATTTGAAGAAAAGCAATGATCCTAAACATGAATAAATATGAATGTAATGATCAAGAAAGAGGGATGTTAAGTCTCTTTAATCCCCCGTGGAAAAGAAAATGCCTCAAGGAATTGGCAAAGTGTGAGCCGAGAATTGAAAGATGGAGTGCTTAAGAAAGGTGTAACCACTTATCCATATTATGTCACTCCCAAATCCAAGAGTCTCCATTACATCCAAAAAGAAGTCCTACTTGATTTTGAGCTAAGTGAGCTACATTAATGGTGCACAATACACCCATAAATAAGGCTCTACTAGACACGGTCTGTAGAAAACCCTAGGACAGAACTGATCTGATACCACTTCTGTCATGACCCAAACCAATAGACCACGACATGTGCCTGAGTCCTACCTGTCAAACACCCTTAAGCATGCATCTTAGATGTAACCTGAATAACATCTGCTGAATTAGAGAATAATGTACATGAAGGAAATCTGCCCAAAAAGGCATACATAAACATATACGTGCAACATACATAGGGCAAGCCGACAAGGCTGCTATAGACAACTATATAACTCAGAACTAGAAGCTGACAAGTCCACATACTATCCAATTAGACATACTATCCACAGACCTCTAATATAAATATAAATGTACAAAGACGGGACTGAGCCACGCCATACCCATATATATATATATATATATATATATATATATACACAACATATCGTACCAATATCAAAAGCTGCTCCAGACCAAGTGGAGAGCGCTAACTCTCGTTGATCAAGGATCCTAAGAAGGGGGACCGTCAGCTTGCCTACCTGCACCTGCGGGCATGAAACGCAGGGCCCGTGAAATAGGGCGTCGGTACGAAAATTATACTGAGTATGTAATGTTGATACCCAATTTTTTCCTGAATATTTTTATATGCAAAATACTTTAAAAATAGCATGTATATGCATATATAAGTATGTCCAAGTGTTTTAGTATTTTTCCTAAATTTTAAAAAGATTTTTAAATCAATTTGTTGCCCTATTTTAATAGTTCAAAAACCAATAATTATTCCTCGAATTATCATTTTGGTGATTAACTTATTTTATTCTCATATTTATATAAAAATATAGGTAAGGTAATTTTTACACATTTTTACAAATTTATTTAGTATTTGAAGCTAAATTGCATATAACTTTAATTTTAGCCTATTCTAAGACTTCATTGCGTTTATAAATACAAAAATTGATTTCAGTATTTTTAATTTAATATTTGTACATTATTAGTTAATTTAGTACCTTTAAATTGTTTCCAGAAATCACTTTACTATTTTTTATAAAATAAAAAGGGGAAAAGTGGCTATTTAAAATTTAACCCTAACTATTTCGATTTTAGCCAAATCAGCCTCCCCAATTAACCCAATTTCAAACCCTAAATTGACCGGCCCAATTTCAATTTAACCCGCCCCTAACCCGTTTATTTTTACCCGCCCGGCCTTCTCTTTTGATCCAGGCCGTTGATCATTTTGATCAACATCCATAATTCCCCCTTTCTTTTTTAATTGACAAACACCCCCCAACCCTAATTCATTTCACCTAACCCGCCGCCCCTGAAACCCCTCCCCTCTCCCAAACTCTCTCAAACATTCCCTAAGCCTAGCCGTCTCTCACCGTCTTCAACCTTGAAACCACCGGAATCCACGGCTTCTCAGGCCATTGGAGCCTTATACTCACCTCCCTTTGCTCTTATACACTTGATACTTGAAGATTCGAGGTCTAACCTCGAAGGTTTTCACCCAGGCCTCTACCGATTCAAGGTTTCATGGCCCTCTCCGGCTCTGTTCTGGCGTACCATAGTCGACTTAGCTTGGTTCTGACCTCTCCGACTCAGATCGGTGACCTTTTCAAAGCCTTTCTCATTTCTAGGGTTCTTCTGAAACCCAAACCCTTCGAGGTTTTCTCCGATCTATTTAGATCCATTGTGTATCTATGCTCTCTTTGAGTTTTCAAACGATCACCCTAACTTTTCTTTCGAAAATTACTTTTCAAAGTCTTTCCTTTATGATTTAGGGTTTTCTGAAAATGCTTAAGTGTTTCTTTGACTTTCTTTTCCTTTTCTTTTGTATGTTTTTGCCTCTACTGTGTTCTATGTTTTCCTTCTACCATGTATGTTCTTCTACTGTGCTTTCTATGTTCCGTTCTCATATGTTCTTCTACTGTGCTTTCTATACTATGTTCTTGTATGCTTTTCTACTATGTCCTGCTATTTTCTTCTACTATGTTCTGGTATGTTTCGCCTACTGTATTCTTTTACCGTGTTCTTACTATTTTTCTTCTATTGAACTTTGTTTAAGTTTCTTTTAGAAGGATCTTCTTAAGCATGCTTTCTTCTACTGTTCTTATCAGTCTTTTCTCATCATGTTTCGAATTAGTTTCTTTACTCTGTTTTTCTTGAACCCCTCTACTATATTTACATGCTATTCATGAGTTCTGTTGTTGGAAGAAGCATGTTAGAAGTTTCAGTTCCTTTCTGAAACCTCTAAACATGTTTCGATTCGACTACTTGCCTCCTTATCTCTATACTTGATTCAAGGTGGAAACCCTAGAATATGGGGGTTATGACGAGGTTTGATTGAACTAGGGTTTTATTTTAGAACACTTAACTCTTTCAGACTGACTTTGAGTCTTTGAACTGAGTTTGGGCATCTTTGTTTTCATACAATGTTGAACCTTTTGCTAAACTCTTCTACACTGGAGTTTCTACTGATTTTACAATGGCATAACAAGTTTCTTTCATGTTTAACATGTCTGTATGTTTTTTATATGTGATGAATCTTTCTTTAAAAAGATTTTCAAACTAATGATTGATTCAGAATTCCTTTAAACAGGTCTAATTGATTGTCTGTTGATTTTCCTTAAGTTAAAGCCTTTTCCATCTTTCTGACTTGGTTCATTCATAACAAATCTCTGACCTCTGGTTTCTTGGCTATTAATTGATTTTCTTTCCTTAAATGGTACAACCGTATATTTCAAAGACCTTGTCCTAATAAACCTTTATGTATTTGTCCCTAATTTGCTACTTTGAACAAAGTGTTTGATTAATTTCTTTCCTTAATTGGTTTATACCCATTTGAATCTGAATCCCTTAATTAAGGGAAGCTTTGTGTAATTGATTGCCAATCCGTTTTTCAAATTATCTTCTTGCCTTATTTCTGCCTGCTTTCTACCCTATAAAAGGCACGACCCTTTTTCACAGAGGAGACGACTACACACTTCACAATTTAGAATCTCCTCTGAACTCTTACTTACATAATAGAACTCTCTCTTCTTGTCTGCACTGAGGTTTTTACCAGACTACTGCATTTTTCTCTACTCGTTTCTTTGAAACTGGTATGTCCTAACTTCAAATTTCAGCATCGCCACAATGTGTTTACTTACATCTTTTCTACATCTATGTCTACTTTACTACTTCTGTAGAGTTAAATACTTAAACTAGCATGTTAATTTCCTTTTGCTTGTTTCTACTATGAATCCTTATTCCCTATTCCCTGTCACGGCCCCAACCCCGGTCATGATGGCGCCCAACATACTACTAGGCAAGCCCGACCATTCAACAACATTATCCCAAATTCTTATTCAGATAATAGATAAATATCACAGAGAATTTACTAAGTCATCACTTTCAAGTGTATAATTAATAATAAAATCTGCGGAAGTTCAACTAAAATACCACACCATAGCCCAATAGAATCCGGTGTCACGAATATGAGCCTCTAATACAGAATATCCACCTATTACAAGTCTGTCTAGGAAAAATACGGAATAAAAGATAGAGATAGAGGGGAGAGATCAAGGCTGCGAACGCCATGCAGCTACCTCAACACTCCCAGATACTGCTGCTCAGCTAAACAAATCCTCACTCAGCCTGTGGTGTACCTGGATCTGCACGTAAGGTGCAGGGAGTAATGTGAGTACTCCGACCCAGTGAGTAATAAATATAAATAATGGCTGAAAGCAAGAAAACGCGTAAAGGCATAAAGCATTCTATACAGAAGTAGTAAAATCACTTAAAACAATAATTCAGAGAAATATCAATGAAATCTCTTTTAAAACCAGTAAAACAGGTAATTTGGCAGTAATTAACAAGTAGAAATTTGCCCCTCGGGCTCAGTATCAAAATAACAAGTAGAAATTTGCCCCTCAGGCACCGTATCAGTCACTCAGTACAGTATCAGCCCCTCGGGCGTAGTATCAATCACTCAGCATAATGGGTACCCGCGCTCACTGTGGGTGTGCAGACTCCGGAGGGGCTCCTACAGCCCAAGCGCAATAATAACATAAGGCTTGAAAGCCTTCTTACATCACTCATAAGGCCTGAAAGCCTTCTCACATCACTCATGAGGCCTGAAAGCCTCCTCACATCACTCAAGCCACCGCGTGGCGTAAATAGTATCACAGGCCCTCTGCCTCATATCACTCAGCATATCCTCACATATGGTACTCGGCCTCACTCAGTCAGTAAATCATCATAAGCCCCTTGGGCATTTGTAAAATAGTAGTTCTCAGCCCAAAAATATCATTTAAGTTTCAAATCTGTATAAAGTGGCAGAGTTTGTAAAACAATAATTGTCAATGGGACTGAGTTCAAATACAAGTCAAAACAGTGAGAAAATAGTGATAAAAATTCCCAAAGGATTCAAACAATTGGCACGAAGCCCAAATATGGCAAACAGCCTAAATCATGATGATAACAAATAAGTTTCAGTAAAATACGCAGTAAAATCATCAATCAGGAGGGACCAAGTCACAATCACCAGTAGTAAAAAGACCTCGCGCGCATTATCCAGCGCGTGTCTCGCCTCAATATAGCACTACGATGTGCAAATTCGGGGTTTCAAACCCTTAGGATATCATTTACACTCATTACTCACCTCAAACCGACTATTTCTTTAATTCGCAACGCCCCTCGAATTGGCCTCCACGTGCGTCGAATCTGCCAAAAATCACAACGAATATGTCACATAATGCTAAAGAGACAATACCCAATCAAAAGCACTCGAAAAATATCAAAATTCACGAATTTGGCAAAACCCGAGCCCTGGGCTCACGTCTCGAAATTAAGAATTTTGTTTTATGTCATCGGGTTCCTTATCTCGCCACGAGTCTATACATACTAAAATCTCTCAAATCGGACCACAAATGGCCCCTCAAATCCCAAATTTAGAATTTCAATCTCAAGCCCTAATTTCTTACAATTTGGCGATATTTTCATGAATTTCAAGGATGATTTCACACTATAATCATGTATTTAGTTCATAGGACTTACCTCCAATCAATCCTCTTCGAATCCCTCTTCAATTGCTCCCAAGTAGCTCTCAAAATGCCCAAAAATGGTGAAAGAAATGACTTAGCTCGTAGATGAAATCTCTTTAAACATTCTGCCCAGAATTTTTTTCAGAAGTACTGTTCACACGCGCGGTTACTGTTCACGCTGCTAAAAAAATACAGCAGCAGCCAGAAATTGCAGCACTTTTCTTTTTACAAAAATGGCTCTAACTCCATCATACGAACTCGGAATTCGACGATTCTTGTTCTTATGAGTCACAAATAATGATACGAACATAGTCCTTCAATCTAAACTCAATTCGGAGCTCGTTTGCTTAGTGCGATATCCATTTCGCTCGTTAAACAATTAACTCATGTTTCGTGTCAAAAACCCAATCGCGACTTGATTAAATTAGACCAAACTTTCCATATCACTCCTATAATTCATTATTTAAATTTTGGAAATCTCGAAATAAAATTTCAATATCTAGAACTAAAAATGGACCTTTGGATCATTACATGTTTATGCTCAAACGACAAAAAGCTTCCAAAAACTCTTCCAAAACTTATCCGAGCCTCATGGGACCCCGACAAAATATGCCAACATAATCCATAACATTATTAAAACCTCTTCCAATCATAAAAACACCTCAAACAACATCAAATTACCCAAAACTCATCGAATTCTAGCCTAATTTTCTAAAACTTCTAAAATACACTTTCGATCAAAAACCCGACCAAACCATGTCCGAATGACCTAAAATTTTGCACACATGTCCCAAATCACCTAATGAAGCTACATCAACTCTCATAATTCCATTCTGACTCTCGGATCAAAATCTCACCTATCAACCGGAATTTGCCAAAATACTAACTTCGCCAATTCAAGCCTAATTCTACACCGGACCTCCAAAATTACTTCCGATCACACTCTTAAGTCACAAATTATCCCCCGAAGATAATCGAATCATCGGAATTTACATCCGAGCCCTCTAACTCATAAGTCAACATCTGGTTGACTTTTCCAACTTAAACCTTCTTAAAAGAGACTAAGTGTCTCATTTTCTATCAAAACCAATCCGATTTAACTCTAACACACCGAATACCGATAATGAAACATGAAGAAGCATAAAATAAGGGAAACGGGGCGGTAACTCACGTGATAACGGGCTGGGTCATCACATTCCCCTTTATGTGCTTTGAGTGACAGTTTAAAACATGACAATATGCAAATTATTGTCTATTGTTTGAACTTGATCCCTTAGGGTATCCTAACCTCTAAACAATGTGTTCTAGTAGGCTTATGGGTGTGCCAGTATCTTCCATTGTTGGGTTATGCCCACTAGCCTACATTTCACCTCTTACAACTCCCCATTCTCTATATCCCTATGTGTGTTGTTTTCCTTTCCCTTTCCCCCTTCAAAATTCTGCACTTACACTCTCTCTTAGTTCCTAAGTTCTGCCCCCCTCTTGTGAGCCATGCCTTGGGACCTTGAGTTCCCTCTGAACTTGGACACCTGAAGGTTGGACCTTCCACACTACACTTGGGCTTAATATGGTGATACATTTAGGTGTAAGCACTACCCGGAGTTCTTATGAAACTCTTGGGAACTCTCACACACCCAAGAGGGAGAAAGGCTTTGAAATATGATTTTGGAGTTGGTTTACTTCATATTTCAGACAGGAAGTCTGAATCATGCTCTCCTTGGTTGTAATTTTCAAACTTCTGATGCATTTTTCTTTACTTTATTTTTCTGGGCTGTAATAACTTTGTAATAAGCTACTGGGGACGGCTAGTGAAAAGGGTGGGGGAGTAATTATGTATGTAAAAGGGGTGTATATCCTGTTCATAGGGAATTTCTAATCTCTGTATCACATAGATATCATGCTTATAGGAGTTTATGAATTTCTGCATTATCATATAGATACCATGTCTATAGGAATCTTGAATCCTCACATAGATAACCCGCCTATAGGAATCTTACATTCTCATATAGATATCATGTCTATAAGAATTTCTGCATTCTCATATAAATACCATGTCTATAAGGAACTATGCACCCATATTGATATCCTGCCTATAGGTTTCTGAAATTTTGCATTCATACAGATATCCTGCCTATAGTTAAATTTCTCCATCCCTTGTATAGATACCATGCTCATAGTTAACTAGAAATCTGAATCCTGCATATGCATCTGTCACTAGGCAAACCTGTTATAGGGCTTAAATAATTAACTGCATCTAGATATCATGTTCATAGGCTTAAACGAAGTATATCATTTAGATTCCATGCCTATAAGATTTCGGCACTCTTGTTATGTCTGTAAAGTGTTTAAAATCAACAACGCATAGAAAGCATGCCTATAGGAGCTTTAATTGAATATGAACCATTTCACTTGCTTATAAGTCTAAAGCAGTAGTAATGACGCATGATCCTTTTGTCAAAACTCGCCTTTCCTGAATAACTGACAACCTTTTTCTAAAATCAGTATACTCCATCATTTTCTGAATTCAGGAGACATCATGCCTATAGATCGTCGCCTAACACTTAGGAAAAGCATATGATAGTTTATAAACTGAATCAGATTTTTATATGCTACAACCATCAGGCAGGCCTGACTCGGGCTTCTTATATGAAATATGTAATAAATCAGTCTGCCCCAACTGTTAAGTTTAATCAGACCCTAATCAGTACGTGTAAGACATGCTAAACTATATGTTTTTCTTTGATTTAAGGAGGTTTGTTTGAGCCTTATTTGTTTATGTGCTTCCCCATACTTGCTATATAAATGTTTTTGCTTGTCGCTTTAGTATTTTTAACTTTGAAACCATAAATAAGCCCAACATACCTCCCCTTTAGGATTAGTAGTCCTAAGTGCCTCCGGGACTGATAGAATTGGGGCGGGTAATAGCATGCAATAAGTAAACGAGACCATTTTGCATTTTAATACCTCAACGGGGTGGGGAAGGGTAGATATGGATATGATGACCATGCGGTAACATCTCGTGTAGACCCTCTTTGAGGAGTGATTACCGGATGTTGTGTAGGGTGATCCATATTATTAATAAACCTAGGACCCTCCTTCCTTTTGTTTTCTTTGTTTCTTTTAAATCTTTTTTTACCATTCCTTTAATCAACTCCTTTTAGTTCCTTTTCCTTGCTTTGTTTTTATTTGTAACCATTACGTGAAAATCCCCTCCTATTTCAAGTCTTTATTTGCACTCAAAGTCACAATAATAGCTTGGCCGGGAACCAAATTAGTGGATCTTGAGGGGTGCCTAACACCTTCCCCTTGAGATAATTGCGAGCCCTTACCCAATCTCTGGTTGTTCAAATCAAAACTTCCATAGTATCCTAATGCACTCAAATCATTAGGTGGCGACTCTTCAATTCAAACCCAATTCCCGAAAGGGAATGAGTTGTCTTCCCAAATGTCATGAACCCGATTTCGCGAGAAAAAAGGGGGCTCGACAGCATGGCGACTCTACTGGGGATATCTTTTAGGCTTCTACCAATTCAAGCTATTACTGTGACTTTACATTTCTTATGTGCCTTATTTTTTTTAATACCTTTAAGCATTTAGTTCCCTCTTCTACTGAAAAAAACTAACTTGTCTCTTGTTTCTTTCACTGCTTTCCTTTACTGCACTCCTTTATTACTGTTTTAAATTATTGTAATTATTACTTTATGAACGTGCAAATACGTGACAACTTGTTTTAATTATTACATAAGCATGTTTTAAACATCATATTCCACTCATGCCAAACAAATACCATAGCAACTCTTATAATGAGTGGTTGCGCTCTTTCGATATTATCACCCTTTAAATCCAGCAAAGGCGTATTTGTGGTAAAACCAATCGATCAACGGTGTAGTCGACGGTTCTGTGCCTTTCCCTCTTGAGTTATCCGCTCAAGGGTACTAGTCTAAAACCCCCATAGAAACCTTACTCTGTTTATGCATCATGTTCAATCCTAGCTGAGTCAGTTATGTTGTCCGCATAATGACTTTTTAAGATAGCCTTATCCAAAGTCCATTGGGTTTCCCAAAAACCCAAACGAACACTATCACGTTTTGTGCATTTATTTGGATAACTAAATGCTTTTATGCTAATTGTTGATATTAAATAGTCGAGTCCAATAGGTGTATGGTCTTAACCCTTTTGTTTTTGAGAAAATGAGGCACGAGGTCCCCAGTTTCGGTATGATTAGCACACCCCCACTCTTGCTAGACTGGTGGAGGAGTATTCTATCAAATGACCAAATCAATGAGTTAAAAGAAAGGGCCGCCAAAGCTAGCGAAAAGTTGGAATATCTGGAATACAGTCTACTGGAATTGGAAGGAAAAATGAGAAAGAGAGTCACCGACTGCCAGAACACTGAGGGAAACGAAGGAGAACACCTGACAAAGGCATTTTTACTGGTGAACCTACGCGAACTGGAGGATCTGATCAACAAGAGAATTCAACCCGAGGAAGGTCCTTCTGGGACCAAATAGATAGGAGTTTTCTTTTGGTTTATGAAATGTAATAAGGCCGATGGCCACTAGTGCCATTCCTTGTTATTTAGTGTTGATTTGGGACTCGTCTACTTTTTATCAATAAAATGGGGCATTTAGCATTCTAAGTTCTCCAAATCAACTTGTCGTTAGGCCTTCCTCGGGCACAATGAGTCTCCCAAATTAGGAAGCGATTTACATTATTGCACTATATGTTTAAATATCGCAGCACTTTCTTATAATCCCCACTGACTTGTTACCTTTTTGTTTTTACTTTTTGTTTATTTACTCCCCTCCCCAAAGGTTAGTTCGTGCACTCTGGCATCGTCATCATATTCCACAAAATCAAAGGGCCCTCCACCCACTCCTCCTCCTAGTCCTATCAGAAGCAGAAACAAAGGAAAGATGGAAGATTTGAACAACACCAGAAAGGAAAACTCAACTAAACAGGTAGAGGTAACTCATAGTGCTTCGGTCTCCAAAGAAAGTGTGTCCCAACTCAAGCAGAAACTGTTGAAATTTCAGGAGGAACTTGATCAGGTTCGGAATCTGGCAAACATGTCATTTTCCCTCACCACTCCAGATATCAATTTTCCAAACGCTCAGAACCCCACGCCTCCTCAAAACATCCCAAAACCACAAAACCATCCCGCTCCTCACCACCACTGCAATACATGACATACATCCATCAATACTCCACTACTCATCCCAGAACCTCTGAATTCCACAAATAATCATTTCCACGCCCACCATAACACCCCCATCTATGTGGAAACCATGACACACTCCACCCAAACTATCTCAAGCACACCCAAATCTGATGATAAAGACTTACTCATCAGAAATCTGGCTGCGGAACTCAAGAAATTAACTAGTCAAATTTAGGGTGTCGAAGGAAGCAAGGGAATTGAAGGGTTGAACTACGAAGATCTTTGCATACAACCGGATGGCGAACTGCTCGAGGGGTACAAACCTCCTAAGTTTGAGATGTTTGACAGTACAGGGGATCCGAGGGTCCACTTGAGAACATACTGCGACAAGCTCGTCGGAGTAGGGAAAGACGAAAGGATTCGCATGAAGCTTTTCATGAGGAGTTTGAAGGGAGATGTTCTGTCCTGGCACATTAGCCAAAACCCAAAGAAATGGTCGAACTGGGTGAGTATGGCATCCGACATTATGGACAGGTTCATGTTCAACACATAAACGCGCTAGATGTGTTCTACGTCCAAAATTTAAAGAAGAAGCCCACATAAACAATCTGCGAGTACGCTACTCGTTGGAGATCAGAAGCTGCTAAGGTCAGACCAGCTTTAGAAGAAGAACAGATGAACAAGTATTAGTCCATACTACCCGATGGAGTAACTAATACCACATTTGGAGCAGACTTTCCGACCAGCCGATGTTGTCTATGGCTCGAAAGAAGAGGAAGCACTGGCAACAGTGAGGAATTTGTTCCTAGAAGATGATGACATGGATTGCTGTGTCAGTTTTAAGGAGGAGGGGGAGGAAGGACCTTCCATACAGACCGTAAGACGAGGAGCATGCCTCAACAATTAGACCATCAGAACCACCAGAGCCCGGAAAGCCTCGGGGTAGCAAGGCTGAACAAAGCATCATGCACTATCTTTTATTTTTACTAGTTGACTTGCCTTTCGCATTTTGAATTTTCGCAATAAGATCTTCCAATGTTCAAAACAGTTATGAAATATTTCAAAGCATTTCGGTTTCCTTACAAATCTTACTCTTATTATTTTCTCTCATTACTTTATTTACACAACATTACTATTACCTATCTTGATGAACCAATGACTGTGACTTGCAACGAGATAACGTAACAAACGAACATAGATTCAGAGGAAGATGATATACCGGAAGAGATTGTTAAAGAGGTTGAAAATTTTGAGAATAGACCCATGACCAACCTGGACGATACTGAGATTGTTAACCTAGGAGATGTAAAAAATAGCAAAGAATATTGGATCACCGTTCATTTGTCACCATCAGAAAATGAAGAATACACAGAATTTCTGAAGGAATATGAGGACATATTCGCCTGATCATATGATAACATGACCGGTTTAAGTACATCTATTGTGGTGCACAAACTACCAACTAATCTGACATGTCCACCGGTGAAACAGAAGCTCAGAAAGTTTAAACCCGACATGAGTCTGAAAATCAAGGAAGAAATCACTAAGCAGGTCAAAGTTAAGGTCCTCAGGGTAGTAGAATACCCAACATGGCTATCCAACATCGTGCCAGCACCGAAGAAGGATGGGAAGGTCGGAGTCTGTGTCGACTATCGAGATCTCAACAGGGCTAGTCCGAAAGACAACTTCCCCTTGACAAACACACACATCCTGATTGACAATGCGCCAAGCATGAGTTACAATCATTTGTAGATTGTTTCGTTGGGTATCATCAGTTTGGATGGATGAAGAAGACGCTCATAAAATGGCCTTCATTACACCGTGGGAAATGTATTGCTACAAAATGATGCCATTTGGGTTAAGGAATGTAGGGGCCACCTACATGAGGGACATGACTACCATCTTCCATGATATGATACACAAAAAGATTGAGGTGTACGTAGATGATATTATTATCAAGTCCAAGAAAGTCGCTAATCACATGGAAGATTTGAGGAAATTCTTCAATAGACTGCGAAGGTACAACCTGAAACTGAATCCCGTATAATGTGCATTTAGGGT
Organism: Nicotiana sylvestris; assembly: GCF_000393655.2. Classification (NCBI taxonomy): domain Eukaryota; kingdom Viridiplantae; phylum Streptophyta; class Magnoliopsida; order Solanales; family Solanaceae; genus Nicotiana; species Nicotiana sylvestris. The sequence continues at coordinate 147,086,509 of NC_091064.1, read as the reverse complement.
TCTTGCTGGAAAGCTACTTGGGTTCATTATGAGTCGCCAAGGAATAGAACTGGATCCATCAAAGGTCAAAGCTATTCAAGAACTGCCATCGCCAAAGAACAGGAAGGACGTGATGAGTTTCTTGGGGAGACTTAACTACATCAGCCGATTCATAGAACAATCTACAGTTATCTGTGAGCCGATCTTTAAGATGTTGAAGAAGGACGCTGCTACCAAATGGACTGATGATTGACAAAAAGCTTTCGACAGAATCAAGGAATACCTATCAACACCACCAATCCTAGTTACGCCTGAGCCCAGTAGACCTTTATTCCTCTACCTTGAAGTATTGGATGGAGCATTCAGTTGTGTTCTAGGGTAGCATGATGAAATAGGGAGGAAGGAGCAGGCCATCTATTACCTCAGTAAGAAGTTCACCCCATACGAGGCTCAGTATTCTCTGTTAGAACGCACCTGTTGTGCTTTGACTTGGGTAGCTCAGAAGTTGAGGCACTACTTCTGTGCCTATACTACATATCTCATATCAACGATGGATCCCTTGAAGTACATCTTTCAGAAGCCCATGCCCACTGGCAAGTGGCAAATCTTGTTGAGTGAATTTGATATTGTCTCTGTGACTCAGAAAGCGATTAAAGGACAAGCACTAGCAGATCACCTTGCTGAAAATCCCTTGGACGGAGAATACGAACCCCTGAAAACATATTTTCCTAATGAAGAGGTATCATTCATAAGAGAAGACATTGCAGAATCCTATGACGGTTGGAGAATGTTTTTCGATGGAGTAGTAAATTTAATAGGAGTTGGCATAGGAGCAGTCCTAGTACCAGAAATCGGTCAGCATTATCCGGTATCCACCAAACTCAGGTTCCCGTGCACAAACAACATGGCCGAGTACGAAGCCTGCATCTTAGGGCTCAAGATGGCCATTGACATGAACATCCAAGAGTTGCTAGTAATTGGGGATTCAGACTTGCTTATACATCAGGTCCAAGAAGAATGGGCGACCAAGAACTCCAAGAAACTCCCTTATCTGCATCATGTACAGGAGTTGAGAAAGAGGTTCACAAAGATAGAATTCTAGGATGTTCCCAGGGCCTAGAATGAATTCACCGATGCACTGGCTACCCTATCATCCATGATACAACATCCAGATAAGAATTTCATTGATCCCATTCCGGTAATGATCCATAATTGCCCGCTTACTGTGCTCATGTCAAAGAAGAAGCAGACGGAAAGCCTTGGTTTCATGATATCAAGGAGTACTTAGAAAAAGGAGAATACCCAGAACTCGCAAATGCTACTCAGAAGCGCACGCTTCGGATGTTATCCAATAATTTCTTTCACAGCGGAGGAATCCTGTACAGGAGGACTCCTGATTTGGGATTACTAAGGTGTGTCGATGCAAAGGGAGCATCCAGGCTATTAGAGGAAATTCATGCAGGGACTTGCGGTCCACATATGAATGGATTTGTTTTAGAAAAAAAAATACTCCGAGCTGGTTAGTTTTGGATGATTATGGAAACAGATTGCATCCAGTATGTCCGAAAGTGCCACTGTTACAGATACATGCAGACATGATAAAGGTGCCTCCAAATGAGCTTAATGCAACAAGCTCGTCGTGGCCGTTCGCCGCCTAGGGAATGGATGTTATCGGACCAATCGAACCTTCCACATCAAACGTGCACAGGTTTATCCTAGTAGCAATTTATTATTTCACCAAATGGGTTGAAGCAGCATCTTACAGAGCAGTGACTAAGAAAGTCATGGCATATTTCGTCCGCAACCGTATCGTGTGTCGGTTCGGGATCCCCGAGTCAATTGTCACTGATAATGGTTTCAACCTCCACAGTGACCTAATGAAAGCCATGTGTGAAACCTTCAAGATCAAACACAAGAATTCTATAGCTTATAGACCTCAAGAAGATACTAAGGAAAATGATAGAGAAGCATAAGCAGTGGCACGAGAAGCTATCGTTTGCTCTATTGGGGTATCGCACCACAGTCCACACATCAACCGGGGCAACCCCCTATATGTTGGTTTATGGTACAGAAGCGGTCATTCCCGCCGAAGCAGAAATCTTTTCATTGAGGATCATACAAGAAGCTGAGCTCGATGACGTAGAATGGGTGAAGAGTCGTTACGAGCAGCTAGCTATTATATACAGAAAGAGAATGAATGCAGTTTGCCACGATCATCTCTATCAGAACAGAATGTCCAGAGCCTTCAACAAAATAGTCAAGCCGAGACAATTCACACCGGGGCAACTGGTGTTAAAGAAAAATTTTCCGCATAAAGATGAAGCCAAAGGGAAATTCTCTCCCATTTGATAGGGTTCGTACATGGTTCACCGGGTTCTAATAGGAGGAGCCCTCATACTTGCAGAAATGGACGGGAAAGTTTGGCCAAAGCCGATCAATTCAGATGCAGTCAAGCGATACTATGTGTAATCTATGTGCTTTCCCATATGATGTAATTCAAACTACGCCTGACCTGATTTCCGTTTAAGAGGGGATACGTAGGCAGCCCTATGGGTTCGGTCACAATTCAATAAAATTTTCATTTCCCCCGCAATTGGAAACTGGGGCAGAATTTTGAGGAGGACCCTCAAAATTCCTAAGTCGATTCCAGCCATTTATCATTAACAGCTGTCAGGAGCATCAACCCAGTAAACTGGGGCAAAATTTTGAGGAGGACCCTAAAAATTCCAGAGCAGGCGAAGTTGCAATGTTTTGAACCACGTCGCAGTCGTCGGTTCATCTAAAGAAAACTATTCTTAATTATGTACTTACATTATGCTTTTACTAAATCATGCATGTTTATTACTAAAATTGCCTTATTTAGCAATGCTACCCCAATAATACGTACAATATCGCCCGATCAAAGCCGAGCAGGTCAAGAAAAGCTAACGAAGATACGAACTAACTTTTCCCCCTTTACAAACTCACGATTTTTCTTTGGATGCAGGCACTTGAGTTGCAAAATCATCAAATATACTATATGCTCACTCGCAAAGTTCAGGAATACAACTCTCCGAACTGTTGCACTTGCTCGCAACTACTATCCGTACAACAGTGTCCCCCAGCAGGCACAATATCCCCAGCAATCACGATACCGCAATCTGTTATCAGCTAAGAAAACTTTATTTCCATTTGCCATTTTTACTTCCTGCATAAGGCTACTATTCTGCCTTCCGAGGCTACCATTCTGCCTTCCGAGGTTAAGCTCTACCTCCATATGCATTTTCTTCATTGCATAAGGCTATTATTCTAGCTTCCGAGACTAAGCTCTGTCTCCATCTGCATTCTCTGCATTGCATAAGGCTACCATTTTGCCTTCTGAGACTAAGCTCTACCTCAATATGCATTCTCCACATTGCATAAGGCTACCATTCTACCTTCCGAGGTTAAGCTCTACCTCCATCTGCATTCTCTGCATTGCATAAGGCTGCCATTCTGCCTTCCGAGGTTAAGCTCTACCTCCATCTTGCATGGCTGAAAGATTGCCACTTCATTTACATTTTGAATGGCTGAAAGATCACCACTTTATTTACATCTCGCATCGGCTGAAAGAATGCCACTTCAATTATATCTTGCATCAGCTGAAAGATCGCCACTTCATTTACATCTTGCATGGCTGAAAGATCGCCACTTCATTTACATCTTGCATCGGCTGAAAGATCGCCACTTCATTTACACCTTGTATCGGTTGAAAGATCGCCACTTCATTTACATATTGCATGGCTGAAAGATCACCACTTCATTTACATCCTGCATGGCTGAAAGACCGCCACTTCATTTATACCTTGCATCAGCTAAAAGATCACCACTTCATTTACATCTTGCATGGCTGAAAGATCGCCACTTCATTTACATTTTGTATGGCTGAAAGATCGCCACTGCACTTACATCTTGCATCGACTGAAAGATCGCCACCTTCTGCATCTCATGGGCTGAAAGATCGCCAATCTGTCCAAAGACGTCATTGTTCGGAGGCACCATCTTCATATCCTGAGAATGCCATGCCATGGCCTGAGGACCCCTTTTATCTTTTGTATATCATTATTCAAAGGCATCATAGTTCGGAGGCATCATTCTCATGGCCTGGGAATCCTTATTATACGCTTCATGGCCCAGGACGTCATGGTCTGGGGACATCATCCTAACCGTCCAAAGACAAAATTCATGGTCCAATGGGAACTTGCATCATGTTTAAATTTTTCGCACAGTATACACTTGTATTGCTTATTTGTAGGTAAACCGGCGAGCAATGGCCATCTTAGCAAGAGCAATCCCGCTCCAGTTCTTGCAACCCTGTCAGATTTTAACCGTCCATCCCAACTCAAATAGCGCGTCGGTCTTGGAAAACCTCCATCGACATATTCTGCCGACGGATCCTGAACTACATAAGGCCTGATTCCTACAAGACCAAGGGTATGTAGGCAGCTCAAGAGCCAGATCTCAGTCAAATTCTTCAAACCATTCCGTTCGGTCAAAATTGGCCATCATATCTTTACCCGATAACTCTTTCATCCTTCCCAGGTAAAAAGGGACAACTGTTGATACCCAATTTTTCCCTGTATATTTTTATTTGCAAAATACTTTCAAAATAGCATGTATATGCATATATAAGTATGTCCAAGTGTCTTAGTATTTTTCCTAAATTTTAAAAAGATTTTTAAATCAATTTATTACCCTATTTTAACTGTACAAAAACCAATAATTGTTCCTCGAATTATCATTTTGGTGATTAACTTATTTTATTCTCATATTTATACAAAAATATAGCTAAGGTAATTTTTACACATTTTTACAAATTCATTTAGTATTTTTAAAGCTAAATTGCATATAATTGCAATTTTAGCCTATTTTAAGATTTAATTGCGTTTATAAATACAAAAATTGATTCCAGTATTTTTAATTTAATATTTGTACATTATTAGTTAATTTAGTACCTTTAATTTGTTTCCAGAAATCACTTTACTATTTTTTATAAAATAAAAGGAGAAAAAGTGGCTATTTAAAATTTTGCCCTAACTATTTCGATTTTAGCCAAATCAGCCTCCCCAATTAACCCAATTTCAAACCCCAAATTGACCGGCCCAATTTCAATTTAACCCACCCCTAACACATTTATTTTTACCCACCTGGCCTTCCCTTTTGATCCAGGCCGTTGATCATTTTGATCAACAACCACAATTCCCTCTTTTCTTTTTAAATTCACAAACACCCCCCAACCCTAATTCATTTCACCTAACCCGCCACCCCTGAAACCCCTCCCCTTTCTCAAACTCTCTCGAACATTCCCTAACCCTAACCGCCTCTCATCGTCTTCAACCTTGAAACCACCAGAATCCATGGCTTCTTAGGCCATGGGATCCCTATACTCACCTCCCTTAGCTCTTATACACTTGATACTTGAAGATTCGAGGTCTGACATCGAAGGTTTTCACCCAGGCCTCTGCCGATTCAAGGTTCTACGACCCTCTCTGGCTCTGTTCCGGCGTACCATTGTCGTCTGAGCTTGGTTCCGACCTCTCCGACTCTGATCAGTGACCTTTTCAAAGCCTTTCTCATTTCTAGGGTTCTTCTGAAACCCTAAGCCTTTGAGGTTTTCTCCGACTCAGATCTGCTGTGTATCTGTGCTCCTTTTGAGTTTTCAAACGATCTCCCTAACTTTTCTTTCGAAAATTACTTTTCAAAATCTTTCTTTTACGATTTAGGGTTTTCTGAAAAATGCTTAATTGTTTCTCTGACTTTTTTTCCTTTTCTTTTGTGTGTATTTGCCTCTACTGTGTTCTATGTTTTCCTTCTACTATGTATGTTATTCTACTGTGTTTTCTATGTTCCGTTCTTGTACGTTCTTCTACCGTGCTTTCTATACTATGTTCTTGTATGCTTTTCTACTATGTCCTTCTATTTTCTTCTACTATGTTCTGGTATGTTTCGCCTACTGTATTCTTCTACTGTGTTCTTACTATTTTTCTTCTATTGATCTTTGTTTAAGTTTCTTTTAAAAGGATCTTCTTAAGTATGCTTTCTTCTGTTGTTCTTATCAGTCTTTTCTCATCATGTTTCGAAATAGTTTCTTTACTCTGTTTTCCTTGAAGCCCTCTACTGTATTTACATGCTATTCTTGAATTCTATTGCTAGAAGAAGCATGTTAGAAGTTTCGGTTCTTTTCTGAAACCTCTAAACATGTTTCGATTCGACTACTTGCCTCCTCATCTCTGTACTTTATTCAAGGTGGAAACCCTAGAATTTGGGGGTTCTGCCGAGGTTTGATTGAACTAGGGTTTTATTTTAGAACCCTTAACTCTTTCAGACTGACTTTGAGTCTCTGAACTGAGTTTGGACATTTTTGTTTTCATACAATGTTGATCCTTTTGCTAAACTCTTCAACACTGGAGTTGCTACTAATTTTACAATGACATAACAAGTTTCTTTTATGTTTAACATGTCTATATGTTTTTTATATATGATGAATCTTTCTTCAAAAAGACTTTCAAACTAGTGATTGATTCAGAATTCCTTTTAAACATGTCTAATTAATCGTCTGCTGATTTTCCTTAAGTTAAAGCCTTTTCCATCTTTCTGACTTGGTTCATTCGTAACAAATCTTTGACCTCTGATTTCTTGGCTGTTAATTGATTTTGTTTCCTTAAATGGTACAACCGTATATTTCAAAGACCTTGTCCTTAAATAACGTTTATGTATTTGCCCCTAATTTGCTATTTTGCACAAAGTGTTTGATTAATTTCTTTCCTTAATTGGTTTATACTCATTTGAATCTGAATCGCTTAATTAAGGAAAGCTTTGTGTCATTGATTGCCAATCAGTTTTTCAAATTATCTTCTTGCCTTATTTCTTCTTGCTTTCTACACTATAAAAGGCACGACCCTTTTTCACAGAGGAAATGACTACGCACTTCACAATTCTAAATCTCTTCTGAACTCTTACTCACATAATAGATCTCTCTCTTCTTGTCTGCACTGAGGTTTTTACCAGACTACTGCATTTTTCTCTTCTCATTTCTTTGAAACTGGTATGTCCTAACATCAAATTTTAGCATCCCCATAATGTGTTTACTTACAGCTTTTCTGCATCTATGTCTACTTTACTACTTCTGCAGAGTTAAATACTTAAACTAGGATGTTGATTTCCTTTTGCATGTTTCTGCTATGAATCCCTATTCCCTATTCCCCTTTATGTGCTTTGAGTGACAGTTTAAAACATGGCAATATGCAAGTTATTGTCTATGGTTTGAACTTGATCCCTCGGGGGATCCTAACCTCTAAACAATGCGTTTTAGTAGGCTTATGGGTGTGCCAACATCTTCCATTGTTGGGTTATGCCCACGAGCCTGCTTTTCACCTCTTGCAACTCCCCATTCCCTATATCCCTATGTGTGCTGTTTCTTTTTCCCTTTACCCATTTCAGAATTCTGCACTTACACTCTCTCTTAGTTCCTAAGTTCTGCCCCCCTATTGTGAGCCTTGCCTTGGGACCTTGAGTTCCCTCTGAACTTAGACACCTGAGGGCTGGCCCTTCCATAACAGGAAGTCTGAATCAGGCTCTCCTTGGTTGTAATTTTCAAACTTCTGATGTATTTTTCTTTACTTTATTTTTTTAGGCTGTAATAAATTTGTAATAAGTTATTGGGGACGACTAGTGAAAAGGGGGTGAGTAATTATGTATGTAAAAGGGGTAGATATCCTGTTCATAGGGAATTTCTGATCTCTGCATATCACATAGATATCCTGCCTATAGGAGTTTATGAATTTCTGCATTCTCATATAGATATTATGTCTATAGGAATCTTGCATCCTCACATAGATAACCTGCCTATAGGAATCTTGCATTCTCATATAGATATCATGTCTATAAGAATTTCTGCATTCTCATATAAATACCATGTCCATAAGGAATTCTGTACCCATATAGATATCCTACATATAGGTTTCTTAAATTCTGTATTCATATAGATATCCTGCCTATAGTTAAATTTTTGCATCCCTTATATATATACCATGCTCATAGTTAACTGGAAATCCGAATCCTACATATGCATCTGTCATTATGCAAACCTGTTATAGGGCTTAAATAATTAACTGCATCTAGATATCATGTTCATAGGCTTAAACGAAGTACATCATTTAGATGCCATGCCTATAAGATTTCGGCACTCTTGTTATGTCTGTAAAGTGTTTAAAATCAACAACACATAGAAAGCATGCCTATAGGAGCTTTAATTGAATCTGAACTGCTTCACTCGCTTATAAGTCTAAAACCAGTAGCAATGACACATGATCCTTTTGTGAAAACTCGTCTTTCCTGAATAACTGACAACCTTTTTCTAAAATCAGTATACTCCATCTTTTTCTGAAATCAGCAGACATCATGCCTATAGATCTTCGTCTTAACACTTAGGCAAACCATAGGATAGTTTATAAACTGAATCAGATTTTTATAAGCTACAACCATCAGGAAGGCCTGATATGAGCTTCTTATCTGAAATATGCAATAAATCAGTCTGCCCTAATTGTTAAGTTTAATCAGACCCTAATTAGTACGTGTAAGACATGCTAAACTTAATGCTTTTCTTTGATTTTAGGAGGTCTGTTTGAGCCTTATTTGTTTATGTGCTTCTCCATACTTGCTATATATATGTTTTTGCTTGTCGCTTTAGTATTTTTACCTTTGAAACCATAAATAAGCCCAACATACATCCCCTTTAGGATTAGTAGTCCTAAGTGCCTCCGGGACTGATAGAATTGGGGCGAGTAATAGCATGCAATAAGTAAACGAGACTATTTTGCGCTTTAATATCTCAACGGGGTGAGGAACGGTAGATATGGATAATGACCACGCGGTAACATCTCGTGTAGCCCCTCATTGAGGAGTGATTACCGGATGTTGTTTGGGGTGATCCATATTACTAATAAACCTAGGACCCCCCCCCCACTTCCTTTTGTTTTCTTTTAAATCTTTTTTTACCATTCCTTTAATCAACTCCTTTTAGTTCCTTTTTCTTGCTTTTGTTTATTTGTAATCGTTACGTGAAAATCCCCGCCTATTTGAAGTCTTTATTTGTCTATGTGTTATTTGCACTCAAAGTCACAATAATAGCTTTGCCAGGAACCACACAACTGGATCTTGAGGGGTGCCTAACACCTTCCCCTTGAGATAATTGCCAGCCCTTACCCAATATCTGGTTGTTCAAATCAAACCTTCCATAGTGTCCTAATGCACTCAAATCATTAGGTGGTGTTGATACCCAATTTTTCTCCTATATATTTTTTACACTCAAAATACTTTCAAAATAGCATGTGTATGCATATATAAGCATGGCCAAGAGTTTTGGTATTTTTTTCCTAATTTTTAAAAAATATTAAATCAATTTATTGCCTATTTTAGCAGTGCAAAATCCAATAATTATTCCTAAAATTATTATTTTGATGAATAATTTATTTCCATTCTCATATTTACACTAAAATATGATTAATGTGACTTTTTCATATTTTTACAAATTTATTTGGTATTTTTAAATCTGAATTGCATTTAATTGCAATTATAGCCTATCTTACGATTAACAACATTTTACAATTATAAAATCATTCCCAGTATTTTTAGATTAATGTTTATATATTATTAATTAGTTCGGTACTTTTAATTTGTTTTTAAAATTATTTTAGCTATTATTTTTATAAAATAAAAAGGGGAAAATTGGCTATTTAACACATAGCACATTATTATTTCAATTTTAGCCTCAAATTGATACCCAATTTCGCCCAAATTGAAACAACCCAATTTCAATTTTTACCCGACCCCTTGACCCGTTTTCAGACCCGCCTGACTTCCCTTTACTCCTGGCAGTTGATCATTTTGATCAACGACCGTGATTCGTTCTTTCCTTTTATTAATTCCCATACCCCCCCTAACCCTAACTCATTTGTATCAAAGACGCCGCCTTCATCTCCCAAATCCTCTCTAGCCCTCTCCTAAACCCTAGCTGCTTTCCACCTACATCTGTCATGTTTCCACCAGAATCCATGGCATTCCTGGCCATGAATGGCCTGTGCTCACTATCTCTCACCATTAAACTTAAGGTACTCGAAGTTTGGAGGCCTCACTTCAAAGGTTTTCTTTAGATCTGTCTCAGATCTGTAAGATCTATGGCCTCTCCGGCCATTTTCCGGCGTGTTCGAGCAATATGAGTCTCTTCGACTCAGGATCCGACTTTCCTCAAGACCTTCTCATTCTAGGGTCTTCTCTGCCATTTTTAAGCCTTCCAAGGTTCTATACTTGCTTATTTCTTTCAGATCTGTGACATGCCTGGTCTTTACTTGACGTTTTATGATTTTTCCTCAAATTTCCCTTTCGAAATTGTTCAAATTCGATTTTTAGGGTTTCTGGAAAAGTTTCTTTAAATGTTTTCTGACTCTTTTGTTCTCTCTTTATGTGTGTTTTATACTTGTATGTTTATTTCTTATTATGCTCGAGTTTTCTCTCTCTTGTTTCTTTCTTGATTATGCAAGACTTTTTCTGTTCTTTGTTCACACATTAATTTGTGTTGTTTTCCTTATTCTTTACTATACGTGTTTAAGTTTGAGCTCTTTGATGTTGTTACTGAGTTTTGTTTATGTTCCTGCTTGCATGCTTTTACCTACTTTGTTTAAAACTCGTAGCCTCTATTTCTTCTGAACTTGTTTGTGTATGTTTGGCTCTCTCAATGACCTTGATTTCTCACCCCTGATTCTATTTGAATCCCTAAAGATTTGGGGATTTTCTTTGATAAGTGGCACTAGGGTTTCACTTTGGGACCCTAAGTTTCCAGACTCACTGTGAGCCTGTAATTGAACTCGAAATCCTGTTTGCTTGTGACTCTGAAACATCCATTGTTAGACTCTTTCTTTGTTTATGCTGTATGCTTTTTATGTGAGAAAAACTCCTCTTTTAAAGGGTTTCACCAACCAAGTGATTGATTTTGAAATCCCTTTAATAAGGCTAGTGATTCGTCACTGATTCCTTTCGATTGGATCTCATTTACCCTACTGGCTGTTTTCTTGGTCTTTTTGTGTAAAAACCCCATGTTTGTGATGTTTTCCTTAAATACACGATCTTGTGTATTTCTTCTATAACTCCGTGCCAGTTTGAATTATTTCTATACTTATATGACTCTTTCCTTAATTACTTGAAATTCCTCGTGATCACAATTGGATCCAGGATCCTTTTGATTGATTTTTCGAACTGATGCCCTATTTTTCTTTATAAAAACACTATTATTTCAACTTTCCTTAATTACCCACTATGTATTTGACCTTGTTTATGCACTATGTGGTTTCCTTGCCCTAATCAGCCATATTAAACTGATTTCCTTCTTTATTCTGTCTTGACTAGACGTTTGGACTAGACTCCTTAATTAGAGGAGTCCAGTTGTCTTAATTGACACTAATTGATTGTTATTTCTATGTTTGTACACTATTTGCCTATGTATTGCTTATTTTCAAAACTATATAAGGACCTAGTCCTCCCTCTTTCTATCATGAATCAATTCTCAAAAAAAAAAAACACAGACACACTGAAATACATACGAACAAAAACACTTTCTTGCAATACTGTTATTAATTCCGCTTTGCTTGAGATCTTTTGGAACTGCTGTTTACAACTTGGCTCTCTCAAGGCTACTTTTTCTTACTTATTTTCCTTCGAAACTGGTATGTCTTTTATAATTTTCTGCCTCACTCCTATGTGTTTACTTTGTAGTTTCAGACTGTTTGTCTACTTTACTTCTCATATTCAGTAATTTGTGCTAAATATTTTCCCTCCCTACTTCTATTTCTGTTATGAACCCCTACCCCTATTCCTTTCTATGCGCCTGAGTTAAGGACTTGGCCTGACAGTATCCTAATTACTGCCAGGCCATAACCTGATCCACAATGGATCCTAACTCTCAATGTTTGGCTAGCAGGCTGGTCAGGGGTGTGCCAGCTTTCCAAATTGTCGGGCATGACCACCAGCCTGCCATGGCTCTCCCAAATTCCCTTCCCCTGTGCAGTTACACTTATTCTTAGAATTTTAAGTTCTTCCCCTCTCTTATGAGCCTTGCTTTGGGACCTTGAGTTCCCTCTGAACTTGGACATCTGAGGGATGGCATTTCCACAATTCACCATGTTCTTAATTCTGCAATGTTTTGGGGTGTAAGCACTGCCTGGAGTCCCTTTGAGACTCTTGGGAACTTTGACACACCCCAAATATGAGAAAGTCTTTTGGAAATCTGATCCTGGAAGTTAGTTTATCTTATATTATTGGACTTTGAATCTGAATTAGGCTGTTTAGATGTAGCTGGAACTTTTGATGTAATTTTACTTTCTTTTCTAATTCATTCGGGCCTGTAATAATATGTCAAAACTATTGGGTATGGTTAGTAGAAAGGGAGGGGAATGAATGCATGCAAAGGGTAGAAAACCTGCCTATGGGTTATTTACAATTTCTGCACTTCTGCATTTCTGCATTTAGAAAACATGCCTATAGCATTTCTGCACTTCTGCATTTTTTTTTATTTAGAAAACATGCCTATAGTCTTTCTGCAACTTCTGCATTTAGATAACATGCCTATAGTCTTTCTTCAACTTCTGCATTTCTGCATTTAGAAAACATGCTTATAAGTTTTTTCCGCACTTCTGCATTTATGCATTTTAGAGATTATGCCTATAGGTTCTGCATATAAAATCATGTCATAGGTTTTTTTCTGCATATACACGCCATTAGGAAAACGATCTTAGGCTTAATAATAACCAATTCATTCTAGATATCATGTCTATAGGATTCTTGCAATTGTTTAAAACCAATGACACTTAGAGATCATGCCTATATGATCAAATTAACTGAATCCGTTTCGTTTTTGAATCTAAAACCAGTCTTAAAGTCTAGAGATCTTTGTTTATAAAGTCAGCAACATTTTCATTAAAATCAATACAGCTCTATTAGATGTCATGCCTTTAGGCCTCACCTAGGCAAATTATTAGGTGATTATTTAACCGTGTCAGTCTTCGATAACTACATCTAGACAAGGATAATTCGGACTCCTCATCTAAGAAATATGTGATGAATCAGCCTATCCAACGCCTTAATTTAATTCAGACCAAACCAGTACTTGTAAGTCATGCTAAATAATCTGCTGATTTGAACGAGGAGGCCTACTTGGGCCTTAACTGCTATTTATTCCCCTTTTAACTGCTATTTGTTATTGCTTGTCACCTAGATTTTTATCCTTTTGAAAATTCTGAAAAAGCCCCAACTCCCTCCCCTTTAGGATTAGTAGTCTCAATGCCTCCACTGACAGGATTGGGACGGGTAATAGCATGCAATAAGCAGCGATACTATTTCGTGCTTTAATACCTTAACGGGTTGGGAAGGGTAGATATGGATATGATGACCGGTGCACTAATATCACGTGCAACCCCTCTTCTGAGGAGTGATTGCTGGATATTGCATTGAAGTGATCCATGTTAATCACAAACCTAGGACCCTTTTTCTATATTTTCTTCCTTTAGAGTTGTTTAAACTTTTCAAATCCCGGCTCTCTTTCTACTTACTTTCATAAGTTTCAACCTAATTGCAATGTTGTATGCAAGTCCTCATTTGAGCCTTGATTATTTACTTGTAAAGTCACAATTGTAACATGGCCGGGAACCACACTTGTGGATCCTGAGGGGTGCCTAACACCTTCCCCTCGGGATAATATCTAGCCATTACCCTAATCTCTGGTCTCTTCATCTTAAACTCTTCTTAAAGTGTCCTAACGCACTATAGTCATTAGGTGGCGACTCTTTAACTTCTAAACCCAATTCTCGAAAGGGAATAGAGTTGTTCTCCCAATGTCGTATACCCGATTTCTGACACCATGGTTAGCGAAAAGGGGGCATCAACAACATGGCCAATCCATTGAGGATTCTTTAGTCTTTTACCATTGCATTTTGCTTGTGACTTTACTATCTCATTAATTGCTTTATTTACTATCTTTTATTCGTTACGAAACTGACTTGGCTCTTCATGTCTTTTTTTTCCTTTCGCTGCTTTCCTTTACTGCTTTATTTCAATACTGTTGTAATTACTGCAATTATTGTAATCATTTATCTTATGAACGTGAAAATACATGTCAATTTATTTCATTCTTGTAAACTGCATCTTCAACATCATATTCTACTCGTGCCAAACAAATACCATAGAAACGCTTATAATGAGTGGTTGTGCTCTTCCAATATTATCACCCTTTAAATTAGGCAAAGGCGTAATTGCGGTAAAACCAGTCGATCAGCAGTGCAGTCGACGGTTCCGTGCCTTTACCTCTTGAGTTGTCCGCTCAAGGGTACCTGTCTAATACCGCAATAGAAACCTTACTCTGTCTAACTATGCATGCATCATGGTCAAACCTAGCCGAGTCAGTTATGTTGTCCATATAATGACTCATTAAGATAGCCTTGTTCAAAGTCCATCGGGTTTCCCTGAAACCCAAACGTACACCTACATGTTCTATGCATTTATTTGGAGAACTAAATGCTTTTTATGCTAATTATTGGTTTAAATAGTCCAGTCTAGCGGGGTAAGGGTCTAACACTCTATTTTGCAGAAAATGAGGCACGAAGACCCCAGATTTGGCATGGTAACCAACATTTATCCAAGGCTGCTGAATTGGTGGGAAGATCTCCACTCCAGTGATCAGACACTCGTCCGCAAATACTTAGGGAATCTACCTTCTCTTCTAGAAATCCAGCCTGACAACAAAATCATAGAGGCCGCAACTCTGTTCTGGGATAGTGATAGGTCCGTGTTCCGCTTCGGGGACCTTGAAATGACTCATTTGCTTGAAGAAATAGGAGGCTTAGATGGTATTCCTTGGGAGACTCCGGGTTTGCTTATGCCATAGAATCATAAGGGTAGGGGTTTCCTTAAGATGATGGGACTAAATAATAACCCAGACTTGACCTGTTTGAAAGACTCCTACATCCCATTCGACTATCTGTACTAGAGGTACAGCCATAGAAAGTCATACCGCACCTACTCAGATGAATTTGCCCTCACCTCACTGGGGCATATTCACAGAAGGGTCTTCGTATTCATATTTTGTTTCCTGGGGATGATAGTGTTCCCTATGAAGAAGGCTAGGATCCACACCAGACTGGCCATGGTAACCAAGACTCTGATGGAAGGAATTGGCGGACAACCTTTCAGTGTAGTGCCCATGATTGTTGCTGAGATATACCGGGCTCTAGACAACTATCAGCGAAAAGCCAGTCATTTTGAGGGATGCAATTTATTACTTCAGCTCTGTCTCATGGAGCACCTCCAGAAAGGAGAATACCGACAAGAGATCTTACGCAGAGACTGGGATGATCACATTGCCATCCACCAGCCAAGGCGTATGAATTATATGCCTAACATGTTCGCTCATCCAGAAGACGCTGGAAGATGGGTAGAGATATTTGAGAACCTAAAAGAAGACCAGGTACAGTGGATGGTCGAATGGTTCCCTACGGAAGAATTCATTGTTCGATCCCGAGACGCACCATTTCTCATACTCATTGGTCTAAGAGGAACTTATCCCTACGTTCCCCTCCGAGCCATGAGACAGGCTGGAAGGAAGCAAATCATACCAAGGGTCGACAAAATGAGTCACTTTAGTGTTGATTTCCAGGACGATGATAGCCCTCACAAATGCCAAGCTCAACACATGTGGCATTGCAAGCTCATTTTGGGGAAAGAATCTATTGAGCAAGACAAGTATCACGTTGGTTTCATGCCGCACTATTCGGGTTGGTTGGAAGATATTCATAATGGTATGGGTCAGCCCGGGTTCATTCACGGACACAGAATCATCGATGAGAAAGCTGAAGCACGGGTTAAGTACAATCAACTGCGAGAGAATTCGAGAGTGTGAAAGAGAGCATCGGGAAATACAAGAAGCCCATCAAAAGTTGATCGAGGAATGGAAGGATATGGCTGTCAGCGCCAACAAACGACTAGGGTATTTGGAGCAGATTCTAGTAGAGCTAGAAGGAAAGTTCCTCAAGAGGATTGAAGATTGATGGAACGCTGAAGGGAATGCAGGCGGACATTTGGCCCAAGCTTATCTGCTGCTAGGACTGCGCGAGCTGGTGAAGCTGTTCGAGGGGGATAAAGATACCAAATCTAGGGAATGTCCTTCGGGGACCAAGTAGTTAGGAGTCTTTTATTTTGCTTTTAATGATGTAATAAGTCCGATGGCCACTAGTGACACTTTATTTTCTGTTATTTAGCGTCGTTTTGGATTCGTCTTATTTTTATCAATAAAATGAGGCATTTAGCATTACAAGTTCTCCAAGTTAATTTGTCGCTAAGCCTACCTAAGGCACAACGAGGAACCCAAATTAGGACGCGATTTATATTCCTGCACAATGTGCTTAAATATTGCAACATTTCCTTCTCACAACCCGCACTAACTTGTTACCTTTTTTTGTTTTTCTTTATTTTTATTCCCCTCCCCAAAGGTTAGTTCGTGCATTCTGGCACCATCATCATACAGTATGAGATCCAAAGGGCCCTCCACCTCTTCCTCTTCCGAGTCCTATCCGGAACAAGAACAAAGGTAAAATGGGAGATTCAAGCGCCAGAAAGGAAATTGAAAGAATTGAGATTTCTCAGGGTACCCCGGTTGCTAAGGAAACTGCTGCCCAACTTGAGCAGAAACTGTTGAAGTTCCAAGAAGAACTGGATCAAGTTCGGAACTTGGCAAACTTATCATTCACTCTCACCGCTCCTGATGTCAACTTTCCAAATGCTCAAAATCCTGCACCTCCACAGAACACCCCACAACCACAGATGCAACCCACTCATGCTCAACATTTCAACACATGCCACACTCCACTACTCATTCCTGAACCACTGAACACCACAAACGACCATCCCCACAACACTCCCATCTACGTAGATACCATACCCCACTACACTCAACTAATATCAAGTGCACCTGAGTCTGATGACAAGGACTCTCTTATCAGAAACTTGGCAGCAGAACTGAAGAAGTTAACCAACCGAGTCCAGGGCATGGAAGGAAACAGAGGCATAAAGGGGCTGAATTATGAGGACCTCTACATTCAGCCAGATGTTGAACTTCCGGAGTGATACAAACCTATGAAGTTGAAATGTTTGATGGCACGGGAGATCCTAGAGTCCATTTAAGTACATATTGTGATAAGCTGGTCGGTGTCGGAAGGAATGAGAAAATCCATATGAAACTCTTCATGAGAAGCCTGAAGGGGGATGCTTTATCCTGGTACATCAGTCAGGACCCTAAGAAATGGACAAGCTGGGTAAGTATGGCATCAAATTTCATGGATAGGTTCTGATTCAATACAGAGAATGCACCGGATGTATTCTACATCCAGAATCTGAAGAAGAAGCCTACCGAGACATCCTACGAGTGTGCTACTCGTTGGAGATCAGAGGCTGCTAAGGTCAGGCCGGCCCTAGAAGAGGAACAAATGAACAGATTCTTCGTCCGGGCTCAGGACCCACAATATTATGAGAGATTGATGTTGATCGAGGGCCAGAAATTATCTAATATCATCAAGCTGGGAGAAAGAATTGAGGAAGGTATTAAGAATTGTATAGTTACTAATCTTGAAGTATTGCAGGCCACCAACAAGGCTTTACAATCTAGTGGCACGTCCAAGAAGAAGGATGTCAATGCCGTGATGGTCGCACAGGGAGCAAAATCACCACTAAAATACCACACTTACCCGTCATCTCCACTTACATATCAACCTATCCCGAATTACCAAGCATCCACACCCTCTTACCAAAATCCACCACCCGTTTACCAATCATCCCCACCTCCCACATATCAACCCACTTCACCTAGATACTCTCATCCTGCACCTGTTTACCAAGCTTATAATGCCCAAACCTCTCACTACCAATCACCTCCTATTCGCCAAAATTTCCCTAGACCCAGACCAAATTTTGACCGCAGACCTCCCAGACAATATACAGCCATTGCTGAGCCAATTGACCAGCTGTATGAGAAATTTAAAGCTGCAGGTTACGTCTCCCCTATCCCTGCCATAACTCCAGAAAATCCTTCCTAGTGGGTCAACCCTAATAAGACCTGTGCGTACCACTCCGGCATGAAAGGTCACACCATTGACGAATGCCGCTCGTTGAAGGACAAGATTCAAACTCTGATCGACAATAAGGTTATCGTAGCAAAGGAGCCTGCTCCTAATATCCGCAACAACCCTCTGCCTGATCACAGAGGTGGGGACATTCACATGATCGAGATCGAAGATGACTAGGACCCCGAGGGATCGATAGGACTGATTGCTGAGGATGATGAGCCAAAGAAACCAGCAGTCACACTTAACCCAATTATTGTGCAGAACCATCCCTCTAGGGGCAATGAAGTAAACATGTCTATTCCTCTCGAATTTGAAGCACCTTCTTCTGCGAAGGTGGCCGGGCCAATTGAGGTTGAGTTTGGGGCTCCAAAGGCACCTGTACTCTTTGAAGTTGCTGTGTTACCATCGAGGGTACCCATCCCTGTAGCAATGTCAGACATAACACCATTCCACTCAAATGCCATACCATGGGATTACACAGCTGAAGCAAGGAGGAAAGGAAAGACCAAGATGGGAGAAGCAATTGTTGCGTAGGGTATGACCAGAACAGACAGGGTTTACACTCCAGAGCACCTAGCTGAGTCCAGTAAGCAAGCCTCGGGACGGACTACTAAAACTGGTTCCGATGATCTTTGGAGGAAAATACAAGCTAAGGAGTATTCGATCGTTGAGCAGTTGAACAAAACACCAGCACAAATCTCCATCCTAGCTCTTCTACAGAGCTCTGGCACACACAAAAAGGCCTTGATGAAGATATTGAGCGAAGCTTATGTGTCCAGCAAGATAACTGGGGGAGAAATGGCAAATATGATAGGACAAATACTGGAAAGCCACAAAATCACCTTCCACGAAGATGAGCTGCTGCCGGAAGGACTGAGTCACAACATGGCCCTACACATCACCATGCAATGCGAGGATTACTTCATCACTAGAGTCTTGATCGATGGACGCTCCAGCCTCAACATCTCTCCGTTGATAACTCTCAGAACATTGGGAAAGAGACTGCACGAAATCAATGATGGGACCATCAATGTCAAAGCCTTCGATGGGTCCCAAAGGTCTACTATCGGGGAAATCAGCCTATGCTTGCAAATGGGGCCAACCTAGTTCGATGTTGACTTTCAAGTGATAGATGTCCCAGCATCCTACAATTTGTTGTTGGGACAACCATGGATCCATGCCGCTAGAGCTATATAATCGACCCTACATCAGGCAGTGAAGTTTGAATGGAATCACCAAGAGGTGATCATTCATGGCGATGGTAGCAACCCCATATATAGTCGCCAGACCATCTTGATGATTGGAGGCAAAAGGAGAATAGGCGGAGAAACATACCACCACATTGAAAGAGTCAACGCTGTATACAAAGATAAATGGTGGGATAACAAGATTGAAAGTATCCTGAATTGGTGTGGATACGAACCTGGAAAAGGACTCGGCAAAAAGCTCCAGGGAATCGCCAAACCCATAAAGATGAAGAAACATGGCACTACATTTGTTTTGGGGTATGAGTACACTTGGGAGGAGTTCAATCACTGGTCGCCACCATGGCGCGGTCCCTACTACCCACTGGAGCATCTAATACCTCACCTAGAGCAGACTTTCCAGCCGATAGATATTATATATGGGTCAGAGGAAGAGGAAGCATTGGCAGCCGTGAAGAATCTGTTCCTGGAGGATGATGATATGGACTGTTGTGTTATTTTCAAGGAGTAAGGGTAGGAAGGACCTTCTATACAAGTTGTGAACCAAGGAGAGCGCCTCAGCAATTGGTTGATCAGAACCACCAGTGCCCGGAAACCTTCGGGGTAGCAAGGCTGAACAAAAGCACCATGCATCATATTTTACTTTTTACTAGCTGATTTTATTTCCACATTGCCTTTAATTCTGAAAAGAGCTCTGATAATCAAAACAATTACGAATTTAATCGAAGCATTTCAGTTTATTATATATCTCGCTCTTATTATTTTTCTATCATTCACTTTATTTTACACAGCATTACTATTACTTGCCTTGACAATGAACCAACAATTGTGACTTGCAACGAGACGACGCAACAAACGGATATAGACTCCGAAGAGGATGATATACAAGAAGAGGTCGTCAGAGGAGTTGAGAATTTTGAAAATAGGCCTAAGTATAACTTGGACGAAAGTGAGGTCGCTAATCTGGGAGATACAGGGAATGTCAAAGAAACAAACATCAGTGTTCACCTGTTACCATCAAAAAAGAAAGAGTACATGGAGTTCCTGAAGGAATATGAAGATATATTCACCTGGTCATATGATGATATAACTGGTCTCAGCACATCCATTGTAGCTCACAAACTGCCAACAGATCCAACATGCCCACCGGTAAAGCAGAAGCTCAGGAAATTCAAACCCGACATAAGTTTGAAAATCAATGAAGAGGTTACCAATCAAGTCAAAGCCAAGGTTCTCAAGGTAGTAGAGTATCCTACATGGTTAGCAAACATCGTGCCAGTGCCAAAAAAGGATGGGAGAGTTAGAGTTTGTGTTGACTACCGGGATCTCAATCGGGCCAGTCCTAAAGACAACTTCCCTTTGCCTAACATACATATCCTTATCGACAACTGCGCCAAGCATGAGTTGTAGTCTTTTGTTGATTGTTTTGCTGGTTATCATCAGATATGGATGGATGAGGAGGATGTAGAGAAAACGGCTTTCATCATGCCATGGGGAATGTACTGTTACAAAATGATGTCGTTCGGTTTGAAGAACGCTGGTGCCACCTACATGAGAGCCATGACTACCATCTTTCATGACATGATACACAAGGAGATCGAGGTATATGTGGATGACGTCATCATCAAATCCAAGAAAGCCAGGGATCACATGGAAGACCTAAGAAAGTTCTTCAACAGACTGAGGAGGTACAATCTGAAACTGAATCCCGCCAAGTGTGCATTTGGGGTTCCTGCTGGAAAATTATTGGGTTTTATCGTGAGTCGTCGAGGAATAGAATTGGATCCGTCAAAGGTCAAAGCTATCCAAGAATTGCCTCCGCCAAAGAACAAGAGGGACGTGATGAGTTTCCTGGGAAGACTCAACTATATCAGCCGATTCATAGCTCAATCCACGGTCATTTGTGAACCTATCTTCAAAATGGTGAAGAAGGACGCTGCTACCAAATGGACTAATGATTGTCAGAAAGCTTTTGACAGAATTAAGGAATACCTATCAACGTTGTCGGTCTTGGTTCCGCCTGAGCCAGGAAGACCCCTATTGCTTTACCTTGCAGTATCGGATAAAGCATTCGGTTGTGTTCTAGGACAACATGATGAAACAGGGGGAAAGGAGCAAGCCATCTACTATCTTAGTAAGAAGTTCACGCCGTACGAGGCCCAGTATTCTCTTTTAGAATGCACTTGTTGTGCTCTGACTTGGGTCGTGCAAAAGTTAAGGCATCACTTCTGTGCTTACACTACTTATCTCATATCCAGAATGGACCCTCTGAAGTATATCTTCCAGAAGTCCATGCCCACTGGCAAGCTCGCCAAGTGGCAGATCCTTCTAAGCGAATTCGAAATTGTTTACGTGACCCAGAAAGCAATCAAAGGGCAAGCCTTGGCGGACCATCTCGCCGAGAATCCCGTGGACGGAGAATACGAGCCCCTAAAAACGTATTTTCCCGATGAAGAGGTATCTTTCATAGGAGAAGATATTTCAGAATCCTATGATAGTTGGAGGTTGTTTTTCGACGGAGCTACAAATTTCAAAGGAGTTGGCATAGGAGCAGTCCTAGTATCAGAAACCGGCCAGCACTACCCGGTATCCGCCAAGCTCAGGTTTCCTTGCACCAATAATATGGCCGAATATGAAGCCTGCATCTTGGGGCTCAAAATGGCCATTGACATGAACGTTCAGGAGTTACTAGTGATCGAGGATTCAGAGTTGCTCATACATCAGGTTCGAGGAGAGTGGTCAACCAAGAACTCTAAGATACTTCCCTACTTGCATCATATACAGGAGTTAAGGAAAAGGTTCACAAAGACATAATTTCAACACGTCCCTAGAGTCCAGAACGAGTTTGCTGATGCATTAGCTACTTTATCGTCCATGATACAGCATCCAGATACAAATTTCATTGATCCCTTCCAAGTAAAGATTCATGATCAGCCAGCTTATTGCGTCCACGTTGAGGAAGAAGCGGATGGAAAACCATGGTTCCATGACATCAAGGAGTACTTGACAACATGGGAATATCCAGAACTTGCCAACGCTACTCAGAAGCGCACACTTCGTAGGTTATGCAGCAACTTCTTTCACAGTGGAGGAATCCTATATAAAAGGACTCCCGATTTGGGTTTACAAAGGTGTGTCGAAGCAAAAGAAGCATCCAGGCTATTGGACGAAGTGCATGCAGGGACCTGCGGGCCGCACATGAACGGTTTTGTCTTAGCAAAGAAGATACTCTAAGCAGGGTATTTTTGGATGACTATGGAAACAGACTGTATCCAGTATGTTCACAAATTCCATCGCTGTCAGATACATGCAGATATGATAAAGGCACCTCCAAACGAGCTTACTGCAACAAGCTCACCATGGCCATTCGCCGCTTGGGGAATGTATGTTATCGGACCTATCGAGCCTGCCGCATCAAATGGGCACAGGTTCATCTTAGTGGCAATCGATTATTTTACCAAATTGGTCGAAGCAGCATCATACAAGGTGGTCACTAAGAAGGTTGTGGCGGGTTTCGTCCGCGACCGCATTGTTTGTCGATTCGGAGTTCCGGAATCAATCATCACCGATAATGGTTCCAATATCAACAGCAACTTGATGAAAGCAATGTGTGAAACTTTCAAGATCAAACACAAGAACTCTACAGCCTACAGGCCTCAGATGAATGGAGTTGTAGAAGCAACCAACAAGAATATCAAGAAGATACTAAGGAAGATGGTCGAAAGGCACAAACAATGGCATGAGAAGTTATCATTCGCCTTATTGGGATACCGCACTACAGTCCGCACATCGACCGAAGCAACTCCCTACATGCTGGTTTATGGTACAGAGGCGGTCATCCTCGCCGAGGTAGAAATTCCCTCCTTAAGGATCATACAAGAAGTAGAATTGGATGATGCAGAATGGGTAAAAGGTCACTACGAGTAGTTAGCCCTTATAGATGGGAAAAGGATGAATGCGGTTTGCCACGGTCAGTTGTATCATAACAGAATGTCACAAGCCTTCAACAAAAGGGTTAAGCCAAGGAAGTTTACACCGGGGTAGCTGGTGTTGAAGAAAATATTCCCACATCAAGATGAAGCCAAGGGGAAGTTCTCTCCCAATTGGCAGGGTCCGTACATGGTTCACCGAGTTCTAACTAGAGGAGCCCTTATTCTTGCAGAGATGGATGGAGAAGTCTGGCCGAAGCCAATCAATTCAGATGCAGTGAAACGATATTATATGTAACCACTTATGATTCCCTCTATGATATAATTTGAACTACGCCCGACCTGATTCCTATTTAAGTGGGGATACGTAGGCAGCCCTATGGGTTCGGTCATAATTTAATAAAAATTCCATTTTCCCCGCTATTGGAACTGGGGCAGAATTTTGAAGAGGACCCTCAAAATTCCGAAGTTAATTTTAGTTCATGCATCGCCAGAAGCGCCAGACCAGTAAACTGGGGTGGAATTTTGAGGAGGACCCTCCAAATTCCAAAGATGTTTTTTAGTCATTCAGCACAGTCGTCAGAAATGTCCGCTCAGCAAACCGGGGCAGAATTTTGAGGAGGACCCTCAAAATTCCGGAGAAAAAAGGTTGCAATGTCTTGAACCACGTCGCAGTCGTTGGTTCATCTAAAGAAAACTATTCTTGATTATATATTTGCTAGAGCATGCATAACTATTATCCGAATTGCTGTTGTTTAGCAACGCTACCCCAATAACACACAACATCAAGAGCCCGGGGAAGACGAACTAACCTTTCCCCTTACAGAACTCATGATTTTTCTTTGGATGCAAGCACTCAATTCGCAATATCATAAGGTATATTTATGCACTCTCAAGAATACAACTTCTAAATATCATCACTTGTCCGCAATTTCTGTCTGTATACAATCTTCCCAGCAGTCATATTGTCATAATTGGCTATCAGCTAAAAGATCTTACTATTAATCATCCTTTTACATTCTTGCACTGCATAAGTCTACCGTTCTGCCTTCCGAGGTTAAGCTCTACCTCCATCTGCATCGCATAAGGCTACCTTTCTGCCTTCCGAGGTTAAGCTCTACCTCCATCTGCATCGGATAAGGCTACTTTTCTGCCTTTCGAGACTAAGCTCTGTCTCCATTTGCATTTTGCATAAGGCTACCTTTATGCCTTCCGAGGTTAAGCTCTACCTCCATCTGCATTTTTGCATAAGGCTACTTTTCTGCCTTTCGAGGTTAAGTTCTACCTCCATCTGCATCGCATAAGGCTACCTTTCTGCCTTCCGAGGTTAAGCTCTACCTCCATCTTCATCGCATAAGGCTACCTTTCTGCCTTTCGAGACTAAGCTCTGTCTCCATTTGCATTTTGCATAAGGCTACCTTTCTGCCTTCCGAGACTAAGCATTGGCTCCAACCTGCATTTTTCTGCATTTTGCATAAGGCTACCTTTCTACCTTCCGAGGTTAAGCTCTACCTCCATCTGCATTCTGCATAACGCTACCTTTCTGCCTTCCAAGGTTAAGCTCTACCTCCGTCTGCGTTTTCCGCATTGCACAAGGCTACCTTTCTGGCTTCCGAGACTAAGCTCTGTCTCCGTCTGCATTTTTTCATAAGGCTACTTTTCTGCTTTCCGAGGTTAAGCTCTACCTTAATCATCATTTGCATAAGGCTACTCTATCTGCCTTTCGAGACTAAGCATTGTCTCCATCCTGCATGGATAAAATATCGCCTCTTTACTTTTCTCGCACAGCTGCAATATCGCCACCTTTTATTTACGTCTTGCACCGGCTGAAAGATCGCCAACCTATTCAAAGGCATCATACTTCGGAGGCACCACCTACATGGCCCGAGAACATCATTTCATGGCTTGCAAATTTTTATTTACGCTCTTCATAGCTCGGGACGTCATGGTCCAAGGACGTCATCCTAACCATCCAAAGATAGCATTCATGGTCCGATGGGAACTTGCATCACGTTTAAATTTACGCACAATATACGCTCGTATTACTTACCTGCAGGTACATCAGCTGGCAACGACCGTTTCAGTAGGAGGATCCCGCTTCGGTTCCCGCAGCCTATCAATTTTTCAGAAAACCTCTCTCAATCTAAACATCGCATCCGGCATATTCCATCAATGGTTCTTGAACTACATATGGCCTGATTCCTGTAAGACCAGGGATATGTAGGTAGCTCAGAAACCAGTGTTCGGTCAAGACCTTTCAAATCGTTTCCTTCGGTCAAAATTGGCCATCATATCTTAACCCGATAACTCTTTCATCCTTCCCGGGTAAAGAGGGGTAGCTGTTGATACCCAATTTTTCTCCTATGTATTTTTTACACTCAAAATGCTTTCAAAATAGCATGTTAATGCATATATAAGCATGCTCAAGAGTTTTGGTATTTGTTCCTAATTTTTAAGATTTTTAAAATCAATTTATTGCCTATTTTAGCAGTGTAAAA
This sequence comes from Nicotiana sylvestris, assembly GCF_000393655.2. Taxonomy (NCBI): domain Eukaryota; kingdom Viridiplantae; phylum Streptophyta; class Magnoliopsida; order Solanales; family Solanaceae; genus Nicotiana; species Nicotiana sylvestris. The sequence goes on along the minus strand of NC_091064.1, from coordinate 147,060,722 downwards.
TCCAATAATTATTCCTAAAATTATCATTTTGGTGAATAATTTATTTCCATTCTCATATTTACACCAAAATATAATTAAGGTGATTTTTTCATATTTTTACAAATTTATTTGGTATATTTAAAGCTGAATTGCATATAATTGCAATTATAGCCTATCTTACGATTAACAACATTTTACAATTATAAAATCATTCCCAGTATTTTTAGATTAATGTTTATATATTATAAATTAGTTCAGTACTTTTAATTTATTTTTAAAATCATTTTAGCTATTTGTTTTATAAAATAAAAAGGGGAAAATTGGCTATTTAACACATAGCCCATTATTATTTCAATTTTAGCCTCAAATTGATCCCCAATTCCGCCCAAATTGAAACAACCCAATTTCAATTTTTACCCGACCCCATGACCTGTGTTCAGACCCGCCCGGCTTCCCCTTTAATCAAAATGATCAACGGCCGTGATTCGTTCTTTCCTTTTTTAATTCCCATACCCCCCTAACCCTAACTCATTTGTATCAAAGATGCTGTCTTCATCTCCCAAATCCTCTTTAGCCCTCTCCTAAACCCTAGCTGATTTCCACCTACTTCTATCATGTTTCCACCAGAATCCATGGCATTCCTGGCCATGGATGGCCTATGCTCACTCTCTCACACCATTAAACTTAAGTTACTCGAATTTTGGATGGCTGAATTCAAAGGTTTTCTTTAGATCTGTCTCAGATCTGTAAGATCTATGGCCTCTCCGGCCATTTTCCGGCGTGTTCGAGCAATATGAGTCTCTTCGACTCAGGATCCGACGTTCCTCAAGACCTTCTCATTCTAGGGTCTTCTCTGCCATTTTTAAGACTTCCAAGGTTCTATACTTGCTTATTTCTTTCAGATCTGTGACATGCCTGGTCTTTACTTGACGTTTTAAGACGTTTCCTCAAATTTCTCTTTCGAAATTGTTCAAATTCGATTTTTAGGGTTTTTGGAAAAGTTTCTTTAAATGTTTTCTGACTCTTTTGTTCTCTCTTTATGTGTGTTTTATACTTGTATGTTTATTTCTTATTATGCTCGAGTTTGCTCTCTCTTGTTTCTTTCTTGATTATGCAAGACTTTTTCTGTTCTTTATTCATACATTAATTTGTGTTGTTTTCCTCATTCTTTGTTATACATGTTTAAGTTTGAGCTTTTTGATTTTGTTACTGAGTTTTGTTTATGTTCCCGTTTGCATGCTTTTACCTACTTTGTTTAAAACTCGTAGCCTCTATTTCTTCTGAACTTGTTTGTGTATGTTTGCCTCTCTCAATGACCTTGATTTCTCACCCCTGATTCTATTTGAAAATCTAAAGATTTGGGGATTTTCTTTGATAAGTGGCACTAGGGTTTCACTTTGGGACCCTAAGTTTCCAGACTCACTATGAGCCTGTAATCGAACTCGAAATCATGTTTGCTTGTGACTCTGAAACTTCCATTGTTAGACTCTTTCTTTGTTTAAGCTGTATGCTTTTTATGTGAGTAAAACTCCTCTTTTAAAGGGTTTTACTAACCAAGTGATTGATTTTGAAATCCTTTTAATAAGGCTAGTGATTCGTCACTAATTCCTCTCGATTGGATCTCCTTTACCCTACTGGTTGTTTTCTTGGTCTTTTTGTGTAAAAACCCCATGCTTGTGATGTTTTCCTTAAATACATGATCTTGTGTATTTCTTCTGTAACTCCGTACCAGTTTGAATTATTTCTATACTTATATGACTCTTTCCTTAATTACTTGAAATTCCTCGTGATCACAATTGGATCCAGGATCCTTTTGATTGATTTTTCAAACTGATGCCCTATTTTGCTTTATAAAAAACACTATTATTTCAAATTTTCTTAATTACACACTATGTATTTGACCTTGTTTATGCACTATGTGGTTTCCTTGCCCTAATCAGCCTTATTAAACTGATTTCCTTCCTTATTCCGTCTTGACTAGCCGTTTGGACTCGACTCCTTAATTAGAGGAGTCCAGTTGTCTTAATTGACACTAATTGATTGCTATTTCTATGTTTGTACACTCTTTGCCTATGTATTGCTTGTTTTCAAAACTATATAAGGACCTAGTCCTCCCTCTTTCTATCAGGAATCAATTCTCAAAAAAAAAAAAACACAGATACACACTAAAATACATACGAACAAAAACACTTTCTTGCAATACTCTTATAAATTCTGCTTTGCTTGAGATCTTTTGGAACTGTTGTTTACAACTTGGCTCTCTCAAGGCTACTTTTTCTTACTTATTTTCCTTCGAAACTGGTATGTCTTTTATAATTTTTTGCCTCACTCCTATGTGTTTACTTTGCAGTTTCAGACTGTTTGTCTACTTTACTGCTCATATTCAGTAATTTGTATTAAATATTTTCCCTGCCTACTTCTGTTTCTGTTATGAACCCCTACCCCTATTCCTTTCTATGCACCTGAGTTAAGGTCTTAGCCTGACAGTATCCGAATTACTGCCCAGGCCATAGCCTGATCCACAATGGATCCTAACTCTCAATGTTTGGCTAGTAGGCTGGTCAGGGGTGTGCCAGCATTCCAAATTGTCGGGCATGACCACCAGCCTGCCATGGCTCTCCCAAATTCCCTTCCCCTGTGCACTTACACTTATACTTAGAATTCTAAGTTCTGCCCCTCTCTTATGAGCCTTGCTTTGGGACCTTGAGTTCTCTCTGAACTTGGACATCGGAGGGATGGCATTTCCAAACTGCACCATGTTCTTAATTCTGCAATGTTTTGGGGTGTAAGCACTGCCTGGAGTCCCTTTGAGACTCTTAGGAACTTTGACACACCCCAAATATGAGAAAGTCTTGGAAATTTGATCTTGGAAGTTAGCTTATCTCATACTGTTAGACTTTGAATCTGAATTAGGCTGTTTAGATGTAGCTGGAACTTTTGATGTAATTTTACTTTCTTTTCTAATTCATTCGGGCCTGTAATAATATGTCAAAACTATTGGGATGGTTAGTGGAAAGGGAGGGGAATGAATGCATGCAAAGGGTAGAAAACCTACCTATGGGTTCTTTACAATTTCTGCACTTCTGCATTTAAAAAACATGCCTATAGCCTTTTTGAACTTCTGCATTTTGTTTTTATTTACTATAGTCTTTCTGCAACTTCTGCATTTCTACATTTAGAAAACATGCCTATAGTCTTTCTGCAACTTCTGCATTTCTGCATTTAGAAAACATGCTTATAAGTTTTTTCTGCACTTCTGCATTTATGCATTTTAGAGATTATGCCTATAAGTTCTGCATATAAAATCATGTCTTAGGTTTTTTTCTGCATATACACGCCATTAGCAAACGATCTTAGGCTTAATAATAACCAATTCATTCTAGATATCATGTCTATTGGATTCTTGCAACTGTTTAAAATCAATGACACTTAGAGATCATGCCTATAGGATCAAATTAACTGAATCTGTTTCATTTTTGAATCTAAAACCAGTCTTAAAGTCTAGAGATCTTTGTTTATAAAGTCAGCAACATTTTCATTAAAATCAATACAGCTCTATTAGATGTAATGCCTTTAGGCCTCACCTAGGCAAATTATTAGGTGATTAATTAACCATGTCAGTCTTCGATAACTACATCTAGACAAGGCTAATTCGGACTCCTCATCTGAGAAATATGTGATGAATCAGCCTATCCAACGCCTTAATTTAATTCAGACCAAACCAGTACTTATAAGTCATGCTAAATAATCTGCTGATTTGAACGAGGAGGCCTACTTGAACCTTAACTGCTATTTGTTCCCCTTTTAACTGCTATTTGTTATTGCTTGTCACCTAGATTTTTATCCTTTTGAAAACTCTGAAAAAGCCCCAACTCCCTCCCCTTTAGGATTAGTAGTCTCAATGCCTCCGAGATTGACGGGATTGGGACGGGTAATAGCATGCAATAAGAAGCGATACCATTCTGTGCTTTAGTACCTTAACGGGTTGGGAAGGGTAGTTATGGATATGATGACCAGTACGCTAATATCACGTGCGACCCCTCTTCTGAGGAGTGATTGCTGGATATTGCATTGAAGTGATCCATGTTAATCACAAACCTAGGACCCCTTTTCTAAATTTGCTTCCTTTAGAGTTGTTTAAACTTTTCAAACCCCGGCTCTCTTTCTACTTACTTTCATGAGTTTCAACCTAATTGCAATGTTGTATGCAAGTCCTCATTTGAGCCTTGATTGTTAACTTGTAAAGTCACAATTATAACATGGCCGGGAACCAAACTTGTTGATCCTGAGGGGTGCCTAACACCTTCCCCTCCGGATAATTTCTAGCCCTTACCCTAATCTCTGGTCTTTTCATCTCAAACCCTTCATAAAGTAACCTAATGCACTATAATCATTAATTGGCGACTCTTTAACTTCTAAACCCAATTCTCGAAAGGGAATAGAGTTGTCCTCCCAATGTCGTATACCCAATTTCTGACCCCACGGTTAGCGAAAAGGGGGCGTCGACAGGTGGCGACTCTTCAATTCAAATCAAATTACCGAAAAGGAACGAGTTGTCCTCCCAAATGTCATGAACTCGATTTCGCAAGAAAAAAGAGGGCGCAACAAGTAAGGCATACAAATCAGTACGTAAATGGCATGGAGGAAACATGGAATAAAGAAATCCATATGTAAATCTGAATAACTTTGTAAATTTTGAATCATTTATAATGTCATGCACATGCGTAAAAATGTCGGTACATGCATAGGTATAGGTGTACATAATATCATCAAACCACTGAGGTCATCCCATATCGTCTCGCCCACTGTGGGCAACATCATCAACGTATACCAGTTGATCATGTGGTGGTGCGTATATAACGCCGTAACCTTTTCCCATATCCAATATACATATATATATATATATATATATATATATATATATATATGCGTATATAACGTCATCTGGTCATGGGTCAATACACATGTATACATGGGTAAAATGCATGAAACAATATGTAAAAATCTCAATATTCCTTCCAGATAAACTTTTTCAACAGTGTATTACTCTGAGACCCATGAGCAGAAGATAATAATAATTCACACGGGGAATCAAGAATGTAGACACCCCTAGTATTTCTATGAATAGATTAATTTATGGAAACTGTGCGTTTGCTCGTTTCTTCTGTATAATTTGGACCATGCAAAAAGAAAGAAGGGATGGCCTTAACTTACCTGGAGTAGAGAAAACTCCGTATACTATTCCGTTAGAGAACCTTCGTTGATTGAACTTATAACTCAAAAAATCGGATTAAGCTTCTGCTTTCTGAACACTTGAACGAAATTGTTCTTGCTTCTTTGGAATTTATAAGCGAAATTTGGCCTTGGGTTTGTTGAAATTTTGGACGAAACTTTTGCTTCTAAAATTTTGTTGAATCCAAAGACAAAATGTTTCTAAATCTTTAACAAAGAATTGATAATAATGGCCCATGGATAATGCTTATAAGCAAGCATTATTTGGATGAGACTTATATTTAAGTCTTGCTTTTTAGTTACACTTCCATAACTAGCCACATGGCAATAATGACTAATGAGTCATTTTTTGTCATGGTGGCTTTGTGCCACATTTTAGATGGGTATATTTTATAAATTTTTATCCATTTATTCGTTAGCTGGCTAATGTCCTGTTATCCGGTAATTAATCAATTACCCGCATAATTTAAAAATTATCTTAAATTACTTAAAATTTTACTTATTTTTAATATACTTTATACATTATACTACCATGGTCATATGGTACCTTACATGGTACTAGTTTATAATCATCGGGTATTATCGCTCGACCCGTATTTTATCTCAAATTTGCCAATTTCAACGAAACTTGTTTTCTTTATTTCGTGTACCCTTTTATCGTTCATGACACTTCTTTATCTCTTGTTATAAATAGCGTAAATACGTTAACCTCAAGATAATCTCATCCCCGAGTCTACGTCAATTAACTGAAGATGAAGCTTTTAACATACGAAAACACGAGATGTAACATCCTCCCCCTCTTTGAAACATTCGTCCTCGAATGTTCAACTCCCCACGATCTCTATATAACTTTAGCAATGTCGACTTTGTAACAATAAGACTACCAACTCTCCCTGTAGAAGCTTAATAATCCAATGGCACACAAGACCACAATTATCAGTAACGACAATGGCCTCACATGACCAACGACAATAACCAATAAAAGAATTTGTACACGTAGCTTATGCTTATGATGTCTCAGTCCGAACCTTCTCTGGAGGAGAAAATAAGTAGGGATATCTTCCTCGGCCTCCCAAGTCACTTCTTCCACATTGTTGTTTCTCCAAAGTACTTTCACCGAAGCTACGTCTTTAGTTCTCGATATCCGAATCAATCCGTCTAATATAAAAATGGGAGTTTCTTCATATGATAGTTGCTCTGTGACCTGAACGTCATCAACTAACACAATTCTGGAAGGATCTCCGATTCATTTACAGAGCATAGACACCTGAAAGACTGGATGTACAGACTCCAAGTCCGAAGGCAAGTCTAATTCATATACTACCTGACTTACTTTGCGTATGATCGTTTATGGTCCCATACACCGAGGGCTAAGTTTTCCTTTCTTTCTGAACCTCATAACACCTTTTATCGGTGATACCTTTTTGAATACCCAATCGTACACATGAAATTCCAAGTCTCATCATCGATTATCCGCATAAGCCTTCTGACGGCTTTGAGCTTCCAATAGCCTTTCCTATATAAGCTTAATTTTTCTATTGCCTGCTGTACCAATTTTGCTCCTACTAACGTAGTTTTCTTAACATCGAACCACCCTATAGATGACCTACACTTCCGTCCATAAAGAGCTTTGTATGGAGCCATCCGAATTATAGAATGGTAGGTATAATTATATGCGAACTCAATAGGCGGCAAATGATCATCCCAGCTACCTTTGAAGTCTATCACACCAGCTCGTGACATATACTCAAGTGTCTGAATAGTATGATAATTATGTTAATCTATCTAGGGATGAAACATTGTACTAAGACTTATCTGAGTCCTCAATCACCTTTGGAAGGACCTCTAGAAGTTAGCAGTAAATTGAGCTCCTCTATCCGAGATAATAGATACAGGGACACCATGCAATCATACTATCTCTTTTATATAAAGTCTTGCATAATCATTTGCATAATATGTAGTCCTAACAGGCAGAAAAAATGGGGCGACTTTGTAAGCCTATCAACAACCACCCATATCGAATCAAACTTACGTTGGGTACGAGGTAAGCCTACGTTGAAATCCATATTGATTACTTTCTACTTCCAAGTTGGAATCTCCATAGCCTGCAATAATCCACCGGGCTTTTGATGCTTAATCTTAACCTGCTGAAAGTTAGGGTACTGAGCAACAAACTCCGCTATATCCTTTTTCATTCCATCCCACTAATATACCTCTTTGATATCATGATACATCTTTGTTGCTCCTTTATGGATAGTATAACGAGGATATTAGGTTTCTCCCATAACCTGGCGACGCAACCCTGCAACATTAGGGACACATAATCATCCTCGATATCTGAGGACCACATCTTTTATACTTTAAAATGGTGTCTTCTCCTTTTGAGGTGTAGTATCCCTATAATGAAATAACATAGGATCCTCGTACTGGCATTCCTTTACTTCAGTTACTAACAAGGATGTTGTCGTATCCTAAATAGAAATTCCAATATGACCCGAGTATAGTAACCGAACTCCAAGACTAGCTAGCTGGTAAACCTCATCGGCTTTTTTTTTGGCTATAAATATGATAGGCTACCCATACATCTATGGCTGAGGGCGTCGGCTACTACATTCACTTTACCCGGATGGCATGAAATATCAACGTCATAATCTTTAAGCAGCTCCAGCCATCTTCTTTGATGTAAATTCAATTCTTTTTTTCTAGAAGATATACTGGAGGCTCTTATGATCCGCATAGATATCAACATAAATGTTATACAAGTAGTGCCTCCACATCTTTAGTGCATGAATCACCAGGGCTTACTCTAAATTGTAGGTCGAGTAGTTCTTCTCGTGTTTTCTTAGTTGTCTAGAAGCATAAGCTACAACCTTACCATGCTGCATCAGCACATGACCCAATCCAACGCCTGAAGTGTCCCAATAGATAACATAACCATTGGTCCCTTTTGGGAGCGGTAGAACCGGTGATTAAGTTAATCTGTTCTTCAATGCTTGGGAACTCCGTTCGTAAGCATCGGTCCGTTAAAACTTGGCTCCCTTCTGAGTTCACTTATATGGGTATTCTAATCCTTCACAGTTCATGAAATTCCCCTTTTCGAAGGCCCGAAGTTCATCATTTGTTATCACAATTATGCCCTTATTCCACAACCAGGGCAGCATTTCATCTATTCCAAATGTTACTAGTCTTAGATTCCTCTGAGTTCATTCAGGCTATATTGAGCCTTTTTCAATTTAGGGAAACCATCAGCTCTCTTATGAGCTTAACCCCAAGGATTTATCCATTCTCGTCCCCTTTTTACTCATCTTTTTTTACCCTTCCTCCTATCTTTCTAAAACCTTGTCGCTCAACCATACTTTAACTTGCGACCCACACATCTCCATTTATACCTATTCGCAACCTTCCTTCAACTTGCTTGCACCATAGATTTCCTTATGTTATTCTGGAACATCAAGAGAAACACAATATACCAGTTTGGTCAAGGTGCTAAAAGAGAAGAATGTTCCATTACAAGTTTCCTATAATAATCTGTCAAATAGAGAAGCTACGAACCTCTGTCAGTGTCGGGGGTCTAGATCGAGTGTTTACTGCCCTAATATTTTGTGTATCCACCCAAATACCTCCACCCGAAATGATATGCCCAAGGAAGGCCACTGAGTTCAACCATAATTCATATTTAGAGAATTTCTCATACAACTTCTCCTATTGTAGAAATCTGAGCACAGTACGCAAATTATCTGCTTTCTCCGCGTCTGAACGAGAATACACCAATATATCATCGATAAATATAATTACGAACAAATATGAAAAGGGCCTGAACACACGGTTCATCAAAAATCCGTGAATACTACGGGGCATTGGTCTAACCGAACGACATAACACGAAACTCGAAGTTCTCATAACTAGTCTGGAGTGCTATCTTCGGGATATCTTCCTCCTTAACCCTTACTTGACGGTACCCGGACCTCAAGTCTTTCTTTGAAAAACACTTGGCACCTTGCAAGTGATCAAATAAATCATCAATCCTCGGGAGCGTAGTACCTATTCTACTATCTATAATCAATACACATTCGTAAGGAACCATCCTTCTTTCTCACAAACAACACAGGTGCTCCCCACGGTGACATACTAGGTCTGATAAAACCTTTTTCAAGCAATCCCCTTAGTTGTTCCTTTAACTTTTGTAGCTTTGCAGAGGCCATTATATAGGGGGGAATAGATATTGGATGAGTATATGGTAGTAGGTCAATGACAAACTCAATTTCTCGCTCTGGCGGAAGACCCGAAAGCTCGTCGGGAAAAACTTCGGGAAACTCATTAACTACAGGAAAGGACTGAATGGTTGGTAACTGTACTTCCACATCCCAAACCAGAACTCAGTAATAAATATAGTCCTTTCTAATTATCCTTCTTACCTTGATATAGGAGATAAATTTACCTCTTGGCGATGCGGTATCACTTTTCCATTCTAAAACAGGCTCTCTTGGAAACTGAAATCAAACCATCTTTGATCTACACTTGATGTTAGCATAACAAAAGGCCAATCAATCCATACCTATTATAATATCAAGTCCTACCCAACCGAACACCACGTATCTTATCCTTGTTTATTATCAAATCTATCAAGGGCCATTTCGGGCCACATCCATATATATAGGTAACAATATTAAGACATAACTTACATAACTAATTTACAAAAAGGTTTATATACATAGGGGTCGACTAGGCCGTAGATATGTCATACCCAAAACTATATACAAGATAATGTCTACAAAACCTCTAAGTAGGCATGACCATAATATATACAAGTCGGGACGGGGCTCCCTACGTCCTTATAAAACAACCTAATACATTTAGAACCCTGACTTGGTAATATTCCAAGAAGAGGTGGAACTCATCAACCAAAAACTGACACTTGGAGGAAGTCTAAAGTAGAGGGTCCTTGCCTCGTCCTATATAAGAACCTCGATCGGACACACTTCGAGGCAGAATCTTCATGCCCTTATCAGTTACCTTCCTCCTCTTGGCCTAAATACTATCTTCTTCCTCTACGTATCCCATAACATACATCGACGAACCTTGATTGACGGACTCCCAAGACTGTGGACTATCTGGAACCTCAGAAGAGCTGGTGTCCGCAAATACCTTGACATAGTTTTGAGCCTGAGGGAAACCCGGCTGTGCCAATCCATGCACTACTCCCTTCATACCCTTATCAGTGGGCTGTGATAACAAAACTAAGGGCCTCAGTGCGGTCGGAACTCCTTGCACCCCATCTACTGCCGGAGTGGTCGAAATAGTCATACAGATCCTCAGATGGATCCTCCTCAATAGAACCCATGATCTCTGATGGGTCTTACTTCATATTATAAATTATATCTCTTTCTAACACCTTTGTAGCCTTCTAACCCATGCTAGAGGCTATAGTCTTCGGAGGCATCGCTGAAAATGTAACACATCGTTAGGAACATGAATTCTTATATCGCATGATCTAAGATAAGAAGAGAGGATAACATCCTATATGTCCTGTAGCCTCTTGTCTATAACTGTGGTGCACAACATACCCATAAACAAGACTCTACTAGACACGGTCTGTAGAAAATCCTAGAACAGAACTGATGTGATACCACTTCTGTCATGACCCAAATCGATGGGCCGTAACGGGTGCCCGAGTCCTACCTGTCAAACACCCTTAAGCATGTGTCTTAGATGTAAACTTGATTAACATCTCCTGAATTAGAAGAATAATGTACATGAATGAAATCTTCCTAAAAAGTCATACATACACATATACGTGCAGCATACATAGGGCGAGCCGACAAGGCTGCTATAGACAACTATATAACTTAGAACTGGAAGCCGGCAAGGCCACATACTATCCAACTATACAAACTATCCACAGACCTCTAATAGAAATATAATTGTACAAAGACAGGACTGAGCCACGTCATACCCATATATATATATATATACAACATATCGTATCAATATCAAAAGCAGCTCCGGACCAAGTGGAGCACACTAACTCCGTTGATCAAGGATCCTAAGAAGGAGGACCGTCAGATTGCCTACCTGCACCTGTGGGTATGAAACACAAGCCCCGTGAAATAGGGTGTCAGTACAAAAAATGTAGTGATTATGTAAGGCATGAAAATCAGTACGTAAATGACATAGAGGAAACATGGAATAAAGAAATCCATCTGTAAATCTGAATAACTTTGTAAATTTTGAAACATTTATAATGTCATGCATGTGCGTACAAATGTTGTGCCATGCATAGGTATAGGTGTACATAATATCATCAAGCCACTGAGGGCATCCCATCATATTGTCTCGGCCACTGTGGGCAACATCATCAACGTATACCAGTTGATCAGGTGGTAGTGTGTATATAATGCCGTAACCTCTTCTCATATCCAATATATATATATATTTACATATATATGAGTATATAACTCCATCTGGTCATGGGTCAATACAGATGTATACATGGGTGAAATGCATGAAAAAATACGTAAAAATCTAAATATTCCTTCCAGATAAACTTTTTCAACAGCGTATTATTCTGAGACCCATGAGCAAAAGATAATAATAATTCACACGGGGAATCAAGAATGTACACACCCCTAGTATTTCTATGAATAGATTAATTTATGAAAAATGTGCATTTGCTCGTTTCTTCTGTATAATTTGGACAATCAAAAAGAAAGAAGGGATGGCCTTAACTTACATGGAGTAAGAAAAAATCCGTATACAATTCCATTGGAAAACCTTCGTTGATTGAACTTAGAACTGAAAATATCGGATTAAGCTTCTGCTTTCTGAACACTTGAACGAAATTGTTCTTGCTTCTTTGGAATTTATAAGCAAAAATTTGGCCTTGGATTCGTTGAAATTTTGGACGAAACTTTTGCTTTTAACATTTTGTTGAATCCAAAGATAGAATGTTTCTAAATCTTTAACAAAGAATTGATAATAATGGCCCATGGTTAATTCTTATAAGCAAGCATTATTTGGATGAGGATTATATTTAAGTCTTGCTTTTTAGTTACACTTCCATAACTAGCCACATGGCAATAATGACTAATGAGTCATTTTTTATCATGGTGGCTTTGTGGCACATTTTAGATGGGTATATTTAATAAATTTTTATCCATTTATTAGTTAGCTGGCTAATGTCCTGTTACCCGGTAATTAATCAATTACCCGCATAATTTAAAAATTATCTCAAATTACTTAAAATTTTACTTATTTTTAATATACTTTATACATTATATTACCGTGTTCATATGGTACCTTACATGGTACTAGTTTATAATTATCGGGTATTATCACTCGACCCATATTTTATTTCAAATTTGTCACTTTCAACGAAACTCGTTTTCTTTAATTTGTGTACCATTTTATCCTTCATGACGCTTCTTTATCTCTTGTTATAAATAGCGTAAATATGTTAACCTTAAGATAATCTCATCCCCGAGTCTACGTTAATTAACTGAAGATGAAGCTTTTAACGTACGAAAACACGAGATGTAATAGAAGGTAGAGGAGGAAGTCTTTGGAGTCTACCCTGACCTACAAGATAGGGTGAGACTCCCGGATGACTAAAGTCAAACCTTGATGCTCGAATGTAACATTAGAACTATATGTGCATAAATGGTTGGCTTGTTTCCTTGTCAATAATGCATGAGCAGTGTGAGTAATTGTTGGTCCCAACTAAGGTGTGAATGGTTAACCCGTGGCTAGCTATAATGTCCTTTAACTTTTAGAGGAAGGAACTATTTTATTTGCTTGAATCAAATACTTATGTTTGGGGGAGTTGATAAGTGGAGAATTTGACTGCTTGTTATCACCTATTAGATTTCGCTTTAGTCTAAAAGCATTAAATTGTGTCCCGAAACTGATCAAATTGTGTAAAATTGCAGGGATGAAGGTAGTTGAGCTCCCGAGATAAAATCTGACTAAGAAAGGAGTTTTCAAAACAGAAGGCAATAAAAGGCACAAATGCTTACAGTGTGTGGTCTATAGAATTCGGTCTGCGGATGTAATCATACTATCGCAGACCGCAAAAGAGCACCTTGCAGCCGCAGTGCTAAATATTTGAACCGCAGTAATATTTCTTGTTCTGAGTTGTGCGACCGCTGACCTCCAGTTCCTGACAAAATGAACAAACCTGCGGACCGCACATGGAATTGTGCAGAAGCAAAACCTCCCGAGGGGCATTTTTATCCAAATTTGTCAACTTTGTATAAATAGAAGAGTTTCACGAAATTATGTCATGTTTTTGAATATCTTAAGTACCGTTAGCTGTTCCTCTTTGCTTATTTAGGAAACTTTAGCTTATTTTAGTGATTTAACATTAGATTTCTCTACTTTATTCTTCCACGATGACTTTTCTTATCCTTTATTCTTTGTTTTCTTCTACATCCACCATGAGTAGCTAGATTTTTACTAGGGTTGTGACCAATGCTAGTGTGTAAACCTTATGGGTGATTAATTTTATGCTTATTTATGAATGAGTGTTATTATTTACCTTTGTTCATGCTTCAATTGTAGAATTAATGGTTGCAAACATTTATTCATGCCTATTTGACTTAGTCTCTTCTTGAGAGTGAGGGATCTAGTCAAGGTTAACTTAGCTAACAAGGAATTGGGTCAATTAAGAGATTGATTAACCTGATTAAAGGGTTCAACCTAGATACAGTAACAACCCGACTTGAGCTCTTATCAACCATTTTGGTAGATACCCATTTGGTCTTGCGAAAGCGAAATTGGGCATAACTACTCTCTGACCGGGAGGTATTTAGTGGGCAACATAGTTTTGTGAGCTCTAATACACCCCAATCAATAAAACGAGCATAAAAGTTTTTATCCTATTAGGCAAACACCTAGGTCAAGATCATAACCCTAGTCCTTTTATAAATTTGGAAAACACTTAAAAACAATCATCTCTAGTTTTATATCTTTAAATTTGTAATCATTAGCTTAATTTTAGAAGTAGAAACAAAAACATATTTGTGGAAGTGTAATCTAGACACTTCACTTGCTTATTCCGAATATATACTCCTAAGTCCCATCTTAGTTCCCTAAGGATTCGATCTTGACTCTTTGTTGGGTTTTATTATTGCAAACGACCGTATCATACTTCTTTAGAGTGTGCATTTGGACGTGATCCTTATCGCAGAAGTGAAGGGGCTAGCCAAGGGGAAGGTTGTAGGTGCGGTCACCTGGGTGCAGGTGCGTGATCGGATCCAAGCCTGCACTACTATTGAGTAGCAAGGATGGTCGATGCAGTTTTACCCAACTAGGTCGGGATCGAATCCACAAGGAGTTAATTTGTTTGGAGTTAGGTTTATATCCAAGTCAAGATGCAGGTTTTGCTCTTAATTGCACTTCCACAAATGGTTGGTTGTTTTCTACTTCTACTTCTATTCTATGACATGCAATATTTGAAACTTAGTACAATATTTTTGTTGATTGTTTTCAAGGGGTTTAAAGGAACTAGGATAGTGACTTCCACCTAGGTGGACATCTAATGGGTAGCAAGAATCTAGGGCAATCATGTAATTAATTGGGGTCGTAATATAGCTATCACACCCAGGTACTTACTCTATACCTCTCTGTAGTTTGAGTGATTTTACCCAATTTGCCTTTCTCAAGTTCAAATGGGTATTCATGCAATTCAAGTGATTTTAGCTCAAGTCGGTTATTATTATCTCTAGGTTTATCCCTTTAATTGGGGCTATAAATTTCTTGAGTTTACCCTAATTCCTTGTTAGCCTAGTTTTCCAAGACTCAGTCCCTCTTTCTCAAGTAGAGACTAAGTCACAAAGGCATAAATCAATTTTTGCAACCACTAATTCAATAGTTCTAGCAAGAACTAGGCTAAAACTCACTAACCCATACACATTCATGCCCTAAAATTCAAGACCCATTAAATACCAACACTAGGGTTGAGTCACAACCCTAGCTATACGTTTAGCTACTCATGAAAATAGCAGAAATCAAAGATAAAGAGAAGAGAAAATCCATAATACTAAATTAAATTGAAAGCAAATGTTATAAGGTAAATCTTGTATAAAATTGCCCAAATAGGAAAACCTAGTCGTCTTACGTACTCATCAAGAACATCACATGACCTAAAAATGTCAAAAGGATCAATTTACACTAAGCTGAAATTTTCAGACAAAAGTGCCCATATGGAGGTTTTGCGTCCGCGTAATTTTGACCGCGTCCGCACACTTGGTATCGCGGTCTGCATTTTTTTCACATCTGGCTCTGGGATGAACCTTGTTTAGTGAACAACGTACTTTCCACTGCATCTGCGTGAGAGACTTCCGCGATCGCGTAATTTGGACGCGGACCGTCCTTCTTACTTTTGCCTCACTTGTAAACTCTCTGAATCTTGGAAACCATGGTCCATTGAATTCCAATCGCGACCGCGATGGTACTTTCATGGCCGCCTCTTTCTGATGTGGTCCGCGGTCATATTTGAGGCAAAAAACAACCTCTACTATTATCCATTTCGCCGACCGCGTCCGCGTTGACACTTTCATGGCCGCACATTTCTGTCGCAGTCCGTGTTCCCCAACTCTTAGCCTAGTCTTGATATTTGTTCAAGTTTTGACTCTTTTTGTGTTGATCATGGCTACTTTGGCTCATTGTGAACAATCCCTGCAAACAAGCATATTTCATCAGTTTTCGGGAATACCTTCACGCATTTTAATCCTAAAATGCAAGTAAAAAACAAAATTATAATTTAAAATCCCCACTTATCAGTGCGAACCCGCATAATCGACTGTTCGTTTGCATAAGCGGACTTTCAGTAGGTTGTGAGGGACCGGAGGTGCAGTCAGCTTCCGTAGAAACGGGAGTGCTAAAGCGCCCTATTGCCCGTAGAAGTGGGAGCGCAAGTGCGCCTTGAGGACCACAGAAGTAAAAAAATTTTGTCTTAACAAAAATCCACACATGCGATGGATTTTCCGCAGGTGCAGAGCCACAAAAGCAGACGTTGGTCCACATGTGCGGAATAGCTTGGCAGAAAAGGGTCTAGATCGAGGGTCAGAGTTATTTTTCATCTTTTGAGTTATGAGCTCAGTTTTGGGAAATTTTTGAAAGGATTTTTAAGTATTTGATCGAGGTAAGTGTTTTTGACTCGGATTTGAATATTATTCATGAAGCATCATTGTTTTTATCATTTAATTAGTGCTGTAAGTTGGAAAATTTGGGGAATTTTGTTAAAACTTCTTAAACTATAAATTGATGATTTGAAGGTTGATTTAAGGTTAGAATTGGATAATATTAGTATGGTTGGAATCGCTATTGAATGGGTATTTGAATTTTGTAAGTTTGGTCGGGCTCTAAGATGACGGCCTGGGGTTGACTTTTTTATTTTTTTAAAACATTACAACTTTATTATCCAAAATATTTTCCTGCAGTTTGTATTTATGGCATAAAGTTATTTTGACTAGATTCGAGCCGTTCGGAGTTTGATATTCATGGGAAAGGAATTTTATGGGTTTGACTTAGCTTGTTTGAGGTAAGTATCTTGCCTAACTTTGTGTGGGGGAACTGCCCCTTAGTTTTTAGGTTGATTGTGCTATTTGTGTTATGTGAAAGCCATGTACGGAAGGTGACGAGTGGTACACGGTTTAGACTATTTAGACTCCTTTTATGCCTTTAATTGAATTGTTATAACATGTTATATGTTTCATTGTTAATCTACCCTAACATGCTTAGTTCGACATTGTTAACACTTGCTCTATCTTTTACTTGTTATTTTCTCTTACATGCTTTAATTGAAGTTATTGCCTCCTTATGGTCTTGTTAATTATTTAATAGTTGAGTTACCTTACTTGAAGTTTTTATTGCATGGAATATCTTCTTGCTGAGTTATTGGTATTGAAGTTGCAAAAACAATTATCACATAGAGGCGAAGTTGTTAAATTGTTGAGATATCTTTTATGTAGAGTTTTCACTTTTATTCCCTTATTTTTGAGGTTCTTGTACACATTGTGGTTGATCCATGGGATATTTGTTGTGGAAATATTGGTTTTGTTGATTCTATAGGCAAGTTTTGGCATGGGCACTTGTGGTGTGAGTTGTTATTGTATTGTGATATTGATATGCATGCGGCCGTATAAGGATAGGGGATAATGTGCATGCGGTGGTATAAGGTGGGATTTATATGCGTGTTACTAGTAAGGAAATTTCATGAATCCAAGAGGTGACATAAGGTGGGCCAAAGAGCGTGTTGCTATTTCGGAAAATATATTTCCAAACGATCTAAATGCAAGGATCATGTAGCGGTATAAGGAAAGATTGTGATTGTGATTGTGATTGTAAAATGTTATTATGAGGCGGTACCTGGTTGTGATTCTTGTTGTTATCTCTCATTTACCTCACTTATATTGGCCCGCATTGTTTTCTTGATGTTCTTACTATGTATTCCTTCCTTGTTGCCTTATTGCTTTAAATTCAATTAAAGTTTACCTTGTTGTAATGCTTTATTTCTACTATTTCCTCTTTTTCATTATTAGACTATACTTGTTCAGTTTTTCTTATCATAGTTTGTGTCTCGACCTGGCCTCATCACTACTCTATCGAGGTTAGGCTTAATACTTACTGGGTACCGTTATGGTGTACTCATACTATGATTTTGTACATTTTGGTGCAGATCTATGCACCTCGACTCAGGCTAGGCATCAGTGAGTGGATTATACAATTGAGAGACTTCAAGGTATACCTTCCCCATGTCCGTAGGTCTCGGAGTCCCCTTTTATCTCTATTTTGCTACTGTTTACTATTTATCTAGATAGTGTTGTACTAGGGATGTTACAGTCTCGTATAAAGCTTATGACTTAGTTCTACCGATTTTAGGAGTTTTGTTCAGATGTTTTGTTTCGGATTTTTTATGAGTTTATTGAATTATCTTATTATCTTAACCGTTAAATTCTAATAAGTACTTATGATGTTATGCTTACCAAAACTTAGAGACTAGGTGCCATCACTATATTCTAAGGTGAGAAATTGGGGTCGTGACATTAGCAATGTTCCGATCTTCATTATCCTAGTAATAATAGTAGTATCAAACTGCATAGGTAGGCAGAGAAGATTGGATAAGGTCAACGTCATAAAAATAAAAGTGAAACAACTTCTTTAGTGTTTCAAGAGCCTATGCTGACAACTTCTTTTTCTTATTAAGTTTGGCCAGGAACCATGTCAGAAAAACTCCTCCTTCTCTAACAATTTTTAGCCAAAAATACATTATGAATGTTGAATATACCAACAATACAAGTGTAGGAAAACGGAAATACATTATTCAAGCAATTAACATATCTATTTATAACGACTCCGCTGATTGTTTTGAGTATTATAGCCTTGTTTCCCCATTTATTGCTTATTCTATGCTTGTTTGTTATTATGGGACTTGCCAAGGTGGTTGGTTTGGTTCTAGGGATGTTTCAGAATGAGTTGGGACATTTAGTCCTAAAGTTGGAAGCCTAAGTGGATAGAGTTGATCGGATATTGACTTATGTGTAAACGACTGCAGAATGGAGTTTGATGGTTCTGATAGCTCTGTATGGTGATTTTGGATTTAGGAGTATGTCCCATTTTTGATTTGGAGGCTCATTGGTCGTTTTGGCTTAAATTGGCGGAAGTTGGAAAGTTGAAGGTTTGGAAGATTGAGAACTTTGACCAAGAGTTGACTTTGTTGTTACTTGACTCAGATTTTGGTTCCTAAAGCTGGAACAGGTCTGTTGTGTTATTTATAATTTGTGGGAAAAGTTTGAGGTCAATCGGAGTTGATTTTGTGTGCTTCGGCATTGGTTTTAGAAGTTGGAAATTTAATAGTTCATTAGGCTTGAATTGGGGTACGATTCGTATTTTTGATATTGTTTGATCTGATTTGAGGCATTGACTAAATTTGTATTATGTTTTAGGATTGTTTGGTATGTTTGGATGGTGTCTCGAGGGCCTCGGGTGAGATTTGGATTGATTCAGATTGAGTTTTGGCCTTTTAGGACTGCTGATCTAGTGTCTGGTGCAGCCTTTATCGTGTTTGCGATGAAGGGATCGCATTCGCATAGTTTCGCTTAGGGGTAGAAGGATTTTTTTTCTTCGCGTATGCAAAGAAGGACACTCATTCAGGAAGGTCTAAGGAGTTTGTGCATCACAATCGCGAGAGGTGACTCGTGTTCACGTAAAAGGTTGAGGTAGGTTGGGCACTAGTCATTTAAGCCTTTGTGTTCGCGGGAGAGGGGTCACACTCACATAGGCATTGGTCCTGTGTTCTTCGCATTCGCGAGGGAGATCTCGCATTTGCGTAAGAGGAAATTTGGTAGCTCAAATTTTTTGTGCTTCGCGAACGCGAGACAATTACCGTGTTCATGAAGAAGGGCAACTAGTTTGTAATATTATTTCCAAATTGAGGGTTTTGTTCCATTTTTTATCTTTTAAGCTAGAGACCTCGATTTTGGGCGATTTTTGAAGAGATTTTCAAGGAGTTGTTTGGGGTAAGTGATTCTAATCGGATTTGATTATTATACATGAATCCATCATTGTTTTTATCATTTAATTGGTGTTTTGGGTTGGAAAAATTGCGAAAATTTGTGGAAACTTCATAAGCTATATTTTGAGGATTGGAAAGGAGATTTGAGGTAAGAATTAGATAATTTTGGTATGGTTGGACTCATTATTGAATGGGTGTTCGAATATTATGAATTTTGCCTGGTTCGGAGATCTGAGCCCGGGGTTAAATCTTTGGGTTGACTTAGCTTTATTGTATGGAATCGATTCTTATAGCTTGTGTTGATAGTATTAAGTAGTTTGTGTCTATTTTCAAGTCATTTGGAGGCTGAGTGGCAATGCAAGGGCTTGTTAGAGTTGTGATTTGCACGGTTTGAGGCAAGTAACATTTCTAAACTTGGTACTGAGGGTATGAATTCCTGGAATACGTATTATATGATTGGTGTTGAGGTGATTCTCGTTCTAGGTGACGGGTGTGTGGGCGTGCACCGCTGTAAGTTTCACTTGGTTAATTGTGTGGTTCCATGTTGTCATCTAATCTTTTTTGGATCCATGAAATTTCTATGTGTTAGAGTAATTGTGATGTGATTCATGTTTGAAATCATAGTTAGGATATATGCTTAGTCCGTTGGGACCCACTGAGGCCATTTCAATTGAGTTAGTTGCTTAAATTGCAACTATGTACTCAGTCATATTCATTTATTTGCATATCATATTAGTCTTCGTTATCATTTACTGTTACATCATGTTATCATCGTTTGGGATGAGTCCTTACTGGCTTTATATATATTATTATTATGGAATAGGTTGCATACTACAATTGGCCTGCTAGGCTTTATCTATTATTATAGGATCAGGTTGCACGCCGCAGCAGGTCATATTTGCATTATATTAGTGCTTGGGCAGGAGTTTGACATACCAGCAATGAGCGCAGGTTCCTTACAGTGTTGAATGATTGAGTGTGCTGAGTGATTAAGAGTGATGAGTGGGAGTGTGAGACTGTGGGATTGAGTACTCTGAGAGTGTAAGTACATGCGTTTATCATTGTGCTACATTACATGTGACACGCACAATTGACATGTAGACATAAAGATGTAACATTTCTCACAATGCTATACTTGGCATGTTTTATTAGTATTGAGCTTAAATTGTTGAACTTGAAAGCATGTTTGCATTTTTGTACTTGGTATGGGTTGATTATGGGATTTCTCCATGTTATTACTGTCATTTCCCTGTTATATTTTATCTGGATTTGGACTGTACCTTTTTGAGCTCTTAACCGCTTTCAGCCCAAGGTTAATCATGTTATTTATTGAGTACATTGGGTCGGTTGTACTCATACTACACTTTTTCTTCGTGTGCAGGTCGAGGTACATTTGGACACGGCGGTTGCTAGACTTGGTGCAGTATCTGTTTGGAGATTATTGATGTAGTCGCTATGACGCCTGCAAACCTCGGCTCTCCTTCCTTTCAATTTATTTAGTATTGTTCTATCAATTAGACAACATGTACTCGGTGATACCCGAATTTTAGGAGATTTTGTAGTTGAGTCGCAGTTGTTTTATTGGTTATTTATGAGATATTTCACTGTTAAACTTATTACATGATACTTTTAATTTAAAAAGCGTAGTTATTTATGATTGTCAACTTGCCTAGTACTATGATAGGTTCCATCACGACATGTTAAGATTTGGGTCATGATAAGTTGGTATCAGAGCCTAGGTTACATAGGTCTACGAGTTATGAGCAAGTTTAGTAGAGTCTTGCGGATCACTACGGAGATGTGTGTATTTATCTTTGAGAGGTTATAGAACCATTACAAAAAGTTCACTTTCTTGTATTCTTGTCATGAGGATTTGTTGATTCTGGAAACAAAACTTCTATATTGTATTCTCTTACAGATGGTGAGGAAACGTGCGGCCGGATCAGGCGGACGGCCACCAATACCACCAACTAGGGCTACGAGAGGATAGGGCCAAGGTGCAGCTCGTACAACTGCTGGAGCAGCACCCGTGGAGCCACCAGCAGCTCTAGCCCAGGAGCTGATACCAGATGTGGTCAAAGCAGTGGGACTAGCTCGGGCATCAGCGGTGCCCATTGTGATTCCAGTCCTTCACGAGTGTTTGGCCCAGATATTGACTGTATGCACTAGCTTTGCTCAGGTGGTTTCAATTTCGACCACACCAGCCACTTCTCATGCTGGGGGAGGTGCTCAAACTCCCACAGCCTGTACTCTAGAGCACATAGTTTAGGGACTCCAGACACCGGGAATACTACCAGCCTAGTCAGTTGCTGATGTTCAGGCCCACGTTGGTCCACCTATGAGTGACGAGGAGAAGAAGAGACTAGAGAAATTTAGAACACTCAATCCTCCAGAGTTCAGTGAGGCTGAGTCAGAGGATGCCCAGGATTTCTTAGTGATGGTAGGCTATAATCTCATGTTTTAGCCGCCTATTACACTCCAATTCACTGCACTTTTATTGTGTTGAGCTTTAATTGGTAGTGTTTGGTACATATTGTGTGTTTTATGCATTGTCGAAGTAATTTCGAGTTATGTAGATGTAACGGAGCTAACTCGAGCTATTTGAAGCTTTGAAGTCTGAGTAAAAGCCGAAGGAATTAAGTCGGGATCACGTTCGAAGGTCGAGAACCACATGTGGATATCAAAATCAAGCAAAAAGGCACACTTTGAGAATTTGCACTCCTTCGGCGCGTGGTGTTCCACAGTTGTGCATTTTTGCTGCCTGATGAATTGTTGAGCTCTTTGGATTTCCTCATACATCCCCATGTGGCGCATCACCCCATTCGGCGTGCTTTTTTAATTTTTCCAGAACAATTGTCCTATTTCGGTTAGGAAAAGATGGTTTTGTCTGGGCCCGACCCTATTTGGTATAAATACCTGGAATAATGTTACTTTCTGGACTTTTTTTTACATACTTTAGATCTAAGGAAGCTAAGGAGGAGTTATAAGAGCAAAAGCACAAGGATTTCATCATTCCTTTCTCCCTCAAGACCCGAGTTTAGATTGAATTTATTTTTTCCTATGCTTTTATCATATTTTTGATGAATTGCTCTATGTCTATGGAGTCGTTCATTTTAGGGTTTGATGGATTTGGTGTATTGATATTTTTTTATGGATATTAACTCTAGTTTTTATGTATTGAAGCATTTTTAGATGATTTAATTGTTGTCTATATATATTCACGTGTTCGTGTAATCGAGAGAGGCATAACTTGTGATATTCCTGCATTATATTATTGGTTGAGACATTAATTCTTCTAAGTAATCGAAAGAGGCTAGTTGAATCATTGATTAAACATATTTAGGAGGATAATTGAGAGAGATTCTCGTAAAGATCAATCCACTACGCATTCTTGCATATCTTCATAGAGTTTAATTGGTTCATCTCGCGAGGTTGAGACTTAATCCAGAGAGGAGTTTTTATTACACGTTTGAACTAATAACTGAGTGAATTTGAGAGCTCACTTTAAAATTGCAAGTGAATTATCTAGAGTTAGATCCCAAACAATTATCTTACATCTATCCTATTAAAAGCCTATCTTTTCCCACTGATAACCTCATTTACTTATTACTTGTTTCGATTGTCACTAGTCAATAGCTTTAAATTCTTAGTTAATTTTAGTTAGAAATCATATAAATCTCAATTGTTGAACCTCTTGATAGCAATCAATCTGGAAACTACGAGAATACTATTTAAACTCCAATCCCCGTGGATACGATATTATACTATACTATATATGATTAGAGAGTATAATTTAAGTGTGTGTTTCGAGCTCGTCACTTAGACAGGTTCCATCAGATCCTTCACACGGCAGGTATTCTAGAGACTAGTGGAGTCTCATATACTACTTTTCAGCTCTTGGGTGCACCCTTCAGATGGTGGCAGGCCTATGAGTTGAGCAGGCGAATCGCTGCTACACCACTTACGTGGCATGAGTTCTTAGTTCTCTTCTTAGAGAAGTTTGTTCCACAGACCCATAGGGAGGAGTTGCGTAGGTAGTTTGAGCAGCTATGCGAGGAAGGTATGTCAGTGACCCAGTATGAGATGACATTGTCAGAGTTGGCTCGTCATGCGGTATGGTTAGTACCCTCCGAGAGAGAGAGGACTATGAGGTTCATTGATGGCTTCAACTATGGACTACGCTTCGTCATTACTCGGGAGATTGCATTAGGTACTAGGTTCGACGAGGTGGTTGATATTTCTATGCGCCTAAAGCAAGTTCGTAGTTAGGAGCATGAGGTGAGGGAGTCCAAGAAGCCTTGTGTTTCGATTAGTTTTAGCAGCGCATCACATGGAGGACAGTCCCAATACAACAGGGGTTGTAGTTATTGACCCGCTCAGATAGCTTGTCCGGTTTATCGTGGTGCATCAGCTAGCCATGGTTCATTTAGTGCTCATCCGGGTAAGTCATCTCTCAGTGACCTCCCAGCTAAGTGTTCATCTCATGCTTCATCAGTTCAGGGTTCATCTGTACCAAGTCCTTCTAGCAGTTATTTTGGTTCTTGGGGTCCAATTCAGTCTCCATCGCCATTGACGAATCAGAGTTACTTCGAGTGTGGGGAGTTTGGACATCTAAGGAGGTATTGTACCCGTCTCTTGGTAGGTCCAGTTTAGCAGAGCGGTCAGGTTATGACTTCCATACCAGTTACTTCACCACCCGCTCAGCCAACTCGGGGTAGGGCTCAAGAAGCTTGATTTCGCCCAAGAGGGGGAGGCCGATCAGGTGGTGGTCAGGCTTGATTCTATTCTTTCCCAGCTAGGCCAAAGGTTGTTGCTTCAGATGCTGTGATCATATGTATATTTTAGTATGCTACAGGGATGCTTCCATATTATTTGACCTTCGATCCACTTATCATATGTATCATCATATCTTGCTCATTATTTGGATATGCACTGTGAGTCCTTAGGTTTGTTTGTTCATGTATCTATGTTGGTAGGCGATTCTATTGTTGTGGACCATATGTATCGATAGTGTGTGATGGACACTAGGGAATTGGAGATGAGGGTTGACCTCATATTGCTTAGTAAGGTTGATTTAGACGTGATACTAGGCATGGATTGGTTGTCCCCAAGTCATGTTATTCTAGATTGTCACGCTATGACCGTAACATTGGCAATGCCGGTGTTACCTAGGATCAAGTGGAGAGGTTCTCTATACTATGTTCCTGCATGATGATTTCATATTTGAAGGTCTAACGGATGATTGAGAAGAGGTGCTTGGCATATTTGGCATTTGTGAGGGATGATGTGCTGATACTCCAACCATTGATTATGTTCTGTTAGTGCGAGACTTTCCGGATTTGTTTCTCGCGGACCTGCTGGGCATGCCACCTGACAGGGACATTGATATTGGTATTGACTTGGTGCCAGGCACTCAGCTCATTTCTATTCCTCTATATCATATGGCACCAGCAGAGTTGAAGGAATTGAATGAGCAGCTTCAGGAGCTTCTTGATATGGGGTTAAATAGGCCTAGGGTGTCACAATGGGGTGCACCGGTTCTATTTGTGAAGAAGAAGGATGGTACTAGACGGATGTGTATTGGTTATAGGCAGTTGAACAAAGTTATAATTAAGAACAAGTATCCTTTGTCGCGTATTGATGACTTATTTGACCAGCTTCAGGGAGCTAGAGTGTTCTCTAAGATTGATTTGAGGTCTAGGTATCATCCATTGAAGATTCAGGACTCTGATATTCTGAAGACGGCATTCAAGATCCGCTATGGTCACTACGAGTTCCTTTTGATGTCTTTTGGGCTGACCAATACCCGAGCAAGATTCATGCATCTGATAAACAATGTGTTCTAGCAATATCTTGATTCTTTTGTCATAGTATTTTTTTTATGATATCCTGGTCTACTCACGTAGCCAGGAGGAGCATGCACAACGTCTAAGGATTGTACTACAGATGTTGAGGGAGGAAAAGCTTTATGCTAATTCTCCAAGTGTGAGTTTTGGCTCAGTTCGGTGGTGTTTTTAGGGCACATGGTGTCCAGCAAGGGGATCAAGGTGGATCTGAAGATGATTGAGGTGGTTTAGAGTTGGCACATAAATACTTTGAACTAGTGCTCTGTTAGCACATAAATACTTTGAAGAGCAACCAAATGAATCATTTCCGTTGCACATCACATTCACAAAGAGATGTAAAATCCGAGTCACCCCACAATCATCACATGAATTGATAAGGAAAAATATAGAACATATACATCAGATTCCTTGCTCGAATTACCATATGATGTTCTCTTTCTCATTCATAAATAATGCACCAACATACTAATAATCAGAAACTGCAAAGACACATAACCACGTGACTCAATCATCAATGGTAGGCTCCCCCACTTGCTTTAAGCCACAATCACAAAATCCAATGACCTACATTGACTTCTCCTCCTAGCTACCATGATCTCACACCATTACCCAGCCATATTCCTCACAAGACCTTGTTGCACTAATCATAAGACACCGTGAATTATCAGCCAGAAATGCACACTTTGACCTTCTAACAATCACACCATCTTCTTCAAGTGATTCAAACCCACATCGTAGTACATGCATCACATTGTGTAGAAGGTAGAACTCTTCATGGTAAATTCATTAGAAATCACGCAACCCCTAACCTGCTCGTAAGAGATGGCGTACCTATGTAATTCCATATTGACATCTTTCAACAACATTGCCCTGGTTACAACCGCCACGAAATCAGTAAATCCTCCTGCGTCCATGCTCGTCCCCATCTGTAAGAGTCCTTTCATTTCCATTTACATCAGTTGAAGGTCCAACAATACGTTCAACACTCGAAGTATGTTAGCAAAACGACAATCAAGCATTCACATCCCTCTACATTTCAAGCAAACTCTTCCCCTCACATTCAAACTTCCTAAGAACAGAAATTACCACCTCAAACAAAAGACACAGACTTAGTCATATGTCTACCATGACAAAAATTGCTCTAATCTTTCTCAAGCATGTGGCTATCCTACCACAAAATCCATACAATATGCTACCATTCCCACTCCAATTAAACCATCTTCCTAAGAAAACTACTCGATCTCTACTGCTTGTACTTGACCTACTAACAATTCAACCACTGCGAGACATATCCCACCTTGTCCTTTCGCATCACCTGCCACCAGTCATACCACCCTAAATCGCGATCCGTCTCTATAGCACCCAAAAAAAATAAATTTCCATCAAATCTAAGCTTCCTTAGGATCATCTCCCTCGAGCCACCAACACTGGAAACGTTGATCGCAATACACTATCCTCTCAACTAACCGCTTCTTGGGTATGACTTCGCCACACCGTGCCCTAAAGGAAAACAAATGAAAACCATCATACCGACAAGCCTTAATGTGTTTAAACAAGAACGAAAACACCACAACACAAACAAGAATTCCACCAAGTTCAAAGATGTCAAATCTCGCTACTCCTTTAACCATAGCCTGAACATCTTTGGACCAATTGCATCTCCTACACTGGAATTAAATGCCAAATCTCTCAATCATTGTCACGACACGAAATTCCAACCTCGGGGTCATGATGGCGCCTAACATCTACTTTCTAGGAACACCGACGTGAAACAATTTTTTTTACTGATTTTATCAATTTACAACAAGATATTTACAATGAAAACGATAAAATTCTGAAGTAGAATAAAACGATACCGAACAACAAAGTCTAAACATAACCCAGAAGCGGGTGTCGGTACATGAACATCTAGAGTGCTTGGTCTGAACAAAATACACTATTTTGAAACTCAATAAAACAGTAAAGATAAGAGGGAACGGGAATTTAGGGCTGCAGATGCTGTGCAGTTGCACCTCAAGTCTCTATCAGTGACTGAACCCGCCGCTCCGACCAACTCCGGTATCTGCACAAGAAGTGCAGTGTAGTACGAATACAACCTCTATATATATATATGTATCGACCCCATGTACTTTGTAAGTGCCGAGACTAACTTGATGAAGTAGTGACGAGATTAAAGCAGGCCACTTAGAATAACCTGTACACATTAATAATAATAATTACATGAAAGAAAGATAGGAAATGGAAGTAAATCAATTAATTTGTGAAAATGAACTCAAACCTCACTATAAAAGAGCCTAGAATAACAAGTCTCATAATCTCATATAAAAATGTCGAAGCCAACACAACAATAACATCAAGAACAACACACACAATCCATTGTCGTGAACGCCCCGATCCCATCGTATCATCCTTTATCAATATCAAGTACCATGTATACAATTTTTTGCGGTGCGCAACCTGATCCTACCATATCATCATTTATCAACATCAAGTATCCACCCTTAATCCACCATTTCACTTCATTATCTTTCAATTTCCGTTGTGGCATACAGCCTGATCCCCAAACAATTTCATTTAATACAAACAATCCAAATAACTCAATTTACAAGAATTTCTATATCAAAGAGTAATAGTACTAGGCAATAAAGGACAACATATTAATCAAAGAATCATTAAGTTTGGATTGGAGGGTGATTTGTGATTTTAGCGTTGTCTGGTGTGATTTGAGGGCTTGACTAAGTTCGTATGGTGTCTTAGGATTGGTTGGTATGTTTAGTTTGAGGTTCCGGGGGCCTCAGGTGTGTTTCAAATGCTCAACGGGTCATTTTTGGACATAGAAGGATAGCAGATTTTTCGATTTTTCTGTTGCAGACAATTGTTCTTCGCGCTCGCGAAGGGTAAACTGTGATCGGGAAGGCTGGCCAAGGGAAGCATAGCGAATGCGAGGAGCTGAGCATGTTTGGAAAGAGGAAAGGCGGAGCAGCTGGGGACCCCGGGAAGTTGCTCTATGCGTTCGCGAGTGGACCCTCGCATTCGAGAAGGAGGAAATTTGGCCAGCGGATATTTGTGCATCGCGTTCACGATAGTGGTCTCGCTTTCGTGAAGAAGAACGCATCTGGGCAAAATTTAAATTCCAAAATCGAGGGTTTAAATTCATAATTCAAAAACTGGATTGAGAGCTCGGTATGACCAGAAATTTGGAGAGATTTTTGGAGGAAGTTTGTGGGTAATGATTCCTGACTCCTTTTAGATTATATCCCATGAATCTATAAACATGAATTCATCATCTAATTTCGAATTTGGGGTGAAAAATTGGGGAAAATTGAGAAACGTTCTTAGGCCTAATTTTGGGATTTTGATCAAGATTTTGGTATCGGATTTGACTGAATTTGGTATGGGTAGACTCGTGAGAGAATGGGTGTTCATGATTTGTGACTTTTACCCGATTCTGAGACGTGGTCCTGGGAGGATTTTTGGGCGTTTTTCTATTTTCTTTCCTTAGCTTCGATTTCATTAGATAAATTAGTTGTTTGTAGTTGTATTTACGTTATGATATTAATTTGATTAGATTTGGGCCACTCGGAGTTGGATACTCGTGGCAAGAGCGTGATATCAGATTGATTTTGAGCTGGTTTGAGGTAAACGGCTTGCCTAACCTTGTGTCGGGGAACTCCCCTTAGGATTTTGGTACTGTGTTATGTGAATGTTGTGTACGTGAGGTGACGAGTACTTACATATGCTAATTGTTGAAAACCCCTGTTATCATTAAGTAAATGTCTATGTTTTCCTTTAATTCAGCAATACTATTATGTGAAACCTCCTGTTTAGCTTAGGAAAGCATGCTTATGTGACTTAACTACCTTACCTGCTTTAACTGCTTACTTGGATTTCTTGTAGCATTTTTAGAGTAGATATTTCCTATTTTCCTGATACGAACTTGAATAGGAATTGTAGAATTCTTTCTTGAGACTGTTGTGTATTTACTTTAGGACTACGGATCAGTTTTTTGGGAGATCCCCCTGCATGTTTATTTTGGGACTACGGATCGGTATTCCGGGAGATCCCCCTGCATATTTACGATTTAGACTACGGAATGATATCCCGTGAGATCCTCCGCACATTTACGTTTGGGACGACGAGATGTTATCCTAGGAGATCCCCTGTTGCTATCTCTGTATTGATTTATTTCTTTCTGTGATTTCATCCTTATTGACTGTTAGCATTTAATTATACAGCCTCTTTTCACATTATTTTTCCTTGTTATATATATAACCAGTAGGGCCCTGACCTGATCTCGTCACTACTCGACTAAGGTTAGGCTTGGCACTTACTGGGCACCACTGTTGTGTACTCATTCCCTTTCCTGCACATGTTTTTCGTGTGCAAATCCAAGTTCTTATACTCCATACTATCCGTGAGGCGAGGCGATTCAGAGACTTCAAGGTATATCTACCGCCTCCGCAGACCTAGAAGTCCCTCTCTATTATCACTTCAGTAATAAGCTTTCCCCTGTATTTCCTTTGTTATTAGACTTCTTGAGTTAGAAACCTTATGTATTTTTTTTCTTAATTTGTGATTCATGAGATTCTGGGTTTTGGGAGTGTTATTATTGGTCGAGAGTGCTATTATTGTGTATGACGAGCGGCATTTTAAACATTTTATCTATATTTACCTGTTTGATGGCTAGTTTGTACTTTTAAATTCCTTTTTCCGCAAAGTGTTAGGCTTACCTAGTCGCAGAGACTAGGTGCCGTCACAATAGTTCACAGAGGGAGAACTCTGGTCGTGATAGTTATTTTTCGGACTTTGACACATAATTGACCTAAGGAGACTAAGGAAAAGTTGGAGGAGAAAAAGTACAAGGATTTTATCATTCCTTCCTCACTCAAGACCCGAGATTGGATTGAATTTATGTTTTCATATCTTTTAATTATATTTGTGACTAATTACCCCATGTGTATGGAGTAGTGCCCTCTAAGGTTTTATGGATTTGGTGTATTGATATTTTTTTGTGGATTATAACTCTAGTTTTATGTATTGAAGCTTTTTTGAATGATTTAATTGTTGCATCTATGTTCACTTGCTCATGTAATCGAGAGAGGCAAAACATGTGATATCTCTGCACTATATTGTTGGTTGAGTTTGTTAATTCTTTGTAGTAATCGAAAGAGGCTAGTTGAATCATTGATTAAACCTAGTTAGGAGGATAATCGAGAGAGGTTCTCCTAAAGACCAATCCATTATGCATTCTTGCATATTTTCACATAGTTCATATTGTGAGGTTGAGACTTAATCGAGATTGAGTGAATTCGAGAGAATCACTTGAACACTAGACATGAACTATCTAGAGTTAGATCCCAAATAATTATCTTGCACCTATCCTATTAAAAGTGTTTGAAATAGTTTGTATTGCTAATTTAGAAATTTTTTTATTTTATTTTTATATTTTTACGGTTAGTGTTCTTTGAATATGCATAGGTTAAAGGTTAAGATTGGTACATGACTCGATCTTCTGGGAAAGAAGTGCTACCAAACGAAACAGAGATAGAAAAACAACTGCTACAGCTAAGGAAGGAAAGAAATCTCACCAAGACTTCTTAGAAGGTTAGGCAATCCTCAACCAGATAAACTATGGCTGGAGACGATGATAATAATGTAGATTTGGCTGCAAGAGAGGTAGCCCAACAATGAGAAAAAGCTACAAGGGATGCTGAGGAAAAAACTATTAGAGATGCATATATTATCTATGAAGAAGAGAGGGGTTAGAGACATAATCAAAATCAACCCTTGGCTACAAACCATTTTAGAAATATAGCTCCCATGCATGGGAGATCATTGGGAGATTATGCTAGACCGGTCTACGACCAAGGATTATCAAGTGTTATACCACCTCCAATTGCAGCTAACAATTTTGAGTTGAAGCAAGGGTCGCTTCAAGCCTTTCAAAATTGTTGTGTCTTCAGAAAGAAGATTAACAAAGATCCAAATACACATCTAATAGACTTTGAGGAAAGTATGAACACATTTAAATACAATAGTTGTCAAAAGATGCAGTGTACTTAAGGGAATTCCTCTTTACACTTAAAGATGATGCAAAACAATGGCTTTGAAGCTTTCCCACGGGATCGATTAGAACATTGGATGAGATGACCATAAAATTCCTTGATAAATATTTCTCATCAGCTAAGACGGGAAAGTTTAGAAGGGAAATCCATAAGTTCTACCAGAAAGAGATTGAAACTGTTTTTGAAGCATGGGAAAGGTTTAAGGAGATAGTTCGAAAGTGTCGACATAGCGGAATTGAACTCTGGATGCAACTCCAGGACTTTTGGGATGGATTGACACCAACGTCACATAGAACATTGAGCAATATAGCTGGAGGTTCGTTGATGAAGAAGACTCAAGAGGAGATAGTTACAATTCTTGATGAGTTATCTGAAGATGCTAATTAGTGGCCTTCTAAGACTGCTAAAAGAAGAAGATCAACTGGTGTTTACCAAGTTGATGCTAATACTTCTGTGCAGGTACAACTTGATGTTATGGCCAAAGAAATACAAAATCTAACCTTAGCCACAATACAGAGTGAACCTCAGTAGCACCCCAGTTTTTCATGGAGTTTACCTAGGGGTACTACAAATGCATGGAAAGAAAACAACCCCAGATTTTAAGGACAAGATCTCCTGCTTTTGTAAATCAGCAGAGGCAGCAGTTTCAGCCTCAACAACCTAATCTTCCTGGTCTAGAAGATCTCATAAAGTCCTTTATTGTGAAAAGTGATGAAAGATTTGAAGTACAAGGGGCAGCAATTCGAAATCTAGAGAAGTAAGTGGGCTGATTGTAACAATATTATCTGAGGGAGTCCTAGGTACTTTGCCTACTGATATTGAAAGAAACCCCAAAGAAACGGTAAATGATGTAACCTTGAGAAGTGGGCAAGTGTTGAAAGATCCCACCCTAATCCAAAAAGATATGGAACCTGAAAAAGGAAGTAGGGAGCAGCTGAAAAGTGATGTTGATAAGAAGAAGAAAGGCAAGAAGGGAGCTGATAAAAAGAAGAAGGAAGAGAATTTGAGAAGGGAGGAACCTGAAGAGAGAAAGCATATGCCTGTTTTACCTTTCCCCCTAAAGCTATATAGAGAAAAGCTGGACAAGTAGTTTGAGAGATTTCTGGATATGCTAAAACAGGTTAATGTAAACTTACCATTCACTGAAGTGCACTCCCAAATGCCAGCTTATGCCAAATTATTGAAGGAGTTCTTGACAAAGAAGAGTAAGATAGAAGAGACGTCAAGCTCGCAGAACTTTGCAGCGCAATCTTGCAAGACAAACTCCCACAAAAGTGTTGTGATCCAGGGAGTTTGACTATACCTTGCTCTGTAGGAACTATTAATTTTTATACGGAAAAGGGTCATATATAGCCCTCTACTATTAGAAATAATCCATATTTACCCCCCCCCCCCCTTTTAGTTGGCTAATAAATCTATCCCTATCGTTATACTTTAAGTTTACTTTTACCCCTCATCTGTTAAATCCACCATCCCAACCTTAAAAATCCACGTGGCATGTCGTCATGGGACAAAAAGACCCACACATTCTTAAATAAATAACACGCCTGACCAAGCTACTTAACCCAACCCCCATCGACCAAAAACAATATTCCTTTTCTGTAATGAACAAATTCTTTTTTTCCCTCCTTCAAAATTCCATTATTCTTTTCTTTGTTGCTTCTCGCCTTCTTCCTTTACTGTTTTCTTTATTCTTTATTTATTAGCACTATTTAGTCTAAGGATTATCCATTTCAACTAAAATCTGAAGTATTAAAATTCTAAGACTTGAAGCTGGCCATTACTCACAAGTCACGGGTAAGGCAGTCGTAGACTCTTTTTGCTTATATTGTTTATTTCATTTTTCCCAAGCCTTGGTTATAGAATTAACGTGTTCAATACAAAGAGGAAAGTTCAGTGCACAAAGCATTCCGCATTCACACAGGGTCCGAGGAAGGACCGTACCCAAGGGATTTGATGTAGATAACCTAACCTAATGCAAGCATTAGTGGATGCTTCCACGGGCTCGAACCTGTGTTTAATCCAAAGAATTTTAATTATTTTCTAATGCACACTCAGTTCTTCTGCTCTTTTCTACAACCATATATACAAAGCATGTGGGAGAGAAAGCTTTTCAATGGACCCAATTAGTGTATGGAAGAACCTTAGTTTTTGCCCACTTTCTATTAGAGGAAGAAGGATTTAATTTAGGGAGTTTTGGTCGATAGCGGCCTGGATTTAGTAGCTCAGTCGGGCGGGTTATTTGTTTTAAATGGGACGCGTCTTTTCGTCCAATGATGGCATGATTTTTAAGGATGGTATGAGAGATTTAATGGATGAGGGGTATAAATAAACTTAAATTATAACGGTAGGGGTGGATTTATTAGCAAACTGAAACGGGGGATAAATGTAACTTATTTTCAATAAATGAAGGATAAATATGACCCTTCTCTGATTTTTATAAGTCATTATGTGATTATGGTGCCTCAATTAACTTAATGCCCTTGTCTATTTACAGGAAACTAGAGAATGAGTTCAGAGAGATAAGGTTAGCACCAATATTCGTGTAGATTTATAGTGGTGAAGGTGGAGGGAACATGGAGGTCCCCTCATCCTAGGAAGACCATTCTTAGCCACGGGTAGGGCGATATTAGATATACATGAGAGAAAACTCATGCTTAGAGTGGGTGAGGAGACTGTGACTTTTGAGATAAATGTAGCAACGAGTGTGAAAAAGGAAACACCATCTGCAAGTGTTGAGTGGAAAGGGAAGAGATCGAAAGAGAAGGCTGCAGCGAGTGAGAAAGATAAGTGCGGGGTGTACCCCAAGAAGGCTGAGAAGAAGCTATCTACATGGATGTGTGCATTAGTTCGGGAGAGACGAATGGAGCCCGACTTCGACTCAAACCCCGAATAGATATTCAGGGAAGTTTCCTTTATCTTGTGTTTTTTAACTGTGTATCATGGGGACATTCCACAACTTAAAGTGTAGGGTGAGGGATATGGTGTATGTATGTATGTATATTAGTTTTAGTTTTTCTTTTTAGTAATTAGAGATAGAAATAATTGAAAAAAAAACAATAAAATTTTAAAAATTTTGATTTTTCCCGACAGTGGATATCATCGATATGTTTCTTGAGGTATTAAAGTTTGAAGAAAAAAGAAAAAAAAAATCTTTTGTTAAGTAGAGTAATAATTCCCCCTTGGTTTTTCTTTGTGCCGCCGTTCTTTTCCAAGGGTTTTGTTTGAACTAGGTGTAGTTAGTTTTTATTTTTGTTAGGAGTAGGAAACCTTGTGCTATGATTTGAATTGAAGGCAATATTTCTTGACTCTTTTATACCTTGAGAACAGTAAGTGTTTTGGGTGTGACACTTAGGCTAAGTTTTTTGACTTTTGTATAAGTACCTTAAATTATATGATCTTAACTTTGCTTAACTACTTTGACTAGAGTGTCATGATGAGTCTAATCCAGAGTAAGTTATGTGCCATGTGTGTGAGGTTTTGTGTTATTCTGTGCATTGCATTTGATGTCTAGAACTTGCCCCTTGTGTTTGCAAAGCGAAATAGTAGTTTTATTCAGTCTTAGAAGTGATATAGGCATTTCTTTATTGAGCCAGATATATATTTTACCCACCTAATTGTTATGAATCTTAGTTAACCCCTTTGAGACTGTAAGCCTATTTTTTTGGCAACCACATTATAAGTCTTACCCATTTGTTTGAATTGACCGTTTATTTGAACCTTTTCACCTCTCATGAGTACTTGAATTTGTTATGAACTTTGTAAAAGTTGAAGTGTGGGGTGGTTGGTTTGGCTTTTGAGTGGAACTATTGAATTAAGGAGAAAGGTGCAATATTTTGAAAAAGTAAGAGCCACTTGAATTGAATAAGAAAACAAAATAAGAAAAATAGGTGTATTGTTGTGAAGAAAAATATTCCTTGATAGTGGTAACTCTTGATGTAATTGTTCTTAAAGAAGTAGGGAGTTAATATATATTGATGTGAAGGTGGAGTTATGGTTTGACATAAGTGTGGGGTTTGAAAGGTTAACTTTATTAAAGTTCTTAGGAAGGTGTAGTCACTTTTATATCCAATGTATCCTACCCATCCCGCAACCTACAATACAACCATTTAAAGTTATATTTGATCCTTGATTGAGTGAGCTCAACTAGTAGAGTAGTACGCTACGGGCAAGCTTATGGTACGTCTTTTGTGGAATATGACTGTTGTTTCTAAGAGTGAGTGAATTCTTTCTATCTTGAGTTCTTGATAGTTCGTAAATTTTATTGTGTGTGGAACTACTCTCGGTTATTGTATAAGGGCACTTGATTCATGAAGGAAAGGTAATGTCATTGACCTCTATGTTAGAGTAAATGAGCGGGTTTTGAAAAATGTGTGGTACTTGTCAGTCAAATTTTGAGGCAATGATGTTAAGGTATTGTGCCTAATATATTTTAAATATTCTAGGTGTGATGAGTTATGAGAGTTGTTTAAAAAGGTTGTGTCTTTATAATGTGTAGTTTGATTGATCGAGGACAAGCAATTATTTAAGTGTGGAGTATTGATGGTAGGCTATAATTACGTATTTTAGTCGCTTATTGCACGTACTTGTGTTGAGCTTTAATTGGTAGTGGTTTGCACTTATTGTGTGTTTTATGCCTTTTGGGAGTGATTCTGAGATATGTAGATATTGTGAAACTAATTCGAGCTATTTGGATCTTTGAAGAATGAGTAAAAGCCCAAAGGATGAAATCGGGATCGTGTTCGGGGGGACGAGGACCAAGTTTGGACGTCAAAATGCAAGATTTGAGTCGTACTTTGAGAAATTTGCACTAGTGTGACGCAGGGTGCGAGGCATAGTGCGACGCAATAGTGTATTTTTGGCTTCCTGATAGAAGTTGAGCTCTCTGGTAAATTTACCTATGGGGTAAATTCCCCTCACAAGCTTAGACAAGAGAAATACCGCACTCAGATATCCGATAACCGACTCCAACATCTCTCTAACACTTCAAACCAATACCAAATGTTATAAAACTATTCAAAGAACGTGCAAACCAATCAAAATACACTTAAAAAGTGGTAAATTAAATATTAACAGTTCCCAGTTCCTCACAAAAGTCAGGAAGTCAACCCCCGAGTTCAAGTGCCCGGGTTCCGAATATTTTAGAAGATAAATATTACGAATATCTCCATGAACTCAAATATATAATTTATTCCGAATTGAATATCAAATTTCGTGGTCAAAATTCAAAAATACAATTTGGAGGTTTTCTTCAAAAATTTCACAATTTCTATCAATTTTTATGTTAAAATTCATATATAATCCATGTATTTAGCTCACAATAAATGAAAATCACTTAACTCATGTTAGATAATGAAAATGTCTCTTAAAAATTGCCCAAAATTGCCTCAACAAGAGAGAAATTGAATGATATGAGATCACCCAAAGCTCACTATTATAAGCTTCTGCCAAGCCCTTTATCGTGTTTGTGAGCCTCTGGTCGCGTTCGCGAAGGCATGCCTACCCAAAGCTTTGCGTTCGCAACCAGTCTATCATGTTTGCGATCACCAATTTCCCCCACTATAAATCCCCTCATTCGCATTCGCGATCGCCCTTTTGTATTCGCGAAGGGAAAAGCTGCCAACCTGATATCCTTCGCACTCACGACTCCCTTGTCGTATTCGTATAGGGTAAAAGTCCCCTGGCCCAGCTCCTTCTATGCACCCAGCAACCAATATCCTTCTTCGCGAACGCATGCTCCCCATCGCATTCGTGAAGGACAACACCAAAACCAGCAATAACCAAAGCACCCCATCTTGGTCTGAAACCACCCGAATCACACCCCGAGGCCCTCAAGACCGTATCCAATCATACCAACTAGTCCTAATACCTTATGAAAACTTATGCAAAGGCTGGAAACACCACGAATAACATCAAAATCATGAATTGACAATAAAAATCCTTCTTTTAACTTTCAAACGCATCTAAATTACACTTAGATATTCTGGATCACGACCAAACTTCACGCACAAGTTTCAATCAATAAAATAAACCTATACAAGATCCCGAAACACCACCCGGAGTTTGATAACACCAAATCACTCTCCAAATAAAACTTAGAAAATTTCAAAACCTATAAAATACAAGCTTTTGATATTACGTGTGGAAACACTCTCGGACTATCCGATACTCTACCCGAACACAATCAAGTCCAAAATTACCTTACAAACCTATAAGAACCTTCAAATTCTGATTCCGAGGTCATTTATTCAAAAGTCAAACCTTGATAAACTCTTCCAACTTAAAGCTTCCAAATTGAGACTTATTCTTCAAAATCAACATCGAACTTCTCAAAAATCAAAACCAACTACACATGCAGGTCATAATATACATGGTGAAGCTTCTCAAGGTCTCAACCCTCGAATAACGTGCTAAAGCTCAAAACAACCGGTTTGGATTATTACACATTTATAGATTACTTAGCTTTGATATATTTAGCAGGAATAACAATTAACTGATATCAAAATACCAATTACATCTTTGTTTCTTAAGTTTGTCAACGTCACAATTTTTTCTTCTCTTACTGAGGAATCGTGTTCTTTAATGCTTTTGAATTTGAGGTGACCTCATTTAGCGTAAAACACAAAAAAGAAGATACCTTTATATAATAAAGTGTAACAGTGATTTGATCATTCAACACAAAGATAATCAGTAGTATGCTAGAAATTTATAGAATGGGCGGTACAAACACTTGAAATAATGTATCTTAATGTTCTATAATTTTGAAAATAAACTGAAAAGCATTATAAAGAGCATGAAAGAGAACGAAAAACACAACATATATTTAATCAAATGCCATATTTGCTAAAAAGAGAAGACAAGGAAAGATTATGTTAGGGATCGGTGAAAAAGAAGAAAATGATAAATTCTTCGACATGGCAAAGATATGGGGATTAACCCATCGTTTGCAGAAAGAGGCAGGAGTAAGATAGGAAGGGAAATTAAAGTGTAAAGACGTGACTTTTCAATTTCTATTTTTGTTGGTGAAAAGGTGTGGCTTTTCAGGGTTTTTTTTCTAGAGCACCTAAATTGGAAAATATGAGGAAAAAATGGAAAAAAATAAGAAAAAAGATAAACCCGAATCCTCGCTCATGAATAGTGCCATATCATCTCCCATTTCCCCAGAATTATATAAATATATAGATATAGATTCATATATGAGTGTGCAGACAGGTTACTCTCTTTGCTTTGTCGGTGCGAGCACATGTTTTGTGACAGACTGGTGAGAAACTCAGATCTTTAATTAGCACAAGAAACGAGTCACAAAGAGGAATATATTGTAGTTATCTTTTGAGACCAGGATCTTAGAAAGGAGCACACAAATATTTTAAATAGTCTTGGCATGGGTCTAAACTTGAGGAAAGATGTATATAGCTCTTATGTTGGGTTCTAAATGTTGATATAAATCATTGTCATTAGTATGATGCTTGAGTATGTTTTTGAATTGTGTTACTTGCCAATGTGCTTAAGTTTAAGTTGCTCGAGGACGAGCAAGAGTCTAAGTGTGGGGTAGTGATAAATGACCAAAATTACATGTTTTTGAGTGTGTTTACATCTTATTTGTCGTGTGAGTTGTGGGATATGACATAATTTTTGAAGTAAAATATGCTCATTACATATTTCTTGTGTGTAGGAATGAGTTTGGATAAAAGTGGAGTAAAAGAAGAAGATTTATCACAAGTGATGGAGCAAAATTGGGAGCTCGTCTATGCCCATGCGTCGCGCGAGTGCAAACGCGACATAGGAGACTGTTGCGTAGCCACCTTATACCAAGGGTAGCCAAGCGCACACCCTTCGCTGAAAGATTATACTGTACATATAAGTTAAATACTACTTTATATGGTTATACATTATATATACATCCATAATACAGTTGAGTGAGGCAGTCTTGTTACATCCCATATTTTCATACGTGAGAGTACGTCGTAAGCCAATTGATGTAAGCTCGGAAATGAGATAATTTTTGAAAGTACATAACGTAAGTTCATCATGTTATATTGGAAGTTAAAAATCTTTAAGATCATGAATAACAAGTACCAAAAGGGTTGGAAAGCTTAGACGCTTAACGAATTGAAAAAAATAAGTTTCGTCGAAAGTCGATAAGTTTGGAATGTTATAACATATACTTTTGGGGTGAGACTAGGGTGATTAACATGATAAGAAGGTTAATTTATGATTTATTATAGTCGTATGTTAGTCGTGTGTTATGTTTCTAAGTCAAGCGAGTTGTGGAACAAAAATTGGCAAAGGTCATCACAAGTTGCATTCATAATATGCTGAAATTTAGGTCAAATGTAGTTGCACTTTTATCCCAATATACTTGGAATCAAGGGGTGATATACATATAAAATTGAATATCTATGAGTCTCGTTTCTAACGCATTAAACCATTCATAGATACAACCTTGGACGAGAGAGATATTCGCATTTTCGTGAGACTGTGCCAAGCAGCTCTTTATGGGGCCCACAGAGGTGGTTTAAGACATATGGATATATATAAGATGCCTCAACCCAGTTTTAAGTCATTATTTTCAGTATATTCAGATCTTAGAACCCTAGAAATACTCACCCAAGATCCTCTCATGATACCCAAACAAAGGGCAAATAACACAAATCAAGTGTCGAGAATCCCGTGGCGCTAGTAAGTTTCTTGTTCTTCTTGTTGTTGCTGATTTTTGGGTGGTTCCAGCTCACGTGGGAAGTTGTTTTAAGTGATTTATGTTCTGTAAAATACTCTCCCATGTTTTTCATATCAACCCTAGGTTATTTCAAGTCTTGCAAATGGATTACACCATATTTCAACATCAAAAGTGAAGAATAACACCTCTTTGAGATTGTGTTATCATTGAAGATAGTTGTGGGCTGTTTTATGCTAAAATTTTAAGTTGTTGCTACTGGCTAAGGTGAGTATAATAGACTACTAATTGTGCTTAAGATTTCTTGCATGCTGGTTAAGTTATTAGTATGATAAACTACAAGATAATACTTGAATTGGCTTAAGTCACTTCTATGGTATTGTATTGCCATTGAGGGCTGTTGTAAGATACATATAACTTGAATTTAGACTTGAAGCTACTGTAGGAGGCATGTGTATTATGTTCTTGCAGGTGCTTAAGGTTATATTGATGTTTGTTAAGTTAAATGGTTGGACTAGACATGAACTAGTGAATAAAGTTTCTAATTAAAGATAGTTGGAGTTGTGGATTGTTTCCTTTGTTATAAATATATGGTATAAGGGTGGAAACATTGATGAACTAATTCATTATCATGTTAATGATGATGTTAAGTTAATGTAAGAAGTCTATAAGGGGTGATATGGGTTATACGGATTCCAATCGGAGCTTGCCGCTCATCGTGAAGTAGTTGTGACTTGTTATTATTATATGGTGTCTTGTTATTAATATTTATATGTTGATGTATTTCTCTAGTTGTTGTTATTGGTATATGGTATTGGAGGAGTCCCTTGTTACCGGAGAGATGCTGCCCGAATTTATATAAATGAGCTACTAGCTTAAGTTACAGACTTAGCCTTTGCTCAGCACTGATTTTGAATCTCCTTATACTATGATAGATTGAGTTGACTTGTTTGAAGAGTTGCTTGGAAGGGATTAAGGACTCAACGGGTTTAGGGTATGTTAAGACACTTTCTTCTTTCTTTTGGTATGATCTAAAGTGAAATGAATACGCTATTTCATAACGGATCTACTCCTAGCAACTAAGGTTGTCCATGTTGTTCTTTCCATATAAAATTATTCTAAGCAAGTGTGAATGATCTTTGAATCCTACTGAGGTTCATATTGAGGGTATAGATGTCCATAATGTTCTTAAGTCACTCCAAAAGGGTTAGAATGTGATTCCATGAGTCTAGCATGCATTATATATAGTATCTATTTTACTCTACCGAGCCGTGCTATAGTCGGCCGGGTACGACACCTATTATGCAACCACTGATCAGTTGAGTTTACTGAGCTCCATATGGTCGGATACGATTCTACCGAGCCTTATGATGGTCGGGTACATTTTTATCGAGTCCTCTTTGAGGCCGGATACGATATGATGATGATGATGCCCACAGAGGCATATGTTTTAAAAGTTTATGTATATATATATATATATATATATATATATATTTTTAAAAAAGTTCATGTATATATATGTATTATGCATTTCATGTCAGTAGTCCCCAAAGGCACTCAGATGTTACAGGTTGTATCTCCTCTATCTCTCTTTACATTACTGTTCTAGTTTATGCTTTCCTGCCTTACATACCTGGTACTTTATTCGTACTGACATCCCTTTTGCTTGGGGACACTGTATTTCATGCCCGCAGGTCCTGATTGATAGGTTGACAGTCCTCCTAGTAGGCTATCATTTCAGTGGAGGTGTTGGTGCACTCCACTTGCTCCGGAGTTGCCTATTTTGTCAGTATGCTCTGGATATGTATTGATTGGTATGGCAGGGCCCTGTCCCGACCTTTATGATTTTATGTACTCTTAAAGGCTTGTAGACAGATGTCAGGTGTATGGATACTTGTATGGCCTTGTCGGCCTATGTTTTGAGTTTACAAACGGTCATGTCAGCCTTATAGGCCTGTATGTCACATGTATAAGTTTGTATATCATGTTGGGTCGTCATATGTTGAGTATTCCCTTATATTTTATTCTTGTTATCTCATGACGGGTTTTCTGATGCATTTACTCATGATAGTATGATAAGAAAGATATGTTACGTTAGTACTCAGTTGAGTAAGGCACTGGATGCCCGTCGCGGCCCTTCGGTTTGGGTCGTGACAAGTCTAGCGATTCAGGATGTTCAAAGTGACATATTTTTTACGGGTTCAAAGTTTTGCCCTTTTTGTTTTTCCAAAATTAAACGGAGATCGCCATATATTGTCTAGTTGATTCTTTTTCAATCCAAAATATTTCTCAATAAAATAACTCTTAAAACTTAATGTTTGTGTAAGAACAAACAACTTATCTTAAAAGTAATTTTTTTAACTAAAAATTATTTCTCAAATAAATTTTGTAATTTAAAATTAAAAGCAAGCTCTACAAAAATTTCTTCTAACAAAAGCTCTCTACAAACTATAAATCCTTCCAACTTTTTCTTTCCTTTGTTTTTATGCTTACTTTTTAGTAACATTTATAACGTTTTTTGGTTATTTTAATTTTTATTTTTAAAATTATAGTTCTATTAAAAAAAATTATAGTATCGCTAAATATTGTCGTAGTATGATTTAAAAAATTTGGTACAATATTTATGGACAAAAAAATTATTGACTTATTTAAAATTTTGAACAATCTTAATGAAATTCCTAACTATGCCACTACACATGGTGTCTAACGAGGTGGACTAAGAGATATTGTATTGCTTGTTTCTGCAACAAACAAGATATATATTCAGGTTCAATGAATTTTGCCTTGCTGTTGATATCACCGATAAACTTAGCCTTCTTTCACTCTTAGACATCCACGCTTGTATATCCACAGTACATGTGTCATTTCAGAAATGCCATGTTATGGAAATAGAATGCATGGCTTTTATATATTATCGTTTGTGTTCATTTCAAAGCAATGAATGCTACTCTGATCTGAATACAAAATAAGAAAGAGACGATGTTGTTAGGGACTGATATAGAAAGGTGGTTCAATGAATTTTGCAGAGGAAAAGGGTCAAAAGGAGAGACTTGGAAGGAAGAGCTTCTTCCAAAGAAGCCAAAGAATTTTGGGATTTATCAACAATTTTGCTCTGAGCTTCTTCACCATCTTCTTCTACTTCTTTATCACTATCATTTACAAACCTATTGAAGAGCTATTATTACCCTAAAAAAAAAAAAAAAAAAAATCACTATCTTTTTCTTTGCACATTTTGAGGTAAAAAAATGAGTTTAAATTCAGCTTCCTCTTCTTTTAGTACTTGTCTTTCTTATTTATCTTTGATCTCTACACTTATCATCGCCAATTTGTCCAACAGTCCACCGTGAAACTCTCCTGATCAACCATGCATGCATACCTTCAACTTCGGAGAAGGATTTTCTAGTTGAAAAAAATGGTGGTGCTAATGGAACTAAATTAAGTTCAGTTCA
Organism: Nicotiana sylvestris; assembly: GCF_000393655.2. NCBI lineage: Eukaryota > Viridiplantae > Streptophyta > Magnoliopsida > Solanales > Solanaceae > Nicotiana > Nicotiana sylvestris. Next base: position 147,016,965 of record NC_091064.1, on the reverse strand, counting down.
AAAAGATTGTGATAATTCTTTGTCTTTTCACGGTGATGGCAGCTCTGCATCGACTTGTTGAGTGATGACGATGAAGGACGAAAAATAAATGGTGAGGAAGCTCAGAGCAAAGTTGTTGATAGATTCCTTAATTCTTTGGCTTCTTAGAAGAAGCTCTTCCTTTCCAGTCTCTCCTTTTGCCCTTTTCCCATATAAAATTCATATAACCATTTTTATTTTGGTCCCTAATAACACCTGCTTTTCTGAAATATTTTATATATAACAAAATAAATACCAATTGATCTATAGAACGTTGCTCCGATCAAGCGGAAAAAGGTCCATTTTACGTTATTAAGTTATTATTTTTTCATTGCACGCCTATCCCACATATGTACTTACTAAATGTATACGATAAAAAAAATAGTTATACAAATGTAATATGCGTAAATATTTTAATAATAAGATTTGGTTGAGTCATAGAGGCTAGAGTTGTTGCAATATATTCCTACGCTTCACATTTATTGATTACATATCATTTTGAAAATTTATGATTAATTTTTAAATAAAAAGCACTTAAGTCAAAAGCAATATTTAATGCGGATAAAATAATTATAACAATCAATAGTATCATTACTTATCTTTCCTCTATGTGCGTATATTTTACAACTTAAGTCCTTTTTCGTGAAGGAAACAAGCACTTTTAAATTATGAAATGCTTTATATAAATAAATGGAATGTAGATTGATCCACATAATTTCTTTAAGATCCAATAAATTTGTAGTTACTTTCACATGATTCATTTCTATTATAAAATTGGATATTTTTTAAATTGTCCAATGCTTTATATAGAATAAAAGAAATACGAATTGACGTACAGAATTTGGTTCTAATATACTAGCCCCTCCGGAGTCGGGATAATCCTGTGAGTGCAGGCACTTGATATATATGCTTAGTGAGGGACTTTATGTTAGGCACTCGTACAGTGCTGGGTGTATGTACGTGTGTGATGATTCAGGGAATTTGAGCCAGGCACCATGAGCGTGTTGAGAGTATGATTGTGGTTATTTGTGCTAGGCACTATATATATGTTGAGATTGTGTTTACTTGATGATTAAACTTTAATATTATTGATTTATCATGAATACTTGTCATGCCTTATGTAACTGGATCTGTACACGAAGTGCATAGTGTAGTATGAGTACAACCAACCTGATATACTCAATAAGTAACAACACTAACCTTGGGTTGAAAGTAGTGACAAGCTCAAAACAACAGTCAAATGTCAGTACCAATAACCAATAACATTTTAGAGAATACATGATAAACCGTGGAAACAGTAGATCAGTGATATCAAGTACAGCTTGTTCTCATTTCAAAAATTTAGGCATGCTTTCAAGTATAACGGTTTACAACCCAACATTGATAAAAAAAAAAGAAGACCAATTACCAGTTAGCACGAGGAAAGTACATCTCTACGCCTACATGTCAAGAATACACGTAAATCAATAGTATCACAGTGGATCTATCAAAATAATTTATATTTAGCATTGTACGGGTGCCTCGAATAACTGCCCATCATCAAGCACATATATGAAAACTGTGCATGCGCCCACTGTTGGCATGTTAGACTCCGGAGGGGCGGATCCTGTCCAAGAACTAATTATAATCACTTAGCCCAAAAATGAGTCATGGTGCACGCGTCGCCTCAGAATAATAACACTCAGCCCAATACAGACATGGCGTACGCATCACCTAAAAATCAGTACCAAACCGGCTCTAAGGCCCAAATCAGTCATTTACGGTTCAAGTCTCAAATGAATACGTCTCAAATATTCAATTAAACAGTTTTACCCCTAAGCGATATCAACAACATGTGAGGAATCAAATAAGAAGTACTGAAACAGAGATATCATACACGGATATAGTATCATGACTGAGAATATGTGTATAAATAAGGTATATAACTCAGAAACAGCAAGAATAACCCTATGAAGTCTCAAATAGTTAGCACATAGCCTAAACATGATGTATAATATCGCTCACAGTTCAAATAATCTAATAAGTAGAGGGAACGTTGGGGAAACCTTATATATTAGCAAAACAAGCCCGGTATTAGCCTAAAGGCCTCCCCAACCATGAACAAATCGGTGCACGCACACACGCCCGTTACCAAGCGCGTACTTCACCCCTATAACTTTCATATAACGTAATCCTTAGGGTTAAATACTCTCAAATTCAAGTTTAGAAGTGTTACATACCTCAAAGTACATAATTCAATTCTCCAACAAACCCTTGCCTGGCAAATCGGCCTCCGAACGACTCGGATCTAGCCACAAATAACTTAATATAACCAATAGAGGCTATAAGAATCAATTGTATATGTTAAAGCTAAGTTCTTTATCCAAATTCAATAAGACAACCCAAAAAGTCAACCCGGGCCCACACCTCGGAATCCGTCAAAAATTCACAAATCGACCGACCATTCGACTACGAGTCCAACCATACCAAAATCATCCAATTCCGATCACAATTCGAACATCAAATCCCAAAATCTTACTCTCTAATACATAGGCCACAATTTCCCCAAATTACACCTCAAACACACATAATCTAGGTGTATAATCAATGGGTATTCAATATTAACAGACAAAAGTGATCAAAAGTTGCTTACCTCTTGAATTATGGTGAAATCCCTCTCAAACATCACCCATAGCCAAGCTCCACAAGTCCAAAAATGAAGAAAATACTCAAACCCTCGATTATAACATTTTTCCCAACGATTCACGCTTTTGCGGGCACCAGTCGCACCCATGGCTCCACTTTTGCGGAAAATAACTCGCTTCTGTGAAGCCCACTTAAGTCCTGACAGCCGCTTCTTCAGCCATTTTCTCACTTCTATGGGTCTGCTTATGTGTTCCAAGCTCTTCCCGCATGTATCAATCTCTTGGAGACTCGAATCTAGCCAAGAATAATGTAATACCATCAATAAAAGCTGTAGGAATTGATTCTATACGATAAAGCTAAGATCTTTCACCAAAATTAAAAAGTCAACCCCATGCCCATGCCTCGGAACCCAGCAAAATTCACAAAATCCAAAGACTCATTCACTTACGAGTCCAACCAAACTAAAATCATTCAATTCCTACATAAAATCGACCTTCAAACATCCATTTTTTATTTTTCCAAAGTTTTCACAAAATTCCCCATTTTTCACTTTAATTCACTAATTAAATACTAAAACAAAGATAGAATAATGGCATAATGATGGATCCGAGTCAAAAATATTTACCCTAATCCAAGATGTGAAAATTCCCTCCAAAATCGCCCAAAATTGAGCTCTCCGACCTAAAATGTGAAATAATACTCTAACCGTCGATTTGGAGTTTTAAAGTTGTTGCCAAGTGATTACACATCACGATCGCGAATAATTCTATGCGATCGGGAAGAACAAAATCCTCAATGGCCAGAAATCCTTCTACGCAAATGCACCCTCAAGGTCGCGAATGCAGTGACCAAACTTTTAAACCTACGCAATCGCGAACCTACTCACGCAACCGTGAGGAACAACGCATCTGAATCCCAGACCTCATATACCTTCTTCGCGAACGCGTTGATACACCCACGTTCACATAACAAAGAATCTTAGAACTCCGTGATCACATCTACCATATTGCGAATGCATAGAAAAAATGCCCAGTTACCAGAAAAGATACTATGCAATTACGTCCCTCTTCTCACAATCGTGAAAGAGGAAACTAGAAGCACAAATATCAGCAATCCAACAAAGTCCAAAATCAGTCCAAACTTGATCTGAAACACACCCAAGGTCCCCGTGACCCCATCAAAACAAACCAACAAGTTCAAAAATATGATAAGAAATTAGTAGAAGCCTCAAATCACATCAAACAACACAAAACACGAATCGCACCCCAATTCAAACCTATTGAAACTATTGAATTTCAACTTCTACAATCAATGTCGAAACCTGTCAAACCAACTTCGATTGACCTCAAATTTTGCACACAAGTCATAAATTACACAAAGGACCTATTCCAACTTCCGGAACCAAAATCTGAGCCCGATATCAACAAAGCCAACTCTCAGTCAAACTTCTTAACTTTTCAAACCTTCAACTTTCCAATTGTCGCTAATTAAAGCCAAGACGATCTACGGACCTCCAAAATAATATCCGGATATATTCCTAACTCTAAAATCATCATACGAATCTATCAAAACCATTGAAATTCCATCCTGGTGTCATTTACTCATAAGTCAATATCTGATCAACTCTTTCAACTTAAGCTTCCAACCTTGGACTAAGTGTCCCAATTCATTCCGAAATATCCTCTGAACGAAACCAATCACCTCGGAAAATCACATAACCATAATTGAATATAGAATAAACAATAAATGGGGGAATGTGGCTACAATACTCAAAACGATCGATCGGATCATTACAACAGTCTTGGCAAAAAAGTTATATCGATCAGAGAATTCGTGATGTAGCATTTATGATTGGAGAGAGGATTTTTCTTTGGATTTCACCCATGAAGGGTGTGATGAGGTTCAGGAAGAAGGGCGAGTTGGTCCCTAGGTATATCGGTCCTTTTTATATCCTTGAGAGAGTGGAAGACGTGACCTATAAGCTTGCATTGCCACCTAGTTTATATACAATTCACCTGGTGTTCCATGTTCCATGCTCCGAAAGTATCACAGTGATCCGTCCCATGTTTTAGACTTCAGCTCAGTCCAATTGGATAAGTATTTGACTTATGTTGAGGAGTCGGTGACCATATTGGACAGACAGGTCCTTGAGATCAAAGAATATTGCTTTAGTGAAGGTTCAATAGAGAGGTCAACTAGTCGAGGAGGCAACTTGGGAGACCAAGCATGATATGTATAGCCATTATCCTCATCTTTTCACCACTTTAGGTATGTCTCTATACTTGTTCGAGGATGAATATTTGTTTTAAGAGCGGGAGGATGTAACGATCCGGACATTTCTTTTTAGTATTTTAGCATGTTCCCATATTTATTGTCTCCTCTATATTATATTGTAGTTATGTCACTTGTCGGGATGATTGATTTAGTTTCGGGTGAATTTCGGACTAGATTGGGACACTTAGTCCCAAGCTTGGAAGCTTAAATTGAAAGAGTTGACCGGAATTTGACTTTTGGATAGACAATTTCGGAAGGGAGTTTTGATGATTTTGATAGATCTGTATAGTGATTATGGACTTAAGTATTTGTTCGGATATTTATTTACAGTTCCATAGGTCGTCTTGTCTTGAATTTGAGAAAGTTAGAAAGTTGAAGGTATGGAAGGTTGAGAAGTTTGACCGAGAGAAGACTTTATTGATATCGGATCTAAATTTTGGTTCCAAAGTTATGATAGGTCTTTTGTGTCATTTATGACTGGTGCACAAAATTTGAGGTCAGTCGGAGTTGGTTTGGTATGAATCGGCGTTAGTTTTGGAAGTTGAATGTTCATGGATTCAATAGGCTTGAATTGGTTGCGATTCGTAAATTTGATGTTGTTGGACGTGATTTTAGGCCTCGACTAGGTATATTATGCAAATTGGAACTTGATGGTATGATTGAATCCGAGTTCATTTTGGACTTAGAAGGATTTCTGTCCAGCTGAGGTTCTGGTGCAAACGCACATGTGCACTTTGGGACCGCAGAAGCCGCCTCTAAGCCGCAGAAGCAAAATTTGGTGAGCTACTTAAGGACAGCAAATGCGGTCAAGCGTCCGTAGAAGTGATATTTGCCTGCAAGAGCAAAAATCTCTGGGCCTTAGTTGAGGCTGCACCTGCGATGAATTTTCCACATGTGCAGCAAAATCATATGAATGAACCTTAAGGTCAACTATCAGAGGGCCCCAGAATAACATTATCTCAAATCTCATATCACAATACCAATAATAAACTCTACAGCCACAAACAACAACAACAACACATCAAATCTGTTAAGGCGTGGAACCCGATCCCAAGTTTCAACTTCATATCATCCACAGCGTAAAACTTATTTCTAATACCACATCATGTGATTTTCTATTACATTGCCACGTATAACTCGATCCCCCAATATCATTTCATTTCAGTATCATTGCGGCTCACAACCCGATCCCCCAATATCAATTTATTAACATTTACAACTCAACAACACTATTTACAAAATATCTATACAAAAGAGAATGAAACGTATGGGATATTAAGGAACTACCAATACAAATGGAGAATATCCAACACCTCATAATCCCAAATATTGACGATTCATCAATACAAGAATAGCTAAATTGATCAGTAATCGAAATAACATAATAGAGTGTATCAAGTAATATAAGGACAATAGAAGTAGGTAAAAACATGTGACAATGAGAATATACAGTTAAGGCACGTAGGAACAAGTAGCAGGTAAGCAGGTATTAAGTGAGAAATGAATAAATCAAAACAAATAACAATTAAATAATAATCAACAAGTAAGTTGTCACACCCCTGGGAGGTACGACCGGCACACAATGCCCAAAGGCCCATGCAAACCGATGTTTGTCCATACATTCATTTTATTCATAAAACTAGTCCATTGAGGCCTTCAAGTATCAATACCATAATTATAATGTGTGCAACTGATTTGCAAAAGAAACATTGGCATTCCATATATATTTACAGCTGTAATAGAGTTACGTTTCCATCTTTCTACATACAATCAAACTCTAGTCTGCAAGCCTGTAAGAGAAATTAAAAGAGTTAAACATATACACAACTTGGTCAGGACAGGGCTCCATTGTACCCAAAATATTTAAGATATCTGCCTCAGTACCTATTGACTTCTGAACAGCTACTCCAAAGGAGTGGAGAGAAATAACCAAATCTGCTAGAACATCACCCTACTAGGGAGGAATATCACTAGGTCTAGCTGCACTTGTGGACATGAACACATCACCCAAAAGAGAAGGGTGTCAGTAAGGAAAATATTTTTAGTATGTAATGTTAAAAATGTAAATCCTAGATACGAGTACGTAATCCCATCTTGACACTGAGGACAAGCCACCCATTGGGATCATGCATTACTTTATAACGTACATATTTATACATATCTTCAGCCCTTCTTTGGGGCATATTTTATCACTCCATACCCGACCTCATAGAGGACTCGGTCGTACCCGACCATAGGAGGGATCGTAACCTCACTATATACATCATCATACCCGGCCACACAAGGACTCAACCATACCCGGCCACAGGAGAGCTCGGTAATGTCTTACAAAACCCACGTTTTGTACCTGGCCTCATAGAGAGATCGATCGTACCTGGCCGTACAAAGGTCCGGTCACATTTCTTATCATACCCAGCTGATCTGTGGTTGCACAATAGGTACCATATCCGACTGACTATAGCGCGGCTTTGTAAAGTAAAATAGTCACATGTGCATATAAGTGAAATGCACAATAAACTTCAAAAGATATTGAGTCTAGACTTAGAACAAATCATACATTCCGACCTCAAGATGCCTACTGGAATATATTAGACCCCACAAGAAGCACTACCAGCAAGATAATACAAGAACATAACAACATTGTTGAAAGAAGCTCAGAACTACAAGACCTTACAGTGCAGGATTCATTCAGAAGGAATGAGAGACTTACACTAGTTCAGCCAAGAAATAAAGTTGCACTACATACCTCGTTGAAGAACTATCTATGCTTTTATTATAGTTAACGTTTCCTCTAAGAAATCTTCAAAATTAATATCACCAGATGAAAGATGTTACAACAATGATTTTCAGTTTCTTCAAGCTATTTCTTAACGGAACCGTCTTCTAATTCAATCTAGGCTATTTTGGAAAGAAGATGTGAGAACATTTTTGGTGAATTATAATGAGTGATATTCCTGGACAAATGAAAGTGAGTGAGCCTTACTGCCTTTATATACAGGTACCAATCATAGGAACCTCCATCGGATCCACATGCAAAATGGGTCGCCGAGTTTTGGATGTCATGCCCGGTGAGACAACTAGAGAAATTTGGTCGTATGTAGTAGCCTCCCCTGCCCATTAATGTGTCACCATTTGTTTGGTTGTGCGTAAACCTCGTAGATCCTTCAACTTCATATGTGGGGTGTAACATCATCCCCCCTTCGGAACGTTCATCCTCAAATGTTGAATTGTGGCCCATCATGATGGTCTCGTCGTTGCCTTCGGTGTGGAATAATTGGGGGTACCTAAATTTCATATCTTTTTCAGCTTCCAACATCATTTCTTCCTTACTTTTGTTCCTCCAAAGTACGTTAACCAAAGCCACTTCTTTAGTTCATCGCTTACAAATTTGACGATGTAGAATATCCACCATAACTTTTTCGTAGGATAGATCTTCTATGACTTGAACATCTTCGACAAGGGTGACATAGGATGGATCGCTCAAGCATTTTCGAAGCATAGACACGTGGAATACCGGATGCGCTGCCTCCAATTTTGGGGGCAACTTGAGCTTATAAGCTACTTGACTGACCTTCTAATAATTTGGTATGGCCCAATATACCGAGGGATGAGTTTTCCCCTTTTTCCAAATCTCATCACGTCTATCATTGGTGACACATTTAGGACTACCCAGTCTCCTATCGTGAACTCCAAGTCTCGTCGTCGGTTATCCGAGTAAGATTTATGCCTTCTCTGAGCGGTCAACAATTGATTTTGAATTATTTTCACTTTTTCCATAGCCTGTTGCACTAAGTCAGGACCTAATAACTTCGTTTCACTAACTTCAAACCAACTAACATGAGCTTTTCACTTTCATCCATATAGGGCCACATATGGCGCCATTTGAATATTGATATGGTAGATATTGTGGTAAGCAAATTCACTGAGTGGTAGATGATCTTCCAAATTTCTTTAGATATGCAAAACATATGCTCGTAATATGTCTTCAAGCGTTTGAATATTGCGCTCGTCCTGGCCATCGGTATGTGGATGGAAAGTTGTACTAAGGTTGATCCCTGAGCCCGTTCCTTTTTGGAACGATCTCTAGAAGTTAGCCGTAAACTGACCACCTCTGTCCGATATGATGGAAATTGAAACCTCATGAAGTCAAAATATTTCCTTAATATAAAATTTAGTGTAATCTTCAACCGAGAAGGTTGTTTTACGGGTAGGAAATGAGCTGACTAGGTGAGTCGATCAACTTTGACCCATATGGAATAAGATCTTTGGGATGATCGTGGTAATCTAGTAACGAAATCCATATTAATCACTTTCCATTTCTAGGTTAGGATGTCCATGTTTTGCATCAACCCTCTCGGCCTTTGATGTTCAACCTTGACTTTTGGCAGTTTGGACATCGGGTGACGTATTCAGCAATGTCTCTTTTCATGTCGTTCCACTAGTATAGTTGTCGAAGATCGTGGTACATCTTGGTTGATCTTGCATGAATAAAATATCAGCACCAATGAATCTCTCCCATGATCTGCTCTCGGAGTCCCCCAATGTCAGGTACACAAAGTCGGTCCTTGCATCTAAGGACCCCGTCCTCGGATAACTCAAACACTTGCTTCATTTGAAAGGGGATGCCTCCTATTATCTCCACCAAGGTCGGGTCATCAATATGTCATGCTTTTACTTCAGCTATTAATGAGGACTCGGTAGTATTCTGAATTGTGGCTCCTCCGTCACCGATATCAAGTAATCGTACACTTAGGTTTGCTAACCAGTACAAGTTTTTATTTATCTCAAACTTCTACTCTTTCACATGTCGCAGGCTGCCCATGGACTTCCGACTTAACACATCAGCCATAATGTTTGCCTTCCAAAGGTAGTACAGAATGTCCACATCATAGTCCTTTAATAATTAGAGCCATCTCTATTGCCTCATATTCAACTCTTTTTGCTTGAATATGTACTGCAAGATCTTTTGATCGGTGAATATGTCAACATGAACTCCGTACAGATAGTGACGCTATATCTTCAGAGCGAAAATGACAACTGCTAGCTGCAAATCATTGGTCAGATAGTTTTGCTCATGTTTTCCCAGTTGCCTTGAAACATATGCAATCACTTTCCTGTGTTACATTAGAACACTCCCTAAGCCCACTCCATAAGTATCACAATATGCAGTATACCCCTCGAGTCCTTTAGGAAGAGTTAACACAGGCGCCGAGGTTAACCTGTCATTTAACTCTTGGAAGCTCTTCCCATAACCATCAGTCCACTAGAACATAGCTTCCTTATGCATCAACTTCGTCAAGGGAGTAACTATGAATGAGAAATTATCCAGGATATTACGTGCAGAAGGAAGGCCACTAAGTATAACCAGAACTCGCACTTGGAAAATTTGGTGTATAACCTTTGGTCCGAGAGTGTGTGTCAGACCATTCTCAAATGCTCTATGTGCTCGCTTCCTAACACCAGCGAGGTAGTGACGAGGCTAAGACCAGACACTTCAATAAACCTGTTCAGTTATATATCAAGAAGTAATGAAATAATAGGTATTAAATCAAGTATAACAATGGGTTAATGACAAGTAAAAGGGATAAAAGTACGCAAGTAAAGGGGCATAAACGAAAAAGTAGAGTAAAGTGTCACTGAGTAAACCTCATCTCGTAGTATTTCAATAACTCTGAACAAACTTTTAAATTTAATTAATGAAGCCACAAAGCCAAATCCACATCTAAATATCAAAGTAAAGAGCAATGAAATTAACCCTGCACGACATTATCCTTCGTGCTTTTATTCTCATCCTCATATTATAATATAAAAACAAGTACAGAAACACCCTTCGTGCATATCCTCACGTTTACTCAAGTACGAAAATACCCTTCATGCAATAATATCACGTGACGACCCAAAGGGTCATCACTTGCTTTTAGTTGATTTTTGTGTCTCTGAGGCCTTGAAAACCTCATTAGAGTCGCCTTGATTTGCGTGTGCAGTCCAGGCGCGTAGCCAGAAAGCTTAAATATGATAATTTGTGAAAAACGATAAGTTTTGATTATAGAATGAGCTAATTTGACTTCGGTCAACATTTTGGGTAAACGGACCTGGACGCGTGATTTGATGGTCTTGGAGGGTCCGTAGGAAAATATAGGACTTGGGCGTATGCCTGGAATCGAGTTCCGAGATCCCAAGCCCGAGAAATGAATTTTTAAGTGAAATTGTTTTCAGAAATTGTTTAAGGAAATTTGAAATAAAAACTGATTAGAAAGCAATGGTATGCACGTATTTTTGTTCCGGTGCCCGGTACAGGTCTTATATATGACTTGAGTCATTCCTGTGAAATTTGGTTAAAAACGGACGTCGTTTGACGCGTTCCGGACCTTAATTGAGAAATTTGATGTTTAAAAGAGTTTTGAGAAATTTCATTGATCTCGAGGTTTAATGCTATGCTCATGATGTTATTTTGGTAATTTGATTACACGAATATGTCCGTAGGATGTTTTTGAGGTTGTGTGTATACTTAGGTTGGAGTTTCGAGGGCTCGGGTGAATTTCGAGTAGGTTCCAGGATGCCTTAGGCTTAGAAAGTCAGATGTTGCAGGTTCAGGAAGTTGCAGGTCTTTGAACCCTTTAGAGCGGTCCGCGAGAAATCGCGTGCGATCACAGAGGGGCTAGCGCGGCCGTGGTCTCCTTTGTGCGGAGTGCGGTGGAGGCTATGCGGCCGCAGTCGCCTTTGTGCGGTCCTCACAGGGTGCTGAATTGCAGGTCTTCAGGGAGGCCTGTGCGGCCGCGGTCCATTTGATGTGGTCCGCACAGAGGGTCTGAGAGGGGTATAAATAAACGGGAATTTCAGCTATTTTTCACTTTTCAAAACCCCAAAAACCTAAGAGACGATTTTTCAAACAACCTTTCTTCTCCAAAACATTGGTAAGTGATTTCTAACTCATTTTCTTCACTCCTTAACAACTTTTAACCTGATTTCAACTTCAAATCAAAGATTTTCATGAGGGAAATTGGGTGTTTTTGGGTAGAACCTAGGTTTTTTCTAAAATTGGGGATTTGGACCTCAATTTGAGGTCCCATTTCAAAACAAATTATATATTTGGATTCGTGGGGGGAAGGGTAATCGGGTTTTGGTTCGAAACTTGGGTTTCGACCATGTGGGCCCTGGGGTGATTTTGACTTTTTGAGTAAAACTTTGGGAAAACTCATTTTCATGCATTGGGGTTGATTCATTTAGCACTTATTGATGTAATTAAGTAACTTGTGACTATATTCGAGTGGATTGGTGGTGGAATCAAGGGGTAAAGCTATAATTGAGGCTTGAGTGGTGTTCAAAGCTTCGAGGTAAGTGATTGGTCTAACCCTAGCTTGAGGGATTAGGAGTTGAGTCATACTTGCTACTTGCTTCTTATTGAGTACGACGTATAGGCATGGTGACGAGTATCTATACGTTGGTGTCAAGCATGACCGTGGGTCTTAAATTGAAAGTTGTTATGTTCTTGAATGACATTTTGTATGCTTTAATTAATGATATTCTATGATTGAGCATTTCCATTAATTGAACTGAGTACCAGCTAAGTGAGATTGGTTATAGCTGATTCTCCCTTGCCGGGATGATTATTTCGATATTTTAGTTTTCTTGCCGGGAAATTTTTATATTGCTTTTGTTCCCTTGCCGTAAAGTTATTATATCACTTATGTTCCCTTGCTGGGATTTCTTGTGATTGTGTGATGAACTATAAAAGGGAGTGGTTGGTACACCTACTACAAGATAATGAAATTGGAGCGGGTGGTATGCCTACCACAATATAATGAAATGGGAGCGGGTGTTACGCCTACCACAAGATATGATGAAATGGGAGCGGGTGGAATGCCTACCATAAGATATTATGAAATGGGAGCGGGTGGTACACCTACCACAAGATATAATGAAATGGGAGTGGGTGGTACGCCTACCACAAGATATGAGAAATGAGATCGGGTTGCACGCCTGCAACAAGATGGAAACTGAAAGTGAAAGCTATCTTTACTTCTCTTTATCTGTGTTAGAAGTTATATTGTTAGTTTCCTTGTTATTTCTTGTTATTTTGTTTTGTCAGCTAACCCCGGAGCATGTTCCCCTTCCCCAGCTTTAATTTCTTATTACTTGTTACTTTTCTGCCATATGTTATATAACTGCACAAGTTTATCTGGAGTCTGGTCCTAGCCTTGTCACTAACTCGTCGAGGTTATACCAGGAACTTACAACACATGGGATCGGTTGTGCTGATACTACACTCTGCACTGTGTGCAGATCCCGGAGTAGCTTTCAGACAGTAGTTGGAGGGCTTACTTCAGTCTACTCGGAGACCCAAGGTAGACCTGTAGGCGTCCGCAGGCCCTGGCCTCACCCTCTATCTCTATTTCCTATTTCATTTCCTTTGTTTAGAAACAGTGTATTGCATTTCTTCCGACCTTGTATGTAGAAACTCTTAGACAGTCTGTGACACTGTGACACTGTGACACTAGGTTTTGGGGTATTTTAGGTTCTAAAAGTTGTAATAGATGTAGCCTTCAGATATTTCATGGTTATCTTCCGCTTAATTATTTAAAGTTTTGTTGTTTTTATGTTATTACTCGTAATTGTTAAAAAAGAAGTAATTTGGTAAGGAATTAGATTGTTAAGGGTTGGCTTGCCTAGCTCTCATTAGTAGACGCCATCATGACTCCCGAGGGTGAAAAATCTGAGTCGTGACAAGTTGGTATCAGAGGTCTAGGTTACATGGGTCTCACAATTCACAAACAAACAGTAGAGTCTGAGGGATCGATACGGAGACGTCTGTATTTATCCCCCAGGGGCTACAGAGTCAGGGAAACTTCACATTTGTTCTCTTGTAATGCGGTTCTATTTCCTAACACTGATTGAATCTCTACTCTGTTCTTTCGTAGATGGCGAGAACACGCGCTTCCTCATCTACTGCTCAGCAGCCCGAGCCCCCTACAGCAGCTCCTACGAGGGGCAAAGGGCGAGGCCGAGGCTGTGTTAGAGGCCGAGGTAGGGGCAGATCTCAGCCCCCAGCAGCAGCCCCAGTGACGGAGCCTCAGGTTGATTTTGATGAGGAGGTTCCGGCTCCAACAGTTCTGGTAGGCCCAGCTCAAGTCCTAGAGGGGTTTATTGCTACCCTGGCTCTTCAGGATGCTATGGTCTGATTAGTGGGCCTCATGGAGAGTGTCACCCAGACAGGCTTTCTTCTTGTAGCACCAGCCGTCTCTCGGGCTGGAGGAGGGGCTCAGACTCCTGATACACGCACTCCGGAGCAGGTAGCTCCCCAAATTTAGACTCCAGCGATTCAGCCAGTTGGAGTAGTTCAGCCGGGTGTCACAGCTCAGATCAGTGATGGAGCGGCGATGTCTGTCGATGCTTTGTGGAGGCTGGATAGGTTCACCAAGCTCTTCACTACTAATTTCAGCGGTGCTTCTTCTGAGGATCCCTATGATTTCCTATATAGCTGCCACAAGGTTCTCAGGAACATGGGAATTGTTGAGACCAATGGGGTGTATTTTGCTACATTTTGCTTGTCTAGATCCGCCAAGACTTGTTGGAGGGATTATTGCTTAGCTAGGCCAGCCGGATCGCCATCTTTGACTTGGGAGCAGTTTATAGTATTGTTTCTGGAGAAGTTTCTCCCCATTACTCAGATAGAGGCCTATCAGAGGCAGTTTGAGCGCCTCCAGTAGGGTTCCATGACGATCACCCAGTATGAGACCAGGTTCATCGACTTAGCTCGCCATGCTCTTGTCATACTTCCTACCGAGAGAGATAGGGTGAGGAGGTTTATCGACGATCTTATTCAGCCGATTCGTCTTCAGATGGCCAAGGAGGTCAGGAGTAAGATCACTTTTCAGGAGGCGACCAATGTGGCCCGCAGAGTTGAGATGGTTTTGTCGTAGGAAGGGGGTCATGGGTCGGATAAGAGGCCTCACAATTTAGGTAGATTCAGTGGTACCTCGTTTGGAGGTAGAGATTCATATGGTAGAGGCCATCCTCCTAGGCCCTTTTAATCAGCTCTTCAGGTTTCTCACGGTGCTTCAAGTAGTTGTGGTCCTCCGATGCAGTATTCTTATCAGCAGTCCTTCAGTGCACCATTAGCACCTATAAGTGCACCACCGCTTCAGATTTTTCAGGGTCGTCAACCCCAGCAGCCGAGGGCTTATTTTACTTGTGGCGACATGAGGCACATTGCTAGGTATTGCCCTCGAGCTTCGAGCAGTTCTCCGCATCAGGGTTCCCGTGCTATGGTTCAGGCACCAAATGTTCCATAGCCCGCCTAGCCAGCTAGATGTGGGAGTAGAGGTGCTAGAGGTGGAGGTAGAGATCCTAGGGTGAAGCTCAGACCGCCTGAGGTGGAGGCCAGCTAGTTGTAGGCCGTCCTAGAGAGGTAGTTCAGGGTGGTGGGGCCCAGCCCCGATGTTATGCTCTCCTAGCCAAGCCCAAGGTTAAGGCTTCAGATGTAGTTATTACAGGTATGATTCTGGTTTGTAATAGAGATGCTTCAGTGTTATTTGATCCAGTGTCTACATACTCGTATATGTCATCTTATTTTGCACTATATCTGGTCATGCCTAGTGATTCGTTGAGCATTCATGTTTATGTGTCTACACCGGTGGGTGATTCTATTGTGGTAGATCGAGTCCATCGCTCTTGTGTAGTTATGATTAGGGGTCTTGAGACTCGTGTGGATTTGTTGCTTCTAGACATGGTCGACTTCGATGTTATATTGGGGATGGACTGGTTATCACCTTACCATGCTATCTTGGACTGTCATACCAAGATTGTGACCTTAGCTTTACTGGGTATGCCTCGTTTAGAGTGGAAAGGAATTCCTGGTCATTCTACCCGTAGCGTTATTTCTTATATGAAGGCTCGGCGTATGGTCAAGAAGGGGTGCTTGGCCTATTTAGCTTATGTTCATGATTCTAGATGTGGAGGTTCCCTCTATTGATTCTGTGCCCGTTGTTCGTGAGTTTCCTGAGGTATTCCCTTCAGACTTGCCGAGTATGCCACCCGACAGGGATATTGACTTTTGCATTGATTTGGCTCCCGGCACTCAGCCCATTTCTATTCCGACGTATTGCATGGCCCCGCTAGAGTTGAAAGAGTTGAAGGAGTAGTTGCAGGACTTGCTTGAGAAGGGTTTCATTAGACCTAGCATTTTGCCTTGGGGTGTGCCGGTTTTGTTTGTTAAGAAAAAGGATGGTTCAATGAGAATGTGCATTGATTACCGGTAGTTGAACAAGATCACCATCAAGAATAAGTATCCACCACCGAGGATTGATTATTTGTTCGATCAGCTTCAAGGTGCCAAGGTATTTTCAAAGATTGACTTGAGATCTGGCTACCATTAGTTGAGGATTAGGGCATCTGATGTCGACAGCTTTCCACACTCGATACGGGCATTATGAGTTCTTGGTTATGTCATTCAGGTTGACAAATGCCCCAGCAGCTTTTATGGATTTGATGAACTGAGTGTTCAGGACTTATTTGGACTCGTTCGTGATAGTCTTCATTGATGATATCTTGATATATTCCCGCAGTCAGGAGGAGCACGAGCAGCATCTTAGAGTGGTTCTTCAGACTCTGAAGGATAGTCAGTTATATGCTAAGTTCTCAAAGTGTGAGTTCTGGTTAAGTTCAGTTGCATTCCTAGGTCATGCTGTATCAGTAGAGGGTATTCAGGTTGATCCGAAGAAGATTGAGGCAGTCAAGAACAGGCCTAGACCAGCACCAGCTTCAGAGATTCGGAGTTTCTTGGGATTGGTCGGCTACTACCGTCGGTTCGTGGAGGGGTTCTCATCTATTGCAGCCCCGATGACCAGGTTGACCCAGAAGGGTGCCCAGTTCAGATGGTCGGACGAGTGTGAGGTGAGCTTTCAAAAGCTCAAGACAACTCTGACTACGGCACCGGTGTTAGTTTGCCCACAGGTTCAGGGCCTTACACAGTTTATTGTGATGCTTCTCGTATTGGGCTTGGCACAGAGTTGATGTAGGATGGCAAGGTCATTGCCTACGCTTCAAGGCAGTTGATGATTCACGAGAAGAACTATCTGATTCATGATTTAGAGTTGGAAGCCATTGTTCACACATTAAAGATTTGGAGGCACCATCTGTATGGCGTGGCGTGTGAGATGTTCACGGATCATAAAAGTGTTCAGTATTTGTTCAAGCAAAAGGAGTTGAATTTGAGGCAAAGAAGGTGGTTGGAGTTGTTGAAGGATTATGACATCACCATCTTATATCACCCGGGAAAGGCCAATGTGGTGGCTGATGCTCTGAGTAGAAAGTCAGCCAGCATGGGCAGTCTTGCTTATATTCCCGTCGGTGAGAGGCTGCTTGTGCTGGATGTTTAGGCTTTGGCCAATCGATTTGTGAAATTGGATATCTCTAAGCCTAGCTGGGTATTATCTTGCATGGTTGCTCGTTCTTCATTATGGGAGCGTATCCGTGATCGGCAGTTTGATGATCCCCATTTGTGTGTCCTTAGAGACACGGTGCAGTGTGGAGGTGCTAAGCAGGTTACCTTAGGTGATGATGGAGTTTTGAGATTGGAGGGTCGAGTTTGTGTGCCTAATATGGATGGGCTTTGATAGTTGATTTTAGAGGAGGCCCATAGCTCCCGGTACTCTATTCATCCGGGCGCCGCGAAGATGTATTAAGATTTGCGGCAGCATTATTGGTGGCGTAGAATGAAGAAGGATATTGTTGCATATGTGGCTCAATGTTTGAATTGTCAGCAGGTTAAGTATGAGCATCAGAGGCCTGGTGGACTGTTTCAGAGGATTGAGCTTCCCGAGTGGAAGTGGAAGCGGATTACTATGGACTTCGTTGTTGGACTCCCGCAAACTCAGAAGAAGTTCGACGCAGTTTGGGTCATTGTTGATTGGCTGACCAAGTCAGCACATTTCATTCCTGTGGTAGTCTCCTATTCATCCGAGAGGTTAGCTGAGATTTATATTCAGGAGATTTTTGTCTTCATGGTGTGCCAGTATCTATTATTTCTGACCGAGATACACAGTTTACCTCGCGCTTCTGGAAAGTAGTTCATCGAGCGTTGGGCACCCAAGTTGAGTTGAGTACAGCATTTCATCCTTAGACGGACGGGCAGTCCGAGCGGACTATTCAGATATTGGAGGATATGCTCTGAGCTTGTGTTATTGACTTTGGAGGCTCGTGGGATCAGTTCTTGCCTTTAGTAGAGTTTGCCTACAACAACAGCTACCAGTTGAGTATCCAGATGGCTCCTTATGAGGCTTTGTATGGTAGGCGATGTCGATCTCCGGTTGGGTGGTTTGAGCAGGGAGAAGTTCGGTTGTTGGGTACGGATCTGGTTCAGGAGGCCTTGGACAAGGTCAGGATCATTCAGGATAGGCTTCGTACAACTCAATCTAGGCAGAAGAGTTATGCAGACCGCAAGGTTCGAGATGTGGCTTTTTTGGTTGGTGAGCGGGTATTGCTCCGAGTGTTGCCTATGAAGAGCGTGATGAGATTTGGGAAGAAGGGCAAGCTTAGCCCTAGGTTCATTGGCCCGTTTGAGATTCTTGATTGAGTGGGAGAGGTAGCTTATAGACTTGCATTGCCGCCGAGCTTATCAATCGTGCATCTAGTGTTTCATGTGTCTATGCTTCGGAAATATCACGGCGATCCATCCCACGTGTTAGATTTCATCACTGTCCAGTTGGACAAGGACTTGTCTTATGAGGAGGAGCCGGAAGCTATTCTAGACCGGCAAGTTCGACAGTTGAGGTCGAAGAGTTTTCCTTCTGTTCGTGTTCAGTAGAGAGGTCAGCCTCCTGAGGCATCGACCTGGGAGTCCGAGTCCAATATGCATAGCCGTTATTCTCGTCTTTTCCCCAACTCAGGTACTTCCTTCTTCTGTCCGTTCGAGGACGAACGGTTGTTTTAGAGGTGGAGAATGTTTTGGGTCATCACTTGCTTTCAATTGATTTTTGCGTTTCTGAGGCCTTGAAAACCTCATTAGAGTCGACTCGATTTGCGTGTGTAGTCCGGGCACGTAGCCGGAAAGATTAAATATGATAATCTATGAAAAACAATAAGTTTTGATTATAGAATGAGCTAATTTGACTTTGGTCAACATTTTGGGTAAACAAACCCGGACCCGTGATTTGACGGTCCCGGAGGGTCCGTAGGAAAATATGGGACTTGGGCGTATGTCCGGAATCGAATTCCGAGGTTCCAAGCCCGAGAAATGAATTTTTAAGTGAAATTGTTTTTAGAAATTATTTAAGGAAATTTGAAATGAAAACTGATTAGAAAGCAATGGTATAGGACCCGTATTTTGGTTTCAGCACCCGGTACAGGTCTTATATATGACTTGAGTCATTCCTGTGAAATTTGGTTAAAAACAGATGTTGTTTGACGCGATCCAGACCTTAATTGAGAAATTTGATGTTTAAAAGCGTTTTGAGAAATTTCATTGATCTCGAGGTTTAATTCGATGCTCGTGATGTTATTTTGGTAATTTAGTTACACGAATATGTCCGTAGGATGTTTTTGAGGTTTTGTGTATACTTGGGTTAGAGTTTCAAGGGCTCGGGTGAGTTTCGAGTAGGTTCTGGGGTGCCTTAGGCTTAGAAAGTCAGATGTTGCAGGTTCAGGAAGTTGCAGGTCTCTGAACCCTTTAGTGCGGTCCGCGAGAAATCGCGTGCGACCGTGGAGTGGCCAGCGTGGCCACGGTCGCCTTTGTGCGGAGCGCGGTGGAGGTTGTACGGTCGCAGTCGCCTTTGTGCGGTCTGCACAAGGTGCTGAACTGCAGGTCTTCAGGGAGGCCTGTGCGGCCGCGGTCCATTTGATGCGGTCCGCACAGGGGGTCTGAGAGGGGTATAAATAAATGGGAATTTCAGCTATTTTTCACTTTTCAAAACCCCAAAAACATAAGAGGCATTTTTTCAAACAACCTTTCTTCTCCAAAACGTTGGTAAATGATTTCTAACTCATTTTCTTCACTCCTTAACATCTTTTAACCTGATTTCAACTTCAAATCAAAGATTTTCATGGGAAAAATTGGGTATTTTGGGTAGAACCTAGATTTTTTCTAAAATTGGGGATTTGGACCTCAATTTGAGGTCCTATTTCAAAACAAATTATATATTTGGATTCGTGGGGAAAAGGGTAATCGGGTTTTAGTCCGAACCTCGGGTTTTGACCACGTGGGCCCGGGGTAATTTTGACTTTTTGGGCTTTGGGAAAACTCATATTCATGCATTGGAGTTGATTCATTTAGTACTTATTGATGTAATTAAGTAACTTGTGACTAGATTCGAGTGGATTGGTGGTGGAATCAAGGGGTAAAGCTATAATTGAGGCTTGAGTGGTGTTCAAAGCTTCGAGGTAAGTGTTTGGTCTAACCCTAGCTTGAGGGATTAGGAGTTGAGTCATACTTGCTACTTTCTTCTTGTTGAATACAACGTATAGGCATGGTGAGGAGTATATATACATTGGTGTCAAGCATGACTGTGGGTCTTAAATTGAAAGTTGTTGTGTTCTTGAATGACACTTTGTATGCTTTAATTAATGATCTTCTATGATTGAGCATTTCCCTTAATTGAACTGAGTACCAGCTAAGTGAGATTGGTTATAGCTGATTCTCCCTTGTCGGGATGACTATTTCGATATTGTTATTCCCTTGCCGGGAAATTTTTATGTTGCTTTTGTTCCCTTGCCGGGAAGTTATTATATCACTTATGTTCCCTTGCCGGGATTTCTTGTGATTGTGTGATGAACTGCAAAAGGGAGCGGGTGGTACGCCTACCATAAGATAATGAAATTGGAGCGGGTGGTACGCCTACTACAAGATAATGAAATGGGAGCGGGTGGTATGCCTACCACAAGATATGATGAAATGGGAGCGGGTGGTACGCTTACCACAAGATATGATGAAATGGGAGCGGGTGGTATGCCTACCACAAGATATGAGAAATGAGATCGGGTTGCACGCCTGCAACAAGATGGAAACTGAAAGTGAAAGCTGTCTTTACTTCTCTTTATCTGTGTTAGAAGTTATATTGTTAGCTTCCTTGTTATTTCTTGTTATTTTGTTTTGTCAGCTACCCCCAGAGCATGTTCCCCTTCCCCAGCTTTAATTGTTTATTACTTGTTACTTTTCCGCCATATGTTTTATAACTGCACAGGTTTATCTGGAGTTTGGTCCTAGCCTCGTCACTAACTCGCCGGGGTTAGACCAGGCACTTACCAGCACATAGAGTTGGTTGTGCTGATACTACACTCTGCACTGTGTGTAGATCCCGGAGCAACTTTTGGACAGTAGTTGGAGGGCTTCCTTAAGTCCACTCGGAGACCCAAGGTAGACCTGTAGGCGTCCGTAGGCCCTGGCATCTCCCTCTATCTCTATTTCCTGTTTCATTTCCTTTGCTCAGAAACAGTGTATTGCATTTCTTCAGACCTTATATGTAGAAACTCTTAGACAGTCTGTGACACTGTTACACCAGGTTTTGGGGTATTTGAGGTTTTAAAAGTTGTAATAAATGTATCCTTCAGATATTTCATGGTTATCTTCTGCTTAATTATTTAAAGTTCTGCTATTTTTATGTTATTGCTCGTAATTGTTAAAAAGGAAGTAATTTGGTAAGGAATTAGATAGTTAAGGGTTGGCTTGACTAGCTCTCATTAGTAGGCTCTATCACGACTCCCGAGGGTGGGAAATCCAGGTCGTGATATATCAATATATAAATAAGGCACAGAAATACCATTCGTGCACACTCACTCTTCCTCACAAGCGCGACAATACCCTTTGTGTATTTCACTCTTCCTTACAAGCACGACAATACCCTTCATGTATTTCATTCTTCCTCACCAATAGGGATGGAAAATGGGGCGGGGCAGGGCGGGGCGGGTCAAAACACATTTTCTAAAAATAGTTAATGGGGCAGGGCAGGGATAGGGCAATAAGCAGTGTATTAGAGGACAAGTTGTATTAGAAGGAGATTTTTTATGGTACAGAAAAGGCCCTTGCACTTTTGAAGTGTTTGTAAATTTACCTCTCAAAACTATTTATTACTATCAATTAACCTTCTTCTATATTTTCTGAACTTGTGCCCCGCCCTGCCCCGCCCCATTTGCCATCCCTACTCACCAAGCATCACATACAACACAATACCAAACAAGGTGAATAGAAAATTCAACATCAACAATAGTATTTGAATACAACTCGTCATATGAGAATATTCCAACAATTAGAACCAACAACCAAATAGCATTTCAATGATCTCAACACCTAATATCTCAATGATCTCGACATAGAAAATAACATGAATGCGAGAAATTAAAGAATTATACAATCTATCTAAAGCATAAAAGACATAATACACAAATAACATGACATAAATAAAGGTATTTCTACCTGCATGCTTATTATACAGCCAACACATATACACCTGTTACCTTTCATATATGCCTCCCCCAACACATAGTTCACATAGCAAATAGACTCAATTAAACCCTATTTTCCTCAATTCAAGGTTAACCAAGATACTTACCTCTTTTCGGAACACAATCAACAATCCAACGCTGGTATTCCTTTTGAATAAGCCTCCAAACCGCTCATATCTAGTCAATTATCGTTCAAACAAGTCAAACAAGCTTTAAAAGCTACCAATGAATAAAAAAGGATCAATCTTTAACATAATTGAAAAAGTTAATAAAAATTCAACCTGAGCCCATGTGGTCGATATTCAAAATTAAGATTAAATTCTGAGTACTCATTCACCCTTTAGCCCGAATATGTGATTTGTTTCGAAATTCGACCTCGATCTAAGGCCTAAATCGCAATTTTATAAAATTCTCAAATTCTTCAAAAAGCCCCCAATTTCTACTTTAAAATTCTTACATTTGATGATGAAATTCATGAAAAAGTAATGGAAATTGAACAAAAAATAGGTTAAGATAACTAACCTATGAATTTGGGAAAGAAATTGCTCTCCAAATATTGCCTCTATGGAGTCTAGGTTTCAAAAATGGTGCAAAATGAGCTAAGTCTTGAAATTTTCAACTTTTACCCAACTATAAATATTGCAATTGCGAACTCTTGTTTCCAATTGCAGTGTAACATGGGCAGTCCGCAAATGCGAATAAAGCATCGCAATTGCGAAGCTTCCCTAAATCCTCAAAGTCGCAAATGTGATTGCCTAACAGCAAATGCGAAACCCCCCAGTCCAGATATGCGACACAACTTTGCAAATGTGAAGTTCCCAGCCCAGTCCATCTTCACAAATGTGAGTCATCCCTTACAAAAGCAATGCTCGCATTTGTGAGCAGAATCTCGCAAATGCGAGATCTGCAGACTATCAATATCGGCACTTCATCAGCTATGTTGAGACCATCTGAAACTCACCCCAGCCCCTCGAGCTCCGATTCGGACATCCACATAAGTTTAATAACATCATACGAACTTGTTTGCAAGCTCAAATCATTAAAATGATATCAAAATTCAAGATCGATCATTAAAATTCAAGATTTTCAAGTTTAAAACTTATTTTTTCCAACTTTTCATATAACACGTCGAAATAGCCTCTGGTCACTCGGGACCCCAACCAACCATGCGCACAAGTCAAGCATCAACCTACCAAAATCGTCAATACACTGATCCGAGGTCTTTACAAAAAACGTTAACCCTAGTCATTCTATCCGGACATTCCCTGCAGAGAATAAGAAATACTCCCTCCGTTCCAATTTATGTGAACCTGTTTGATTGGGCACGGCGTTTAAGAAAAAATGAAGACTTTTAGAATTTGTGGTCATAAACAAATCAAAAAGGGGCCCAAAATATTTGTGTGGTTATAAAAGCTTCTCATTAAGGGTAGAATTGTATGTTTAAGCTAAATTGTTACCAAATTTAGAAATGGGTCATTCTTTTTGGAGCGGACCAAAAAGAAAATAGATTCACATAAACTGGAACAGAGAGAGTACTCTTTTTGGTGCAGTAATTACGCTGCGCATCAACACAAACATATATATATATATATATATATATATATATATATATATATATATATATATATATATATATATATACTAGTCTTAGGATATGCGTGGTGCGCGTGAATCCTGTCTTAATGAGTATAAATTATTTAAAAGATAATTTTGAGTTATAAAATAAAAGTATAAGTTTCTAAAGATGATCATGAATATTGGTTATAACTAACTCAATAATTAAAAAAAACTATCTCACAAGTCCTCAATCATCAATAATTCAACTTAAGATTTGTTTCAAGTTTGTAATTTCATAATTTCGGTTTCGCAGCCAAGAACCTTGGAAATATAAATAATCTTGAAGGATACAACTTATAACATATAAGTGGACAACTAATAATCTACGAACTTTGAATAACACAAAATCAAAGTACAATAATAAATAAAAAAAGATATTAAAAATAAATAAATAATTCAAGCTAATAAGAGAATCTACAATTGAAAGCCGGCAGATAAACCGGCTCATATTTAGCTAAATATATCATGTATTAATAATTAAGAAATCTCATAAATTATCTTGTTATTTTGTGCATTTAAAACTTTTGAAAGTATAAAGTAAAATATTTGAATAAAATTATTGGTAGTCTTGTATATTTTTATAAAGTAAAACTATCTACGTTATTGTCCAAGAAGTCGTATTTCTTCTTTCTTAAATCTTTTTATTCTTCTTTTATCTATTATTTTTAATTATTTATATCTAATTTACGTGCAAGACCTATACGAAGTGATATTTTAATAATCTCTAAATATTATAACTTTCTACATGGTTCGAATAAGAAAATAAATTAATAAGAAAATTTTTAATTAATTTTATGCTCTTAAATATTAAAATAATAATTAAATAACTATTAAATCATCAAAAGTAAGTTGTAGAAAATTTTCAACAAACGTAACCCATAAGCACGTTTTCTTATTTAATTAACATGTTATGGTGAAAGGTAAAAATTAAGATTTTCTTACTTAGTTCAATAAGGAAATATTTAATAACCAAAATTTTAGGTGATTTAAATGTCCTAAATATTAGGAAAGTAACTTAAATTACAATTGTGTCCCATGTGAAATTTATTTTTAGATGCTAAAAAAGGCGAACGACATTTCGCTAAGGGCCTTCGTGCTTTTAATATAGTATAGATATAGTCCGGAACCGAAATGTTGTCTTTTTGAACTCAAAATACTTTTTTAGGTGGAAAAAACATTTAGTTACCAAAATATGTAAAACGCGATTTTGAACCACGTTTTACCTTAACGTTCCAAAAACCCAGTTTGAAACCACGTTTTACCTTAAGGGTGTGTTTGGTATGAAGGAAAATATTTTTCGGAAAATGTTTTCCAATTTTCCATGTTTGGTTGGCTTAAATGTTTTGGAAAAATATTTTCCTTATGAACTCATTTTTCTCCAATTGGAGGAAAATGTTTTCCTTATAAAGAGAAGGGAAAATATTTTCCAAAACTCCTTCTCAATCTTCCCCACCCTCACCAACCCACCCCACCCCCTCTCCAAAAAAGGTAATGTTTTTTTCAAATTTCAGTTTTTCCGTTACCATCCACCCTACTACCCCTCCATCCTCCTCCCCCCCTCCACCCTGCAAAATACATTTATTTTTTTTACCTTAATTTTTTTTTTCAATTTCAAATATCTATTTTTTCGTTTTTCTGCACCACCCACCCCCTCCCCCACCTGCACAAAAATAAATTTACTTTTCTTTTTGTAATTTAAATTTTTATTTTTTTTCGTTTTACTGCCCCCCCCCAACCCCGCTCTCTTCCCTGCCCCCTGCCCCTTCCCGAAAAAAAATTTAAAATATATTTTTCAGTTTTAGTTTTATTATTTATCGGTTTAAAGGATCAAAATTTTACAAGTTCCAAAATTATGAGTTCGAATGTTTATGTGTTTGGAAGTTTACGAGTTCGAAATTCCGCGGTTTTGAAAGTTTAATGGTTCGAAAGTTTATGAAATTTGTGGGTCTGGAAGGTTGTTGGTTTAAAAGTTTATGGCTTCATGTTTATTATATCTAAATTATTTATGAATACTCTTAAGAAGTCATTTTCATAAATTTGCATACCAAACACCGAAAAAATGAATAAAATTACTACATATTTTCCAAAAAAATATTTTCTACGAAAAATATTTCTCGTTGTACCAAACACACCCTAAGTCTCCTTTTCACTGGAAATCAACTACAGCAAAGAGGAATTGGCAGTAAGAAAGGACGAGTAGCATAGCGAATGATCTAAACTTGTAACGCTTAGTTGAATGCCACGTTATCCCTATTTTGGACTATTTAACTTAACTCCCATCTCCTATTTTCCATTTTCTTTTTGTAAAATCTTTTACCCTTGTTTTGTCGTTTTGTGTAGTATTTCCCAAATTATTTTCATGTATTTATAATTTTGGGGAATTTTAGAGGATCTACTCCGAAACGTTTCATAACAAAGGACGGACGAAATTTGGAACGTTAAGTAAATTTAGATTGTAATTTATTAGGTTTTTAAAATAAAAAATTTTATATTTAAAAGCTCTATAAACATACTATAAAACATAAATTTTATGGTAAAAAATATTTTAAGATAATTGTCAAAGAGAAGTTATTCAATTCCTCAAATAATAATAGTGTCAGTTACCCTTAAACCGGA
Organism: Nicotiana sylvestris; assembly: GCF_000393655.2. Lineage (NCBI taxonomy): Eukaryota > Viridiplantae > Streptophyta > Magnoliopsida > Solanales > Solanaceae > Nicotiana > Nicotiana sylvestris. The sequence goes on along the minus strand of NC_091064.1, from coordinate 146,990,382 downwards.
TAACAAATAAATTTGTGCGTGGTTTAAAGGATATGAGGTTTAATTTAACACAAAAAATTAAAGAACAATAAATAATTAAATCGAAATGAGAATAAATGATCAAACCAATATGTCGAAGTAATTAACACAGGGCTTAATTGTGTTAAATTAAATTGAATTGTGATGACCCAAAAAGTCATCTTTTGTTTTAGAATCCGTTTTTGTGTTCCGAGGCCTTGAAACCCTCTTTTTATCTCTTCTCGATTTGCGTGCGCAGTTCGGGCGCGATACCGGAAAACTTTTGTGTGAAAATTTTAAGAAATAATAATTTTTGGCTTAAAAAGATGAATTTGGTTGATTTTGGTCAACATTTTGGGTAAACGGACCCCGACCCGTGTTTCGACGGTCCCAGGAGGTCCGTAGTAAAATATGGGACTTGGGCGTACGCCCGGAATCGAATTTCGAGGTCCCTAGCCTGAGAAATGAATTTTCGAAGAAAATTATTTGCTAGAAAATATAAGAATTTTAGAAACGGAAATAGTGTGTGACCTCGTTGGTATTGAGCCCGTATTTTTGGTTTCAGAGTCCGGTACAGGTTTGATATAATATTTAAGTCGTGTCTATGAAAATTGGTAAAAAACAGAGGTGATTTGATGTAATTTGGATCCTTGGTTGAAAAGTTAGAAATTTTGAACTACCTTGAGAATTTTATGAGTTTTAGTGTTAAATTCGTTATTTAAGATGTTATTTTGGCGATTTGATCGAACGAGTAAGTCCGTATGATGTTTTTAGACTTGTGTGCATGTTTGGTTTGGAGCCCCGAGGGCTCGGGTGAATTTTGGATAGGTCACGGGGTGTTTTGGACTTACGAAAAATGTTGCTGGTATGCTTCAACTGTTGCAGGCCTCTGATCTCGTAATTGTGAGATCAGGCTTCGCAATTGCGATCTTCACAGGCTTGGCAATTGCGAGCCTTACATCGCAAATGCGATCCAAAGGCTGGGCCAGCATGTTAGCATTTGCGAACATTCCTTCGTATTTGCAAAGTCAATAGGGAGCGTCAACATTCGCAATTGCGGCAAATTGTTCGCAATTGCGACGGTAGCAGACATGCAGCAGGTTCGCATTTGCGAAGCATGTCTCGCGATTGCGAAGCTCCTGTCGGAAATGCGACATCTGCAACTGATCAAAACATCACTTAGGATTTTGAACTCATTCCTTAAATTTTCAAACCCTAAACCTCCCTAGGCAATTTTTCAAAGACCCAAACTTCTCCAAATCATATGTAAGTGATTTCTAACTCAACTTTTTCAATCTATTTCATCTTTTTGCAAGATTTCATCACAAAATTTAGGGATTTTCATGGGGAATTGGGTATTTTTGGGTGAAATTTGGGGAATTAAACCTCAAATTAAGGTCGGATTCCAAAACCAATTGCATATCCAAGTCCAGGGGTGAATGGATAATCGGGTTTTGGTTTGAACTTCAAATTTTGACCAAGCGGGTTCGGGATCGATTTTTGACTTTTTGGGGAAAATGTTGGGAAATCTTTGATTATGTATTGGAATTGGTTTCTGTAGCATTTATTGGTGTTATTAGGTTAATTATGGCTAGTATAAGTGAATTGGTGGTGGAATCGAGAGGTAAAGCGGTGATTGAGCTTTGAAATACCTGTTGGCTTGAGGTAAGTTTTTGGTCTAACCTTGACTTGAGGGATTAGGGATCCCAGACTTGCTTGCTATGTGAAATTCCATGTGTGTGGTGTATAGGTGTGGTGATGGGTACCTATGCGCCACCAAATTATCATTTTAACTTGTTTCCTTTCCTGTTTCCCTATATATTGCTCTCTTGTCTTAATTATTACTTGTAATAATTGTTTCCCTACCTTAATTCCTACTTGCTCATAAATGTTTCTATGTCTAATTGCTTCATATTAACTGTTGATCTCTTTATTGAATTATTTAATTATTTCATGGTTTTGTTCTATTACACTGTTGGCTTATATTGGCTTGTTGGTGCCTTATGGTACATCTTGGTTGGTCTCGCTAAGTAGTTTACACTGGTGAAGTTTCATAATCGTAGTGATATGTCATTGTGTGGATTGCGGTATAAGTATATTGGAGGATTTGAATTAACCTGTGAAACACTTGTCTTTATTCATTTGTGATTGGTGCTGATATATATATTGGGATCGGGTTGCACGCCACGACAGAAGGAATAAGGGTGAAATGTGATTGTCTGGTGGGATCGGGTTGCACGCCGCAACAAGGAGTAATAAGGGTAGACATGTGGGATCGGGTTACGCACCGCAACATGAGGAATAAGGGTAATATGTGTTGAGGAGTAATAAGGGTAGCCAGGTGGGATCGGGTTGCACGCGCGCAACAAGGAGGAATACAAGTGGATATTGATACCATTGTTGTTTATATGATGGGATCGGGATGCGCACCGCATCAGTTGTTGTTATGTGTTCATATTTGTTGCGGTCCATTATTGTGATGTTGAAACACTCTTAAGGATTGGTTATAGTTGAATACTAGTAGAACAGTTGGGTTTCAGATTTATTTAATGCCAGTTATTGCTTTATTACATTCTGTATTTCATTTCTGTTTAGTATAAACTGTTGCATGTTGTATGCCCCGCCGTAGCATCGTCACTACTTCGTCGAGGTAAGGCTTGGCACTTACTAGTACATAGGGTCGGTTGTACTGATATTGCACTCCGCACTTCTTGTGCAGATTTCGGAGCTAGTGGCTGATCGAGAGGTTGGTTGCTGTTGGTGCATTCCGGAGACCAAAGGTAATCCTGCAGACGTCCGCAGGCCATGGCACTATTTCATTTATGTTTTATCTACCTTCGAGACAGATGTAAACTTTTGTTCATACTATTATTTGTAGTACTCGTAGACTGGTCGTGAGTTGTGACACCAGTTTTGGGTGAATTTTATTTCGGCTTTCGTTATTAGCTTAAAGATAATCTTTTAAGCCGTGTTCTTCCGCATTTATTTTCGGTGATTTACTTTTGTAAAATTTGAATTATTTAAAGATAAAGGAAAAAGTGAAATATTTTGTAATGTTGGCTTGCCTAGCGAGTTCTATGTTAGGCGCCATCACGGTCCCGACGGTGGAAAATTTCGGTCGTGACAAGTTGGTATCAGAGCTCTAGGTTGCTTAGGTCTCACAATTCACGTACAAACTTGGTAGAGTCTGAGGGATCGGTACGGAGACGTCTGTGCTTATACCCTAGAGGATACAGAGTTAGGAACAGTTTCACTACTATTCATCTCTATTATGCGGTTTGATCTCTCAATGCTAATTGAACTCTCTACTCTGTTCTTTTGCAGATGGTGAGAACACGTACCACTTCATCAGCTGATCAGCAGCCCGAGCCCCTAATGGCAACTCCTGCGAGGGGTAGAGGACGAGGCCGAGGCCGTGCTAGAGGCCGAGGTAGGGGCAGGGCTCAACCTAGAGCTCGAGCAGCAACACCAGCGGAGGAGCCTCAGGTAGAGTTTGATGAGGAGGTTTTGGCCCAGACCATTCCAGCAGGGCCATCTTAGGTTCCAGAGGGGTTTATAGCCACCCCGGTACTTCAGAATGCTTTGGTCAGTCTAGTGGGCCTTATGGAGAGTGTTACTCAGGCTAGCATACTTTCTGTAGCACCAGCCGTCTCTCGGTCTGGGGGAGGAGAACAGACTCCCGCTACTCACACTTCGGAGTAGATGGCTCCCCAGTTTCAGACTCCAGCAGCTCAGCCAGTTGGGGTAGTTCTGTCGGGTGTCGTAGCACAAACCAGTGATAGATCAGTTATGTCTTCGGAGGCCTTGTGGAGGTTGGACAGGTTAACCAAGCTTTTCATTACTACCTATGGCGGTACACCTTCAGAGGATCCCCAGGACTATTTGGATAGTTTCCATGAGGTTTTACGGAACATGGGGATAGTGGAGATCAATGGGGTTGACTTTGCTGATTTTCGCTTATCAGGTTCCGCCAAGAAATGGTGGAGGGATTTTTGTTAGGCTAAACTAGCTGGGTCGCCTGCTTTGACTTGGGATCAGTTTTCTCAGCTATTTCTAGAGAAGTTTCTCCATATCACTCAGAGAGAGGACCATCGGAGGTAGTTTGAGCACCTTCAGTAGGATTCTATGATTGTCACTCAGTACGAGACCAGATTTATTGACTTCTCCTGTCATGCTCTTCTTACACTTCCCACCGAGAGAGAGAGAGGGTGAGAAGGTTTATTGAGGGACTCGCTCAGCCTATCAGATTGCAGATGGCTAAGGACAGAGGGAGCGAGATTTATTTCTAGGATACGGCCAATGTGGCCCGGCGAGTTCAGGCAGTTCTATCTTAGGGGAGTGGTAAGGGGTATGACAAAAGGCCTCGTCATTCTAGTAGGTTTAGTGGTGCCTCGTCTGGAGGCAGGGATTCTTTTGGTAGGGGCCATCATCCCAGGCCGCTTCATTCAGCACTTCAGGCATCTCATAGAGCTTTAAGGGGTCGTGGTCCTTATGTACCTCCTTCAGGACAGCCAGCTCATAATGCACCGCCAGCTCCTATTAGAGCACCTTTTCTTCAGAGCTATTATCGTGGTCAGCCGACCCACCTGGGTCAGTCTCAGTTTCCTCAACTGTAGTATTCAGATGGATGTTTTGAGTATGGTCATATCCGGAGGTCTTGTCCGAGATTAGTGGGTGTTCAGTCGCAACAGCAGAGTTCTCGTGCCATAATTCTGGAATCGCCTACCCAGCCAGCTAGAGGTAGGGATCAGGGAGCTAGAGGTTGGGGTCAGTCCGCTAGAGGTGGAGGCCAGCCAGCAGGAGGTTGTCCTAGAGATATAGTTTAGAGTGGTGGGGCCTAGCCCCGATGTTATGCTTTCCCAGCCAAGCCTGAGGCTGAGTCCTTTGATGTTGTTATCACATGTACTATTTTGGTTTGTAGTAGAGATGCTTCTTATTTTGCTTTGTATTGGGTTATGCCTCGTGATTCTTTGAGTGCTCTTGTATATGTGTCCACGCCGGTGGGTGATTCTATTGTAGTAGATTGTGTATAGAGTTCGTGTGTGGTTGTTATGGGGGGCCTTGAGACTAGTGTAGACCTCCTACTTCTTGATATGGTGGATTTCGATGTCATTTTGGGGATGTATTGGTTGTCCCCTTATCATTCTATATTGGACTGTCATGCTAAGACTGTGACCTTAGCATTTTCGGGTTTGCCCCGATTGGAGTGGAGAGGGACTCCTAGGCATTCTACTGTAAGGTTATCTCTTATATGAAGGCTCGGCGTATGGTCGAGAAGGGTGTTTGGCTTATTTGGCTTATGTTCGTGATTTTGGTACTGAGGTTCCTTCTATGGATTCTATGCTAGTTGTTCGGGAGTTTCCAGAGGTGCTTCTTGCAGACCTGCCGGGGATGCCACCCGACAGGGATATTGACATTTGCATTGATTTGGCTCCGGGCACTCAGCCCATTTCTATTCCGCTATACTATATGGCCCCGCCTGAGTTGAAAGCGTTGAAGGAGCAATTGCAAGATCTACTTGATAAGGGCTTTATTAGACCCAGTATCTCGCCTTGGGGTGCGTCGATGGTGTTTGTTAAGAAGAAGGATGGATCGATGAGGATATGCATAGATTATCGGTAGTTGAACAAAGTCACCATCAAGAACAAGTATCAATTGCTGAGGATTGATGATTTAATTGATCAACTTTAGGGTGCCAAAGTGTTTTCGAAGATTGATTTGAGATATGGCTGCCATCAGTTGAGGATTAGGGCATCTGATGTCCCTAATACAGCTTTTCGCACTCGGTACGGGCAATATGAGCTTCTAGTGATATTATTTGGGTTGACAAATGTCCCAGTAGCATTCATGGATTTGATGAACCGAGTGTTCAAGCCCTATCTGGATTACTTTGTGATTGTTTTCATTGATGATATCTTGATCTACTCCCGCAGCCGAGAGAAGCATGAGTAGCACCTTCGAGTCATTCTTCAGACTCTAAGAGACAATCAGTTGTATGCTAAGTTTTCGAAATGTGAGTTTTGGTTGAGTTCAGTTGCATTCTTGGGTCATGTTACAGTGACAGAGGGTATTCAGGTGGATCCTAAGAAGATTGAGGTAGTCGAGGATTGGCCTAGCCCATATTAGCTACGGAGATCCAGAATTTCTTGGGTTTGGCGGGTTATTACCGTTGCTTCATAGAGGGCTTTGCATCTATAGCAGCCCCGATGACCAGGACCCAAAAGGGTTCCCAGTTCAGGTGGTCGGACGAGTGTGAGGCGAGCTTTCAGAAGCTCGAGACAGCTTTGACTACGGCGCCGATGTTGGTGTTGCCCATAGGTTCAGGGCCATATACAATTTACTGTTACGCATCTCGCATAGGACTTGGTGCAGTGTTGATGCAGAATGGCAAAGTTATTAGATATGCTTCGCGGAAGTTGAAGATTCACGAGAAGAATTATCCAGTTCATGATTTGGAGCTAGCAGCCATTGTTCACGGGATGAAGATTTGGAGGCATTATCTATATGGAGTTTCGTGTGAGGTATTTGATCGGGTCCAACCCTACACCACTACAGAGTGGCAAGAGTGGTCGATGCAGCTTTTACCCGAGAAGGTCAGGATCGAATCCACAGGGAGCTAATACAATGTTTAGAGTTGGATTCCTATCTAATCTAGCAGTGTGGTGCTCTTGATTACACTTCCAATCATTCTTGTTTGTTTGTTTGTTACTTCTAATTTTTATAATACTGATGCACAAAATTAAGCTAAGTAGATATATTTATAAGGTTTTTTATATGGGTAAAGAGGCACTAAGGAAGTGACTTACAACCTAGGTGAGTATATAACGGGATCTAGAATTTGGGGCAATAATGTTATAGTTGGGATCGTGATATAGCCAATACACGAAGTTACTCACTCTACACCTCTTGGTAGTAAGAGTTACTTTGCCCTAATTGGCTTTCTCAATCCCAATTGGGTGTTCAGTTTGTGAAAGTAATGTTGGCTCAAGTCGGGTATTACTATCTCTAGGTTTAATCCTTTAATTGGGGCTATCAATCTCATGAAAACACCCCAATTCCTTGTTGGCCTGAAATTCCTAGACTTAGTCTCTCTTTCTCAAGAAGAACCTAAGTCAAAAAGGCACAAATTAGTGTTTGCAACCACTAATTCAATATAGAAAGCATAAATCAGGCTAAATAACAATCACCCATAAACATCTAAGCCCTAAAAGAAAAGACCCATTAAATACACACACTAGGGCTGACAGCAAAAAATGTTTTTTCCTAGGAAAAGTTTCATAACATACTCATTGTAAGATTCACTTTCATGATATATCTAGGTTTTAAAACTATATTAAATATTCCAAAAGTATTATACATTATATACCTCTGAATCTTCCCACATATTCTTAAATATACCACAATATTCTAATTTAGAATACAGTCCAAATTGAACTTACCACAATATTCTAATATAAAAGTAGAATATCTAAACCAAACATAACACATTATTCTAAAAGAAATATACTATTCAAATCAAACATATCATAATATCCAAATTTAAAATTGTATTCAAACTAAACATACCATGATATTTTAATTTGAAATAATATTCAAACTAAACATAGACCATCTGGTACTTTAAATCTTCTACAAATCTCGCATTCACTCTCGTAATAGTTAGACACACTCTCTTAGGCGACCCAAATTTAAATTGCAACACATATATTTCCCTGGTAATAGAGATCTTCCAATAAATGACACAAAGGATTACGCAAACATCAGAACAATCCGCATTGGATAACTCACCTGCTTCGCCCCAACTAACATCTCTTTATACCTTTCCACCGTCATAGATATTACGTGAAATCCACTTCACTCCCCCAATTACAAAACATGAAAAGATTCTCCACACACCCATAACTGGGGGCTATACCTCAATTCAAGATGGAAATCAAGCACCTAATAGTTCTTCTATCCTCCAGCAGACCCTTCTCGTCAATTCCCAATCAAATGAATACATCTCGCTGTCATATCATGCACATCACAAAGCTACCCAGTCATCACTCCCACTAATAGGGACACTACTAGACATACAAATCCACAAGTATGTACTCACATAATCAACGCCTCAATGCTCAAGCTGTAGGCAAAAACCCAGCCTCAAGACCTCCAGACTAGCCCAACATCCACACACAGAGATCATGTATCACCCCTCGATCAGGGGATCACAAGCCATCGATGCATATGAGGCTACCATGGCCACGGTAAATCAACCGTGGACCGAGGTCTTCAGCTTTAGCTCAGACTCCGGGATCTCTAAATCTCTTCTCCGCGGACCGCGGTAAAAGGACCGCTGTCGCGGTAGGGGTACCGCGATCGCATAAAATCACCGCGGACCGCAGTAACTTACAATGCCTCAAATTGTATCTCTCTGAACCTTGCCATCGGGGACCGCAATAAAAGGACCGCAGTCGCGGTGGATCTTCTGCGGCTGCGGTGGATTTTCTGCTGTAGTGCTGCTTTGACTTAGCTTTCAACTTGTGTATCTTTCACTCCTTTTTGAGTTGGTTATGACATCCTTGTCTCCTTTTGACCAAACACTACAAACAAGCACAACAAGTTAGCTTTTGGGAATATTTATGCATATTTTAGTCCAAAACTCAAGCAAAAAGGAGCATAAAATAGACTAGAATCCCTAGTTATCAACTCTCCCAAACTTAAGCTTTTGCTTGTCCTCAATCAAATAAAGTAATTCCCACATCCTCAAGATAAAAGAAAGGAAAATTTCAACTTTCCTAAAGTAACTTCATCAAGAATCAATTGGGACCAACAATTATGTGAGTCACCACTAATGTAAGCTCACCCAACTCAAGATCATATAGGGCTTTTGTGGGAATGTAATGAAGGCTTTTGGTTCAAGGTAGGATATATTGGTCTAAGAAGGTTTCATCTTCCCTTAAGCACTTCATTTGCTTCATTTTGGACCACATTTTTCTTGACTCTTTGAGTCATTTACTTCTTCTTTAGGGGATAGAGAGACACACTGTCACTCTTTCTTCTTCATTTCAATTATGTTTCTCCTTTCCATGCTTTTCATCTTTTGCTTTTATTAAATCCCTTCATTTCCTCTACATATTTTTTTCTTTTTGCCTTTCCTTTTCTTCATTTTGTACCTTTTATCACTTTTGCACTCCTTGTCCCCCACCCCCCAAACTTATGTTTTTGCCTTGTGCTAAGGAAAGATAGGGTGCCAAGAAAGGGTCATTTCAGAACGGATAAAAGCTTGTCCCATGGTTATTGAAAGAATAAGGGTTATAGCTCAATGGGGTTGACTAGAGATATTATCATTGGTAGGCTATGGATGTTTTCAAGTCTCAGTTAGGATCACGGAGAGCCTATAATCACTTCTCAAGTCGAGCTTCACTTAGGATTTCGCCTAGACAAACATTCAGGGCAAGTTCTAGACTCATTGGTACAGGACTTGGACTTGTAAATCAATACCTCACCACACAAGCTATAGGATTGCTAAAGAAATAGAGTCGGGGGCCCACAACAACCTTAGCTAAGATTTGAGCAACACAAATGGTTTCAAGAAACTGTTCGATGATTGTTTAGCCAACACAAGAGTCTCATGGTCACAACTATCACCATCCTATACATAACAATTTATTCTTAACCATAAGGTCAAAGGTAAATGTGTTAGGCCCAAGTGAAGCTTTGCCTGAGGCACCATTGCTTCTAACTACTATTTACATAAAAACAAAAAGAAAAACAGACTCAAACCCTTAAGAAGGTTGTCATGTCATCCATCATCGGGAAGAGCCACCCGGTTAATACAAACTCCACCTTTGGAAAGAACCGTGGCATTAAGAAAGACAAAGGCTTATTGATCATTGAAACTTGAAAAATAAAAAGCTACGAACCGAAAAACAAGCTATTAAATGAAATAAGAAGCTATACTATTAAGGAAATTGCACAAGAATCTATGAAGTAAAGTGCGGAAAGTAAACTGAATATGTACAAATGGGGGTTTAAATGAATATACATAAGAAGGAATGAATATATACATGAGAGTAACTTTATATACATACCAAGATAGAACAATAACGAAAAGTAAAATAAAAGGTAAAGTTATATACATACCAAAAGTAAAAAATAATCATAAAGAAAGAAATTGGTGTCATAATTACAATCACATTACCAAATCGAAGTAGGGACACCCCCTCAAATGAAAGCTAGCATTGTCCTAAATGCTAACTAACCAAAAATAAGCTCAAAAAGAAAGATAGAGAGTGAAGAAAACTCCCTATGGATCCTCCGTTTGCATGGGGTCCTGTGGTAGCATGGGATCTTGTGATTGGGTGGGTCCTTTAGTAGCACGGGATCCTGTGGCTGGGCACTTGGATTATCTGTCCCAGGGGTCTATGGCTGGCCAGAAGCAGCACCCTCTGTCTCCTCCAACTCAATCTCAACATCATCAACTATGGGGATCATCCTTCTCCTCTTTGGAGCTCTCTCAATCTCCTGCTCTGGAACCTGATCTGTCTAAGCTGCTGGAGGCTGATCATGCAATAGTAGCTCCAAAGGCAAATGGTCAGATGCCTTCATCTTCTCCACTTCTCCCCTCAATTCCTTAACTAACTTCTTCGAGGATCGCGTTTTCTTCAGCTTCTTTATGCTCTTGCTCAGCTCCTTAAGTGTTTTCCCTTGTTCAGAAAGAGCATCCATTATCAAATTTTGGTTATCAAGGAGCTTCTTTTGGTTGTCAAGAAACTCCTTGAGAGTCTCCTCTATCGAAGGTGGCACTTGTGGTTGTGGGGGCACTAACTGAGCGGCCACTGAACTAGAGAGTACAACCAGCTTAAAAGTTGCTAAAAAGTGATCGGGTCCAACCCTACACCACTACAGAGTGGCAAGAGCGGTCGATGCAGCTTTTACCCGAGAAGGTCGGGATCGAATCCACGGGGATCTAATACAATGTTTGGAGTTGGATTCCTATCTAATCTAGCAGTGTGTAATGCTCTTGATTACACTTCCAATCATTCTTGTTTGTTTGTTACTTCTAATTTTTATACTACTCAAAATCAAGGTAAGTAGATATTTTTGTAAGGTTATCTAGATAGGTAAAGAGGCAATAGGAAAGTGACTTACAACCTAGCTGAGTATCCAACGAGATCTAGAACTTAGGGCAATAAAGTTATAGTTGGGATCGTGATATAACCAATGCACGAAGCTACCCACTCTACACCTCTCGGTAGTAAGAGTGACTTTGCCCTAATTAGCTTTCTCAAGACCAATTGGGTGTTCAATTTGTGCAAGCAATGTTGGCGTAAGTCGGGTATTACTATCTGTAGGTTTAACCCTTTAATTGGGGCTATCAATCTCTTGAAAATACCCCAATTCCTTGTTGGCCTGAAATTCCTAGACTTAGTCTCTCTTTCTCAAGAAGAGCCTAAGTCAAAATGGCACAAATTAGTATTTGCAACTACTAATTCAACATAAAAAACATAAATCAGGCCAAATAACAGTCACCCATAAACATCTAAGCCCTAAAATAAAATACCCATTAAATACCCATACTAGGGTTGAGCCACAACCCTAGCTAATGAGTTTAGCTACTCATAATTGAAGAAGAAATCATAGATTGAGATGAAGAATAATCCATAAACTGTAATTACAAGATAAGAGACTAAGATTAATTGTTAAACTAGCTACAAAAGTACTCAAAATAGGTAAAGGTCGTCGTTCACATGCTCACTATTGTAAGATGACCTAAAAATCTGAAAAAGTAGTATTTATACACAGCTAAATTTTCCAGACAAAAATGCCCCTGACGAAGGTATCGCTGACAACAAAAAATGGACCGCTACAGCGGTGAGGCTACCGTGGACGCGGTAAATCAACCGCGGACCACAGTCTTCAGCTTTAGCTCAAACTCCAGGCTCTCTGAATCTCTTCTCCGCGGACTGCGGTAAAAGGACCGCTATCGCGGTTGGGGTACCGTGGTCACATAAAATCACCGTGGGACACGGTAAATTGCAATGCCTCAAATTGTATCTCTCTGAACCTTGCCACCATGGACTGCGATAAAAGGACCGCTATCGCAATGGGTCTTCTGCGGCCACGGTGGATTTTCTGTTGTAGCGCTGCTTTGACTTGGCTTTGAACTTGTGCAGGTTTCACACCTTTTTGAGCTGGTTATGACATCTTTGTCTCCTTTTGACAAAACACTACAAATAAGCACAACAAGTTAGCTTTTGGGAATACTTATACACATTTTAGTCCAAAACTCAAGCAAAAAGAAACATAAAATAGACTAGAATCCCTAGTTATCAGTGTCCACGAATCATAAGAGTATACAATATTTGTTCAAGCAGAAAGATCTCAATTTGAGGCAGAGAAAGTGGTTGGAGTTATTGAAAGACTATAATATCACCATCTTGTATCATCCCGGAAAGGCCAATGTGGTGGCCGGTGCTTTGAGTAGAAAGTCAGCCAGTATGGGCAGCCTTGCGTATATTCCAGTCGGTGAGAGACCACTTGCTATGGATGTTCAGGCTTTAGCTAATCAGTTCGTGAGATTGGATGTATCTGAGCCCAGTCATGTTTTAGCTTGAACAGTCGCTCGGCCTTCATTATTTGAGGGTATCAGAGATGAACAGTATGATGATCGTCATTTGCTTGTCCTTAGGGACACAATGCGGGCACGGTGGTGCCAAGCAGGTTATAGCTGGAGATGATGGAGTTTTAAGGATCAGGGTCGTGCTTGTGTGCCTAATGTGGATGAAAATCGTGAGTTGATTCTAGAGGAGGCCCATAGCTCCTAGTATTCAATTCATCCGGGAACCGCTAAGATGTATTAGGATTTACGACAGCATTATTGGTGGAGGAGGATGAAGAAGGATATTGTTGCATATGTAGCTCGGTGTTTGAATTGTCAACAGGTAAAATACGAGCATCAAAGACCTGGTGGTTTACTTCAGCAGATTGAGATTCCTGAGTGGAAGTGGGAGCGTATCACTATGGACTTCGTTGTTGGCATCCCACGGACTCAGAGGGAGTTCGTTGCAGTATGGCTTATTGTTGATAGGCTGACTAAGTCAGCGCATTTCATTCCTTTATCATTTTCCTATTCCTCGCAGAGGTTAGCTGAGATCTATATCTGGGAGATTGTTCGCCTTCATAGTGTACCCGTGTCTATCATTTCGGACCAAGGTACACAGTTTACCTTGCTTTTTTGGAGGACAGTATAGCATGAGTTGGGTACGCAGTCCGTACTATTCAGATTTTGGAGGTTATGCTTCGCGCATATGTTATTGACTTTGGAGGTTCTTGAGATCAGTTCTTGCCATTAACGGAGTTTGCCTACAACAACAGTTACAAGTCGAGCATCAAGATGACTCCTTATGAGGCATTATATGGTAGACGGTATTGATCGCCAGTCGGGTGGTTTGAGCCAGGGGAGGCTCGGTTGTTGGGCACAGATTTAGTACAAGATGCCTTGGACAAGGTTACGATCATTCAGGATAAGCTTCGTACAGCTCAACCAGGCAAAAAAGTTATGCCGATCGTAAGGTTCGTGATGTGCCATTCATGGTCGGAGAGCGAGTGTTGCTTCGAGTGTCGCCTATGAAGGGCGAGATGAGATTTGGGAAGAAGGGCAAGCTAAGCCCTAGGTTCATCGGACCTTTTGAGATCCTTGATCGTGTGGGAGAGGTGTCTTACAGACTTGCATTGCCGCCTGGTTTATCAGCCGTGCATCTAGTGTTTCATGTGTCCATGCTTCAAAAGTATCATGGCAATCCATCTCACGTGTTAGACTTCAGCACTGTCCAGTTGGACAGAGATTTGACCTGTGAGGAGGAGTCGGTAGCTATTCTAGACCAGCAGGTTCATTAGTTGAGATCGAAGAGTTATCTGTCGGTTCGTGTGTAGTAGAGAGTTCAACGTGTTGAGGCAGCTACCTGGGAGTCCGAGTCCAATATACAGAGCCCATATCCCCATCTTTTCATCGACTCAGGTACTTTTCTATGTCCGTTCGAGGACGAACGGTTGTTTTAAAGGTGAAGAATGTGATGACCCCAAAGGTCATCTTTTGTTTTAGAATCCGATTCCGTGTTCCGAGGCCTTAAAACCTCCTTTTATCTCTCCACAATTTGCGTGCACAGCCCAGGAGCGATACCGAAAACATTTTGGGTCAAAATTTTCAGAAATAATGATTTTTCGCTTAAAAGATGATTTTAGTTGACTTCGATCCTCATTGTGGGTAAACGGACCCGTACCTGTGTTCTGATGGTCTTGGGAGGTCCGTAGTAAAATATGAGACTTGAACGTATGCCCGAAATAGAACTATGATGTCCCTAGCCCGAGAAATAAATTTTCGAAGAAAATTATTTGCTGGAAAATATAAGTATTTTAGAAATGGAAATAGTGCATGACTTCGTTGGTATCGGGCTCGTATTTTTTTTTCCGGAGCTAGGTTAAGGTTTGATATAATATTTAAGTTGTGTCTGTGAAATTTGGTAAAAATGCGGAGGTGATTTGATGTAATTCGGATCCTTGGTTGAAAAGTTAAAATTTTTGAACTGCCTTGAGAATTTCATGAGTTTTAGTATTAAATTCGTTGTTTAAGATATTATTTTGGCGATTTGATTGCACGAGTAAGTCCGTATAATATTTTTAGACTTGTATTCATGTTTGGTTTGGAGCCCGAGGGCTCGGGTGAGTTTTGAATAGGCCACGGGGTGTTTTGGACTTAGGAAAAATATTGCTGGTATGCTTCAGCTGTTGCAAGCCTATGATCTCGCAATTGCGAGATCAGGCTTCGCAATGGCGAGCTTCACATGCATAGCAATTGCGAGCCTTACATCGCAAATGCGATCCAAAGGCTTGGCCAGCATGTTCGCATTCGCGAACATTCCTTCGCATTTGCAAAGTCAATAGGGAGGGTCAACATTCACAATTGCGACAAATTGTTCGCAATTGCGATAGTAGCAGACATGCAGCAGGTTCGCATTTGCGAAGCCTGTCTCGCATTTGTGATTGCGAAGCTCCTGTCACAAATGCGACATCTGCAACTGATCAAGACATCACTCAGACGGGATTTTGAACTCATTTCAAATTTTCAAACCCTAAACCTCCCTAGGCGATTTTCCAAACACCCAAACTTCTCCAAATCATAGGTAAGTGATTTTTAACTCAACTCTTTCAATTTATTTCATCTTTTTGCAAGATTTTATCAATAAATCTAGGGATTTTCATGGGATATTGGGTGTTTTTGGGTGAAATTTAGGAATTTCGAAATTTGGGGAATTAGACCTCAAATTGAGGTCGGATTCCAAAACCAATTGCATATCCGGGCTCGGAGGTGAATGGGTAATCAGGTTTTGGTACGAACTTCGGGTTTCGACCAAGCGGGACCGGGGTCGATTTTTGACTTTTTGGGAAAAATATTGGGAAATATTTGATTATGAATTGGAATTGGTTTCCTTAGCGTTTATTGATGTTATTAGGTTAATTATGGCTAGATACTAGTGAATTTGTGGTGGAATCGAGAGGTAAAGCGGTGATTGAGCTTTGAAATACCCATTTGCTTGAGGTAAGTGTTTGGTCTAACCTTGACTCGAGGGATTAGGGATCCCCGACTTGCTTGCTATGTGAAATTTCATGTGTGTGGTGTATAGGTGTGGTGACGAGTACCTATGCACCACCAAATTAACATTTTAACTTGTTCCCTTCCCTGTTTCACTATATATTGCTCTCCTGTCTTAATTGTTACTTGCTCATAATTGTTTCCCTATCTTAAATTGCTACTTGCTCTTAAATGTTTCCATGTCTAATTATTTCATACTGACTGTTGATCTCTTTATTGAAGTATTTAATTGTTTCATGGTTTCGTTTTATTACACTGTTGGCTTATATTGGCTTGTTGGTGCCTTATGGTACACCTTAGTTAGTCTCGATGAGTAGTTTACACTAGTGAACTTTCATAATCATAGTGATATTTCATTGTGTGCATTGCGGTATAAGTATATTGGAGGATTTGAATTAACTTGTGAAACACTTGTCTTTATTCATTTGTGATTGGTGCTGATATATATATATTGGGATCGGGTTGCACGCCGCGACAGGAGAAATAAGGGTGAAATGTGATTGTCTGCTGGGATCGGGTTGCACGCCGCAAGAAAGAGTAATAAGGGTGGACAAGTGGGATCGGGTTACGCGCCGCAACAGGAGGAATAAGGGTGATATGTGGTGAGGAGTAATAAGGGTGGACATGTGGGATCGGGTTGCACGCGCGGAAGAAGGAGGAATACGGGTGGATATTGATACCGTTTTTGTTTATATGATGGGATCGGGATGCGCGCTGTATCAGTTGTTGTTATGTGTTCATATCTATTGAGGTCCATTATTGTGATGTTGAAACACCCTTAAGGATTGGTTATAGCTGAATACTAGTAGAACAGTTGGGTTCAGAATTTATTTAATGCCAGTTATTGCTTTATTACATTTTGTATTTCCTTTCTGTTTAGTATAAACTGTTGCATGTTGTATATGTTGTATACCCCGCCGTAGCCTCGTCACTACTTCGTCGAGGTTAGGATCAGCACTTACCAGTACATAAGGCCGGTTGTACCGATACTGCGATCTGCACTTCTTGTGCAGATTTCGGAGCTAGTGGCTGATCGAGAGGTTGGTTGCTGTTACTGCGTTCCAGATACCCAAGGCAGCCCTGCAGGCATCCGCAGGCCCTAGTGTCTCCTTCTATCCAATTTCTGTTTTATCTATCTTCGAGACAGATGTAAACTTTTTGTTCAGATTATTATTTGTAGTACTCGTAGACTGTTTGTGAGTTGTGACATCTGTTCTAGGTGGATTTTATTTCGGCTTTCTTTATTAGCTTAAAGATAATCTTTTAAATTGTGTTCTTCCGCATTTATTTCCGCTGATTTACTTTTATAAAATTTGAAATATTTAAAGATAAAGGAAAAAGTGAAATATTCTGTAACGTTGGCTTGAATAGCGAGTTCAATATTAGGCGTCATCACGGTCCCGACGGTGGAAAATTCGGATCGTGACAAAAATGAGAATAAACGGTCAAACCAATATGTCGAAATAATTAATCATTTTTCTTGCAATATTATAGAAAACCAATACTCCAGCTTGACACCTCCGGTATTAGAGAAAATAAATATAGTAAATTAGTATTCAGCTCAGTGTATGTTGATGCATAAGGCAATTAAAACAATGGCTTTATTAGGCCCCAAAATTGTGGGGGTCCCAATTGTTTTCACCAGTACTAGTAGTGGTGTATGAATTAATATTTTTTATCAATAAATTAAAATAAGTATTTTGAAGTAAAAAAGTACAACTTTTTAACAAAATGAAAATAGAAAACTTCAAAATAGATTTGATCAAGTTGAGATAATGAATATATTTTTGGTTTTCTATTAGAGGCACAAAATTAATATCACTCGGCGATGCGAATCTGAAAAAATATTGTCTTAATCACAAAAGTTCCTTAAAACATAATAATTACTTCAAATATTGATGTTTAAATTTTTTTTTCTCAATTAAAAAAATATTAAAGAAAATTAATACAAGTAGAAGATAATACTCTAGCTGATATTTTCAATCAGGTAAAAAGACTTAGATTTTTTTGTATGTGTGTTTATTAGAAGAAGAAGTCTTTTATATTATTAATAATTTTGCATTTACAAAAGTTACAGAAATACTTTCAAATAAAAATATGCCTTTAAAAAAATTAAGGCATTTTATCAGATTTGACTTTAGGTCACAAATATTTTTGAGCCGCCCTGACCTTCAGCTTGAGGAAGATGATGAAAACCTACACACACGTGCTTCTTGATAAACAAGTCCTGGCTTGCAAAAATACCCTTTTGATGGACTACAATGCCTATCTTCTGAACAAATACACATCCCTTCTAAGGCACAGCCATCCCACTTTACAGTTCGCTTCCCAAACAATATCTCATCAGACCATTCACTAGAAAACATATTCTTAGGATCCAATTGATTCTTGGCTGCAATAAACTTGTTAAATTTTGGATACTTCTTCTGCACATCAAGAAATGCTACTTTCCTATTTTTAGCCCAATGTGGCTTAGCTCCATACTTAACAAATGCCATTTGCTCAATTTCCTCCCAAATATCTTGGTTTAATCGCGGGGTTAAGTCATCATTAGCGCGGTAATAGTTAAAATCCAAGACAACTGAATCCTCCCCTTGTCCTAAATATGCATCCGAGGCCTTGATAAAACGAAAAAGAAATCCGTTATAAATGTCAACACCACACATGTTTTCTGGCTTGACCAAATCGCGTAATTTTTTCACATCACGTATGAAATCTCCGAATTTTGAAGCTGGAAATTTGGCTGTGGATTCATAGAAGAAGAGACCATAGATTCTTGGATCCCAAGCACATGTGTTAGTGATGTCTATAGGGGATGAGTATAAACAAGAACCTGAAGTTTGCATTTTCCCTTGAGGACCCACTACTGGATAACCAGTGAAGATTAACTTGTTGTTTTTTAATCCATTTCCTATCAATTTCCTGTAGGAAACGAAAGAACTTGCCATTGTGCATTTGCCACCCACGTTTCTCGTGTTTTCAAAGCCTTTTTCTGCAAAACAAAATAGTATAATTGTGAAGTACATGTTGGGATTTTAAGTATATTTTATGCTTAAAAGAGGGTGAATGGAAAATGAAGGGAAAATGAAATATTTGAGTTTCATTTAAGATTCGCTCCTTGATGAAAGAACATTGTCCCATATTGGAAGAGGAAGAGATTTTTAATGGGTATATAAGCAATTGCTCTTCTTCTAGCTCTTAAAGAGTTGAGAAGAAGACATGCCTCGCGTCGTCGTCGTCGTTGCTTGGCTCGGCTTCGGATTTGGTCAAATGATTGATTGATTAATTTTTTGGACCAAATTTATTTGTTAATAGTAAAATATTAACAGAAATATTTATTTTAATAACAGAATATTAATATTAAAACAAATATTAATATTAAATCATCCAATCTGTTTTTCAGTTGTGTAACTGAAAATTAAACTACCCTCTTCAATTTTCCCTCTTTATTTTCCCTCTTTATTGTTGAGTAAATAGCCATTTATGTAATGACATTTATGTTGTGGCTGTTTTGCATAAACAGCCATTCTAAAGAGTTGCACCTCTTCAGAATTCAGCCCAACTTTGGCTATAAATACAAGGCTATTCTGCTCAGAATTTCCATACGAGTTTTCTGTGTTCTTCTCCTTTCTTCTGCATATTTTAACTTCAAAGAAAGCAACAGTAAGTATGATTTGCTACCGAACTTTGTGTTCGCTGAAACACTGAGGTTTGAAGTACCACTACACCAGTGTGTAATTCGTTCTATCCTGGGAGGAAATAATTCATAACCCTGGGTACTAGGAGGGGATTAAATTCCTTAAGGAAACACTTAAATTCAGTGGGATCGAATTGGTTTTTATTATTTCGTTTACATTTCTGTTTATGTTCATTTATATTTTTCAGAATTATTTTACAAATACAGATTACTAACAAGCTTAAGGAATTTAATATATTTTCTGTATTTGTACTTACTATTTCTAGAGAGTAAAACCTTTGTGGTTTTGTACTCTATTGGAGATCAAAATCTACATGATTTTAACGTTTGTGTCATTCTTTTACAGAAATGACTAATGATAATGTGAACCAAGCTGTTCCAATGGTGACTGCCAATACCTCAGCGAGTCGAACAACACCGGCAGCATTGGCACCGACGGAGAAACCCAAAAACTTTTTCGGGATTGATTTCAAGCGCTGGCAGCAAAAGATGTTCTTCTACTTGACTACTCTAAGTCTCCAGAAGTTCATCAAAGAAGATGTTCCTGTGTTGTCCGATGAAACTCCAGAAATTGAACGCTTTCTCGTGATTGAGGCGTGAAAGCATTCAGATTTTTTGTGCAAGAATTATATTCTAAGCGGGCTGGAGGATGCTTTGTATAACATCTACAGTGGCGTGGAAACATCAAAAGAACTGTGGATTGCGCTTGAAAAGAATGCAAAATCAAAGATGCCGAGTTGAAGAAGTTCGTTGGTGCAAAGTTTTTGGACTACAAAATGGTAGATAGCAAGTCTATTATTACCCAAATCTAGGAATTGCAAGTGATTATTCACGATCTCCTTGCTGAAGGTATAAATCAAATTAATACTGATGTTGAAAGTAGTAATCTTAGTATTTTTACAAACAGAAATTTTATTGACGGTCTTGTCATCAATGAAGCATTCTAAGTAGCAACGATGATTGAGAAGTTGTCTCATTTGTGGAAGGACTTCAAAAACTACTTGAAACACAAACGCAAGGAGATGTCCCTTGAAGATCTTATTGTTCGGTTGAGAATCGAAGAGGACAACAAAACTGCTGAAAAAAGAGGCCGCAGAAACTCAACAATAATGGGAGCAAATACTGTTGAAGAGAACAAAAAGAGGAAGAAGGCTTCTAGACCGAAATACAACCCAAGCAAGAAGCGGTTCAGTGGAAATTGCTATAACTGTGGAAAAGCCGGACATAAATCTTCGGAGTGTCATGCTATGAAGAAAGACAAGAAGAAGGGTCAAGCAAACATGGTTGAAAAGCATGATGATGTTGATGACTTGTGTGCCATGCTTTCCGAGTGAAACTTGGTGGGCAATCCTAAAGAGTGGTGGATTGATTCTGGAGCCACTCGCCATGTTTGTGCTGTTAGAGAAACTTTTTCTACTAATGCTCCTGTTGGACCCGATGAGACGATTTCTATGGGAAATGCTGCAAAGGCCAAGATTGAAGGATGTGGGAAGATATTTCTCAAAATGACTTCCGGCAAAGTAGTGACTTTGAACAACGTCCTTCATGTTCCAAAGATTAGGAAGAATTTAGTCTCTACTGGACTTCTTGTTAAGAATGATTTTAAATGTGAATTTGTATCCGATAAGGTTGTAATAAGTAAGAACGAGATGTTTGTATGAAAAGGTTACCTCACTGAGGGCCTTTTCAAGCTGAATGTAATGGTTGTTGAAAATAATAATAAAATTTCAGGTCCGTCTTACTTACTTGAGTCAAATGAATTATGGCATATACATTTGGGTCGTGTTAATTATAAAACCTTGCAAAAAATGATTAATTTGGAAATATTGCCTAATTTGAATGTGACAAATCAAAATGTCAAGTATGTGTGGAATCTAAGTATGTTAAACATCCTTATAAGTCAGTTTAAAGGAATTCAAATCCTTTAGACTTAATTCACATAGATATTTGTGACATGAAGTCAATACCATCTCACGGTGGAAAGAAGTATTTCATAACTTTTATTGATGATAGTACTCGATATTACTATGTTTACTTACTTAATAGTAAAGATGAAGCAATAGACGCATTCAAGCAATACAAAAATGAAGTTGAAACGCAACTTAACAAGAAAATCAAAATGATAAGAAATAATAGGGGTGGTGAATATGAATCTCCTTTTGAACAGTTTAGAATATAGAATTATTCATCAAACAACGGCCCCTTACATGCCCCAGTCAAATGGGATTGCGGAAAGAAAGAATCGTTCACTAAAGGAGATGATGAACGGATTATTGATAAGTTCTGATTTGCCACAGAACTTGTGGGGGAAAGCCGTTCTTACGGCTAGCCGAATACTAAATCGAGTACCCCATAGCAAAACACAATCCATTCCATATGAAAAATGGAAAGGAAGGAAGCCCAACTTGAATTATTTTAAAGTGTGGGGGTGTTTGGCAAAAGTGCAAGTTCCTAAACCCAAAAGGGTAAAAATAGGACCGAAAATCGTTGATTGTGTTTTCATAGGATATGCGACTAATAGTAAAGCATATCGATTTTTAGTTCATAAATCAGAAAATCCCGACATTCATAATAATACGGTTATTGAATCAGATAATGCTTAGTTCTTTAAAAATATATATCCGTATAAAAAGGAATGTGAGTCAATTGGTGAAGGATCTAAACGACCTCGGGAAGAAACAAAAGAAAGTAAACTTAACCAAGAGGATCCAAGACGTAGTAAACGTCAAAAAACGTCTACTTCATTTGGACCGGATTTTGTGACTTTCTTATTGAAAAATGAGCCTCAAACATTTAAAGAAGCTATGTCTTCTTTGGAATCATTGTTTTGGAAAGAGGCAGTCAATAGTGAAATAGAATCCATACTGAGCAACTATACATGGAAATTGGTTGATCTTCCTCCTGGAAATAAACCGTTGGGTTCTAAATGGATCTTTAAGAAGAAAATGAAAGATGACGACACTATTGACAAATATAAGGCAAGACTTGTGGTCAAAGGGTATAGATAACGAGAAGGTCTTGACTATTTTGATACATACTCTCCAATTACAAGAATTACGTCCATACGAACGTTAGTAGCGTTAACTGCAATTTATGGTTTTGAAATTCATCAAATGGATGTTAAGACAGCCTTCTTAAATGGAGAGTTGGAGGAAGAAATCTACTTGGAATAACTGTTGATACCCAATTTTTCCTCAAACTATTTTTTAAATTTGCATATATACCTTCAAAATAACTATTTATAATAATTGGTATTTTTCCATAATTTTCCATATTATTATCAATTTATTTTCTAATTTTTTCAGTACTTTATATCCGATAATTATTCATAAATTACATTACAAGTGATTTCAAAAGTATTTCTTAGCTTAATATATCATTTTTATCCTATTAGGATTTAATTATTTCACCAATTAGCCAATTTGGCATTGTTTGGCTATAATTACAATAATTTTGCAATTATAGCCTAATTGTAAACTTTATGCTATTTTAATTCAATAATCGATCATTTTTATATTTTTAATATTAGTTAATTATCTTAATTTTACCTATTTAGCTTTAATTTCATTTTATCTAATTATTAGCTATTTTTAATAATTATTTATCTAATTTTGATGGGTATTTAACAATTAGCATTTTTATTTCAATTATAACCTAAGTTAAACCAGCCCCAAAACCCTAGTTAAAACAACCCAATATAACCCAGGCCCAAACCCCTACTTAACCCGACCCAATCTTGTTGAATCCTGGCCGTTAATCATTTTTGATCAACGGTCCAGATTCACTCTTACCATAATTAACCTAATAGTCTACCCCCCAAACCCTCATTCTCTCATTTACTGTCCTCCATTAAATCTCTCAACTCTCTCATCCCTCTCTCTAAAACGCTCCACTTACTGGGCCCATTTCCTCCCTTCTCTGGTCGTCTCCCTACCGGAATCCATGGTGGTCTCGCCACCTACCAGCCTTACGGCTCCCTCTTGAACATGTGTCATCATTTTAAGGCCTTCAAGTGAACCAGAGGCTGTTCACTCACCTCCAATGGATTCTCATGCCAGTTCCCGACCAACCATGGCTGTTTAAGTAAGATATATGACTTTTCCGGCTAAAACCGGTAACATTTTAAGGTTTTCTCATCTTCTCTAGGTTCTCTGAAACCCTAAATCTTTAGATTTTTCGATTTATTTTAGATTTGTCTTAGATCTGTGTATATTATGAGCTTTTGTTGTTTTCCTCGAAGGTTTTTCCGATTTTTTCTAAAGTAACCCTTCGTCTTCAAGACTAGGGTTTCTTAACCCCTTTTCAAAATGCTTTTTCTTCTGATTTTCAGTACTATTCTATGATTTCTACCATGTTTAAGTAGCTTATTTAAGTTTTCCCTTTTATCTGATTCATCATGTTGAAAAACCTATTTATTTTTGTTTTAATCTGTGTTTCTGAAGCTGTCTTTGCTTATCTAATTTGTATGTGTACCTGTTTCTCATGCATATTTGCTAGGTTCTATGATTTTCTACCTCCTCGTATTCGTAAGGGTTTCTGATTTTGCTTCTCCCGCCTATATTATCTCTACTTTGTTTGATTAACGTAGTTTTTGGTGATTTCTTCTAATCAGTATTATCTTTTAATTAAATCCCTGATCTCCTGTGAGTTATACCTTTTACTGATTTCCTGTGATTGATATCTCTGTTGATTTCCGACCTATAAATCGCTCTCTTGCCTTAGTACATGATTGACTATGCTGTTAATTGATTCTTATGTTGTTTCCTTAATTAGAACCTTATGAATTTAGCCACAATCGTTTACCCTATACCTGCTCTGTTTGAAGTATGTCCTTATTGGTCGTACACTGATTTCTTTCCTTATTTTGTTATCTAACTCCTTAATTAAGGGGAAGTACTTATACTAATTAGTACATAGTTCCATAATTATTGTTGAATTATGAATCTTGCCTTATTTTTCTATTTTACAAAACTATAAATACTCTACTCTCTCTTTAGCATAAACACGAACAAAAAAATCAGTTCAACTCTCTCTCACACAACTAAAACTCTCTATTCTCTCTTCTGTGCTACTTGTTATTATCATAAGCTAGCCGGCTGCAAGCCAAGGCTAGCTACTGCACCTCTCCTATTTCTGCTTTGTGTTTGCTTTCTTCACTTCACTGGTATGTTCTAATTCATATTTTAGTCCTCAAATCAACATGTTTCTATTACTGTTACAATTCTTTGTATTTCTGATATGCTTTTATTTAATATCTTTGTTGTTCAACATGTAATTAGGATCCTGAATTCCCTCTACATGTTAAGTTATGCTTTCTTCTAAATGACCAACATGTTTCTGTATACTTAGTACATGTTTCTTATATGAACCCCCATGATTGGTACATGGTCTTAGTTGTTTGATGTTAATCTAATCCAATACCCTACTGTCCCCCCTGATACTCTGAACCTGTAGGAGATTCTGATTGTGTGCTTGTATATGATCCTGCATGCTACATGTTTGTCCTCACATGCTCCATATTTGTCCCCAATTCCTCATTTCCCTGTTTGTGTTTGAACTATGTATGTTGATTTGGTTTTGAGTTGCTGATTGACCTGTTTCTTTTCTTCTTCAAACTGGTTTTCACTAAGTCAAACTCTTCTATTGTTTTCCAAAACTTATTTCAAATTAATCATTGTCAAAACTATTTTCTTACTTAAATCTTTTCAATACTATGACAAGCGCTCTCACTCTACTCTTAGACCACTAAGTTCTGCCCCTTTTGTGTGAGCATTGCCTTGGAATCCTTGAGCTCCCTCTGAACTTGGACACATGAAAGTTGGCCTTTCCACACTGCACTTACTCTGTCTTGGCTATGAAATCTGGTTGTGGGCACTGCCCAGGATCCCTTGAGGCCCTTAGGAAGCTCTGACACACCCAGATATGAGGAAAAGCTATGAAACAATCTTGGCACTTGAGGTGATTTATTACATAACTCAAAGAGGAAGTCCTAATCAGGTTTTGAGGATCTGGGCCTGTCTTCAGGCTCTCTATAGTGTAACTTTTTACTTTTTGTTTTTATTTTCTACTTATGCTAATTCTTTTCAGTATTGGTCTGTAATAATCTGTAGTGAACAAGATTGGGGCTGGCTAGTGAAAAGGGAGGGTAGTTAGTTATGCTATCAACATCAATGGGTAGAAACCATATCTTAGGTTTACATTTCCTATATGTGCATTAGAATCCATGTGTAAGATCAACCCATTCAAAGCATGTCATACATTATATACCATGTTCTTAGGTTTAATGTTTCAGCATCTCATTTGGCATCACTTTACCACTTAGAAATCCTGCTTTAGGCTAAATAACAACATCAACATAAAACTGTTGCTTCTGCACGTCTTGAAGTCGTGTTGTAACTCTTTGGGAATTTAGAAATCATACTTTAGGAATTTTGCAATCATTTTGTATTTTTTTCATATGTGCACGTTAAATACCATATTTTAGGATCTTGTTCACAGTCGCTTAGTCACACCTAGTTAAACCATTGATGCATGAAAAAGGGCATAAAACAATCTCACGTTTGATTATCCTGTTTAAGTGAAACTAGTCATAATCCTGCATGTCTTTGCAACATTTAGAACAACATGCTTTAGGTAAAATAACTGTTTTATAATTCTGGTAACTGCTACATATTATTTTTACACCTAGGTAAGACTTAGGTAATATAGCTTAAATAAAACCAAAACCGTCTTTGTGATTATTGTTTGACTGTCAGCATGTTAAAATTAGTAGGCAATTTTTATTAGGACTTCTTCCCTGAGTCATGTTATAAATTTGACTCTACTGTTATCACTTAGATACCATGCTTAGGATCTGAATTTTGACCTTAATTGTCTATAAGTCATGCTGTTTATGTGTACTGTGTGTGGAGGCATATATTAGTCTTTCACTGGTCTTTCATGCTCCTCTTAATTGAAGTCCTACTTGTTTATTATATGTTGCCTTAGTATTTTGCCTTTAAACTTGAGGGTCTGCCTAGAACCCCCTTCTTATAGGATATGAGTCCTAAATTCCTCCGGGACTGATAGGAAGGGATGGGTAACAACATGCAATAGGGGTTGAGACCAACCCTCACTTTAATTACCTTAACGGGGTGGGAAAGAGTAGATATGGATATGATGACCGATGTATTAATACCACGTGTAGCCCCTCTTTGAGGAGTGTCATATCGGGTATTGCATTGATGTGATCTATATTATAAACAAACATTGGACACCCCTTTACATTACCAAATATGCTTAGATTGTAATTCTTTTCAAAATCTTGCTTTTCATTAACTGTTTTTTCAAACACTTGTGTATTTAAGCTTAAATCCCCTACTATTTGAGTCATACTTGTTTATTTGCTAATTGCACAAATTCACAAAAACTGTTTGGCCGGGAACCACACTAGTGGATCCTGAGCGGTGCCTAACACCTTCCCCTTAGGATAATTTCAAGCCTTTACCCTGTCTCTGGTTACCAAACGTAGTTATAAATGAACACTATAGGTGCCCTAACGTACCTTAAATCGTTAGGTGGTAACTCTTCAAAAATGCAAACCCCCTTTACCAAAAGGAAAGAGTTGTCCTAACCAAAATGTCATAAACCCGATTTTCATGAGAAAAAAGGGGGTGCAACAGCATGGCGACTCTGCTGGGGATATTCAGGCTTTTACCATTTCATACCATTTTGTGAATTTGTACCCGCTTATGTGCAATTATTTGTTTGATTCCTTTAAGCGTTTAATTTCTTCTTCAAAAGCGAAATTGACATATTTTTCTTGTTTCTTTCCTTTATAACCATTTTAAATTATAAAACTGTTGTATTTATCACTTTCTTAACGTGCAAATACATGTCAAAATGCTTTTAATTATTACATATTAATGCTCAACATCATACTCCACTCGTGCCAAACAAATACTTTAGCAATGCTTGATGAGTGATTGTGCCCTTCCTATATCATTACCCCATAAATTCGGAAAGGCTTATTTGCGGTAAAACTAGTCGATCAGCGGTGCAGTCTATTGTGCCCTTCCTATATCATTACCCCATAAATTTGGATCAGTTATGTTGTCTACATAATGATCCTTTAAGATAGCCTTGTCCAAAAGTCCACTGGGTTTCCCTAAACCCAAACAAACATCATCACATTCTGTGCATTTATTTGGAGAACTAAATGCTTCATACTAAATTGTTGATGTTAAATAGTTGAGTCTGGTAGGGGTAAGGGCCTAACCTTGTTTGCCTTGCATAAATATGAGGCACGAAGTCCCCAGATTTAGCATGGTTACCAATATCCACCCAAGATTGCTAAGTTGGTGGGAAGATTTACACTCTAGTGACAAAACCCTCGTCAGAAAATATCTAGGTAATCTACCATCCCTCTTGGAGATTCATCCTAACAGCATAATAATAGAAGCTACTACCTTATTTTGGGATTATGAAAGGGCCGTGTTCTGCTTTGGGGACATTAAAATAGCACATTTGCTAAAGGAGATAGGAGGACTGGCCGGTCTAGTGTGGGAAACTCCGGGTTTGCTAATGCCTGAGAACCGCACATGCAAGGGTTTCCTAAAAATGATGGGTTTGAAGAAGAATGAAGAATTGGTATGCCTAAAGGAATCGTACATCCCTTTTGACTATCTGTATGAAAGGTACGGTCATAGCAAATCATACCGTACCTACCATGACGAGTTTGCCATCATGTCCTTGGGATATATCCATCGTAGGGTATTCTTCTTCATGTTTTACTTCCTGGGTCTAATCGTGTTTTCAATGAAGAAAGGGAGAATCCATACTAGGCTGACTATAGTAACCAAAACCCTAATGGAGGGAATTGGTGGGCTGACATTCAGCATTGTACCCAAGATCATTGCAGACATATACTGAGCCTTAGAGAAGTGTCAACGAGGAGCGAGACACTTCGAAGGCTGCAATCTACTACTTCAGCTTTGGCTCATGGAACATCTCCAAAAGGGCAAATACCGACAAGAAATTCAACGAAGGACCTGGGATAATCACATCGCTTTCCACCATCCAAAGTGAATGAATTACATTCATGACATGTTCGCTCAGCCTGAGAATGCCAAAGAATGGGTTGAGCTCTTTGATAATCTGACTGAAGAACATGTTCAATGGATGTTCAAGTGGTTTCCGACAGAGGAGTTCATCGCCTGATCTAGAGATGCACATTTCCTGATACTGAATGGTCTAAGAGGAACATACCCTTATTTCCCTCTTCGAGTTATGAGGCAAGCAGGTAGGAAGCAAGTCATATCCAGGGTCGACAAGATGAGCCATCTTCGAGCTGACTCCCAAAATGATGATAGTCCCCATAAGTGCCAAGCGCAGGATATGTGGCACTGCAAGATCGTAATGGAGAAAGACAACATCAAGCCAGACAGATATCATGCTGGTTATACCCCTTTCTATTTTGGCTGGTTGGAAGAAAATTGGGATTGTCTGGGCCAGCCAGAGTTCGTTTGAGGTCACAGAATTATAGATGAAAAGGCTGAGGCGCAAGTCAAGTACAACTAGCTGCGCAAAAGGATCCGTGAATGTGAGAGCGAACACTGCGAGATACAAGAGTCCAACAAGAAGCTAACTGAGGAATGGAAAAACATGGCTATCAGTGCCAACAAAAGTCTATGATACTTGGAGCGAGGCATAGTAGAACTAGAAGGAAAATTTCTCAAAAGGGTTGAAGACTGTAAAAAGTTTGAAAGGACCGAAGGTGGACATCTAGCCAGAGCATACCTGTTGCTGGGACTTCAAGAATTGGGGAAGCTATTCGACGGTGCCAGGGATGTCGAATCTGGGGAAGGCCCTTCTAGGACCAAATAGATAGGAATTTACTTTTTCACTTTATGAATGTAATAAGGCCAATGGCCATTAATGACTTTTATTTCTTGCTTATTTAGTGTCGTTTTGGGATTCACCTATCTTTATCAA
The DNA here is from genome assembly GCF_000393655.2 of Nicotiana sylvestris. Lineage (NCBI taxonomy): Eukaryota > Viridiplantae > Streptophyta > Magnoliopsida > Solanales > Solanaceae > Nicotiana > Nicotiana sylvestris. Next base: position 146,961,082 of record NC_091064.1, on the reverse strand, counting down.
TAAAATGAGGCATTTAGCATTAAAAGTTCTCTAAATCTCTTTGTTACTAGGCCTACCTCGGGCACAAAGAGGTTCCCAAATTAGGACACGCTTTACATTCCCGCACTATGTGTTTAAATATTGTAATACTTTTTATAATCCTCACTGACTTGATTACCTTTTGTTTTATTTTTGTTTTTATTATTCGCCTCCCCAAAGGTTAGTTCGTGCACTCTGGCATCATCATCTTATTTCAAAAGATCCAAGGGCCCTCCATCCATTCCTCATCTTAGTCCCTCTAAAGGCAAGAACAAAGGCAATAATAAAATGGAAGATTTAAACAACATCCGGAATAAGAACACAGCTGAACGGGTAGAGGCCATTGATGGCTAGGGTATTATGGTTCCTAACGAGAATATGTCACAACTTCAACAGAAACTGTTGAAATTTCAGGAAGAGCTCGATCAGGTTCGAAATCTGGAAAACCTGTCATTTTCCCTCAACACCTCAGATGTCAACTTCCCCAACGCTCAAAAACCTACACCTCCTCAAAATGTCCCAAAACAGCAGAATCATCCCGCGCCTCACCATCACGTTGCTCCACCAAAGAACCAATGTAACACCTGCCATACCCCAAACAACACTCCACTACTCATCCTAGAACCTCAGAACTCCACAAATGACCATTTCCACACCCATACACCAGGCCACCATAACAATCGTGTCTACGTGGAGACCATGCCACACCTCACCCAACCTATCTCATGCACACCTAAGTCTGATAAAAAGGATCTATTTATCAGGAACTTGGCTGAGGAACTTAAGAATCTGACCAGCCAGATTCAGGGGGTTGAGGGAAGCAAAGGAATCGAGGGGCTGAACTATGAGGACCTTTGCATACAGCCTGATGTTGAACTGCCTGAGGGGTACAAACCTCCTAAGTTCGAAATGTTTGATGGTATGGGTGATCCAAGGGTTCATCTGAGGACATATTACGACAAGCTAGTTGGAGTAGGGAACGATGAAATGATCCGCATGAAGCTATTCATGAGAAGTTTGAATGGAGATGCATTATCTTGGTACATCAGCCAAGATCCCAAGAAGTGGTCAAACTAGGTGGGCATGGCATCTGACTTTATAGACAAATTCAGGTTTAATACAGAGAATGCACCAGTTCTATATCCAGAATTTGAAGAAGAAGCCCACGAAGATGTTTAGCGAGTATGCTACTCGCTGGAGGTCCGAAGCTGCTAAGGTCAGACCCGCCTTAGAAGAGGAGCAAATGAACAAGTTCTTTGTCCGGGCCCAGAACCAGCAGTACTATGAACGGCTAATGATGATTGAGAACTACAAGTTCTCCGACATTATCAAATTGGGTGAAAAAATTGAAGAAGGTATTAAAAGTGGTATGGTTACAAATTTCGAGGCCTTGCAAGCTACGAATAAGGCTTTATAGTCCGGTGGTATGTCTAAGAAAAGGGACGTAGGGGCTGTGATGGTTGCACAAAGGACCAAGTCTCCCCTTAAATACCAAGCTTACCCAACACCTCCACTCACATACCAGCCAATCCCAAATTACCAAGAACCCTCAAACCAAGTTCCGCCACCAACTTATCAATCATCTCCACCTCCTACATATCAACCTACTTCACCCAGATACTCCCAACCCGCTTATGTCTACCAAACTTATAATGCTCAACCATCCCACTATCAATCACCCCCTGCACGCCAAAATTTTCCTAGACCCCAACCTAATTTTGATTGCAGACCTCTAATACAATATACAGCAATCGCTGAACCCATCGACGAGCTGTATGAGAAGCTCAAAGCTGCTGGTTATGTCACCCCCATCCCTGCTGCAACCTTTGAGAATCCTTCTTAGTGGGTTAACCCAAAAAAGTTCTGTGCATACCACTCCGACATGAAAGGGCACACCATCGATGAATGTCGCTCCTTGAAAGACAAGATATAGTCTTTGATTGATAACAAGATCATTGTTGCAAAAGAACCCGCTCCAAAAATCTGCAACAACCCTCTGTCAGACCATAAGGGTGGAGGTATCCACATAATTGAAGTAGAAGATGACTGGGATCCCGAAGGATCAATCGATTTGATCGTAGAAGGTGATGACCCAAAGAAACCGACAATTACTCTCAATACAATCATAGTCCAGATCCAACCGTCTGAGGACGCTGAGGTGAATATGTCTATACCTCTTGAGTTTGAAGCAGCGCTATCCGCAAAGACACCAACACCAATTGAGGTTGAATTCGTGTCTCCAGCAAATGGACCCGCACCATTTGAGGTTACAGTCTTGCCACCCAAGGCACATATTCCATTTGGAGTGAGGATAGCCACGCCGATCCCAGTGGTGATGTCAACCATGCCACCGTTCTATACAAATGCTGTACTCTGGGACATACAGCCGAGGCGAGAAGGAAGGGCAAGGTCAGGATTGAAGAAACTGTCGCATCATAGGGTATGACAAGAACTGGTAGAGTCTATACCCCTGAATATCTGGCTGAATCAAGCAAGCAGGACTCCAATCAGCCGCCCCTTTTTGAGACATGTCCGGACGACCTTTGGAGAAAAATACAGTCCAAGGAATATTCGGTCATCGACCATTTAAACAAGACGCCAACACAAATATCCATTCTCTCTTTGCTGCAAAATTCTGAGACGCACAAGAATGCTTTGTTAAAGGTGTTAAATGAAGCATACGTACCGAGTAATATCACTAGCAGGGAAATGGCTAATATGGTAGGACAAGTGCTGGAAAGCCATAAGATCACCTTTTATGAGGACGAGCTGCCACCTGAAGGGCTGGGGCACAACAATGTACTTCACATCACCGTGCAATGCAAAGATTATTTCATCACCAGAATCCTAATCGATGAAGGTTCCAGTCTTAATATTTGTCCGCTGGTAACACTCAAGAAGTTGGGTAAAGGGCTTCATGAGATAAAGGATGGAGTAATCAATATGAAAGCCTTCGATGGTTCTTAGAGGTCCACTATTGGTGAGATTAGTATATGCCTGCAGATGGGACCAACCTGGTTCGAGGTCGATTTCTAGGTAATAGATGTACCATCGTCTTACAACTTGCTGCTGGGATGGCCATGGATTCATGATATTGGGGCCGTAGCTTCAACGCTGCATCAGGCAGTAAAGTTCGAATGGAATCACCAGGAAGTGATCATTCACGGCGATGATAGCAACCCTATATACAGTCGCCAGACCATTCCGACAATCGAGGGAAGAAGGAATCTAGGTGGAGAAACTTACCACCACATTGAGCGGGTCAATGCTATCAACAAAGACAAATGGTGGGATAGCAAAATCGAGAGTATACTGAGTTGGAGTGGGTATGAACCTGGCAAAGGGCTTGGCAGAACCTCCAAGGAATCTCTAAACCTATGAAACTCAAAAAACATGGCACTACCTTTGGTTTGGGATATGAATACACCTGGGAAGAATTCAATAGCTAGTCGCAACCATGGCACAGTCCTTACTACCCACTAGAGCAGCCAATACCGCATCTGGAGCAGACCTTCCAACAGGCCGACATTATTTATGGGTCAGATGAAGAAGAAGCACTTGCAATAGTGAAGAAGTTGTTTCTAGAGGACAATGATATGGACTATTGCGTTATTTTGAGGAGGAAGGGGATGAAGGCCCTTCCATACAGGCTGTGAGCAGAGGGGCACATCTCAAGAATTGGACCATCAGGACAACCAAAGCCCGACGAGCCTCGGGGTAGCGAGGCTAAAACAAGTATTATTCACTGTTTTATTTACTAAATGACTTTCTTTTCGCATTTTTCAATTCCCGCAATAAGATCTTCAGTGTTCAAAATAGTTATTCAATTTATCAAAAGCATTTTTTGATTTTTCTTATGAATTAATATTTATTGCTATCTTTTTCTCTTCTTGCTTTACCAATACATCATTACTATTACTTGTCTTGATGAACCAATGACTGTGACATGCAATGAGACAACGCAAAAAACGGACATGGATTCAGAGGAAGATGACATACCTGACGAGATTGTCAGAGAAGTTGAGAACTTTGAGAACAGACCTAAGTCCAACCTAGACGAGACCAAAATTGTCAACTTGGGAGATGCAGAAAATGTCAAGGAAACGCGAATCAACATTCACCTATCACCATTAGAGAAGAAAGAATACACAAAATTTCTAAAGGAGTATGAGGACATATTCGCCTGGTCGTATGATGACATGACTGGTATAAGTACGTCTATTCTGGCTCACAAACTGCCAACTGATCCAATGTGTCCACTGGTAAAGCAAAAGCTCAGAAAGTTCAAGCCTGATATGAGTTTGAAAATCAAGGAAGAAGTCACCAAGCAGATCAACGCTAAGGTTCTCAGGGTAGTAGAATATCTGACATGGTTAGCCAACATTGTGCTAGTGCCAAAGAAGGATGGGAAGGTCAGAGTCGGTGTCAACTACCGGGATCTCAACTGGACCAGTCCGAAAGACGACTTCCCTTTGCCAAATATACATATCCTGATTGACAATTGTGCCAAGCATGAGCTACAGTCATTTGTAGATTGCTTCGCTGGTTATCATCAGATCTGGATGGATGAGGAAGATGCTGAGAAAATGGCTTTCATTACGCCGCGGGGAGTGTACTGTTACAAGATGATGCCATTTGGCCTGAAGAATGCAGGGGCCACTTACATGAGGGCCATGACTACCATCTTCCATGGTATGATACACAAGAAGATAGAGGTATATGTGGATGATGTTATTATCAAATCCAAGAATGTCACTGACCACATAGAAGATCTGAGGAAGTTCTTTAATAGACTACGGAGATACAACCTGAAACTAAACCCCGCAAAGTGCGCATTTGGGGTTTCTGCTAGGAAATTATTTGGGTTTATTGTGAGCCGCCGAGGAATAGAACTGGATCCATCGAAAGTCAAACCATTTAGGAACTACCACCGCCAAAGAACAAGAAGGATGTGATGAGTTTCTTGAGAAGGCTTAACTTCATCAGCCGATTCATAGCATAGTCTACAGTTATCTGTGAGCCAATCTTTAAGATATTAAAGAAGGATGCCGCTACCAAATGGACCGATGACTGCCAAAAGGCCTTCAACAAAATCAAGGACTACCTGTCAACACCACCAGTATTAGTCCTGCCCGAGCTAGGTAGACCCTTATTACTCTACCTTGCAGTGTTGGATGGAGCTTTCAGCTATGTTCTGGGGCAGCACGATGAAACGGGGAGGAAGGAGCAAGCCATTTATTATATCAATAAGAAGTTCAGCCCATACGAGGCCCAGTATTCTCTATTATAACGCACCTGCTGTGCTTTGACTTGGGTAGCTCAGAAGCTGAGACATTACTTCTGCACCTATACTACATATCTCATATCAAGAATGGACCCCTTGAAGTACATCTTTCAGAAGCCCATGCCCACCGGCAAGTTAGCCAAGTGGCAAATCCTGTTGAGTGAGTTCAACATTGTTTACGTAACTTAGAAAGCGGTCAAGGGACAGGCACTGGTAGACCACCTTGTTGAAAACCCCATGGATGGAGGATACAAACCCTTGAAAACATATTTTCCTGATGAAGAGATATCATTCATAGGAGAAGACATTGCAGAATCCTATGATGGTTGGAGAATGTTCTTCGATGGAGCAACAAATTTCAAAGGAGTTGGCATAGGAGCAGTCCTAATATTAGAAACCGGTCAACATTATTCGGTGTCTGCCAAACTCAGGTTCCCATGAACCAACAATATGGCCGAGTATGAAGCCTGCATCTTAGGACTCAAAATGTCCATTGACATGAACGTTCAAGAGCTGCTAGTGATTGAAGATTCAAACTTACTTATACATCAGGTACAAGGAGAATGGACAACCAAGAACTCCAAGATACTTCTATACTTGCATCACGTACAAGAATTGAGAAAGAGGTTTACGAAGACGGAATTCCAGCATGTTCCCAGAATCCAGAATGAGTTCGCCGATGCATTAGCTACCCTATCATCTATGATACAGCATCCCGACAAGAATTTCATTGATCCTATCCCGGTGAAAATCCATAATCAGCCAGCTTACTATGCCCACGTTGAAGAGGAAGCAGACGGAAAGCCTTGGTTTCATGATATCAAGGAATATTTGGCAAATGGAGAGTACCTGGAGCTTGCGAATCCTACTCAGAAATGCACACTTCAGAGATTGTCCAACAACTTCTTTCACAACGGAGGAATACTATATAGGAGGACTCCCTATTTAGGATTATTAAGATGTGTCTACGCAAAGGAAGCATCCGGCTACTAGAGGAAATTCATGTTGGGACCTGCGATTCATATATGAACGGTTTTGTCTTAGCAAAGAAGATACTCTGGGCTGGTTACTTTTGAATGACTATGGAAACAGACTGCATCCAGTATGTTTGGAAATGCCACCGCTGTCAAATACATGCAGAAATGATAAAGGTACCTCTAAGCAAGCTTAACACGACAAGCTCACTGTGGCCGTTCGCCGCCTGGGGAATGGACGTTATTGGACCAATCGAGCCTGCTGCTTCCAACGGACACAAGTTTATCCTAGTAGCCATCAACTATTTCACCAAATGGGTCGAAGCAGTATCTTACAAAGTAGTGACTAAGAAAGTCGTGGTAGACTTTGTCCGTGACCGCATTGTTTGTCGATTCGGAATTCCAGAGTCAATCATTACTGATAATGGCTCCAACCTCAACAACAACTTGATGAAAGCTATGTGCGAAACTTTCAAGATAAAACACAAGAAATCCACAGCCTATAGACCTTAGATGAATGGAGCTGTAGAAGCCGCCAACAAGAATATCAAGAAGATATTGAGGAAAATGATAAAGAATCACAGATAGTGGCACGAGAAGTTATCATTTGCTCTACTGGGGTATCGCACCACAAGCCACACATCAACCGGGGCAACCACCTATATGCTGGTTTATGGTACAGAGGCTGTCATTCCTGCTGAGGTAGAAAGTCCTTCCCTGAGATCATACAAGAAGCTGATCTTGACGATGCAAAGTGGGTAAAAAGTCGTTATGAGAAACTAGCCCTTATAGACGGAAAGAGAATGAATGCAGTTTGCCATGGTCAAATCTATCAAAACAGAATGTCCAGAGCCTTCAACAAAAGAGTCAAGCCAATAAAGTTCACACCGGGATAGCTGGTGTTAAAGAAAATTTTCCACATCAAGATGAAGCCAAAGCGAAGTTCTCTCCCAACTAGCAGGGTCCATACATGGTTCACCGAGTTTTGACAGGAGGAGCCATCATACTTGCAGAAATGGACGGAGAAGTCTGGCCAAAGCCAATCAATTCAGATGCAGTCAAGCATTACTATGTGTAATCTTTATGCTTTCCTTATATGATGTAAATTGAACTACGCCTGACCTGATTCCCGTTTAAGAGGGGATACGTAGGCAACCCTATGGGTTTGGTCACAATTCAATAATAATTTCATTCCCCCTCCCCCTTGCAATTGAAAACTGGGGCAGAATTTTGTGGAGGACCCTCAAAATTCCGAAGTAATTTCAGCCGATCGCCACACGAGCAACAGTCAGAAACGTCAACCCATAAAACTGGGGTAGAATTTTGAGGAGGACCCTAAAAATTCCATAGCAAGAGAGGTTGCAATGTCTTGAACTACGTCACAGTCGTCGGTTCATCTAAAAGCTATTTTTAATTTATGTCATACTTTTACAAAATCATGCATGATTATTATTGAAACTGATTTGTTTAGCAACGCTACCCAAATAATACAGACAGTATCACCGGATCAAAGCCGAATGAGTCAAGCAAAGCTAGTGGGGATACGAACTAACCTTCCCCCTTACAAAACTCATGATTTTTCTTTGGATGCAGGCACTAGGATTGCGAAATCGTTAAACATACTGTACGCCCATGGAACAAACATTGTGAAAGAATACAATTCTCAGAACCATTGTACTTGCCAACATTTGCTATCAGCACACACCAGTGATATTCCGTAAGTCACAATGCTCCCAGGAATCACAACGCCGCAATCTGCTATCAGCTAAGAAAACTCTACTGTCAGTTGTTATCTTATTTCTTGTTATCTTATTTCTTGCATAAGGCTACCATTCTACCTTCAGAGACTAAACGTTGTCTCCATCTGCATCTTCATTGCATAAGGCTACCATTCTGCCTTCCAAGACTAAACGTTGTCTCCATCTGCATCTTCATTGCATAAGGCTACCATTCTGCCTTCCGAGACTAAACGTTGTCTCCATCTGCATTTGCATTGCATAAGGCTACTATTTTGTCTTCCAATTTGCATAAGGCTACCATTCTGCCTTCCGAGGCTAAGCTCTACCTCCATCTGCATCTGTATTGCATAAGGCTACTATTCTTCCTTCTAATTTGCATAAAGCTGCCATTCTACCTTCCGAGGTTAAGCTCTACCTCCATCTGCATTCGCATTGCATAAGGCTACTATTCTGCCTTCTAATCTACATAAGGCTACCATTCTACCTTTCGAGGTTAAGCTCTACCTCCATCTGCATTGCATAAGGCTACTATTCTGTCTTCCGAGGTTAAGCTCTACCTCCATATGCATCTGCATTGCATAAGGCTACTATCCTGCCTTCCAATCTGCATAAGGCTACTATTCTGCCTTTTGAGGCTAAGCTCTGCCTCCAATTTTCTTCGAAACTAAGCGCTATCCCAAGCACTATTTATCTCGCTTCTCTTACGGGCTAAGCTCTGCCCTTCAATTCACATGACTAAGCTCTGTCTTGTCCGCATCATACTACTGCATCCTTCATAGGCTGAAATATTGCCAACTCATCCAAAGGCGTCATTGTTCGGAGGCACCATCTTCATAGCCCGATAACACTATGTCATGCCCTGAGGATCTCTTTCAATCTTTTGCATATCATTATTCAAAGGCGTCATGGTTCAGAGGCACCATCCTCACAGCCCGAGAACATCATTTAATGGCCTGCGAATCCTGCATCAAACAAGCCATGGCCCAGGACATCATGGTCTGAGGACGCCATTCCAAACCGTCCAAAGACAACATTCATGGTCCGACGGGAATTTGCATCATGTTTAAATTTATGCACAGTATACGTTTGTATTACTTCTATTTGCCGGTAAAACGACGAGCAACCTAACCATTAGGAGCGATCTCGCTCCAGTTCCCTCAAGCCATATCAAACCTAACCATTCTCGTAAACCTTTCACTCACCCAACCCTAGATGTTGCGTCCGTTCTTGAAATGGCTTCATCGGTATACTCCGCCGATGGATCCTGAACTACATACGGCCTGATTCCTTTGAAACCAGGGATATGTAGGCAGCTCAGAAGCCAGGATGCGGCCTAATCTCTCGAACTATTTTGCTCAGTCAAAATTGGTCATCATATCTTTACCCAACAACTCTTTTTCCTTTCCGGGTAAAGAGGGGCAGCTATTAATACCCAATATTTCCATCATATACCTTCAAAATCACTTTTTATAATAAATGGTATTTTTCCATAATTTTCCATATTGTTATCAATTTATTTTTTAATTTATTCAGTACTTTATATTCGATAATTGTTCATAAATTACATTACAAGTGATTTCAAAAGTATGTCTTAGCTCAATATATCATTTTATTTATTCTATTAGAATTTAATTATTTCACAAATTAGCCAATTTGGCATTGTTTGGCTATAATTACACCAAATTTTGCAATTATAGCCTAATTGTACACTTTATGCTATTTTAATTCAATAATCGGTCATTTTCTATTTTTAATATTAGTTAATGACCTTAATTTCACCTATTTAGCTTTAATTTCATTTTATCTAATTATTAGCTATTTTTATTAATTATTTATCTACTTTTGATGGGTATTTAACAATTAGCCATTTTTATTTCAATTATAACCTAAGTTAAACCAGCCTCAAAACCACAATTAAAATAGCCTAATATAACCCAGGCCCAAACCCCTACCTAACCCGACCCAATCTTGTTGAATCCTGGCCGTTGATTATTTTTGATCAACGATCCAGATTCACTCTTACCATAATTAACCTAATAGTCTAACCCCCAAACCCTCATTCTCTCATTTACTCTCTGCAGTTACATCTCTCAACTCTGTCATCCCTCTCTGTAAAACGCTCCACCTACTGGGCCCATTTCCTCCATTCTCCGGTCGTCTCCTTACCGGAATCCATGGTGGTATCGCCACCTACCAGCCTTATGGCGCCCTTTGAATGTGTGTCATCGTTTTGAGGCCTTCAAGTGAACTAGAGGCAGTTCACTCACCTCCCATGGTTTCTCATGCCAGTTCCTGGCCATCAATGGCTGTTTGAATAAGATCTATGACTTTTCCGGCTAAAACCAGTAACATTTTAAGGTTTTCTCATCTTCTCTAGGTTCTCTGAAACCCTAACAATAAGATTTTCCGATTTCTTTTAGATCTGTCTTAGATCTGTGTATATTATGAGCTTTTGTTGTTTTCCTCGAAGGTTTTTCGATTTTTTCTAAAGTAACCCTTCGTCTTCAAGACTAGGGTTTCTTAACTCCTTTTCAAAATGCTTTTTCTTCTGATTTTCAGTACTATTCTATGATTTCTACCATGTTTAAGCAGTTTATTTAAGTTTTCCCTTTTATCTGATTCATCATGTTGAAAGCCCTATTTATTTCTGGTTTAATCCGGGTTTCTGAAGCTGTCTTTGCTTATCTGATTTGTATGTGTACCTGTTTGTCATGCATATGTGCTAGGTTCTATGATTTTCTACCTCCTCGTGTTCATTAGGGTTTCTGATTTTGCTTCTCCCGCCTATATTATGTCTACTTTGTTTGATTAACGTAATTTCTGATGATTTCTTCTAATCAGTATTATCTTTTAATTAAATCCCTAATCTCCTGTGAGTTATACCTTTTACTGATTTCCTGTGATTGATATCTCTGTTGATTTCCGACCTATAAATCGCTCTCTTGCCTTAGTACATGATTGACTATGCTGTTAATTGATTCTTTGTTGTTTCCTTAATTAGAACCTTATGAATTTAGCCTCAATCGTTTAACCTATACCTGCTGTGTTTGAAGTATGTCCTTATTGGCCGTACACTGATTTCATTCCTTATTTTGTTATCTAACTCCTTAATTAAGGGGAAGTACTTATACTAATTAGTACATAGTTCCATAATTATTGTTGAATTATGATTCTTGCCTTATTTTTCTATTTTTTAAAATTATAAATACTCTACTCTCTCTTTAGCATAAACACGAACAAAAAAATCTGTTCAACTCTCTCTCACACAACTAAAACTCTCCATTCTCTCTTCTTTCCTATTTGCTATTATTTTAAGCTAGCCGGTTGCAAGCCAAGGCTAGCTACTGCACCTCTCCGATTTCTGCTTTGTGTTTTGCTTTCTTCACTTCACTGGTATGTTCTAATTCAGATTTCAGTCCTCAAATCAACATGTTTCTATTATTGTTACAATTCTTTGTATTTCTGATATGCTTTTATTTACTATCTTTGTTGTTCAACATGTAATTAGGATCTTGAATTCTCTCTACATGTTAAGTTATGTTTTTTTGTCAATGACCAACAGGTTTCTGTATACTTAGTACATGTTTCTTATGTGAACCCCCATGATTGGTACATGGTCTTAGTTGTTTGATGTTAATTTAATCCAATACCCTACTGCCCCCCCTGATCCTCTAAACGTGTAGGAGTTTCTGATTGTGTTCTTGTATATGTTCCTGCATGCTACATGTTTGCCCTCACATGCTCCATATTTGTCCCCAATTCCTCCTTTCCATGTTTGTGTTTGAACTATGTATGTTGATTTGGTTTTGAGTTGTTGATTGACCTGTTTCTTTTCTGCTTCAAACTGGTTTTACTAAGGCAAACTCTTCTATTGCTTTCCAAAACTTATTTCAAATTAATCATTATCAAAACTATTTTCTTACTTAAATCTTTACAACACTATGACAAGCACTCTCACTCTACTCTTAGACCACTAAGTTCTGTCCCTTTTGTGTGAGCCTAGCCTTGGGACCCTTGAGCTCCCTCTAAACTTGGACACATGAAATTTGGCCTTTCCACACTGCACTTACTCTGTCTTGGCTATGAAATCTGGTTGTGAGCACTGCCCGGGATCCCTTAAGGTCCTTAGGGAACTCTGACACACCCAGATATAAGGAAAAAATATGAAACAATCTTGGCACTTAAGGTTATTTATTACATAACTCAGAGAGGAAGTCCTAATCAGGTGTTGAGGATCTGGGCCTATCTTCAGGCTCTCTATAGTGTAGCTTTTTACTTTTTATTTTTCGTTTATACTTATGTTAATTCATTTCAGTATTGGTCTGTAATAATCTATTGTGAACAAGATTGGGATGGCTAGTGAAAAGGTAGGGTAGTTAGTTATGCTATCAACATCAATGGGTAGAATACATGTCTTAGGTTTACATTTCCTATATGTGCATTAGAATCCATGTGTAAGATCAACCCATTCGAAACATGTCATGCATTAGCTACCATATTCTTAGGTTTACTGTTTTAGCATCTCATTTGGCATCACTTTACCACTTAGAATTCCTGCTTTAGGCTAAATGACAGCATCACCATAAAACTGTTGCTTCTGCACATCTTGAAGTCGTGTTGTAACTCTTTAGGCATTTAGAAATCATGCTTTAGGAATTTTGTAATCATTCTGTATTTTTTCATATGTGCACGTTAGATACCCTATTTTAGGATCTTATTTACACTCGCTCAGTCATACCTAGTTAAACTATTAATGCATGAAAAAGGCATAAAACAGTCTCACGTTTGATTATCCTGTTTAAGTGAAACTGGTCATAATCCTGCATGTCTTTGCAACATTTAGAACATCATGCTTTAGGTAAAATAACTGTTTTATAATTCTGGTAACTGCTGCATATTATTTTTACGCCTAGGCAAGCCTTAGGTATATAGCTTAAATAAAATCAGAACCGTCTTTGTGATTATTATTTGACTGTCAGCATGTTAAAATCAGTAGTCAAGCTTGATTAGGACATCTTCCCTGAGTCATGTTATAAATCTAACTCTGTTGTTATCACTTAGATACCATGCTTAAGATCTGAATTTAGACCTTAATTGTGTATGAGTCATGCTGTTTATATGTACTGTGTGTGGAGGCATATATGAGCCTTTCACTGGTCTTTCATGCTCCCCTTAATTGAAGTCCTACTTGTTTATTATATGTCGCCTTAGTATTTTTCCTTTAAACTTGAGGGTCTGCCTAGAACCCCCTTCTTATAGGATAGGAGTCCTAAATTGCTCCAGGATTGATAGGAAGGGACGGGTAACAGCATGCAATAGGGGTCAAGACCAACCCTCGCTTTAATTACCTTCATGGGGTGGGAAAGGGTAGACATGGATATGATGACCGGTGCATTAATACCACGTGTAGCCCCTCTTTGAGGAGTGTCATACCGGGTATTGCATTGATGTGATCCATATTATAAACAAACCTAGGACACCCCTTTATATTCCCAAATATGTGTAGATTGTAATTCTTTTCAAAATCTTGCTTTTCATTAACTATTTTTTCAAACACTTGTGTATTTAAGCTTAAATCCCCTACTATTTGAGCCATACTTGTTTATTTGATAATTGCACAAATTCACAAAAATTGTTTGGCCGGGAACCACACTAGTGGATCCTGAGAGGTGCCTAACACCTTCCCATTGGGATAATTTCAAGCCCTTATCCTGTCTCTGGTTACCAAACGTAGTTATAAATGAACCCTATAGGTTCCCTAACGCACCTTAAATCGTTAGGTTGCGACTCTTCAAAAATGCAAACCCTCTTTCCCAAAAGGAAAGAGTTGTCCCAACCAAAATGTTATAAACCTGATTTTCGCAAGAAAAAAGGGGGCGCGACAACAACCTGAAGAGTTTGTGGTTCCAGGTAAGGAAAAGAAGGTCTGTAGACATGTTAAGTCCCTTTACGGACTAAAACACGCACCCAAACAATGACATGCGAAATTTGACCAAACAATGTTGTCAAATGGGTTTAAGATAAATGAATGTGATAAATGTTTGTATACTAAAAATGTTCCAAATCACATAGTCATTGTTTGCTTATATGTGGATGATATGCTCATAATGAGTAATGATATTGCCAACATAAATGCTACTAAGCGTATTCTAACTAGCAAGTTTGATATGAGAGACTTGGGAGTTGCTGATTTAATTCTGGGGATTAAGATCCATAAGACTCCTCAAGGTCTGGCATTGTCACAATCTCATTATATTAAGACAGTGCTTGAAAAGTTCAAGCACTAAGGGTTTAAAGTTGCAAAGACTCCAATTGATGTGACTCTTGCATTAGCAAAGAACAAAGGCCAAAGCATATTACAGTTGGATTATGCTCATGTGTTGGGATGCTTAATGTACATCATGAATTGTACACGACCAGATATATCTTGTGCTATAAGTAAATTGAGTCGATACACGAGCAATCCAGGTCAATCTCATTGGATGGCAATGAAACGAGTTTTGGGATATTTAGAACATACCCAGGGCTTTGCTTTGCACTACAGTAAATATCCTGCGGTGATAGAGGGACACTGTGATGCAAATTAGATCACCGATTCAACTTATTCTAAGTCCACAAGTGGATATGTATTCACTATTGGTGGAGGAGCGACATCTTAGAAGTCATCCGAACAAACTTATATTGCCCGCTCTACAATGAAGGCTGAGGTCATAGCCTTAGATAAAGCCGGTGAAGAAGCTGAATGGCTCCAGAATTTCTTGGAAGATATTCCATTTTGGCCCAAACCGTTGGCACCGATATGCATACATTGCGATAGTCAAGCGGTAATTGGAAGGGTTGTGAGCGTTATGTATAATGGTAAATCTCATCATATGCGACAAAGACATAAAACCGTTAGGCAATAACTCTCTAGAGGAATTATCACGATTGATTATGTAAACTCAAGTGATAATGTGTTGGATCCACTTACAAAAGGCCTAACTAGAGAGGTAGTTGAGAAATCATTAAGGAGAATGGGACTGTGGCCGAGAACAAGTCATAGTAGCGGTAACTCTACCTAAAAGACTGGAGATCCCAAGATCTAGGTTCAAGGAGATCAAACAAAGTCATTAATAATGGTTCAATATTGTCAACTAAACTTTTGGTCCATTCTTGTGATGAGACAATATTCAGTACCAAGGATAAAACATTAAGGCTTTTAATGATTTCTAAATTTGATACGGGGTATATCAAATAGTATATCTACGGGATGACACGTTTAGGAATCACCTATGTAAGTGTGAAGTGTTAGACGCTTCAAGGATAACTTTGTAATGCCAGTTCTCTACGCACTTATGAAACCATGAGGTGTTCATGGCTGAAACGAACACAACAATGAGAACCAAAGACGGTTAAGGGTTGATTGTGTGACTTATGGTTGTCTAGGTATACACCAAAGTTCGACGGTTCAAAGATATCAAATCTACCGATTGACCGAGTATATCCGACATAAGTTCACTACAGAAAGTTCAAAGGGAAACCTACTTATCCAGATGCAATTAATCTTTGCTTGCGAATCACACAGTTTTTCATACATATTTCTGTGATATAGCCATTCCCCATTCATGTAGGGATTGTTGGGATTTTAAGTATATTAATATTTAAAAGAGGGTGAATGGAAAATGGAGGGAAAATGAAATATTTGAGTTTCATTTGAGATTCCCTCCTTGATGAAGGAACATTGTCCCATATTGGAAGAGGAAAAGGTTTTTTATGGGTAAATAAGCAATTGTTCTTCTTCTAGCTCTTAAAGAGTTGCGAAGAAGGCGAGCCTCACACCGTCGTTATCGTCGCTCGCTCGGCTCGGCTTCGGCTTCGGCTTCGGCTTCGGCTTCGGATTTGAATTTGAATTTGGATTTGGATTTGGATTTGGTCAAATGATCGATTGATTGATTAATTTTTTGGACCAAATTTATTTGTTAATAGTAAAATATTAACAGAAATGTTATTAAATATTTATTTTAATAACAGAATATTAATATTAAAATAATATTAATATTAAATCCTCAATCCGTTTTTCAGTTGTGTAACTGAAAATTAAACTACCCTCTTCAATTTTCCCTCTTTATTGTTGAGTAAATAGCCATTTATGTAATAACATTTATGATGTGGCCATTTTGCATAAACAACCATTCTGAAGAGTTGCACCTCTTCAGATTTCAGCCCAACTTTGGCTATAAATACAAGGCTATTCTGCTCAGAATTTCCATACGAATTTTCTGAGTTCTTCTACATATTTTAACTTCAAAGAAAGCAACAGTAAGTGTGATTTGCTACCAAACTTTGTGTTCGCTGAAACACTGGGGTTTGAAGTACCACTACACCAGTGTGTAATTCTTTATATCCTAGGAGGAAATAATTCATAACCTTGAGTACTAGGAGGAGATTAAATTCCTTAAGAAAACACTTGAATTCAGTGGGCTCGAATTGGTTTTTATTATTTCGTTTACATTTCTGTTTATGTTCATTTATATTTTCCAGAATTGTTTTACAAATACAGATTACTAACAAGATACATTAACCTACGTACAAATAATTAAATGTTAACTCCACAAATTGTGTTTTAACAATATCACACTAATCATAGGGGTCACATAATCCCTTCACTGAGCTTTCATTACCAATAGCAAAACTATACGATAACTATGACAAAGGTTATCAAATTTTCCGGATTTCTCGATTGCATGTCGAATATATTAACTTACGTATATAAAATGAAAAGAAAAAAAAACTAACCTTGTAATTGATATCTTATTAAGTGATTTTTGCTTATTTCCTGTGTTAGACTCTTCAAGGATGGATATTTTAATCTTTCTATAAAAAAAATCCCATAATATTAATCATTAGATAGTATAATACCTGTGGCTCGAACAGACTTAGAGAGCAGAATAAGATTGGATTGAAATCCCAGAAAATCATTGACACCATCGCCTGATGTGTTTAAGGGGACTCTGTTATCATATCTGTACACAGCAGTATGTCTAGAAGGGTACCATTGAATGTCACCAAATTCATTCTTCCTTGTATGTTCCATAAACTCATCTTCTATATCACTATCATTCGTGAAATTGTATGTTATACTTCTTTTGAATGCTGGCTCCACTTGAAACGTCACCTATACAAAAATTGCAGGTACAATGTTAATATTATATTATACACTTAAAAAATTAGGTCAGGTTAGCTCTCCTTTGTATCGTTCCAATTTTGTGGGGTGTCCTAATATAGGGGCACTTTAACTTTTCTCACATCAGAAGCGGAACAGGGGTGCAAGGGGATTCAATTAAATCTCCTTAATTGGAAGATTATACTATCTAAATAGGGCAAAAGTAATTTTTTGCTTATATACAGGTTATTGAATCCTCTTGGGCATAAGGAGTTTTTTTTTGGTTTTGGAATCCCCTTATTTATTCATGGCTCCACCATTGTCTCGCATGTGTACTTTTGATGGTGTTACGTTTCCACACTATTTTAAGAATTAATTTGATATTGTCGGGCTAATTCAATATAAAGATACTCTTAACATAATATAATATTGTCTATTTTTATGTCAAACCCGAATGATTTTTTACCAAAGATTATCCCTATACTTTAAATGTAATTTTCTTTTCTTTTCAGCTACTATATTGAAACAACGGTCACAATCCACCCATGGCACCTATAAATGGTTCTTGATGGCATCAATTATAACCTGAGGGATCAATTTGTACAGATTGAATTCAAGTACTATTATAGAGAGGCCAAATGGGCCAGCGGATTCTCTATCTCCAAGTTGAGTCATACTTAGCAAATGCAAGGAACACAAATTTTATCTATGTTCCAGAATCTCCCTACTGAAATTGGAGGACAATTGAGACTGGTCAGTTCAGGTTTTCTCAAACCACCTGTTGATGAAGATGTACAATGTGAACCTTCTTACCTTTTTGTAGACTGACAGATCAATACTGTTCATTGAGGCTATTTATCTGGACCCCCAAGTTAAAGCATCAATGAAGAACATTATCATTTTTATATGCAACAAATTTAATAGATTCTCCTATTTTCATTTCTGGTGTACCACAATCTATTTCATATACGGGGAAGACGCCTTTATTTTGTTTACTTTTAGTACCTTATGTAACTAGGAGCAGGGGCGGATCTATGTAGACGTGATGGGGTGGTACGCCACCTGATCGCTCGGGTAGAATTTCATGTAAGCATTAGTATTTCACTAGTATTTCACGTAGAAAAAGTATATAAATAGTTAGTGGCACCCCTAGTCACAAAATGGCTATAGGTGCCATGGTCAAGGTAGCCCTTGCCAAGCCCAGTCCCAAGATTGATCCTCGTTTCACTCATATTAACCCAATTTTACTTTTCTAAGTTCCTTCTTTCCAGATTGTTTTCTTTTTCCTCTTTTTCCTAATTTCCTTTATCTTCATTTTTATATTTTCTCTATATACAATCCCATTTTTATTAGTTCTTTAGATTATAAAAGTATATTTGCCTGTGTTTTCTTGTTCTACATTCAAATTTTTTCTATGAATATGTTTTTAATTATTTTTCTTTTTTTATCTAGTTAATATTATTTGTTCCCTGAGTGGACCAAATATATTCAGTTTCGTTATTATGTGTTTATTTATGCACCAAAAGATCTTATAAAGCAAACCAAATTAACTCAAAATGGATCGAACTTAACCAAATCGAATTGAATTAATTTAAAATATAGCGAACCAGCCAAATGCATGTATATCCAAATTCAACTTCTTTGTCTATCGGTAAGTTTATATTAAATACAGTGACACCCGCACTATCAAATCCTGGATCCACCTCTGAGTAGGAAGAGGAGTAGTCCCCTACCATATAGCTGTATAGTAAGTAGTTTATTGATTGAATAGTCACACCATCTTTAGCAAGATAGTTGGCTCGTTTAACCGCAATTAGGATTAGAGGTTGGGTTTATGTCCCTATCCTTTGCATTTAATGATATAATAGGGTTTAATGTCAAACTCCTACCAGTACCACACAGCCTGGCCATGGATGGATAGATTTAATTATCTTAAATATGAAAAATCGATCATTGTGGGGACTTTATTTGCAGCACCGGCAGATATTATGCAGTACTAGTGCAGTAGTGCTTATCGCTTGAACAAGTTCGATTTGAAATGAAGTGACTTGTTAATTCCCAATTATGCGCTGGATGCCTCTTTTTTGTTTTTAATTTTCGTAAGATTCCAGTCTGTCTACCTAAAAGTAATAAGCAAATATGATAAATAATACTCTTTAATTGAGATAAATTCTTAAATATTGATATCCCTAGTATAACTTCTTTTTCTCTATATATATATATATTACTGACTTTACAGCTATAGAAAGAGACATTTTATAAGTCGAAAAAATGTAAATGAACTAATCACGCTCCCGAGGAAAAGAATAAGTTGATAAACCAATTAATTATACGTAATTTCAGATCAAAAGTAATTTCATTAAGTCTGTTAGGATATCAATTCTTAAAAATGTGAATTACGACAATCGAATGAAACCAACTTGGACATACGAATAAACTAGACAGGAAAATAACTTAAACCGTCCTAATTAATTTTATTGAATAAAAAGGAAACAAACATTAGGTGAATATATATATAAAGAATATGAAAGAAAACTGTTTGTTACCTTAGAAATGATGCCAAGCAATCCAAGAGAAACTTTAGCAGCATTGAACAGTGGATTTTGTGGTATCAATTTGATTATTTTGGCATAGCCATCAGCTTCATTTGCTGGTACAATAAGACTGAGACCAATAACATGATCATGAACTGCTCCTCCTTTGCCCCACCACGAACTGCCGTGAGCCCCCGTACTTATTACTCCGGCCACCGTCACTCCCTCCCAATATGGCGCGGCCACTAAACTCAACCCCGCCTTTTCGATTGTATCGATAAACTTCCGGAGTCCAACTCCGCCGTCAGCAGTGGCAGTACGTTTTTCCACGTCGACATTAATAGTTGAGTCGTATTTTTCAGTACTTATGAAGACAGCAGCATCTCCAGTACCGGGGCATGCGAGTTTAGGAATGGTGTGTGAAAATCTTGTGACAACTTTGACTTTAAGGTTGTTCTTGTTTGCATTTGCTAATTCTTGTCGAAGTTCTTCTTCTGTTGTGGGATAGACAATTTTTGGAGCGTGACATATTTTTCTGTCACCCCAAATACCGTAGGAATTAGAAAGTTGGCAATCTGTTTGATCGCATTTGATAGGGTTTGGTGGTGGCATAGCAGAAGAGATGGTTACAAGTGTGGCTAAAACCCATAGAAGGACTAGGTGGCGGCCTCGGCAGAGATCAGCCATTATCTTTCGAAATCTTGGGTTGTAATTATTAATGGAGGGATGTTTATAAAGATGAATGTTGCTTCAAAGGGAACTGAAGGGGGGGTTGATATATTGCCATTGAGTGGAGACAGAGGGGAGTATTTAGGCCTTTTACGTAAATTCCAAACAAAGACACATTTGAGCTAAATAAATAAATGAATTTAAGGTATAAGTATGGATTATTTAAGCAATTCGTGTGGTTTAACCAAAGATAATAGGTTAGTTGTTATTTTTATTAGGTCGCCAATTAATGCTTAGTGTACTATAATATTTACGACTAATATTATAAATATTTCAGTTACATTCTCCGGGTAATCAAATTAAAATGCAGAATAAATAAAGACTTGGCATTTAATTTGATTGCGGAGATGCTCAAATTTGACTTCTTTATCTAATATTTCCAGAGTTTTCATTCTTGAGTGTGTGCGCTTTTCTTGTTTGTGACTTATGCATAGCATAATGTACGTAGTTTTCTGACGAAGTTTTGGATTTGTTCGACATTCAATTTTTTGGCTATATAAGATATGAGTATCTATTGATGTGATATGGACTTCATCACTACAACAAGCCTAGTTTGATCCCAATATATGGGGTCTGGAGAGGGTAGTCTGTACGCAGACTTTACCCCTACGTAATGCAGGTAGAGGGGCTGTTTCCAATGATATGGACTTCATCACTAAAGAAATAAAATTTTCCTTTCTGCTTCCTTCACCAGAAAGGAGCAAAATATGAATACCTCGCCATTGATGCTATGCATAAGATATTTAATGGCCACTGGTTAGCTAAAATATTCATCTTGGGTTCGAGCTTCTATTTTAGGAACAATACGTCCATTTTCTGTTCAAAATTTGAAGCTACAGATGTCTTAGATCACAATATTTAATTTCTCCTTCTTTCAATTGCGTGAAAAGTATGGGTAAAGTTGTAGATTAAAAAATAAACAGGATTAATTGGTTCTCAACTCTGGTGGGCTCGTGTTCACATTTCTTGTAAAGTTAATCAGTTCCCATTAGAACTCCGCTTTTCCAGAAAAGCAAAATTGCTACCTTTTATTAAACTAACTGATTGAGTTCTCCCATCTTATATTTTATTTAATTTGCTCTTCTCTGATTGCAGAACAAATGTATTAAAATCCAGCCCCACCAAAAATATTGTTTGTTTTGCTAGGCCTGTACAACTTAAAAATACATTACTAGTGTGTAAAGCTTGCTTTTTCATATACCTAACATTTCTTTTATATTTTTCTAATGTGAAATTTGCCCTTATTCGCTAGCAATATGCGTGTTGGTTTATATTTAGTTAATAATGGCATGCCAATTGGAAGAGTTGGTGGAAAGAGTTGGTGTGGATGCTAGAAGGAAACTTCCTCCTTTGATGTCACCCATGACATCAAGAGGAGGTCTTTACCTCTATAAATAGATGCACTCCTTCATTTGTAGAAACCATCCCAAAAATAATACAATACATTGTAGTGTGTACAGAGCTAAGAGAGAAATTCTCTTAAGTGTAATTGGGAACTCTCCCCTTCCTTTGGTAATAATAAAAAGACAACTGTTCTCTGGTGGACGTAGGATTATTTTGATCCGAACCACATTAAATCTTGTGTTCTTTCTTTTACATTTCCGCTAACAATTGGTATCAGAGCAACAAGATTCTTTAATGATCCAAGGAGGAAGAACAAACAAAGATGAGTTCCATGAAGTTTGAAATTGATAGATTCAGTGGACGCAACAACTTCAATATCTGGAAGATCCAGATGATGGCATTACTGCGGAGGGAAGGTTCAATCCATGTTATTGACAGAAAGAATCCTAAGGATATATCAGCTCCCGACAAGGAGAAGATTGAAGGGGATGCATTGAGTGCAATCCAACTATCCCTTGCACCTAATGTACTTTGTGAAGTGAGTACGGGTACCGAAGAGGCGGCCAAACAGTTATGGGAAAAACTAGAAGGGCTATACCAAGACCGATCAGTGACAACAAGGATGTTGTTACAACGACGTCTTCACACATTTAAGATGGGGTCAGGTACTTCGTTACAAGATCATTTAGATTCGTTCAATAAACTTGTCACGGACTTACAGATTGCAGGAATTAAAAAGGAGGAGGAGACGCTTGCATGTGCTTTGCTATTTTCATTGACTTTAGGATATCGTGATATTGAGAATTCAATGATGTATAGCAAGGAGCCTATCAAGCTTGAGCAAGTGCAGCAGACACTTAACTCTAGTGATGTGCGGAGGCACATTGAAGGAGATAGAGATGACCAGGCAATTGGGCTCTTTGGCAGAGGCCGGACTAGCCAATAGGGAAAGAGCAAATCAAAACACAGATCAAAATCTCATGTGAATAAGAAGAATACAGAGTGTTGGGGTTGTGGCAAGAAGGGGCACTTTGAACGAGATTGCCCAATGTCAAAGTCCAAGGAAAAGGCGAGTGCATTTACAGTTGAACAGGTACATGATTTTGATAATGATTATGTACTAACAACATCGTGTAATAATAATACTAGTTATGGAAAAAAATGGGTGTTAGACTCTGCTTGTACTCTGCATATGACGTTCCAAAAAGACTGGTTTAGCAGCTATGAGAATAGTGGAGGAACCGTAGTAATGGGCAATAATGCAACTTGTGCAATAGTTGGCATTGGCTCAGTTCGGGTTTGCTGCCATGATGGAGTCGTGAGGACTGTTACACAAGTCAGTCATGTTCCTGATCTTAAGAAGAATTTGATCTCCCTGAGTACTCTGGATGAACAAGGCTACAGGTACATGAGCGAAACAGGAACTATAAAGGTGACTAAAGGTTCTTTAGTCATGCTGAAAGGCAAGCTGGAGAACGGCCTTTACACATTGGACGGAAGCACCATTGTTGGCTCTGCAAATGCATCTATAGTGCAGTTATCTAATGATGACAAGGCAAGACTATGGCACATGAGACTAGGTCATATGAGCGCACGTGCACTAGAGATGTTGAGCAATCGTAACCTTTTGGAAGGTGAGAAGATCAGCACGCTTGACTTTTGTGAACACTGCGTTCTAGGGAAGCAGAAGAAGGGCAGCTTCAGCACTGGCAAACAGAAGACAAGAGGAGTGCTAGACTACATCCATTCAGATTTATGGGGTCCCTCTAACCTTCCATCGAAGGGCAGAAATAGGTATCTTCTCACTTTTATTGATGATTTCTCACGAAAGGCTTGGGTGCATTTTTTGAAGGCAAAAAGTGATGCTTTTGAAGTATTTAAAGAGTGGAAGATTTTGGTTGAAAATCAAATGGAGCGGAAAATCAAGTATCTTCGCACAGACAATGGCTTGGAGTTTTGCAATGAAGAGTTTAATGAATTCTACAAGATTCATGGGATCTCAAGACATAGGACTGTTAGGCATACCCCACAGCAGAATGGAGTTGCTGTGAGAATGAACAGAACTCTTCTTGAAAAGGCTCGTTGTATGCTCCTACAAGCCAAAATGTCCAAAGTATTTTGGGTTGAAGCAGTTCACACTACTGCTCATATTGTCAATCGATCTCCAACATCGGCAATTGACTTTAAGACTCCGAATGAGGTATGGTCAGGTGAACCCTTTAACTATTCATACTTACGAGTATTTGGGTGTCCAGCTTATTATCACATTAATGAAGGAAAGCTTGAACCAAGGGCTAAGAAGGCCATATTCGTAGGGTATGTGGATGGAGTAAAAGGGTACAAACTTTGGTGTTTGTCTTTACTCAAATTTATAGTTAGTAGAGATGTCACCTTTGATGAATCCTCTATACTTGATCCCCGTAAAGTTTCCGTGGAGTTTTCAGGAAACAAGAACGACGAGCAGGTGGAGCTTCCGGTGGAGCTTGCCAAGGAAAAGGATCAAGAGACTCAGGTTAAAGATGAGTCAGAAGATGTAGACCTTGAAGAACTTGCTGTCAATGAACCATACACAATTGCAAAGGGGAGGGAGAAGAGGCAGACACGAGAACCGGAACGCCTTATAGATCAAGCAAACTTGATTGCATATGCGTTCATAGCTGCACAAGAAGAGATTAAGGATTTAGATCCCTCCTCGTATATTGAAGCAACTTCTTGCAAGGATGTTGTACAATGGCGGTTAGCCATGACTGAAGAGGTGGAGTCTCTTCACAAGAATCAGACATGGCTCTTAGTGAAAAGACAAAAGGGGAAGAGGATAGTTGGATGCAAGTGGGTCTACCGAAAGAAAGAGGGAATTCCTGAAGTGGAAGATGCTAGGTTCAAGGCGAGATTGGTTGCAAAAGGTTTCAGTCAGAAGGAGGGAATTGACTACAATGAGATTTTCTCTCCGGTCGTGAAGCATAGCTCAATTCGCGTGCTACTAGCATTGGTTGCACAATTTGACTTGGAGCTTCAACAGCTTGATGTCAAAACTGCTTTCTTACACGGTGATCTAGAAGAGACAATCTATATGGATCAACCTGAAGGTTTCCTAGCTGAGGGAAAAGAAGATCACGTATGCCAACTAAAGAAGTCTTTGTATGGTTTGAAGCAATCCCCTAGACAGTGGTACAAGAGGTTTGATGCATTCATGACTACACATGAATTCTCAAGGAGTGCATTTGATAGTTGTGTGTATCACAAGAAGATGTCTGGTAACTCAATGATTTATTTACTGTTGTATGTTGATGATATGCTTATTGCTGCTAACAACATTACAGAGATAAATGCTTTGAAGAAACTATTGAGTAAGGAATTTGACATGAAGGATTTAGGAGCTGCAAAGAAAATCCTTGGTATGGAGATTTCAAGAGAAGACGATGTTGTACATCTTTCTCAGAAGAGGTATATTGAAAGGGTTCTCGAGAGATTCAATATGCAAACGTGCAAGCCTGTAAGTACACCATTAGCTCCTCATTTTAAACTTTCAGAGTCACAAATGCCTCAGTCCGAGGATGAGGTGGAGCATATGTCAAAGATTCCTTATGCCAGTGCAGTTGGTAGTATTATGTATGCTATGGTATGCACACGTCCAGATATTGCTCAATCTGTAAGTGTGGTAAGTAGATACATGTCCAACCCAGGAAAGAGGCATTGGGAAGCTGTCAAGTGGATATTGAGATATCTCAAAGGAGCTTCTGGTGTTGGTCTTACCTTTCGAAAAAGTGGTACAGGTATTTCAATTCTCGGTTATGTGGATTCTGACTATGCAGGAGATCTTGACAGAAGAAGGTCCACAACTGGATACATCTTTACCCTCGTTGGCAGTGCCGTCAGTTGGAAGTCGACTTTGCAGTCGATTGTCGCTTTGTCTACGACAGAAGCAGAATACATGGCAGCAGCGGAGGCGGTAAAGGAAGCTATCTGGTTGAAAAGTTTAGTAGCGGAATTGAGTTTGGTTCAGCTGGAATCAACTCTTAGATGTGATAGTCAGAGTGCTATTCATCTAATGAAAAATCAGAGATTTCATGAGCGCACTAAACACATTGATGTCAGATTTCATTTTATTCGAGATGTTATTGATGAGGGAACTATCAAGGTCGTGAAGGTTATCACAGACGATAATGCTGCAGACATGTTGACCAAGATAGTCCCGCTCGCTAAGTTTGCACACTGCAAGGACTTGGCGGGGGTGTGCATCAACTGATGCAACTCCGAAGAGAACAGTTGCTAGGTGGAGGTGGTATGTTCAACAATGGTTTGATTCTTCTTGTTTCTTACAACGGGGTTGCCCAGTAAGCTTAGAAGTTTTGGCCAGAGTTGTTCACACGCTCGAAACGCAAACCAAGGTGGAGATTGAAAATGTTGGTTTATGTTTAGTCAACAATGGCATGCCAATTGGAAGAGTTGGTGGAAAGAGTTGGTGTGGATGCTAGGAGGAAGCTTCCTCCTTTGATGTCACCCATGACATCAAGAGGAGGTAGTTTGATGTCACCAATGACATCAAGAGGAGGTCTTTACCTCTATAAATAGATGCACTCCTTCATTTGTAGAAACCATCCCAAAAATAATACAATACATTGTAGTGAGTAGAGAGTTAAGAGAGAAATTCTCTTAAGTGTAATTGGGAACTCTCCCCTTCCTTTGTTAATAATAAAAAGGCAACTGTTCTCTGATGGACGTAGGATTATTTTGATCCAAACCACGTTAAATCTTGTGTTCTTTCTTTTACGTTTTCGCTAACAGAACCCAATACACATATTCTGTTATTGGATAGACATGTTATCACAACCCAAATCTAGGGCCATGGCCAACATCCAACGAGCCTAATGGCTATCGAATTAAGCCTTTTCGCAACAAATCAACTAAATATTAAGCATGCATCCCATATAAAGACTCAAAACTATCACATATCTGAATTAAAGCCTAGTGGGGAGTAGCCCTAATAAAATATATAACTATATATAAAACTATTGTCACGACCCGGATTATCCATCCTCGGGAGCCGTGATGGCGCCTACTAGTGAAAGCTAGACAAGCCAATTTATTCAGTTATTTAACCATTTTCAGTTATATCCCTTAACAATTCCAAAATAACATAACAAAATAGCGGAAATAATGATATCAAAAATAGTGGGGAAGACAAAATGCGATAATTTAAATTAATACAAATTGCGGAAGTCTAAGTACAACTCTACCCAGAATTTGGTGTCACAATATCACGGACCATCTATGAATACTACAAATAAAATTTGAATAGAAATACACGAATCTGTCTCTGAATATGTACAAATAGAAAGAAAATGATAGAAGGAGATGTCAAGGCCTGCAGACGCCTGCAGGACTACCTCGGGTCGCCTGAATGGATTGAAGACAGCACCCTCACTGCGGTCCAAAAGCTGCATCACCAGGATCTGCACACAGTGCAAAGTGTAGTATCAGCACAACCGACCCCATGTGCTGGTAAGTGCCTAGTCTAACCTCGGTGAAGTAGTGACGAGGCTAGGACCAGACTACCAAATAAACTTGTGCAGTTAAATCATATACAGCGGAAAATAAAGGAAAAAATGTATAGTTAAGGATAGGAGGGGGAACATGTTGCGGGGAACATCAAGTAATAACAGAAGAACAACATATAACTATAAGGAACATTAAATTTCAATTATGAACAGAATCAGCAATAACAGACAAGTGCACGACATCACCCTTCGTACTTTTACCTTACATAATCATGGCACGGAATGATCCTTCGTGCATTAACACTCATATCATGGCACGAAATTGTACATCGTGCGACACGGCATTACCCTTCGTGCTTTAACATCACAAAACCGGCATGCCATCTCCCTTCGTGCATCAACACTCTCTCACAAATATCATGCACGGCATCACCCTTCGTGCTTTAACACTCTTCCTTACTCAAACAACAATCACAAAGCAATAAGGGAAAGGGAATCAATAAAATCACAATAAAAATTCCGGCAAGGGAACAATAGTATAACAACCATATCCCGGCAAAGGAAACAATATCAAAAGCAATAACATCCGGACAAGAGAGATACCATCAAAAGTAACAACATCCCGGTAAGGGAGACAATATCATAAACTCTTCTCTTTTCCACATTTGCTTCACAACTCAATACACAACTTGAGCCAATCCTCTAAAATGTTCAATTGCCAATAATACTTGCACAAATCATTTTACAACTTGAGCCAACGCTCTTCAATGTTCAATTACCAATAATACTTCCAAAAGCCTTGTTCAACAAAAGAAATCATCATATAAAGCATGAACAATATGAATCGGAGTCACATTAATCATAATATAAGACTCACAGGCATAATTGACACCAACGTATAGATACTCGTCACCATACCTATACGTCGTACTCAACAATTAACACATAGCAAATAAGACACAACTCCTAATCCTTCAAGCTAAGATTAGACCAAACACTTACCTCAATGTCGCGAACACAATTCAAGCCTCAACTACCGCTTTACCTCTTGGTTCCACTTCCAATTTGCTTATATCTAGTCACAATTTACTTAATAATATTAGTAAATGCTAAATAAGTCATTTCTAATGCATTGAAATAGGTTTTCCAATGATTTTCCCAAAAAATAAAAAATCGACCCCAGGCCCGCTTGGTCCAAACCCGAACGGACCAACACCCGATTACCCATTCACCCCCGAGCCCGAATATATAATTGGTTTTGGAATCCGACATCAATTGAGGTCTAAATTCTCAAATTTCAATATTCTTAGGTTTTACCCAAAATTCCCAATTCCACCATGAAAACCCTAGATTCTAGGATGAAATTTTGTAAAAAGAAGTTAAGAAGTGAAAGAAATAAGTTAAAAATCACTTACTAGTGTTTTGAGGAAGAAAGAGTGTTTGAAAAATCGCCTCCAATGTTCTAGGGTTTTGAAAATTGAAAAATAGCTGAAGAGTCATGTTTATATACTCCTCTCAGACCCTCACCGCGGACCGCATAAAAAGGACTGCGGCCGCGGAGCTCCACCACGGACCGCGAACTATCGAGCACGGCCGCGAAGGCCCCACCGCGGTAGCGAAGGTTTCCACCGCGGACCGCGAGACCTGGCTTTAGAGACCTGCAACTTCTCTGAACCTACAACTTCTTCTAAGTGTAAAAACATCTCGAAACCTATCCGAAACCCACCCGAGCCCTCGGGGCTCCAAACCAACTATGCATACTAACTCAAAAATATCATATGGACTTACTCATGCGATCAAATCGCCAAATTAACACCTTTTAACAACGAATTTAACATTAAAATCAAAGAAAAATCTCATGAACTCTTAAGTTCCATTTTTAACAACCGAGGGTCCGATTCACATCATTTTAAGTCTGTTTTTACTAAATTTTACGGGTTCAACTAAAATACCATATAAGACCTGTACCGGGCTCTGGAACAAAAATAAAGGCTCGATACCATCAAATTTCAATACATTCAAATTTCCCAAAAAAAAACTCTTAAAATTTCAGTTAAAAAGTTTTCTTCAATAATTTGTTTCTCAGGATTAGGACCTCGGAATTTGATTCCGAGCATACGCCCAAGTCCCACATTTTTCTACGGACCCTTCGAGACCGTCAAATTACGGGTCTGGGTCCGTTTACCTAAAATATTAACCGAAGTCAACTTAAACTCATATTAAAAGCAAAAGTTATCATTTTTCACATATTTTCACATAATGGTTTTCCGGATACACTCCCGGACTGTGTACACAAGTTGAGGTGAGATAAAAGGGAGGTTTTAAGACCTTGGAATACAACATTTATTTCCAAAATAAGTGATTACCTTTTGGGTCATCACATTTTCCACCTCTAAAATAACTGTTCGTCCTCGAACGGACATAAGAAGGAAGTACCTGAGTTGGAGAAAAGATGGGGATCTCGGCTCCACATATCGGACTCGGACTCAGACTCCCAAGTTGCTACCTCAACAGGCTGACCTCTCTACTAAATACAAACAGAAGGAAAACTCTTTGATCTTAACTGATGATCCGTCTGGTCTAGAATAGCTACCAACTCCTCCTCATAGGACAAGTCCTTGTCCAACTAGACAGTACTAAAATCTAACACGTGGGATGGATTGCCGTGATACTTCCGAAGCATGGACACATGAAACACTGGGTGCACGACTGATAAGCTCGGCGGCAACACAAGTCTATAAGCCACCTCTCCTACTCGATCAAGAATCTCAAACGGGCCAATGAATCTAGGGCTAAGCTTTCCCCTCTTCCCAAATCTCATCACGCCTTTCATAGGAGACACGCAAAGCAACACCCGCTCACCGACCATGAATGCAACATCTCGAACCATACAGTTGGCATAACTCTTTTGCCTGGACTGAGCTGTACGAAGCCTACCCTGAATAATCCTGACCTTGTCCAAGGCATCCTGTACTAGATCTGTACCCAACAATCGAGCCTCTCCCGGCTCAAACCATCAAACCGGTGACCGACACTGCCTACCATATAAAGCCTCATTAGGAGCCATCTGGATACTCGACTGGTAGCTGTTGTTGTAGGCAAACTCCGCCAAAGGCAAGAACTGATCCCACGAGCCTCCAAAGTCAATGACACAAGCTCGGAGCTTATCCTCCAAAATCTGAATAGTACGCTTGGACTTCCCGTTCGTCTGAACTCGACCCGTATGCCTAAATCATGCTGAACTGCTCTCCAAAAATGTGAGGTAAACTGCATACCTCGGTCTGAAATGATAAACACGGACACACCATGAAGACGAACAATCTCCCATATATAGATCTCAGCTAACCTCTCAGAAGAATAGGAGACTGCCACATGAATGAAATGTGCTAACTTGGTCTATCAACAATAACCCACACTGCATAGAACTTCCTCTGAGTCTGTGGGAGTCCAACAACGAAGTCCATAGTGATACGCTCCCACTTCCACTCAGGAATCTCAATCTTGTAGAACAAACCACCAGGTCTCTGATGCTCGTACTTTACTTGCTAACAATTCAAACACCGAGCCACATATGCAACAATATCCCTCTTCATCCTCCTCCACCAATAATGCTGCCGCAAATCCTGATACATCTTAACAGCGCCCGGATGAATAGAGTACCTGGAACTATGAGCCTAATCTAAAATCAACTCTCGAAGCCCATCCATATTAGACACACAAACTCGACCCTGCAGTCTCAAAACTCCATCACCTCCTAACGTAACCTGTTTGGCACCACCATGATACACCGTGTCCCTAAGGACACACAAATGAGGATCATCATACTGCCGATCTCAGATACGCTCCAATAAAGAAGAACGAGCGGCTGTGCAAGCTAACACGAGACTGGGCTCAGAAACATCCAACCTCACGAACTGATTGGCCAAATCCTGAACATCCAAAGCAAGCGGTCTCTCACCGACTGGAATATATGCAAGACTGCCCATACTGGCTGACTTTCTACTCAAAGCATAGGCCATCACATTGGACTTTCCCGGATGATATAAGATGGTGATATCATAATCATTTAATATCTCCAACCACCTTCTCTGCCTCAAATTTAGCTCCTTCTGCTTGAACAAATACTGTAGACTCTTGTGATCCATGAACACCTCACATGACACGCCATATAGATAATGCCTCCAAATCTTCAATGCGTGAACAATGACTGTTAACTCCAAATCATGAACTGGATAATTCTTCTCATGAATCTTCAACTTCCGTGAAGCATAAGCAATGACCTTTCTATCCTGCATCAACAACACACCAAGTCCAATACGAGATGCATCACAATAACTGTATATGGCCCTGAACCTATGGGCAAAACCAACACCGACACCATAGTCAAAATTGTCTTGAGCTTCTGAAAGCTCGCCTCACACTCGTTCGACCACCTGAACTGGGCACCCTTCTGGGTCAACCTGGTCATCGGGCTGCAATAGATGAAAACCCCTCCACAAACCGATGGTAATAGCCTGCCAAACCCAAGAAACTCCGGATCTCTGTAGCTGATGCAGGTCTAGGCCAGTTCTTGACTACCTCTATCTTCTTCGGATCTACTTGAATACCCTCTACTGATACAACATTACCCAAGAACGCAACTGAACTCAACTAGAACTCACACTTCGAAAACTTAGCATACAACTGACTATCTCTCAAAGTCTGGAGAACAACTCTCAGATGCTGCTCATGCTCCTCCCGACTGCGAGAATAGATCAAAATATCATTAATGAAGACTAACACGAACGAATCCAAGTAAAGATTGAAAACTTGGTTCATTAAATCCACAAAAATTGCTAGGGCATTTGTCAACCCGAATGACATCACCAAGAACTCATAATGCCCGTACCTAGTGCGGAAAGCTGTCTTAGGGACATCGGATGCCCTAATCCTCAACTGATTGTAGCCAGATCTCAAGTCAATTTTCGAAAATACCTTGGCACCCTGAAGTTGATCAAACAAATCATCAATCCTCGGTAATGTATACTTGTTCTTTATTGTAACCTTGTTCAACTGCCGGTAATCTATACACATCCTCATCGATTCGTCCTTCTTCTTAACAAACAACACCAGCGCACCCTAAGACGATATACTAGGTCTAATGAAGCCTTTATCAAGCAAGTCTTGCAACTACTCCTTCAACTCTTTCAACTCAGGCGGGGCCATATGATACGGTGAGATAGAAATGGGCTGGGTGCCCAGAGCCAAATCAATGCAGAAGTCAATATCCCTGTCGGGTAGCATACCTAGCAGGTCTGAAGGAAATACCTCAGGAAACTCATAAACAATAGGTACATAATCCACAGAAGGAACCTCAGCACTAGAATCATGAACATATGCCAAATAGGCCAAACACCCCTTCTCGATCAATCGCTGAGCTTTCATATATGAGATAACACTACGAGTAGAATGACCAGGAGTCTCTCTCCACTCTAAACGAGGCAACCCTGGCAAAGCTAAGGTCACAGTGTTGGCATGACAGTCCAAGATAGCATGGTAAGTTGATAACCAGTCCATCCCCAATATGATATCAAAATCAACCATGTCCAACAGTAACAAATATACTCGAGTCTCAAGACCCCCAATCACAACTACACATGAATGATAGACATGATCTACCATAATAAAATCACCCACCGGTGTAGACACATATACATGAGCACTCAAAGAATCACTAGGCATGACCAGATATAATGCAAAATAAGATGACACATAGGAGTATGTAGATCCTGGATCAAATAGAACTGAAGCATCTCTACTACAAACCAGAAAAGTACCTATGATAACTACATCGAAAGCCTCAGCCTCAGGCCTAGATGGAAGAGCATAACATCGGAGCTAGACCCCACCACTATGAACTATATCTCTAGGACGACCACCTATTGGCTGGCCTCCACCTCTAGCGGCTTGACCTCCACCTCTAATACCTCTACCTCCACCTCTAGCACCTCTACCTCCACCTCTAGCTAGCTGGGCGGGCGGTGGAACACTCAGTGCCTGAACTATGGCACGGGAACCCTGATGCTGAGAGTTGCTTGATGCTCGAGGGAAAAATCTAGCAATATGCCCCATATCGCCACATGTATAACAAGCCCTCCACGACTGAGACTGCTAACCCTGACGGCCTGAGTAACCACTCTGAAAACTCTGGAGTAGAGGTGCACTGATAGGAGCTGGCGTTGCACTGTAGGGAAACTGATCAGAACAATGCATACGAGGACCACAACCACCCGGAGCACCATGAGAAGCCTGAAGTGCTGAATGAAACGACCTGGGAGGACGACCCCTACCAAAAGAATCCCTGCCTCCAGATGAGGCACCACTAAATCTGCCTGAATGACGAAGCCTCTTGTCAGACCCCTGACCACCCCCTATGATAGAACCATCTCAACTCTCTTAGCTACATTAGCCGCATCCTGAAAAGAAATCTTGCTCCCCATTTCCTTAGCCATCTGCAACCGAATAAGCTGAACGAGTCCCTCAATGAACCTCTTTATTCTCTCTCTGTCTCTCTCTCTCTCTCTCTCTCTCTCTCTCTCTCTTTCTTAGTGGGAAGTATAAGAAGAGCATAACAGGGTAAATCAATAAATTTGGTCTCGTACTAACTGACAGTCATGGAACCCTGCTGAAGACGCTCAAACTACCTCCGATAGTTCTCCCTCTGAGTGATGGGAAGAAATTTCTCCATGAATAGCTGAGAAAACAGATCCCAAGTCAAAACTAGTGACCTAACTAGTCTAGCCAAACAATAATCTCTCCACCAAGTCTTGGCGGATTCAGATAAGCGAAAAGCAGCAAAGTCGACCCCATTGGTCTCCACTATCCCTATGTGCCTGAGAACCTTATGACAAATAATCTTGGGGATCCTCAGAAGATGCACCACTAAAAGTGGTAGTGAAGAGCTTGGTGAACCTATCCAATCTCCACAAGGCATCAGCAGACATAACTGCTCCATCACCGGTCTGAGTTACAATACCCAGTTGAACTGCTCCAACTAGTTGAGCTACTGGAGTCTGAAACTGGGGAGCCATCTGCTCCGGAGTGCGAGTACCGAAAGTCTGTGCTCCTCCCCCGGCCTGAGAGATGGCTGGTGCTACCGGAAGTAAGTCTGCCTGGATGACACTCTCCATAAGGCCCACTAGACGGACTAGAGCATATTGGAGTACTAAGGTAGCAATGAACCCCCCTGGAACCTGAGCTGGGCCCACCGGAACTGCCTGGGCTGGAACCTTATCATCAAACTAAACTTGAGGCTCTGCCGCTGGTGCTGCTACCCTGGGCTGAGCTTTGCCCATGCCTCAGCCTCTAGCACGACCTCTACCTCGCCCTCTGCCCCTCGTGGGAGCTGCTACTGGGGGCTCAGGCTGCTGATCAGTGGATGAGGAAGTGCGTTTCTCGCCATCTGCGAAAGAACATAGTAGTTATTCAATTAGCATTGAGAAACCAAACCACACGACATGAAAGAATAGATGTGAAGTTTTTCCTATTTCTATAGCCTCTAGGGATAAATACAGACGTCTCCGTACCAATCCCTCAGACTCTACTAAGCTTGTCTGTGAATTGTGAGACCTAAGTAACCTAGGGCTCTTATACTAACTTGTCATGACCTGGATTTTCCACCCTCAGGAGCCGTGATGACGCCTACTTGTGAAAGGTAGGCAAGCCGATTTATTCAATTATTTAACCATTTTCAGTTACATCCCTTAGCAATTCCAAAAAAAACAAAACCAAATAGCGGAAGTAATGATAACAAAAAACAGTGCGAAAGACAAAATACGATAATTTAAATTAATACAAACTGCAGAAGTCTAAGTACAACTCTACCCAGAATTTGGTGTCACAATGTCACAGACCATCTATGAATACTACAAATGAAGTCTGAATAAAAATACATGAGTCTGTCTCTGAATAAGTATAAACAGAAAGGAAATGATAGAAGGAGACGCCAAGGCCTGCGGACGCCTGCAGGATTACCTCGGGTCGCCTGAATGAACAGAAGACAGCGCCCTCACTACGTTCCAAAAGCTGCAGCACTGGGATCTGCACACAGTGCAGAGTGTAGTATCAGCACAACTGACCCCATGTGCTGGTAAGTGCCTAGCCTAACCTCGGTGAAGTAGTGACGAGGCTAGGACCAAAGTACCAAATAATGTGTAGTTAAATCATATACAGCGAAAAAAAAGGTAGAAATGCACAGTTAAGGATAGGAGGGGAACATGTTGCTGGGAACATCAAGTAATAATAGAAGAACAACAGATAACTATAAGGAACATTAAAGTTCAATTATCAACAGAATCAGCAATAACAGACAAGTGGACGACATCACCATTCGTGCTTTTACTCTCGTCCTCACCATAAAATCAATAAAATTGGCATAACATCACCCTTCGTGCTTTTACCTCACATAATCATGGCACGAAATGATCCTTCATGCATTAACACTCATATAATGGCACATAATTGTACATCGTGCGGCACGACATCACCCTTCGTGCTTTAACCTCACAACAATCGGCACGGCATCACCCTTCGTGCATCGACACTCTCTTACAAATATCATGCACGGCGAGTTAATTCGTGCTTTAACACTCTTCCTTACCTAAACAACAATCACAAAGCAATAAGGGCAAGGGAATCAATAAAATCACAATAAAAATCCCGGCAAGGGAACAATAGTATATCAACCATATCCCGGCAAGGGAAACAATATCAAAAGCAATAACATCCCGGCAAGGGAGATACCATCAAAAGTAACAACATCCCGACAAGGGAGACAATATCATAAACCTCTTCTCTTTTCAATATTTACTTCACAACTCAATTCACAACTTGAGTCAATGCTCTAAAATGTTCAATTTGCCAATAATACTTCCACAAATCATTTTACAACTTGAGCCAACGCTCTTAAATGTTCAATTACCAATAATACTTTCACAAGCCTTGTTAAACAAGAGAAATCATCATATAAAGCATGAACAATACGAATCGGAGTCACATTCAATATAGTATAAGACTCACAGGCATGCTTGACACCAACGTATAGATACTCGTCACCATGCCTATACGTCGTACTCAACAATTAACATATAGAAAATAAGACACGATTCCTAATCCCTGAAGCTAAGGTTAGACTAAACACTTACCTCGATGCCGCAAACACAATTCAAGCCTCAACTACCGCTTTACCTCTTGGTTCCACTTCTAATTCGCTTATATCTAATCATAATTTACTTAATAATATTAGTAAATGCTAAACAAGTCATTTCTAATGCATGAAAATAGGTTTTCCAATGATTTCCCCAAAAAGTCAAAAATCGACCCCAGACCCACTTGGTCGAAAGCCGAAATTTGCACAACCACCCAATTATCCATTCACCCCGAGCCCAGATATATAATTGGTTTTGGAATCCGACCTCAATTTGAGGTCTAAATCCCCAAATTTCAATATTCTTAGGTTTTAGCCAAAATTCCTAATTCCATCATGAAAACCCTAGATTCTAGGATGAAATCATGTAAAATGAAGTTAAGAAGTGAAAGAAATAAGTTAAAAATCACTTACTAGTGTTTTGGGGAGGAAAGAGTGTTTGAAAAATCGCCTCCTATGTTCCAGGGTTTTGAAAATTGAAAAATAACTAAAGAGTCCCATTTATATACTCCTCTCAGACCCTCAGCACGGACCGGATAAAAAGGACTACAGCCGCGGAGCTCCACCTCGGACCTCAAAATATCGAGCGCGGTCGCGAAGACTTGACCCTGCTCACTGCGGACTATATAAATCCCACCGCGGTCGTGAAGACCCCACCGCGGTCGCGAAGGTTTCCACCCCGGACCGCGAGATCTGGCTTCAGAGACCTGCAACTTCTCTGAACGTGCAACTACTTCTAAGTGTAAAAACATCCTGAAACCTACCCGAAAGTCACCTGAGCCCTCGGGTCTCCAAACCAACTATGCATACTAACTAAAAAATATCATATGAACTTTCTCGTGTGATCAAATCATCAAATTAACACCTTTTAACAACGAATTTAGCATCAAAATCAAAGAAAGATCTCATGAACTCTTAAGTTCCATTTTTAACAATCGAGGGTCCGATTCACGTCATTTCTAGACCGTTTCTTACCAAATTTTATGGGTTCAACTCAAATACCATATAAGACCTTTACCGGGCTCCGGAACAAAAATACAGAACCGATACCATATAATTTCAATACATTCAAATTTCCAAAAAAAAAAAATCTTAAAATTTCAGTTAAACAATTTTCTTCAATAATTTGTTTCTTGGGCTTGGGACCTCGGAATTCGATTCCGGGCATACACCCAAGTCGCACATTTTCGTACATACCCTACGGGACCGTCAAATCATGGGTCTGAGTCTGTTTACCTAAAATGTTGACCAAAGTAAACTTAAACTCATTTTAAAAGCAAAATTTATTATTTTTCACAGATTTTCACGAAATAACTTTTCGGTTACATGCCAGTACTGTGCACGCAAATCGAGGTAAGACAAAAGGGAGATTTTAAGATTTCGAAACACATAATTTATTTCCAAAACAAGTGATGACCTTTTGGGTCATCACAACTACCAACATGGGTTGGGAGCTTATATGAAATTAATATTTTAGACTATTTTGCAATTTATAGTAATGTGAACCCTTCTAAGTTTTTTTAATGATATGCGCCTCGATCTCTTCAAATTTTTAGTTCTTACAAAACCACAAGAGATGCATTTATTTTAATTAATATAAGACGGTAAAATAAGAAAAACACAATTACAATCTCTACAATAGTCAACAAGTCTTACGGCATGGGAAAATAACTACTCTTCAGACGAAAGGAATTACATCCCATTGTAGAAAATTAATAATAAAGTTAAATACGTACGTTTTTCAGTACCGAATATGAGTAAATACTTCCAAAGAGAAAATTCTCTCTCTGACAAAGAATTTTTACTTTTAGGTGAAGGTTGAATGATTATTCTTGAAAAAATAAAAAAGTAACAGTCCACATGATCAACTCGCTATAAGAACCAAATTGTCGAAAGCATCAAACAAAAGGCTAATATAAAGTAAGAAATACAGAAGTGTTGCCCAGGTAAAGGAAAGTTTTGAAGATTGACAAAGGAACTCAGATATGGACCAAGTCCATCCTAGTGAACCACAAATATGGTCAACTCAAGCATGTGAGATGCACGTGAAAGTGATAAACCTCACTTACCAGAAATGATATCTCCTGATCCTGATCGAAAAGGTTGCATATTATATAAGGAGAAAGACTCCTTACCCAAAAAAAACACGGTTTAAGAGATGGATAGAGTTAGAGGATGAGACTAACTAGAACTCTTCCACCAAGGAAGAGTAGCATCTGTATTCTAGTCAATCTCTACTTACTAACTCCATAAATATTAATGTTGTTCTCTTTTATAGGTAATGCACATAAGCAGAAGTTAAATGTAAATTGAGAGCAAAATAGCAAGGCAATTTTGCAACCAATTTATGTGTGATTCAAGCGTGCAATCCTGAAGCTACTTAAACCAGATAAAAGAATCAGTTCCAAGTGTCTATATTTTATTCTAGTTCAATTGTAGTAGGTGTTTTCATATTATACCTTTCAGCTTTATCTAGAAGCAATTGTATTAGGTACTCAGAAAACTGGGAAGGACAATCCACTTCTAGGCATCCACTCTTTAATTGCCAGTACTACTCCTGGTGGAAAAATAAGATGAGAGATCATATCATCGGAGAAGATTATGAACTCTGAGACATTATTACTGATGGTCCATTGACTACCATGAAGAAGAATGCTGAAGGAGTGGATGTGCCAAAGACTAGAGCTGACTGTACTGGTGAGGACTTGAAGAAGTGGAAAAAGAATGCTAAGGCCAAGAAATGGCTTGTGTATGGACTTGGTCCACATGAGTACAATAGAATTCAAAGATGCACTATTGCTAAGGAAATTTAGGACACTTTACAAATGGCTCATGAAGGAACTCCTCAAGTGAAGAGACCAAGGGGAACACTGTTGTATTCTCAATATGAGAATTTCACCATGAAGGAAGGAGAAACCATCCAAGAGATGTATACAAGGTTCACAACACCAACAAACGAACATAAGTCTCTTGGAAGGATTATCCTTGAAGAAGACAAGGTTGAGAAAATTTTGACAAGGGTTTTGCGAGTTACTTGGGAAAGCAAAATCACTGCTATTCAGGAATCGAAGAACATTGCCACTCTCAAGTTGGACGATTTAATTGGAAATATCACTGCCTATGAACTGAGAAGGCAAGCCATGAAGATGAATTCTCCCAAGGTATATTGAATCCTGACTCTCAGAATTGTTGAAGGTGCAGATCTAGAAGAAGATGAAATGGCTATGCTCACGAGGGACTTTAAGAAGTATCTAATGAGAGGAAAGGGTTCTTCAAGAGGTGCAACTTATAACAAACTAAGAGTCCCTAAAAAAATAGACCAACGAGGGCTGTTACAAGTGTGGTAAGACTGACCACATGATCAAAAACTGTCCTCAATGGAAAATTGAATGGAAGAAGGAAATGGCTTAACGAAGGAATAGGAAGAAGGAACAGGTTCATCGTAAGAAGAACAAAGGATCAACGAAGGCTTTGGTTGCTGCCTGGGGAGAAAGCTCAGATAAGGATTCAAAAGATGAAGATGGAGATGAACAAACACTTATGGACATTGGAGAATCAGATGATGAACATGAGGTAAGTGTGATTCATCTTAAAGAGTTGATTAAATTTTTGTCTAAAGAA
This sequence comes from Nicotiana sylvestris, assembly GCF_000393655.2. Taxonomy (NCBI): domain Eukaryota; kingdom Viridiplantae; phylum Streptophyta; class Magnoliopsida; order Solanales; family Solanaceae; genus Nicotiana; species Nicotiana sylvestris. The sequence continues at coordinate 146,921,015 of NC_091064.1, read as the reverse complement.
AGGCTATCTGAGTTACTGCTAGATTTCATTGATGAGTCTGACATCATAAATAATGAAAAGGAACATCTGCCTAAGGAATGTGTTATCTTGAAAGCGAAGTGCAAGAATTTGGAACTCAAGGCTAGTGAAAGTGATAGTAAAAATACTGAGTTGAAGAACCAAGTTCTTGAACTTGACACCACTTTATTAGAGCTTAGATCTGAAAATTTAAAACTGAAATTAGGAACAGGTAAAAAGAAAGCTGATCACATACACCTCACCTTAGAAGAAAATCTAGGAAAAATGAAGGATGAATTGTACAAAAAGATGGGCAGATAAGAGTCCTAAAAGAAGATCTAGGCAAGGTTAAACATGAACTGGACAGAACTTGCAAATGGAATAAGTCCTCTGATACACTATCCTGGCTACAAGAACATCACAATAACAATAAGAGAGGACTTGGTTGTGGGACCCCTGCACCAAAGTGGGATCCCAAAAGTAAGTATATCACACTTCCTAAGAGCAAAATCTGCACACACTGTGGTAAGACTGGTCACTTTAAAAGTGAATGTAATGCAAAAGAAAAGGCCACTCAATAGAACAAAACCTTCGTTCAAGGATAAAATAGGCTTCCAGGATGAGCTAAAAAGAATTTAATTTACCCTTTTGCCTATAGAAAGGGACCCAAACTAGTTTGGGTTCCTAAGACTAACCCCTGATTTTCTCTTGTAGTTCAAAGTGAAAAGGAGCAGCCAAATATGGTACATGGATAGTGGCTGTTCAAAGCATATGACTGGTAGAAAGAACCAGTTCCTTTCACTTGAGGACCTCAAATGAGGTAATGTCTCATTTGGAAATGGTAGGAAAGGTGAGATCATTGGGGTTGGAAAGATAGGTAAGATAGACTCATACTCCATTGAGAATGTCTACTTGATAGATAGCTTGAAATATATCCTGATCAGTGTATCACAACTGTATGATAGAGGTAACTTGGTAGCATTCACCTCTACAAAATATTTTGTGATAAATCTTACCACTTACAAGATTGTTTTGTAGGGAAAAGAGTAAACAATATATACATCGTAGATCTGTCCACTCTTTCAGAAAATGAACTCACTTACTTAAGTGTGTTGGACAATGATCCCCTCCTTTGGCACAAAAGACTTGGACATGCAAGTCCAAGTCAACTCAGCAAATTATTCTCCAAGGACCTGGTGATAGGGTTGCCTAACATCAAGTTTAAGGAAGACAAAGTTTGTGGGGCTTGTACAAGGGGGAAGCAGGTAATCAACTTGCATTAATTAGGTCTGATAATGGAACTGAATTTGAAAATGCTAAGTTTGCTTAATTTTGTGATGAGCATGGTATAGATCATAATTTTTCTTCTCCCAGGACTCCTCAACAAAATGGAGTAGTTGAAAGAAAGAATAGGACTCTTGAATATATGGCTAGTACTATGCTTCTTTCCAGTAAACTTCCCTATAGCTTCTGGCAGAAGCTGTAAATACTGCATGTTGCATCATTAATAGGTGCGTGACTAGACCTCTTGTAGAGAAGACTCCCTATGAGTTACTTAAAGAGAGAAAATCAAATATATCTCATCTTAGGGCATTTAGATGCAAGTGCTTTGTGCACAACAATAGAAAGGACTCCCTAGGTATGTTTGATCCCAGAAGTGATGATGGAGTATTCTTGGGATATTCTTCACATATCAAAGATTATAAAGTGTACAACAAAAGAACTATGTGTGTAGAAGAAAGTGTACATGTAGTTTTTGATGAAACTAACATACTTTCTGAGAGACATGAACATGAAGATGAAGCTATTGGGCTAGTAAAAGAGTTAAATGAAGCTGCACCAGAAGAAGTAACAGGTAATGGAACAGGTTCTTCCATCCAGGGCAACCTGACATGGGGAACTGAACAAAGAAGAACTGAATCTGATCCCCAAATAGAACCTGTCCATGAGCCTATTCCTCAGCAACAGAACATGGGAGAAACATTAAACATAAACTACTTTGTTGTGAAACCTTATAGGTATCAAAGTTCTCATCCCATTGAGAGCACAATTACTGATCCAACCTTTGGAATTAAAACTAGATCTCAGTTAAAAATCTGTGTGCTTTTGATGCTTTCTTATCTCTTATCGAACCTAAAAATGTTGTTGAGGCTTTCCAGGATGCAGACTGGGTGAATGCAATGCAAGATGAACTCAATTAGTTTGAAAGAAGTCAAGTTTGGCATCTGGTTCCAAGACCCAAGGACAGATCAGTAATTGGCACTAAATAGGTCTTCAGAAACAAACTTGATGAAGATGGAATTGTTACAAGGAACAAGGCAAGGTTAGTGGTTCAAGGTTATAGCCAGGAGGAAGGCATAGACTATGATGAGACCTTTTCTCCAGTTGCAAGATTGGAAGCAATAAAACTCCTCATAGCCTTTGCAGCACACATGGAATTTACTCTTCACCAGATGGATGTCAAAAGTGCTTTACTAAATGGCTACTTAAAGGAAGAAGTGTTTGTCAAACAACCTGCAGGGTTTGAGAGCAAGGAGTGTCTGGAGCATGTATACAAATTAGACAAGGCTCTCTATGGACTCAAGCAGGCTCCTAGAATATGGGAACGACTATCCAAATTCCTGCTTGAACATGGCTACAAGAGAGGTAAAATTGTCAGTACTATATTCTTGAGGGAAAAAGGTAAGGATCTTCTTGTAGTACAAATATATGTTGATGACATAATTTTTGGAGCAACCACTGAAAAACTAAGTAATTAATTTGCAAAACTTATGGGGAGTGAATTTAAAATGAGTATGATGTGTGAGCTTAATTTCTTCTTAGGCTTACAAATTAAACAAAAGTCAAATGGAACCATGATGCATCAGCAGAAATATGCAAAAGAACTGATTAAGAAGTTTAAAATGGAAGAATCAAAGGAAATAGACAATCCTATTGCAACAACGACAAAATTTGACATAGATGAACCTGGTTCATCTATTGATCAGAAGTTGTATAGGGGCATGATTGGTTCACTTTTGTATCTTACTGCTAGCAGACCTGCATTATTTCAGTGCAAGGCGTTTTGCTCAATTTCAAGCAAATCCAAAGGAATCCCACTTGACTGTTGTCAAGGGAATATTGAGATACTTGAAAAACACTACTGACCTTTGTCTTTGGTATCCAAAAGGTAATAACTTTAACCTAGTGGGATATGCTGATGCTGACTATACAGGTTTCCTGGTGGATACGAAGAGCACCTCAGGTATGGCACACTTCCTTGGTTCATGTCTTGTGTCATGGGCTACTAAGAAGCAAACTTCAGTGGCCTTATCCACTGCTAAAGTTGAGTATGTTGTTGCTGCTTCCTGTTGTGCTTAATTACTATGGATCAAACAATAGTTGATGAATTTTGGTATTGAAGTTGGTTGCACCCCTAGTTTCTGTGATAACACTAGTGCTATTAGTATGATAAGAACCTGGTTCATCATAAGAGAACTAAGCACATAGATATTAGACACCATTTTTTTAGGGACAACTATGAGAAATGACTGATTACTATAGAATTTTGTGCTACTGATAAAGAGATTGCTAACATCTTCACTAAAGCACTGAGTAGATAGCACTTTAAAGGAACAGGTTAGAATTAGGGATGATTAAGATCACCTAATAGGACCAGTTCAGAATGTAATGAAAAATAAAGTGAAAAAAAATTGGTTAGAAAATCTGTAACTTGTGTAAATATCTAGATTAATCATTGCGTAGTCTCATAATAGTATACTTCTGTGACATATGTTGATACGACTCACTGATCTCTAACAAAATTTCTTTATTTTGGTAAATTGAGGCATGATCAAGAGGATTCTTAGTGAAGAACCTGGTTCATTAGTACTGGTTCATCTGAATAACGAGGTGTGTTTTCTACACTCTGCACAATTAGAAATATTAATATTTAATTCATGAGCAGAGTCCTACCCATGTTCAAAATCGTCACAAAAACTTATCCCTCTAAAGTTTGAACTAGTTCCGTCTCTAATAGAATCCTCACCACATAAAATGCCTAGAATCTAGGGAAGCTTAACCGCTCATTCAACCTGAAATTTTAGGTTGATTGGACTTCTAATTGACTACAAAAAGTTGCCGTTGGTCATTATTTAAACCTCTCTATTTAAAAACCCATCATTACAATTACTTCCACTTTCATAATTCTCTAAACCATCGAATTTCTTCTGCTTTCCATTCTTCTCTCTTCCAAAACCCCAATTCAGAATTCCTCTTCCAAAATTAGCAAGGATGTCTAACCCCCAAGATAACCTAGGAACTTCTCCACATCCTACCCCCCTCTGATTCCTACACCCATCCTCAATCCAGCACAACCCCCCGACCTAGGAGAAGGCGAATAAAGATGCTTGCTTGCAAAACTATGGCTACAGGTGCCGTTTCAAAGAAATTGAACGCAAAATTAAAGGCAAGCCAAGCCCAAAATTCTGAAAACTCAGATGACTCCTTCAAATCTATGAGTGAGGGAGAAGGAACTGGGTCTTCTGACTTTGAGAAGGCTCATAATTCTCATTCTAAGGTACGTTCTATTTTAGTTAAAAATTTAGACAATAGGTTTGTTTTGGTTGGGTCTGTTAGGAATGGGGAAATGCCTGAGTCAAGAAGGAGAGGTGGTAAAAATAAAAGTGAAAAAGAAAAGGAGAGTGAGGGTGTGAGTAGCGATGTGAGGGGAAAAGGGAAAGAAATGGCTGATTCCTCACCCACATCTAAAATGGTTAGACCGGCTATCTGTAGAGCTGAACATGAAATTGCGGAAGAGAGTAGCAAGAAAACAGGGGGAAGTGGTTCATAAGAGGCTGCTAAAGGGTTGGTTAATCTCTGTTCACAGGAAGATGAACTTGGTTCAACTATTGAGGAGACACTAGCAGTCCTTCTGAAGAAAGTGGGTGAAAGATATGATCCATAGAAAAGGAGAACCCCAACACCAAAAACCCCCAGCACTACAACAACTTCCAAGAAAAGAAAGGTTGCTTCTCCAACAACTGCTGAGATTCCCCTACCAAAAGGAAGGGCCACAAGAAGTATGGTGAAGCGGAGTGACAGTGAGTTACAAAAGGCTATGGCAGAAGTCAAGAAGAAGAGGATGGATAAAGGGAAAGCTAAGGTTGCAGAGCCTGCTGAGGCTGTTGATGTGGATGATATGGAACAGGTCCATCAGGAAGAACTCACAACTGTGGAGGTTCAGACCCCAAGCCCAAAAAGACCAAGACTTCTTCCAAAAAGTCGTCATCTTTGTCTAAGACTGCTGAACCTTCATTGGCCAAGATGACAAGGTCTTCTATGAAAAACAAGCAAGTTAGAATTACTTAAGAGGAGGAATGGAGTGGTGAAGAAGAGAGAGAATCTGATGATGAACAAGACAAGCTGGCCAAGTTTGGCAAAAGAAAAATCTTGAAGGGTAGACTTCTGAAGGATTTGGTGGAACTAGGAATGGTTCGATTGGTTGATGCTATAGTTGCTCAGGGCTGGAAGGACATGGTCCTTTAGTTGGATGGTAGGCTAGGAAGGAATGAGATCATTGAATTCATGGCCAATGCAGAGGTCAAGGATGGCAGCGTTACCAGCCAGGTGAAACGGGTTCAAGTGGCCTTTTATGCAAATGAGCTGGTGAGATTCTTGATATCCCTTCTGAAGGATATGATGACTACACAAGGCAAAGATGGCCAAGTCTGGACTCCCTTCCTACTGCCCTTGCAATCACTAGGAGATTCTATGATGTCACAGAAGTGAATGAAGCCAAGGTTGTGCATAAGAGTGAAATGAAGCCATGCCACAAAGTCCTGTTTAAATTTGTCAACAAGTGTTTCCTGCCTAGGCAGGAAAGAAGGCACATTGCTAACTATATGGACTTGGTTTTGATTGAGTGTCTTGAAAGTGGAAGGCAGATCAACTGGCCATCATTTATTATCAAGCTATTGGACAGGGTTATCAATGGCTCCAAGGCCCACGCCACTCCTTATGGGTTTATTCTGACTACTGTTCTTGATCGCTGCAAGGTGCCATTGAAAAAGTAGGAAATGGCCACAAGCAAAGATCACTTTGGAATCAACACTTTGATTGCTTGTGACTATGAGGTCACTGCCATTCCCAGTGAACCTGGTTTATTCAAGAAGTCACCTATAAATAGCAAAGTCAGAGCTCTAGTGCAGGAGAGTGGGGCAAAGGATGCTGAGATAGCTAGGCTAAAGGCTCATTTAGTAGAGGTTGAATTTGAGAGAGATGCTCTCAGAACTGAGCTCACCAAGGAAAAAGGAGAAGAATGATGGCATTTTTCAAGATATGTTGCACCTTCTCCAAGCCAAAACCCAACCCTCTAGTTCTTCCAAGCCTTAAGTTCTTTAGCCTTCAATTCTTGAATCTTGTCTAGACTTTTCAGTGACCTAGATTAGGGATTTTTCTTGTTTTTCTCATGTTTTGACTATTTCTGTTTCTTTTTGTAGATTGTGGCAGACTCATATTTTCTATCAATGAAGTTTGTTGTTTTTGCTCTTGATTGATTGTTTATAGTTCCTTGATAGTTTGAATATTAATCCATGATTACACTTGCAGTTGCCTCAGTGGCTATGAGTAATTGTAAATCTGGGAATCACACTTTCTTTATGCAACTTTTCGATGATGCCAAAAGGGGAAAGAGATATGTACTTTACATTCCGAATAAGTGATGTTTATAACCTAATGAACCTGGTCCTTGATGATAAGTGAATTTTTTTTCTAAATTTGCATTGATGTTTGAGCTGAGTTCTGACAGGGCCTAAGTGAGTGAAAAGCACAGAGTTTGTCATCATCAAAAAAGGGGAAGTTTTTGGCCCATGTAAAGGAGAGTTTTGAAGATTGACAAATGAACTCAGACATGGACCATGTCCATCCTAGTGAACCACAGATATGGTCAACTTAAGAATGTGAGATGCACGTGGAGGAGATAAACCTCACTTATCAGAAATGATATCTCCTGATCCTGATCGAAACGGTTGCATATTGGATAAGGAGAAAGACTCCTTACACAAAGAGAATACGGTTTAAGAGATGGATAGAGTTAGAGGATGAGACCAACTAGAACTCTTCTACCAAGGAAGAGTAGCATTAGTATTCTAGTCAATCTCTACTTACTAACTCCATAAATATCAGTGTTGTTCTCTTTTACAAGTAATGCACATAAGCAGAAGTTAAATATGAATTGAGAGCAAAATAGCTAGGCAATATTTCAAGTAATTTATGTGTGATTAAAGCGTGCAATCCTGAAGCTACTCGAACCAGATAGAAGAACCAGTTCCAAGTGTCTATCTTTTATTCTAGTTCAATTGTAGTAGGTATTTTCATATTGTAACTTTCAGCTTTATCTAGAAGCAATTATATTAGGTACTCAGAGTTTTCAAGTTAGAGTTAACTTGAAGTTGTCGCAACAATTGAGGCTATGTGCTACAACGAGAGTAGAGTTAATCCTAGATTTACAAATGAGTTTTTGTAAATGCAGTTTTTGGCTCAGTGATTTTAGTGGAGAGTTTGGAAAAATCCTACTGGAAGGTAGGTCATGGTTTTTTTCACCTTTTGAGCTAGGTGTTTTCCACGTAAAATCTCTGTGTTCTTTAATTTCTATATTTATAATTCCGCAACAGTAGTAGTTGGAACACATAGAAGAACCAGGTCCTTATATAATCAGGTTAAACGAAAAATTGGGCACCACACAAATCACCCCTCTTGTGTGGTATTGAAGTATAGAACATCAAGAAGTAGAGAGGCTTTTTGTTTAGTCAAAATTCTCATACAATCGGAAAGATTTAAGCTTCTAACACCTTTTATCGCAATTAATATTTGATTGTACGAGAATTTTGATCATCCCCAGCAAGGTTCTCATGAGTCATATATAACATCAACCTTTATTTGGGTTCTAATATATAACCTTGAATCTCAACGTACAATCTTAACGTAGTTCGATGAATATAAATTGAGCTTGCGGCAAATTAAAATGGGTTTAATTAATACCTTAAACGCTAAAGCAGGAGCAGAGGCAAATTAAAGAAGAGTGAAGCAGAGAGAAGATCGACCTCTCGAGATTGATATACCCCTAATGAGATGAAAGCATTTCTCGAAGTCTCAACTGAATTTAAAGAAGCCTGTGATAAATTCAGGCACAATTCCCTCACTTTATCTTTCAAAAAATCCAGCTCAATTGGCGAAGATGCACTGAGGAAAAGGACGTTAAATCAAGATCAGGGAAGTTTAGAAATTTATGTTTGGTAAATGTAACTACTAACGTCAGTTGAAACTCGCCAGGTGGTTGTGGAAGCCATTAATTGAGATTTCGTTATAGTATTTGTTAGAAGTTCTTGTAAACAAGTACAAACAATAGACTGTTTAAACCGTTTGAAATTAAACTTCATTTTTCATTCAGAAATTATGATCAGATTCATCATATATTTAGAGTACTTACATAGTAAGATTAATATTAAATTATCAGATACATGCTCCACAGTAGAAGAGAAAGGATGAAGCGTAAAAAAGTACCAAACATTTAAGTTAACTCAAGAACGGCCCAAAATATTCACCTCGAACATTTATGCATATAGGTGCACATCTACCTATTTAGTATTAACAGCTATGATAGACCATTACAAATTATAATTGAATCTCAATGTAGCTTCCGGGGAAAAAATTAAAATACGCAATTAAAAGAAGTTCTTGCCAAAGGAAAAAGAAACTTGTAGGCATATAAAATTTACGGAATTAAATTCATAAATTAATTTGGACTTTATTTTAAAGTCAAGATATATTGGTCCAAATAAATATTATGGGCTTGTATACAGTCAAAATCATATGCCTCCGGCTTATAGGCTTGAGGGTCCGTCCTAAGCCCGAATCTGGGCGAGGTCAATTTTGAGCCCGATGGACCAGACTCGAGCTCGAAGACATAATGCAATGCCCAGAGACAGGAGTACGAGGAATACCGAAGCTGCTAATTTCTATGCATCCACCAGACTGTATAGAGAACCGGGTTCTCTATCTGTTTCCTCTGAAAATACTGATGAACCAAACTGTATAACAATCTGGTCCTATATCAGTTTGGTACAGTGCTAAGTTTATGTGAATCCACCAAATAGTAGAGTACCTGATCCTTTATCGGGTTCTGCTGTGAATGCTGGTAAAGCTGAATGTAAATACAGTAGAGGATTTTTACGTAGAAAAATCCCACACAAGGGGATCAAAAAACCACGACCTACACCTTTAGGCTTTTAACTTCACTAACTTGCAATCTCCCTATTACAAGCCACTTTACAATAACCCTATTGCAAAGACTTCCACTAACTTGTACTCTATAACTATCCTAGTTACAAAGAATTTGACTAACTTGTGGTATTTCCACCACAAGCCACTTTGTCACTCTATGGTTACAAAGGCTTTAACTAACTTGTGATGTTTTCACCACAAGCCACTTTGTCACACTACGGTTATAAAGACTTTTGCTTATGACTCAACCTAATCAACACTTCTAAGAAAGCCGGATAGGAGTTACAATGAAGAACAAATAACAAAGACTCAACAAACCTAAGGACTTAAGATAGCTTCGATCTTGGATCAGGTCCTTGAGGTTGTAGCAGCTTTGCTCTTGAGAGATGTTCTTGAGCACTTGAGAGAATATTTTCGTTTTTTGATTTTGCAAGTGTTGAACCTGAATCTTATGCCTTGCATAAGGTTTATACTACACAAGACATCCTTAGTGATGTCCAATCTCAGTGGGAAGTGACTCCTGCACTGTCTGCTGCACTGTTGCAGGCAGTCACTTTCTGCAATTGCTTTTCAGCTATAGTTGACTTGTACTTCTAACCCTATATCCTAAGGGATCAGGTCCTTGTTGTGTTCTTCTTTGTACAGTTGCGGACAGTCACTCAGTTGCGTTCCAGCTATATAGTTGACTTGTACTTCTGTCAGAGAACCCTAAGGGATCAGGTCCCTGTTGTGTTCCTCTTTGTACAGTTGCGGACAGTCACTTTTTGCAGTTGTGTTCCAGCTGTACAGTTGACTTGTACTTCTGTCAGAGGAGCACCAAGGGATCAGGTTCATAATCTAGTACTTGTGCACACTGCCCAAATTGTCTTGAGTTGAGTAACTTGAATCATTGTACTTTAGTTGATCAGAGAATGAGTGGGCGCTGGAAATAGTGCAGTGTTGCAGACTCTTCATTTCCATCTATGTCCAATTGACTTTGTACTGCCGTGAGGAACCCACAAAAGTATTAGGTCCTTGTCTGGGTTCCTACCTTCTGAAGCTTTACTACCTCCTGAAGTTGTAGCAAGTTCACATTTGGCTGGAATCTGTTAGATGCAGTGTAATCCAAGTGAGTCGGGTTCCCTATCTGGTTCTTGACATTAAGTTTGTTAGATCATCAAAACATAAGACAAAGATATTGAAAACCTATCAATTTTACCCTTTTTGATGATGAAAAACTTAGCATTGGATATGAGAAGTTAGAGTTTAGAGAACCAGATTGAATAACAGGATACCACAGGTTCCCCCTGACTTTATGCCCTTACTTACACATGTTTCCTCATATGGTACCCCTGACTTTTTACTATCATTTTTGGTCTTTTATCTGGTTCCATACAAAAAGTTTGTTAGATCATTAAAACATAGATTAAAAGATCTTAAGCCCACCAATTTCCCTTTTTTGATGATAACAAACTTTTAATATTGATGACTATTTGACTGAACCAGATAAGGTACCAGCAACTGCATATGTTCCCCCTGACTCTATTCTTAACCCTGACATATGTTCCTCCAGACACTGACATATGTTCCCCCTAACTCGATTCACTCAATTCTTCCCCCTTTTGGCATTAATAAAAAGACACAGTCAGACAAAAAGGCATAAAGAAGTCCAACAAAGCTAACTCATGCCACATATGTGCACACAATCATGATAGAAAAGAGAAGCAAAAGGGAAAACAAACATTGTACAAGCAAAAGAAGAGCTATTTTATTGAGAAGAAATTTGATTGTTTCAATAGGAGCAACAACGGTGAGATCCAACATGCAAGCAAAAAGACAAACAAAAAATAAAAATAACAGCCACAAAATCATCAGAGCAAAAGATAACTGGCTACTGAGAGGATCCTAGGTGGCACTAGAAGAGGGAGGCTTGGAAGATGAGGCAACAATGGTTGAGAGCTAGGTCCATGCGGGCAGTTGCAGACAACTTTTAGTCAAGAAGTCTCTCCCGTAGGTTCTCCACTAGTTGCATAAGCCCAGAACTTATCTCATACCTGCCATCTCCTAGATTGTCGGGCAAGCGTGCAACCCCACAAGACGTTTCTGGGTGCTCAGACTTGCCCAAGGCCACTGTCGCTTGGAATGGTCTTTATCGAACCAGGTCCTCCCACAGTTTCCCACTTTTGGTTTTTAGACATTTCAACAAACTTCCCGTTCCTGCTTGAAACAGCCACAATGGCACTTTTCAAAACAAATCTTTCTCAACCCACAAACTTTTGTAGATCTTTTTACTAAGGAACTAGGTTCCTCCACAACATCTTTATCAACCTAAATGACTGGAAATGTGTTTATCAACCACAGCTTCCCCTTATTTCATTAATCTCTTCTTATTTTTCTTAATACTCTGCTTACTCTTCTGCAAGGTAGACTCAAAAGCCTCTTTTTTCTATAACCACCTCGTTTGTTTCAGCTAAAAGAGAATCAGGTTCTTCAATAGGTTCTTCTGTGACGGTGTTATGAACCGGAGACTCAAAAAGCACCAGAGTCCACTCATCCCCTAAGAATGGAGTTTCTTCCCCCTGAGATTCAGGAAAATAGGAGAAGTAGGGTTTGCAACACATGGAAGTGAGACATGGTTTGAGATGAGTAGAGGTGACTGGAGATGAGGAGGAAATCGGTATGGGTACAGTAGTATCAGGGATATTGAAGAAGTGGGTTTCTGGTAATGGTGTTAAGGGAGGAGGAGATGTGGGAGTCATGTTGATGGCAAGAGAAAACAATGATTATTTGTTGTCCATGGTGAGATAAGTGGTAGAGAATTCGAAAGGAAAAATTAAAGTGATGCAGAGGGAGACAATGGTTTAGAACTGCTGGTCTGAAAAGTCGGATGATGTAGCAGTTGAATTAATTTTTGTATACGGTAAAATCGGAGGAGTCTATTTCTCGCCACTAAGGTGCATTCGGGGAGTCATATCAGTATCTCGAGGCTGCAGGACTACGACCGAGCTCCCTCCCCCAAGGTTTGCCCGCGACCCAACAAAGGTTCCGAGGGTGGGGAATTCTCGAGGCAAGCAACCAGCATCAGCATGGTCTAGCATCGTGCCTAGCCATCCTATCCCCATATCTTTACATTTAATGCACTCTGTACTATATTGTATTCCCTCTCCTATATAAAGGGAATCCATGCCACTTTGTAAAGGGCTAAGGTTGCTCCAACTATTTCTCCACAACATCAATCTCTCTTTCTTCTCTCTAACTTGCTCGTCCTTACTAGCTCGAGGTTACTCTTAGTGTTATTAGTTTAATACTTGTTCTTAATTTATTACTTGGTATTGGACATAAAGAGTCTTGTTTAATCATATCTTAACTGTTATCCCATTCCCGATGCCCCGGATAGCTCGAGATCGAGTTGGGTATCAGCCCCGAGGCTTCTTCATCGACCAACCCGAGGCTCGGGAGGCAAGCCCAAGGGTGTTATTACTACCCCATTTTCGCTTGAATCTGTTCGTTAAACTTCACTCTCTTAGCATCTACTGTTCTGACAACTAGCATAAAAATAGATCACGTATTTTTAGAATCCCATTTACAAATTTAATTATCATTACCATTTTCACGGTAAACAGTTTGGCGCCCATCGTGGGGCTAAAAATAATAATGATTACTGTTTGCTGGTTTCATTACAAAACGCAAGTTATCTTTCACACTTTTTCTTGTCCAAGATCTCTCGATTTCTGGTCAAAATGTCTGGCTCGTTAAATAGAGTTGAGAACGACAACCTCGAAAACCACGAGGAAAATGGCGTGGCTGTTCCGGCTGCCGGAACACAACCACAGAATCCCGATAACGTGCCTGGACCGCTTCTAGCGGATGCGGATTCATAGGATGCACAACAGGTCGACGAAACCTCGCGCACCAATGAAAGCATACAACATGGCAACCAATATGAAGCCCAAAAGACCCCAGCCGGGGAAGAACAAGAAGTTAGCCTTCATGTTATTTTTGAAATATTGCATGCACAACAGTTGGTCATCGCTCGGTTACAAAGCCATTCAAAGACTCCGAGCACAGCAATGCCGAAAATAGTTCCCCCCGTAGAGCAAGTACCCGAGAGATCAAGCAATAACAGATTGGTAGACGACCTTGCCATAACAAAGATGCCTGGGGATCTCTCTAAAAGGATCGAATCCGGTTTGTGGAAGTTCGTGCAACAGCCATTCCCCGACGAAGCAGCCCTGGAACCCATTTCAAAGAAGTCCACAACGCTAGAACTTCCTATGTACAACGGGACCTCAGATCCCAACGAACACATCACCACCTATACGTGCACGGGAAAAGGCAACGACCCAAAAAATGATGAGATTGAGCTCATCTTATTGAAGAGGTTCGGGGAAACACTCTCGAAAGGAACCATGATGTAGTATCATAACCTAGAGCCTGACCCCATAAACTCGCTTACCATACCAACAAATTCCTCCATAAAGACACACGCTGATGCCATCGAAGCAACGACGAGAGAGCCCGACACATCCAGGGCCGAACAAAGGGAGAATAAAATGCCACGGGAATTCGCACCTCATTCCCTGATGAAACGAACGAGAGTACCCCCAGTCTCAGATGACTGGGCAATATACGCCTTCACTCAGAGCCTAAACAAACCAAGCCCGATGATTTCACGGTAGTTCAAATGAAACTTGATCAGGTACCCAGCCAAGACCTGGTCGGATGGCCATACTCGGCATCATTTGCAAATCAGGGTCGTGGATGACCATCCGGGAGCCTCCTCGGGCTCAGCTTACCCAAATAGGCTCATGGAAAAGAAACCAATGCCAAATAGGGGGAGGTACCGCCCGTGCACCGCTGACAGGAGGAACGCCCCGAGATGCAATCTACCTCGCAACAATCAAAGAATGGCCTGAGGTCAATATCCTTGAGGAATCGTTAACAAAGCCAGATTCAACGAGGACGCATGGCCGGCAAGGGCGCCTCGCCCATTAGAGTACAATTTCCACATCGCTATACCAAACATCGTGTCTACTGTAGGCAAAACCAGGGACGTCAAATGGCTCGGACCAATTCGGTCGAATTCCTCTCAAAGGAATCATAGCCTGGCGCGGGAACTACATAGCAAGTGCGGCCGCAGGGCCGAAGATAGCCACCAGCTCCGAAGGAAGGACGCCAAGCCGCTTAAAAAAAATCACCGCCAGAAATCGACGAGCGACCGAATTCAAGTTTAGTCCCCAGTATGGAAGGAAGTTAGGAGGAAAGAAGCAAACGGGCCGCATCGCATTACCACGATAATGGAGGAGCGACGTCCCTTTCCAAGAACTTGTAAAATGGAGAGCAAAATTTCTCGTCACTGGAGAAAGGGAGATCTGGGGATATACCCCCAACGACGCCCTTACATTCAGCAAAGAGGGTACCAAGACATCGTCTCGACCTCACAATGATGCACTAGTAACCTTCTTTCTCACTCAATCCATTTTAAATAAAACATGTGCACACGAGTGCAAGTGGCTCGATCAGCACTGTCGGGCCAAGGATGATGGGGCGGCTCGGACCGTCGGGTCCAAACACAACCACCTCTTGAATCTTTGGCAGATTCCAAATGGCAATCGCTATGACAAGGAGAAAGACCATTCTCTCAATACAACATGACTGGCCCAGGCCGAAATGCCGAGTTCCATATCATCAAAGGAGGCGCAAGGCACAAACACCTTATTCAGACGACCACAGGTGCATCGCCCGAAGACAGGGCCGCCCCCACTTCCCCAAAAGGATGAAATTCCATGGAAGGGAAAATATTAAAACCATCGGTAGGAAGCAATACACGACAAGGGGAAATTTCGCATCATAAGATGCATCGTCGATACCGATATCTCCACTCTCGAAAGAGTCAAAGGGTAAGTGAACCACATCTTCGGCCAAGCCCAATTAAACACAGCGGAGGGCTATACTAGAGTCCATACCCCGAAACAGCAGGAACATATCAAACCTCGGAACATCGCCTACACATCCCGCGGTAAACAAAAACTACCTCCCTCCTTCGTTATTTTCACTAACCTGTATGCAGACACCTGGCTAGGGCCTTCAGAATTTCTAACTCTACCCGAAGACCCCAAGGCTTTAATAGAACCCGCCGCGCTCTTTCCCCTCGGCCGGACTTCCACCCCGAAGAGGGTCTCGCCAGCAAGGTTTTTAGCAGAGCAACGTACCCCCTGAGGAGGATCCAACAAGATCGCATGCCTTCTTCAGCAATCAAACGATGAAGAGCACCCCCTTGAAGCCGCCGTCTTCTCGGAAGGGCCGGGAAACAGCAGACTAAGTTTCAATAGGGAATCATGCACCGGACCTAATGGTCCAAGGAGCCGCCCTCACGCGATCTGAGCTCACAACAACAAAATGACATGTATTTATGACAAGCAATAAAAGAACATGTTTCAGCATCTCATACTCCAAAAAGGAAATTTCAGCATGCTCACGGCAGGGGTTCCTCCACTGAATGCGTCCCGAAATATTCGGAGACTTAGCGTCAACAATTTAGCACCTGCACGACCCCAGGGTCGGAACTCCGGGCTCATAAGACCCCAACAAGGCAACCCCGAGCTCATGAATAATGGCCTTCGAGCCTAAACAAACTCGATGACTCGGAGACTGTCATCAATCGCCATACACTAGAAAACCCGAAACTATAAGACCCCTAGTGGGCAGACTCAGTATAACCAGATCTATTTTGCATAACAACAAAAACTGTAAAACCTCAACATGCATGAAAAAACTGTAAGACCTCAACAGGCATGAAAATTTTGTAAGACCTTACTACAGGCATAAAACTCAATCCCGAAGTTTAGGCTATACATCGCATTTGTAGGAATCCCGAAAAGGCATACCCTCTATGTGGATGCCTAAACTATCATTTGGATCAAAAATGGCTCCGGCCAAACACATATGACTACTGTCAAAACGGCTACACCAGCCAAATTAACGCGACTCGGGGACGCCCGACTGTCGCCAACAAAATCACAGGCCATTACTTCTAATATACTTTGAAAAGAACCGGTTAAAATAGGCTTCCCTTAGCAGGAAAACGAGCTTCGACCATGTCAGCTCCAAATCATAGGGCTTCGAGCTACTCAACCTACGAGCTAAAAACCTTCTGAGGTGCTCGAACATCGCCGCTAACGACTTGAAATCGAGGTTCTTCCCAAACCGATGACGGGTCAGGCACAATTATCTCAAAAAGACCATAACGAGATGAAAACAAAGCCTACAATATGCCTATAGGCAAAAGCGTAAGAGCCATTGTCGCCAGCCAAATGAGCCTCTGGGCCACACACTAAAAGATCGCAACGACCAATAGCGTAAGAGCCACTGTCGCCAACTTGAAAATTGAAAACTTAAGGATTAAAATAAGCTCGAGTCGTAACCCTATTTGGAGACCAGATCCAAAATAGTTAACTATACATGCCTAAGGGCCACATACATAAAAAGGTCGCTCCGACCCAAGGCGTAAGAGCCATTGTCGCCAGCCCATGCAAACGTAAAACTCGAGGGTAAATTGAGATCTAGTCGGATCCCGACTCGGAGACTAAACCAGAAGACGGTTAAAGTACGTAGTCCTAAGGGCAAAAAATAAAGGCCGCTATCGTCGGCCTAATAAACATCGGAGGCATATTGCAGGTTCGGAGGTTTCTGTCAATCCAAAGGTCGAATCAACCCGATTGAAATCCCGATGAACAAGAGTACAGAAGATACAAATTGCGGGGTTCCCCCTCTTATATTTACATATTGGCGGTGAAGCACAATCTCAACCTAGGACATATTATGAAAGCTATATACGCAAAGAAGAAGGCAGGAAATAGACGTTCCCCCTTTCGACAACTATGGCCCGGTAGCCTCCTCCTCACCGTCCTCAGCATCAGACAGAAGGAACTTGGCATCATAATCCTCTCCTTTGACTTGCTCGATCTCCCCCGAGAGATCAAAGCCCCTGGCATGATTCTCCTCGAGGATTTCCCTCCGGGATTTGCACCTCACATATTCCGTGCTATTGCTTGCACGATCGAGGGCCCTCTTAAGCTTAACTTTAGCAACGACAGCGCTCCTTGAATAGGCCACCACTTTCTGTCCCGCCCTGGTATTGCTCATCACAACCTCGGCCCAGACATTTACCACCTCGATTTTCTCCCTCGAAAGATTGGATGAAAGCCTTGCGATCATCTTCGCCCGAGCAAAATCGTTCGCACGGACGTCTGGATTTGCGCCTCAAGAGCAGAAGCCCCAGACTGGGCCCACTCTTTGGCCGCAAAATGGGCACTCACATGCGCCTGCAGCTCGGTGAATTCGCATTTGACTCGGCCAACCTCACCACAGATTTGTCCCAGCTCATCCGCCTTGTCCTGCGACTGAAATAGAAAAACATCAAGATGCCAAGATAAAAAGGGAGTGCAGGCCAACATGAAATGCAGGGTACCTGTTTTTCCATGAGGACCTATGGACTCGGCTCCGGTCCATCTCACGCCGTAAGGAGATGAGCTCGCTTTCCTTTGGCGCACAAAGAAGCTTGAAGTATTTCTCCTTATCCAGAGCCTCCCACAACGGGGCCTCACAACGAAGCAGATCAGCTTTAAGCCTATCAAAGGCCTATGAAAGAAAGCCAGATAAAGAAAAAGAAGAAGAGCGCAGGGCCGGAACATTCTTACAATAGTCAAATCTCACCATTAGGCCAAAATGTTGAGCCTCACCGAAGGCCGAAGCAACGTCCGATGGCGTGCCACTCCCATAAGGTTGCTGATTGACCGAATCACCTCTCCTTAACCGCTACGAAGAAGTCGAGTCACTACAAGATATTTCGCACCCCAGAACATCTTTCCTTTTATCGGCACTCCTTGATCCCGAGGCTCGCAACCTCTCCTTCTCCCCCGGGGGACATGACCTCTCCTCGAAAGGACTCCCGGCACCTGTGACAAATAAATCAAATAAGCCGGCAAGAAAGATGCCATTTCTTAGGAGGCAAAGCGCTGGGCACCTACCATGGTGCTTCGCCTCCCATATCCCTTTTGATAGATCTCGCCACCGGCGCCTATCATAAATCGAGCAAGCTACCAGCTTACGAGACCACTCGGCTAAATTAGGGACCTCGCCGGGCGACCAATGAGTTGCTACAAATAAAGAACAAAAAGATATCGTTACGGAGCCAAACTCAGGTTGAACCGAAGATAGTTCATATGAAGCACTTACGTGTGAAGTTCCATTTCTCAGGAAATGGCAAAAATTCTCTAGGGATAACATCAGTCGTTCGGATACGAATGAATCGATTCATTTATCCACGGTCCTCAACCTCCTTGCTGCCAATTACAAGAGCTCGGGTGGATTGACGCTGAAGAGCAATCAGGCCCCGATAGCGCAATGGCCGATACAACCTCACGAGGTGGCTGAGGGTAAATTCTATCCCAGCTTTGTCGGCAAAATATCTCATCACCTGCACTATTTGCCAAAGAGAAGGATGAACCTGCACCAACGTTACTTGATATCTTTGACATAAATCAAGCACGACCCGGTTTAGGGAACCCGGAGCAAAAACATGAATGTATACGCTAAAAAATTCCTCAACATATGGCATGACATTCTCCTTGGGGGAAGGTACTTGTAGAATCACGCCTTCTCCCTATCCACAATCTATTCTGATCATCTCGAGGTTTTCTTCCCTTACTAATGAAATGATCTTCGACACATGCTCTTGATGGCCCGAAAAATTGGGAGGTTTCCCCGACGTGACAGCCCTTCTCGATGCAGGGCACCCCGAGCCTCGCTCTCCTGACATTGAAGGCGAGCCACTGGCACCGACCGAATGTGGAACGCAAGAGAGACTCCCCTCCACCCGATGATCAGACGTCGAAGCAGCGGCCATGGCCATGGCAGATTAGGGGAGAAAAAGTGAGTATCTGACCAAATATTTTCTGAAATAGGGAAGCAGAAGGACTAGCACAAAATGCCAGGCTCTGCAGAAGAGATAGCCTTATCAAGAATAGCAAATTCGCCACTTAATAGACAAATGAACAAATATAGGGTCAAAGAAACAACTGCCCGCTTACCCAAGAGGACCAATTAATTCTGGTCGTGTTAACGTCACCCTCTCCTAGGGGAGCATACTAGCGGAATCACTCTAGCTCCCACGTGACTCAGAAAATTGCGGGACCCCGAGGAGACCCATGACATCACAAACATCGGTTCGAGAGGAGCTATCAATTTAACCCCGGGACATGGCCAGTTTAAGGGCCTCGGTTGATCCGAGAGCAGACCCCAAAGGGCTGACACCGAGAGGCAAAAGCAAAAAAGCAAAAGAAAATGGGCAAGGAGAAGGGCTGACATAATGAAAACTCCTTTTCTACATTGTCAAAAAGAGGAACATCTTTACACTGTCCATTCCCCGGGGGGCTGCATACATAAATAAAGGGAAGGTATATAAAAATGACTCAGAGACTACTCCTCGTCACTATTATACTCGACCTTATCGGGGGCAATCAAAAGCGCAGGTTTTTCCTCCACTGCATGGGCCTCGTTAAGATCAGCTGACAGGTCGATACTTCTGGCACCGAGTTCCTCCAGGGTCTCTCTCCTCGCCTCTGCCTAAGCATGCTCAATAGCTCGAATTAGTTTCTGCTCAGCTACTATAGATATGTCACGAGCTATTAGATACGTTGTGGCCGCGTCCTTCTGATAAGTAACAACATCTTGTTCGACCTCGGACATAGCCATGGCCAAAGCAGCAATCTCCCTACGAGCATCCTTGAGAAGATCCCGGGATGTCGCCAACTCCCTGGCCACTATTTCATTTCGCTCCCTCAGCCCGGAGATCTCCACATTCAATTGATTAATCTACGAGCCACTCTGCTCAACCTGTACGAGAGGGGTAAGCCAATGAATATATGTGAACACAGGATAAAAAGTCGGGCATAAGCAAGGCAAAGTACCTGAACAATAATATTGGCCTTTTCCTAGAGCGCTGTTTCCAAAGCGGTCCAAAGTTCTCCGAGCTCTTTGTCTCATCGGGTATAGCGAGCCTTCGAATCCTGTAGCTTCAAAATAATTTTCTTATACTCCTTTTCATGATAAGAAATCTCCCCGCGGAGCCAGAGGATAGCATGATCGTACATCTTCTTACACTACGGCATAGCGAAAAAGTTAGAAAGACGAAGAATGATGCTTGAGGACGAAAGAAATGCACGATAAATGGCTAGCACCTGCTGCATGAACTTCTCCACCGCTTTGATGGCACTAGGAATATCGAGATCAGCTCTATCAATAACACCATCAGTGATATTGGCAATAAAGTATCCCCCGTTAAGAATAGACCCCGTTGTGGCTCCGATCATCCCGTGGGCATCCTGTTGTTCCCTTAACAAGACCAAAAAGCTTGAAATAAAGTTGTTCAGGTCGCCAATTTTTCTAAGTGGCAACCTACATTCCTGGAAGGCTCCAAACCCTGACCAATTAGGATCAACGCCAGCGCTCCCCCTAGCGGAAGTTGCATCAAATCCGGCTGCGCGATTCAAAGCTACATCAACATCCTCTTCAAAGAAACCCCTACCCTACGAGCCTGACCGGAGCCAGCCGTTCCGGACTCAGCAGCCTCCAATCGAGGTGCCTGCAAGTATCTTGCACTCGACCTCATTCTCCTCCTTAGCGGGCTTCTATCATCGTCCTCTCCTTCGGTATCAGGATTCGACTCTAAGGTTGAAACAACAGTCCCATCAGCGGCTCGGTGCTCGAGTGACCTGGATTTCTTTGTCGCATGATGGACAACAATCGCCCTGCTTTTCGTCTTCTTGCTCGTGTTGGGCTCCAAGGCCCCTACTTTGCCACCACGGGGCGGCCTCATCTGTATATTATCGCCAAGACCTGCACTATCGTAGTAACCACAATACGCTTTTGCTAAGGGCTTAGAAAGAAACACAAAATACGAAGCATAGGCGGTAAAGGAACCTCACCATATTCTTGGCCACCCAATGCTTTTTAGCCAGGTCGGTCCAAGACTGAACGCGATATGGGAACTTCTCGTTCAACCGCCCGATCCATCCCGACATATCTAGTACCACCTCCGGGCGCCAAGCAGCGGCTGCAGGGAGCACAAAGAGATTATTATTTCAAAAGGAAGAATAGTTGAAAAGCGGCTAAGGGGAAAATTACTTACGTCGAGTATTTCACCTCTCTGGAAAGGGCATCCTCTGGGCCGAGATGATATCCGAGGTCATTACTCGGATAAATCTGCTCATCCATCCTCGATCCTTTCCCTCGTCGATGCTCGTGAAAAAAGATTTTTTGGACCAATGGCAGATCCTGATAAATCTCGATACAATCGAGGGCTGTACATCCTGATTAGATGATTGAGGGTAAAAATCTCACCCTCAGCCCCTTAGATGAAATAACGAAGCATCAACACTATCCTCCAAAAAGAAGGGTAGATCTGACCAAGCGTCACTTGATATCGGTCACAAAATCAAAGATAACCGGGTCTATCTCCAGGGGAGGGGCCTCGATAGATTTATCAGGTCCCATGGTGAATGGGTAGGTGTACACGTGAAGGAATTCAGCCTTAAAGTCAGTTATATTATCGTCGGGACCAGGAATCTCCACCTCCACTGCCTCGCTCAATCGTCAGTCCTTCCTTACCTTGCTAATATCAGTCACGACGCTAACGTATCGGGGCACATTCTCACATCGGCCTGATGTAGATGAAGTGGCATCGATATTAAAATCCTCTGACATGTCTAGATCAAGTGGGGTACATTTTTCCAAGGAGGGAATCGTTTTGGTTTCTTCCTCAGGCGATCGGGATGATGATGCAGTGTCATTCCATTGGGGAACCGCCCTAGAGGTCCTAGCCATGTTAATGGTACAAATCCTTCTATGAAATGATGAAGAGGTAGCAAATATAAAAATTCTGACTCGTGAGCTTAGAAGTGGGGTGAAAGTGGAAAGTGTCAAGCAACCGATGCATTTATAGGAACCGTTGGGGAAGCGGAAGGGACGAGCCAATGGCAGTTTATGAGTTTCTCGATTACCACATCTAATGACGACCTTACACAGTTCTCTAGAACATGGCATTTAATGCTCTTAAATGGTTGACGTCACAACAATGATGACCTCGAGACGACGGTTCAAAATCATTTCCTATTACTTCATTCTAGGAAACGTGGAGACTATCTGTAAACGGTGAAATTGGAGGAGTCTATTTCTCGCCACTAAGGTGCATTCGGGGGGTCATATCAGTATATCGAGGCTGCAGGACTATGATCGAGCTCCCTCCCCTGAGGTTCGCCCGTGACCCAACAAAGGTTCTGAGGGTAGGGAATTCTCGAGACAAGCAGCAAGCATCCGCATGGTCTAGCATCGTGCCTAGCCGTCCCATCCTCATATCTTTACATTTAATGCACTCTATACTATATTGTATTCCCTCTCCTATATAAAGGGAATCCATGCCACTTTGTAAAGGGATGAGGTTGCTCCAACTATTTCTCCACAAGATCAATAATATCTCTCTCTCTCTTTTTTTTCTCTAACTTGCTCGTCCTTACTAGCTCGAGGTTACTCTTAGCGTTATTAGTTTCATACTTGTTCTTCATTTATT
Source organism: Nicotiana sylvestris (assembly GCF_000393655.2). Lineage (NCBI taxonomy): Eukaryota > Viridiplantae > Streptophyta > Magnoliopsida > Solanales > Solanaceae > Nicotiana > Nicotiana sylvestris. The sequence continues at coordinate 146,898,151 of NC_091064.1, read as the reverse complement.
GCTTGGTATCGACCATAAAGAGCCTTGTTTAAACATATCTTAACTGTTATCCCATTCCTAACTGCTTTCGATAGCTCGAGATTGAGCTGGGAATCAACCCCAAGGCTTCTTCATTGACCAACCCGAGGCTCGGGCGGCAAGCCCCATGGTTTGATTACTGCCCCATTTTAGCTTGAATCTCTTCGTTAAACTTCAGTCTCTAAGCATCTACTGCTCTAACAACTACCATAAAAATAGATCATATATTTTTAGAATCCTATTTACAAATTTAATTGTCATTACCATTTTCACGGTAAACAATTTTGCTATCCTTTTTCTTGGAACAACCATGCGAAAAACACATTAGTACTAACCTATGGTGCAGGAACTAGGTTCCTGGCCTGCTTTTTGTAAAAGGGTTTTTGTATCTCTCCTCTAAAGTTCAACTCTGTACCTTTAGCTTCTATGATCATCATGTGTGTTTACCTGCAATGGTATAGATGTGAGTTAGGCCTAATCAGAAAACACTTTAGCCAATTTTACCTTAGAGTGACTATCATAGTCATGTCAGTAGAACCAGGTTCTCAATTAGGTTTAAGTAATCCCAGTGCCATGTTGTTTCTCAAAGTGTTACCTACTCAGAGCTTTGGTGAAGATATCTACAATTTGATACTGTTGTGCAACAAAATCTTATACAAATAAGACTCTTTTCCATATTGTCCCTTGATCCACAGTGAATGAGCACATCACGTGGCAGCTGCAACATATTCTCCTTCAACTGTTGAGAGAGCTATTGAGTTTTGTTTCCTTGTACCCCATGAGATAAAACATGATCCAAGGAAATGATCTATTCTAGATATGCTTTTCCTGTCCACCATAAAGCCTGCATAATCAGCATCATCATAACCAATAAGATTGAAATTGTCTTCTGAAGGATAGTACAGAACCAGGTTCTATGTGCCCTTAAAATATCTCAAAGTTCTCTTAGCAACCTTCAGATGAGATTCCTTAGAATTTGATTGGAACCTTGAACATAATCTCACACCAAATACAATGTCTATCATGCTGGCAGTAAGGTAAAGTAGAGATCCAATGATTTCCATGTCAAACATTTTCAAGAGTACTTTGATGCATTTCTGACTGATACACATTCCATTTATGGACTGCTTCACTTAAAATCCTAGGAAGACATTCAGTTCCCCCATCGTACTCATTTAAAACTCACTTCCAAGTAGTTTAGCAAATTCTTCACATAATGGGTTAGCTGTAGCTCCAAATATGATGTCATCCATATAAATTTGATCAATGAGCAGGTTCCTTCCCTATTTCTTCAAAGACAATGTATTGTCAATCTTTCCTCTTGTGAAGCCATTTTCCCTAGAGAAACTTGGATAATCTCTCGTACCAGGCTCTAGGGCCTAGTTCAATCCATAGAGTGCCTTATCCAATTTTTAATACATGTTCAGGATGTACATGATGTTCAAAAGCCTGGAGGTAGCTTGATATAGACTTCTTCTTTGAGAAAACCATTCAGGAAGGCACTCTTCACATCTATTTGGAATAAGGCGAATTCCATATGTGAAGCAAAGGCAATGTGGATCCTAATAGCTTCCATGCGAGCTACTAGGCTAAAAATCTCATCATAATCTATCCCTTCCTCTTGATTGAATCCTTGGACAACAAGCCTTGCTTTGCTCCTTCTACAATTTCCATGTTCATCAAGCTCATTCCTAAATACCCACCTGGTCCCTATGATGGTTTTGTCTAAGGGTCTAGGTACCAGGTGCCATCTAGGTACCGGGTGCCATACCTCGTTTCTTTCAAGATGATGCAGTTCCTCTTGCATTTCAGTAATCCAGTCTGTATCCAACAAGGCTTCCTTGATATTTTTGGGTTCTTTTTGGGATAGAAATGCTGGGAAGGCTCGGGAATTTCTGGTTTTTGATATTGTCTGAACTCCAAAATCAAGGGGTGATTATATTATCAAGTGAATGGGAGCTTTTGTATTTATTATTTAGGACTGAAGATTGATTGGTAGAGAAACTGGGTAAGTTAAATGGATTACCCTACACTCCTTGTTCAGTTACTTGGGGAGTGCCTTGTACTGCATCTCCAACTCTTTCTTCTGTTTCAGGGGTAGTAATGGAAGTACCAAGTTCCTCTTCAGAAGTAGAAGAAGATGTTGCATTGTCTCTCACCTGTCTCCTTCATCTTACTCATCAAATTAGCCTTCCCATTTGAAGCTCCAAATATTTCCCAGGGACCAAAAATGGTTCATTATCGTAATCATCATTGTTTACTCCTTTTTAGAGGAGGATGTCTTATTGAATAGCACATGAACACTTCCTCCACACAGTATGCCATTTTGTTGTAGACTTTGTGGGCTTTGCTTTGAGGGGAGTATCCTAGAAGGATTCCTTCATCGCTTTTTGCATCAAACTTCCAAAGTTTGTTCTTCCCGTTGTTGATAACACAAAAGCTCAGTATTTTAATCCAAAGGTTCTCAGATGAATCAGCTTAGGTTTCCTTCCAGTCAGTAACTCATAGGGGGTTTTGTTCAGGAGAGGTCTGATCATGCGCCTTTTTTCACTCCTGCTCAGTATTCCCATAGGAATTGCATGCTCCGTGTTCTTCGAACTTTGAATTTTGACAGATCATGGACCAGGTCCTTCTTCATCAATATCTCCAGAAGTGCGAAACTTGTATCCCCCTAATCTATTATGCCATGTCTTCGAATCATTATCAACTACATTCAAGCAGCTCAACCAGCTTAGACACGAACTTCTACCTTGTTTTCTTCCCCATACCTATAATGTACCCCTTCTTTCCATTTTCCAAAGGGTACATCCCTTCCTTGTAGCGCTTTCGGTGAGAGAAAATCCATAGTATTTCCAGTCATGTGCTTTAAGCATCTACTGTCCATGATCCATTGCAGTTCGCTTCCTCCCACTGTTCCCTACACATCTAAATTATGGGTTAGATTTAGGAACCCAAACTAGTTTTGGTCCCTTGTTATGATAAAAGGGATGGATAAGGGCTTTTCTAGTCCATGCAAGCAACATTGGTTTCTTGCGAGCGGTACCTGGTCCCCTGTTAGTAGTCACTTTGTCAGCAAACACTTTGTTTCTCTGAATAGATTGAGCCCTGGCCTGTCAATTTTCTTTGAAGTGCCCATTGTTCCCATAGTGGGTACGCAGCCAGTTATCAGGAACTGTGACGTACTTGCTGTGAGGGTTGTTAGGAGTTTTCTCCTTTTGGAACCCGATTCCTTGCCTGTTTCCACTATTATTAAAGTACATGATAGTGACAACATCTGAGGACCAGGTCAACTTGAGAGATTTATCAAGATCCCTTTTTACTCTCTTCAATTTAGCTTGAAGCTGCCTATTTTTCTCAAGTTCACCATATATCCTAGTTCGAGCAGCTTTTAACTCCTTTTCAAGCCTAATGTGTTCCTCACTAGCTATCTCCTTTCCTTTTCCAGATTTTACAGGTTTTAAATTAGTCCAAGGTTTCACTATTTTTTCCCTTAGGTCTGTAATTTCTGCCAAAAGATCATTCTTTTCTTTTCTGAAAATTTCAATGGTTTTCTTATGGTCAGTAACAACAGCCACTAAGTCGTCTCTAGTTTGTTCAGATTCTGCTAACTCTAAGGTCAAAGAATCCCTATCCTCTACAAAACTATGAAAGGCTTTGATTAATACATTAGCTAAAGATATTATTCTTCTTAGAGAATAGGATTTCAAATTTCTCTGAACATCCCTGAAATTTACCTCATTGTTGCCATCGTCTTCATCATCATCTGTTTGTGCCATCAACGCAAAGGTTTAGTCATATTTATTTTCCTCGCCTTCACTTGTCATCATGGAGCTATCACCACCATCAGTTTTATCTTCAGACTCACCAAATGCAAGAGCTTGTTTCACCACGTTGCAAGCATGTCTCTTTTTGTTGTGGTCCTTGAAGGGCATCAAGTTCCACTTAGCTGTTTTTTCAGACTTATTCTTAGAGAACTCTTGCTTCAAGAGAGGATAGTCTTTGGTGAAGTGTCCAGGCTTTCCACACTTAGGACAGAGATCATAGTTTTTTGGTTTGCTGGAGCTGCCCCTTTTTAGCATATCTCCATTTCTTCCAACCATCTTCTGAATTCTTTTGGTTAGGTAACCAATGTCACTGTCTTCCTCACTTGAGTCATTGTTATCAGCTTTAAGTACTAGGTACTTTTCCTTCTTTAGTTCTCTCCTTTCAAAAATTGGTGGAGCAGCCATGAGTATCCTTCGTAGGTGTTAGCCTAATAGGAAGAACCTGCTCTGATACCACTTGTTAGTTTCTGTGTATCCACCAGACTGTATAGAGAACAGGGTTCTCTATCTGTTTCTTCTGAAAATACTGATGAACCAAACTGTATAGCGATCTGATCCTATATCAGTTTGGTACAGTGCTAAGTTTGTGTGAATCCACCAAATAGTAGAGTACCTGGTCCTTTATCGGGTTCTGTTGTGAATGCTGGTAAAGCTGAATGTAAATAAGGCAAAAGATTTTTACGTGAAAAAATCCCACACAAAGGGATCAAATAACCACGACCTACACCTGTAGGCTTTTAACTTCACTAACTTGGAATCTCCCTATTACAAGCCACTTTACAATAACCCTATTGCAAAGACTACAACTAACTTATGATGCTCTCATCACAAGGCACTCTATAACTATCCTAGTTACAAAATGTTTTAAGAAAAAATAGGTAAAACAATGGAAGTGGGCATTGATGATATGTTGGTTAAGTCCCTGCGCGTAGAAGACCATTTAGCTCATTTACAGGAAATATTCAAAATCTTGAGGGAATATAATATGAAGCTTAACCCAAAGAAATATGCATTTGGAGTCGGCTCGGGCAAGTTCCTCGGCTTCATGGTGTTGAATCGGAGAAACAAAATCAACCCCGACAAGATCAAGGCCATTGAGGATATCATGATCATGGATAATGTGAAGGCTGTGCAAAGGCTAATAGGCCGAATTGTTGCTTTGGGTCGATTCATTTCGAGGTCATCAGATTGAAGCCACCGGTTCTTTTCCTTGCAAAACAAAAAGGATTTTGCATGGACCCCGAAATGGCAACAAGCCTTGGAAGTACTAAAGCGATACTTATCAAGTCCGCCTCTGCTTCACACCCTGAAGGTAGATGAAAAACTTAACCTATATTTGGCAGTATCCGAGATAGCGGTAAATGGGGTACTAGTTCGAGAAAATCAAGGTACACAATTCCCTATTTATTACGTAAGACAAATTCTAGGAGCTGTTGAAACTAGATACCCTCACTTAGAAAAATTAGTACTTGCATTAATCAGCGCATCTAGAAAATTGAAGACATATTTTCAATGTCATCCCATATGTATTAACCACTTATCCTCTCCGAAATATCTTACATAAGCCCGAATTTTTGGGTCGATTGGCCAAGTGGACAGTCAAACTAAGTGGCTACAATATTGAATATCAACCCCGAATGGCTATCAAGTCCCAGATCTTGGCTGACTTAGTGGCCAATTTTACGCCGAGCCTCGTACCCGAAGTAGAAGAAGAATTTCTTGATGGGATTGGGTACATCATCGGGGTGTGGACCCTTTTAAGGTGATTTGTTTTCAATGTCTTGGATTTATGATTCTTATGTTTTGATGATCTAACAAACTTGTCACGAAGAACCAGATAGAGAACGTGGATATACATTTCATGTGAACTGGTCGAAGTCTGAAAATCAGCAAATGGATGAACTACCATAGGGAGGAACACAACAGGGACCTGGTGACCTGGTCCCTTAGGGTTCTCTGACACAAGCACAAGTCAGTGACTGTACACAATCAATATAAGGAGAAACACAATAGGGACCTGCTCCCTTAGGGTTCTTTGACAGAAATACAAGTCAAGCACACAACTGGAACGTAGCAGAAGAAAGTGATCATCTAGCAACTGTCATAGAAGAGGAACACAACTAGGACCTAGTCCATTGGTGTGTCCTGACAGAAGTACAAAGTCCACTATCCAGCTAGAATGCAACTGCCTAGAAGTGGCTGTGCAGACAGTACAATAGTCACTTCTCATTCGGAAGAAGCGTGCACTAAGAGTTGACAACACTATCCATTGTGCTATCTTTTGTGATAAAATAACCTGGTGCAAGGCACACCATTCATTGTGCATTCAGTGATATTCTCTCAAGAAACAAAAAGTATTTATCCCGTATTGAAGTGACTGGTGTGTCAAGACTAAGAAAACAACTCCACTAAGGATCAGCTTCTAAATGAGTTTATGTACATCCGTAGTTGCGTTGTCATCTTATTATTTGTTCGTCATTGTAATTCCTAGTTTTCTTTCTTAGAAGCGTTTTCTTAGGAACAAACCGAATTTCGTAAACTTCTGAGTTTATGTTGTGACTAGGGATAGTCATAAGTTTAAAGCCTTTGTAACTAGGATAGTTATAGAGTGGCTTATGGTGGTTGCATCACAAGTTAATTTGAAGTCTTTGCAATAGGGTTTTTGTAAAGTGGATTGTAATAGGGAGATTTCAAGTTAGTAGAGTTAAAAGCCTACAAAAAGAGATCGTGGTTTTTTTATCCCCTTGTGTGGGATTTTTCCACGTAGAAAATATATTGCCTTCTTTACGTTCAGTATTTAATGCATTCTAAGCATCATCTCATAGAGAACCAGGTACTCTATAGTTTGGTGGACTCATATAAACTAACAATTGGTATCAGAGTAGGTTTCTCCTATCACGCTAACACATTGGAAGGATTCTCAATGGCTGCTCCACCAAACTTTGAAGAAGGACAATCAACCTATGGACCTCCCAAATTCAATGGTCAATACTATGGCCGGTGGAAGACTCGTATGCATGATTTTATGATGGTAGAAGATTCAGAGTTGTGGGACATCATTTGTGATGGTCCACATGTTCCCATGAAGAAGCTTGAAGAAACAGGGCCATTGTTGCCAAAGGGAGAAGAGAGTACAACGAGATTGACAAAAAAGCTGTAGAAAAGAACTATCATGCCAAGAAAATCTTGATGTGTGGCATAGGACCTGATGAGTACAACAGAGTATCAGCTTGTGATACTGCCAAAGAAATATGGGAAGCTTTACAAACCACACACGAAGTAACTACTCACGTCAAACAATCCAAGATCAATATGCTCACCACTGAATATGAGCTCTTCAGGATGAAGGATGATGAGTCATACAAGATATGCACACCAGATTCACCTCTATCATAAATAAGCTTCACTCACTTGGAGATGTCATTCCCAGAAACAAGCTTGTAAGGAAAATCCTCAGTGTTCTACCTGGGTCTCGGGAAAGTAAGGTAAATGCCATCATTGAACTAAAGATCTACAGGCTCTGACCATGGATGAGTTGATTGGTAATCTGAAGACATGAGAGATGAAAATAAATAAAGACAGTGAAAGAAGAGAGCCCAAGAAGGAAAAGAACCTGCTCTTTAAGGCTAAAAGCAGTGATTCAAGTGATGAAGATAGTGACATGGCCTATCTTACTAAGAGATTTCAAAAGGTGGTTCGAAGAAATGGTGGTATACCAAAGTGGGGCAGTTCAAGTAAAACAAGGAACAACGATCTCTGTCACAGATGTGGAAAGTTAGGGCATTTCCTCAAAGACTGGACACCCACGAAACAGGAGCAATACAAGAAAAATCCTGACAAAGCAGGAAAAAGGAACCTGGTTCTAGATAAAAGATTCAATAAAAAAAGTGCTGCAGACAATATCGTTAAACAGACTCTTGCTACTTGGGGAGACTCCTCAAGTGAATCCAAACGGGAATCAGATGCAGAAAATAGTTCCATGATGGCAGTGGAAACTGAAGCAACGAAGTACGATTCACTATTCGCGCTGATGGCTCAGTCAGATGACGATGATGAATACGATAAGGTAAACTTCAGGGATGTTCAGAGAAATATGAAATCCTATTCTTTTAAGAAGCTAAGGTTTTTATCTAATGTCCTAATTGATGCCTATTATAGACTTATAAATGATAAGGAGATCCTGACCATAGAACTAGTAGAGGCAGAGCAATCTAGAGATGATCTAGTGGTCTGTGTAGTGGACTTAAATGAGACCATAGCTAATCTTGAAAAAGAAAAGGAAGCCTTGAATGAAAGAATAACTAGTGTTGAAAATTAGAGAGACGATCTGATGGTTGTAGTTGTTGATCTAAAAGAAACAATAGAAGGCCTTAACAATGAGACACACACCTTAAAAGAAAAAGTTGCATCTACTGAAGAAGAAAGGGATGACCTATTAATAATATGCACCGATCTAGAGGTAACCATTGAGGGACTCAATAGAGAACATAGGAATGTAAGTCTTGGGAAAGGAAAGAAAGTAGCGAGTGATACTCACATCATTTGAAAAAGAGTTAACTGTTGTGAAAACCAGTCTTTGTAGTGAACTCGAGAGGAATCAAGAACTTCAAGCTGAATTGCAGAAAATAAGAAATGATCTTGAGAAATCTCTAAAGTGGACCTGGTCCTCAGATGCACTGCCATGTATCTCAACAACAGTGGGAACAAGCAGGGCATCGGGTTCCAAAGGGAGAAAACTCCCTACAACTCGCACAACAAGTATGTCATTGTACCTGATAACTGGCTATGTACCCACTGTGGGAACAATGGGCATTTTAAAGAAAATTTCTAGGCCAGGGTTTAGTCTGCTCAGAAAAACAAAGTGTTTACTGATGGAGTGACTACTAACAAAGGACCTGGTACCACTCGCAAAAAGCAGATGTTGCTTGCATGGACTAGGAAAATCCTCATTTATCCTTTTTATCATATCAAGGGACCCAAACTAGTTTGGGTTCCTAAATCTAACCCTTGATTTGCATGAGCAGGGAACAACGAGTGGAAGCGGACTACGATGGACTATGGATAGTGGATGCTTAAAGCACACAGCTGAAAACATCATGAATCTCTTCTCACTGAAAGCCCTGCAGGAAGGGAATGTATCCTTAAGAAGGAAGTAAAGGGTACATTCTCAGTGAATGAAAAGGTAGAAAGGTTCTTTTGGCACTCAAGTGGGAACGTGCACTATGTGAATGGACTAAAAAGTGCAATCACCAATCTGATAACTCGCCAAGTGGTCTCAGTGGACAAAGGAAACAACAACATCCACTCTAACTAATTATGAATCTCCACAAGCTGGTGGTATGAGATGAGTGAAGTCGCAACCATGGCATGAAGAATTGGTATATGCAAACTTCTAACCTCCGAATAAATTAACTCAGCAGGACCTGGTTCGTGGTCTGCCAAACTCAAGTGTCACCTGGACATGAGTTCACAAAATGAAGGAGGAGGGGGAACGAGGGATCATGCACAATTTCTCAACACTCAAGGACTCCACAACAAAATGGTATTGCTTAAAGAAAGAACGGAACTGGAAAATGTTGCATGGACAATGCTCATCGACTATGGAATCCCCAAGAAATTATGGGCAAAAGCAGTAAATACTGATATCTACGTGGAGAACAGGTGTCGGATCAAGTCCCTCCTGAATCAAAACCCACCATGAGCTTCCAAATGGAGGAAAATGCCATGTTCTCGACAACAGGAAGGATCAACTAGGGAAGCTCAATGCAAAAGACGAGCGAAGGAATCCTTCTGGGGTATAATCCACAAAACAAGGCCACAAAGTCTCCAACAAAGGGCACACTAAATGGTAAAAGGTGCTCATGGGGTATTTAACAAGACACTCCCCTTGTTCCCAAAAAAAAACGTTGATGATTGTGAGCACGTGATTTTTGCCTCATACGAATTACTCCAAAAGAATTCCCAAAATTAGGTCTTTTCTTTAATTATGTGTTATTTTTAGGAATTATTATGGTATTATCCTGATTGTTTGCATATGTTTGTGTACATGTTTAATGCATTAAAAATACAAAAATATAGTATCTGCATTTAGGATTTAATTTTACATTTTTTAGATTAATTAAGTGAATTGTTGTTTTACAAAAATGGAAAAATTCATAAATAACATATTTTGCAATTTTAGTGTTTAATGTCGAAATTTCGTGATTTTCTTTTTTGATTTGGTAAATTACATTTGGGATAATTATTATTTAGAATTAATTAGTATTTTTGATAGGATGATTTAGTTTTATAATTTAATTAAGGATTTTAGTTTTAATTTTTCGGAAAAAAAATATAAAAGAAAAGAAAAAGAATTAAAGAGAAGGAAATCAAATTTGGGCCAAATTCAATTTAATTTAAGAGGCCCAAATCAAATAAACCCACCACAGTCCAGCCCAAACCCATCCTAACCCAGTCCAGCCCCGTTGCCACCTAAACGACGTCGTTTGGATAAGTTTTGATCAGGACCGTCGATCTCCTTTGATCGAACGGTCTCGAGCTTCACCCGTTACCCGACCCAACCCATCTTCCCTAACCCGGTCCGCCCCAGTTGCTACACCAAATGACCCCGTTTCATTAAAAGATCAATCATGGCCGTTGGATTCTTATCATCCAACGACCCTAATCTAATTACCCCTTTAGCATACCCCTAACCCATTAGACCCTACCCTCAGAACCCCCCCTCCTCTCTCTCATCCATCTTTAGAGAACAACAAAATCACCGCCTCACTCCGCCGCTTTCCGCCCGCCAGAAATCGTCCACGGTAGGGGACAACCACCAAACAACCCCAAAATTACACCATACAATCCCCTCTGTCTCCTTTTTCCAAATCCCAGACTAGTTTCCCTCGAACATTCCTAAAATCCTTCGAATCTCAGATCGAAGATCTGACCCCGAGCCTAACTTATCCAAGCACCCCCAAATTTACACCCCGGAACCCCCAGACCCCCCTCAACCCAAATACCCACTCAGTTTCCTTCGAATCCGCCTACAACTCTTCAAATATCGAAATCTGAGTTCGAGCCTTAGAACCCTAAATGCTGACCAGTGCATGAAAGATCATTTGGATGGATTTCTGGCCTTATTCAAGCCTGTTTCATTACAAAATAATGACGCTCGTTTGTTATTCACCAAGAACAAATGTTTGGTATTATTTTGGGTTGATTTAGAGTGCCAATTCTAAGTTCGAGCCTGGCTGGTAAGTTTTCAGAGTTTATTATTTATTCTCGATTAGTAATATTCCGTGGTTCATCTTTCCTCATTTCTTTTTCTTTTTTTTTTCTGGTCGATTTCAATTAAAACTCGACCAATCTGTAGGTTTAAAATAGCTTCCGTCCATGGGGTTTTGTTGATTGTGAATATGTTATTTGTTTCCTTAATGGTATTATCAGTCATATCTTGTTAATCATTGAGTCGATTTAACTAACATTAATCTGATAATTTGTTGTTGATAAGAATTGATTATTGTAAGTTTGATTCAATTATTTATCTAACTTAGGAAGCTTCTCAATAGTGGTCGGGTATAAATTGCACTACCGAATTAATTAAAGGCACTAGGCTAGTGGAGACAATTAAGAAATAAAAATATGAAATTGATAATGGGAATGACACTATTTGATTAATTTAGAGAAAATAAGTTAGTGGGGATAATTAAAATAAGAGAAGGGACACTCGTAATAGGGATGGCATTAATTGAATGCCTATAAAAGGCTGAAGAATACAGAGAGTTAGGAGGGAAGAAAAAAAGTAGAACATTTTGATAGGGATAGGCACTGAGTTCATATAAAGGACTGAGTGCTGAATACTTTGAAAAAGGAGTGAGGAGAAAAGAAGAGAGATAGAAATCCAGAGAGAAAAGAAATAGAGGAGATTGAAGAGAAATAATCTGAAAAATTAAAAGGCTGTACTATTTTTACTGTTTCATTGATCATTTGTACATTTTTTGTTAGTTTGAGATGGGTTTGTAAAATTCTGGTTTGATATGTTGAAGTTCACTGTTCGATCAAACTTTTTTGGGCTTGCTGCATATAAATTTTTTGTTCAAATTGGTTCTGTTGGTTGCTGAGTTTCTACTGATGTGCTGCCTGGTTACTGACATTCATTTGCTTTCCTACATTTCATATTCCAGGTACATGTTCCTAGATTTATCTCACATGAGGTTTCGATATTGAAATAAAATGAAATCCGAAGTTCCAAATGAGGCTTCTGCACATTCAAATCTATTAGTTTAGTTTCATTTTTTTTATTTAATTGACATGTTGTATGCTCACATGGGAGCTATTAGTCTACTTGCCTATGTTGAAGTTAGTATAGCCTTTGCGATAATTTTACTTGCTTCTAAAGTTCTTGTTGTTATAGTTGGTTTTGGACTGTTGAGGCAAGGAACTTGATAAAAAATATTGACCCTTAGCTAAGTGTTGTGATTAAACCATGTTGGCTAAGGATATGGTATTTTGGAACTGTCAAGGTAATGCAGCAACATACTTCTTGAAACACCTGAGTTTTAGCTCTAATTTTGGTTGAAATAGGTGCTCTTGTTTGTAGGTGAATTTGTATTAGAACAGCTATTATGAAAATTGAAATTTAGAGGTGAAAGTGAATGATGTATATTCTATTATGTTTAAAGTATTTTGGTATATTGTTAAATGCAGAATTGGTAGATGTGTGAGGTTCAGTCATGTATTCATGATAAATATAATTTGATTTATATATCAGTTTGTTTTATTTTTCCTACAAATCAATTTTTTTATTGTTCCCCGTTTAGGTAATCAAAAATTCAAAGACGGGACTGTTGGTATTAATTGAAGAGCATCTTAAATTAGCATAATAAGTTTGGGATCCAATTTCTATAGTTGGATTAATATGAGCTCGCAGGGACTCGATCCAGGATCCACACGTTAACATCTCCTCTTACCTTGTTAGATTTGGGTTTAATTTCAGCCCAAAACCTTGAAATCATTTGGAAATAGACAACAACAGTTCTTGCTATCATGTGTGCTTCATGGGATCAATATTTAATTCTAAAGGGCTATGTGTAGTCTTGAGTTTTCGCAGGGGTTCTATCTTGAGTCCCATCACTACAGCTGCCTACATTTTTAATGTTGGACTGCATGTGTAATTTAGTTTAAGTCATCAAAAATCATTGATTTAGTAGCATGCGCAATAAGCAATTGGGCTCCTTTTTGGGCCCAGGTTTGAAAGATGATTGGACTTTTAATTATTTGTTCTTATAGCGTAAGTTCAAACTTGGCATAAAAGGCTTTTTGAATTCCTTGAGTTTTATTAATTAGCTTGACTTTTTGGAGATGTGCTATAGTAGACAACATAAATAGCTCATGGCCCTTCTAAATATAATTTAATTTTTTTTAAAAAATTAGAATTGAGGTGCGCCATGCAAAACAAAAATGACAATTGCATTGCCCTCATTTAATTAATCTTGTTTTGATCTTTAGAATTCGAGGCGTGCCACCTAGTTGAATTTCCATGGCCCTCACATAGTTGCTAATGCGTAGTTGCTTTAGGCGCGCTATTTAATAATTTACCTTCCTAAACTTGGGTGCACATTTATGTGACCCAAATCCAAATCTCAACGTTAGCTGAAATGTGTTGCGAACTGCGGGTGTATTTATGTGACGTGGTTTGAAACATATTTTAAATGACGTTGCAATATTCCTTTAATTAATTAAATAAAAGCGATTTAAAGTAAAAATACACAGGTTTATAACGGTTTTGAAATCAGATAATTTAACCGTTGATAACAGTTTAGCGACCGTGCTGGAACCACGGAACTCGGGAATGCCTAACACCTTCTCTCGGGTTAACAGAATTCCTTACCTGGATTTCTGGTTCGCGAACTGTTAAACAGAGTCATTCTTTTCCTCGATTCGGGATTTTAAACCGGTGACTTGGGACACCATAAATTATCCCAAGTGGTGACTCTGAATTTTAATAAATATCATCCCGTTTCGATTGTCACTTAAATTGGAAAAAACTCCCTTACACCCCGGGGGTGTAGGTAAAAAGTAGGTGTGACAATGATCAATATGATGAACTAACCCTGTCTCTAAGAAATATCTAAGGCTTCAAATAGGGAGGATGATAAAATGAGTAAGATGAAGGAGACTGGCGAAAGACAACGCAACATCATCCTCCATGTCTCACTAAGAACCTGGTATGTCACCTACTACCACTGAAGCTGAAGGAAGAGTGAAGATGCAACTCATGGCACTGTACAAGCAGCATAACACAAAGTGTGGGGAAATCAATTTAACCTCCACATCTCCTTCTTCAATCAAACTTTTGTCTCAAATTGGAAAACCAAAGGCTTCCATCTACGTGACAAGTCAATCACTCTCTTTTATTCTAGAGTTAGATAAGCATGTAATTTTCTTTTCTTCTGTATCTCCACTCCAGAATAGAATCCAAAGTGTAAGTCTGTAGGAATCCTACTTGAAGGCTGCCCACAAAAAGTTTGAAATATCTTAGAGGAACTCAGGACCTGGTCCTGTGTTACCCCTCAGGTGATAGTATTTGTAATCCTGTTGGGTATGATGATGTTTACTATGCAAGTTTTTCTATGGAAAAGGAAAGCACATTTGGAACGGTTCACTTGTCATGATTCATGCCTCATCTTTGGGAGACAATGAAGCAAAACTCAATGGCCTCATCAACAACTGAAGAAGAATTTTAAAAGCAAGAGGATCAAGCACATTGAAGGGTGGGATCATCTTTTGATGGTCAATATGAAGAAGGGATTGATCTGTGGAAAGTATTGCAAAACAGAAACCAAATTCTAGATATCTGCATCAAAGCCTCGAGTAGAGAATATTCTAGATCAATCAAGGTGAAGATAGGGTCACAAAAGTCTAATGAAGAACCTGATCCTCCATCAATTGTCTATGTAAGACAACAACATGTAAAAGTAGCTAAAGTGTTTTCTAACCAAGCCTAACACACATCAATACCGTTGTAGGTAAACACGCATGACGATCATAGAAGCTAAAGGTACAGTTATAACTGCGAGAGAGGAGCTGCTAAAACCTTTTTCAAAAATTGTTCTGGCATCAAGTTCCTGTACCTCAGGTTAGTAGTAATGTGCTTAACTATGCATGCCCTCTCAAAACAAAAAAAAAACAAATTTTTTTTAACAAAATTAAATCAACGGCTACATCATCCGACTTTTCAACGTCTGCGTGTAATGTCTTGTCTTTCAAATCCTTTCATCCCCTCTACACGGTAACACTTCCCCACTAACCTACCGCTATTTTTAGAACTATTCAGAATCTATTTTGCTCTCCACTCATCATTAGCCCTTCTTCCAATAAACTTTCTTTCTCTCTCACGACAAGTCATGAACCTTCATCTCCTTTGTATAGCTATGATCTTCTCCTCAAATCTCTCTTTCTCTATCTACTCATCTACCAAGTACTCATCTAATTGCAATCGAACAATCGTCTCATTCTCCCACCATTAACACCACTCCCACTTTGTTATTATCCCTGAAATCATCCCCAGAGCATCACTATTTCATGCCTTCTACCACCTTACCGACTCCTGGCTCCTCCTCTACTCCTACAATTTTTCCTTTTATGATAAAACCCTTTTTACCATCATTTTGATAACCCTATGTCTAGTTAATCCTATGATCTCCTCAAAGAACACACAGGAGGTTTTACTCCTCAAGTGTCAGAAGCCCCTGGCCAGTATCTGAACTCCTCCATGTTGGACTTAGTGACTCTCAAGGAGTCACCAGAAAAGGAAACAACTCATAACATCATGGCTATAGCTGCTGAGAGTCTGATGAATGAAGGAGCATATCTCTCGTCTGAGTACCAGGGGAAGAAATTCCATTCCTAGGATATGTAAGAACCACAACACTCCTCGAGTCCTTGGCTCATGAGATATTCTCAGAAAAGCCTTCTGATGAACCTGATTCTCTTCCATGCAAACTCACTTCTGCATCTCCTGTTCACTCTAAGCTCTTAGAGTCTTCCTCCAAATCACCCACTATCATGTCACTGCAGTAAGAGAGTTCTGAATCCTCATTGCAAAAAAGTAAGAGGAGTGTCAAGACAAGGAAAAAGAGGAAAATGAATCCAAGGGATTTCATCAAGAGTGTGTCAGTAAACCGGATAGACAAAGATGCTTCTAAGGAACCTGGTTCTTTAGTACAACAATCTATGATAGTTCAAAAGTCTATGGAAAAGGCCTCCGATGAAACTGTTGAGGAACAGAAAGGGTCTTCCGTGAAGAACATCAGCAAATATAAACAAAGTCAAATTGAGCTAGCCGTGTCTGAGGACAATATTATGGGGATAGCAAGCTGGAAATGAAAGTCTGCCGAAGGGCCTAAAAATGAAAAAGGGAAATTTTTAAAGAACTTGGTTCAATAAGGTCCATGACTTGTGATGGTGGTCTTTGGTAGCAAAGATTATGAACTCAGAAAGTGTTGTGGGGTCGTACATTTGATCCAGCAATTTCGGAGATGGCAGGCATAAGACAAATCTTGGAGATTGTAGAATTTCAAAAATGGGAACACTTATTTGAAGGGAGCATGCCTTTGGTGTTCGAAGATGCAATACAGACTTTCTATGCATCTCTTTTCACTGTTGAGGGGGATCACATCTGTGCGCTTGTAAATGGAGTAGACGTTGTCCTCGACGCTTCAATGTTGGGAAAGGTTCTCAGAATTCCGTGTAAAGGTATGTCCTCAGTTAAGGGTGTCTGTGGAGTAAACTTTCGGAGAGCTATCATGAAAGAGCAAGCTATTCAACAGGGAGAATAGGTGCATAATAAGGTATTGCTTCCTGAGTATCGTCTTCTCTTTGAACTGGTCAATAAAGTACTCTTACCCCACTCTGAGAGGATCTCTATTGCTACAAAATCGGATATGGTCCTAATGGAAGCGCTTGATGAGTTTGTCCCAATCAATTTGCTAGAAATCATGATAGATCATATGCAGAAGGTGGCAAATGTTAAGGGTGGAAATCATGGGTTACCTTATGGCTTTCTCCTCACTCAAGTGTTCAGATTCTATAAGGACCCCTTGGAAAATCCCAGAGTGAGCACACGCAAGAAGACATTCTCTAAGACCACTGTAGAAGAATGTGAATGTATAGAAAGAGTTGGTGGAAGCATCTCGACCATTTCTCAGCTGATCAACGCTCAAAATGTAACTTTTGAGGAAGTAAGAAGGCCGAGGGCTCGAAATGCCATACTGGAAACTCAGCTCAGTCAAGCAGCTAAAGGACCTCATTCTGTTAATGAGGAAGTTGCACGACTAACAAAGGAAAATGATAGACTTCGGGCTCAATTACTTGAAGAACAACTGTCTGCAAATGCTCTACTGAACTTAGTTCTCAAAATCATTGTTGTCTCTTCCTTCCCTTAGGATCCTCTTAGTGTCCAGCTATTTCTTGCTCCAAAATCTTGTTGCTGCTGTTTTACTTTTGTTTGCTTTTTGTGTGATGGCATGTTAAACTTAACCATTACTGCTCCTGACTTGCTCAGTCCAATGTAAACATTAATAAAACAGCTCTCCTTTCTTTGCCTGTACATTATTGATTTCCTCTGGCTTCTTTTTTCTGTCATGTTGTGTGAACATATGTCGCATAAGCTAGTTGTGTTGGGCTTCTTTATGCTTATTACCTATTCTTTTTAATGATGCCAAAAGGGGGAAAGTGTTGTGGGTAAGGGGTAATTTGTGGGTGGGGGTAATATGCTTTGTGTATAAGTGAGGGAAAATCACAAAGGAGGGAGATCTGAGATTAAGGGGGAACTTCATGTAATTCTCGTATTGCATCTGGTTATTTCTGCTCTAAATAAATAATGTCCATACATAAGTTTGTCATCATCAAAAAGGGGGAAATTGATGGGTTTTCAATGTCTTGGCTTTATGCTTCTTATGTTTATAGAGAACCTGGATATACATTTCAGGTGAACTGGTCGAAGTCTGAAAATCAGCAAATTGATGAATGACCACAGGGAGGAAACTAACAGGGACCTGGTAACCTGGTACCTTAGGTTTTTCTGACACAAGCAAAAGTCAGTGATTGTACGCAATCAATATAAAGAGAAACACAGCAGGGACCTGCTCCCTTAGGGTTCTCTAACAGAAGTACAAGTCAAGTACATAGCTGGAACATAGCAGAAGAAAGTGACCATCTAGCAACTGTCACAGAAGAGGAACACAACTAGGACTTGGTCCGTTGATGTGTCCTGATAGAAGTACAAAGTCCACTATCCTGCTGGAATGCAACTGCCCAGAAGTGGTTGTACAGACATGACAACAGTCACTTCTCATTGGGAAGAAGCGTGCATCAAGAGTTGATAACACTATCCATTGTGCTATTTTTTGTGATAAAACAACCTGGTGCAAGGCACACCATTCTTTGTGCATTCAATGATATTCCCTCAAGAAACAAAAAGTATACATCCGGTATTGAAGTTAATGGTGTGTCAAGAACAAGAAGTCAACTCCACTAAGGATCAGCTTCTAAATGAGTTTATGTACATCCGTAGTTGGGTTGTAATCTTGTTATTTTGTTCATCATTGTAATTCCTAGTTTGCTTTCTTAGAAGCGTTGTCTTAGGAACAAACCAAAATTCGTAAACTTTTGAGTTTATGTTGTAACTAGGGATATTCATAAGTTTAAAGCCTTTGTAACTAGGATAGTTATAGAGTGGCTTGTGGTGGTTGCATCACAAGTTAGTTTGAAGTCTTTGCAATAGGGTTTTTACAAAGTGGCTTGTAATAGGGAGATTGCAAGTTAGTAGAGTTAAAAGCCTACAAGAGTAGGTCGTGGTTTTTTTATCCCCTTGTGTGGGATTTTTTCATGTAGAAAATCTCTTGCCTTCTTTACGTTCAGTCTTTACTGCATTCTAAGCATCATCTCATAGAGGACCAGGTACTCTATAGTTTGGTGGACTCATATAAACTAACATTAGGGATGGTGCCTCGAATGTGAAAGGGTCCGGACTCGGCATTGTTTTGAAGCCACCGACAGGTGGTACTATTAGACAATCTATCAAAACTTCAAGATTGACTAACAATGAGGCCGAGTACGAGGCCATGATTGTAGATCTTGAACTAGCTAAGAGGTTGGAGGCAGAGGTCATCGAGGCCAAATGCAACTCCTTATTGGTGGTAAACCAAGTAAACAAGAGTTTCGATTTTCGAGATGATAGAATGCAGAGATACTTAGACAAATTATAGGTAACATTGCATCGCTTCAAGGAATGGACCTTGCATCATGTGCCTCAAGAACAAAACATCAAGTTAGATGCACTTGCTAATCTGGGATCCTCAGTCGAAGAAGATGATATCGTCTGGGGTACTGTCATCCAGTTATCGAGGTCTGTGGTATAAGAGGGTCATGTTAAGATAAATTCAATAAGTTTGACTTGGGACTAGAGGAATAAGTACATCGATTATTTGAAGAATGGTAAACTACCATCGGACCATAAAAAATGGAAGGCCCTACGAACCAAGGCTGCTAGGTTTACATTAGATGAAGGTGGAACATTATACAGGTGAACGTTTGATGGACCATTGGCGATATGTTTAGGGCCAAGGAACACAAACTATGTTTTATGAGTGGTCCACGAAGGTACTTGTGGAAATCACTCCGGCGCCGATTCTTTGGTTCACAAAATTATTAGAGCAGGGTATTACTGGGATATCATGGAAAATGATACTAAGGAATTCGACAAAAAATGTGATAAGTGTCAACGATTTTCACCGATAATCCATTAGACCGGAGAACAACTCCATTCGGTCCTATCCCCGTGGCCTTTCATGAAATGGGGAATGGATATAGTCGGCCCTCTACCAATGGCTCCAGGTAAATCTAAGTTTATTTTTTTTTATGGCTAATTATTTTTCTAAGTGGGTGGAAGCACAAGACTTCGAGAAGGTCAGAGAAAAAGAAGTTATTGACCTCATCTGGGACCACATTATATGCCGGTTCGGGATACCTGCCGAGATTGTATGTGACAATGGAAAATAATTCATTAGCAGCAAGGTGATGGAGTTCCTCGAGGCACATATGTTTGATTGTGTGAGTCCAATACCTGGTCCTCTATGAGATTCTGCTGAGAATGCTAATAAAACTGTACGTAAATAAGTCAGAGGATTTTTACGTGGAAAAATCCCACACAAGGGGATTAAAAAACCATGACCAACACCTGTAGGCTTTCAACTTCACTAACCTATAAAAACCTATTACAAGACACTTTATAATGACTCCATTACAAAGAATTTACACAACTAACTTGTGGTACTCTTACCATAAGCTGCTTTGTGGCTCCCTAGTTACAAAGACTTTTACTAACTTTTGATGCTCTCACCACAAGCCACTTTGTCACTCTACAGTTACAAATGCTTTTGCTTATGACTAAACCTAGTCACAACATAAACTCAAGGATTTTACAAATTTACAAGAGGATTCCTAATCAACGCTTCTAGCTAAGCAATTTAGGAGATACAATAAGTACAATCACAAAAATAACATGAACACTTTCCTCAACACATTGAGTTCGCTTATTATAAATCTTGTAAGCCTTGCTTTGAGAAGAGTAGCCCAGAAATATTCCTTCATCACTCTTGGCATTGAATTTTCCAAGCTGATCCTTTCCATTGTTGAGAACATAGCAATTGCACCCAAATGTTCTTAGGTGAGTCAACTTGGGTTTCCTTCCATTTAATAGTTCATAGGGGGTTTTGTTTAGAAGTGATCTGATCATGCACCTGTTCACTAAGTAGCAGGCAATGTTGACAGCATCAGCCCAGAAGTTCTTTGCAATTCCACTGTCGATCAGCATTGTTCTTGCCATTTCATCCAGAGTTCTGTTCTTCCTTTCTACTACTCCATTTTGCTGGGGAGTTCTGGGAGCTGCGAAGTTGTGAGTGATGCCATTTTCATTGCAGAATTCATCAAATTTGGCATTGTAAAATTCTGTCCCATGATATGATCTAATTTATGCTGTGAGCACGTAATTTTTGCCCTATATATGAATTATTCCCAAAATTCAAGCAAAATGATTTTTCTTCATTATTGTGCATTTTGGTGTCATTTTGTGATAATTATTGCATTTTTATTTGTGCACGTTAACTCATACAAAAATACATAAAATATGCATTCGCACTTAGGATTTAATTTTATACTTTAGTATTAATTAGGAATTAATTTGTTTTAGAATAGGATATGAAGAAAATGACAAAAATAGTTCACTTTGGCATTTTATTATTTTAATTGTGAAACGGTCGCAAATAGTTATTAAGTTAATTTTAGGCATTAATTGGTTTTAGCTTAATTGTTAGTTTAATTTCACATCTTTGTAAAAATCAGAAAAATAAATACAAAAAATACAAGATTGCAAAATGAAAAATGGAAAAATTATTATTAAAAAGAATATAGAGGGAGTGGTTATTAACGGCCAAATTTGGGCCACTTTTGCATTCAATCCGTTGGCCCAAACGCCCCAAGCATCCCGATTCAGTCCAGCCCAAGTCCCTACCCAGTCTGCCCCCCTTTTAAATGAAACGACGTCGTTTCGGGGTCCTTGGATCAAGACCGTTGGATCTCATCAATCCAACGGTCCGGAACTGATGAGGTTCTTAGTATTTAAGTGTCTTAACCCTTCCCCCTACCCCCATTTGCATCGTCTTCTTCACCCCACCCCTTCTCTCCAACCCCTAATCCGCGCCGCCCCTAAAATCCTTGCCGGCGGTGAACACAAACTATGTCGTTCACCCTGAGATTAACACCACAGGCCCCCCTCACCCTCCTCTTTCCGCTGCACCCGTTGGTTTACCTCGAATAAGGCCGGAACTCTTCGAATCTTGGTTTGAAGTTTTCCGGCCAAGTGACAGGTTCGTCCAAATCAGTCCAAAATCATACCCCACAACCCCCAGCCCTTCCTCAACACTAATCCGTGGTTGTTTTCTTTCAAATCACCATGAAACGACCCAAATCTTAGATCTAAGAATTTACGACCCAAAACCCTAAAACCAAATCCTTTTGATTTCAAACCGTAGTATCCTTAACCATGTGTTCTCTTGTAAGAACACGCGGTTAGGGATGTTACGCGTCAAAAATCTGAACGGATTCAGGTATTTATGACTGGCCGGAATCCCTTATGCCTTTGTGAGTATTTTTTTACTGCTTCTTTTACTCGCATGATTGAAGTATTATTTACAGTTGTTGTTCGTTATTTGTTCTGTTTGTTTAAGTTTTGTTAATTACTGTTGATTCTCAGCTTGATATTTGGTTGAATGATTATAAGTTCATGGTTTGAGAATTAGTTTTAAGTTCATTTAATATTAGTCGTGGTAGCTTAAGCTCAGTTTATTTTCGTTTAGCTTGTCTGAGTGGTATAATTGAACAGAATTGGTTCAGTCAGTCTGATTAGCTAGTTTCTGAATGCTAGTTGATTAATTTCAGTTAGTTTCAGAATGGTTTAGGATATTGGGTATAGCTGTTAAGGATGAGGGTAGTTTCAGTGATTTTGAAAGGCTTTCAAGGGTAATCTGGGTATGGAAAAGGGTAGTTTTGATAGGAATAGCAATACCAGGGTATAGGGAAGGCAATATAGGTATTGTATGGGTAGAGGAATACCTTAGGGCCTTCTAGAATGGGGTACAAGTGTAGATTTTGATAATTATAGTGCAGTTACTTATTTAGCAAGGTAAAACTAGAGGGACTAATTTGAAAATAGAGTGGGACTGATTGGTAAATCAGATTCTAGTCTATTCTCTTTGGGGTTGCCTATAAAAGGGCATAAAATGCCTTGGGAAAGGGGGTCTGCTCTCCATCTTTCTGCCTTGAACTCTAAGTCTCAATTGGAGCATTCATTATTGCTTTTGATTTCAATCAGCATTTAATTTTCCAAAAACTATTCAGAAAGCAAAAACATCAAAATATGGAGAAATCTGAAACAACTTCACAGTTTCATTACTAGTTTTGGTTTCAGCTGTGAGGGTCAGGGGTATGTTAGGAGTGTGTTAAATTGATCTGTGGGAATTTGCTTATATTTTGGTTTCAAAGCAATCTGCCTGTGTTCCTGTGGTGTAACACTGCTGGGTTGGTTTTTGTTGCTGTTGAAAATAGCTGATTCCTCTCCCTTTCTCTATTTACATTCCAATTTCCAGGTACATTTCCCTGAATCTCACTGATGTATGCTTGTTGAAGCTGAAACAAAATGTTCCAGGGCCTGTTATTCAACTGAAAGCAGCCTGTATTTTTGATAGTGTAGTCTCCTGTTATGTAATTGGTAGATATGTGTACAATTAAACTTGTTCAGTAGGGGTCGATTACATGTTGAATGATGCGTAATTTTGAACTGTTGAATTGGGCATTTGAAATAGCTTTGAGCATGGGCCTGGTCTGATCTAAAAGTTTGTGTGAATTCAATAGTCATCAGTAGCAATTAGACTTATGTACATGACATGAGAATTCATTAGTAAGTTTGATTACATTTAGCTTAATTATTGGTATTTTCGTCGTTATAGTGTAGTAGAAGGCTTGCTTTTGTTTTTAAGATTCTGAAATCGTGTGGAAGGCAAATCGTAATTATGGTAAGTAGATTGGTGTTGAAATCAGTTGGAAACCATGAGACAAACTCATTCATAATTGACTTAGTTCACTAAAAACAGCAGGTCTTAATAGGCAATTGGTAGTATAGATCGGTTAGGGATTTTTGGAGTTTCATGGCTTTTGTTAAAAGGAAGGTATGCATGTTCAGTGTAGTGACTCAGGGACATTATATTGATTGTTGCAATGGAAATATACCCCTCTTCGTTGGGTCATTCAAACCGCATCAAGGCCATGAGACAGGCCCAATTCTCTTTTAAATTTGGTTCTTAGTCTATTTCAGTGTAATCTATTTTCAAATTAACTAGTCTTGTAGAGACACACAAATAAATAGAAAATCGTAGTTATTTCGGGATTGCTACTAGCCTCGCCTGAATAAATCACATGCGCGGACTGTCAACAATGGGCTATAAAATGATTAGAAATTGGGATGGCCATTTAGTAAATTCCATGGTCTTCCTTAAAATCATATTACATTAGAATCTTTAAGCTTGATTTAATTGAATAACCTTCTTAAACTCGGGTGCGCATTGATGCGACCCAAATCCAAATCTCGATGAAGTCGAAATGTGTTGACAATCACGGGCGCATTGATTGCGACGGGGTTCGAAACGCATTTTCACGACATTGTAATTCTTAAAAATAAATGATGATAGAAAAAAGTTTCACAAATTGAGACGAGCCTCACCGCGCAAAAATAAATGAATGTGGGGCCCTTAGTAAATAATTATCGAAATAATTAGAATTAGGGATGGTCGTTTAGCGAACTTCATGGCTTTTCCCAAAAATAATACTACGTTAGTATCTTTAGGCACGATTTAATTAAATAACCTTCTTAAAATGTGGGTGCGCATTGATGCGACTCAAATCCAAATCTCGACGAAGTCGAAATGTGTTGATAACTACGGGTGCATTGATTTCGACGTGGTTCGAAACACATTTTCATGACGTCGCAATTCTTAAAAAAAATATAATTATAATAAAAGCGGTGTAAAATTAAATAAAGGCACATAAGCTAGCATGTATTAAAATCGGATAAAATCAAATGCAATAGTTAAGCGACCGTGCTAGAACCACGGAACCCGGGAATGCCTAACACCTTCTCCCGGGTTAACAGAATTACTTACCTGGATTTCTGGTTCGCGGAATGTTAACGGAGTCATAAATTTCCTCGGTTCGGGATTCAACCGGTGACTTGGGACACCATTAATCTCAAGTGACGACTCTGAATAAGTAATAATTAAATCCCGTTCCGATTGTCCTTTAAATGGAAAAACTCCTTTACACCCTTCGCGGGGTGTTGGTGCAAAAAAGGAGGTGTGACAGCTCTGGCGACTCTGCTGGGGATCGAACCCAGAATCTCTGGTTCAGGGTTTAGAATTCGAGCTTAGAAAAATTGTTGTATTTAATTATATCTAAATTTCTTACATGTTTTGCTGAGTGTGCCTAATGTTACCGCTTTGATATTATCTGAACTGTATATAAACTGTGCCGACACCCTTCTCTCTTCACCTCCGGGGATGTGCTTACTGCTATTTTGTTAGTGTCATACCTTGAAATAAGAAAGAGGTCGGACAAGTTACGAAGCCGGGTGGCCTTTTGGTTCCCGGTAAGTTGCCCCCTCCTCGACTCGAGTTGTCCGCTCGGGTACACAGTCTTGAACACTGACCCAGGTTTTGAACATAGAATAACATGACTTCATGCCGGATCCCTAGTAGGAACGCTTATTTGCATCACGTTGCATTTGAGTTAGGGGACTCAACACAGGGGTTGGGTCCGTCTAGGACTAGCAACCTTAAAATGAAAAGACCATCCTGATGCATCATACTTGCTCTGTACATATATTTGTTGCGAACCTGCATGTTGACCGACTTTTGAATCTCGGAAATGTTGGAAAATTGAGAAAAAAAAGAGAAAAAGGAAAAAAGAAGAAGAGAAATATCAGTTAGGGAGTTATTTGATTATCTTAGAAATAAAAAATCAATGACCAATTACAGGCGAAACTCTGCCGAAATTTTGAAAAGAAAAGGAAAATGTTTTATTTTGTTTTACTAAAAAAAAGCAAAGAAAATAGAAAAAGAGTCTTTTATTTTTGGAAAGTTGGTTGTTGATAAAGAAAAGGATAAGAAAAGTTTTTGTTCTAGTTTGAAAAACATAAGTTGTTTCATTATTTGTTGAAAAAGGAAAGGAAAAAAAAACTTTTATTTTAGTTTGGAAAATAGGTTATTTTATTATCTGTGGAAAATGAAAAAAAAAAGAAAAAAAAAGTCTATTATTTTTAGTTTGGAAAAATAGGTTGTTTTATTATTTGTTGAAAAGAAAAAGAAAAAGAGAGTCTTGTTTCTAAAAATAGTTTTTATTCGCTTATGAAATGCCAAAAATAAAAATGGAAAAGAGTCATGTTTTAAAATAGTTCGGTTAATTTGCCCGAACTACGCATGGTTTGATTCTCACAGGGCATGAGATACGTAGGCAACCCTCATCGGGTCCAACCTCCACTTTGCAAAAATAACCAAAAAATATATATCAAAATTTTAAATTTTGTCATAAATAAACCATGTGATGTCGTTTTTGTCAAAATTAGCAAAATGTTCCCAAACGGGACGCCGGAAGGCTGATTCTGCGTAAATAGCCTTAAAATCTTTGTCCACGAAAGTTTTTCTGTTTCTTAAAACGCTTTAATAAATGTGCAGGATGAGCACAATGGTGAATGAGCCCTTTTCAATAATGACCAAAATCCCTTTTGAGCTGCAATTGTGGTGGAATGATTTGGGCAAAGAAGGGAAAGATGAAGTGAGAAAATATTTGAAAGACCTTCCGGATTTATTAAACATCCAGCCTCGGGGGGATATTATCAGGGCACTGGTCGCCCATTGGGATTCAGCACATAATGTATTTCATTTTTCAGACTTTGAACTCACCCCAACATTGGAAGAAATAGCGGGGTACATTGGAAGTGATCAAGCTCCATTGAGATTCAAATACTTAATTGCTCTTAGGGCCATTACCGTACACCGATTCCTGGATTCCTTGAAAATACCCCGAACAGTTCATCACCCAGATTTTGCAAAGGGTTTCTGCAGTTTCCGCTTCATGTATGATAGATATGGCCATGTGGGCGAGTTCAATAATCCAGACTTTAAGCTTTGCAGCAGAAATAGCCGACAAAAATGTGAGGAACACAGACGAGTGACATTTATGATAGCTTTTTTGGGCCTCGTAATATTCCCGAGGAAAGATGGTAATATTGACTTGAAAGTAGCGGGCGTCGTCAGCACTTTGCAAACCATGGGGAAAAGCTCTTTAGCACCTATGGTCGTGGCTGATATTTTCCGAGCTCTCACTGCGTGCAAAGCTGGGGGAAAATTTTTTGAGGGATGTAACGTATTGTTACAAATGTGGATGATTGAGCATTTGTGCCCGCGCTCTCAGTTATGGAGTTATGGTTCGGCTGAGAAAACTTGTATAGGAGAATTTTGTACGAGAATAAAAGGGGCTAGTCTACCTGAAGGAGTCACGACTTGGGCATTATTATTTCGGAACCTCAAGGCTAGCCAGATACAGTGGGTGCTTGGATGGTTGCCTATCGAAGAAGTCATATATATGCCAGCATCCCGACCACATTTTTTGTTGATGGGACTCAAAAGCATACAACCTTATGCACCATATCGGGTTCTGAGGCAACTCGGTAGATATCAAGTAATACCGAGAGATGAAGATTTAAGTACCCAAGTGATCGAAATTAGTCCTGACGGTCGATTCCCCGAGGAAGAGGTTCGTCAAATTTGGAGTGAGTGTCAATATCTGATGGCAAACACTTGTGTGTCTGATAGGGTCAGAGGGGAAATTGCTCCAGGGTATCACGAATGGTTCAGAGGTGACGTGGCATATGGAAGACCGGCTAAAAGACCTCATCTCGAAGATTTCGCCAAGTCGTCCCAAGAGCAGTGGGATTGGTTAGCAAAGGAAGAAAGCTATCGGGTTGAGATTGGTAAATTAAAGCAACAAGTCGAGAGTCTGAAATTCGAGAGCAGTGTACAGGTTGCCGAGGATCAAGGTGAAAAGAATAGACTAGCCAGAGAAAATGACGCTCTTAAAGCCCAAGTCCGACAGTTGAAGATAACCATCGATAAGCAACCGAGGAGCCGATCCGATGAACAATTGGTAAAAAGATTGGAAAGCGAAGTCAGAGAATGGCGGGATGAGCTAGGAAAAGCTGAAAATGTCATGGCAGAACTCAAAGCACAATGGGCGACAAGAACCGAAGAGCGTCGCCAATACTTGAATCAGTTGAAGAGGGACCATGAGAAAATTGTTGCCAATTTAAAGAGAAAAGTAGTTGCCCTTGAAGGTAGAGCGGTTAGGCAGGCTAGAGACTTCGAAACTGAGAGCGGACATTGTTACAACTTGTTAGCCCAAATGGAGGCAGAAGTGCAACAGCTGCAAGACCAGCACTTGCAAGACTCCCGAGCTTTAAAGACGTGCAGCGATCAGATAAGACGCTTGCTCATAGAAAAGAAGCAAACAAAAGACAGGATTAGAGCCATTGCTCATGCTATTGTCAGGAGATGCCGGGTTTGTGAAGACATGACCCGTACTACTTTTATATCAGCAGTGATGATCTATGTACCATGAATGAGTTAGAGCAGCTTGAACGAGATTTGGATCCTAGACCCGCGGCGAGGCCGAACAACGCCCCGCGGATACCTAAGTT
Source organism: Nicotiana sylvestris (assembly GCF_000393655.2). Taxonomy (NCBI): domain Eukaryota; kingdom Viridiplantae; phylum Streptophyta; class Magnoliopsida; order Solanales; family Solanaceae; genus Nicotiana; species Nicotiana sylvestris. Next base: position 146,869,963 of record NC_091064.1, on the reverse strand, counting down.
TGAAGCACTAGAATATGCATAGTCCGTGTCTGTGAGTGTCTACCATTTCGAATCAGTCTTTTGTACGTCCGCTATCTTTCTGGATTGAATATGTTTGCAGGCTTAGAGTTTTTGGTTTGTTTTCAGGTTGCGTTTGTTAGTTTATTTCCAAAACAAAAGATGTCGGGTTTGTAAGAGTCTGTTTTATTAATGAAAGTTGAGCATTTTATTTCCACCCTTATTTTTACATTTATCTGCACGAACTACGCTTGGTCTGATTCGTGCGGGGTCATGATACGTAGGCAATGTTCATAGGATTCGACCATAACCGTAAAGAAAACAAACAAAAATGAAAAGGAGAATAGAAGGAAAACTGAGAAAAAGAGAAAGAAAGAAAAGAGCGGAAAAACAGAGAGAGAAAAGAAAAACACAAGAGAGGGATAAGGTGAAAAGATAGTAAAGGGGAACAAGGAACGAAATGTCGGGATGACGCATGCAATCAAGCAAATGCATAATAGAAATGAATAACTGTATAAGTGCATTCATGCCAACGTGCGGTTATTAAAATCTGATGAGACCTAATCACTAACAAAGTGGTCGTCTAAATGTGTGAGTCCAGGCAGGTGGTCAGTTGATTGGCAATTCTGGCAACTCACCCGTACAACACACGGTCAAAAGATCAAGTAAAAATGACAGGGCAAGATTCAGAGATCAACATTGTAGACCCTTCGAATGAGGTTGAGGTAACAGATGTGGGTGCTATGAAAGAAGAGATGAGGAAACTAAAAGCACAAATGGTGGAAATGCATCGGGCATGGTCGCAGGGACATCCGACACCATTATATCCCGCCAAACCATCTTACATCCCACCCCTGGCTCAAGTTCAGGAGCCTACCACTCCCCACGCATCTTCAGCTTTCCCGTATCAGGCCCAGGGTTATGGTACCACTTCATACGCTCCCCGAGCTCCATCCTCTAAGTAGAACCCTCCACCACCCATGGTTCCCGTCTTTGTGGCACCTCCCCCAACTCCACTACATAGATCATCCAGTGAGCCGCTATTCCAAGCTCACGACACCCAATACTACCCTCCCGAACCCACTTTCAAAGCGCCTGAGCCATATAATTATTCTCCCCATTTTGAAATCCCGGGAGAAGTTGAGAAACCAGTTAAGAATGCAGAACAAGAGGAAGTGATTCGTAAAGTCAAAATCCTGAGCAATCCTTTAGGAATATGCATGGTTTTGGTAACCAAGTTAGCGTCGCATACAAAGATTTGTGCCCTTTTCCTGATGTCCAGTTGCCTGCGGGGTTTAAAATGCCGAAGTTTGACTTATATGAGGGGCAAGGTGACCCAATAGCCCATCTTCATGGTTTCTGTAGCAAAATGAGAGGTGCTGCGGGAAAGGATGAATTGTTGATAGCATATTTCGGTCAAAGCCTGAGCGGGTCAGTGCTAGAATGGTATACGAGGCAAGACCTCGGTCGATGGTATACATGGGATGATTTGGCACAAGCATTCATTGGCCATTTTCAATATAACCTGGAGATAGTACCCGATCGTTTGTCATTGTTGAAACTGGAAAAGAAACCTGGGGAAAGTTTTAGAGAGTTTGGTTTCCGATGGAGGGAACAAGCTGCAAGGGTTGATCCTCCCATGAGGGAGAGTGAGATGGTAGATTACTTCTTGCAAACATTGGAACCTACCTATTTTTCTCATCTAGTAACATCTGTCGGAAAGTTATTTAATGAAGTGGTAAAGATGGGAGCCATGATTGAAGAAGGATTGAAATCTAACAAGATATTGAGCTACTCGGCGTTGAAAGCAACGACCCAGGCCATCCAAAGTGGTACTGGTGGTGTGCTTGGGAAAAATAAGAAAGAAGAAGTTGCTACAGTTGAAGCTAATGCTTGGTCCAGGCCCAATAACCCCCCACTCTATTACAACCAACCCAGACCCCACCACCCAAACTACCAATATACCCCATATGGCCCACCGCACTACTATTATCCACCACCAGAACCACACTTTTCTATTCACCACGCCCAGACCTACACTCAGCCCCCAGTGCACTCGCAATGGGGTGCACCAAACCCCCAAAACACACATCCACCCCCACAAAACACCTATCCACCGCCCAGGGCAAATAGACCAAGAACCAGCTTCCGCCCAAACCAAGCTTTTAGAAGTGAGAAGGCCCCAAACAAAAAAACATTTACTCCGTTGGGAGAATCTTACACTGCTCTCTTCCATAGATTGAAACAGTTGGGAATGTTGACCCCAATTGAATCCAAAACACCAAACCCCCTTCCCCGAAAGCTGGACCATTCTGTTAGCTGCGAGTACTGCTCAGGGATGTCGGGGCACGATACGGAAAAATGTTGGAAGTTGAAAAATGTGATACAAGAGCTCATTGATAATCGCCGTATTGAGGTACAGACTCCAAAGGCCCCGAACATCAATCAAAATCCCTTACCAGCGCATTATGAGTCCAACATGATCGAACTGATACATAAGGGGGCGGAGCCTAAGAAACCTTCGCAGGTGGTTATGATGATTCGTTCTACGGAAGCCAAAGAAAAGATAGTGAGTGCAAGGCCAGTGGCTCAGTTAAAAGAAATAAAAGACAAGCCAGTGTTAGTAATGGGGAAGGGCCCGTTTGTGGCCAAAAAAAAGTAGGAGCCAGTCAAGATAGTGGTACCAGGGTCAGTATCTGCGCCCGTGGTGGTGGTGAAGGGAGCTTATGTAGAACCGGTTGTCATAAAACCGGTAGTCCAGTTACCCATGGTTGATAGCAAAGCCGTACCGTGGAAATATGACAAGGTAGTGGTGACATACAAAGGAAAGGAAATTGAGGAAGAAAGTTGTGAAGCACAAGGACTAACCCGGTCGGGATGTTGTTTCACTCCCGAAGAGTTGAGAAAGGCTAAGGGCGCTAAAGACAATCCAATGCCAGTCAAAAAGCTGTAACGGAAGAAGAGGCAGAAGAGTTTCTGAAAAAGATGAAAGTACAAGATTATTCCATTGTTGAACAACTGAGAAAAACACCGGCCCAAATCTCGTTGTTGTCGTTATTAATTCACTCTGATGAGCACTGGCGAGATTTAGTGAAGATATTGAATGAGGCTCATGTGCCTGAAAAAATTTCAGTGAACCATTTAGAGACAATTGCCAACAAGATCTTTGAAGTGAACAGGGTGGCATTTTCTGATGATGAATTGCCTATGGAAGGCACATAACACAACAAGGCTCTCTATTTGACGGTCAAATGTGAAGGTTCAATGGTTACTCGGGTGCTAATCGATAACGGATCGAGCGCTAATATTTGCACGTTATCCACATTGAGCAAGTTAAAGATCGATGAGGATAGAATCCGCAAAAATAGCATTTCTGTTCGAGGGTTCGACGGAGGGGGAACAAACACAGTAGGGGATATTGTACTCGAATTGACTATTGGCCCAGTCGAGTGGAATTTTAGGTGTTGGATGTTGCAGTGTCCTATAATCTTTTGCTGGGTCGACCATGGATTCATGCGGCCAAAGCCGTGCCCTCCACGCTGCACCAAATGGTCAAATTCGAGTGGGACAGACAAGAAATTGTGTTACATGGGAAAGATCCCACATGCGCCATAAATGATGCCCTTGTACCCTTTATAGAGACTGAAGATGATAGGGGGCCATGGGTTTATCAGGTCTTTGACACGGTTCCGGTGTGCAGGGTGTCCGAGGGTAAAATCATGCCATGTCCCAGGATGCCAGCTGCGACCGTCATAGTAGTGTCAGAAATGCTGAATAACGGGTTCGTGCCCGGGAATGGTTTGGGGGTCGAACTTTAGGGCATTACTCAACTTGTGTCTTTGCCCAAAAATCTGGACACCTTCGGGTTAGGTTTCAAGACAACAACGGCAGATGTCAGAAGGTCCCGTAAATTGAAGAAGAAAGCTTGGGGTGCTTCCTAAACCAATTCCTCGATTGTCTAGGTCCTTCGTCAGGCCGGGTATCAAGAAACAGTCATTGGCGAGGATGTCAGGTTCGTTAATTGGGGCAGAGGGGAATTTGGATAAAGTGTTCGAGAGAGTATTTGCTGAAGTAAACATGGTTGAGGCCGGAGAAGGGTCAAGCGGAGCAGACATACAGTACATCGGACCACATGCTAACATCAACAATTGGGAAGCTACTCCTCTTCCAGTTCGGAGGGAGTCGTGGTAGTGGGTTCTATTTTCTTTTTGTCTCCTGGATTATTCCAGGGTTTGAAATACAGTTGCTATGTTCCGTCCGTTTGGATAAGTTAAAACCTTGTTGCCTTTACATTTAATGAAATGCAATTTTCTTCGTCCCTAATTCTCCTTCCATTTTCTTTTCTTTTATTTATGTACAGTTCTTTTTATGCTGATATCAATGATATGACATGCATGGGGAATTTTTGGCCCAGTTTTAAAAGCCAATCTAGCTCAGAAGTGATAATACAGGAGATCGAGTGTGATGATGGGGTGGATTGTAACAATGATGAATCTTATGAAGAAATTAGTAAAGAATTAAGTCATTTTGAAGAAAAACCCAAACCTAACCTAAATGACACAGAAGCAATTAATTTAGGGGACCAAGACAATGTGCGGGAAACTAAAATAAGTGTTTATTTGGAGCCACAACTCAAGGAGCAGATAATTAAAGTATTGCATGAGTACAAAGATGTTTTTGTATGGTCATATGATGACATGCTAGGTCTAAGCACCGATTTGGTGGTTCATAAATTACCCACTGATCCAGCACTCCCTCCTATCAAGCAGAAGTTGAGAAAGTTTAAAACAGACATAAGTGTGAAGATCAAAGAAGAGATTACCAAGCAGTTTGAGGCAAAAGTCATTCAGGTTACGCGGTACCCCACTTGGTTAGCTAATGTAGTGCCTGTGCCAAAAAAGGATGGCAAGACCAGGGTGTGCATCGATTATCGAGACCTTAACAAGGAAAGTCCAAAAGATAACTTCCCATTGCCCAACATCCACATACTGATCAACAACTGCACCAAACATGACATTGGCTCTTTTGTGGATTGTTATGCGGGTTATCATCAGATTCTAATGGACAAGGAGGATGTAGAAAATATGGCATTCATCACGCCGTGGGGAACATATTGTTATCGGGTCATGCCGTTTGGTTTGAAAAATGCTGGGGCAACTTATATGAGGGCCATGACAACCATCTTCCATGATATGATACATAAGGAAATCGAGGTATACGTGGATGATGTGATCGTAAAGTCTAGACAGCAATCCAACCATGTCAGAGATTTGAGAAAGTTCTTTCAAAGGCTTCGCAGGTACAATCTTAAGCTCAATCCTGCAAAGTGTGCTTTCGGGGTGCCATCCGGGAAGTTGTTGGGGTTTATAGTCAGCCGGCGGGGTATTGAATTAGACCCGTCAAAGATCAAAGCTATCCAAGAGTTGCCACCTCCAAGAAACAAAACCGAGGTGATGAGTTTGTTGGGGAGATTGAACTATATCAGCAGGTTCATTGCTCAGCTCACGGCGACATGTGAACCAATTTTCAAGTTGTTGAAGAAAGATGCCGCAGTTAATTGGACTGATGAATGTCAAGAGGCTTTTGATAAGATAAAGGGGTATTTGTCAAACCCACCTGTGTTAGTTCCGCCAGAACCAGGGAGGCCTTTGATTTTATATCTGACTGTTATGGACAGTTCATTTGGCTGTGTACTGGGGCAGCATGATGTTACGGGCATAAAGGAGCAGGCTATCTACTATCTCAGCAAGAAGTTCACATCTTACGAGATTAAGTATACTCATCTAGAAAGGACATGTTGCGCCCTAACTTGGGTGGCACAGAAGTTGAAACATTACTTGTCATCCTACACCACTTACCTTATATCTCGCTTGGACCCATTGAAATATATTTTTCAGAAACCCATGCCCACAGGAAGGCTTGCAAAGTGGCAGATCTTGCTCATAGAGTTCGACATTATCTATGTAACACGGACTGCCATGAAAGCACAGGCATTAGCCGATCATTTGGCTGAGAACCCCGTCGATGAAGATTATGAGCCTTTGAAAACCTATTTACCTGATGAAGAGGTGATGCACATCGACGAATTGGAACAAGCTGAGAAGTCGGGATGGAAACTTTTCTTTGATGGGGCTGCAAATATGAAAGGCGTGGGAATAGGAGCGGTACTTATTTCGGAAACAGGTCAGCATTACCCTGTTACAGCTCGGCTTCGTTTCTACTGTACAAACAACATGGCAGAATATGAGGCGTGTATATTGGTATTGAGATTAGCTGTGGATACGGGTGTACGGGAAGTCTTGGTCATGGGTGACTCGGACCTACTGGTACACCAGATTCAAGAGGAATGGGAAACACGGGACTTGAAGCTTATACCGTATCGGCAGTGTCTGCATGAGCTTTGCCAATGTTTTTAGGCCATAGAATTTAGGCACATCCCAAGGATTCATAATGAGGTTGCTGACGCTTTGGCGACTTTGGCGTCAATGTTGCACCATCCAGATAAGGCTTATGTTGATCCATTGCAGATTCAGGTCCGTGATCAGCATGCTTACTGTAATGTGATAGAAGAGGAAATCGATGGAGAGCCATGGTTCCATGATATCAAAGAGTACATTAGAACAGGAGTATATCCGATACAGGCCACCGGTGATCAGAAAAGAACGATTCGGCGATTGGCAAGCGGGTTTTTCCTTAGTGGAGGAGTGTTGTACAAAAGAACTCCAGATCTCGGTTTTTTGAGATGTATAGATGCACGGCAGGCCACAACGATCATGACTGAGGTGCATTCCGGAGTTTGTGGACCTCATATGAGTGGGTATGTTCTAGCAAAGAAGATTCTCCGAGCAGGTTATTATTGGCTCACGATGGAACGAGATTGTATCAGTTTTGTGCGTAAGTGTCATCAATGCCAAGTCCATGGAGATTTGACTCATTCTACACTATCAGAATTACATACGATGTCTGCACCATGGCCTTTTGTCGCGTAGGGCATGGATGTTATTGGGCCAATTGATCCAGCAGCATCAAATGGGCACATGTTTATCTTGGTAGCTATAGATTATTTTACCAAATGGGTGGAAGCTAAGACATTCAAGTCTGTGACTAAGAAGGCTGTAGTTGACTTCGTGCATTCAAATATCATCTGTCGGTTTGGGATCCCAAAGGTAATAATCACAGATAATGGGGCTAATCTTAATAGTCATCTGATGAAAGAGACATGCGAGCAGTTTAAGATTGCTCACATGCACTCTACTCCGTACCCTCCCAAGGCAAATGATGCGGTTGAAGCGGCCAATAAGAACATAAAGAAAATACTCCGGAAGATGGTTGAAGGATCTACACAATGGCACGAGAAATTTCCTTTTGCATTGTTAGGATATCGCACCACCGTGCGTACCTCGGTAGGGGCGACTCCTTACTCATTGGTATACGGTACCGAGGCAGTAATACCCGTAGAAGTAGAAATCCCATCTCTGCGAATCATTGCAGAAGCTGAGATCGATGATGATGAATGGGTGAAAAGCCGTCTTGAGCAGTTGAGTTTGATCGATGAGAAAAGATTGGCATCAGTGTGTCATGTCCAACTGTACCAACGGAGAATGGCAAGAGCATACAACAAGAAAGTACGTCCAAGGAAATTTGAAGTCGGGCAATTAGTACTGAGGCGGATCTTGCCTCATTGGGCTGAGGCAAAAGGAAAATTTGCCCCAAACTGGCAGGGACCATTTGTAGTAACCAGAGTGTTGTCTAACGGAGCATTGTATTTGATAGATGTGGAAGGAAAATGTATAGAAATGGCCATCAATTCCGATGCGGTCAAGAGATATTATGTATGATTTCTTTATTCTCTGAATGTATCTGTTTGTATTTGGCATATCTTAAAGATTGAAATGATGAAGGCATTTTGTCCTGCTATCCAAACACTCTTATCCCTTGTTATCCCCTTCGAGCCTTACTTATTTTTCATACCCCTCTTTCGGAATCAGCGGCACTATCAAAGAACACATATGCCAAACATAAAGTAAAGAAGAGAAAAACAAAAGGAAAAGAGAGAAGAAGAAAAGGAAAAGAGAGAAAAAGGAAAAGAAAAGAAAGAAAAGAAAAAGAAAAGAAGAAAAGAGAAAGAAAAGAAGAAAAGAAAAGAAAAGAAAGAAAAGGAAAAGAAAAGAGGAAAAGGGAAAAGAAGAAAGAAAAGGGAAAGAAAAGAAGAAAAGAAAAGAATAAAGGGAAAAGAAAGAAAAGCGAAAGAAAAGGAAAGAAAGAAAATCACAACAACAAAAGTTAAATAGAGTGAACTACGTTTGACTTGATCCCGAAAGGGTACGTAGGCAGCCTTACTCCGAGGTTCAGTCATATCAGATAGAAATCCTAAAATCCCCAAGCAAGAAACTGGGGCAGAAGTTGTGATTGTTATGAGAGTTGGATTCCGAAAGTTGTAATTTGAACCCATTCGAATTGTTTTGAGCCTTTTATACCTTTCTGTCTAACCCAATCCAAAAGCCTACATTACGGTCCAAAGAAAGACCTTTTGATCAATTTCTAAGAAATGTCAGGTCGAGCAGGTGACGGTAATTCGTATCAGTGGCGACACTCTGGTTCAAGCAAGAAAAATGAAAGTAAAATGTGAGAGTCTTATTGGTGAAAACCTTCACGGGCACCATAAGGCGATGGGAGCCGAGATAAAAGTAAATGAGAAAGTCTTATTGGTGAAAACCCGCGTGGGCACCTTGAGGCGAAATGTAGTTGAAAGAAGGTTAAAAGGCAAAAGGTTTGTGGGTGGAAGAATGTTTCGAGGTACCGCACGAAAACAAGGGTAAGGGCTGGGTAATTCAAACAAATGATGGAAGTTCTGGGCAACAAAGATGGGCAATTAAAAGCTGGTTATTTGGACAGAGTGGGCCGATTATTCCAAAATGCATGTCATGACCATGGGTACCAGCTGTCTCGCTCAGATAAGTTTCTTTTACTTCTCTTCTTAAAACAGGCATCTGGTTTTGGATTCTTCTTATCCTTAACTCAAAAATCGTCGCATTTAATTTTCTGTTGAGGGTTTTATCTAGCTGAGATACTCTAGTACCAATTTTGGTCAAAGCAAGCAGAAGGGACTTCAAATCCCACTACCTGTTTCTGGAATTGTAAAGCACAACGTGGTCAAAGCAGGTCAAAAACAACATGATGTAAAGTGGAATACAGGGAATTAACGGAAGTTTCGTCGGGGAACTGATTGGGGAATGTCGTAGGAAAGACAAAAGCTCAAACAAAAGGTTAGAAAAGTAAAACAACAGTAGGGGTGTAAAATACTTGGGTCGCCGGATGTCGGGAAATTTTAAAGTTGGTCAGAAAGTCAAGTGGTTCAGGGACAGTATGTGGAAACCAGTCAACACAAAGCAATGCAGGGGAAGGGTTTTTCAGCAAGAATGCCATCAACTAACTGCCATTTTAAACTGACGAAATTTTCTTTGATTGTAACAAGGGCAGAAAGTTAGTCGTTGAAAAGGAATTCTCCAAGAAGGAAGACAAGTAGTAACCAGGTTTAATTGCAAAGTGCGGTTTGATTAAATACAAGATAATCTTGAAATGCATAAGGGGAATCGAATTTGATTGCAAAGTTGGCACGATTAGAACAAGTGTAAATTGTCAGGACCCTCCTGGATAATAGGATGTAGGTCATATACCCAAAAATCAGGAGTCCGCCTGAAGAATAGAGACATACAATTTAATTTTGGTAATCAGGAGTCCGCCTGGAAAACACAGACATACAATTTAATTTTAGCAATCAGGAGTCCGCCTGGAGAATAGAGACATACAATTAAATTTTGGTAATCAGGAGTCCGCCTGGAAAACAGAGACATGCAATTTAATTTTAGCAATCAGGAGTCCGCCTGAAAAACAGAGACATGCAATTTAATTTTAGCAATCAGGAGTCCACCTGGAAAATAGAGACATACAATTCAATTTTGGTAATCAGGAGTCCGCCTGGAAAACAGATACATACAATTTAATTCTAGCAATCAGGAGTCCGCCTAAAAAACAGAGACATACAATTTAATTTTAGCAATCAGGAGCCCACCTGGATAATAGAGGAGCAGTTTCAATTATAAGTTCAAGCAATCAGGAGCCCGACTGGAAAATGGAGGTGTTGAATATTTTAAGCAGTCGAAATCAGGAGCCCGCCTGGATAATAGAGGAGTGGTTTTGGTTTTAAGTCCAGCATGTCAGGAACCCACCTGTATAACAGAGGAATACATACAGTTCAAGTTTCGGAAGTTGGGGGTCCGCCTAAGGGAATGGCAATATGGATTTTTATCGAGAAATCACAAGACAATGAGACAACAAGAAAGAACAAGACAACAAGGCAACAAGGAAGTACAAGAGCAAGTTTGAAGGATTTAGATAGGATTGTTATAATTCATAGAGCATAGTTAGTTTAGCTTCTTTTATCTTTGACACGACGTAATAAGGGAGGTCAGCAAACAGCAACACCAGCAGTAACAGCAACAAGCGCAGTGCAATCACTGTTCCTGGTAGTCCCAGCTACCAGACACTCCCGAACTACACTGACCTGATTCCTGTTCAGCCCAGGATATGTAGGCAACCTCTGAAGCAGGATGCAGTCAAACTTTTCAAAAATGCTTCACAACGGAATATTTGAACGGGCAAAAATTGCTCGTATTTGCCCTATATATGAATTATTCCCAAAATTCAAGCAAAATGATTTTTCTTAATTATTGTGCATTTTGGTGTCATTTTCTGATAATTATTGCATTTTTATTTGTGCACGTTAACTCATACAAAAATACATAAAATATGCATTCGCACTTAGGATTTAATTTTATACTTTAGTATTAATTAGGAATTAATTTGTTTTAGAATAGGATATGAAGAAAATGACAAAAATAGTTCACTTTTGCATTTTATAATTTTAATTGTGAAACGGTCGCAAATAGTTATTAAGTTAATTTTAGGCATTAATTGGTTTTAGCTTAATTGTTAGTTTAATTTCTCATCTTTGTAAAAATCAGAAAAATAAATACAAAAAATACAAGATTGCAAAATGAAAAATGGAAAAATTATTATTAAAAAGAATATAGAGGGAGTGGTTATTAACGGCCAAATTTGGGCCACTTTTGCATTCAATCCGTTGGCCCAAACGCCCCAAGCATCCCGATTCAGTCCAGCCCAAGTCCCTACCCGGTCTGCCCCCCTTTTAAATGAAACGACGTCGTTTCGGGGTCCTTGGATCAGGACCGTTGGATCTCACCAATCCAACGGTCCGGAACTGACGAGGTTCTTAGTATTTAAGTGTCCGAACCCTTCCCCCCTACCCCCATCTGCATCGTCTTCTTCACCCCACCCCTTCTCCCGAAACCCTAATCCGCGGCGCCCCTAAAATCCTTGCCGGCGGTGAACACAAACTATGTCGTTCACCCTGAGATTAACACCACAGGCCCCCCTCACCCTCCCCTTTCCACTTCACCCGTTGGTTTACCTCTAATAAGGCCGGAACTCTTCGAATCTTGGTTTGAAGTTTTCCGGCCAAGTGACAGGTTCGTCCAAATCAGTCCAAAATCATACCCCACAACCCCCAGCCCTTCCTCAACACTAATCCGTGGTTGTTTTCTTTCAAATCACCATGAAACAGCCCAAATCTTAGATCTAAGAATTTACGACCCAAAACCCTAAAACAAATTCCTTTTGATTTTGAATCGTAGTATCCTTAACCATGTGTTCTCTTGTAAGAACACACGGTTAGGGATGTTACACGTCAAAAATCTGAACGGATTCAGGTATTTTTGACTGGCCGGAATCCCTTATGCCTTTGTGAGTATTTTTTTTATTGCTTCTTTTACTCGCATGATTGAAGTATTATTTACAGTTGTTGTTCGTTATTTGTTCTGTTAATTTCATGGTTTGAATGTGTTAGTTTAAGTTTTGTTAATTACTGTTGATTCTGAGCTTGATATTTGGTTGAATGATTATAAGTTCATGGTTTGAGAATTAGTTTTAAGTTCATTTAATATTAGTCGTGGTAGCTTAAGCTCAGTTTATTTTCGTTTAGCTTGTCTGAGTGGTATAATTGAACAGAATTGGTTCAGTCAGCCTGATTAGCTAGTTTCTGAATGCTAGTTGATTAATTTCAGTTAGTTTCAGAATGGTTTAGGATATTGGGTATAACTGTTAAGGATGAGGGTAGGTTCAGTGATTTTGAAAGGCTTTCAGGGGTAATCTGGATATGGAAAAGGGTAGTTTTGATAGGAATAGTAATATCAGGGTATAGGGAATGGCAGTATAGGTATTGTATGGGTAGAGGAATACCTTAGGGCCTTCTAGAATGGGGTGCAAGTGTAGATTTTGATAATTATAGTGCAGTTACTTGTTTAGCAAGGTAAAAACTAGAGGGACTAATTTGAAAATAGAGAGGGACTGATTGGTAAATCAGATTCTAGTCTATTCTCTTTGGGGTTGCCTATAAAAGGGCATAAAATGCCTTGGGAAAGGGGGTCTGCTCTCCATCTTTCTGCCTTGAACTCTAAGTCTTAATTGGAGCATTCATTATTGCTTTTGATTTCAATCAGCATTTTATTTTCCAAAAACTATTCAGAAAGCAAAAACATCAAAATATGGAGAAATCTGAAACAGCTTCACAGTTTCATTACTAGTTTTGGTTTCAGCTGTGAGGGTCAGAGGTATGTTAGGAGTGTGTTAAACTGATCTGTGGGAATTTGCTTATATTTTGGTTTCAAAGCAATCTGCCTGTGTTCCTGTGGTGTAACACTGCTGGGTTGGTTGCTGTTGCTGTTGAAAATAGCTGATTCCTATCCTTTTCTCTATTTACATTCCAATTTCCAGGTACATTTCCCTGAATCTCACTGATGTATGCTCGTTGAAGTTGAAACAAAATGTTCCAGGGCCTGTTATTCATCTAAAAGCAGCCTGTATTTTTTATAGTGTAGTCTCCTGTTATGTAATTGGTAGATATGTGTACAATTAAACTTGTTCAGTAGGGGTCGATTACATGTTGAATGATGCGTAATTTTGAACTGTTGAATTGTGCATTTGAAATAGCTTTGAGCATGGGCCTGGTCTGATCTGAAAGTTTGTGTAAATTCAATAGTCATCAGTAGAAATTAGACTTATGTATATGACATGAGAATTCATGAGTAAGTTTGATTACATTTAGCTTAATTATTGGTATTTTCGTCGTTATAGTGTAGTAGAAGGCTTGCTTTTGTTTTTAAGATTCTAAAATCGTGTGGAAGGCAAATCGTAATTATGGTAAGTAGATTGGTGTTGAAATCAGTTGGAAACCATGAGACAAACTCATTCATAATTGACTTAGTTCAATTTTGGTACAACAGGTCTTAATAGGCAATTGGTAGGATAGATCGGTTAGGGATTTTTGGAGTTTCATGGCTTTTGTTAAAAGGAAGGTATGCATGTTCAGTGTAGTGACTCAGGGATATTATATTGATTGTTGCAATGGAAATATACCCCTCTTCGTTGGGCCGTTCAGACCGCATCAAGGCCATGAGACAGGCCCAATTCTCTTTTAAATTTGGTTCTTAGTCTATTTCATTGTAATCTATTTCCAAATTAACTAGTCTTGTAGAGACACACAAATAAATAGGAAATCGTAGCTATTTCGGGATTGCTACTAGCCTCGCCTGAATAAATCACATGCGCGGACTGTCAACAATGGGCTATTAAAATGATTAGAAATTGGGATGGCCATTTAGTAAATTCCATGGTCTTCCTTAAAATCATATTACATTAGAATCTTTAAGCTCGATTTACTTGAATAACCTTCTTAAACTCGGGTACGCATTGATGCGACCCAAATCCAAATCTCGATGAAGTCGAAATGTGTTGACAATCACGGGTGCATTGATTGCGACGGGGTTCGAAACGCGTTTTCACGACATTGTAATTCTTAAAAATAAACGATGATAGAAAAAAGTTTCACAAATTGAGACGAGCTTCACCGCGCAAAAATAAATGAATGTGGGGCCCTTAGTAAATAATTATCGAAATAATTAGAATTTGGGATGGTCGTTTAGCAAACTTCATGGCTTTTCCCAAAAATAACACTACGTTAGTATCTTTAGGCACGATTTAATTAAATAACCTTCTTAAAATTCGGGTGCGCATTGATGCGATTCAAATCCAAATCTCGACAAAGTCGAAATGTGTTGATAACTACGGGTGCATTGATTGCGACGTGGTTCGAAACGCGTTTTCATGACGTCGCAATTCTTAAAAAAAATATAATTATAATAAAAGCGGTGTAAAATTAAATAAAGGCACATAAGCTAGCATGTATTAAAATCGGATAAAATCAAATGCAACAGTTAAGCGACCGTGCTAGAACCACGGAACCCGGGAATGCCTAACACCTTCTCCCGGGTTAACAGAATTCCTTACCTGGATTTCTGGTTCGCGGACTGTTTACAGAGTCATAAATTTCCTCGGTTCGGGATTCAACCGGTGACTTGGGACACCATTAATCTCAAGTGGCGACTCTGAATAAGTAATAATTAAATCCCGTTACGATTGTCCTTTAAAAGGAAAAACTCCTTTACACCCTTCGCGGGGTGTAGGTGAAAAAAAGGAGGTGTGACATATGCGACTCTGGACTCCATCTTCACCTGGATTTTCCATGTGAATCCATGTGAATATGGAGTAGTCATCCACTATCACAAAGATGTATCTTTTTCCTCCTCTGCTTTGCACTCTCACAGGTCCACATAGATCCATATGCTGAAGTTGTAGTGGCTTTGAGGTGCTCACATCTCTTTTAGACTTAAAGGAGGACTTCATATGTTTTCCTCTAGCACATGCATCACAGACCTTTTGCATCTTGAATTTTGACATAGGTAGATCATGGACTAGGTCCTTCTAAATTAGTTTGTTCAAAAGAGAAAAACTTGCGTGGCCTAGTATTCTTTGCCATAGTTCAGCATCATCATCACCAGCTTTCAGACAACTCAGATCACCACTTTGTAATGACTCAAAATCAGCAACATAGATGTTCTTGTATCTTTTGGCCACAAGTACTACTTTAGCAGTCACAAGATCAATGACTGTACATATTCTGGACAAGAATTCCACCTTGTTTCCTTTATCATAGATTTGAAAGACACTCAAAAGATTGTACTTAAGGCTATTGGCATTGTACACATTTTCAATAGAATGAGTGAGTGACTTCCCGACTATTCCAACTCCAAGAATGTACCCCTTTTTTCCATTGCCAAAGGATACACTCCCTCCTTGCAGGGCTTTTAGTGAAAGAAAGTCCATGGTGTTCCCAGTCATGTACTTTGAACACCCACTATCCATGAACCATTGTTGACCGCTTCCTTTCACTGTTCCCTCTTTGTTGCCATCATCTTCATCATCATCTAATTGAGCCATCAAAGCAAAAGTTGAGTCATATTCAATCTCCTCGCCTTCAACTGCCATCATGGAGCTATCACCAGTATCAGGTTCATCTTCAGACTTACTAGAGGAATCCCCCCATGCTGCAAGAGCCTGTCTCAACATATTGTTAGCGGATCTTTTTCTATTGAAGTACTTGAAAGGAACCGGGTTCGTCTTAGCTGTTTTCTCATGGTAGTTCTTGGAGAATTCTTGCTTCAAAAGAGGACAGTCTTTCATGAAGTGTCCAGGCTTTCCACACTTGTAACAAAGATCATAGTTCTTTGGTCTGTTAGAGCTGTCCCTTTTTAGCATTTCTCCATTTTTTCTGACCATCTTCTGAAATCTTTTGGCTAAGTAAGCCATGTCACTGTCTTCTCACTTGAATTATTGTTATCAGCTTTAAGTACCATGTTGTTTTCCTTCTTTTGTTCTCTTCTTTCACTGTCTATCTTCCTCTTCAACTCGTAGGTCCTCAAATTTTCGATCAGCTCTTCTATGGTCAGCTCCTATAAGTCCTTTGATTCAGTAATAACATTCACTTTGCTTTCCCAGTATCTAGGCAGAATGCTGAGAATTTTCCTTACTAGCTTGTTTCTAGGAATAGTTTCACCAAGTGAGTGTAACTTATTTATGATGGAGGCGAATCTTGTGTGCATATCTTGAATGGATTCATCATCCCTCATTTTGAAGATTTCATACTCGGTAGTGAGCATATCAATCTTAAACTGTTTTACTTGTGTGGTTCCCTCATGAGCTTTTTGCAAAGCTTCCCATACCTCCTTGGCAGTGTCATAGGTGGAGATTCTATTGTACTCTTCACGTCCTATTCCACATTCTAGAATTTTCTTGGCACGAAAATTCTTCTCCACAGGCTTCTTGTCTGCTTCAGTGTACTCTTTACTGGTTTTTGCCATTGAAAATGGAAGTACTTCCAGTACCTTGGTTGGAACATAAGGACCATCACATATGATATCCCATAACTCAGAATCCTCAACCATGATAAAATTATGCATTCTTGTTTTCCACCACCCATAGTATTGTCCATTGAGCCTAGGTGGTCGGTATGTAAATTGAACTTCTTCAAAATTTGGTGGAACATCCATGAAGATCCTTCCTAGGTGTTAGCCTGAAAGGAGGAACCCGCTCAGATGCCAATTGTTAGAATGTGTAAGTCCACTAAACAGTAGAGTACCTGGTTCTCTACGAGATTCTACTGAGAATGCTAATAAAAAGTATGTAAATAAGGTAGAGGATTTTTATGTGGAAAAATCTCACACAAGGGGATCCAAAAATCACGACCTACACCTGTAGGATTTCAACTTCACTAACTTGTAAAAACCAACAAGCCACTTTGTAATGACTCCATTACAAAGAATTTACTCAACTAACTTGTGGTACTCTTACCAGAAGCAACTTTGTGACTTCCTAGTTACAAAGACTTATACTAACTTCTGATGCTCTCACCAAAAGCCACTTTGTCACTCTACAGTTACAAAGGCTTTTGCTTATGACTAAACCTAGTCACAACATAAACTCAAGGATTTTACGGATTTACAATAGGATCCCTAATCATCGCTTCTAGCTAAGCAATTCAGGAGATACAATAAGTACAATCACAATGTTACAACTCAACTAGGACAACAACAAGCTAACTTTTTGGAACTGGTCCGTAGTTGCATTCAACTTTGTTCTTTAAGCTCGTGAGGATTGATTTCTCTATTTTTGGCCAGAAGCTTGAATAAGAAACTGAAACATTCAAGCGATGTTTTTTATAAACTCATTTTTGCTACACCTTGATCATATCACTTGAAATGATGTGAGCACTTTAGTTTGTTAGAGAATGAGTGGGTGCTGGAAATAGTGCAGTGCGGCAGAAACAGTGCAGGCAGTCACTTCGTTTCCAACTATGTCCAATTGACTTTGTACTACTATGAGGAAACCACAAGGGTATCAGGTTCTTGTTTGGGTTCCTAGCTCTTGAAGTTATAGCAGTTCATATTTGGCTGGAATTCGTTAAGCTTGCAGTATAGTCCAAGTAGGTCAAGTTCCTTATCTGTTTCTTAAAAATAAGTTTGTTAGATCATCAAAACATAAGGCAGAAACATTTAAAACCTATCAATTTCCCCCCTTTTTGATGATGACAAACTTAATATTGAAAACGAGGATTTAGAGAGCTCAAAGAACCAGATTAAGTAATAGGATAACACAAGTTCCCCCTGGCTGTATGCCCTTTTTCACATGTTATCTTCCCATATGTTCCCCCTGACTTTATGGTCATATTATTTTCTCCCCTTTTGGCATCATTAAAAAGACACAATCAGAAGAACACCACAAAGAAGTATAGCCAAGCTAACTCATGCCACATATGTGCACACAAACATAATAGAGAATAGAAACACAGAAGTAAAGAACTGATATAATAAAAGAGGAAAAAATTTATATTGATAAAATTTTAATATGCTTTTGCTTAAGAAGTAAAAGGCAATATTGGACTATTCAAACAAGAGCAGTAGTGTTTCATCCCAACCACATAAAAAACGAAAACGAAACATCTGCCAACACAACAAAAAAAACAAAAAAACTAAAGAACATTTCCAGAATCTGGTCATTAAAGGGATAGTTAGGGGGCACAAGGAGTAGAAGGCTTGGAGGTTGCAGCAAGTGTTTGGAGAACAAGGTCTATTCGGGCATTGGTCGACTTTTGCTCGTTGAGCAGTTCTGCTTTCAGGTTCTCTACTTGCGCCCTGAGATCAGCATTCTCCTTTGCCAAACGAGCTACCTCATCATTTGACATCGGAACCACTTGGGCTTGCCGACCTTCCAGGATAGCATTCCTAGCCTTCAACCAACGAATTTCCTCAATTGCACTATTTTGACTATTAATCAGCTGTGAGACGGTTGATGTACTTCCTACCCCCCCCCCCCCCCATTCTTTTCTATGCACTCGCATTCTTCCAAAGTTGTCTGTGAGAAAGTCTGCTTCTTTGTCCCCACCTTGCTTGCCCCAGTGGTACTTCAAAGAATTGAAACACTCGAGTAAATAGGAACCCGTAGGGAAAGCCATGATTACTATCTTTGAAGATGGCAATCTTTTGCATGTGTTCGATCATAATAGCAGGCAGACTCACAGGAGTAAAACTATCCAGTTACTCCATCAGGAACAGGTCAAACTTAGAAGTCACTTACCTCCTCTCAGCTTGAGGCAAAAGAACTTTGTTAACCAATTCGAACAATAGATGATAGACAGGGAGTAGCACTTTCTTATGGATCTGGTCCCCCTTCTGGTTTGTATTGTCTTTTACCACGACATTTCTGAAGTTATTCTGACACATATTTACACTGGAAACACCAGCTGTAGGAACTTTAAGAATCTCTCCAAGCAACTTTAAATCGAACACGATGTCCACTCCATTGACCAGAGCACAAATGTGGTCAGTCTCAACAGGAAAGAGGTTAGCAAAGAAGCTTTGTACCTCATCCTCATATACCTTAGGTGCATCTATTTAGAATAAATGCGTCCATCATTGAAACTCGACCATTTCCAGAATTTGGCACATACCAGCAATCTTAGAGATTGCTGGGTCAAACGTACGACCCAACAGAGCCAAAGCTGACTTCACTTCTCATTCTATTCACAGAACCAGGTTCTTCAAAAATTTCAGACTAGTGTTTGCCGGACTTCTCACCACTGAATTTTCCATTTCCATTGGATTTGACTAACACATCCTCATCAGACAACGAGAAATCACTCACCACCTCCTTAAACTTGGACCTAGAGGTTAACCCCTTCTCTATTGAAACATGCTTCTTCTTTTTCGAAGACCGTCTAACAAGTGAACCAGGTTCATCTGGGGTTTCCTCTTTCACCTCTACTACAGGGACCGCCTCATCACTTACAGGTACACTGTCTTTCACCAAATTTCTCCTTTTTTCTTACTACTTTTCTTGCTCTTTTGAAGGGTAGAATCGTAGGCCACCTTAGCTTGAATCCTGGTAGTAGGTCGTTTGGTTTTAGACTCAGGAGTAGACACAACCCTCTGCTTAACTATGAATGCATCAAGAGCCATATTATCTAGGTCCTCCTCATCACTAGATCTCATTTCAGGTACTTATATTTCCAAGGGTGCAACAACGAATGTAGGAATAGAACTATCCTAGGAATGAGAGCCCTGACCTGGGTCCTCCAGAGAGGGATCACGTTCCTCATGTGATGGCTCAGTAGTATTTGCTAGTGCATCCCCTTCAATAGTTACAATGGCCCCTTCGTCCCCCACACATTGTACCTCTTTTTTCTGAGAGGTGATCTCATGCAGTACACCATCAGTAGACACCACAAAAGTAGTTACATCATTCTCTTCCTCAATTGGTACAAATGCCACCTCGGAATCAGTAACAATGATGGTGGAACTCTCTGTGACATCAGGGTTTGACCTTGTTCCCCTCTTGGTCTTTGATGTCACGACCCAAACTGGAGGGCCATGACTAGCACCCGACCACACTTGCCGAGCACCAACGTACATTTCATCTAACCTTCATTATTATCTTTTAAGGCTAAAGAGATCAATATAAATGGTAGACCTAGATCATGGACAACCAGCAATAAAATATGACGGCATGAACATACATAGCAGGGGATGACCAGACAATCAAGAAACTACATATAAGGTATGAGCTACCACGCTACTATGAAAGACTATACAACAAAAACTAGCCGACAAGGCATACCAAACTATACATGAGCCGACACTTGTCTATGAGCCTCTAAAAGAACATAAGTGTTGCAACATAGCCGGAACAGGGCCCCGACATACCCATAATGTCTATAACAAAAATTGCATACCAAGACCAAGGCAAGTCCGGAGAAGGGATCTCGCCAATCACCGCTGAACTGGACAGTCTACTGTGGTGGGGGAGCTGCACCTGCCTGTCTATCAGGACCTGCAGCACGACATGCAGCGTCCACAAATAAAAGGACGTCAGTACGAATAAAGTACTGAGTATGTAAGGCAAGGAACCATAAATACGATCAGTAATGTAAGCAAGGATAGAGAATATACAACCTGTAACATCTTAGTACCTCTGAGGGCTACTTACATGAAATGCATGATACATATGTATAAATACATAAACCTTTAAAGCATTCGCCTCTGTGGGCATCATCATCATCATATCGTACCCGGCCATAATAGGCTCGGTAGAATCGTACCCGGCCACGTGGAGCTCGGTAAAACCCAACTGATCAGTGGTTGCACAATAGGTGCCGTACCCGGCCAACTATAGCGTGGCTCGGTAGAGTAAAATAGATACATATATATAATGCATGCTCGACTCATGGAATCACATTCTAAACCTTTCGGAGTGACGTAAGGTCGGTATCCTCTATACACGTTATTAGGACTAACTCTTCACTATGAACCTTATAAGATTTAGGAAGTACGAACAACATTGATAACATAAGAATAAGAGAAGTAACATTAACATCAATCGTTCCATAAGAGGGAAAACAATGTAAGTACTGCTAGCTTCTAAGAGTAGAGTATCTTGGAAGCTCGTTCATTACATTATGTACAATCGGAGTCGTGCAAAAGAAGGAAAGGGATAGCCTCACATACCTTGTATATACTGCCCCAATCTCAAGCTATGCAATTGTCAAAACTCCTTAGTCTACAATAAGAGAAACGATACTATCGTTATCATTTAAGCGTCATAACTATTATGTATCGACCACAACCTATTTTACGATGAAACGGACAGCACCTCCCCTATATATATGACCTCACACCATTCAAAACAGTCACCAAACATCCCAAACAACATCAATAATAAACATATTGAGCCTCCCAAAATAGTCCACACATAGCCTAATCACTCCATACATACGACGACCACCGTAGTCGTGTCAAACAACCTGGAAATGTTACGAATAACTATCAGCCCATAACCCTACATATATATGGTGTTTCTCCACACCCTTCCTCCTCCAAAACTCCATAAGATAGTAGTAAAATACGCAGCCCAACAACAACGCAAAACAGTCCACAAAACAATAACATTACTACCAAGCCTTTCGATATATATCTCACAAGTTCTAGCTTCAATGGCTTAGCCGCAACTTGGATAATCTTAAATACATATAGAGTAAGAGGTTCCTTACCTTTATACAGAAAGAACAACTCCAATTTGACCTTAAATTTCCATGAAATATCCCTCCAATGCTGCCACACAACAAAAAAAACGAAACTAGCGATCAATTAGTGTTTTTCGGCACTAGAATCACTTTAGAAGGCTTGAAATCACCTAGGATTGATATTAAGAACATGAGGGAGTATTTACAGAACATAAACCCTTTAAAACAACCTCCCACACGAGCTGAAACGACACAAAAATGAGCAACAACAAGAAGAACAAGAGACTTACTAGCGCCACGGAATTCCCGACACTTGATTTGTGTTGTTTGCCCTTTTTTTGGGTCTTGAATCTTGAGAGAACCTTGAGAGGATGTTCCTAGGGTTCTAAGGTCTGAAAATAGTGAAAAGAAATGACTTAAAATGGGTTGGAGGCATCCTATATAGGTCCAAATATCTTAAACCGACTTAGTGGGCCCCATAGAGAGGTGCTTGGCGCAGTCTCGCGAAAATGCGAATATCTCTCTACTCCGAGATCGTATCGATGAACGGTTTAATGCGTTGGAAACTAGACTCATAGATCTTTAATTTTGTTGGTAGATCACCCCGTAATTCCTTGTAAATTATGATAAAAGATTAGAAACATTTGACCTAATGTTTAAGTAAAATTATGAACCTAAGTTGCGACAACTTTTGTCGACTTTTGTTTCATAACTCGTTTGACTTCAAGACTTATGATACGGATATTATATGATTAAAATACCTTAATAAATGACCTCTTGAGTGTATTAATCACCGCTAGATTACCTGAAAATACGAGTTACAACATCCTTGATTCGTTTAACTTCTAATACTGGTTAATCACCCTTATACACTCTTGTATCACTTAAGACCAATAGGATTGACTTCTTATCATCTCAAAGATAATTCCTTCTTGGATTTATGTTAACTAATATATGGCATGAACTAACACATGTGGATATGGGTTGTAACACCCTCCCCCCCTTAGGAACATTCGTCCTCGAATGTAAGGGTTTATGGGGAGTTTAAATCATCGTGGATTCCAATGGAAATTTCCGATCAATTTTCCCCTATAAAATGGTCACTAGCAAAACTTGCAAGTAATTAAGCCCAACATATGGTTTCACAAGTCTACACAAAGCATTATGCGTATTTACATTATCTACATATCACCATTTTGTATTAAGGAGGAGTATTCTCAAATTATTGCTTACCTCATAGAGCCGTTTCTTCTTCCAATGTATCCTGTCTTCCACCAGCATCCTTGTTATCTTCATTCTGGAATAAGTAAGGGTATTTAGACTTCATCTCCTCTTCTTGCTTCCCATGTCATTTCTTCCATATTTTTGTTCCTCCACAATACTTTGACGGAAGCTACATCTTTTGTTCTCAGCTTGCGGACTTGCCGATCTAATATCGCCACTGGCACTTCTTCATATGATAGGTCCTCTGTAACTTGTACATCTTTGATAGGGATGACTCGAGAAGGGTCTCCAATACATTTTCTCAACATAGATACATGGAATACCGGGTGGACAAATTCCAATTCGGATGGCAATTCTAACTCATAAGCAACCTGTCCAATCCGTCGAAGAATTTTATACGGCCCGATATACCTTGGACTCAGCTTACCTTTCTTCCCAAAACGCATAATACCCTTCATTGGTGAGATCCTCAGGAAAACCCAATCACCAACCTCAAACTCTAGATCACGACGTCGGACATCAGAATAAGATTTTTGCCTGCTTTGTGCCATCCTCAATCGCTCCTGTATCACTTTCACCTTCTCAATAGCTTGGTGAATCAAATCTGGCCCATATAATTCTGTTTCACCGACTTCGAACCATCCAACTGGTGATCTACATCTCCTCCCGTATAGTGCCTCGTATGGGGCCATTTTAATACTGGAATGGTAGCTATTGTTATAGGCGAATTCTATGAGTGGAAGATGATCATCCCAATTCCCCTTAAAATCTAGAACACATGCTCGTAGCATATCTTCCAGTGTCTGAATGGTACGTTCAGCCTGTCCGTCAGTCTGCGGATGAAATGCAGTGCTGAGATTTACTTGTGTGCCTAAACCCTTCTGGAAAGACCTCCAAAAGTTAGCCGTAAATTGAGCTCCTCGGTCTGATATAATAGATATGGGCACACCATGAAGCCTAACAATCTCCTTGATATACAACTTCGCATAATCTTCAGCCGTGTAAGTTGTCTTCACTGGCAGAAAATGGGCACATTTTGTAAGTCGATCAATTATCACCCAGATGGAGTCAAACTTATGATAAGAGCGAGGTAATCCAATAATGAAGTCCATATTAATCACCTCCCACTTCCAGGTCGGAATCTCTATATTTTGAAGCAATCCACCGGGTTTCTGATGTTCTATCTTTACTTGTTGACAATTGGGACACTGGGCTACAAATTCTGCAATAGACTTCTTCATATTATCCCACCAATACTGCTCCTTGACATCATGATACATCTTTGTCGAGCCGGGATGGATGGAATATCGGGATTGATGAATCTCATTCATAATCTTCTCTCGCAACCCTGCCACATTAGGCACACACAATCGGCTCTGGTATCTCAGTGCCCCATCTTTTCCGATCCCAAAAGCCATACTTTTACACTGTTGAATGCTTTCTCTTAATCGTACTAAGATAGGATCTTCATATTGTCGTGCTTTTACCTCGGCTACCAAAGATGATTCTGATGTATTCTGTACAGTAACACCTCCGTCATCAGAGTCTAACAATCTGATTCTCATATTGGCTAGCTGATGAAGCTCTTTAATCAACCCCCATCTACCTGCCTCAATATGTACTAAGCTTCCCATTGATTTACGGCTGAGAGCGTCTGCCACAACATTGGCTTTACCGGGATGATACAATATCTCGACGTCGTAGTCTTTCAATAATTCAAGCCACCTACGCTGCCTCAAATTCAACTCTTTCTGCTTGAAGATGTATTGTAAACTCTTGTGATCTGTGTAGATGTCAACATGGATGCCGTATAAGTAGTGCCGCCATATCTTCAAAGCATATATTACTGCAGCCAATTCCAAATCATGGGTTGGATAATTCTTTTCATGCTTCTTCAATTGTCTTGATGCATAAGCAATCACATTCCCACGCTGCATCAATACGCACCCCAAACCTATACCTGAGGCATCACAATATACCACATAACCTTCTGTTCCTTCAGGAAGAGTGAGCACTGGTGCAGATGTCAATCGATTCTTCAACTCCTGAAAACTACGTTCACAAGTGTCAGACCACTGGAATTTGGTAGCTTTTTGTGTTAACTTAGTCAATGGTGATGATATAGAGGAAAATCCTTCTACAAACCGCCTATAATATCCTGCTAGCCCTAGGAAGCTGCGGACTTCTGATGGTGTTGTAGGTCTCGGCCAATTCTTTACTGCATCGATCTTCTGAGTGTCGACACTAATACCCTCATCAGATATCACATGGCCAAGGAATGCTACTGAGTTCAGCCAGAATTCACATTTGGAGAGCTTAGCATATAACTTACGATCCTGAAGCGTCTGTAATACTATCCGCAAGTGGCCCGCATGTTCCGCCTCCGAACGAGAATACACTAGAATGTCATCAATGAATACAATCACGAACACATCAAGATAGGGCCTGAATATAGTATTCATGAGATCCATAAAAGCTGCTGGGGCATTTGTTAGCCCGAACGACATCACCAAGAACTCAAAGTGCCCATATCTTGTCCGGAAGGCCGTCTTTGGAATATCCTTCTCCCTAACCCTCACCTGATGATACCCTGAACGTAAATCAATCTTAGAGAAATACTTGGCACCCTGGAGTTGGTCAAACAGGTCATCAATTCTTGGAAGTGGATACTTGTTCTTTATAGTAGACTTATTCAACTGTCGATAGTCGATACACATCCGTAACGACCCGTCTTTCTTCCGCACGAATAGGACTGGTGCACCCCAAGGTGAAGTGCTAGGCCTAATAAAGCCCTTATCCAGCAAGTCCTTCAACTGCACCTTCAACTCTCGCAACTCTGCCGGGGCCATTCTGTATGGAGGAATAGAGATCGGTTGAGTGTCAGGCAACACATCAATGCTAAACTCAATCTCCCTTTCAGGAGGAAGGCCTGGGAGTTCATCTGGGAAAACATCTGGGAATTCGTTGACCACAGGGATTGATTGTAAAGTAGGCGGTTTCGCCTCCACATCCCTAACGCGAACGAGATGATAAATGTAACCTTTTGAGATCATTTTCCTTGCCTTAAGATAGGAAATAAACCTACCTTTCGGTGTAGCAATGTTCCCTTTCCATTCAATGACGGGTTCACCCGGAAATTGGAACCTAACCATCTTCGTACGACAGTCAACATTTGCATAGCATGAGGCCAACCAGTCCATTCCCATTATCACATCAAAATCAACCATTTCTAACTCAAATAAATTTGCCGAGGTTTGACGACTACAAATCATCACAGTGCAACCTCTATATACCCTTCTAGCAATCACAGAATCTCCTATCGGAGTAGATACCGCGAGGGGTTTACTTATCAATTCAGGTTCAATGCCAAACTTATTAGCCACAAAGGGTGTAACATATGATAATGTAGATCCCGGATCAATCAGCGCATATACATCATAAGAAAATACAGATATAATACCTGTAACAACATCTGGAGACGACTCGAGATCCTGTCGACCTACTAGAGCATAGGTTCGATTTTGAGCACCACTCGAACTCGGCACTGCACCTCTACCCCTACCACGACCTGTCGACTGCTGAAAACCCCGTGCTGGAGGTCGAACTGATGAGGAAGAACCAGACACAGATCCAGTCGGCTGAGCCATACCATCACCTCCTCTATTAGGACAATCCCGCATCATATGGCCAGGCTGCCCGCACGAATAGCATGCATCAGAACCTCGACGACACAGTCCAAAGTGGGCCTTGCCGCACTGATCACAATGTGGTGTTGGGGGTCTCATCTGACTAGTATCCCTGTGATGTTGCGAGCCAGATGCCCGCGAACTCTGACTTGGACCAGAATAGGATCGATCATATCGAGGCCTCTGAAACTGTGGAGGAGCACTAGCTACAGGTGGCGCCGAACTCCTCGAAAACTGTGGCCTGATGCGGCCTCTGAAGTCATCAGAATACCCTGCAAATCTCGCCCTCTTATGCTGGCCTCTATCCTGCTCCCTAACTGCCCTCTGCTGGCGCTTACGATCCTCTAGGGTCTGGGCATAAGCTTGAATACGGGAAATATCCATGCCCTCCACCAAGGAGGCTGTCGTACACTCATTTATTAGATGTGGTCCCAACCCATTCACGAACATATGCACCCTATCACTCATCTCGGCCACCATATGGGGAGCATACCTTGCCAAAGAATCAAACTGCATACTGTACTCTCGCACACTCATATTACCTTGTCTAAGGTTCAAGAACTTATCAGCTCTAGCTCGTCGTATCTCAACTGGCAAGTAGTGACGAAGAAAGGCCTCAGAAAATTCCTTCCACACAGCTGGAGGAGGGTTCGGACCCCTGGATCTCTCCCAACTATCATACCAGAGAACCGCTAAATCCCGTAGCCGATAAGAAGCCAACTCTACTGCCTCTGTATCACTAACATGCATAACCCGAAGTGTACGATGAACCTGGTCAATAAAAGTCTGTGGGTCCTCCTTGGGGTCTGATCCGGTAAACACTGGAGGGTCTAAATTAATAAAATCACGAACTCTTGTACTAACTGGTTTCTCAGCAGCACCTGTATTCTGCCTCTGAGCCTGAGCAGCTACCAAGCTAGTCAATAACTGCAAAGCACTCCGCATATCCTGGTCTGGAGTGCCAGACGGAGGAACTGGAGGCGCTGGGTGCCTTCTAATATCCTCTGGAGGAGATGGAGTAGATGAGGTATGAGAGGGCATCTCACTTTGAGCCTCACTTTGTCCTGCTCTGACTTGGGGCACCTGACTGGTACCCTCTCCCGCTGCTGTATCAAGCCGTCTACTAATCGTTTGCTTCCTAGTCGAAGGCATCACTGAAAAAAACAAGGTGAATATTA
Source organism: Nicotiana sylvestris (assembly GCF_000393655.2). Taxonomy (NCBI): domain Eukaryota; kingdom Viridiplantae; phylum Streptophyta; class Magnoliopsida; order Solanales; family Solanaceae; genus Nicotiana; species Nicotiana sylvestris. The sequence continues at coordinate 146,842,331 of NC_091064.1, read as the reverse complement.
GAGACAAACACTTACGACTCAACTGTACGCACGATCTAAATGTGGCGCGCTACACATCCATAATCAAGACTCTACTAGACACGGCTCATAGACAACCCCTAGGACAGACTTGCTCTGATACCAAGTTTGTCACGACCCAAACTGGAGGGCCATGACTAGCACCCGACCACACTTGCCGAGCACCAACGTACATTTCATCTAACCTTCATTATTATCTTTTAAGGCTAAAGAGATCAATATAAATGGTAGACCTAGATCATGGACAACCAGCAATAAAATATGACGACATGAACATACATAGCAGGGGATGACCAGACAATCAAGAAACTACATATAAGGTATGAGCTACCACGCTACTATGAAAGACTATACAACAAAAACTAGCCGACAAGGCATACCAAACTATACATGAGCCGACACTTGTCTATGAGCCTCTAAAAGAACATAAGTGTTGCAACATAGCCGGAACAGGGCCCCGACATACCCATAATGTCTATAACAAAAATTGCATACCAAGACCAAGGCAAGTCCGGAGAAGGGATCTCGCCAATCACCGCTGAACTGGACAGTCTACTGTGGTGGGGGAGCTGCACCTGCCTGTCTATCAGGACCTGCAGCACGACATGCAACGTCCACAAATAAAAGGACGTCAGTACGAATAAAGTACTGAGTATGTAAGGCAAGGAACCATAAATACGATCAGTAATGTAAGCAAGGATAGAGAATATACAACCTGTAACATCTTAGTACCTCTGAGGGCTACTTACATGAAATGCATGATACATATGTATAAATACATAAACCTTTAAAGCATTCGCCTCTGTGGGCATCATCATCATCATATCGTACCCGGCCATAATAGGCTCGGTAGAATCGTACCCGGCCACGTGGAGCTCGGTAAAACCCAACTGATCAGTGGTTGCACAATAGGTGCCGTACCCGGCCAACTATAGCGTGGCTCGGTAGAGTAAAATAGATACATATATATAATGCATGCTCGACTCATGGAATCACATTCTAAACCTTTCGGAGTGACGTAAGGTCGGTATCCTCTATACACGTTATTAGGACTAACTCTTCACTATGAACCTTATAAGATTTAGGAAGTACGAACAACATTGATAACATAAGAATAAGAGAAGTAACATTAACATCAATCGTTCCATAAGAGGGAAAACAATGTAAGTACTGCTAGCTTCTAAGAGTAGAGTATCTTGGAAGCTCGTTCATTACATTATGTACAATCGGAGTCGTGCAAAAGAAGGAAAGGGATAGCCTCACATACCTTGTATATACTACCCCAATCTCAAGCTATGCAATTGTCAAAACTCCTTCGTCTACAATAAGAGAAACGATATTATCGTTATCATTTAAGCGTCATAACTATTATGTATCGACCACAACCTATTTTACGATGAAACGGACAGCACCTCCCCTATATATATGACCTCACACCATTCAAAACAGTCACCAAACAGCCCAAACAACATCAATAATAAACATATTGAGCCTCCCAAAATAGTCCACACATAGCCTAATCACTCCATACATACGACGACCACCGTAGTCGTGTCAAACAACCTGGAAATGTTACGAATAACTATCAGCCCATAACCCTATATATATATGGTGTTTCTCCACACCCTTCCTCCTCCAAAACTCCATAAGATAGTAGTAAAATACGCAGCCCAACAACAACGCAAAACAGTCCACAAAACAATAACATTACTACCAAGCCTTTCGATATATATCTCACAAGTTCTAGCTTCAATGGCTTAGCCGCAACTTGGATAATCTTAAATACATATAGAGTAAGAGGTTCCTTACCTTTATACAGAAAGAACAACTCCAATTTGACCTTAAATTTCCAAGAAATATCCCTCCAATGCTGCCACAACAACAAAAAAATGAAACTAGCGATCAATTAGTGTTTTTCGGCACTAGAATCACTTTAGAAGGCTTGAAATCACCTAGGATTGATATTAAGAACATGAGGGAGTATTTACAGAACATAAACCCTTTAAAACAACCTCCCACACGAGCTGAAACGACACAAAAATGAGCAACAACAAGAAGAACAAGAGACTTACTAGCGCCACGGAATTCCCGACACTTGATTTGTGTTGTTTGCCCTTTTTTGGGTCTTGAATCTTGAGAGAACCTTGAGAGGATGTTCCTAGGGTTCTAAGGTCTGAAAATAGTGAAAAGAAATGACTTAAAACGGGTTGGAGGCATCCTATATAGGTCCAAATATCTTAAACCGACTTAGTGGGCCCCATAGAGAGGTGCTTGGCGCAGTCTCGCGAAAATGCGAATATCTCTCTACTCCGAGATCGTATCGATGAACGGTTTAATGCGTTGGAAACTAGACTCATAGATCTTTAATTTGGTTGGTAGATCACCCCGTAATTCCTTGTAAATTATGAGAAAAGATTAGAAACATTTGACCTAATGTTTAAGTAAAATTATGAACCTAAGTTGCGACAACTTTTGTCGACTTTTGTTTCATAACTCGTTTGACTTCAAGACTTATGATACGGATATTATATGATTAAAATACCTTAATAAATGACCTCTTGAGTGTATTAAGCACCGCTAGATTACCTGAAAATACGAGTTACAACATCCTTGATTCGTTTAACTTCTAATACTGGTTAATCACCCTTATACACTCTTGTATCACTTAAGACCAATAGGATTGACTTCTTATCATCTCAAAGATAATTCATTCTTGGATTTATGTTAACTAATATATAGCATGAACTAACACATGTGGATATGGGTTGTAACATTTGACTAGTGAGAAACTCAGAAGATGGAGAGGACAGAGCAACAATTTTAGGGATTTCTAAAATAAAGAGAGACGGGGAATCTGGGTGAGATGTGATTTTAGCGGGAAGGGTAAGAGCGGGTAAGAAAGGCTCAGTAGGAACAGAAATCTCCATAGGTTTATCAGTAGTAGGTACGACTGAGGCAGGGAGGTCGGAGTTTATCTCAGGCATTGGAACACGGATGTGAAGATGTTTTTGAGAAATTCTAATAGAGGACTTATGGTTAGGGAAAACAGAAAAGGGTTTTTATGCGAATTGGATAATTATGAAGAGAGAGCAATATGCACTGGTTCTGAAACGATAGTTGGGCATGGAGAAGTGCAACGTTTTAGAGGGAGATGGAATGATTTGAAGTGAAGAGATGTGACAGCAATATCTCAAAAAGTCGAATGATATGGCAGTTGTGTTTTGTACCCTTTTTAGGACGTGTATTAAAGGATGCACACAACTACCAACCTTTGGTACAAAAACAAGGTTCTTGACCTTTTATTTGAAGGAAAAAATCCTCTTTTATCATTCATGCAATGCATCTACAGCTTCTATACTCATCATGTGTGTTTACCTGCAACAGTATTTAGGTTAGTTAGACGTGGCCAGAAAACACTTTTAGCTAGTTATTTCTTGAAGGTGATTTTCATAGCCAGATAAAGAGGAATCAGGTTATAAATTGGGCTTTAAAAGCCCCAACTTCACTCTGTTTCTTTCAAATTGTTCCTTACTTAATGCCTTGGTGAAATATCTGCAATTTGGTCTTCAGTGCTACAGAACTTCATACATATCAGCCCTTTCTCCACATTGACCCTTAGAAAGTGATGCCTCACATCAATATATTTCGTCCTTTTGTGTTAAACTAGATTCTTGGCCATGTTGAGTGTAATAGTGTTGTCACATAAAAGGGGAACAGTCTTAGTGAGTGCCCCAAAGTCCTCTAGTTGTTGCTTGATAAATAAAAGTAGAGCACAACAAGATGCTGTGGCTACATATTCTGCTTCATCTGTTGAAAGAGCCACTGAATTTTGCTTCCTTGTGCATCAAGAGATAAGACATGAACCCTAGAAGTGAGCCATTCTAGAAGTGTTTTTCCTATCCACAAGGTAACCTGCATAGTCTGCATCACCTTAACCAATGAGATTAAAACTGTCACTTGAGGGATAATATAGAACCAGGTCCTGTGTTCCTTTGAGATATCTCAGTATTCTTTTGGCAGCCTTCAAGTGAGATTCCTTGGGATTTTATTGAAACCTTACACATAAACCCACACTAAAATAATATCACATCTGTTGGCAGTGATATAGAGGAGAGACCCAATAATGCCTCTATACATGGTTTGATTCACAAGAGATCCAGTTTCATCCATGTCCAGTCGAATGGCAGTAGTAATGGGAGCGTCTATCACCTTTAATGCTTCCATGTCAAACCTCTTCAAAATCTTCCTGATGTATTTTTGCTGACAATTGGATATACCCTTTGGGGATTGTTTTACTTGAAGACCCAAGAAGAAGTTCAGTTCCCCCATCAGGCTCATTTAAAATTCACTTTCCATGAGTTTGGCAAATTCTTCACACAGAGAATCAATTGTTGCTCCAAAACTAATATCATCAACATAGACCTGAACAATGAGCAGATTCCTTCCCTGTTTCTTTAAGAAAAAAGTGTTGTCAATTTTCCCTCTTTTAAAGCCATTTTCCAAGAGGAACTTTGACAGCCTTTCATATCAAGCTCGAGGAGCCTGCTTTAGTCCGTACAAAGCTTTGTCGAGTTTAAAAACATATTTAGAGTGCTCATGATATTCAAACCCTAGAGGTTGCTTCACATAGACTTCTTCCTTAAGGAGTCCATTCAAAAATGCACTCTTGACATCCTTTTGGAACAAGGTGAATTCCGTATGAGATGTAAAAGCGATAAGAATTCTATTAGTTTCCATGGGAGCCACTGGAGCAAACGTTTTATCATAGTCAATCACCTCTTCCTGATTGTAGCCTTGGACCACTAGCCTAGCCTTATTCCTTGTGGTAATTCCTTGTTCATCGAGTTTGTTTCTGAATACCCACCTGGTTCCTATAATGGTTCGATATGAGGGTCTAGGTACCATGTGGCACACATTGTTTCTCTCAAACTGATATAGCTCATCTTGCTTGGTTGTAATCCAATCTACATCTTTCAAGGCTTCCTTGATATTCTTGGGTTCTATTTGGAAGAGAAAAGCTGAGAAGGCAAGTGAATTTCTGGCTCTTGACCTGGTTTGTACTCCGTAGTCTAGAGGGGTAATAACGTTGTTCATCAGATGAGAGCTTTGGTGTCTCCAGTTAGATGTCTGAGGTTCATTCTGAGAGGAAGAGGGTATGTTTGGCTGGTTTTCCTCTGTTCTTCTCTCAAGTGCTAGTGGAGTTTCCTGAACTACATCAACCACTATTTCTTTAACTTCAGTGGTTGTAATTGAAGTGCTTGGTTCTATTGAAGATAAGGCAGTATTGTCTTCATTCGTCTCCTTTACTTAGCTCATCATATCTGCCTTTCAGTTTTCATGTAAATGACTTCACCAGGGACCGGTAGGGGTTCTCCATCTTGATCTTCCTAAACACTCTTCTCACAGGATGGATAAGTACAATCACAAAAATAACATGAACACTTTCCTCAACACATTGAGTTCACTTATTATATATCTTATAAGCCTTGCTTTGAGAAGAGTAGCCCAAAAATATTCCTTCATCACTCTTGGCATCAAATTTTCCAAGTTGATCCTTTCCATTGTTGAGAAGATAGCATTTGTACCCGAATGTTCTTAGGTGAGTCAACTTGGGTTTCCTTTCATTCAATAGTTCATAGGGGGTTTTGTTCAGAAGTGATCTGATCATGCACCTGTTCACTAAGTAGCAGGCAGTGTTGACAGCTTCAGCCCAGAAGTTCTTCGCAATTCCACTGTCGATTAGCATTGTTCTTGCCATTTCATCTAGAGTTTTGTTCTTCCTTTCTATTACTCCATTTTGCTGGGGAGTTCTGGGAGCTGAGAAGTTGTGAGTGATGCCATTTTCATTGCAGAATTCATCAAATTTGGCATTGTCAAATTCTGTCCCATGATATGATCTAATGTATGCGACTCTGGACTCCATCTTCACCTAGATTTTCTTCACAAAAGCCATGAGCACCTCAACAGTTTCATCTTTGGTTCTGAGTAACAGAGTCCATGTGAATCTGGAGTAGTCATCCACTATCACAAAAATGTATCTTTTTCCTCCTTTGCTTTGCACTCTCATAGGTCCACATAGATCCATATGGCTTTGAGATGCTCACATCTCTTTTAGACTTAAAGGAGGACTTCATATGTTTTCCTCTAGCATAGGCATCACAGACCTTTTGCATCTTGAATTTTGACATAGGTAGATCATGGACTAGGTCCTTCTAAATTAGTTTGTTCAGAAGAGAAAAACTTGCGTGGCCCAGTATTCTTTGCCATAGTTCAGCATCATCATCACCAGCTTTCAGACAACTCAGATCACCACTTTGTAAGGACTCAAAATCAGCAACAAAGATGTTCTTGTATCTTTTGGCCACAAGTACTACTTTACCAGTCACAAGATCAATGACTGTACATATTCTGGACAAGAATTCCACCTTGTTTCCTTTATCATAGATTTGAAAGACACTCAAGAGATTGTACTTAAGGCCATTGGCATTGTACACATTTTCAATAGAATGAGTGAGTGACTTCCCGACTTTTCCAACTCCAAGAATGTACCCCTTTTTTCCATTGCCAAAGGATACACTCCTTCCTTGCAGGGCTTTTAGTGAAAGAAAGTCCATGGTGTTCCCAGTCATGTACTTTGAACACCCACTATCCATGAACCATTGTTGACCGCTTCCGTTCACTGTTCCCTCTTTGTTGCCATCATCTTCATCATTATCTAATTGAGCCATCAAAGCAAAAGTTGAGTCATATTCAATCTCCTCGCCTTCAACTGCTATCATGGAACTATCACCAGTATCAGGTTCATCTTCAGACTTACTAGAGGAATCCCCCCATGCTGCAAGAGCCTGTCTCAACATATTGTTAGCGGATCTTTTTCTATTGAAGTCCTTGAAAGGAACCGGGTTCGTCTTAGCTATTTTCTCATGGTAGTTCTTGGAGAATTCTTGCTTCAAAAGAGGACAGTCTTTCATGAATTGTCCAGGCTTTCCACACTTGTAACAAAGATCATAGTTCTTTGGTCTGTTAGAGCTGTTCCTTTTTAGCATTTCTCCATTTCTTCTGACCATCTTCTGAAATCTTTTGGCTAAGTGAGCCATGTCACTGTCTTCCTCACTTGAATGATTGTTATCAGCTTTAAGTACCATGTTCTTTTCCTTCTTTGGTTCTCTTCTTTCACTGTCTATCTTCCTCTTCAACTCGTAGGTCCTCAAATTTCCGATCAACTCTTCTATGGTCAGCTCCTATATGTCCTTTGATTCAGTAATAACATTCACTTTGCTTTCCCAGTATCTTGGCAGAATGCTGAGAATTTTCCTTACTAGCTTGTTTCTAGGAATAGTTTCACCAAGTGAGTGTAACTTATTTATGATGGAAGCGAATCTTGTGTGCATATATTGAATGGATTCATCATCACTCATTTTGAAGAGTTCATACTCGATAGTGAGCATAACAATCTTATATTGTTTTACTTGTGTGGTTCCCTCATGAGCTATTTTCAAAGCTTCCCATATCTCTTTGGCAGTATCGTAGGTGGAGATTCTATTGTACTCTTCAGGTCCTATTCCACATTCTAGAATTTTCTTAGCACGAAAATTCTTCTCCACAGGCTTCTTGTCTGCTTCAGTGTACTCTTTATAGGTTTTTGCCATTGAAAATGGAAGTACTTCCAGTACCTTGGTTGGAACATAAGGACCATCGCATATGATATCCCATTACTCAGAATACTCAACCATGATAAAATTATGCATTCTTGTTTTCCACCACCCATAATATTGTCCATGGAGCCTAAGTGGTCGGTATGTAAATTGAACTTCTTCAAAATTTGGTGGAACATCCATGAAGATCCTTCCTAGGTGTTAGCCTGATAGCAGGAACCCGCTCAGATACCAATTGTTAGATTGTGTAAGTCCACCAAACAGTAGAGTACCTGGTTCTCTACGAGATTCTACTGAGAATGCTAATAAAAAGTATGTAAATAAGGTAGAGGATTTTTATGTGGAAAAATCTCGCACAAGGGGATCAAAAAACCATGACCTACAGCTGTAGGCTTTCAACTTCACTAACTTGTAAAAACCTATTACAAACCACTTTGTAATGACTCCACTACAAAGAATTTACTCAACTAACTTGTGGTACTCTTACTAGAAGCAAAATTGTGACTTACTAGTTACAAAGACTTTTACTAACTTCTGATGCTCTCACCAAAAGCCACTTTGTCACTCTACCTGGAAGGAAGTCAAGAAGAGTCTGATTTCCAGGGAGAAAGTGAGCTCAACCTTGATGAATCAAGAATTGATCTTTCGCCAACTGAATCCAAGAGTGTTATTAATGCCAAGAAAAATATGGTATTAGAGTCAACCGGTGTAATGGAAAATATGGTTGATATTGACTCTAGTTTGAGGGAAAAAGAGGATATCAAAATCCAGGAAGAATTGCAATTTGGAGGGTTGATGTCACATTCCAAGCATTTTTCAACATTGGAATTATGTGGTGAAATGGGAATTGAACTATATGAGTCAATGAGGGATTGCGAGGAGGAAAGACAAAGCCATACATTTTACAATTTGAGGGAGCAAGAAGGCAAAATGACATTCCTCATATGAAAGCCAAGAAATACAAAATGAAGAAATTGAGGTTTGGCTTGATCATCAACTTACCACCCCTACCGCTCGTGGTCACAAGCTTGATTCCAAGTTAGGTGACCAATTCATATCGTCCAAGTTGCGAGAAAAGTGGTAAAGTTGTTTTGCGTCGTGCCACGCCATTAAATGCGGCGCTTGGTGGGAGGCAACCCATCATTTTTCAAAGTTCTTTTAGTCATTTTTGAAATTTTCTTTTCTTTAAATAGCTTATTATATTGTTTCTAACCAATCTGCCAAGTTTCATAATTTTTGGAGTTGATTTGAGTAGTTCGGGGCGACAGTGAGCATGAAAAATTGTAGCTGATGAAAATTGCAGGGGCAAGCTTCGCATTTGCAAAAAGTGATTCGCATTTGCGAACCCGGTCCATCACATTTCCTAGACTTTTTTCGCAATTGCGAACACTACAGGGTTCATTAACCTACACAATTGCGAAGATGGGTCCTTCATTCATTTTGAACAAAGGTGAAGAAAAAGTTCTAAGACTCTCAACCCTTTGTCTCCCTCACTCTCACCACTGTAAAAATCCATTATCTCTCACTCCAAATTGCAGGAAACCGGGTATGAAGGCTTCTTCTTCTTCTTCTTCTTCTTAAACCATAGGTTTTCAAATGGGTCACATTTCCTTTGCCCGAAATTGTTTAAAAATTGTTCAAATCATAAGTTGATTTCTGGGTAAAGTTGGTTGAGAGTGTGTGTTTTGCTCTTTGATAAAAATTTGGGGAAGTCTGAGTACCCAAGGCTTGTCAAATAGAAGTGTATTTTTTGTGCTTATTATGTGATCGATGAAAGGCCCGAATGAGATTCTTGGCCGAAACATCAATATTTTTGTTGATTCATGGTTGTCTATGAAGTCTAGTGCATGATTTGTGTTTAATAGATTATTGGGTTCAATAAGAATGGCTTGGATTCCAAAATTTTAGGGCTTATAATTGTTCTCTGAAAAAGGTGAGGCTAGTGATGACGATATCGCAATTGTGGTGGCCTCTTCGCATTTGCGACTTCACATTTACTAAGAGGTGGTCGCAATTGTGAAAAATCCCAAATCCAGCAACCTTCGCAATTGCAAAATTTTAATCACAATTGCGAACTTATCAAAAGTATGTTTTTTCGCATTTGCGAGAAACTTTTTGCAATTGTAGCTTCTGATAACTTCGCAGTTGCGAAGATTTCTTGGAATTTGCAACATCAGAGAGCAGTCACCTGAAAATTTCAAAATCCTGAAATTTTTTCTAAGGCTAAGTTTCGACTGTCCGAGCATTCCTTTGGCATATTTGATTCATTTTGCACTATTCTTGATGGCCATACCATGTTTTCACTCCTATCATTTGTTAACAGGTACAATAATTGAAAATGTGCTCTAACTCTGAAGGATCCGCAAATGACAACCCCTTGGAAGCTGAGAAGAACTATCACTAACATCTGTTCTTGTAATTGGAATGCTAAGAACGATACTTTGCTGACCTGATCTCGAAAAAGGTGCTCCTGGATAGAGGTATACTGCTAGACAATGTCTAGGAACGTCTTCTCGAGTTCTATCAAAGGCTGATAACCATGGGATGGAACTGTTTTGCCCCTCAACCTTGCCGAGACAATAAGCAATGGGTGAGGGAATTTTATGCAAATCCCCCAGCTATCATGCTAAGGAAGCCCAAGGTGAGAATTCACGGCTAAATGGTGCACTTTGGAGCTGAAGCTGAGAATCAAGTGTATCACCTATCGGACCACGACATGACCCCATTCCATGTAAAAGACTGTGCCTCAGGTGAGTGGATAGTGTCCAAGTTATGCCCGGGTGCAGTTGTTCCATGGGCAGCTAAGAAAAGAGGGATCACATCCAAAGAGTTCACTGCCAAAGCAAAGATATGGTTGGCCATCATATGCAGTCGTATCTCCCCTATGCCGAACATATGTGTTAGTTTGTATAGGTCCACCAAATCATAGAGTACCTGGTCCTCTACAAGGTTCTAGTGAGCACTTAATAAAACAGTATGTAAATGAGGCAGAGGATTTTTACGTGGAAAAATCCCATACAAGGGGATCAAAAAACCATGACCTATACCTATAGGCTTTTAACTTCACTAACTTATAATCTACCTATTACAAGCCACTTTACAATAATTCCTATTGCAAAGGATTTACTCAACTAACTTGGGGTACCTTTACCACAAGCCACATTGTGACTATCCTAGTTACAAAGGCTTTTTCTAACTTGTGATGCTATCACCACAAGCCTCTTTGTAACTCTACGATTACAAAGATTTTTCCTTATGACTAAAACTAGTCACAACATAAACTCAAGGAGTTTATGAATTTACAAGAGGATTTCTAATCAAAATGCTTCTAGGTAAGCAGTTTAGGAGATACAGTAAGTACAATAACAAGGTTACAACTCAATTAGGACAGCAACAGTCTATCTTTTAGGAACTGGTCCGTAGTAGTGTTCAACCTTGTTCTTCAAGCTTGTGAGGATTGGATTCTCTGTTTTTGCAAGAGGCTTGAATAAAAAATAGAACCCTTCCAGTGATGTTTTTGTATAAAGCTCATTTGGTACATCTTGATCACATCACTTGAAATGATGTGAGTACTTTGTTTGGTTAGAGAATGAGTGGGCGGATAGTGTAGTGCAGTGCGGAAGAAACAGTGCCGTCAGTCACTTCATTTCCAACTACGTCCACTTGACTTTGCACTGCTATAAGGAAACCATAAGAGCATCAGGTCCTTGTGTGGGTTCCTAGCTCCTGAAGCCGTAGCAGTTCACCTTTAGCTTTAATCCGTTAAAGCTTGCATCACTCCAAGTAGGTCAGGTTCCCTATTTGGTTCTTGACAGAAAGTTTGTTAGATCATCAAAACATAGGGCAAGTTTATTAAATTCTATTAATTTCCCCCTTTTGATGATGACAAACTTAACATTTATAAGTAGGAATTTGGGAAGTAAAAAGTTTCAAAGTCCCAGGGAACACAGAGTTCCTCCTAAGACTATGCCATATCTTACATGGTCAGAGTAATAGAGCGTTCCCTCATAAGAACCAGTTCTCCCATGTGTTCTCCCTGAGTCCTTAGTTTCCCCCTTTTGGCATCATTAAATAGAACATCAGCACAAAGAATTCCAACTAAGCTAACTCATGTCACATATGTGCACACAACTATGATAGAGAATAGAACACAAAAAGAGAGTACTGACATAATAAAAAGAGGATTTATATTAATAAAGATTTAATATGACTCTCCCTTTTGAAAAAGGAAGAGGCAACATTGGACTTATTAACAGGAGCAGTAGTAGTTCATCTCAATCATCAAAAAAAGGAAACAAAAAAAAAACATCCGCCAAACCATCAACAAAGAAACAAAACATAAGAAACATATCCAGAAAACTAGTCACTGAAGGGTACTTAGGGGCACTAGGAGGAAAATGCTTGGTAGCTACAGCAAGTATCTGAGAACGAGGTCTATTCGGACATTTCCCGACTGTTACTCATTGAGCAGTTTAGCCTTCAGGTTCTCAACTTGAACCCTGAGATCAGCATTTTCCTATGTCAAACAAACCACTTCTTCATTCGACAAGGGAACCCCTCGGGCTTGCTAACCTTCCAGTACAACATTCCTAGCCTTCAACCAACAAATTTCCTTAGCTGCACTGTTCTGGGCATTGATGAGTTGAGAAAAAGTTGATGTACTTCCTACCCCCCATACTTTTCCACACACTCGCACTCTTCCAAGGTTGTCTATGAGAATGTCTGCTTTCGAGTCCCCACTTTACTTATTCCCAGTGGAACCTTAAAGAATTTGAACACTGGAGTAAGCAAGAATCCATAGGGAAGCCCCTGATTACCATCCTTGAAAGTGGCTACCTTCTTCATCTGTTCAATCATTATGGCAGGCAAACTTAGAGGATTGAAACCATCCAGTTGCTCCATTAGGAATAGGTCAGACTTTGGAAGTCACGGACCTCCTTTCTACTCGAGGCAACAAGACATTGTTAACCAACTCAAACAGCAGCTGGTAGATAGGGAGTAGTGATTTCTTGTGGATCTGGTCCCCTTTCAGATTAGTATTGTCTTTCACCACTGCATTTCTGAAGTTATACTGACAAACATCTCGTACACTCGACACCCCAACTGTAGGAACTTTCAAAATCTCTCCAAGTAATGTCACATCAAAGATGATGTCTACCCCATTGACCAAAGCACAAACATGGTCAGTATCAACTGGAAAGAGATTAGCGAAGAAACTTTGTACCTCCTCCTCAAACACTTTAGGTGCATCAATGTGAAATAGATGCACCTATTGTTGAAACTCGACCATTTCCAGAATTTGGCACATTCCGGCCATCTCAGAGATTGCTGGGTCAAACGTAGGACCCAGCAGGACCTTTTGATGCCTCAGACACTTAGAGCCAAGGCTGACTTCACTTCTCATTTTCTTCACAGATTCGAACTTGCATTTCCCAAACTTCTCTCCACTGACTTTGCCTTTTCCTTTGGACTTGACTAGTACATCCTCATCAGACAGGGAAAATTCACTCAATACCTCCTTCATCTTAGACTTAGATGTTGACCCTTTCTCTATTGAAACAGGTTTTGCCTTTTTCAAGGACCGCCGAACAAGGGAACCAGGTTCCTCAGGGGTTCCCTCTTCCACCTTGACTACAGGGATAGCCTCATCACTTACAGGTACACCATCCTTCACCAACTTTCTCCTTTTCCTCTTACTACCCTTCTTACTCTTTTGGAGAGCAGAGTCGTAGGCCACTTTGAGTTGAAGCCTGGTAGTAGGGCATTTTATTTCAGACTCAGGGGTGGAGACAACCCTTCGCTTACTTATGAACGCATCAAGGGCCATGTTGTCCAGGTTTTCTTCATCACTAGATCGCATTTTAGGTGCTTGAATTTCCAGGGGAACAACATCGAGAGGGATCAGATTCCTCATGTGATGCCCCAGTAGTATCTGCTACTGCATCCCCTTCAACAGCCATAATGGCCCCTTCTTCCTCCACACCGTGTGACTCATTTTTCTGGGAAATAATTTCATGTAATATCCTATCAGCGGATACTACAAACACAGTTACGACACTATTCTCTTCCTCAACTGGTGCTTCCACAACCATGGAATCGGTGGCAGCGATGGCAGAACCCTTTGTGAACTCAGTCTTTTGACCTTGTTCTCCACTTAGGTTTTTACCAGTGGGAACAACAGACGATAGGGAGAATAGAGCAATAGTTCAAGGGTTTATGAGTTGGGAAGAGATTGTGAAACTGGGGAAGGTGTGACTGTAGTAGCAGGAGTGATAGAGGGTGACGAAGGCTCAGTGAAAACGAAAGGTTCCATAGATGGGTAAGTGGCAGAGAGATCGGAAGTTTTCTTAGCCATTGAAAGGAGCGGTGTGACAATCCTTCCTTTTTTGGGTGATTCTAGAGTAGGACTTATGGTTAAGAAGAGCAGAAGAGAGGATTTTTTTTAAAAGGAGAGGATAATAATGAATGGAGAAATGAATAGGCACTGGTTCTGAAATAGCGGTTGGGCATGAAGAATTGCAATGTTTCAGAGGGAGATGGAACGTTTTGAATTGAAGTGACGTGATAGCAGGATCTAAAAAGTTGATGACATGGCAGTTGTATTTTGTACCCTTTTTAAGACGTGTATTAAAATGATGCACAGAACTACTAACCTTTAGTACAAGAACCTGGTTCTTGAGTTTTCTTTTGTTTTCTCCTTTTTTTTTTGTTTTGAAAAGAATCAATCCTCTTTTATCATTCTTGCACTGCATCTATCGCCTCTATGCTCATGATGCGTGTTTACCTGCAACAATATTGAAGTGAGTTAGGCATGGCCAGAAAACACTTTGAGCCAGTTATTTCTTAGGGGTAAGAGCCAGCCAAAGAGGAATCAGGTTCTTAATTTGGCTTCAATAGTCCCAGCTTTACTCTGTTTCTTTCAAACTGTTCCCTACTTAGTGACTTGGTAAAAATGTCTGCAATTTGATCTTCTATGCTGCAGAATTTCATACATATCAACCCTTTCTCCACATTGTCTATCATAAAATGATGCCTCACATCAATATGTTTTTCCTTTTATGTTGAACTGGATTCATGGCCATGTTGAGTGCACTAGTGTTGTCACATAGAAGGGGCACACTCTCAGTGAGTACCCCAAAGTCCTCCAGTTGCTGCTTGATCCATAGAAGTCGAGCACAGCAGGATGCTGTAGCTACTTATTCAGCTTCAGCTGTTGAAAGAGCCACTGAATTCTGCTTCGTTGTACCCAAGAGTTAAGACATGAACCTAAGAAGTGGGCCATTCCAGAAGTGCTTTTTTCTGTCCACAAGATAACTTGAATAGTATGCATCAACATACCCAATCAGATTAAAACTGTTACCTGAAGTGTAATACAGCACCAGGTCCTGCGTTCCTTTGAGAAATCTTAGTATTTTTTTGGCAGCCTTCAAGTGAGATTCCTTGGGACTGGATTGATACCTCGCACACAGCCCCACGCTAAAAACAATATAAGGTTGACTGGCAGTGAGATAGAGGAGAGAGTTAATGATGCCTCTATACATTGTTTGATTAATTGGAGATCCAGTTTCATCCATTTCCAGTCGAGTGGCAGGTGCAATGAGAGTGTCTATCACCTTTGATGCTTCCATGTCAAACCTCTTCAAGAGCTCCCTGATGTATTTTTGCTAATAAATAGAAGTACCCTTTGGGGACTGTTTTACTTGAAGACCCGAGAAGAAGTTTAATTCTCCCATCATGCTTATTTCAAATTCACTTCTCATAAGTTTTGCAAATTCTTCACACAGAGAGTCAGTTGTTTATCCAAAAATGATATCATCAACATAAATTTGAACAATGAGCGAGTTCTTTCCTCGTTTCTTTAAGAAAAGGGTGTTGTCAATTTTTTCTCTTTTAAAACCATTTCCTAAGAGGAACTTTGATAGTCTTTCATACCAATCTCAAGGAGCCTGCTTTAGCCCATACAGAGCTTTGTCCAGTTTGAACACATATTCAGGGTGCTCATGACATTCAAATCCTGGGGGTTGCTTCACATAGACTTCTTCCTTATGGAGTCCATTCAAAAATGCACTCTTGACATCCATCTGGAATAGGGTAAATTCGATATGAGATGCAAAAATGAGTAGAATTCTAATAGCTTCCATGCGAGCTACTGGAGAAAACGTTTCATCGTAGTCAATCCCTTCCTCTTGATTGTATCCTTGGACCACTAGCCTAGCCTTGTTCCTTGTGGTAATTCCATGTTCAGTGAACTTATTTCTGAATACCCACCTGGTTCCTATAATGGTTCGATCTGGGGGTCTAGGTAACAGGTGCCACACATTGTTTCTCTCAAACTGATGCAGCTCGTCTTGCATGGCTCCAATCCAATCTGCATCTTTTAAGATGAGTGATGATGTTTTCTATAGGGTGAGAGCTTTGGTGTCTCCAGTTGGATGCCTGAGGTTCATTCTAAGAGGAGGAAGGTATGTTTGGCTGATTTTCCTCAATCCTTTTTTCAGGTGCTAGTGGAGTTCTCTGAACTGCATCAACCACCCTTTCTTCAGCTTCCGTGGTTGTAATTGAGGTTATTGGTTCTGTTGATGATGAGGCAGAATTCTTTTCATTTGTCTCCTTTACTTGACTCATCATATCTACCTTTCCGTTTGTCATGTTAATGACTTCACCAGGAACGAGTAAGGGTTCTCCATCTTGATCTTCTTCAGCACTCTTCTCAACTGATGGATAAGATTCATCAAAGATAACATGGACACTCTCCTCAACACATTGAGTCCGTTTTTTATATATCTTGTAAGCCTTGATTTGAGAGGAGTACCCAAGAAATATTCCTTCGTCACTCTTTGACTCGAATTTACCAAGCTGATCCTTTCCATTGTTGACAACATAGCATTTCCATCCAAATGTTCTTAGATGAGTCGGCTTGGGTTTTATCCCATTCAACAATTCATACGGGGTCTTATTCAGAAGTGATTTGATCATGCACCTGTTCACTAAGTAGCAGGCATTGTTGACAACTTTAGCCCAAAAATTCTTTGCAATTCCACTGTCAATCAGCATTGTTCTTGCCATTTCTTCCAAAGTTATGTTCTTCCTTTCTACTACTCCATTTTACTGGGGAGTTCTGGGAGCTGAGAAGTTGTGATTGATGCCATTTTCATTACAGAATTCATCAAATTTGACAATGTCAAATTCTGTCCCATGATCTGATCTAATGCATACAACTATAGACTCCATCTTCACCTGGATTTTCTTCATGAAGGCTACAAATACTTCAACAGTTTCATCATTTGTTCTCTGAAACAGAGTCCATGTGAATCTGGAATAGTCATCCACAATTACGAAAATGTATCTTTTTCCTCCTCTACTTTGCACCCTCAAAGGTCCACACAAATCCATACGCAGGAGCTCAAGTGCCTTTGAGGTGCTCATATCTCTTTTAGATTTAAAGGAGGACTTCACATGCTTTCCTCTAGCACAGGCTTCACACACTTTTTGAATCTTGAATTGTGACATAGGTAGACCATGGACCAGGTTCTTCTGAATTAGTTTGTTCAAAAGGGAAAAGCCTTCATGGCCTAGTCTTCTGTTCCATAGTTCAGCATCATCGTCAACCAATTTCAGACAACTCAAATCACCACTCTGCAAAGATTCGAAATCAACAACATAGATGTTTTTTTATCTTTTGGCCACTAATACTATTTCACTGGTCACAAGGTCAGTGACTGTACATATTTTGGACAAGAATTCCACCTTGTTTCCTTTATCACAGATTTGAGAAATGCTAAGGAGACTGTACTTAATCCCATTGACACAGTACACATTTTCAATAGAATGAGTGAGTGACTTCCCAACTTTTCCAACTCAAAGAATGTACCCCTTTTTGCCATTGCCAAAGGATACACTCCCTCCTTGCAGGGCTTTTAGTGAAAGAAAGTCTGTGGTGTTACCAGTCATGTGTTTCGAACATCCACTATCCATGAACCATTGTTGACCGATTCCTTTCACTATTCCCTGCACAAGAGATTAGGAGTTAGTTTTAGGAACCCAAACAAGTTTGGGTCCCTTGTAGTAAGCAAAAGGATGAATAAGATCTCTCTTAGTCCATGCAGGTAATGTGCATTTTTTGTGACTGGAACCTGGTCCCTCTTTTGTGGTCACGATTTCAGCAGCCATTTTGTCTTTCTGAACTAATTGATTCTTGGCCTGAACACCTTCCTTGAAGCACCCAGTGTTCCCATATTGGGTACGAGGCCAGTTATTAGAGATAGTGACACACATACTTTGAGGGTTGTGAGGAGTTTTCTCCCTTTGGAACCCTGATCCTTGCCTTTTTTCACTATCATTAGTAAGTAAGGCAGTGGTAGCTTCTGATAACCAGGTCCACTTTAAAGACCTTTCAAGATCATTCATTATTCTTTCTATATTGGTTTGGAGGAGCTCATTTTTCTCAATTTCAGCACACATCCTACATCTCATAGCTTTCACCTCATCTTCAAGCCTAAGGTATTCCTCACTTGCTATCTCTTTTCCTCTTTCATAACTTTCAGGTTTTGACTTGGTCCATGCTTTTACTATTGTTACCCTTTGGTCTGCAATTTCTGCCAACAAACCACTCTTTTCTTTTCTAAGGATTTCAATGGTTTTCTTATGGTCAGTAACTGCAGCCACCAAGTCTTCTCTAGTATGTTCAGATTCTTCTAGTTGTAAGATCAAGGAATCCCTTTCCTCCGCAAGACTACAAAAGACAGTGATTAAAACATCAGCTAAACACATGAGTTTTTTGGAGAATAGGATTTTAGATTTCTCTAGACATCCCTGAAGTTTACCTCTTTGTTGTCATTGTTTTCATCGTCATCTTATTAAACCATCAAAGAAAAAGTTGAGTCATATCCAGTCTCATCGCCTTCAACTACCATCATGGAACTATCGCCAGTATTTGGTTTATCTTTAAACTGTTTTACTTCTGTAGTTCCCTCATGAGCTGTTTGCAAGGCCTCCCATATTTCCTTTGCAGTGTCGTAGGTAGAGATTATAGCGTACTCTTTAGGTCCCATTCCACATACCAGAATTTTCTTGACACGCAAATTCTTCTCCGCAGCTTTCTTGTCTGCTTCAGTGTATTCTTTGCTAGTTTTTTTCATTGCAAATGGAAATTCATCTAGTACCTTGATTGGAACATAAGTACCATCGCAAATGATATCCCATAGCTCACAATCCTCAGCCATGATGAAATCGTGCATTCAAGCTTTCCACCACCAATAGCATTTTCCATCAAACTTGGGGGGTCGGTATATGGATTGACCTTCTTCAAAACTTACTGGAGCCGCCATGAGGATCCTTCCTAGGTGTTAGCCTGATAGGAGGAACCCGCTCTGATACCAATTGTTAGTTTGTATGGGTCCACCAAATCATAGAGTACCTGGTCCTGTACAAGGTTCTACTGAGAGCACTTAATAAAATAGTATGTAAAGGAGGCAGAGGATTTTTACGTGGAAAAATCCCACACATGGGGATCAAACACCTACGACCTACACCTGTAGGCTTTTAACTTCACTAACTTATAATCTACCTATTACAACCTACTTTACAATTATTCTTATAGCAAAGGATTTACTCAACTAACTTGCGGTACCTTTACCATAAGCCACTTTGTGACTATCCTAGTTATAAAGGCTTTTTCTAACTTGTGATGCTATCACCGCAAGCCACTTTGTACCTCTACGATTACAAAGAATTTTCCTTATAACTAAAACTAGTCACAACATAAACTCAAAGAGTTTACGAATTTACAAGAGGATTCCTAATCAAAATGCTTGTAGGTAAGCAGTTTAGGAGATACAGTAAGTACAATAACAAGGTTACAACTCAACTAGGACAACAACAGTCTATCTTTTAGGAACTGGTCCGTAGTAGTGTTCAACCTTGTTCTTCAAGCTTGTGAGGATTGGTTTCTCTGTTATTGCAAGAGGCTTGAATGAGAAACAGAACCCTTCCAGTGATGTTTTTGTATAAAGCTCATTTGGTACATCTTGATCATATCACTTGAAATGATGTGAGTACTTTGTTTGGTTAGAGAATGAGGTGGCAGATAGTGTAGTGAAGTGCGGCAGAAACAGTACCGTCAGTCACTTCATTTCTAGCTGTGTCCAATTAACTTTGTACTGCTGTGAGGAAACCATAAGAGCATCAGGTCCTTGTGTGGGTTCCTAGCTCCTGAAGCTATAGCAGTTCACCTTTATCTGGAATCCATTAAAGCTTGCATCACTCCAAGTAGTTCAGGTTCCCTATCTGGTTCTTGACAGGAAGTTTGTTAGATCATCAAAACATAGGGCAAGATTATTTAAAGTCTATCAATATAGAATGTACCGGTTACAAGAGCTTAAATGATAGCCTACATCATTGATGGTATTCAGGTAAATGTTGGTGAAATCTTCATCAATGAACTGAGGGAGTATCGAATCCAAAACAGTCCATCCTTGATATTCCCATCGCTTATCACTGAGCTATGCCAACTTGCTGTGGTGGAAGAAGCTCCGGGAGACAATTGGATAGAGCCGGGAAAGCCTCTAAATCCATTGAAGAAAAGAGGAGAGGGTGGCACTGTGAATAGCAAAAAGAGAAAGATGGTTTCTTCTTTTCAGGTTGATCAAAGTAGTCAGCCATCATCTTCTGCAGGAGGACCATTTGCTGTGCTTAGTGAAGAGATGTGGGTAATTCGTGAGCTAGTAGCAGGAATTCCACAGGGACCTGGGGAGACATCTGAGGGACCCTCTTACATTTCAAAGAAAGATTTTCAAACATACCTTGATGATCAGAGGAAGCAGGGGGATCACCTTAAGATGCTGGAGAAGGCATACACTGAGCTGGCCAAGGCGCATGGTGAGTTGAGAAGTTCCCATGGCACTCTAGCAAATGCACACACCCAAATGAAGAAAAGAGACAAATTCTTTACTCGCATATGGAAGAGTGTGAAGGGGCTATGGAAAGTCTTAAAGTCTCAAGACCCAATGCCATCAACCAGGCCGGTAGATGATGATGATGCTTCTGTTGCTTGGTCCGAGGAAGAAGTAGAGGAGGATGCCTCTGAGTCAAATAGCGAGGAGAGCACCTGATGCAGTATTCAGGGAGCACTTTTCACTATTTTACTCTATCATGTTTAGTTGCATTGGGGACATTGCAACATCTTTAGTTGGGGGTGACTCCTTGTATAATTGTTGTTCTTGTATAATTGTGGATAACTGTGAGTATGGCAGATTGGTACTGTGTTTGTTTTCATTTTTTTGTTATTGTATTTTCATGTGATGTGTGATATTATTATGTTTATTACCTTCTTAACTTCTTGTTTTTATATATATATATTATGTTTTAGTTACTTGATGTTTATTTGCTTTTCAATTTTGGTTATTAGCTTCTTAAATTTTATATATATATATATATATAGTATGTTTTATGTTAGTGGTGATATCCTTGGTCTTCTTTGTACCATGGTTCTTTTTCCAAGGATGCCAAATTTCTTCTTGAACCGGGTAATTATTAGTAAATTTTTGTTGACTTTGCCTGATGAATTGATAGGCAACTTTCTTAAGGGAATTAGTCTTGTAGTTTATATAGCTTATGTTAATTTAGGAAGAATAAATGGTTTGAGTTGAGGTTTGTACCCATTGACCAAGTTGTGGCTTGCTTGGTACCAACATGATTTAAAATTTGGCTTATAAACTTTTGGTTGTTCAAAAAGAAAAATAATTGAAGTAAATATGTCATGACTTTTAGACTCAAATTTTGGCTCTTTGATTCACTAAATAGCTCCCTATGCTATAGGTAACCTCTTTGAGTCATTGATTTCAATTGGATTTTGGATTTGTATTCCACTTGAGTGTTCATGTGCCATGTGTGGTGAGATTTATTGTGAGTTCTTTTGCATTACTCGTAGTCTAGAACTTGCCCGGAATGTGCTTCAAGGCGAAATCATAGAATAACTTAGTTTGAAAAATGATCTTAGGCCTTCCTTGGACCGCCATTGTGTCTTAAATTTCCTACCCTTTAATTTTTTCCCTAGTCAACTTATTTTGAGCCTTTAACCTTGTTCTTTGGCAACCATGTTACAAGCTTTAATCCTTTATTATTTATTGATCTATCTTTTGGGACCCTACCTACTTTGAAGTTGTTTAAAAGTTGGAAGGTAGAAAAAAAATGAATGATAAAAAGTGAAACCTTCCTTGATTTTGAAAAGGAAGGAAGAAAAAAAAATTAAAATAAAATAATAAGAAGTTGTGAATAAAGGCAAGACTAGGTATGGAATGAAAAGTGAAGAAAGGATGGAGAATGTTTTTGAAGGAAGTGGACTTTGATTGTAAATTTTGTAGTGCTTAGGGAGGTTTTGAGTCACTCTAACCAAAATTGTGCCCTGCCTTAACCAAAAGCCTAAACTACAACCCTTTAATTCCTAATTGATGTTGAATCAAGTTGTCTACATTAGTGAAGAAATACATGAAAGGTAAGCCTATGGTTCTACTTGTATGCATTTGAACATCTTTGTGTGTGTGTGTGTGTGAGAGAGAGAGAGAGAGAGTTAATTCTTTCCATTTGATATCCCATTTTTGTTTTGAATTAAGATTTATGAGTGTGGGGATTCTCTCTTATTTGTGAGGGAACATGAGATTTCAGTTGTGAATTTAATCTCATTTTCAATTGGAAGGAATGACCAAAGAAAGATAATTGTGATAGAGAGACAATTTTTGAAGCTTTGGTGTCATGACTTGATTTGCTACTTTGATTTGCATAAGTGATTGAGCACTTGAAATGTAATGAAGTTCATGAAAAGTGTTCGGCAATTCATATGCTTTGGATTAATTGTTGGTACCAATCGAAGTCATGCGTTTGTGCTTATAGTAGACCTTTTTGGCGGCATGATAAGGATGCAATGTTGAGTTAAACACTTGGGAGGAGATTTTGTCGCTTTCATTGATTGAGGACAAGCAATAGTTTATGTTTGGGGGTTTGATAAGTTGGTATTTTACCAACTTACCTTGTCTTTAAGCCTATATATTTGCTATGTTTGAGTGATAAAATCATGTGTTTAATGCCATTTACTTCTATATTATAGGTTTTATGTGATTTAGAAGTAATCTTGAAAAAACCAAGTGAAACGAGTTAAAAAGAAGCTAAAAAGAAGAAAATCTGGGAAGGGGCCTCAGTTGTCGCAAATGCGACATATACCTGGGAATTGCGAACTTATCAGTGATAGAAATTGCGAGAAGTTTCTCGCAATTGCGAAGAAAAGGCAATCAGGCAGTCTTCGCAAATGTGAAGAATACCTCGCAAATGCGGAAGTCAAGTAGGCAGTCAACCTTCGCAAATGCAAAGTTCTTATCGCAAATGCAAAGTCAAACAGTATAACCATAGTCCGCAATTGCGAACTTTTGTTCGCAATTGAGAAAATCGTGCTTCAGTTCTGGGCACTTTTGGAGTTTCACATTTTTTGTCTCCAAACCATTTAATACCCAAACCAGCTCATTTGCCAAAAGATCATTTTGGCATATTTTGAGTTCTAAAGAATATAGAGAACAAGGTGGAAGCTAGGATTTTGCACACACACTTTGGTCTTGAAGATTTGATGCTTGTGGTTGAAAATTTCTTACCCATTTATGTTTATGTCTTCATTGCCTTGTTTTGTATTGTATATCTAAGTGTGTAGTATTTTATCCAACACTTAAATCTTGTTTATGAGATATTCATATTTAAAGTGTGGATTAAATACCTTGTTGTGCTTATGTATTGAATGATTTTTATTCCTTTATGAATTGAGTTATTGTTACTTTTATTATTCTTGTTCTTTAATGTTTCCAAATGGATTAGCTAACCGTAGGACTCACCCATTAACTCCGAATTAATTTTGGAAAAGATTATTTGGGGTTGGAAAGATTAATTAATAAGGACTTGAGGCTTTAACCCTCATTTTATAGATTCTACCTAGGGATAGGATTGAACTACTTGTAGCCATATCTAGGTGTGCTTAATCTTTTAATTGTTTTAGGGATAATTCAATGAAGAAGTCTTGTTAGTCTTTGGAAGAAGCTAATATAGAATTATTACCCGTGGCTAATTAACATAAACTCGCTCATATTTGTAAAATCGTGAAATACATTGGATCATTACTTGAGTATAATTCCCGATGCATCCATCCTTGTAGCCATTGATAATTTTACTTGCTTTCTAGGATAGTTTAAATTTCTGCATTTAGATATAAATATTTTCTCAAACAAATTCTAAGTATTTGGCATTGTATAACAAGTGATAATTCTCTTACATTCCTAATCGCTTACATATTGTTCTCTGTGGGATTCGACCCCGACCTATAGTTGGGTATATTATATTGCATGAGACCGTGTTCATTTACTTTTTAGTAGTGGATTTGGACGTCATCAGGTTTATTATGTTCTGAGTCCAGTATTTGGACTAATGATTAGAGTTATACAATAAAATTTCTCACAGGTGAAGACAAAACGAAATTCAACACAAATTGGAGACAAAGCAAAAAGGTTCCTTATATTCACAGGAGATGATTTATATATATTTACAACGCCCATGAGGGGCCCTTACACAAAAAAAGAAAAATAGAACCTAATCTATTTCGGGGTCACATCCTCAGGAACTGCACCCTCGTAGTTTTGTCTTCGAGAACCACCTCTTCCTCGGGGACACCTACTTCACCTTCCCCGTCCCCGGAGCCACTCACATCATCCTTATCATTAGAAGAAACAAGGAACCTGGCATCGGTTTCCCGCGCCTTTGCTTCGACTATTTCTTTAGTAAGGTCATATCCTCGGGCTTGGATTTCTTCGAGAGTCTCCCTCCAGACTTAACAGTTGGCCAAATCATTACTCTGTTTTCCCGATCGAAGGCCTCCCTTAGCTCTACTTGAACAACCTCGGCATTCCTTAAGTATACGGTGATGATCTTATCTGCCGTAGCCTTCGTCTTCTCAACTTCTGCCTTGGCCTGTGCAGCATCGATAGGGGCCTTAGCAAGCTCTGCCTCTAAATCCTCAATATTCTTGTCCTGGGCCAGACCATTCACTTTAATGCCATGGAGTTGAGTTTCAGCAAGGATAGTTGGGTTGTAAAAACTTCCTTATCGGCAGCGAGCTGATCAATGTTTTCTTTCCATCAATGGCAGTCAGCCTTAACTTGATCAACCTCGCCCCAAACCTACCCAATCATCTCCAACTTCTGCTGCAGTTGAGACATCAAAGTGTTAGCCTCCGAAGTAAGTCCAAGGAGACCATACTCTATTAAAATCATAGTTACCTGCTCATCCAGCCCGGTCTCATTTCTTCGAGATTTTGCCAATTCAGCCCGAAGGTCCTTAAGTTCCTCCTCCTTTTGGCTACAGAGGAGCCTTAGGGCCTTCTCTTCACCCGAAACCTTCCTAAGCTCGGCCTCACATTAGCTCAGCTCAGCTCTAAACTTGACGATGGCCTATACGTGAAATGAAGATATGTCAGTCAAAGGAAGGGAAGAAAAGAAAAAATTACAACAATGAAAGTTAGTATTTACCCGAGAGAGGAGACTTTAAGACTCTTCAAAGAGGGTGGATGCATCGTTAAGGTCAACAACATTGTCAGCCCTGGTAAAATAGTCCCGAAAAGGGTCTTCTTCGGGGACCTTGCTCCGGCCGAGTTTTCGCATAGAGCATCCTTTATTATCTCCTCGGAGTAAGCTGGTACAGGAGGTGAATGACCCATTGTCATGGCCCCGAGCTCCTCACTCGGGGCACTCTGATTAGCTGCAACCTTCTCCGCATTTATCCCCTCAAGCATACTTATTGAAGGAGGGGGAATGATCTCAATCTCCAGGGACCCGAGGGCTTTGCCCAAGTCCTTTTTCAGAGTTCCTCCACCATAAGAGGTTGTCTCAGGTTCGGAAGGCTTGGTGGCCTTGATTGGTTTTCTAGTTCGGGGCACCAACACTTTTTCTTCACCCTCATTCTATTCATCTCCTAAATATTGAGTGGCGTAATCCAAATCCACGTTTACAAGTTTCCTCCTCGGCTTTCGAGTAGGGGTCCCCTCGTCCTGAAAATCTTCAGGCTTTCAAGCCCTCTTTCTTTTGTTGTCCTTCCCCAATTTCGGGATCGGGGATGCAGTCTACTCCCCGGGCGGGGTTGTCCTCATTTGGAAGACGTCTCTAATGCCTGCACAAGTAAATATGAATGAGTTGAAGCCACCAATAAATGAAAAAATCTGAAACTTGGGAAAAGCACTTTCCCTGATGCTTGGCCTCCCATTTGCCCCTCGATAAATCATACCATTTGCGCTCATCATACGAGGAGGTCACAGCCAACTTTCGAACCCAGTCCTCGAGGTTTAGGACAACATGTGGTGTCCAAGCAATAACAGGAAAAGATAAAAATAATATGGAACACACAAGCAGAATATGAAGAGGTATTTGTTAAGAAACTCAACTTACAGTTAAAATTCCATCTCTCAGGTAATGACATATTGTCCCGAGGAATGACGTCCGAAGTCCTTACTCTGATGAAGCGGCTCATCCAGCCCCAGTCTTTGTCTTCATTGTTACTAGCAAAGAAAGCTTTCTTTGTTCGACGTTGCAACTTCATGAGCCCTCGAAACAGCTGGGGCCGATACAATCAAATAAGATGGTTGAGGGTGAATTCCAACTCATCGGCCTTTCCTAAAATATAACGCAGCATGATTACGATGCGCCAAAATGAGGGGTGAATTTGGCCAAGGGTGACCTCGTATGTTTTGCATAATTCGATCACTACTGAATATAGGGGACCCAGTGTGAAGGGGTAAGTGTAAACACTTGAAAAAACCTCCATGTGGGTAGTTATGCTCTCCTAGGGGCCTAGGATCTGAATCACGACCTCGTCTCCCCAGCTAAAGTCCCTCTTCATAGATTTGAGGTACTTCTCCAATGTCAAACTAATATATCAAGATGTATGCTCGCATCAGCCTTGGATATTGGGGGTATTTTTGATATTGAAGTCCTTTTTAATCACACAAGGACCGGGGTGATGTCTTGAAGAGTCGGCGACACCACCGGTTTGGCCGACCGGGAGGAAGAAGAAGACGATGCTTTTTCTTTTTTAGGAATTATTTTGGAAGTTTTAGCCATAATTTTAAGCTAAAGAGTATAGACGGTAGTGGAGAGTGGTGTTTTACGGGAACTTGGCATTTTTCGGCGCTTAAAGGGGTGTGGAAATAGATGATTAGAGAAAGAGATGAAGAGAAAGAATCAGAGTAAATGTGATGAAAGAGTAAAGTTCTTTATTCAAAGGAGTAGCTCGTATTTATATAAGGGCGACGATGGTTCGGTGACGCTAGTGGCCTACCAGTACTGGCGTGCATTTAATGTTTTGGGGAAGCGAACTGACGGGACATTTTGGTCACTTCAAACGCCTATGTCATGGGATTTACATCATCGTCAGAGACTCCGGGAGATCGAGATTCAAGTCGTTTCTTATCATATTATTTTAATAAATGCGGGGACTATCTGTATATAGTCAAAATTATATGCCTCCGGCTTATAGGCTTGAGGGTCCATCCTAAGCCCTAATCCGGGTGAGGTCGAGTTTGAGCTCAATGGACCAGACTCGAGCTCGAAGACAGAATGCAATGCCCGGAGTAGGAGTACGAGGAATACTAAAGTCGAGTATGCTCGACCCCGAGATGGTACCGTTATGGATTTGTAACAGAATGAGAAAGATTCCTGCCACGTCCCCAAGATCATGGCGCAAATCACGAAATAGGATTGTACTATTCCATACTAGGTGGTTAGACAGCTGTACAAATAATATTCCTTACTATAAATAGAAATGTACCTTATTTAGGGATCCTCTATTATATAAAGGGGACCCCAATCATTTTTAACATCATCTAATCATTGGCAAGAATACACTATCCTACTTTTCTCTCTTATTGTTCATCAGAATTTGTCCTTTACATTTATTCTTCTTACTTTATTGCTCTTAATTCGTCTCGAGGTCACTAAGCTCGAGGTCATCACTGCTGAGTAACATTGGTTGGATTCACTTATTTCTTTCATTTCTACTTTATATTTGTTGATTATTAATTGGTATTAAAATAAATCACATATCTTTAAAATCACAAATCAAATTTAATTGTTACTCATATTTTTGAGGTAAACAAGGCTAATATAATTAAATTAATTATACAAATCCAATATATATGGATTAAATAAATAAGTCTTAATCCATTGGGCTAGCCCATTTAATTGGGCTAGAGTTATGAGCCCACTTCATTAAGCCCAAAAAGTCATCTTCCTAGAGGCCCAGTTTGGTACCACATGTCATATGATGTGGCACGCCAAGTCAAGAGGAAGAGCCAATAGGATCATGTCGTGTGTCAAAATGACAAGGCATGCCAAGTCACATTAAAAGGCTAATGAAATCGCAACGTGCGCAACTGACATGTTTTGTCCAATCAAATGCGGCCTTGTCACACTTCGATTTGATTGGTCGGAAAGAGTTTATTTTTATCATAACTCTTCCCTCACACAACTATAAATAAGGTCTTCATAACCTAGAAAAGACACCATAACATATAATAAGAAGCAAGAGAGAGCTCGTGAATCAAACGTCGCAAATTTATCTACAAGTTTCAAGTTTCAAGCAATCAAGTTCAAGTTTAAGAGATCAAGTTCAAGCTCAAGAACGAAGAACAAATCAAGATTCAAGGAGTACGAGTTCAAATCAAAGTTCATGCTAGTTGATTCAAGATCATCATCCGTGGAAACAACTACATATTCAAGATCAAGCTCAAAGATCCTTGAATTCATTTACTATTGGAAAGAAGAATCAGAGGATCCATAGAGATTGTACACTCATATTATTTAAAATCAGATACTACGATTATTGCGATATTTTCGGTCTCAATTATTTTCTTGACGCAAATTTATTGTCTATAAATTTGGCATGCCCAGTGGGACAATCTTTACCTCTCATCTCAACTTTTCAATCACCAAAATCCAAGAACGTCAAAATGGCTTCAAAGAAAATCAACTCTAGATCAACGTCCACCAAGGCTATTAACTCCAGGTTCTATGTTGATGTAGAAAGCATCCTTGATGTTACCTTTAGAAGCTTCAGATCAATTACGAGGAGCAAAGCAAGCTCTTTAGGACAACAAGCACTCCAAGTATCGTCCGTATCAACCCCTGTTTTCGGATCTTCATCCTCAAAAGGAGCAAGATCTTCCACAAACGCACCCGATAAAGGAAGCGATGTTGCTGAAAAGATCAAGAAAACTCTTGCTCTGCTTGACCTCTCCGGATCCAAGAACTCTGCTGTAAAGGAAGATGATGATGTTTCAAGTGATGGATCCTTCCCACTTACACCGCATAATGTGAGCCATTCGAGAATCAATCTATGTGACAATCCATGCTACTCTCCATTATCTACAACAATCATGCAAGCCATGGTGACAACCACTTCATCTGTGGAAGAGCAATTGTCAAACTTGACGGAAGAAATCGCTGGCTTGACCAAGTGCATGCAAAATCAAGATGCTAAAATTGACAAGCTAACATACAGGTTGGGAATCTTGATGGAAGAAGAATCTACCCATGCACCTGGAAAGCTCCTAGAAGTTCCAGAGATAGATTCTCCCCTAAGACGAGTAGCATCCGCTAAGGCTATCCATGTCTCATCTAAAGGGATGATACCCATCGATCAACTGAAAGAGTTCATTGAAGGAACTAATAAGAATAAGTATAAAGTTGTTGCCAAGTCCTCCCTTACATACGCAAAGCCGTACACTGCAAGGATCAATATGTTGAAGATGTGTGCTGGCTATCAACCTCCAAAGTTTCAATAGTTTGATGGTAAAGGCAATCCAAAGAAACATGAGGCACACTTCTTTGAGACATGCAATAAATCAGGTACTTAAAAACTCTGAGTACCTAATACAATTTCTTCTAGATAAAGCTGAAAGTTACAATATGAAAATACCTACTACAATTGAACTAGAATAAAAGATAGACACTTGGAGCTAGTTCTTCTGTCTGGTTCAAGTAACTTCAGGATTGCATGCTTGAATCACACATAAATTGCTTGCAAAATTGCCTTGCTATTTTTCTCTCAATTCACGTTTAATTTCTGCTTATGTGCATTACCTATAAAAGAGAACAACACTGATATATATGGAGTTAGTAAGTAGAGATTGACTATAATACTGATGCTACTCTTCCTTGGTGGAAGAGTTCTAGTTGGTCTCATCCTCTAACTCTATCCATCTCTTAAACCGTGTTCTCTTTGTGGAAGGAGTCTATCTTCTTATCTAATATGCAACCTTTTTGATCAGGATCAGGAGATATCATTTCTGGTAAGTGAGGTTTATCTCCTTCACGTGCATCTCACATGATTGAGTTGACCATATCTGTGGTTCACTAGAATGGACCTGGTCCATGTCTGAGTTCCTTTGTCAATCTTCAAAACTCTCCTTTACTTGGGCCAACAAATTCCCCCTTTTGATGATGACAAACGTTGTGCTTTTCACTCACTTAGGCCCTGTCAGAACTCAGCTCAAACATCAATGCAAAGTTAGAAAAAAAATTCACTTATCATCAATGACCAGGTTTATTAGGTTATAAACATCACTTATTCAGAATGTAAAGCACATATCTCTTCCCCCTTTTGGCATCATCGAAAAGTTACATAAACAAATTGTGATTCCCAGATTTTAAACAATTACACATGGCCACTAGGGCAACTGCAAGTGAAATCAAGGATTAATCATCAGTAATCAAACAAACATATTCAAACTATCAAGTAAATATAAACAATCAATCAAGAGCAAAAACAGGAAACTTCATTGATAGAAAATATGATTCTGCCACATTCTACAAAAAGAAACAAAAATAGTCAAAACACGAGCCAAAAAAGAAAAATACCTAATCTGGGTCACTGAAAGGTCTAGACAATGTTCAAAAACTGAGGGCTAAAGAACTTAAGGCTTGGAAGAACTAGAGTGTTGGGTTTTGGCTTGGAGAAGGTGCAACATGTCTTGAAGAATGCCATCATTCTTCTCCTTTTCCTTTGTGAGCTCAGTTCTGAGAGCATCTCTCTCAGATTCAACCTCTGCTAAACAAGCCTTCAGCCTAGCTATCTCAGCATCCTTTGCCCCACTCTCCTGCACTAAAGCTCTGACTTTGCTATTTATAGGTGTCTTCTTGGATGAACCAGGTTCATTGGGAATGGCAGTGACCTCGTAGTCATAAGCAATCAAAGTGTTGATTCCAAAGTGATATTTGTTTGTGGCCATTTCCCACTTCTTTAGTGGAACCTTGTAGCGATCAAGAATAGTAGTCAGAATAAACACATAAGGA
Source organism: Nicotiana sylvestris (assembly GCF_000393655.2). Taxonomy (NCBI): domain Eukaryota; kingdom Viridiplantae; phylum Streptophyta; class Magnoliopsida; order Solanales; family Solanaceae; genus Nicotiana; species Nicotiana sylvestris. The sequence goes on along the minus strand of NC_091064.1, from coordinate 146,811,292 downwards.
GTGGTGTGGACCTTGGAGCCATTTATAACAATGTCCAGTAGCTTGATAATAAATGCATGCCAGTTGATCCGCCTTCACTTTCAAGACAGTCCATTCAAACAGCAGGCACTTGTTAACAATTTCAAACAGGACTTTGTGGTATCGTTTCATTTCACTCTTATGCACAACCTTGGCCTCATTCACTTCTATAACATCACAGAATCTCCTAGTGATTGCAAGGGCAAAAGGAAGGGAGTCCAGACTTGGCCATCTTTGCCTTGTATAGTCATCATATCCTTTAGAAGGGATGTCATGAATCTCAGTCAGCTCCTTTGCATCAAAGGTCACTTGAACCCCTTTCACCTGGCTAGTAACTCTGCCATCCTTGACCTTTTCATTGGCCATGAATTCAATGATCTCATTCCTTTCTATCCTACCATCCAACTGAAGGATCATGTCCTTCCAGTCCTGAACAGCTAGAGCATCAACAAATCGAACCATCCCTGGTTCCACCAAATCCTTCAGAAGTCTACTCTTCAAGATTTTTCTTTTCCCAAACTTGGATAGCATGTCTTGTTTATCATCAGATTCACTCTCTTCTTCACCACTCCATTCCTCCTCTTCAGTAATTCTAACTTACTTGTTTTTCATAGCAGACCTTGTTCTTTTGGCCAATGAAGGTTCAACAGTCTTAGACACAGATGACGACTTCTTGGAAGAAGTATTGGTCTTTTTGGGCTTAGGGGTCTGAACCTCCATAGTTTTGAGTTCTTCCTGATGGACCTATTCCATCTCATCCACATCAACAGCCTCAGCAGGATCTGCAACCTTAGCTTTCTCTTTATCTATCCTCTTCTTCTTGCTTTATGCCATAGCCTTTTTGTAACTCACTCTCACTCTGCTACACCATACTTCTTGAGGCCCTTCCTTTTGGTAGGGGAATCTCAGTAGTTGTTAGAGAAGTAGCCTTTCTTTTCTTGGAAGTTTTTGCAGTGCTGAGGGCTTTTGGTGTTGGAGTTCTCCTTTTCTTTATATCATAGCTTTCACCCACTTTCTTCAGATGGTCTGCTAGGGTCTCCTCAATAGACGAACCAGGTTCATCTGCCTATAAACTAAGATTAACCAACCTTTCAACAGTCTCTCCTGAATCACTTCCCCCCTATTTTCTTGCTACTCTCTTCCACAATTTCATGTTCAGCCCTACAGATAGTCGGTCTAACTATTTCAAAAGTGGGTGACGAATCAGCTACTTCTTTCCCTTTTCCCCTCACATCACTACTCACACCCTCACTCTCCTTTTAGTTTTCACTTTTATTTTTACCACCTATCCTTCTTGACTCAGGCATTTCCACTTTCCTAGCAGACCCAACCAGAACAAACCTATTGTCTAAATTTTCAACTAAAATAGAACGTACCTCAGAAGGGGAATTTTGAGCCTTCTCAAAGTCAGAAGACCCAGTTCCTTATCCTTTACTCGCAGATTTGAAGGAGTCATCTAAGTTTTCAAAATCATGGGCTTGGTTTGCCTTTAATTTCGCGTTCAATTTATTTGAAAGCGCACCTGTAGCCATAGTTTTGCGAGCAAACATCTTCACTCGCCTTCTCCTAGGTTGGGGGGGTTATGCTGGGTTGAGGAAGGGTGGAGGAATCAGAGGGGGTAGGTTGTGGAGGAGTGATAGGGTTATCTTGGGGGTTAAACATACTTGCTACTTTTGGAAGAGGTATTCTGAATTGGGGTTTTAGAAGAGAGAAGAATGGAGAGCAGAAGAAATTCGACGGTTTAGAGAATTATGAGAGTGGTAGTGATTGTGATGATAGGGTTTTAAATAGAGAAGTTTAATTAATGAGTAACGGCAACTTTTTGTAATCAATTAGAAGTCCAATCAACCTAAAGTTTCAGGTTGAATTAACGGTTAAGCTTCCCTTGATTCTAGGCGTTTTATGTGGTGAGTATTCTATTAGAGACGGAACTGGTTCAAACTTTAGAGGGATACATTTTTATGATGATTTTGAACATGGGTAGGACTCTGCTCGTGAATTAAATATTAATATTTCTAATTGTGTAGAGAGAAGAAAACATACCTCGTTTTTCAGATGAACTAGTACTGATGAACCAGGTTCTTCACTAAGAATCCTCTTGATCATACCTCAATTTACCAAAACAGAGAAAATTTTGTTAGAGATTAGTAAGTCATATCAACACATGTCACATGAGTATACTATTTACAGTATGAGACTGAGCAACGATTAATCTAGATATTTACACAAGTTCCAGATTTTCTAATCAAAAAATTTTTTCTTTATTTTTTTCCATTGCATTCTGAACTGGTCCCATTAGGTGATCATAATCATCCATAATTCTAACGTGTTCATTTCAAAGTGCTCTCTACTTAGTGATTTAGGGAAGATGTCAGCAATCTGTTTATCAGTAGCTTAAAATTCTATAGTAATCAATCCTTTCTCATAGTTGTCCCTCAAAAAATGGTGTCTAACATCTATATGCTTAGTTCTCTTATGATGAAGCAGGTTCTTATTCATACTAATAGTACTAGTGTTATCACAGAAAATAGGGATGCAACCAACTTTAATACCAAAATCCATCAACTACTATTTGATCCATAGTAATTGAGCATAACAGGAAGCAGTAGCGACATACTCAGCTTCAGCAATGGATAAGGTCACTGAATTTTGCTTTTTAGTAGCCCATGACACAAGACATGAACCAAGTAAGTGTTCCATACCTGAGGTGCTCTTCCTATCCACCAGAACACCCGCATAGTCAGTATCAGCATATCCCATTAAGTTAAAGTTACTACCTTTTGGATACCAAAGACAAAGGTCAGTAGTGCCTTTCAAGTATCTCAATATTCTCTTGACAGCAGTCAGGTGGGATTTCTTTGGATGTACTTTAAATCGAGCGCAAAGCCCTACACTAAAAACAATGTCAGGTCTGCTAGCAGTAAGATACAAAAGTTAACCAATCATTCCCCTATACAACTTCTGATCAATAGATGAACCAGGTTCATCTATGTCCAATTTTGTGGCTATTGCAATAGGAGTGTCTATTTCCTTTGATTCTTCCATTTTAAACTTCTTAATCAACTCTTTTGCATATTTCTGTTGATGGATCATAGTTCCATTTGAGTTTTATTTAATTTGTAAGCCTAAGAAGAAATTACGCTCACCCATCATACTCATTTCAAATTCACTCCCCATATGTTTTGCAAACTCCTTACTTAGTTTTTCAGTGGTTGCTCCAAAAATTATGTCATCAACATATATTTGTACTATAAGAAGATCCTTACCTTTTTTCCCTCAAGAATAGAGTACTGTTAATTTTACCTCTCTTGTAGACATGTTCAAGCAAGAATTTGGATAGTCGTTCATAACATGCACTAGGAGCATACTTTAGTCCATAGAGAGCCTTGTCTAATTTGTATACATGTTCTGGACACTCCTTGCTCTCAAGCCCTGGAGGTTGTTTGAAAAACACTTTTTCCTTTAAGTAGCCATTTAGGAAAGCACTTTTGACATCCATCTGGTGAAGAGTAAATTCCATTTGTGCTGCAAAGGCTATGAGGAGTCTTATTGCTTCCAATCTTGCAACTGGAGAAAAGGTCTCATCAAAGTCTATGTGTTCCCCTTGGCTATAACCTTGAACCAACAACCTTGCCTTGTTCCTTGTAATAGTTCCATCTTCATCAAGTTTGTATCTAAAGACCCATTTAGTACCAATTATTGATCTGTCTTAGGGTCTTGGAACCAGATGTGAGACTTGACTTCTTTCAAACTGATTGAGTTTATCTTGCATTGCATTCACTCAGTCTATATCCTGCAAAGCCTCAGCAACATTTTTAGGTTCAATAAGAGATAAGAAAGCATCAAAACCACACATATTATTTAACTGAGATCTTGTTTTAATTCCAGAGGTTAGATCAGTAATTATGTTCTCAATGGGATGAGAACTTTCATACTTGTAAGGTTTCATAACCAACTGGTTTCGGTTTCATGTTACTCCCATGTTCTGTTGCTGAGGAACAGGCTCATGGACAGGTTCTGTCAAGACCTAAACTGGAGGGTCATAATGAGCACCCAGGCCATACTTACCGAGCACCAACGTACATTTTATCTAACCTTCCTTATTATCTTCAAGGGCCGACGAGATCTATATAAATGGTAGATATGAAAGATAATGGTATGAACATACTTAACATGGAATAACCAGATAATTAGGAAACTATATATAAGGTACGAGCTTCCACGCTGCCATGAAAGACTATACAACAAAAATGAACCGACAAGGCATACCAAACTATACATGAGTCGACACCTGTCTATGAGCCTCTAAATAAATATAAGTGCTACAACATATTTGGAATAAGGCCCCGACATGCCCATAATGTCTATAACAAAAATGCAAACCAAGACCACGGCAAGTCCAGAGAAGGGATCTTGCCAATAACAGCTGAATTGGGCAGCCTACTGTGGTGGGGGAGCTGCGTCTACCCGTTTATCAGGACCTGCAGCACGACATGCAGCATCCACAAATAAAAAGGACATCAGTACGAATAAAGTACTGAGTATGCAAGACAGGAAAGCATATGTATGAACAGTAATGTGAATAAGGATAGAGAATATACAACATGTAATATCTAGGTACCTCTATGGGCTACTGACATGAAATGCATGATACAGATATATATATATATATATATACATAAACTTTTAAAACACACGCCTATATGAGCATTATCATCATCATATCATACCCGACCTCAAAGAGGATTCGGTAAAAATGTACCCAGCCATCATCAAGCTCGGTAGAATCGTACTCGGCCACGTGGAGCTCGGTAAAACCCAACTGATCAGTGGTTGCACAATACGTGCCATACCCGGCCAACTATAGCGCAGCTCAATAGAGTAAAATAGATACTATATATAATGCATGCTAGACTCATAGAATCACGTTCTAAACCTTTTGGAGTGACTTAAGGCAGTTCCAACTTCGATTAACATTATGGACATCCATACCCTCAATATGAACCTTAGTAGGATTCAAGGATCATACACACTTGCTTAGAAAGAACAACATGGACAACCTTAGTTGCCAGGAGTAGATCCATAATGAAATAGAGTATTCATTTAACTTTAGATCATGCCAAAAGAAATAAGGAAGTACCAACAACATTGATAACATAAGAATAAGAGAAGTAACATCAACATCAATCATTCCTTAAAAGGGGAAACAATGTAACTACTGCTAGCTTCTAAGAGTAGAGTATCTTTGGAAGCTCGTTCATTACATTATGTACAATCAGAGTCGTGCAAAAGAAGGAAAGGGATAGCCTCACATACCTTTTATATACTACCCAACCTCAAGCTATGCAAATGTCATGACTCCTTAGTCTATAATAGGAGAAATGACACTATCGTTAATGTTTATGCATCGTAACTATTATGTATCGACCACAACCTATTTTATGATGAAACGGACAACACCTCCCCTATTTATATGACTTTCCACAAGTGAAAGCAATCACCAAAAATCCCAAACAATATCAATATTAATCATATTGAACCTCCCATAACAGTCCACCAACCGACAACATTACTACCATGCCTTTTGATATTTCACAAGTTCTAGCTTCAATGACTTAGCCGCAACTTGGATAATCTTAAATACATGTAGAGTAAGAGGTTCCTTACATTCATATAGAAAGAAAAACTCTAACTTGACCTTAATTGTCCACGAAATATCCCTCCAATGCTTCCACAACAATAAGGAACCGAAACTAGCAATCAATTAGGGGTTTTCGGTATTAGAATCACTTTAGAAGGCTTGAAATCACCTAGGGTTGATATTAAGAACTTGAGGGAGTATTTACAAAACATAAAAATATTAAAACAACCTCCCACACGAGCTGGAACAACACAAAAATGAGCAACAACAAGAAGAACAAGAAACTTACTAGTGCCACGGGATTCCCGACACTTGATTTGTGTAGTTTGCCCTTTGTTTGGGTCTTGAATATTGAGAGAACCTTGAGAGGGTGTTTCTAGGGTTATAAGGTCAGAATATACTGAAAATGAATGACTTAAATCGGATTCTAGGCATATTATATATATATCCATATCTCTTAAACCGGCTATGTAGGACCCATAGAGAAGTCCTTGGCACAGTCTCGCAAAAATACAAATATCTATCTACTTCAATATTGTATCGACAAATAGTTAAATGTGCTAGAAACTAGACTCATAGATCTTCAATGTGGTGGGTAGATCACCCCATAATGCAAAGTAAATTGGGAGAAAAGCTTAGTAACATTTGACCTAAAGTTTAAGTAAGATTATGAACGTAAGTTGCGACAACTTTTGTCGACTTTTGTTTCATAAATCGTTTTACTTCAAGACTTATGATACAGATATTATATGATTCAAATACCTTAAAATATGACCTTTTGAGTATATTAAGCACCTCTTGGTTTACTAAAAGCATGGTTTACAACATCCTTGATTCGTTTAACTTTTAATACTTGTTAACCACCCTTATACACCCTTGTATCGTACAAGACCAATATGATTAAATTCTTATCATCTTAAAGATAATATCTTCATGGATTTATGTAGACTACCTTATGGAATGAACTAACGTACGTGAATATGGGTTGTAATACCCTCCCCCCCTTAGGAATATTCGTCCTCGAATGTAAGGGTTTATGGGGAGTCTAAATCATCGTGGGTTCAAATGGAAATTTCCGGCCGAGTTTCCCCTATAATATGGACACTAGCCAAACTCGCAAGTAGTCAAACCCAACGTATTGCCTCACAAGGATACACAAAGCATTATGGATATGTACAGTGTCTGCATATCACCATTTTTATTAAGGAAGAGTATTATCAAGTTATTGCTTACCTCATAGAGTCGTTTCACCTTCTAATGCATCCTGCGTTCCCCTGGCATCCTCATTTCTCCCTTCTGGAACATGTAAGGGTATTTAGACTTCATCGCCTCTTCTGCTTCCTATGTCATTTCTTCCATATTTTTGTTCCTCCACAATACTTTGACGAAAGCTACATCTTTTGTTCTCAACTTGCGAACTTGTCAATCTAATATAGCCACTGGCACTTCTTCATATGATATATCCTCCATAACTTGTATATATTTGATAGGGATGACTCAAGAAGGATCTCCAATACATTTTCTCAACATAGATACATGGATATCGGGGGGACAAATTCCAATTCGGATGGCAATTCTAACTCATAAGCAACCTGTCCAATTTGTCGAAGAAATTTATATGGACCAATATACCACGGACTCAGCTTACCCTTCTTCCCAAAACACAACACACCTTCATCAGCGAGATCCTCAGGAAAACCCAGTCACCAGCCTCAAACTCCAGATCACGACGTCGTACATCAAAATAAGACTTTTGCCTGCTTTGCATCGTCCTCAATCATTCTTGTATCACTTTCACCTTCTCAATGGCGTGCTGAATCAAATCTGGGCCATATAATTCTGTTTCACCGACTTCAAACCATCCAACTGGTGATCTACACCTTCTCCCGTATAGTGCCTCATATGGAGCCATTTTAATACTAGAATGGTAGCTATTATTGTAGGAAAATTCTATGAGTGGTAGATGGTCATCCCAATTACCCTTGAAATCTAGAATACATGCTTGTAGCATATCTTCAAGTGTTTGAAAGGTACGTTCAGCCTGTCCGTTAGTTTGCGGATGGAATGCAGTGTTGAGATTCACTTGTGTGCCTAAACCCTTCTGAAAAGACCTCCAAAAGTTAGTTGTAAATTGAGCTCCTCGTTTGATATAATAGATACCGGCACACCATAAAGCCTAACAATCTCCTTGATATACAACTTCACATAATCTTCAGTCGTGTAAGTTATCTTAACTGGTAGAAAATGGGCACATTTTGTAAGTCGATCAACTATCACCCATATGGAGTCAAACTTATGATAAGAGCGAGGTAATCCAATAATGAAGTCTATATTAATCACCTCCCATTTCCAGGTCGAAATCTCAATATTCTGAAGTAATCCACCAGGTTTCTGATGTTCGATCTTTACTTGTTGACAATTAGGACAATGGGCTACAAATTCTACAACAGACTTCCTCATGTTATCCCACCAATACTGCTCCTTGACATCATGATACATCTTTGTCGAGCCGGGATGGATGGAATATTGGGATTGACGAATCGTATTCATAATCTTCTCTTGTAACCCTACCACATTAGGCACACATAATCGGCTCTAGTATCTCAGTTCCTCATCTCCTCCAATCTCAAAAGTCGTAATTTTACACTGTTGAATGCTCTCTCTCTCAATCGTACTATGATAGGATCTTCATATTGCCGTGATTTTACCTCGGCTACCAAAGATGATTCTGATGTATTATGTACAGTAACACCTCCGACATCAGAGTCTAACAATCTGATTCTCATATTGGCTAGTTGATGAAGCTCTTTAGTCAACCCCTGTCTACCTACCTCAATGTATACTAAGCTTCCCATTGACTTATGACTGAGAGCGTCTGCCACAACATTGGCCTTACCAGGATGGTACAATATCTCGACATCGTAATCTTTCAGTAATTCAAGCCACCTACGCTTCCTAAAATTCAACTCCTTCTGCTTGAAAATGTATTGTAAACTCTTGTGATCTGTGTAGATGTCAACATGGACGCCGTATAAGTAGTGCTGCCATATCTTCAAAGCATATATTACTGCAGCCAATTCCAAATCATGGGTTGGATAATTCTTTTCATGCTTCTTCAATTGTCTTGATGCATAAGCAATCACATTCCCATGCTGCAACAATACGCACCCCAAAACCTATACCTGAGGCATCACAATATACCACATAACCTTTTGTTCCTTCAGGGAGAGTGAGAACCGGCGCGGATGTCAATCTATTCTTTAGCTCCTGAAAACTACGTTCACAAGCATCAGAACACTGGAACTTGGTAGCTTTCTGTGTGAACTTAGTCAATGGCACTGATATAGAGGAAAAACCTTTTACAAACCGCCTATAATTTCATGCTAGCCCTAGGAAGCTGCAGACTTCTAATGGTGTTGTAGGTCTTGGCCAACTCTTCATTACATCAATCTTATGAGTGTCGACACTAATTCCCTCATCAGATATCACATGGCAAAGGAATGCTATTAAATTCATCCAGAATTCACATTTGGAGAGTTTAGCATATAACGTACGATCCTAAAGCGCTTGTAATACTATCCGCAAGTGGCCTGCATGTTCCGCCTCCGAACGAGAATACACCAGAATGTCATCAATGAATACAATCACGAACACACCAAGATAGGGCCTGAATATAGTATTCATAAGATCCACAAAAGTTGTTGGGGCATTTGTTAACCCGAACGACATCACCAAGAACTCAAAGTACCCATATCTTATCTGGAAGGTCGTCTTTGGAATATCCTTCTCCTTAACCCTCACCTGATTATACCCTGAATGTAAGTCAATCTTGGAGAAATACTTGGCACCCTGGAGTTGGTCAAACAGGTCGTCAATCCTTGGAAATGGATACTTGTTCTTTATAGTAAACTTATTCAACTATCGATAACTGATACACATCCTTAAAGACCCACGTCTTTCTTCTGCACGAAAATAACTGGTGCACCCTAAGGAGAAGTGCTAGGCCTAATGAAGCCTTTATCCAGCAAGTCCTTCAATTGCGTCTTCAACTCTAATACTAACCGGTTTATCAATAGTACCGGTATTCTGCCTTTAAGCCTGAGCAGCTACCAAGCTAGTCAACAATTGCACCCACACTCCGCATATCCTAGTCTAAAGTGCCAGACGGAGGACCAGGTGTTGTTGGGTGCCTCCTAATATCATCTGGAGGAGACAGAGTAGATGAGGTATGAGATGGCATCTCACTTTGAGCCTCACTTTGGCCTGCTCTGGCATGGGGCACCAAGTTAGTACCCTCTGTCGCACCTATATCGAGTTGTCTACTACTCGCTTGCTTTGTAGTCGAAGCCATTGCTGAAAGAAAATAAGTTGAATATTAGAAAAGAACACTTTTGACTCAACTCTGTGCACGATCTAGATTCAGGAAGAAGGTAATAACCCTAGATATCGTATAGCCTCCTAATTATAAATATGGCGCCACACATCCATAATCTAGACTCTACTAGACACGGCTCACAGACAATCCCCATGACAGACTTGCTCTGATACCAAGTTTGTCATGACCCAAACTGGAGGGTCATGAAGAGCACCCGGGCCATACATGCCGAGCCCCAACGTACATTTTAGTTAACCTTCCTTATTATCTTCAAGGGCCGATGAGATCAATATAAATGGTAGATATGGATCATGACCAACCAACAATGAAAGATAATAGCATGAACATACTTAGCATGGAATAACCAGACAATTAGGAAACTATATATAAGGTACGAGCTACTACGCTGCCATGAAAGACTATACAACAAAAATCAACCGACAAGGCATACCAAACTATACATGAGTCAACACCTGTCTATGAGCCTCTAAAGAAACATAAGTGTTGCACTATAGCTGGAACAGGGCCCCGACATACCCATATTGTCTACAACAAAACTGCATACCAAGACCACGGCAAGTCCGGAGAAGGGATCTTGCCAATAACCACTGAACTGGGCAGCCTATTGTGGTGGGGGGAGCTACGTCTACCCGTCTATCAGGACCTGCAACACGACATGCAATGTCAATAAATAAAAAGAACATCAGTACGAATAAAGTACTGAGTATGCAAGGCAGGAAAGCATAAGTATGAATAGTAATATGAATAAGGATAGAGAATATACAACCTATAACATCTGGGTACCTCTGTGGTCTACTGATAATGCATGATACAATGTATATATATATACATAAACCTTTAAAACACACACCTCTGTGGGCATCATCATATCGTACCCGACCTCAAAAAGGGCTCGGTAAAAATGTACCCAGCCACGCGGAGCTCAATTAAATCCAACTGATCAGTAGTTGCACAATAGGTGACGTACCCGGCCGACTATAGCGCGGCTCGATAGAGTAAAATAGATACTATATATAATGCATTCCAGACTCATGGAATCACGTTCTAAACCTTTTGGAGTGACTTAACGTCATTTCACCTTCGATTAACATTATGGACATCCATACCGTCAATATGAACCTCAATAGGATTCAAGGATCAACACTTGCTTAGAATAATTTTATAAGGAAAGGACAACATGGACAACCTTAGTTTCTAGGAGTAGATCCATTATGAAATAGCGTATTCAATTCACATTAGATCATGCCGAAAGAAAGAAGGAAGTACCAACAACATTGATAACATAAGAATAAGAGAAGCAAAATCAACATCAATCGTTCCATAAGAGGGGAAATAATGTAAGTATTGCTAGCTTCTAAGAGTAGAGTATTTTTGAAAGCTCGTTCATTACATTATGTACAATAAGAGTCATGCACAAGAAGGAAAAGGATAGTCTCACATACCTTGTATATACTACCCAACCTCAAGCTATGCAAATGTCACGACTCCTTAGTCTACAATAGGAGAAATGACACTATGGTTAACGTTTAAGCGTTGTAACTATTATGTACCGACCACAACCTATTTGATGATGAAACGGACATCACCTCCCCTATTTATATGAATTCTGATGGGTTTTCAATGTCTTTGCCTCATGCTTATTATGTTTTAATGATCTAACAAACTTGTTGTGAAGAACCAGATAGAGAGCCTGACCCACATGGTATATATTTCAACTGAATAATGTCCAGTCTGAAAATCAGCAAAAGAATGAACAACCACAGGGAGGAATACAACAGGGACCTAGTGACCTGGTCCCTTAGGGTTCTTCGACAGAAGTACAAGTCAGTGATTGTTCTGTGACAGAAGTACAAGTCAACTATTCAGCTGGAACGCAACTGCACAGAAGTGACTGTGCAGACAGTGCATCAGTCACTTCTCATTGGGAAGAAGCGTGTACCAAGAATTGACATCACTATCTATTGTGATGTCTTTTATGATATAACAACCTAGTGCAAGGCACAACATGTTTGTGCATTCAATGATATTCTCTTAAGCATAACAGTGTTCATCCGGCATTGAAGTCACTGGTGTGTCAAGAACAATAAGACAGCTCCACTAAGGATAAATTTCACAATGAGCTTGTGTATATCCATAGTTGAGTTGTAATCTTGTTATTTGTTCTTCATTGTATTTCCTATTTTGCTTTCTTAGAATCTTTGTCTTAGGAAAAACCAAAAATCCATAAACTTCTGAGTTTATGTTGTGACTAGGATTAGTTATAAGTTTAAAGCCATTGTAACAAGGAGAGTTATAAAGTGGCTTGTGGTGAGAGCATCACAAGTTAGTTGAAGTCTTTGTAATAGGGTTATTGCAAAGTGGCTTGTAATAGTGAGATTGCAAACTGGTGAAATTAAAATCCTACAAGTGTAGGTCATAGTTTTGTAATCCCCTTGTGTGGGAGTTTTCCACGTAAGAATCCCTTGTCTTCTTTACTTTTAGTTTTATTAGCATTCTCAGCATTATCTCATAGACGACCAGGTACTCTACAGTTTGGTGGACTCATACAAACTAACAATTGGTATCAGAGCAGGTTCTTTCTAAAAGGTTAACACCTACAAAGGATCTCAATGGATGCTCCACCCAACTTTGAGGAAGGACAATCAACCTACAAACCTCCAAGATTCAATGGTCAGTACTATGGTTGGCGGAAGACCCGCATGCATGATTTTATAATGGTAGAAGATTCAGAACAGTGGGACATCATTTGTGATGATCCACATGTCCCTATGAAGAAGCTTGAAGAAACGGGACTAATGGTGCCAAACGACAGAAAAGAGTACAGCGACATTGACAGAAAAGTTGTAGAAAAGAACTATCATGCCAAGAAAATCTTGGTGTGTGGCGTAGGACCTGATGAGTACAACAGAGTCTCAGCTTGTGATACTGCCAAAGAAATATGGTAAACACTGCAAACCGCACACGAAAGGACTACTCAAGTTAAATAGTCCAAAATCAACATGCTCACCATAGAGTATGAGCTCTTTAGGATGAAGGATGATGAGTCTATACAAGTTATGCACACCAACTTCACCTCCATCATAAATGAGCTTCATTCACTTGGAGATGTCATTCCTAGAAATAAGCTTGTAAGGAAAATCCTTAGTGTTCTACCTGGTTCTTGGGAGAGTAAGGTAAATGCCATCACCGAAGCTAAAGATCTACAAACTCTAACTATGGATGAGTTGATTAGTAACCTGAAGACATACGAGATAAAAAGAAAGAAAGATAGTGAAAGAAGAGAGCCAAAGAAGGAAAAGAACCTGGTACTCAAAGCTGAAAGCAGTGACTCAAGTGATTAAGATAGTGACATGGCCTATCTTAAAAAAAGACTTTAAAAGATGGTTCGAAGAAATGGTGGTATACCAAAGAGGGGAAGCTCAAGTAAAGTAAGGAACAATAATCTCTGTCACAGATGCAAAAAGCTAGGGCATTTCATCAAAGACTTCCCACTCGCAAAACAGGAGCAATACAAACAAAATCCCGACAAAGCAGCAAAAAGGAGCCTGGTTCCAAACAAACGATTCAATCGAAAAAGTGCTATTGACAATATTGTGAAGCAGGCTAATGCTGCTTGGGGAGACTCCTCTAGTTAATCCAAAAGGGAACCAGATGCAGAAAACAGTTCCATGATGGCAGTGGAAACTGAAGCAACGAAGTATGATTCATTGTTCGCGCTGATGGCTCAGTCTGATAGTGATGAAGAAGATGAGGTAAATTTCAGGGATGTTCAGAGAAATCTGAAATCCTACTCTTGTAAGAAGTTAAGGTCATTAGCAAATGTCCTAATTGATGCCTATTATAGCCTTGGTAATGATAATGAGATCCCTACCATAGAACTAGCAGAAATCGAACAATCTAGAGATGATCTGGTGGTCTGTGTAGTGGACCTAAGTGAGACCATAGCCAATCTTGAAAAAGAAAAGGAAGCCTTTACTGAAAAGATAACTAGTGTAGAAAATGAGAGAGATGACCTGATGGTTGTGGTGGTTGACTTGAAGGAAACAATAGAAGGTCTCAGCAAGGAGAAACAGACCCTAGAAGAAAAAATCTCTGCTACTGAGAAAGAGAGGGATGATTTCTAAGTGATAATCACTGACCTAGAGGAAACCATTGAGGGAGTCAATAGAGAACATAGGACTGGGAGTCTTGGGAAAGGGAAGGAAGTATCTAGTGAGCCACACATCAAGCTTGAACATGAATTAAATAATGTGAAAACTAGTCTATGTGGTGAACTTGAGAAAAATCGGCAACTTCAAGCTGAATTGGAGAAATTCAAAATTGATCTTGAGAAATCTATGAAATGGACCTGGTCCTCAGATGTTGTGATTGCCATGTATTTGAATAATAGTGGAAACAGGCAGGGAATTGGGTTCCAAAGGGAGAAAACTCCCTACAACCCTCACAGCAAGTACGTCACTGATCCTGATAACTGGCTGTGTACCCACTGTAGGAACAATGGGCACTTCAAAGAAAATTTCCAGGCTAGGGTTCAATCTGTTCAGACAAAAAAAGTGTTTACTGACAATGTGACTACTAACAAGGGACCAGGTATCGGTCGCAAGAAACGCATATTGCCTGCATGGACTAGAAAAGCCCTTATCCATCCCTTTTATCATAACAAGGGACCCAGACTAGTTTGGGTTGCTAAATCTAGCCCATAATTTGCATGTGCAAAGAACAGTGAGAGGAAGAGGACTACAATGAACCAAGGACAGTGGATGCTCAAAGCACGTGACTGGAAGCACCATAGATTTCTTCTCACATAAAGCCCTACAGGAAGGGAATGTATCCATTGATAAAGGAAAGGGTACATTATCAATGCTGGAAAAGTTGGAAAATCTCTCTGTCACTCAATTGAGAACTTGTACTATGTGGATGGCCTAAAGTACAGTCTCCTGAGTGTCTCTCAAATCTGCGTTGAAGGGAACAAAGTAGAGTTCTTGTCAAAAGAGTGTCCAACTACCAATCTGGTGACTGACAAGGTGGTTTTAGTGGCCCAAAAGGAAACAAGAACATCTACGTTGCTGATTTTGAATCCTTACAAGTTGGTGATATGAGATGCTTGAGAAGGACCTGGTTTGTGGTCTGTCAAATACAAGATTCACTTGGGCACTGGTTCTTAGAACAAAGGATGAGACTTTCGAAATGTTTAAGGGACTCTGTCAAGAAGATCCAAGTGAAGGTAAAATTGAAGGTAGTATGCATCAGATCGACCACGGGACAGAGTGTGACAATGCCAAAATTTCATAAGCTTGTAACAAAAATGGAATCACACACAACTTCTCAACACCAAGGTCTACATAGCAAAATGGTATTGCTGAAAGAAAGAACGGAAATGGAAGACATGGCATGGACAATGCTTATCGAAAATGGAATCGCCAAGAATTTCTGGGTAAAAGTAGTAAAAACTGCTTTCTACTTTGTGAACAGGTGTATGATCAGGTCTCTCCTGAATCAGAACTCACTATGAGCTGCCAAATGGAAGAAAACCAAAGGCAACTCATCTGAGAACCTTCTTGACTAAAAATGCCATATTCTTGACAACGGGAAGGACCAGCTTGGGAAGCTCGTAAAAGGAAAATGAAGGAATCCTTCTGGGATACTCTCCACAAAGCAAAGGCCACAAAGTCCAACAAAGGGCACACTAAGTGGAAGGAAGTGCTCGTGGGGTATTCAACAAGATACCTTCCTCCAACCAAGAAGGAAATGGTGATGATCAATATGATGAACCAACTCTAGTCCCTGGGAAACATCTGAGGTTTCAAATACGGAGGAAAATATAATGAGTAAGTTGAAGGAGACTGGTGAAAGACAATGCAACATCATCTTCCTCTTCTCACAAGGAACCCGGTACTTCACTTACTACCACTGAAGCTGAAGAAAGAGTGGAGATTCAGCTCATGGCACTCCACAGACAATAGAACAAAGAGTGTGGGGAAATCCAATTAACCTCCAAAATTCTCCTACCAATCAAACCTCAGTCCCAAACTGGAAACACAAAAGCCCCCATCTATGTGACAATTTAATCACTCCCTTTTATTCTAGAGTTAGATAAAGTATCAAAAAAAAATTAGTCCCTTCTGTATCTCCACTCTAGAGTAGAATACAAAGTCAAGTCCTTAGGAATCCTACTTGATGGCTTCCCAAAGATGTTTGAGATACCTTAAGGGAATTCAGGACCTAGTCCTATATTACCCTTCAAGTGATAGTTTTTGATCCTGTTGGGTATGATGATGTTAATTGTGCAGGTTTTCTTGTGGAAAGGAAAAACAGTTCTGGAACGGTTCACTTGCCATGTTCATGCCTCATTCCTTGGGGGACAAGGAAGCAAAACTCAATGGCCTCGTCAACAACTAAAGAAAAATGTTTAGCACAAGCACCCTGCTATGCTCAAACCCTATGAACTGAGCAGCAACTAGAAGACCTTAGGGTATCTTCTGATGGTATATCCTCTCTATGCAGCTCAAAACAAGAGAACCAAGCACATTTAGGGGTGGCATTATCTTCTGAGGGTCAATATGGAGAAATGGTTGATCTATGGAAAGTCTTGTAGAGTAGAAGACTAAATTCCAGATATCTTCATCAAAGGCTTGAGTAGAGAATATTCTGGAACAAACAAGGTGAAGATGGGGTCATGAGAGTCCAATAAAGAACCTGATTCTCCATCAGTTGGCTATGCAAGACAATGTCAGGTAAAGTTAGCTATAGTGTTTTCTGACCAAGCCTAACTCACATCAATACCGCTGCAGGTAAATACGCATGATGATCATAGAAGCTAAAGGTACAGTTATGAACTGCGAAAGAAGAGCTGCTAAAATATTTTTTTCAAAAAAAATGTTTGGGCATCAGGTTCCTATACCACAGGTTAGTAGTAATGTGCTTATTTTGCATGCCTTTTCAAAATTGTTTAACAAAATTAACTCAACTACCACATCATCCGACTGTTTAAAGTCTGCATGTCATGTCTTGTCTTTCAAATCTCTTCATCTTCTCTACACGATATTTCCATAAACCTACCATCATTTTTAGAACTATTCAGAACTCGTTTCTCTCTCTTCTCATCATTAGTCCTTCTTCCAATAAAACTTTCTTTCTCCCTCACAGCAAGTCATGAACCTTCATCTTTTCTGTGTAGTTGTGATCCTTTCTTCATATCTCTCTCTCACTCTACGCGTCTTCCAAATACTCCTATAATGGCAATCGAACAATCGCTTCCTTCTCCCATCATTAACACCACTCCCACTTCCCTATCATCCTTGAAATCATCACCAGAGCTTCACTATTTCACTTCTTCTACTACTTTACCCACACCTGGCTCCTCCTCTTTTCATATAGTCTTTCCTTTTCTGAAAAACCCTATTTTTCTCCCATATACTTAGAACTCTATGTCTCATCACTTCTCTGATCTCATTAAAGAACACTCAGGGGGTTTCACCTCTCAAGTGTCAGATGTCCCTGAGGATGATCCTGATCAGTATCTGAACTCCTCCATTTTAGACTTAGTAACTCTCAAAGAGTCACCAGAAAAGGAAGCAGCACATAACATCATGGATGTCACTGCTGAGACTCTGATGAATAAAGGAGCATATCTCTTGTCTGAGTATCAGGGGGAAGAAACTCCATTCCTAGGCGATGTAAGAACCATAGTACTCCTTGAGTCTTTGGCTCATAAGACGTTCCCAAAAAAACCTACTGAAGAACCTAATCCTCTTCCAGGAAAATCCACTTCTTCACCTCCTGATCATCCTAAGCTCTTAGAATCCTCCTCCAAGTCACCCACTATCAGGCCATATCAGAAAGAGGGTTTTGAGTCTACACTATAGAAAAGTAGGAGGAGTGTCAAGACAAGGAAAAAGAGGTTGATGAATCAAGGGGAATTTGTTACTGACAAGAGTGCCCCAGTAAGTGGGATTGACAAAAATGCTCCAATGGAAGCTGGTTCCATAGTGCAACAATCTATGAAAGCTCAAAGGTTTGTGGATAAACTTTTCGATGAAACTATTGAGAAACAAAATGGTGCATCCGTGAAGGGCTGCAGCAAGTCTAACAAGAGTCCAGTTGAGCAAGCCATATCTGAATAAAATGTTGTAGGGCTAGTAAGCTGGAAAGGAAAGTCTGTTGAAGGATCTAGTAAATGAAAATGGGAAACTCTTAGAGTACCTAGTGCTCTAAAGACCATTCCCAGTGATAGTGGTCTTTGGCAACAGCGATTAAGAGCTCAGAATGTCTTGTGGAGTCATACATTTGACCCATTAGTTTCGGAGATGGCCGGTATGAGACAAATTCTGGAGATTGTGGAATTTCGACAATGGGAACACTTATTTGTAGGGAGCATGCCTCTGGTGTACGAAGATGCGGTACAACTTTTTACGCATCTCTCTTTACTATTGAGTGGGATCACATTTGTGCGCTAGTAAATAGAGTAGACATTGTACTCGACGTTTCAGCATTGGGAAAGGTTCTCAGAATTCCATGTGAAGGGATGTCCTCGGTCAAGGGTGTTTGTGGTGTAAACTTCAGGAGAGGCATCATGAAGGAGCAAGCTATTCAGTAGGGTGAACATGTGCATAAGAAGGTATTGCTTCCTAAGTATCAGCTTCCCTTTGAACTGGTCAATAAGGTGCTCTTACCTCGTTTTGAGAGGCGGTCTATTGCTACAAAATTGGATATGGTCTTAATGGAAGTGCTTGATGTGTTTGTCCCAATCAATCTGCCAACAATCATGATAGATCATATGCAAAAGGTGGCAAACTTTAAAGGTGGGAATCATGGGCTACCATTTGGCTTTCTCCTCACTCAGGTGTTCAGATTCTATAAGGTCCCCTTGGGGAATCCTAGAATGGGCACACTCAAGCAAACCTTCTCTAAACCACTTTAGAAGAATGTGAATGTGTAGAAAGAGTTATTGGAAGCATCTCGACCATTTCTCAGGTGATCAACGCTCAAAATGTAGCTTCTAAAGAGATTAGAAGGTTGAGGGCTCGAAATGCCATATTGGAAACTCAGCTCATTCAAGCAGTTAAAGGACCTAACTTTGTTAATGAAGAATTTGCCGGACTAACAAAGGAAAAATGATAAACTTCGGGCACAATTACTTGAAGAACAACTGTCTGCAAATGCTCGACTGGACCTAGTTCTCAAAACATTGTTTTCTCTTCTTCCAAACCTCCTTCTTCTAGTGTTCCCTAGGATCTTCTTAGTGTCCAGCTATTTTTGCTCTAATATTTTGTGGCTGCTATTTTATTTTTGTTTGCTTTTTTTGTGAAGGCATGCTGGAATTCACCATTATTTGTCTTGTCTTGCTCAGTCCAGTGTAAACATTAATAAAACAGCTCCCCTTTTTGCATGTACAATGATGTATTCATTTGGCTTCTCTTTTTTGTCATGTTGTGTGCGCATATGTAGCATGAGCTAGTTGTGTTATACTCATTTATGCTAATTACTAGCTTGTGCTCTTTTTAATGATACCAAAAGGGGGAAGAATATAAAGTTTCAGGAGAGATCTGAGATTAAGGGGGAATCAAAAAGAAAAAGAGATATGAGATTAAGGGGGGGAATATATTTTCAGGATATAGCTCTGAGATTAAGGGGGGAATCAAAAAAAAAGATATGAGATTAAGGGGGAAAATAGATTTTCAGGAGAGCTCTGATATTAATGGGGAAACTTTATGTAGTTTCTGGTATCTTAGTTGGTAATTTCTACTCTAAACAAATACTATCCATTTCTAAGTTTGTCATCATCAAAAAGGGGGAAATTGATAGGTTTTCAATGTCTTTGCCTCATGTTTTCTATGTTTTGATGATCTAACAAACTTGTTGTGAAGAACCAGATAGAGAACCTGATCCACATGGTATGCATTTCAACTGAATAATGCCCAGTCTGAAAATCAGCAAATAAATGAACAACCAATGGGAGGAACACAACAAGGACCTGGTGACCTTGTCCTTTAGGGTTCTCCGATAGATGTACAAGTCAGTGACTGTCTGCAATCATTATAAAGAGGAATACAATAGGGACCTAGTCCCTTATGGTTCTCTTACAGAAGTACAAGTCAACTGTATAGCTGGAACGTAATAGCAGAAAGTGACTATCTCGCAACTGTTACAAAAGAGGAACACAACTAGGACTTGGTCCCTTAGTTTTCTCTGATTAAAGTACAAGTCAACTATACAACTGGAACGCAACTGCACAGAAGTGACTGTGCAGATAGTGCAGCAGTCACTTCTCATTGGGAAGAAGCGTATACCAAGAATTGACATCACTATCTATTGTGATGTCTTTTGTGATATAACAACCTAGTGCAAGGCACAACATCTTTGTGCATTCAGTGATATTCTCTCAAGCATAACAGTGTTCATTCGACATTGAAGTCACTGGTGTGTAAAGAACAAGAAGACCACTCCACTAAGGATCAATTTCACAATGAGCTTATGTATATCCGTAGTTGAGTTTTAATCTTGTTATTTGTTCTTCATTGTATTTCCTATTTTGCTTTCTTAGAAGATTTGTCTTAGGAAAAGCTAATAATCCGTAAACTTCCGAGTTTATGTTGTGACTAGGATTAGTCATAAGTTTAAAGCCTTCGTAACTAGGAGAGTTATAAAGTGGCTTGTGGTGAGAGCATCACAAGTTAGTTGAAGTCTTTTTAATAGGGTTATTGCAAAGTGTCTTGTAATAGTGAGATTGCAAGTTAGTGAAGTTCAAAGCCTACAAGTGTTGGTCGTGGTTTTTTGATCCCCTTGTGTGGTATTTTTCCACGTAAAAATCCCTTGTCTTCTTTACTTTCAGTTTTATTAGCATTCTCAGTATTATCTCATAGAGGACCAAGTACTCTACAGTTTGGTGGACTCATACAAAATAACAACTTCCTTCAAGTGAAAACAATCACCAAGCAGCCCAAAAAACATCAATATTAATCATATTTAGCCTCCCATAATAGTTCACCAACCGACAACATTACTACCAAGCCTTTCGATATATATTTCACAAGTTCTAGCTTCAATGACTTAGCCGCAACTTGGATAATCTTAAATACATGTAGAGTAAGAGGTTCATTGACTTTAGAAATAAAGAACAACTCCAACTTGACCTTAATTGTCCACGGAATATCCCTCCAATGCTGTCACAACAACAAGGAAGCGAAACTAACAATCAATTAGGGTTTTTCGGTACTATAATCACTTTAGAAGGCTTGAAGTCACCTGGAGTTGATATTAAGAACTTGAGAGAGTATTTACAGAACATAAACCCCTTGAAACAACCTCCCATACGAGCTGGAACAACACAAAAATGAGCAACAACAAGAAGAACAAGAAACTTACTAGCGCCACGGGATTCCCGACACTTGATTTGTGTAGTTTGGCCTTTGTTTGGGTCTTGAATATTGAGAGAACCTTGAGAGGGTGTTTCTAAGGTTATAAGGTCTGAATATACTGAAAATAAATGACTTAAAATGGGTTCTAGGCATATTATATATATCCATATCTCTTAAACCGACTATGTAGGACCCATAGAGAGGTGCTTGGCACAGTCTCACAAAAATGCAAATATCTATCTACTTCGATATTGTATCGACAAATAGTTAAATGTGCTGGAAACTAGACTCATAGATATTCAATGTTGTGGGTATATCACCCTATAATTCAAAGTAAATTGGGAGAAAAACTTAGTAACATTTGACCTAAAGTTTAAGTAAACTTATGAACATAAGTTGCGATAACTTTTGTCGACTTTTGTTTCATAACTCGTTTGACTTCAAGACTTATGATAAGGATATTATATGATTCAAATACCTTAAAACACAACCTTTTGATTATATTAAGCACCTCTAGGTTTACCCGAAAATACGGCTTACAACATCCTTGATTTGTTTAACTTCTAATACTTGTTAACCACCCTTATACACCTTTGTAACATCCCATCTCTCAGAAAGGATGTTAGTTTCATCAAAAACTACATGTACACTTTCTTCTACATGTATAGTCCTAACCATATCTTCAAGAATACTATTCTTTCTTTCAACTACTCCATTTTGTGTTGGAATCCTAGGGGCAGAAAAATTATGATCTATACCATGCTCATCACAAAATTCAGTAAACTTAGCCTTTTCAAATTTAGTTCCATGATCAGACCTAATTGATTTAATTTGATCACCTAGTTGTTTCTGAGTTTTTCTAACAAAGGTAGTAAACATGTCAAATGCTTCGTCCTTAGATGTTAAAAACAATGTCCAAGTAAACCTAGAGTAATCATCAAGAAGCACCATCAAATATTTCTTACCACCCCTGCTCAATGTTCTCATTGGACCACAGAGATACATATGAACCAGTTCCATCGACCTGGTCGTGCTTACCTCTTTCTTGTTTTTAAAAAAGGATCTTACATGCTTCCCCCTTGCACAAGCCTCACAAACTTTGTCTTCCTTAAACTTGATGTTAGGCAACCCTATCCCCAGTTCCTTGGAGACTAATTTGTTGAGTTGACTTAGACTTGCATGTCCAAGTCTTTTGTGCCAAAGGAGGGGATCATTGTCCAACACACTTAAGCAAGTGAGTTCATTTTCTGAAAGAGTGGACAGATCTACAATGTATATATTGTTTACTCTTTTTCCCTGCAAAACAATCTTGTCAGTGGTAAGATTTATCCCAAAACGTTTTGTAGAGGTGAATGCTACCAAGTTACCTTTGTCACATAGTTGTGATACACTGATTAGGCTATATTTCAAGCCATCTATCAAGTAGACATTCTCAATAGAGTGTGAGTCTGTCTTACCTACCTTTCCAAACCCAATGATTTCACCTTTCTTACCATTTCCAAAGGGGACATTACCTCCTTTGAGGTCCTCAAGTGAAAGGAACTGGTTCTTGCTACCAGTCATATGCTTTGAGCAGCCACTATCCATGTACCATAGTTGTCTACTCCCTTTCACTTTGACCTGCAAGAGAAAATCAGGGGTTAGTCTTAGGAACCCAAACTAGTTTGGGTCCATTTCTATAGGCAAAAGGGTGAATTAAATTCTTTTTAGCCCATCCTGGCAGCCTATTTTTCACTTGAACGAAGGTTTTGTTCTTTTGACTGGCCTTTTCTTTTGCATTACATTCACTTTTAAAGTGACCAGTCTTGCCACAGTTTGTGCAGATTTGGTTCTCAGGAAGTGTGATATACTTGCTTTTGGGATCCCACTTAGGTGCAGGGGTCCCATAGCCAAGTCCTCTCTTATTGCTACTGTGATGTTCTTGTAGCCAGGATAGTGCATCAGAAGACTTATTCCATTTGCAAGTTTTGTCTAGTTCATGTTTAACCTTGCCTAGATCTTCTTTTAGGACTCTTATCTGGTCATTATTTTTGTACAACTCATCCTTCATTTTTCCTAATTTTTCTTCTAATGTGAGGTGTATGTGATCAGCTTTCTTTTTACTTGTTCCAAATTTCAGTTTTAAATTTTCAGATCTATGCTCTAACAAAGTGGCGTCAAGTTCAAGAACCTGGTTCTTTAACTCTGTATTTTTACTATCACTTTCACTAGCCCTGAGTTCTAGATTCTTGCACTTAGCTTTCAAGATTACACATTCCTTAGACAGATGT
This sequence comes from Nicotiana sylvestris, assembly GCF_000393655.2. NCBI lineage: Eukaryota > Viridiplantae > Streptophyta > Magnoliopsida > Solanales > Solanaceae > Nicotiana > Nicotiana sylvestris. The sequence goes on along the minus strand of NC_091064.1, from coordinate 146,787,610 downwards.
TTCTTTTCATAATTTATGACCTTAGACTCATCAATGAAATCCAACAGTAACTCAGATAGTCTTTCTTTAGACAAAAATTTAATCTTGTCTTTGAGATGAATCATACTTACCTCTTGTTCATCATCTGATTCTCCAATGGCTATAAGTGCTTGTTCATCTCCATTTTCATCTTCTGAATCCTCATCTAAGCTTTCTCCCCAGGCAGCAACCATAGCCTTCGTTGATCCTTTGTTCTTCTTAGGATAAACTTGTTCCTTTTTATGTTCCTTCGTTCAGCCCTTTCCTTCTTCCATTCAATTTCCCATTGAGGATAGTTTTTGATTATTTGATTAGTCTTACCACACTTGTAATAACCCCCATTGATCTGTTTTTAAGGGATCCTTGGTTTGTTGTAAGTTGCACCTCTTGACGAAACCTTTCCTCTCATTAGATACTTCTTAAACTCCCTCGTTATCATAGCCATTTCCTCTTCTTCTACATTTGCACCTTTAATGATTCTGAGAACCAGGCTTCTTTTTTTCTTGGGAGCATCCATCTTCATGGGTTGCCTTCTCAGTTCATAGGCAGTGAGATTTCCAATCAACTCGTCCAACTTGAGAGTGGCAATGTTCTTCGATTCTTGAATAGCAGTGATTTTGCTTTCCCAAGTAACTGGCAAAACACTTATCAAAATTTTCTCAACCTTGTCTTCCTCAAGGATAATCCTTCCAAGAGACTTAAGTTCATTTGTTAGTGTTGTGAACCTTGTATGCATCTCCTGAATGGTTTCTCCTTCCTTCATGGTGAAATTCTCATATTGAGAATATAGCAGTGTTCCTCTTGATCTCTTCACTTGAGGAGTTCCTTCATGAGTCACTTGTAAAGTGTCCAAAATTTTCTTTAGCAGTAGTGCAGCTTTGAATTCTGTTGTACTCATCTGGACCAAGTCCACACACAAGCCATTTCTTGGCCTTAGCATTGTTTTCCCACTTCTTCAATTCCTCACCAGTGCAGTCAGCTCTAGTCTTTGGCATATCTACTCCTTTAGCATTCTTCTTTGTGGTAGCCACGGGATCATCAGTAACAATGTCCCAGAGTTCGTAGTTCTCTCCGATGATATGATCTCTCATCCTGTTTTTCCACCAGGAGTAGTACTGGCCATTAAAGAGTGGAGGCCTAGCAGTGGATTGTCCTTCCCATTTTCCAGGTGCTGCACTCATCTTGATCTGTTCCTAAGGTGTTAACCTTTTCAAGGATAACTCGCTCTAATACCAATTGATGTTCTATACTTCAATACCACACAAGGGGATGAGTGATTTGTATGGTGGCCAATATTTTATTTAACCTGATTATAGAAGAACCTGGTTCTTCTATGTGTTCCAACTACTACTATTGCGGAATTATAGATACAGAAATTAAAGAACATAGAGATTTTACAGGGAAAACACCTGGCTTAAAAGGTGAAAAAAACCACGACCTACCTTCCAGTAGGATTTTCCCAAACTCTCTGCTAAAATCGTTGAGCCAAAAACTGCATTTACAAAAACTCTTTTGTAAAACTAGGATTAACTCTAATCTCGTTGTAGCACATAGCCTCAACTGTTGCAAAAACTTTAAGTTAACTCTAACTTGAAAACTCTAAATACCTAATACAATTTCTTCTAGATAAAGCTGAGAGGTACAATATGAAAACACCTACTACAGTTGAACTAGAATAAAAGATAGACACTTGGAACTGGTTCTTCTATCTGGTTCATGTAGCTTCAGGATTGCATGCTTGAATCACACATAATTTGCTTGCAAAATTGCCTTGCTATTTTGCTCTCAATTCATGTTTAACTTCTACTTGTGTGCATTACCTATAAAAGAGAACAATACTGATATATATGGAGTTAGTAAGTAGAGATTGACTAGAATGTTGATGCTACTCTTCCTTGGTGGAAGAGTTCTTGTTGGTCTTATCCTCTAAATATATCCATCTCTTAAACCGTGTTCTCTTTGTGTAAGGAATCTTTCTTCTTATCCAATATGCAACCTTTTCGAACAAGATCAGGAGATATCATTTCTGGTAAGTGAGGTTTATCTCCTTCATGTGCATATCACATGCTTGAGTTGACCATATCTGTGGTTCACTATGATAGACCTAGTCCATGTCTGAGTTCCTTTGTCAATCTTCAAAACTCTCCTTTACTTGGGCCAACAATGGTGGAACTCACGAATATTCATCAACGCAAGGGTGAACCAGTTATCGACTTTATCAATCGTTGGAAGAATGCAAGCCTCAACTATAAAGACATGTTTAGTGAAGCATATGGCATAGAGATGTGCATCCAAGGCATGCATTGGGGATTGCACTACATCTTGCAAGGTATCAAGCCTAGCACATTTGAAGAACTTGTAACTCGTACCCATGACATGGAATTGAGCATGGCCTCCACTGGAAATGAAAGGTTGGCCATCTATGAACCTTTCAAAGGGAACGACAAGCAAGAAGTCAGGAATTGGGGCAAGTTCGTACCCATGTCTGAAAGAAAAGAAGCTATAAATATCAACACATCACCTATGAAGTTCACAACGAAGTAAGCAAGAAGCAGAGTATGAATTCCACTTCTTTTCAAAATAAGCCAAGTGGAAAGTTGACTATAAAAGAAATGCAAGAGAAAGAGTACCCATTTCTGGATTCTTATGTGCCAGCCATTTTTTTAACTCCTCGAGTTAAATCTCATTGAGCTTTCGGAGATGAAGTGGCCAACTGAAGCTGGGAAAACTGATGACCCAAATTACTGCAAATATCATCGACTTGTGAGTCACCCTCTAGAGAAGTGATTTGTCTTCAAGGACAAAGTTATGGACTTGGCTCGTGAAAAGAAGATCGTTCTTGAAGATGAGAAAGCAAGCGCAAACCAAGTCTATATCACATTTGGCTACTTCAGTCCAGATGAATTATGTAGTTTTAAAGAAAGTAAAGATGAAGAATTACTGGAGAACAACAAAGTTGAAGACGATCAACTTGATGATAATAAAGGTTGGACATTGGTGACTCGTCATAGACGCCACAAAAGGAGCCCACGAAAATGATCAATAGAACAACCAACAAGGAAAATAATGGTGAAAAGATCAAGGAGATGGAATCCAGTTAAGCATTTAAAGAAAGAAAAAGTGGAGGTTCACCACCCTCAAAAGCCACGACATCCAGTGACCTTGGAGGAGTTATTACCAAGTTGGTTTCGCACAAAGATTTCCCATGGGGGTATTGATGCCTCTTATTGCCATGTTGATAAAGGGGAAGAAAAGAGTGATAACCTACCGTTGGCACTATCTTCCAAAAAGCTCATCGAGTCTACTCCTCAAGAAGTTAATGCTTGTGAGGAAAAAGTTACATTCACGAATGATGATCTTCTACTAGGTCACACTCTTCACAACCTCCCATTATACCTGGTTGGCTATATGCTCAATGAAAGAGTAAATCGAATTTTGGTTGACGGAGTATCCTCAGTGAACATCTTTCTAGTTTGCCCAATGAAATAACTCGGCATTCCCATGAACGTACTCTCAGAAAGTTGTGTGATGATTCAAAGATTCAACCAAAAGGGGCAAAGAGCCATAGACATGATCAAGTTGGGAATCACTATTGAAGATATGCAATTAAGTGCATGGTTGCATGTGATCGATTCAAAGACTTCATACAACATCTTGCTTGGAAGGCCTTCGATACATGAGAATAAAGTAGTTCCATCTACCTACCATCAATGTTTAAAATACTATGAGGGTGAAGTCGAGAAGAAGATAGTTGTTGATGATGAGCCATTCACTGAGGCTGAGTCAAACTTTGTCGATGCAAAGTTCTATTTGAAGAACCGCATTGTGAAGGAGCTAAAAGCTAATGATGTCATGAAAAGAAAGAATGAAGAGCCCATAACTAAAAGACCTGAGGTGACTGCTAGTAGAGACAAAGCTATTACTGAGGAGGTACAACCTAACTCGAATAAATGTTATAAAGGGGATATTGCGTCTTATGGCAAGAAAGTAACTCATATGCTCCAATATGTCCATAAAAGGAAGAAAGATGAAGATGAATCATCTAATATCCAAACTAACATGCTAAAGGAGTTAATTCTTCCAGTAAAACGAATTGAGTCAATAAAGTTGTCCTCAAAGCCACTTGCAGGGTTTGTAGCCCAAAATCATTTGCAGATGTGGCACTCCCTACTAAGCGGACAGATGAAGGTTTTGATCCTAACTCTTACAGGCTATTTGCAAAAGCTGGATATAATCTAATGAGCCATCAAAGTTTGGGAAGCTCCCATCAGAAGCTACTACAAGGAAACCGCTTGAAGGTTTGAGATACAAGCAACTATCACCAGTGCGCATCTCCATAAAAAGGGCGAGCAACATTTATATCACTCTAGAAGATGAATCTGCCAGTCCTAACAGACATTCAATCTTTGATCAACTTGGACAACCAATTGTGAGGACTTCTATATTTGGGAGATTGGGTCCATTAAAGAAGGGTAACAAGTTTCCGAATTATCGAAATACAAGAGCACCCGTTTTCCCAAAAATTTAGAAGATCTCTAAGGATTTCCAAAGTCTAGTTCCTTCTAGACTGAGGCGACAAACAAAAGTCATGGTTTTGTGTGATGAGGTACTAAAGGTGATGTCATGCACTGTGGTCTACACTAAAGAACGTGATGAAGATGAAGAAAGTGTGGGTTCTCCATATTATGTTACTGCACAAGGCAAGTACAGTGTTTCATCTCTAATGGAGGATGACAAAATATTGGAGGATGTTTCACCATGTTATCACATATCTTTCAACAATGGGGACCCTAAAAAAGATGAAGACGCAAAGGATGCTCCCCCTGAACTTCAAGAAGGGGTAAAGGCAACATTTGATGCTTTGAAAGAAATAAACCTTAGCACCGATGAAGAACTAAGGCCCACTTATCTAAGTGCTTTACTAGCAGCCGATGAAGAAAGAACTTATATGGAGTTACTTAAGGAGTTTAAGGATGTCTTTTCTTGGAGTTACAAAGAGATGCCTGGCTTGGACCCTAAAGTAGAAGTCCATCACCTTGCAGTCAAGAATGGCGCTCGTCCTGTTAAGCAAGCTCAAAGGCGCTTTAGACCGGACTTGGTTCCCTTGGTTGAAAGTGAAGTTAACAAACTCATTTGGGTGTCCCTGTAAGGAAGAAGAATGGCCAAATTTGGGTGTGCGCTGACTTCAGGGATCTCAACAATGTGTGTCCCAAAGATGAATTCCCGCTTCCTATTCTAGAGTTGATGACCGATGCTACTACTTGTTATGAGGCGATGTCTTTCATGGATGGTTTGTCGGGTTATAACCAAATTCGCATAGCACCAAATGATGAAGAGCTTACTGTATTCCGCACCCCCAAGGGTATTTATTGCTACAAGGTAATGCCTTTTGGCTTGAAGAATGCTGGTTCTACTTACCAAAGTGTTATGTAAAATATCTTTGTGGACCTTCTCCACAAGAATACTGAATGTTATGTGGACGACTTGGTAGTAAAATTAGGAAAGATGGGCAACAACTTGAAAGACTTGAGAATATGTTTGAGTTGCTCCGGAGGTACCAACTTAGGATGAATCCATTAAAATGTGCCTTTGGAGTTACTTCTGAAAAGTTCATTGGTTTCATTGTCTGACATCGAGGGATAGAAATTGATCAAGCCAAAATGGATGCCATTTTGAAGTGGTCTTCAAGGAAAGCTAGTATACCTTAGGAGATTCATCTCAAACTTAGCTGGGAGGTGCCAATCGTTCAGTCGCCTCATGAAGAAAGGCGTTCCTTTCAAGTGGGACCAATCTTGTAGCAATGCCTTTGAAAGCATCAAAACTTACTTGATAAAGCCTCTAGTTTTGGAAGCCCCTATACCTGTAAACCTGTTGATATTATATTTTTCAGCACAAGAAAGGTCTATTGGAGCGTTGTTGGCCCAAGAAAATAGTGAAGGGAAAGAAAACTCCCTTCACTACTTGAGCAGGATGATGACACCAAATGAGTTGAATTGTTTGCCAAATGAAAATTTATGTTTGGCACTAGTCTTCTCAATCCAAAAGTTGAAGCACTACATTCAAGCTCATGTCGTTCGTCTTGTTTCTAGAGCAAATCCCATCAAGTTCGCGATGTAAAACCCTATCCTTAGTGATCTATTAGCAAGGTGGTACCTCCAGTTTCAACAATTTGAAATTGTGTACATCCCTCAAAAGGCTATAAAAGGACAAGCGTTAGTAGACTTCTTGGCAGATCACCCTATACCTGATGATTGGGAGCTAACTGACGAACTACCTGATGAGGACGCAATGGTCATTGAAGTTCAACCTCCATGGAAGGTGTACTTTGATGGTGCTGCACATAGTGGGGGAGCTGGTGTTGGTTTAGTTTTTGTCACTTCTCAAGCGGTTGCAATTACAAGTCTTTGGTGACTCTTAGTTGGTGATCAACTAGCTTTTAGGTAATTCCGAGGTCAAGAAACTTGAACTATGCCTATATCATGATTATGCTAAAAAATTAATGGGTTGGGTGAATGACGTGACTATTCAGCATGTTCCAAGGAAAGAAAAAAAGAATGATGATGCTTTAGCTGTCCTAGCTTCATCGCTAACCCTGCCTGATCAAGTGCAAGTTGTTGTCTACCAAAAATAGGTAATACCTCAGCCAAATGAGGCGGAATGTTGTCACGCACCAACCTTGGGAGGCGTGGCTGGCACCCGGTGCCGCACTGGCCCGAGTGAACCACTCTATAACTCATTCATCCCTTTTTGTAACTATCATGGGCCAATATGGCCACAACTCGTAATGTATAGCTATAAGTGGGCAACACTGTATCAATATACTATCGTTCTTAAAGTATGAATACATATGGGCCGTCAAGGCCTCTAACATATTGTACAAAATGAACCTTTGTCTACAAAGCCTCTAAGATTATTTGACATCAAATGGACAGGGTACCGGCCTACCCATAAGTCTATAGAAAACTTCTGACACGATGACTCACAGACTCAACTGCACTCCAAATGAAGTGGAGTCTTACTGATCCTTCGCTGAATGCCAATCTCGTCTACTATGAGGGCTTGTCAAATTGATTATCTATATTTGCAGACATAAATGCAGCGTCCCCAATAAAAGGACGTCAATATGAATTAAGTACTGAGTATGTAAGACAGAACTGAAATATAACAATAAGTCAACATTAATTAAAGACATGGGAACTTGGCACGATCAATGTAGCCTTGAAGCTTATAGAAGCATAGGCAAAACTCGTCTCACTTCATTGGCGCTTTACAACTTTAGTACAGTTTCCACAAAAGTCTCAACTTCCAATGGGATCAATCTCAACGAGGGCAACATTAAATAGCAAACATAAATGACAAAGAGATAGAGGACACTTTTCTATTAATATGTTGGTGAATTAGGATACGAAAACAGATATTGAGTAAAAGAACATTATAGTTACTAATCTAAACTATATATTGCATCTGAATCATAAATTTAAAATGCTTTTTTGAACTTGAATAACATGGTTTAGGTCATACATTTCCTTAGTTATAGCTTCTCAATGCTCTAGTCCACACAGTTATGTTTTATATTAATATTCATTTTTCTTTAGAAAATTTACAAATATTATAATGCACATTTAAATTTCTTCTCTTTATCAGCCATGCATTTTCTGTTATCTTGAAACAAGGAAATTCATATATCTGAAGTCACATCAACTAGCAAACCATAGAAATAAAAGAACTTGCCTAAGAACCAACTTCATTTTTAGAATTGGAATAACTCAGTAAATAATGAAATACTCATAGTGTCAGGCATATGCGTATATATGCCATGTCGTGCATAGGTACATGTGTTCATAACATCATCAAGTGTGATGACCCGGCCAGTCGTCTCATGAGTTACCGCTTCATTTTCCCCATTTCCGCTTCTTTATGCTTTGTTTATCCGTGTTATGTGGTATCGGGTTGTTTGGATCGAATTCGAAATGATTTTTGTAAGGTTTTAGACACTTAGTCTCTTTTGAGGAAGGTTAAGTTGAAAAAGTCAACTGGATATTGACTTATGTGTTAGAAGGCTCGAATGAGAGTCCAGATGGTTGGGTTAGCTTTGCGAGGCGATTTGGGACTTATGAGTGTGATCGGAATGAGTTTTGGAGGTTCGGAATAGATTTAGGCTTGAATTGGTGAAATTGGATTTTTGGCGATTTCTGGTTGGTAGGTGACATTTTTATATAGGGGTCGGATTGAAACCCGAGAGTTGCAGTAGTTTCATTGTGTCATTTGGGACATGTGTGCCAAATTTCAGGTCATTCGGATGTGGTTTGGTCGTGTTTTTGATTAAAAGCGGAATTTAGAAGTTTTTGGAAAATTAGGCTTGAATCTAATGTGTTTTGGTCGATTTGATGTTGTTTGAGGTGTTTTGAAGATTGGTACAAGTTTGAATAAGGTTTTGGGATATTTGGTGTCTTTGGTTGAGGTCCCGGAGGCCTCGGGTGAGTTTCAAAGGGTTGAACGGACCATTTTGAGTTAAAGAAAAGTTGCAGATTTTTTTTCAGTTGTTGTAGGTATTTTACTCTTCGCGTTCGTGAGTGGACCCTCGCGTTCGCGAAGAATCAGTTGAGGAAGGTGGAATTTAAGCCTTCGCGTTCGCGAGGATTGCTATGCGTTCGTGAAGGGCTAAGTGTTTGTGCATCGCATTCGCAGGGGATGAGTCGCGTTCGCATAAAGCAAAAATGGGAGCTGAGCATCAGGGGGGAATTTGTTCATCGCATTCGCGATAGGGGGAACGCGATCATGAAGGCCTGTCTGATTAAAGCATCGCGTTCGCGACGTGGTGGTTGTGATCGCGAAAGAGGAATTTGGTCAAGGTTATTTTTGTGCTTCGCGAACGCGAGGCTTTGACCGCGTTTGCGAAGAAGGATTTTTAGGCCTGGGCAGAAGGTTTAAAAGGTCGTCTTGTCCGCAAATGTGGGGTTTATTTCTTCCCTTATTGGTCGTTTTGGAGCTTTTTGAAGGGGATTGAAGAGAGATTTAATGGGAATCACTTGGAGGTAAGATTCTTGGACTTAAAACTCGATTCTAATGTGAATTCCACCTAAATAATCATGGAAATTAAGCCTAAAATTGAGGAAATAGGGCTTGAGATTAAGAGTCTTTAAATGTGAATTAGAGGGGTAATTTGGACTTTGATTTTAGTGTTCTTGGTATGTATGGACTCGTGGGAGGATAAGGATTCCGTTGATGTAATTTTTATTGAGTTTCGAGATGTGGGCCCGGAGTCGGATTTGGCCAATTTCGGGATATTTGGTATAATTTTATTATTTTCGTTTGGGCTTCGTTCCCTTAGCATATTTTAAAATTGTGATTCTGATTTTGGATTGATTCGACGCAAATAGAGGCCGATTCAAGGGGAAAAGGCATTACGGAGTAGTATTTTCACCGATTTGAGGTAAGTAACCATTGTAAATCTGGAATTGAGGGTACAAACCCCAGTATTTGACTTGTTTTGATAAATATAGGTGATAAGTGTGTGGGCATGCACCGGTAGGGATTGTGACTTGGTTCATCTCGTAGCGACTATTAAGCCGCGTATATGATTTGGAATCTTATACTATTCCGTACTTTAATCATTTATACTGTAATATGGGTAGTATGCCATGTTTGGGGCCTTATGCCGATCTGTTGAGACCCTTAGGGGCATTTTTACTGTTTTTCCTCACTTTACATGTTGAAAGCATATCCTCAGTCATGTTTTACCTATTTAAATTTTTAAAACTGGTTTTATCACTCCACTTCTAATTGTGAGGACTGCTTGGGGTGAGTTCCCTAATTTCTATTGTTGTGCCCGAGAAGCAGTGAGGTTAATGACTGAGAGAGGTTGAGAACATAATAGTGAGTATACTATATGTATATATTAGGGATCGGACTGCACGCCGCAGCTATATATATATTGGATCAGGTTGCACGCTGCAGCGATATATGTATTGGATCAGGCTGCGCGCCGCAACGATATGACGCTTGGGCTATAGGAGCCCCTCCAGAGTCTGTACACCCCGGTGAGCGTAGTCGACTATAAATTACGGATCGAGCTACACGCCACAGCGGTTACTATAATTTCTATTATTATTATATATTAATGAGCTTGAGTGCTGAGAGTGAGTACTGAGTGATGAGAGTGAGTCACGAGTGACTGAGAGGCTGCCCGAGAGCCATGTTCTGAGTGATACCTTGCCCGAGGGGCCCAGTTATGATATTTTTATTGATTTTACTCTTCTTTTAAAAATAGACTTTATTGGGAAAATTGCTAAGTATATGATTTCAAGTTTTTAAATGGAAGTTGATAATTTTACGACGAAACTGGTTTTAAACTGTGAAATGGATTTGTTATCATGTTGTTATTCAGTTATATGATTTTTAACTGCTCGTCACTACTTTCAAACTTTATTTACTTTAGTTACTTACTGAGTTGGCGTACTCACGTTACTCCCTGCACCTTGTGAGCAGATCCAGGTGCCCAAGTGGCAGAGTGAGGGTCCTCAGCTGATCCAGAGGTTGTCGGAGATTTCAAGGTAGATGCATGGTGAGCGCAACCCTGTTTTATCCTTCTTATCTTGTTCTTTTCCATATTTTTCTAGACTTTTGTTGTATCAGACAGTCAGTTATGTAGTAGAGGCTCTAGACTCGTGACACCAGATGTTTGGGGCTGTGTAGTTTTCATGTTTATTTGAATTCCGCATATGTAATTGTGTTTTAAACGCTTATTATGGAAATTTAGTATTTAAACCTGTGTTAGAAAATGGTTTATAAAAGTAATTTGTTGTAGTTAATGGTTTGTATTGGCTTGCCTAGTAATGTGATAGGCGCAATCACGATCGGGTATTTGGGGTCGTGACATGTTGGTATTAGAGCCTAGGTTACATAGTTCTCACGAGTCATGAGCCGGTTTAGTACAATCTCATAGATCGGTACAGAGACGTCTGTATTTATCCTCGAGAGGCTGCAGAACCTTTAAGAAAAACTTCATATTCTTGAAATTCTTGTCGTGCGAACTTGTTGATCTGAATACTAAACTTTTGTTATTAAATTCTCTCACAGATAGTGAGGACACATGCTGCCGGGTAGGGTGGATGACCATCAGTTCCTCTAGTTGGGGCCACCAAAGGCTGAGGACGCGGTCGAGGCCGTGGTAGGGGCAGAGCAGCTAGGGTAGCACCTGCAGATCCACCAGCTGCCCTAGTTCAGGATCAGGTCCCAGTTATGGACACTTCAGTAGCACCAGTTCTGGCACCAGCTATGCCTATTGTGATTCCAGGCCTTCAGGAGGCTTTAGCTCAGATCTTATCCGAGTGTACCGGTTTGGCTCAAGCAGTTTCAGTTACTACGGCCACAGCTATTTCTTATGTTGGGGAGGCACCCAGTCTCCCATTTCTCACACACCTGAGCAGGTTGTGCAGGGACTCCAGACACCGGGGGCACCTCCAGCCCAGCCGGTTGCACCAGCTCAGGAGTTTGTGGTACCAGTTATGTCGAACGACGAGCAGTGTTGACTAGAGAGGTTTGGTAGACTCAAGCCTCCGACTTTTAGCGGTGCAGATGTCGAGGATGCCCAGGGTTTCTTAGATAAGTGCCAGAGCATGCTTCGTATAGCAGTTCTTCTAGAGACCAGTGGTGTAACTTTTACCACCTTTCAGTTTTCTAGGGCTACCTTCACTCGGTGAGAGGCGTATGAGAGGCGTAGTCCTGTTGGTGCAGCGCCCCTTATCTGGCAGCATTTCTCTGTTCTCTTCCTGTAGAAATATGTGCCACAGTCTTGCCGAGAGGAGCTACGCAGGCAGTTCGAGTAGTTGAGTCAGGGAGAGATGATTGTGATACAGTATGAGATGTGGTTCTCTAAGTTAGCTCATCATGCGGTCTGGTAGGTTTATACAGATAAAGAGAGGATTATGAGGTTTGTTGATGGCCTCACATATTAGCTTTGGATTCTCATGACTAGGGAGAGGGTGACGAGTGCTACTTTTGAGGAGGTTGTTGACATCACGCGTGAGATTAAGTCGGTTCGCTGCCAGGAGCAAGAGGAGAGGGAGGCCAAGAGGCCTTGAGGATCTGGTAGCTTTAGTAGTGCTCCTTCGAGGGGCCAGCTCCAGCAGGGCAGAGGCCATCCATTCAGATAGGATCATTAAGCTCGCCCAAGTTATCGTGGGGCATCATCGGGTCATGGTTTTCATAGTTATCATCAGGGCCACTCATCACTTAGTGCCCCTCCAGCCCAGATTTCATCCCATGCTCCATCAGTTCAGGGTTCTTCCATGCCAAGTCCTTCTACTGGTCATTCCGGTGCTAGGGGTTCCCTTTAGTCCCCATCTCCAGCACTGGGGAGTTGTTATGAGTGTGGAGAGTTTGGGCATATGAGGAGGCAGTGTCCTCGTCTTCATGATGGTTAGTCTCAGCAGAGTGGTTAGCCCTCGACTTCTGCTCCAGTTACTTCACCACCCACCCACCTAGCTAGGTGTGGAGGTCAGTCAGCTAGGGGTTGCCCTAGAGGGGGAGGCTGATCAGGTGGTGGTCAGGTTTGTTTCTATGCTCTCCTAGGTAGACCAGATGTTGTTGCTTCAGATGCCGTGATTTTAGATATTTGTTTCAGTTTGCCACAGAGATGCCTCTGTATTATTTGATCCCGATTCCACCTTTTTTATGTGTCATCATACTTTGCCCGTTATCAGGATACGCCCCGTGAGTTTCTTGTTTCACCTATTCCTGTATCTACTTTAGTGGGCGATATTGTTGTTGTAGACCGTGTGTACCAGTCGTGTGTGGTGACTATTGAGGGTCTGGAGGCCCGAGTGGATCTTTTATTAATGTGTATAGTGGATTTCGATATCATTTTGGGCATGGATTGGCTATCTCCGTGTCGTGCTATTCTGGACTGTCATGCCAAGACAGTCACATTGGCTATACCGGATGTGCCACAGACTGAGTGGCGAGGTTTGACTGATTATGTTCCCAGTAGAGTGATCTCATTCTTGAAGGCCTAGCGTATGGTTGGGAAGGGATGTCTTTCATATCTAGCCTTTGTAAGGGATGTCGGAGCTGAGATTCCCAGTATTGATTCTGTTCCAATTGTGAGGGATTTTCCCGATGTCCTGCAAACCTTTCGGGCATACCACCGGATAGGGACATTGATTTTTGTATTGATCTGGTGCCGGGCACTCAGCCTATTTCTATCCCGCCGTATCGTATGGCACCAGCGGAGTTGAAAGAGTTAAAAGAGTATATTCAGGAACTCCTCGTTAAGGGGTTCATTCGGCCTAGTGTGTCTCTTTGGGGTGCATCGGTTCTATTTGTGAAGAAGAAGGATGGCACTATGAGAATGTGCATCGATTATAGACAATTGAACAAAGTAACAATTAAGATCAAGTATCCTTTGCCTTGCATTGATGATTTATTCGACCAACTTCAGGGAGCGAGAGTGTTCTCCAAGATTGATCTCCGTTCAGGTTATCACCAGTTGAAGATCAGGGACTAGGATATTCTTAAGACAACTTTCAGGACCCGATATGGTCATTATGAGTTCTTGGTGATGTCTTTTGGGCTGACCAATGCCCCAGCAGCGTTCATGCATTTGTTGAACAGCGTGTTCCGACCTTATCTCGATTCGTTTGTCATAGTCTTCATCCATGATATTCTGGTGTATTCGCGTAGTCAGGAGGAGCACACGGAGCATTTGAGAGTTGTGTTGCAGAGATTGAGGGAGGAGAAACTTTATGCAAAATTCTCGAAGTGTGAGATTTGGCTCAGTTCAGTGGCTTTCTTAGGGCATGTGGTGTCCAGCGAGGGTATTTAGGTTGATCCGAAGAAGATAGAGGCAGTTAAGAGTTGGCCCAGACTGTCCTCAGCCACAGAGATTCACAACTTTCTGGGTTTGGCAGGCTATTATCGCCGGTTTGTTCAGGGGTTCTCATCTATCGCATCGCCCTTGACCAAGATGACTCAGAAGGGTGCTTCATTTGTATGGTCGGACAAGTGTAAGGAGAGCTTTCAGAAGCTCAAGACAATTTTGACCACAGCTCTAGTGTTATTTTTGCCATCATCTTCAGGTTCATATACCGTGTATTGTGATGCTTTGAAAGTTGGTATTAGTTGTGTTTTGATGCAGGAGGGTAGAGTTATTGTTTATGCTTTTTGTCAGTTGAAGCCCCATGAGAAGAACTACCCCGTTCATGATTTGGAGTTGGCTGCCATAGTTCACGCATTGAAAATTTGGATTCATTACTTGTATGATGTGTTTTGTAAGGTGTTTACTGATCATCGTAGCCTCAAGCACTTGTTCAAGCAGAAGGATCTCAATTTGAGGCAGCAGAGATGGTTGGAGTTGCTTAACGATTACGATATCACTATATTGTACCATCCGGGGAAGGCCAATGTGGTGGCCGATGCTTTGAGCTGAAAGGTAGTGAGTATGGGGAGTTTGGCATATATTTCAGTTGGGGAGAGACCTCTTGTGGTTGATGTTCAGGCCTTGGCCAATCGGTTTGTGAGGTTAGATGTTTCGGAGCCCAGTCGGATATTAGCTTACATGGTTTCTCGGTCTTCCTTATATAATCGCATCAGAGAGAGCCAGTATGATGATCCGCATTTGCTTGTCCTTAAGGATAGAGTTCAGCATGATAATGCCAGAGATGTGACCATTGGTGATGATGGGGTGTTGAGGATGCAAGGCCGGATTTGTGTGCCCAATGTAGATGGGCTTTGGGAGTTGATTTTGGAGGAGGCCTATAGATCGCGGTATTCCATTCATTCGGGTGCCGCGAAGATGTATCAAGATTTGAGGCAACATTATTGGTGGAGAAGAATGAAGAAAGACATTGTAGGATTTGTATCTTGGTGTCTCAATTGTCAGTAGGTGAAATATGAGCATCAGAGACCGGGTGGCTTGCTTCAGCAGATGGATATTCCTGAGTGGAAGTGGGAGAGGATCACTATGGACTTTGTTATTGGACTTCCACGGACTTCGAGGAAGTTCGATGCTATATCGGCTGACCAAGTCTGCGCACTTCATTCCTATGTGTACTACTTATTCTTTAGAGCGAAGATATCTATATTTGGGAGATTGTTCGGTTGCATGGTGTCCCAGTTTCCATCATTTCAGATAGGGGCACTCAGTTTACTTCGCAGTTTCGGAGGCCTGTACATCGAGAGTTAGGTACTCAGGTTGAGTTGAGCACAACTTTTCACCCTTAGATGGATGGGCAGTCCGAGTGCACTATTCAGATATTAGAGGACATGTTGCGTGCTTGTGTCATTGATTTCGGAGGGTCATAGGATCAGTTCCTACCATGTGCAGAGTTTG
Source organism: Nicotiana sylvestris (assembly GCF_000393655.2). Classification (NCBI taxonomy): domain Eukaryota; kingdom Viridiplantae; phylum Streptophyta; class Magnoliopsida; order Solanales; family Solanaceae; genus Nicotiana; species Nicotiana sylvestris. The sequence continues at coordinate 146,772,261 of NC_091064.1, read as the reverse complement.
CTTATAACAACATCTACTAGTCGAGTATTCAGATGGCTCCATATGAGGCTTTGTATGGGAGGTGCTGTAGATCTCCAGTTGGTTGGTTCGAGCCCGGCGAGGTTAGGTTATTGGGGACAGACTTGGTGCAGGATGCTTTAGAAAAGGTTAAGGCGATTCAGGAGAGGCTTCGTACAGCGCAGTCAAGGCAGAAGATCTATGATGATAGGAAAGTTCGGGATGTATCTTACATGGTTGGCGAGAAGGTTCTGTTGAAGGTTTCACCCATGAAGGGTGTTATGAGATTTGGGAAGAAGGGGAAATTGAGTCCTCGGTTCAATGGGCCTTTTGAGGTGCTTCGGAGGATTGGGGAGGTGGCTTATGAGCTTGCTATTCCATCTAGCTTGTCCAGTGTGCATCCGGTATTTCATGTTTCTATGCTTCGGAAGTATATTGGAGATCCGTCTCATGTTTTGGATTTCACCACGGTTCAGTTGGATGATGAGTTGACTTATGATGTGGAGCCAGTAGCTATTTTGGGTCGTCGGGTTCGAAAGTTGAGGTCAAAGGATATAGCTTCAGTGAAAGTGCAGTGGAGAGGTCGGCATGTGGAGAAGGCTACCTAGAAAACCGAGCGGGAGATGCAGAGCAGATATCCTCACCTATTTGAGGCTTCAGGTATGTTTCTTGACTCGTTCGAGGATAAACGTTTGTTTACGTTGGGGAGGATGTGACAACCCGGCCAGTCGTCTCAAGAGTTACTGCTCTGTTTTCCCCATTTCCGTTTCTTTATCCTTTGTTTATCCGTGTTATGTGGTATCAGGTTGGTCGGATCGAAATAGGAATGATTTTGATAAGGTTTGAGACACTTAGTCTCTTTTGAGGAAGGTTAAGTTGGAAAAGTCAACCGGATGTTGACTTATGTGTTAGAGGGATCAGATGTGAGTTCTGATGGTTCGGTTAGCTTTAGGAGGTGATTTGGGAATTAGGAGTGTGATTGGAATGAGTTTTGGAGGTTCGGAGTAGATTTAGGCTTGAATTGGCGAAATCGGATTTTTGGCGATTTCCGGTTGGTAGGAGAGATTTTGATATAGTGGTCGGAATGGAATTCTGAGAGTTGCAGTAGTTCCGTTGTGCCATTTGGGACGTGTGTGCAAAATTTTAGGTCATTCGGACGTGGTTTGGTCGGGTTTTTAATCAAAAGAGAAATTTAGAAGTTTTTGGAAAATTATGCTTGAATCCGATGTGTTTTGGTCGATTTGATGTTGTTTGAGGTGTTTTGAAGATTGGTACAAGTTTGAATAAGGTTTTGGGATATGTTGGTGCCTTTGGTTGTCCAGAGGGGCTCAGGTGAGTTTCAGAGGGTTGAACGGACCAAACTCGATTTTGGGAATAAGGTTTTTTAAGCTTTTTGAAGGGGATTAAAGATGGATTTAATGGGAATAACTTGGAGGTAAGATTCTTGGACTTAAAACTCGATTCTAATGTGAATTCCACCTAAATAATCATGGAAATTAAGCCTAAAATTGAGGAATTAGGGTTTGAGATTAAGAGACTTTAAATGTGAATTTGAGGGGCCATTTGGACTCCGATTTCAGTGTTATTGGTATGTATGGACTCGTGGGAGGATAAGTATTCCGTTGATGAAATTTTTATCTAGTTTTGAGATGTGGGCCGGGGGGTCGACTTTGGATAATTTTGGAATTTTTGGTATAATTTGATTATTTTCGTTTGGGCTTCGTTCCCTTAGCATATTTTGACGCCGTGATTCTGATTTTGGATAGATTCGATTCAAGTGGAGGCCAAATCTAGGGGCAAAGGAATCGTGGAGTAGTATTTTCACCGGTTTGAGGTAAGTAACCATTGTAAATCTGGAACTGAGGGTACAATCCCCCGTATTTGACTTGTTTTGATAAATGCAGTGACGCACGTGCTAGGTGACGAGCGTGTGGGCGTGCACCGGTAGGGATTGTGACTTGGTCCATCCCGTAGATACTATTAAGCCGTGTATATGATTTAGAATCTTATATTATTACGTACTTTAGTCATTTTTACTTTATTATGGGTTATATGTCATATTTGGGGCCTTGTGCCGACCTGTTGAGACCCTTAGGGGCATTTTTACTGTTTTTCCTCACTTTACTTGTTGAAAGCATATCCTCATTCAAGTTTTACATGTTTAAATATTTAAAATTGGTTTTATCACTCCACGTCTAATTGTGAGTACTGTTTGGGCTGAGTTCCCTAATTTCTATTGTTGTGCCCGAGAGGCTGTGAGGTTAATGACTGAGAGAGGTTGAGAGCCTAATAGTGAGGATATTATATGCATATATTATGGATAGGTTGCACGCCGCAGCGATACTTATATGGATCGGGTTGCATGCCACAACGATATATATATTGGATCAGGCTGCACGCTGCAGCGATATATGTATTGGATCGGGCTGCGCGCCGCAGCGATATGACGCTTGGGCTGTATGAGCCCCTCCGGAGTCTGTACACCCCCAGTGAGCATAGTCGACTATAAATTACGGATCGGGCTGCATGCTACAGCGGTTACTACGATTTCTATTATTACGAGATATTAATGAGCCTGAGTGCTGAGAGTGAGTACTGAGTGACGAAAGTGAGTCACGAGTAACTGAGAGGGTACCCTAGAGGCCACGTTCTGAGTGATACCTTGCTAGAGGGGCCATGTTATGATATTTTCATTGATTTCATTCTTCTTTTAAAAATAGCCTCTGTTGGAAAAATTGCTAAGTATATGATTTCAAATTTTTAAACAGAAGTTGATAATTTTACGACGAAACTGGTTTTAATATGTGAAATGGATTTATTATCCTGTTGTTTATTCAGTTATAAGATTTTTAACTGCTCGTCACTGCTTTCAGACCTTATTTACTTTAGTTACTTACTGAGTTGGTGTACTCGCGTTACTCCCTGCACCTTGTGTGCAGATCCAGGTCCCCGAGTGGCAGAGTGAGGGTCCTCAGCTGATTTAGAGGTTGCCAGAGATTTCAAGATAGTTGCATGGCATCCACAACCCTGTTTTCTCCTTCTTATCTTGTTCTTTTCCGTATTTTTCTAGACTTTTGTTGTATCAGATAGTCAGTTATGTAGTAGAGGCTCTAGACTCGTGACACCAGATGTTTAGGGTTGTGTAGTTTTCATATTTATTTGACTTCCGCATATGTAATTGTATTTTAAATGCTTATTATGGAAATTTGGTATTTAAACCTGTGTTAGAAAATGATTTTATAAAAGGAATTTGTTGTAGTTAATGGTTTGGGTTAGCTTGCCTAGTAATGTGATAGGCGCCATCACGACCGGGTATTTGGGGTCGTGACATCAAGCCTCTAAGGGCATCCCATCACATCATCTCGGCCACTATAGGTAAATCATCAATGTATACCAGCTGATCAGGTAGTGGTACGTATATAATGGTATAACATTTTCCCATATCCATATATATATATATATATATATATATATATATATATATATGCGTATATAACACCATCTCAATCATATTTCAGCCATTGTGGGCACCATTATCATCGTATACCAGCTGATCAGGTGGTGGTGCGTATATAACGCCATAACCTTTTCCCATATTCCATATACATATATATACATATATACGCATATATAATGCCGTCTAAGTCATATTTCAGCCACTGTGGGCAACATCATCATCATATACCAGCTGATCAGGTGGTGGTGCGTATAAAACGTTGTAACCTTTTCTCATATCCATATACATATATATACATATATACACGTATATAACGCCGTCTGAATCATATTTCAGCCACTGTCTGTAGTAAGTTATGAACTCCGAAAATATGCACCCCAATGACTTTCGGGCAGCCATTATTCCAAATAAAATAGAACTCTACTTTTAAACCAACCCTCACAACTCTTCATATAGAAAGGTAATCCCAAAAGGATAATATAGATAGCAATGCACCAAAAATGAGTTACCTACTTGAATTAGTGAGGTGTCTCGTATATAAAAAGTAAGAAAATATAATGGAAGATAAAAAAATAAATTAAGAACACTCATTAGCAAACATCTGTACTTACGATTGAAATAAATCCAATGCTACTTCAAGATATTGAGTCATAAAAGCAGCTTATTTGGAAATCTTAATAGTTGCAAATAGCACCTTTGCCTCCCCAAGAAGTGAACAAAATAACTCAGTCGAAGAATTTTCATTTGTAAAGTTTTATGTCACAAATAACTTTTTAAGAACGTACCACTTGAATTTTACACTAATTTATTAACGTTGTTCTTAAATTAAACTTCTATTGGAAGACAATTTACCCAAGAGTGAAAGAAGGAAAAATTTCAACACAACCTGAGTAAGGGCGGGGCTTAATTTCGGAGTACGAATTTTTCTTTATACCTCGTTATCAAACACATGCAACTACGAGATCATGCCAAATGAAGGAAGGGCTTAGCCTTGACATACCTGGAGTAGGGAAAAATCCGTATGATATTCTTGAAAAAAGTTACACCGTACTACTTTAGAACCGCAAAATTTTACGTTGCTACGGTTCTAACAATTCTCGAAAAAAACATTGTGACTTCTCACTTTGCTCATCTAGAAGTGGTTAATCAACTTTCGAAACTAGCATATCAATAAGAAGTATTCTTCTATGATACTAGCAGATATCAAGCCATGTTCTATTTTAACCAATTTAAACCAAAAAAATAAAAATAGAAATCGTTCGTCATTTCAACATCTGTAGGTATCAACATTTGCAAACACTAAAGTTCAATATTTTAAACTTCAAGAAAAAAAAAATACTAAAGTACTGATATGAAATATTATCTCATACGAGTACAAGAAAATTTTCACACATAAATCTTGAACTATTTTTTTTAGTAAACATCATGTCCAAAGACAAACTTAACTAAAATTCATGTCCAGAGATAAGTGAACTCAATATATTCAGTTGCCACCTATTGAAAATTGGCTAAGAGTCACTTCTCCAAGAAGTGGCTTGCTACCACGTGAGGGTGGGGTGGGAAATTAATCTTATCCAATAATCAATCAATTAATTAATTAGGTAATATCCCGCTATTTGGTAATTAATTAATTACCCGCATAATTAAGAATTATCTCAAATTACTTAAAATTCTACTTATTTTTAATATATGTTATACATCCTACTATCATGGTCATATGGTACCTTGTATGGTACTAGTCCATCAATATCAGATATTTTAGCTCGGACCGTATTTTATCCCAAAATGACTAATTTCGGCCAACCTCATTTTCTTCAACTCGTTTACCCTCTCACTTTCATGACTTTACTTATCACTTGTTATAAATATTACAAATACTTATAACCTCAAAAAAATAGTCTTGTCATCATCTTAAAGTACTACTATTACAATATTAAAATAATAAATCGTGGTACAATATAAAATCAATATATATACTATTATTTTGTTAAAACATCTATGTAAAAATACATATGTTTTCTCAACTTTTAAATTTGCTAATCTCGTATAAAGAGTACAAATTCTCGTACGCTTAATTCTTAAAATGGTAAAAAGATAACATTTCTTTTTTGTGAGAAAATAATTTCTATCTTTACAATAAAGAAAATCTCATAAAGTTTCTCATAATATATGTAAAATTTACCATATTCGAAAATAGTAATAATGGTAACTATCCAAAATTATACTTATAAAAGTTTTACTAAAATACTTCACTTAAAAGAAAATACCACACTAACATAATATCTAACGATATCAAGGTTGTAAACTTACAGGGTCTCATAATAATAATGTCTTAAACTCTCTATAACCTCCTAATAGACATAATCTCTTCGAACTCATATGGATTTACTGCAACACATCCTAATGATAAGGTACGGGATGTAACATCCTTCCCCCCCTTTAGAAACATTCGTCTTCGAATGTTAACTCTTTGAGATTTTCAAAACTTTCGCTAGGGCCCTCTCTGTAAACTAAACTAAAACCCATTATCTGTTGGAATTCTGGACTATTCACAACTCTATGTATTTGAGTATCTCGTATTTTCTTCACCTTTACCTTACTTACCTTTCAATTTTGCATCGTATTTTCTGTCGCTTTCATAACCCTCCTTCCACATAGATAGAAATTACATCTACGCCTTAAAGCTCTACTGTGATACCTGCACCTCTGGTGCATACAAAATCTAGAAAAAGTTTCATACTGACTTCTTACGACTCAGCTCTATGACACGATTTGGAAACAGAAGAAGGGTAATATTTCCTAAATGCCCTATAGCCTCTCAATTATAAATGTGGTGCGTAACACACCCATAAGTGAGACTCTAATAGGCATGGCTTTGTAGACTCCCTAGGACACGACCTACTCTGATACCACTTTGTCACGCCCCAACCTTGGAAGGCGTGGCTAGCACCCGGTGCCGAACTGGCCCGAGCGAACCACTCCGTAACTCATTCATTCCTTTAGTAAGTATCATGGGCAAACATGGCCACAACGCGTAATATATAACTATAAGTGGGCAACACTGTATCAATAAACTATTGTTCTTAAAATATGAATACATATGGGCCGTCAAGGCCTCTGACATACTGTACCAAATGAACCTTTGTCTACAAAGTCTCTAAGATTATTTGACATCAAATGGGATAGTGTACCGGCCTAACCATAAGTCTGTATAAAACTTCTGACATGATGACTCACAGACTCGGCTGCACTCCAAATGAGGTAGAGTCTTACCGATCCTTCGCTGAATGCCAATCTCGTCTATGAGGGCTCGTCAAATTAATTATTTATACTTGTAGACATGAATGCAACATCCCCAATAAAAGGACGTCAATACGAATAATGTACTGAGTATGTAAGACAGAATTGAAATATAACAATAAGTCAACATTAATTAAAGACGTGGTAACTTGGCACGATCAACGTAGCCTTGAAGCTTAGAGCAGCATAGGCAAGACTCGCTTCACTTCACTGGCACTTTACAACTTTAGTACAGGTTCCACAAGAGTCTCAACTTCCAATGGGATCAGTCTCAACGAGGGCAACATTAAATAGCAAACATAAATGACAAAGAGATAGAGGACACTTTTCTATTAATATGTTGGTGAATTAGGATACGAAAACAGAAATTTAAAAAAGAACATTATAGTTACTAATCTGAACTATACACTGCATTTGAATCATAAATTTAAGATGCTTTTTTGAACTTGAATAGCATGGCTTTTAGGTCATACATTTTCTTAGTTATAGCTTCTCAATGCTCTAGTCCACACAGTTATGGTTTGTATTAATATACATTTTTCTTTAGAAAATTTACCAATATTATAATGCACATGTAAATTTCTTCTCTTTGTCAACCATGGCATTTTCTGTTATCTTGCAACAAGGAAATTCATATATCTGAAATCACATCAACTGGTAAACCATAGAAATAAAAGAACCTGCCTGAGAACCAACTTCATTTTCAGAACTGGAATATCTCTGTAAATAATGAAATACTCATAGTGTCATGCATATGCGTATTTATGGCATGTCGTGCATAGGTACATTTGTTCATAACATCATCAAGCCTCTGAGGGCATCCCATCACATCATCTCGGCCACTGTGGGCAAATAATCAACGTGTACCAGCTGATCAGGTGGTGGTGCGCATATAACGCCATAACTTTTTCCATATCCCATATACATACATATATATATACATACATATATATATACATACATATATATATATATGTACATATGTTCATAACATTATCAAGCCTCTGAGGGCATCCCATCATATCATCTCGGCCACTGTGGGCAAATCATCAACGTATACCAGTTGATCAGGTGGTGGTGCGTATATAACACCGTAACCTTTTTCCATATCCCATATACATATATATACATATATACGCATATATAACACCATCTGGTCATATATATATATATATGCGTATATAACTGTCACACCTCCTTTTTCTACCCCCAAAAGGGTATAAGGGAGTTTTTTCCAATTTAAGTGACAATCTAAACAGGATTCATTTATTTATTCAGAGTCGCCACTTGGGATAATTTATGGTGTCCCAAGTCACCAGTTTAGAATCTCGAATCGAGGAAAGTTTGACTCTATTTTACAGTCTGCGAACACAGTGATCGGGGTAAGGAATTTTGTTAACCCGGGAACAAGGTGTTAGGCATTTACGGGTTCCGTAGTTTTAGCACGGTCACTCAACTGTTAATATTGGCCTATTTATTTGATTTTAAAACGTTTTTAAGCCTATGTGCATATTTTAACTTTTGAAAACCACTTTTACTTATTTAACGAATTAATTCAAGGTTATTTAAAACACATCGCAAGCCACGCTACATGAAATGCACCCGTGAGTCACGACACGTTTTATTTAATCTTGTGGAATTAGAACCGGGTCACATGAAATGCACCCCCGAATTTTAATAGTCATGATAATTATATATTCAACGTGCCTAAAGCAACTACGAAGTTCATTTTTAATATCTAAATTAACATTTGTGAGGGCCATAGAAGATTTATTTTGCTTATGGCACGCCTCAAATCTATGCCTTGATCTAATCTTACGAGGTCCATAAATTATACGTTTGTTGATATGGCACACCTCGATCTAATTAAAGGGGTCATGCTTAATTAAAAGGGTTGGATGCGGTCTGAATTTTACCCAAATTAAGTTCTGTATACAATACTAAGAGCAACCTACGCAAAGTACTATATTGGCCTACATTTGGGGAAGAGGCGACATCCAGTCTTAAGTAACAATAGACAACAATTAAAGGGGAAATAGGCTCAAGGTGAGGCCCAAGCCTGGACAAGATCAATAAAAAGATTTTGGGCGTAACTGGGCCAACTACAAGGCTCAGCTGTGAGACCTACTGCAAGAACTCGAAACAAATGTCCACCTGAATATCTAAGGGTAAGATAACACATTAAACAAAATTTCCAAGGAAAATAGAACAGCTATACCCACAGCTGAAAGACCTAGCTCGAGATTGGGCTACTCGTTTTGGGCTTAGGTTAAGTCTCAGTCGAAATCCAACAACAGTATAGCCCAAGTCACTCTGCATCATTCTAATCGGATTAAAAGCATAACTTAAAATTACATACATTAAAAAACATCATTTAAAGCTTTCCTTAATCAAAATCCTAACAACCTGCACTACAGAACATTCGAAGCCTCTAAATGTCCAAATACTCAGACCTCCAACTCAATCACAAACAAACAACTAACAGACTGAAATCTTAAGCCATACTTTTGAAAACGAAATACAAGAATATCAACGTGGTTAAAGGGAACAGACATGAAAACCCTGAAATTAATACATGGATATTTGAAAAATTCAAAAGGTCATAGATTAATGTTCAGCAAAATTGATTCATTCTCAAATCCTCCAACTTGGTTACACATTTCAGGTTTGCACTTCATAGGTCGCTTAAGAGCCAAGGCATACCTAGAAATCAAAGTAAACAATAGAAGGTGAGGATTTCAGCTACAACAGTAAATCAGCAAATGAACCCAGCAAATTCAGCTTCTTTCAAACCATTTCAAACCCAGATGAACACAGTTCTTTGGAGCTTTCAAAAACTCTGACTATCAATGGAAATCAAAGAGCAAAACCAAGCAAGTTTCAACCACAAAATACAAACAATTTTTCAGTATTTTCAGAGTCTAAAAGCTCATCCATTTCTATGTTTTTTAATTATTGTAATCTCTGCCCAATTTCTACTAAAAACAAGCCTTATATAGAGGACTTTAGGGCAACAAAAATGATTTCACAGATTTGTTAATTACCCCTTCCCCAATTTTTCTTTTGTTCAAATAACACCCTGAATTTTAAACCCATTTACTGCACTACCCAATCATTTCTTTCCTGGAAGCTTCCCAATCAGTTTAGAAAGATTCTCCCTGCATGATTTCCCTAAACTTACCCTCAAATGCCTATTAATTACTTCAACAACCTAGACCTTGAGCCAAACTGCCCAAATGCCTTTGGGCCCCTGCAGCACTGAGCTTCAAACAACTCTTTGGGCTTCTTGCACTTAGCAAGCCTGAGTTCGAGTTTAAACAAATGAATTCTCAAGCAAACCCATACTAAACCAATTCTGACCCTAACCATGAAATCCTTAACAGAGCAGAATGATAATAAAAAAAGAAGGAGGAGAAGGAAATTTAACAAATGATAACCGTAATATTAAGCTAAATATTATAACTAACATGACTTAAATCTAACATGCATATAGAAATAGATTTGAACTAATAAAGAAGAAGAAAGAAACAAGAAGAAACAAAAACAAGTAACTAATTAACAAGGAGAAGAAGGAGAAGAGACTGACTAACCAAACGGAAGCAATATCCAAAAACCGCAGATGAACGATACGGCCACTCGACCTGCTTCATCAAAGCCTGAAACTCACCCTAACGAGCACCTTTGTCAAGGATACTCTGTCAAGGCAAGTTTCAAGCCTAGTGAGCAGAAAGTTTCACTACAAACCCAACCCCGAAATCAGGTTAAACCCTAGATTCCAAATTCGACAAATTCTAGGGTTTGTTTGGGAAAATTACCAAGAATTTTGGGTTTGGGGAGACATAGGGATAGTAGGGTGGAAATTTGGGCGAATTTGGGTAGGTTAGGGTTCGAGGATCCAACCTTCGATCTCAGATTCGAAGAGTTCAATGATGATTTGAAGGAAAAGGGTTGTGGATTTGGTATGAAAGGACGAAGAGGGTGGTGTAATGTTAATTTGGGGTGGCTTGGAGGTGGCGCCGCCGCCGTAGATGGTGAGGCATTTTAGGGCGGCGTTAGGGTTCTTCAGTCTCTAAGTGGAGATGATAAGAGACGGAAGGGGGATGGGTTTGGACTCTGGGGGTAATCCTAGAGATCAATGACTAGGATTCTAAAGGGAAAAACGGTGTCGTTTCTAATGGGGGAAACGGACCGTGTCAGGGCACTGGGCTTGGGTGGGTAAGAACCAAAAAAAAGTGGGATTGGGCTTGGCCCTTGGTCTGTTACAACAACCCTATTCTTTTAATTTCCTTTTCCATTTTCCCAAATTTCAACTGTTTTCCCTTTTCCCTTTCAAACTAATTAAAAACCCAAATTAACTCTTAAATTAAATTAACTTACAAAATTAAGCTAATTACCCATCATAATATCTACAAAAATTAATTAACTCCTAAATGAAAAGAAGAACTTACAAATTTAAAATTAAAAGGCTAAAAATGCGAAAGTGAGCCAATTTGTGATTTTTTATTTTTATAAAACAACTCATTTACTAATTATCCTAAAAATGTAAATAAACCCCAAATGCATTACAGAGTATTTTTGTATTTTTTCATGATTTAAATAAAATAAACATGCACAGACAAATGCAGAAAATTAACAAACATCCTACGAAAAATCTACAAAAATTGCAAATAATGGGAAAACATTATTTTCTTAGAGTTTATGGGAGTGATTCTTATAGGGCAAAAATCACGTGCCCACAACTGCCCCTCTTTGCTCGGAAACACGAAGAGTTTTCGTGCAAAGATAAAGTGAGCGGATACGAGCGATTTTTGCCCTCTTGAGTACTCCGTGGGAAGCATTTTTGAAAGATTTGACCGCACCCTGCTTCCGAGGTTGCCTACATATCCTTGGCTATAAAGGAATTGGGTCAGTGTAGCTCGAGAAGTTTTGGTAGTTGGGATTACCAGGAAGCTGTGATTTAATTATTGTTGTTGCTGTTACTGCTTGTTGAATCCCTTATTACACCAAGACAAAATAAAAGAAGTTAAACTAAACTTATGATCTATGAATTACAAGCATCCTATCTATATCTTCAAACTTTATCTTGCAGTTTCTATTGTTTTGTTGACTTGTACTCTCCAGGTGAAATTCCTTTGCTACTGACTTGAATTATATTCTTAGGTGCTTTTCCTTTGTTCTCCACGTGGGCGCTTGATTACTGAACTTGAACTGTCTTCCTTTGAACATTGTTGTTTTCCCTTTGTTCTCTAGGTGGGCGCCTCATTACCAACATTTGAATTATCTTCCTTTTCTCCGACACTTGACTTGTTTTCCCTTTGTTCTCCAGGTGGGCGCCTGATTGCCGAACTTGCACCGTCTTCCATTGAACATTGCTGCTTTCCCTTTGTTCTCCAGGTGGGCTACTTATTACCAACATTTACACGGATTTTCGTCGAAACTTGAATTGCTTCCCTTTAATCTCCAGGTGGGCTCCTGATTACCAACACTTGAATTGCTTTCCCTTTGTTCTTCAGGTGGACTTCTGATTACCAACATTTGAATTGCTTTTCCTCGAAACTTGAACTGATTCCCTTTGTTCTCTAGGTGGGCTCCTGATTACCAACACTTGAATTGATTTCCCTTTGTTCTCCAGGTGGGATCCTGATTACCAACATTTGAATTTCTTTTCCTCGAAACTTGAAGTGCTTCCCTTTGTTCTCCAGGTGGGATCCTGATTACCAACACTTGAATTGATTTCCCTTTGTTCTCCAGGTGGGCTCCTGATTACCAACACTTGAACTGCTCTCCATTTGTTCTCCAGGTGGGCTCCTGATTACCAACACTTCAACTGCTCTCCCTTTGTTCTCCAGGTGGGCTCCTAATTACCAACACTTGAATTGCTCTCCCTTTGTTCTCCAAGTGGGCTCCTGATTACCAACACTCGAATTGCTTTCCCTTTGTTCTCCAGGCGGGCTTCTGATTTCCAAAGCTTTAACCGTATTCCCTTGCTCTCCAGGTGGGCGCCTGATTGCCAAAACTCAAATTGTATTCCCTTGCTTTTCGGGTGGGCACCTGATTACCAAAGCTTTAACTGTATTCCCTCAGAACTTGATTTGTTTTCCCTTTGTTCTCCAAGTGGGCTCCTGATTGCTGAACTTGAACTACTTCCTCTTGCGACTACTTTTCTTTTGAACTGTCTTCCCTTGTTTTTGCAGGTGTGTTCTTGATTGCTTGAACCCGAATTGTCCTTTTCTTGAAACTGCTTTTCTTTTGAACTGTCCTCCCTTGTTTCTCCAGGTGGGTGCCTGATTGCTTGACCCTGGACTGCTTTCTATTCTCGAAACTCGTGTTGTTTTCCCTTGCTCTCCAGGTGGGCGCCTGATTACAACAGAATGGAAAAAAAAATTCCTGCCCCGGTTTGGTAGCTGGGCACATCTGTGAGTGTTAATTGAACCATGTTACCCAATATCTCTAAGAATTCGAAAGCTAGATCCCATTATCCAGGTGGGTCCTGAAAATTAAAATCAAATCTCATCTTAAGAGTGAAAACTTTAAGGTTAAATTATATTTCCCTACGGCAGAGCTTACGCTAAATCTTATTATCAAATGAAGGTCTTAAAGATAAGTCCCATTATTCAGGAGGGTCCTGAAAATTTCGAATTGAATCCTATTCTATGAATGAAGACTTCAAAGCCAACTTATATTTCCTCAAGGTAAAGCTTATGGTAGATCTTGTTACTCATGAATGTTTTGAATTTTAAACTATGTCCCATTGTCCAGGAGGGTCTGGAGGATTTACAGTCGAACCTGCCTAGTACTTGATTTCTTTACGGAAGGTTTCTCCGAAACAAACGAAATTTTCTGCCCTATTTCAATCAAAGAAAAATCTGTTAGTTTAAAAATGTGGTGCTTAGTTTGTGGCATTCTGTTGAAGGTAGCCTCTCCGCTGCCGTGGTTTGCTTTGACCGGTTGCCTTGAACCGGCTAAGAATCATTTGACTTTCTGACTGACTCTCAACCGCAGGACCTTGGATAACCCGAGTGTTCCACACCCAAAGTGTTGTTTTACATTTCTAACCTTTCCTCTGTATCTCCCACAAGATTATTAAACCCTTCGACCAATGGAACTTTCACTAACACCTTATTTCCCACTTTACATCATGATATCTCTGGTATGCTTTGGCCGCACTTTGCTTTATGCCATTTTGGAAGTTGGTAGTAAGCTTTGAAATCCCTTCTTACCAACCACCTTTCAATTGCTATACTTTTATGCCTGGGGTTCCCATAATCTGACTCCCTTGCCAAGTCAACAACATTTTTCGGCTCGCGGTGCCCTGAGGGTTTTCACCAGCAAACCTCTCTCATGTATTCATCTCTCAACTCACTGTCGCCTTACGCTGCCCGTGAGGGTTTTCGCTGATAAGACTCTCTCTTTTTAATTTCTCTCATCTTTTCATCGCCTTACGGTGCCCGTGAGGGTTTTCACCAATAAGACTCTCTCATTTTTTCACTTTTCCTGCTCAGAACGGAGTGTTCCCCCTGACATGAATTACCTCTACCTACTTGACTTGGCATCTCTCGAAGATTGATCGGAAGGTCTTTCATTGGACCGTAATGTGGGCTTTTGGATAGGGTTAGAAAGAACGGATATCATAAAGGCTCAAAAACAGTTTGAATGGGTTCAAAATTACAGCTTTTAGAATCAGATCTTTTACAACAACCACAACTTCTACCCCAGTTTCTTTACTTGGGGGCTTTTGAATTTTCATTTTGATCAGACCGAACCATGAGGCTGCCTACATATCCTTAAAAGGAATCAGGTCGAACGTTGTTCATGTCATAGGAGTTGCTTTATTGTTGTTACTTCTCTCTTTTCTCTTTTTTTCTCTTTTTCCCTTCTTTTTCTTTTTCTTCTTTTTTTTTACTCTTTTTCAATCTTTTCTTTCTCTTTTTTTTTTCTTTTGCTCTTTTTCTTCTTTATTTACCTTTTGTGTCCATGTTTCTGAACTTTGCTACTGATTCCAAAAGAGGGTATGAAAGAAAATAAATAAGGCTCAAAAGGGGTAATAGAGGATAAAGTATTAGATAGCAAAATAAAATGCCTTCGTCATTCCAATCTTCAAAACATGCCAAGTACAAACAAACACAATTTAAACCAAAGAAATCATACATAATATCTTTTGACTGCATCAGAATTGATAGTCATATCTACACATTTGCCTTCTATATCTGTTAAATACAAAGCATCGTTGGACAACACTCTCGTTATATGAACGGCCCCTACCAATTTGGGGCGAACTTGCCTTTCGCTTCAGCCTAATGTGGAAGGATGCATTTCAATACTTACTGACCTACTTCAAATTTTCGGAGACGCACCTTCTTATTGTATGCTCTCGCCATTCTCTTTTGATACAACTAGCCATGGCACACTGCTGCCAATTTTTCCTCATCAATTAGACTCAACTGCTCCAAACGGGTTTTGACCCACTCACCATCATCAATCTCAGCTTCAGCAACAATCCGAAGGGATGGTATTTCAACTTCCGCGGATATCACTGCCTCAGTGCCATATACCAACAAATAAGGAGTTTCCCCTACTAAAGTGCGAACAGTAGTGCGATAACCCAACAAAGCAAAGGGCAACTTCTCATGCCATTGTCTGGAACCTTGTACCATTTTCCGTAGTATCTTCTTTATGTTTTTGTTGGCTGCCTCGACTGCTCCATTCGCCTTGGGCCGGTACGGATTGGAATTATGATATGTAATCTTGAACTGTTGGCATACCTCTTTCATCAAATGACTGTTAAGATTAGCACTATTATCTGTGATGATCACCTTTGGGATTCCAAACCGACAAATGATATTTGAGTGAACAAAGTGGATCACTGCCTTCTTGGTCACAAATTTGGAAGTTTTAGCTTCAACCCACTTAGTGAAATAGTCAATGGCCACCATAATGAATCTGTGTCAATTGGATGCTACTGGCTCAATTGGTCCAATAACATCCCTACCCCAAGAAACAAAGGGCCATGGTGCGGACATTATGTGCAATTCAGATGGCGGAGAATGAATCAAGTCCCCGTGTACTTGGCATTGATAACACTTGCGCACAAAAATGATGCAATCTTGTTACATGGTGAGCTAGTAATCACCTGCTCAAAGAATTTTCTTTGCCTAAACATACCCACTCATATGCGGCCCGCAGACTCCAGAATGCACTTCGATCATGATAGTTGCGGCTTGTCTAGCATCTATACATCTTAGAAATCCGAGATCTAGAGTTCTTTTGTATGAAACTCCCCCATTGAAGAAAAATCCACTCGTCATACGTCGAATTGTTCTCTTTTGATCCCCTCTGGCTTCTGCCGGATACACTCCCATCCTGATATACTCCCTGATGTCATGAAACCATGGTTCACCATCAAGTTCTTCTTCAACCACATTACAGTAGACATGCTGATCACGAACTTGAATATGCAGAGGGTCAACATAAGCTTTGTCCGGATGGTGCAACATTGACGCCAAAGTAGCCAAAGCATCGGCAACCTCATTATGGATCCTTGGAATGTGCCTGAATTCTATTGATCGAAACCATTGACAAAGGTCATGCAGACATTGTTGATACGGTATAAGCTTTAAATCCCACGTCTCCCATTCTCCCTAAATCTGGTGCACCAGAAGGTCCGAGTCTCCCAAGACCAAGACTTCCTAGATTACCATATCTACAACTAGCCTTAAACCCAAAATGCATGCCTTGTACTCAGCCATATTGTTGGTACAATAGAAATGAAGCTGAGCCATAACAGGGTAGTGATGCCCTATTTCAGAAATGAGTACAGCTCCTATCCCAATTCCTTTCATGTTAGCAGCCCCATCAAAAAAAAGTTTCCAACCGGGCTTTTCATCCCTCTTGACCTTGTTGATGTGCATTACCTCTTCATCAGAGAAGTAAGTCTTCTAAGGTTCATATTCTTTATCCACCAGGTTCTCAGCCAAGTGATTAGCTAAAGCTTGGGCTTTCATCGCTATCCGAGTCACATATACGATGTTAAACTCTGTTAGCAGGATATGTCACTTTGCAAGCCTTCCTGTGGGCATGGGCTTCTGAAAGATATACTTCAAAGGATCCAAGAAATGAGGTAAGTAGTGTAGGATGACAAATAATGCTTCAACTTCTGTGCTACCCAAGTCAGGGCACAACACGTCCTCTCAAGGGGAGTATACTTAACCTCATAAGATGTGAATTTCTTGCTGAGATAGTAGATGGCTTGCTCTTTCCTTCCGGTGATGTTGTGCTGACCCAACACATAACCAAATGAGTTATCCAAGACTGTCAAATAAAGAATCAAAGGTCTCCCGGATTCTGGCGGGACCAACACATGTGGGTTCGACAAATAATCCTTGATCTTATCGAAGGCTTCCTAGCACTCATCGGTCCATTTGACCGCATCATCCTTCTTTAGCAACTTGAAGATGGGATAACAAGTTGTCGTGAGCTGAGCGATAAACCTGCTGATGTAGTTCAGCCTCCCTAGCAGACTCATTACCTCGGTATTGTTCTTTGGCGGTGGCAATTCCTGGATATCTTTGATCTTTGACGGATCCAATTCAATACCCCACCGACTGACTATGAATCCCAACAATTTCCCCGATGGGATACCAAATGTGCACTTTGCAGGATTGAGCTTAAGATTGTACCTGTGGAGCCTTTGGAAAAACTTTCTCAAATCTTTGACGTGTTCCGACTGCTCTCTGTACATTATGATCACATCATCCATGTAAACCTCCATCTTCTTGTGTATCATGTCATGGAATATGGTTGTCATTGCCCTCATGTAAGTTGCCCTAACATTTTTCAAATCAAAAGGCATGAACCGGTAGCAATATATTCCCCATGGCGTGATGAATGCTATCTTTTCCACATCTTCCTCATCCATTAAGATCTGATGATAGCCCGCATAGCAATCCACAAAACATCCAATCTCATGCTTGGCACAATTATCAATCAAAATGTGGATATTTGGAAGTGGGAAGTTGTCCTTTGGACTTGCCTTGTTGAGATCACGGTAATCAACACACACTCTAGTCTTACCATCCTTCTTCGGCACAGGCACAACATTGGCTAACCATGTGGGATACCATGTGACTCAAATGATCTTTGCATTAAGCTGCTTTGTGACCTCTTCTTTAACCATCACGCTTATGTTGGTTTTGAACTTTCTCAACTTCTGTTTAATGGGAGGAAATGCTTGATCAATTGGCAATTTATGGACCACCAAATCGGTACTCAAGCCGGGCATCATCATACGACCATGGAAAAATATCCTTACACTGAAACAATGCTTTAATTATCTCTTCCCTGATTTTTTGTTCAAGATGGACACTTATCTTAGTTTTTTTGACATTATCTGGGTCCCCTAAATTGATTGCTTCTGTGTCGTTCAGGTTAGGCTTGGGTTTTTCCTCAAAATGACTTAGTTCCTTACTAATCTCTTCAAAGCCCTCATCTTCATCATATTCTGATTCATCATCACACTCTATTTCTTAGATTATTATTTCAGAATTAGATTGACTTTTAAGACTGGGCCGAAGATTCCTCATGCATGTCATGTCATTGAAACCAGCATAAAACAAACTGTACATAGAAGAAAAGAAAACAAAAAAAATAAAAACTATTAGGAGTGATGGAATGGGAAATTGCATTTCATTAAAATAAAGGATAACAGGGTTTGTACATCAACAAGCGGAAAATAAAAATCTCGGTCACAACCCTGGAATGACCAGGCGGAGTGTTTCACGCGTAAGCTGGGCCCCTGATCCGCGTAGACCAAGGGCGAACACTCATCGTTTACGGCATGGACTACCAGGGACCAGATAGAAAGGAAAACAAAACAAACTACCAAGATGCCTTTCGGGTAGGGAGAGGAGTAGTCTTCCAATTGTTAAGCTTTACATTCGGCCCGACGAACTGTACGTCCACTTTGCTAGAACCTTCTCCAAATTCCACCATGTTCACGTCATCAAACAACCTCTAGAACCTTTCAATTAATTCCTCATCAATGTCAACCACAGAACTTGGGACTATCGTCACTGGGCATTTCCTGGCACCTGGCTTAACAAAAGACCTGGAGAGACACGGAACGAGCTTTGGAAGTGCCCACGCCTTCTGTTTTAACCTTTTAGCCCTTTTCACATTTGCTGTTGTAGGTTTGAATCCAAGGCCGAAAGTACCCAAATTTTCAGGGAGGGACACTGGCTGTATGATACCCTGCAGAGATGCACCCAGAACTTTACCGGGCACAAAGCCATTTTTCAGCATTTCAAAAGCCACCATGACTGATGTGGAGGCTATCTTTGCAGTTGGAACGCATTTACCTTCTGGAACCTTCTCGACCGGCACTGTTTCAAAAACTTGATAGACCCAAAGCCCTTTGTCATCTTCAACCTCAATTAATGGGACAGAGGCATCACTATTAGCACACAAGTTATCCTCGTCGTGCACGACGATATCCTGTCTATCCCATTCGAACTTGACCATCTAGTGCAAAGTGGATGGGACTACTTTGGTAGCATGAATCCAAGGTCGACTCAACAGCAAATTGTAAGAGACGGCTACGTTCAGCACCTGGAATTCTATGGTGAATTCCATTGGTCCTATTTTCAACTCAAGCACTATATCACAAACTGAATCTTTCCCTTCACTGTCAAATCCCCGAACGCAGATGTTGTTCTTGTGAATCCTCTCATCATCCACTTGCAACTTGTTCATAGTAGAGAGAGGGAGATGTTTACACTGGAACCATTATCAACTAATACCCTGGTAATGACAGAATCTTCACATTTTACCGTAAGATAGAGAGCTCTATTGTGTTCAGTACCTTCCACAAGCAACTCATCATCAGAGAAGGTGACCTTGCTCACCTCAAATATTTTGTTGGCAATCTTTTCGAGATTGTTTACTAAAATTTTGTCGGGACATGAGCCTCATTCAGAATTTTCATCAAGGCCCGACGATGTTCGTCTGAATGGATTAGCAATGTTAACAAGGAAATATGAGCGGGCGTCTTTCTCAGCTGCTCCACAATGGAATAATCTTGTACCTTCATCTTTCTCAGAAACTCCTTCGCCTCTCTTCAGTCACTACTTTCTTTACTAGGACTAGATTATCTTTGGATGTTTTAGCTTTCCTTAACTCTTCCAAGGCAAAGCATCTCCCCGAATGAGTTAATCCCTGGGTTTCATTGACTTCTTCTTTCACTTCCTTCCCTTTATAGGTCACTATCACCCGTTAATAGTTCCATAGGATAGCTTTGCTGTTGATTACCGGCAACTGGGTTACGGGCTTGATGATGACAGGATCCGTACGTGCACCTTCTACAATTATGATAGGCTTATTTGCCACTCCTGGCATAACCACTTTTGACTTTTCTTGCTTCGCTGCAACATCACTTGGGGATCTTTTCTTGACTGCTACATATGGTTTACCGCTTGTCATGCTCAACTTGTTCACTGATCCTTCAACCATTGGTTTTTTGACTGACTTGACCTCACTGGACCGAATCATCATGATGGTCTGTGATTGGCAATCATGATTGTATCTTGATGGGTTGGTAATGGGTTTTGGTTGATGTTGGGTGCCTCTGGAGTTTGGACTTCAATCCGGTTTGTGTCAATGAGCTCCTGGATGGCATTTTTCAGGTGCCAGCACTTCTCCGCATCATGCCCCGGAGTACCAGAACAATATTCACAGCTTATAGAGTAGTTAAGATTCTTCGGAGGAGGGTTTGGCAATTTTGACTCAATTGGCCTTAGCATATCCAACTGCCTCAATCTATGGAATAAACTAGTATAAGATTCCCCCAATGGGGTGAAAGTTTTCTTCCGCCGCAACCTCTCATTTTTGAATGCGGGGTTAGGTCGGAAACCTTGGCCGGCTGGGTTTTGGTAGGCTCGTGGAGGTGGGTAGGCATTTTAGGGAGCTGGGTAGGTGTTTTGTGGGGTTGGGGCACGCCATTGTGCATAGGCAGGGGGTTGAATATATGTCTGGGCATGGTGGACAAAAATATGAGGGTCTGGTGACGGGAAGTAGTGTTGCGGTGGACTATATGGGGGTTGGGTGTAGGTTCGGTGATGGGGTCGAGGCTGGGTATAGTGGTGTGATGGGCCCTTGGGTCTAAACCATGATCCTGAATCAATTGTTGCCACATCTTCCTTCTTCTTCTTTCAAATCTCTCCCCCAATACCATTCTGAATGGCCTGGGTAGTTGCCTTGATAGCCGAGTAACTCATAATTTTGCTTGATTTAAGCCCTTCTTCCACCATGCCACCCATCTTCACTACCTTGTTGAAAGACTTGCCTAGGGCCAATATCATATGGCCAAAATAGGTAGGCTCCAGAGCCTGCAGAAAGTACTCCACCATTTCGCTCTCCTTCATCGGGGTGTTAACTCTTGCCGCTTGTTCTCTCCAGCGAAAACCATATTCTCTGAAACTTTCACTAGGCTTCTTCTCAATCTTAGTCAAAGACAAACATTCTGGAACAATCTCAATATTGTACTGGAAATGATGAGCGAATGCTTGGGCCAAATCATCCCAGGTATACCATCTACTGTGATCCTGATGAGTGTACCACTCCAATGCCGAACCACTCAGACTCTGGCTAAAGTATGCCATCAATAGCTCATCTTTCCCACCGGATCCTCTCATTTTACTATAGAATCCCCTCAAGTGGGCCATCGGGTCCTCGTGCCTGTCATATAGATCGAATTTAGGCATCTTGAATCCCACCGGCAGTTGAACATCGGGAAATAGACACAAATCTTTGTAGGCTACACTCACCTGGCCTCCCAGTCCTTGCATGTTTCTGAACGATTGTTCCAGGTTTCTTACCTTCCTGAACATCTCCTCCTGCTCTAGGTTTTTAGGCGGTTTCTCCATCTCAACTAGGAGGTCAAAACGAGGAGTGTAGGAGTAATGTTCTGGGGCCTTGAAAGTAGGCTCCGGGGGATAGTATTGGTTATCTTGGGTCTGGAATAAGGGCTTACTGGAGGATCAATGGAGTGTAGTATGGGGGCTCTACGAAAAAAGGGGTGGCTATTGGAAGAGGGTATGGGACTGGTTTGGGTAGTGGTATTTATGGGGTTTGGGAAGTGGTGCCTTGGTAGTGGTGGTAAATGGGGAAGCCTGGAGATGAATCAACAGTGGGAGGTTCTTGGGATTGAGCCAGCGGCAGGATGAAAGCAGGGTTGGCGGGGTAGAATGGTGGTGGATGCCTTTTTACCCATGCCTGGTACATCTCTGCCATCTGGTGTTTCAACTTATACAATTCCTCTTTCAGATTAACATCAGACTCTTCCTCCTCTCTTTACGGATCAATAACACTTGCATCTAGTTCTTGGTTTGTCATGATCAACTTGTCTTTGGACCTGGTGTTGTACGGGTGAGTTGCTAGAATGCCAAACAAACTAACCACCTGCATATACTTGATGACAACAACAAACTTGTTAGCGATTAGAGCTTAACAGATAGGCAACCGCATGTTGGGGATGCAATGCACCTCTGCAGTTAACCATTTCTATTATGACTTTGAACGGCCGCTTACGTTATCCCGGCTTTCACCAATTTCCATTTTGCAATTTCTCTCTCTTCTTTTTTCATTCCTGCTTTTCTTTATTCTTTTATTCCCTCATTTTCCTCTCTTGTTTTACCATTATTTCTTTCCCACAACCTTTTTTGTTTTGCTCTCTCTTTTTTTTCTTCTTTCTTTCTTTTTTATTTCACGGTTATGATCGAATCCTATGGGAATTGCCTACGTATCATGACGCCATATGAATTAGACCAAGCATAGTTTTGGGGATAAGTATAAAACAATATAATAAAAACAAGCATTTTTTAGGTTTTTCAAATTTTTTCATAAAAACATCTTGATTACAATAACTTCTTCTACCGATTTTAATCATAAAGACCAATAGACTCGAAAAGAGGAACTAACGGACTCCAACAGAGAAATGAAAATACAGACTCAAAAACAGACCAACGGACTCCAACAAAGAAACTGAAAATACAGACTCGAATGAAAATCATAAATACATCAATGCCTCAATTGCTCCAGGGGCCCGCGGGACATCAGTCGGTCTCGCCACGGGCATATGCACAAGATCCCCTTGAAGACTCTCCATGTCACTCATTATTTGGCGAACAAAGGTCATTACCGTGGCAAAAGAAGGTGGTTCTAGTCATGTCTACACATTCATGGCACTTTATGACGATGTAGTCAGCAATTGCTCTAACCCTATCCCTAATGATACCCTTTTCTTGGAGCAAACGCCCTATTTGCTAAGACCTAGCTTCTAGCACCTAGGCATCATGATGGTTTTGACCCTACAACTGTTGCATATCTTCCTCTAACTGGGCCATTAATGCATAGCAATGCTCCCTTTATGCTTTAAAGTTCTTAGCTTGCTTGGCCATCTCATTTTCAAGGGTAGTTAGCTCTTTATTCAAATTTGTGGCTTCTTCCTCGTATTTCCTTTTTAATTGCCGAACAAATTCTGCTCGACCCTCTGTGTTCTTCGCTAACAGTGCTCGGGCCCTCGCCAAATTACCCTCAGATATTTCCAGATCATCCTCACACTCGGCTATTTTCCTCTTGAGACCACTTATGAGTCTTTCATCCTTTCAGCTCCTTTCCTGATTCTCAGCTGCTATTTTCATTTTTTGGATCTGTGCTCAAAGGGCCTTGTTTTCTTGAGCCAATTTCTTCTTCTCCCGTCATCGGCAGCGGCTTGTACACTTTTGTCAAATTTAAGATCTCGGATTTGTCCTTCCAATTTGCTTATAGTGGCTCTGTAGCTTGCCTTTTTTGCCAACCAATCCCATTGCTCTTGCGCTCTATCAGTGAATTATTGGACATGGGGCATTTTTGTGGGCCATTCGAGATCTTGATGGACTTGGGACCTTTTACCGTACCAAGTTGTGTAACTAGACTCCAACTCACCTCTGGATAGATCTCGTACCTGAGTCTTTGGCTCTAAGAACCTACATTGATGCCAAATCTGACGCACCTTTTCTTCCGGAAAAGCAGCTTTTGGTTCCAATTCGATGACCTGCTGACTCAAATCCTCATCATATGGTATAGTCTGGTACCTGCCTAACTGGTGTAGAACTCTGTGCAGGGCATAAGGCTAAATGCTCCGGAGACCCATCAATAGAAGAAAACACACCTCGGCCCACATATAAATGACTTCACTGACCGAGAGCCACCCGAATGTCCATTCAATCTTGTTTGCAGTCAGGGAGCTCAAGTGTGCAAACCATGCTTTTGTACCCTCCGAAAACTCATAGCCCTCCACCCGTTGCTCATGTTTTTCAATGCATTGAAGATCGGTCATACCAAGGTTCATGTATCCTGGAAGGTGACATAGGTTTTCCTCCATCCAGAGTTGTGGAAGAATATTCCATCCCTCAAAAAATTGCCCTCCTTCTCGACAAACAGTTAGAGCTCGGTAAATCTCCACCAAGATCATCGGTACAATGGTGCCATTTGCCTTTTTAGTCATGAAGTTGGCTATTCCCACAAGCCCCAATTCTATGTTTCCATCTTTCCTTGGACAAATCAAAACACCCAGGAATGCCACTGTTAAAGCCAGTCCCCGCCGAGCTTCCCACTTATCTTTGTTCCCCAAATTAGTTAGACCGGTATCTGGCATTTCAAAACCACAGGGATTCCCGTAACATCGGTACAAGAAGTAGAATGTGCAGAACCCTTTGGCCAAATTTCCATCTTGAACTTCCCGACTGATGCTTAGTAGATCCAGAAACTTACGAGGAATAACTGTTCTAGGTGTCACTGGTATTGGATTCTAAGATTCCCACTAAAACCGGCGTAGGCCGCTACTTCCTCAAGCGTAGGAGTGAGCTCAAAATCAGCAAAATGGAACACATTATGTACTGGGTCCCAGAAGGGTATCAAAGCCTCAATTATATCAAAGCCCAACAAGACCACCTAAAGCTTTTATCACAATTTTTCTGCTGACTTCTCCCAAATCATTCCACAACATATGTAGTTCTAATGGGATTTCCTCGTGGACTGTGAAAGGTTCATTTTCAATTGTGCTCATCCTGCACATTTATTTAAGGTGATTGATTAAAAGACTGTGATTTACTTTGACTTTAGAGAAAAACACCAATTTTCACAAACAACAACAACAACCCAGTATAATCCCACAAGTAGGGTCTGGGGAGGATAGTGTGTACGTAGACCTTACCCCTACCCCGAAGGGGTAGAGAGGCTATTTTCGAAAGACCCTCGACTCAAGATAATAAAAATACCAAAGGAGAGAATATTATATTCACCACGAAGATCATAGGGAAAAAAGAACATAAAATGCAGAAGAAAAATGCAAAGCAAAAACGATGGCTATTAAATGGATCCTGCGTCGAAAGTAGAAAATAGTAAGACACGACATTGCCCCTAGCTATCTTAGACAAAACCCCACTGGAACTAGGCTCACAAAGGTACAAAGTAACGCAAGACTCAACAACCTCCTAGCCTACAACAGTAATACTTGACCTCCACAACTTCCTATCAAGTGTCATGTCCTTGAATCTGAAGCCTCGCCATATCCTGCTTGATCACCTCTCCCAAATACTTCTTAGGCCGCCCTCTACCTCTTCTCGTGCCTTCCATGACCAGCCGCTCACACCTCCTTACTGGATCATCTGAGCTTTTCCTCTATACATGCCCGAACCATCTGAGCCTCGCTTCACGCATCTTGTTATCAATAGGAGCCACGTGCACCTTCTCTCGAATGTCATTATTCCTAATCTTATCTATCCTAGTGTGCCCGCACATCCACCTCAACATCCTCATTTCTGCTACTTTCATCTTTTGGATATGTGAGTTCTTAACAGGCCAACACTCAGCCCCATACATCATGGCTGGTCTAACCACTGCTTTATAGAACTTACCTTTGAGTATCGTTGGCACTTTCTTGTCACACAATACTACAGATGCCAACCTCCACTTCATCCATAAAACACAAATACGGTGTGTGATATCCTCGTCGATCTCTCGTCCCTCGTGGATAACCGAACCAAGGTACTTGAAGCTGCCTCTACTTGAGATAACCTGGGACTCAAGCCTCACATCGACGCCAACTTCCCCCGGCCCAGCGCTGAACTTACACTCAAGGTATTCCATCTTCGTTCTGCTTAGCTTGAAACCCTTAGACTCAAGATTCTGTCTCCAAACGTCCAATCTCTCGTTAACACCGGCTCTTGACTCATCAATCATAAGTATGTCATCGGCGAATAGCATGCACCATGGCACCTCCCCTTGAATATGGTTTGATATCGCATCCATCACCTGGGCGAATAATAACGGACTGAGCGCAGAGCCTTGGTGTAATCCCATTTCAACCGGAAAAGGCTCAGAGTCCCCTCCTACTATCCTAACCTGAGTCTTAGCCCTATCATACATGTCCTTAATTGCCATAACATAAGGAACCGACATATCTTTTGCCTCTAAGCATCTCCAGAGAACTTCTCTAGAAACCTTGTCATAAGCTTTCTCTAGGTCAATAAACACCATATGCAAATCCTTCTTTCTCTCTCTGTACAGTTCCACCAACCTCCTAACAAGGTGTATAGCTTCTATGGTGGAACAACCTGGCATGAACCAGAACTGGTTGTCGGATACAGACACTATCATCCTCACTCTTGCTTCAATCACCCTCTCCTATATTTTCATGGTATGACTCGGTAATTTGATACCCCTATAATTGTTACAACTCTGGATATCACCTTTGTTCTTATACAATGGAACCACTATACTCCACCTCCACTCATCCGGCATCCTCTTCGCTTAAAAATAACATTAAACAACCCAGTCAACCACTCCACACCTGCTCTCCCTACACACTTCCAAAATTCAACTAGAATCTCGTCTGGCCCGGTCGCTCTACCCCTACTCATCTTACGCATAGACCTTATGACCTCCTCGGCCTCGATACGCCTGCAGTGCCCGAAGTCACGATGACTATCGGAATGTTCCAATTCGCCTAGCACAATATCACGATCCCCTTTTTCATTTAGAATTTTATGAAAGTAAGTCTGCCATCTCCTCTTAATTTGGGCATCTTCTACCATTACCCTACCATCTTCTTTCTTAATGCATCTCACTTGGTCCAAATCTCGAGCCTTCCTCTCTCTCAACTTGGCCAACCGGAATAACTTCTTCTCCCCGCCTTTTTCCCCCAAATCCTCGTACATATGACCATAAGCCGCATTCTTAGCCTCTGTGACCGACAATTTAGCTTCCTTCCTAGCTACCTTATATCTCTCCATGCAGGCTCGCCTCTCCTCCTCACCTCTGCTCTCCACTAACTTCAGGTATGCTGCCTTCTTCGCTTCCACTCTGCCCTGGACCACTTCATTCCACCACCAATCTCCTTTGTGACCACCAGAGACACAGGTAGAGACCCCTAACACCTCTCTCGCAGATTCCCTTATATAGTCTATTGTCGCTGACCACATAGTGTTCACGTCCCCTCTACTCCTCCAAGCTCCCATAGCCGACAATCGACACTCCAACTCTTGATCTTTATCCTAAGTTAAGGCTCCCCACCTGATTCTTAGTTTTCCCCGACCAGACCTTTTCCTCCTCTTAAACCTAATACCAACGTCTAGTGTCACACCTCCTTTTTTTTACCACCCGAGAGGGTATATAAGGGAGTTTTTCCACTTTAAGTGACATTATTCAAAATTGGATTATTTTATTTAATTTTAGAGTCGCCACTTGGAATATTTTAATTGGTGTCCCAAGTCACCGATTTATCTTAAATCCCAAATCGAGGAAATTCGACTTTCCTTTTGAAGTCTGCGAACCAGAAAGTCTAAGTAAGGAATTCTGTTAACCTGAGAGAAGGTGTTAGGCACCCCCGGATTCCGTGGTTCTAGCACGGTCGCTTAAACTATTACAATTGGCCTATTATCTGATTTAAATACATGTTTTAACCTATGGTATATTTTAACTTATTTAACCGCTTTTAAATAATTTTAGGAAATTCAACGTTATCTAAAATACGTCTTTGAATCATGCCACATGAGATGCACCCTTGGTCCACGACATATTTTATCTAACGTTGTTGAGATTTGGATTTGGGTCACATGAAATGCACACCCGAGTTTAGGAAGTTAATTTTTAAAATAGCGCGCCTAAAGCAACTACACATTTTCAAATTTGGGAGGGCTATGGAAAATTCAACTAAATGGTACGCCTCGATTTCTAAGGATTAAAATTAATTAAGTGAGGGCCATGCATTTTGAGATTTTATTTGGCACGGTGCACCTCAAATTACTCTAATCAAAGGGCTTCTAAGTCAACCTTTGGGGGGGCATAAGTTGTAACTCACCTAATACGGCTCACCTCAGACTAATTAATCAAGGAAAAACTTAAAGGGACTCCAATTAATTATTCAAGCTATGTAGCGACTAGCATGCACTGTATTAAACCATAAATTAATTAAAAGGGAATTGCCTCCACAATGAAGCAACTAAACTAAAAAAAAACTGAATCTGATGAAGTTTAACAGGCTCAAGCAACAAGAGGTAAACGACATAGGGACAAATGCCTTCAAGCTTGGGCCCAGAATGAGCCCAATTTCTGGTGAGGCCAAGGACGTCCTAAGGCATAAAACATGCAAACTAAATCTGATGTTGAATGTCCATGACTGGGCTAGTTTTAAGCCCCATTATTTAGAACCAATAATTATACAAAATCGATTGAATGCAAATCAAACAACAAACTACATGAGACATGAAATTGAACTAATATTCTATTTCATGTCTGAAGTCTGACTGTTTAAGCATGCATCAATTAGCTGAACATTCTGAAAGTCTAAAAAAATGCTCAAAATCATACTAAGAGTAAATTGGTACCTGCCTCTATTCTTAAAGTGACATTTTAGACCACTCTTCCCTTTTTCCTTTTCACATGATTTTGCACTAACTACTACTTAAGAAACTTAGATCAGTTGAGCTTTTCTCAATACTAACAATAACCAATCCAGAAAATTAGCATGTGAATTGCTTGGATCCCCAAAAGTCACACTAGGATTCTCAACAACATCTTCAAACTGATAGGCTTAAACCCCCATTTCACAAGATATCAATCACAGAATTGATTTATGACAAATTTTAAACAAGACTAATAGGCAACTCAAACTATTCTCAACATGAGTTTATAATCACACATCACAGGACAAAACAATTCTAAGCTAAAACAACACATCACAGTGCTTTTAAATAGCAGACTGCGTATTATTCATTTTATCCCTAACCTATACTTGTCATGATAGCTAGTTCAACATGAAATCATCACCAAACATGAGTACTTGTTTCAGCCAAAACTGAAGCAAAGCTAAAATACATGTGACTTGACTAAGTCATTTACTGTAGCACCTTAACAGTCCCATAATAATGTATAGTGATAAGAACCAAACTACTAAAACACAAAATCAAGAATAGATACAATTGAAGCACAAATAAAAGCTGATACTATGCTTTAAACCCTGTTCTTCCATTTCATTCTTCAAATTGAGCTTCACATTAGGTAAAATTCAGGAATGTGTACCTAAAGATAGCAAGATAAATCAGAAAACAAGGCTTGAGTTCAGGGGAAGCAGCAGTAGCATAAACAGTCGAGTAACAGTGGTGATCCAGTAACTTCAGACCAAATTCAACTTCTTTCGAATAGTAGAAAACCCCAGATAAAGACCATTCTATGGAAATCTTCAATACTCAGATCTACCATGAAGTTTTTAGCAGAATTGAAGCAGTTTTGGACCAAAATAGTGCAGTAAATTCAGTATTCTTCTTAGGCTTTTAGACCCCAGCCATTTCTCAAGTTTTTTCAGTACTTTTTTTTATCTCTCTAATTTCTGACTTGAACCTCAAGTAAGGATGCCTTTATAGGCAAGGTTTTAGGGCAGCAGAAATGCGTTTAGTTTTGCACTTAAAACCTTTTACAATTTTCATTTTTTCTTAGACACCCTTAGTGTAAAATTCAGATTTTCACATAAGCCCGAATGACACCTTCTAGGAAGCTTCCTTATTCAGTTATTGAAGATTCCCTAACTAAAATAACCCTTTAGACCCCTGTTTTTACTTCATCATACCAAGCAGACATGGGTGAAATTGAACCCAGGTTCAGCCGGACATGGGCTCAATCCTGACCCAATAACCTAAACTACTCTTCTAAAGTGGGTCTAAAAGGGCCTCAAAACCTAAACAACAAACATGACCCAAACCACATCAGTGTTTTCTGACAAAAAAGAAAACAAAGCTTAAATGATTTCCGAAAACTAAAACCTAAGCTAAGTGACTAATTAATAACACAAATAGGCATGTAATTAACTAATTTATTAAATAAAAATGACCTAACCAAATTAAATTGTTTAATCAAAACAGAAGGCGAAATCAGAGGTTTAAAATATGACATTAATAAAACTAGACAGATCGCTGAAAATCAGAAAACAAACTTTTTAAGATTTGAAAAAGAAAACTAAATGGAACAAACGAATACCACTCAATCTAGGCTCAGATAATTGGTCGAGTTTCAACCAAAGAAAAAGGAGAAGAAAAGAAGAGGAATAAAAGGTGAATTAAAACTAAAATAAACAGAAAAATGAAGAGAACCTCATCGACTAGGCTCGAAGTCGATACTGGCATTCTGAGTTAGCCCAGAACAATATCAATCGCTTGTTCTTGGTCAAGAACAAGCGAACGTCATTATTTTGTGATAAAACAGCCTTGAACAAAAAGGGAATTCGGAGGAGTAGCCTTGCATGCACAGGTTCGATTTTACGCTTTTAGGGCTTGAACTCAGATTCAAGATTCGACGAGTTCCGGACAGATTCGAAGGAAAAGAAGTGAGGATTCGGAATGGGGAGGTGAAGGGGAGTCTGTGGTATATATTTGGGGTTGATTGGGACCGGCGCTGCCACCGGAGATGGCGAGGATTTTAGGGCGAAGGCTTAGGGTTTTGTTTAATCTCTAAAGGAGATGAGGGGTTGAGAGAGACGGGTTTGGGGGTAGGCAGATTCAGACCATTTTATATGAATGGGGGGTTCAGTTCCAGACCGTTTGATCAAATGAGATCAACGGTCTAGATCACGGGTGGTATAAACGGGGTCGTTTGGTTTATTGGTGGGGCAGACCAGGATGGACCCGGGTTTTGGGACGGGTTTGGGATCATGTCAAACGGGTTTCAAAGGGGGAAATTGGTTTGGGCTTGGGAAATTTCGAATTTTTTGCCCAAAATCTAATTTCTTCAGTTCTTTTTCCTTTTTTTCTTTTATTTCAAAACTCTTTTCTTTTCTCAAAAATTAAAATAAAATCTAAACCAATTCCTAAACCAAATTATATAACTCTAATTAATAATTACCACAATTAATTAAAAAAACAAATTAAAATAAAAACTACAAAATTTGAAACTCCAAATTAAAAACGCAAAAAAATGAGTTATTATTTGTTTTTTGTGATTTTTTCCATTTTTATAAAACAAACTATTTACTAATTAATCTAAAATGTAAAATTAAATCCTAAAATGCAAATGTAACATATTTTTGTATTTTTTATGAATTTAATAAAGTAAAACATGCACACAAAAATACAAACAATCAGAAAAATTCTACAATAATTCCTAAAATAACAAATACTTAAAAGGAAAAAATCTAATTTTCAGAATTCTGTAGGAGTAATTCATGTGAGGAAAAAATCACGTGTTCACAACTGCCTCTCTTTGCTCGGAGATACGAAGGGTTTTCGGGCAAAGATAAAATGAGCAATTATGAGAGATTTTTGCCCGTTTGACACTCCGTGAGAAGTAATTTTTGAAAAGAGTCTGACCGAACCTTGCTTCAAAGGTTGCCTACATATCCTTGGCTATAAAGGAATCAGGTCAGTGTAGTTCTGGATGTTTTGGTAGCTGGGACTACCAGAAAGTTGTGATTTCAGTGTTGTTGCTGCTGCTGCTACTGCTTGCTGACCTCCTTATTACACCAAAAGGAAAATCAAAAGCTAAGCTAGTTAAGCCTATCAACTACGAGTTACCAGATTCCTATCTATAAATCTCTTGAAGTTTGATCTTGAGTCTTAGCTGATTTTTGTTGTTGACTCTGATCTGAATCTTGATGCTCGTCATCTACGTGTGCTGGTTCTTTCTTCAGCTCTTGGATCAAAGCGGGACACGTGAAGCTTGTGACTTCAATCATATCGTGAGCAGTCTGCATCTTTGTCCGCTTCAGCATTTTGAATTCACTTCTTTTGTTCTTTTTCTTCTTTTATTTATTCTAGACTGGGGCTCACTCTATCGGCTACCTTGGATTTTGTGCCCCGAGGTCAGAACTGCTCAGATTCCAAAACAAACAAACGAACGAAATTTTTCTGCCCCAGTTTTCACTAGGAAAATTTCGTGAGTTATTTGTGACAAAAGTCTGAACTTATTCTTTTTTTTTAAAGCAATGAAATAAGGATTGTGTCTATCTAGAAGGGAAAAGGTTAGAGAATGGATCCCTATATCTAAAATGTCAACTGAGGGATTGTAGTCCTAATGCTGGCAAAAAGGCGACTAGGGAATGGAGGCTCTATGTCTAAAATCTCAACTTAGAGATTGGAGCCCTAATATTGGCAAAGAGGCGACTAGGGAATGGGGGCCCTATGTCTAAAATCTCAACTTAGGGATTGGATCCCTAATGTTGGCAAAGAAAAGGCGACTAGGGAGTGGAGGCCCTATGTTTGAAAATCTCAACTCAGTGATTGGAGCCCTAATGTTGGCAAAGGAAAGGCGACTAGGGAATGGAGGCCCTATGTCTAAAAATCTCAACTCAGGGATTGGATCCCTAATGTTGGCAAAGGAAAGGCGACTAGGGAATGGAGGCCCTATGTCTAAAAATCTCAACTCAGGGATTGAGCCCTAATGTTGGCAAAAAGGCAACTTGGGAATGGAGGCCCTATGTCCAAAACCTCAACTCAGGGATTAGAGCCCTAATGTTGGCAAAAAGGCAACTAGGGAATAGAGGCCCTGTGTCTAAAAATCTCAAATTAAGGATTGGAGCCCTAATGTTGGCAAAAATGCGACTAGGGAATGGGGGCCCTATGTCTAAAAACAACACAACTCAGGGATTGGAGCCCTAATGTTGGCAAATAAAAGGCGACTAGGGAATGGAGGTCCTATGTCTAAAATCTCAACTCAGGGATTGGAGCCCTAATGTTGGCAAAAGCGACTAGGGAATGGAGGCCCTATGTCTAAAAATCTCAAACTCAGGGATTGGAGCCCTAATATTGGCAAAAGCGACTAGGGAATGGAGGCCCTATGTCTAAAAAACTCAACTCAGGGATTGGGGCCCTAATGTTGGCAAAAGCGACTAGGGAATGGAGGCCTTATGTCTAAAAAAACTCAACTCAAGGATTGGAGCCCTAATGTTGGCAAAAGGAGTAAAAGATTGAGATTGGGGATTCTGAACTATCATTTTGTTTGGATTTTCTTCTTTTTTTTCTCTTTTTTTTATTTCCCTTTTTCATTTCATTTTATTTTAATAAAATGCGGGAAAGAATTTTGGGGGAAAACTTCCCTTTTAGGTTGATTGTTACTGCGAAGTTGTTTCTAGCTTTTGCGCAGCTTTTCTTTTGGTTGCACCTGCTTTTGCACGGTTGCCTTGGGCTGCACCTATTTCAATTTTAGACAAAGAACAATTGTTAGTTTGAAATGGCGGTTGGTTTTGTGTCTTTGATTGTCTTGATCACTCGATCTCAGCCCGAACCTTTGTTGAGAACCTTTGCTGCTTGGTGGTTTTCTGAAGATTGATCTATCTTTCAAACCGAGGGACTCAACTTTTAAGATTTCATGACGGCTCGCCCGCGTGGGGATTCGACCCTTTCACTTTATTCCGCCTTTAGGGCTTTTGCCTTTGGTTTTCTTTTCCTTTTCAATAACTTTGATTTCAGAGCATCAGCCATCATGGCCAGTCGGAATCGACTTGATGCACTCGCTGAGGCTGGGTACTTTTCTTTAGCTTTAGGAAGAACACTGTAAAGCCAATCTTGCCATATTTTCTTTGTATTAGTTTCGAAAACAGAGTTAGGCCGAAAGAGATTCAAGGAAAAGTAAACAAAGGACAAGAAAATGAGTTTAAGGAGAAGTATCCCTTTCGGAGAGGAAGGACGGACTTATCTGGGGTGCATGCAGACTTCAATAGGCATGACATGCTTCTTGGACTGGATGCCCGATCCGCACAACTATCCCAACTTCTCATAAACCCATTGCAACCCGTGTTTCAAAATCGAGGAACCTTGCCAGGACTCTTTCAATATCAATGGTGGTGAGGGGTGTCTTTTTTTTTTATCAACGGCGCCCTTTGTGGGTTTTCGCCAATCGATCTCTCTCATTTCTCTTCTTACCGTCGCCTTATAGTGCTCTTTTATGAGTTTTCACTAACAAAACTCTCTCATTTTCAATTTCTCTGCTCACTATCGCCTTACGGTGCCATAGGTTTTCACCGATAAGATTCTCTCATTTTATTTCTCTCATTTTGATTGTATCACATCCAAGCAACTATGTTTTCTAATTCCAACGCCTTTGCTGATTAATCAGAAGGACTTGGACAAGGTTCGGGTAAAAGAAAATTGGATCGCATTACAACTTTTGAACCGTTCGGGCGGGATCATCACCGAAACATTATAACTTCTGCCCCAGTTTCACTTTTAGGGTAAATTGGATTTTTATTTTGGTGTAACTGAACCCCAGAGATAGGTTGCCTACGTATCCTTTTGGAATCAAGTCGAACGTAGTTCAGGAAAATATTTTGTTTGTGTTTCCTCTTTTTTGTGTTTTTTTTCGAGTCCCAAAGAAGGTAATGAAAGAAAAGTAACCAGCTCAAAGGGTTAGCAAAAAGATTGGAGTGTTTGGGGTAGAAAGAATGAAAGCCTTCATCATCCCAGTCGGATAGTGCTATTGCTGCAGAAGGACTAGACATAGTACCTTTTTACCGTGTCTACTTTCACAGCTTCCTCGAGGTCGTTTCCTTCGATATCTCCCAGATATAATGCTCCTCTTGGTAATATCTTTCGGATAATGTATGGGCCTTTCCAGTTAGGAGAAAATTTCCCTTTTGCTTCCTGATGATGAGGAAGAATACGCCTTAAAACAAGTTGTCCCACTTCAAAATTTCTGGGCCGTACTTTCTTGTTGTAGGCACGGGCCATTCTTTGTTGGTACAATTGCCCGTGGCAGACTGCGGCCATTTGCTTTTCATCAATCAGGGTTAACTGTTCCAAACGGGCTTTGACCCACTCACTGTCTTCAATTTCAGCTTCAACAATGATCCGGAGAGAAGGGATTTCAACTTCCGTGGGTATTACGGCTTCAGTGCCATAAACCAAAAGGTACGGGGTTGCTCTGGCCGATGTGCGCACAGTAGTGCGATACCCCAATAATGCAAACGGCAACTTTTCATGCCACTGCCTGGAACTTTGAATCATCTTTCTCAAAATCTTTTTGATGTTTTTATTTGCTGCTTCAATGGCACCGTTGGCTGTGGGACAATAAGGGGTAGATTTCTGATGTGTTATCTTAAACTTTTCACATATCTCCCTCATCAAATGACTATTCAAATTTGCAGCATTATCCGTAATGATAGTTGCAGGAATACCAAAACGGCAGATGGGGTTAGAGTGCACGAAGTCTACCATAGCTTTCTTGGTGAAAGATTTGAGAGTGATTGCTTCAACCCATTTCGTGAAATAGTCAATGGCGACCAATATGAATATGTACCCATTTAAGGCTTTTGGCTCGATTGGCCCAATGACGTCCATGCCCCAAGAAACAAATGGCCAAGGCGCTGACATAGGATGCAGTTCTGTGGGAGGTGCATGAATCAAATCACCGTGCACCTGACACTGATGACATTTCTGAACAAAACTAAAGCAGTCTTTTTCCATGGTCATCCAGTAATAACCCGCTAGAAGGATTTTCTTTGCCAAAACATACCCATTCATGTGGGGTCCGCACACTCCTGCGTGCACTTTGTACATGATTCTATCGGCTTTTTCAGCGTCAACACATCTTAACAAGTTGAGGTCTGGGGTCCTTTTGTACAAGACATCACCACTCAAAAAGAAACCACTTGCATGTTGTCTAATGGTTCTTTTTTGGTCTCTACTGGCTTGCTCGGGGTATTCTTTGGTTTTCAAAAATCTTTTGATGTCATGATACCATGGCTGAATATTTGGTTCTTCCTCAACCGTATTACAGTAGCCATGCCTTTCCCTGATTTGGATTTTCAAGGGATCAATGTGGGCATTGCCTGGGTATGGCAGCATCGAGGCCAAAGTAGCAAGCTCATCGGCCAGTTCGTTATGACAACGAAGGATGTACCTGAACTTTATTGACTAGAATCGCTTGCCCAGATCTTCCACATGTTGCCTATAAGGAATAAGCTTGACATCTCGGGTTTCCCATTCTCCTTGAGCTTGTTGGATAATCAGATCCGAGTCTCCCATGATTAACAACTCTTCGGCATCTTGGTCGATTGCCATGTTCATACCCATAATACAGGTTTCATACTCGGTGGTGTTGTTTGTGCAGAAAAACCGAAGCCTAGTTGTGGCTGGATAATGCTGACCAGTGGGTGAGATCAAGATTGCCCCAATTCCAACACCCTTTGTGTTTACTGCTCCATCGAAGAACATTTCCCAAGCATTGGTGTCTTTGGATATTGCCTCAACTGAATTTACCTCTTCATTAGGGAAGTAAGTGTTCAAAGGTTGGTATTCATCATCGACCGTATTTTCAGCCAAATGATCTGCTAACGCTTGGGCTTTCATTGCAGTGCGAGTGACATAGACTATGTCAAATTCCGTGAGCAGGATCTGCCACTTTGTAAAACTCCCAGTGGGCATTGGCTTCTGGAATATGTATTTTAAAGGATACAACCTGCTTATGAGGTAAGTGGTGTAGGCATGCAAATAATGCCTCAGCTTCTAAGCGACCCAAGTTAAAGCGCAGCAAGTTCTTTCCAGTAAAGTGTACTTGGCTTCATAACTGGTAAACGTCTTACTCAAATAGTAAATGGCCTGCTCTCTCTTTCCGGTCACATCATTTTGCCTGAGGACACAGCCGAAAGAATTTTCCAAGACTGTCAGATACAGGAACAGAGGCCTCCCTGGCTCAGGTGGGACCAACACTGGGGGATTCGATAGATATTCCTTGATTTTATCGAAAGCTTCTTGGCACTTGTTTGTCCATTTGATCGCAGCATCTTTCTTTAACAACTTGAATATGGGTTCACATGTGGAGGTCAACTGGGCAATGAACCGGCTGATGTAGTTCAATCTACCCAACAAACTCATAACATCCTTCTTGGTTTACGAAGGAGGAAAATCCCAAATGGACTTTATCTTTGTTGGGTCTAACTCAATGCCCCTTCGGCTGACTACGAAACCCAAGAGTTTGCCAGATGGGACACCAAATGCGCACTTGGCAGGGTTAAGCTTCAAATCATATTTGCGTAGCCGCTCAAAGAATTTTCTCAAGTCCCGAACATGGTCATCCTGAGTTTTGGATTTAATGATTACATCGTCCACGTACACCTCTATCTCTTGGTGCATCATATCATGAAAAATGGCAGTCATTGCCCTCATGTAGGTTGCCCCGGCCTTCTTCAGACCAAATGGCATGATTATGTAACAGTATGTACCCCAAGGTGTGGTAAAAGCTGTCTTTTCTGCATCTACTTCATCCATCAACACCTCGTGATATCCTGCATAACAATCCACGAAGGACTGTATCTCATGTTTGGCGCAGTTATCAACAAGGATGTGGATGTTCGGCAAAGGGAAGTTATATTTGGGAATTGCCTTGTTTAAATCTCTGTAATCCACACACACCTGGATCTTCCCGTCTTTCTTTGGCACTGGAACTACATTAGCTAGACATGTGGTATACCGAACTACTCGGATCACCCCCGCTTTCAGCTGTTTTGTGACCTCTTCTTTGATCTTGTCACTGATGTCAATTTTAAACTTTCTTTGCTTTTGCTGGACAGGGGGGTAGTCGGGGTAAGTCAGCAACTTATGAACCACCAAATCAACACTTAGTCCTGGCATGTCGTCATATGACCAAGAAAACACATCTTTGAACTCAAACAAGAGTTGGATTAATGCGTCCCGGGTTTTTCCATCTGTGTGAATGCTTATCTTGGTTTCCCTGATTTCTTCAGAACTACCCAAGTTAACTGGCTCGGTATCATTTAAGTTCGGCTTAGGTTTATTCTCAAATTGTTACAATTCTCGATTTATTTCCCTAAAAGCCTCTTCTTCATCGTATTGCGGTTCTTGGTTCATTATTTCATAGTTAGACAGCGTGTTTGGATCTGGGCATGAAGTCTGCAAGCATGTCATGTTATTTAAATCCGCATTATTAGAACTGAAAGAAGAAATAAAAGAGAAAAATAATTGAATCAGAAAGAATAAAGAAAGATGAACGATGAAATATTGATTTCATTTCATTGAATTTGAAGATAACAGGGTTTACATTGGAAATTAAAAGACAGGAAACTAAAGAAAACATCTGAGTTACACCCTGGAATAACTCGTGATGCAGAAAAAGTGGCAGGACAGGTCTACCGGGACTCTCGCCTGATTGGAAATGGCGTAGCCTTCCAATTCTGCAGTTTGGCATTAGGTCCCATATAAAACACCTCAGCGGTGTTTGATCCTTCCCCTGGTTGAACCATGTGGGCTTCATACAGTATCTTCCTCATGGCCCCACAGATTTCTTCGATTTCTTCGTCCCTAAAGGCCTTATCTTCCTCTTTCTCATTGTATTTCGGCTTGAAAATGTTCTGTACAGATGCAGCACCGGCTGAGGCAAGACCCAACCGTCACTCTTTCTATCATCTGCCCATCTTACATCAGCTGGAGTAGGTCGGAAGCCTACCCCAAAGAACTTTTCACTGGCGGTCAGGATGATAGGTTCAGCTAATCCTTGCAACAATTTCCCAGGCCCTTTCCCAGGTTTGTAGCCGTGCCTGATCATTTCTTTGACCACCATGATTGATGCATTAGAAAGGAAGGGTTGAGGGCAAGGTTTTCCTTCTTCGCACTGATCCGCGACCATGATTTCAAAGGCCTGATAGACTATGTGTTCACTCCCCTCTCTTGCTTCAAGACATGGGACAGATGGGTCCCGAAAAATTGATTGCTCATCTTCTTTGTGAAACATAATCTCTTGATCCTCGTGCTCGAACTTCACCATCTGGTGAAGAGTAGAGGGTACAGCCCCCGCTGCATGGATCCACAGCCTCCCCAAAAGAAAGTTGTAGGATGTGTCCATGTCTAGAACCTGGAAAGTTACTTCAAAGTCTACTGGGCCGATGGTCAGAATCAGATCAATCTCTCCAATTGTGTCCCTTTTGATACCATTGAAGGCACGTACACAGATGTTGTTGGGTCGGATTCTTTCGGTACCGATTTCCATACGCTGTAGAGTTAAGAGTGGACAAATGTCTACTCCATAACCTCCATCCAACATAACCCTTTTCACGTAGTACCCTTCGCATTTGACTGTCAGGTGCAGGGCTTTGTTATATACGGCCCCTTCTGGCAGCCAGTCATTT
The DNA here is from genome assembly GCF_000393655.2 of Nicotiana sylvestris. Lineage (NCBI taxonomy): Eukaryota > Viridiplantae > Streptophyta > Magnoliopsida > Solanales > Solanaceae > Nicotiana > Nicotiana sylvestris. The sequence goes on along the minus strand of NC_091064.1, from coordinate 146,732,854 downwards.
TTGCTGAAGGAGATCTGGTTGATTGCGAAAAATCTTTCGGCGATTCTCTCCAACTGCTCTACAGAAGTCTCAACAAGAATATATGCTTCGTTAAGGGTCTTGATCAATACCTTTTGATGTTCGGTAGAGTTCATCAATAGAGATAACAAGGAGACTTGTGCGGGAAATTTTCGAAGCTGGTCGATCACCTCATAATCCGCCATTTTCATCTTTTGAAAGAAGGCCTCCGCTTCTTTGGCACTCACGGGCTTCTTAGATGGGAAGCGCTTTCTAGTGGCATTGTTCACCTCTTCCAAATTGAAATACTTTTCAGCCGGGTTATTTTCTTGAACTTCTCCCGAGATTTCTTTGCCTTTGTAAGTCACCACTGATTTGTTTTAGTTCCAGGGCACAGCGGTAGGATCCGTCAAGGGCTTTTGTGGTGCGTGGCCAATAACCACAGGCTCACTCAGCCTTGGTAGATTAATTGGCCCCTGCATCACATAATATCCCTTGGGCACATACATTTGAGTTATCTTATCCAGCTCGAATCTCCTGGGAGGACTCAAAGTCATCTGCTTTTCTTTGCGGCCTCGAGGGACATAGAGAACATCATCTTTGGGAGGCGTTAACCCAGTTTCAACTTCAACTTTCTTCTCTGACTTTGGAGGAGTGGTTTTGTTCTTTTTCTCCCCTTTGTCTTGCTTCGGGGCAGCCTTTGGTTTCTTTTCTACATCAACGATGGCAATGATGGACTTCAACGCTGGGTTAAATTCATTGTCATCACAAATCATTCCGATTACCGGCCCGTTGTTGTGAGCCGGCAGTGGGTTGTTAGTTATATTGGGAATATTTTCATCCCTTGGCACTATCTTCCTTTGTTTTATCAAGTTCTCCATGGCTCTCTTTAGAGTCCAGCAATCATCTGTGTCGTGCCCTTCTGCCCCTAAGTGATAGGCGCATCAGGTACCGGCTCTGTAAGTGGGTGATGCTGGGTTTTGCCTGGTTTGAGGAACAGGCTATAGCAGACCCATTTGAACAAGCTTTGGTAACAGGCTGGAGTAGGGTTCACCAATTGGTGTAAAATTTGGCCTCTTGGGTGGTTCACGAGGGTAGAAATTGTTTTGTGGAGGCCGGGGGTTGTAGTTGTTTTGGTAAGGTGGCTGGTTTCTAGAAAACGGAGCTTGGTTCTGGCTAGATTGTTGTTGTGGCCGGACATAAGGTTGAGCATTCATGACCATGTATGGCTGAGGAGCATAGGCTACATCTTGGTGGGGGTAATAGTGCTGCGGGGTCCTTTCTGAGAAAAGGGATATGGGAGTATAGTGTTTTCTTGCACCCAACGCTGCCATGGATGTTTCTTCCTTTTTCTTTCCCTTCGCTACTCCTCCAGACCCACCTTGAATGGCTTGGGAGGTAGCTCTGATGGCGGATTGGCTCAAGATTTGCCCTGTTTTCAATCTATTTTCAACCATTTCGCCAATTTTGACGGCTTTGGCGAATGGCTTACCCATTGCGGACATCATATTTTGAAAATAATCAGCCTCTTGGGCTTGGAGGAAGACCGTGAACATTTCAATCTCGTTCATTGGAGGCTTTACCCTGGAGGCTTACTCATGCCATTTGACAGCGTACTCTCGGAAGCTTTCCGAGGATTTCTTCTTTAGATTTGTCAATGAGTTCCTATCAGGGGCAATATCAAAGTGGTACTGAAACTGCCTGACGAAGTCCCGAGCAAGGTCATCCCAGATATGCCAATGGGATATATCTTGATCCATATACCATTCAGATGCGATTCCGACCAAACTCTCTCTGAAGTAGGCCATGAGGAGCTCCTCTTTTCCGCCCGCTCCCCGCAACTGGTTGCAATATATTTTGAGGTGGGCAATGGGATCTCCGTGCCCGTCATATTTCTCAAACATCAGGGTTTTAAATCCCAATGGTAGATGCACGTGAGGGAACATACATAAGTCGGCATAGGATACATTTTTTTGTCCACTCAAACCCTTTATGTTTTTGAGACTCTGCTCTATGCTTCTCATCTTTCTCACAATTTCCTCTTGCTCAGGGTTTTGGTGGCTTTCTCTTGCCCTGCGGTGAACTTATGCCGGGGTGGTTGGGAGTAAGTATAGGTGGGAAATTGTGTAGGTTCCAGTGGGAAAGATGGTGTTTGGAAGGTGAAGGATGATGGGTCAAAGCTGGGCCTGGGCAGTGTAGGTTGTGCCATAGCCGAGCAAGGCGGAGCAGTGAAGATATTCGAAGCTGCACCTGAAGCTAACACCTGGGGGCGAACCTCAGAAGGTGTTCCCACAAAGTTGGAGGAAATAGTAGGGTATCCTAGTGGGGTATTTGGATAGTTTATGGGGATGTTGGAGGTCCCACTTGCCTTGGGAAAAAGCTCGGAAAATCCAGGTATTGCACTTGGTGGTTCTCTTCCGTTTGCCCAGGCGTCCCACATTTCCATCATGCGGAGACACAGTAACCTGTTTTCCTCGGTAGCTACCGGTTCTGAAGTTGGGATGCCCGAGATCGGACTCTCATCCGCAATAGGAACTATTGGTAAAGTCATTTCTGAAGACATTTCAATGCTTCCCTTCGACCTCGTGAAGTATGGATGCGAAGCCAGACTACCACAAAACCAACCACCTTTCTATAAAACCTGAGCTTAACAGTAGACAACAAACCGGTCAGTTTGAAGCCAATAACACATAGGTAATCGCACGTTGGGGTGTGATGCACCTATACAGTCAAATGTGTTTCTACGTGTTTTGCAACGGTTGCATGTTTCATCCTGGCTTTACTTATTTTCCCCAATTTTATCTTTTTCCACTGCCCAATCTTCCACTTTTCTTTCTTTTTTCCTCTTGCTCTCTTTTCTCATTTTTCCTTTGATTTTCCTTCGGCTCTCTTTTCTTACTTTTTGGGTTTTTCTTCTGGGTCTTTCTTTTCACATCCCTCTCTTATTGGGGTTATTTACAAAATCATGACCGGATCTGATGAGGATTGCCTACGTATTACGACGCCGCGTGAATCAGATCATTACGTAGTTCAAGAAAAATAAATGCAAAAAATAAAGAAACAAAATTTTTTTGGGGGAATTTTCGATTTTCATTAATAAAAACTCCTAAACTTTTATTACAAAAGACTTCAAACTACTAATTTTCTTGGAAAAACTACGAACAGACTCAAAATAAACCAATATACAGACTCGATAAGTTAAAAATCAAGAATACATTAAGGCTTCGACTCCTGGGGCCCGTGGGACATCATTCGGTCTCGCCACGGGCCTATATGCGAGATCCCCTTGAAGCCGCTCCAAATCACTCATTATCTGGCGGACAAATGTCATCACTGCAGCGAAGAAAGTGGTTCGATTCATGTCCTCACATGCTTGGCATTTCATGACAATGTAGTTGACAATGGCTCTAACCCTCTCCGGATTCTACCCTTTTCCTGAAGCAGACGCCCGACCTGCTGATTCCTGGCTTCTAATACCTGAGTGTCGTGATGGTTTTGATTTTACAATTGTTGCATTTCTTCCTCCATCTGAGCCATCAAAGCATAACAATGTTCCCTATCAGCTTTAAAGTCTTTGGCCTGCTTGGCCGCCTCATTCTCAAGGGTAGTTAACTTTCTCTTCAGATTGGTGATTGTCCCTTCATATTTTCTTTTCATTTGACGCACAAACTGTCCCCGCCCTTCTGCGTTCTTCGCCAATTGGGCCCGGAATTTTGCTAGACTGGCTTCAGAGTTTTTTAGGTCATATTGACACTCAAGTGCTTTCTTTATCAGACTGCTTATAAGCCTTTCATCTGCTCGGCTTCTTTCCGGGTTTCTAGCAGCTATTCTCATTTTCTGGATTTGACCTTTGAGGGCTTCGTTTTCCTGAGTTAGCTTTTTCCTTTTCCCCTTCATCTGCGGCAGCCTGGATACTGTTGCCAAACTTGAGGTCCCTGATTTGTCCCTCTAATTTACTTATTTTGGCCCTATAGCTTTTTTCTTTTGCCAACCAGCCCCACTGCTCTTGCGAATCGTTGGTGAATTGTTGAACATGAGCTCTCTTAGCATGTCTCTCAGGAATTTGGAACCTTTTACCGAACCAAATAATGTACTTGGGGCCTACTTCACCTCTAGCTAGATCCCGCACCATAGTCTTAGGTTCAAGAAATCTACATTCATTCAACACTTGTCGAACTCTTCCTTCCGGAAATATGGCCTTTGGGCCCAATTCGACTACATGTCCACTCAAATCTTCATCATAGGGGACAGTTTGAAATCTGCCCAGTTGACGCAAAACCCTATGAGGAGCATATGGCTGGATGCTCCGGATGCCCATCAGGAGAAGATAACATACTTTGGCTAACATGTACACAACCTCGGTGACAAGGAGCCATTCGAACGCCCATTCAATTTTATCAGAAGTCAAAGAGCTCAAACGTGCCGACCAAGCCTCGGTACCCTCGAGAAATCCAACACCCACCACTCGACTTTCAAATTCTTCGATGCAAGTCAAACCGGTCATGCCATAATTCATATACCCGACCCGGTAGCAGAGATATTCCTGTATCCACAACTGTAGTAATAAGTTGCACCCTTGGAAGAACTTTCCGCCTTCTTGACAGATGGTCAAAGCTCGGTAAATTTCAGACAAAATCAAGGGAACCAGAGTGCCATTAGCTTTCTTGATTGCTACGTCAACCATTCCCACTAGGCCTAGTTCTATGTTGCGGTCTTTTCGCGGACAGATTATAACTCCCAAGAAGGCTACTATAAAGACCAAGCCTCGCCTTGCCTCCAATTTATCTTTATTTCCAACATGAGTCAAACCAGTATTCGGTGCTTCAAAGCCTTGGGGGTTACCATAACGTTGGTACAAGAACTGGAAAGTGCATGACCCTTCAGATAAATTCTTATCCTGGATAACCCGGCTAATACTCAACATATCCAAAAACCTGTGGGGAGATACCGGCCTTGGCGACACCGGATACCGACTTCTAAGATTTCCATTAAGGCCAACGTAACCCGCAATTTCTTCTAGTGTGGGTGTGAGCTCAAAATTAGAAAAGCGGAACACATTTCGAGTCGGATCCCAAAAAGGTATTAAAGCTTCAATTATGTCCAATCTTGGCTTGATGTTCAACAATCCAACAAGACCACCCAATACTTTAATCACAGTTCCTCTACTGCCTTTTCCCAAATCATTCCACAATATATGAAGTTGTAAGGGGATTTCCTCAAGAGCTGCGAAGGGTTTATTTTTGTTTATGCTCATCCTGCACATTTATTAGGGTGATTTAATAACTCATTTTGACTCAAGAAAAGATTAACACTTTTTTTTTCAAAAGTTTTCATTCCAAAAAAAAAAATCCGGCTTTGCAAATACGGCCTTTCAGCACTTTGGGGAAGAAGATTTTAAGGTGTACTCGACAACCGGTCAAAAAATTTGAAAAAGAGACCACAGGCGGCTGTTCTTGCAAAAACAGCCTTCCGGCGCCCTTTTGGGGACATTCGGCTATTTTAGACAAGAATGGCATCACCTTACTTATTCACAATAAAAACAATAATATTTTTGTTATTTTTGGGCTATTTTTGCAAAAGGGAATTTGGACCCGAGGAGGGTTGCCTACGTATCCCACATCTGGTGAGAATCAAACTGGCGCAGTTTGGGCAAATTTGTCGAAAAATAAAACCAACTATTTTTGAAAACAAGATTTTCTTTTCCTTTTTAAAAAAAAAAATTTAGCAGTGTTTCAGTACCTTTTGGACATTGGTTTTTTTCAAAAACAGGTAATTATCTTTCTTAGCCCTCACATTGCTCTTTTCTTTTCCCAACTTTCTCATATTATTCATAAGCCGGTCAACATGAAAATCCGAAGCAAATAAATGCACAAGTAGCAAGCAGGATGCATCAGGATGGTTTTTTCATTTCAGGTACACCTGTCCTAGACAGACCCAACCCCTATGTTGAGTCTCCAAAGTTAAATACACGTGATGCAAACAAACGTTCCTACTAGAGATCCGGCATGAGGTTTTGTTATACTAGGTTTAAAACCTGGATTTATTGTTCTAGACTTGGCTTACCCGAGCGGACAGCTCGAGCCAAGGGGGGGCAGCGTACCCAGAATACAGAAGCTTCACCGGCTTTGCAACTTGTCCGAACCTCATTCTAAAATTGCATAAGACTCTAGACAGAAGAGAAGTCACACGAAGTGCACACTCCTCAAATGATTTAAAAGACTCAGAGAGAAGAAGGGTTTCATAGCAGTTTATATACAGTTCACAAAATATCAAAGCGGTAAAAAGCGGCATTTAGCACATTAGGATCGAACATGTAAAAATCGGACAAATAGATAAAAGCCAACTATAACAGTTATTCTAAGCTTGAATTCTTGAACCCTAAACCAGAGATTCTGGGTTATGATCCCCAGCAGAGTCGCCAGAGCTGCCACACCTCCTTTTTTACCACCCGAAAGGGTGTTTAAGGGAGTTTTTCCACTTTAAGTGACATTATTCGAAATGGAATTATTTTATTTAATTTTAGAGTCTCCACTTGGAATATTTTAATTGGTGTCCCAAGTCACCGATTTATCTTAAATCCCAAATCGAGGAAATTCGACTTTTCTTTTGAAGTCTGCGAACCAGAAATTCTAAGTAAGGAATACTGTTAACCCGAGGGAAGGTGTTAGGCACCCCTGGATTCCGCGGTTCTAGCATGGTCACTTAAACTATTACAATTGGCCTATTATCTGATTTTAATACATGTTTTAACCTATGGTATATTTTAACTTATTTAACCGCTTTGAATTAATTTTAGAAAAATTCAACGTTATCTAAAACACATCTTTGAACTAAATGGCACACCTCGATTTCTAAGGATTAAAATTAATTAAGTGAGGGACATGCATTTTGAGATTTTATTTAGCACGGCGCACCTCAAATTACTCTAATCAAAGGATTTCTAAATCAACCTTTGGGGGGCCATAAGTTGTAAGTCGCTTAATACGGCTCACCTCAGACTAATTAATCAAGGAAAAACTTAAAGGGACTCCAATTAATTATTCAAGCTATGTAGCGACTAACATGCACTATATTAAACCATAAATTAATTAAAGGGAATTGCCTCCACAATGAAGCAACTAAACTAAAAAAACTGAATCTGATTAAGTGTAACAGGCTCAAGCAACAAGAGGTAAACGACATGGGGACAAATGTCTTCAAGCTTGGGCCCAAAATGAGCCCAAATTCTGGTGAGGCCAAGGATGTCCTAAGGCATAAAACATGCAAACTGAATCTGTTGTTGAATGTCCATGACTGGGCCAGCTTTAGGCCCCATTCTTTAGAACCAATAATTATACAAAATCGATTAAATGCAAATCAAACAACAAACTACATGAGATATGAAATTGAACTAATACTTTATTTCATTTCAGAATTCTGACTGTTTAAGCATGCATCAATTAGCTGAACATTCTGAAAGTCTAAAAAAATGCTCAAAAACATAGTAAGAGTAAATTGGTACCTGCCTCTATTCTTAAAGTGACATTTTAGACCACTCTTCCATTTTTCCTTTTCACATGATTTTGCACTAACTACTACTTAAGAAACTTAGATCAGTTGAACTCTTCTCAATACTAACAATAACCAATCCAGAAAATTAGCATGTGAATTGTTGGATCCCCAAAAGTCACACTAAAATTCTCAACAACATCTTCAAACTAATAGGCTTAAACCCCCATTTCACAAGATATCAAACACTGAATTGATTTATGCCAAACATTAAACAAGACTAATAGGCAACTCAAACTATTCTCAACATGAGTTTATAATCACACATCACAGGACCAAACAATTCTAAGCAAAAACAACACATTACAGTGCTTTTAAACAGCAGACTGCATATTATTCATTTTATCCCTAACTTATACTTGTCATGATAGCTAGTTCAATATGAAATCATCACCAAACATGAGCACTTGTTTAAGCCAAAAGTGAAGCAAAGCTAAAATACATGTGACTTGACTAAGTCATTTACTGTAGCACCTTAACAGTTCCATAATAATGTACAGTGATAAGAACCAAACTACTAAAACACAAAATCAAGAAGAGATACAACTGAAGCACAAATAAAAGTTGATACTATGCTTTAAACCCTGTTATTCCATTTCATTCTTCAAATTGAGCTTCACATTAGGTAAAATTCAGGAATGTGTACCTGAAGATAGCAAGATAAATCAGAAAACAAGGTTTGAGTTCAGGGGAAGCAGTAGTAGCATAAAACAGTCGAGTAATAATGGTGAACCAGCAACTTTAGATCAAATTAAACTTCTTTCAAATAGTAGAAAACCCCAGATAAAGACCATTCTATGGAAAGCTTAAATACTCAGATCTACCATGAAGTGTTTACCAGAATTGAAGCAGTTTTGGACCAAAATAGTGCAGTAAATTCAGTATTCTTCTTAGGTTTTCAGACCCCAGCCGTTTCTCAAGTTTTTTCAGTACTTTTTTTTTGTCTCTCTAATTTCTGACTTGAACCTCAAGTAAGGATGCCTTTATAGGCAAGGTTTTAGGGCAGCATAAATGCGTTTAGTTTTGCACTTAAAACCTTTTACAATTTTTATTTTTGCTTAGACACCCTTAGTGTAAAATTCAGATTTTCACATAAGCCCGAATGACACCTTCTAGAAAGCTTCCTTATTCAGTTATTGAAGATTCCCTAACTAAAATAACCCTTAAGACCCCTGTTTTTACTTCATCATACCAAGCAGATATGGGTGAAATTGAACCCAGGTTCAGCCGGACATGGACTCAATCCTGACCCAATAACCTAAACCACTCTTCTGAAATGGGGTCTAAAAGGGCCTCAAAACCCAAACAACAAACATGACCCAAACCAAATCAGTGTTTTATGACAAAAAAACAAAACAAAGCTTAAATGATTTCCGAAAACTAAAACCTAAGCTAAGTGACTAATTAATAACTCAAATAGGAATGTAATTAACTAATTTATTAAATCAAAATGACCTAACCAAATTAAATTGTGTAATCAAAACAGAAGGCGAAATTAGAGGTTTAAAACATGGCATTAATAAAACTAGACAGATCACTGAAAATTAGTGAACAAACTTTTTAAGATTTGAAAAAGAAAACTAAATGGAACAAACGAACACCACTCAATCTAGGCTCAGATAATTGGTCGAGTTTCGACCAAAGAAAAAGGAGAAAAAAAGAAGAGGAATAAAAGGTGAAGTAAAACTAAAATGAACAAAAAAATGAAGGGAACTCACTGCTTGTTCTTGGTCAAGAACAAGCGAACGTCATTATTTTGTAATAAAATAACCTTGAACAAACGGGGAATTCGGAGGAGTAGCCTTGCATGCACAGGTTCGATTTTAAGCTTTTAGGGCTTGAACTCAGATTCAAGATTCGACGAGTTCTAGACAGATTCGAAGGAAAAGAAGTGAGGATTCAGAACGGGGAGGTGAAGAGGAGTCTGTGGTATAGATTTGGGGTTGATTGGGACCGGCGCCGCCACCGGAGATGGCGAGAATTTTAAGGTGGCGGCTTAGGGTTTTGTTTAATATCTGAAGGAGATGAGGGGTTGAGAGAGACAGGTTTGGGGGTAGGCGGATTCAGACCGTTTTATATAAATGGGGGGTTCAGTTTCGGACCGTTTGATCAAATGAGATCAACGGTCTAGATCACGGGTGGTTTAAACGGGGTCGTTTGGTTTATTGGTGGGGCAGACCAGGTTGGACCCGGGTTTTGGGATGGGTTTAGGCTCAGGTCAAACGGGTTTCAAAGGGGAAAATTGGTTTGGGCGTGGGAAATTTTAATTTTGGGCCCAAAATCTGATTTCTTCAATTCCTTTTCCTTCTTTCTTTTATTTCAAAACTCTTTTCTTTTCTCAAAAATTAAAATAAAATCTAAACCAATTCTTAAACCAAATTATATAACTCTAAGTAATAATTACCACAATTAATTAAAAAACAAATTAAAAGAAAAACTACAAAATTTGAAACTCCAAATTAAAAACGCAAAAAAATGAGTTATTATTTTTTTTATGAATTTTTTCCATTTTTATAAAACAAACTATTTACTAATTAATCTAAAATATAAAATTAAATCCTAAAATGCAAATGCAGCATATGTTTGTATTTTTTATGAATTTAATAAAGCAAAACATGCACACAAATGCAAACAATCAGAAAAATTCCACAATAATTCCTAAAATAACAAATACTTAAAAGGAAAAAATCTAATTTTTGGAATTCTGTAGGAGTAATTCATGTGAGACAAAAATCACGTACTCACATCTAGCACCAACCGTTTATGCTACGTCGCGAGTGTCTCACTCGGAATCACCTTGCAGTCTGTGCACAACCCGCTGTCACACCTCCTGAGATGGAGATAGTCGATCTGAGTCTTCGCTAACGCATTTTGAAAAGTAACCAATTTTCACAAAATCTAAACAAAAACATTTTTGCACATACAGCCCTTCAGCACCTCAAGAAAGAAAATTTTAGGGTTGTTTTTGTTAATCAACCAAAATTTTGAAAAAGAATCCTAGGTGGCTATTCTTGCAAAAATAGCCTTCCGGCGCCTTTGGGGTATTTTGGCTATTTTGGACAAGAACGGCGTCACCTAATATCTTTGTGACAAAAACAGCGACACTTCATATTTTTTTGGGTTATTTTTGCAAAAAGGAGTTGGACCCGAAGAGGGTTGCCTACGTATCCCACATCCGGTGAGAATCAAACTTTCGTAGTTCGATTAATTTTGATGCGACAGAAAACACAAACTTTCGAAATAGCTTTTTTCTTTTTTTTCCCTTTTTTCTGAAAATTTTGGCAGAGTTTCGGGGTATTTTGGACACCAGGTTTTTCACAGGTGGGCAGTTTTCCTCTCTTACCTCAATTTGGTTTTTCTCAATTTTTTTCCCTTATTCTAGAAATCGGTCAACATGTAATCCGAGTCAAATAAATGTGCAAGTAGCAAGTAAAATGCATTAGGATGGTCTTTTAATTTCGGGTGCACCTGTCCTAGACAGACCCAACCCCTGTGTTGAGTCCCCAAAGTCAAAATGCACGTGATGCAAACAAGCGTTCCTATTAGGGATCCGGCATGAGTCTATGTTATACTAGGTTTGAAATCTTGGGTTTATTTGTTCTAGACCTGGCTAACCCGAGCGGGCAGCTCGAGCCGAGGGGGCAGCGTACAGGGAATACAGAAGCTTCACCGGCTTTGCAACTTGTCTGAACCTCATTCTAAAATTGGGATATGACTCTAACATAAGAGAAGCTACACGAAGTCCACCCTTCTCAAATGATTTAGAAGACTAAGAGAGAGGAGGGATTCATAATAATTTATATACAGTTCAACAATATCAAAGCAGTAAAAAGAAACATTTCGCACATTAGGCTTAAACATGTGAATAAAACCAGATAATAAATAAAGCCAAATATAACAATTATTCTAAGCTCAAATTCTTGAACCCTGAACCAGAGATTCTGGGTTCGGTCCCCAGCAGAGTCGCCAGAGTTGTCACACCTCCATTTTGTACCCCCGAAAGGGTATAAGGGAGTTTTTTCCAATTTAAGTGACAATTACGGGATTCATTTATTTATGCAGAGTCTCCACTTGGGATAATTTATGGTGTCCCAAGTCACCGATTTAGAATCCCGAATCGAGGAAAGTTTGACTTTGTTTTACATTCCGCAAACACAGAGATCCGGGTAAGGAATTCTGTTAACTCGGGAGAAGGTGTTAGGCATTCCCGGGTTCCGTGGTTTTAGCACGGTCGCTCAATTGTTAATATTGGCCTATTTATTTGATTTTAAAATGCTTTTAAGACTATGTGCATATTTTAACTTTTGAAAACCGCTTTTACTTATTTAAAGAATTAATTCAAGGTTATTTAAAATGCATTGCAAGCCACGCTACATGAAATTCACCCTGAGTCACGACACGTTTTATTTAACCTTGTTGGAAATTAGAACTGGTTCACATGAAATGCACCCCCAGATTTTAATAGTCATGATAATTATATATTCAACACGCCTAAAGCAACTATGAAGTTCATTTTTAATATCTAAATTAACATTTGTGAGGGCCATATAGGATTTAATTTGCTTATGGCATGCCTCAAATCTATGCCTTGATCTAATCTTACGAGGGCCATAAATTATACGTTTGTTGATATGGCACACCTCGATCTAATTAAAGGGGTCATGCTTAATTAAAAGGGATGGAGGCGGCCTGAATTTTACCCAAATTAAGTTCCGTATACATTACTAAGAGCAGCTTACGCAAAGTACTATATTGGCCTACATTTAAGGAAGAGGCGACATCCAGTCTTAAGTAACAATAGACAACAATTAAAGGGGAAATGGGCTCAAAGTGAGGCCCAAGCCTGGACGGGATCAATAAAAGGATTTTGGGCATAACTGGGCCAACTACAAGGCTCAGCTGTGAGACCTGCTGCAAGAACTCGAAGCAAATGTCCACCTGAATATCTAAGGCTCAGATAACACATTAAACATAATTGCCAGGGAAAATAGAACAACTATATCCATAGTTGAAAGACCTAGCTCGAGATTGGGCTACTCGTTTTGGGCCTAGGTTAAGTCTCAGTTGAAATCCAACAATAGTACAACCCAAGTCACTTTACATCATTCTAATCGGATTAAAAGTATAACTTAAAATTACATACATTAAAAAACAACATTTAAAGCTTTCCTTAATCAAAATCCTAACAACCTGCACTATAGAACATTCGAAGTCTCTAAATGTCCAAATACTCAGACCTCCAACTCAATCACAAACAAACAACATAATAGGCTGAAAGCTTAAACCATACTTTTGAAAACGAAATACAAGAATATCAACATGGTTAAAGGGAACAGACATGAAAACCTTGAAATTAATACATGGATATTGGAAAAATTCAAAAGGTCATAGATTAATGTTCAACAAAATTGAAATTCATTCTCAAATCCTCCAACTTGGTTACACATTTCAGGTTTGCGCTTCATAGGTCGCTTAAGAGCCAAGGCATACCTGGAAATCAAAGTAAATAATAGAAGGTGAGGATTTCAGCTACAGCAGTAAATCAACAAATGAACCCAGCAAATTTAGCTTCTTTCAAACCATTTCAAACCCAGATGAACATAGTTCTTTGGAGCTTACAAAAACTCTGATAACAATGGAAATCAAAGAGCAAAACCAAACAAGTTTCAACCACAAAATGCAAGAAATTTTTCAGTATTTTCAGAGTTTAAAAGCTCAGCCGTTTCTAAGTTTTTTTAGTATTGTAATCTTTGCCCAATTTTTACTGAAAACAAGCCTTATATAGAGGACTTTAGGGCAGCAGGAAATGAGTTCACAGTTTTGTTAATTACCGCTTCCCCAAATTTCCTTTTGTTCAAATAACACCGTGAATTTTAAACCCATTTACTGCACTACCCAGTCCCCTCTTTCCTAGAAGCTTCCCAATCAGTTAAGAAAGATTCTCCCTATTTGATTTCCCTAAACTAACCCTCAAATGCCTATTAATTACTTCAAAAACCTAGACCTTGAACCAAACTCCGAGCTTCAAATAACTCTTTGGGTTTCTTGCACTTAGCAAGCCCGAGTTCAAGTTTAAACAAATAAATTCCCAAGCAAACCCATACTAAACCAATTCTGACCCTGACCATGAAATCCTTAACGGAGCAGAATGATTATCAAAAAAGAGAAGGAGGAAAAGGAAATTTAACAAATGCTAACCATATTATTAAGCTAAATATTATAACTAACATGACTTAAATCTAACATGCAAACAGAAATCGATTTGAACTAATAAAGAAGAAGAAAGAAACAAGAAGAAACAAAAACAACTAAATAACAAGGAGAATAAGGAGAAGAGACTGACTGACCAAACGGAAGCAATATCCAAAAATCGCAGATGAACGATACGGCCACTCGACCTGCTTCATCAAAGCCTGAAACTCACCCTAATGAGCACATTTGTCAAGGATACTCTGTCAAGGCAAGTTTCAAGCTTGGTAAGCAGAAAGCTTCACTATAAACCCAACCTCGAAATCAGGTTAAACCCTAGATTCCATATTCAACAAATTATAGGGATTGTTTGGGAAAATTACCAAGAAATTTGGGTTTGGGGAGACATAGGGATAGTAGGGTTTGGGCGAATTTGGGTAGGTTAGGGTTCGAGGATCCAACCTTCGATCTCAGATTCAAAGAGTTTGATTAGGATTTGAAGGAAACGGGTTGTGGATTTGGTATGAGGGGACGAAAGGGGTGGTGTGATGTTAATTTGGGGTGGCTTGGAAGTGGTGCCGCCTCTAGTAATGGTGAGGCATTTTAGGGCGACGCTAGGGTTCTTCAGTCTCTGAGTGGAGACGATGAGAGACGGAAGGGAGGGTTTGAACTAGAGGGGAATCCTAGATTTGAACATTTAAATATTTAGGGAACCTTAGTTCCCAACCATTGGATCCATGGAGATCAACGACTGGGATTCTAAGGGGAAAAATGGTGTCGTTTCTGATGGGAGGGGGAACGGATCGGGTCAGGGCACTGGGCTTGGGCGGGTAAGACCCAAAAAAAAGTGGGATTGGGCTTGGCCCTTGGTCTGTTACAACAGCCTTATTCTTTTAGTTCCCTTTTTCATTTTCCCAAATGCAATGCAGAGTATTTTTATATTTTTCATGATTTAAATAAAATAAACATGCACAGACAAATGTAGACAATTAACAAAAATCCTACGAAAAATCTACAAAAATTGCAAATAATGGGAAAACATTATTTTCTTAGAGTTTATGGGAGTAATTCTTATAGGACAAAAATCACATGCTCATAATAATGTCGTCTGAGTCATATTTTAGCCATTGTGGGCAACATCATCATCATATACCAACTGATCAGGTGGTGGTGCGTATACAACGTCGTAATCTTTTTCCATATCCCATATACATATATATACATATATACGCGTATATAACGCCGTCTGAGTCATATTTCAGCCACTGTTTATAGTAAGTTATGAACTCCGAAAATATGCACCCCAATGATTTTCAGGCAGCCATAATTCCAAATAAAATAGAACTCTACTTTTAAAACAACCCTCACAACTCTTCATATAGAAAGGTAATCCCAAAAGGATAATATAGATAGCAATGCACCAAAAATGAGTTACCTACTTGAATTAGTGAGGTGTCTCGTATATAAAAAGTAAGAAAATATAATGGAAGATTGAGGTGTCTCGTATATAAAAAGTAAGAAAATATAATGGAAGATAAAAAAAAATTAAGAACACTCATTAGCAAACATCTGTACTTACGATTGAAATAAATCCAATGCTACTTCTAGATATTGAGTCTATTTACCGTGAAAATGGTAACAATAATTAAATTTGTAAATGGGATTCTAAAAATACGTGATCTATTCCCGAGCTAGTTATTAGAGCAGTTGATGCTGATAATATGATGTTTAACAACGAAATACAAGATAGAACAAGATAGTAATCGAACCGAAGGGACTGCTGCCCGGGTATAGGTCTGGTCGATGGGGGACATCGAGGTCGACGTCAGGGTCGAGTTCGAGCTATCGGGGATAGTCGGATATGGGATAATAGTTGAAGATATGATTAAACAAGGCTCTTCATAGCCAATACTAAGCTATATGATGAAGAACAAGTAAGAGATCGATGGATATAAGTATGGCCTCGGGCCAATGAGAACAAGCAAGATAGAAAGAAAAGAGAGAAAGAGAGATATTATTGCACTCGTGGAGAAATGGAGCAACATCAGCCCTTTACAAGGTAGGGTGAGTCCCCTTTATATAGGAGGGGAACTCGGCTACAAGTACGTGGGCATTAATTACAAAGTATGGAGATGGGATGGCTTGACGTGATGCCTCTGCATGGACTCTAGATAGGCCGGCCCTGTCAGACTTAGCAGTGTGCCTTGGGAACTTCCCCTTCTATACTGGCTTCGATCTCTGTCTTCTCTGAGTCGGGACTTGACGAGCCTCGAGGTCAGGAACTCGGCCGTGGCTTCTTGTCCTCGGGGTCTCGAGGCATTCTTGCGAAGTGACTTGAGAGCGAGAAATCAAGTCCTCTGATTTCACCGCGTACAGATAGTCTCTACGTTTCCCAGAGCAAAGTGATGGGAAACGATTCTAACACTTGACTCCTCGAGCTCCTTACGATAACGTCATACCGATGATGCGACTCCTGGCGCGAGCTTTGCGGTAACCGGGGCATCTGCGGGCTTATGTATTTTTGACTTCATTCAATGCACTCCCAGTCCCCGCTCTCCAAGGTAAAGTTACCTCCCTTGATTCGGTCTTCCAAGGATACATTAACTGCGTCCGTCGGTCAATCTTTCAAAGCCTCGATGACTGTGTCGTAACTGTAAGCACGTGATTTTTGCTCCACGGACAATCACTCCAAAATACAATCATTGATTCCTCGTTGTACAATTTTTGATTTTACGTGATATATGCTGGTAGTCGCTCGTTGGTTCTGTCCATTTTTCATTTTTATCTTATCAAGTAAAATACAAAATATGTATGTCATGTTAATTAAGCCATAGTTCAGTCATTAAAAGAAAATTCACAAAATATGCGTCTTTTATTTTAGGCTGTGATTTAATCATTTAAAGAATTTGTAATACGTGTGTGATGATTGTGTTAAGTGTTGATTAGTGTGTGTTTTAAACTCATTTTAATTTAGTTGAATTTTAAAATTAGAAAACAAAAAAAAAGAGTGCAAATTATTTAGAAAATCGGATTGGGCCTATTTGTTTCAAAATTTTAAGGCCCAAAAACAGCCCAAACACAGGCTGCCCGGACACGGTCCAAACGGCGTCGTTCTGTCCCGTCTAAGCTAGGCCGTTGATCTCGAGTGGATCGACGGCCAGGATTACACCCCCAGATCCATTTAACATAACCCGACCCAATAACCGGTTCAGCCCAGCCCCTCACTTAAACCAAACGACCCCGTTTAAATATCAAACGACCCCGTCTCATTTCTCACCATCAGATCCAAGCCGTTGAGATCATCTGATCTAACGGCTCAGGTCCAATCCCCCACTCCGTATATAAGCTTTCCCTCACACCCCACGCCCCCTATCCGAACCCCACCCTTCACTCGTCTCCTTCCCCAAGCCCTGAAACCCCAAACCCTAGCAGCCGCCCTAGGTTCCCTTTCACCAGAACCCGGCGGCATGAACGCCGGTGACCACCTCCTGAACACCCTAAGACCCCCTCGCTCTCCTGAACATGGATCCGTTACTCCCTAGCCTCAAATCACCTCCCATCGTCTCGAATCTAGATTTCAAGATTCGAGACAAAACTCGAACTATGCCAAACCACCCCATCTTCATACCAGACACTCCCCTGACCCTCCTCGTGACCAAACCAAGCTTGGTTTGGTCCAAATCTACCCACAACTTCTAAAAAATCAAATCTGTGAATCTGAACCTTAGAACACAAGAGCCTGAGGAATCCGACCTGCTTCATAGACGGTTTGAGGTCTAATAGACCTTAACCAAGGTGTTCTCGGTTGAGAACACCCTGGTTAGAGTTTGTTTGGCCTCAAATGGTCAAATCTAATTCGAACTGGGGTCGGCCTGTTTTGAACATTTTCTAGTAAGTTTTCCTTTTCTGTTTTTGTGTGGATAAGTCTGTTAGCATGTTCTGTTGCGTTTGTTTGGTATTTTCTGATACTTTTCTTAATTTCTTCCATCCTTGTAAAGACCTTTTATTTGGTCGATTGTATTCTGTGTATGTTTTGAACGTATTCTGTGATATACATGTTCGATTAGATGAGTCGTCGCATAAATAATTCATATAGGTTCCCAATAATTGAACAAAAGTTGTTTGATGCCTTTAGGTCCCTGTATGTGTTTGTTTATTTGAACGACTGATTATTACCTGTTATAATTAGTATAGTCGACTCGATAAACGTCGTCGATTAGTTTTCTATAACTAATGGATCGAATAAGCTAATAATTTCACATGACTAATTGAACCTTGTCACTGGCTGAATGCCCAGCATTGTCTGAAATGAGTTTGTTTGCATTGCAAAAATGACTGAATAGGTTCAGTCCAGGGCAGTCCTGAATTTGAACTTTCATGAGTTCAGAATGCCCTGATGCTGCAAGGGGCAGGGCAGTAATAAGCAGGGTTTAACAAGGGTAGTCTGGGGTTTGAAAAGAACAGAAAAGGCTTAGTTTAAATAAGCTGACAAGTAGGGTACTAATTTGGGATTAAACTAATACCAATGGGGAACAAGACACAAGAGTATGAGGTTTAAAATGAATACTTAAATGAACCCATAACTCTTGATTAAAGAAAAGCCAGGCGTGGGGAACAAAAGGGGCTGGCATCAAAAGATGCTTAAGCATGAGTTTAAAGAGTATGGGCAGTCTGCAAGTGGGAGGATCCAGGCAGCTTAGCTGCACTGGTCATTTGGCTTATAAATAGGCCATTTCAGAACTTAAAAGGGGCTGGAATTTTTAGTCTGGAGAGAGGTCTTGTGAGTATAAAGAAAACTGAAAACATAAGGAAATTTCCAGTAAACATTGTAACCAAACACTGTCTGAAAGCTATATAAGAGTTTATATTGGTCAAGCTGTCTTGGCCAAGTTCTGTTGTTTGCACTGACTGAGCTGCTTGTGATTGTTGAACTGCTGGTGTTGCTGCATTGAACACTCTGTTACTTCTGTTGTTTCATTACTCTTTCCTGGGATTACTTGTTTGGTGCTCGACCATCTGCTGGTTTTCTTTGTTCTGGGAATTATTGCTGGTTGTCTGTGGACTGTGGAAAACACTTGTGATTGTTGGTTTGTTGTTGTGTTGTTGCTGTGTATCTACTGTTGCTGTGTTTACTGCATACTGCCCAGCTGATCAGTCCTTTCTTCTTTGTCCTCTATACCAGGTACACAACCAATGCACTATCAAATGTAATTGGAACATTGAGCATGAATGCAAAAAGAAAAGACCTGAAGTT
This sequence comes from Nicotiana sylvestris, assembly GCF_000393655.2. NCBI lineage: Eukaryota > Viridiplantae > Streptophyta > Magnoliopsida > Solanales > Solanaceae > Nicotiana > Nicotiana sylvestris. The sequence goes on along the minus strand of NC_091064.1, from coordinate 146,713,866 downwards.
GATTTTCATACATAGATTGTTATATTAGATATCATGTACTGTATGATAATTTTCATTCCTGTGTTGACAATAGAAGCAGCCTGTATGCCCAGTGTATATCAATATAGATTAGCTAAATGGTAGTTTACATATGTATGCTGATAGGTGAAAATATTCTCAATGAAATAGGTTGCATCTCAGACTTAGTTTACTTTGTAATATGTGCTGTAATGTATGCCAAGCATGAAAACTGTACATCATTGGCTAAGTTCTTCCTTTTCTGATTAATGGTCCCATATAACTAGCAAACCACCTGTTAAGGCCAAGAACACAAAACTTGCAATCTCAACCTCATGAAGGTCGAGCCCAGGTCGAAACAGACCAAGCAGGCCCGCATCGAACAAGCAGTGGCCCAGGTCTGGCCCATCACGCATGGGCTGGATTTGGGCCCGTGATTATTTGTTCGGCTGACTGCGCACGCAGCCTCGTTTCTGATTTTTAAGCATTTCTGAATGTTGTTATAGATAACTTGCAAGCACGTAATTAATTAGGACTACCTACTGTTTTCAATTAGTAGAGACAAACGCGACAAGAAACGTAGTTGCTATAGGATATCCTTTTAAAATAAGAACGAGATGAGCCTCGACAAAAATAAATAAAAACGCACGAGCTGCGGGGCCCTCGTTAAATGTATATTATCGAAGCATTCAGTTTCCAGGATGGGTCGTTTAGCAAATCTCACGGCCCTCCCAGAATAATACGCGATAGTCTCTTTAAGCGCGTACTTAATAATGTTATCTCCTTAAACTCGGGTGCACATTCATGTGACCCAAATCCCAATCTCAACGAAATCGAAATGTGTCTCTAACCACGGGTACATTGATTGTGGCGTGGTCTGAGATGCATTTCCATGACGTTGCAAATTCTTTTCATAAGGAATGAGACGAGCCTCGACAAACAAAAATGTACAAAGTGCGGGGCCCTCTAAATGTATATATATATAAAATACTTAGAATTCGGGACATGCCGTTTAAGCGAATTTCATGGCTTTCCCCAAAATAACAACACGCTAGTTGCTTTAAGCGCGCCTTTAATAATTTATTTTCCTTAACTCGGGTGCACATTTATGTGACCCAAATCCAAATCTCAACCGAGTCGAGATATGTCAATAATCACGTGTACATTGATGTAACGTGATTCGAGGTATGTTTTCGTGACGTTGCAATTCCTTTGTAAAAATAATAATAATGATAAAAGCGGTTAAAAGATAAAATTGGCACATAAGTTCGTATTTGTATAAAATCAGATAATCAAGCCGAATATAACAGTTGAGCGACCGTGCTAGAACCACGGAACTCGGGAATGCCTAACACCTTCTCCCGGGTTAACAGAATTCCTTACCCGGATTTCTGGTACGTAGACTGTAATATGGAGTCATTCATGTCCTCGATTCGGGATCAAAATTGGTGACTTGGGACACCCTAAACCTCCCAAGTGGCGACTCTGAAATAAATAAACAAATCCCATTTCGATTGTCCTTTAATTGGAAAAACTCCCTTGCACCCTCTCGGGTGCGGAAAAAGGAGGTGTGACAGCTCTGGCGACTCTGCTGGGGACAAACCCAGAACCACTGGTTCAGGGTTAAGAATTCGAGCTTAGAATAATTGTTATTATTTGGCTTTATTTATTATCTGATTTTTATTACATGTTTGAGCCTAATGTGCTAAATGCTGCTTTTACCGCTTTGATATTATTTGAACTGTATATAAATTGTGCCGAAACCTTTCTCTTCTTACCTTCGGGGATGTGCTTACTGGTTGAGACTCCCTATTCTGTTAGTGTCATACCCTGAATAAAAGAGGCTCGGAAAGTTTCTAAGCCGGCTGGCCTTCTGGTTCCCGGAAAGGAGCTCCTTCCTCAGCTCGACTTGTCCGCTCGGGTACACTGTCTAGAACACCGACCCAGGTTTTGAACATAGAATAACGTGACTACATGCCGGATCCCTAGTAGGAACACTTATTTGCATCACTTTGCATTTGACTTAGGGGGCTCAACACAGGGGTTGGGTCCGTCTAGGATTAGCAACCCGATATAAAAAGGCCATCCTGATGCATCCTATTTGTTTTCCGTGCATTTATTTGTCTCGTGCACGCATGCTGACCGGTGTTTTGAATAGTACGAATGTTGTGAAATTGGAAAAAAAAAGGGAAATAGCGGTTAAGGAATGGATTGGTTATCTTTGAAAAAACCAATACCCAAATACTGTCAAAACTCTGCCAAAATTTTGAAGAAAAAAAAACGTCTTATTAGTTTGTTTTATTAAAGGTAAAGAAAAAAAAGAGAATAGTGGTTCTGTTTTTGTTTTTCGGAAAATATAGAAATATATAGTTTGTCTTGTTATAAAAATAAAAATCAAAAAGAGTCTTATTTCTAAAATGGGTTTTATAATAATAAAGATTTCTAATTTTTGTCATAAATAAGTCTAGTGATGTAACTTCCCCCTTTTACAAAAAATAGCAAAAACGAATATGTCAAATTTTAAAGAGTCATAAACAAGTCCGGGTGATGCCGCTCATGTCAAAAATAGCCAAATGTTCCCGAAAGGAACTCCGAAAGGCTGCCTTGGTACAAACGACCACCTCGTTTTTTCACACAACCCTAAAATCTTCGTTCAGGAAGTGCTGAGAGGTCGTGTTCAGAAATCCTTTCGAGAAAAATTTCATATATTTTTGTTGTTATCAGAATAAGTTTCGCTTGTTAAAATCTTATTAATAAATGTGCAGAATGAGCACGACTCCAAATGAACCCTTTTCAATCATGAATAAAATCCCCCTCCAATTGCGGCTCTGGTGGAATGATTTAGGCAAAGAAGGGCATGACGAAATCAAGAAGTATCTGAAAGGCCTCACGGGTTTATTGGATATCAGGCCACGAGGAGATATCATAAGGGCACTAGTCCCCCACTGGGATCCTGCGCACAATGTCTTCCATTTCTCGGACTTTGAACTTACTCCAACTTTAGAAGAAATAGCAGGGTATATTGGCAGCGCTGAGACTCCTTTGAGACACAAATATCTGATTGCTCCAAGAGCTGTAGCAATACACCGGTTTCTGGACTCCTTAAAAATAGTCAGAACAATTCATAACCCTGACTTGGCGAAAGGTTTTTGCAGCATGAGTTTCATATATCAAAGATATGGTCACATAGGAGGATTCGACAAGCCAGAAAACCAGTTATGCAGCAAAAGTAATCGTCAAAAGTGGGAAGAACATAGACGGATTGCTTTCATGATAACTTTCTTAGGGCTCTTAGTGTTCCCAAGAAAAGACGGGAATATTGACATAAAGATAGCAGGGGTCGTCAATACGTTGCTCACACAAAGATATAGTACGTTGGCGCCTATGATAGTATCGGATATGTTCCGGGCTCTCACGTCTTGCAAAGCCGGAGGAAGTTTTTTCGAAGGTTGCAATTTGTTGTTGCAAATGTGGATGACCGAACACCTGTGTCACCGAGCCCAGTTTCTGAACCATGGATCCGCTGAAAGGACCTGCATAGAGGAGTTCTACACCAGAGTGAATGAGACCTACCTACCTGAAGGAGTCACAGCATGGACCTCATATTTCCGTACCCTCGACGCCAGTCAAATACAGTGGGCGCTAGGATGGTTACCAACCGACGAAGTCATATACATGCCAGCAGCCAGGCCCCATTTTCTCTTAATGGGACTTAAGAGCATTCAACCATATGCGCCGCATCGGGTTTTAAGGCAACTTGGGAGGTGTCAGATAGTGCCGAAAGACGAGGATTTAAGCACCCAGGTGATTGAGATCAGTCCCAACGGCCAATTTCCTGAAGCGAGGGTTCGCCAAATTTGGAGCCAGTGTCAATACTTAGAAGCAAATACTTGTGTAATGAATCAGGCAAAAGGGGAGGTTTCGCCCGGGTATCAGGCCTGGTACAAAGGGGAGCCATCATCTGGAAGGCTGACCAAAAGACCTCACCTGCAGGAGTTTGCCAGATCTTCACAAGAGCAGCGGGGCTGGTTGGCCAAAGAGCGGGAATATCTCGCCGAAACAGGCAAACTCAAACAGCAAGTTCGAGACATGAAGTTTGAATACCAATTACAGTCCGCCGCCCACAAAGGAGAGAAGAACAGATTAACCAAAGAATGCGAAGTCCTCAAAGCTCAGATCCGGAAGATGGGAAAGGAGGCCGACAACCAGCCAAGGAGCCGGGCGGATAAAAGACTAATAGCAGGGTTAAAGGATCAGGTTGCGGAATGCCAGGAAGATTTGGAAAGATCCGAGGCTAGCACAGCAAGACTGCGGACCAAGTGGGCAAAAGGTACAATGTCCCGGAGGAAGCGCCTACAGCAAGTCATGAGGGATTGTGAACTGAGCGTCAAAGCGGTAAAGGAAACGAATTCCGCTCTGCGAGAGCGGATCTTCAAGCAAACACAAGATGACCAAGCCGACAGAAGACGCTATTACAATGCAATAACCAGGATGGAAAGGCAAATGGAGATGTTCCAGGATCAGCTCGCCACCAATGCATAAACGCTAGGGTTAAAGAGCCGACAGATAAGGCAGTTGTTCGCAGAAAGGGACGACATTAGAGGAAGGATCGACGAAATCGGGCATTACATCTACATGAAATGCCTGGCATGTGAGCAAATGCCTCGGAAGACCCTTCTTGCTTCTGTCATGGGCGGCATCCACCGGATCATGAATGAATTAAAAAAGCTTGCAGAAAGACCTCACACCTAGAGCCGCGAAAAGGCCGAATGATGCCTCGTGGATCCCTAAGTTGGAAATTTAATCCGTGGTCGAAATCTTGTCACTTGGCCTTGTTGCATTCCCATATGTTGTTTTCTATTTTTCCTTTAATCAAATAGGGTCAAAGGACCGTGGAGTCTGTATTGTTGCTATTCTTTGTTTGAAGTAATTTGTAATAGCAAAATTTTGAGAATGAATTCAATGATTTCACAAGAATTTTGTATGTCTTTACTTTAAGGCAGAACTACGCCTGGTCTGATTCACGCGGGGACCTGATACGTAGGCAATCCCCATAAGATTCGACCGCTTTTAATAAAATAAAGAAAAGAAAATACAAATAAAATAAAACGCAGGGTTTCCCAAAATACTTTAAAGGGACGAATGAGCAAACCGGGATGACGCATGTTGTTTGAAGCAAAGCATGTAGAAACGGTTAACTGCCTAGGTGCATTGCATCCTCTATGTGTTATGATCAAATCTGTTAAAATCTAACGCTAACAAAGTTTGTTGTTGTCTGATCCAGACAAGTTAGTTGTTAAAGAACTCTGGCAACACACTCATACCAAACCAGATCCAAAGGACCGGTAGCAACAAGCATGACTACTTCAGAGAATAGTAATGAGGAAGAAAGGCCGATGAGCCAGTTGCTAAAAGAGGCGATGGAAAAGATTGAAAGGATGGGAATAGAGATGAATGCAATGCAGCTAGCCATAGCCAAAACACAAAAGAGCCCTGAAACACTGGGGCACATGCCGGAATACCCTCACTCTGGCCCTTCCACAAGCCGCCCAAATCCCCTTTATCATCAAGAAAGAAGCCCTCATGATTCCCAAGCTCCACCACCCCATCAACCTCTCCCAACACCCAATATTCCCATTTTTGTGGGACCAACATCAGCCCCTTTGCAAAGGACGACCAGTGAGCCATTGTTTCAGGCTCACGATACACAATACTATCCCCCCGAGCCTACGTTTCATGCCCCCGAACCACAGGCTTACAATCCACATTTGGAAGCGCCGGCAGAGGTTGAGAAGCCGGTTAAGGCTCCTGAACAGGATGAAGTATTGAGAAAGTTCAAAAGCCTGGAGCAGTCCTTCAGGAACTTGCACGGGCTGGGCAATCAAGTCAGCGTAGCATACAAAGATCTGTGCCCTTTCCCAGACGTCCAACTCCCGGCTGGGTTCAAGATGCCTAAGTTTGATTTATATGAAGGGCACGGTGATCCCATGGCACATTTGCGGGGATTCTGTAGCAAAATGAGAGGGGCAGGCGGCAAGGATGAGCTGCTGATAGCTTATTTCGGCCAAAGTCTGAGCGGATCTGCACTAGAATGGTATACCAGGCAGGATTCCAGCAGGTGGTACACGTGGGATGATCTGGCGCAGGCTTTTGCAGGTCATTTCCAGTACAATCTCGAGATAGTCCCTGACCGTCTCACATTATTGAGAACTGGGAAGAAACCCGGGGAAAGTTTTCGCGAGTTCGGGTTCCGCTGGAGAGAACAAGCAGCTAGAGTCGATCCTCCCATGAGAGAGGGAGAGATGGTGGACTATTTCTTGCAGACACTAGATCCAACCTACTTTGGTCACTTGGTGACAACAGTTGGAAAATCTTTCAACGAGGTGGTCAAGATAGGGGTCATGATAGAAGAGGGTCTAAGATCTTGAACTATTCGGCACTCAAAGCCACAACCCAGGCTATTCAAAGCGGCACGGGAGGTGCACTGAGAAGAAAGAAAGAAGAGGTTGCCACGATCGAGGCAGGCAGTTGGTCCAGGGCTGGCAGGCCGCACTACAACCAACTCAGACCTCACAGGTCAGAATACCCATAAAACCCACCACAAAATTTCTATCCACCTCGAGAACCACATTGTTCCGTACACCAAGCCCAGGCATACACTCAGCCTCCGGTTCGCCCACAATGGCGCGCACCGGCTCCCCAGATTATATATGCACCACCACGAAACACCTACCCTCCACTAAGGGCGTATAGAAACCCTTCAGGGGCAGGTTTTCGGGGAAATCCAGATGCTAGGAATGATAGGTTGCGGAAGCAGAGAACTTTCACGGAGCTGGGAGAAACCTACATCGCTTTGTTCCACAAGCTGAGGCAATTGGGTTTGGTTAGTCTTGTCCAGACTCGAGAACCAAATCCCCCACCTCAGAATTTGGATCGATCAATCAGTTGTGAATACTGTTCAGGGATGCTCGGGCATGATACCGAGAAATGCTGGAAATTAAGGCATGCCATACAGGATCTTATTGACACCAATAAGATCGAGGTCCAGACACCGGAGGCTCCTAACATCAACCAAAACCCACTGCCAGCGCACCACGAAACTCACATGATTGAGTTGGTGTGTGAGGGAGGAGAATTGAGAAAACCCTCACAAACAGTGATGATGATCCAAGCCGCCCCGAAAGAAGTCTTAACCAGTGAAGGAACGAGTGTACAGTCGCAGGGAGAAGGCGTCAAGCCGGTAGTGATATTGGGAAAGAGCCCGTCCGCTATAACAAGCAAACCCGAGCCAAGCAAGTTAATAATATCAGGGATCCCGCCCACACCGGCAGTCATGTTAAAAGGGGTATGTAGAGAACTGGTGACCATAAGGCCTGTGGTCCAGCTGCCGATGATTGACAGCAGGGTTGTGCCTTGGAAATATGAAAAGGCGGTGGTGATGTACAAAGGAAAACAGGTGGAAGAAGTCAGTTGTGAAGCGCAAGGGTTGACTCGATCAGGTCGATGTTTTGCCCCGGTAGAGCTAAGAAGAACCAACCCAGTTGCAACCAAGAAACCTGTGTCCGAAGAAGAGGCTGAAGAGTTCCTGAGGAAAATGAAAGTACAAGACTATTCTGTGGTCGAACAGCTGAGAAAAACACCGGCCCAGATCTCACTGTTGTCATTACTGATCCATTCTGAGGAGCATCGTCGGGCCCTGTTGAAGATATTGAACGAAGCTCATGTACCCAGTGAGATTTCTGTAAACCACCTGGAAACCATTGCCAGCAAGATTTTCGAGGTGAACAGGGTAACATTCTCAGATGATGACCTGCCGGTGGAGGGTACGGAGCATAATAAAGCTCTATACCTAGCTGTCAAATGTGAAGACTCGGTGGTAACTCGAGTGTTGGTGGATAATGGCTCAAGCGCCAATATTTGCCCACTATCTACCTTGAACCAGTTAAAGATCGACCACGGAAGGATCCACAAGAACAGTATCTGTGTCCGAGGGTTTGACGGAAACGGAACGGCCACTGTGGGGGATGTTGTACTTGAACTGACCATCGGTCCAGTCCTGTTTACCATGGAATTCCAGGTATTAGACGCCACAGTATCTTACAACCTGCTGTTAGGACGACCATGGATTCATGCAGCCAAGGCGGTGCCCTCCACCCTACATTAGATAGTGAAGTTCGAGTGGGAAAGACAAGAGGTCGTGTTACACGGCGAGGATACAACGTGCACCATGGGCGGAGCCATCGTACCTTTCATAGAGACCGCTGATGACAAAGGTCCTTGGGTCTACCAGATTTTCGATACAGGATCGGCCAACAAAATTTCTGAAGGAGAAATCATCCCGCACCCTAGGGTAGCTGCCGCAACAGTCATGATGGTCTCAGAAATGCTGGGTAATGGATTTGTGCCGGGAAAAGGCCTGGGAGTCGAGCTTCAAGGGATTGTCCAACCTGTCTCCCTTCCTAAAAATCTGGAAACTTTCGGATTGGGGTTCAAACCAACCGCAGCAGATAGGAAGCAAGCGCGAAAAATGAAGAAGAGGGTTTGGTTTCTGCCTAAACCAGTGCCACGCCTCTCAAGGTCTTTTGTCAAAGCAAGTGTCAAGGGGTCGCCGGTCCCAAAGATCCTAGGACCTTTGATCGGTATAAATGAAGACCTGAATCAGAGTTTTGAGAGGCTGTTTGCGGATGTCAGTATGGTGGAAGTTGGAGAAGGTTCCAGCGGAACAGAGATACAGTTTGTGGGGCCTGAGGCCAAAACCAGCAATTGGACTGTTACTCCTCTTCCTGTCCGAGGGGAGTCTTGGTAGTAGGCTTTGATTTATGTTTTGTTTGTTTGTTTGTTCGGATTATTCAAGGGTGTAATCCAAATTTTACTTTCGTTTTGTAAAAGTGTGAACCCTTTTATCCCGCAAGTTTAATAAAGTTCTTTTCTTTTGTCCCATTTTAATTTTGTTTTGTTCTTTTTCTTTCTGAACAGTTCTCTTTTTACTGGTTCTAATGACATGGCATGCACAGCGGATCTTCGACCTAGTCTAATAAATCAATCTGAATCCGACTCAATGATGCAAGAGGTCGTTTGTGACGATGAATCTGAATGTGACGAAGGTGAAGCCTTCGAAGAGATAAACCGAGAGCTGTGCCAATTTGAAGAAAAACCCAAGCCTAACCTAAATGACACTGAGGCTGTGAATCTAGGAGACGCTGATAACGTCCAAGAGACCAAAATTAGCATCCACATTGATCCGAATGTCAGGGAAGAATTGGTCAAAACCCTCATGGAATTCAAAAATGTTTTTGCATGGTCATATGATGATATGCCTGGTTTGAGCACCAATTTAGTGGTTCACAAATTGCCCACTGACCCGGCATACCCTCCGGTCAAGCAAAAGCTAAGGAAATTTAAAACAGAAATGAGTGTAAAGATCAAAGAAGAAGTAATTAAGCAGTTGCAAGCGAAGGTCATTCGGGTCACTCGATATCCCGAGTGGTTGGCCAATGTGGTACCAGTCCCAAAGAAGGATGGAAAAATCAAGGGTGTGCGTCGACTACCGCAACCTCAACAAAGCAAGTCCCAAGGACAATTTTCCATTGCCCAACATCCATATCTTGATCGATAATTGCGCGGGGCGCGAGATCGGATCCTTTGTAGATTGCTATGCGGGTTATCATCAGATCCTAATGGACGAGGAAGATGCGGAAAAAATAGCATTTATTACGCCATGGGGAACTTACTGCTATCGGGTAATGCCGTTCGAATTGAAGAACGCCGGGGCAACATACATGCGAGCAATGACTGCTGTGTTTCATGACATGATACACAAAGAAATCGAGGTGTACGTCGATGATGTGATCATCAAATCTTGGCGTCAGGAGGACCATGTAGCAGACCTAAGGAGATTTTTCCAAAGACTCCGGAGGTATGATATCAAGCTTAACCCGGCCAAATGCGCATTCGGGGTTCCATCAGGAAAGCTGCTAGGATTCATCGTCAGTCGACGGGGGATTGAGTTAGACCCATCCAAAATTGAATCCATCCGAGATTTGCCACCGCCAAAGAACAAAACAGAGGTAATGAGTTTGCTGGGTAGACTCAATTACATCAGCAGGTTCATCGCTCAACTCACAGCGACTTGTGAGCCCATATTTCGGCTGCTGAGAAAGGATGCTGCGGTAGGTTGGACGGCAGAGTGTCAGGAGGCTTTCGACCAAATCAAAGGGTATCTGTCTAATCCACCCGTATTGGTCCCGCCTAAGCCCGGGAAGCCCCTAATTCTTTACCTGACGGTCTTGGAAAATTCATTTGGTTGTGTATTGGGGCAACATGATGACACAGGAAGGAAGGAGCAAGCCATCTACTATCTTAGCAAGAAATTCACAGTACATGAGGTCAAGTACACTCAACTCGAGAAAACATGTTGCGCCCTAACTTGGGTAGCTCAGAAGTTGAAGCACTACCTGTCTTCATATACTACTTATCTCATATCCCGTTTGGACCCATTGAAGTATATCTTTCAGAAACCTATGCCCACGGGAAGGTTGGCAAAATGGCAAATTCTGCTCACAGAGTTTGATATCGTCTATGTAACGAGGACGGCCATGAAAGCCCAGGCGCTGGCAGACCATTTGGCAGAGAATCCCGTTGATGAAAAATACGAGCCCTTAAGAACGTATTTTCCTGACGAAGAGGTAATGCATACAAATGAGTTGGAATTGCCCGAGGAACCAGGTTGGAAGCTTTTCTTCGATGGAGCTACAAACGCGAAAGGGGTTGGAATAGGAGCAGTACTCATTTCTGAAACAGGACGACATTATCCTGTTACGGCTCAACTACGCTTCTATTGCACCAACAATATGGCCGAGTATGAGGCTTGCATTCTGGGTCTGCGCTTGGCTGCCGACATGGATGTCCAAGACGTCTTGGTCTTGGGAGACTCGGACCTCTTGGTACACCAAATTCAGGGAGAATGGGAAACACGAGATCTAAAACTCATACCATACCGACAATGCTTGCATGACCTGAGCAAGCAATTTCGATCGGTGAAGTTCAAACACATCCCGAGAGTTCACAATGAGGTTGCGGATGCCTTGGCCACCTTAGCATCAATGCTGCACCACCCTGACAAAATGTATGTTGATCCTCTGCACATCCAGGTCCGTGATCAGCACGCCTACTGCAACGCCATAGAAGAAGAAGCAGATGGTGAACCCTGGTTTCATGATATCAAGGAATACCTCAGAATGGGGATATATCCAGAACATGCCGCTGGAGACCAAAAAAGAGCCCTTCGGCGTTTGTCGAATGGTTTCTTCCTCAGCGGAGGAGTATTGTACAAAAGAACCCCGGATTTGGGATTATTGAGATGCATAGATGCCAGTCAAGCAACGACGGTTATGGCAGAGGTACATGCTGGAGTTTGTGGGCCACACATGAGCGGATATGTATTGGCAAGAAAGATCCTTCGAACAGGATGTTACTGGCTCACCATGGAACACGACTGTATCACTTTCGTTAGGAAATGCCATCAGTGCCAGATACATGGAGATTTGATTCATTCTTTGCCAACGGAGTTACATACGATGTCAGCACCCTGGCCGTTTGTGGCATAGATGTCATTGGGCCCATCGAGCCGGCAGCATCCAACGGTCATAGGTTCATTCTAGTGACCATTGATTACTTCACCAAATGGGTTGAGGCTAAAACCTTCAAATTAGTAACCAAAAAGGCGGTGGTGGACTTTGTCCATTCCCATATCATCTGCAGATTTGGGATCCCAAAAGTGATCATCACGGATAACGGTGCGAATCTTAATAGCAGCCTGATGAGAGAGGTATGCCAACAATTCAAGATTACACACCGCAATTCCACCCCATATCGTCCCAAAGCGAATGGGGCGGTCGAAGCAGCCAATAAGAATATCAAAAAGATACTGCGAAAGATGGTGGAAGGATCTAGACAATGGCACGAGAGATTACCCTTTGCTTTGTTGGGTTACCGCACTACCGTCCGAACTTCCATAGGCACAACTCCTTATTTGTTGGTGTACAGAACTGAGGCCGTAATACCAGCGGAAGTCGAAATTCCGTCCCTCCGAATTGTCGCTGAGGCCGGGATTAATGATGATGAATGGGTCAAAGCTCGATTGGAACAGTTGAGCCTGATAGATGAGAAAAGATTGGCAGCAGTGTGCCATGGTCAGCTGTACCAGAAGAGAATGGCAAGAACATATAATAAGAAGGTGCTCCCCAGGAAGTTTGAAGTAGGGCAGCAGGTATTGAAGAAGATCCTCCCACATCAGGTCGAGGCAAAAGGCAAATTCGCCCCAAATTGGCAAGGGCCTTATATCGTGACCAGAGTATTGTCCAACGGTGCTTTGTGTTTGACAGATGTCGAAGGTAGATGTGTCGACATGGCTATCAATTCAGATGCGGTCAAGAGATATTATGCGTAATTTCTTTAATTATGGCAATTTTTGGTTTATTTGTTTGTATTTGGCATTTATTGGATAATGAGATGACGGAGGCAGTTCTTTCTTCTATCCAAACACTTTTAACCCTTGCTTCCCCCTTTGAGCCTTAAGTTATTCTTTCATACCCCTCTTTTGGAATCACTAATGGAAAAGACATGAAAAAAAAGAAGAAAAAGAAAAGAAAAAGAAAATGAAAAGAAGGAAAAGAAAAAAGGAAGATAAAATCATAAGAAGTACAAAACCGTGGGAACTACGTTTGACCTGATTCCTCGAAGAGGATACGTAGGCGCCTCACGGCTCGGTCATAGTATGCATCATAGTAAATATAGGATGCATAATGTACATAGTGTGCATAATAGGCACAGTGTGCGTAACGCACATAGCGCAACATAAGTGTAAAAATAAATTCCCCAAGCAAGAAAACTGGGGCAGAGGTTATGTTTTAAGTTCCAACAAAGGTTTGATTCCAAAAGTTGTAGCACATCACCCATCAAATTATTTTCATTTTTATAGCCTTTCGTTAGCCCCACACCAAAACCAACATCGACGTCCAAAAGACCTCCCGATCAATATCCAACAGATGCAAAGTCAGGCAAATAAAGCTGAGAATAATACACCGATCCCCAGCAAAGAAGAGATCATAAGACTAGGATTGAATTGATGGTCAAAGGAATCTCCAGAAGAGAGGGTCGTATCTACAACACCCCGATTCCTCGAAAGAAATAAAATGAGAGAGTCTTATCGGTGAAAACCTTCGCAGGCACCGAGAGGCGATGTAAGATGAGGGATATGAAATGAGAGAGTCTTATTGGTGAAAACCTTCACAGGCACCATAAGACGCCGGGAGATGAGAGAAAAGAGAGAGTCTCATTAGTGAAAACCCCTCGAAGGGCACTATGAGGCGACAAGACAGATCAGCAAAAGCTACCACATTCGAAACGAAATGGACACTCCTTTATCATCCCCAGCAAATCAGACCATCGGGCAAATCGATTGATACAAATAGACTGGGTCGGGAATCTGTGGTGCACGTCATGATCACGGGGACCAGTCGTGTCCTCCAGATAAGTTCTTTTGAGTTTCTTCTCCCACCAAATATTCGTTCAGAAAGACTTTCTCCTTTATCTATCTTTTATTTCTTTTCCTAAAATTTGTCTTGAAAGGATTTTTCAAAGCTTACTACCAGAAACCGGAGGGGAATTCATCCAATGCAGGATAATACAAACAGTCTTAAAAGTCGATCCCAGGCAATGCAGTGATCGTGCCCGGCAATTTTGGAGGAAGTAAGCTCCTAAAGGGAGTGGTGTCGGGAGTTAAAAGCAGACTCCCACAGCATGTGCTTAAAGAGAAAGCAGAAAAGGGGATTAATTGAAAGCCAATCCCCAGCAGGCTAGAGACCCCCAGCAGGCAACTCTGCCCACTAATCAATTATGGGGACATAGAGCAAGGAAAAGAGAAGAAAGGAAAAATCATCCGCCAGAAAGGCACCCTCTACCACCACGATGAAAACTAATTAAATCCTTTTGTCTGCTGCAGGGAAACAAAGGATTGATGATGGCAGCAAGATGCAACGCCAGGGAAGTCACCAAAAACCAGGGCAGAAAATTTTCTGCCGATTGTCAAAATTTTCTCGGAAGAACGGGGAAACAATTGGGAATACTTTTAAGTTCTAGGTCGCCCACCAGTATAATGCGGGAATACATTTAAGTTCTAGGTCGCCCACCAGTATAATGCGGGAATACATTTAAGTTCTAGGTCGCCCACCAGTATAATGCGGGAATACATTTAAGATCTAGGTCGCCCACCAGTATAATGCGGGAATACATTTAAGTTCTAGGTCGCCCACCAGTATAATGCGGGAATACATTTAAGTTCTAGGTCGCCCACCAGTATAATGCGGGAATACATTTAAGTTCTAGGTCGCCCACCAGTATAATGCGGGAATACGTTTAAGTTCTAGGTCGCCCACCAGTATAATGCGGGAATACTTTTAAGTTCTAGGTCGCCCACCAGTATAATGCGGGAATACATTTAAGTTCTAGGTCACCCACCAGTATAATGCGGGAATACTTTTAAGTTCTAGGTCGCCCACCAGTATAATGCGGGAATACATTTAAGTTCTAGGTCGCCCACCAGTATAATGCGGGAATACTTTTAAGTTCTAGGTCGTCCACCAGTATAATGCGGGAATACTTTTAAGTTCTAGGTCGCCCACCAGTATAATGCGGGAATACATTTAAGTTCTAGGTCGCCCACCAGTATAATGCGGGAATACTTTTAAGTTCTAGGTCACCCACCAGTATAATGCGGGAATACATTTAAGTTCTAGGTCGCCCACCAGTATAATGCGGGAATACTTTTAAGTTCTAGGTCGCCCACCAGTATAATGCGGGAATACATTTAAGTTCTAGGTCGCCCACCAGTATAATGCGGGAATACATTTAAGTTCTAGGTCGCCCACCAGTATAATGCGGGAATACATTTAAGTTCTAGGTCGCCCACCAGTAAAATGCGGGAATACATTTAAGTTCTAGGTCGCCCACCAGTATAATGCGGGAATACTTTTTAGCTCTAGATTTTGGAATCAGTAACCCCACCTGAAGACGGAAGGTTACAACGGAGATCCCCAAGCAGGAAACAATAAAATCCCCAGCGCCAAGAAGCAGAAGGCTGCAAAAGCAAGCACGCATTCAAAAGGAAGAAGGAACGCGTCTCAGAAGAAGCAGTTTGGAAACGTTGTAGCCTGCCCAATATAACAATTTTGATGAAAAAGCCATACCACTGAAGAAACCATGGAAAGATTTAAAGAAGAAAGCCATGTTCCCAGCAAATCAAGCAAAGTGATGAAAACTGGCATTCAGAAAAGGCGAAGGACCAGCATCATCTCCCAAGTTCACAAAATAAGGGCATCAGAGGAAAGCGTTAGCCGACAAGAAAGCAAGGCAACAAGAACAAGTTGAAGATGGATGAGATCTCATGATCCATAGTCTAGCTTAGCTTCTTGTTTTTCCTTTCAAGAACAATGTAACAAGGGGATCAGTGAGCGGTAGCATCCTACAGCAGCATGCAACAGCGCACAACAGCAGCGAGCACTACAGTCACACGGTAGTCCCAGCTACCAAAATTTCCCGAACTACATTGACCTGATTCCTGTTCAGCCCAGGATATGTAGGAAACCTCTGAAGCAAAGGTTCGGTCAAATCTTTTTCAAAAAATGCTTCACACGGAGTACTCAGACGAGCAAAAATTACCCGCTTTATCTTTGCGCGAAAACCCTTCGTGTCTTCGGGCAAAGAGGGGCAGCTGTAAGCACGTGATTTTTGCTCCACGGACAATCACTCCAAAATACAATCATTGATTCCTCGTTGTACAATTTTTGATTTTACGTGATATATGTTGGTAGTCGCTCGTTGGTTCTGTCCATTTTTCATTTTTATCTTATCAAGTAAAATACAAAATATGTATGTCATGTTAATTAAGCCATAGTTCAGTCATTAAAAGAAAATTCACAAAATATGCGTCTTTTATTTTAGGCTGTGATTTAATCATTTAAAGAATTTGTAATACGTGTGTGATGATTGTGTTAAGTGTTGATTAGTGTGTGTTTTAAACTCATTTTAATTTAGTTGAATTTTAAAATTAGAAAACAAAGAAAAAGAGTGCAAATTATTTAGAAAATCGGATTGGGCCTATTTGTTTCAAAATTTTAAGGCCCAAAAACAGCCCAAACACAGGCTGCCCGGACACGGTCCAAACGGCGTCGTTCTGTCCCGTCTAAGCTAGGCCGTTGATCTCGAGTGGATCGACGGCTAGGATTACACCCCCAGATCCATTTAACATAACCCGACCCAATAACCGGTTCAGCCCAGCCCCTCACTTAAACCAAACGACCCCGTTTAAATATCAAACGACCCCGTCTCATTTCTCACCATCAGATCCAAGCCGTTGAGATCATCTGATCTAACGGCTCAGGTCCAATCCCCCACTCCGTATATAAGCTTTCCCTCACACCCCACGCCCCCTATCCGAACCCCACCCTTCACTCGTCTCCTTCCCCAAGCCCTGAAACCCCAAACCCTAGCAGCCGCCCTAGGTTCCCTTTCACCAGAACCCGGCGGCATGAATGCCGGTGACCACCTCCTGAACACCCTAAGACCCCCTCTCTCTCCTGAACATGGATCTGTTACTCCCTAGCCTCAAATCACCTCCCATCGTCTCGAATCTGGATTTGAAGATTCGAGACAAAACTCGATCTATGCCAAACCACCCCATCTTCATACCAGACACTCCCCTGACCCTCCTCGTGACCAAACCAAGCTTGGTTTGGTCCAAATCTACCCACAACTTCTAAAAAATCAAATCTGAGAATCTGAACCTTAGAACACAAGAGCCTGAGGAATCCGACCTGCTTCATAGAGGGTTTGAGGTCTAATAGACCTTAACCAAGGTGTTCTCGGTTGAGAACACCCTGGTTAGAGTTTGTTTGGCCTCAAATGGTCAAATCTAATTCGGACTGGGGTCGGCCTGTTTTGAACATTTTCTAGTAAGTTTTCCTTTTCTGTTTTTGTGTGGATAAGTCTGTTAGCATGTTCTGTTGCGTTTGTTCGGTATTTTCTGATACTTTTCTTAATTTCTTCTGTCCTTGTAAAGACCTTTTATTTGGTCGATTGTCTTCTGTGTATGTTTTGAACGTATTCTGTGATATACATGTTCGATTAGATGAGTCGTCGCATAAATAATTCATATAGGTTCCCAATAATTGAACAAAAGTTGTTTGATGCCTTTAGGTCCCTGTATGTGTTTGTTTATTTGAACGACTGATTATTACCTGTTATAATTAGTATAGTCGACTCGATAAACATCGTCGATTAGTTTTCTATAACTAATGGATCGAATAAGCTAATAATTTCACATGACTAATTGAACCTTGTCACTGACTGAATGCCCAGCATTATCTGAAATGAGTTTGTTTGCATTGCAAAAATGTCTGAAAAGGTTCAGTCCAGGGCAGTCCTGAATTTGAACTTTCATGAGTTCAGAATACCCTGATGCTGCAAGGGGCAGGGCAGTAATAAGCAGGGTTTAACAAGGGTAGTCTGGGGTTTGAAAAGAACAGAAAAGGCTTAGTTTAAATAAGCTGACAAGTAGGGTACTAATTTGGGATTAAACTAATACCAATGGGGAACAAGACACAAGAGTATGGGGTTTAAAATGAATACTTAAATGAACCCATAACTCTTGATTAAAGAAAAGCCAGGCTTGGGGAACAAAAGGGGCTGGCATCAAAAGATGCTTAAGCATGAGTTTAAAGAGTATGGGCAGTCTGCAAGTGGGAGGATCCAGGCAGCTTAGCTGCACTGGTCGTTTGGCTTATAAATAGGCCATTTCAGAACTTAAAAGGGGCTGGAATTTTTAGTCTGGAGAGAGGTCTTGTGAGTTTAAAGAAAACTGAAAACATAAGGAAATTTCCAGTAAACACTGTAACCAAACACTGTCTGAAAGCTATATAAGAGTTCATATTGGTCAAGCTGTCTTGGCCAAGTTCTGTTGTTTGCACTGACTGAGCTGCTTGTGATTGTTGAACTGCTGGTGTTGCTGCATTGAACACTCTGTTACTTCTGTTGTTTCATTACTCTTTCCTGGGATTACTTGTTTGGTGCTCGACCATCTGCTGGTTTTCTTTGTTCTGGGAATTATTGCTGGTTGTCTGTGGACTGTGGAAAACACTTGTGATTGTTGGTTTGTTGCTGTGTTGTTGTTGTGTATCTACTGTTGCTGTGTTTACTGCATACTGCCCAGCTGATCAGTCCTTTCTTCTTTGTCCTCTATACCAGGTACACAACCAATGCACTATCAAATGTAATTGGAACATTGAGCATGAATGCAAAAAGAAAAGACCTGAAGTTGATTTTCATACATAGATTGTTATATTAGATATCATGTACTGTATGATAATTTTCATTCCTGTGTTGACAATAGAAGCAGCCTGTATGCCCAGTGTATATCAATATAGATTAGCTAAATGGTAGTTTACATATGTATGCTGATAGGTGAAAATATTCTCAATGAAATAGGTTGCATCTCAGACTTAGTTTACTTTGTAATATGTGCTGTAATGTATGCCAAGCATGAAAACTGTACATCATTGGCTAAGTTCTTCCTTTTCTGATTAATGGTCTCATATAACTAGTAAACCACCTGTTAAGACAAAGAACACAAAACTTGCAATCTCAACCTCATGAAGGTCGAGCCCAGGTCAAAACAGACCAAGCAGGCCCGCATCGAACAAGCAGTGGCCCAGGTCTGGCCCATCACGCATGGGCTGGATTTGGGCCCGTGATTATTTGTTCGGCTGACTGCGCACGCAGCCTCGTTTCTGATTTTTAAGCATTTCTGAATGTTGTTATAGATAACTTGCAAGCACGTAATTAATTAGGACTACCTACTGTTTTCAATTAGTAGAGACAAACGCGACAAGAAACGTAGTTGCTATAGGATATCCTTTTAAAATAAGAACGAGATGAGCCTCGACAAAAATAAATAAAAACGCACGAGCTGCGGGGCCCTCGTTAAATGTATATTATCGAAGCATTCAGTTTCCAGGATGGGTCGTTTAGCAAATCTCACGGCCCTCCCAGAATAATACGCGATAGTCTCTTTAAGTGCGTACTTAATAATGTTATCTCCTTAAACTCGGGTGCACATTCATGTGACCCAAATCCCAATCTCAACGAAATCGAAATGTGTCTCTAACCACGGGTACATTGATTGTGGCGTGGTCTGAGATGCATTTCCATGACGTTGCAAATTCTTTTCATAAGGAATGAGACAAGCCTCGACAAACAAAAATGTACAAAGTGCGGGGCCCTCTAAATGTATATATATATAAAATACTTAGAATTCGGGACATGCCGTTTAAGCGAATTTCACGGCTTTCCCCAAAATAACAACACGCTAGTTGCTTTAAGCGCGCCTTTAATAATTTATTTTCCTTAACTCGGGTGCACATTTATGTGACCCAAATCCAAATCTCAACCGAGTCGAGATATGTCAATAATCACGTGTACATTGATGTAACGTGATTCGAGGTATGTTTTCGCGACGTTGCAATTCCTTGTAAAAATAATAATAATGATAAAAGCGGTTAAAAGATAAAATTGGCACATAAGTTCATATTTGTATAAAATCAGATAATCAAGCCGAATATAACAGTTGAGCGACCGTGCTAGAACCACGGAACTCGGGAATGCCTAACACCTTCTCCCGGGTTAACAGAATTCCTTACCCGGATTTCTGGTACGCAGACTGTAATATGGAGTCATTCATGTCCTCGATTCGGGATCAAAATTGGTGACTTGGGACACCCTAAACCTCCCAAGTGGCGACTCTGAAATAAATAAACAAATCCCATTTCGATTGTCCTTTAATTGGAAAAACTCCCTTGTACCCTCTCGGGTGTGGAAAAATGAGGTGTGATAGTAACCCCCTATACATAGGGGTGTTTTGGTGCTGTCTTTCGTATCCCAATGCCTTTGTTGGCTTGCTTGACTATTCCTTCTTATTATCTTCTTCTATCCTTGAACATCATGCTTGGGGCTCATGGCCTCAAGGCCGTTTGGCGGAGTTCCCTTAGATCGCGTTATGGCCCTTTGCCGGGACTTACCTTTGCCGAGCATAATCATGATGTCCTGTTATTGCTGTGGTCGTTGATATGATGGTTTATGCTGCTACTATTGGCCCGAGATGACGACGGACGGGGAGTCAGTTTCCCACTTATGTAGACAGTCGTTCGGACTATGCACCGCTGCTTAAGAGGGGGCTCGAATTATACACCACTGCTCACCTTCATACCCTGGCTCGACCTGGTGCTCTGTTCCAAGTTGGGGCTTGCATGGCTAGATGTTCTAAGAAGTGGATTCTAAGTAGCCATGCAAGCGGGACCAAGGGTTGTTCAGTCCGCTGTCTCTCCGAGGTTTTCTTTGGCCAACGAGGGTCCTCGAGCTTCGGAGAGCTATGGAATTTTTTTGTCCCTCCCTGCCACTTGCCTTACCCCTTGGGGATATCAGTGTGGAAGGTTGGGATGAAGCTTCCGAGGATGTGCATCCGGAGGCACCTGTTGCGGACCTTCGAAGGTGGACCGGTCTTCGGGCTTTTACTTTGTGTGTGCACCCCTTTGTTTCTTCCTTTATGCGTAGAGATCCTCCGTAGGCTTTTGTAATTGTATGTAATGACCCCTCGAGGGTCGTTGTACATGGATCTTTATGAATATGAATATACTCTTTTGACTTCTGCTTTCGATCTTTGCCTTATTTCTGAATGCTCTCATGCCCTTCGAGGCCTTTCGAATGTCTTCTTTTATTACTAATCATTGATATCTGACTTGGGCGCGAGCATTCTTTCTGATCCTCTACCGATAGTCGTGGCTCTCTTCCGAACCCATCGTCATACCTCGGACCAATCCTGTATTGATCTGATAGGCTCGGGCTGTCGGGGCCCTCCGAGTTATATGGAGATAATATACCGAATTTTGGGGCCTTCGAGGATGTTATCCTAAATGAAGGTCAGCTTTGGGTACCCGGGGGTCCCTTTTGATCTTAATGAAGATAGCCTTCTTAAAATGTATAGGATAGGCTTTTACTGAGGAGTTGTCTACACTCAGGCGCTGCCTCAAACTTTCATGGAGCTTTCGTGATTGGAGCTTCATGTGCTTATTCATCTTTTTAGAAAAGGGAACCGTGAGACTAGGTATTGCCTCACATTGAGTGATGGAATTGAAAGCTTCCTGAAGTCCGACTTCTTTGTGAAGGGGATCCTCGAGGTAAAATGTTGCCTCGAGATTGGACATAATATGGACGATTCTTCAAGTCCTGGCTTCTCGTCGAAGGATGCTTTCGGGATCAGGTATTACCCCATTGATCTGTATCGAGGTTGTTGGCTTCCCGGTGCTCACTTCAGGTATGCGAGTTGTCGTTGCTTCTCGCATATATGTGGGGCGGCTTTGGCTTCTTCGCAAGACCTCACTATAGATAGTTGCCCTTCCGTTTTGGCATAGGGTTCTTCATTTCTTCAGGCGCAAAAAGTGTTGACGCACACCCTTGCTCTGATCTGTTAGTTTTACCATAGTCATGGCAACCACTTCGGAGCCGGGCCGGCAGAAAGTGGGGAGTGCTGCTCCTCGTGCTCGGGAACCGCAAGAGTTCGCTCTGAAGATGGTGTCTTTGATAAGAGGGGAACATTTGGAGATGGTGAGAAAATATTATGGATGGAGCGAGGGGATAGCGCTGCAGGTGCTTTCCCCGAATGAGAGTATTACGGACTCTACTGATAGGTTCCTGAGCGTATACCTATATCCTTTCGCATTTGGTCCCCTTGATAGGGTCGTGGTTGATTTTTGCTTGAAGTATCGAGTTACTTTGGCGCAGGTACATCCGTCGTTTTGGCGAGTGGTGCTAATGATAAGGTTCTTTGCGGAGAAGGCTGGGCTTGAATTCACGCTTAACCACCTCGTCAGGCTATACCGGCCCTTTCATCACCAGGGCCTGCTAACCCTGAGGTTCCATTCATCCACGCCCTTTGTAGTTGATGACGAAGAGGACGGGGATCGAGCGTGGGCCAGTTGGTTTATCTGGGTCTGGACGGTCAACATTATCCCTAGATCTTTTGCCATTTCCCGAAGGGTGGAATTATGCACGTTAACAGAGCGTCTGGTGCCTCTTCAGATTTTGCCTATAGAAAAAATTAGTTGAATAATAGTGTTTTCTCCCTTGTTGTAGCAACTTCATGGACGTCGGGCGAAGTCCTTGACCTGCCCGGCTGGGTCCGGAGGCTAGTGACCCATTCGACCTGCGATGAGCGTCGGTGGCGAGCTGTATTCCATGCCAAATGGGGAGTGAAATACTAAGGTATGTGTGCACACTACCTTTGCCTTGGCCTTCGTATATTTGAGGTAACATTTCCCTCCTTTCTTTTGCACTGGCTTTGCCGTTTGCAGGTCTCAGGCAGTTCTTCGAGATGACGCAATGCACTTCCAAAGAGGGGAAGGAGTCGTCGGCCTCCGAGCCGAGGGGCAATAGCGATAAGAGGGATCAGCACCCGCGGTGTGATGGAGCTTTTAGCGGTGCTGGACGGGCCCGTATCTTTGAGGAGAGGGCATCATCCGGGCCTGCTGTTCCCGGAGTATTAAATTCCTGGGCGGTGGTTCCTCCGAGTGAATAGGCTTTGCCCGAGGTAGGTTCTCTTGGGGCCGAAGAGGCAGGATCATCAGGAGTGTGTTCTGACTTCAAGGAAGTTCGTCGGCTTCACTTCGTGGTGAGCTTAGGCACATTTTTCCTGTATTTTGCATCCTCCTCCCTCTATTGAGCTTTCCTTGTGCAGGCGTGTGATAGGTTTATGTCTGAGCTGCTCCATCAAGGGGCCAGGCTTCAGAAAATTTTGGACGAGGGCGAGTGATCGAAGCCTACCCTGCACTATTATTGAGTAGCGAGAGAGGGACGAAGCAGCTTTTACCCGATTTAGGGTCGGGATCAATTTCCACAGAGAACTGATGTTGGAGTCGGGTATCTATCTAATTTAGAGTTGGGTATGTGTTCCAAATTACACTTCTAAATATTTTTGGGTTTTTGTTTGACTTCTACTTTTATCAAACTACAATGGTAAATTAAACTAGAATAAGCTAAGAGTAAAATGTTGCGGGTTGTTCAAATGGTTTAAAAGGTACTAGGATAGTGACTTTCGCCTAGGTAGTCAATTGATGGATACTTGAGTCTAAGTCATGATTTACATATTTGGGGAGTATGATATAACCGTTGCACAATTTTACCCACTCTACACTTCTCGATGGTTCAAGTGATTTTGCCCGAATTGACTTTCTCAAAACCAATTGGGTATGCAAATTTGCACAAGCAATCAATGTTCAAGTCGGGTATTACTCTCTCGAGGTTTAACCCTTTGATTGGGGCTATCAATCTCTTGAGTACACTCCAATTCCTTGTAGGACCAATTTCAGAGACTCAAACTCTCTTTCTCAAGAAGAGCTCAATTCAACTAAACACAAACTAGTGTTTACAACCACTAATTCAGCAATTAAACATGAAATTATCCAAATATAAAACACCCATAGTCAATCTAGCCCTAAAATACAAGACCCATCAATTATCCACACTAGGGTTGAGCCACAACCCTAGCTTATGGGTTTAGCTACTCATAATTAAATAAGAAAAGCAAGAAATAGATGAGGAAAAACTCATATTAATTAATTAATAAGATAAACAAGAATATTCAATGTTGAAATGTAGATAAAATTGCCCAAAATAGCTAAAATATTCGAACCCACTAGCGCAGCTCTCAGCTAAAACTATCCGATGACCTAAAAATGGGAAAAGAAGCTATTTATACTAAGCTGAAAAATATGGAAAAAAATACACCTGTGGGGCTAGTGCGGACCGCACAAAATCACGTGCGGCCGCACTAAGGCTCAAGACTTGAAAATCGAACTCTCTAAACTGGGGCAATGCGGACCGCACAGGATAGACTGCGGCCGCGATGGCCTCTAGTGCGGACCGCATTGGCTTCAATCTTCGAAAATAGCAACTCTCTGATCCTTGGTTGTGCGAACCGCACTAAATCGAGTGCGGCCGCTGTAACTTCAGTGCGGACCGCATTAAATCCCATGCGGCCACATCGCCTGATTTGTCTGAGTTGCATACTCTCTAAACCTCACTTGTGCGGACCGCACAGAATGGTGTGCGGCCGCACTGGCCTTGTTTTGCCTGAGTTTTGTCTTGCCTTGATACTTGTGCAAGTTTCACTACTTTTTGCGCTGATCTTTGACATCTTGTCACTTTGTTGATCAAACCTGCAATCAAGCACAACTTGTCAGCCTTTGGTACTATTTGGTACACATTTCTAATCAAAACTTAAGCAAGAAGGAGTATAAAATGTAGCAAAATCCCTAGTTATCAACTCCCCCAAACTTAAGCTTTTTCTTGTCCTCAAGCAACAAAATAAGACCCAACCCTCAAGTGAAAATCCCAGAAAATTCAACTGTCCTAAATTAACCTCATCCAGCATCAATTGGGACTAACAATTGCGCTCAATACAAATGAATCATTAACACCATTTACTTCATGAAACACCATGGATTAAGTGCGACACAAGAGCATCAAGAGTTGACTCAACACATCAAAGAACTCTTTCTATTACTTTGGTCATTGTAGAACCCAAACTCATACATCCTCAACTCTCCCTAAGCAAACCTCGCCTTTAGAATAATGGCACTCAGAACGAGGTTGATGGAAAATCACTCATCTCTTTCAAGGAAAAGTCACGAGTCCGGCTCTAGGTACCATATGCTTTCCCCTTATGTGAGTCACCACTAATGTAAGTTTCATTCAACTCAAGGTCATATAGGGCTTTTGTGGAGACATAGTGAAGGCTTATGGTTTAGGGTAGGTAATAGTTGGTCTAAGTAGGTTCCATCTTTCCTTAATCACTTCTTTTGTTTCATTTGCACACATTCCCTTGACTATTTGAGTCATTTCACTTCTTTCTAAGGGGTTAGAGAGACACACTGTTACTCTTTCTTATACATTTTAAACCTTTTCTCCTTTTTCAACTTTTCACACCTTTCATTCTTTGCTTTTCTTGAATCCCTTTTTATTCTTTTTCACATTGAACATTCTTTTTGTCTTTTTGCTTTTCTTTCTTTTTAATTGCCTTTCTTTTTCTTCATTTTTGTGCCTTTTTACCACTTTGTTGCAATCCTCGTATCTCCCCCCAAACTTATACTTTTTCCATGTGCTAAAGGAAAAATCGGGTGCCAAGAGAGGGTCTCTTTTAGAATGAGTATAGGCTTGTATCATGGTTCTTGAAGGAAAAAGGTCTAAGGCTCAACAGGGTTGACTAGGGATCTTATCATTGGTAGATTATGAAAGTGTTCAAGGTATCATTTGGACCAAAGAGAGCCTATAATCATGTCTCAAGTCAAAATTCACTTAGGATTTCGCCTCAACAAACATTCAGGGCAAGTTCTAAACCAATGGCTCGGGACCTGGACTTGCAATGCAATTTCTTGCCACACAAGCTATGGGATTGCTAAAGACACAGAGTCGGGGGCCCACAACGACCTTAGATAATATTTGAGCACACAATGGTCTCAAAAAACCACTTGATGATTATCGGTCAACATAAGAGTCTCAAAGTCACGACTTTCACCATCCTAAACACAACAATTTGTTTTTGACCATAAGATCAAAGGCAAATGTGCTAGGCCCAAGTGAATCTTTGATTGAGGCACCTTTAACCACTAACTACTAAAAACAAAAAGAAAAACGGACTCAAACCCTTAAGAAGGTTGTCACACCATCCATCATTGGAAAGAGCCACCCGGTTCACACAAACTTCACTTTTGGAAAGAACCGTGGCATTAAGAAAACCAAAGGCTTATTGCAAACTTTCAAAACACGAAGCTACGAACATAAATAAGAGGCTAAAAACAAAAAATTGCGGAAAGTAAAATGAATATATACAAGGGGGGATTTGTCAAATATACAATAGATGGGATGAATATGTACAATGTAACATAACTTTATATACAAACCCAAAGTAAAATAAAAGTACGATAAATGTAACGAAATGTTAAAATTATATACAACCCAAAGATGAAAAATAAAGAAAACATAAAAACTGTCAAATATATACAGTAATCCAAATCCATAAAAGTAGGGCCTACTCCCTCAAATAAAAGCTGGCATTGTCCCCAATGCCAACTAAACTAAATAAGCACCACAAAGAAAAGGGAAACGGATATAGAGACTCCCTATGGCCCGTCTGCCTGCATGGGCTCTTAAGTGGTCCCTGGGTCCTCACTGTGCTCGGGAACCTCAGACTGGTTCCCTCTTTCCTGTTGCTCTGCTATTGGGACCTGGGCCTGGACTTGGACAGGCTCCTGAGGTGCATCCTGTGGATGACTGGAGGAGGCCTCCAGTAGGTCTGCCAACTAGATGACTGCATCGTCCGCTCTGGGAATCATCCTCTTCCTCTTGGGAGGCCTTTGGGACTGCTCGGGCTGGGGATGAGCTGATTGTACTGAGTCCTATAGCAATAAGTCCAAAGGCAGATGATCTGCCTTCATCCTGTCAATATCAACCCTCAGCGCCTTTACGAACTCCTTTGAAGCCCGTGTTTTCCTCAACTTCTTATGCTCCTTAGCAAGCTCCTTGAGAGCCTTGTTGTGTGAATCAACTGCATCTGTGAGCACCTTCTGAGTGTCGAGGATTTTTTTTGGTTGGTTATAATCTCCTTAAGGGTATCCTCTATGGACTGTGGGACCTGTGGAGGCAGAGGAGCCGACTGAGCCTCTACTGTGGTAGTGAGGATAGACAACTTGGATGATGTTGTCTGCATCCAGTTGTTGATACTGAGAAGAGCCTGGCTTAGTCGGTGGGCAGTCACTGGGTAAGCTCAGGAAGAGGGTATCTCTAGATCTGTTGAGGTGGATGGGCCAGGAGGAATGTCTGTGGAGGTGGAGGTAGGCTGAGCAGGAGCCACTACCACAACTGGCTCTTCAGACTGGCCAGTTGGAGCAGTAGTTGTTCCCTTAAAGTTCTTGCTCTTTGGGTTGTCATCCCCCTGCATGATGTACTAAGAGAATGGGGCCCTTGCTTTGACCTTGATATCAATGGCCTCTTTTCAACTTTGAGGTCCCTGAAGTACATAGTCAAGAAGCTGGGGAAAGAGTAGTTTCTGTCATGCTCATTGCCTACAAGTGTGATTACCCGAGATATTACCTTCGCGACATTAATCGGGTACCCCGTCATGATCGATGCCACCAAAACTGCCCGATGAAGAGGGAGAGAGTTGTCATGAGTAGTGGGGTCCAACCTGCTACACACAAATGTTTCCCACCCCTTGGCTTGGAAATTCAGACTTCTCAAAATTTTCACTCTCGTATTTAGCTAATTGGGGGTGGTACCTGGGATTGCTAGATACTGTGCCAACCAGGGACGGACTTCCTCGCCCAATTCCATCTTTGCCATATACAATTCCTCATCCTCCTCATCAAAGCCTAGATCATTTATTATTTTCCTGTCAAAAAGCACCTTCAGATTTCACACCTTGGTCACTTTTGTGCCCTTTTTGATGTGG
This sequence comes from Nicotiana sylvestris, assembly GCF_000393655.2. Lineage (NCBI taxonomy): Eukaryota > Viridiplantae > Streptophyta > Magnoliopsida > Solanales > Solanaceae > Nicotiana > Nicotiana sylvestris. Next base: position 146,686,259 of record NC_091064.1, on the reverse strand, counting down.
GCAACATTGGTATAGAATTCCTTGACCAGGTGCTTGTTTGAATCCTCACAGTTGTCCAAAAAATACTCCCAGCCAACTCTCTCCCTAAACTGCCTCCTCACATTGGGGTTGTGAGGCAGTAAGTCCCTATCCACAAAACTCCTCTCCGGTATTAATTTCCTCACCGACCACCATTCCCTAAACTTGTGATAAGCTACCTCACTGACAAATCGGTCTTGCCACACCTCCAGTTTCCTAGTTCTCCCAACCCCGCCAACATGAGGTTCACACCCTTATCCTACTTCTCATTCTCCTTCTCCTCCTACTTCCTCATCGTCTCCTACTGCACCCTCTCGGGATAATGAAGCTGTGAGAGAGGTGGAGTATTAATCCTTACCGCCTTCAGCTGATCCCTCCGACGACCCAGAAAATACATTTACTGACTCTTGGGTAGCTGGGGAAGTGGGATGAGTGCCTCTTAGTCTGTTTCTCTCCGGCCAGTCAGGGATGTACTTTGGGATTAAGTCTGAAGACATCTCCGGGGAGGGCTCGTACTCACTCCCAAACATATCAATGGCCCTATCAGCAGCTTTAATCATCTTCCTCATGTTTTTAATGTTTTACCGGGCTTGAACAGTCAATCTTACCATTTTCTGTTTCCCTCCCTGGGAGGATTCTCCTCTACCTCGTTGTTTAGAGCCTTTACCTCGTTGTTTCACCCTTGTTTGCAAATACAATCCAATAAGCTTGTTAGTATCAATAGAAGCAATTAAAAGCAGAGTTGCAGATAGTTGCAGAAGATATGCAGTGCGGACCGCATAGAATGGTGTGCGGCCACATAGAGGCCAATGCGAACCGCACAAAATGGCCATGCGGTCCGCACAGAGGTGGGGTTCAGACTACCCACTCTCTGTATCCATGCAGTGCGGACCGCACAAGAGGTAGTGCAGCCACACAGGGACCAATGCGGACTGCACAAAATGTAGTGCGGCCGCAGTCACCAAAGTTCAGCTTTCAAGTCTTTCAGCAATGCGGTCCATACAAAATGTTACTACAGACCGCACAAGGGCACCGCGGACCGCACAGAATCGACTATGGTCCATACTGAGTGCCCAGAGGCAACACTAACTTAGGGTTTCATGAATTTTGATTTTAAGTCCTATTTTTCACCTAAGAAAGGTCCCTACGTGTTTGCCCAATGTTGTTAACTATCAAAGTCTACATTAAACAAGAATTTAACTTCCCTAACGTAACCAATTGAAGAAAATACGGGAATACTAGAATAAGAGACAAGAAAAACAAAAAGTAAAGAAGAATAAAAAAATTAAAGCAATTAAAAAGAAGTTAAGTTACCAGTTGTGAGATGAAATGAAGACTAATGAATCCAAGCAATTAATTACGAGCAACAAGGGTGATGAATAGTTCTTTAAGAGTTCTGAGAGTTCAAAGATCGAAAAGTGTAAAAGGAGGGCCTCAGGCCCTATTTATAGAAAAGGATATGGGCCCAGTTTACCAACCAATGCGGACTGCACAGAATCGACTGTGGTCTGCACCACACAGCTTGATTTAAGTTTGAGAAGGCAACCCACTACGGTCCGCACAAAATGTCATGCGGCCGTAGTGGTCCACCACGGACCGCACAAAATGTAGTGCGGCTGTAGTGGCAAACTTCAGAGAGTTGGACATTTTCATTCTTCATCAGTGCGGTCCGTACTAAATGTAGTGCGTCCGCATTGAAAATTTCAGAAACCTGGCACTTTTTTCCACTATGTCCTGCACTGCATCAACACAATCTTGTAGCATATCACAACCAGTTAGTCCCAAAAATAAATCCTATACTACCATGAAAATCAAAGAAAAACAAAAAGAAAAACACATGGGTTGCCTCCCAAGAAGTGCCTGATTTAACGTCGCGGCACGACACAGGTTACCATTACATCATTTGAGATGAAGAAGTGCCAAAACGTGGTTGTCATCAATTTTTCCCAAGTAGTGCTTGACCCTATGCCCATTCACTCTGAAAACTTCATCATTTTTATTCATTAAATCAAGAGCACCAAACGGGGTCACACACACCACTTCAAAAGGTCCACTCCATTTTGACTTGACCGGGAGTTGAACAAGAGAACCAAATCGCCCACTTTGAACTCCTTGCTACGAGCATATTTATCATGAAGGTACTTCATCTTATCCTTGTACAAGGACGAACTGGAGTAGGCATGGAATCGGAATTCATCAAGTTCATTAAGTTGCTCCACACGAAGATTAGCTGCAACATCCCATTCAAGATTTAGCTTCCTCAAAGCCCACATGGCCTTGTGCTCTAACTCAACCGGTAGATGGCAAGCTTTCCAAACACCAACCGATACAGAGACATACCAATCGGAGTCTTGTAAGCAGTTCTATAGCCTATAGAGCATCATCCAACTTCTTTGACCAATCGGTCCTATTTGTATTGACCATCTTTGACAATATGCTTTTGATTTCCCTGTTGGAGACTTCAACTTGACCACTTGTTTGAGGATGATAGGGAGTATAAACTTTGTGATTGACACCATACTCTGAAAGGAAAGTGTCAAAAGCTCTATTGCAAAAATGAGACCCCCCATCACTTATGATTGCATGAGGAGTGCCAAACCTTGTAAAAATGTTCTTCTTGAGAAATGCAATAACACTCCGGGCCTCATTGTTGGGCAACACCACGTCTTCAACCCACTTTGAAACATAGTCCACCGCCATAAGAATGTATGTGTTCTCACACGAGCTAACAAACGGGCCCATAAAATCAATGCCCCATACATCAAAAATATCAACCTCAAGGATGGTATTGAGAGGCATCTCATCTTTCTTCCCCCCACTCTTTGGTATTCGTCTCATCTCTTCACAAAATCACCCGCATCTTTAAATAAATGTTGGCCAATAAAACCCACAGCTATGAACTTTAGAAGTCGTCCTCGCCCCGCCATGATGGCCACCATAGGGAGAGGAATGACAAGCCTCCAAGATACTCAATTTCTCTTCCTCTGGGACACATCTTCGGATCACACCATCCGTGTAGATCTTGAACAAGTACGGCTCATCCCATTAGAAATCCAAACTATCCCGCTTGAGCTTCTTCCTTTGGTTAGAATAGAGCTCACACGGGATTATACCAGTCACAAGGAAATTAGCAACATTGGCAAACCATGGTTTTTGATCGGCAAAAAGAAGTTGTTTGTTGGGAAATGAATCACAAGGTGTTCCATGGCTCCGTTCACTTTTTCTACCCTGCAATACTATTGAGTAGCGAGAGAGGGTCGAAGTAGCTTTTACCCGATTTAGGGTCGGGATCGATTTCCACAGAGAGCTAGATGTTAGAGTCGGGTATCTATCTAATTTAGAGTTGGTTATGTGTTCCAAATTACTCTTCTAAACATTTTTGGGTTTTTGTTTTACTTCTAATTTTATCCAACTGCAATGGTAAATTAAACTAGAATAAGCTAAGAGTAAAATGTTGCGGGTTGTTCAAATGGTTTAAAAGGCACTAGGGTAGTGACTTTCGCCTAGGTGGTTAATTGACGGATACTTGAGTCTAAGGCATGATTGACATATTTGGGGAGTATGATATAACCGTTACATGATTTTACCCACTCTACACCTCTCGGTGGTTCAAGTGATTTTACCCCAATTAACATTCTCAAGACCAATTGGGTATGCAAATTTGCACAAGCAATCAAGGTTCAAGTCGGGTATTACTCTCTCGAGATTTAACCCTTTATTTGGGGTTATCAATCTCTTGAGTACGCCCTAATTCCTTGTTGGACCAATTTCAGAGACTCAAGCTCTCTTTCTCAAGAAGAGCTCAAGTCAACTAAACACAAACTAGTGTTTGCAACCACTAATTCAGCAATTCAACATGAAATTAGCCCAAATATCAAACACCCATAGTCAATCTAGCCCTAAAACACAAGACCCATCAATTACCCACATTAGGGTTGAGCCACAACCCTAGCTTATGGATTTAGCTATTCATAATTAAAGAAGAAAAACAAGAAATAGATGAAGAACAACTCATATTAATTAATTACTAAGATAAACAAGAAGATTCAATGTTGAAATGTAGATAAAATTGCCCAAAATAGCTAAAATATTCGAACCCACGAGCGCAGCTCTTAGCTAAAACTATTTGATAACCTAAAAATGGGAAAAGAAGCTATCTATACTAAGCTGAAAAATCTGGACAAAAATACCATTGCGGGTCTAGTGCGGACCGCATAAAATCACGTGCGATTGCACTAAGGCTCTAGACTTGAAAATTGAACTCTCTCAACTGGGGCAATGCGGACTGCACAGGATGGACTGCGGCCGCGATGCCCTCTAGTGTGGTCTGCGTGAAATGGAGCGCGGACCGCATTGGCTTCAATCTCAAAATTAACAACTCTCTAATCCTTGGTTGTGCGGACCGCACTAAATCGAGTGTGGCCGCAGTAACTTCAGTGCGGACGGCATTAAATCCTATGCGGCCGCATTGCCTGATTTTCCTGAGTTGCATACTCTCTGAACCTCACTTGTGCGGACCACACAGAATGGTGTGCGGCCGCACTGGCCTTGTTTTTCCTTGATACATGTGCAAGTTTCACACCTTTTTGAGCTGATTTTTGACATCTTGTCACTTTGTTAATCAAACCTGCAATCAAGCACAACTTGTGAGCCTTTTTAGACTATTTTATACACATTTCTAATCAAAACTTAAGCATGAAGGAGTATAAAATGTAGCAAAATCCCTAGTTATCAACTCCCCCAAACTTAAGCTTTTGCTTGTCCTCAAGCAAACAAAATAAGACTCTCCCCTCAAGTGAAAATCCCAGAAAATTCAGTTGTCCTAGAGTAACCTCATCTAGCATCAATTGGGACTAACATTTGCCCTCAATACAAATGAATCATTAACAACATTTACTCCTTGAAACACCATGGATTAAGTGCGACACAAGAGCATCAAGAGTTGACTTAACACATCAAAGAACTCTTTCTATTACTTTGGTCATTGTGGAACCCAAACTCACACATCTTTAACTCTCCCTGAGCAAACTTTACCTTTATAATAGTGGCACTCAGAACGAGGTCAATGGAAGGTCACTCATCTCTCTCAAGAAAAAGTCACAAGTCCGGCTCTAAGTACCATAGGCTTTCCCCTTATGTGAGTCACCACTAATGTAAGCTACATTCAACTCAAGATCATATAGGGCTTTTGTAGAGACATGGTGAAGGCTTTTGGTTTAGGGTAGGAAATGTTTGGTCTAAGTAGGTTCCATCTTCCTTAAGCACTTCTTTTGTTTCATTTGGCACACATTCCATTGACTCTATGAGTCATTTAACTTCTTTCTAAGGGGTTAGAGAGACATGTTGTCGCTTTTTCTTATACATTTCAAACCTTTTCTCCTTTTTCAACTTTCCACACCTTTCATTCTTTGCTTTTCTTGAATCCCTTTTTTATTCTTTTTCACATTGAACATTATTTTGTCTTTTTTCTTTTCTTTCTTTTTCATTGTCTTTCCTTTTCTTCATTTTTGTGCCTTTTTACCACTTTGTTCCAATCCTCGACTCTACCCACAAACTTATAGTTTTGCCATGTGCTAAAGGAAAGATCGGGTGCCAAGAGATGGTCTCTTTTAGAACGGGTATAGGCTTGTATCATGGTTCTTGAAGGAAAAAGGTCTAAGGCTCAAAAGGGTTGACTAGGTATCTTATCATTGGTAAGTTATGAAAGTGTTCAAGCTATCATTTGGACCAAGGAGAGCCTATAATCATGTCTCAAGTCAAAATTCACTTAGGATTTTGCCTCAACAAACATTCAGGTCAAGTTCTAGACCAATGGCTCGGGACTTGGACTTGCAATGCAATTTCTCACCACACAAGCTATGGGATTGCTAAAGACATAGAGTCGGGGGCCCACAACGACCTTAGATAAGATTTGAGCACATAATGGTCCCGAAAAACCACTTGATGATTATCGGTCAACACAAGAGTCTCAAAGTCACGACTTTCACCATCCTAAACACAATAATTTATTTTTGACCATAAGATCAGAGGCAAATGTGTTAGGCCCAAGTGAAGCTTTGCTTGAGGCACCCTTAACCACTATCCACTAAAAACAAAAAGAAAAACGGACTCAAACCCTTAAGAAGGTCGTCAAGACATCCATCATTAAGAAGAGCCACCCGGTTCGCACAAACTCGACTTTTGTAAAGAACCGTGGCATTAGGAAAACCAAAGTCTTATTGCAAACTTTCAAAAGACGAAGCTACGAACAGCAATAAGAACCTAATAACGAAAAATTGTGGAAAGTAAAATGAATATATACAAGAGGGGATTTGTCAAATATACAATAGATGGGATGAATATTACAGTGTAATATAACTTTATATACAGACCCAAAATAAAATAAAAGTACGATAAATGTAACAAAATGTTAAAATTAGATACAACCTAAAGATGAAAAATAAAGAAAACATAAAAACTATAAAATATATACAGTAATCCAAATCCATAAAATAGGGCCTACCCCCTCAAATGAAAGTTGGCATTGTTCCCAATGCCAACTAAACTAAATAAGCACCAAAAAGAAAAGGGAAAAGGATATAGAGACTCCCTATGGTCCGTATGCCTGCATGGGCTCCTGAGTGGTCCCTAGGTCCTCACTGTTCTCGGGAACCTCTGACCGGTTCCATATGGCCTGCTGCTCTGCTACTGCTACCTAGGCCTGGACCTGGACAGGCTCTTGAGGTGCATCCTGTGGCTGACTAGAGAAGGCCTCCAGTAGGTCTGCCAACTGGATGACTGCATTGTCCGCTCTGGGAATCATCCTCTTCCTCTTGGGAGGCCTTTGGGACTGCTCGGGCTGGGGATGAGCTGATGGTACTGGGTCCTGTAGCAATAAGTCCAAAGGCAGATGATCTGCCTTCATCCTGTCAATATCAACCCTCAGCGCCTTTACGGACTCCTTGGAAGCTCGCGTGTTCCTCAACTTCTTGTGCTCCTTAGCAAGCTCCTTTAGAGCCTTGATGTGTGAACCAACTGCATCTGTGAGCAAAGTGTCGAGGATTATCTTTTGGTTGGATAGAATCGCCTTGAGGGCATCCTCTATGGACTGTGGGACTTGTGGAGCTGGAGGAGCCGACTGAGCCTCTACTGTGGTAGTGAGGATAGACAACTTGGATGACGCTGTCTGCATCCAGTTGTTGATACTGAGAAGTGTCTGGCTCAGTTGGTGGGCAGTCACTAGGTAAGCTTGGGAAAAGGGTATTTCCGGATCTATTGAGGTGGATGGGCCATGAGGAATGTCTGTGGAGGTGGAGGCAGGCTGAGCAGGAGCCACTACCACAACTGGCTCTTCGGACTGGCATGTTGGAGCAGTTGTTGTTCCCTTAAAGTTCTTGCTCTTTGGGATGTCATCCCCCTACATGTTGTACCAAGAGAATGGGGTCCTCGCTTTGACCTTGATATCAAATGGCCTATTTTAAACTTTGAGGTACCTGAAGTTCATAGTCAAGAAGCTGGGGAAAGGGTAGTTTTTGTCATGCTCATTGCCTACAAGTGTGATTACCCGAGACATTACATTCCCGACATTAATCGGGTATCCCGCCATGATCGATGCCACAAAAAATGCCCGATGAAGAGGGAGGGAGTTTTCATGAAGAGTGGGGTCCAACCTGCTACACACAAATGTTTCCCACCCCTTGGCTTCGAAATTTAGACTTCTTCTCAAAATTTTCACTCCCGCATTTAGCCAATCGGGGGGTGGTACTTGGGATTGCCAGATACTATGCCAACCAGGGAACTTTCTCGCCCAATTCCATCTTTGCCATATACAGTTCCTCATCCTCCTCATCAAAGCCGAAGTAATCATTTATTATTTTCCCGTCAAAAAGCACCTTCAGATTTTGCACCTTGGTCACTTTTGTTCCCTTTTTGAAGTGGGCAACATCGGTATAGAATTCCTTGACCAGGTGCTCGTTTGCATCCTCACAGTTGTTCAAGAAATACTCCCAGCCAACTCTCTCCCTAAACTGCCTCCTCACATTGGGGTTGTGAGGCAGTAAGTCCATATCCATAAAACTCCTCTCCGAAATTAATTTCCTCACCGGCCACCATTCCCTAAACTTGTGATAAGCTACCTCACTGACAAATCGGTCTTGCCACACCTCCGGTTCCTAGTTCTCGCAACCCCGCCAACCTAAGGTTCACCCTCTTCTCCTACTTCTCTTTCTCCTCCTACTTCCTCATCGTTTCCTACTGCACCCTCTCCGGATAATGAAGGTGTGGGAGAGGTGGAGCATTCATCCTCACCGCCTTCAGCTGAGCCCTCAGACAACCCAGAAGATACATTTACTGATGCTTGGGCAGCGGGGGAAGTAGGAGGAGTGTCTCTTAGTCTGTTTCTCTTCGGCCAGTCAGGGATGTACTCTGGGATTAAGTCTGAAGATATCTCCCGGGAGGGCTCGTACTCACTCCCAAACATGTCAATGGCCCTATCAGCTGCTTTAATCATCTTCATTATATTTTTAATGTTTTGTCGGGCTTGAATAGTCAATCTTACCATTTTATATTTCCCTCCCCGGGAGGATTCTCCTCTGTCTGGTTGTTTAGAGCCCTTTCCCCTTTGTTTCACCATTGTCTGCAAACAAGTTCAGGTATGCTTTGTTAGTATCAGTGGATTCAATTAAGTTCACAGTTGTAGAAGAATAAAGGTTGCAGACAGTTGCAGAAATCACACAGTGCGGACCGCACAAAATGGAGTGCGCCCGCACAGAGGCAAATGCAGTCCGTATAGAATGTCAATGCGGTCTGCACAGAGGTGGGGTTCAGACTAACCACTCTCTGAACAATTGCTCTGCGGACCGTACAAAAAGGCTATGCGGTCCACATTGAGGCACCGCGGACCGCACAAAATGCAATGCGGTCACAGTCCTCAAAGATTAGCCTTCATGACTTTCAGCAATGCGGTCCGCACAAAATGTTATTGCGAACCGCACAAGGGCACCGTGGACCGCACAAAATCGACTGCGGTCCGCACTAGGTGCCCAGTTATAGCACTAACTTAGGGTTTAAAATCATTTGCTTTTAAGTCCAATATTTCACCTTAGTAAGGTTCCTAAGTGATTGTCCATTGTTTTTAACCACCTAATTCTACTTTAAATAGAGAATTAATTAACCTAACCTAACCAATTGAAGAAAATACAGGAATACTAGAATAAGAGACAAGAAAAACAAAAAGTAAAGAAGAATAACAAAATTAAAGCAATTAAAAAGAAGTTAAGTTACCAGTTGTGAGATGAAATGAAGATTAATGAATCCAAGCAATTAATTATGAGCAACAGGGGGGACGAATAGTGCTTTAAGAGTTCTGAGAATTCAAAGATCGAAAAGTGTAAAGGAGGGCCTCAGGCCCTATTTATAGAAAATGACCTGGGGCCCAGCTTACCAACCAATGCGGACCGTACAGAATCGACTGTGGTCCACACCGCACAGTTTGATTTAAGTTTGAGAAAGCAACCCACCGCAGTCCGCACAAAATGTCATGCGGTCGTAGTGGTCCACCGCAGACCGCACAAAATGTAATGTGGCCGCAATGGCAAACTTCAGAGAGCTAGACATTTCACTCTTCATCAGTGCGGTCCGCACTAAATGTAGTACGTCTGTATTGAAAACTTCAGAGACCTGACACTTTTTTCCACTATGTCCTGCACTGCATCAACACAATCCTGTAACATCTCACAACCAGTTAGTCCAAAAATAAATCCTATACTACCATAAAAATCAAAGAAAAACAAAAATAAATACACATGGGTTGCCTCCCAAAAAGCACCTGATTTAACATCGCGGCACGACACAGGTTACCATCGCATCATTTGAGATGAAGAAGTGCTGTCATCAATTTTTCCCAAGTAGTGCTTAACCATATGCCCATTAACTTTGAAAACTTCACCATATTTGTTCTTTAAATTAAGAGCACCAAACAAGGTCACACACACCACTTCAAAAGGTCCACTCCATTTTGACTTGAGCTTTCCCAGAAACAGACGTAACCGGGAGTTGAACAAGAGAACCAAATCGCCCACATTGAACTCCTTGCTACGAGCATATTTATCATAAAGGTACTTCATCTTGTCCTTGTGCAAGGACGAACTGGAGTAGGCATGGAATCGGAATTCATCAAGCTCATTAATCTGCTCCACACGAAGATTAGTTGCAACATCCCATTCAAGATTTAGCTTCCTCAAAACCCACATGGCCTTATGCTATAACTCAACCGGTAAATGGCAAGCTTTCCCAAACACCAACCTATATGGAGATATACCAATCGGAGTCTTGTAAGCAGTCCTATAAGCCCATAGAGCGCCATCCAAGTTCTTTGACCAATCGGAGTCTTGTAAGCAGTCCTATAAGCCCATAGAGCGTCATCCAAGTTCTTTGACCAATCGGTCGTATTTGCATTGACCGTCTTTGACAATATGCTTTTGATTTCTCTGTTGGAGACTTCAACTTGACCACTTGCTTAAGGATGATAGGGAGTAGAAACTTTGTGATTGACACCATACTTTGAAAGCAAAGTGTCAAAAGCTCTATTGCAAAAATGAGACCCCTCATCACTTATGATTGCACGAGGAGTGCCAAACCTTGTAAAAATGATCTTCTTGAGAAATGCAACAACACTCCCAGCCTAATTGTTGGGCAATGCCACGGCTTTAGTCCACTTTGAAGCATAGTCTACTGCCACAGAAATGTATGTGTTCCTACACGAGCTAACAAACGGGCCCATAAAATCAATGCCCCATACATCAAAAATATCAACCTCAAGGATTGTATTGAGAGGCATCTCATCTTTCTTTGAAATTCCCCCTGCTCTTTGCCATTCGTCACATCTCTTCACAAAATCACCCGCATCTTTGAACAAAGTTGGCCATCATCCCGTGATGATTCCCAACCATTCCATCATCTAAAGGGTAGTGATGGAATGAGTAGCGAGAGAGGGTTGAAGTAGCTTTTACCCGATTTAGGGTCGAGATCGATTTCCACAGAGAGCTAGATGTTGGAGTCGGGTATCTATCTAATTTAGAGTTGGGTATGTGTTCCAAATTACACTTCTAAACATTTTTGGGTTTTTGTTTTACTTCTACTTTTATCAAACTACAATGGTAAATTAAACTAGAATAAGCTAAGAGTAAAATGTTGCAGGTTGTTCAAATGGTTTAAAAGGCACTAGGGTAGTGACTTTTGCCTAGGTGGTCAATTGACGGATACTTGAGTCTAGGGCACGATTGACATATTTGGGGAGTATGATATAACCGTTGCACGATTTTACCCACTCTACACCTCTCGGTGATTCAAGTGATTTTGCCCGAATTGACTTTCTCAAGACCAATTGGGGATGCAAATTTGCACAAGCAATCAAGGTTCAAGTCGGGTATTACTCTCTCGAGGTTTAACCCTTTAATTAGGGCTATCAATCTCTTGAGTACGCCCCAATTCCTTGTTGGACCAATTTCAGGGACTCAAACTCTCTTTCTTAAGAAGAGCTCAAGTCAACTAAACACAAACTAGTGTTTGCAATTACTAATTCAGCAATTAAACATGAAATTAGCCCAAATATCAAACACCCATAGTAAATCTAGCCCTAAAACACAAGACCCATCAATTACCCACACTAGGGTTAAGCCACAACCATAGCTTATAGGTTTAGCTACTCATAATTAAAGAAGAAAAGCAAGAAATAGATGAATAAAAACTCATATTAATTAATTACTAAGATAAAGAAGAAGATTCAATGTTGAAATGTAGATAAAATTTCCCAAAATAGCTAAAATATTCGAACCCACGAGCGTAGCTCTCAGCTAAAACTATCTGATGACCTAAAAATGGGAAAAAATCTATTTATACTAAGTTGAAAATCTGGACAAAAAAACCCCTGTGGGGCTAGTGCGGACCGCACAAAATCACGTGCGGCCACACTAAGGCTCTATACTTGAAAATCGAACTCTCTGAACTGGGGCAATGCAGACCGCACAAGATGGATTGCGGCCGCGATAGCCTCTAGTGTGGTCCGCATGAAATGGAGCGCAGACCACATTGGCTTCAATCTCCGAAAATAGCAACTCTCTGATCATTGGATGTGCGGACCGCACTAAATTGAGTGCGGCCAAAGTAACTTCAGTACGGACCTCATTAAATCCCATGCAGCCGCATTACCTGATTTGCCTAAGTTGCATACTCTCTGAACCTCACTTGTGCGGACCGCACAGAATGGTGTGCGACCGCACTAGCCTTGTTTTGCCTGAGCTTTGTCTTGCCTTGATACTTGTGCAAGTTTCACTCCTTTTTGAGCTGATCTTTGACATCTTGTCACTTTGTTGATCAAACCTGCAATTAAGCACAACTTGTGAGCCTGTGGGACTATTTTGTACATATTTCTAATCAAAACTTAAGCAAAAAGGAGTATAAAATGTAGCAAAATCCCTAGTTATCAGTGAGTCCCTTAGGCTCCTTAGCGAGGAGAAGGAGGTTGAGTTGCTGCATTGGCGATATGAGGCATATGGGAGCTCGAATTATGAGAGTTATTTGATGGAGCAGGTAACTTTTTACATCTCGTGCTTTGCTCCTTTTGGACCTTAAGGTTAACCCCCTTTTTGTTATATTAGCTGCAGAAAAAGACGAAGGCTTTGGAGTACCTCAAGGGCGACATTGACCGCGTCAGAACTGCCTATGGTGAGCTAAGGTCTCAGGTGTAAGCTCAATCTTTAGAGGAGACAAGCACCTCGGCCAAGGTCCCTACCTTCGAAACCCAACTCGGCTTGGCTCGTGACAATGCCAAAGTTCAAGCGAATATGATCGGGAAACTTGAATCTGATCTTTCGAAGATCAGGGTTGAGATAATTGATGCCCGGGCTGAAGCGGCACTAAGTCGAACCAAGGCCGATCAGAAGATGGCGATTAGTATGAAAGACGTTGGGGACGCTCAAGCCGAGCTGAAATGAGCCCTTGACCAGGAGAAGAGGATCAAGGAATATGTTCATTGCAGATCTTGAAGAGGGGTACTCGAGGAGGTCAGTGTGAGGGGCTTCGTTCTCTCGGAGGAATTAGCTCGAGCAAGGGTGGACGAGCGTGACACGCGGTCACTTCTTACTGACGACGCGAAGAGCGAGCCCGGCAAGCTGCATCCCTTTGGAAAGGAGTGTAGATTTTGCCGTTTTCCCGCTTTGTATTTGATATAGTAGAGCATGTCTGTAGATGGAGAGTGAACCTTTTCTACGTATGTAAGATAAGAGGAAACTTGAAGCTTTATTTCTTCTGCATCTCTTTCTGTATTGCTTTTAACCAGGAGGGCTGGTTTCGGTGTTTGGCGGGATCCCCCATAGGTCCGAAATTGATCGGACACGCCTGGAAGCTTTTAAGTGGGATCATTGACGAGAGTAGGTGTTAGGGCCTCCGTGTTTTGCCCAGCTGTTTTAGCCCAGTCTCCGAGTCAGGTCTTGACTCGAGCTTGCCTGCCTTTAAATCTTATATTCCCTTGCCTGCCTTCAAATCTTCTATGCACGTGCGGGCATGTAGTAGTTGTTCTTATTCCTTGCCCTTGGGCATTTTCAGTTTCGACTATTTTGTGTCCAGTCTCCGATTTGCATTGCGATCCGAGCTTCGATTGACCATCAAGTTCTTTCCTACTTGCATGGGCGGACGATGATAGCCTTTTGTGCTTCGGGTCGAAGTGACCTTACATGTGGGTGGCTTAGAGGCTCACTCAGCTAGCGATAGTGGCATTTACATCGTGCCCTTAGGCATGTTGTAGTTTAACTATTTCGGGTCCAGTCTCCGAGTCGCATTGTGACTCGAGCTTTAATTGACCCTTAAGTACTTTCCTGCCTGCATGGGCAGACGATTTGGCTTTTTGTGCTTCAGGTCGAAGTGACCTTACAGGTGGGTGGCCCGGAGGCTCACTCGACTGGTGATAGTGGCATTTACACCGTGCCCTTATGCATGTTGTAGTTTAACTATTTCGGGTCCAGTCTCCGAGTCGCGTTACGACTCGAGCTTTAATTGACCCTTAAGTACTTTCGATTTTCAGACCAGCGATAGTACCTCTTACGCTATTTTGGTCGTTGAGACCTTTTAATATGTGGCCCGGAGGCTTGCATAGTTAACTATTTTGGATCCAGTCTCCGAATCGGGTTACGATTCGAGCTCATTTTAATCCTCAAGTTGTCAATTTTAAGCTGGCGACAATAGCTCTTATGCTATTTGGTCGTAGAGACCTTTCAATGTGAGGTTTGTAGGCTCATTTTGCTGACGACAATGGCTCTTACGGTGTTTTTGCCCGTGGGCTTTTTGTAGGCTCTGTTTTTCGCTTGTTAAGGTCTTTTGGAATAGTTTTGCCTGACCCATCGTTGGTTCCGAAGAACCTCGATTTCAAGTTGTTATCAGTGAAGTTTTGAGCACCTCGGAAGGTTCATAGCTCGTAGGTCGAGTAGATCGATGCCTTGCGATTTGGAGCCGATGTGGTCGAAGCTCATTATTTTTTGCCTGTTGAGGGAAGATTGTTTTAACCGATTCTTTCCGAAGTATATTCGAAGTAGTGGCCTGCGATTTTGTTTAGCGACACTCGGGCGTCCCCGAGTCGCGTTAGTTTGGTTGTATCAGCCATTTTGATCGTAGTCATATGTGTTTGGCCGGAGCCATTTTTGATCCCGAGTGATAGTTCATGCATGTACACCAAGGGTATGCCCTTTTGGGACTCTTACAAATGCGATGTATAGCCTGATCTTCGGGATTTTCATGCCTGTTGAGGTCTTATAGTTTGTCATGCCTGTTGAGGTCTTACAGTTTTTGTCATGCCTATTGAGGTCTTATAGTTTTTGTTGTAATGTAGAACAGATCTGGTTACGCTGAGTCTGCCCGCTAGGGGTCTTATAGTTTTGGGTTTCCTAGTGCATGGCGATTGGCGATGAATGACAGTCTCCGAGTCAAAGAATTTGTTTAAGCTTGAAGACCGTTTTCGTGAACTCGGAGTTGCCGTATAGGGGCTTTATGAGCCTAGAGTTCCGACTCTAGGGTCGTGCGGGTGCTGAATTGCTGATGTTAACTCTTCGAATATCTCAGGATGTATTTGGTGGAGAGGTCTCTGTCGGGAGTATACTTGAGATTTCCTTATTTGGAGAATAAGATGCTGAAAAGATATCCTTTTATTGCTTGGTGTAAACATACATTGTTTCATTGTCGTGAGCTTAGCCCGCGTGGGCGCGGCTCCTCGGACCATTCGATCCGGTACATAATTCCTGATTGGGTCATAGTCTTCCATTTCCTAGTCCTCCCGAGGGGATGGTGCCCTTAAAAGAAGACCACTGCTCGTCGTTGGACTGTAGGAGAAGGCATGCGACCTTATCGGATCCTCCTCTGGGGGTACGTTGCTCCGCTAATAATCTTGTTGACGAGGCCCTCTTCGGGGCGGAAGCCTAATTGAGGGGAATAGCGTGGTGGGCCCTTTTTTAAGGCCTAGGTATCTCTGGGTAGAGTTAGAACTTCCGAATGTCCTAGCCAGCTATCTGCATACAGGTTAGTGAAAAAATAACAAGGGAATAAAGCAGTTCTTCCTCACCGCAGGATGTGTAGGCGACGTTTTGAGATTTTGTTCGTTCCTACCCTTTCGTGGCGTGAGCCCCGATACAGCCCTCCGTTGTGTCTTATCAGGCTTGGCCGAAGATGTGGTTTGATTACCCTTTGATCCTTCCGAAGGTGGGAGCATTGATGCCGACAATGCGCCATATGGTGAAGAATTTCCTCTCGCCGCGTATTGCTTCCCGTCGACTTATTTTAGTTCCGACCTTTGCGAGGGATCTCATCCTTTTGGCGAAATGGTCCCGGCGCTGTTCCCGGGCTAGGACACCGAGCTCTGTACTATCAGAGAAGGCGCTGACGGGCTATATTAAGAGAATGGTCTTTGTGGCGACTGTCGTTTGGAATTTGCTAGGGATTCGGGAGCGATTTGGTCCGTTAGTCCGGACCGCCTACTTTGGTCCGACATCGTTGTTGTATGTGATCGAACCACCTAAATTCATGAACACATGTTTTATTTGAAATAGATCAAATGAGGGATAGGGTTACTAATGCGTCAGTGTGATGCCGAGGCGGAGTCTCGGTGTCCTTTTCCCTGGATGTAAAGGTGTCCTATGGAATATTTCCATAGACCCGTTTTTCCCTGACGGCGAACATTTTCACTTTCCATTTTATGAGTCCTCGGAGGGTGTTGCCGCTCCTTCACTTTCGTGGTAATACGTCGTGGCTTGTTTGCTTCATTCTTCCTGGTTGCCTTCCTCCCTTGGAGCTGGATTCGAGCTTGAACGCTCGATGGTACTTGGTGGGGATTTTTATTGGGTAGAACGGTTGTCGTCCTTCTGAGCTGGTGGCCATTTTTTATCCTGTGGTCGCGCACGCCCTGTTGTTCCCGCGTCGGGTTGTGGTTCTTTTGAAGGGTCTTGGTCGAATAGGTCTGAGTTGTTCGGCGTCCCTGGTTTCACTTATGGTGATCACGATGTTTGGTATAGCAATGCTGAAATTGAAGTCCACCGGGCGAGGTTCCCCTGTCGGATGTGCCTCGGCGGATCTGGCTCCACTGAAGATTCCTTGAGGATGTTGCCCTCGAGCTATTTTCCTATCGTTGTGAGGCAGGTTCCATCTTGTGGCATTCCTCCCATCCGTGGCACATGGATGGTACCTCCATCTATTCGGCATTAACTTCTTTCCCGGATGGTGGTTCACGACCCTGATTTATGGCTGGTGCCGGGTGCGAGCATCTAACCAGATCTCCGTTGGGTATTGGATCAAGCTTTGTTTGAAATGTCCTAGCGTCGTCGGGCATGCTTTGTTTAAGCTTCGGGAGAAGGCTTGTGTTGCCCAGTCATCCGAAATTGGGAGCGATCTCATTCGTCCTACCAGGGAATGAGGTGCGACTTCCCGTGGTGTTTCATTCTTTCTTTGTTCAGCCTCAGATGTGTCGGGCTCTCCTATTACTACTTTGATGGCATCGGCGTGTGCTTCTGTGGAGGAATCCACTGGTACGTTAAGCGAGTTAGTGGGGTCAGGCGCTAGGCTGCGGCGCCACATCGCAGTTTCCTTCGAGAGTGTTTCCCCGAACTTCTCCAACGAGACGGGCTTGAACTCATCATCTTGAAGGTCGCTGCCTTTACCTGCACATGCGTAAGCGGCAGCACGATCATCAGGATCCGAGGTCCTGTCGCACCTAGGGAGTTCCAGCATTCGGATTTTTGTGAAGCGGGTTCCGGGACCGCTTCCCCGGGAGATAACTATTGCATGAACCTCCACGAACCTGACTCGATTCTTTTGGAGAGATCCTCAAGAGTCTTCGATGTGGCAAGATCTATTATCGATTCGTTGTTGCTTGATCTTTCGGGTACTCGTTCGGCGCAGGGAGATGTTTCCGGCTCTACTGTGCTGGGAGTCTCCAGGTGGCCCTGCAGCTGAGCGATAGCCAACTGCGCCTGCAATATTTCAAAAATATCATGAATACTAACTTCCTGTGCTTCCTGAGTCGGGGTTTGTTGGGCTTCCTGTTGGTCGATATGCTAAACGCTCCCATCGGTGTGCTAGGCCTCGTCAACCTGATTTGCGCCTCGCGAACCTGCGTCTGTAGGAATTGGCCCAAATGTATTATCGGGGTTCCGCGACGTCGTGCCAACCACTGGAACAGCCTCACCATTTTCGTCATGATTTTCGGGGTAGCCGTTTTCAGATCTATTTACCTAGCCAGACATTTTGACCTAAAATAAAGAGATCTTTGGACAAGAAAAAGTGTGAAAGATAGCGTGCGTTTGTGCAATGGAACCAGCAAGAAAATAATCACTATTATTTTTAGCCCCATGGTGGGCACCAAACTGCTTACCGTGAAAATGGTAGCAACAATTAAATTTTTAAATGGGAATCTAAAAATATGTGATCTATTCCCGAGCTAGTTGTTAGAGCAGTTGATGCTGATAATATAAAGTTTAACGACGAAATGCAAGATAGAACGAGATAGTAATCGAACCAAAGGGCCTGCTGCTCGGGTATAGGTCTGGTCGATGGGGGACCTCGAGGTCGACGTCAGGGTCGAGTTTGAGCTATCAGGGATAGTCGGGGACGGGATAACAGTTGAAGATATGATTAAACAAGGCTCTTCACAGCCAATACTAAGCTATATGATGAAGAACAAGTAAGAGAACGATGGATATAAGGATGGTCTCGGGCCAATGAGAACAAGCAAGTTATAAAGAAAAGAGAGAGAGAGAGAGAGAGAGAGAGAGATTATTGCACTCGTGGAGAAATGGAGCAACATCAGCCCGTTACAAGGTAGGGTGAGTCCCCTTTATATAGGAGGGGAACTCGGATACAAGTACGTGGGCATTAATTACAAAGTATAGAGATAGGATGGCTTGACGTGATGCCTTAGCATGGACTCTAGATAGGTCGGCCCTATCAGACTTAGCCGTGTGCCTTGGGAACTTCCCCTTCTGTCCTGGCTTCGATCTCCATCTTCTCTAAGTCGGGCCTCGACGAGCCCCAAGGTCGGGAACTCGGTCGTGGCTTCCTGTCCTCGGGGTCTCGAGTCATTCTTGCGAAGTGACTTGAGAGAGAGAAATCAAGTCCTCTGATTTCGCTGCGTACAGAATCTGAAAAGCAGCTTATTTGGAAATCTTAATAGTCCATTTGTGCAAATAGCACCTTTGCCTCCCCAAGAAGTGAACAAAATAACTCAGTCGAAGAATTTTCATTTGTAAAGTTTTATGTCACAAATAACTTTTTAAGAACGTACCACTTGAATTTTACACTAATTTATTTAATGTTGTTCTTAAATAAGACTTCTATTGGAAGACAATTTGCCCTAGAGTGAAAGAAGGAAAAATTTCAACACAAGCTGAGTAAGGGCGAGACTTAATTCCGGAGTACGAACTTCTCTTTATGCCTCGTTATCAAACACATGCAATTACGAGATCATGCCAAATGAAGGAAGGGTTTAGCCTTAACATACCTGGAGTAGGAAAAAATCCATATGATATTCTTGGAAAAGGTTGCACCGTACTCCTTTAGAACCGCAAAATTTTACGTTGCTACGGTTCTAACAATTCTCGAAAAAAACATTGTGATTTCTCTCTTTGCTCATCTAGAAGTGGTTAATCAACTTTCGAAACTAGGATATCAATAAGAAGTATTCTTCTATGATACTAGTAGATATCAAGCCATGTTCTATTTTAACCAATTTAAACCAAAAAAAAACAAGAATAGAAATCGTTCGTGATTTCAACATCTGTAGGTATCAACATTTGCAAATACTAAAGTTCAATATTTTAAACTTCAAGAAAAAAAATACTAAAGTACTGATATGAAATATTATCTCATAGGAGTACAAGAAAATTTTCACACATAAATCTTGAACTATTTTTTTTAGTAAACATTATGTCCAAAGACAAACTTAACTAAAATTCATGTCCAGAGATAAGTGAACTCAATGTATTCAGTTGCCACCTATTGAAAATTGGCTAAGAGTCACTTCTCCAAGAAGTGGCTTGCTGCCACGTGAGGGTGGGGTGGGAAATTAAACTTATCCAATAATCAATTAATTAATTAGGTAATATCCCGCTATCCGGTAATTAATCAATGTGTATGGCGAAATTAGGAGAAACAATCTCCCGCCATTAAGGCCTACTCGGGATATCGAGACGGCACCTCGAGGCTGTGGGATCAGGATCGGGCTCTCTATCTCGAGGATCATCCGCGGTCTTGAAGTGGCCCCAAGGTTCAGGGGTCCGTCCGTGACCCAGCAAAAATTACGAAGATGGGGGACTCCCGAGGCGAACAGTTAGAGTCAATAGGCTCTGGCACCATGCCATGCCTAGCTGTCCCATCCCCATGTCCTTACATTTAATGCATCATGTACCATGTCGTGTTCCCCCGCCTATATAAGGGGAATCCATACCACTTTGTAAAGGGTAGATGCTGCTCCATTTCTCCACAAGTGCAATAATATCTCTCTCTCCCTTTTCTTCTAAGTCATTCGTTCTCATTGGCCCGAGGCCATTTCACATTTATTGTTTACTTACTTGTTCTTCACCGTCCAGCTGTACATTGGCCATAAAGAGCCTTATTCAATCGTATTACTGCTTGTTATCCCTTTCCCGACTGTCCCCGATAGTTCGAACTCGGCCCGAGTTTCGGCCCCGAGGCCTCCATCGACCTACTTTGCATCCGGCTAACAGGCCCCTTTGATTTGCCTACTGCCTCGATTTAGTTCATATTTTATCGTTATACCGCATATTCTTAACACAAACTGCCTTAACAACTAGCTACAGAATAGATCACATATTTTTAGAATCTCATTTACAAATTTAATTATTTTTACCATTTTCACGGTAAATAGTGTGGCGTCCACCGTGGGGCTAAAAATAATAGTGATTATTTTTTTGCTGGTTTCGTCACCCAAACGCACGTTATCTTTCACACTTTTCTTGTCCGAAATCTTTTGATTTCAGGTTAATGTCTGGCTCGGTAAGCAAAATCGAGAACGACTACCCCGAGAACCACAACAGAAGCGGTATGGCTGTTCCAGCGGTTGACGTGACACCATAGGACCCTGATAACGCATCTGGGTCGATTCAAGCGGACGCGGGCCTGCGAGGCACGCAACAAGTCGACGAAGCCTCGCGCACCGATGATAGCATACAGCTCGCTGACCAATAGAAAGCTCAAAAAACCCTGGCCCAGGAAGAACACGAAGTTAGTCTTCATGTTATCTTTGAGATGTTGTAGCCACAACAACTGGCCATCGCTCAGCTGCAAAATTGCCCGGAGACCCTCAACGCAATAACAACGGGGACACCTTCTTACGATGATCCAGTACCCGAGAGGTCAAGTAATGACGAGTCGGTGACCGACCCCAGCGCAGCAAAGATGCTGGGGAATCTCCTCAAAAAGATCGAATCAAGTTCGTGGAAGCTCCTACAACAACCGACTCTCCGGGGAACAACCCTAGAACTCGCTTCGCAAAAACCCAGAATGCTTGAACTCCCTAGGTGCGACAGGACCTTGGATCCCTATGGGCACACCATCGCTCGCGTGTGCCCGTTCAAAGGCAGTGATGCCCGAGATGATGGGTTCGATCCTGCCTTGGACCGATCGAATGCCCACACCCGGTACCAGTCCCAAATCGGGGCCACGAACAACCCCCCACGAACCCCCTCGGGTTCGATATATCCAAGCGGACCCCCAGCGAAGAAGCTTGTACAAAGCAGATGGAGGTATCATCCATGCGCGACGAATGGAGGGAGTGACCTAAGATGCAGCCTACCTCGCAATAGTAGGGAGATAGCCCGGGGATAGCATCCTCGAGGAACCTCCGATGGAACCAGATTCAACAAGGCACACCTGGTAAGGAAATCCCACCCAGCCAGATGCAATTTCGGCATTGTTGTGCCGAGCATCGTGATCACTATAAGCAAGTCTGGCAACGCCAGGTGGCTTAGACCTTTCCGACCAAGACTCCTCCGAGAGAACTATGGCCCGACGCAGGAACCACATGGCGTGCAGGGTCACCAGCTGAAAAGAACAACAACCATTCTATTCAATAGAGGTCGCCACCAAGTATCATCAAGCGGTCAAGCTCGAATCTGGCTCCAAGGGAGGAAGGATATCGGGAAAAACGAGGCTGTCAAACCACGGCGACAGCATAAGGGCAGCGGCACCCTTCAAAGACCCGTAAAATTCAGAGAGAAAGTGCTCATCGCCATGAAAAGGCGGATTCGGGGAATATACCCAAAGGGTACCCTTACATCCAGGGAAAGGGACGCCAAGACTTCGCCTCGTCCTCATGTTCACGCGCTGGTAACCCCCTCCCTCATTTAGCCTATTCCAAGTAAAGCATGTGTTCATAAGTGCAGGTATTTCGACCAATTACACCAACGGTGTCGGGCCAAAGCCAATAGGGAAGTTCGGACCAACGAATTAATTCACTCTCACACTTCAAACCTTTGATGGTCTCCATACGCCGGTCACCACAATAATCAGGAAAGTCGCTCCCTCTATATAGCTCGCTTTAGCTCGGATTAGAGCGCTAAGCCCGCGAAGTGCGGACGTGTTATTCAAATAACAATAGGTACACCTCCCATAGGCAATTTCTACCCCTCTCCGCCAAAAGGGATGGAACTCCCTAAGAAGGGTGGAACTTAGGCATTCAACAAAAAGCTACACGCGACGGGAGGAAATCCCTCACCATACAACCAGTCGCCGGCACCGGTGCCAAACCTCGAAACGTTGCCTACGTATCCCGCAACAAGGAAGAACTACTCCACTCCTTCGATTGTCTTTTTTTACTAACCTACATGTAGGCAGTCAGCCAAGGCAGTCATAAATTCTGAACTCCACACAGAAATCTGAGGCCCCTGCATGATCTGCCAAGCTCTCTTTCCTTGACCGGGTTTTCAACCTAAAGGTCTCGCTAACAAGATTATTAGCAGAGCAGCATACCCCCTAGAAAGGGCTACGACGAGCTCGTTGGCCTTCCTTCTATAGTCAGGCGACGTGCGACGGTTTTCTCTTAAAGAGCACCATCACCTCATAAGGGCCAATAAATGGCAGGCTAGGTCTCGAAACAGAACCACATAAGCAGATCAGATGATCAGAGGAGCCGAGCCCGTGCGGGCTGAGCTCATGATAACGAGACAACATGTACTTACAACATATATCTACGCCGAGCAGTAAAGAATATATTTTTGGTATTTCATCACGGCCTATATCTGCGCCAAGCAATAAAGAATATCTTTCTGGCATTTCGTACTTCGAGAAAGACTATTTTGACGTATTCACGGGAAATGCCTCTCCATCAAATGGGTCCCGAAATACTCGGAGACTTAGTATAAGCAATTCGACGACTTACATGACCCCAGGGTCGGAACTCCGGGCTCATCAAGCACCTGGAAGGCAACTCCGAGCTAACGAGAAGTTGTCTTCAAGCTTAAACAAACTCGATGACTCAGAGACTGCTATCAATCGCCATATAACTGGAAAACCTGAAACTGTAAGACCCCTAGCGGGCAGCCTCGGCGTAACCAGATCTATATTACAAACTGTAAGACCTCAACAGGCATGACAAACTTTAAGACCTTAATAGGCATGACAAACTGTAAGACCTCAACAGGCATGACAAACTATAAGACCTCAACAGGTATGAAAATCCCGATATTTGGGCTATACATCGCATTTGTAAGACTCCATAAGGGGCATACCCTCGATGTAGACGCCTAAACAATCACTAGGGATCAAAAATGGCTACGGCCAAGCGCACATGTCTCCGGTCAAAATGGCTGATGCAACCAAAATAACGCGACTTGGGGACGCCCGACTGTTGCTAAAAAATCGCAGGCCACTACTCCAAATATACTTTGGAAAGAACCAGTTAAAACAGGCTTCCCTCCACAAGCATAAACGAGCTCCGACAATGTCGGCTCCCAAAAATGCAAGAGCGTCGATCTACTCGACCTATGAGCTATGAACCTTACGAGGTGCTCGAATCATCGCCGACAACGACTTGAAATCGAGGTTTCTCTAGAACCGACGACGGTTCAGGAAAAATACTACAAAAAGACCTTAATGAGCGGATACAATGCCTACAAAAAGCCCACGGGCAAAAAACAGCGTAAGAGCCATTGTCGTCAACTAAGAAAGCCTATGGGCCACATATTGAAAGGTCTCTATGACCAAACAACGTAAGAGCCGTTGTCGCCAGTTAAAAAATCTTGACAACTTGAGGATTAAAATGAGCTCGAATCGTAACCCGATTCGGAGACCGAATCCAAAATAGCTAACTATGCAAGCCTACGAGCCACAAATTAAAAGGTCTCTACGACCAAACGATATAAGTGCCACTATTGCCGGAAACTCAATAAAATTTAAGGGTCGATTACAGCTCGAATCGCAATGCGACTCAGAGACTGGACCCGAAAAGTGCAACATGCCTAAGGGCACGGCATAAGTGCCATTGTCGCCGCTCGGAGACTCAATGAAATTTAAGGGTCGATTGCAGCTCGAGTCGCAACGCGACTTGGAGACTGGCCCGAAGATTGCAATACGCCTACGGGCACGACATAAGTACTACTGTCGCCAGGATCTCCATGAAATGTAAGGGCCAATTACAGCTCGAATCGCAATGCGACTCAGAGAATGAGCTCGTAGACAGTTGAATCACGCAAGCCCAAGGGCGAATCCGGGATCAAATCGACCCGGTGGAAACACCAACAAGCGGAAAAACAGAAGATATAAGTCGCGGGGTTCCCCCTCTTATTATTACATATTGATGGCGAGGCATAATCTCGGTCCGCGTGGTATAACGAAAGCTACATGTACACAACATAGAAGGCAGGGAATATTCCTTCCCCATTTTCCGGCAGCTACGGCCCTGCGGTATCCTCCTCATCACCCTCGTCATCGGATATCAAGAACTTGGCATTGAACTCCTCTCCTTTGGCTTGTTCGATCTCCTCCAAAAGATCAAAACCTCTAGCGTGAATCTCCTCGAGGGTCTCCCTCCGGGACCTACACCTCTCGTACTCCCTACTATTGTTTGCACTATCAAAGGCCTTCTTCAGCTCAGACCCAGCGGCAGTGGCACTCCTTGAATGAGCCGTCGTATTCTGCCCTGCCCTGGTATTATTTATCACAACCTCGGCCCAGACGTTCACCACCTCGGTTTTATCCCTTGATATCTCGGATGAGAGCCTCACGATCATCTTCGCCCGAGCAAAATCACTCGCACGAGCGGCCTGAATTTGCGCCTTGAGAGCGGATGTCACAGCTTGAGCCCTCTCTTTCGCCTCGGAATGGGCACTAGCACACGCTTGCAGCTCAGCAAAGTCACGTTTGGTCGTGCCCACCTCGCCCCAGAGTTGTTCCAGCTCATCCGCCTTGTCCTTCAACTAAAACAGCAACACATCAGAGATGGCAAGACAAAAAAGGGGAATACAGGCCAGCGCGGAATGCAGGATACCTGTTTCTCCAGGAGGGCCTCCCGGGCGCGACTCTGGTCTGCCTCACACCGTAAAGAGATGAGCACATTTTCCTTTGCCGCACAAAGAAGTTTGAGGGATCTTTCCCTTTCTCGAGCCTCCCGCAACAGAGCCTCGCAACGAAGTAGCGCAGTTTTGAGCCAGTCAAAAGCCTGAAGAAGAAGATCCGGGTGAGTAAAGGGAAGAGAAAGGAACATGGGGCCAGAACATCCCTACCACGGTCGAAAACTCACCACGAGGCCAAGACGATGAGCCTCACCGAGGGCCGGAGCGACCCCGGATGGTGAATCAGTCTCGGAAGCTTGTCGGCCAACCGAATCACTTCCCCTCAGCCGCTGCAGAGAGGTCACCTCACTGCAAGACTTCTCACACCGAGGAACATCTTTCCTTTTTCCAACGCTCTTTGACACTTGAGCCAGTAATCTCTCCTCCTCTTTCAGGGAATCCAGTCTCGCCTCGAATGAACTCTTGGCACCTACGATAGAGAAATCGAGTGAGTTAGCAAAAGGGAAGCCATCCCCAAAAGGGAGGGGGAACACCGGGCACATACCGTAGTGCTTCGCCTCCCATCTCCCTTTTAAAACATCTCGCCACCGGCACTTATCATGAGCCCAACTAGCTGCCAGCCTACGAGACCATTCGGCTAAATCAGGAACCTCATCGGGCGACCAATGAGTTGCTGTAAGCAAAGGACAAGAAGACATCATTATGGGGCCAACCTCATATGAAGAGAAAGACAGTTCAAATAGAGTACTTACTTGCGGAGTTCCATTTTTTGGGGAATGGTAAAAATTCTCCGGGGATAATGCCGGTCGTCCGGACTTGAACGAACCGACCCATACACCCGTGGTTCTCATCCTCTTCACTGCCGATCGAAGAAGCTCGAGTGGACCTACACTGAAGAGCAACTAGGCCCCGATAACGCAATGGCTGGTATAACCTTATGAGGTGACTAAGGGTGAAGCATATCCTGACCTTATCAGCAAAGTATCTCATCGACTGCACTATCCTCCAGAAAAAGGGATGAACCTTCGCCAACATTACTTGATACCTTCTACAGAAATCAAGCACAACCCGGTCTGAGGAACCCGACGCGAGAACATGGGTATACACGCTCAAAAAACCCTCAACATACGCCATGGCACTCTCCTCGGGGGAAGGTACTTGTAGAATTACGCCTTCCCCCCATCCGCACGCTCTCTTGATCGCCCCAAGGTTCTCTTCCCTCACCGATGAGACAATCCTCGACCCATGCTCCCGATGGCCTGGAACATTGGGAGGCTTCCCCGGCATGGCGACCTTCTTCAAAGCAGCGCACTCTGGGTCTCATTCCCCTGGCATCGGGAGAGGGCCGCTGGTGACAACTAAAGGAGGAACATAGGAAGGGATCTCCTTCATCTGAGGATCAGATGTCAAAGCAGCAGCCATGGCCGTGATGGAATAAGGAGAAGAAGGAGGGGATACAGGCAAAAACTCCCTGAAGCAAAGAAATGGAGGGACTCGCACAAAGTGCCAGTCTTCCCTCCGTCTCGCGAGCCTCCTATAGATCAGCAGATAGCTCGAACCCTCTAGCCTCGAATTCTTCGAGGACCTCCTTCTTTGCCTTTCCTTTCGCATGCTTGACAACTTATACTAGCTTCTGCTCAGCCGCCAGAGATATGTCACGAACCATTGCGTGCGCTGAAGCCGCATCCTCCTTATAAGCAGCAGCATCTCGCTCGGTCCTAGATTTAGATGCAGTCAAAGTAACAATCTCTCGGCAAATGTCAAAAAGAAGGCCCCAGGAGGTCGCCAATTCACCAGCCACAGCCTCCCTCCACTCCTTCAGCCCTGAGATCTCTGCCTCCAACTGACTAATCCGCGAGCTGCTCTGCTAAACCTACAGCGAAGGGCATATGGATATGTGAATAACGGAACATGTGTGGATTTTGAGTCAAAAAGCAGGTGCGAGCAAGGCAGAATACCGGAGCAAGAAGAGCGGCCTTCTCTCGAAGACCCGCCTCCAAAAATACCCGAAGCTCCTCCAACTCTTTATCTCCCCGAGTGCCACGAGCCTTCGAGTCTTGAAGTTTCGAAGCAATAATATCGAGCTACTTCTCCCGGCTAGAAAGCTCCTCATGAAGCCGGAGGATGGCGTGATCATACGTCTCTTTACACTGCAACACGACGAAAAAATTAAGAAAGATGACAAATGATTCCCAAAAACAAAAAGGAATACGTAAGGAAAAACTATCACCTACAACAGGGACTTCTCCGCCTCTTTAACGACACCAGAAATGTCGAGGTCAGCTCCATTGGTTACACCATCAAAGATGTTGGCAATAAAGCCTCCCCCTCTAAAAAGAGTGCCAACCATGGCACCAATCATCCCTTCGGCATCCCTCAACTCTCCCGACGAGATCGGGTATTTCTGAATAAGATCGTTCGCGCCACCGATCTCTCTGAATAGCAGCCCATGTCCTTGGAAAGTCCCAAAACCCAAACCATCGGAACCAACGGTCCTGCTAGTAGAAGCCACATCAAATCTGGCTGCACAACTCGAAGTCACAGCAACATCCTCCTCGAGGACCCCGGCCCTTTAGCCTTGCCGGACTCGGCCGTCCCGGACTCAGCAGCTTTCGGGTAAGGCACGTGTAAATATCTCACACTGGACCTCGTCCTCCTCCTCAACGGACTTCTATCCTCGTCCTCCCCCTCAACATCAGGGTTTGTCCCGAATGTTAGGGCAACGGTTTCATCAAGACAAGCAGTGGCCGCCCTGTCTTTCCTTTTCTTGTTCGTATCAGGCCCTAAGGCCTCCGCTTCACCATCGGGAGGTGGACTTATCTACATATTCTCTCCAAGGCCTGCACCAGCACAAGAGACACAACACGTCGCTACTTAGAGTTCGGAAAGAAACACAAAAGGTGAAGCACGAGCAGTGAAGAAGCCTCACCATGATTCTTATCCACCCAGTGCTTCTTGGACATGACGGTCCAAGACCGGAGACGATACGGTAACTTTGCATCCAAGCGCCTGATCTATCCCGCCAAGTCTGGGACTGCCTCGGGATACCAAGTGACCGCTGGAGAAAGCACAAAAAGGATTATCGTGACAAATAGAAGAATAATTGAGAAGTGGCTAAAGAGAAGTTTACTCACGTTGATCGTTCTATCGCTCTGGAAAGGGCATCCTCCAGGCCGGGATGATATTTGAGGTCCTCACTCGAACGAACATGCTCATCTATCCCCGGTCCTTCCCCTCATCAACACTTGTGAAGAAAGATTTTTTGGACCGATGTCGAAGCTTGATTAAGCCTCGATACAGCCACGGACGATACAACCTGATCAAATGGCTGAGGGTAAAGACCTTACCCGTAAGCCCTTCGGTAAAATGCCTGAGTATCAACAGGATCCTCCAAAAGGACGGGTAGATTTAAACGAGGGTCATCCGATATTGAGCGCAAAAGTCAAGGATAACCAGGTCGATTTCCAAATGAGGAGATCCGGCTGATTTACCAGGACCTAAGGTGAATGGGTAAGTGTATACGTAGAGAAAGCCATCCTTAAAGTTAGTAATGTTGTTGCGGTAGTCAGGAATTTCTACCTCCACTGCCTCACTCAATCGACAATCCTCCTTCACTTTGTCAACATTGGTCACGACACTGACATATCAAGATACATGCTCACATCGACCCGGTGTGGACGAGGGAGGTTCTATGTCAAAATCATCCGATGTATCGGTATTGGGAGGGGTCCATTACTCTAAAGTGGGAACCGATTTATTTTCCCCCTTAGACGGTCGGGATGACGATGCAGTATCACCCCGTTGAGGGACCGTCCTAGAAGTCCTGGCCATAGCAGATGGTAAAACCTTTTCCGTGAAGAGAAGGAAAAATGCAAAGGTGTCAAATTGCGAAATTCTGGTATAAAAGCCTTAGAAAAGGATAAAGGTGGGGAGTATCTAGCAACTGCTAGGGAAATAGAAGAGACGAACCTACGACAGTTCATGGGTTTCTCGATTACAGCATTTGACGGCTGCCCTGCACGGTTCCCTGGTACATGGCATTTAATGCTCTTAGACGGTTGACGTCACGACAATGATGACCTCGAGATGATGATTCAATATCATTTCCTATCGCTCCGTTCTAGGAAACGCGAAGACTATATGTGTATGGCGAAATTAGGAGAATACATCTCCCACCATTAAGGCCTACTCGGGATATCGACACGGTACCTCGAGGCTATGGGATCAGGATCGGGCTCTCTATCTCGAGGATCATCCGCAGTCCTGCAGTGGCCCCGAGGTTCAGGGGTCCGTCCGCGACCCGACAAAAATTACGAAGATGGGGGACTCCCGAGGCGAACAGTTAGAGTCAATAAGCTCTGGCACCATGCCATGCCTAGCCGTCCCATCCCCGTGTCTTTACATTTAATACATCATGTACCATGTCGTGTTCCCCCGCCTATATAAGGGGAACCCATACCACTTTGTAAAGGGTTGATGTTGCTCCATTTCTCCACAAGTGCAATAATATCTCTCTCTCTCTCCTTTTTCTTCTAAGTCATTCGTTCTCATTGGACCGAGGCCACTTCGCAGTTATTGTTTTCTTACTTGTTCTTCACCGTCCAGCTATACATTGGCCATAAAGAGCCTTATTCAATCGTATTACTGCTTGTTATCCCCTTTCCGACTGTCCCTGATAGTTAGAACTCGGACCGAGTTTCGGCCCCGAGGCCTCCATCGACCTACTTTGCATCCAGCTAACATGCCCCTTCGGTTTGCCTACTGCCTCGATTTAGTTCGTATTTTATCGTTATACCGCGTATTCTTAACACAAACTACCTTAACAACTAGCTAGAGAATAGATCACGTATTTTTAGAATCCCATTTACAAATTTAATTGTTGTTACCATTTTCATGGTAAACAATCAATTACCCGCATAATTAAGAATTGTCTCAAATTACTTAAAATTCTACTTATTTTTAATATATGTTATACATCCTACTATCATGGTTATATGGTACCTTGTATGGTACTAGTCCATCAATACCAGGTATTTTAGCTCGGGCCATATTTTATCCCAAAATGACTAATTTCTGCCAACCTCATTTTCTTCAACTCGTTTACCCTCTCACTTTCACGACTTTACTTATCACTTGTTATAAAATATCACAAATACTTATAACCTCAAAAAATAGTCTTGTCCTCATCTTAAAGTACTACTATTACAATATTAAAATAATAAATCGTGGTACCATATAAAATCAATACATATACTATTATTTCGTTAAAACATCCATGTAAAAATACATATATTTTTTCAACTTTTAATTTTGCTAATCTCGTATAAAGAGTACAAATTCTCGTACGCTTAATTCTTAAAATGGTAAAAAGATAACCTTCTTTTTTTTGTGAGAAAATAATTTCTATCTTTACAATAAAGAAAATCTCATAAACTTTCTCATAATATATGTAAAATTTACCATATTCAAAAATAGTAAAAATGGTAACTATCCAAAATTATACTTATAAAAGTTTTACTAAAATACTTCACTTAAAAGACAATACCACACTAACATAATATCTAACGATATCAAGGTTGTAAACTTATAGGGTCTCATAATGATAATGTCTTAAACCCTCTATAACCTCCTAATAGACATAATCCCTTCGAACTCATATGGATTTACTACAGCACATCCTAATGCTAAGATGCAGGATATAACAAAGGTGAAGAAAATGAACTCAAGGATCTTGTTGCTGTTTCTGAAGCTGAAAAAGAAGAATGACGACAACCCACTATCGACTACTTAAATGATGGAATACTTCCAAAAATTCCTAGGAGAAGGACTGAAATCCGTCGTCGTGCACCTCTCTTCCTTTACTACAAAGATACTCTATACTAAGGGTGTCTAACGAGTGGACCGGGCGGGGTTGGGTAGGAAAAGTTAAAACCGTCCGGGTTTCGAACCGGGCCGGTTACAGGTTAGGATTTACCAGGATTAACGGGTTCGGGTTCATCCAGGTAAAAAATGAACCATAAGAGTTACGAGTCCAAGGGACCGGGCTGGGTTACTATTTTTTTGTATTTTGTTTAACTATTGTAATTTATATTAATATAAAGTAAAAATATAAAGAATACAATGAAGATGAGAAAAAATCTGCACTTATAAATTGTAAGTGCTACATTTATTTCAAAATTCAAACTGACAAATTGAAAGGTTTACATTTACAACAAGTAAATAAGCGAAAAAAGAGTAAATTCAAAGGTTTTGCATTGCCTTAGACTCTAAAACTTTAAAAAAATTGAAATCTAGCCTTTAAACCGGTCCGAGCAGGGCCGGACTGGGCTAGTTAATTAGTTCTATAAGGATTTTGGTTGATCAGGTTTGACCGGTCCGGTTAACCGGATGAATTAATGTGAACGGATCAACCCCCTAACCCTAGTAACCCAGCCCACCCGGCCCCTTAAGTACCGGATCGGGCTGGTCCCGGGTCAACCCGGCCCATTTGACACCTCTACTCTATACAGAAGGTCATTCGAGGGAGTACCCTTGCGATGCTTAGGGGAAGAAGAAGTACTCCAAGCTCTGCAAGAGGCATATTCTAAGGTATGTGGGTCACACCAGTCTGGACCAAAGCTCCACTTCTATATAAAAATGATAGGATATTATTGGCCAATGATGGTAAAAGATTGCTAGGACTACGTTCGAAGATGCAAGGCTTGTCAATTCCATGCGAATTTTATTCATCAGCCTCCTGAAGTGTTGCACCCGACTGTTGCATCCGGGTCGTTCGATGCTTAGGGATTGGATATTGTTGGACCACTGCCAAAGTCCTCTAGTGGGCACCTATACATATTGGCTACAACTAACTACTTCTCAAAATAGGCTGAAGTTGTTGCTTTTAAGGAAGTAAAGAAGGAAAATATTGCAAATTTCATCCGAGTAAACATTATCGATCGCTTTGGCATTCCTTATTACATAATAACAGATAATGGCAAGTCGTTCGACAATAGGTTAATGAATAAATTTGTGAAATCTTTTCAAGCAACGTAACTCTTCTATGTATAATGTTGCCGCCAATGGTCTAGCCGAGACATTCAACAAGACTCTATGCAACTTGTTAAAGAAAGTCGTCTCCAAATCCAAACGGGATTGGCATGACCGTACGGAAGAAGATCTGTGGGCATATAGGACAACTTACCGCACGCCAACACAAGTGACCCCTTATTCACTCATTTATGGAGTCGAAGATGTCTTGCCACTCGAGCGTCAAATACCTTCATTACGATTAGCTATTCAAGAATGGATCATTGATGAAGAAAATGCTCGACTTCGATTAGCAGAGTTGGAGGCTCTTGATGAGAAGAGGTTGGAAGCTCAACAAAGTCTTAAATGTTATCAAGCTCGATTGTCTCACGCCTTCAATAAAAGAGTTCGCCCGAGATCCTTTCAAGTAGGATATCAAGTCCTTGCCATACGAAGACCTATTATTACTTTCCATAAACCTGTAGGGAAGTTCACTTCAAAATGGGATGGGCAATATGTCGTGCAAGAAGCTTATTCAAGTGGGGATTACAAGCTGGTTGATGCAGATGGCATGAGAATCGGCCCTATCAATGGGAAGTTTTTGAAGAAGTATTATCCTTGAAGTTGCAACGCTCCTTAACGCATGAGCCTAAACTGCATGTTCCTATACTCCTGGCCCGCATGAGTCTAAACTGTGTACGGTCCAAAAAAAGTCCGCTAGGTTGAAAACCTTGAAAGAGGCGGCCTAGGCAAAAGTTAGGACATAAAAAAAATCACCCATTCTGAACTACGACATGACTTGATCCTCTTCTTCGAGGTACGTAGGCAGCTTAGAGTTCTATTCTGAGTTCAGTCGCATAAGTCCAAAAGATACATAATCCCCCAATCGTTGTCCGAATGAAGCACGATGAGATGTAATCCATTCAATCAGCACTTGAACTATCATCTGAAACTATCCTTAAGGCATTAAACTTTATATTTTGGATATATTTTAGATTTTGAAGTTTAGTTTCCAATAAATCATTGGTTCGTTATTTCAAAGTTCCTACATCAAGATACAAAAGTTTTGGAAAAGTCACGCAAATCTGAAATGAGTGTGTCAGAATTTAATATTGACTTCGAAATATTATCCGAAACTATCCTCAAGGTATTAAATTTTGCATTTTGTATATGTTATAGATTTGGAAGTTCAGTTTTTCAAGATCAAACGGTTCATAATTTCGACGTTCCTACATCAAGATACAAAAGTTTTGGTGAAGTCGCACAAATCTGAAATCATCGTCGCATCAAAATTTAATATTGATTTCGAACTACTATATGAAACTATCCTTAAGACAACTAAATTTTGCATTTTGGATATGTTATAGATTTTCAAGTTATGTTTCCAAAACTTAAACGGTTCATGATTTTGACTTTTTTATACCAAGATATGATTTTTTTGGTGAGACCACACAAATCTGAAATTTTCAACGCGGTGGAATCTAAAGTTGGTTTAAAAATATTATCTGGGGCATTTCTGAAGGTGTTTGATTCTAAGTTTTGGATATATTTTAGATATTGAAGTCCAATTTTCGAGAAATCAAACGGTTCGTTATTTGGACTCTTCCACGACAAGATATGAATCTTTTGTTATAAACGCGTAAAGCTGAAAATTATGCGACTAAGATAAAAGTCGGGCAACCTTGAGAGTAATCTCTCCGATAGTCGGGTCATCTAGAGAGTAATCTCTCCGATAGTCGGGCCACATTGAGAGTAATCTCTTCGATAGTCGGGCCACATTGAGAGTAATCTTTCGATAGTAAGGTCATCTTGAGAGTAATTTTTTCGATAATTGAGCCACATTGAGAGTAATCTCTCTGGTAGTCGGTCCACCTTGAGAGTAATCTCTCTGATAGTCGGGCCGTCTTGAGAGTAATAGTCGGGCCACATTGAGAGTAATATCTCCGATAGTCGGGTTACCTTGAGAGTGATCTCTCCAATATTCGGGCCACCCCGAGAGTAATCTCTCCGATATTCGAACGGGGATGAATACCCATCCCTTCACACCCTAAAACGCCCTTATTCATGCGTGGATCATCTCTTTAAGCAAGAACATGTCCTTATTTTACATACTAAAAAGACTATAGAATAAAGAAAGCACAAGAAAAGAAGAAGAAATTATCTTCGCGTCAATGCTTCCAAGTCGTCAAAAGTAAACTCAAAGTGATTTGCAAACGCTGTAAATGAAACTAATAGAATAAAGAGTATTGTATTTATAGAAGTCATATGGCAGTTTTTGAAGGTGAATTGCCGATGTGGGATCATGTATTTTACATTCCGCAAGGGATTCGGCTATGTATCTTCGAGAAGGGAGTAGTCTTTTTTCGACAACAATGTAGGAATTCGAAGGAAACTCAAATTGTATCTAGTCATTATCGTATTTAGTCATTACAATAAGAAAGAATTTGTTTCTTAATGGGAAAGTTTGATGTCACTGGCGGCTACAATTATAATTTGCATGGTTTTGCTTTTATCTTTATTCAAAGGTAATGATTATTACATTGTTCGGGTAATTGATTGGGTTGTAACAAATTACTTGGGTGACACTTTGCATTCTAATCTAGCATGCGACAATTTGATAGTCAGCTAATACTTCGTGATCCGTTTTCGGTTACGACAAGTCTATACCTCAACAAGTCTTAAAGTAGCGCATTTGTAGGCGTATAAAATTTACGGAATTAAATTCATAAATTAATTTGGACAATATCTTAAATTCAAGATATATTGGTTCACATAAATATTATGGGTTAATATAATTAAATTAATTATATAAATCCAATATATATGGATTTAATAAATAAGTCTTAATCCATTGGGCTAGTCCATTTAATTGGGCTAAAGTGATGATCCCAATTCGTTAAGCCCAAGATATCATCTTCCTAGAGGCCCAATTTGGTGCGACGTGTCATATGACGTGACACTCCAAGTCAAGCGAAAGAGCCAATAGGATCATGCCACGTGTCAAATGACAAGGCATTCCAAGTCACATTAAAAGGCTAATGAAATCGCGCCACGTGTGCAAGTGACATGTTCTGGCCAATCAAATGCGGCATTGTCACACTTCGATATGATTGGTCGGAAAGAGTTTGTTCTTATCATAACTCTTCCCTTTCACAACTATAAATAGGGTCTTCATAACCTAGAAAAGACACAAAAAGATATAACAAGAAGCAAGAGAGAGCTCGCGGAT
This sequence comes from Nicotiana sylvestris, assembly GCF_000393655.2. Classification (NCBI taxonomy): domain Eukaryota; kingdom Viridiplantae; phylum Streptophyta; class Magnoliopsida; order Solanales; family Solanaceae; genus Nicotiana; species Nicotiana sylvestris. Next base: position 146,650,967 of record NC_091064.1, on the reverse strand, counting down.
CAAACGCCGCAAATTTGTCTACAAGTGTCAAGCTTCAAGCAATCAAGTTCAAGTTCAAGCTCAAGAACGAAAAACAAATCAAGATTCAAGGAGTACGAGTTCAAATCAAAGTTCGTGCTGTTGAATTCAAGATCATTGTTCGTGGCAACACCTACATATTCAAGATCAAGCTCAAAGGCCCTTGAATTCATTTACTATTGGAAAGAAGAAGCAGAGGATCCATAGAGATTGTACACTCATATTATTTGAAATCAAATACTACAATTGTTACGATATTTTCGGTCTCGATTATTTTCTTGACGCAAATTTAGTATCTACAAAACCAACTTAGCCTTTTGTTCAAACAAATATAGAACTAAATTAGATCGTCTTGCACCTTACATAATGATAATTCATATTATGTCAAGTGAAATAAGTATAAGGAACCATATGTGGATACACTTCTTCATATAAAATTCATGTACAACTACAGGGATAAACTCTTAAATTTAAACGCAGCTTTTGATGTAGGGAAATAGGAAATATTTGTGAGAATCCTTATCATGTTACATTTGTCGGTGCTTCACTTTCAGTTCGTTGATGTGAATTTCTTATGTAAAATAACAATGGAGCTTCGTTTGAAATACAAAATGATCAGGGTATAGTTCATAGTAGAATTTTATTTAATTACTGCAGTCGAGATACTTTTGTGTGTTTTGAAGCAACAATACCGAAGAACTCTTTTACATAATTGATTATCAATAGATGCACGAATGAAAAGAATTAAATGCTAGACATTAATGTTTGCTGGCTACATTGCATGCACCTCTTACGGATGTAAAATGGTTCTACCAATATGTTTCCCAATAATTATTCTATTCTATAATTGGATAAGAAGAAAAACATCAAACATGAATATTTTCTTATTATACCATGTGCAATTATCACCCCCTGAATTTAGGAAATAGATTCACCCACCCCACCGGAGACTAATTTGGAAATAGATTCAGCAACTATATATATACACAATGAAAAAGGAGTAACTAAATACTCTCTCTCCTAGTTGAAGACATGAATACACGTTTATTTTGTGAAGTCAATATTATGGTTGATAATGTCATTAACATAATTAGAAAAAGCTTACGAGAATGTGTAATTGCTGATTTATAGACTGTAAAATTAGTCTCTTTAATTATTAGTTCATCACGTGTCAGTCATAGAAGAAATCTAAATATTCACTCTCAAATATTCTTATCACAATGTATTTCTCGTGACAACATTTTACTAAAACAAATTCTCAAAGTTATTAAATCACAGCCAAACTAAATAAACATTTTGGTCACCAAAATTAAACTTTACATCAAAACAGTTTTTGAAACAATAATACTGGGTCAAGTAATGAATTAGGAAATTGTGAGACGTTTCAACATAAAAAGTCTATAAGTAATCTAATTGAAAAGGAAGAAGAAAAGAAAAGATAAAAGAGTGCTTGTAAATGCCATTGCTTTGTTTTTTTTGTTTTTTTTATTGTGTCCACGGCTGTCACTCTTTCGCTCAAGATTCAAAACATTGAACCCTTTCAGCTCATTTTGTGTTTGACTAGTTGCCCCAAGAAAGGTTTTTGAAGTTTCTATTTTTAGCACCGCCCTTAACTAAATTGTCTCAAAAAGAGGTTGTTTCTTCTTCTTGTTCTTTGTGCTCCTATTGAGTTGAACACCCAAAAAAAGATCGATGACCCTTTTCTTATTGGAAGAAAATACAGTAACCCTTTTCATTTGAGCTCAAGATTTGCTCATTTCAAGTTCAAATCTGGCGTTTTCTTGAGGTCAGAATTGACTTTTCATTTATGGGTATTGGCCTTTTGACTTCATTCAAGATTTGGTTGATGGTATTGTGCCCTTTTGTTGCAATGTTTTGAATCTTAATAGACATGGCGTTTCATTGTTTGAGTACAGATCAATACTTGGAAAAGTTTTGAATGTTGAGCAATTGACAGTGTATTGTGATTTGACTCTATAAGAGTCAAACAGCTGGTTGAGCTTGTGCTGAATTTGTCATCATTGAGGATATTTTCAGTGTACTTGATGTACTAAGATGGAGTTATTATCTATTCTGGTCTTATAAGCTATTCCTCATTTTAAGCTATTATAGTTTCAGAAATTTTCATTATATTGATAGAGTTGGATAAGGCCTAAGGTATTAGTTTCGTGTGTCAAATTCAGTGGACATCATATTGGTTACTTCTGGCAAGAGTCTCTTTGAAACAATTTAAGGTTGTCTGATTACTATTATGGCTTCAATTAGAAGAACATTGTCCCCAGTGCCTCGTCCTGGTAGTACTATGAATGGAGAGGCATGTCTTGTTGCCTCTCCTTTGTCCAAGTCATCATCATGTACTCATAGCTATACACCAACTGGTACATTGCTGTCTTCTCTTGGTTCATTGGATTATGCGTTGTACAAGGTTCAAACATTTGTACTTGGTCTTTTGTCACGAAGATCTTCTAGGCCATTGGAGAGGTCAAAGTTGAAGGGGCTCATTTGGAGGAGAGCTCTTTTACAATTCTTTATCTGCTTTGTTCTTGGAGTATTTATTGGTCTTACTCCATTTGTTTCACTAAATTTGTCTACAAATTTTATATCTAAACATCAAGCTTTCTCCTTTGAGGTCGAAGAAAATGCTCGCTCATATGACGTATCTAGAAATGTGACTTCAACCACTGAGAACTTGCCTATCGTGGATAATTCGACATCAGAGCCTAACTTAGTACATGTTGAACTGAAAAAAGAAATTGCCAACAATGCCTCCTTTAACCAATCACTTGAACAAGAGTTTATGTTGTCCCGTAAACTTTTGATTATTGTGACGCCTACAGAAACTCGGCCATTTCAAGCATACTATCTGAATCGTCTAGCCTATGGATTAAAGTTGGTGCCTTCTCCTTTGTTGTGGATAGTTGTTGAGATGAACTCTCAGTCTGTTGAAACTGCTGATATATTGAGAAGAACTGGAGTTATGTACAGGCATCTTGTGTGCTGCAAGAACTTAACTGATGTGAAAGAAAAAAATGTGCACCTAAGGAATGTTGCACTCTCTCACATTGAAACACACCATCTCGATGGTATTGTCTATTTTGCTGATGAGTACAACATATACTCTGCTGATTTATTCGAGCAGATGAGACAGATCAGGTACTCTATTTGTTAAATTTTCTTACTTTCTGCGTGTTAGCTACCTTGTTTTACTTTTGTGACATAAAGCTAAGTGGAAGAAAGTTTCCAGTAGGATATATCCTTAGGGAACATTACCTATGCTCAATTTAGTTCATGATTGCTTGTTCTCGTTTCTTTAATCTCGCATAAGCTGTTATTATTTTGTTTATAGTTATATAGGAAATTCATGTTTAAATCCTTAACAGGTCAACTGTCATTTGCATCTTGATCACTCTGATCTTGGGTGCCTCTCACTATATCTTGTCTCATTATAAGCATTTGTTTTAAATGCGATGAATCATGCCCTTCTAGGTAATCTGCTGAGTCTGTAATCCTATTTATCAACTTTTTTGATAAAAAATTGTTGTATGCAGCCGGTTCGGGACATGGATTGTGGCAAGACTAGCTGAAAATAATAGGAACGTTATCTTGCAGGGTCCAATCTGTAACGCCTCTCTGGTTATAGGTTGGCACACTGAAGGTAGAGCAAAAAGATTTCAGAGATTCTCTGCAGAAATATCGGGATTTGCGTTCAATAGTACGATACTTTGGGATCCTAAGAGGTGGCACCGACCAACACTAGAACCTATAAGGCAGTCTGATACAGCCAGAGCTGGTTCCCAAGTGAGTTTTGCGTTCCTGGATCTTTGATGATTGTTAATAAAAATAGATATTCTGTTAGTGGATACTTCTTCAAGAGCATGGCTAGTGAAAGTGTATTTGAAGTTGGAGCACTACACCCAATCACCCTTGGGAGAAAGGGGAAGGGATATTACAGCTGTTATCTATATTACCGTATGCGAATATGTCAATCCTAATGATTTTATTGCAGGTGAGCACATTTATTGAACAAGTGGTAGAAGATGAAAGCCAAATGGAATGCTTACCAATGCACTGTTCAAGAATCATGGTTTGGCAATTCAACACAGAAATATTGTACCCATATCCTCATGAGTGGCTGGTGAAGAATTACTCAAGCACCATTACTTCAGTTGGATAACAATTTTGACATACAGAAAGATTCTTGAGCATTAACAAGGTGCGTGAATTCTGTCTATATTTTTCCCATGAAGCTCCTTACTAGCTCTTTTAGTGTTCTCTTTATTTCCAGCTTTTATGAACATTTTTGGACGTTTTCTAGCTTTAATTTGTCATGTATTTGTTGTAACTTCTATCTTATGAGGTGTCTGCTTGCAGTGATTTTCTATCTTATGAGGTGTCTGCTATTTTCAAAGAGATTTCCATATATTAGTGACGACATCATCATCATCATCATCATTAAATACTTTGGGAAATCAGATGCCGAGGAGTCTCCAATCCAAGTCACAGTTTCCAATCATGAAAACTAAAGTTATTGATTTTCTCTATACCAGTCTACTAAGATCAGTCCACATACTCCGTGATTCTGAGTTTTCTTTTTCTTTCCTGCCATACGATGTACAAGAATTTTAGCAACTTAGAATAGCTTATGTCAAACCCTTGCTTATTTGCTACCTAACTTACCCTACAAAGCAGCTTAGATCCAAACTGCTGCTTCATTGCTACCAAATTACCCTAAAATCTTCCACCCACCAAAAGTAGGGATTGCAATGAGGAAGGGTTGGGCAAGGCAGTACCTAGCACCACCTGAGAGGATCTGGGGTGGTGATGGAGGAACAACATGTGGGCATGGTGGTGGTGGTGGTGGTGGTGGGGGCATGGTAGAGGGAGGGGAGGATGAGGACCAGTGACAGGGCCCGTAATTTCACTAAGGGGTTTCAAAATGTAAAGAAGTATACGCACGAAGAAACTAAGGAGATTCAATATATAGTCTATACATAGCTACACAGTGCAACTTTTTGATGAAACAGGTGTCAATTGACACCTCTTAGTCTAAAGTGGCTCTGTCATAGGATGAGGTAGTGCATTTGGGTTGCCAGGTGGTGACGTGTCGCATGATCTTTTGTTATTTGGAATATAGGAAGGGAATTAAAAGTAAATGCAAATCAAAAACTTGATTCAGATTTTGAGAAACGAATAAAAATTACAGATTTGGATCTTGACTGTTTTGTGAGTAACGTTAGATAATAGTTAGTAATGGGCAATAATTACTAAGAATACCAAGAAGAAACCAAAGATATCAAAGAAGAAGTTATCTTACTACCTTGAATTATGAACTAGTTAGGTTGAAAGATAAATCCCACCGCAAGAAGCATCAAATGTTCAATAGAACTCTCAAGTGAGTTGAAAATCAAAAGTGGTGAAACAGGTTCGCTGTGCAAATTTGACATTGAAAAAGCTTTTGATCAAGTGAGTTGGGCATATCTCATCAACATCCTAGAGAAGATGGGATTTGGAGATAAGTGGATAAGGTGGATAAAATTCTGCATATCAACTGTGAAATATTCCATGTTGGTTAACAAAAGCCCTGTAGGTTTCTTTTCTCCTCAGAAAGGCCTCGGGCAAGGAGATCCTCTCTCTCATTTTCTCTTTATATTGGCAATTGAAGGTCTCTCACAGATGCTAGGAAGGGCAAAGGAGCTTAAATGGATACAAGGTTTTGAAAGTGGAGAGAAATCCTGCAAACCAGTCAATGTATCACACTTGTTATATGCAGATGACACATTGATCTTCTGTGGTGCAGAAAGATCACAAGTAGTCAATGTCAACCTCATCTTACTCATTTTTGAAGCATTGTCTGAGCTACACATCAATATGTTTAAAAGTATTATCTATCCGGTGAATGAGGTTCAAAATTTGGAGGAATTAGCTGAAGTACTTAGATGCAAAATTGGCTTCTTCCCTACAACTTATCTAGGACTCCTCTTGGGAGCCAAATTCAAATCCACCGGAATTTGGAATGGAGTCATTGAAAAAGTGGAAAAGAGACTAGCAACTTGGTAAATGCAATATCTCTTGATGGGGGCAGACTCACACGGATCAGTAGTGTCCTTGACAGTATACCAACTTATTACATGTCTTTGTTTCCTATCCAAGCTCAGTTCGGAAACAGCGAGACAAGCTAAGAAGAAGGTTTTTATGGGAAGGAAACAGTGAGACTCACAAATTTTCACTTGTTAGGTGGCCAAAAGTAACTCAACCAAAGTCTTATAGGGGATTGGGTATCTTAGGCTTCAGAACATGCTAATAAAATGGCTATGGAGGTGTGGACACATTAAAATAGGTTACTAGAAGGAGATCATTGACGCCAAATATGGAATTCAGAATCATTAAAGCTCCAAGAAAAGTTTAGCAGCTTTCAAAATGGTTTTTTTCAGAATACATCATTCAAAGTTGGTAATGGTGTTCATGTGAAATTCTAGAAAGACATATGGCTTGGTAATACAGTACTAAAGGATTCATACTCCGGTCTATACCAAATAGCCTGCAATCAAGACTTAAATATTGCTCAAAATAGAGAGAACAATGTTTGGCATCTAGTGTTTAGAAGAAATCTTCATGATTGGGAAGTCAATGACTTGCTTGCTCTCCTAGCCACACTGGGAGATTTCATCACTGAATAGTTGTAAGACTTGGCCAAAAGATTTCCTTGGGACTTGAGCTCTTCTTCCACCATAATATACTTTTTAACTGCTAGTTGAAGCCCAATAAGCTTGTCTTGTGTTATATAATGAATGTAGACATACGCTTATGTAATGTACATAGCTAGAAGAATATTTCCTTTTTGATTCTTTTCATAGTTAGGGTTCTATGTACTTGTAATATATACTTGTTACTTCTTGAATAATATTCGAGAGAGATTGCTCTATTGTCTCTGTACTTAACATGGTATCAGAGCCACGGTTGTAGCTTGGTCGGAATTTGATCGCTTTCTTGCCGGAATTCGTTTGCTGCCTGATTCTTTGCCAAGTTGCAAAGTAACTATCACAGCTTACCTAGGGGGAATCGCCTCCCCCTAATCTGTAGAAACCTAGAATTCAGTGGCTAGATTCCAAGTTACATTCTGGCAGGATTACTTCGGCAGCACGTATGGGAGTGTGGAAGGAAAATTTGAGATTCGGCTTTCGTCTCTGACATAACAAGTGATTTGCTGCCAAAATTGTTGGTGGCTTTCTTGGTTAGACCACTCTCTCGCTTCGTGACTGCTTCTCTAATTTGATTGAGGTTTTCTCTGGTTATTTATCTGTTTCTCCGGTTGTTTTTCTAGTTGGTATCTATCTTTGATTCTTTTTTGAGTGACTATAATTAACGGACCACGGCTGGCCATATTTTCTTGCTGAAGATACTGTCAGATCTTCTCTCTCGTGAGTTTGGTGGCATTGTAGGGCTCAGAAGCAATCAGTATTATTTTGTTTGGTGGTAAAGAGTTCCTTTGATTTATTCCTTTGGTTAGTTTGGTTAATTGCTGCTATTTCATCTCCGTAGTTGATTGATAACAGTTACCAATTTGGCTGGGAAACCTTTCAATTTTGTCTACTTTGATTCTGATATTGATTTTCTCTAACAAATTAAGTTGCTTTCAACTGTAAGCTTGTTAAGGAGTTGATTTTGCGGTAAAAGTTTTTGATTTCTTTAATCGTGAGTTTTGTTAGTTGAAAAAAAGCAATATCTATTAACAGTAAGCAAGGAGGAAATAATGCTACAGCTCCTAGTCAAACAAGCTTGGTTCCCAACGAGTTTCTTAAATTCTTTCAATATTATCAATTAAGGAATCTTCTTTAGTTACTGCTTTCGCTAGATCAAATAAAACATGTCTGTTACCTCTTCAAATAAATGGCGATTGATTCAGGTGCCACAAATCACATGACAAGCAATTCAAATATTTTTTCTACATTTCGATCAAACAAAGCACCCTCTTTGGTTACTGGAGCTGATAAATCAACTTGTAACAGTGTTGGATCTGGAACTTTTAAACCAACTTCCTATATTACCTTGTTATCTGTTTTAGGTCTACCAAACTTGGTCTTCAATTTGATTTTTGTTAGTAAAATCACCAGAGACCTTAATTTTTGTGTCTCATTCTTTCTCGATCATTATTTGTTTCTTGATCTTACGACAATGCAGGTTATTGATAAAGGATATGTATTTGGTGATCTCTACATTCTTGATGAATGGGAGCCACGGTCTGCTGCATGATCCGGTGTTGTCTCTCCTTTTGAAGCACATTGTCGGCTAGGACATCCCTCTTTACCTTTGTTAAAGAAGCTTTTTCCTCAATTTCAGAATATTTCGTCATTGAATTGTGAGTCATGTCGAATTGCAAAACACCACCAATCTCGTTAGGTCCAAGGGTTAATAAGCGAGCTGAGCCAGCTTTTGAGTTAGTCCCATCTGATGTTTGGGGACCATGTCCGTTTTTTTTTTGTAAAACCGGGCATAAGTATTTTGTTATCTTTGTAGATGATTTTTCTCAATTGACTTGGATTTACTATATGAAGAGCCGCTCTGAAGTGTTTACTCACTTTTCTACTTTTTGTGCTGAAGTCAAAACTCAATTCAATGCTTTAATGCGTATTCTAAGGAGTGATAACACCAAAGAATACATGTCAAAGATATTTCAGTCCTACATGAGACAAAATGGTATACTACATCAGTCTTCATGTGTTGATACACCCTCTCAAAATGGAGTTGCTGATAGGAAGAATAGGCACTTGAGACAGCTATAGCACTATAGATTTTGAGAAGAAGAAAAGTTTTCTTGTATTTATGTGTATGTTTACATCCCATGAGTAAGGAAATTTATACAAAGCTCCTAATGTTAATTAAGGAAATAAAATAAATTTGTACAATCAATCCAGCTATCAAATCAAATCAAATAAAATCAGATCTCCTAAATATAATTAAATCTCCTAAAATCATGCTAATCAACACTCCTAAATCAAGTCTCCTTGAATCATGCTAATCAATATTCCCCCTCAAGTTGGTGCAAAGGTGTCGCACATGCCCAACTTGCAGCTGAAAGTATGGAAAGTTCGCTTGTTGAGACCTCTGGTAAACACATCAGCTAGTTGTTTTTCCGATGGCACATGAAACAAACTCAAGACATCAGTTGTAACTTTTTCTTTGATGAAGTGTTGATCAATTTCCACATGCTTTGTTCGGTCATGCTGGACTGGATTATGAGCTATACTGATGGCAGCTTTATTGTCACAGTACAAGGAAAGTTTTCCTTTTTTCATATAGTTTCAAATTCTGTAGTAGCTTTTGTAGCCAAAGCAGGGCCATAGCTCTATATTCTGCCTCCGCACTTGATCTAGCAACTACACTTTGCTTCTTGCTTTTCCAAGTAACCAAGTTTCCTCTTACGAGCGTACAATAACCGGATGTTGATCTTCTGTCATCTAGAGATCCAGCCCAACCCGCGTCTATAAAGGCTTCTATTTGGAGGTGATCATGTTTGGAGAAAAGTAGACCTTTCCTTGGAGTAGACTTCAGATACCGCAAAATGTGAAAGACAACTTGCATATGAGGATCTCGGGGATCATGCATGAACTGACTCACCAAGCTAACTGAATAGGCTATGTCTGGTCTAGTGTGAGAGAGATAAATGAGTCTTTCAACCAGCCTCAGATATCTCTCCTTATCAACTGATTCTCCAACTCCGCTTTGTAACTTGTGATTGCTTTTAATGGGGGATTCTGCGGGTTTGCAACCTGTCGTACCGGTTTCTTTCAAAAGATCCAGGATATACTTCCTTTAAGAAATAAAGATTCCTCTTTTGGATTTAGCAACCTCAATTCCCAAGAAATACTACAATTTTCCTAGATATTTGATCTCAAATTCATGTGCCAACAACTTTTTCAATCGAGACATCTCCTCTTTATCATCTCCTGTCATTACTATATCATCAACATAAACTATGAGAAGAGTGAGTTTACCCGTTTGATGTCCCAATCAAGATTAGCTGCACAAGATAAAAAAATTCTAACAGTGTTCATCTTAGCAACAGGGGCAAATGTCTCTTGATAATCCACTCCATAAGTCTGAGTGGCCACCAATCTTATTTTGAATCTTTCAATTGAGCCATCAGCTTTGTGCTTCACAGTAAAGACCCATTTAGAGCCAACCAACTTCTTATCTGGTGGTGAAGTGACAAGTTCCCATGTCTCATTTTTTGACAAGGCCTTCATTTCTTCAATCATAGCTTGTTTCCATTTAGGATCTACAAAAGCTTCCCTCTAATTCTGGGGAATAGACACAGAAGAAATAGATAAGGTAAAGGCTTTATAGGAGGGAAACAAAGAATTTTAGGAGACAAAATAGATAAATTTGGAGGTACAAGATCTGACTCCTTTTCTGAGAGCAATAGGTTCATCTAACTCATTAGGAAATGTAGATAACTCACCAGTAGAAGAAGGTTCAATGTTAGTAGATTGCATGATGGCTTCTTCTGCTCTATTTTTCCTTGAGTAAGTTTTCAAATCAGGCCTATCCAAACGTCCAATCGTCTCCCCCTGAATTCTTTCTCCAATTTCACTTTTCCCTGTGACAATGTCATCAAGAGGTCCAATAATGGAACTAGGTAGAATCACCTCTTCCTCCTTACTGCTCTCCCCCTGAAGAGGTGATGAGGTAATACTGAAATAGGGCTCAAATTCTCGAAAGGTAACATCCATGCTAACAAAAGATCTCTTAGAGGGAGGATGATAACATTTGTAACATTTCTGTGTCGGAGAATACCCAATGAAAACAAACTTTATAGCTCTAGGATCAAGTTTCCCAAAATTTCTAGTGTGGACAAAGCAAACGCACCTAAACACCTTTGGAGGAACAATATATTCATTCTTACCCTTTAAAATATCCAGAGGACTTTGAAATTGAGGGGTTTAAGTGGCATTCTGTTGATAAGATAAGCAGCCGTTAGAATAACATTCCCTTAGTAAGGTTTTGGTAGATGCATGGTGAACATAAGAGATCTTGCTACTTTTACGGATGCCTATTTTTTCTTTTAGCGACCCCATTTTGTGCACAGTGTAAGGACAACTAGTCTGATGGACTATCTCATTGGACTCCAAATAAGCACTAAATCTTTTATCCATGTATTCGCTGCCATTGTCAGTTCCCAAGATTTTTATTGCATCAAACTGAGTACAAATCATCTTATGAAATGACCGAAAACAAGAGAAAACTTCACTTTTGGCTTTTAACAAATATACCCAAGTCATCCTAGTGCAGCAATCAATGAAAGTAACAAACCATCGACTACCAGACAAAGAAACAGTTTGGGTAGGACCCCATACATCAGAATGAATAGTCATAAACGGAGTTGTGCTTCTATTATCTCTCACAGGATAAGAGTTTCTAGTATGCTTGGCATATTCACACACATCACAGAACAAAGATTCAAATCGAGTCCTTGAAAACCAATCGGGATATAACTTCTTCAAAACAAAGAATGATGGGTGTCCTAACCGTTTATGCCGTTGTATTATTTCTTGGTTGACATCCTTACTTTCCCCAAAAAAGGCTTAACTAGAGTTTTGAATCCCATTAATATATACAAGTCATCACGCAATCTACCACTGCCAATCCTTTTCCCTGTTTGAAGATCCTGAAAAATACAATGATCGGGAAAGAACTCGATTTTACAATTTAGAGCTTTGGTGATGGCACTAACAGATAAAAGATTGATAGGGAACTCAGGGACATAGAGCACGGATGATAGTTTAATATTGGGAGTACAAATGACAGTTTCTATTCCAGAGATAGGTGTTAAAGAACCATTAGCTATTTTAACATTATCTTCTTTGGGACACGGAGAATAGTTTTGAATGCCTTTAGAAGAGCCTGTCATGTGTCTATTTGCACTAGAATCGACAATCCAAGAATTAAAGTTATCAGCAAAGGCAGTACCTGATTGCACATGATTGGATGTGGCAACATTAGCGGAGTCAAGTTTGGCTAGGAGGCGACGGAGAAGGTGAATTTCATCCGAAGACAAGATTTCTCCAGAAACCATCTCCTTGAATATCTCCATATTTCCGCCCAATCAGAAGGAAATTAGAAGGAGTTTGTGTTGCCGAAAACCAACAAGAGAGAGAAAACTCGACCTCTTTGATAAAAAAAGGAACTCTAGTGCTGCGAGGGAGATAACTCACCTCAAAAATGTAACAATGGTTCTGATACCATGTAGATTTTGAGAAGAAGAAAAGGTTTCTTGTATTTATGTGTATGTTTACATCCCATGAGTAAGAGAATTTATACAAAGCTCCTAATGCTAATTAAGGAAATAAAATAAATCTATACACTCAATCTAGCTATCAAATCAAATCAAATAAAATTAGAATAAAATCAAATCTCCTAAATATAATCAAATCTCCTAAAATCATGCTAATTAACAAGTACATTTGTTTCAAATTAAGGTTCCTGAACAGTTCTGGGCTGATGCGGTCTCTACGACTTGTTTTCTAGTTAATCTCATGCCATCTACCGTGCGTGATGGTAATGTGCCTTATAGTGTTCTTTTTCCGAACAAGTCATTATTTCCAGTGGAACCTAAGGTGTTTGGAAGCATAGGTTATGTTCGAGATGTTCGATCATCTGTTACCAAGTTGGATCCCAAGGCATTGAAGTATGTTTGTTGGACTATTCTCGCCTTCAGAAGGGGTATGGTGTTATTCTATTGAACTTGGCAAATATTTGGTGTCGACTAATGCGGTATTTTCAAAGACTACACCATTTTTCTATGCACCTCCCATTTCTACAAGCCAAAGGGAGGGAATGAATGGCTAGTATGTTAGGTTACCCGTACTTTGACAGAACAATCAGATGATATTTCTCCATCTCCTAGTTCTTATATTGAGCAGCAATCGATTATTGTGCCTTCAACACTTACTCCAACATTGTTATCAGGACCTCCAATTGTTCAAATTTATCCGCGTAAGCAAGAGACAAATAATACATGTCTCGCACTAGTTCCTTCCTCATGTGATCCTCCTCAACATGATCCTCCAGAAAACCTTGACCTTCATATTGCTTTTCGCAAAGGTACACGTACTTGCAAATTCTTATATTCCATTGCTAATTTTGTTTCCTATGACCACTTACCCTTTACGTCTAGATCTATGATTGTTTCTCTAGACTCCATCTTGGTACCCAAAATAGTAAAAGGAGGCTTTGTATCATCTCGGATGGTCTGATACAATGCTTGAGGAAATACATGCCTTAGAGGATAATCACATAGGATTTGGTGGATTTACCAAAGGGAAAGAAACCGGTGGGATGCAACGGGTCTTTACTGCTAAAGTTAATCCAAATAGTTCTGTGGCAAGACTTAAGGTCGGACTTGTGGCTAAAGGATATGCTCAAACTTACAGGGTAGATTATTCCGACACTTTCTCTCCGGTTGCCAAAATCACTTCTATCCGATTATTTATTTCTCTAGTTGCGTTCGAGAATTGGCCTTTACATCAGCTGGATATCAAGATTGCGTTCCTTCATGTTGATCTTCAGAAGGAATTATATATGGAGCAACCACTTGGTTTTGTTGCTCAAGGGGAGTATGGAGAGTCTGTCATTTGAAGAAGTTCTTGTATGGCTTGAAGTATAGTCCACGAGCTTGATTTGGCACATTCAGTGAGGTAGTTCAGGAATTAGGGCTAAAAATGATCAAGTGCGATCACTCTTTGTTCTATCGGAAATCAACAGTTGGCACGATTTCCTTGTTGTATATGTTGATAACTTTGTTATCACAGGAAGTGACTATTTATGGATTTCTTCCCTTAAGTCTTTTCTGCGTACTTGGTTTCGTACAAAGGACTTGGGCCAGTTGAAATACTTTTTGGGAGTAGAAGTAAATAGAAGCAAGAAGGAAATTCATTTATCTCAGAGAAAGTACATTCTTGACTTACTTGCAGAAACTGGAAAGTTGGTAGCTAAACCTTGTAGTACCCCAATGGTTCCTAATGTGCATCTTATGAAAGACGACGGTGATCCTTTTGATGATCCAGAGAGATACAAGAGGTTAGTTAGGAAATTAAACTACCTTACTATGACTCGTCTAGATATTGCTTTTGCGTAAGTGTTGTGAGCCAGTTCATGTCCGCACCAGTAGTCAAACATTCGGCAGCTTTGGAACAGATTTTGTGTTATTTGAAAGGAGCTCCTGGACTTGGCATATTATATAACAATCACAACCATACTCTTATTAGGTGTTTTGCAGATGATACAAAATTGATAGAAGATCTACTACAGGTTATTGTATCTTTGTTGGAGGGAACCCGGTATCATGGAAAAGTAAGAAGCAAAGTGTTGTATCTCGATACAGTACAAAATCCGAGTATAGAGCTATGGCACAGTCTACGTGTGAGATTACGTGGATACTATCATCTTTTAACTAAAATTGGATTGCAGCATCTAATACCAGCAAAACTTTGGTGTGACAATCAAACTACTCCGTATTGTGTCAAATCCAGTTTATCATGAAAGAACTAAGCATATTGAGGTTGACTATCATTTTACTTTTATTCGGGAGAAGATTCAGGAGAATTTGATCTCCACCGGCTACGTGAAGACATGAGAGCAACTAGCTGACTTATTCACAAAGGCATTGAATGGAATTCGAGTTGATTACCTTTGTAACAAGTTGGGCATGATCAACATCTATGCTCCAGCTCGAGGGGGGAGGGGGGGTTACATAATGAATTTAGACATATGCTAATGTAATGTACATAGCTAGCAGAATTATATGGATTCACAACAAATTTATAGGATTTTTTTTTTTTTTGATTTTTTCCACAGTTAGGGCTCTATGTACTTGTATACATAGTGTTACTTCCGGAATAATATATGAGAGAGATTGCGCTATTGTCTCTGTACTTTACATCTTGAAATTCCTTCGTCTCCAATGGAGTTAAGATTTCATGAATGCTATCACTTCCCTTCCTCAAAGACCAAGAAGTGTTCAATGGGAAAGTGTTCCAAAAGTTTTTGAGTCGCTTCTTCAATTTCTGTCCATTCCAGCTACATACTTGCCTCCTTTAGCATTGACTGATATGCCCATTGCTCCACAGAAACATTTAAGAACAGGGTTTAGCAGAGAACTCAGTGTTTGTCTTCACATAGAAAAAGTCTACTGCACACTTTAAATCCTCATTTTCTGATAAATTTTTCTCCATCAAGCATGCTTCATGTACAACCAACCAGCCGAAACAAGTTGCTCTAGGGAAGCTTTTGTTCTCCAGATTGCTTTTCTGGGCCAATTCTCTTGTGCATCAGCTGGAAACTTCAGCAATTGGTAGCATAGTTTAACAGTGAATTGCCATTCTTATCTCCTTTCCAGACTAGAGAATCTGGTTTATCTGGCTGAGTTTGTACGCCTTCTAGTATGAATAGTAATTGTGCTAAGTTTTCTATTTTACAGTCAAAAAGTTCCTCCTAAGCCCTAAATGCAATATTTCACTATTCCAGCATTCTGTAATAGTGCCTCATGGTTAAAACTATGCCCAAAACTTCAGGGAAGGCCTCTCTCAAAGGATTTGATCAAACCATGGGTCAATCCACGTTCTGGTTTTTGTCCATCACCTACTACAATCTGTGTTAATTTTTGAAATTCACCCCAGTGGCTGTTAATTCTCTTCGAGAGAGATACACCATATGCCTGAGCTGTTTGTTTAGTGCACCATGGCTCATCCAAACCATACTTTTGTGATGATAACTTTCTTCCACACTGCATCCTGAGGTCTCTAACTTTCTTCCACATTGCATCCTGAGGTCTCTAACTTTCTTCCACATTGCATCCTGAGGTCTCTAATTCCCCACTTTTAAGGGTGTGTAATCCCCAGACCTCCACCTTACCAAGCGTATTCCAGTTGTTTCACTTCCTTTTGAGGTGTTGAATGTAATGACATGGAATCCCATCCACTAAACTATTTATTAGGGTGATTCTACTCCCCAAAGAAAGATATTGCCTTTCCCATGAAGCAAGCCTGTTTTCACGTTTTCCACCACATTCTGTCACAGATCAGCATGTCTATGTGACCATGTTTAGCTCCGACACGAAGCCCAAGTACATAGAAGGGAAATTTTCTGTTTACGTCCTTATATAGCTGCTAATGACTCCATATTGTTCCCATTTCTAACAGAAGAGAGACTGCTCTTTGCCTTCCTCTGCACCATAGAGTACCAGGATATCGCCTGCATATAGGATGTGGAATACCAATCATGTTTTGTGTTTCACTACCAATGAAATTTCCTTGATCAATTTCCTTTTTACTGCCTGCTAATCATTTTACCGAGGACTTGCACAAGTAACAGTAAGAGGAAAGGAGACAAGGGGCCCCTTGCTTCAACCCAATTTGTGGCTGGAAGCAGTCTATTGGGGTGCCATTCATTAGGATCAAGTACCTGACTGTATCGACAAGTTACATGCTTTCTAATATTGATTCCGTTCATTCGAAATCCCATAGTTCTCATCAAATCTAGCAAAAAGGTGCAGTTAGCACGGTCATATGCTTTCTCCAGGTTTAGTTAGCAAATGACTCCTTTTACCCTTTGCTATTCCTTGTATCCAAACATTTGTTGGCCACTATGCGCATCCAGAATTTTCCTCCCTCTACAAATGCATTCTGAGATTCACGGATCAGTTTCCTAGTCACCACGTGAAATGTTTTTGTATATGCTACCCAAATGACTGAAATATTGAATGTCTTTTTACTCAATTGCTGTGAGTGTTATGAAGGTAGCATGTAGGGTATTTATAATTTGTCTTCTCTGTTGAAATATTTAAATGTTTTTATGATGTCTCCTTTTTGGAAGGACCAACATCTCTGATAAAGCTATGGTATATCCGTCAGGTTCAGGGGCCTTATCCCCAGCGTTACTTTTGTAATACTGAATAATTTCTCGGTAAAAAGTTCCTGTAGCTATTTGATTCTAATAGTTATAGAGGAAACTGGTGGTACAAATTGCTCGTGCTTCAGTTTGAAACAAATGTTAAACATAGAATCAACTGATGTAATCATTTATGTCAACTATAGTGAAGAGGTAACCATTGACGCCAACAACTATTATGTAACCATTTACAACTATTATGAGCAATTATTTAATTAATGATGTAACCAAAATTGAGTCGGAGTGAATTTAAGAGGTTGAGTGTTGGAAAGTGAAGAAACTAGAGAAAGTCTTCCACAACAGCTATAGAAACGATGGTGAGGAAAGAAAAAGTTAATTTGAACAAAGGTTAAGAGATCTAGAAAATAGGTAAATTAATAGTGAAAAAGAAGCGAGATTAATTGGGGTAGGGTGATTAAAAATTTGGACCCTCCCCCTCCCTCAAGAATATTGTATGGACTCTTTGTGGAAAAAAAAAAATATCATACAAAGAGAAATATGCTTTGCTAATATCTCAACTGTTCATATGCACAAGAATCGAAAGCCTTCTGGATTGTGCAACCATCAAATTTGATACAATGATCTTTGGTAAACATCACGGCAGAAGGTATTGGGAGAGTAACCTCATCTTGAATATGACGTAGATTGTAATATATAAGCAATCAGGAGAACAATAGCATCTAATTTCATTGCTGCATTCTTGTTTAACTATGAAATTTGGAGAAAGTATACTTCTCTTGATTCTGTAAGACATTCATAAGAAACTTGGACAACTAAATAGTAAATACCAACTGAACAGAATGACTTTTTATGATGGTGTTATTCCCTTTGTCAGTAAGTTTTGGTATTAGCTGTTTGACAATGATGCGATCTTTTCTAATGCAGGGAAATTTTGGTAAACAATTATGAGCATCTGCTGCAAATATTTATCGGACCAACAACCGGAACGCTATCAGTTAACTACACGTTATAGCATCTAGAGAGACGAAGGAAACCAGTTCTTCCCTCCCCCCGCCGTCCTCTTCCCTTTTCCTATTCTACTGCAATATCAGTAGATATTAATTTGTACAGTTGCATAGCAAGTCATGGTATTTGTCTTCTGGCTAATTGTGGCCATGTTGGAAATTATTTACAACTGATAGGTAAGTTTCAAGCTCCCAGCCAATTCTATCAACCGAAGTTTTTGTAATCCACCTTGATGCTGCAAAAGAGTTTTATTCTTGAACTGGCTGCATTTCACTAAGACGTGTGCATATTTTAAAGTGCTAGTTCTCCACTCCAATATGTTTGATAATCTTTTCATTCTGGAACATCTCAAAGTGTTTGACATTATCTAATTGTTATACAATTCTTTCACAGATAGTACCAAATTTCAAATTCACTGTATTCTTCAACTTTTAATCATTGATTTGATTTTTCTTGTCCGACACCATTTTCATTTTTATTCAACTTTTTCACAGCTTTCATGATTCAAATTCAATAAGTAATTCAAATTTTAATCTGTGATGTGATTTTTCTCTATCAAGCTAATTTTTAAACCATTACTTCAATATCTTCTTCTAGTAATAACTAACATATTATATAAATCAATAAAAACTGTGTGCCGAGTCAATTTTTATTTTTTTTATTTTTAAAAGACGGAATGGAGGGAGTATTTAGCTTATCGATTCTTCTTCTGTGTAGTGTAATGCATTTATCAAGTGGATTATGTTTCAGCCCTTGCTGTATCTAATGGTGAAAACGAATCCAACTGCAGCTCGGGACTATATGTGGAGTAGCAAAATCATTAAAGCGATTTTTTTTCCTTTTACAGTTTTAGTATATATTCAATTATTTATACTAGTATATTTTAAAATGGGCTACTGGCTGTCTTTTTCTCATGGAATAAATTTTTTTTTTTTTTTTTTTAAAACAAAGGGTGAAATAGGGCACACCGGGTATAGACAAGCCTAGTAATTTCAGAAAGAAAAGAAAGGATGAAAAGCAAGCCTATTATCTTACAGTCTAAATAAAAAAAATCTTTTAAGTCTATTTTTCCGGAAGACATCGCGCCTTCGTACAAGATTTCGGATTTAGGTGATTATGAATTTCACAAATCATTTATCGAGTAAACCTTTATTAGTAGAATTATTTTGTAAGAAAATTATTCACTAAAGATTCAAATTAAGTTGGTTGCTAATATTGTTCATGGAGTTTCGGTTGCTATGTATACTGTTTCTCTAAGGGAATCAATTCTCGATTTAGAGACAATCATTTCAGCGTTATTCCCTTTCTCTTAATTATTTCACAAAAAAAGGTATGAACACATAAATTAAAAAAGAGAATTCCTGAGTAACCTACTAACCTTGTTGCTCCCCCCCCCCCCCCAACCCCCCAAAAAAAGAATCCCATATGTTTAGCAGCTAATAGGAATGTGTTATTATGAAAGTAAAAGAATGATCGAATTATTTTTTCTTTTTTGTTTTTTCACCTGGTATCTAGTACCAACCCCGACTATTAAAGGCGACTGATGATTAAATAGTTAGTAAGTGATGGATAACTTGCTCATTATTAATAATAAGGAAATTGTTGACAGGCAAGCATCGATATGTCTGAGTGGTTAAGGAGACAGACTCGAAATCTGTTGGGCTTTGCCTGCGCAGGTTCGAATCCTGGTGTCGACGTAAGTTTTTTCTTTTATTTATTTTCAACTTTATGTTTTATTCTTTTTGTCTGAAAACATACATTATTGTCTTTACTAGTATTAGTTTTCTTTTTCGACCGAATAAATCTTCGAGGAATATTAAGAAACAAAAAGCAAAACATCTTCAAGGATTATGATGCCTATCTTCACATTAATGTCAAAGACTAACAACCTAAGGGTTATAGATTAACTAATTTTTCAGGATTTATTATAATTAAGAATTATTCGGCTTCTCGTTGTGAACACGAGATTTTTGCCTCACAAGAACTACTCCAAAAGAAATCACAAATAATTTTTCTTTGCATGCAATTTTTGAATTTTCGTGGCATTTCGTCTGTGCATGTTTATTTTATTCTAATTAAGGAAAAATACAAAAAAACAAAAATGGTAATGCAGATGCATATGCATTCAGGAATTAATATTGCATTTTTAGAATTAATTAATCATTGGTTTATATAAAAAGATAATATAAAAATAATATATTTAGGAAATTATAAACCATAGTTTGGTTTTAAAAGAAGGAAAATCACAAAAAATATGTAATTGTTATAATTTTTGTCATTTAAGTATGCCTTTGTGTGATTTTGATTTTTAACTAAATGTTTAATTTGTGTGATATTTATTGTCAAGTGTTAATTGATTTTACAATTTAATTAGGAATTGTGTGAAATTAGGAATAAAAGTAGAAAAGAAAAAGAGTTGGAAAAAATAAAGAAAATCCGGTTTGGGCCAAAAATTAAACTTGAAAGCAAGCCCAAAACGAGCTGGCCCAATGCGTAAACTGGTCCGTCTCCTCAGAGGTGCCCGAACGGCACCGTTTTTGTCACAGTTGAGCGGGGCCGTTGATTTCACCTGATCAACTGTCCAGATCAATCCTCATAACCCGTCCAACAAAACCCGACCAAGGTCCGTCCTAATCCGCCCTGTTACTACCTAAACGACCCTGTTTCGCCTGGGAATCGATCACAGCCGTTGAATTGTTATAATCCAACGGTTCAGATTAATCCCTTCAGATTTAATGTACCAAACCCCTCAAACCATTTCTACCCATCTCATTCACCCCCCCCGTTCCAAGCTTCGTCTTTAACGACCCCAATCCCTCCCCAAACCCTAGAGCCGCCACACCACCCCTTCGCTTGAAACCCGGCGGAAACAACGCCGCCCGCCACCCAAACAACACCCCTGAACCCCCGAGCCTTCCTCAATCCAAATCTATGACCCTTGTTCCTCGACTCGTTACAGAACTCTTCAAATAGAAGATCAAAGAGTCGACCCCAAAACCCTAGGTCGTCCAATCCGGACCAAATCTACACCCAATAATTCCCTGACCTCCCTCATGCTTAAACCACCATTAATCCCGTTCGAATCTCATGAGAACTGCTCGAATCCCAAATCGAACAAAGAAGAACCCTAGATTCCAAGAAGTCGGAGTTCGTCGAGATTGGGGGAAAAACTTGAGGTCTCGACTGACCTTAGTCGAGTGTTCTCAGTCAGAACATTCGATTAAGGTCCGTTCGGCCTCAAAAAGGTCAAAACTGGTTCAAGACTGGGACATTTTTGTTAAAAAATCAGAGGTATTTTTCCTTTCTTTCTTTCCTTTTGTTCATGTATTCTATGTGTATGTAGTTGCCTATTTTATTAATTTGTGTGATTTTTCTACTTTTTTTAGATCAGTTCTGTTTCATCATTAGACCTCTTCATTTTTGTCCAATTCTGTCATTTGTTTGTGTTTGCTGTAATTGTGGTGAGTTATAATGCGTATAATCGATTTGAATAAGTTCGTCGATTAGTTTTTTTATTATAAATCCTTGCCTCTGTTAATGTTGATTTAGGCAGTCTATTTACTATTTTTAGATTGATCGTTAACATTTGTTGTAAGTAATCAGTTACTTAATTCCTGTCGATTAATTCGTTTTGTTTGTTCAATAAGCAGATTAGTCAAATGTTGTTATGTGTGTTTGATCCGGGGCCATTAGATCTCAGGGCATTGTCATTGAACTGACAATGAACCTGCCCTCATATTACCTCCATTCATGTGCATATTAATTCAAGTTTTAATTTCAGTTTAAATGATTCTATTAGAATTTTTTGTAAATTCAGTTTGTTTGTTTCAACTGAGATTCGACCTCAGTCATTTAGCTGTCAATAAGTGTGTTTATAGCTGTTAGTCAGAGTTAATGTTCACATCTTTGATAGTTGGAACAAGTTGCAGAATAAAAGGCTGCCAGGCAATAATATCAAGGGGTTTGCAGGGTTAGTTTGGGAATTAGCATACCCACTATTTAAACTAGGATCCTACTAGACTAAGTGGAAACATTTCTTAATGGGAATGACACTTTTGCTGATTTTAAGGGGCTGAAAGGGGCACTAATAATCAGCACTAGTATAATGGGTTAATTAAGAAATGAAAAGTAGGATACTAAGTGGACAAGGCACTAGCTGAAAGGCTTATTTAAGATAACTGAAAATCTGATTTGGGGGAGGAGGGAAAAAAAAGAACAGATTTAAGAAGAATAAAGCAGACTGAAAAAGAGAGAAAACTGGAGGAAAAAAAAAAGAGACATAAAGGAAGAGGAGGAATTTTCGAAAAAAAAAGTGACATTAGGCTGTACTTCTTAACCTAAAAGACCATTGTATTTTCAAGAGGGATAAGGCTGAGGTTTATTTCAATAGTCTGAGTTTGTTTCGTCTGAGTGTTCAAAGTAAGGAAACTCTTGTTGCTTTGCATCTATTTCTCTTCTGCTTTGACTGTGGCTGCATTTTGGTATTATTGGGATTCATTTGGCGTTGCTGTTGATTTTGCCTGAAGCTACTATTGGATATTCTTAAGTTTGCTGTTGGTTTTTCAATCTGCTACTGGTTTATCTGTTATTGGTTTCACTGGTTGTATTGCTGGATACTGCTGAACCAACTATTGTTGTTGCTATTGTTTACTGCTACACTACTGATCTTCCACTCCTTCTTTGCCTTTCCAATATCAGGTACACAACTGGCACATCTTGTAAGCTGAAAAATATTGAAGCATGAAATACAAAAATGAAGAGTTGATTGCTCTAGAATTCATTTTAAGTTGTATTCTAAAGCTTAATTGTACATACGTTAGTTAATTTCCTGTACTAGAATCATGTAAGTGTTTATTTATGTATAACTGGATATTTTTTTGCAATAGTTTAGTAAGAAAACTACCCATGGATGTTTAGTTTAAAAGGATTGATATAGTAACTTTTGCTCTGTTAGACAGTATTATTTGTTAAATTGCATATATCAAGAGCATGTTAGGCCATTTAGTTTATTATCAAGCATTCAACAGTTATCTCATTGAATAAATGGCCTATTTCGGTAACTGACAGGAACATAGTTTAATTAGATACAAGTAGTTGATTTAATGCATATAAATGGTTTTTTAGAAAGAAAATTTAATTAGATTTCCAAGTTCTTACATTACAGTAGAACGCCACTTTAAATTTAAAGGAATTTGTTAATAAAATGATACCATTTTTACAAGCTATGAATGTGTACAAACCATTAATTAGCCCTATTGGATTAAGGATGGCCCGGGTCCAATTTTACCTCACATACGTTGGACTTGGGCCCAATAAATGGCAAATAGATCACCCTTATTGCACAATTTTCAAAATTAACAAACCGTACATGGATCTTAACTAATAACCCGCATGCATGTAAATAAATTAGGTACCCTTTCTTATTTTATTTTTAGAGATGGACGGAAATAGAAAAACATAGTTACTATAGGATGATTCTTTTAAAATAAAAAATGGAGGTGTGCCTCGCATAGGAAATCACAAATTGCGGGGCCCTCGGTAAATATATATATATATATATATATATATATATATTTTTTTTTCTTTTAAAATTACTTAGACTTTGGGATGAGCCGTTTTTAGCAAAACTCCACGGCCTTACCCAAAAAATAGTAATACGCTAATTGCTATAGGCGTGCATTTTAGTAATCTTACCCTCTTAAACTCGGGTGTGCATTTCATGCGACCCAAATCAAAATCCCAAAATATTGAATAAAAATGTGTTCCGGATTGCGGGTGCATTTCATGTGACGCAATTCAAAGACATATTTTTATACGATGTTCACATTCTTTTAAAATATAATAATAAAAGCGGTAAAGGGATAAAATTTGCACAGGAACTCATAATTGTATAAAATCAAATAATCAAGCCAAATGTAACAGTTGAGCGACCGTGCTAGAACCACGGAACTCGGGAATACCTAACACCTTTTCCTGGGTTAACAGAATTCCTTATCCGAATTTCTGGTTCGCGGACTGTAATACAGAGTCATTCTTTTCCTCGATTCGGGATTAAAATTGGTGACTTGGGACACCCTAAATCTCCCAAGTGGCGACTCTGAAATAAACAAACAAATCCCGTTTCGATTGTCCTTTAATTGGAAAAACTCCTTCACCCCTCGCGGGGACGGAAAAAGGAGGTGTGACAGCTCTGGCGACTCTGCCGGGGACCGAACCCAGAATCTCTGGTTCAGGGTTCAAGAATTCGAGCTTAGAATAATTGTTATTATTTGGCTTTATTTATTTATTTAATTTTATTTACATATTTTGCCTTAAATGTGCTAATTAATTGTCTTTACCGCTTTGATATTATGTGAACTGTATATAAACTGTGTTGAAACCCTTCTCTTCTTACCTCCGGGGAGAAGCTCGCTGGTCGAGACTCCCTATTCTGTTAGTGTCAATACCTGAAATAAGAAAGAGGCTCGGATAAGTTACAAAGCCGGATGACCCCGCGGGTCCCCGGTACGTAGCCCCCTCCTCGACTCGAGTTGTCCGCTCGGGTAAGCCAGGTCTAGAACAAAGCCCAGTTTGAAACTTAGTAAAACATGACTTCATGCCGGATCCCTAGTAGGAAAACGCTTATTTGCATCACGTTGCATCTGACTTAGGGGACTCAACACAGGGGTTGGGTCCGTCTAGGACTAGCAACCTGAAATGTAAAGACCATCCTGCTGCATCCTGTTTGCTTTATGCATTTATTTGCTTTAGACTTGCATGCTGACTGGCTTTGGAAAATCAGAAATATTGAAAATTGTGAAAAAAAGGACGAAGTAACAGTGTAGAGAATTAATTGCCTATTTTAGAAAGAGAAGAAAGAAAAAAAATAGTTTGTATTACCTTGAAAAAAAAAGAGTCTTGTTTTTAAAAATTTGTTTTTATCTACAAAATGCCAAAAATAAATAAAGAGTTAGGTTATGCCATGTTGCAAAAATAGCCGAACATTCCCTAAAGGGACGCTGGAAGGCTGACTCTGCATAGTCAGCCACCTTTGGTTTTTTTTTTTAACCTTTCGGCTAGTTAAATCCCTACAGCCTTAAAATCTTCATCCCAGAAGAGTCAGAAGGCCGTATTTAAAGAATCAATTTTTCTTTTCCTCAAAATTAGGAAAAAATAGGAAAATTAGTTTTTGAGTCAAATAAAGATTTTGCTTTTTGTCTAAATCCCTTAATAAATGTGTAGAATGAGCACGAGTAGGAATTCATCTGAGGCCATTGTAAATGGGATCCCTTTAGGCTTACGCATGTGGTGGAACGACTTAGAAGAATCAGGGCGAGACACAGTCAAGATGTACTTAGGAAACTTAGTTGGGCTACTGGACATTGTTCCGAAAGGGGACATTATAAGGGCGCTAATATCATTCTGGGACCCAGCACACAATGTATTTCATTTCTCAGACTTTGAGCTCACACCAACACTGGAAGAACTGGCAGGGTACATCGGGAGTCCCAAAGCCCCTATGAGAGAGCAGTATCTTATTGCACCAAGGACCGTGACCATACACAAATTTTTAGACACCGTGAAGATCCGCAGAGTTATACACAACCCAGAATTATCTGAAGGTTTTTGTAGTTTTGCATTCTTGTACGACAGATACGGTCATTTTGGAGGTTCAATAATCCCGAGGGAAAGATCTGCAGCGGGGAAAACCAACTGAAATGGGAAGGACATAGGTGTATTGCTTTCATGGTAGCCTTTATGGGCCTTCTAGTATTCCCTAGAAAAGATGCAAAAATTAACATACAAGTCGCTGGGGTCGTCAGCACTTTGCTCAAGCAAAACAACAGCACTCTGGCGCCAATGATTATAGCAGACATCTTCCGCGCTCTCACTGTTTGCAAAACCGGAAGAGGTTTCTTTGAGGGTTGCAATGTACTACTGCAAATGTGGATGATAGAACACCTATGTCATCACCCTCAGTTCCTGAAATATGAGTCGTCACGGAAGACTTGTATAAAAGAGTTTTCCACAAGGGTCAATGGGTTTAGCCTGCCATAAGGGGTCGCTGAGTGGGTCACTTTGTTGCGTTCAGTCTCAGCAAACCAGATAGAATGGGCATTTGGGTGGCTACCCATAGATGAAATCATACACATGTCAGCCACCGAATCTCATTTGTTGTTGATGGGCCTCCAAAGTATCCAGCCTTACGCACCATACAGAGTGTTGAGACAGTTGGGGCGATACCAAATAGTCCCAAAGGAAGAGGATCTCAGTGGCCAGGTAATCGAAATCAGGCCTGGTGGGCAGTTCCCTGAAGCAGTCGTTCTAAGAATCTGGAATGAATGTCAAACCCTGAAAGTAGATACTCGTGTACAAGACCGGGCCAAAGGCGAAGTATCGCCAAAATACCTCACATGGTACAGAAGAGAGCTTGAGCACCAGAGACCAACTAAGAGAGCTCACGTCCAAGACTTTGTAGAATCATCGCAAGCACAATGAGGTTGGCTAGCAAAAGAGAAGGAATATCGGGTCGAGATTGGCAAGTTAAAATAGCAAATTGAGGGGCTAAAATACCAAAGCAGCTTGCAAATTGATGCTGATACATGAGAGAAAAGCAAGTTGATTCAAGAGAACAAGGCCCTGAGAGCCCTAATCCGCCAAAACAGAAAGAATATCGGCGACCAACAGAAAATTCAGTCCAGTGAAAGATTGATAGCAGAGTTGAGGAGTCAGGTCAACAAAAGCCGCGAAGACTTGGAGAGATCCAAGGCTTGTATAACAAGAATGCGGGTCAGGTGGGCCAAAGTTACAGCAGCACGGAGAGAGCACCTATGGCAAGTAAAAAGGGACTACGAAATGAGTGTTGCGACATTGAGAGAGATAAACTCCATTCTCAATGATCGGGTCCTTAAACAAACCAGGGATGCTAGAATAGATAGAGAACGCTGCTATGAGTCGATAGCCTGGATGGAAGAACAAATGGAGAGGTTCCAAGATCAGCTCATTAACAATACTCGAATATTGGGACTAAAGAATCAACGGATAGAACAACTGTGCATAGAGAGGGATAGAATCAGGGGTAGGATCAATGAGATAGGGCGCTATATCACCACAAAGTGCCTAACATGTGAAGAGATGCCCCGTGATATCCTTTTTGCCTCAGTCATGGGTTATGTCCACCGGATCATGGAGGAACTAAAAAGCTTGCAAAGAGGACTGACACCAAAGCCTGCGGAAAGGCCGAACGATGCCTCGCGGGCACCAAAATTCAAAGCTTTAATGTATCCCTAAGCTCAATCTGCACTTGTTTGAGTCTGTTGTCTACCTTTGTGTTCTCTTCAAACATTCTTAAAAAGAAAGAGTATGGAGTCTGTATTTTCGTTTGTTTGTTTTAATGATGGCTTGTAATAGCATATTTGAGTAATGAAATTTAGTCTTTATTTTTATGGCACGAACTAAGCTTGGTCTGATTCGTGCGGGGTCACGATACGTAGGCAATCTCTATAGGATTTGACCGTAAATATAAATATATAAATCTGTCAGAGCGAAAATAAGCCGGGATGATGCATGCGGTCAGAGCAAAAGCATGTTAGAAATGATTAACTACCTAAGAACATTGCATCCCCAACGTGCAATTACAATATCTGTTAAGACTCTAACACTGACAAGTTTGTTATTTTTCCATTCGATATCAATCAGTTGTTAGAGCGTACTGGCACCATACCACTATCAAACAAGATCGAAAGGTCCTATACCAGAAAGCATGACTGGATCAGACAACAGTGTTGAGTCGGAAAAAACGGCAAATCAGATGCTGAAGGAAGCCATGGAAAAAATGGAAAAAGATGAGGCTGGAAATGAATGAAATGCAAATAGCCTTAGCTAGAGCCCAAAAAGGGCAGGAACTACCTGTTACTCCTACTCTCCAACCAGGACACACGTCAGAATATCCCTCTCCTGGTCCTTCAACAAGTTTCCCAAGCCATCACTATTATCAGGGAAAAGAGGCTTATGATCCCCAAGCTCCACCACCCACTCAAAACCCTCCTCCACCAAATGTTCCCGTCTTTGTGGCACCTCCCCCAGCCCCATTGCACAGATCATCTAGTGAGCCATTGTTTCAGGCTCACGACACATAATATTACCCCCCCTGAACTCACATTCAAAGCACCCGAGCCATATACCTATAATCCCCACTTTGAGGTCCTGGCGGAGATTGAAAAGCCTGCTAAGAGCCCAGAGCAGGACGAGGTGATGCGGAAATTTAAAAGCCTGGAGAAGTCCTTCAGGAACATACACGGGTTAGGCAACTAGGTCAGCGTGGCCTACAAGGATCTATGCCGTTTCCCTGACGTTCAATTACCAGCAGGGTTCAAAATGCCCAAGTTCGATTTGTACGAAGGGCATGGCGATCCTATGGCACATCTACGGGGCTTTTGTAGCAAAATGAGGGGAGCAGGGGGAAAAGATGAGCTACTGATAGCTTACTTTGGCCAGAGTTTGAGCGGGTCGGCACTGGAGTGGTATACAAGACAAGATCCGAGCAGGTGGTACACCTGGGATGATTTGGCACAGGCTTTCGCAGGACACTTCCAATACAACCTTGAGATAGTCCCAGCCGTCTCACATTGCTAAAGCTTGAGAAGAAATCCGGAGAAAGCTTCAGGGAATTCGGGTTCCGATGGAGAGAGCAGGCAGCCAGAGTTGATCCTCCAATGAGAGAAGGAGAAATGGTAGATTACTTTCTACAAACTCTAGAGCCGACTTACTTCGGTCACTTGGTGACGTCAGTTGGAAAATCCTTCAATGAAGTGGTGAAAATGGGAAGTATGATAGAAGAGGGACTTAAGTCCAATAAGATCCTGAGTTACTCGGCAATTAAGGCAACAACTCAGGCCATTCAGAGCGGCACGGGAGGTGCACTCGGAAAGAAAAGGAGAGAGGAGGTCACGACAATAGAGGCATGCAATTGGTCCAGATCTAAAGGCCCTTCCCCTCATTACCAACCCAGAACCCATCATCTAAACTACCCACACAATCCATACAACCCTCCACAACCCTACTACCCACCACAAGAAAAAAAAATTTCCATACATCACGCCCAAACTTATACCCAGCCTCCGGCTCGTCCGCAATGGCATGTACCGGCTCCCCAACATACATACCCACCTCCACAAAATACATATCCACCACCGAGGGCCTACATGAATCCTTCAGGGCTAGGCTTCCGCGGGAATCAGGCTTTCCGAAATAAAAGGATGCAGAAGCCAAGAACATTCACTCCGTTGGGAGAAACCTATACTACTCTGTTTCACAAGTTGAAGCAGATAGGCCTACTAAGTCCTGTTGAAACCAAATTGTCAAATCCCCTTCCCAGAAATCTGGACCATTCAGTGAGCTGCAAATATTGTTCGGGTGCTCCGGGGCACGATACTGAGAAATGTTGGAAGTTAAAGACTGCCATACAAGATCTTATTGACACAAATAGGATCGAGGTTCAGGCACCAGGGGCCCCCAACATCAATGAAAATCCGTTACCGGTGCACCATGAAGCCCACATTATCGAATTAGTGCACGAGGGAGGGAAACCAAAAACACCCTCACAAACTGTAATGATGATTTGCGCCAGTACTAATGAAGAGTCAACCAGTGGAAAGGCAGTGGTACAGTCGGGAAAGGTATATGACAAGCCCTTTGTGATAGCAGGGAAAGGGCCATCTATTACTGCGAAGAGGCCAGAGTCAGTCAGAGCAGTGTTGCAGGGAGTAGCAAACAAACCCAGGTTGGTAGTAAAAGGGGTCCATGTGGGAACAGTTGTTATCAAGCCAGTCATACAGTTGCCGATAACAAGTGAGAAGGCTGTGCCGTGGAGCTACAGCCAAGTGACGGTAACGCATAAGGGGAAGGAGTTTATAGAAGACATATGCGAGGCACAAGGGTTAACTCGATCGGGAAGGTGTTTTGCTCCCACAGAGTTGAGAAGAGTCAATCCTGAAACAATAAAGAAACCTATAACAGAGGAAGAAGCAGAGGAATTTTTGAAGAAGATGAAGGCGTAGGATTACTCAATTATAGAACAATTAAGAAAGACCCCAGCCCAGATTTCATTGCTATCCTTATTAATCCATTCAAGCGATCACTGTCAGGCCTTAATGAAGATTCTGAACGAGGCCTATGTCCCGGACAAACTCTCAGTAAACCATTTGGAGAAGGTAGCGCACAAGATCTTTGAAGTAAACCGAGTGACATTCTCTGATGATGAGTTACCGGTAGAGGGTATTGAGCACAACAAAGCACTCTATCTGACGGTAAAATGCGAAGAATCGGTGGTCACTCGAGCATTAATTTATAACGGGTCAAGTGCCAATATCTGTCCTTTGGCCACTCTCAACAAGCTAAAGGTTGCTGATGACAGGATCCGCCAGAACAGTGTCTGTGTCCGAGGTTTTGATGGAGGCAGCATTAACACAGTAGGTGATATCATACTGGAACTAACCATTGGTCCAGTCGAGTTCACCATGGAATTTTAAGTAATAGATGTGGCAGTGTCGTACAATCTTTTGTTGGGTCAACCATGGATCCATGTAGCTAAGGCAGTACCTTCTACACTGCATCAAGTGGTCAAATTTGAATGGGATAGACAAGAGATTGTGATACACGGGGATGATGGCACACACGCCATCAGTGATGCTATTGTGCCCTTCATAGAAACCGACGATGATAAGGGCCCGTGGGTTTATCAGGTTTCTGATGCAGTCTCGATAGACAAAATTCCTGAGGGCGAGAGCCTTCCACTTCCCAGAATCACAGCTGCAGCCTTCAAGATAGCAGCAGAAATGTTGAATAATGGGTTTGTACCAGGGAAAGGTCTAGGGGTTGATCTGCAGGGAATGATCCAGCCAGTTTCTTTGCCCAAGAACCTGGAAAAGTTTGGGTTAGGATTCAAGCCTACCGCAGCGGATGTGGAGCGAGCCCGCAAATTGAAGAAAAGAGTTTGGGTCATTCCTAAACCAGTCCCACGCCTGTCCAGATCATTTGTCAAAGCAGGATGCAAAAAGTTGCCAGTCCCGGAAGTTCTTGGACCTCTGATGGGGCCAAACGGAGATTTGAATGAATGCTTTGGAAGAGTGTTTGCCGACGTCAACATGATAGAAGCTGGAGAGGGCTCTAGTAAGGCAGACATACAGTTTGTGGGTCCCAAAGTCAAGGTCAACAATTGGATGGCTATTCCTCTTCCTACTTGGAGGGAGTCTTGGTAGTTGATTCTGATTTTCCTTTTCTGTTTTCTGGATTATTCCAGGGCTGTAATCCAGATTTCTTTTTATTATATCGAATACAGTGTGAAGCCTTGTTATTCCATAAATAAAACAAAAAGTTTCTGCTTTATTTCTTATTATTTTAATTTTGTTTCTTTCGTTTCTTTTTCTGAACAGTTCTTTTTGTACTGGTTCTAATGACATGGCATGCAAAACGGATCTTCAACCTAGTCTAAAAGATCAATCTGATTCCGAGCTAAACATACAAGAGATCGATTATGATAATGAATCGGAATACAATGAGGATGAAGCATTCGAGGAGATAAACAGGGAGTTGAGCCAGTTTGAGAAAAATACAAACCCAACTTAAATGACACAGAAGCCATCAATTTAGGGGATGCCGGTGATATTAGAGAAACTAAAATAAGCATCCACATTGCACCAAATATCAGGGAGGAATTGATCAAAACACTTATTGAATTCAAAGATGTTTTTGCATGGTCATATGATGACATGCCGGGGTTAAGCACAGATTTAGTGGTTCATAAATTGCCCACTGACCCGGCATGCCCTCCTGTCAAGTAAAAATTGAGGAAGTTCAAAACGGATATGAGTGTGAAGATTAAAGAAGAAGTAACCAAGTAGATGCAAGCAAAGGTTATTCGCGTCACTCGATATCCTGATTGGTTGGCTAATGTGGTGCCGGTACCAAAGAAAGATGTAAAGATCAGGGTGTGTGTCGATTACCGCAATCTGAATAGGGCAAGCCCTAAAGACAACTTTCCTTTACCCAACATCCATATCTTGATCGACAATTGTGCCGGACGAGAGATCGGATCTTTTGTGGATTGCTATGCTGGGTATCATCAGATACTGATGGATGAGGAAGATGCGGAAAAGATAGCCTTCATTACGCCGTGGGGAACTTATTACTATCGGGTAATGCCATTTGGTTTGAAGAATGCTGGGGCAACGTATATGAGAGCAATGACCACTGTGTTTCATGACATGATCCACAAAGAAATCGAAGTGTACGTAGACGATGTAATCATAAAGTCCAAGCATCAGGAAGACCACGTAGCAGACCTAAGGAAGTTCTTTCAAAGACTTCGAAGGTATGATATTAAGCTCAACCCGGCCAAATGTGCATTTGGTGTTCTATCTGGGAAGCTTTTGGGATTCATCATCAGTCGGCGAGGTATTGAACTGGATCCATCAAAAATCAAATCTATCCAAGAGTTGCCACTGCCAAAGAACAAGACAGAAGTAATGAGTTTGTTGGGAAGATTGAATTACATCAGCAGATTTATTGCTCAACTCACAGCAACCTGTGAACCCATTTTTTGGCTGTTAAAGAAGGATGCTGCAATAGGATGGATGGCGGAATGTCAGGAGGCATTCGACTAGATCAAAGAATATTTATCAAATCCACCTGTATTGGTTCCCCCTGAGCCGGGAAGACCGTTAATTCTTTATCTAACGGTCTTGGAGAATTCTTTTGGTTGCGTGTTGGGGCAACACGACATTACAGGAAGAAAAGAGCAAGCCATCTATTATCTCAGCAAGAAGTTTACAGTATATGAGGTTAAGTACACTCAACTCGAGAAGACATGATGCGCCCTAACCTGGGTGGCCCAGAAGTTGAAACATTATTTATCCTCATATACTACTTATCTCATTTCCCGTCTGGATCCGTTAAAGTATATTTTCCAGAAACCTATGCCCACAGGAAGGTTAGCAAAATGGAAAATATTACTCACAGAGTTTGACATCGTCTACGTGACGAGGACAGCCATGAAGGCCCAAGCGTTGACAGATCACTTGGCTGAGAATCCTGTTGATGAAGAATACGAGCCGTTGAGGACGTATTTTCCTGATGAAGAAGTGATACATATAGAGGAGTTAGAACTGAATGAGGAACCAGGGTGGAAGCTTTTCTTTGACGGGGCTGCTAATGCAAAAGGAGTTGGAGTAGGAGCAGTACTTATTTCAGAAACAGGACATCACTATCCTGTTACAGCTCAGCTACGTTTCTATTGTACCAACAACATGGCTGAATATGAGGCATGTATTTTGGGCCTACGATTGGCTGCAGACATGGATGTTCAGGACGTCTTGGTCTTGGGAGACTCGGACCTCCTAGTACATCAGATCCAGGGTGAATGGGAAACACGGGATTTGAAGCTTATACCATATCGACAATGTTTGCACGATCTGAGCAAGCGATTTCGATCAGTGGAGTTCAGACACATCCCGAGAGTTCACAATGAGGTTGCCGATGCTTTGGCCACTTTAGCATCGATGTTGCACCATCCAGACAAAATCCATGTTGACCCATTGTATATTCAGGTTCGTGATCAGCATGCCTACTGCAACATAATAGAAGAAGAAATGGATGGCGAGCCATGGTTTTATGATATCAAGGAATACCTCAGGATGGGGATATACCCGGAGCAGGCAACCGGAGATCAAAAGAGAGCCATTCGACGACTGGCAAATGGATTTTTCCTCAGTGGAGGAATGTTGTACAAAAGAACCCCAGATCTGGGATTGCTGAGATGTATTGATGCAGGTCAAGCCACGATAGTGATGACAGAGGTACATGCTGGAGTCTGTGGGCCCCATATGAGCGGATATGTGTTGGCAAAGAAGATTCTGCGAGCGGGATATTATTGGCTCACTATGGAGCATGATTGTATCAGTTTCGTACGAAAATGCCATCAGTGTCAGATACACGGAGATCTGATTCATTCTCCACCAACGGAATTGCACACAATGTCAGCACCATGGCCATTTGTGGCATGGGGCATGGATGTCATTGGGCCTATTGAGCCGGCAGCTTCGAACGGTCACAGGTTCATTCTGGTGGCCATCGACTATTTTACTAAGTGGGTTGAAACCAAAACTTTCAAGTCAGTAACCAAGAAGGCAGTAGTGGATTTTGTCCATTCCCATATCGTCTGTAGATTTGGGATCCCGAAAGTGATAATCACGGACAATGGTGCTAATCTTAACAGTAATTTGATGAGAGAAGTATGTGAACAATTTAAGATTACACACCGTAATTCCACCCCTTATCGTCCCAAGGCGAATGGAGCTATTGAAGCGGCCAACAAGAACATCAAGAAGATACTGAGAAAGATGGTAGAAGGATCCAGGCAATGGCATGAAAAATTACCATTTGCATTGTTGGGTTATCGCACTACCGTTCGGACCTCAGTAGGTGCAACCCCTTATTTGTTGGTATATGGAACTGAAGCAGTAATACCTGCGGAAGTGGAAATTCCATCCCTTCGGATTGTCGCCGAGGCTAAGATTAATGATGATGAGTGGGTCAAAACCCGTTTGGAACAGTTGAGCTTGATTGATGAAAAGAGATTGACAGCTGTTTGTCATGGACAATTATATCAAAGGAGAATGGCAAGAGCCTACAACAACAGGGTGCGCCCCAGAAAATTTGAAGTGGGGCAACAAGTGTTGAAACGAATCCTGCCACACCAAGTGGAAGCAAAGGGCAAGTTCGCCTCGAATTGGCAAGGATCATTCATTGTAACCAGAATATTGTCCAATGGCGCTTTATGTTTAACAGATATCAAAGGAAAATGAGTCGACATGGCTATCAATTCCGACGCAGTTAAGAGATATTATGTATGATCTCTTTTGATTGTAATTGCCATTTGTTTGTGTTTGGCATTTATCGGAGAATGAAATGACGGAGACAATTCTTTTTTATATCAAAACACTTTAACCTTTGCTTACCCTTTTGAGCCTTATTTATTCTTTCATATCCCTCTTTTGGAGTCAGTAATTAAAAATAAAGATAAAAGAGATAAAAACAATAATAAAGACAAAAGAAAAATCACAAGAAAAACAAAGGAAGTGGGAACTACGTTTGACCTGATTCCTCAAAGAAGGATACGTAGGCGCCTCGCGTCTCGGTCATAGTGTAACAAAAAAAATAAGAATCCCCAAGCAAGAAAAACTGGGGCAAAAGTTGTGTTATACTTTTGAGAAAGAAAGTTTGATTCCAAGAGTTGTAATGTTTTACCCGTCAAAACTATTTTGAGCTTTTTAATAGCCTTTTCTTTTAACCCCACACAAAAATCCCTATTGATGTCCAAAAAAGACCTCCCGATCAGTATCCGAGAAGTGCCAAGTCATGCAAACGAAAGTCGGAATAACACTCTGATCCCAGCAGAGAAGAGGATCATAAGCTGGAAATGAATTGATAGCCGAAAGAATCCCCAACAAAGAGCGTCATATCGACAAACGCTCCAGTCCCCAACTGAAAAATAAAAATAAAATGAGAGAGTCTTATTGGTGAAAACCTTCACAGGCACCATGAGGAAACGGGAGTTGAGAGAAATGAGAGAGTCTTATTAGTGAAAACCCCTCGAAGGGCACTATGAGGCGACAAGGCGAGATTGGCGGAGAAGGTCCACCTTTGTCAAAAATTGAGTATTTATTTATCCCCAGCAAGATGAGTCCATCCGAAAGATTGATGGATACAAATAGACTAGGTTGATCAATCCGGAATGCACGACATGATCATTGGGATTGGTTATATCTTTCAGATAAGTTCTTTTCTTTTCTTTTTCCCAAGCATTTGTTCAGAAAGACTTCTTTTCTATCTTTAAAGTTGTCAATCTTTCATTTCTTAGTTTAAAAGATTTTATTTTTCCAGTAGTTTATTTTGAAAAGGATTATCAGAGTTTACTACCAATTGCCAAAATGATGCAAGGCGAAATGCGAAAGACAAGCCAAAGATAAGGCGACAAAGTGAAAAGAAGTTTGTCGCAAGACCAAATGATGAATGAGTCTAGATCTTAAGAGGCCCAAATTTCTAAGGGAAATTACGGATCGAATTTTAAAATGATCTTCAGCAGATTTGCGAGATACAGGAACAACTCCGATAGATTCTCAACCAAGCTCCACAATGGTCAGACGACACAGAGTGGGGAAGGAAGAGAAACGAAAACCATCCCCAGCGGGAATATCAGCCCCTGCAATCAATATTCTCCCCATCAAGTTTTATAGCAATGCAAGGAAAAGAAAGGGGAAAAACCATCCTCAGCAGAAGTGGCACGACCACTCGCCCCCCCATTTTAAACTAATGAATTTTTCTTTGATTTGAAACAGGGAAAAGGAATATTATTGACCGCAGGAAGACAGGGTCATAGAGAAGATCATCAAACTGGGGCAGAAAATTTTCTCTCATTACGAAAATTTTCTTAAAAACCAGATAGTCATTTGGGAAAGAGAGAGGATAACACAAGTGTTGAAGAAAGGAAAATCCCCAGCAGTATACGAGAAGGGAGAAACAAGTTTTAAGAGAAAAACAATCTTGGAAAAAGCAAGATAATCAGTATCATCCCCACCATTATTAAAAGGAGAAAGATAATTCCCCAGCAGTGTTATTCCCGGCAGGTTTCAGGGAAGCAAAAGCACCAGCTTTAAAGGAAATAGTCATTGAAGAAGGAACATGACATATGGGTGAAATAAAATAATGGTGTTATCCCCAGCAATTTTCAGAGGAATAAAACACCAGTTTTGAAGGAAGCAGTTAAAGAAGTCAGGAGCCCGCCTGGAGAATGGAGGCTGAATTATTTCGAAGTTATTGAAGTCAGGAGCCCGCCTGGAGAATGAAGGCTGATTTATTTTTCAAAGTTAGAGAAGTCAGGAGCCCGCCTGGAGAATGGAGGCTGAATTATTTTTAAAAAGTATTGAAGTCAGGAGCCCGCCTGGAGAATAGAGGTGATAAAATTTTAAGAGTGTTGAAGAAGTCAGGAGCCCGCCTGGAGAATGGAGGTGTTAGAATTTAAGAAGTTGTTGAAGTCAGGAGCCAGCCTGGAGAATGGAGGCTGAATTATTTTAAGAAAGTATTGAAGTCAGGAGATGATAAAATTTTAAGAATGTTGAAGAAGTCAGGAGCCCGCCTGGAGAATGGAGGTGTTAGAATTTAAGAAGTTGTTAAAGTCAGGAGCCCGCCTGGAGAATGAAGGCTAAATTATTTTGAGAAAGTTGTTAAAGTCAGGAGCCCGCCTGGAGAATGGAGGCTGAATTATTTTGAGAAAGTTGTTGAAGTCAGGAGCCCGCCTGGAGAATGGAGGCTGAATTATTTTGAGAAAGTTGTTGAAGTCAGGAGCCCGCCTGGAGAATGGAGGCTGAATTATTTTGAGAAAGTTGTTGAAGTCAGGAGCCCGCCTGGAGAATGGAGGCTGAATTATTTTGAGAAAGTTGTTGAAGTCAGGAGCCCGCCTGGAGAATGGAGGCTGAATTATTTTGAGAAAGTTGTTGAAGTCAGGAGCCCGCCTGGAGAATGGAGGCTGAATTATTTTGAGAAAGTTGTTGAAGTCAGGAGCCCGCCTGGAGAATGGAGGCTGAATTATTTTGAGAAAGTTGTTGAAGTCAGGAGCCCGCCTGGAGAATGGAGGCTGAATTATTTTGAGAAAGTTGTTGAAGTCAGGAGCCCGCCTGGAGAATGGAGGCTGAATTATTTTGAGAAAGTTGTTGAAGTCAGGAGCCCGCCTGGAGAATGGAGGCTGAATTATTTTGAGAAAGTTGTTGAAGTCAGGAGCCCGCCTGGAGAATGGAGGCTGAATTATTTTGAGAAAGTTGTTGAAGTCAGGAGCCCGCCTGGAGAAGCAACAGCAAGCAACAACAGTAACAGCAGTCCCATGGTAGTCTCAGCTACCAAAACTTCCCGAACTACATTGACCTGATTCCCTTTTAGCCAGGGATATGTAGGAAACCTTTGAAGCAAGGTTCGGTCAAATATTTCAAAAATGCTTCACACGGAATAGTCAAACGGGCAAAAAATCGCTCGTATCCGCTCACTTTATCTTTGTACGAAAACTCTTTGTATTTTCGGACAAAGAGGGGCAGCTGTGAGCACGTGATTTTTGCCTCACAAGAACTACTCCAAAAGAAATCACAAATAATTTTTCTTTGTATGCAATTTTTGAAATTTCGTGGCATTTCGTCTGTGCATGTTTATTTTATTCTAATTAAAGAAAAATACAAAAAAAAATGGTAATGCAGATGCATATGCATTCAGGAATTAATATTGCATTTTTAGAATTAATTAATCATTGGTTTATATAAAAGGATAATATAAAAATAATATATTTAGGAAATTATAAACCATAGTTTGGTTTTAAAAGAAGGAAAATCACAAAAAATATGTAATTGTTATAATTTTTGTCATTTAAGTATGCCTTTGTGTGATTTTGATTTTTAACTAAATGTTTAATTTGTGTGATATTTATTGTCAAGTGTTAATTGATTTTACAATTTAATTAGGAATTGTGTGAAATTAGGAATAAAAGTAGAAAAGAAAAAGAGTTGGAAAAAATAAAGAAAATCCGGTTTGGGCCAAAAATTAAACTTGAAAGCAAGCCCAAAACGAGCTGGCCCAATGCGTAAACTGGTCCGTCTCCTCAGAGGTGCCCGAACGGCACCGTTTTTGTCACAGTTGAGCGGGGCCGTTGATTTCACCTGATCAACGGTCCAGATCAATCCTCATAACCCGTCCAACAAAACCCGACCAAGGTCCGTCCTAACCCGCCCTGTTACTACTTAAACGACCCCGTTTCGCCTAGGAATCGATCACAGCCGTTGAATTGTTATAATCCAACGGTTCAGATTAATCCCTTCAGATTTAATGTACCAAACCCCTCAAACCATTTCTACCCATCTCATTCACCCCCCCCCCGTTCCAAGCTTCGTCTTTAACGACCCCAATCCCTCCCCAAACCCTAGAGCCGCCACACCACCCCTTCGCTTGAAACCCGGCGGAAACAACGCCGCCCGCCACCCAAATAACACCCCTGAACCCCCGAGCCTTACTCAATCCAAATCTATGACCCTTGTTCCTCGACTCGTTACAGAACTCTTCGAATATAAGATCGAAGAGTCGACCCCAAAATCCTAGGTCGTCCAATCCAGACCAAATCTACACCCAATAATTCCCTGACCTCCCTCATGCTTAAACCACCATTAATCCCGTTGGAATCTCATGAGAACTGCTCGAATCCCAAATCGAACAAAGAAGAACCCTAGATTCCAAGAAGTCGGAGTTCGTCGAGATTGGGGGAAAAACTTGAGGTCTCGACTGACCTTAGTCGAGTGTTCTCACTCAGAATATTCGATTAAGGTCCGTTCGGCCTCAAAAAGGTCAAAACTGGTTCAAGACTGGGACATTTTTGTTAAAAAATCAGAGGTATTTTTCCTTTCTTTCTTTCCTTTTGTTCATGTATTCTATGTGTATGTAGTTGCCTATTTTATTAATTTGTGTGATTTTTCTACTTTTTTTAGATCAGTTCTGTTTCATCATTAGACCTCTTCATTTTTGTCCAATTCTGTCATTTGTTTGTGTTTGCTGTAATTGTGGTGAGTTATAATGCGTATAATCGATTTAAATAAGTTCGTCGATTAGTTGTTTTATTATAAATCCTTGCCTCTGTTAATGTTGATTTAGGCAGTCTATTTACTATTTTTAGATTGATCGTTAACATTTGTTGTAAGTAATCAGTTACTTAATTCCTGTCGATTAATTCGTTTTGTTAGTTCAATAAGCAGATTAGTCAAATGTTGTTATGTGTGTTTGATCCGGGGCCATTAGATCTCAGGGCATTGTCATTGAACTGACAATGAACCTGCCCTCATATTACCTCCATTCATGTGCATATCAATTCAAGTTTCAATTTCAGTTTAAATGATTCTATTAGAATTTTTTGTAAATTCAGTTTGTTTGTTTCAATTGAGATTCGACCTCAGTCATTTAGCTGTCAATAAGTGTGTTTATAGCTATCAGTCAGAGTTAATGTTCACATCTTTGATAGTTGGAACAAGTTGCAGAATAAAAGGCTGCCAGACAATAATATCAAGGGGTTTGCAGGGTTAGTTTGGGAATTAGCATACCCACTAATTAAACTAGGATCCCACTAGACTAAGTGGAAAAATTTCTTAATGGGAATGACACTTTTGCTGATTTTAAGGGGCTGAAAGGGGCACTAATAATCAGCACTAGTATAATGGGTTAATTAAGAAATGAAAAGTAGGATACTAAGTGGACAAGGCACTAGCTGAAAGGCTTATTTAAGATAACTGAAAATCTGATTTGGGGGAGGTGGGAAAAAAAAGAACAGATTTTAGAAGAAAAAAGCAAACTGAGAAAGAGAGAATACTGGAGGAAAAAAAAAGACAGAAGGAAGAGGAGGAATTTTCGAAAAAAAAAGTGACATTAGGCTGTACTTCTTAACCTAAAAGACCATTGTATTTTCAAGAGGGATAAGGCTGAGGTTTATTTCAATAGTCTCAGTTTGTTTCGTCTGAGTGTTCAAAGTAAGGCAACTATTGTTGCTTTGCATCTGTTTCTCTTCTGCTTTGACTGTGGTTGCATTTTGGTATTACTGGGATTCATTTGGCGTTGCTGTTGATTTTGCTTGAAGCTACTATTGGATATTCTTAAGTTTGCTGTTGGTTTTTCAATCTGCTACTGGTTTATCTGTTATTGGTTTCACTGGCTGTATTGCTGGATACTGCTGAACCTACTATTGCTGTTGCTGTTGTTTACTGTTGCACTACTGATCTTCCACTCCTTCTTTGCCTTTCCAATATCAGGTACACAACTGGCACATCTTGTAAGCTGGAAAATATTGAAGCATGAAATACAAAAATGAAGAGTTGATTGCTCTAGAATTCATTTTAAGTTGTATTCTAAAGCTTAATTGTACATACGTTAGTTAATTCCCTGTACTAGAATCATGTAAGTGTTTATTTATGTATAACTGGACTTTTTTTGCAATAGTTTAGTAAGAAAACTACCCATGGATGTTTAATTTAAAAGGATTGATATAGTAACTTTTGCTCTGTTAGACAGTATTATTTGTTAAATTGCATATATCAAGAGCATGTTAGGCCATTTAGTTTATTATCAAGCATTCAACAGTTATCTCATTGAATAAATGGCCTATTTCGGTAACTGACAGGAACATGGTTTAATTAGATACAAGTAGTTGATTTAATGCATATAAATGGTTTTTTAGAAAGAAAATTTAATTAGATTTCCAAGTTATTACATTACAGTAGAACGCCACTTTAAATTTGAAGGAATTTGTTAATAAAATGATACCATTTTTACAAGCTATGAATGTGTAGAAACCATTAATTAGCCCTATTGGATTAAGGATGGCCCGGGTCCAATTTTACCTCACATACGTTGGACTTGGGCCCAATAAATGGCAAATAGATCACCCTTATTTCAGAATTAACAAACCGTACATGGATCTTAACTAATAACCCGCATGCATGTAAATAAATTAGGTACCCTTTCTTATTTTATTTTTAGAGACGGACGGAAATAGAAAAACATAGTTACTATAGGATGATTCTTTTAAAATAAAAAATGGAGGTGTGCCTCGCATAGGAAATCACAAATTGCGGAGCCCTGGGTAAATATATATATATTTTTTTTAAAATTACTTAGACTTCGGGATGAACAGTTTTTAGCAAAACTCCACGGCCTTACCCAAAAAATAGTAATACGCTAAATGCTGTAGGCGCGCATTTTTATAATCTTATCCTCTTAAACTCGGGTGTGCATTTCATGCGACCCAAATCCAAATCCCAAAACATTGAATAAAAATGTGTTCCGGATTGCGGGTGCATTTCATGTGACGCAATTCAAAGACATATTTTTATACGATGTTCACATTCTTTTAAAATATAATAATAAAAGCGGTAAAGGGATAAAATTTGCACAGGAACTCATAATTGTATAAAATCAAATAATCAAGCCAAATGTAACAATTGAGCGACCGTTCTAGAACCACGGAACTCGGGAATGCCTAACACCTTCTCCTGGGTTAACAGAATTCCTTATCCGGATTTCTGGTTCGCGGACTGTAATACAGAGTCATTCTTTTCCTCGATTCGGGATTAAAATTGGTGACTTGGGACACCCTAAATCTCCCAAGTGGCGACTCTGAAATAAACAAACAAATCCCGTTTCGATTGTCCTTTAATTGGAAAAAACTCCTTTACCCCTCGCGGGGACGGAAAAAAGAGGTGTGACACTCGTACTTTGGTTTTGTCATAAATCTTATCCACCCTTATTTATTTACAAAAATAAATACAACAATAACAACAAACCCAGTTTGATCCCAACAGGTGGGGTCTGAGAAGGGTAGTCTGTAAGCAGACCTTACCCCTACCTAGTGCAGGTAGAGGGGCTGTTTCCAATAGACCTTCGGCTCAGGAAGGACAAGAAGAAGAAGTGGAAAGCAAGGAAGGAAGAGAAAAAAAAGGGGGAGGGGGAGGGGGAGGATAAAAAATAAGTAGTGCCAAATAATAGCAGCAGGGAATACAATACCTGAGGCGAACACAACCACATAACGTAATAGAAATCTAAGAATATGAAGGGACATGCATGCTACTAAGACTATCAGTGAACAACTATAAACTACCTACTAACCTTCTACCTTAATCATTGACCTCCATACCCTCCTATCAAGGGTCATGTCCTCAGTGAGCTGAAGCAACGCCATGTCGTGTATAATCACCTCTCCCCAGTACTTCTTAGGCCTACCTCGACCTCTTCTCAAACTCTCCATGGCCAACCTCTCATACCTCCTGACAGGAGCATCAATGTTTCTTCTCTTAACATGTCCAAACCATCTCAGCCTCGTCTCTCGCATCTTGTCCTCCACGGAGGCTACTCCCACTCTATCCCAAATAGCTTCATTCTTAATACTATCTCTCCTGGTACACCCACACATCCATCTCAACATCCTCATCTCTGCTACTCTCATCTTCTGCAGGTAGGAGTTCTTGACTGGCCAACACTCAGCCCCATACAACATAGCCGGTCAAACCACCGCTCGATAAAACTTACCCTTAAGTCTTAGCGACACATTCCTATCACACAAAACACCAGAAGTGAGCCTCCACTTCATCCATCTCGCTCCGATGTGATGTGCGACATCTTCGTCAATCTCCCTGTTACCCTGGATAATAGACTCGAGATACTTAAAACTCACTCTCTTAGGGATAACTTGAGCATCAAGCTTAACCTCTACATCTGCATCATGGGTCCCGCACTTCAAGTATTCTGTTTTGGTTCTACTCAGTTTGAAACCTTTAGACTCCAAGGTCTATCTCCAAACCTCCAACCTCGCGTTAACTCCGCTACGCGTCTCGTCAATCAACACTATATCATCGGCAAATAGCATGCACCAAGGTACCTCCCCTTGGATGTGTCGCGACAGTACATCCATCGCCAAGGAAAATAAAAATAGGCTAAGAGCCGATCCCTGGTACAACCCCATCACCACAGGGAAATAATCCGAGTCACCCCCCACAGTCTTCACCCGAGTCTTAGCATCATCATACATATCCTTAATCACCCTAATGTACGCTACCAGAACGCCACTGACCTCCAAACACTTCCACAGGACCTCCCTCGGTACTTTATCGTATGCTTTCTCAAGGTCAATAAACACCATATGCAAATCATTCTTCCTCTCCCTGTACTGCTCCACTAATCTCCTTACCGGATGAATCGCTTCCGTAGTCGAACGCCCTACATGAATCCAAACCGATTCTCGAAAATAGACACGCACCTCCTCACCCTGGCCTCCACTACCCTCTCCCAAACCTTCATAGTGTGACTCAACAACTTGATACCCCTATAATTGTTGCAATTTTGGACATCACCCTTGTTCTTGTAAAGTGGAACCATAGTACTCCACCTCCATTCTTCGGGCATCTTCTTTGTCTTAAAAATAACATAAATAGCCCAGTGAGCCACTCCAAACCTACCCG
This sequence comes from Nicotiana sylvestris, assembly GCF_000393655.2. NCBI lineage: Eukaryota > Viridiplantae > Streptophyta > Magnoliopsida > Solanales > Solanaceae > Nicotiana > Nicotiana sylvestris. The sequence continues at coordinate 146,606,979 of NC_091064.1, read as the reverse complement.
CCCCGCGTTTTTCCAGAATTCCACCGGAATTTCGTCTGGCCCCGTCGCTCTACCCCTGCATATCTTACGCATCGCCCCTTCCACCTCCTCTACCGTAATCCGCCTACAATACCCAAAATTCCGCTGACTCTCGAAGTGCTCCAACTCTCCCAGCACAATGTGTCTATCCCCCTCCTCATTCAACATTTTATGGAAGTATGTCTGCCATCTTCTCCTAATAAGTGCCTCGTCTATCAACACTTTGCCATCCTCGTCCTTGATGCATTTGACTTGGTCTAAGTCGCGGGCTTTCCTCTCTCTCACCTTGGCCAACCGGTACAACCTCTTGTCCCCGCCTTTGCCCTCGAGCTCAACTGAACAAATTAGCTTTAATCTACTAATTGCCTGCCAGGCTGCCACAACTTATTCAATTGGCTAGCAATATTAGATGATTAGGTACAATAAGACCTCTCTATAACAACCACCTTATACAATAATTTGTTGTTTTAAAAGTTAATTTTGTTTTTTGAAATTAATTTTTGCTATATTTTATCTATTTATAACATCCTTTTATATATAACAACTATAACAATATGCTTTTTATAAAATTACCCCCCATAATATCCATAGTCTTTTCTTGGGTACATTTTATAGAAATAAATATCTTAAATTATCAATAATAGGTATAGAGATTTCGACCAAATATTCTGAAACTATAATACATCACTTAGAACATAGAATATTTCGTGGTTACATACTTTCATAATTAAATTTTATTCTTGTTGAAAGATCTGCACATATATTTCTATTCCATTGGACAAAAAAATTTCATCGTGTATTGGATACCCTTTGAATGAAAGTTTGCGCAAATCTTTGTCAATTCAAGCGTTATGTCGTCACCAAGGAATTAGAGTCAAAACGACCTATCATTATGGATTTCTTCTTCAATCTTGAAAGAATTTTTTATTTTCAAGCATTTTTAAAATGTGTGTCTCAGAGTTTAAATCTCGCCACCATTAGTTAGGAGTTTGTTAAAATGTACTCCCTCCGTTTCAATTTATGTGAACCTATTTCCTTTTTAGTCCGTGCCAAAAAGAATGACCTCTTTCCCTATTTGGAAACAATTTACCTTTATGCAATGATTTATAGCCACATAAAATATATATGCTTCATTTTACGCCACAAGTTCAGAAGTCTTCTCTCTATTCTTAAACCTCGTGCCCAGTCAAATGGGTTCACATAAATTGAAACGGAGGGAGTATTGTCTTATTTAAATATATATATATATATATATATATATATATATATATATATATATATATATATATATATATATCTTTTAAAATTTTAGTTTTGAATAACTTTTTTTTTTATCTTTTATAAATTTCGGCTAATTTTTGTCCATAACACTTAGATAAAACGTAAACATCAAATGTTATTATAAGTATATAACAACCAATTGCAATAAAAACTACAAAAATGTCGACTGTATTATAATGTCTTTTTGACAGTAGAACCTTTGTAATTATGTGATCTACTGATTTTCGTTTTAAGAAAAAGAACGAAATTTCAGGTTATAACCAAAAAACGAAGTAATCGACAGTGGTTTTTTCTTTGTCTCCAAAGCAAAGTTTTAAAGATCGAGATTCTACATAGATTATTTGCTGGCCTTAGCATTTTATAGAAGAATCTTTATCATCCTACCTAAAAGGGATAACCAAATTTTCAATCTTTTGTTTCTTAACTAGTTAACATTAATGAGTTAAAATAAGCTAATTAATGTAAAGTTTAAAATGTACCTCAAACAATAGTGCACGCAGAACATTGTGCACCGAGTACTACAGTGCCCAAAATTTGTCTACAGAATACTTTAGTTTAAATTCTAAAATTTCCCCATTCATGACTAATGAATCAATGTTGGGAATTGATTCAAAAGTCTAGGTTTTTAAGTTTAATGCCTAGGATAGGTTATTTATCGTAAGTTGAATTAAGTCTTTTACTAGAGTTGAAAAAGTCTTTTGTTAGGTTGTTAATTTTTTGATTTTTTTGCTACTTTTATGGTGTTTTTCCTAGTGGTTAGTCATGTGGGAGTCTTTTGGATAAGCTTCATCTTTATGAGTTTGTAAGACTATAAAAGATAGACTCATCCAGTTAATATAGCACGCTATTCTACAAAGAAATTCATTCATCTTCCTTGCGTAACTCTAAGTTTTCTAGTTAAAGAATATCTCTTTTTTCTCCGTTGTGGTATTAAAGCTTGCGTTCGGTCTTTGACCGGGCGTTAAAGAGATTAAGAAACACGTGAGAGAGTGAAATACAAGAAGAAGAGAAAAGTATGACAGCAAATGGCATGTCCTCGTCTTCACAACCGCTCATACCCATCTTCAATGGCGAGAAGTACGAGTTTTGGAGTATCAAGATGAAGACCTTGTTTAGGTCTCAAGAATTGTGGAACTTAGTCAAAGATGGGTTCTTTGATATAGAAGAGCCGGATGCAGAGGAAGAGAGAAAATTAAAAGAAATAAGAAAGAAGTAAGCCAAAACTTTGTTCTTTATTCAACAAGCTGTTCATGAAACAATTTTCTCAAGAATTGCAGCAAATGCTACCTCAAGAAATGCTTGGCTTATTTTGAAAATGGAGTTCCAAGGTTCCTCAAAAGTAATTACTGTGAAACTTCAGTCTCTTAGTCGTGGCTTTGAAACATTCTTCATGAAAAATAATAAATCTGTGCAAGATTTTTTGTCAAGAGTTAGTGAATTTGTAAGTCAAATGAAATCCTATGGTGAAGAGGCAGGTGATGAAATTGTAGTTTCAAAAGTTTTAAGAATTTTACCTCCTAATGGGTTCTTTGCAATCTCATGAATCACGGATGAACAAGTCAATTGAGAAGACTGAAGAACAAGCTTTTCAACTGAAGGAAGAGCCTCCAAATCAGAATGAGAAGTCACTGGAACAAGGAGCACATGGACGTGGTAGAGGCTAGCACTTTTAAAGGCAGAGGACATGATATAGGCAGAAGCCAATCTGGATGGATAAATAGCCGCAAAGGTATAGTGTAATATTATAATTGTCACATATTGACCGTGTAGAAGGTAAATTCTGGTACAAAAATAAGCAAGCTGGTTATGCCGAGGAAGAGGAAGAAGAAAGCATGTTTTTCATGGCTCACTCTACCACCATAGAACATAAGATTGGTGTTTGGTTTGTGGATAGTGGCTGCTCCCATCATATGACTGGTGAAAGAACAATATTTAAAGAGTTAGATGAGACAAAAATAGGCAAACTTGGCTTGGGGATAATAAGGAAATCCAAGTCGAAGGTGAAGGTACTGTTGCTATCCAAACTAGTCAAGGTAAAGTGAAACTTATCCAAAATATTTTATTTGATCCTAATTTGGCACATAACCAGCTAAGTGTAGGGCAATTGTTGAATGGTGATTTCTCTGTCTTGTTTGATGATGGCTCATGTATTGTTAAGAATAAATAGTCAGGTCAAATCTTAGCAAATATTCGTATGACAGAGAACAAAATGTTTCACACTTGAAGTTTCAAAAATGGAACAAGCCTTAGTTGTTAGTGAGAAAAATCTAAGTTGTGGCATTTGTGTTATCGATATCTGGATATGAATGGATTGAGAATGCTGAGCCAATATAAGATGGTTCATGATTTGCCAAATATAGGATCTTTATTGAAAATATATGTGAAGGCTGTATATATGGCAAGAAATTATAGAAAATCTTTTCCTGTAGGAAGATCTTGGAGAGCCACTAGTTGTCTTAAACTTATTTGTTCAGATTTGTGACGTCCTATGACCATAGAATCTCTTGCTAGTTCTTGATTTTTTTGTTATTAACCGATGATTACAGTTCGATGAGTTGGGTATATCTTTTGAAACGCAAATTAGAAACTTTTGCAAGCTTCAAAAGATTCAAGGCATTAGTTGAAAACCAAGTTGGTAACAAAGTTAAGGTTCTTCGTACTGACAGAGGAGATGAATTTTTATCACACGATTTTTAGTTATTTTTTGAAGAAAATGGCATTCACAAGAAATTGACTGCACTTTACACTTTTGGAGCAAAATGAGATTACCAAGCGGAAGAACTGAACTGTGATGGAGATGGCCAGGAGCATGTTGAAGAGTAAAGATCCGTCAAATCAGTTTTAGGCTGAGGCTGTTCTCTCCAACAAAAGCAGTCATGGGTCGAACACCTTTTGAAATCTAAAAGGTAGAAAGCCGTGGGCAAGTCATGTAAGAATTGTTGGTTGTATTGCATATTGTTGCACCTTGTTTTACACAAGTCAAAATAAAGTACAACTTACGGTACTCTACAAGATTAATTGGTGTTTAGAGTTAGCCAACTAGTATTTAAGGTATATTAGGACACCTATATTACACTATGTAATGTAAATTTGATTATGACCATTGACATTCTAGGTAAGGGTTCAAGTTATTTCGAGGGGAAGGTATTAGTGATGACGTCCAAAACACACCTCCATAAGGGATGTGCTACGGTCGTATGCAATATAATTTACCCAACTATGAGTCGGGGTCGAATCCCACAGGGAGCTATGAAGCATTTTAGTTGACTCAATTGCTAAATAATCTAAGTTGAACAAAGAGGGATAAATATAATTGGATTTTGTGGATATTAATTAATGAATTAGATTCAACTAACTAACAACAAACTAAATTATAAGTCGAGAATAACTTAAGAAATTTATGGATGATAAAAAAGCCTAAGGTAGAGAATCCCCCAATTGCCGGGCTAACTCTGAGCTAAATCTTGAAACTTTGTGTGACATTATTCTATCAACCTTGGACCTAAAGTTGTTCGCTAGAGTTTCCCAACTGCTAATGACACTATTCTTGAACTATTTTTTCCAAAATAATCAAGATAATAAACTCGTCCAATTCTAGGTCACACGTCGAATCATGATGTCCCCATAACAATTCTAATTCGGGTTAAGTAATTCCTTAATTTAACCCGAAGTACTGTTATTTGACTGACCCAACCTTGTCAATTTTTTCCAAGAATAACAAGAAATATGGCATAAACAATTGCGAGCTCGAACAATTGAATTCATTAAAACCGAAGCCAAACAAATAAAATAAGTATCAACGATTCAGGAATATTTACTCAAAAATGTCCAACAACGGGTTCATCAATACCCTAGATAGGAAAATTAGCTACTCATGTTTGTACTAAAAAACATAATGACTATTCTCAAAACAATCTCCATAATAAACAAAAAATAAGAAAAATTGAGAGAAACTCTTCAAATCTTCGATTCCCTTGCTTGCTTCGAAAGTAATGTTCTCTGCTTTTCAGGTTGAGATAGTAGCTGGGGAAGCGAAAAGAAGCTTTTATATCGTGTCAAATTTGCTCCAAAGACCAAAATATCCTTATAATTTTTGCCTTCTACTCGTGCGCCAGGCTCACGCCGTGCGCGCACCGCTCTGTATTTGACTTGTCCAAATGAGCGCACACTGAGCGCACATTACAGGAAAAAATGCATTGTTTTTGCACTTTGTCCATTTTTTTAGTTTGAGCAGATTTTCGTCCCAAAATTTCAAAAAATTCCTTCAACTCGTCTTTCAACTCCCTATCAACCAAAGAGCATCAATTAGACACAATTTTGGTGAGTTTTAACCACTAAACTATTCAAGAACACTTGAGAATGAGGTTAAACTACTATCAAAATATACAGAATTATGTGGAATTATCAGTTAGGTATCCCTTAAGATCCAGGAAATGTGGTTCCGGTGGACTCGATCAAATAAGAGAGGGAAGGTTCAAAAGAATGATTAGTTATTTTACAAAGAATTTCTATCAAAGTGTAGCCAATGCAATTCTCATGTATTGAATAAATATTCAAAGCATGGCCATTTCATTTGTGATAAAATATATACAATAGGATATGCAAAGTAAATTAATAAAGAAAAATCTTTTTGGAGTTTAATTGAAAGAATTGGGTTCGAAATAAGATATAAAGGAAACCTCATGTTATAATTATAGCCGTGTGATTTAACTATACAAGATAAATCTTAATTGGATACATATAAGAAAATGGTAAAGAATTAGTTTTTGAATAAAGTAACCGACAATTAACTTAAAACAAAATAATCAAACAAAGTAAGAAGAGTTGTCATAGATAAGGGAACTTCAGAAAGAAATTATCCACAAAGAATCTTACATGTGACAATGGAGTGATTAAATCAAATAAGGAATGTGTATTAATAATTGAGATGTTCTAAAAGAGTTTGAATAAATTTAAAGAAGTTAATTTATAATTAAAATCAAATAATCACTACAATGGATTGTCTTACATGCACAAGAAAGACTGTGAATAAATAAATAAATAATGGAGAGAATTATCTTCAAAAATGAGTAGGTGTTTTTCAATTGACTAAATGTGTAAAAAAAATAAGCGTAAAAGGTTTGTCAAGAGTGTATGAGTATAAAGGAATATTGATTTTTATGACAAAAGAAAAGAAAAGATCATATAAGAAAGACCTTAGAGTTTGGTTCGTAAGAATTGGATAAATGAATAAATAACAATAAAATGCATATGTAGACAATCAAATAAATATACAAAGAAGCTAGGAAGATTATAAACCCTGTACAAGAATATCTTAAAATATAACTCACGGAGAATGTTGGCAATTATCGTGTTAGACCCAAATGGATGCAGCAATTGATTTAATCCTAAATATGATAGACTCAATTAATTATAATTAAATACAAAGGTTATTTAAAATGAGTTAATCAATCAAACTAGCTACTTATATAAGTTAATTGATCACTCCAATTAAGAGGGCGTGTCCACTAGGCTGTCACGACCCAAAACCCAACCTGTCGCGATGACGCCTATCATGGTACTAGGCGAGCCAACTACTCAGACATTTCCAACACTTTTAATCTTCGAAATATACTAGGACGGTTTAAATAAATAAAAATCTCGTAAAAAGGGATAGGATATTATAACTCAATACAAAGTTTTTCCAAAACCGGTGTGTCAGTGAGTACATGAGTATCTACATAATGACATAGTGTGGTACACTGTCTAGAAAGTAGAACTGAATAATTAAACTGAAAGATAGTGGGAGGAGAGTCAAGGTCTGCGGATGCCAAAGCAGCTACCTCGATGATCTCAGAGTGTCTGAACTATGCGAGTCAACAACGCCGTGACCAGAAGCACCTGGATCTGCACACGAGATGCAGGGTGTAGCGTGAGTACAACCAACACAATAAGTAACAAATTTAACCTTTGAACTGAAAGTAGTGACGAGTTTGAGTATTACAGCCCACTTACAACATTAACAGTACGGACAATTACAGAAAAATATGACAGTGATATCTGAGAAATTCATAATCTACAAGTAAAGGTACAAGAATTTAGACATGCTTTCAGGTTTTGAAATAAAACTCAACACAGAACAGGGCAGATCCAGCCCAAATACAAATAAACCAGGGCAGATCCAGCCCAAATGTAAATAACTGCTAGCATTGTGCGCACTGTGGATGTGCAGACTCCAGAAGAGCTGATGCAACCCAAGCGCTATAATAAGCCAAATCCTGGCATGAATCAGTAAAGCCTGATGCGGCGTGCAGCCCGATCCCATGAATATCACACACAACAGACCCTCAGCCTCACTCAGTCATAAATCTTTCCAGTCTCTCGGGCTCACCAGAATCATGATAATCAGCCCAAACAAGGATAATATGATGTATCAGATAAAGGACAACAGAGACTCAGACATATTATGCAAATAATAGCTTTGACTAAGCACAAAATGATAAATTAAGCAAATAATTCAATATGTAACACGACCTCTGTGGATCCAACAGTACTAACACGGAGCCTAAGCAAGATTTCTAACATGACTGGTAGTTTAATTGCTCTAACACATGGTGAAAATACGAGTAAAAGCAAGATTATTCAACTATACAGTTCCACAGAATCGACCAAGTCGCCATTCTTATGGCGCACACCCACATACCCATCTCCTAGCATGTGCGTTACCTCAACAACAATCACATAACACATAATTCAGGATTTCACACCCTCAGAACCAAGTTTAGAAGTCTTACTTACTTCAAACTGTGCAAATCCCTACTCCGACAAGCCCTTGGCTCGCGAAACAGCCTCCGAATGCCTCGAATCTAACTGCAAACAGTTCAATACAATAAATACGAGCTAAAAAAATCAATTCCATAAGAAAATACTAAGTTCTTAATCAAAAATCAAAAAGTCAACTCAAAAGCCGGCCCCCGATCCACGTCTCGAAATTTGATAAAAACTACAAAATTCGGAAGCCCATCCAACCACGAGTCCACCCATACCAAAATGACTCAAATCCGATACCAAAATCTCAATTAAATCCCCAAAATTTGGCCTAAGGACTTTTCTCCATTTCCCCCCAATTGTTCAACCCAAATCACTAATTAAATGATGAAATCAAAGATATAAACATGGAATTTAACGAAAGCTAAGTAAGAATCACTTACCCCAATCACTCCCTTGAAAATCTCTCCAAGAATAACCTCCAACCGAGCTCCCAAAATAAAATTTGTGATATGAACTCAAACCCTTGTTTTTGGGAGGCCGGCCAAAAGACCCCACCTTCAGGAATTCGTCGAGGCGTCACAAGAACAATGGGTTTGGTTGGCCAAGGAGAATGAGTACAGGGCCACAATAGGAAAGTTGGAGAAACAAGTCAAAGAACTTCAATTCGAGAATAGCTTGCAAGCCGCGGTGGACAAAGGTGAAAAGAAAAACTAGCCAAAGAAAACGAGGCCCTTCGAGCCCAAATTTAGAAAATGAAAGTAGCGGCAGAAAACCCCGCCCGAAGTACCAAAGATGAAAACTTATAGGTAACCTGAGGCAGAAAGTGAGTGACTATAGTTTTGATTTGAACAAAGCAGAAAGCGAACTAGCCAGGGTTCGAAAGCAATTGGCTAAAAATGCGGATGAACGAGCACGCCTGGTTAAGCAGTTGAAAGAAAAGTACGACAATGAGGTCACGGGATTAAAGAAAAGGGTCGTTGCCGCAGAGAACAAAGTGATCAAGCAGGCGAAAGACTTTAAGGCGGAAAGAGAACATTGTTATACAGCGTTGGCACGATTAGAAATGGATTTACAACAACTTCAAGAGCAGAATCATGCGGTCGAGCAAACGTTAGAAGCCAGTGCCCAGCAGATCGGGCGTTTGTTGCAAGAAAAAGGAGTCATAAGAGAAAGAATTAGAACCATAGCCGATTACATTGTTGTGAAGTGCCTTGCCTGTGAGGATATGACTCGCACCACCTTCTTCGCGGCAGTGAAGACATTTGTTAAACAGATAATGAGTGACTTGGATAGACTTCAAAAGGATCTTGCATATAGGCCCACTGCGAGACCGAATGATGTCCCACGGGTACCAGGAGCATTAATGTATTCATGATTTTTCATTTGAGTCTGTATTTCCTTTTCCGTTAGAGACTGTCAGTTGCTTTGAGTCTGTATTTTCTTTCTGCAAGAGTCTGTCAGTTGTTTTCGAGTCTGTATTTTCTTTTGTTGGAGTATGATAGTTTATATTCAGAGTCTATATTTTGTCTTTGCATCAGAGTCTGTTGGTTTCTTTTGGAGTCTGTTAGTTTTGAGTCTTTGTAATCAAAACATTTATTTTTATGAAAATTGAAAATCCTAAAATGTTTTATTATTTACTTTCACACTTATCTCCCAGAACTACGCTCGGTCTGATTCATGCGGGGTCATGATACGCAGGCAATCTCCATAGGATTCGACCATAACCAAAAGAAAAAAGAGAGAAGAAAAAGAAAGAAGAGAGAGGGAAATGAGAGGATAAAAACAAAGAAAAATCAAAGGCCAGAATGAAAAGAGAGAAAAAGGGGGAAAAGAGAAATTGCAAATGGAAATAAGGAAAAGCCAGGATGACGCAAGCAGCCGATCAAATGCATAATAGAAACGGTTAACTGCTTAGGTGCATTCATTCCCCAAAATGTGCGGTTACCAATTTGTTAAAGCCCTAATAACTAACAAGGTTGTTGTTGATATACTGAGTTTAGGCAGGTGGTTAGTTGATTGGCATTCTGGCAACTCACCCTTACAACACCCGATCAAAAAACAAGCTGAATATGGCCAACCAAGAACCGGAGGCAAGTATTGTTGATCCGTCAAAAGAGGTGGAAGAATTGGATGTTAATGCGATGAAGGAAGAGATGTATAAGTTAAAGCAGCAAATAGCTGAAATGTACCAGGCCTGGGCAAAGGGGCATCCACTACCGGTCTACCCCGCCAACCCTGCTTGTATCCCACCATTGGCTCAACCTCAGGAACCTCCCACTATGAACTCGTCTCCGACCTTTCCTCTCTACCAACAGTGCTATGGCACCACTTCCCATGCTTCTCAAGCTCCACCACCCAAACAAGTCCCATACCCTCCTCCACCAGTCACTCCCGTTTTTGTGGCACCTCCACCTGCTGCATTATACTGGTCTTCCAGTGAGCCTCTGTTCCAAACTCACGACAACCAGTATTATCCCCCTGACCCACCCTCAAAGTCCCGGAACCATATTCTTACACCCCTTATCTTTATCTCCCGGCAGAGACCGAGAAGCCACCCAAAAATCCCGAACATGAGGAGATGATCAGAAAGGTCAAAAGCTTGGAACAACCGTTCAGAGATATGAGGGGGTTGGGAGGTCAAGTAAGTGTGGCCTATAAGGATTTATGTCTGTTCCCAGATGTTCAGTTACCAGCAGGGTTCAAGATGCCTAAGTTTGATCTGTACGATGGGCATGGTGACCCAGTAGCACACTTGAGAGGATTTTGTAGCAAGATGAGAGGGGCAGGCGGAAGAGATGAATTATTGATGGCATATTTCAGCCAAAGTCTGAGCGGATCGACATTGGAATGGTATACCAGACAAGATCACAATAGGTGGTACACATGGGACGATTTGGCCCAAGCCTTCGCCTGTCATTTTCAGTACAATCTTGAAATTATCCCAGACCGTCTGTCATTGACGAAGATTGAGAAAAAGCTTGGTGAGAATTTCAGGGAATATGGATTCCGTTGGAGGTAGCAAGCAGCGAGGGTTGACCCCCCGATGAAAAAAAGCGAGATGGTTGATTATTTCTTGCAAGCCTTGGAGCCCACTTATTTTGGTCATTTGGTGTCAGCAGTAGTCAAGTCCTTTAATGAGGTTGTAAAAATGGGAGACATGGTAGAAGAGGGACTCAAGTCTAATAAATTCATGAGCTACTCAACAATTAAAGCAACCACCCAGGCCATTCAAAACGGTATTGGGGGTGTACTCGAGAAGAAGAAGAAAGAGGATGTTGCGACAATTGAGTCGGGAGCTTGGGTCGGATCCAAGGCCCCTTCACATTACTACAACCAGCTTCGACCCTATCACCAAACTTACCACCACACTCCATATAGCCCACCACGACACTACTACCCACTGCCAGATCCCCATTTTTCTATCCATCATGCACAAACATACACTCAACCTCCCGCTCACGTGCAATAGCGTGCGACAGCTCCGCAAAGTACCTATCCAGCTCCACAAAATGCCTATCCACCCCTAAGAGCCTACCGAAATCCCCCTGGAACAGGTTTCCGGCCCAATCAGGCCAATGAGAGGTTGTAGAAGAAGAAGACTTTCACTCCATTGGGAAAATCCTATACCAGTTTGTTTCGCAGGTTGAGACAATTGGGTATGCTGAGTCCGATTGAACCAAAATTGCCAAATCTCCCCCGAGGAATCTTGATCACTTCCGGGGTGTAGGTAAAAAAGGAGGTGTGACAACACCCAATAGTATCTTGGTGTATCAAAGTTCCCAAGGGCCTCAGGGACCCCAGGCAATGCTCACACCAGAAAAACTTTCAAAGCAACCCTTTTGGTGCAAGTTTGGAAAGCCAACTCCAGTGAGTTAAAGTTCAGAGGAGTCTCATGGACTCCTAAGCAATGCTCACACTAGAGAGGAAAGACCCTAGGTGTTCTAAGAATAGTAGTTGAAAACAAGAGATAGTTTTTTAAGAAAAAATAGTTTTGGATTATCAGGAAGTAAGGAGTAAACAAGGTCATTCAATCATTATAACAAAAGGTCCCAATAGTCAAATGGTATACAGAACAGGGTGACTTAGAGTTTCAACTTAATTTATCAACAGTTACTAGGTGAGCAGACACTAATCAAAGGCATGACATGCAGGGATCACTCAAATAGTCACATTCAAAGGGGTAGTGGGGATGGGGAGCCACATTGTTCAGGAGTTTGTGAGAGATGAATACTTAAAGAGCATACTAGTGAAGAAGTAAACAAACATAGGTCCAGTTTAGACATGAGCAAGAATATAAACTTGCTGAAAGCAGAAACACATAGGTCTAGATAAAATAGGAGCAAACAAGTTGAAAGCAAGACACATAGGATCAATCAGATAGAAGTAGACATGCTATTGCAACAACATATAGGTTGAACACAAGTAGACATACTTATTGAAGTAGACACATAAGTTTAATTAAGTAGAGCGAAGGCATGTTAATTATAAGGAAACACATTGAATAGCAGAAAGCATATAGTCTACTTGAATGGCAGTACACATGCTGATTATGAACAAGAAGCATGAAGTACATAGGTTTAATTAAAGATAGGCATGCAGATATAAAGATCATACTGATTTAATAATAGGAAAGTGAACTGCTGAGAATAGGAAGTACACAAATCAAATCATACAGAGGTTCGCATGATAGTAAAGAGGGAACATACCAGTTAAAGAAGCAGAAGTAGAAGGTAAAGTAGGCAGGATTCAACAACCCAGCCTTGGCTTTCAGCCGACTAGACAAGCAATGAACACAAGTAGCAGAGAGAGAGAGAGAGAGAGAGAGAGAGAGAGAGATGAGAGCAAGTTTATATGTGTGTGTGTTTGAACTATTGTTCGTGTTTAAAGAAATCAAAATGAGTGTTTATATAACACTTAGTAAGGTAGGACAAGTAAGGTAAATAATAAATCAGAGTTCATAAAACAGGGTAATCAGAATAAATCAATCAGTTAATTGGGGACTTAACTCGATCAATTTCCACAGAAGAATCCGGAAAGGACCCCCTTAAATTGGGGAGAATCCCTTAATGATTCAGATTGGGATACAAATAAGGCAAACAAATCAATCATATACCATATAGGAGTCAATTAGATCCCTACAAACTAATAGTCTAATTAAGGCAAGCAATACTAATTAAAGTCACAAATAAGGAAGAATTGGTTCAAATCCTTAATAGAAATCAATTAAGTAAAAAGAAATCCCCAAGAATACTGGTTTAACAGGAATTTCGTTCAAGATTAAAGAATAGAGTCAGTCAATACAACGGGTTCACAGAAATAAACACAATAACAAAAAAATGAAGAAATCAGTGTCACAAACAGGAACATCTAGGGTTTAAACATATACACGAAAATTAATCAAACATGTAAAGAAACCATTAGTTTAACACTGAAAGGTTTAGAAAAATCATTGAAAAAAGTCTGGCAGGAACCCTAATTTCAGAGAGAGTAAACGAAGTTGAAACAATTAATTAAACCAAGAGATTTTAAAGGAAAATAACTAATAATACTCGAATCACCTTAGATCTATAAAGATCTAAGAAGATTTGAATAGTAGTGAATATAGGGTTTTCAGAAGATAGTAGAGACGAAGAGAATCGGTCGAGAACCCATGGATTCATACTAGAAACAAGAGGAAATCCATACTCACAAACAAAAGTGGCCTGAGACAAGCCAGTAAACAACTTTCAAACCGAGAAAGGTTGGATTTCTGTGAGATCTTCTCAAGGACTCATGAAATCGAGCAGCCAGAGAGTATAGGAGACCGGTGGCGGTCGGAGAATGCATAGAAACATCATGGAAAGGAGGACTTCGCCGGTGACGGCGATTAGGGTTAGGAGTAAGTTGAGAGAGAGTTGGAGAGGTTAGGGAACGAAGGCTGTGGAAATTAAATAATGAAGGGGTTTAGGGGGTCGTTTGGGATTAATATGGTAAGTTTAATTGTGGACCGTTGATCTAAAAGATCAACGACCACGATTAAACGGGGTTATTGGGCCGGGTAGGTTTAATTGGGTTAGGATTATTTTAAATTGGGCTTGGGTTTAATAAATTGAAGGGGGGGGGGGGGGGGTGTCCGATTTTGGGTGTAAATTAGGGGTTGTTATTTAAATACCCATTTTACTAATTAAAATAATTTTAAAAATAGCTAATAAAATGATAAAAATGATTTTCAAGCATGAAGGTGATTTAAAATAATTATTCAATATTTCAAAAATATAAAAATTCAATGTATAGATAATGTAGTTATGCCTATGTAGGGGTTATATTTGCAAAATATGCAATTATAGTCTTGAACATGCAAATATAATTATAAAAAATGAAATTAAAATGTTTGAACACTCATATTAATATAAATGATGAATTTAGATGATTAAAACATCATAAAATAATATAAGGGATAGTTTTGAACATTTATGTAATTAAAAATACAGAAATAAATGGATTTTGGGCCATGAAAAATTGTAAAAAAATTGTAAAACCCCTGTGCATGTTTGTAAATGCGTATACAATATTTTGGGAGTATTTATGCATATTTAAAAATATATGAGGAAAAAATTGGGTATCAACAGTTGCCCATCTTTACTTGGGAAGGATGAAAGAGTTTTCGGGTAAAGAAATAATGACTGATTTTGACCGAATGGGAGTTTTGAAAAAATAGAGATCGAACCCTGGTCTCTGAGTTGCCTACATATCCCTAGTTTTATAGATATTAGGTTGTGTGTAGTTCTGGACCCAACGGTGAATGAAGCCGATGGAGTTGTTATAGGAATGAAGGCGAGTTTCAGCAAAGGTTCTTTTGTGAAGGGTGATATCGGATGGAGTTATGATTATGGGTCTGGGGTGTAACAGATGTATTATAGGGTAGATATCTGAATGGTCACAGAGTAAGGTTGGTGATTGATGGGAATCAGTTGTAATGGCAAAGTGAAAAATGGCATGAGCGGAAACCGGAGTGAAGGTTGCTCCTTTTTGAAGAACAGTTACCTCTTAGATTACATGCAAAACTTAAAACACAATGCGTGCGAGTATATAAATGATGAGAATTCCCTTTAGACCATGAAAGATTGTCTTTGGACAGTGCAGATGACGTCCTTAGACTATGATGTCCTAGGACATGAATTGTGAGATAGGAGATTCGCAGGCCATGAAATAATGTTCTCGGGCCATGAGGATGGTGCCTCTGAATCATGACACATTTGAATAATGATGTTCAAGTATTAATGGATCCTCGGGCCATGACAAGGTGTCTTCAGGCTATGAGAATGATGCCTTCGGACTATGATGCCTTTGGACAGTTTGGCTATATGTCAGCCCATGAAGTGCAGAGATATGATAAAAAATGATAGCGATACAAAGCTTAGTCTCGTGCGGAGTTTGGGCCAGAGCTTAGCCCGAGAGAAATAGTGCCAAGAATAGAGCAACATCCATGCAGGGAGGGACAATGCTTAGTCCCATGAGAAGGAATGCTTGGCCTTATGCAAATATGGAGGCGAGGCTTAGCCTCATGCGAGATTGAGACTGAGCTTAGTCTCATGCAAAGAGAAGGCAATACTTAGCCTTATGCAAATATGGAGGCATGGCTTAGCCTCATGCAAGATTTGATTCATCGCTTAGTCTCATGAAAAGAGAAAGGCAATGCTTAGCCTTATACAAATGAGGAGGCATGGCTTAGCCTCATGCAAGATTTGAGACAGAGCTTAGTCTCATACAAAGAGAAGTCAATGCTTAGCCTTATGCAAATATAGAGGTAGGGCTTAGACTCATGCAAGATTTGAGACAGGGCTTAGTCTCATGCAAAGAGAACGCAATGCTTAACCTTATGCAAATAAAGAGGCAAGGCTTATCCTTATACAAGATTTAAGACAGCTTAGTCTCATGCAAAGAGAAGACAATGCTTAGCCTTATGTAAATAAGGAGGCAGGGCTTAGCCTCATGCAAGATTTGAGACAGAGCTTAGTCTCATGCAAAGAGAAGACGATGCTTAGCCTTATGCAGATGAGAGGTAGGGCTTAGCCTCATGCAAAGTTTGAGACAGGACTTAGTCCCATGCAAGGATAAGGCAATGCTTAGCCTTATGGAGTGAACATGTAGCAAATAAGAGTATAGTGTTTCTTAACTGGAGATATATTTACGTCTGGCAGCTTGATTAGTAGTAACTTTGATATGTGTATGTTTGCGAATACTTCTGTTATGTTCATCATGGCTGCATCTGAAGAAAAATTGTAAGTTTTGTGAGGGGAGGTTGGTTCGTGCCTTCGTCCGCGGGCTTTGCTTTGCTCCGTTGTGGAGGCCATGTTTGAGTTGCCCTAGGTAACACCTGGCTGTCACGGAAATAGAGTTTTCGAAAATATGCACTTATTGATAAATATAGAGTTATTTCAGAAAGCATAGTGAAATATTAAGTAATTTTAGATGAACTGATGACTGTGACACATTTTAGAGACATTGCAGCTTTCTTGTATTAGAATTTTGAAGGTCCTCCTCAAAATTGTGCCCCAATCTGGTAAATGATCTTTCGGCCATTTTGCGTGCGATAAAACTTGTTGAACCTTCTCCAGAATTTTGAGAATTCTTTCTCAAAATTCTGCCCCAATTTCTTAAGCGATTTCTGACTTTCTGGCCTATGAAGGCGTTGGCTGGACTCGCTCCGGAATTTTGAGGGTCCTCCTCAAAATTCTTCCCCAGTTTCTGGTTCTAGGGGAAAATGAAAATTTTATTATGATATGACCGAACCCACAGGGCTGCCTATGTATCCCCTCTTAAATGGGAATCAGGTCAAGCATAGTTTAATTACATCAGATGAAGAAATGTAAATAGTCTAAACATAGTATCTCTTGATTGCGTCTGAATTGATTGGTTTTGGCCAAAGTTCGCCGTTTCTGCAAGTATGAGTGCTCCTCCTGTTAGTACCTTGTGAACCATGTATGGACCCTGCTAGTTGGGAGAGAATTTCCCTTTGGCTTCATCTTGATGCGGGAAGATCTTCTTCAGCACCAGCTGTCCCAATGCAAATTATCTTGGTTTGACCCTTTTGTTGAAAGCTCTGGACATTCTGTTCTTATAAAGCTGAGCGTGACATACTGCGTTCATTCCTTTTTCATCTATGAGTGTCAGTTGCTCGTAGCGGCTCCTTATCCATTCTGCATCGCTGAGTTTGGATTCCTGTATGATTTTTAAAGTTAAGATTTCTACCTCGGCTGGAATGACAACTTCAGTACCATAAACTAGTAAATAGGGAGTTGCCCCAGTTGATGTGCGGACTGTAGTGTCGTACCTCAATAGAGCAAGGGTAACTTCTCGTGCCATTGTTTGTGGTTTTCTACCATCTTTCTTAGTATCTTCTTGATATTCTTGTTAGCAGCTTCCATAGCTCCATTCATTTGAGGTCTGTATGCTGTAGAGTTTTTGTGCTTGATTTTGAAGGTTTCACACATGGCTTTTATGAAGTCACTGTTGAGATTGGCGGCATTATTAGTGATAATGGACTCAGGAACTCTGAATCGGCAAACAATACGATCCTTGACAAAGTCTGTGATGACTTTCTTGGTTACAACTTTGTAGGATGCAGCCTCTACCCATTTTGTTGAAGTAGTCAATGGCCACTAAATTGAACCTGTGCCCGTTTGAAGCAGTGGGCTCAATTGGACTGATGGCATCCATTCTCCAGGCAACAAAAGGCCAAGGTGCCCTTGTTGCGTTGAGCTTATTGGGTGGTACCCTTATCATGTCTGCATGTACCTGACATTGGTGGCATTTCTGTACATATCAGATGCAATCAGTCTCCATGGTCATCCAAAAGTATCCAACTCTGAGTATTTTCTTGGCTAGGTCAAAACCATTCATCTGTGGTCCACACGTTCTGGAATGTATTTCTTCGAGCAATCTGGAAGCCTCCTTTGCGTCAACACACCTTAACAACCCTAGATCAAGAGTTCTCATGTACAGGGCCCCTCCACTTTGGAAGAAGTGATTGGATAGCCTCCGCAGTGTGCGCTTCTAAGTATGGTTTGCCTGTTCCGGGTATTCTCCTTTTGCCAAATATTCCTTGATGTCGTGGAACCAAGGCTTTCCATACGTTTCTTCTTTGACATGAGCACAATAAGCCGACTGATTGTTGATACTTACCGGGATTGGATCAATGAAGTTCTTATCTGGATGTTGTATCATTGATGACAGAGTGACTAGGGCGTCTACAAACTCATTTTGAATTCTGGTCACATGTCTGAATTATATCTTTGTGAATCTTTTCATCAATTATTTTTCGTGATACAAGTATGGTAGTATCTTGGTGTTCTTCGTATCCCATTCTCCTTGAACCTGATGTACCAAAAGATCCGAATCACTGATTACCAATAGCTCTTGTAAATTCATATTGATGGCAAGATTGAGCCCCATGATGCAAGCCTCATATTCTGTCATGTTGTTGGTGCATGGAAACCTAAGCTTCGCGGACACAAGGTAGTGTTGACCTGTTTCCGACACCAAAACTGCTCCAATGCCCACTCCTTTGAAATTTGCAGCTCCAGCGAAGAACATTTTCCAACCGTCGTAGGCTTCAGCAATGTCTTTTCCTATAAACATTCTTCTTCATCAGGAAAATACATTTTCAAAGGTTCGTATTCTCCTCCCACAGGATTTTCAGCAGGGTGGTCTGCCAATGCTTGTCCTTTGACCGCCTTCTGAGTAACATAGACAATATTGAACTCACTTAACAGTATCTGCCACTTGGCTAACTTCCCGGTTAGTGCATTCCAACAGAGAGTATCGTGCTTCGTAAGGTGTAAACTTCTTACTCAAGTAGTATATGGCTTGCTCCTTTCTCCCAAAACACATCCAAAAGTTCAATCTAATATAGATAGATAGAGTAGCAAAGGTCTCCTAGGTTCTGGCGGGACTAGGACTGGTGGTGTGGACAGGTATTCCTTGATTTTGTCGAAAGCTTTCTGACTATCTTCGGTCCAACTCGTTTCAGTATCTATCCTCAACATTTTGAAGATGGGTTCTGTGAGTACGTGATTTTTGCCCTATATGAATTACTTCCACAAATTCAAAACAAAATAGTTTTTCCATTGTTTGAAATTTCGTGGATTTTTGTAGCATATTTTGTTATTGTCTGCATTTGTCTGTGCATGTTTATCTTTATTTAATTAATGAAAAATACAAAATATGTTGCATTCGCATTTAGGATTTAATCTTGCATTTTAAAATTAATTAGTAATTTAATTGTCCCATAGAAATGGAAAAATCACAAAAATAATTTATTTTCACACTTTTAATTTTAGTTTTGAATTTTGGTAGTTTTTCTTTAATTTGGTTTTTAATTAATTGTGGTAGTTATGAGTTAATTAATCCAATTTGATAGGTTAATTTGATTTTTAATTTTAATTTAGGTTTTATTTTTAATTTTGAAAAAATGAAGAAGAAGGAATTAAAAAAGAGAAATGAATAAAAGAAAATTGAAGTGAAATAGAAAGGAGTCTTAATTGGGCCATATCTATTTAAATTCCCCAGGCCCAATTGATTTTGCCCTCAAACCCGCCCCAATTCCGGCCCAAACCCGTTCCCAATACCCGGTCTGATTCCCACTTGGTCAAACGACCCCGTTTTGAAGGCCCTCGATCTGGGCCGTTGAATTTGTTTGATCAGACTGCCTGGAAGTGGGGGTTGTTTAGTATATTAGTGTCTGAACGCTGCCCCCCTCTCATCGTCTCTCACCTCACACCTCTTAGAGACCCCTCAAGAACCTTAATCTGCCGCCACCCTTCCCTACCGCTTCGAGCCCGATGGCGTCGGCTCCAAACACCACCAAAGTAACACCCCATAACCCCCAAGACCTCCTCGGTCCAAATCCCCACTCCATTCCCCTCAAATCTCACCAGAGTATCTCAAATCTTAAATGCGAGGTCAACCCTCAAAAGTTTAAAGTCAGTTTTCGTCAGACCTGGTAGCATGCACAAACATGGAGTGTTATTCTTTCAAGCTTTGAAGGTTGTAATCGACAAAATTAATGTCGTTCAGTTGTTCTTGGAAAAGAACAAACGATAGACATTAGTTTGGTTAAGTCATTGGTCTCCGATAGGTTTCGAGTTTTTATTTGGTAAGTTCCTATTCTCCTCTTGTGTTTTTCTTTCCTTCATTGTTTTATTATCCTCCTCCTTCACTTTTCTTTAGTCTGGTTGAAATTCTCTTAGACCTTCTGAGTTCAAGTTGTGTTCCGTTCTTTGTTTTATTTTCTGTTTCTTCTTTCTCTTCTTCTTCTTCTTCTTCTTCTTCTTTGTGAAAGCCTGATTCTCTGATTGCTTTAGTCAGTTCTTCAATCCTATTTTGTTTGTTTAGTTCCTTTGTGTTAATAGCATGATTATTGTTCTCATTTTCATCATCTGTTTAATCACCTATCTAATATAATTAGGCCCATAACCTAGTTAATTTCATGTATGTTGTTAGGTTAATTAATTCGTTTTTCTTTTCATTCTGAGTGCATTTTTTAAGGGGTTTCCGGGGCTTTTCTTTTGGGAATTTTGGGCTAGTTATTAAAGTAGGATTCCTTGTTTGATTTTAATTGGGATTCTAAAAATTCAAAAGCCCTAAAAGGGGCATTAGTGGGGATTTAACTTGGTTCTGCAGACCCATTAGTTTGGTCAGTTGACCCGGTTTGGATTTAAGGGTAAAAACAAAGGGCCTAAGGGTTAATTTAGGAAATGGTATAGGTAATCTCTCAAATAACTACCAAGGAAGCTTCCTAGAAGCTGAAAAAGAGCCTTACTTGGCAAACAAGGCAGTAGTTTAGGGACCATGTAGCAAAAATGAAAATTAAGAAAGGATTGATGGGCAAAATCTGACCCTTAGGGCTGCCCTATTTTCTTGCCTATAAAGGCTCTCTAACTTGGCATTCAAGGCAGAGATTCAGAGATAAAAAATTGAGAAAAATAAAAATGGCTGGTTTTTACTGTTTCATTGAGTTGCCTCAGTGATTTCTGATTTTTTCCAATTTCTGAAAACAATGGTTTCTCATTTGGGGTTATAATGGATTGAACTTGGGTTGTAGAAGTTTGGTTTGAAGTTTGGTTCACTGTTCGATCGAAATTGATTTCTGGATTGTTGCACATCATTTTCTGGGGTTTGAAATTGGTTTACTGAGTGTTGCTGGTGCTGATTTCTGCTAATACTACTGTTGATTCCTCACCCTTTAGTTTATATTTCAATTTCCAGGTATGCTTTGGATCTGTCATCATGTGAAGTGAAACTATGAACTTCTGTAATTCAAATTGGAGCAATAATCAATACTAGTATTTCTGCTATCTATTTAGTTTAAATCTAGTTCTTGTTTTGTTTTAGTATAGTTTTGTGTGCCTTTCATTCTATTTTGTTATGTTTAGACTTGAACTTATGAGGATGCAGTTGAATAGAGATTGTCATGGACTCTGTAAAGAGCATTAAATATGGACTGTGAGTTGTAGTGTACTGACTGAAGTGTCTAGTTTTGGTTCCATAGTCATGGTTGTTAAATACATGTTAATTCCAATTATGAGTTATTGAGGTTATTTTCCAACAATCATGATAAAATCTGCCCCTGCATAGTTTTAGATCTCGGTTTAAGTGCTTCTCTTTTTGTGACTATGTTGAGCTCTTTGAGAATGAGGAAGGTTCGAAGGGAAGTCGAGATTGGTTCTGGAATTTTTTTGAATTTCCTTTAAGTTCGTTAAATGCTGAATAATGGTTTGTAAATTCATATTGATTTATTTGTGTGATGTTTGGTAAGCACATCTAGCTTGAGGATAAAGTCCAGATTATTTAGTGTCTACTGGATTAGCTTGAAAAATTGTTGTTAGCGAGTCACCCATTTGGAACAAATGTCTCAAATAGCATGAAAATGCTCTTTTAAGAATTAATTTTAAAAAGCAACGAATGGATTCAAGCATGATTACTTGTTGATTGCCAAATTTCGAGTCTTAAAAATGACGATTTATTCATGTCTTGCTGAAACAATCAAACCTGAAGGTTAAATAGTACTTGCTTATATGCTTCATAGGATCAAGTTAATTCCAATATTTATGTGTGCTGCCTCATGCCATCGCAGGGACTCGATCCTGAGTCCCAGTGTTATAAGTGCACTGTGTTCTCGAATTGGGCCTTATTTTGGGGTTTAGCTTAAGCCACTCAAGAGATCAATAGTTTAGTAGCATTCGCAACAAAGTGTTGGGCTCCCTTTTAGCCCAGATCTGAAATAGGAACGGACGTTTGCTCATTCATTCCGCATTTTGAGTTTAACTTTAGTATGAAGGGCCTTTTGAACTCCTTGAGGCTGCTTCTTTAATTAACTTTGACTCTTTTAAAAGTAGATTGGAGGTGTGCCATATTAGACAATAAAATAGTTTATGGCCCTCCAAAACATAGTTTGCATTCCCTTTTAGAATAGGAATTGAGGTGCGCCGTGTCAAACAAAATGACAATTGCATGGCCCTTGCTTAACTAATTTTGATTTAATCCTTAGAATCCGAGGTGTTCCATCTAGTGAATTTTTCGTGGCCCTCGCAAAGTTGCAAATGCATATTTACTTTAGGCGCATTATTTTAACAATTTACATTCCTAAACTCGGGTGTCCATTTCATGTGACCCAAATCCAAATCTTTACAACGTTAAATAAAATATGTCGCGGATCACAGGTGCATTTCATGTGGCGTGATCCAAAGGCGTGTTTTGTATAACGTTGAAATCTTCTTAAAATGAAATAAAGTGGTTATAAAGTTAAAATCGAACCATAGGCTAAAACATATACTAAAATCAGATAATAGGCTAATTGTAACAGTTGAGCGATCGTGCAAGAATCACGGAACTCGGGAATACCTAACACCTTCTCCCGGGTTAACATAGTTCCTTACCCAGATTTCTGTGTTCGCGGACTATAATACAGAATCAATCTTTCGTCTATTCGGGATTTAAAACCGGTGACTTGGGACACCATAAATTATCCCATGTGGAGACTCTGAATTTTTTTTAATAAAAGGATCCTGTTTCGATTGTCACTTTAAGTTGGAAAAAACTCCCTTACACCCTCTTGGGGTGTAGTAAAAAAAAGGAGGTGTGACAGCTCTGGCGACTCTGCTGGGGATCGAACCCAGAATATCTGGTTTCGCAGACCAGGGTTCAGAATTCGAGCTTAGATGAATTGTTATAGTTGGCGTTATTAATTATCTGATTTTGTTACATGTTTGGGCCTAATGTGCTAAGTGTTGCTTTTACCGTTTTGATATTCTGTAACTGTATATAAACTGCTACAAAACCCTTCTTCTCTCTGAGTCTTCTAAATCATGGAGGAGTGTGCACTTCATGTGACTTATTTTCTGTTAGAGTCATATCCCAAATTTTAGAACGAGGTTCGGAGAAGTTGCAAAGCCAGTGAAGCTTCTGTATTCCCGGTACGCTGCTCCCCCTCGGCTCGAGTTGTCCGCTCGGGTAAGCCAGGTCTAGAACAATAAACCCAGGTTTCAAACCTAGTACAACAAGACCTCATGCCGGATCCCTAGTAGGAATGTTTGCTTGCATCACGTGCATTTGACTTTGGAGACTCAATACAGGAGTTGGGTCTGTCTAGGACATGTGTACCAAAAAATGAAAAAACCATCCTGATGCATCTTACTTGCTACTTGTGCATTTATTTGCTTTGGATTTGCATGTTGATCGGCTTATGAATAATGAGAGAAAGTTGGAATAAAGAGAATAGCAATGTGAGGGTTAAGTGAGTTAATCACCTGTTTTGGGAAAAGACAATGTCCAAATAGTACTGAAACTCTGCCCAATTTTTGAGAAAAATGAAATGAAAAAAAAGAAAATAAAGTCTTGTATTCAAAAATAGTTGGTTTTGTTTTATCTGCCCGAACTACGCCAGTTTGATTCTTACAGGGTGTGAGATACGTAGGCAACCCCCATCGGGTCCAACTTCCTTTTTGCAAAAATAGCCCAAAAAGAATAAAAATTTTAATTTTATTGAAAATAAGTAAGGTGATGCCATTCTTGTCTAAAATAGCCAAATGTCCCCAAAAGGGTACCGGAAGGCCGTTTTGCAAGAATAGCCACCTTTGGTTATTTTTCAAGGTTTTTGTCGATTAGCGACCACAACCTTAAAATCTTCGTTTTCGGAGTACTGAAAGGTCGTATTGGCAAAGCCGGATATTTTTGTGGAAATTTTGAAAAAATAAATGGTCATTTTTCTTGAGTCAAAATGAGTCATAGTTTTCTTTTAATTAAAATCACCTTGATAAATGTGCAGGATGATCACAATTCAAAATGAACCTTTCTCAGTCCCTGAAGAGATCCCGTTGGAGCTATATATGTGGTGGCATGATTTGGGGGACAATAGCAGAAAAGTTGTGACAAAAGCGTTGGGTGGTCTTGTCGGGCTCTTGAAGGTTAAGCCGGGAAAGGACATAATTGAGGCCTTGATACCATTTTGGGACCCAACACATAATGTATTCCAGTTGGCTGATTTTGAGTTAACTCCTACACTGGAAGAGATAGCAGGCTACGCTGGTTTCTAGGGGAATCTTAGAAATCAATACCCGGTAGCACCGAGAACAGTAACCCCTCACAAAATTTTGGACTTGTTAAGCATCAGTCGGGACATCCGAGATGGAAATTTGGCCAAAGGATTCTGTACCTTCTACTTTTTGTACCGCCATTACGGGAATCCCCGTGGCTTCGAGACGCCAGATACCGATCTTACTCACACGGGAAACCAAGACAAGTGGCGAGCTCGGAGAGGATTAGCTTTTATAATGGTGTTCATGGGTACTTTGATTTGCCCCAGAAAAGACGGGAACATAGAGTTGGGACTCGTGGGGATAGCCGACTTTATGATGAAAAGGGCAAATGGGACCATAGTGTCGCTGATCTTGTCAGAAATTTACCGAGCTCTGACCCTCTACCGAGAAGGAGGAAAGTTCTTTGAAGGGTGCAATATGCTATACAACTATGGATGGAGGAACACCTTTGCCACCGTCCCGGATACTTGAATTGTGGTATGACTGGCCTCAAGTGCATTGAAAAATATGAAAAGCGGGTAGAGGGTGATGAGTTCCCGGATGGTACAAAAGCATGGCATGCCCACTTAAGATCCTTTACTGCAAACAAGATCGAATGGACGTTTGGGTTGCTCTCGGTCGTTGAAGTAATTTATATGTCGGTTGAGGTGTGTTTTCTGCTGTTGATGGGTCTTCGGAGTATCCAGCCTTATGCTCTGCACCAAGTTCTACGTCAGTTAGGGCGATACCAGACCATACCACACGATGAGGATTTGAGTCGGCAGGTTATTGAGTTGGAACCAAAAACCGCTTTTCCAGAAGAAAAAGTGCGCCGGATTTGGCACCAGTGCAGATTCTTAGAGCCTAGAACTCAAGTACGAGATCCATCCAGAGTCGAGGTGGAGCCTAGTTACACTGTGTGGTATGGTAAAAGATCCCGAGTTCATTAGGTGCCCGAAAGGCCCGTAAAGAAATCCCATGTCCAACAATTTATCGACGGAGCACAGGTGCAATGGGACTGGTTGACCAAAGAAAATGAGTACAGAGGCACCATAAGTAGGTTGGAAAAGCAAGTCATGGACCTTCAGTTTGAGAATGGGTTGCAAACTGCCGTAGATGAAGGTGAGAAGAAGAAGTCAACTCAGGAAAATGAAGCCCTTAAAGCTCAAATCCGGAAGTTGAAAATAGCTGCTAGAAACTTGGAAAGAAGCCGAGCGGATGAGAGGCTTATAAGCAGTCTGAAAAACAAATCCCTTTAGTGTCAAGATGACCTGGAAAAGTTTGAGGCCAGTCTGGCGAAAGTTCGGGCTCAATTGGCGGAAAATGCAAAAGGTCGGACACAGTTTGTGCAACAAATGAAGAGAAAGTATGAAGAGACAATCACCAGCCTAAAAAGAAAAGTAACTACTCTTGAGAATGGGGAAGCCAAGCAGGCTAAAGATTTCAAAGCTGATAGGGAACACAATTATGGTTTGATGGATCAGATGGAGGAAGAAATGCAACAGTTGCAAAATCAACATCTCCATGACACTCAGGTGTTAGAAGCCCGAAATCAACAGGTCGGGCGTCTGCTTCAAGAAAAGGGTAGAATACGAGAGAGGATCAGAACCATTGCCGACTACATTATTGTGAAATGCCAAGCATGTGAGGATATGACTCGCACCACCTTCTTTGCGGCAGTGATGACATTTGTCCGATAGATAATGAGTGACTTGGAGAGGCTTCAAAGGGATCTTGCATATAGGCCCGTGGCGAGACTGAATGATGTCCCGCAGGCCCCAGGAGCATTTGAGGCATTAATGTATTCATGATTTTCATTGGAGTCTGTTAGTCTGTTTGCGAGTCTGTATTTTCTTTTATTGGAGTCTGTTAGTTGGTTTTCGAGTCTGTTGTTTTCACCTTTCTGTCAGAGTCTGTTGGGCTTGTTTTGAGTCAGAGTCTGTTGATTTCCCTTTGCAAGTCTGTTAATTTTATAATTTGGTAGAATGAGTGGTTGTAATCAAAACTGTTTTATTGGAAATCCCAATAATATTTCGTTATTTATTTTCTTCACTTATCTCCAGAACTATGCTCAGTCTGATTCATGCAGGGTCATGATACGTAGGAAATCTCCATAGGATTCAACCATAACTCAAAAGGAAGAAAAAAGAGTGATAAATAAAAAGATGAGGAAAAATAAGAGAGGACAAATAAGAGCCAAAAGAAAAGGATGAGAGAAAATAAGAAACCGTGAGAAGGAAACAATGACAAAACAAGAGAGGGAAATGAGAGAATAAAACAAAGGGAAATCAAGCAAAGGAAGGCAAGAAAAAGGAAGAAAAAGAAAAAAAAAAGAAAAAAAAGAAAAAAAGAGAGAGAAAAGAGAAGTTGCAAATGGAAATAAGGAAAAGTCGGGATGACGCAAGCAACTGATCAAATGCATAATAGAAACGGTTAACTGCTTAGGTGCATTCACTCCTCAAATGTGCGGTTGCCTATCTGTTAAAGCCCTAATTGCTAACAAGTTTATTATTAATAAAATCCAGTTCAGGCAGGTGGTTAGTTTGATTGGCATTCTGGCAACTCACTCCTACAACACCCGGTCCAAAAACAAGCTGAACATGGCCAACTAAGAACTTGAGGCAAGTATTGTCGATCCGTCAAAAGAGGTGGAAGAATCAGAGGTTAATCTAAAAGATGAGTTGTATAAGTTGAAGTAGCAGATGGCTAAAATGTACCAAGCATGGGTAAAAGGGCACCCACCGCCAATTTACTCCGCCAACCCTGCTTTTATCCCGCCATTGGCTCAGACCTAGGAACCTCCCACTGTGAACTCATCTCCAGCCTTTCCCCTCTACCAATAATGCTATGGCACCACTTCCCATATATCACAAGCTCCACCGCCCAAACAAGTCCCGTACCCTCCTCCACCAGCTACTCCTATTTTGTGGCACCCCCACATGCTACATTACACCGATCCTCCAGTGAGCCTCTGTTCCAGACTCACGACAAATAGTATTACCCCTAGGAGCCCACTTTCAAGGTTCCCGAACCCTATTCCTACACTCCTAATTTTGACCTCCCTGCGGAAACTGAAAAACCATCTAAAATTCCCGAACAGGAGGAGATGTTCAGGTAAGTTAAAAGTCTGGAATAATCATTCAGAGACATGCGAGGGTTGGGAGGTCAAGTAAGTGTGGCCTACAAAGACCTATATCTGTTTCCAGATGTGCAATTACCGACAGGGTTTAAGATGCCTAAGTTTGATTTGTATGATGGGCACGGTGATCTAGTGGCACATTTGAGAGGTTTTTGTAGCAAAATGAGGGGAGCTGGTGGGAAAGACGAGCTGCTAATGGCGTATTTCAGTCTGAGTCTGAGTGGATCAGTGCTAGAATGGTATACTCGGCAGGATCACGGAAGATGGTACAGATGGGATGATCTAGCCCAGGCATTTAATTGTCACTTCCAATACAATCTCAAAATTATTCCAGATCGTCTGTCTTTGACGAAACTTGAGAAAAAGCACAATGAAAGTTTCAGGGAGTATGGTTTTAGGTGGAGAGAGCAGGCAGCAAGGGTTGACCCTCTAATGAAAGAAAGTGAAATGGTGGATTATTTTTTGCAGGCCTTAGAACCTACTTATTACGGTCATCTGGTATCAGCTATAGGTAAGTCCTTCAATGAAGTGGTAAAGATGGGTGGTATGGTATAAGGAGGGCTCAAGACAAACAAAATCATGAGTTATTCAGCTATTAAGGTGACCATCCAGGCCATTCAAAGCGGAACTGGGGGAGTAATTGGAAAGAAGAAGAAAGAGGATGTAGCAACGATTGATTCAGGAGCTTGGTTCGGACCTAGGGGTTCACCTCACCACTATCATCAACCTCGTCCCTACCACCAAACCTACCCCATACCCCGTATAATCCACCCCAACACTACTACCTACCACCAGACCCCTATTTTTCTGTCCACCATGCCCAAACATACAACTAACCTCCAGCCCACGCACAATGGCGTGCGCCAGTCCCACAAAATACATACCCAGCTCCACAAAATGCCTATCTACCCTCAAGAGCCTACCGAAACCCTCCTGGATCAGGTTTCCGGCCCAACCAAGCATTTAAGAATGAGAGGTTGCAGAAGAAGAAAACCTTCACTCCATTGGGATAATCCTATACTAGTTTGTTCCACAGGTTGAGACAATTGGGTATGCTGAGTCCGATCAAGCCAAAACTGCCAAATCCTCCCCCGAGCAATCTTGACCACTCTGTGAGTTGCAAATATTGTTCTGGTGCTCCGGGGCACGACACAGAGAAGTGCTGGCAATTGAAAACAACTATTCAAGAGCTCATTGATACTAGTCGGATTGAGGTCCAAGCTCCAGAGGCGCCTAATATCAACCAGAATCCGTTGCGGGCCCATCTTGAGACAAATATGATCGAGATATTGCATAGGGGAGGGGAGCCCAAGAAGCCTTCGCAGACCGTCATGACGATTTGGTCTAGTGAAGCCAAGCCGGTTGAAAAAATGACAAGTGAGAAATCATTGATCAGGTTGAGCGGGGCAAACATCGAACCATCTGCGGTGGTCAAGAAGGTGACCCCAAGTGATATAGCAGTAAAACAAGAAAGAGCAAAAGTGGTGGTGCCAGGAGTGGCGAACAAGCCTGTTGTAATTGTGGAGGGTGCCTGCACAGATCTTGTCATTATCAAGATGGTAACTCAATTACCGATAGTCAATAGCAAGGTGGTCCCATGGAATTATGAACTGGTGACAGTGACTTACAAAGGGAAAGAGGTTAAAGAAGAAGTTTGTGAGACCCATGGTCTGACTCGATCGGGGAGATGCTTTGCCCTCGAAGAGCTGAGAAAAGCTAAGATCTCCAAAGACAACCCGGTGCTAACGAATAAAGTTGTGATCGAGGAAGAAGCAGAAGAATTATTGAGAAAGATGAAAGTGCAGGACTATTCCATTGTGGAGCAGTTGAGAAAGAAACCGGCTCAGATTTCACTATTGTCATTATTGATCCATTTTCAGAAGAGCACCGATGGGTTTTGATGAAGATCCTGAATGAGGCCCACGTTCCAGACAAAATCTCAGTAAACCACTTGGAAAAGATAGCTAACAAGATATTTGAGGTAAACAGAGTCACTTTTTCTGATGATGAGTTGCCCATGGAGGGTACTGAGCATAATAGAGCCCTCTATCTCACGGTGAAATGCGAAGATTCCGTGGTTACCCAGGTACTGGTCGATAATGGTTCCAGTGCGAATATTTGCCCTCTCTCCACTCTGAATAAATTGAAGGTGGATGATGAAAGAATTCACAAGAAAAATATCTGCATTCAGGGATTCGACGATGGAGGGAAAGATTTAGTCGGGGACATAGTGCTTGAGCTTACAATAGGGCCAGTTGAATTTACCATGGAGTTCTAGGTGCTCGATGTGGCTGTTTCTTACAATCTGCTGTTAGGTCGACCTTGGATTCATGCTGCAAAAGCAGTCCCGTCTACTCTGCATCAAATGGTCAAGTTTGAATGAGATAGATAGGAAATTGTTGTGCACGACGAGGATAATTTATGTGCCCACAGTGATGCCATTGTTCTGTTCATAGAGTTTGAAGACGACAAGGGGCCATAGGTTTATCAGTTTTTTGACACAGTATCGGTAGAGAAAATTCCAGAAGGGAAGTGCGTTCCAACTCCGAGGGTAGCTGCTACATCAGTCATGGTAGCCGTTGAAATGTTGAAAAATGGTTCTGTACCAAGCAAAGGTTTGGGTGCATCTCTGCAAGGTATCATACAGCCGGTGTCCCTCCCTAAAAACTTGGATACATTTGGTTTGGGGTTCAAGCCCACGTTGTGGACATAAAAAGAGCTATAAAGTTGAAATAGAGGGCATGAGTCCTCCCAAAGCCCATCCCACATCTCTCCAGATCATTTGTCAGGCCCGGCACCAAGAAAAGCCCAGCAACAACAGCTCCCAGTTTTGTGGTTGGTCCTGATAAGGAGTTGCTTGAAAGGTTTGAGAAATTATTCGACGAGGTGAACATGGTGGAAGCTAGAGAGGGTTCTAGCAAGGCGGATGTGCAATTTGTTGGGCCTAGTGCGAAGATTAACAATTGGGAAGCTACTCTTCTCCCCACCAGGAAGAAGTTTTGGTAGTTTGCTTTAATTTTCTTTCAGTTTATCTGGATTATTCCAGGGTTGTAATTCAGATTCTATGTTCCGTCCGTTTGGATGTATAAACATTGTTATCTTTCAATTTCAATGAAATGCAATTTCCCTTTTTCATCATTTTTGATAATTTTATTTTTGCTTTTCTTTTTCTTTCTTGTATAGTTCTTTTTATGCTGGTTTCAATGATATGACATGCATAAGGAATCTTCGGCCCAGTCTTAAAAGCCAATCTAATTCTGAAATAGTTATTCAAGAAATAGAGTGTGATGATGAATCAGAATACGGTGAGGATGAGGCCTTTGAAGAGATTAGTAAAGAACTAAGCCATTTTGAAGAAAAACCCAAGCCTAACATGAGTGATACAGAAGCAATCAATTTAGGGGACCCAGATAATATCAGAGAAACGAAGATAAGTGTCCATCTTGAACCTCAACTTAGGGAGGAGATAATTAAAGCATTACTTGAGTACAAAGACGTCTTTGCATGGTCATATGACGACATGCCGGGTTTAAGCACTGACTTGGTAGTTTACAAATTGCCCATTGACTCGGCATTCTCTCCTGTCAAGCAGAAGCTGAGGAAATTTAAAATTGATATGAGTGTAAGGATCAAAGAAGAGGTCACCAAGCAGTTCGATGCAAAAGTCATTCGAGTCACTCGGTATCCCACTTGGTTAGCCAATGTAGTACATGTGCCAAGGAATGATGGCAAGACCAGGGTGTGTGTTGATTACCGTGATCTTAACAAGGTGAGCCCCAAGGACAACTTTCCACTGCCAAATATCTACATTCTGATTGACAATTGCGCCAAACATGAGATTGGGTCCTTTGTGGATTGCTATGCGGGCTATCATCAGATCCTAATGGATGAGGAAGATGCAGAGAAGACAACATTCATCACTCCATGGGGAACATACTGCTACAAGGTCATGCCTTTCGGTTTGAAAAATGTTGGGGCAACTTACATGAGGGCAATGACAACCATATTCCACGACATGATACACAAAGAGATCGAGGTTTATGTGGATGATGTGATCATAAAGTCTAGAAAGCAGTCTGACCATGTCAATGATTTGAGAAAGTTCTTCCAAAGGCTTCGCAGGTACAATCTTAAGCTCAATCCTGCAAAATATGCATTTGGTGTGCCATCTGGAAAATTGTTGGGATTCATAGTCAGCCGCCGAGGTATTGAATTGGACCCGTCAAAGATTAAAATTATCCAAGAATTGTCACCTCCAAGGAACAAGACTGAAGTGATGAATCTATTAGGGAGGTTGAATTACATCAGCAGGTTGATTGCTCAGCTTACGACAACTTGTGAGCCTATCTTCAAACTGTTGAAGAAAGATGATGTGGTCAAGTGGACAGATGAGTGTCAAGAAGCATTTGATAGGATAAAGGGGTACTTGTCAAACCCACCCGTGTTGGTGCCGCTAGAACTAGGAAGACCTTTGATTCTGTATTTCACGGTCCTGGATAATTCATTTGGTTGTGTGTTGGGTCAACATGACATCACTGGCAAGAAGGAGCAGGACATTTATTATCTCAGCAAGAAGTTCACATCTTATGAGGTTAAGTACACTCACCTTGAGAGGACATGTTGAGCCCTAACTTGGGTAGCACAGAAGTTGAAGCACTATTTGTCATCTTACACTACTTACTCCATCTCTCATTTGGATCCGTTAAAGTATATTTTTCAGAAACCTATGCCTACAGGGAGGCTCACAAAGTGTCAAATCTTGCTCACAGAATTTGACATCGTCTATGTGACTAGGACCGCGATGAAGGCCCAGGCATTGGCCGATCATTTGGCTGAGAACCCCGTGGATGAAGAATATGAGCCTTTGAAGACTTACTTCCCTGATGAATAGGTAATGCATGTTGATGAGTTGGAACCAGTTGGAGAGCGAGGTTGGAAACTTTTCTTTGATGGAGCTGCTAACATGAAAGGTGTCGGGATAGGGGTTGTACTTATTTCTGAAATAGGGCATCACTACCCTGTCACGGCTCAACTTCGTTTCTACTGTACTAATAACATGTCTGAGTACGAGGCGTGCATTTTAGGTTTGAGGTTGGCTGCAGATATGGGCGTCCAGGAAGTCTTGGTCTTGGGAGACTCAGACCTTCTGGTGCACCAGATTCAAGGGGAATGGGAAACACGAGATTTGAAACTCATACCGTACCGGCAATGTTTACATGATCTTTGTCAACGGTTTTGGGCAATAGAGTTCAAGCATATTCCAAGGATCCATAATGAGGTTGCTGATGCTTTAGCTACCTTGGCGTCAATGTTACACCATCCGAATAAGTTTATGTTGACCCGTTGCATATTCAGGTCTATAATCAGCATCCTTACTGTAATGTGGTAGAAGAAGAGCTTGATGGTGAGCCTTGGTTTCATGATATCAAGGAATATATCAGGATGGGGGTGTATCCGGTACAAGACACAAGTGATCAAAAGAGAATAATTCGGCATTTGGCGAGCAGATTTTTCTTCAGCGGAGGAGTGTTATACAAAAGAACCCCAGACTTGGGATTGTTAAGATGCATAGATGCTAGACACGCCATGACTATCATGACCGAAGTACATTCTGGAGTCTGTGGGCCGCATATGAGTGGGTACGTGTAGGCAAAGAAGATCCTCCGAGCAAGTTATTATTGGCTCACTATGGAGCGAGATTGTATCAGTTTCGTGCGCAAGTGTCATCAGTGCCAAGTGCATGGAGATTTGATTCATTCTCCACCATCTGAATTGCACACAATGTCCGTACCATGACCTTTTTTTGCATGGGGCATGTATGTCATTGTGCCAATTGAACCATCAGCATCAAATGGGCACAGGTTCATTCTAGTGGCCATCGACTATTTCACCAAGTGGGTTGAAGCTAAAACTTTCAAGTACGTAACCCAGAAAGCAGTGGTCAATTTTGTGCACTCGAATATCATTTGCCGGTTCGGGATCCCGAAGGTAATCATCACAGATAATAGTGCTAACCTCAACAGTCATCTGATGAAAGAGGTATGTTAATAGTTTAAGATTACACATCGCAATTCCACCCCATATCGCCCCAAGGCAAATGGAGCAGTCGAGGCAGCCAACAAGAATATAAGAAGATACTTCGGAAAATAGTGGAGGGTTCTAGAAAGTGGCATGAAAAGTTGCCTTTTGCATTGTTGGGTTATCGCACTACTGTTCGTACTTCAGTAGGGACAACTCCTTATTTGTTAGTATATGGCACTGAAGAAGTAATACCCGCGAAATTTGAAATCCCGTCCCTTCGGATTGTCACTGAGGCCAGAATTGATGATGATGAATGGGTCAAAACCCGCATGGAGCAACTGAGTTTGATTGAGGAGAAAAGATTAGCAGCAGTGTGTAATGGCTAGTTGTATCAATGGAGAATGGCAAGAGCATATAATAAGAAGGTGCGTCCACGGAAGTTTGAAGTGGATTAGTTAGTATTGAAACACATTCTTCCTCATTAGGTTGAAGTAAAAGGCAAGTTCGCCCCAAATTGGCAGGGGTCGTTCATCGTAACTAGAGTGTTGTCCAATGGTGCTTTGTATTTAACAGACATAGAATGCAAGTGTGTAGAAATGACTATCAATTCTGATGCAGTCAAAAGATATTATGTTTGATTTCTTTGGGTAAATTGTATTCGTTTGTACTTGGCATATTTTGAAGATTTGAATGACGAAAGCATTTTGTTCTACTATCTAAACACTTTATCCTTTGTTACCCCTTTCGAGCCTTATTTATTTCCTTTCATACCCCTCTTTTGGAATCAGTGGAAAAATTTAGAAACGCGAAATCAAAAGATAAGTAAGGGAAAAGAATAAAAAGAGAAAGAAAATAATGAAAAAAAAGGGAAAAAGAAAAGAGAAAAAGAAGAAAAAGCAACAAAAGAAAAACAAAGAAGAAGAAGAAGAAGAAAGGGAAAAGAAAAGAAAAGAAAAAGGAAAAGTCACAACAACAAAGCAATTTCTATGACATGAACTATGTTCGACCTGATTCCTTTTAAGGGCCTCACGGTTCGGTCCCATCAAAATAAAATCCAAAAGTCCCCAAACAAAGAAACTGGGGGCGGAAGTTTTGGTTGTTGTAAGAAATATGATTCTGAAAGTTATAATTTTGAACCCATTTTGAATTGCTTTGAGCCTTTGATACTCTTTATTTCCAACCCTATCCAAAAGCCCCCATTACGGTCCAAAGAAATACCTTCCGATCAGTCCTCGAGAAATGCCAAGTCAAGCAAGGAGAGGTAATTCATATCAGGGGCAACACTCTGGTCCAAGCAGAAAAATATTGAAAATGAGAGAGTCTTATTGTTGAAAACCCTCACGGGCACCGTAAGACGACAGGAGCTGAGAGAAATAAAAAATGAGAGAGTCTTATTGGTGAAAACCCTCACGGGCACCATAAGGAGAAAGTGAATTGAGAGATGAACAAATGAGAGAGGCTTGTTGGTGAAAACCTTTCGGGGCACCACGGACCGAACAAAGGCAAGGTTCTGATGAGGAAATTGGGTTTTTGAAGATCTCGGGGAATAAAGTACGACAATTGAAAGTTGATTGGTTGGACAGATTGGGCCAATTAATCCGAAATGCATGTCATGATCATTGGTGCCAGCTGCTCCACTCAGATAAGTCTCTTTTCTTTTTCCCCTTCAGATAGTCTTCCAGTTTTGGATTTTTTCTTATCTTTAACTCTGAAAGTCATTGCATTTCATTTATTTTGGGTTTATCTCTCTAAGATGTTCCCAATGTCAGTTCTATTTAAGCGAATAAGATGAAATTTCAAAGATTACTCCCAACTTCCAAAGTTGCACAAGGCATAGGGCGGCCAAGGCATTGCTAGAGATAGTATGATGTGAAATGGGGTATAAAAGGTCAGAGGAAGTTCCATCGGTGAAACGGTTTGGTAATTTCGTGGGAAATGCAGAGGTTCAAACAGATGGGGCAGAGATGTAACACAACGGTTTGGGTATAGAACACTCGGGTCATCCAATGTCATGAGGTTTGAAAGTCAGTTGGGAAGTCAAGCGGTTCTTGTCCAGTTCAGGGGAAGACAGTCAAAACAATGCACGACAGCAGGGAGGCCACTTTCAGCAAGAATGCCACAAACTAACCACCACATTTTAAACTGATATTTTTCTTTGATTGGAACAGGGGCAGGAAGTTTTCGATTGTTCGGGGAAACTCTCCATAAGGAAAATCAAGCACCAGACAGGTTTGACTTTTGATTTTTAGGACCCTCCTGGAAAATGGGACCTAGTTTAAAAATCGAAACAATCATAAGTAGCAAAATCTAGCATAAATGTACCCCAAGGAATATAAGTTGGTTTCAAAGTTTGCATGTTTAAGATAGGATTTAATTAAGATTTGTCAGGACCCTGCTGAATAATGGGACCTAGCTTTAAAATTTCCATTGGATAACAAATTTAGCATAAGTTCTGGTGTGGGGTAATATAATTTAGTTGTAAAATAGTCACTCCTAAGATAAAACTTGACTTTTGATTTTCAGGACCCTCCTGGAGAATAGGATGTAGCTTTAATACTTTCTTAGATAACAAGATGTAGCGGAAGTAATACCTCCAGAAGATATAACTTAGATTTAAAATTGTCGTTTAATTAAGAGTTTTCAGGGCCCTCCTGGATAATGAGATGTAGTTTTAAAACTTGCTTGGATAACAAGACTTAGAATAAGATATACCTTTAAAAGACATAATTTAGATTTAAAACTGTCATTTAACTAGGAGTTTTCAGGACCCTCCTGGATAATAGGATCTAGCTTTCAAATTCTTAAGATATTTGGTAACATGATTCAATTAACACTCATAGATGTTCCTAACTACCAAACTAGGCCAGAAAGTTTTCTTTGTTTTGTCTATTTTGGTAATCAGGTGCCCACCTGGAGAGCAAGGGAATACATTTCAAGTTTTGGCAATCTGGCGTCCACCTGGAGAGCAAGGGAATACAGTTAAAGATTTGGTAATCAGGCGCCCACCTGGAAAGCAAGGGAACACAGATAAAGATTTGGTAATCAGGCGCCCACCTGGAAGGCAAGGGAATACAACTAAAGATTTGGTAATCAGGCGCACACCTAGAATGCAAGGGAATACAACTAAAGATTTGGTAATCAGGCGCCCACCTGGAAAGCAAGGGAATACATCTAAAGATTTGGTAATCAGGTGCCCACCTGGAAAGCAGGGGAATACAGCTAAAGATTTGGTAATCAGGCGCCCACCTGGAAAGCATGGGAATACAGTTAAAGATTTGGCAATCAGGCACCCACCTGGAAAGCAAGGGAAT
Organism: Nicotiana sylvestris; assembly: GCF_000393655.2. Lineage (NCBI taxonomy): Eukaryota > Viridiplantae > Streptophyta > Magnoliopsida > Solanales > Solanaceae > Nicotiana > Nicotiana sylvestris. The sequence continues at coordinate 146,569,903 of NC_091064.1, read as the reverse complement.
ACAGCTAAAGATTTGGTAATCACACACCCACCTGGAAAGCAGGGGAATATAGTTAAAGGTTTGGTAATTAGGCACCCACCTGGAGAACAAGGAGAAACATTTAAAGTTTTGGCAATCAGGCACCCACCTGGAGAACAAGGAAAAGCTGTTCAAGTTTCGACAATCAAGCGCCCACCTAGAGAGAAAAGGAATATAGTTAGAGTGTTAGAAATCAGGAGCCCACCTAGAGAACAAAGCAATTTAAGTGTCAGTAATCAGTAGTCCACCTGGAGAACAAAGCAATTTAAGTGTTGGAAATCAGGCGCCCACCTGGAGAACAAAGCAATTTAAGTGCTGGTATCTGGAGCCCACCTGAAGAACGAAGGGAAAGTAGCAATATTTGAAGGAAGACGGGTCAAGTTCACCAATCAGGCGCCCACCTGAAGAAAAGGGAAAATATCTCAAGTCACAATCCAAGTCGGCAATAAAGGAACTGCATCTGAAGAATGCAAAAAACAACATGAACCACAAGATCAAGTTTGAAGATATAGAAAGGATTTTTGTAATGCATAGATCATAGTTTAGGCTAGCTTCTTTTATTTTGTCATGGTGTAATAAGGAGTTCAGTAAGCAGTAGCAGCAGCAGCAGTAATAGTGAAATCACAGCTTCATGGTAGTCCCAGCTACCGAAACTTCCCGAACTACACTGGCCTGATTTCTTTACAGCCAAGGATATGTAGGCAACCTCGGAAGCAGGGTGCGGTCAAATCTTTCAAAATGCTTCCCACGGAGTATTCAAATGGGCAAAAATCGTTCGTATCCGCTCACTTAATCTTTGCACGAAAACTCTTTGTGTTTCCGAGCAAAGAGGGGCAGCTATGAGCACGTGATTTTTGTCCTATATGAATTACTCCCACAAATTCAAAATAAAGTAGTTTTTCCATTGTTTGCAATTTCGTGGATTTTTGTAGCATATTTTGTTATTGTCTGCATTTGTCTGTGCATGTTTATCTTTATTTAATTAATGAAAAATACAAAATATATTGCATTCGTATTTAGGATTAAATCTTGCATTTTAAAAGTAATTAGTAATTTAATTGTCCCATAGAAATGGAAAAATCACAAAATAATTTATTTTCACACTTTTAATTTTAGTTTTGAATTTTGGTAGTTTTTCATTAATTTGGTTTTTAATTAATTGTGGTAATTATGAGTTAATTAACCCAATTTGATAGGTTAATTTGATTTTCAATTTTAATTTAGGTTTTATTTTTAATTTTGAAAAAAAGAAGAAGAAGGAATTAAAAAAGAGAAATGAATAAAAGAAAATTGAAGTGAAATAGAAAGGAGTCTTAATTGGGCCATATCTATTTAAATTCCCCAAGCCCAATTGATTTTGCCCTCAAACCCGCCCCAATTCTGGCCCAAACCCATTCCCAATAACCGGTTTGATTCCTACGTGGTCAAACGACCCCGTTTTGAAGGCCCTCGATCTGGGACGTTAAATTTGTTTGATCAGATGGCCTGGAAGTGAGGGTTGTTTAGTATATTAGTGTCCGAACGCTGCCCCCCTTCACACCTCTCAGAGACCCCTCAACAACCCTAATCCACCGCCACCCTTCCCTACCGCTTCGAGCCCGGCTACGTCGGCTCCAAACACTACCAAAGTAACACCCCATAACCCCCAAGCCCTCCTCGTTCAAAATCCCTACTCCATTCACCTCAAATCTCACCAGAGCATCTCAAATCTTAAATCCGAGGTCAAGTTTTTATTTGGTAAGTTCTTATTCTCCTCTTGTGTTTTTCTTTCCTTCAATGTTTTATTATCCTCCTCCTTCCCTTTTCTTTAGTCTGGTTGAAATTCGCTTAGATCTTCTGAGTTCAAGTTGTGTTCCGTCCTTTGTTTTGTTTTCTGTTTCTTCTTTCTCTTCTTCTTCTTTGTGAAAGCCTGATTCTCTGATTGCTTTAGTCAATTCTTCAATCCTGTTTTGTTTGTTTAGTTCCTTTGTGTTAATAGCATGATTACTGTTCTTATTTTCATCATCTGTTTAATCACCTATCTAATATAATTAGGCCCATAACCTAGTTAATTTCTTGTATGTTGTTAGGTTAATTAATTCGTTTTACTTTTCATTATGAGTGCATTTTTTAAGGGGTTTCCGAGGCTTTTCTTTTGGGAATTTTGGGCTAGTTCTTAAAGTAGGATTCCTTGTTTGATTTTAGTTGGGCTTCTAAAAATTCAAAAGCCCTAAAAGGGGCATTGGTGGGGATTTAACTTGGTTCTGCAGACCCATTAGTTTGGTCAGTTGACCCGATTTGGATTTAAGGGTAAAAACAAAGGGTCTAAGGGCTAATTTAGGAAATGGTATAGGGAATATCTTAAATAACTGCCTAGGAAGCTTCTTAGAAGCTGAAAAAGAGCCTTACTTGGCAAACAAGGCAATAATTTAGGGACCATGTAGCAAAAATAAAAATTAAGAAGGATTGATGGTCAAAATATGACCCTTAGGGTTGCCCTATTTTCTTGCCTATAAAGGCTCTCTAACTTGGCATTCAAGGCAGAGATTCAGATATAAAAATTGAGAAAAATAAAAATGGCTGGTTTTGATTGTTTCATTGAGTTGCCTCAGTGATTTCTGATTTTTTTCAATTTCTGAAAACAATGGTTTCTCATTTGGGGTTAGAATGGATTGAACTTGGGTTGTAGAAGTTTGGTTTGAAGTTTGGTTCACTATTCGATCGAAACTGATTTCTTGATTGTTGCACATCATTTTTTGGGGTTTGAAATTGGTTTACTGAGTGTTGTTGGTGCTGATTTCTGCTAATACTACTGTTGATTCCTCACCATTTGGTTTATATTTCAATTTCCAGGTATGCTTTGGATCTGTCATCATGTGAAGTGCAACTATGAACTTCTGTAATTCAAATTGGAGCAATAATCAATACTAGTTTTTCTGCTATCTGTTTAGTTTAAATCTGGTTCTTGTTTTGTTTTTGTATAGCTTTGTGTGCCTTTCGTTCTGTTTTGTTAAGTTTAGACTTGAACTTATGAGGATGCAGTTGAATAGAGATTGTCATGGACTCTGTAAAGAGCATTAAATATGGACTGTGAGTTGCAGTGTACTGGTTGAAGTGTTTAGTTTTGGTTCCATAGTCATGGTTGTTAAATACATGTTAATTCCAATTTTGAGTTATTGAGGTTATTTTCCAGCAATCATGATAAAATCTGCCCCTGCATAGTTTTAGATCTCGGTTTAAGTGCTTCTCTTTTTGTGACTATGTTGAGATCTTTGAGAATGAGGAAGGTTCGAAGGGAAGTCGAGATTGGTTCTGGATTTTTTTTGAATTTCCTTTAAGTTCGTCAAATGCTGAATAATGGTTTGTAAATTCACGTTGATTTATTTGTGTGATTTTTGGTAAGTACATCTAGCTTGAGGATAAAGTCCAGATTATTAGTGTCTACTGGATTAGCTTGCAAAATTGTCGTTAGCCAGTCATCCATTTGGAGCAAATGTCTCAAATAGAATGGAAATGCTCTCTTAAGAATTAGTTTTAAAAAGCAACGAATGGATTCAAGCATGATTACTTGTTGATTGCCAAATTTCAAGTCTTAAAATGACGATTTATTCATGTCTTGCTGAAACAGTCAAACCTGAAGGTTAAATAGTACTTGCGTGTATGCTTCATAGGATCAAGTTAATTCCAATATGTATGTGTGCTGCCTCATGCCATCGAAGGGACTCGATCCTGAGTCCCAACTTTATAAGTGCATTGTGTTCCCGAATTGGGCCTTATTTTGGGGTTTAGCTTAAGCCACTCAAGATATCAATAGTTTAGTAGCATTCGCAACAAAGTGTTGGGATTCCTTTTAGCCCAGATCTAAAATAGGAACAGGCGTTTGCTCATTCATTCCGCATTTTGAGTTTAACTTTAGTATGAAGGGCCTTTTGAACTCCTTGAGGCTTCTTCTTTAATTAACTTTGACTCTTTTAAAAGTAGATTGGAGGTGTGCCATATTAGACAATAAAATAGTTTATGGCCCTCCAAAACTTAGTTTGCATTCCCTTTTAGAATTGGAATAGAGGTGCGTCGTGCCAAACAAAATGGCAATTGCATGGCCCTCGCTTAACTAATTTTGATTTAATCCTTAGAATCCGAGGTGTGCCATTTAGTGAAATTTCCGTGGCCCTCGCAAAGTTGCAAACGCATATTTACTTTAGGCGCATTATTTTAATAATTTACATTCCTAAACTCGGGTGTGCATTTCATGTGATCCAAATCCAAATCTTGACAACGCTAAATAAAATATGTCACGGATCACGGGTGCATTTCATGTGGTGTGATCCAAAGGCGTGTTTTGTATAACGTTGAAATCTTCTTAAAATGAAATAAAAGCTGTTATAAAGTTAAAATCGAACCATAGGCTAAAACATATACTAAAATCAAATAATAGGCCAATTATAATAGTTGAGAGACCGTGCTAGAATCACGGAACTCGGGAATGCCTAACACCTTCTCCCGGGTTAACAGAATTTCTTACCCAGATTTCTGTATTCGCGGACTGTAATACAGAGCCAATCTTTGCTCGATTCGGGATTTAAAACCGGTGACTTGGGACACCATAAATTATCCCAAGTGGCGACTCTGAATTATTTTTTAATAAAATGATCCCGTTTTGATTGTCACTTTAAGTTGGAAAAAACTCCCTTACACCCTTTTGGGGTGTAGTAAAAAAAGGAGGTGTGACAGGTTCGCATATAACTGTGGACTGTGCTATGAAGCGACTGATATAGTTGAGACGTCCTATGAAGCTCATCATGTCCTTCTTGCTCTTTAGTGGCGGTAACTCTTGAATAGCCTTAACTTTGGATGGGTCCAACTCGATCCCTCGGCGGCTAACAATGAATCCCAACAACTTCCCTGCGGGAACTCCGAACGCACATTTTGCAAGGTTCAGTTTTAGATTGTACCTCCTTAACCTATCAAAGAACTTCTTCAGGTCTGATATATGATCTTCAACCCTTTTGGACTTGATGATGACGTCGTCAACATACACCTCTATCTCTTTGTGTATTATGTCATGGAAAATGGTTGGCATGGCTCTCATGTAAGTAGCCCCAACATTCTTTAGACCAAATGGAATCCTCTTGTAGCAGTATACTCCCCATGGTGTAATGAAAGTTATTTTCTCTGCATCTTCTTCATCCATCCAGATCTGGTAATAACTCGCAAAGCAATATACAAAGGATTGGAGTTCGCTCTTGGAGCAATTGTCGATCAGGATGTGTATATTTGGCAGTGGAAAGTCGTCCTTGGGACTTGCTCTGTTTAAGTCATGATAGTCAACACATACTTTGATTTTTTCATCTTTCTTCGGAACTGGTACAATATTGGCTAGCTAGGTTGGGTACTCAACTACTCTGAGGACTTTGGCTTTGATCTGCTTAGTGACTTCCTCCTTGATTTTCAGGCTCATATCTGGTTTGAACTTTTTGAGTTTCTGTTTTACTGGTGGATACCTTGGATTGGTAGGCAACTTGTGAGCCACTATGGATGTGCATAGACCGGTCATGTCATCATATGACCATGCAAAGATATCCTCATATTCCTTCAAGAACTGAATGTACTCTTTCTTCTTTGTCGATGATAAGTGAATGCTTATGCGAGTCTCCTTGATGGTTTCTGCGTCTCCCAAATTTACTGCTTTGGTTTTGTCCAGGTTAGACTTAGGTTTATTATCAAAGTTCTCAACCTCTCTGACAACTTCATTAGGTATCTCATCCTCTTCTTTTGAGTCACTATCCTTATGTTGCATTGTCTCATTACATGTCACAATCATTGGTTCATCAGGAAAAGTAATAATAATGTTGTAGAAAGAAAAGTGTGAAAGATAATAAAGAATAATAATAGCCATGCATTGATAAAAATTGAAAATATCCATAAACAAGTATGACTTATTGAATCGAGCAATTATTTTGAAACAAAGCGCGTCTTTTGAAAACAAAATTACTGAAAACATCTGAAATGCCTAGCGTGGCTATAAAAATAAATTTAGGCTAAATGCCAAGCTACCCAAAGACTCGGCGGGTCCGGGATGGTGTGGCAGTCCAATTCCTGAGAATGGCTCTTTTATCCATAGTCTGAATGGTGAGGCCTTCTTCCTCCTTCTTCTCAATTATCACACTGCAATCCATATCCTCGTCCTCTAGGAACAAATTCCTCAGCCCAGCTAAAGCTTCTTCTTCTACAGTCCCCCATATTGTATCAGCTTGGTGAAAAGTTTGACCCAGATATGGCACTGGTTGCTCGAGAGGGTAATAAGGACCATGCCATGGAGGCGACCAATCATCATACTCTTGCCAGGTATACTGGTATCCGAGTTTGAAGGTTGTACCTTGACGTTTCAACTGTATTGGTTTAATAATGCCCTGGAGATTCTTCCTAAGCCCCTTATCGGGTTCATACCCTAACCATGCCAGTATGCTTTCTATTTTATTACTCCACCATTTGTCTTTCTCAACTGCATTGACATGTTCGATGTAGTGATAAGTTTCCCCTCCTAGCCTTCTTCTATTCTCGATAACCGTGATGGTTTGACTGGTGTAAATAGGATTACTTCCATCTCTACGAATGATCACCTCCTGATGATTCCATTCAAATTTCACGGCCTGGTGTAGTGTGAAAGTAACAACCCCAGCGGCGTGTATCCAAGGTCAACCCAACCGAAGATTGTATGTAGCCGATATGTCAAGCACACGGAATTCAACATTGAAACAACATGCCCTTTGAGACCCATCAAAGGCTTTCACATTCATCCTTCCTGCTCGTATCTCATGGAAACCTTTGCCCAATATTTTCAGAGTAGTTAAAGGACAAATGTTAAGGCTTGAACCTCCATCTATCAGGACCCTGGCAATGAATTTATCTTCAAACTGTACCGTGATGTGCAATTCCCGGTTGTGACTTAAACCTTCGGGCGGTAATTCATCCTCGTGGAAGGTAATCTTATGACTCTCCAGTGCTTGACCCAACATGTTGGCCATTTCTCCACAGTGATAGTGTTGGGCACATAAGCTTTATTCAACACCTTCATCAAAGCATTCTTGCGCGCCTTTGAATTTTGCAATAGTGATAAGATGGATATCTGAGCAGGGTTTTTGTTCAGGTGATCGACAACGGAGTATTCTCTCACCTGTACTTTCCTCCAAAGATCATCCAGTCCAGTTTCAATGACAGGTTGCTTAGTAGCAGCCTCCTTGCTTGATCTACCCAACTGTTCAGGTGTATAGATCCTTCCCGTTCTGGTCATTCCTTGTGCAGCATCATATTCTTCCATTTTTGCTTTTCCTTTTCGCCTAGCTTTAGCAATGTAATCCCAAGGTATGGCCTTGGAACTAAAAGGAGGTATGGTTAATACCGTCACTATGAAAGGTGTGGCCACTTCTACCTCAAATGGAGCAGGTGTGGCTGTAGGTGGAGCTATCTTTACCTCATATGGAACCGATGTGGTTACCTCAACCTCGATTGACGATTGCATCTAAACCACAATAGGAGTGAGTGTGACTGCAAGTTTGAAGTCACCGCCTTCCCGAATAAGCCCGATTGACCCTTCAGGATCCCATTCTTCATCCGTCTCTATCACACGTACCCCATCGTCCCTATGATCCAGAAGAGGATTGTTGTGGACATTGGGTGTAGCTTCCTTTTCCTGTATGACCTTGTTATCAATCAATGTCTGGATCTTATCTTTCAATGTTCGGCATTCGTCAATGGCGTGCCCCTTCATACCGGAATGATATGCATAGGTTTTGTTTGGGTTGACCCATTGAGATGAATTCTCCATTGCCATAACAGGAATAGGGGTGACATAACCGGCCGCCTTCAACCTTTCATACAACTGGTCGATGGGTTCAGCAATAGTGGAGTATTATCTGGGTGGTATGTGGTCAAAGTTAGGTCGGGGTTTCTGGTAATTTGGATGATTTGGAGGTGAATGATAGTAGGAGGACTGGGCGTTATAAGTGTGATGGGTAGTGGTGGGTTGAGAATATCTGGGAGATGAGGGTTGGTATGTGGGTGGAGGTGTTTGGTATGTAGGTGGAGGTGTTTGATATGTGAGTGGAGATTTTGGGCCTTGGGCCACCATTATTGCCCCCACTTCTCTTTTCTTTGATATGTTGCCTGATTACAATGCTTTGTTTGTGGCCTGTAGTGCCTCAAAATTTGTCACCATCCCGCTTTTGATACCTTCTTCAATCCTTTCCCCGAGTTTGATGATGTCAGAGAACTTGTGATTCTCAATGACCATTAGCGTTTCATAATACTGTGGGTTCTGTGCCCTGACAAAGAACTTGTTCATTTGTTCTACTTCTAGTGCTGGTCTGACCTTGGCTACTTCTAACCTCCACCGAGTAACATACTTGCGGAACGTCTCAGTCGGCTTGTTCTTTAAGTTTTGAATATAAAAGACATCCAGTGCATTCTCCGTATTGAACCTGAACTGGTCCATAAATTATGATGTCATGCTCACCCAGTTGGCCCACTTCTTAGGGTTCTGGCTTATGTACCAGGACAGGGCATCTTCGATAAGACTTCTCATGAAGAGCTTCATTCAGATCCTCTCATCTTTTCCGACCCCCACGAGCTTGTCACAGTAAGTTCTCAAATGAATCTAGGGATCACCTGTTCCATCAAACATTTTGAACTTGGGAGGTTTGTAACCCTCTGACAGTTCCACGTCTGGTTGTATACATAAATCCTCATAATTCAGACCTTCTACCCTTTTGCCTCCTTCGACACCCTGAACTCGACTTGTTAATTTTTTGAGTTCCTCGGCCATATTCTTGACGAGCAGGTCCTTCTCAGCGGATTCTGGTGTATGAGAGATTGGTTGAGTAGAGTGAGGTATGGTTTTCACATATATAGGGTTGTTTTGGTGAGTTCTAGGGACTTGGGTGTAGTGGTGGTCGTTGGTTGAGTTTTGATGGTCGAGAATAGGTTGTGGCATGTTCTGAGAAGTGTGATAGGTAGTGGCTTATGGGTACTGGATTGGTTGATGGTGGTGTTGTGGTGGAGTTGGTATTGGCAAAGGATTGGGATTTTGAGGTGGAGTTGCATATTGATGTGGTGCGGGAGGAGGCTAGTTTGGTGTGTTTTGGGGAGGTGCTGGGTTTTTGGTATTTTGTTGGTTGATGTCAGGGACGTTTAGGGTGAGGGAGAGGTTTGCTAAGTTACGGACCTGCTCAAGTTCTCCCTGTAACTCCAGTATCTTTTGTTCCAACCGCAAAACCAAGTCATTTGGTGCCGGAGTACTCCGACCGTTTGAAGTTTCCGCATTCGCAACATTTTCCTTTCGAATACCACTTAAGTCATCCATCTTATCTTTCCCTCTGCTTCTCGTATTACTTGGGGGAGGAGGAGGTGGAGGGCCTCTGGATCTAGTGTGATATGCTGATTATGCCAATATGTGTGAACCAACCTTAGGGGATGGGAATAATAAAGAATAAAGAAAAACAAAAGGTAAACAAGTCAGTAAGGGTTCTGAAGAGTTTGCAGTGTTTAAACACATATTGTGGGAATGTAAATTTGCATCCTAATTTGGGAGTCTTGTTGTGCCCAAGGTAGGCCTAGTGACAAATAGATTTGGAGAAATTCAGTGCCAATAATTGCCTCATTTCATTAATGTAAAGACAGACGACCCAAAACGACACTAAATAAGATATGTTACTAATGGCACTTGGCCTTATTACATTTGAAAAGCAAGTAAACCTAATCTATTTGGTCCCAGAAGAACCCACCCAGACTAGATGCTCTTGTCGATCAGTTCCCCCAGTTCGTGCAGGTTCGACAATAAGAATGCCCTTGCTAAATGTCCTCCTCCATTTCCCTCAACGTTCTGGCAATCAGTGACCCTCTTTTTCATTTTCCCTTCCAATTCCATAAGACTGTACTCCATATATTCTAGCATTTCGATGGGTTTAACAACCCTCTCTTTCCACTCATTGATCATTTCCATGTCGGCCTTATGCTACTCCATATGCTTAGATTCAGACTCGCGAATTCTTTTTGCGCAATTTATTCTACTTCACCTATGTTTGGGCAACTTCGTCTATGACCCTCTTCCTGGACCAACCCTTGGCTCGAAGATTCCTGCTATGTTATCATCCAACCATGAGGGGTCGAAGTATGTGTGACCCGCATGATATCGATTCGGCTCAATGGTATCCTTTTCCACGAGAATCTTCAAGTGTTGCATGTGTTGTGCTTCATCTTTATATGGGATGGTGTCACCCTGAAAGTCGACTATGAAGTGACTCATTTTAGCGACTCGTGGTATGACATGTCTCCTACCTGCCTGTCTCATAAACCTAAGGGGAGCATAGGAGTATATGCCCCTTAACCTAATCAGTACCAAGTGTGGAGCATCCCTGGATCTGATGATGAACTCGTCGGTAGGGAACCACTCGAACATCCATTGAACCTGGTCCTCGGTCGAATTGTTGAAAAATTGTACCCATCCTACGGCATCCTCTGGTTGAGAAAACCTGTCTGTGATATAGGTCATTCTTTTGGGATGGTCTAAGGCTATATGATCATTCCACGACCTTCGCGGAAATTCCTAACGGTATTGACCCTTTTGGAGATGTTCTAGCAACCAAGCTTGCAGCAACAAATTGCAACCCTTGAAGAATCTGAACCCCTTCTGACAGTGTTCCAAGGCCCGATACATGTCTGCAATGATCATAGGGACAATGGTATATGTCTGCCCCTCGATCTCGTCCATTAAAGTTTTGGCCACCATGGCGATTTTGGTGTGGATTCTGTCCCCTTGGATCGGGAACACTAGCATGCCCAAGAAATATACGATGAACACAAAGACCCTACGGTGAATCCAACCCAAAGAGGTGATGGAGAATTCATCATCAAAAATACGGTAAGACCTGTTGTGACCGTATCGTTCATAGAGGAAGTCGAAAGGTATGTAGGAGTCTTTCAGGCACTTCAAGTCATCATTCTTCTTTAACCCCATCATCTTAAGAAATCCCCTAGTGGTGCAATTTTCAGGTACCAATAAACCAGGGCTATCCCAAGGCAATCCAGCGAATTCCCCTATTTCTTCCTAGAGAGGGGCCATTTCTATGCTTCCAAAGCGAAACACAACCCTTTCTTTGTCCTAGAACATGGTGGCGGCTTCGATAAAGATTTTGTTTGGCAGAAGGTCCAGCAAAGAAGGAAAATTTCCTAAGACCCTTTTCACATGATTTTGGTCATATGAAGGAAGATCCTCCACCAATCTAGCAAAAGTGAAGGTATGCTACCGACCATGCCGAGCCTGGGGACTTCGTGCCTCATTTTTCTACAAAACAAAATATGGTTAGACCCTTTACCCCTCCAGGTTCGTCTATTTATACAACAATGATTGGCATATTGGTACTTATTTCTCCAAAATTAATGCACACAATCGTGGTTGCGTCCGTTGGGATCATGGAAAACTCGATGGACTATTGGGTGAGGCTTGTCTTAAAGGGATATTATGTGGACAACATATTAACCCGACTAGATTTGACCATGATGCACGTGCAATTAATTAGAGTAAGGTTGCTATAGAGGTCCAAACTGGGACCCTCAAGTGGACAACTTGAGGGGGAAAGGCACGGAACTGTCGACTGCACCGCTGATCGACTGGTTTTACCGCAAATACGCCTTTTCGAATTTTAAAGGGTAACATATAGGAAGAGCGCAAACACGCATCAAGCGTTGCTATAGGATTGATTACGCACGAGTGGAATATGATGTTGAACATGAGTTATGCAACAATAAATAGCATGTTGTCAAGTATTTGCACGCTTAAAAATGATAAATGCGGGTATTTATATAATTGAAAGACAGTTACAAAAAGAAAACAAAGAGACAAGTCAGTTTCAAGAAATAAAGAAATCATAAATGCTTGAGAAATAAGCAATTAAGTACAAATAAAGGGGAAAGGGAAAGGGTACACATGTATTAACAGAATAAAACATGCTCAAGACTAATTCAGAAAAACAAGTTTGTTATGGTAAGAGCCTAAAATATCCCCAGCAGAGTCCCCATGCTGTCACGCCCCATTTTTCATCGCGGAGTCCGGGTTTCAACATTCATTGGGAACAATTCATTTCCTTTTGGGAATTGGGTACGAAATTTGAAGAGTCGCCACCTAACGGATTTAAGGTGCGTTAGGGCACCTAAAGCAAATAACTTATAAAATCGATTTGCATTACCAGAGAATGGGTAAGGGCTCGAAATAACTTTGAGTAGAAGGTGTTTGGAACCCCTCACGGTCCACAACGGTGGGTCCCGGCTGAACTTAAATTGTGTGAATTAGTCTTATAAACAGATAAAGAAAATTAGACAAATTGGTATTACATTTAAAACAAAAGGTAAAAGGGGTCCTCGATTTTTTAGCCTACAAGATCATATCTGTACAATGCTTTGTAATCATCCCTAAGTTAGGGTGCTACACATAGCATTAGCGCACAGGTCATCATATCCTTTACTACCCGATTACCCTCCCCTTAGTGGTTATATAAGCGATGTTGATTAAACGAACTCTATGTGTGCATTACCCGTCCCTTCCTTATGACCTGGAGGTGATTAGGACCTCTAATTAAGGCAGTTCTAGACTCTCCTAAGGTGTCTAAAGGAGAAAAATCTAGGCGACAAGCAAAGACAAACAGGACATTCACATAAAAAGACAATTAAAGGCTCACTTTTACCTCCTCACACAACCAAATAATAGCACGCCTCAAACAACAAGATTTCAAGTATTTCAAAGGGTCCTGGAGTAGGATATCTAGATGAGCAAATAGAATATGTGCAGCATTATGTTAAAGTGAGACAATAGAGACCTAATCAGTTTGCCTACTGATTTTAAGACATGTGGAATTAGGACAGTTCACAAATGACAAAAGCGCGGTTTTATAGTTTGCAGGATTTCAGTCGCCCTACAGGCTTGCCTAGGCGTGTATCAATGATGTCTTATGAACATGGAATCTAGTTATTAATCAGGAGTGCAGCAACCAGTAGACAATTTTAAGCAAGCAGTTTAGATCCTATAGGCATGCTGTCTAGGTAAAACCTTACAGAACAGTTTTTTTTATACACATTATCTCTATAGACATGATACCTAAGTGTAGAGGCTGCTTTTAAAACTTACTCTTATAGATGTATTTGTTACTGAAGAAATTGATTCTGTACGATCTAGATGTAGTCATGGTATTTAGGCGAGGGTAATAAAAAGTCCTAAAGCATGATTTCTAATGCACATAAGAGAATAGACATGATTATTAGGCAGAATTAATAGCAACCTAGTGACAGGATTTCTAAACAGGCATGACATATGCTGAATTTTAGAAAGCAGAAGTTTAGAACAAATGATATAATGCACCGATAAACATGCACAAAATAATCCTATAAGCATGGTTTTTAATGCAAGTAGATAATCATAATGGTCCTAGAAGCATGATTTCCACCCGATTCCCCACATTATATATATATAAAACGTCCCTCCCATTTTTACTAATTTTCCCAATATCTGTTTACAAGAATTATTATTACAGACCATATGAATTACAGAAAGAACAAACTATGCTATAGGGAGCCTGAATAGAGGCCCAAAGAATAAACCTGGCAAACCAGGCCTTCAACCAGTCCAAAAATGCCATAACCTCATATTACACCCAATAGTATCCTGGTGTGTCAAAGTTCCCAGGGCCTCAGGGACCCCGGGCAATGCTCCCACCAGAAAAACATTCAAAGAAACCCTTTTGGTGTAAGTTTGGAAAGCCAACTCCAGTGTGTCAAAGTTCAGAGGAGTCTCATGGACTCCTAAGCAATGCTCACACTAGAGGGGCAAGACCCTAGGTGTTCTAAGAATAGTAGTTGAAAACAAGAGATAGTTTTTTAAGAAAAAATAGTTTTGGATTTTCAGGAAGTAAGGAGCAAACAAGGTCATTCTATCATTGTAACAAAAGGTCCCAGCAGTCAAATGGTATACAAAACAGGGTGACTTAGAGTTTCAACTTAATTTATCAACAGTTACTAGGTGAGTAGACACTAATCAAAGGCATGACATGCAGGGATCACTCAGATAGTCACATTCAAAGGGGTAGTGGGGATGGGGAGCCATATTGTTCAGGAGTCTGTGAGAGATGAACACTTAAAGAGCATACTAGTGAAGAAGTAAACAAACATAGATCCAGTTTAGACATGAGCAAGTATACAGACTTGCTGAAAGTAGAAGCACATAGGTCTGACTAAAATAAGAGCAAATAGATTGAAAGCAAGACCCATAGGATCAATCAGACCGAAGTCGACATGCTATTGCAACAACATATAGGTTGAACAGAAGTAGAAATGCTTATTGTAGTAGACACATTAGTTTGATTAAGCAGAAGGAAGGCATGTTAATTATAAGGAAACACATTAAATAGCAGGAAGCATATAGTCTAATTGAATAGTAGTACACATGCTAATTAGGAACAAGAAGCATGAAACACATAGGTTTAATTAAAGATAGGAGGGCTGATATAAAGATCATACTGATTTAATAACAGGAAAGTGAACATGCTGAGAATAGAAAGTACACAAATAAATCATACAGAGGTTTGCATGATAGTAAAGTGGGAGCATACCAGTTAAAGAAGCAGAAGCGGAAGGTAAAGTAGGCAGGATTGAACAGCCCAGCCTTAGCTTTCAGCCGGCTAGACAAGCAATGAACACAAGTAGCAGAGAGAGAGAGAGAGAGAGAGAGAGATGAGAGCAAGTTTGTGTGTGTGTGTGTGTGTGTGTTTGAACTATTGTTAGTGTTTAAAGAAATCAAAATGAGAGTTTATATAGCACTAAGGTAGGACAAATAAGGTAAAGAATAAATCAAAGTTCATAAACCAAGGTAATCAGAATAAATCAATCAGTTAATTGGGGACTTAACTCGATTAATTTCCACAGAATAATCCAATAAGGACCTCCTTAAATTGGGAAGAATCCCTTAACGATTCAGATTGGGATATAAATAAGGCAAACAATCAATCATATACCATATAGGAGTCAATTAGATCCCTAAATCAGACTAATAGTCTAATTAAGATAAGCAGTACTAATTAAAGTCACAAATAAGGAAAATAGGTAAATCACAGAGAAGTACTAATTTAACTGGAAGAATTGGTTCAAATCCTTAATAGAAATCAATTAAGTAAAAAGAAATCCCAAAGAATACTGGTTTTAATAGGAAATTCGTTCAAGACTAATGAATAAAGTCAGTCAATACAACGGGTTCACAGAAATAAACACAATAACGAAAAAATGAAGAAATCAGTGTCACAAACAGAAACATCTAGGGTTTAAACATATACACGAAAATTAATCAAACATGTAAAGAAACCATTAGTTTAACACTGAAAGGTTTAGAAAAATCTTTGAAAAAAGTCTGGCAGGAACCCTAATTTCAGAGAGAGTAAAAGAAGTTGAAACAATTAATTAAACCAAGAGATTTTAAAGGAAAATACCCAATAATACTCAAATCACCTTAGATCTATAAAGATCTGAGAAGATTCGAACAATAGTGAAACTAGGGTTTTCAGAAGATAGTAGAGACGAAGAGAATCGGTCGAAAACCCATAGATTCGTACTAGAAACAAGAGGAAATCCATACTCACAAATGAAAGTGGCCTAAGACAGGCAAGTAAACAACTTTCAAACCGGAACAGGTTGGATTTCTATGAGATCTTCTCAATGACTCATGAAACCGAGCAGCCAGAGAGTATAGGAGGCCGGTGTCGGTTGGAGAATGCACAGAAATATATTGGAAAAGAGGCCTCCGTCGATGACGACGATTAGGGTTAGGGGTGAGTTGAGAGAGAGTTTGAGAGGTTAGGGAACGAGGGCGGCGTAAATGAAAGAATGAACGGGTTTAGGGGGTCGTTTGGGATTAATATGATAAGTTTAATTGTGGACCGTTG
Organism: Nicotiana sylvestris; assembly: GCF_000393655.2. Lineage (NCBI taxonomy): Eukaryota > Viridiplantae > Streptophyta > Magnoliopsida > Solanales > Solanaceae > Nicotiana > Nicotiana sylvestris. The sequence goes on along the minus strand of NC_091064.1, from coordinate 146,553,932 downwards.
ATCTAAAAGATCAACGACCACAATTAAACAGGGTTACTGGGTCGGGTAGGTTTAATTGGGTTAGGGTTATTTTAAATTGGGCTTTGGTTTACTAAATTAGATTGGGGGGGGGGGTCCAATTTTGGGTGTAAATTAGGGGATATTATTTAAATACCCATTTTACTAATTAAAATAATTTTAAAATTAGCTAATAAAATGATAAAAATGATTTTCAAGCATGAAGGTAATTTAAAATAATTATTCAATATTATAAAAATATAAAAAGTTAATTTTTGTATAGATAATGTAGTTATGCCTATGTAGGGGCTATATTTGCAAAATATGCAATTATAGTATTAAACATGCAAATATAATTATAAAAAATATAATTAAAATATTTGAACACTCATATGATCATAAATGATGAATTTAGATGATTAGATCATCATAAAATAATATAACGGATAGTTTTGAACATTTATGTAACTAAAAATGCAAAAGTAAATGGATTTAGGGCCATGAAAAATTGTAGAAAATTGTAAAACACATGTGCATGTTTGTAAATGCATATACAATATTTTAAAAGTATTTATGCATATCTGTCTATGTATCTATATAATAGAGGGCCTTTGACCGGTTACGTGGCACTCGCATTTGGCACGAAAATGTGTTTTCTGCCTCTACGTTTTTTCACTTTTAAAACCAGTAACTTCACCACTTTAAAACCTAAAAATTCACCACCCACAACAAAAGGCTCCTCACGCCACACCGCTTCGCATTCACAATCGGTTTCTTCCCACATGCCACAACGATTCTTCTCTTCCCACAAAGATTCGTTACTCAACCCTCTGTACCTTCTTTGTTCTATTTATGTTTTTACGGGAAAGGAAAAATCCCCTTTATCTACTAACCTCTACACATTTTTCCCTCGCCACATTTTTTGTCACCAAATGCTACCTTCACGCCAACGATGTCTATGGGGAAAAAACTATTTCTCGCCAACGGTTTGTAATACTTTCAAAGTTAATCTGTATAATTTATGCCCTTTTCTTACATATTTGCATCTTCTAAAATTATTTACGTCCTAATCTTATTGTATAGGTGTGGACAACCAAGGATTGGGCTGCCAAAAATGTCGTAAAGAGATTGAGGTACAGTCCAAAGCTTCTCTTCAATATTATGCTTTTCCACAATTCGTAACTAATGGTGTGAATATTCTAGTCTAATGTTTCTTCCAAATCATTACTAAGGATGTAAACGTTATGTTAAGATTCTAACACACTTTATATGTTATCCTTAAATGTTATTTATATATAGTTTAGTGTTATGCAATTTAGATTGTACTAGATTTGTATTGTACCATTAGATTTTAGTATTGCATAGTAGTTCAATTCCCTGTTACTTTAGTTCTTTTCCTCTAAGACTCACACATTCAACAATAATAAGTTTAAATGTTATTTATATGTAGTTTAGTAATATGAAGTTTTAGCATGTCTTAGATTTTAATCGTACACTCAAATATTGGTATTGGATAGTAGTTCAACTTTCTCCTTCTCTACACTTTTATGCTTTGCTTGTAGCAACATATGCATTAAACATAGCTATAATATTGTAATGATCAGAAAACTACTTTTTCCAGCAAAATTGTAATGCCTTCTTAATTTTCATTTGATTATATGTAAATTTTTGCTATATTCATATAATTATTTATGTCCTGCTCTACTCTTTTGTGTTTTGCTTGAAGAGCGACATATGTATTTATCACAACAATCGAAGTCTAAGAATCAAAAAAAGAAATTACCCCAATAATAGTGTCAATATCAGGATATTTATTTTTAATTTTCTCACATCTTGCCTTTTTGGCCATATCTAAGTGCTCAGTCTCTTCCTTCAAAAGACACCCCTCTTACTCTTCATCAGAAGTTGAACCACACGTTGTGTCCTCTTTCCAATTCTTGTCTTTTCCCCTCATTTTTTGTTTGCTGAATTATGATGTGTTTCTACTTTTATTTGGTGTTTGACATTAAATAAAGCACAAATATAATTTATATTTTGCTCGGTTCTTATAGGGTTCAAGTTAAAATATAAACTGATTAGTGTAGTTTTCCATGTGCTTAGACGTTCATATTACAACTTATCTTTTATCATATTCCCACAATGGATTAAAAAATTATACATCATGCGCATCAAATTTCTACGAATAACTGAGAACTCTGTGATGATGACTTCATACTATACAATTACTACAATGAGTTTTGTTGTGGGTTACACTCTAAGTTACAGATTAGTTTTATTGGTATACTAAATTATCTTTATTCATGCAAGTTGTAATGCAACGGATAAAAATATTATCATGGTACTATTTCTTTACGAGGTAGTCTATGCTTGCATTCAGAAAATAATGACCTTATTCAATGGATAAAACTTAAAAGTGCTACAAACTGTGTAATCACCGAGAAACAATTATATTGCAGATCACTTACAAGCAATTCTGCATTTTCATCTTTCCTTCTAACATTTTGTTTGCTGCATTATGATGTGTTTCTATCTTTATTGGGTGTTTGACATTTAAATAAAGCATAAATGGTAGTTTATATGATGATCGGTTCTTATAGAGATCAAGCTAAATATAAACTGATTAATATAATTTTTCATGTGATTATATGTTCATATTACAACTTATCTGATATCTTACAGGATTCCTAATATATCTTGCACATCAAATTTCTGTGAATAATTGTCAAGGTAAATTTTTATGCTACTTTTAACTTTTTTTTTAGTTTTCCCCAATTAACATTGCATTTATCACTGTAACTGGTACAATTAAAGAACTTGGAATCTCCATAGATTTTATGTTACAGATTGAATATTTGAAAAATAAAAAGCACAACTAAGAGCCAAAATATTTTGAAGGAGTTTTACTCGATAATTAATTCAAAGATTGACTTCAAATATATTTGCTTACGAAAAGATAGTATATACGCTATTACATTTATGACTTTTTAATTACAATGTTGCAGATAAATAGTTTATAATGCCATCTTCCAAACTCATCATTAGGCCATCATCTCCCGGAATAAATTTATTCCACCTACAATATATGTCTTCAAGTGACACGACCCGGATTTTTCACCCTCGGGAGTCATAATGGCGCCGACTAGTGGAAGCTAGGCAAGCCTACCGTTTGAACAATTTATTTTTTTCCATTTTTTAATCCTTAATCAATTAGGAACCAACAGTTTATAACAGCGAAATTTAAACTAGCGAAAGAAACAAATAAAATCATTTAAATATTTCCATTACAATTTCTTAAACAAATACTACCCAGAACTAGTGCCATAACTTCACAAACGGTCTAGGAATACAAAAAATAAGGTCTGAAAAAATAAATACAACACTGTTTTTGAAATAAGTAAATAAAACAGGATGACTTGGATCTTTGAATGGACTGAAGGCAGCAATCCCAAGCTAAGGTCCAAAAGTTGCTGCACCGGGATCTGCACACAGTGCAGAGTGTAGTATCAGCACAACCGACCCCATGTGCTTTTAAGTGCCTACCATAACCTCGGCGAAGTAGTGATGAGGCTAGGACCAGACTACCAAATAAATCTGTGCAGTTAATTCATATACAGTAAAAAAATAAAAGCAGGAGCGTACAGTTAAGAATGGGAGGGGAAAACATGTTGCGCGAAATATCAAATAATAATAGAAGGACATCAGGTAATTACAAGGAACACCATAACTCAATTATCAACAAGAATCAAAAATCAAACAAGTGCACGACATCACCCTTCGTGCTTTTACTCTCGTCCTCACCATAAGAATCAATATAATCAGCACGGCATCACCCTTCGTGCTTTTACTCTCGTCCTCACCATAAAATCAATATAATCGGCACAGAATTGCACATTGTGCGGCACGGCATCACCCTTCGTGCTCTTAGACTATTCATTACAAAATCATATATGGCATCACCATTCGTGCTTTAACACTCTCTTACCAAAACAATGCACGGCATCACCCTTCGTGCTTTAACACTCTTCCACACTAAATCAACAATCACAAGAAATAAGGACAAGGAAATAAATGAAATCATAATAAAATCCCGGCAAGAGAACAATAGTACAACAATCATATCCCGACAAGGGAACAATATCAAGAACATCAACATCCCGGCAAGGCAGATAGCATTAAAAGCAACAACATCCCGGCAAGGGAGATAATATAATAATCCTTTTCTCTTTATCACATTTACTTTACAACTCACTACACAACTTGAGCCAATGCTCTATAAGGTTCAATTACAAATTTTACTTCCACAATTCGTTTTACAACTTGAGCCAACACTCCTCAATATTCACTTACCAATACTACTTCCACAAGCTTTGCTCAACAATAGAAATCATCACAAAAGGCATAAACAATTTAAATAGAGTCATAATAATCATTATATAAGACTCACGGGCATGCTTGACACTACCATATATATACTCATCACCATACATCGTACTCAACAAATAACACATAGCAAATAGGACACAACTCCTAATCCCTCAAGCTAAGGTTAGACCAAACCCTTACCTCGATGCCACGAACACAATTCAAGTCTCAACTATCGCTTTACCTCTTGATTCCACCACCAATTCACTCGTATCTAGCCATAAGTTACTTAACTATATCAATAAATGCTAAATGAACCAATTCCAATGCATGAAAATAGGTTTTCTAAAGTTTTTCCCAAAAAGTCAAAAATCGCCCCCGAACCCACATGGTCAAAACCCGAGGTTCAAACCAAAACCCGATTACCCATTCTCTCACGAACTCAAATATATAATTTGTTTTGAAATCGAACCTCATATCGAGGTCCAAATCTCCAAAATTTGAAAAACCTAGGTTCTGACCAAAACACCCAATTCCCCCATGAAAACCTTTGATTTTAAGATGAAATCGTGAGAAAAGATGCTAAAGATTAATAAAAACAAGTTAGAAACTACTTACAATCGATTTGGAAGAGTACTTGTCTTTGAAAAATCGCCCAAAAGAGTTTATGTTTTGAAAGAGCTTGAAATATGAAAGATTTTTGGCTAAGTCATGAATTTGCATGTCGCAGATGTCGCAATTGCGACCAGGGTTCGCAATTGCGACCAGGGTTCGCAATTGCGAACCCTTCAGGACCTGTTACACTCGCATTTGCGACCACTGTTCGCAATTGCGAACTCGCATTTGCGACTAAGGGGAATTTCTGGGCCTCTTCGCATTTGCGAAGAAATGATCGTATTTGCGATCAGCCCTGCCCAGGCCTTCTCTCGCATTTGCAATAGGTTATTCGCATTTGCGATCTCATATTTACGAGCCAGGATTTGCAAATGCAAAGCCTACAGACCTGCAACATACCGACTAAAAACCTGCAACTTCCTAAGTTTAAATTTCACTCCGAGGCCTATCCAAAACTCACCCGAGCACTCGGGGCTCCAAACCAAACATGTACACTAACCCAAAACATCATACGAGCTTTCTAGCACAATTAAACCATGAAAATAACATGTAAAACTATGAATTAAACCTCAAAATTCATCATTTTCATCAAGAACACTTAAAGCTCATAATTCTTCAACCGGAGGTCCAAATCACGTCAAATAAACTCCATTTTTCATCAAATTTCACAGTTATATTTAAATACTTTAAAAAGTTTGTACTAGGCTCCGAAACCAAAATACGAGCCCGACACCAATGGTTTCAAACATTAATTCTTTTCTTTATTTCATAAATAATTCAGCAAAATAATTTCTTTGAAAAATTGATTTCTAAGGCTTGGGATCTCGGAATTCATTTCCGGGCATACGCCCAAGTCTCATATTTTATTACGAACCTCCCGAGATTTCGGAACATGGGTCTGGGGCTGTTTGCTCAAAATATTGACCAAAGTCAACCATAATCAAATTTTAACTCTAGAAATTTCTATTTCTCATATTTTCATATAAAAGCTTTCCGGATATACGTCCGGATCACGCACGCAAATCGAGGTGAGGTAAAAAAGAGGTTTTAAGGCCTCATAATACAAAATTTATTTCTAAAACAAGTGATGACAACTTTCGGATCATCACATCAAGGTTTAACTGAGAAGATTTTCAGACTATCGTAAGTGCAAATTGGATATCCTTCTCTAAGGCAAATATTTGAAGATAGTATATACGTTATTGAATTTATGACTTTTGAGTTATATTGTTGCAGATAGATACTTTATAATACCATCATCCAGACTCATCATTAGGCCATCATCTCCCGGAATAAATTTATTTCACCTACAATATATGTCTTCAAGGTTAACTTTGAAGATTTTCAGACTAATGTTATTTATATGTAGTTTAGTGATATGAAGTTTTAGACTGTCTTAGCTTTTATTCGTACCATCAAATATTGGTATTGGATAGTAGTTCAACTTCCTCCTTCTCTACACTTTTATGCTTTGCTTGTCGCAACATATGCATTAAACATAGCTGCAATATTGTAATGATCAGGAAAATACTTTTTCCAGCAAAATTGTAATGCCTTCTTAATTTTCATTTTATTATATGTAGATTCTTGCTATATTCATATAATTATGTATGTCCTGCTCTACTCTTTTGTGTTCTGCTTGAAGAGCAACATATGTATTTATCACAACAACCAAAGTCTAAGGATCAAAAAAGAAATTACCCCAATAATAGTGTCAATAGCAGGATATCTATTTTCAATTTTCTCACATCTTACCTTTTTGGCCATATCTAAGTGCTCAGTTTTTTCCTTCAAAAGACACCCCTCTTACTCTTATATGTAGATTCTTGCTATATTCATATAATTATGTATGTCCTGCTCTACTCTTTTGTGTTCTGCTTGAAGAGCAACATATGTATTTATCACAACAACTGACTAAGGATCAAACAAGAAATTACCCCAATAATAGTGTCAATATCAGGATATTTATTTTCAATTTTCTCACATCTTACCTTTTTGGCCATATCTAAGTGCTCAGTTTTTTCCTTCAAAAGACACCCCTCTTACTCTTCATCAGAACTTGAACCACACATTGTTTCCTCTTCCCAATTTCCGTCTTTTCCCCTCACTTTTTGTTTGCTGAATTATGACGTGTTTCTACTTTTATTGGGTATTTGACATTAAATAAAGCATAAAGGTAATTTATATGATGCTCGGTTCTTATAAGGTTCAAGTTAAAATATAAACTGATTAGTGTAGTTTTCCATGTGCTTAGACGTTCATATTACAACTTATCTTTTATTATATTCCCACAATGGATTAAAAAATTATATATCATGCGCATCAAATTTGTATGAATAACTGAGAACTCTGTGATGATGACTTCATACTATACAATTACTGCATTGCGTTTTGCCGGGGGTTACATTCTAAGTTACAGATTAGTTTTATTGGTATACTAAATTATCTTTATTCATGCAAGTTGTAATGCAACGGATAAAAATATTACCATGGTACTATTTCTTTATGAGGTAGTCTATGCTTGCATTCAGAAAATGATGACCTTATTCAATGAATAAAACTTAAAAGTGCTGCAAACTGTGTAATCACCGAGAAACAATTATATTGCAGATCACATGCAAGCAATTCTGCATTTTTCATCTTTCCTTCTAACATTTTGTTTGTTGCATTATGATGTGTTTCTACCTTTATTGGGTATTTAACATTTAAATAAAGCATAAATGGTAGTTTATATAATGGTCGATTCTTATAGAGATCAAGTTAAACGTAAATTGATTAGTATAGTTTTTCATGTGATTATATGTTCATATTACAACTTATCTTATATCTTACAGGATTCCTAATATATCTTGCACATCAAATTTCTATGAATAATTATCAAGGTAAATTTTTATGCTACATTTAACATTTTTTTTTAGTTTTCCCCAATTAACATTACATTTATCACTGTAACTGGTACAATTAAAGAACTTGAAATCTCCATAGATTTTATGTTACGGATTGAATATTTGAAAAATAAAAAGCACAACTAAGAGCCAAAATATTTTGAAGGAGTTTTACCTGATAATTAATTCAAAGTTTGACTTCAAATATATTTGTGTACGTAAAGATAGTATATACATTATTGCATTTATGACTTTTGAATTACATTGTTGCAGATAAATAGTTTATAATGCCATCTTCCAAACTTATCATTAGGCCATCATCTCCCGAAATAAATTTATTCCACCTACAATATGTGTCTTCAAGGTTTAAGTGAGAAGATTTTCAGACTATCATAGGTACAAATTGAATATCCTTCTCTAAGACAAACATTTGAAGTTAGTATATACGTTATTGCATTTACGACTTTTGAGTTACATTGTTGCAGATAGATACTTTATAATACCATCATCCAGATTCATCATTAGGCTATCATCTCCCAGAATAAATTTATTCCACCTACAATATGCGTCTTCAAGGTTAACTTTCAAGATTTTCAGACTATCGTAGGTGCAAATTGGATATCCTTCGCTAAGACAAATATTTGAAGATAATATATACGTTATTGCATTTATGACTTTTGAGTTACATTTTTGCAGATAAATAGTTTATAATGCCATATTCCAGACTCATCATTAGGCCATCATCTCCTGGAATAAATTTATTCCACCTACAATATGTGTTTTCAAGGTTTAAGTGAGAAGATTTTCAGACTATCGTAGGTGCAAATTGGATATCCTTCTCTAAGGCAAATATTTGAAGATAGTATATACGTTATTGCATTTATGACTTTTGAGTTACATTGTTGCAGATAAATAGTTTATAATGCCATCTTCCAGACTCATCATTAGGCCATCATCTCCCGGAATAAATTTATTCCACATACAATATGTGTCTTCAAGGTTAACTGAGAAGATTTTCAGACTATCGTAGGTCCAAATTGGATATCCTTCTCTAAGGCAAATATTTGAAAATATGCCGACATTGTTACCAACATCCAGAGACGGCCTAAATCCGATCAGTAAATATGATATCGTGACGGAGTAAGGAACTTTACTAAGCAAATAGAGTGACTTACTCTTGCAACAACTTTATTCTGCTTGCAATTGTTTGGTTATCTTTATGTCAAGGGCTATATATGGATTGAAAACAATAACTACACTAAGGTATATATGGTTTATATTCTTTTATTGCATTATTTTCTGGATGCAGAAAGATCTTTTCTACTTTTGATTTTGGGTTCCCGATGTGCGATATACATAATACAGTAAACTTGTATCTCTTTTTCTGTATACATGGATTTTCTAGCTTTTCACGCTACAAAGTCCATAGTTTGATGGTTTGTTCATTTTCATGTCATTTGTCACTCATATTATATCACATGTTATTCTTACTAAGTTTTATGTTTAATCTTTATTAGTTAGATTCATGTTATAGCCTCTATCTAAAAGGTTGTATAGGATTTATTAGTTGTAAATTGGTAGCACTCATTGCAGGCAAAAGAGTATTTCGAGAGGGTTGCACTTATGTCATGACCCGACTTTTTCATCATCGGGAGTCGTGATGGCACCTATTGGTGAAAGCTAGGCAAGCCAACCGTTGAACAATTTACCTTTTTCCCATTTTTAATCCTTTAATAATTATAAACCAACAATTTATAAACAGCAAAATTTAAACAAGCGGAAGAAAACAAATAAAACCATTTAAATATTTCCAATACAATTTCTTAAACAAGGACTGCCCAGAATTGGTGTCACAACTTCACAGACGATCTAGAAATACTACAAACAAGGTCTGAAAAATTAATACAACATTGTTTCTGAAATACGAAAATGAAACAGGATGAAATGATAGAGAGAGACGCTAGGGCCTGCGGACGCCTGCATGACTACCTTGGATCTCCGTATGGACTGAAGGAAACCATCCCAAAGCTAAGGTCCAACAACTACTGCGCTGGGATCTGCACATAGTGCAGAGTGTAGTATCAGCACAGCCGACCCCATGTATTGGTAAGTGCCTAGCCTAACCTCGGCAAAGTAGTGACGAGGCTAGGACCATACTACCAAATAAATCTGTGCAATTAATTCATATACAGCGAAAAAATAAAAGCAGGAGCGTACATTTAAGAATGGGAGGGAAAAACATGTTGCGGGGAACATCAAATGATAATAGAAGGACAACAGGTAATTACAAGGAACACCATAACTCAATTATCAACAAGAATCAAAAATCAAACAAGTGCACGACATCACCCTTCGTGTTTTTACTCTCGTCCTCACCATAAGAATCAATATAATCGGCATGGCATCACCATTCGTGCTTTTACTCTCGTCCTCACCATAAAATCAATATAATCGGCATGGAATTGTACATCGTGCGGCAAAGCATCACCCTTCGTGCTTTTACACACTTTCTCACAAAATCATACACGGCATCACCCTTTGTGCTTTAATACTCTCTCACCAAAACAATGCACGACATCACCCTTCGTGCTTTAACACTCGTCCTCACCCAATCAACAATCACAAGAAATAAGGGCAAGAAAATAAATGAAATCATAATAAAATCTCGGCAAGGGACAATAGTACAACAATCATATCCCGGCAAGGGAACAACATTAAGAACATTAACATCCCGGCAAGGGAGATAACATTAAAGGCAACAACATCCCGGCAAGGGAGACAATATAATAATCCTCTTCACTTTTTTATATTTACTTCACAACTCACTACACAACTTGAGCCAATGCTCTATAAGGTTCCATTACCAATTTTACTTCCACAATTCGTTTTACAACTTGAGACAACACTCCTCAATATTCAATTACCAATACTACTTCCACAAGCTTTGCTCAACAATAGAAATCATCACAAAGGCATGAACAATACAAAACAGAGTCATGATAATGATAATATAAGACTCACGGGCATGCTTGACACCAATGTATAGATACTCGTCACCATGCCTATACGTCGTACTCAACAAATAACACATAGCAAATAGGACACAGCTCCTAATCCCTCAAGCTAAGGTTAGACCAAACACTTACCTCGATGTCACGAACATAATTCAAGTCTCAACTATCGCTTTACCTCTTGATTCCACCACCAATTCGCTCGTATCTAGCCAAAGGTTACTTAATTATATCAATAAATGCTAAATGAATCAATTTCAATGCATGAAAATAGGTTTTCTAAAGTTTTTCCCAAAAAGTAAAAAATCGCCCCGGGCCCACATGGTCAAAATCCAAGGTTCTAACCAAAACTCGATTACCCATTCCCCCATGAACCGAAATATTAATTTGTTTTAAAATCAGACCTCAAATCAAGGTCTAAATCTCCAAAATTTGAAAAACCTAGGTTCTACCCAAAATTCCCAATTTCCCCCATGAAAACCTTTGATTTGAGTTGAAACTATGAGAAATGATGTTAAAGACTAATAAAAACAAGTTAGAAATGACTTACAATCGATTTGGAAGGCTACTTGTCTTTGAAAAATTGCTCAAGAGTGTTTTGGTTTTGAAAGGGTTTGAAAAATGGTTGAAATGCATCTAAGTTATAATTTTGCAGGTTGGGTGTCGCAATTGCGAACCTCTCAGACAGCTAACTTTGCATTTGGGATTAATGTTCGCAATTGCGAACTCGCTTTTGCGATGGAATTGTCGCATTTGCGACGAATGGGAGTTTAGGGCATTTTCGCATTTGCGAAGGGACATTCACATTTGCGATATCGCTTTTGCGATAAACTCGTCGCATTTGCAACCCAAGGAAGCACAGGTCGTCTTCGCATTTGCGATGAAACTTCGCATTTGCGAAGCCTGCCGACCTGCAATATATCAGCTAAAAACCTACAACATCCTAAGTTTAATTCCACTCTGTGGCCTATCCAAAACTCACCCGAGCCCTCGGGGCTCCAAACCAAACATACACACCAACCTAAAAACATCATCCAGACTTGCTCGTGCAATCAAATCATGAAAATAACATGTAAAACTATGAATTAAATCTCAAAACTCGTCATTTTCATCAAAAACACTTTAAAGTTCATAACTCTTCGACCGCAGGTCCAAATCACGTCAAATAAACTCCATATTTCACCAAATTTAACATTTATCATTTAAATACTTTAACAAGTTTGTACCGGGCTCCGGAACCAAAATACGGGCCCGATACCAATGGTTTCAAACATTAATTCTTTTCTTTATTTCATAAATAATTCAACAAAACAATTTCTTTCAAAAACTTATTTCTAAGGCTTGGGACCTCGGAATTCATTTCCGGGCATACTACCAAGTCTCATATTTTACTGTGGACCTCCCGGGATCGTCGAAACACGGATCCGAGTCCGTTTGCTCAAAATGTTGACCAAAGTCAACCATAATAAAATTTTAACTCTAGAATTTCTATTTCTCATATTTTCACATAAAAGGCTTTCCGAATATAGGTCCGGACCACGCACGTAAATCAAGGTGAGGTAGAAAGGAGATTTTAAGTCCTCGGAACACTGAATTTGTTGCTAAAACAAGTGATGACCTTTCGGGTCATCACATCCTCCACCTCTAAAACAACCGCTCGTCCTCGAACGGATATAAGAAGGAAGTAACTGAGTCGGGGAAAAGATGGTGATAACAGCTCCGCATATCAGACTCAGACTCCTCGGTCGATGCCTTAGCAGGCTGACCTCTCCACTGAACACGAATAGAAGGGAATTTCTTCGATCTCAACTGACGAACCTGCCGGTCTAGAATAGCTACTGGCTCCTCCTCATAGGACAACTCCTTGTCCAATTGGACAGTGCTGAAATCTAGCACGTGGGATGGATCGTCGTGATACTTCCAAAGCATGGACACATGAAACACTGGATGCACAGCTGATAAGCTCGATGGAAATGCAAGTCTGCAAGTCACCTCTCCCACTCGATCAATAATCTCAAACGGGCCAATGAATCTAGGGCTAAGCTTGCCCCTCTTCCCAAATCTCATCACGCCCTTCATAGGCGACACCCGAAGTAACACCCGCTCACCAACCATGAATGCCAAATCATGAACCTTGCGGTCGGCATAACGTTTTTGCCTAGACTGAGCTGTACCCAGCCTATCCTGAATGATCCTGACCTTGTCCAACGCATCCTGTACCAGATCCGTACCCAACAACCGAGTCTCTCCCGGCTCGAACCATCCAATCTGCGACCGACACCGCCTACCATATAAAGCCTCCTGAGGAGCTATCTGGATACTCGACTGATAGCTGTTGTTGTAGGCAAACTCTGCTAGAGGCAAAAACTGATCCCACGAGCCTCCAAAGTCAATGACACAAGCTCGAAGCATATCCTCTAAAATCTAAATAGTGCGCTCGGACTACCCATCCGTTTGAGGATGAAATGCTGTGCTCAACTCCACCCGTGTGCCCAACTCCTACTGAACTGGCCTCCAGAAATGTGAGGTAAGCTGCGTAACTCGGTCCGAAATGATAGACGCGGGCACACCATGAAGACGAACAATCTCCCGGATATAGATCTCAGCTAACCTCTCAGAAGAATAGGAGACTGCTACCAGAATGAAATGTGCTGACTTGGTCAGCCTATCAATAATGACCCACACTGCATCGAACTTTCTCTGAGTCCGTGGGAGTCCAATAACGAAGTCCATAGTGATACGCTCCCACTTTCACTCAGGATTCTCAAACTTCTGGAATAAACCACTAGGCCTCTGATGCTCGTACTTAACATGCTGACAATTCAAACACCGAGCCACATATGCAACAATGTCCTTCATTCTCCTCCACCAATAATGTTGTCGCAAATCCTGATACATCTTAGCGGTGCCCGGGTGAATAGAGTACCGGGAACTATGGGCCTCCTCTAAAATCAACACCCGAAGCCCATCCATATTAGGCACACAACTATGATCTCCTAAGGTAACCTGCTTGGCACCTGCATGCTGCACCGTGTCCCTAAGGGCACACAAATGATGATCATCATATTGCCGATCTCAGATACGCTCCAATAAAGAAGAACGAGTGACTGTGCAAGCCAGCACACAGCTGGGCTCGGAAACATCCAACCTCACAAACTGATTGGCCAAAGCCTGAACATCCAAAGCAAGCGGTCTCTTACCGACCGGAATATACGCAAGACTACCCATACTGGTTGACTTCCTACTCAAAGCATCAGCCACCACATTGGCCTTACCCGAATGATATAAGATGATGATATCATAGTCTTTCAACAGCTCCAACCACCTTCTCTGCCTCAAATTTAGCTCCTTCTACTTGAATAAGTACTGTAGACTCTTGTGATCCATGAACTCCTCATATGACACGCCATATAGATAATGTCTCCAAATCTTCAACGCGTGAACAACGGCTGCTAACTCCAAATCATAGACTAGATAGTTCTTCTCATGAATCTTCAACTGCCGCGAAGCGTAGGCAATGACCTTACCATCCTACATCAACACCGCACCAAGTTCAATATGAGATGTATCACAATAAACTGTATATGGCCCTGAACCTGTGGGCAAAACCAACACTGGCGACGTAGTCAAAGCTATCTTAAGCTTCCGAAAGCTCGCCTCACACTCGTCCGACCACCTGAACTGGGCACCCTTCTGGGTTAACCTGGTCATCGGAGTTGCAATAGATGAAAACCCCTCCATAAATCGACGATAATAGCCTGCCAAACCCAAGAAACTTCGGATCTCTGTAGCTGATGCTGGTCTATGCTAGTTCTTGACTACCTCTATCTTCTTCGGATCTACCTGAATACCCTCTGCTGATACAACATGACCCAAAAATGCAACTGAACTCAACCAGAACTCACACTTTGAAAACTTTGCATACAACTGACTATCTCTCAAGGTCTGGAGGACCACTCTCAGATGCTGCTCATGCTCCTCCCAGCTGCGGGAATAGATCAAAATATCATCAATGAAGACTATCACGAATGAATCCAAGTAAGGCCTGAACACTCGATTCATCAAATCCATAAAAGCTACTGGGGCATTTGTCAACCCAAATGACATCACCAAGAACTTATAATGCCCGTACCGAGTACGGAAAGCTGTCTTAGGGACATCGAATGCCCTAATCCTCAACTGATGATAGCCAGATCTAAAGTCAATCTTCGAAAATACCTTGGCACCCTGAAGCCGATCAAACAAATTATCAATCCTCGGTAATGGATACTTATTCTTGATTGTAACCTTGTTCAATTGCCGGAAATCTATACACATTCTCATCGATCCATCCTACTTCTTAACAAACAACACTGGCGCACCCCAAGGCGAGACACTAGGTCTAATGAAGCCTTTTTCAAGCAAGTCTTGCAACTGCTCCTTCAACTCTTTCAACTCAGGCGGGGCCATATGATACGACGGAATAGAAATGGGCTGAGTGCCCAAAGCTAAATCAATGCAGAAGTCAATATCCCTGTCGGGTGGCATACACGGCAGGTCTGAAAGAAATACCTCAAGAAACTCATGAACAACAGGCACAGAATCAATAGAAGGAACCTCGGCACTAGAATCACGAACATATACCAAATAGGCCAAACACCCCTTCTCAATCATACGTTGAGCCTTCATATATGAGATAACACTAAGGGTAGAATGACTAGGAGTCCCTCTCCACTCTAAACGAGGCAAGCCCAGCAAGGCTAAGGTCACAGTCATTGCATGACAGTCCAAGATAGCGTGATAAGGTGATAACCAGTCCATCCCCAATATGACATCAAAATCAACCATGTCCAAAAGTAACAAATCTACACGAGTCTCAAGACCCCCAATCACAACTATACACGAACGATGGACACGATCTACCATAATAGAATCACTCATCGGTGTAGACACATATACAAGAGCACTCAAAGAATCACTAGTCATGACCAGATACGGTGCAAAATAAGATGACACATAGAAGTACGTATATCCTGGATCTAATAGAATTGAAGCATCTCTACTGTGAACACGTGATTTTTAACTCACACAAATTACTCCAAAAGAATTCCCAAAATTAGGTCTTTTCTTTAATTATTTGTTATTTTTAGGAATTATTGCGCGATTTTTCTGATTGTTCGCATATATTTGTGGACATGTTTAATTTTATTAATGCATTAAAAATACAAAAATATAGCATTGGCATTTAAGATTTGATTTTACATTTTTTGGAATTAATTAATAATTAGATGTTTTACAAAAATGAAAATTCAAAAAAAATAATAATAACATATTTTTGTAATTTTAGTCAAATTGTGTGATTTTCTTTTAATTTGGCATTTAATAATTTGTGATAATTATTCGTTAGAATTAATTAGTATTTTTAAGTTAATTTGGTGTTTTATAATTAATTAGAATTTTAGTTTTAATTGTTGAAAAGAAAAAGGAAAAGAAAATTGAAAAGGAAAAGAGAATAAGAAGAGGAAAATCTGGTTGGGCCAATTTAACCAGGCCCAAAACCAAAACTCAGCCAAACCCATTGAGAATAAGAAGAAGAAAATCTGGTTGGGCCAATTTACTAATTGAGAATCTCCTAATAGTGGTAGGGTAGTATTTGCATTATCAAATTAACTAAAAGCACTAATTGAGTGGATAATTAAGTGGATGATTAAAGAAATGAAAAGTTGAATTGGTAGTGGAAAATGCAGTAATTGAATGCCCATTTAAGGGAGCTGAAAATCAGATTAGAGAAGAAAACAAGAGGGGGGCGGAGAGAGCGGTATACACTTGATATACACTCTGGATACACTGGATATACAGGGGTAGAGAGCTAAGAAAACTTGGAAGAGATTCTGCGAGAGGAATAACATTAAAAGAGGGTAGAAGGCTAGGAAATTCAGAGAGGAGAAGAAAACAAAAGGGAGCGGAGAGAGCGGTATACACTCGATATACACTCTGGATACACTGGATATACAGGGGCAGAGAGCTAAGAAAACATTCTGAAAATACTGGAAAAAAAATTGGAATTTACTGTTTCATTGATTTCTATTTTTGGTTTTCAATTTCGAATTGGCTGAAACCATCTTCCATATACTGTTTTATTGAACTATCTGGGGTTAATAGCTAGATTAAAACTGGGACTATTTTGTTGCTGTTGGTGATTGCTGTTGTTTTTACTTCTGATCTCACCCCCTTTTGACTTTCATTTCCAGGTATTCCTTCATACCCTTTGATAACAAATGAAGTGCCACAAGTTGGAACCAGATTGAATTTGTATACAGATTTGGATGTTCAAATTGGAATTTGAATAAGAGTCTTGTTTGAATGTTAAATTCTATTAGCTTCTGCTGTTTATACTTTTGTTTTCTTGTTATGATTCATGTGTTAAGTTGTTATGATTCATGTTGTTTGGAAGGAACTTCTCAAGTACTTTAGTGTTAAATAATTAGGGTCTTAAAAAATAAAAATTTGAGGCATGCCATAGTTAGACACTTAGTAACAAATGGCTCTTGTGTTAATTTCATAATGTAGAGGTAAAATAATAAATATTCCTAGAGAAACCTTTAAGGCCGTTTAAAATATTATTGTGATTGTGGACATGTTTAGTTCTTGAACAATACTAATTAATTATGGCTTTTTCTTTTATTATTAGAGACAAACTAAGTAGAAAATTGTAGTTTGCTTTAGGTTGGCCTTTAAATAATAAATGAGGCGAGCCCTGCTAAACAAAAATGCATAAATTGTGGGGTCCTCTTAAATGTCTATAATAAAATACTTAGAATTCGAGATGGGCCGTTTAGCGAATTTCACAGCCCTCCCCAAAGATAATAACGCATTAGTCACTTTAGGTGCGCTTTTAATAATTTACCTTCTTAAACTCGGGTGTGCATTTCATGTGACCCAAATCAAATCCCAAAAACATTGAATAAAATGTGTTCAGGATTGCGAGTGCATTTCATGTGACGCAATCCAAAGACACGTTTTAAACGACGTTCAATTTTCTCTAAAAATAATTGAATAAAAGCGGTTGAAAGCTAAAATTGGCACATAGGTTCAACATGTATTAAAATCAGATAAATAAGCTGAATATGACAGTTGAGCGACCGTGCTAGAACCACGGAATCCGGGAATGCCTAACACCTTCTCCCAGGTTAACAGAATTCCTTACTCGGATTTCTGGTTCGCGGACTGTTAAATAGAGTCATATTTTCCTCGATTCGGGATTCAATCGGTGACTTGGGACACCATAAATCTCCCAAGTGGCGACTCTGAATTTCTTAAAATAAATCCCGTTTCGATTGTCCTTTAATTAGAAAAACTCCCTTTACATATACCCTTTTCCGGGGTGTAGGTGAAAAAGTAGGTGTGACAGCTCTGGCGACTCTGCTGGAGATCGAACCCAAAATCTCTGGTTCAGGGTTCAAGAATTCGAGCTTAGAATAATTGTTATAGTTGGCTTTATCCATTATCTGATTTTGTTACATGATTTGTGCCTAATGTGCTAATTGATTGCTTTTACCGCTTTGATATTCCATGAACTGTATATAAATTGTTGCGAAATCCTTCTTCTCTCTGAGTCTTCTGAGTCATGAAGAAGTGTGCACTTCGTGTGACTTCTTTTCTGTTAGAATCATATCCCAAATTTAGAACGAGGTTCGGACAAGTTGTAAAGCCGGTGAAACTTTTGTATTCTCGGTACGCTGCCCCCCCCCCCGGCTCGAGCTGTCCACTCGGGTAAGCCAGGTCTAGAACAATAAACCTAGGTTTTGAACCTAGAATAACTCAGCCTCATGTCGGATCCCTAGTAGGCACGTTTGTTTGCATCATGTGGATTTGACTTTGGGGACTCAACACAGGGGTTGGATCCGTCTAGGACAGGTATACCCCAAAAAATAAAAGATCATCCTGATGCATCTTATGTGCTACATGTTGCATTTATTCAAGGGTAAAAGGGTCATTTGGCAGACCAATGATAGCTGAGGGTAGATGAAGAAATGAAAAAAAACAATGAAAAAAAGAAAGAAGAAAAAAAAAGAAAAAAAAAAGAGAGAGGTTGAAGTGTGAGGATGTGCGAGTAGGGCCCAATTATATTTTTGTTACATTTTATTAAGAAAAAGAGCATGGAAACTTCAAAAAGATTTTGCACTCTTTATCATTTTTCAAAGATAAAAATAAAATCAAAAAAAAAATCCAAAAAGATTTTATATGTTTCATCATTGTTAGAAGAAAAAAAAAAGAAGAATAAAAAGAGAGCTTGGAAAATTCAAAGGATTTTTGTACTTTTTCATCATTTTTCAAAAATCAAAAATTAAAAAAAAAGGAAAAAAAAAAGAAAGTAAAAAAAAGAAGAATAAGAGTTTACATGTTTCATCTTTTTTCAAAAAAAGAAAGAAAAGATGAAAACAAAAATATTTTCTCTAAATTAGTTGTTATTTTTATTTCTCGCCCATATCCAATTTGTCCGAACTACGCAAACCTGATTCTCGTCTTTCGGGGCGTGATACGTAGGCAACCCACATAGGGTCCGGTCTTCCTAGTAAATCTTAGGTTCTTGGCTTCGCGGGGTCATAGCCAAATTTTGCACTTCTAGCCACCTTTTGGCCAAATAAGTCATTTTGCAAAAGTAGCCTCAATCATGTCAACCATGTGTCTAGTAAGGAATGTTTTTATCTCACATAGTGTTGGTTTAAGTTTTCTTATATAGGTGTGGATTTATTTACCGGAGTTTAAGCATGACAGACACCCCGTGACCATCCAGTCAGGATCGCTCAGTGGGGAGTTGCTTAAGGAGATTTGTTTTATTTTTATGTCCTGAGGTTGTTCTTCATTTTATGTCGTCTTTTACTTTCTACTTTTGTACAGTAATGTCAAGTCCTTTGTTATTGCTATTTTCTGCTTTATATTTTCTTTTATTTAGAATACTAATTCTATAAATGGAAAAATTTCGAGGTTGTTTTTCCTTTAGGCAATTAATATCTAGGACTTAAAATGGATATTTTTTATGTTCCCTTTAGTATATTAAGACCAAAAATTCAAAAATAAGAGAATTTTCTTTAGTACCCCTTTAAAAGTTTTCTTTTAAGATATTAAATCCAAAAAGATTTTCTGTTGAGGTTTTTCTTTGGGAAATTGATGAAAAATGACTTGAAAAAAAATTCTTTTATTTTAGGACATTGTATATATAAGAAAAAGAAAACAACAATACTTTTTCTTAGGTTTATTTTCAGAGTTTCTTCCTTAGGTAATCAAAAATTCAAATTCAAAAACAGTTTTTTTATCTTTTTCATTTCTTGTTTCGAAGTCTTTTCTTCAAGATATCAAGTGAAAATTCAAAATATTTTTCTTTGGTCTAGCCTTTAGATTTCCTTCTTAAAAAAGAAAAGAAAAAATCAAAAAAATATTTTTTCTCTTGTAGGAATTTTCCTTAATAATTTCCTATGGAGTATTTGTTTCAAAAAAAGGGGAAAAATATGTGCTCATTAAGCTTGAGTTTAGAATAGGTTATAGAGCATTCAGTCTAGAAAATTCAAAAAAAAAAAGATTTGCTTCTTTTATTTCTCTTTTCTCATCGGATTAGTAACTAAGGTAAAAAGGGAAAAAAAGAAGAGAATGAAAAAGGAAATGTTGGTTTGTTACTTCGTTCCCGATCTTCCAGATCTACGCAAAGATCTGATTCATGCGGCGTCATGATACGTAGGCAACCTACATAGGGTTCGATCGGCTCATTCTTTTATTATTATTAAGAAATGAAATAAAAAGAAAAAAACAAAAGAAAAGAAGAAAAAAAAGATGAAATCATGGGATGAGAGGGAGGAAAAAAGCGATAATCAGAAAGAGAAAAAGAGGAAAATGAGCGAGCTAAGAAGTGCGAGAAAAGAAAATAAAAGAGAAGGTTCAAATGGACGAATTTGGATGATGCCAAGTGACTTTATGACCCTCGAAGTCATTCTAGAATCATTAATTGTTGCTAGGTGCATTGCATGCAATGTGATATTTTTGCTATTAAATGCCCTAACGCTAACGTGATAGCTTCATTTTGTTATATTCACAAAAGAAGGGTGGTTGGTTTTTGGTTCTTAAGGTAACTCATCCATTGAACACAAGGCCAACGGGCAAGGTAGCCATGACTAGCAAAAACTTGGGCACAAGAGTTGTTGACCCATCAAGGGAGTTTGTGGATTCGGAGTCTGAATTGAAAGAGGAGTTCCAAAGGGTGAAACAGCAGATGACAGAAATGTATCAGTCTTGGATCAGGGGGCATCCTCCACCTTCATTCCCCACTAACTACACTGAAAACCCTGCAACTATCTCATCACTATCACAAGTCCAGGTTTCCACTGCTGTTGATATCTCCCCACAAGCTTTTCACACTCCACCCCTCAAAACCACATCATATCCCGCCCCTTTGACCACTCATTCTCTTGTAGTTCCTCCCCCAGCTACTTTTCCTTGATCCTCTAACGAGGTTGTGTTCAAAGTCCCTGATGCCCAACACTATGCACCAGAACCAACTTTCAAAGTCTCAGATTCATACTCTCTCGCTCCTCCTTTTGAGCCTCTCGGTGAAACTGAAAAGCTTGCTAAGACAGTGGAGCAAGATGAGATATCCAGAAAGGTGAAAATCTTAGAGCAGTCTTTAAGAAACATGCAAGGGATAGGGAGCCAGATGAGCTGGCTTACAAAGACTTGTGCTTGTTTCCTGACGTCCAACTGTCTGATGGGTTTAAGATGCCAAAGTTCGATTTATATGACGGGTATGGATATCCCATGGTCCATTTGAGAGGATACTACAGTAAGATGAGAGGCGTCGGTGGGAAATACAAATTATTGATGGCGTACTTCAGTCAAAGTCTGGGTGGGGCAGCTCTAAAGTGGTACACCTGCCAAGATGCTGGCAGGTGGTACACGTGGGATAATATGGTTCAGGCCTTTGCCAAGCACTTTCAGTACAATATAGAAATTTTCCCAGATCGCATGTTCCTCGCCAAGATACAAAAGAAGCCTAATGAAAGCTTTAGGGAATACGGGCTCAAATAGAGAGAGCAAGCTGCCAGAGTCCATCCTCCCATGGAAGAAAAAGAGATGGTCGAGTACTTTCTTCAAGCTCAAGAACCAACTTACTTTGGGCATTTGATCACGGCTGTGGGTAGGTCTTTTAATGATGTGGTAAAAATGGGAGAAATGGTAGAAGATGGGCTGAAGTCTAGCAAGATCATGAGTTATTCTGCTTTAAAAGCCACAACACAAGCAATTCAGAACGACACAGAAAGCTCGCTGGGTCAGAAGGAACATGATGATATTGCCATGGTCGTTTCAGAGTCACGACATGGACCAAAGGGTACGCCTCACCAATATACCCAGCCTCAACTCCAACCCCAAACCTAACCCCGAGCTCCACATAATCCACCTCAGTATTATCCTCCGAACAATGTTTGGTCATCTGCCCAACCACCAGGTCACTCCCTATAGCGAGCGCTAGCACCGCATAATGCATTCTTGCCTTCACAACATTTTCGAGCACCCAACAACCCAAGAAAACAGGGGCAGGGAAGGGAACAAAGGCAAAGAAATAGTTTCACGCCAATTGGGGAGTCCTACACAAGCTTATTTGAAAAGTTAAAGCATTCTGGCCTGATTGAGCCGCTCCTCGGCTATACTCCAGACCCATATGCAAAAGGCTTTGATCCTACTGTACGATGCATGTACCACTCTAATGTCCAAGGGCATAGCATTGAAGATTGTCGTTCCTTGAAAAGGGAAATAGAAAGAATGATTCAAGAAGGGGTAATTGTGATCAATGACAGTGACAGGGAGCACGCAAACCCTCTTGGGAACTTGTTGACAGAAGTTGATGATATTGAAGTAGTAATGGTCTTGGCAATATTTATGAGGAACTTGTTGACAGAAGTTCTTGGTAATTGGAAAGACGCTCCATTTCTTGGTCAGCCGGAGAGGAGTTTTGGTGGTTTATTTGTTGTCATTTCTGTTGTCCGGGTTATTTTCAAGGTTGTAATCCGGATATTATCTTGTGACTCAAACCCTTCTATCCTTTTATTTTGCCTAGTTTGTTTAGTCGTAGTAGCTCATTTAGTGTTGTCTAGGTTTGTTCCAAGGTTGTAACCCCGGTTTAGTCTGTTTGTTCTGTTGTTCAAACCCTTTTACCATCTGTCTAATGCAATTTTCTGTTTTCTGTTAATTCTAGTCATTTTTGTTTAGTTCTCTTTTCCTTTTATAGTATTTTTCCTGTTAACTCTAGTGACATGACATGCACGCGTAATTCTCAGCCTGGTCTTAAAAAGTTAATTTAGTCATGAAGCAATAAAATAATTTTGACGATGATAGGGACATTTGAGGGAAATAAGTAAAGGAATTTTGAGATCATTTCAAGCCCGAATTGCGATACCGGGGCAGATAGAACATAAAGAAATACTGTTGAAACGCATCCTGCTGCATCAGGTTGAAGCTAAGGCAAGTTTTCCCCAAATTGACAGGGGACGTTCGTGATAATGAGAGTGAGGGTGTTGTCCAATGGTGCTTTTAGTTAACAGATGTAGAAGGAGAATATGTAGATATGGTTGTCAAGCCTGGTACAATCAAAAGATGTTAGAAATGTTTTCCTTGGTTTGTTTAATTGTGTAGTTTGCACTTGACATGTTTTGGAGATTGGAATGACGAAGGCATTTTGTTCTGCTATCTAAACACTTTATCCTTCGTTACCCCTTTGAGCCTTATTTATTTTCTTTCATACCCCTCTTTCGGAATCAGTTGCAAAGATCAGAAACGCAAGCGTGAAAGATAAGTAAAGGAAAAAGAGAAAAGAAAAGAAAAAAGACAACAAAACAACAACAAAAAAAAGAGAAAAAAAAAGAAAGATGAAGAAAAAGGAAAGAAGAAAATACAACAACAAAGGAATTTCTATGTCATGAACTACGTTCGACCTGATTCCTTTTAAGGATATGTAGGCAGCCTCACGGTTTGGTCTCATCAAAAGAAAATCCAAAAGTCCCCAAGCAAGAAACTGGGGCAGAAGTTGTGGTAGTTGTAAGAAATCTGATTCCGAAAGTTGTAATTTTGAACCCAATTGAGTTGTTTTGAGCCTTTTGATACCCTTTCTTCCTAACTCCATCCAAAAGCCCACATTACGGTCCAAAGAAAGACCTTCCGACCAGTCTTCGAGACATGCCAAGTCGAGCAAGTAGAGGTGATTCATATGAAAGGCAACACTCTGGTTCAAACAAAAAAAAGGAGAGAATCTTATTGATGAAACCCCCACGGGTACCGCAAGGCGATGAAAACTGAGAGAAATAAAAAGTGAGAGAGTCTTATTGGTGAAAACCTTCACGGGCACCTTGAGGCGACTGTAAGATGAGAGATAAGAACAAAACGAGAGAGGCTTGATGGTGAAAACCCTCCGGTCACTACAAACCGAATAAGGATTTTGAATCAGATTGGATAATCGGAGCATTGAAGCCCAGTTTCATGGTTTAAGGGTACAACAAGAGTTGAACATCAGATTTGCTTCACAGAATAGGCCACAAGTGCATGTCATGGCCATTAGAGTTGGTATCCACGTCTGATAGGTTTCTACTTTGTATTTTTCTTGTTAGGAATAATCTCTTCCTTTAGTCCTATACTTTATGCCTTTTGTCTAGGTTACTCCCTCTCTTTGAGTCTGTTTGGTCAAAACAAGTGAGAAATGACTTCAAAATTTGCCACCAGCTTTCCAATTGCACAAAATGGGGTCTGGATAGTACATCAAAGTGTCACAAGTCAGGAAAAACAACAAGAGCATTGAGCTGGTAACAATCAACATACTTTGGGATCCTTGTGAAACACAAAGGTTTGGTACATATCAAGTCATGGACAATGCAACGGGTGGATGGTATTAGGTGAAAATATCAAAGGTATCTTCTGTGGTAAGATTGACAAAAATGGTTAACCAGTGACAAGCGAGGTTTTCCAAGTAGAAATCAAAACTAGCATGGCAAGTGAAGGAGCAATAGACCTCAAGGCCAAGGCCAGTGGTTTAATTCAAGAAAGAACAGCATACGCACTGAGTGGGTGGCAATTGTCGTACTTTGAGATTCTTGTGAAAACACAAGGGTTTGGTAAATGTCGATTTATGAGCAATGCAACAGATAGAGGGTATTGGGTCTGAACGGAGAAGAGGTATTTTCTGTGATATGGGTGATAAAGAAATTGGTTATTCAATAAGAAAGCAACGTCTTTCAAGGTGAAATCAAAGTTATAATGGCAAGTGAAGGAGCAATCGTCGCAAAGTCAAGGCAATAGACCAACCACCATATTTAAACTCACAAGTTTTCTTTGTCTGAAACAGGGACAGAAGATGTGTTCATATCAAAGCTGGGAAGCTTGAAATTTTCAGGTGTAATGCCCCAATTCTGCTTACGCAAAGGCTATTGAGAAGATCACACATAACCCGTAGGAGATGCACTTCCTAGTCTGGGTTTTCAAGTTATATTTTGTTGTAGGAGACGCACTTCCTAAACTGAGATTTTACCCTTTAGGAGACGCACTTCCTATTTTGGATCATATGAGTTTGAGTCATTGATGGTTTTACCTCTAGGAGATGCACTTCCTAGTCTAAGTCTTTCAAGTTACATTTTGCTTTAGGAGACGCACTTCCTAAATTGATAGTTCATCCGTAGGAGACACACTTTCTAGTTTGAGTCATTGATGTTTCACCCATAGGAGATGCACTTCCTTGTCTGGGTAGTTCAGGTTATGTTTTTGTTTTAGGAGACTCACTTCCTAAATTGAGATTTCACCCCCTAGGAGGTACACTTCCTAGTCTGGGTAGTTCAGGTTGTATTGTTGTTTTAGGAGACACACTTCCTAAATTGAGATTTTCTCCTAGGAGACGCACTTCCTAGTCTAGTTCATTTAAGTTCATTCATGGGAGACACACTTCCTAGTTTGAGTCATTGATGTTTCACCCCTAGGAGACGCACTTCCTAGTCTGGGTTTTTCAAGTTATATTTTTGTTTTAAGAGACGCACTTCCTACATTGAGCTTTCCCCTAGGAGACGCAATTCCTGGTTCCATGCACTAAAGTTATACCCTTAGGAGACGCACTTCCTAGTCTGGGTTTTTTTAGGATACACTTTTAGGAGACGCACTTCCTAGTTTGGATCGTATGAGTTTTAGTCACTGAAGTTCTCACCCCTAGGAGACGCACTTCCTAGTCTCGGTCATTTAAATTTATTCCTAGGAGACACACTTCCTAGTTTAAGTCATTAATGTTCCACCCCTAGGAGACGCACTTCCTAGTCTTGGTATTTCAAGTTATATTTTGATTTACAATATTGCTAACAACTCACAAATCTTCCTAGTGCAAACTGGGGGAAGAAAATTTTCTTTGTTTTGTCTATTTTTGTTGAAATCAGGGACCCGCTTGGAGAACAGGGAGAAGCAAGTCAATTTTCAGCAATCAGGCGCCCACCTGGAGAGCAAGGGAATACAATTCAAGTTTCAGCAATCAGGCGCCCACCTGGAGAGCAAGGAAATACAATTCAAGTTTTGGCAATCAGGCGCCCATCTGGAGAGCAAGGGAATACAATTCAAGTGTTGGCAATCAGGGGTTCACCTGGAGAACAAGGAGTAATAGTTCAAGTTAGCAGTCAGGAGCCCGCTTGGAGAGCAGGTAATACATTCAAGTTCAGCAGTCAGGAGCCCTCTTGAAGAACAAGGGAGTACAATTCAAGTTTTAGTTTTCAAGTTCTTATTGATATTTGGTAATGTGATTCGTTTTACACTTACATATGTTCCTAGATACCCAAACTGGGGCAGAAAAAGTTCCTTTGTTTTCGTCTATTTTGGTTGAATTCAGGAGCCCGCTTGAAGAGCAGGGAATACATTTCAAGTTAGCAGTCAGGAGCCCGCCTGGAGAGCAAGGAATACATTTCAAGTCTAGCAATCAGGTACCCGCTTGGAGAACAGGGAGAAGCAGTTCAAGTTTAGCAGTCAGGAGCCCACCTGGAGAGCAGGGAATACATTTCAGTCTTTACATTTTTCAAGTTTTGAAGTTGGGAGCCCGCCCATATAACAGAAGAATACATTAAATCTTGAAGTCAGTAAAGCGGAGGGTTACAACAAAAATCCCCAGCAGAAATCAGAAGGAAGACCACAAGTCGAGCCAGAAGTAAAGAAACAACGGAGGAAGCACAAGTCAACAAGGCAACAACAGTCACAAGATCAAGTTTGGAAATAAATCTTTGTAAAGCATAAATTATAGCTTAGTCTAGCTTCTTCATTTTTGTTATGGTGTAATAAGGGGGTCAATAGGCAATATCAGCAGCAGCAATAGCAGTAACAGCAAAACCGCAACTTCATGGTAGTCTCAGCCGCCAAAACTTCCCGAACTACATTGACCTGATTCCTTTATAGCCAAGGATATGTAGGAAACCTTTGAAGCAGAGGTTCGGTCAAATCTTTCAAAAAATGCTTTCCACGGAGTGTTCAAACAGGCAAAAATCGCTCGTGTCCGCTCACTTTATCTTTGCAAGAAAGCTCTTCGTGTTTCCGGACAAAGAGGGGCAGCTGTGAGCACGTGATTTTTGCCTCACACAAATTATTCCAAAAGAATTCCCAAAATTAGGTCTTTTCTTTAATTATTTGTTATTTTTAGGAATTATTGGGTGATTTTTCTAATTGTTTGCATATATTTGTGGGCATGTTTAATTTTATTAATGCATTAAAAATATAAAAATATAGCATTGGCATTTAATATTTGATTTTACATTTTTTTGAATTAATTAATAATTAGGTGTTTAACAAAAAAGAAAATTCAAAAAAAAATAATAATAACATATTTTTGTAATTTTAGTCAAATTGTGTGATTTTCTTTTAATTTGGCATTTAATTATTTGTGATAATTATTCGTTAGAATTAATTAGTATTTTAAAGTTAATTTGGTGTTTTATAATTAATTAGAATTTTAGTTTTAATTGTTGAAAAGAAAAAGGAAAAGAAAATTGAAAAGGTAAAGAGAATAAGAAGAGGAAAATCTGGTTGGGCCAATTTACCCAGACCCAAAACCAAAACTCAGTCAAACCCATTGAGAATAAGAAGAGGAAAATCTGGTTGGGCCAAATTTACTAATTGAGAAGCTCCTAATAGTGGTAGGGTAGTATTTGCGTTATCAAATTAACTAAAAGCACTAATTGAGTGGCCAATTAAGTGGATGATTAAAGAAATGAAAAGTTGAATTGGTAGTGGAAAATGCACTAATTGAATGCCCATTTAAGGGAGCTGAAAATCAGATTAGAGAAGAAAAAAGAGGGGGCGGAGAGAGCGGTATACACTTGATATACACTCTGGATACACTGGATATGCAGGGGCATAGAGCAAAGAAAACTTGGAAGAGATTCTGAGAGAGGAAGAACATTAAAAGAGGGTAGAAGGCTAGG
Organism: Nicotiana sylvestris; assembly: GCF_000393655.2. Classification (NCBI taxonomy): domain Eukaryota; kingdom Viridiplantae; phylum Streptophyta; class Magnoliopsida; order Solanales; family Solanaceae; genus Nicotiana; species Nicotiana sylvestris. The sequence goes on along the minus strand of NC_091064.1, from coordinate 146,525,615 downwards.
AAATTCGGAGAGGAGAAGAAAACAAAAGGGGGCGGAGAGAGCGGCATACACTCGATATACACTCTGGATACACTGGATATATAGGGGCAGAGAGCTAAGAAAACATTCTGAAAATACTGGAAAAAAACTGGAATTTAATGTTTCATTGATTTCTATTTTTGTTTTCAATTTCGAATTGGCTGAAACCATCTTCCATATACTGTTTCATTGAACTATCTGGGGTTAATAACTGGATTAAAACTGGGACTATTTTGTTGCTGCTGGTGATTGTTGTTGTTTTTACTTCTGATCTCACCCCTTTTGACTTTCATTTCCAGGTATTCCTTCATACCCTTTGCTAACAAATGAAGTGCCATAAGTTGGAACCAGATTGAATTTGTATACAGATTTGGATGTTCGAATTGGAATTTGAATAAGAGTCTTGTTTGAATGTTAAATTCTATTAGCTTCTGCTGTTTATACCTTTGTTTTCTTGTTATGATTCATGTGTTAAGTTGTCCAACTGTGCTCAAGGTACAGATTGTATACAACAATAACTCCTGCTGAAATTTTGGCTATGCATGTATAGATTGCCTGGTCTTAACTGTAACCAATTGATGTTTCCATATAGTTTATGCCTTAGTTTAAAAGGGGATTATTGTTGATTGATATATATAAAGTTCTTATTCATGCCCCGACTCGTTTTTCTCCCCTCCTCAACGGTTAAAAAGATTATGAGAGATCACTGGTAGGTATGGCTTCAGGGATTCGATCCTGAAGTCCTTGCTTGCAGCCGGCGTTGCCAAAATATTCAGGCCCTTCCGCTAATAAAATGGTTTAATAAAGCCTTGTTGTTTGGAAGGGACTTCTCAAGTACTTTAGTGTTAAATAATTAGGGTCTTAAAAAATGGAAATTTGAGGCAAGCCATAGTTAGACACTTAGTAACAAATGGCTCTTGTGTTAATTTCATAATGTAGAGGTAAAATAATAAATATTCCTAGAGAAACCTTTAGGGCCGTTTAAAATATTATTGTGATTGTGGACATGTTTAGTTCTTGAACAATACTAATTAATTAGAGCTTTTTCTTTTATTATTAGAGACAAACTAAGTAGAAAATTGTAGTTTGCTTTAGGTTGGCCTTTAAATAATAAATGAGGCGAGCCCTGCTAAACAAAAAATGCATAAATTGCGGGGTCCTCTTAAATGTCTATAATAAAATACTTAGAATTCGAGATGGGCCGTTTAGCGAATTTCACAGCCCTCCCCAAAGATAATAACACATTAGTCACTTTAGGTGAGCTTTTAATAATTTACCTTCTTAAACTCGGGTGTGCATTTCATGACCCAAATCAAATCCCAAAAACGTTGAATAAAATGTGTTCAGGATTGCGGGTGCATTTCATGTGACACAATCCAAAGACACATTTTAAACGACGTTCAATTTTCTCTAAAAATAATTGAATAAAAGCGGTTGAAAGCTAAAATTGGCACATAGGTTCAACATGTATTAAAATCAGATAAATAAGCTGAATATGACAGTTGAGCGACCGTGCTAGAACCACGGAATCCGGGAATGCCTAACACCTTCTCCCGGGTTAACATAATTCCTTACTCGGATTTCTGGTTCGCTGACTGTTAAACAGAGTCATATTTTCCTCGATTCGGGATTCAATCGGTGACTTGGGACACCATAAATCTCCCAAGTGGCGACTCTGAATTTCTTAAAATAAATCCCGTTTCGATTGTCCTTTAATTAGAAAAACTCCATTTACATATACCCTTTTCCGGGGTGTAGGTGAAAAAGGAGGTGTGACATCTACTACAGACCAGAATCGTACCTGTTATAACTATATCGGAAACCTCAGCCTCAGACCTGGCTGGAAGAGCATAACATCGGGGTTGGGCCCCACCACCCTGAACTACATCTCTTGCATGGCCTGCTGCTGGCTGGCCTCCACCTCTAGTGGCCTGACCTCCACCTCTAATACCTCTACCTCCACCTCTAGCACCTCTACCTCCACCTTTAACTGTCTGAGAGGGCTGTAAAACACTCGGTGCCTGAACCATCGCACAGGAACCCTAATGCTGAGAGCTGCTCGATGCTCGAGGGCAAAATCTAGCAATATGACCCATATCACCACAAGTATAACAAGCCCTCGGCTGCTGACCCTGACAACCTGAATGACCACCCCAAAAACTCTGGAGTGGCGGTGCACTGATAGGAGCTGGTGGTGCATTGTAGGACTGTTAATCAGAATACTGCATATGAGGACCACGACCACCTAAAGCACTGTGAGAAACCTAAAGTGCTGACTGAAAAGGCCTAGGAAGATATCCTCTACCATACGAATCCCTGCCTCCAGATGAGGCGTCACTGAATCTACCTGAATGATGAGGCCTCTTGTCAGACCCCTGACCACCTCCCTGTAATAGAACCATCTCAACTCTCCTGGCCATATTGTCCGCCTCCTGAAAATAAATCTCACTCCCCGTCTCCTTAGCCATCTGAAATCGAATAACCATCTCGCTCTCTCTCAATATGGAGTATAAGTAGAGCATGATGGGCCAAATCAATAAACCTGGTCTCGTGCTGAGTAACAATCATAAAACCCTGTTGGAGACGCTCAAACTGCCTCCGATAGATCTCTCTCTGAGTGACAGGAAGAAACTTCTCCAGAAATAGCTGAGAAAATGGATCCCAGGTCAAAGCTGGTAACCCAACTGGTCTAGACAAACAATAATCTCTCCACCAAGTCTTGGCGGATCCAGATAAGCGAAAAGTAGCAAAGTCGACCCTATTGGTCTCCACTATCCTTATGTTCCTGAGAACCTCATGACAGCTGTCCAAATAATCCTGGGGATCCTCCGAAGATGCACCGCTGAAAGTGGTAGTGAAGATCTTGGTAAACTTGTCCAATCTCCATAAGGCATTGGTAGACATAGCTACTCCATCACCGGTCTAAGCTACCACACCTGGCTGAACTACTCCAACTGGCTGAGCTGCTAGAGTCTGAAACTAGGGAGCCATCTACTTTGGAGTACGAGTAGTAGGAATATGGGCTCCTCCTCCAACTTGAGAAACGGCTGGTGCTACAGGAAGCAAGCCTGCCTGGGTGACACTCTCCATAAGGCCCACTAGACGGACAAGAGCAGCCTGGAGTATTGGGGTAGCAATAAACCCCTCTGGGACCTGAGCTGGGCCCATAGGAACTGTCTGGGCCGGAACCTCATCATCAAACTCAACTTGAGGCTCCGCCGCTGGTGCTGCTGCTCTGGGATGAGCTCTGCCCCTACCTCGGCCTCTAGCCCGTAGGAACTGCTATTGGGGGCTTGGATTGTTGATCAGTGGATGAGAAAGCGCATGTTCTCGCCATCTACGAAAGAACAAAGTAGAAATTCAATTAGCATAGAGAAACCAAACCTCACGACAGGAAAGAATAATTGTGAAGTTTTTCCTAACTCGGTAGCCTCTGGGGATAAATACAGACGTCTCTGTACCGATCCCTTAGACTCTACTAAGGTTGTCTGTGAATTGTGAGACCTATGTAACCTAGAGCTCTGATACCAACTTGTCACGACCCGGATTTCCCACTCTCGGGAGTTTTGATGGCACCTACTGGTGAAAGCTAGGCAAGCCAATCGTTGAACAATTTACCTTTTTTCCATTTTTAATCGATTAATAATTATGAACCAACAGTTTATAAATAGCGGAATCTAAACAAGCGGAAGAAAAACAAATAAAACCATTTAAACATTTCCAATACAATTTCTTAAACAAGGACTACCTAGAACTGGTGTCAAAACTTCACAGCCGATCTAGAAATACTACAAACAAGGTCTGAAAAATAAATACAACACTGTTTCTGAAATACGAAAATGAAACGGGATGAAAGGATAGAGGGGGATGCCAGGGCCTGCGGACGCCTGCAGGACTACCTTGGATCTCCGTATAGATTGAAGGCAGCCATCCCAAAGCTAAGGTCCAAAAGCTGCTGCACTGGGATCTGCACATAGTGCAGAGTGTAGTATCAGCACAACCGACCCCATGTGCTGGTAAGTGCCTAGCCTAACCTCGGCGAAGTAGTGACAAGTCTAGGAACAGACTATCAAATAAACCTGTGCAGTTAAATCGTATACAGCGGAAAATAAAAGTAGGAATGTCAGTTAAGAATGGGAGGGGGAAACATCAAATGATAATAGAAGGACAGTAGGTAAATACAAGGAACACTATAACTCATTTATCAACAAGAATCAGAAATTAAACAAGTGCACGGCATCACCCTTCATACTTTTACTCTCGCCTTCACCATAAAATCAATATAATCTGCACGGCATCACCCTTCGTGCTTATACTCTCGTCCTCACCATAAAATCAATATAATCGGCACAGAATTGTATATCGTGCGGTACGACATCATCCTTTGTGCTTTTAGACTATTCCTCACAAAATCATACACGACATCACCCTTCATGCTTTAACACTCTCTTACCAAAACAATGCACGACATCACCCTTCGTGCTTTAACACTCTTCCTCACTCAATCAACAATCACAATAAATAAGGGCAAGAAAATAAATGAAATCATAATAAAATCCCGGCAAGGGAACAATAGTACAATAATCATATCCCGACAAGGGAACAATATCAAGAACATCAACATTCCGGCAAGGGAGATAGCATTAAAAGCAACAACATCCCGGTAAGGGAGACAATATAATAATCCTCTTCTCTTTTTCACATTTACTTTACAACTCACTACACAACTTGAGCCAATGCTCTATAAGGTTCAATTACCAATTTTACTTCCACAATTCGTTTTAAAACTTGAGCCAACACTCCTCAATATTCACTTACAAATACTACTTCCACAAGCTTTGTTCAACAATAGAAATTATTACAAAAGGCATAAACAATATAAACGGAGTCATAATAATCATTATATAAGACTCACGGGCATGCTTGACACCAACGTATAGATACTCATCGTCATACCTATACGTCGTACTCAACAAATAACACATAGCAAATAGGACAAAACTCCTAATCCCTCAAGCTAAGGTTAGACCAAACCCTTACCTCTATGCCACGAACATAATTCAAGTCTCAACTATCGTTTTACCTCTTGATTCCACCACCAATTCGCTCGTTTCTAGCCATAAGTTACTTAACTATATCAATAAATGCTAAATGAATCAATTCCAATGCATGAAAATAGGTTTTCTAAAGTTTTTCCCAAAAAGTCAAAAATCGCCCCCAAGCCCACATGGTCAAAACCCGAGGTTCGAACCAAAACCCGATTACCCATTCCCCCACGAACCCAAATATATAATTTATTTTGAAATCGGACCTCAAATCGAGGTCCAAATCCCTAAAATTTGAAAAACCTAGGTTCTACCCAAAATACCTTATTTCCCCCATAAAAACCTTTGATTTGAGTTGAAATCATGAGAAAAGATGTTAATGACTAATAAAACAAGTTAGAAATGACTTACAATCGATTTGAAAGAGTACTTGTCTTTGAAAAATCGCCCAAGAATGTTTTGGTTTTGAAAGGGTTTGAAAAATGGTTGAAATGCGTCTAAGTTATGATTTTGCAGGTTGCAGGTGTCGCAATTGGGACCAGGGTTCGCAATTGCGAACCCCTCAGACTGCTAACTTTGCATTTGCTATTAATGTTCGCAATTGCAAACTCACTTTTGCGATGGAATTGTGGCATTTGCGATGACTGGGGAGTTCAGGGCATTTTCGCATTTGCGAAGGGATATTCGCATTTGCGATATTGCTTTTGCGATAAACTTGTCGCATTTGCGACCCAAGGCAGCACAGGTCGTCTTCGCATTTGCGATGAAACTTCGCATTTGCGGGCTCGCATTTGTGAGCCAGGCTTTGCATTTGCGAAGCCTTCTGACCTGTAACATACCAGCTAAAAACCTGCAACATCCTAAGTTAAATTCCACTCCGTGGCCTGAGCCCTCGGGGCTTTAAACCAAACATGCACACCAACCTAAAAACATCATACGGACTTGCTCGTGCAATCAAATCATGAAAATAACATGTAAAACTATGAATTAAACCTCAAAACTCATCATTTTCATGAAGAACACTTTAAAGTTCATAACTCTTCGACCGGAGGTCCAAATCACGTCAAATAAACTCCATTTTTCACCAAAAGTCACAGTTATCATTTAAATACTTTAACAAGTTTGTACTGGGCTCCGGAACCAAAATACAGGCCCAATACCAATGGTTTCAAACATTAATTCTTTTCTTTATTTCATAAATAATTCAGCAAAATAATTTCTTTCAAAAATTAATTTCTAATGTAAGCACGTGATTTTTGCCTTATATGAGAATTACTCCCAAAAAATTCAAAATAAAATGATTTTTCTTGGTGTGCAATTTTTTGAGATTTTGTGATATTTTTGGATAATTATTTGTATTTGTCTGTGCATGTTTATTTGTTAAATTAATAAAAATACAAAAATATGTCGCATTTTGCATGTAGGATTTAATTCTATAATTGTTAGTAGTTAAGTTTGTTTTACAAAAATAGGCATCTTTTGCATTTTTAGCATTTAATGTCCAAATATACAATTTTATGCTTAATTATTACTTAATTGTGCGTTAATTGTTATTGGGAGTTAATTTGCTCTTTTATAACTTAATTTAGTTCTTAATAATAATTTAAGTATTTTTATAATTTAGTTTTAGAAAAATAAAAGAAGAAAAGAGGGCAAAAATACAAAGAAAAATCGGATTGGGCCACTTCTTCAATTTCAAACCACATGCCCAAATAATTGCCCAACCTTCCCCATGACCCGGTCCACTTCAAATCGGGTCGACCCGGTCCGCTTCATTAACCCAAATACCCAACACCCCTTCTTCATTTTTGTCCAACACAAAACAAAACCAAAAAAAAAACACAAAAACCCTAAAAACACAAAAGGATCCGCCCCCTTTCCCTTTGCTTCTTCTTCTCCAAACCTTCCAAACACCAACGTCCATGGCTGCCCTTCACCAGCCCCATCGACAACCAACTCCCCATATCCGCCGGACCTTCCTTTTTCTTCAACATAAAAACCAAACACAAACCTTAACTTTCTTCCTCATGAATCAAACAACAATGGAACAAGTTGAAACCTAACCATCGCTGCTGCTTTTTCTTCTTCATCTCCGCTGCGTCGACGTCAAGTTCAACCAGTCCGTCGACCTCCTTGTCGACCACTTTTCAGCGACATGAGGCAGTCCGTCGACTCCTTTTCTTCATCTTCGTCTTGCGTCGTCCAGTTTGTCACTCCAAACGAACCCAAGAACCATAGCTGCCATGGCTAAGCTTCCACTACTTCATTTTCTTCATCGAGTTTGAGCTCGACAAGCTGTTGCTTCATCCTCCAGTTCCTCCGTGCTACGGGCTGCTGCTGCGTCCTTCTTCGCCATGGTTGCTGCTGGATATTGTTGCCTCACCTTCGTCTTCTTCACTTCTGCTTTGCGCAAACAAACCAAACGCACCTCCAGCTGTTTCTGTTTCATCACTTCTGCCGCGTCAACTGCTGCTACTGCTTCGGCGTTGCTTCAGTTGCTTCTTAGGTTCGTGTTCGTCATCGTTTGTTCAAGTTTGGGTTGGGATCGTCAAAACAGTCCGTACATATTTCGTTTCAATCCGGTTAGTAGATTTTGAGTTTTATTTTGTCCGTATTTCGTTTTGATATTCTCGAATCTAAAATCGGCAAATGTTTGTTTTGTTCATTATTTGGTGAATTTTTCAGTTTGTTTCATGTTTGTTTTATTTGTTCTTGTTTATTGTTTAGGTAAAAATTTGTTAGTTTAATGTTTGTTAGATTCAAATTGAAATTTAATTAATTATTTCTTCAATTTGTTTCATGTGTTTTATGTATTTTCCAGAAATTATTAATGTTGTTTGAGTCATTTAATCCGTCATGTTTGTTGTTAATATAGATTTAATTCGTATTCATTTTTTGAAGTTGGTTTTAATTCAGTGATTTAATGTGAAGTTATGTTTTGGTTTTAATTTTTTTTGGATCATGTATCTTTGTTATAATTTTGTTGGATTTAATTAAGAAAGATTAATTGATTATTTGAAGATTAGTGATTTGAATATGTTTATTTGTTTTGTTTAAGTTTAATTCGAAGTTTGAATAAAGCTTGTTTGTTATTGTTGTTGAATCTTTTCATTTATGTTCATACTTTGTTTGATTGATCTTGAATCCGAAATTAGTATAGTTTGATCTTCTTGTTTGTTGATTATCATTTTTGATTATTTCTTCAGTTTGCTTCATGATTTTGTTTAGTTTTAATATAGAAATTGTTGGTTGTAATGTTGTTAGATTTAATTTTAAGTTCAAATGATTATTGAATTTAGAAATCTGAATATATTTGTTTGTTGTTGTTGTTGTTGTTGAATCTGAAAGTAGATTTGTTTGTTGTTAAAGATGTTGTTCATCATTCAGTTTGAAGTTGTTGTTGAACATTGTTAGAAATTGATCATATTGGCTATATTTTGGTTAAATTTGATTAATTGATTGGTTATAGCTGATGGGGGTAGTCTGGTAATTTGCAGTACGTGCAGGGGTAAAATGGTAATTTTAGTAAGGTCAGAGGGGTAGTTTGGTAATTAAACATTTTTAATAATTCTTTATAATAAGCATGGGAGACAAAATGTAATGGGATGTGGGTGATATGACTGTTTAATATAAATGGGGGACAAGACATAATGTAGTAGATGGGAATATGGTAATTGTTTATGTTAGGCATGGGGGACAAGATATAATGGGGTGGATTTGATATATTTGTTTAATGTAGTGGAATTAAAATGGGGATGAGTGGGAAGATAATGGGTTTGGTAGGAGAAAGTGTTTGTTTTATTAATTAAAGGGTTTGAGATGTGATATATAGAGGAGGTTTTGATCAGATTTGGGAGGACAGACAGAGATAGAGAGAAAAAAGAATACAGAATAAAATTTTAAGAGAGAGGAAATTCCGAAAAATACTAAGGCTTCAGAAAATAAAAAGAAAAACATTCTGGAAATTCAAAAGAAGAATAGTATACACCTGATATACAATCCAAATATTCTGATATACGGATCCAGAATTAAGGGTTAAACACTAATTAGTCTTTCAAAAATCTGAAAAGATTCCCTTTGCTTCTGTCCGTTGATTGTTGTTGGTGTTTCTGGATTTTGTCTTGATTTTAAAATCTGTCACTAAGTTTCTCATTGCTGGTTGTTACTGGTTGCTGGGGTTGCTGTTGTTGTATGCTACTGAGTTTTTGCTGATCTCACTTTTCTTTTGCTTCCAATACCAGGTACACAACTGACGCGCTGATTATTGTAAACTGAAACAGGAAGCATGAATACGAAAAAAATGAAGAATTGAAGTTCTAAATTTATTTTAAATTATATTCCGAATTTTATTTGTATATATAAATTATTTAACTTACAAAAATCAGAATCATGTAGCTATTTAATATATATATAGTGGAACATCTGACGATAGCTTAACGGATGAACTATCTATATATATATATATAGTGGAACATCTGACGATAGCTTAGCGGATGAACTATCTATATATATTGCCTAAAAATAAATAAATGGTGTAGTAACTCCGTCTAAGTTAAAAATCAAACGAATAGACCATTTCAGAACTTGTAAGAATATTGTTTAGTTAAATAATATTGGTTAATTCCAGCATGTAATTGGTTTAGGATTAAAATTAGATTGTTAAGTTTTTTTTTTAATTTGACAAACTGAGAACACGCCTAGTATAATGTAACTAGGTAGTAATACGTGAATAAGACGGCCCAGGTTTAGTTTTATGCCATACACGTTGGGCCTGGGCCCGCATTGGCAACGGACTGCCCTGCTTACATCATTTTCAGAATTTATGAATCATATCCGAAACTCAACTATAACAACTCAAGCATGTAAATAAATTAAGACCTTTTCTCTTTCATTTTTGTAGAGACAATTTTAATAGAAAAATGTAGGCACTTTAGGATTATCCTGTTAAAATAAATGAGATGAGTCTCGCCAAATAAAACAATGCAAACTACGGGGCCCTCAATAACTGATCACAATAAAATACTTAGAATTTGGGATGGACTGTTTAGTGAATTTCACTGCCTTCCCCAAAGATAATAAACGCGTTAGACTCTTTAGGCGCGATTTAATTAAATTACATTCTAAACTCGGGTGCGCATTTATGTAACCCAAATTCAAATCTCAACGGAGTCGGAATGTATTAACAACCATGGGTGCATTGACTGTGACGTGGTTCGAGATGCATTTTCACGACGTTGCAATTCTATAAAAATGATAATAATAAAAGCGGTTTTAAACTTAATGAAAGCACATAAGTAATAACATGTATTAAATCAGATATCTAGCCATTATAACAATTTAAGCGACCGTGCTAGAACCACGGGATTCGAGGGTGCCTAACACCTTCCCTCGGGTCAACAGAATTCCTTACTTAGAATTTCTGGTTCGCAGACTTCATTTGGAAAAGTCGAATATTTTCCTCGATTTGGGATTCAAGATAAACCGGTGACTTGGGACACCAAAAGCCAAACCTTTCCCAAGTGGCGACTCTGAATTAAATAAATAATCCCATTTCGAATATTGTCACTTAAATTGGAAAAACTCCCTCGCGCATTCAACCCTTCGGGGCGGGCGCGCAAAAAGGAGGTGTGACATCTAAGGCTTGGGACCTCGGAATTCGTTTCCGGGCATATGACCAAGTCTCATATTTTACTGCGGACCTCCCGGGATCGTCGGAACACGGATCCGGGTCCGTTTGATCAAAATGTTGGCCAAAGTCAACCATAATTAAATTTTAACTCTAAAATTTCTATTTCTCATATTTTCACATAAAAGACTTTCCGAATATAGGTCAGCGGATCATGCACGCAAATCAAGGTGAGGTAGAAAGGAGGTTTTAAGGCCTCTTTTGTTTCTAAAACAAGTAACAAGTTCGGGTCATCACAACTTATTGGAGAGTGCTTTATTTAGTTGGACTTAGTGATTTAGGGGGATTTATCTTTGTTCGATGTCAGATGTGTAAAAATCAACTCCCAGTTACTTTATTATAGGTCTCTGAAAACTTCTTTTGTGTACTTTATCGTAAAAAATAAAATAAAATAAATACTGGAGTTAAAGTAGAAAGCTTAAAATGCAACAATATTTAATCCGGTATAAATATCGCTTTCACTGTATGTGACTCCATTGCATTCTAACTTAGTGTTTTAAAGAAACTAAGGTTATCAATAGTTTACTATTACAAAATTAAAGTATTTTGACATGTATTTGCCGATTCGGTTTATTTTAGAACTCAGTTAGTTCAAATGGGATACAACATAATGTTCACGGTTTGCAGGTTAGGATTTATTTTCTTTGTTGTTTATATAAATTCAGATAGAATTTTGTGCATTCTGTAGTTAATCTTCTGTTGCTTCACTTTTTCGCCCTGTCTGATGCCTATACGACACGAACTGTAGTGGAAGATTTGCAATATGTATATATATATATATATATAAAGCATCTTCGTAAATGGAGGTCATATTCTTCTGACGTTTATTGTAGTTTATTTTCAGGACAATATGAAAAAAAGCTGCTTGGAGGGTGTCTTTGCTATTGGAAAAGAAGTTCATTACATGTTTGTTGCAGTATTAAACAATGAGTTGAGATCAATAGATTATGTTAAAAGTGAGGGTGAGAGAAATAAGAAAGAAATGGGTTGAATGAATATGTACTCAAGTAAAAGAGCAATACATTTAATTGATTCTTTTCCTTTTATCAATTTCTTCTTCTTTTATTTCTTTTCTGCTTCATTCTCTTTTAAGTTTGTGATTAATGTTTATTCGAAGGAATTGAAAAACTGTCAAATTTATGAAACATTGGTGTGAACGATTAACTGTAAAAATTAAAATATCTAAAAAAAAAAAAAAGCATTAGAGAAAGAAATAATAGCAAGCGACATCTTAGATTTACATTCCCTTATCATTTTATTCTCTTTTTCATTAGTTTTTTAAAATTTTGTTTTTCCCTAACTCAAGTCACATATATTGTTCTAAATGATTTTAAATCATGAATTATCTCAAAATTTATCCTGCAACCACAAATTATTTCCATCAAAAATATTTATATAAGATTTTGAAGAATCGTGCATGAAAAGATTCTTTTCTATCGAAAATTTTACCATATAAGTTTTAAAAGAATTATGAAAAATGGTAAAATTATGTAAACATGGTTTATTAGAACATCATTTGTTTATAGAAATTATAACACTATTTAATTATATTCTTATTTTTTTCATAATCGCGCGAAGCGCGAGCACATATACTAGTTTAAAAATATATGAGGGAAAAATTGGATATCAACAACATCCACCAGTCCTGCTCCTGAAGTTAACCCAACTAATAATAATTCAAATGATGCCCCGTCTGATCCTCATGTTACTACCCCTACTTTTTCTAGACAACATCCCAAACGGATAGAAACATCTATTGTTTGGCCTTTTTTTACTCAACTAATTTCACAAAATAAGCTAAGTGTAAAACTTGTGGCAATGAGTTATCTTTTAAATATTTTAACGGTCGGGGGGGGGGGAGGAGGGGAACTTTAAAAAGACATATATCGATGCACCCTCAAGATAAAGCCAAATATCTTCGTATGAAAGCCCTTGGCTGAGGGTTCAAATCTACCTACTCCTAGTCAGGTTGACCCTAGTACCGAGTCTAATTAATTTCAACCGGAAATTAACATTATTGTCGGTGGTATTTTATATTATGATGCAAAAAAGATCGGGAAGAATTAGCAAAAATTGTTGTTGTTATGTGCTTACTCTATAGTTTTCCTTCTTCTTATGATTCTCAATCATCTAAAAGAACTGCGGGAGTAAGAGCGCTTAGTGTTTGGGTCGGGTTCAGGGGTTCTCAAGGTTCTAGTACTAGTAAATTTTCACAATTAAATGAGCTTGAAGCTTATTTGTCACACGGAATTGAGGAAGTGAATCCAGACGACTCCTTTTATATTTTGGAATGGTGGAAGGACAAAGAAAAATACTTTCCGATTCTTTCAAGGATGGCTCGAGACATTTTAACTATTCAAGCTTCAACAGTGGCATCGGAGAGCGCTTTCAGTCAAGCAAGACTTCAACTCGGTGATTATAGAGCGTCTATGATGGATATCTTGGAAAAATCAGTATTTTTAGAGATTGGATCCATTCGAAAAGAAGAAATTTTGGACTTGCTGAATCACAACCAGAGGTAGACAAAGCTTACGAAGAAATGTTAGCTAAACTTGCGGAGGATTCTGCTTCGCCCGAAAGCGGTGATGACCAAACTTCTTTTCCTCCACCACCAACGGAAATTCCTCCGGACCTTAATGGATTTATGAAGTTTGTAAGAGATACTATGTAAATTAATATTTAACTTATATTTTGGTACATCTTGATTAGTTTCTTTTTCTTCTTAATGGTGGTATTAGCATCTTGTTGTGCTCATTCCATAGGAGGGGGGAAGACTAAGAAAGATATGACCATGTTTTGTTAATACTATAATAAAAATTATAATGCATTGCCTTAAATATTTTTATTACCGTCTTTTTTTCTAACTTCTATAAAATTTTAAAAAAATAGAAAGTTTATCTGTTGGGCCCACTTAGGCCCGGAACCCCGAGTCCCTTAGTTCGTGGTCCCGGTCCCGGGCTAGTTCCTACAAAAATCCCGTGAATCCTAGGACCATTGAGGACCGGCCCACTTAGTACCGTTTAGGACCGAGCCCGGCCCACTTGCTAGCCCTAATACATATGAATAAATTGAACCAGGGTCAAATAATACAGAAGCATCCATGTGGCATACTGAGATGATAGATGTGATCACTGTGTCTGAAGCAACGACACGTGGCCTGACAAGGATGGCATAGAATCTAGCCTGAGCGCCAGCTGATCGGCCTCCTCCTCTAGGGCGACCCCTAGCTGCCTGGGCCCCACCCCGAGCTGGCTGGGCGGGTGGTGAAGTAACTAGTGCTGAAGTTATGGCCTGACTCTTGTGCTGAGCTAGACCTCTCGTAAGGCGGGGGACAACACTTCTTCACATGACCTAACTTTCCACACTCGAAACATCCCCTCTCGGTAAATGGTTGCAAATGCTGGGGTGAACCCCGAGAACCAGAATAACTACTAGAGGAACCTGTTGTAGATGAACCCTGAACTGAAGGTACACGAGATGAATTCTGAGATCGAAGAGCACTGAGAGATGACTGACCCGGTATAGCACTGTATGAACCATGGCTGGATGATGCACCGCGATAAATTGGATAATCCATCAGAGCGGGCCTATAAGGACGACCCCTGATATGGTAGGACTGTCCACCAAAAGGAACACTACCCGAACCACGAGGCCTCTTGGCCTTTCTCTCCTCACGCTCCTGACTTCCACATCTCTAGTCGCCGAGTAATATCGACCACCTCGTCGAATGTAGCACCTGATACACTCTCCCGAGTCATAACAAAATGGTACTGATAGTAGAGGCTATCAATGAACCTCCTAATCCTCTCCCACTCAGTGGGAACCAACCAAACTATATGACGAGCCAACTCTGAAAACCTTTTCTCATGCCGATCACAGACATGCCATCCTGACGTAGCTGCTCAAATTGCCTGCACAGTGATCTCGTCCAAACCCACACCACAATTAAATAGCGAGGCGGTCGATGCAATAATAACCCAACAAAGATCGGGATCGAATCCACAAGGAGTTAGAATATGGGATTAGGTTTATATAGAAGTTGACTGCAAGTTTTGAGTTCAATTATACTTCCATAATGTTGATTGGTGTACTACTTCTATTTTACTCTATTGCATGCAAAGATAAAACTGAAGGATAATATTTTTGGTTTTGAGATGTTTTTCAATTGATAAAGGAATCTAGGGTCGTGACTTCCACCTAGGTGGTTACCTAACGGGTTGTAGACTATAGGAAAAATTTGATTTATTGGGATCGTGGTATAGTATTCACACGCAATTGCTCACTTTATACCTCTCGGTAGTTTGAGTGATTTTACCCATTTTAGCTTTCTCAAGTCCAAATGAGTATTTGCACAAATAAAGTGATATATGCTTAAGTCGGGTCTTACTATCTCTAGATTTGACCCTTTAATTGGATCTATCAATTTCTTAAGTTCACCCCAATTTCTTGTTAGTCAAGTTCTCCTAAACATAGTCTCTCTTTCTCAAGCAAAGACTATGTCAATTAAGCATGAATCAATGTTTGCAACCATTAATTCCAGAAATTAAGCATAAACAAGGCTAAATATCACTAACCCAATCACAAACAAGCCCTAAAATTAAATACCCATTAATTACCCACACTAGGGTTGGGTCACAACCCAAGCTAAAGATTTAGCTACTCATAGAAAATGAAGAAATACAAGAAGAAATTAAGGTAGAATGCATAATAATATATTAAACAAAGGAAAACTAATGTTAATAAGTCAATCTAATACTCCCTCCATTCCAAATTATGTGAACCTGTTTGACTGGGCACGGAGTTTCAGAAAAAATAAAACTTTTGGAATTTGTGGTCCTAAACAAGTCAAAAAGGGGCCCAGAGTATTTCTGTGGTTATAAAAGCTTCTCATTAAGGGTAGAATTATAAATTTAAGCAAAATTATTACCAAATTTAGAAAGGGGTCATTCTTTTTGGAACGGACCAAAAAGGAAATAGGTTCACATAAACTGGAACAGAGGGAGTATAAATTTACTTAAATAAGTAAAGAAAAACGCTCAGGTGCACCTCTGCAAACTAAACTTAACCTAAAAATGACAAAAAATACTATTTATACTAAGCTGAAAATATCTGACAAAAATGCGTCTGCGAAGGTTGTGTGGCCGTATAATTTTGGTGCGGTCCGCACAATGGGCTTTTGCGGCCGCACAAAAGTACTGCGGTCCGCACTTCTAAATTTTCCAGCTCTCTGAATCTCAAGTCCTTTGGTCCGCATAAAAGGGATGCAGCCTTACTTGATCTCATGCGGCCGCATAATTCCAGTGTGGTCCAACACACTACTCTATGAACCCTTCTTTTGCGGCCGCACTAGAATTGTGCGGTCCGC
Organism: Nicotiana sylvestris; assembly: GCF_000393655.2. NCBI lineage: Eukaryota > Viridiplantae > Streptophyta > Magnoliopsida > Solanales > Solanaceae > Nicotiana > Nicotiana sylvestris. The sequence continues at coordinate 146,509,501 of NC_091064.1, read as the reverse complement.
ACTGCTAGTCTGTTTTTCCGATTTTTGTTCTTGTTCACTTTTAACTCCTTTATGAGTTGATTTTGACTTCTTTGGCTCGTTTCCAATATTCCTACAAGTAAGCACATTTTTGTTAGTTTTCGGGAATAACTTTAAGCATTTTTTTAGCTAAAACACAAGTAAAAGGGAGAAATTAAGCGGTAAAAATCCCCACTTATCACACAGCTCTTCCCTGCGAGTCTGTGGCACAAACTTCTCCAAGAAGAGAACTGAGAACTCATGCCATGTAAGTGGTGCTGCACTGACTGGCATGCGCTTCTCATAGGCCTCCAGCTATCTGAAGTTAGCCCCAGTAAATTGAAAGGTAGTGAATGATACCGCACTGGTCTCTAGAATACCCGCTGTGCGAAGAATCCACTAGAACCTGTCCAAGAAGTCCTGGCATCCTCAGACGTAGCACCACTGAATGATGGAGGCTAGAGCCTCCCAAATCTCTCCAGTCTCCTCTGCTCATCATCAGTCATAACGCGACCCACCTGGCATAAGCAACTGCAACCGACTTGTAGTATCCCTGGTGTCTGAAGTCCTTGCATCACATGCTCTGGAGTATGGGCATCGGGAGTCTGAGTACCTCCTCTGGCCTGAGAAGGGGCTGGCACGGCCTGAACAGAAACCGCCTGAGCGAGGCTGGTGCACAAAGTCAAAATCTGAGCCAAAGCCTCCTAAAGGCCTAGAATCACAATGGGCACAACTGGTGCCTGAGCTGGGCCCTCTGGCTCAACCACATCTGAAACCTGCTCCTAAGATGGAGCAATTGGTGGATCTGCATGTGCTGCTTTAGCTGTTGTATGAGCTGCACCTTTGCCCCTACCGCAGCCCTGACCTCTCATGGCCCTAGCCGGTGGTACTAGTGGTTGTCTGTCCTGTTCGGTAGCAAGTGTCCTCACCATATGTGAGAGAATAGAATAACAAAAATTTAGTTACCGGAATCAAAAAATCCGCATGACAAGAATACACGAATGTGGAGTTTTTCCTAAGGGTTCGGAAGCCTCTCAAAGATAAGTACAGACGTCTCCGTACTGATCCGCAAGATTCTACTAAACCTGCTCATAACTCGTGAGACCTATGTAACCTAGGCTCTGATACCAACTTGTCACGATCCAAAACCCAAACTGTCGTGATAGCGCCTATTATGGTACTAGGCGAGCTGACTACTCAGATATTTCCAACACTTTTAATATTTGAAATATACTAGGACGGTTTAAATAAATAAAAATCTCGTAAAAAGGGATAGGATATCATAACTCAATACATAATTTTCCCAAAATTGGGTTGTCACTGAGTACATGAGCATCTACATAATGACCTAGTCCGGTACACTGTCTAGAAAGTAGAACTGAACAAAATAAACTGAAAGATATAGAGAGGAGAGTCAAGGTCTACAGACGCCAAAGTAGCTACCTCGATGAACTCTGAGTGTCTGAACTCTGCTAATCAGAAACCGTCGTAACAAGAAGCACTTGGATGTGCACACGAGGTGCAGGGTGTAGCGTGAGTATAACCAATTCAATAAGTAACAAATTAGACCTTTGGAATGAAAATAGTGACGAGTTTGAGTATTATAGGCCACTTACAACATTAATAGTACGGGAAGTTACAGAAAAATATGACAGTGATCTCTTAGAAATTTATAATCTACAAGTAAAAGTACAAGAATTTAGACATGCTTTCAGGTTTTAAAATAAAACTCAACACAGAACATCAGCCCAGGGCAGATCCAGCTCAAATGCAAATAAACCAGGGCATATCCAGCCCAAATGTAAATAACTGCTAGCATTGAGCCCATTGTGGATGTGCAGACTCCGGAGGGGCCGATCCAGCTCAAGCACTATAATAAGCTAAATCCTGGCATGAAGCGGCGTGCAGCTTGATCCAATGAATATCACTCACAACAGACCCTCAGCCTCACTCAGTCATTAATCTCTCCAATCTCTTGGGCTCACCAGAATCATGATTATCAACCCAAAAAATGATGATATGATGTATCAAATAAAAGAAAACAAAGACAGAGACATATTATGCAAATAATAGTTGTGGCTGAGTAAAAATGACAAATTACACAAATAATTCAACATGTAGCACGACCTCTGTGGGTCCCAACAATACCAACACGGAGCCTAAGCAGGATTTCTATGTTAAAAATCCCATTGAGTTTTCCACTTAAATTGTCCAATTAATTTATCTGGTTTATTGATTGACAAGGTTAATATTACTCGTAGCCTTCTCCCGAAGTACTACTCATCTATTCAAGCCAACTTAATGCCTATATTCCTATGAAATATGAATTAACAAGAAACACATTAATAATTCCTGTATAGTAACGAAGCAAGGCGATTAGGTATATTCCTATCCTAACCGTAAATCCGTTCCCGATGCTCGAGTTCAAGATCTTGCTCTACTCAATCTTATATGTAATCTCGAATTTCCTCTCTCGAGTTCTATCCTAGATTCGTAGATAGTATTCAATTGGTAATCAAGCAATAAAATAATTAAGCGCAAGATTGAATAAATACACCAATATGATAAACTAATAAGAACAATTCAAGATTCAAACTACAACGTTCATGTAGCTCCCAAAAATCTAGAACTAATAAACTATAAGATTAATGGAAGGGAAGAGAAAGAAAAACTAGTTAGAAGCCTCCTCCAAGTGTGGTGTGTTCTCCTTAGGTCTAAAGTATGTCAAAAGTCCCAAAAATACCCTTTTTACATGTATTTATACTAAGTAGGATTGGGTTCAAACGAAAATACCTTTTCCTACACGAAATAGGATTGGGACTCTATAAATATTACACTGGCGCGCCACAAGGGGCGACGCGCCACACAATGTGGTAGTGGGGTTTATCAGGGAGCTCCACAATTCAACAGGCAGCAGAAATACAAAGGCACGACGCCCCATGCGTTGCAGGTGTGCAACATTCTCAAAGTCCGGTTTTTCTCGACTTTTTGATATCCAGATGTGGTTCTCGACCCCTGAACGCGATCCCGACTTAATCTCTTGGGCTTTTACTCAGACTTCAAAGCTTCAAATAGATTGAATTCATTCCATAACATCTACATCAGTCAGAATCACTCCCACAAGGCATAAAACACGTAATTAGTGCAAAACACTAGCGATTAAAGCTCAAACTCAATTAAAGTATAGTAAATTAGAGTGTAATAAGTGACTAAAATACGTAATTATAGCCTATCATAAGCAGTTCAATTGCTCTACATGGTGAAAATACAGGTAACAACAAGATTATTCAGCTATACAGTTCCACGAAATCGACCAAGTCACCATTCTTATGGTGCACACCCACACGCCCATCTCCTATCATGTGCGTCACCTCAAAAACAATCACATAACACATAATTCGGGATTACACACCCTCAGAACCAAGCTTAGAAGTGTTACTTACCTCAAAGTGTGCAAATCTCTACTCCGACAAGCCCTTGCCTCGCGAAATAGCCTTCGAATGCCACGAATCTAGTGACAAACAATTCAATACAATCAACACGAGCTAAAGGAATCAATTCCATAAGAAAATACTAAGTTCTTAATCAAAAGTCATAAGATCAACTCAAAAGATGGCCCCCGGGTCCAGGTCTCGAAATTCGATAAACGTTACAAAATCCGGAAGCCCGTCCAACCACGAGTCCACCCAGATCAAAATTACTCAAATCCGATACCAAAATCTCGATCAAATCTCCAAAATTTGGCCTAAGGACTTTCCTCCATTTCCCCCCAGTTTTTCAACCCAAATCACTAATTAAATGGTGAAATCAAAGATATAAACATGGAATTTAACCAAAACTAAGTAAGAATCACTTACCCCAATCACTCCCTTGAAAATCTCTCCAAGAATCGCCTCCAACGGAGCTCCCTAAATCAAATTTGTGATATGAACTCAAACTCTCATTTTTGAAATATTTGAAGTCTGCCTAGATATCCTCAATCGCGATCGCGGAAACACCTTCGCGATCACGAAGCACAAATTCCATTGCCCCTAGAACTTCCTCTACGTGATCGCATACATACTCATGCGAATGCAAAGCTAGGCCCACGCGATCGCGGCTAGACCCTCGTGTTCACATAGAACAATGCCCATGGCCAGTTCTTGCCTCATTTCCTCTTCGGGGATGCGGCTTAACCCATGTGCTCGCAATGCACTGATTCCACAGCCTACGTGATTGCATACCAGAACTGGCGATCGCATTGAACAAAATACCACAACTGCTCCAATTAGCCTATGCGATCGTGCATAAGGAAACTAGATCAGTGCTCCAGAAAATTTCAGCAATTCTCCAAGTCCAAAAATTGATCTGTTAACGATCTGAAACTCACCCGAGGCCACCGGGACCTCAACCATACATACCAACAAGTCCAAAAATATGATACGAACTTACTCAAGCCTTCAAATCATATCAAACAATGCTAAAACCACGAATCGCGTATCGATTCAAGCCTAATGAACTTTGAACTTCTAACTTTAACCTTCGATGCCGAAACCTATCAAATCATGTCCGATTGACCTCAAATTTTGTACACAAGTCACAAATGACACAACAGACCTATTCCAACTCCTGGAACCCCAGTCCGAGTCCGATAACCACAAGGTCAACTCTCGGCCAAACTTCTAAATTTCCAACTTTCGCCATTTCAAGCCTAATTCCTCTACGGACCTCCAAATCACTAACCGGACACGCTCCTAAGTCTAAAATCACCCAATGGAGATAACGAAACCATCAAAACTATTCATTCAGACATAAATCAACATCCGGTCCACCTTTTCAACTAAAAGCGTCCAACCTTGAAACTAAATGTCTCAACTCATTCCGAAACATCCCTAGAGCCGAACCAACTACCCCCGCAAGTCACGTAGCAACTATTAAGCATAGAATGAGTAGTAAATGAGGGAACATGGCTATAACTCTCAAAATGACCGGCTGGGTCGTTACATAAACCTAAAACTTGATACCAACTATTTGAGCGAGAAAGTAATTCGTCTATGTGACTAACTTCGTTATTAACTAAGCATGCTATTCTAAGTGAGATTAATTGAACAAATAAATTAAGTAAACAAACAAGCAAACAAACAAATAACTAACTACGTCTAAATGCATGAGAGTAACTCGACAACAAAGGGATATCATGTAATAGCAACTTCAAATAAGAATAATTCAACAATAAAAGAGGTAACATGAAAACAAAAGAGGTAACAACTTCAACTAAACATATAAGAGTAAACTTGACAAATAAAAGATAGAACATGTGCTAACAACTTCAATAAAGCATATAAGAGTAATGGAGGATATAACATGATATGACAACTTTAATTAATGCATGAAATAAGCCTAGGAGTCTAACCGGTCAAATACAACATATAAGCTCGTGTACACACCCGTCACATCGCGTACACGTCTTCCATATAATTCAAGTAATACAATCAACCCAAATCCTAAGGTGTGGTTCCTCCCTTCCTCCACAAGGTTAGGCAAGATACTTACCTCAAAAAAGCTAAATCAATACTTTAAAAATCCCTTCCCATGTGAAACAACCTCTGGACAGCTCGAATATAGCCAAATTAACTTAATATCATAAATAAAAGTCATAGGAAACAATTTCGGATAATAAAAACTTCGATCTTCAATAAAAATCAGAAAGTCAACCCAAAAAGTGAACCTCGGGCCCGTACCTCAGAACCCGACAAAACCAATAAGACCGAACACCCATTTTGATACGAGTCCGACCATACCAAAATCATACAATTCCGACCTCAAATCGGCCTTCAAATCATCATTTTATGTTTTAGAATTTTTTTTTTACTAATATCCCCATTTTCTCTAATTTAGATCATCAATTAAATGATAAAAACAAGGATAGAATTAAGAAACATAACTAAATCCGAGCCAAAAATACTTACAAAAATAGAAATCGTGAAAATATCCTCTAAAATCTCGTAAAATCGAGCTCTCTAACTCAAAATGTGATAAAAATAACGAAAACCTCGATATATATTAAGTTGCCCAGAGATTTCTGCATTTATGGACAGAACAACGCATCTACGCTCTTGCATTTGCGAGAAAAAATTCGCAACTATGACTTTCACTTATGAGACCATGAATTGCACCTGCGAATCACCTACCACATCTGCGACCCCACAGAAGCGAATGACCACATGGAGCCTCAATTTCGTTGTCATGATAGGGATTTTCCACCCTCGGGAGTCGAGATGACACCTACTCGTGAAAGCTAGGCAAGCCAACTATTAAGGCTTTAACCCATTAGCAATCAACCCAAACATATATAAAACATAGCTACAGTTAAACAATTGAAAAGTGCAGAAGAGTTATAGCAAATTCAAATAATCCAATACATCTCTACCCACGAATCTGGTGTCACAAATTGACGAACAACTAAGATTTTTACTACAAACAATGGTCTAAAAAGAAAAGTACAACTGTTCTCGGAATGAAAAGAGACAGCAAAAGCTAAAACAGGGAAGGGGGACTACAGGCTCTGCGGACGCCAGCAGATCTACCTTGGTCTCCCTAGACTGAAGGCAGCTACCTCAGCTACTCACCGGGTTCGGTGCCGAAATATGCATAAAAGAGTGCAGAGTGTAGCATCAGTACAACCGACCCCATGTACTGAGTAAGTGTCGAGCCTACCCTCGGCGAAGTAGTGATGAGGCTAGGACACGACAACCATATAAACTTGTACAGTTAAATCATATACAAGCAGAATCATAATAACATGAATCAACAGAATAAAGTGGGAAGGGGACATGCTGCGGGGAATATCAGATTCTAACAATAAGCCAATAAAGAAGCATCAATAAAGGAGCATAATGAACATCATATGTATATCAACAAAAATAAAGAAACGATAATACGTGCACGGCATCACCCTTCGTGCTTTTACTCTCGGTCTCACCATATGAAAAAATAGAAATGGCACAGCATCACCCTTCGTTCATTACCTCACATAATCATGGCACGACATCACTCTTCGTGCATTAACTCTCGCAATATCGGCCGGCACACCCTTCGTGCATTACACTCACAATATCGGCACGGCATCACCCTTCATGCATCAACACTCACTCACAATATCATGCACGACATCACCCTTCGTGCTTTACACTCTTTCTCACCCAAACAGTAGAAACAATACGTCCCAGTAAGGAAATCAACAATATCAACAATAACATCCCGGCAAGGGAATCAATAATATTAACAATAACATCCCGTCAAGGGATTCAACTATAACCAATCTCCTTTTTAACAATTACTTTACAAAATGAAATTGAGCCAATACCCAATAATAGTCAATTACAAAGAAACTTTTGTAAGCTTTGTTCAACTTTGATAATCATCAATTTAAGCATGAACGATACATAATAGAGTCACAACAATCATGATATAAGAGTCACAAGCATGCTTGACACCAATGTATAGATACTTGTCACCACACCTATACGACGTACTCAATAATATCACATAGCAAATAAGACCATAACTCCTATTCCCTCAAGCTAAGGTTAGGCCAAACACTTACCTCGATTTCACAGACAAGATTAAACCTCAATTACCACTTTACCTCTCGGTTCTACTTCCAATTCGCTTGTATCTAGTCATAATTTACTTAATAACATTAATAAATGCTAAATAAACCAATTCTAATGAATGAAAATAGATTTTCCATTGTTTTCCCGAAAAAGTCAAAAATTGATCCCGAGCCCGCTTGGTCAAAACCCGAAGTTCGAACCAAAACCCGATCACCCATTCATTCACGAACTCAAATATGCAATTATTTTTGAAATCGAACCTCAAATTAAGGTCCAAATCCCCAAAATTTGAAAATCCTAACTTCTACCCAAAAACACCCAATTTCCCATGAAAAAACCAAAGATTTTGAAGTGAAACTATGTAAAAGATGGATTAGATTGAAGAAGATGAGTTAGAAATCACTTACTTATGATTTGGGGAAGTTTAAGCCTTTGAAAAATCGCCCAAGTATGTTTAGGGTTTGAGAAAGTTGTAAAATGATGAAGAATCCCGTTAAAATCCCACTTAACAGGTCGCAGATGTCGCAATTGTGACTAGAGCTTCGCATTAGCGAAGCTCGAAATTGCGAGAAGGGCATCGCAAATGCGAACCTTCGCAATCTCTGCTTCCTTCGCATTTGCGACAAATAGGTCGCATTTGTGACTACTGAGAACTTCGCATTTGCAAAGAAATGTTCGCAATTGCGAACAAGGCTGCCCAGGTCATTCATCGCAATTGCGATCAGCCCCATCGCAATTACCAAACCTGACAGGCTTGCAATTGCGAAGGCTGACCTCGCAATTGCGAAGGCTGACCTCGCAATTGCGAGATCAGAGCCAGCAACAAATGCCAGATGAAAAATCAGAAATTTCCTAAGTCCAATTCACTCCGTGGCCTATCCAAAACTCACTTGAGCCCTCAAAGCTCCAAACCAAACATGCATGCAAGTCTAAAAATATCATACAGACTTGCTCGTGCGATCAAATCATCAAAATAACATCAACAACTACAAAATTTAACCTCAAGTTCATGAAATTCTTTAAGAACATTGAAATTTTCATTTTCTCAACTAAAGGTCCGATTTATATCAAATTAACTCCGATTCTTACCAAATTTCACAGATTCGGCTTACTTATTAGTTTAAACCTGTATCGGGCTCCGGAACAAAGACACAGGCCCGATACCATCAAGAACACGCATCATTTCACTTCAAAAAGTCTTTATATTTTCTAGCAAATAATTTTCTTTAAAAAAACTTTTCTCGGGCTAGGGACCTCGGAATTCGATTCCGGGCATACGCTCAAGTCCCATATTTTACTACGGACCCTACGGGACCGTCAGATCACGGGTCCGGTTCTGTCTACCAAGAATGTTGACCAAAGTCAACTTTAATTAGTTTTAAAGGTCAATTTCATTATTTTTCTTAAATTTCACATAAAAGCTTTCCGGAAATGTGCCCAGACTGCACGCGCAAATCGATGTGAGACAAAAAGAGGTTTCTAAGGTCCCGGAACATAGTTTTGACTTCTAAAATAAGAGATGACCTTTCGGGTCATCACATTCTCCACCTCTAAAACAAACGTTCGTCCTCGAACAGACATAGAAAAGTACTTGAGTCGGTGAAAAGATGAAGATATCGGCTCCGCATATCGGACTCGGACTCCCAGGTTGCTGCCTAAACAGGCTGACCTCTCCACTGCACATGAACTGAAGGGAAATTCTTTGATCTCAACTGAGGAACCTACCTATCTAGAATAGCTACCCGGCTCCACCTCATAGGTCAAGTCCTTGTCCAACGGACAGTGTTGAAGTCTAACACATGGGATGGATCGCCGTGATACTTCCGAAGCATATACACATGAAACACTGGGTGCACAGCTGATAAAATCGGCGGCAACGCAAGTCTGTAAGCCACCTCTCCCACTTGATCAAGAATCTCAAAAGGACCGATGAATCTAGGGCTTAGCTTTCCCTTCTTCCCAAATCTCATCACGCCCTTCATGGGCGACACCCGAAGCAATACTCACTCCCCGACCATGAATGCCACATCGCGAACCTTACAGTCGGCATAACTCTTTTGCCTGGACTGAGCTGTACGACGCCTATCTTGAATGATCTTAACCTTATCCAATGCATCCTGTACTAGATATGTACCCAACAATCGAGCCTTTCCCAGCTTAAACCATCCAACCGGCGACCGACACCGCCTACCATATAATGCCTCATAGGGAGCCAGCCACCTGGATGCTCAACTGGTAACTGTTGTTGTAGGCAAACTCTGCTAATGGCGATGTTACACCCCGTAAGTTTAACAACCTTGATACCGTCAGAGATTATGTTAGTGTGGTATTTTCTTTTTAAGTGACGTATTTTAGTAAAAGTTATATAAGTATAATTTTGGATAGCTACACTTATTACTACTTTCAAATATATTTTAAATTATATACAATAATATAAGGATATTTTATTAGACGTTATTTTAAGACGGATGAGTCTGAATAGATGATGGTATCCTTGTCATTTCATTAATTCATGAATTGCTAAAATATACATATTCCTATTTCATATTTTATGTTGAATAAAAAATATATATTTATAAGAAGAAACAAATTTACAAACAATCAAGGTGCAAATTATGTTGATTTTTAGTGAGGAGATTGAATCTTTTTATTACCAAACAATGTACTACTAGCTATGTTGAGTATAACTAAAACTTATTTGACTGACTATACGTAAGATAAACTTATTTAGTTTCGTTGAAAGAATATTTGCAATTAATTGAAGTGCTTTTACATATTGTAACTGTATTCCTAATTATGGCCAAATGACTTCCATATTCTTAAATTAAATTAAATAATTCGTTGTCGAGACTAAAACAAATTAAGATAGTAATCTTTTTAATATTATCTAAAAATTTAAAATTTTTATCTACGCACAAAGTTGACGTTGAATTACTTTATTTATATATTTAATATGTATTTTAGTAACAGTGCTTTGCAAACTGATGTTTTTACCAGATTCAACAAAAGGATTAAACCTATATATTATATCAACATCTCTTCAGTTTTGGAGAAAAAGGAAATAATTTGCAAGTTTAATTTTGTTCAAACAAGTGATTGATGCTAACTCAATTATATATCTAAGCAGCCACCTTATAGGAAGGGGTGTCACTATCACCGAAAAATTCACTGTGTAGCATAATATAAGAAATGTTTATGAGATTTTCTTTATTATAAAGATAGAAATTATTTTGTCACAAGAAAAGAAGGTTATTTTTTTACCATTTTAAAAATTGAGCGTACGAAATTTATACTCTTTATATGAGATTAGAAAAATTATAAGTTAAAAAAATATATATGCAATTTTTTTTATATGGATATTTTAATAAAATAATAGTGTATGTATTAATTTTATATGGTACCACATGACCATGATACTAGAATATATATATATATATATGTTAAAAGTATTAAGTATTTTAAGTAATTTGAGATAATTCTTAATTATGCGGGTAATTAATACTTAATTTAAAAAAAAAAATAAGAGATAAGACTAACCACCCCAAAACGTGGCAGCCCCTCCAATTCCAATTGATGACTCGACAATACTACTACAGGCCCATAACATTTATCATTAATATCCTAGAAGAATGATTTAGAACGTGTTTTACCTTATAAAGCATTTTACATGAAACAATGACGAGTAATAGACAGTGATTCTTTCTTGAAGTTCTTTCTTACAACAACAACAACAACGACGACCCAGTATAATCTCACAAGTGGGGTCTGGGGAGGGTAATATGTACGCAGACCTTACCCCTACCCCGAAGGGTAGAGAGGCTGTTTCCAGGAGACCCTCGGCTCAAAAAAAACAATAGGAGACGATATATTAGTACCATAAAAAATGCGTAATAAAAATAACAACAATAACAACAACAATATATAAGAGATATGGAATATGAAATACAGGATACAAAATACGAAATACGAAATAGGTGGCTGGTATAAGTACAACTAGAGGGAAAGCCCTGCATCAATAGACGACCAATGACATTCCTAGTCTAACTCCTAACTGGATAGTCTCCCTCTATTGTGCTGTAGAAATATTCACACCCTCCCCTAACCTACAACCTTAATGCTCGACCTCCATAATTCCCTATCAATGGCCATGTCCTCAGTAATCCTAAGTCGCGTCATGTCCTGTCTGATCACCTCTCCCCAATACTTCTTAGGTCTTCCTCTACCTCTCCGCGTGCCCACTACAGCCAGTCGCTCACACCTCCTCACCGGTGCATCAGTGCTCCTCCTCTGAATGTGCCCGAACCATCTGAGTCTTACTTCCCGCATCTTGTCCTCCATGGGGGCCACACCCACCTTCTCTCGAATATCTTCATTCCTAATCTTATCCATCCTTGTATGCCCGCACATCCACCTCAACATCCTCATCTCTGCTACTTTCATCTTCTGGATGTGTGAGTTCTTTACCGGCCAACATTCAGTTCCATACAACATGGCAGGCCTAACCACTGCTCTATAAAACTTACCTTTTAGTAACGGTGGCACTTTCTTGTCACACAAGACTCCCGACGCTAACCTCCACTTCATCCACCCCACCCCTATACGGTGTGTGACATCCTCGTCAATCTCCCCGATCCCCTGAATAACCGATCCAAGGTACTTGAAACTACCTCTCTTGGGAATGACTTGAGAGTCAAGCCTCACTTCAACTCCCGCTTCTGTCGGCTCAACTCCAAATTTGCACTCGAGGTATTCCGTCTTCGTCCTACTCAACTTGAAACCTTTAGACTCAAGAGCATATCTCCAAACCTTTGGACTCGAAGTTCTTTCTTCTGTTCTTTAAATGAAACTAAAATATATAAATTTGGAAGATAATCAATGAAGTTCTGTATTCCAAGTTTGTTATACATCCCTAGAACATGTTAGTGCTTGTGCCACCATTATCTGACCTCTTTTTCCCTGAAATTGCAACAAATTTTTTAAAATTAAATTTTCCTCGAAGTGGCAAGAATATTTTAGAATTTAGTTCCTCAACTAGCTATGCATAGTCTTGGTAGAGTCCAGAAGTTAAAGCATCTACGTTTGGAAATATGCAGTACTTTCTGCACACAACATTTTGAACTTTTTTCTTCTTGCAAGTTGCAAGTATAGTAACTTGCAAATAAAAAAAATAAAAAAACATAGGCCAAAAAAACTTATTGTCAAAGAATCAATGAAAGCCTGAAAGGTAATAGATCAGGGATGGTATGTTGGTGGGAATTCTTACAATACTTTTTCCCCATTACTGAGATCTGAGATCCCTTCCAGATATAAGGCTTAAGGAACCACGGTACAATAGGGTACGTTAGTAATGTGCTGCTATTCATCAGGACAATTCTGCCTTCACGTGAGAAACCATTTAACTGACATTGAAGGCTTTTTTTTTTTCCTACACCAGAAAGCTGGCTATTTTAATTTATTGCAGTTTCGCTTGCCAAGTGGTTCAGGAAGCTGTACTATTCCTCAATTTGTGTTTGATTTTGGAGCATGTTTTTAAGAATTCCCTACTTTGATCCGCCGTTACATGCTTTTCGCGTTTGACATGTGTTGGAGGGATCGTCAAGAGAACCGACTCAGGTATGTTAAGGCTAATCCTTCCTTTTTTTGGCATGATCCAGGCAACGATACGTAAACGTAATGTTATTTCATAAGTGTTTCTACTCTTAGAAGTTAAGGATGTCTATGTTATTTATTCCTGTAAAATGATATTAATCAGAGGTATAATGGTCTTTTAACGTTCCGAGAAGTTTTATTAACGTACTTCTCATGCATTGCACTCATTTACATGTGCATTTACCCATGACTCAGACGGCGTTATATACGCGTATATATGTATATGGAATATGGGAAAAGGTTACAGCGTTATATACGCACCACCACCTGATCAGTTGGTATACATTGATGATTTTGCCCATAGTGGCACCAGATGGTGTTATATACGCGTATATATGTAAATATATGTATATGGGATATGGAAAAAAGGTTACGACGTTATATACGCACCACCACCTGATCAGCTGGTATACGATGATGATGTTGCCCACAGTGGCTGAAATGATATGATGGGATACCCTTAGAGGCTTAATGATGTTATGTACGTACAGACCTATACATTACATGACATTTATATGCATATGCATGACATTAAAGATATTTCATGATTTTGATTTACAGAGCCATCCGGATTTACAAGCTGAGTCAATTACTCCACGTTTTCTTCCATGTCCTTTATATACTTATTTACATGCCTTACATACTCAGTACATCATTCATACTGACATCCTTTTGTTGGGAACGCTGCATTCATGCCTTCAGGTATAGATAATAAGTTTGACGAGCCTTCATCGTAGATGAGATTGGTATTCAGCGAAGGATCGGTAAGACTCCATCTCATTCGGAGTGCAGCCGAGTCTATGAGTCACATGTCAGAGTTTTTCTACAGACTTATGGGTAGGCCGGTACCATGTCCTATTTTATGTCAAATAATCTTAGAGGATTTATAGATACAAGGTTACTATGTACAGTATGTTAGAGGCCTTGACGACCCATATGTATTCATGTTTTATGAACGATGGTTCATTGATATAACATTTGCCCACTTACAATTTTACATTACGAGTTGTGGCCTTGCTGGCCTATGATAGTTATAAAAAGGAATGAATGAGTTACAGAGTGGTTCACTCGGGCCACTACGGTACCGGGTGCCAGCCATGCCTCCCCAGGTTTGGGGCGTGATCGGCAAGAACTGATCCCACGAACCTCCAAAGTCAATAACACATGCTCGGAGCATATCTTCCAAAATCTGAATAGTACGCTCGGCTATCAGTCCATCTGAGGATGAAATGATGTGCTCAACTCGACCCGTGTACCCAACTCACGTTGTACTGTCCTCCAGAAATGCGAGGTAAACTGCATACCTCGGTCAGAAATGATAGACATGGGCACACCATGAAGATAAATAATCTCCCGAATATTGATCTCATCTAACCTCTCTGAAGAATAGGGGACTGCCACAGGAATGAAATGCGCTGACTTGGTCAGCCTATCCACAATAACCCATACTGCATCGAACTTCCTCTGAGTCCGTAGGAGTCCAACAACGAAATCCATAGTGATACGCTCCCACTTCCACTCAGTAATCTCAATCTTTTGAAACAAACCACCAGGTCTCTGATGCTCGTACTTTACCTGCTGACAATTCAAACACCGAGCTACATACACAACAATATCCTTCTTCATCATCCTCTACCAATAATGCTGCCGCAAGTCCTGATACATCTTAGTAGCGCCCGGATGAATGGAATACTGGGAACTATGAGCCTTCTCTAGAACCAACTCACGAAGTCCATCCACATTAGGCACAAAAATACGACCCTGCATCCTCAAAACTCCATCATCTCCAACTGTAACCTACTTGGCACCCCCGTGCCGCACCGTATCCCTAAAGACAAGCAAAGGAGGATCATCATACTGCCGATCTTGGATACGATCAAATAATGAAGAACGAGCGACTGTGCTAGCTAGCACACAGCTGGGCTCAGAAACATCCAACCTCACGAACTGATTGGCTAAAGCCTGAACATCCAAAGCAAGCGGTCTCTCACTGACTGGAATACATGCAAGGCTACCCATACTGGCTGACTTCCTGCTCAATGTATCGGCCACTACATTGGCCTTCCCTGAATGATACAAGATGGTGATATCATAGTCTTTCAATAGCTCCAACCATCTCCTCTGCCTCAAATTTATCTCATTCTGCTTGAACAAGTATTGCAAACTCTTGTGATCCGTGAACACCTCACATGACATGCCATATAAATAATGCCTCCAAATCTTCAGCGTGTGAACAATGGCTGCTAGCTCCAAATCATGAACTGGATAATTCTTCGCGTGGATCTTCAACTATCGTGAAACATATGCAATAACCTTGCCATTCTGCATCAACACCGCACCAAGTCCAATACGAGATGCAAGTCCAATGCGTTGTATATGGCCCTAAACCTGTAGGCAATACTAACACCGGCGCCGTAGTCAAAGCTGTCTTGAACTTCTGAAAGTTCTCCTCACACTTGTCCGACCACCTGAACTGGGCACCCATCTAGGTCAACCTGGTCATCGGGGCTGCAATAGATGAAAATCTCTCCACAAACTGACAGTAATAGCCTGCCAAACCCAAGAAACTCTAGATCTCTGTGGCTGATGTGTGTCTAGGCCAGTCCTTGACTACCGCGATCTTCTTAGGATCCACCTGAATACCCTCTAATAATACAACATGACCCAAGAATAAAACTGAACTCAACCAAAACTCACATTTCGATCACATAGCATATAACTGATTGTCCCTCAGAGTCTGGAGAACAACTCGAAGATGCTGCTCATGCTCCTCCCGGCTTTGGGAATATATCAAAATATCATCAAGGAAGACAATCACAAAGGAATTCAAATAAGGCTTGTCACTCGGTTCATCAAATCCATGAAAGCTGTTGGGGCATTTGTCAACCCAAATGACATCACTAAGAACTCATAATACCCGTACCGAGTGCGAAAAGCTATCTTAGGGACATCGGATGCCTTAATCCTCAACTGATGATAGCCAGATCTCAAATCAATCTTCGAAAATACTTTGGCACCCTGAAGTTGATAAAAAAAATCATCAATCCTCGGTAATGGATATTTATTCTTAATTGTGACCTCGTTCAACTGCCGATAGTCTATACACATCCTTATCGATCCGTCCTTCTTCTTAACAAACAATATCGGCGCACCAAAGCGAGATACTAGGTCTAATAAAGCCTTTATCAAGTAGGTCTTGCAACTGTCCTTTCAATTCTTTCAACTCTGGTGGGGCCATACGATATGGCGGGATAGAAATGGGCTGAGTGCCCGGAGCCAAATCAATGCAAAAGTCAATATCCCTGTCGGGTGGAATCCCCGACAGGTCTGAAGGAAATACCTTTGGAAACTCACGAACAACGGGCACAGAATCCATAGAAGGAACCTCAGCACTAGAATCGCGAACATACACCAAATAGGCCAAACATCCCTTATCAACCATACGCCGAGCCTTCATATATGATATAACCGTGCTGGTAGAATGATCAGGAGTCCCTCTCTACTCTAAACGAGGCAACCCCGGCAATGCTAAGGTCACGGTCTTGGCGTGATAGTCCAATACAGCATAATAAAAGGATAACCAATCCATCCCCAAAATGACATCGAAGTCTACCATATCGAGATGTAGGTGATCTACACAAGTCTCAAAAACCCCAAATAAACATACACGAGAGATAGACTCGATCTACAATAATAGAATCACTCACCAGCATAGACACATATATAGGTGCACTCAAAGAATCACGAGGTACAACCAGATAAGGGGCAAAATAAGATGAAACATAGGAATATGTAGACCTCGGATCAAATAGAACTAAAGCATCTTTACTACAAACTAAAATCGTACATGTGATAACTGCATCGGAGGCCTCGGTCTCAGGTCTGGATGGAATAGCATAACATTGGGGATGGGCCTCACCACTTTGAACTACATCCCTAGGACGGCCTCCTGCTAGCTGGGCTCCACCTCTAGCTGCCTAACCACCACTTCTAACGGCCTGAACTCTACCTCTAATGGCCTGACCTCCACCTATAACACCTCGACCCCTACCTCTAGCTGGTTGAGCGGGTAGTGGAACACTCGGTTCCTGAACCATGGCATGGGAACCCTGATGCTGAGAGCTGCTCGGTGCTCGAGGGAAAAATTTAGCAATATGCCTCGTATCGCCACAAGTATAACAAACCCTCGGCTGTTGGGACTGCTGACCTAGACGGATTGAGTAACCACCTTGAAAACTCTGGAGCGGAGGTGTACTGATAGGAGTTGGTGGTGCACTATAGGGAAACTAATCAGAATACTGCATATGAGAACCACAGCCACTTGGAGCACCGTGAGAAGCCTGAAGTACTGAATGAAATGGCCTAGAAGGATAGCCCCTACCAAAAGAACCCTGCCTCCAGATGAGGCACCACTGAACCTGCCAGAATGATGAGGCCTCTTGTCAGATCCCTGGCCACTCCCCTGTGATAGAACCATCTCAACTCGTCTAGCCATATTGGCTGCACCCTAGAAAGAAACCTCACTCCCTGTCTCCTTAGCCATCTGCAATCTGATAGGCTGAGCTAGTCCCTCAATAAACCTCCTCACCCTCTCTCTCTCTCTCTCTTTGTGGGAAGTATAAGAAGAGCATGAGGGCCAAGGTAATAAATCTGGTCTCGTACTGAGTGACGATCATAGAACCCTGCTGGAGATGCTTAAACTGCCTCCGATAGTCCTCCCTCTGAGTGATAGGAAGAAACTTCTCCAGAAATAATTGAGAGAACTGATCCCAAGTCAAAGCCGATGACCCAGCTGGTCTAGCCAAACAATAATTCTTCCACCAAGTCTTGGCAAAACTTAACAGACGAAAAATAGCAAAGTCGACCCCATTGGTCTCCACTATCCCCATGTTCCGTAGAACCTCATGACAGCTGTCCAAGTAGTCCTGGGGATCCTCTGAAAATGTACCGCCATAAGTAGTTGTCAAGAGCTTGGTGAACCTGTCCAACCTCCACAAAGCATCAGTAGACATAGCTACTCCATCACCGGTCTGAGCTACCATACCCGGCTGAACTACTCTAACTGGCTGAGCTACTGGAATCTTAAACTGAGGAGCCATCTGCTCTGGAGTGCGAGTAGCGGGAGTCTGTGCTCCTCCCCCATCTTGAGAGACGGCTGGTGCTACAGGAAATAAGTTTACCGGGGTGACACTCTCCATAAGGCCCACTAGATGGACCAAAGCATCCTGGAGTACCGGGGTAACCCCTCTGGGACCTGAACTGGCCTTGTTGGAACGGTCTGGCCTGGAGCCTCCTCCTTAAACTCTACCTGAGGCTCCGCCGCTGGTGCTGCTGTTCTGGGCTGAGCCCTGCCCTTGCCTCGGCCTCTAGCACGGCCTCGTCCTCTGCCTCGCGAGGAGTTGCCATTGGGGGCTCGGGCTGCTGATCAGTGGATTAAGAAGCACGTGTTCTTGCCATATGTGAAAGAATAGAGTAGAAGTTCAATTAGGATTTAGAAGTCAAATCGCATGATAGAGAAGAATAGATGTGAAGTTATTCCTAAACTCTGCTCTGGGGGATAAGCACAGATGTCTCCGTATCGATCCCTCAGACTCTACCTAGCTTGTTCGTTAATTGTGAGACCTAGGCAACCTAGAACTCTGATACCAACTTGTCACGACCCGGATTTTCCACCCTCGGGAGTCGTGATGGCTCTTACTTGTGAAAACTAGGCAAGCCAACTATTAAGGTTTTAACCTATTAGAAATCAACCCAAACAGATATAAACAATAACTATAGTTAAACAGTTAAAAAGTACGGAAGAGTTATAGCAAATTCAAATAATCCAATACATGTCTACCCATGAATCTAGTGTCACAAATTAACGAACAACTAATATTTTTACTAAAAACACTGGTCTGAAAAGAAAAGTACAACTGTTCTCGGAATGAAAAAAGACAGTAGAAAGCTAAAACAAGGAAGGGGGACTTCAAGCTCTGCGAACGCCAGCAGATCTACCTTGGTCTCCCTGGACTGAAGGCAACTACCTCAGTTACTCACCGGGTCCGGTACCGAAATCTGCACAAAAGAGTGGAGAGTGTAGCATCAGTACAACCGACCCCATGTATTGCGTAAGTGTCGAGCCTAACCTCGGCGAAGTAGTGACGAGACTAGGACACGACAACCATATAAACCTATGCAGTTAAATCATATACAAGTAGAATCGTAATAACATGAATCAACAGAATAAAGTGGGAAGGGAAAATGCTACAGGGAATATCAGATTCTAACAATAAGCCAATAAAGAAGCATCAATAAAGGAGCATAATGAACATCATATGTATATCAACAAGAAAAAGGAAACGATAATACGTGCACGACATCACCCTTAGTGCTTTTACTCTCGTTCTCACCATATGAAAAAACAGAAACGGCACGGCATCACCCTTCGTGCATTACCTCACATAATCATGGCACATCACCCTTCGTGCATTAACTCTCGCAATATCGGCACGACATCACCCTTCGTGCATTACACTCACAATATCGGCACGACTTCACCCTTCGTGCATCAACACTCACTCACAATATCATGCACAACATCACCCTTCGTTCTTTACGCTCTTCCTCACTCAAACAATAGAAACAATACATCCCGGCAAGGGAATCAACAATATCAGCAATAACATCCTGGTAAGGGAATCAATAATATCAACAATAACATCCCGGCAAGGGATTCAACTATAACCAATCTCGTTTTCAACAACTTAACTTGAGCCAATACTCAACAATAGTCAATTACCAAGAAACTTCGTAAGCTTTGTTCAACTTTGATAATCATCAATTTAAGCCTGAACGATACATAATAGAGTCACAACAATCATGATATAAGACTCACAAGCATACCTGACACCAACATATAGATACTCGTCACCACACCTATACGTCGTACTCAATGCTATCACATGGAAAATAAGACCACAACTCCTATTCCCTCAAGCTAAGGTCAGGCCAAACACTTACCTCGATTCCACGGACAAGATTAATCCTCAATTACCGCTTTACCTCTCGGTTCCACTTGCAATTTGCTTGTATCTAGTCATAATTTACTTAATAACATTAATAAATGCTAAATAAACCAATTCTAATGAATGAAAATAGATTTTTCATTGTTTTCCCCAAAAATTAAAAAATCGACCTCGGGCCCGCTTGGTAAAAACCCGAAGTTTGAACCAAAACCCAATCACACATTCCCTCACAAACTCAAATATGCAATTAGTTTTGAAATCGGACCTCAAATTGAGGTCCAAATCCCCAAAATTCGAAAATCCTAACTTCTACACAAAAACACCCAATTTCCCATGAAAAACCCTAGATTTTGATGTGAAATTATGTAAAAAGATGGATTAGATTGAAGAAGATGAGTTAGAAATCACTTACTTATGATTTGGGGAAGTTTGAGCCTTTGAAAATCGCCTAAGTATGTTTAGGGTTTGAGAAAGTTGTAAAATGATGAAGAATCCCGTTAAAATCCCACTTAACAGGTCGCAGATGTCGCAATTGCGAAGTTCGCAATTGCGAGAAGGGCATCGCAAATGCGAACCTTCACAATCTCTGCTTCATTTGCATTTGCAACAAATAGGTCGCATTTGCGACTACTGAGAACTTCGCATTTGCGAAGAAATGTTCGCAATTGCGAACAAGGTTGGCCAGGGCATTCATCGCAATTGTGATCAGTCCCATCGCAATTACCAAACCTGACAGGCTCGCAATTGCGAAGCCTGACCTCGCAATTTGCGAGATCAGAGCCTGCAACAAATACCAGATGAATAATCAGAAATTTCCTAAGTCTAATTCACCCTGTGGCCTATCGAAAACTCACCCAAGCCCTCGGGGCTCCAAACCAAACATGCACGCAAGTGTAAAAATATCATACGGACTTGCTCGTGAAGTCAAATCATCAAAATAACATCAACAACTACAAATTTAACCTCAAGTTCATGAAATTCTTTAAGAACATTATAATTTTCATTTTCTCAACTAAAGGTCCGATTTATACTAAATCAATTCCGCTTCATACCAAATTTTACAGATTCGACTTACTTATTATTTTAAACATGTACCGGGCTCCGAAACCAATATACGGGCCCGATACCATCAAAAACACGCATCATTTCACTTCTAAAAGCCTTTATATTTTCCAACAAACAATTTTCTTTGAAAATTCTTTTCTCGGGCTAGGTACCTCATAATTCGATTCCGGGCATACGCCCAAGTCCCATATTTTACTATGGACCTACGGGACAGTCATATCACGGGTCCGGGTCTGTTTACCAAGAATGTTGATCAAAGTCAACTTTAATAAATTTTAAAGGCCAATTTCATTATTTTTCTTAAATTTCACATACAAAATTTTCGGAAACGCGCCCGGACTACGCACGCAAATTGAGGTGAGACAAAAAGAAGTTTCTAAGGCTTCGGAACACAATTTTGACTTCTAAAATTAGAGATGACCTTTCGGGTCATCATATTCGCATCTGCGATCCTTTTCCGTATATGCGTGCCCGCACCTGCTGTCCCTCACCCACAGAAGTGGAACACCTGAACATGCACCATCTCGCAGAAGTGACACAAAATCACGCAGAAGCGGATCCACGATCGAGCTCCAAAATGCGCAGATGTGAAACACCAGAACCAGACCTTCTTAACAACATGAAAATGATGTGAAACTTGTTCGAAACACACGCGAGGCCCCCGGGACCTTGTCCAAATATACCAACCAATCCCGAAACATAACGCGGACATACTCGAAACTTCGAATCACATCAAACAATATTAAAACTACGAATCACACCCCAATTCAGGCCTAATAAAAAACCAATAGACTTTCAACTTCCAAAACTCACACTAAAACATATCAAATCAACTCTGAATGACCTCAAATTTTGCATGCAAGTCCCAAATGAAACAACGGATCTATACCCTCTCCTGCAACCATAATCTGAGCCCGATAATAAATTTAACTCCTGGTCAAACCTCTCAACCTTCCAAGCCTTTAACTTTTTAACTTTCGCGAAAAAGCATCAAATCAACATACGGACCTCCAAATCCAAATTCGGACATATGCCTAAGTCCAAAATCACCATATGAAGCTATTAGAATCATCAAAATATTATTTCGGAGTCGTCTATGCAAAAGTCAAACTCCGATCAACTCTTACGGCTTAAGATTCTAAAACAAGAATCATTCTTTCAAATCAATTCTGAATCGATCGAAAATCGAAACCGGCCATACACACAAGTCAAAATGTATAACACGGAGTTACTCAAGACCTTAAACTACCAAACGGAATGTTGAAGCTCATAACGTCCGGTGGAATCATTACAATAGAAAGAGTATCTCTGGGAACTTTTCCACACTTGGTTCTGCAACTATTACTTAGAGCTCATAGAAACAACCAACATCAGCGTTGTCTTCTTCTGAGGCCGCGTATGTTGCAGCAGCATCTTCAACATGTCAACGTTGTGGCTACTGAAACTACTTGCTGATCTTCACCAGGAACAAAAAGGAGTAACAATAATTTTCTGTGATAATTTATCAGCAATTGCAATGGCCAAAAATCCTGTTAATCATGGAAGATCAAAGCACATAGACATTCAACATCATTTCATCTGTGAACTTGGTTATAGAAGGGTTGATTGAGTTGAAAAATTGTGGCGCAGAAGAACAAGCGGCAAATATTCTTATTAAAGCAGTTCCTCCGGCAAAGCACAATTATTTTATGTTATTCCTTGGTGTATGTGATTTTGAATCCATGGGGAGTGTTGGGAATTGATTCAAAAGTCTAGGTTTTAAAGTTTACTGCCTAGGATAGGTTATTTACCGTGAGTTAAATAAGTTTTTTACTTGAGTTAAAAGAGTCTTTGTTAGGTTGCTATTTTTTTATTTTCTTGCTATTTTTCTGGTATTTTTCCTAGTCGTAGTCAAGTGAGTCTTTTGGATAGACTTTATTTTTGTGAGTTCATAAGCTTATAAAAGACACTCTTCAAGTTGATAATGATCCTTTTCTATTAGATAGGAAGGATTGTAGCATAAAATGTACTTCTAAGCTAGTAATTGTCTCATAAATCTTATATCTATTTATATGAAAAAGAAATCGTATAATGAAGGCGATTCTTATTTGTACAAATGGTACTTCGAGCATGGAACGAGCATGAAGAGATTAGCGATACCTCTTTATGCTCTTCTACAAAGAATTTTCTTCATCTTCCTTGCGTAACTCTAAGTTTTCTAGTTAAAGAATATCTCTTTTTCCTACATCAATATCTATTTTTCTAAGTTATATAAACATAGACATTTGCAAAACCATAGTAGTATATGCATAAAACGGTAGCTTCTACGTTGTTCAATCAAATAATCATCCTCAGAGTCATGTTACAAATTTTAGTAAAGTTTGAAGCTCATAATTGACGAATCCATATTTCGCAAAATCACTAGTGGGATGGAAAATGAATCCTATAATACCTTTTGTTTTGTGAAAATCAAAATAAAAACACAAGCGTAATACTTAACAAAGAGTGAGTTAGACGTGCAAATGCGTAAATTACATAAACGGAAAACGTGCATATGCTACACACGTGAGAAAGGTCTAATTCGATTCAAAATGCTCTTTTCTTTTTTTCTTTTTTTAATTGTTTTGAGTAACTGTAAAACCTTATCTTTAAATAAAAAGAGGAAAAACTCCCTGAAACTGGTTTCGATTCTTTATTTTTTTAAAGAACATTTGACTGCTGAATAATATCACTAATCAGATAATATGCTTATATTGTAGGAATATATACCACAGCGGAAACAATAACAGAATCTTATTCACGTGTAATCTAAACAACTAGCACGTATGGAGATTTTAGGATTACCTTTTGAAGCGTAAACACAACAAATCTATGTCGTTCTTCAGTTCCTCAGTTGAAAACACACTAGCAGATTTCCACAGTCTTCTACTGTGTTACCCAAACAATAACCGAAAAAAGAGAATTTTGGGTGGGCAAAATTCTAGTAGAAACCGCAGTCAGAATCATAAAAAAAAACGTCCAGCCCTTATATCCATATATATAGATGCGTTTTTTAGGTCAAAACCGTTTTCAAAACCTGTTAGGTTTCCTTCTCCCACTAAGGGACGGTTTTTACGTTTTTTTCCCCACTAAATAACAATTTCCACTATTTTCTATTATTTAGGCACAGTAGGGACCACATAATTTAATTAACAAAGCTTCCTATTATGATATTAATTTCGAAATTCTGAAACTAATTTCCATCATAATAAATTACGAATTATTCTACTAAAAATTCGTAATTGCACTCCTTAGTTCAATTTCGAAATTCTTCCATAAAACCTTATTTAACTCCCCATGTTAAGATTCAGATACTAATCAATCAAATTAAATTACTGACTATTTAATTTATTGATTACTTCCTTTAGACTTACACTTAACTTATTTCATGTGTCGGATACAAAATCCACCGGCCGGGTTTACACATGAAAACTTATAAGCTTTCATAAAGGAGTATCATCAATCTCAAAATCGAGACATGGATTCCATCAACTAATTATTACTTCGCCAATGTATATCATTGTTATCCAATTTACCAGGCTTATTGACTCGCGAAAGAATCTCGCCTTTTAATAAATCAAAACAACAAGTGACATACACAGCTAATAATAATTATATCAGGATTAAGAGTATAAGTACATTAAATGGACTAGAGAAATTATTTTATAAAGTCAGTATAAAATACTCATCTCTACTTGATCCGTTCAATACATACAAAATGTACTAGCACAAGAAGTTGGAATTAAACCATTCCCATAATCAAGATAAATTATATTTAATCTTGTGCTACAATCATTCCGATGATTTGTCCAATTCCATCATTAGATTGTGAACATTAACTTTTATGTCTTACAAGAACCGATGATTTAATCTTCCGTGTATAAGCTAAACTCTATACACTAAATCATCTACTATGTAAGCAATGGACGCACAAACCAACACATGATCTATTTAAAATGAAACTTTATTGAATTTAAACAAGTAAACAAATAATTGTTCATAAAGAATACTATAACAATACCCATGACTTATAGTATATTCTAACATATATTAGTTGACATTCTATGTCAATCTTTCAAATGACGAATATATATGTCTATGCATGACAGAGAGAGAAACAAAGGAGGCTCTTCTTGGACTGAAGAGGAATATATTCAAAGATGAAGAGAAGACCACTATTTAGATAAGAGAGGAACAAAAATATTTCATAGGATCAAATACTTGAGATTTAGCAAGAATAATATTTTTATTGCTATAAATACCGAAGGAAGAAGCATATTATATCCATAATTAACCAAAGGAGGAGCTAGCCAAGCCAAGTTAGGAGGAGAGGCCTTACATGAATTAGAAGAGTTTCTCTTTGTTTAGTAGCCAAGGATGACTTGCCTTTCATCAATGCATACAAAATGGGAGCAAAAACCCCTTTTGATGGTTGGAATGCGTGGCAAGCATCTTTGGCGACTTGACGAGCTCTTCTGTATCATGTTAGTCCATCTTCTTCCTCTTCTCATGTATGTTGTTGTACTGGGGCGGAAGTAAAAGCCATGCCACGGGTTTGGTTGAACCCAATAATTTTTGCTGTTAAGAAATTAATTTTATATATATATATATACAGGGCGGCTTAATACATTGAGGATCCTAAAGTCAAACATTATTTAGAGGCCTTAAGTCTTTTCCAATATTTAAAAATAATATATATTTTTATGTAAAATCTATTTTTCTAACTTGTTTGATATGTAAAGTGGTTAATCATTTATTTATAATTAATTTCTTCTAGTAATTCTTTATCAACTAACAATACAGTTAATCTATTTAATCTTTTTTGAAACATTATTTAAAAAGCTCCATGTTGAGGTTGTATAAACGTTTCAATCCCTCTTTCTCCTTTTTTTTTTTTTTTTATTATTGTGTAATTGAGTAATCTCATTGATATTTTTTAGTTGACAAATTTAATTCTAAAGTAATGTATAATATAACACAATACCTATATTAGGTAAAAATAACAAATGTCAAAGTAAAGAAAAGATAACAGAAAATGAAAACAATAGAGCATGACTCTAGAGCTGAATTACTTGATATTAAAATAAAGTTTCATTGTTAACGCTTAAAAACTTGAAAGAATGAAAAAATATATGCAATTTAATCTATCAAGGTTATTTTTGTTTTTTTTAGAGAATTAACAATTTAATATGAAAAAAGAAATAAATATACAAATTATAAATTTTAATATGAGACTGGAAAAAAAATATTGATAACAAAATATAAATTACTAAAAGATCACTATTTAATCACTTTTTACATAAAGATCTTATATTTTTTTATTTCAAATATTCATTACTTTTCCAAAAAATTAATTATAAAATTCACTATTAAAAAAATGAGGCTTCACTAATTTGGGGATCTAAGGCCGTTGCCTTAGTGTCTTTGGCATATATATATATATATATATATATATATATATATATATATATATATATATATATATATATATATTAAATTTAGAACTCAATCATTAGCACTTGAAGATATAATTTTAAAATTCAGAACCATAAGGTTAGAATCTTGGCTCTGCCTCTGTTATTGAGCATCATATCGTTAAGCGTCATACATTAATTAGTTGAGTGAATAGGTTATGTTGTAACCGTCTCCTTAATATTATACGTTTTTGGGTTATTCTCACCTTATAATTAATCAAACTTTTATGGTTGAGTTATAAGCAAAAGATCCATCTTCTTGGTATGTATCAGAGACAATTTCTATTTTTGGTTTATCCAATATTACTCTATTTATATTGTCCGTGTGCCAGATATAAAGTCATGAGCAGGAAAGAGGAGAAGGTAGGCGTTAATTGTCTACGTTAGAAAAATGAATTATTGTCTCATTATGAGCTAGCTTTTGGCTATTGTCTCCTTCAGTATTTTAAAAGGCTTTTTCGGGACTCGCCTCGAGCTTCTCTCCGGGCGCGACACTATTAAAACATCTTGAGACTCATGTGTGGAGCTCAATTCTGTGAGGCTTACGCCCCCAAGCGCCCAACTGTGCGTTCTAAATGCACTTAATTAACGCTCAACGCTCGGGACTCGCCCAATAGCTCCTATATAAATCATATGTTAAATTCATTAATTTGCACCATTGACCCTTAAAATTCCTTAACAAATGAATGATTAAAGTTATTTTTATCTTTAGGAATATAAAAATTGTGCATAACTCAAATAACGAACTATAGTATACCGTATCTACTAATTGAAAACATCGTGAGGGGTGAATATCATTTGAATATTTTTTCTAAAAATAGATAACCAAAATTTATATCTTTACTTGATAGATCTTCATGTCTTAGTTTGATGTGTATCAAAACTATCATATATTTCTTTTTTTACTATTTAAAAACAATTTTATATTTACTTATGAAGAAGTAATATTTTAAATTATAGTTTTGATAAAATTTATTGAGTATTTACTTTTAAAAAGGTAAAATATGCAATTTGATAATATTTTTTAAGAAATTATAATTTTTAATTTTTTGAAAGTTAAGTTATAGTCAATTTATATTTCATAGTAACTTTAATTGTATTATTTATACTTGTACAACATGCTAAATATTTTATTTTATATGAGTTCCTTTATTTCTTTTTAGTTTTTTGAACTTTTAATGTATCTTTTATATTTTTATTGTGTTATAATGCTATATTATTAATTTATAAATTTAAAAAATTAAAGATCCGTGGGGCTTACGCCCCGTGTCTCGAGGTTGTCGCCTCGCTTCGTATTAAGTAAAACGCCCTCCTCATGCCCTCGCCTTTTAAAACACTGGTCTCCTTTCCATGTTTCTCTATCATTTTAATAACCCCCTCTTTCGTCTATTCATGAATTTTGCTGAATATCTTATAAAGCAACCATGGGCGTTTTGTGGGTATAAGGATATCACTGTACCCTTAGGTTTATTTGCTCTGATGTTGAAAGAAAAATTTCCACTAGCAGTGTTTTGTCTAAGACTTGTTATTATTTAGTCCATCTGGGTAATTATATTCCTATTCTTCGGCAGTCTCTATACTACCAGTTCTAATGCCATTAATGGCAACCAGTATCGCATGGATGACCCTAATGTTCCTGTTTAATAACGAATAAATTTCTCTATTTGATTCGCTAAAAAATAAGGATATCTCTGTATTAATTTATTACTCTAATGAAAAAATTAATTAAACAAGGGAAATGACTTCCTCGCTAGCTTATGACGGAGGTCATTGCTTTATAAACATCTCAATTCACTACATATCACTTAATTCAAAATAGCAATGAAATATTATTGTCAACCTTTAATGATACAAAAATGTTTACCTCGAAAAATGTGAGTGACAATTAAATGTGATTTGTGGCTTTTAAAAAATATGTGATATATTCCAATACTAGTAAATATACAAGTAATACTAAACTCAAGTAAGAAGAATTAATGATGAACCAAACCAGTATTGTTAGAGCAATAGGGGCCTCGAGCTCGATTATCTTAGGGGCCTCGAGCTTGATTATCTTAGGGGCCTCGAGGTGAGCTAAGAACAATAAAGTAAAAATAATAAAGCTGAAGAACAATTGTTGAGCACGGTAAACGAGAAAAAACAGAGTAGGATATTCTGTTGGAGTGAATGAGATGATCTTTACAAATGATTGGGGTCCCCTTTATATAGGAGGGGAAAACCCTAATATGGTACATTTCCAATTATGGCAAAGAATTCTATTGGTACAGCTGTATAACAACCTAGTGCGGACTTGTACTATTTCGTACAAATCTTATCCCATAATTTATGCCCCGATATACGTGTTCTTGAGAAATTCCCGCTCTTTCTTGAGTGTCCTCGAAATTGTACTGCCCTCGAGGCAAATCATGACGGGTCCCCGATTTGCTTCTCGAGGTACGCTTATCCGGGCCTGGCTTGATTCTTACTTCGAGCTTCATGAAATCGGGCTCGGTGTGTAATAAAATCTTAGAAATTGAGCTCTCCGATTTCTACCGTATACAGATAGTCCCCACGTTTCTTAGAATAAATGATAAGAAAAAATTTGAACCTCGATTTTCCTGAACCTTTCGTGATGACGTCATGCCCGAGACGCAGGAGCTCGAAGTGATCGGAAATGTCATGTCAGCATGCTTTCCCATCAAATACGTTTCAGCTTTGTCGGCCACTTGCGCCACCGGTCTCGTCGTCGGCTTTCTATAAATAAGAGGCTACTTCGTTGAACAAAAACTGTAATTATTCATTCTTCATCTACTTTTAGTCCTTTCCCTTCTTTTCCTCTTCCTCTAATCACCTATTTCTGTGGTTCAAATCTGTGATCATAATGTCACACGGCGGAAACTTTACCAGTTATGCCAAGGATCCTTTTTTCAAAGCTTCAGCTCGAGACAACGAGAGAAAGGCATCGAATCCTTCCCATCTCAGAAGATATACGAACTTTACACTGCTGCTCATCTCTCTTAACTTCAACCTGGTGTGGCGCTTCATTCCTTTTGCTTTTCATGGAATGAGGTGGCACTATCATCTACTAACTTTTGCATCCCACACCGGAACGGTGTTCCGAGGATGAACACTCTTGGATTGTTGCTCGTACATCTTGCAACCCCTTTTGGTTTTTCTTGTGACGAAAGATGAAGCTACATCTTCTGGTCTTCCCTTCTGGCCTTTTCTTTTTGCTTGTTCTTTCTTAATGTCTTGTGGCCCAAAATTTTAACGGAATATTCAATATCGGTTACTGGAGATATAATTACATTTATCGAGGGCCTTCTTCCCTATACAAATGTTTCCCAAGATTAGAAATGGTGCCCCCGAGAGAAAGATTTCCGAAGACGATGCTCTTGAGGACGTGGCCTTAAAAGTGGATTAGGTACTTTGTCTTTTGTTTTTTGTTTCTTTGTTCCTGCGTAAGTACCCTTCGTGGGTGCCATAGTTATACTTTGTAATCATTTCGTGAAAGTATAAAAGGATCCTTTTGTATCCCTTTTGGTCCATACTAAATTTTATTCTATCTTTATTTGTAAAAGACTCGATTGTATGATTTCAATGACTAGCCCAAATACCGAGCTTAGGACATAATAAACCCTTAGGTTTTTAATCAATCAATATAATACCCCTCAAGGTTCTCGTTAGTCCTCGAGACGATCTTAAATGTGAACTCGGAACATCGTGATTCCCGAGCCCGAATTAGGTGAGAGCAAGATCTCGAAATGAAGTAAATCCTTAGATCTTTTTGCAGTCCCCGAGTGAGAAATTTTTCCAATTCGGGTTGCCCTTGGGTATGCAGTCGAGCGGGCATTTTCTCAAACTTGTAATAAAGATAGCCCTTAGGCCTTTTCTCAGTTCTCGAGTAAAAAATTCCTCAAACTAGGATAGCCCTTGGTCTTAGCAGTCGAGCGGGCGTTTGCTCGAACTTGTAATAAAGATGGCCCTTAGGCCTTTTCTCAGTTCTCAAGGGAGAAATTCCTCAAAATCGGATAGCCCTTGGGCTTAGAAGTCGAGCAGGCATTTGCTCGAACTTGTAATAAAGATAGTCCTTAGGCCTTTTCTCAGTTCTCGAGCAAGAAATTCCTCAAACTCGGATAGCCCTTTATGATTTTTGACGAACTAATCCTTGATGCCTTGATCCTGATGCCAATATCATGACATCAATGGTTGAAGCGACTAAAAAGTTTCTTTTTGTGCGATTCACGAAATCATTAATTGGAGGCGACTGACGGTCGGCCTTTTGGCTTCCCCAACACGCTTAAATGACCTCTATAAATAGACAAATTTCACAACCTTACAAACTTTATTCTCATATTATTCTCAAAGTCTTATTAGCCTTTTTCAATTTCCTTGAACTCTCCCTTCTTGTCACTATCAACACTCTTCATTTTTTTGGATCTTCCGCATTGTGATGGCTAAAACCTCTAAACCGGTTTCCCAAAAAGAAAAAAGCTTTTTCATCTTCTTGATCGACCAAGAGTAAACTGGTAGTGCCCCATCGTATTGAGGACTGCATCCCCCCATGTGAAATAACATCCTATTTCAAAATCGAGAAACCTGCATCGACACCAGGACGATGCGAGCCCATGTCTCGATATGTTTGTTTGGTGACCAAGGCCGAGCTCGGGAAAGTAAAAGAAGATTGCAAGTGGGATAATAAAGAAATAGTGGTTCCTTTCTCCGAGGAGGACATCATTATATATAAAGCGGGGTACTTGAGCGTATGTACCTACCCATTTACGTTGGGTCCTGCAATTCTGGCTTAGGCTCCCATAGATCCAGTTATTCTTGACTTTTGCCAACGATATCGAGTGACGCTTGGCCAGATCTACCCCTCCTTCTGGCGAATTGTTTACTTAATCAGATTCTTTTCCAGCCAAGTTGAGGGGATGTCTTTTACCATCGATCATCTGATCAGACTGTACAGTACCCGACTTTATCGTGGGGGTTTGATAAAATTGCAATGCCGATCCTTAAAATCTCTATTCTCTAGTATCGATGAGGACAAAGACCGTGGGTGGATGAGCCGGTTCGTCTGAGTCAGGACCTTCGATTTGATTCTTGCTAATTGGATGTCGTTCCCCGAGTTGTGGAACATGAAACGTGAGTACATAGCATGTTTATACCCTACTTTCTTTTCTTTTCCCCGATTTTATATTTTTCATTAGTCTAACCCCTTTACGATGGTGCAGCCGCTTCTTGGTTTCCTGGTGGGGTCCCGAACCTCGAGGGCTGGATCCGAAAGTTGGCCTTCGCCTCTTCTTATTCGGAGTGTTGCTGGCAAGATCTGGCCAAGGGTCGATGGGAGGCCAAAAACCATGGTGAGTTCTCTTGTTTTTTTTCTTGTGCTTCTGTCATGGGATACTTACCTAGGTTTCATGTAGGTCTTGGCCGGCCTCAGCTGATTAAGTAGAGGTTTCAAAGTCTTCTAAAGAAAGAAAAAGAAGAAGAGAGTCATCTAAAAATCCCCCGAAGACAAAGAAGAGCGTGGCTCGAAGGACTAAGGCCGATACAATGGCCTTATATCCGAAAACGGCCCAACGCCTTCAGGATCAGGAAGAAGAAGAAGATGATGACTGCCTGCTGGTAACCCGTAAAAGAAAAAATTTCGGTGCTTCGAAGCCCTTATAGTCGGTAACGGTTGATGTGGCTCATTCCAGAGCTAAAGAAATCTCCGAAGGGAGTTCAAACAAAGTCCTCGAGCTATCATGCAGAAAGAAGTTACCTTGCCATGGAGGCCATGGATCACTTGGAGTAACCAACGTGGATGATTCACCTCCTAGCCCCGAGTTCTCCGAGGGACAAATCTGAGATTCTTCGAATATGTGGTCTTCTGAAGTGGAAGCAAGCCATGAAGGGCATGACATCTTTCGGGAATGTCTCACAGGGCTTGAAGATGGCCCGACCCAGATGCTTCTTTTATTTTTGATGAGGCTCGTAGACTCTTTAAACAAGTTAGTTTTCTGTTTTTTATGCCTGTGCCTTTTTTTAGTTGTTCTGAATCTATCTTTCCGCCTTTTTTATAAAGGTTGTGGTGCTCCATAAAAGGGTATTTTCCAAGTCCCGAGCCAATCTTTCTCGAATCGAGGTTGAGTTTAAGAAGATTTTGGAGGAGAGGGACGTCGTCAAAACCCTCTATGCTAAGAAAGAGATGGAGATCTACGATCTACAAGTTGAGTTGACGAAGGCATGCCAAGGTCAGGCCGAGTATGTTGAGAAGGTAATACAGATCTTGAGGGTCTGTTACGCACTTGTTTGTTTTGGCGACTGACACTTTTAATTTTGCAGTTTCATCAGAAGGCCGACTTGGAGTCGCAACTTCGGGAGGAGCTTAAGATGAAAGAAGCCGAGACCCTGGGGTGGAGATAAGGTATGGACAATATCGCCTTTGAGAAGGAAACTCTAAGAGAGCATCTAGCTTCACTCGAACGCCAACTTCGAGGTGTGAAGGAGGAGAGCCTAGCTCGGGGCCTAGATATCGAAGAGCTTAAATCCAGATCTGCTACTGCGCTGGCCAAGGTCAAATCTGATGATGAGGCAATCATGACTTCGTATCGAGCCGATGCCGAAGAAGCTAATGTTCTGGCAAAGGATATCTCTTCTGCTACGGTGTCTAAGTTATCAAGTACTCTTGAACACGCTAGGCGACAATCCCGGAGGATAACCCTCGAGAAGGTACATGCTCGGGGCTTCGATCTTTCAGCCGATATTGAAACAGCGAAGATTTTGGAAGAAAAGGCTACCTCTCTGCTTTCAGATGAGGATGATTCAACCAGTGGCTCTGAGAGTGAAGGAGACGGAGATGTAGTCCCCGAGGATGATGCTCTCGAAGATGCGACTCCTGAAGATGCAGCTGCCAAACATGTGACCCTGAAGTAGTTTTAGGTTACTTTATTTTGTTTCTTTGTAAGACTCCCTTGCGTAAATATTTCCTGTAATCATCTTTTGGAAATACGAGGGTAACTTTTTATCTCGTCTTTGGTTTGTGCTGGATTTAACATTACCTTTATTTATGGAAAACTTTGTTCAAATGATTAGTCCGAGGACTGGTTTGGGGTTCGGGGTATTATAAACCCTTAGATCTTTATCGATACATATAATAATCTTCAAGGTAAGTTTAAATCGACCCGATGTGAGCTTGGGATATTGTGAACCTTGACTCCGGAATGAAATGAGAGTGGAGTCTTGAACTATAAGTTTTTGGCCCTTAAGCCTTTCGAAGTTGGCCCTTGGGCACTTATATATCGGCCCTTAGGCTCTTTTAAAATTGTCCCTTAGGCTCTTTAAGTTGGGCTGTTTCGGCCTTTAAAATGGCTATGTAATTGTTCGCTCATTTCGGCTAAAAGACTTGGTAAAAATTTAGTTATGCCATAGCATATGTTTTTTGTACCCATTGGGTTTTTTCGAAGGTTTGACGTATTGGAACCTTATTGATTATTTGTTTGTATAAACATAATTGGATACCTATTGAGGTATTTCTAAAGGCCGATGTTATCGAAGCCCTTGGATCAATTGAGGGTTGGATTTATCGAGGCCCTCAGATTTTTCTGGGGCTGAATTTATCGAAGCCCTTCATATTTTGCTTTTGCCGAGGGCAGCCTGATTTACCCGGTTTTTCAATAGTTGAAGGCCTTTAATTTATAGCAGAATTTGGACGTCTCCGAGCCGCGTTATTTTGGCTATAACCTTTATATGACCGTAGTCTTTGGTGTGGCCGTGACCTTCGGGTATGTCACTTGGACTTGTTTCCCGATAACTTTTCCATACTTGTTCAAAAAGTTAGTCCCCGTGTATATTGGCCTTGGCCTTTGTTTTGAGGGTGTGCCTTTTTGAGGTCTTATGAGTCTGAGTTTTCGATGACTCAGATGTATTGACTGTCAGTGACAGTCCCCGAGTATTTCGGGGTGCATTGGCCCTTTAGCCGCTTCCCGCAGGATTGTAGGTGTAGAGCTCATATGATAGTAAACTTCTTTGAGATACGAAGTATTTTTTATATAACCAGAATGCTTCTTCAAATAGTCGATATATGCATACATGTTTTGCTGCCAGGGTTCGACTATTCTATATGGACACGGTTCATTTGACCGTTTGGCCCCTTACAAAGTTCTCCTATCGAGGCTCTCTTAGGCATGAAGTATTTTTCAAAAGTATAGCCTCCGAGGGTGATGCCCCCCCCCCCCCGTATTCGAGGTTGATTGGATACTGTTGAATTTTTCTTAGGTAGCACATAATTGTTTCCTCGTTAAAAACCTTAGCAGTAAAACTCATTTGGGACAAAATCTGGTCTAAGGGAAAAAAGAGTGCAATGTATGCTTTAAAACCTAGGGCTTCGTGTAGAAAATGATGCCTCCGAGATCATATGTCGTCGATCCAAAATCTGTAATGAGTTAGCTTCAAACTCAAATGGACAAAAGGATAAAATCGTACCTTAGCAGTGGTATCGAGTGTGACTTTTCGTAGAACAAAGTCTCTGACTCCTAAATGTCGGAGGTTGGTCCTCTTATTGTAGTGCCTTTTGATCTTTTGCTTTTGCACAACCATTCAAACAAGGGTTGCTTCTCGTTTTTCATCTGCCATCGGGGTATGAAACAAAGACGGGCTCGGCGGATATCACTATAATTCTTCTAAGGCTCACTGACATACCAGGGTCCACGTGAAGCCCTTTTCCCTTTTGAGCGAAGAGAAAAACTGGTGACTTCGATCTGACGACCTTGACAAGAATTGACCCAAGGTAGCCATTTGTCTTGTTAGACTTTGCACGGCCTCCACGCTATCCTTGATCGTGATACCCTCAATAGCCCTGATTTTGGTACCTCGATTTTATGCCAATACGTCGAGGGACTCACCTGTGCCAACCCCAAAGGCACATTCCTCCGGGCTAAACTTCATGTTGTATTTCCTCAAGATCACAAATATTTCCTATAAATAAATTAAATTGTCCTCTGCGCACAGGGACTCAATCAACATATCATCACTACAAACTTCCATTGTTTTGCCTATTTGTTTTTCGAACATTTTGTTAACTAGGCGTAGCTTCCTGTATTTTTTTAGCCCGAAGGACGTTACGTTGTAATTATAGGTTACAACGCCCTGAATAATAAATGAAGCCTTTTCCTGGCACTCCGGGTTCATCTGAATCTGATGGTGCCCGGGGTAGGCATCAAGAGAAGTTAGGGTCTCGGGGCCAACTGTGGCATTGATCGTGCGATCGACGCCTAACACGGGGAAAGGATGTTCTGTTCAAGTCCTTATAATCTATGCACATTCTAAGTTTATTTTCCCTTTTTAGAACCATGTTGGCTAACCTCTCGAGGTGTTTTACTTCTTGAATAGACCCTATTTTAAGAAGTTTGGTTACATGCTGTGGTGGATATATTAGCCGCCTTCTTACCTTTGTTGCTCGAGGTCAAGGGCTAAGGTATCGGCACCACTTCCTCGATAGCAAACATCTCCTTTGCAGCAAGTTGCTCTCCGTAAACTGTTTACACTCCTTCCTTCGCCGGGAACTTTATCGTTTGGTGAAGAGTTGAAGGCACCGCCCTTATGTTGTGTATCCACGATATCCCGAGGAGTGTGTAGTACCTCATGTCGCCTTCAATCATATGGAACTTCATATCTTGAATGGTCCCGGCTACGTTTACTGGCAAGATAATTTCTTCCTTTTTTGTTTCGCTTGCCTTGTTGAAGCCATTCAGGACTCGGGACACAAGTATAATCTGACCTTGAAAGCTGAGTTATTCCATGACCCTCGATCTGATTATGTTTGTTGAACTACCTGGATCCACTAAAACAGGTTTAATTCGAATTTTATTTAAAAGGATAGAGATTACTAGGGCGTCGTTATGGGGCTGAGATAAAGCCTTGATGTCTTCCTTGCTGAATGTGAGGGTGTCATCGGGCATGTAGTTCCGAGTCCGCTTCTCCCTTGTGATAGATACTTCGGTATGTTTAAATATGGGTATCTGTGGGACGTCGAATCTTCCGATGATCATGTGAATGACATGTTAAGGTTCTTCGGGCTCATTTTTTCTGTTTGCATCTCTTTCTCGGAGATGGTTCTTGGCCCGGTCGCTGAGAAATGCATGAAGATGCCCCTCGTTGAACAACCAGGCTACCTCCTCTCTGAGCTGCCTGCAATCCTCGGTCTTATGCCCATGAGTACCATGATAGTTGTACATCAAGTTGGGGTTCCTTTGAGAAGGATCGGTCTGTATAGGCTTCGGCCATCTAATATCTCTAATTTTGCTAATGGCTGAGATGATTCCCGAGGCACCGATGCTGAAGTTGTACTCCGATAATCGAGGTGCCTCTGTCGATCCCAAGTTCCTATCAAACCCGGTTTTGCTCGTAAGTCCCTGGGAACTTTTACTTCGATCTGATCTACGATCATTACGAGGTATGTTACGCCTTGAAATGTTTCTTCGATCCCCGACGTATGGCTGGTATCTCTCCTTATTCGACCTTGACGCCTTGTCTGCCTTTCCTGACTCCTTTGCTAGCAACCTGCTTGGATAAACTGAGCCCGAGGGGGATCCCAGCTGGTCATCCTCGACCCTAATTTTTGATTGGTACCTGTTATGCAAATCCGCCCAAGTCACAGCGGGATACTAGATCAAGTTTTGCTTCAGCTGCTTCGAAGCTATCGAACTTCGTTCATTTAGCCCCTAAGTGAAGGCTTGTACGGCCTAGTCATCGGAGACCGGTGGTAACTCCATTCGTTCTAACTGGAAACAGGATACAAACTCCCTCAGCATATCGTTCTCCCCTTGCTTTATTTTGAATACATCGGACTTCCTTATTGCAAATTTTATGGCACCGGCATGTGCCTTTACAAATGAGTCTGCCAACATGGAAAACGAATCAATAAAGTCCAGGGGTAAGTTATGGTACCAAATCATGGCACCTTTAGACAGAGTTTCCCCAAACGTTTTTAGCAAAACAGACTCAGTCTCGTCGTCTTCCAAATCATTTCCTTTTATGCTAGAAGTATACGTGGTGATGTGCTCGTTGGGATCAGTGGTTCCATTTTATTTCGGGATATCCGACATCCGAAATTTCTTCGGAATAGGATTCGGAGCCGCACTCTAGGGAAATGATTTTTGCACGAACTTCTTCGAGTCCAGTCCTTTCAAAATCAGAGGTGCTCCCAGTATTTGGTCGACCCTTGAGTTATATGTCTCCACCTTTTGTCATTTTCTTCAATATTCTTTTCTCCAGTCTCGACCCTTTTGGCTAGCTCTTCGAGCATTTTCATAATCATGGGTCAGTCCCCGAGCCACTTTCATCGGGCCTCTCTAGCGTTGGTTCAGCATGCGAAGTGTTCAATGGTTCGGCTGTGTTTGGAGTTCTATTCTAACTCTGAAGTTGCGCGATGGCGACTTGCTGGGTTTGCAACATTTCAAATATCACCTGGTGGCTGACTCCTCCTTCTTCCATTCCTCGTGTTCTTTTGCCATCGGGCTGGGCTTCCCTGCGCGCATTCCATATGGAGCCTGCACCTGAATCCGCATTTAGAGCGTTATGCGAGCTGATATCCACCGGCTCCATATTTGGCACTTCCTCAAGGTTTATGGGTGGTACGCCGACCCTTATACCGCTATTTTCTCCAAGACATTCATCCTCGTACATAGGTGCATTCTGTGTGCTAGACATGTTTAAGCTTGAGAATCAAAAAAAGTCTTGACAAGAAAAAGTGTAAAGATAACTTGTGTAACGAGAATCAATAAAAAATAATCACTATTATCTTTAGCCCTACGGTGGGCGCCAAACTGTTTACCTCGAAAATGTGAGTGACAATTAAATGTAATTTTTTATTTTAAAAATATGTGATTTATTCCAATACTAGTGAATATACAAGTAATACTAAGCTCAAGTAAGAAGAATTGATGAACCAAACCAGTATTGTTAGATCATAGGGGCCTCAAGCTCGATTATC
Organism: Nicotiana sylvestris; assembly: GCF_000393655.2. Taxonomy (NCBI): domain Eukaryota; kingdom Viridiplantae; phylum Streptophyta; class Magnoliopsida; order Solanales; family Solanaceae; genus Nicotiana; species Nicotiana sylvestris. Next base: position 146,470,740 of record NC_091064.1, on the reverse strand, counting down.
TCAGGGGCCTCGAGGTGAGCTAAGAATAATAAAGTAAAAATAATAAAGCTGAAGAATAATTGTTGAGCACGGTAAACGAGAAAAGCAAAGTAGGATATTATGTTGGAGTGAATGAGATGATCTTTACAAGTGATTGGAGTCCCCTTTATATAGGAGGGGAAAACCCTAATATAGTACATTTCCAATTATAGTAAAAAATTCTATTGGTACAGCTGTATAAAAACCTAGTGCAGAATTGTACTATTTCGTACAAATCTTATCCCATAATTTATGCCCCGATCCACGTGTCCTTGAGGAATTCCCGCTCTTTCTTGAGTGTCCTCAAAATTGTACTGCCCTCGAGGCAGGTCATGACGGGTCCCCGATTTGCTTCTCGAGATGGGCTTATCCGGGCATGGCTTGATTCTTACTTCGAGCTTCCTGAACTCGGTCTCGGAGTGTAATCAAGTCTTCAAAATCGAGCTCTCCAATTTCTACCGTATACAAAAATTATCAAGTTTCTTCATACTTGATTAATCATATATCTTGCTTGATTACTAGAAGTAAATACCTTTTATATCCAGCTAAATCTTGGAAAAACTAATGATCAACTAATTTTCTTCAAGATAAAGTATTTTTCACAGTAAACATATTATTTCTTATTGCTCCTGATTCTCTCTTTTTTCATTATTTTATTCTACACGTGTTCCATATATTGCTTGGTGTTCTTTAAAATGTTTATGTCTTGAATAAACGAAGTGGTAAAATGCCAACATAGTACTACATAAATATATTGGATAAAAGACAAATTTAGAAAGAAAAACACCTATTTCTAAAGACCAAACCCATGCCCGTGATAGGGAACTAGAGAGGTGGCTATTTCCTAAAAACCTATGTTTCCTTCAAATCATGTTGTACACGTTTATTTTCAGCATTTTTTTCTGCACACTACATAATTTTAACGATATGAGTATATAGGATAAAATTATGCTTGTTCTAGCATGGTTGCTTTAATTGACTTGAATCAGTTATTCCGATAATATTATGCTTGTTTGGATTAAATTTGTCTATGATTTGCCTATTATTGTTGTTTGATATTGTTTTACCGTGTTTATTTTGTTACTTGCGCGTATGTCCATCTAACGCAGCTAAATTTTCCTAAACATATTTACCAAGTTTAATTATGTTCATGACATTTCCAAATTGCTTTGGTTTCGGACTCTGATTTTCTTTGAACTCGAATTAATTGATCTAGGCCATTCGGTGATGGTCCAGATTATGTTAAGAGAAATTCAAAAATAGTCAGATTTACAAGTGATCATTTAAAAATAGCTATAATTTCAAAAGTAATCGAATTATAGCCACTTTTTATGTAAAGATAAATCTGAATGAAAACGCTGTTCAAAATCCGAAAAATACTCCGGCATATTATAATGGAGTTCCAGCATAAGTATACTGGAACTCCAACATATTATAATGGAATTCTAGTATAATATACCGGCCCAGCATAATATGCTGGAAGTTCATACACAGGTACTCCAATCTCCATTATACTATGCTGGAACTTTCCGCGTGTTGGAGTTCCAGCATAATATGCTGGAAGTTTATATACATATGCATCGATTTCCAGTATATTATGCTGGATCAGTCCTTGTTGCAGCAAAATAGTGACTATTTTTCAATGACTTTATAAACGTTGACTATTTTTGAATAATCAGTCCGAAAGTTGGCTAGCCCGTGATATTTTTACGATTATGTTAGACTTGGTTTTGGGCCACTTCGAGGTGACCCAAGTCTAACTTGGATTGGTATGAACTTCAGAAATTGTTAGGAGCTTTTAGTAAGCAAAATCTGATTTCTTGTTTCTTATTACTTTAACTTATTTAAGAATTATCTAGAAATAATCCAAATTAGATATAACAATAAAAACGTACTTGTTTTGGGGCCACTTTAGACGTGGCTGAAATCTGTTATAAGTTTGTGTTGAACTGAAAGTTCATTTCAGACCCATTTTAAGCTACCCGTTTGGTTACAGAAATTGGGGCATTTGCATTTATACCCGCTTTTTGTGCCACGTTTTAACTTGTGCTCGCTTTGCAAAAAAAATTGCAAGCGTACCCGCTTTTTTCGCATAACTTCAACATACGGGGCTAAAGTAGCAAAGACAATCACGCAAAACTTCAGCATTCTAGTAGCCGGGCCTTAAGTTCAGCTCTAGAGCTGAAGTTTTTTTTTGTAACTGTCGAACTTCAGCTCTAGAGCTGAAGTTTTTGTTTGTAACTGGCGAACTTCAGCTCTAGAGCTGAAGTTTTTATTTGTAAGGTTCAGCTCTAGAGCTGAAGTTTTTATTTTGTAACTGTCGAACTTCAGCTCTAGAGCTGAAGTTTTTGTTTGTAACTGGCGAACTTCAGCTCTAGAGCTGAAGTTTTTATTTTGTAATTGTCAAACTTCAGCTCTAGAGCTGAAGTTTTTATTTGTAACTGGCCTTTTGTTTGTAAGCTTCAGCTCTAGAGCTGAGTTTTTGTTTTGTAACTGTCAAACTTCAGCTCTAGAGTTGAAGTTTTTGTTTGTAACTGTCTTTTTGTTTGTAAGCTTCAGCTCTAGAGCTGAAGTTTTTATTTTGTAACTGTCGAACTTCAGCTCTAGAGCTGAAGTTTTTGTTTGTAACTGGCGAACTTCAGCTCTAGAGCCGAAGTTTTTGTTTTTGTAACTGACAAACTTCAGCTCTTGAGCTAAAGTTTTTGTTTTGTAACTGTCGAACTTTAGCTCTGGAGCTGAAGTTATTTGGAAGCTAGCTTTAGAATAGGATCTGCTCAAATAAGCCGGGGATCCATCCATCAAACAACTTGCTAGTTTGTTAAAATCTTTGGGGTAAAATCTCAGCACTGGGCTCAAGAATTTTTGTGTGCTAACATACTCAATTTAGCTTTACAAGAAACAACTTTCACCTTAATAATATTTATCAAAACAACCCCAAAAAAGAAGTAAATAAATGCAAATTAATCATCCCTGATTGCGAGAACAAATAATGAGCTCCATAATACGATTAAAATGCAAAGACGTCATCACTTAACAATGGTATCTTGATAGTTTCCACTCACAAAAGGAACTATGGAAAATAATTTCTTTTTTAATCATATAAAGGTACAAAAGAAAGTTTTAACTTCTACGCACCAACAGTTTAAATTTTACCTAAAAAATAATCTGCACCAACAGCAGAAGAAGAAAGAAGAAGAAAACGAAGGAGGAGAATGGGGAGGAGAGAGGGGGTTGAAGTTATTTAAAAAGTGGGTACAAGTTAAAAGTTTAAAAAAAAATGGATATAGGTTAAATGGGGGCGACCAAATAGGATGCCCCGTGCAATTTTTACACAGAAATTGAAGGGGCCCATTATAGCCCTTTGGGCCAAATATGCAAGAATAGCCATGGAACTATCCCTGTCGATTTAGCCTTTGTTTTGCCTATTAAATTTGTAGCCATAAACCCTTGCCAGCTAAGCCATTTGAGCCATTTAGAGTACCTGCTAAACTATATTTGCAGAAATAACCAAAATAAGCTAGATCTGCAAACATGGACATGTTACCCTCAAACCAAAGTTACAGAAATGACAAGAGATTGACAGATCGACAACCCTGATATTCAATAGCTAAAAAACATAAATAGATCGTCAACTTAGCTTCTTAGCAGAAATTAAAACTTAAATTGCAGGTACTTACTCATCATGATGCAAAATCCTCCTATCACGCATATTTACAGAGAGCAAAACATGGTGGCTGACCAACTAGCAAAATATGGAACCACTCTAGAGGATCCTATAATGCTGCTTTTGCCGTCACCAACGTCTGTTGCACTTGCTGCATATCAAGCAGACTTAGATGGAGTAACTACTAAACGTTTTGTCAGGGCTTGTCTTTTTGACTACACTACTCCCTGTAAATCCACCACAAGCACTGCCCACTGTTAGTCCTTCTGTGGACACCCCTAGCCAGGATCTACTTAGAGATCCCCCTTTAGTTTTATGTAGTAACTATGTCACTTTAGCTAATGGTAGGTCTACTACCAATGTCTCCCTGTAATAGCTTTATATTTCTAATATAAGATTATCTTTCCCGACCAAAAAAAAACTACCCCTTCAAGACGGATACTAACTCTTCAAACTAACCAATCTTTTTTTTTCTTATTATTCATCCACTTCTTGCTAAAGAGCGTCTGATTTATAAAAAAATTGGAGCTTTTTATATTTAACGTTTGTAATAAAGTTTTCACATCAGATCAAGTTTTAAAAATTACTCTCTCCTTCTAATTTTAAGTGGAACTCTTTCTTTTTATTCTGTCCTAAAAGGAATATCAACTTTCTGTATTTAAATATTATTTAATTTAAAAATTTTCATTATACCCTTAATAAAATAATTTATAGCTATTACAGCCTATGAATTTTTCAAGCTTGAATCAAAACTCTCATTTGTGAAACTGTATGCTAAAAGAATTCCAGAACATGAGACAATAACCAAATAAGGTGATATAATTTATGGTAGAACAACGAAGGAGAAAACAGTTATGAGCATTTTAAAGGAAGGACAAATAAAATGCAATGAATAAGTTTAGGACGAAAACACGTGTGAAGACATTGGTCATATCTATGGAATATTTAGGGGATGTTATTCTAATTTTACTATCTTATTTTATTATTCTGATTTTTGTTAGTATTATAAGATAAAAAACTATCAAATCAAATTCTAAATCTTAATTGAGGAAAGAAATCATTAGGCATGAATTGACATTTTGTATACGGTAAAATAGGAGGGTCCAATTTTCCATCGTTACGACGCCTCGAAGGCGTCTCGGAGGCTCAAGACCACGGTTGAGTTTCATCCCTCGAGGGCCCTCAACGCTCGACCTCGGAGCAGTACGGACTGACATGTACGGAGAGAAAGTGGGAAGTTCCCAAGGCGTGTAGCTAGAGCCGACAAAGTCTGTCAGGCTAGTCTAAGCCCGCATCATGGCATTAACTAGTTGTCCCATCTCCATATCTTTGTAATAAATGTATTTGTACTATGTTGGGATTTTTCCTCATATATAAAGGGGATCCTTGTCATTTTGTAAACATCTGCTACTCAATACTAAATATACAAGAACATTTTCTCTGCTCTCTAACATATTCTCTTGATCTCATTACTTGCATTTATTACTTATATTCATTGTGCTCCATTCATTGTTCTTCATTTATTGCTTATTATTGGCCATAAAGAGCCATCATTGATTTATTGTAACTGTTAGTCACCCCTCGATAGTTCCCAGCCGAGTGTCAGACTCGGCCCCGAGGCCCTCGAATAAACAAGCTCGAGGCCCCGATTATTAACCATTCGATTTGGTTATCACCTTGCTCTCTAGCTCCTATCTCGTTTCTAAGTCTTTCACATAGCATCAACTGCTTAACAACTAGCATAAAAATAGATCACGTATTTTTAGAACCTCATAATCAAATTTAATTGTTATTACCATTTTTACAGTAAATAGTTTGGCGCCCACCGTGGGACTAAAAATAATAGTGATTATTTTTTTGCTGGTTTAACTACATAACGCAAGGTATCTTTCACACTTTTTCTTGCCCAAGATATTTGATTTCAGGTCAAAATGTCTAACTCAGTGAACAACAATCTTAAGAACCATGGAGAGAATGGTGTGGATATTCTAGGTGTTGATGTACCACCACGAGACCTTGAGAACACACCAGGACCAATTCCAGTGGACGTGGTCACATGCGACGCCTAACGCGTCGATATAAGCTCCCACACTAACAAGAGCGTGCACCAAGGAGACCAATAAGAAGCTCAGAAAACCCCAACTAAGGGAGAACAAGAGGTTAGCCTTCACGTTATCTTTGACATATTACATGCACAACAGCTGGCAATTGCTCAGCTGCAAAGCCACCAGAAAACTCCCAGCACGGTAGCACCAGGCACGGCCCCACCAACCGAGCAGGTACTAGAGAGATCTAGCAACAACGGGTCGGTAGCCGACCCCACCATCGTAAAAATGCTCGAGGACCTCACAAAGAGGATCGATTCGGGCGAGAAGAAGATAGAAGCCAGCGACAAGAAGGTTGAGACCTGCAACTCTAGGGTTGACCAAATTCCGGGCGCACCCCCGATCCTATAAGGGGTAGATTCGAAGAAGTTCGTGCAAAAGCCATTCCCACAGGAAACGGCCCCAAAACTCATTCCAAAGAAGTTCAGAATGTCCGAGCTTCCAAAGTACAACAGAACCTCGGACCCCAACGAGCACTTCACTGCCTACACTTGCGCGGTGAAGGGCAACGACCTAAAGGACGTCGAGATCGAGTCCATCTTGCTAAACAAGTTCAGGGAAACACTCTCGAAAAGGGATATGATGTGGTATCACAACCTAGCTCTTAATTCTATAGACTCATTTTCCATGCTGGCAGATTCTTTCATAAAAGCACATGCCGGCGCCATCAAAGTAGCAACGAGGAAATCCGACGTTTTCAAGATCAAGCAGAGGGAGGATGAGATGCTGTGAGAGTTCATATCTCGCTTTCAAATGGAGCGAATGGAACTACCACCAGTCTCCAATGACTGGGTAGTGCAGGCCTTCACTCAAGGTTTGAATGAACGAAGCTCGGTGGCTTCGAGGCAACTGAAATAGAACCTAGTCGAGTATCCCGCCGTGACCTAGTCGGACATTCACAATCGATATCAATCAAAAATCAGGGTCGAGGACGACCAACTAGGAGACCCTCAGGTTCAGTATACCCAAGCAGGCTTCTAGCGAAGGAGCCAAAACCAAACAAAGAAAGATACCAGCCATACCCAGAAGACAGGAGAAACGCCCCAAGGCACAACATACCACACAATGATCGAAGAATGGACCGAGGTCAGAATCCTCGGGGACTCGTCAATAAAGCTGGATTCGATAGGCACACAGGGCCAACGGAGGCACCTCACTTGTCGGAGTAAAACTTCAACATCGATGTATCAGACATCGTGTTCACCATCAGTAAAATTAGAGACTCCAGATGGCCTAGGCCTGTGCAATCAGATCCTTCACAAAGAAATCATAACTTAGTTTGTGAATTTCACAACAAACACGGCCACAGGACAGAGGATTGCCACCAACTCCGAGAAGAAGTAGCCAGACCACTCAGTAAAGGTCACCTGCGAGAGTTCCTTAGTGACCGGGCCAAAAATCAGTTCCGGGAAAGAGAGGCGGCCACGAAGAACGAAACAAATGAGCCACAACATGTCATCCATATGATCTTGGGAGGCATCGATGCCCCACATGAGCCCGTGATAAGAAGAACAAAAATATCCATCACTAGAGAAAAGCGAACTCAGGGTTACATACCTAAGGATTGTCACACCTCCTTTTTCAACCACCGGAAGCAGTATTGGGGGGGGGGGGCTTCCAATTAAAGTGAAAAAATCAAAACGGGATTATTTATTTATTCAAAGTCTCCACTTGGAATAATTTATGGTGTCCTAAGTCATCGGTTTAAAATCCCGAATCGAGGAAATTTGACTTTGTTTTATAGTCCGTGAAACACAGGAATCCGGGTAAGGAATTCTGTTAACCCGGGAGAAGATGTTAGGCATTCTCAGGTTGCGTGGTTTTAGTATGATCGCTCAACTATTATTATTGGCCTAATTATCTGATTAATTACATATTTTATACATATTGTGCATTTTAGCCTTTGACCGCTTTTAATTATTTATGGAATTATTCTGGAATAAGTTACGATTGTCGTTCACTTGTTTGTTTGGTACACATTGCGAGTCGTGTCAGAGGAACCGTACCCACGACCTACAACATATTTAAATTATTAACATTATTAGAGGTTATGGCTGGGTCACATAAATATGCACCCGGATTTTGGAAATTACATATCACAACTACGTTATGGGAATCGTACCCGTAACTATGATAATTTTATTTTAATTGTGCCTAAAGCAAAACTACGAATATTCAAAGTATTTTCTACACTAGTTATAATACTAATATGAGGGCCATAGATTGAAGTGATTCGATTGTGAATGGAACACCTCGATTTATTTTAAAAGGTTTGTAGTTAATTAAATCAAGCTAATGGATGTCCCTATTTAAAACTAATTCAACAAGAAGGCTTTCAATTATAGACTAGCTTAGGGTGAAGAGTTAGGTTTTTTTAATCAATTTTGAAAAAGGGGGTTGCGCCAGCAGTAGCCCATTGATTATTTAGTTAAGGAAAATCAGCATTAAAGCTGCATTTGGGCTCAGGACTTGGCCCAAAAATGAAAGAGCCTCAAAGGCCTTAGCTTGTCCGAATTTGAACAAAACCGGCCCACATTGGGCTTATAATAGGCGGGCCCAGTCACTATTTATTTTCTAGCTGGGATTATCTATCTCTACATCTGAACTAACCATACTTATACATTTGCAGCAATTATAATTCAAATCACTTTTAAGTAAAATCAGAATCTAAAGATCAAAGCACAACTCTAGTTCAAGAATTAATCACACGATACATGATTTGTAAGGTAAACAAAGCATACATTTATACCATAATTCATAAAAAGATATTTTACAACTAAACCAAGCTATTGGGCTTAAGGTCCAGGCCTAATGGCTTATGCCCAGATTCATTTGGGGTTTGTTTTTTCATTTGGGCTTACTCACGAGTTTAGCCCACTTGAATTAGAGGATAGCCTTTTTACCCTTAAAGAACCTGGCCCATTGCACCACTATGTTTATGAAAGTATCACAACAAAATAATTACACTCTTTAACAACAGTTGATTTAATTTAAGTACATAAAATCAGAACATCACTCGTTACAGCACTCCAAGTAAAATACAACTTTCCAAAATCAGGAAAGATTACATTGTAATCTATTAAATACATAAACTACTACACTAGCCACTGCTCTATTACAACTCCAATATAATTGGTGGACTAGTTAACACCTGCCTCTTTTGGACATGATTTATCCATCAAAAGCTTGGTCTCTCACATGAAGAACACTAGATTCAGGATGCCAAACAATAAAGTTTAGACTCTTGAGCTTTTGGACCTGCTGATTTGGCCAACTAGTGACCAAATCTGCAGGTACTAGCTCATGGTTAGAAAACAACCTCAAGTGACATTAAGGGACCAACACATTACTCATTTAACCGAAAGAAAAAAGGAAGGCAAGACTTTAATGAAACAACATTCAGAATCAGCCTTAAAATACAGAACATTTAGCTAAAGAAACATTTTCAAACAAGGTTATTTTCAGGATAAAGCTAAAGAATCAAAGGTAAGATAGTCACAATAACCCAAGTCCAGGATCAAAGGTAAAATAAAAAGCTAACTAGAGGGACTACAAACAAGAAACCATTTTAAAGAGAACACTATAAGTACCAATGCATCAACTAAATTACTCATACTAATTTATTTTGAATCTTAAACTCACAATAGCAGGGAATTGATGGATTTATATCAATACAATCAGACAACTAACATGAGAAAACAACCATTCATCACACGAATCCTGAGTTTCAACTTTATATCATTTTGACAAGCATTACATGAAGAAGAGTTGGATTCAGTACCTTGAACAATCAGCAACAGAAAACAACAAATAACAGATAAGAACAAGAACTGGCTGAAGCTTGAAAGAAGTGAAACAGCAACAAAAATCAAACAAATAGAAACTAAATCAAACCAAAACCCAATAGCTACTGCAGCTAATAGCAGCAAACCCCAAAGAAACCAGGAAATCTACACTTTCAAACCATATTTTTCAGCTTATGAAGAACAGAAATATCAAGGAAGTTTTTGAGTGTTTTTGTTAAAATCAAAAGCAAAGGGAATTAGCTATTTTAGGAAAACAGTAGTTGAACTTTTAGAGAGTATTTTTAAGGTTTTTAAAATCTATCCGCCCCCAAAATGCGTGAAGAGAAGATACTTTTATAGGCCTAAATGTCATGTGCTGGAAAAACTAAAAAATGAGGGAATTATTCACTCACACAGCCCCTAAAAGCTTCTTTCTAACAGAAATGGGACAACTGGCAGCTTCTAATTGGTTTCAGCATTTTTGTGCTGGCCAAATAGAGCCAGCTGCCCCTATTCTAGAACCTTCCCACATGGTTTTATCCTATCTCATTCCTACCCGCCCTTCAAATAAACCCCTTAAGTTTCCTTTATTTTTCAATTAAACCTACAAGTTTCTAATGATTTGCAAACTATGGCAAACAGAAAAAGGCAAGAAAATATCAAAAAATAGATCAAATAACAAGTATAAAACTAGACAATGCAATTAAACCTAGAGTATCGAGCATCTGAAGACCTAGACTAAACCCAACATAAACTCAACATGAATCAGATTTAAATGAGGCAGAAACAAAAATCATTAGGAAATTATTAGCAAAACGATCTTCACAAAAGAAAATTGCTAAACCTTATTAAGCAAACAATTCATATGACGACCTAACAGACTCAACTAGGCATAACCAAAATACACGGTAATTAACCTAAAACATGCAAACTAAGTAGGACCAACAATTGTGATAGTAAATGAAGCTATTTCAAGAGTTAAACTAAATGAATCATGAATTGAAACTAAGTTAATGAACCCCCTAAAAAAGTAATTTTAAACACGACCAAAGATTGGACGACTCTTAAAAAATGAAGAACAAACAAATTCATAAACTGAAAAATAACATAAGCACACTGACTCGAAATTGAAGAAAAGGAAAATGGAGAGGTAAATGGTGAGACCTTACCATATAAGGAAACAAAGGTAGCCTTTGATATCCGTCTCCGCCTTGATTGACAAACAGAGGTCTTCCCCTTCAGGATACGGTCTTGTATGGCTTTGACCAGATCTCCTTGAAAGAGAAAACTCCTAAAAGCCTAATCAGCGAAGAAAAACACCGGAAAACAAGCTCGGTCACTCGAACACTGATGGAACAACAACCTCTAAGCTTTCCTTCGAACCAAACAGAACTCCTTCTTAGATTTGGAATTGCGGAGTTTTGTAGGGTTGTTTGGGGGAAATCAGTAAGGGATTCGAGTTAAAGGGGGTGTGGAGGTCTGGGGGTGTGAGTTTTGGGTGGTTTTGGAGACTTAGGTTTTTTTAGGTTTAGAACTCAGATCCGAAATTGGTGGATTTGGGTGGTGTTTTTGGGGAAATTGATGGTAAAATGGTGTTCAAGAAGGGCTCTGGGTTGTGGAGTGTGAATTTGGGAGGTTTTTGAGCACCAGAGCTGCCGTAAGGCAATTTTCGGTTGGTGGTCAATGGCGAGAGCATAAGGGGGTAGCTAGGGTTTAATTTGTTTAGTGGGGGAGATGGGGACTGAAGGGGTTCGATGGGGGGAGGGGGTCTATGTTAGGACAATTATATATGAAACAAAGGTCAGTTCCCAGCCGTAGGATCACACGAGATCAACAACTGAGATTTGATTGAACTAAAAACGGCGTCGATTGACTCATGCAAAGGGATGGACCAAATTTGGGTAGGGGCTGGTTCGGATCTGAGCCAAAATTAATTGGGCTTAACACATTTGGCCCAAATTGAGTCCAAAACAAACCTTTTTTTCCAATTTCCTTTCTCTTTGTTTTCTTTTTTTTCTTTAATTAACTAAAAATCTAAATTAAATCCTAAATTAATCTAATTTGCAAAATTAAGCTAATTACCTAATTATAATATTTACAAAATTAGTTGATCCTAAATTAAAGAAAAAAATTACTAAATTAGCATTAAAAGCTAAAATGTAACATGAAAGATATTTTTTGTGATTTTTATTTTAAAAATACAATTAATTAACTAATTTATCCTAAAATATAAACACAAAATCTAAATGCAATGCATGATATTGTTTTGACATTTTTCATGATTTTGACAGAATTAGACATGCACAAAAATGTAAACAATTAACAAAATTCTACAAAAATTGCAAACAATTTGGGGAAAATCCATTTTTTTAATTTGTAGGAGTATTTCATATTGGGAAAAAATCACATGCTCACAACTGCCCCTCTTTGCTCGGAAACATTAAGAGTTGTTGGGCAAAGATAAAGTGAGCAAATACGAGTGATTTTTGTTCGTTTGGATACTCCGTAGGAAGCATTTTTGAAAGATCTGACCGAACCTTGCTTCTGAGGCTGCCTACATATCCTTGGCTATAAAAAAATTATGTCAGTACAGTTTTGAAATTTTTGGTAGCTGGGACTACCGAGAAGTTGTGATTTCACTGCTGCTGCTGCTGTTGCTGCTTGCTGAACTCCTTATTACACCGAAACAAAATGAAAAGAAGCTAGGCTAAACTATGATCTATGAGTTACAAGAATTCTATCTATATATCTTTAAACTTGATCTTGAAACTTCCGCAGTTTTGCCGTGCATTTTGAACTATTGACTCGCACTCTCGAGGCGAGCTTCTGTTGTTGCTAACTCGAATTGAATTCTGAAATGAATTCCCTTGTTTTTCAGGTGGGTGCGTGATGCCAAGACTTGAAATATATTCCCTTGTTATCCAGGTGGGCGCCTGATGCAAAAACATGAAGTGTATTCCCTTGTTATCCAAGTGGGCGCCTGATGCAAACACTTGAAATGTATTCCCTTGTTATTCAGGTGGGCGCCTGATGCTAAAGCATGAAACGTATTCCCTTGTTATCCAGGTGGGCGCCTGATGCTAAAACTTGAAATATATTCCCTTGTTATCCAGGTGGGCGCCTTATGCTAAAACTTGTTATGTATTCCCTTGTTATCCAGGTGGGCGCCTGATGCCAAAACTTGAAATGTATTCCCTTATTATCTAAGTGGGCACCTGATGCTGAAACTTGAAATGTATTCCCTTGTTATCCAAGTAGGCGCCTGATACAAAACTTGAAATGTATTCCCTTGTTATCTAGGTGGGCGCCTGATACAAAACTTGAAATGTATTCCCTTGTTATCTAGGTGGGCGCCTGAAGCAAAAACTTGAAATGTATTCCCTTGTTATCTAGGTGGGCGCCAGACGCTAAAGCTTGAAACGTATTCCTTTATTATCCAGGTGGGCGCCTGATACTAAAACTTTAAATGTATTCCCTTATTATACAGGTGGGGCGCCTGATGCAAAAACATGAAATGTATTCCCTTGTTATCCAGGTGAGCGCTTGATACTAAAGCTTGAAATGTATTCCCTTGTTATCTAGGTGGGTGCCTGATGCTAAAACTTGAAATGTATTCCCTTGTTATCCAGGTGGGCGCCTGATACAAAACTTGAAGTGTATTCCCTTGTTTTCCAGGTGGGCGCCTAATGCCAAAACTTGAACTGTATTCCCTTATTATCCAGGTGGGTACCTGTCATTACAACAAAACACACAAAACAAAAGAAACGTTTCTGCCCCAGTTTGGTACTGGGAACATCTGTGAGTGTTAATCAAATCCTGTTATCCAAAAGAGCTCTAAGAATTTAAAAGCTAAATCCCATTATCCAGGAGGGCCCCGAAAACTAAAATTAAATCTTATCTTAAGAGTAAAAGCTTGAAAGCTAAATTCTATTTCCTAAAGGTAAAACTTACGCTAAATCTCCTTATCTATGAAGGTCTTGAAACTTAAAGGTACATCCCATTATCCAAGAGGGTCCTAACAACTTAAAACTACATCCCATTATCCAGGAGGGTCCTGAAAACGTGAACTTAAATCCCATTATCCAGGAGGGTCCTGAAAATTTTAAATTAAATCCCATTATCTAGGAGGGTCCTAAGAACTCGAAATTAAATCCCATTATCTATGAAGGTCCTGACAACTTAAAACTATATCCCATTATTCAGGAGGGCCCTAAAAACTCGAAATTAAATCCCATTCTCTAAGAGGGTCCTGAAAATTTCAAATTAAATCCCATTATCCAGGAGGGTCCTGAAAATTTACGGCCGAACTTATCTGGCACATGCTTTCCTCATGGAGGGTTCCTCCGGAACAAAAGAAATTTCCTGCCCCTGTTTCAATCAAAGAAAATTTTATCAGTTTGAAAATGTGGTGGTTAGTTTGCGGCATTCTTGCTGAAGTTGGACTTTCCACTGCCATGTTTTTTTCTGATTAGCTGCTTTGGACTGGCGAAGAATTGCTTGACTTTCTGATTGAACCTCAACCATAGGACCCTGAATGACCCGAGTGCCCCGCACTCATCCTGCTATTTTACATTTCTGTCCTTCCAATTTGAACCTCTATATTCCCCAAAGTTCACGAAACCACTCGACCACTTGAACTTCCACTAACACCTTATTTTCCATTTTGTATCATGCTATTTCTGGTATGCTTTGGCCGCAAAAGTTGGTAATAAGCTTTAAAATCCTTTCTTACTTGCTTAACAAGGCTAACATTGAAAAAAACTTTGAGAAATAGACCCAAAAGAAAATGGAATGCATTGACTTCAAGAGTTAGGAATAAAGAAGAAAATTTGAAACAAGATTACTGCTTGAGGAAGAAATGAAAAAGAGACTTATCTGAGCGAAACAGCTGGCACCAATGATCATGACATGCATTTTAGAATAATCAGCCCAGACCGTTCACCTAATCATATTTCATTTCATGCCCTGTCTTCGTACTTTAAAATCGGGATCCCCAAAATTCAATCTCTCTACAAAGTCACGAGCCTCATTCGGCTTGCAGTGCCCTGACGGGTTTTCACCAACAAACTCTCTCATTTGTTCATCTCTCTACTCACTGTCGCCTTACGGTGCCCGCGGAGGTTTTCACCAATAAGACTCTATCATTTTAGTTTCCTCTCAGCTTTACATCGCCTTACGGTGCCCGTGAGGATTTTCACCAATAAGACTCTCATTTATTCATTTTTCCTTATGCAGAACGGAGTGTTGCCCCTGATGTGAATCATACATCTATCTCGCTTGACTTGGCGCTCCTCAAAGATTGATCGGAAGGTCTTTCTTTGGACTGTAATATAGGCTTTTGGATAGGGTTAGAAATAAAAGTTATTATAATGGCTCAAGAACAGCTTAAAAGGGCTCAAAATTACAACTTTTGGAATCAGATCTTTACAAGAACCACAACTTCTGCCCCAGTTTCTTTGCCTGGGGAACTTTAAATTTTTATTTTGATGGGACCGAACCGTGAGACTGCCTACATATCCTTAAAAGGAATCAGGTCGAACGTAGTTCGAGACATATGAATTGCTTTATTTTTATTACTTTTTTTATCTTTTTTTTCTTTTCTTTTCTTTTTCTTTTTCTTTTCTTTCTTTTGCTTTACTTTTTTTTCATTTTTCTATTTCTCTTTTCTCGTTTTATTTATTTTATTTATATCTTTTGTATTGGTATTTCTAACCTCTGATTCTGATTCCAAAAGAGGGGTTTGAAAGAAAATAAATAAGGCGGAAGAGGGGTAACACATAAAGTGTTTAGATAGCAAAATAAAATGCATTCGTCATTCCAATCTTCAAAATATGCCAAGTACAAACAATACAAATAGATAAACCAAAGAAATCATACATAATATCTTTTGACTGCGTCAAAATTGATAGCCATATCTACACATTTGCCTTCTATATCTGTTAAATACAAAGCACTATTGGACAACACTCTTGTTACAATGAACATTCCCTGCCAATTTGGAGCAAACTTGCCTTTAGCTTCCGCCTGATGTGGAAGGATGTGTTTCAATACTTGTTGACCCACTTCAAATTTTCGGGACGCACCTTATTATTGTATGCTCTTGCCATTCTCTTCTGATACAATTGACCATGATACACTGCCGCCAGTATTTTCTCATCAATCAAACTTAACTGCTCCAACCAGGTTTTGACCCATTTATCATCATCAATTTCAGCTTCAGCAACAATTCGAAGGGATGAAATTTCGACCTCCACGGGTATAACTGCTTCAGTACCATATACCCGCAAGTAAGGAGTTGCACCTACTGAAGTGCGAACAATAGTGCGATAACCCAGCAGAGAAAAATGCAACTTTTTATGCCATTTCCTAGAACCTTGCACCATCTTCCGAAGGATCTTCTTTATATTCTTGTTAGTCGCCTCAATAACTCCATTTTCCTTGGGGCGATACGGGGTGGAATTTTGATGCGTAATCTTGAACTGTTGGCATACTTCTTTCATCAAATGGTTGTTAAGATTAGCACCATTGTCCGTGATGATTACCTTGGGGATTCTGAACTGACAAATGATGTTTGAATGAACAAAATCGACCATTGCCTTCTTGGTCACAGATCTGAAAGTCATATCTTCAACCCACTTAGTGAAATAGTCAATGGCCACCAAAATAAACCTGTGCCCATTTGATGCCACTGACTCAATTGGTCCAATGACATCCATGCCCCAAGCAACAAAAGGCCAAGGTGTGGACATTGTATGCAACTGAGACGACGGAGAATGAATCAAATCACCGTGTACCTAGCATTGGTGACACTTGCACACAAAGCTGATGCAATCTCGTTCCATGGTGAGCCAATAATACCCTGCTCGAAGAATTTTCTTTGCCAAAATATACCCACTCATATGCGGTCCGGAAACTCCGGAATGCACTTCGGTCATGATAGTCGTAGCTTGTTTAGCATCTATGCACTTCAGCAGTCCAACATCTAGAGTTCTCTTGTACAAAATTTCCCCGCTCAAGAAAAATCCACTAGCCAAACGTCGAATTGTTCTCTTTTGATCACCTGTGGCCTGTATCGAATACACCTCTATCTTGATGTATTCTTGGATATCATGGAACCAAAGTTCACCATTAAGTTCCTCCTCAACCACATTGTAGTAAGCATGCTGATCATGAATTTAAATATGCACAGGGTCAACATAAGCCTTATCCGGATGGTGTAACATTGACGCCAAGATAGCCAAGGCATCGGCAACCTCATTATGGATCCTAGGAATATGCGTGAACTCTACTGATCTGAATTGTTGACAAGGATTATGCAAACAATGTCGATACGATATGAGTTTTAAATCCTGAGTTTCCCATTCTCTCTAAATCTGGTGCACCAACAAGTCCGAATCTCCCAAGACCAAGACTTCCTGGACTCCCATATCTATAACTAACCTTAAACCTAGAATGCATGCCTAGTACTTAGCTATGTTGTTAGTACAATAGAAACAAAGCTGGGCCGTAACATGATAGTGATGCCCTTTTTCAGAAATGAACACAGCCCCTATTCCGACACCTTTCATGTTAGCGGCTCCATCAAAGAAAAGTTTCCAACCTGGCTTTTCATCTTGCTCCACCTCATCAATATGCATCAACTCTTCATCAGGAAAACAAGTCCTCAATGGATCATATTCTTCATCCACCAGGTTCTCGGCCAAATGATCGGCCAATGCTTGGGCCTTCATCGTGGTTTGAGTCACATAGATGATGTCAAACACTGTGAGCAAAATCTGCCACTTTGCAAGTCTTCCTATGGGCATAGGCTTTTGAAAGATATACTTTAGAGTATCCAGGCAAGAAATGAGGTACGTAGTGTAGGACGACAGATAATGCTTCAACTTTTGTGCCACCAAAGTTAGGGCGCAACATGTCCTTTCAAGGGGAGTATACTTAACCTCATAGGATGTGAACTTCTTGCTAAGATAATAGATGGCTTGCTCCTTCCTGCCAGTGATGTCATATTGACCCAACACACAACCGAATGAATTATCCAGGACCATTAAATAGAGGATTAAAGGTCTCCCGAGTTTTGACAAGTATCCCTTGATCTTATCAAATGCTCCTAGCACTCATTAGTACATTTGACAGCAACATCCTTTTTAGAAACTTAAAGATGGGCTCACAAGTTGTCGTGAGTTGAGCAATAAACCTGATGATGTAGTTTAAATGCCCGAGCAGACTCATCACCTCAGTCTTATTCCTTGGTGGTGGTAATTCCTGGATAGCTTTGATCTTTGACGGATCCAGCTCAATACCTCGCCGACTTACTATGAACCCCAGCATTTTTCTAGACGGAACACCAAATGCACACTTGGTAGGTTTGAGCTTAAGATTGTACCTGCGGAGCCTCTGAAAAACTTCCTCAAGTCTTCGACGTGGTCGGACTACTTTCTTGACTTGATGATCACATCATCCACATAGACCTCAATTTCCTTGTGTATCATGTCATGAAACATGATAGTCATTGCCCTCATATAGGTTTCCACAGCATTTTTCAAACCAAATGGCATTACCTGGTAGAAATAAGTTCCCCATAGTGTGATGAACGCTATCTTTTCTGCATCTTCCTCATCCATCAAGATCTGGTGGTACCCCGCATAGCAATCCACAAAAGACCTGATCTCATGCTTAGCACAGTTATCAATCAAAATGTGGATATTTGGCAATTGAAATAATCTTTTGGACTTGCTTTATTGAGATCGCGGTAATCAACGCACACCCTGGCCTTACTATCCTTCTTTGGCACTGGCATAACATTAGCTAACCAAGTGGGCTATTGCGTGACTTGAATGACCTTTGCATCCAACTGTTTTGTGATTTCCTCCTAGATCTTCACACTTATGTCAGTCTTGAACTTCCTTAACTTCTTCTTGATGGGAGGGAATTCCGGATCAGTTGGCAATTTGTAAACTACCAAGTCAGTACTCAAACCCGACATGTCATCATATGACCATGCAAAAATGTCTTTATATTCAAATAGTGCTTTGATTATTTCTTCCTTGATTTGTGGTTCCAAGTGCACGCTTATCTTAGTTTCCCTTATATTATATAGATCCCCTAAATTGATTGCTTCAGTTTCATTCAAATTAGGCTTGGGTTTCTCTTCAAAGTGATTTAGTTCTTCACTAATTTCCTCAAATGCTGCTTCTTCATCATATTCTGTTTCATCATCACACTCTATTTCTTGGATTATTATTTTAGAGTTAGATTGGCTTTTAAGACTTGGCCGAAGATTCCTCATGCATGTCATGTCATTGAAACCAACATAAAAAGAACTGTACAAAGAAAAACAAAAATGACACTATCAGGAGTAATGGAAAAGGAAAAATTTCATTTCATTAAAAATAAATGATATGAGGGTTTGTACATCAAAACAAGTGAAAAGTAAAAAATCTAGATTACAACCCTGGAATAATCCAGATAACAGAAAGAAAAACAAAGCAAACTACCAAGACTCTTTCGGATTAGGGAGAGGAGTAGCATTCCAATTGTTAAGCTTCACTTTCGGCCCGATGAACTATACGTCCGCTTTGCTGGAACCTTCCCTAATTTCTACCATGTTCACCTCATCAAATAGACTCTGAAACCTTTCAATCAACTCTTCATCGAAGTTGACCACAGGCTTTGGAACTGCTGACAACGGACGCTTCACCACCCCTGACTTGACGAAAGACCTGGTGAGGCGTGGGATAGGCTTAGGGAGCGACCATGCCTTCTTTTTCAACTTTTTAGCTTTCTTCACATCATCCCATGTGGGATTGAACCCCAGACCAAATGTACCCAGATTTTCACGTAGAGACACTGGCTGCATGATACTTTGCAAAGATACGCCCAGACCCTTGCCCAACACAAAACCATTCTTCAACATTTCATTTTCTACCATGACGGTCGCAGAAGCTACCTTTAGACGTGGAATATATTCCCCTTCCGAAACCTTCTCAACTGACACTGTTTCGGAAACTTGGTACATCCACGTCCCCTATCATCTTCAACCTCAATAAACGGGACAAATGTATCATTGTAAGCACACAAGATTTCATCACCATGCACAACGATTTCCTGTCTGTCCCACTCGAACTTTACCATCTGGTGCAAAGAAGATAGGACTGCTTTGGCAATATGTATCCAGGTCCTACCCAACATCAAATTATAAGAGATGGCCACATCCAGTACCTGGAACTCCATGGTAAATTCAACTGGTCCTATTGTTAGTTCGAGCATGATATCGCCAACATAATCTTTTCCCCCTCCGTCAAAACCTGGGACACATATATTGTTCTTGTGGATCTTCTTAACATCAATTTTCAGCTTCTGCAGAGTGGAGAGAGGGCAAATGTTTGCACTGGAACCATTGTCAACTAACACCCTTGTGACCGCAGAATCTTTGCATTTCACTGTGAGATAAAGAGCCTAATTATGTTCCATACCCTACAGAGGCAACTCATCATCCGCGAAGGTGATCCTGTTTGACTCAAATATCTTATTGGCAATCTTCTCCAAATGATTCACTGTGATCTTTTCAGGGACATGAGCTTCATTCAAAATCTTCATGAGGGCCCGACGGTGCTCGTCTGAATGTATCAACATTGATAGAAGAGAAATCTAAGTGGGGGTCTTTCTCAATTGTTCCACTATGGAGTAATCCTGCACCTTCATTTTCTCAAATATTCTTCTGCTTCCTCTTCGGTGACTGGTTTCTTCACTAAAATTGGACTATCTTTGAGTGGCTTGGCTTTCCCTAATTCCTCTGGGGAAAAGCATCTCCCTGAACGAGTCAACCCTCGGGTTTCATTAATTTCCTCTTCCACTTCTTTCCCCTTATAAGTTATTACTACTCGCTTGTAGTTCCATGGGACGGCCTTGGTGTCATCTGTCAGTAGCTGGGTCACAGGTTTAATGACAATAGGAGCCATGTGAGCTCCTTCCACAATTATGATAGGCTTACTTGCTACCCCCGACACGACTATTTTCAGCTTTCCTTGCTTTGCTTCAGCGTTATCTGGGGATCCCTTCACGCCTACCACGGACGGCTTAGCATTGATCTTTCTTAGCTTGTCTGTCAACCCCTAAACTGCCGAAGATGTTGCATTTGTAACAACTGGAGTTTTGACTGAATTACTTTCACTGGCACAGATCATCAAGACAGACTTCGAAGGCTTCTCGGGCTTCCCATCCTTATACACTATCTCAATCATATGTGTTTCGGCATGGGCTGACAATGGATTTTGATTGCTGTTGTGCACTTTCGGGCTCTGGACCTCAATCTGGTTTGTATCGATAAGCTCTTGGATGATGCTCTTCAAATGCCAACACTTATCTGTGTCATGCCCCAGAGCGTCAGAACAATATGCATATCTGAGGGAATAATCCAATTTTTTCGGAGGGGGATTTGGTAATTTTGACTCAATAGGCCTTAGAATTTCCAACTACTTTAACCTCTGAAATAGACTGGTGTAAGACTCTCCAAGTGGGGTGAAAGTCCGCTTCTGCTGCTGCCTTTCCTTCCTATACTCCGTCCTGGGGCGAAAGCTTGGACCAATGGGGTTTTGGTATGTTTGTGGAGGCAGGTAAGTATTTTATAGAGTTGGTGCACGCCATTGCGGGTAAGGAGGGGGTTGAGCATTGACTGTGCGTGATGGACATGGTATTGGTGTGGCCTGACTGAATACTGAGGGTCTGGTGGTGGGAAGTAGTGTTGGGGTGGATTTTGGGTATAGGTTTGAGGCTGGGGTCGAGGCTGGGTGTAATGGTGTGGCGGACCCCTGGGCCAGGCCACGATCCTGAGATGACCATAGCAACATCTTCTTTCTTCTTTTTCCCTAACACGCCCCTGGTTCCATTCTGGATCGCTTGTGTGGTTGCTTTGATGGTAGAGTAACTCATGATCTTGCTCGACTTGAGCCCCTCCTCTACCATTCCTCCCATCTTCATCACTTCATTGAAAGACATACCTACGGCCGAGACCAGATGACCAAAGTAAGTAGGCTCCAAGGTCTGAAGAAAGCAATCTACCATTTCATCTTCCTTCATTTGGGGGTTGACTCGTGCCGCCTGTTCACAGGAAACCATACTCCCTGAAACTCTCACCGGGCTTTTTCTCCATCTTAGTCAAAGATAGCCGATCTGGGACAATTTCTACATTGAACTTGAAATGCCGAGCGAAAGCCTGAGCCAAGTCATCCCAAGTGTACCACCTACTGTTGTCCTGGCGGGTGTACCACTCCAATGCTGCACCACTCAGACTTTGGCTAAAATATTCCATCAACAGTTTATATTTCCTACTGTCTCCCTCATTTTGCTGCAAAATCCTCTCAAGTGGGCCACGGGGTCTCCGTTCCCGTCATACAAATCAAACTTGGGCATTTTGAATTCGACAGGTAGCTGGACATTGGGAAACAAACACAGATCCTTATACGCCACACTCACATGGACACCTAACCCTTACATATTCCTCAACGACTGCTCCAAACTCTTTACCTTCCTAAATATCTCCTCTTGCTCCGTGTTTTTGGGTGGCTTCTCAGTTTTGATAGGAAGTTCGAAGCGGGGAGTGTAAGAGTATTGATCTGGGACTTTGAAGGTGGGCTCCGGGGTAGAGTATTGGTTATCTTGGTCTTGGAATACCGGCTTACTGGAAGATCGATGGAGTGTAACTGGTAGAGGTTCTACGAAGACAGGGGTTGCTGGAGAAGGGGGGTATATGGTTGTTTTGGCTGATGGAGCTTGGATAGTTTGGGAAGTGGTGCCATGATAGTGGTGGTAAGGGGTGAAGCTTGGTGCGTGTTGTGGGGATAAATCAACAACGGAGGGCTCTTGAGATTGAGCCAGTGGTAGGATGAAAGCAGGGTTAGCGGGGTATGATGGTGGAGGATTCCCTTTCATCCATGCCCGGTACATTTCGGCCATTTGGTGCTTCAGCTTATATAACTCTTCTTTCAAACCGGGCTCAGTTTCCTCCTCCTCTCTTGGCAGGTCAATAACACTCGCGTCCAATTCTTTGCCAGCCATGTTCACCTTGTGTTTAGACCTGGTATTGAATGGGTGGGTTGGCCGAATGCCGAACAAACTAACCACCTTCCTTGCTCAATAACAACAACACACTTGTTAGGGTTGAAGATTTTAATAGATAGTCAACCGCACGTTTGGGATGCAATGCACCTAAACAGTTAAAAATTTCTACTATGTATTTGAATGGTTGCATGTTTCATCCCGGCCTTAAACAACTCTTTTCACTTTGCACTTACTCTTTCTTTCTTTTTTCACTATTGCGCTTTTCAATCACTATTGATTTTCCCACACGGTTCTTGTTGCTCCTTTTTTTTCTCTTGCTTTTGTTCTCTTGTTTTGCCATTCTTTCTTTCCACTCAGTCTCTTTTCTTTTTATTTTCTCTCTTTTTTTTCAATTTTTCATTTATGGTTATGGTCAAATCCTATGGAGATTGTCTACGTATCATGGCGTCGCATGAATCAGATCATTACATAGTTCAGGAGATAAATGCGAAATAAAAGAAAGAAATATTTTTTGGGTTTTCAAATTTTCATAAAATAAAACATTCTGATTTTCCCCTATTACAACGGCTCCATCCTACACACTTAAACATAAAAAACTAATAGACTCTAAAATAAACTACAATACAGACTCGCAAGTGGACTAGCAGACTCTAAAAGAAACTGAAAATACAGACTCGACAGTGGATCAACAAACTCCAAAAGAAACTGAAAATACAGACTCAAAAAATAAAATTAGAAATACATAAGTGCCTCAACTACTGCTCCAGTGTCCCGCGGGACATCAGTTGGTCTCGCCGCGGGCCTATGTGCCATATCTTCTTGGAGGCGATATAGGTCATCCATTATCTGAGGGACAAAAATCATAACTGCAGCGAAGAATATGGACCCGGTCATGTCCTCGCATTTGTTGCACTTCATCACAATATAGTCAGCAATCCTTCTAACCCTCTCCTTGATGACGCCCTTCTCTTATAACAGACGTCCAATTTGTTGAGATGTGGCCTCCAAAACTTATGTGGCCGTTTGATTTTGCTCTTGTAATGTTGCAGATCCTCTTCTAGTTATGACATCAACGTATAGCAGTGTTCTCTTTCCACTTTGAAGTTCTTTGCTTGCTTGGACATTTTTCTCTCAAGGGTATTGATCTTTTTCTCCAACCCCATGATTCCTTTGTCATATTTTTCCTTCAACTATTGAACAAAACATGCCCATTCCTCTGCATTCCTGGCCAACATTGCTCGGGCCTTTGCTAGTTCGCCCTCGCTCTTTTCCAAATCAAACCCATAGTCACATACTTTCCGCCTAAGGCGGTCTATAAGTTTCTCATCCTTCTCACTTCTGGCAGGGTTCTCAGTTGTTAGTTTCATCTTACGGATTTGGGCTCGGAGGGCTTCATTTTCTTGTGCCAATCTTTTCTTTTTACCATCATCCACAGTGGCTTGCAAGCCACTCTCAAATTGAAGATCTCTGACTTTCTTTTCCAACTTGCTTATGGTGGCCCTGTACTCATTTTCTTTGGTCAACCAGGCCCATAGTTCCTACGACACTTCAACAAATTCCTAGATGTGAGGTCTTTTGGTTGGCCTTTCAGGTTCGGACCTTGCAGTGTCCTTCTTTCTATACCAAGTAAGATAACCATGTGAGACCTTGCCTTTGGACAAGCCATGCACTCGGGTGTTTGCTGTCAGATACTGGAACTCATTCCAAATATAACGAACTACTTCTTCATGAAATTGACCATCAGAGCGGATTTCAACTGCATGAACACTAAGATCCTCATCCGGGTGCACTACCTGACATCTTCCCAACTGTCTCAACACCCGGTATGGTGCATAAGGCTGGATGCCTCGAAGGCCCATTAGGAGGAAGTAAGGACTGGTGGCAGGCATATACACAATTTCTTCAACAAGAAGCCAACCCACTGTCCACTCTATCTGCCCTACTGTTATAGAACGAAGGCGGGATATCCACTCTCCAACCCCTTTTTCCATTTTGAACCCTGAGACCCTTGTGCCGAACTCTTCAATGTAACTTTTACTTGTAGATCCATAATTCATATATCGAGGACGATAACACAAATGCTCTATCATCCACATTTGTAGTAGGAAATTGCACCCTTCAAAAAAATCTACCCCGGCTTTGCAGGCCGTGAGATCTCGGTATATCTCAGATACTATCATAGGGGCGAGGGTGCTCTTTGCATTGGTAATCAAAACATTGACGACTCCAGCTACCTGTAGATCGATATTCCCATCCTTCCGGGGAAACACTAGAAGACCCAAGAAGGCCCCTATGAAAGCAAAACACCTATGCTCTTCCCACTTTGATCGGTTCCCTTTGCTACAGATTCCACTTTCCGGGTTGTCAAGTCCTCTTACATGCCCGTATCGTTAGTATATGAAGTGTAGAGTGGCAAACCCAGCCGCCAAATCTGCATACTGGACCTACCTGCTTATCTTTAGCGAATCCAGAAACTTGTGAGGGGTGACGGCCCTTAGAGAGACCAGGTATATATGTTTTAGACCCTCGGTATTCCCAGCATAACCCGTTATCTCTTCCAAAGTAGGTGTGAGTTCAAAGTCCGAGAAATGCAGAGGGTTGTGAGCTGAGTCCCAAAATGTCACTAGTGCATTTATTATGTCTCCTCTAGGCCTGATCTTTAGTAACCCAGTGAGTGCCCCCAAGTAATGGTTGACCATGTCTCGTCCTTGCTTACCCAAATCTTCCCACCACATGTGTAGTTCCAATGGAATCTTGGACATGACCTTCATTGGTAAATTTTGACTTGTGCTTATTCTACACATTTAGATTAAGGTGATTGGTTTAAAACAAAGTGAATTTTTATTCAAAAGCTAATAAAAATAAAAAATAAAATGGTTCACTTTGTAAAAATTCAAATAAATCAAGGCTTTTTTTGCAAATACGGTCCTTCAGCACTTCGGAAGGGAAGATTTTAGGACTATGTTTGCTAGCGGCTAAAAACTGTCAAAGAAACCGTCGATGGTTATTCTTGGAAAAACAGCCTTCCAGCGTCCCGTTGGGACAATTGGCTATTTAGACAAGAACAACATCACCCACTTTTATTTATGACAAAAATGACGACACTTCACACATTTTTTCAAAACATTTTCAAAAGCGGGGCTGGACCCGATGAGGGTTGCCTACGTATCCCACGTCCGATGAGAATCAAACCCGCGTAGTTTGGCCAATTTTGACTTTGACGAGCAAACCAGAAACCATTTTGGACTAACCCCTTTTTCTCTTTTTTTTTTCCGGTAGAGTTTCGAGACATTTGAACACCAGGTTTTGGGAAACGGGTGAAATCCTCTCTCATACCTCAAACTTGGGTTTTCTTTGATTTTCCTACCTAATCCAGAAGTCAGTCAACATGCAAGCCGAAACAAATGAATGCACAGGTAGCACATAAAAATGCATCAGGTTGGTCTTTTTATTTTCGGGTACACCTGTCCTAGACGGACCCAACCCATGAATCCCCAAAGTCAAATGCACATGATGCAAACAAATGTTCCTACTAGGGATCTGGCATGCGGCTGTGTTATTCTAAGTTTATAACTTGGGTGTACTGTTCTAGAACTATCTTACCCGAGCGGACAACTCGAGCCGGGGGGCAGCGTATCAGTAACCAAAAGATCATCCGGCTTTGCAACTTGTCCGAACCTCGTTCTAAATTAGGGTATGACACTAATAGAAAAGAAGTCACGCCAGCATGCACTTCCCCGAGGATTAGAAGAGAGGGATTTCGCAGCAGTTATATACAGTTCAAATAATATCAAAGCGGTAAAAAGCAACATTTAGCACATTAGGCCCAAGCATGTAATAAAAATTAGATAATAAATAAAATCCAAATATAACAATTATTCTAAGCTCGAACTCTTGAACCTTGAACTAGAGATTCTGGGTTCTTGTCCCCAACAGAGTCGCCAGAGCTGTCACACCTCCTTTTTCTACCACCAGAAGCGGTATAGGGGAGTTTTTCCAATTAAGTGACAAAATCGAAACGAGATTATTTATTTATTCAAAGTCACCACTTGGGATAATTTATGGTGTTCCAAGTCACCGGTTTAAAATTCCGAATCGAGGAAGTTTGAATCTGTTTTACAGTCCGCGAAACACAGAAATTCGGGTAAGGAATTCTGTTAACCTGGGAGAAGGTGTTAGCCATTCCCGAATTCTGTAGTTTTAGCACGGTCGCTCAACTATTATTATTGGCCTAATTATCTGATTAATTACTTATTTTATACCTATTGTGAATTTTTAGCCTTTGACCGCTTTTAATTATTTATGAAATTATTTTGGAACAAGTTACGATTGACGTTCACCTGTTTGTTTGGTACACATTACGAGTCGTGTTTTGGGAACCGTACCCACGACCTACAACATGTTTAAATTATTAACATTACTAGCTCATGGTTAGCAAACAGCCTCAAGTGTCATTAAGGGGCCAACACATTACTCATTTAACAGAAAGAAGAAAGGAATGCATGACTTTAATGAAACAACATTCAAAATCAGCCTTAAAATACAAAACATTTAGCTAAAGAAACATCGTCAAACAAGTTTATTTTCAGGATAAAGCTAAATAATCAAAGGTGAGATGGTCACAGCAACCCAAGTCCAGGATCGAAGGAAAAATAAAAAGCTAACTAGAGGAACTACAAACAAGAAACCATTTTAAAGAGAACACTATAAGTACCAATGTATCAACTAAATTACTCATACTAATTTATTTTGAATCTTAAACTCACAATAAAAGGGAATTGATGGATTTATATCAACGCAATCAGACAACTAACATGAGAAAACAACCATTCATCACACGAATCCTGAGTTTCAACTTTATATCATTTTGACAAGCATTACATGAAGAAGAGTTGGATTCAGTACCTTGAACAATCAACAACAGAAAACAACAAATAACAGATAAGAACAAGAACTGGCTGAAGCTTGAAAGAAGTGAAACAACAACAAAAATCAAACAAATAGAAACTAAATCAAACCAAAACCCAATAGCTACTGCAGCTAATAGAAGCAAACCCCAAAGAAACCAGGAAATCTTCACTTTCAAACCATATTTTTCAGCTTATGAAGAACAGAAATATCAAGGAAGTTTTTGAGTGTTTTTGTTAAAATCAAAAGCAAAGGGAATTAGCTATTTTAGGAAAACAGTAGTTGAACTTTTAGAGAGTATTTTTAAGGTTTTTAAAATCTATCCGCCCCCAAAATGCGTGAAGAGAAGATACTTTTATAGGCCTAAATGTCATGTGCTGGAAAAACTAAAAAATCAGGGAATTATTCACTCACACAGCCCCTAAAAGCTTCTTTCTAACAGAAATGGGATAGCTGGCAGCTTCTAATTGGTTTCAGCATTTTTGTGCTGGCCAAATAGAGCCAGTTGACCCTATTCTAGAACCTTCCCACATGGTTTTATCCTATCTCATTCCTACCCACTCTTCAAACAAACCCCTTAAGTTTCCTTTATTGTTCAATTAAAACTACAATTTTCTAATGATTTGCAAACTATGGCAAACAGAAAAAGGCAAGCAAATATCAGAAAATAGATCAAATAACAAGCAAAAAACTAGATAATGCAATTAAACCTAGAGTATCGAGCATCTAAAGACCTAGACTAAACCCAACATAAACTCAACATGAATCAGATTGAAATGAGGCAGAAACAAAAATCACTAGGAATCTATTAGCAAAACGATTTTCACAGAAGAAAATTGCTAAACCTTATTAAGCAAACTATTCATATGACGACCTAACAGACTCAACTAGTCATAACAAAAATACACGGTAATTAACCTAAAACATGCAAACTAAGCAGGACCAACAATTGTGACAGTAAATGAAGTTATTTCAAGAGTTAAACTAAATGAATCATGAATTGAAACTAAGTTAATGAACCCCCTAAAAAACTAATTTTAAACACGACCAAAGATTGGACGACTCTTAAAAAATGAAGAACAAACAGATTCATAAACTGAAAAACAACCTAAGAACACTAACTTGAAATTGAAGAAAAGGAAAATGGAGAGGTAAATGGTGAGACCTTACCATAGAAGGCAACCAAGGTAGCCTTTGATGTCCGTCCCCGCCTTGATTGACCAACAAAGATCTTCCCCTTCAAGGGATCCGGTATTGCATGGCTTTGACTAGATCTCGTTGAAAGAGAAAACTCCTGAAAGCCTAATCAGTGAAGAAAAATACAGGAAAACAAGCTTGGGGACTCGAACACTGATGGAACAGCAACCTCTAAGCTTTTCTTCGAACCAATAGAACTCCTTCTTAGATTTTGAATTGTGGAGTTTTGTAGGGTTGTTTGGGGAAATAAGTAAGGGATTCGAGTTAATGGGGATGTGGCGGTCATGGGGTGTGAGTTTTGGGTGGTTTTGGAGACTTAGTTTTTTTTTAGGATTTGAACTCAGATCCAAAATTGGTGGATTTGGGTGGTGTTTTAGGGGAAACTGAAGGTGGAATGGTGTTGGGAAAGTGCTCAGGGTTTTGGAGTGTGAATTTGGGAGGTTTTGGAGCACCGAAGCCGCCGTGAAGCGATATTCAGTGGGTGGTCAATGGCGGAGGTGGCAAGGGCATAAGGGGGCGGCTAGGGTTTGATTTGTTTAGTGGGGGAGACGGGAACTGAAGGGGTTCGATAGGGGGGGGGGTCTATGTTAGGACAGCTATATATAAAACCAAGGCCAATTCCCAGCCGTTGGATCACACGAGATCAATGGTTGGGATTTGATTGAACTAAAAACGGCGTCGTTTGACTCATGCAAAGGGCTGGACCGGATTTGGGTAGGGGCTGGGTTGGATTTGAGCCAAAATTAACTGCGCTTAACACATTTGGCCCAAATTGAGTCCAGAACAAACTTTTTTTCCAATTTCCTTTCTTTTTGTTTTCTTTTTCTTTCTTTAATTAACTAAAAATCTAAATTAAATACTAAATTAATCTAATTTGCATAATTAAGCTAATTACCTAATTATAATATTTACAAAATTAGTTGATCCTAAATTAAAGAAAAG
This sequence comes from Nicotiana sylvestris, assembly GCF_000393655.2. Lineage (NCBI taxonomy): Eukaryota > Viridiplantae > Streptophyta > Magnoliopsida > Solanales > Solanaceae > Nicotiana > Nicotiana sylvestris. The sequence continues at coordinate 146,441,065 of NC_091064.1, read as the reverse complement.
AAAATTACTAAATTAGCATTAAAAGCTAAAACGTAACATCAAAGATATTTTTTGTGATTTTCATTTTAATAATGCAATTAATTAACTCATTAATCCTAAAATATAAACACAAAATCTAAATGCAATGCATGATATTTTTTTGACATTTTTTCATGATTTTGAAAGAATTAGACGTGCACAAAAATGTAAACAATTAATAAAATTCAACAAAAAACCTATAAAATTGGAAACAATTTGGGAAAAAATCCATTTCTTTAATTTGTAGGAGTATTTCATATAGGAAAAAAATCACATGCTCACAAAGATGCTCTCACATTCAGTGACGAGGACATCGAGACCTTGTTTAAGCCTCACAACGACGCACTGGTAATCTCTTTTCTTGTAAATACATTTCAAATTAAATGTGTACTTGTGGATCCAGGTAGCTCGACCAACATTATCAAGTCGAGGGTGGTAGAGCAGCTCGGGCTGCTTGACCAATTCGTACCCGCCTCTCGAGTCCTCAACAGATTCAACATGGCGAACGAAACAACGAAAGGGGAAATCACCCTCCCAATCAACGTGGTCGGAACAACCCAAAATACCAAATTCTATGTCATTGAAGGAGACATGAGGTACAACGCCTTGCTCGGAAGGCCATGGATACACTGCATGAGAGCAGTACCATCCACCCTCCATCAAATTATGAAATTCTCGACAAAGGATGGGATCAAAACCGTCTACGAGGAACAGCATGCGGTGAGAGAAATATTCGCGGTACATGATATGGCCGCGACACCTGTACCTCCACCTTCGAAGGATAAGAAAACAGTAAAATAGCGATAACAAGCTACAGTCTCGGCTATCCCCGGCTAAAGAAGGCAAGGGACCATAACGCGTCCTCATCACAAGCGATTGAAACATATCAAGGCTCAAAACACCGCCGACCCATTCAACACTAAGGTATGACCATCTCCTTTCTCTTTCAATTACTTTCTACACTAACCTGAGTGTAGGTATCCGATCGAAACGGCCAAAGCACTCTCCAACTCGAAGACCTTAGGTTTCAAAAGCAAATGCTGCACTCTTTTCCTTCGACCGGGTTTTTATCCCAAAAAGGGTTTTACCGGCAAGGTTTTTAACGAGGCAACATCCATATGATACCTAAGGAAGACTCAACAAGTATTTAAGGCTTCTTTTTCAATCAACCTCGAATACTGGGGGCATTCCCCCGGAAGGTCACCTACTCAGAGAAGCCAAGATACGCCAAAAGGGGTTGATAGGAAAATAATGTACCGGGCCAAACGGTCGAACGAACCGTGCCTGTATAGAACAAATGAGCCCTTAATGGCAAAGGCATATATACTTGTACTAGGTGATCAAATAATACTTCCCAAAAAACATTTTGCGTTTCAAGGAAGCTCAATATGTTTTGCCAAAAACGGCCCTAGAGCCAAAAAATATCCCAAATACTCGAAGACTGGCGTCAACAACTCGAAACAGTACAACCCCTAGGTCAGAGCTTCGAACTGGTAAGCCCTCATTGAGGCAACAACAAGATCACAAAACAGCTTCAGAGCCAAAAACGTCCCAAACACTCGGGGACTAGCGTTGAAAACTCAAGGCCACATGACCTCCAGGTCGGAAACTCCGAAATAGTAAGCCCTCAAAGAGGCAATACCAAGTTTGCAAGTAATGGCTCCCAAGCCAGGAAATCCTCGATGACTCAGGGACTGCCGTCAATCGCCATCTCCATCGACTTATCAAAACCCGAGGCCATAAGACCACATGCGGGCAGCCTCGGTCTCGTAAGACCTGTATAAGGCAACAACAATATCTGTAAGACCTCAAGAAAGGCACGAACCATACTTGTACCAAGTATCCAAAGCTGTAAGACCTCAAAGGCATGTAAAACTTGTAAGACCTTACTAAAGTCATAAACCCGATGTCAAATTTAAGGCTATATATCGAACTTGTAAGACCCCTAAAATGGCATACCCTCGATATAGACGCCGAAACTACTTCACTTGGGACAAAAAGGCTCCGGCCAAACACAAATGACTATGGTCACAAGGCTGTACCAGCCAAACTAACGTGACTCGGGGACGCCCGACCGTCACAATAAATCACAGGCCTTCAATTACTTCAAAAAGAACCTGTTAAACAGGCTACCCTCGACATAGGAAAAAGAGCTTTGACCATGTCAGCTCCTAAACACAGGCTTCAAGATACTCAGCCATAGAGCCAAACCTCTTGAGGTGCCCAATCATCGCCATATAACGACTCAGAATTGAGGTTTTAATTGAATCGTCGAAGTGTCAGGTAAATATTATTTCAAAATGTCCTTAACGAGGGAAAAATAAAGCCTACAAAAGGTTGCACTGACCCAACGCGTAGAAGCCTCTATCGCCACCCCATACAAAAGGTCACACCGACCCAATGCGTAAGAGCCACTATCGCCAGCACATATAAAATGTCGTACTGACCCAATGCGTAAGAGCCTAAGGGCCAGCTCTAAATTCAAAAACTTGAGGGTCGAATGAGCTCGAGTCGACACCCGATTCAGAGACTGAATCCAAAACAGTTAACTAAAAATTCCTAAGAGGAAAAGCATAAGAGCCGTTGTTGCCAGCACTAAAATCGAAGATCGCACTGACCAAACACGTAAGAGCCACTATCACCAGTGCTGAAACCAAAGGTTGCGTCGACCTGATGCGTAAGAGCCTAAGGGCCAGCTTGCAGTCCAAAAACTTGAGGGTCGAATGAGCTCTATTTGATAACCAACTCAGAGACTGAACCCAAAACAGTTGACCAGACACGCCTAAGAGCACAAGTATAAGAGCTCGAATGCCGACTTATGCTAAAAGGTCGTATCGACCAAACGTGTAAGAGCCGACGGGCTAGCTTAATGAGCCTCAAGGCCATATCGAGAATCTAAGGATTCCTTCTAACTAAAACCAGTTCATCTGGCTAAAATCAAGGCAAAAAGAAATGCAGAAGAAATGAAACCACAAGGCTTTCCTTTTATACATATATGCGGGAAAATACAAGCTATATTTATAACATACTTTGAAAGTACTATATACAGAATCAGAAAAGGAAATATACGTCCCCCTTGGGGACTATGGATCATTGGCCTCATCATCGCTACCCTCGGCGTCAGACAGAAGTGACTTAGCATCAAGTTCATCTGCCCTCGCCCATTTCACCTCTTCCGAGAGGTCAAAACACCTAACATGGATCTCCTCTAGGGTTTTCCTTTGAGACTTACACCGAGCATATTCCTTACTCCTGCCCTCGTGGTCAAAAGTCCTTCTCAACTCAGTTTGAGCATCCGTAGCGTCCTTCAAATAGACCACCACTTTCTGGTCAGCCTTAGTTCGGCTCATTACAGCTTCAGCCCGGGAATCCACAACCTTGGCCTTTATCTTCAAAAGCTTAGACTCGAGCTTCATAATCATATCTGTTCGAACCAAGCTATTATCACGAGCTAAGCGAAGTTGAACCTCAAAGGCGGAGGCTTTAGCTAGAGCATCCTTCTCTGCCGAAGCCTGAACGTCTGCCTGAGCCTTTAACTCATCATACTCGCGCTTGGCTTGGCCAGCTTCATTTCAAAGGCGTTTCCGGTCCTCCGTCTTTTTCTACAACTGAAATAAACGAAACATTAGCCTCATAATCTAGAAGAAGGAACACACACTCCCTCGGAACAAAAACTACTTGCCCCTTCATGTAGCTCTCACAATTCAAGCTCCAACTCGCCTCATACCGTATGCGTGCCAACTCGACTTCCCTTTCATCGCAAAGGAGCCTAAGGGATTTCTCCCATCCAAATCTTTCCGCAGCCTGGCCTTACAGCGAAGCAGCTCAAACTTAAGCTTGTCAAAGGCCTGCAAAAGAAAACTCAATAAGAAAGGAAAGGCGCGAAACTCAAAAGGCCTGTTCCAAAACTCACCACAGAGTGAAGCCGCTAAGTTTCCTCGAAGGTCGAGTGCACATCTGCTAGTACGGCTCCCTCAGCCCCAGAAGAGCCGACCCCAGTTGGGACAATGTCGCTCGGTGTATAAGATCATAGGTTTTGAGTATCCCTCGAAGTACCTTCGATGGGAGAAATAATCCGCGATAGATAACTCTCATGCCTCGAAGTACCTTCGACGGAAAAAGAAGATGGCAGCGGAGGAGAAACCGTCTTTCCAAAACTAGAAATTGCGGGCGAAGCAGGCTCAGTCAATACATCCTCTCCAAGCCCCGGGTTTGGGTTCATCTTGCTTTGAGTACCCTCGCCCTGCAAAGGCATTTTTGCTCTTTTTTATTATTATCATCCCTCAATCTTGAAACCGACGGTCTTTCTTCCTCTCCTAAAGGGCACGACCTCGCTATAAGGGGCTCCCAATGCCTACGATGACAGAGTTAGTACGCAAAAAACAAAAGTGCCCTTCCGAAAGAGGGGGGGGTGGAGAAATCACATAGCACGTACCATGGTGTTTTGCCTCCCACCTATCCTTAGATAAAGCTCGCCACTTACACTCGTCGGAAGTCGAGCGGGTCGCCAACTTCTGAACCCAATCTAGCAGAACGGGAACCTCGCCCGACATCCACAAAATTGCTGCAGAAAAAGAAAAGAAGGCACATTTATGAAACCCACCTTCGCCATAAACGAAACTACGAAGGCACGAGTGTACCACTTATGGGTAAAATTCCATTCCTCAGGAAATGGCAAGAACTCTACTGGAATAATATTGACACTATATACCCGGACGAATCGGTTCATCCATCCCCGATCTCCATCTTCTTCGTCGTCAATAATGAAAGGCATGGTGGATTGGCATCGCAAGGTCAGGATGCCTCGATGGTGAAAGGGACGATACAGCCTGATGAGATGACTGAGAGTGAATTCGAGACCTGCTTCTTCCGAAAAAAACCTCATCATCAATACTATCCGCCAAAATGATGGATGAATCTGCGCCAAGGTAACCTGGAACTTCCGACAGAATTCGAATACAACCCCATCAAGAGGGCCCAACATAAAGGGGTACATGTACATGTTCAAAAATACCTCGGTCTGGTCCATAATGCTCTCCTCCGGGGAAGGTACTCGCAATGCTACCTTTTCTCCCCATCCACAGTCCTTCCTCACCAACTCAAGGTGCTCCTCTCCTATTAAAGAAATGAATTTTGAGGCATATTCCCGATAACCTCAAACATTGGGAGTCTCTACTGACGGGAGATTCCCTCCTGAAGCAAAGAGCCTAGAGGCGGAGCTCCCTCCTTCTTGCCAAGCGGATTCAGGCATAGCAGCCATGGCTATGGTAAAATGAAGAAGGGGAAATGAAGACTTGGATGAAAGCTCTGAGTTAAAGGAAAATTGGCGCAAGAAAGGAGAACTCTATGAAAGAGGATAACTACTCAGAATAGTGGAATCTCCAAAAGGGCGAAGACAACCCTATATATGGGAAAAACTGCGACTACATGCCTACCTCAAAGGTCGATTAAAAATATTGGCTAAAGCTTTTATTGCTTTGGAAAGATATGCCGACGGAATCGCCTCGGTTATTTCGTAACTGTATCATACACTCGACGCCGCTATACGATGTTTCGGGTTGAAGACCCCGCATCAACCAAGTCCCGATATGGACCCAATCTCGAGGACCTCCACCAAAAAGAAGATAGGTTCCAAAAAGCCATTGGCATCATTGCAAGTCCCGAGATGGTACCCGATCTCGAGGACCTCCACCAAAAAGAAGAGAGGCTCCAGGAAGCCGTCGACATCATTGCAAGTCCCGAGATGGTACCCAATCACGAGGGCTTCTCTCAAGGAAAAAACAAGCGCTAAAACTCTACTTGTATAGGCTTGGACTCGAGGTACCATCTAAACTCAGGTAAGCCCTCATCTGAGATCTATACGCAATGCCTTAAGACTATCTACACTGAGTTCAAAACAAGTCTCCACGTAGCCCGAGCTTGAGCGAAACCCCACTCAAGGACTGCTCCCGAAAGCCCAAAGGCTACCTTTATTCTTAGGCATCCGAGCAAATCCCCCCATCGAAGACTATCATGGGGTCTAAAAGGCTAAGTCTCGTATTACAATTTCAAAACCCTACCCTCATTCAACTCGAAGTCGGGGATCCTGACGACTCGAGTTTATGAAACCAACCCGGTTTCGATGTTCACACCCATCAGTGGAGTCATGCATTCAGATTCCTCACAAATGAAGGTACAAAGAAATATAGCATAAATTAAAAATAGATTGAAGAGAAATCTTTATATTCATAAGCACATGATAACAAAAGCTCATGGAGGGTCCTTACATATGATTACAAAAGCCCACAAGGGGCCCTTACATAAAAACAAAGAAGCAAAAAGTTACATATATAAGAAAAGCCTAGAGTCTAATCTATTCTCGGGGTACATCCTCGGCGGCAGTATCTTCGAGCACCACCTCCACGGGGGTCTCATCTTGGTCCTCCAAAATGGTATATACAAGGGAGAAGATGAAGAAGAGGAAAGTGAGAAGATGGAGAAGAGGAAAGTGAAGAAGCGGAAAAAGATGAATTAAAAGCCATAGCCTGCCAAAGAGCAAAAACTCTAACAGGCCAAGAAGACCACAACTTGATAGAAGACTTGGAGAGCGTCGGCCTTACCTGCACAGCAACTTTGAGTCCACTTCTTGGGACATTGTGCCGTGCAAGTTACCGTCCAGAGGTACCACTTCACCCCACGGAAAGCAAAATGGATGAAGTGCCACATCAGGCCGGGGTAGGAAGGTGAGCAGCGGTGTATAGTCCGAACACCCTCATGAGCAGTAGAGTTCAAATATCTTCCTAAGTCGGTTGAAATCGGCCCTCCTATCTCATCATCTTGAGCCAACAATGACACTAGTAACAACAACAACAACGACAAGTCAGTGTAATCTCGCTCGGCAAGGGAAAGCCCAGGAAAAAGGTCATGGTGTGGCTGAAGAGAACGCCGCCATGTAACCTTAAGGCCTCGGGCCTCAAACATAAGGGATAACGACGGATGAGGATGAGGAGAAGAGAAGGGTGAAAGTCTAATTGGAGAACACTTGGATAAAGAATTGGTTCCAGAAAGCTCCCATTTATAGAGAAAGGGCATAGTAACCGACAGGCACAATCAATACCCTTTAAAAAAGGTAGCCGACGGTGCCATCAATGTCTTTACAAGATTTATCGACAGGCGCAATCAATGCATTTTTGGGACTGAATTGGCGGCGATATTATCGTTTAGAAGGACAAGAATCGATAGCACATTGAATGACGCTGAAAAGACAAGTCAGCAAGATGCTTCAGTTGTTACAAAGGCTTATGTAATAATTATGACATCATCAGTATGACATTATCGTGGGAAATTCGGAGAGATGGTCCTCAAGGTCATTTCTTATCATTCTACTCTAAGAAACGCGGGGACTATATGTATACGGTAAAATAGGAGGGTCTAATTTTCCATAGTTATGACGCCTCAAAGGCACGTCTCGGAGGCTTAAGACCACAGTCGAGTTTCATCCCTCGAGGGCCCTCGATGCTCGACCTCGGAGCAGTACGGACAGACGGTTACGGAGAGAAAGTGGGGAGTTCCCAAGGCATGTAGCTAGAGTCGACAAAGTCTGTCAGGCTAGTTTAAGCCCGCATCATGGCATTAACTAGTTGTCCCATCTCCATAACTTTGTAATAAATGTATTTGTACTATATTGGGATTTCTCCCCATATATAAAGGGGATCCTTGCCATTTTGTAAACACATGTTGCTCAATACTAAATACACAAGAACATTCTCTCTGCTCTTTAACATATTCTCTTGATCTCATTACTTGCATTTATTACTTATATTCATTGTGCTCCATCCATTGTTCTTCATTTATTACATATTATTGTCCATAAAGTGCCGTCATTGATTTATTATTACTGTTAGTCGCCCTCGATAGTTCCCAGTCGAGTGTCAGACTAGACCCCGAGGCCCTCGGATAAGCAAGCTCGAGGCCCCAATTATTAACCATTCAGTTTGGTTATCACCTTGCTCTCTAGCTCCTATCTCATTTCTAAGTCTTTCACATAGAATCAACTGCTTAACAATTAGCATAAAAATAAATCACGTATTTTTAGAAACTCATAATCAAATTTAATAGTTATTACCATTTTCACGGTAAACACATTTATTCCAAAACATAAGACAAGAAGCAACACGAAAAAAGGGGGGAAAGTCATCATCATAAACCATTCCAGAATGATATTTATGAAAAATGAAAATAAAAATATTGTTAAAATATTTTATATAATTTTTTAAAAGTTGAGAATATTGCAAAGATTTGGATCAATTTGGACGGGTTGGGTTACCGTCTATTATTTCGTCCATCTTGATCCAACACATCATAACTCAAGTGAACTTTGGACAAGTTTGGATATATAATGACCCATTTAATGAGTCAGTCCACCTTGACCGACCCAAATATAACCCAAACAGTCAATTTTCCAGTCCTAATAGCTTGTACTAGAAATGTTACACCCCATATTTTCGTACGTAAATGCACGCCATAAGTAAATTGATGAAAGTTTGGGAATCAGATTATTTTGAGATTATAAGAATTATGCTATTTCAAACAAGTGATGAGTAAATTCGTGAAGGTGATAGGGTAAGTAAATCGAAGAAAATGAATTTCGTCGAATTTTGACATTTTGGGATAAAATATGGCCCGAACAAAAATACCTGGTATTTATGGACTAGTACCATACATGGTACCACATGACCATGATAGTAAGGTGTATAAGGTATGTTAAAAGTAATTAGTATTTTAAGTAATTGTAGATAATTCTTATTTATGTGGGTAATTGGTTAATTATTGAACTAATGAGGGATTACCAAGTTAATCAAGAAGTTGAGGGATTATTAATTAAAATCTTTTGGATAAGCCTTGAATCCCAAAGTGGCAGCAAGACATAGTCAAGCAAATGACTCTTTATTCACAAAGCAAGGTGGCAAAGTTAGATAAATTTTTTTGGCCAAGTCTTACTAAGTGGGGCCCACACTCAAATATTAAAAGAAACCTCTCTAATTCATTATTAAATATATCTACAAAGCTCAAAGAAAGATTCAGCAAACTCATTCACAAAAAATGAGATGTTAGCAACGTGATTTTGCTACAAAAATCATACGAGACTACGTAATGTAATAGCAACGGAATTTTGCAATTCTAAGGGAGTGCGGTGCAATCCTTCTCAAGAATATCATACGGATTTTCCCCCACTTCGATCCGCCATTATGTATTGTCATAACTAACGTGTGTTAAATGGATTTTCAAAAGAACCGGCTTAGGTATGTTAAGGCTATCACTTCTTTCATTTTGGCATGATCCATACGATACAAATGAAACGAGAAAATGCACAACTTCCATAAATGACTCTACTCATAGAAATACTAGAGATGCTTATGTTCTTGATTCCCCATGTATTCTATTATTCTATCATCTTTTCATGGGTCTCAAAAAATACGTAAGTTGATAACGTTTACATCATGATATTAATAGAGGCATAATGGTCTTATGACACTCCGAGAGATTTTATTGACGTACTTCTCATGCATTGCATTCATTTACATTGACCCATGATCAGATGGCATTATATACGTGCATATATGTATATTATACGTATATGGGATATGGAAAAAGGTTACGGTATTATATTGCACCACCACCTGATCAGCTGGTATACGTTGATGATTTTGACCACAGTGGCCGAGATGATATGATGGGATGCCCTCAGAGGCTTGATGATGTTATGAACACATGTACCTATGCACAACATGACATTCATACATATATGCATGACACTATAAGTATTTCATGATTTACAGAGTTATCCAGACATACAGGTTAAGTCATTTACTCTATATTTCTTCCATATCTTTTATGTACTTATTTATGTGCCTTACATACTCGGTACATTATTCGTACAGATGTCCCTTTTGCTTAGGGACGCTGCGTTTCATATCCGCAGATCCCGATAGACAGGTCGAGAGTCCTCCAAGTAGGCTATTAGCTCAGCGGAAGATGTTGGTGCGCTCCACTTGCTCCGGAGTTGCTTGTTTGGTCAGTATGATTTAGACGGGTATTGTTTGGTATGCGGGTCCCTATCCTGACCTCTATGTTAAGTATGTACTTTTAGAGGTGTGTAGACAGATGTCATGTATACGAATGCTTGTATGGCATTGCCGGCCTATGTTTTGAGTTTACAAATGATCATGTTGGCCTTATTGGCCCTTATACCACATGTATAGGTTTTTATATTAGGTTGGGTTATCCTATATTGAGTATTCCCCTATGTTTATTCTAGTTAGCCCATGACTGCCCGTTTGGACCATTTGCCAATGAAAGTACAATAAGAAAGATATGTTATGTTGTTACTCGGTTAAGTAAGGTACCGGGTGCCCGTCGCGGATCATCGGTATGGGTCATGATAAAATTGGTATCAGAGAAATTTTGTCATTGGGAGTCTACAAGCCATGTCTAGTAGAGTCTTGTTTATGAGTGTGTCATGCACCATACTTATAAGTAGGAGGCTGCAGGGCATTTAGGACTGTCACTCTTTCTTCTTACTCTGGATCGTATGGTAGAACTCTGTTGTAAGAGCTCAATTTCATAAGCTCTATCTTATTCATAATACGACGATTGCCTATATCTAGAAAGATAGGTGGTAAGAGATTGAATGTGACTATGGAAGGGTTGAGTCAGCAGAACTCGATTTTTCATGATGCTTATGATAAGTAAATGTAAGGTCTTCACTAGATCATGTGTGTACTAAGATGTATAATCCTCTTGATAAGGAACCTTAAGCAAGAATATCTATCTACCTTTATGGTGAAAGACAATGAGAGGTTCAGAAGATAAATACAAGTTTCAAGAAGCAAAACAAGCAAGATGAAGAAGGGTACGAGGCACCCAGTTAATGAAAATTAATAGTATTTACAACTTATGCAGGGGAATATAAACCTTTTGAGTTACCTTCAACCACAACAGAGGTATGTACAATTGGCCACACCGATCTTAGTTATGCCCTATAGGAGCTAATATATATGTTTTAAGAAAAGGACGGGATATCAGAATCCTGCTGGGGTTAGAGTAACCCAAAATTATGGATGGATTGTTTGTATTAGTTGACGTTTCCAAAGGATATTGCAAATGTGCTAATAGATCTCCTTGTGAGATACCCGAATGGTGCACTCTAAAATAGTACAACTAGATATGAGTACTACAGAGATAGGTACTGGAAGCCTGGAAGAGATAAATATTACCTTATTGTCACTCCGTCCCTAATAGAGGGAGAATGTTAGGCAACCCAAAGAGCCAAGGGATGGAGCTAGGGGAGCTAAATGCAAGAGAATCACTTGTTGATGTTTTCAGAATAAAGTGATAGACAGAGGATTAGCATGGAAATAAGAACAGAATAAATGAAGCATTACGAGTAATATATAATATATGGATGACAACGGTAGATCAAAAAAAAAAAGAAGGACAATGTAACAGAGTCTATAGTCAAGGGAAGGAAAAGACTAGAGGTGACAGGCCTTGAAACAAAAGTATTGGCCATAAAGTCATATCCCCATTTCGAGAAATAAGTTCTTGACTCTAACGTGATTAACAGAAGGAAAAGTTAGGCCTCAAAATAATAGAAATCAATATGGAATGGTGAACAAGATAAACTAAACATGAATTAGGGACTGAGTGATTTGATAATAGTCAGCATCATGAGAATTTCAAATTGCGTTTCGGCAATAATAGAATGGATAACAGAAGAAGATTCATGAGGAATTCAGAGAATGGTCATTCAGGAAGACGATTCCCTAAAGCATGCAATGTGAGCAAAGTTAAACTTAATGGACTGTAAGTGCCAGTTACACTAAGTGTCACTATCCCGAGTAAGAAATTTTGAGATCCTTGGAACAAAAAGATTATGGCAAGGCGAGTAATGGTCATTGATGATGTGAAAGGATGCCAAAGATGAAGAGGTAAAAAATCTATAGGTAGGTCGTCGTAGATCCAACTCTTAGTACTCCCCCAAAGGGAGAATATGGAGTGATATGACATTAGGTCAAATTTAAGTGGTTCTAGTAAATATAAAATTATTACATCTCGTGTTTTCGTACGTTAAAATTTCATTTTCAGTTAACCGACGTAGACTTAGGGATGAGATCATCTTGACGTTAACGTCCTTATGCTATTCATAACAAGCAATAAATAAGTATTATGAAGGATAAAGGGGTACACAGATTAAAGAAAACGAATTTCATTGAAAGTGGTCAATTTGGGATAAAATACGGGTCGAGCGATAATGCCCGATAATTATGAACTAGTACCATTCAAGGTATCATATGACCACGGTAGTATAATATATAAAGTATATAAAAAATAATAATAAGTAAAATTTTAAGTAATTTGGGGCAATTTTTAAATTATGCAGCTAATTGGTTAATTACCGGATAACGGGACATTACCCAGTTAACTAATAAGTGGGTAAAGATTAATAATCTTTACCCCTACTCACCCACGTGGCAGTATGCCACCATTCAATCATATGACTCATAGTCATATATGCTTGTCTGGCAATGTAACGTGTAAAGTTATTAAATGACTCATTAGAATGAGTCATTTTAAAGAAAGACTTGATTAACTTAAAATGTTGTATTCCTTTTGGACAAAGGAATAGTAGTACAAGTCTGATTCTTGGTTAAATTTCAAAGGCATCCTGTCTTTGAGAAACACGTTAAAGAACAGAATCAAAATTCGTCCAAAATTTCAAATCCAAGCCAATTTCATTTCAATTTTAGAGGATTCAAGGATAAAGTTCGTTTATATTTCGCAGTAGCAGAAGCTTCATTTTGTTCAAATAATTCAAGGAACATGTATGTTAAGGCCATCCCTTCTTTCTTTTGGCATAGTCCAAATTATACTAAAGAAACGAGCAAACACACAGTTTTCATAAGTTATTCAATTCATAAAAATACTAGGGGTGTCTATATTCTTGATTTCCCTGTGTGAAGTATTATTATCTTATGTTCATGTGTCTCAGAATAATACGCAGTTGAAAAAGTTTATCCGAAAGGAATATTGAGATTTTTACGTATTTTTCATGCATTTCACCCATTTATACATGTGCATTGACCCATGACCAGATGGCGTTATATACGCGTATATATGTAAATATATGTATATGGGATATGGGAAAAGGTTACGACATTATATACGCACCACCACCTGATCAGCTGGTATATGTTGATGATGTTGCCCACAGTGGCAAAGATGATATAATGGGATGCCCTTAGTGGCTTGATGATATAATGTACACCCATACCTATGCATGGCACGACATTTATTCGCACGTGCATTATAAATGTTTTAGAATTTACAAATTTATTTAGATTTAAAGACATGTTTCTATATTCCATGTTTCAACTATGTCTTTTACGTACAAATTTTCACGCCTTACATACTCAGTACATTTTTCGTACTGATGCCCTATTTCATGGGGCCTGCATTTAATGCCCGTAGGTGCATGTAGGTAAGCTAACGGTCCCCCTTCTTCGGATCCCTGATCAGCGAGAGTTGGCGTGCTCCACTTGATCCAGAGCTACTTTTGATTTTGGTATGATACGTCTGTATATATATATATATATATATATATATATATATATATATATATATATATATATATATATATATGTATATGGGTATGATGTGGCTCAGTCCCGTCTTTGTACAGTTATATTTCTATTAGAGGTCTGTAGACAATATGTCTAGTTGGGTTGTATGTGGCCTGGTCGGCTCTAAGTTTTGTATGTATAGTTGTCTATAGCAGCCTTGACGGCTCGCCGACTGTATTCTGCATGTATACGTACATATGCCTTGTTGGCAGGTTTCCTTCATGTATTTTATTTTTGTAATTCAGCAGATGTTATTCAAGTTCATATCTTAGATGCATGCTTAGGGGTGTTTGACAGGTAGGACTCAAGTACCCGTCGCCGCCCGTCGGTTTGGATCGTGACAGGAATGATAAAGGAAGAATGCAAAACAAATGAAAAGGGATGAGATTGCACTTATTCAAAGCTTTCAGATATGCTATGATTCCAGAACATTATGCAAACACGACGTCAAGAAAAGGAAGTAAGGTGAGATGTTATTGATAAATAAGGAGCCAAAGCGAGACGTAAGTTAAGACAAAAGAAATAACCCAAGAAAGATTACACAGAATATTGATATGAGAATGATCCAACGAGTAGTTAGCAGTTGATTCAGGAAGAGCCTAGTTATGGCTAGACAAAAGGATACAGACAAATCAATAGATCCTGCAAGATAAACATAGAAAACCCCAATATAGTGAATTCAGCCTCAAGTAATGTCATTGTAATACTTGAAAAATATTCAGATAGGAATTGGGACAGTTAAAGGTATCATATGAGTGTTATGGAAATAAAAGAGAGTGCCACTAGGAAGTCAGTCAAAATATCAAGTTCAGAAGTAACCATACAAGCACAAAGGGGTGGAAGTAAGTAACTATGGAAAATTATAGGCAAGGAAGGACATCAAAAGGTCTGTCGAGTATACAATGTAATAAGCTCACAGCTTTACAAGAGTTAGAGGATCCTCCCTAAATACTACAATGAAAGACTAGTTGAGGAAGTAAGGAAAAAGGCTTCAACCCAAGCATAGTGACCTAAGGAGTAAATGGTCTTATAACAACAGTCTCACAACAACATTGTATGCACTCCATAAGAAAATGGCACCTACCGTGGCTAATGAACAGGAAGTAAAATCAGAAGTGATATTCAAGATCATATGGGTTGTATGGAATTCCAATGCATGTGGGCACTAAGGTAAGCTAAGTATGCATGAAACAAGGGGCAGAAAGACCATGAAAAGTAATTGCTGACCTTTAAAAAAAGAGTTGAGAAGGAACGAAAAGAAATATTCAATTAATGACCCAGAGTACGTTATAAATGCACTTAAGAGTTTGGAGTTTTATACATGCAGCATATATATTGACAATCATATAGACATAGAAAACTCCGTTATAAGTTAAAAAATAAAGAATTAAGCCTCATGCCTAGGCAAAGGATTGAGTCGTTAGAAGATTGTATCATGGATGTTCCATAATGCCCATGAAAGGCTAAAGTAATAATTAATACCAGGAGCCACAGATCGGAAGATAACTTAAGCCTACGTAAAGGCTGATTTGAAGGAAAAGGAAACTAAAGAATTACATCAACTAAGTAAATCGGAAGTCTGATTATTGGACCCAGAAAATTATAGAAATCATGATTGAGAACATTGTAGAATCACTCTTAATATCAGAGGTACAAAAGAAATAATACAATAGCCATATTCTATAACGGCTCTTCGATAAAGCCATTTAGAAAGGTACCAGCCTCATAAGAAGTCAGTATGAAGCTCTTACCGAATTGTGTATGCACCAGAGGTGCAAGTATTATAATAAGAGCTTCAAGTTGTGTATGTGAATTATACCTATGTGGAAGGATGGTCTTAAAAGAGATAGAAGATGTGATGCAAGATTTTAAGGTAAGTAAGGTAAAGGTGAACAACGTACGAGATGCTCAGTTGCAGAAAATTGTGAATAATCTATACTTCAGATAGAGGGCTAGAAGCACTGGGATTCAGTATCCACGAATGATAGCGGCGTCGTAAGTGGAATATCTTCTAGCCTATGGTTTCTAGGTATTGAGAAGTCTAATTCAGAGAGTAGAAAAGATTTAGAGACGATGTGATATCTCGCTTGATATTCCAGAATAACACAAGGGAATCTATGATGCAAGCAAGTTGAAGGGAGGTTACGAGTAGTATGAATAGATGTGTGTAGGTCGCAAGCTAAAGTAGGGTAAAGCGACAAGGCTTTAGGAAGACAGG
The DNA here is from genome assembly GCF_000393655.2 of Nicotiana sylvestris. Taxonomy (NCBI): domain Eukaryota; kingdom Viridiplantae; phylum Streptophyta; class Magnoliopsida; order Solanales; family Solanaceae; genus Nicotiana; species Nicotiana sylvestris. The sequence continues at coordinate 146,425,168 of NC_091064.1, read as the reverse complement.
AGTAAGGAATAGAAAGGGCGAGTGAGAAGGTGACGAGAATGGATAAGTCCTCGTGACTAAGCCCATGAAAACAAGAGAGCCGATGGTTTCTCTAAGTTATAGAAAGTTCAGTATTTCCTGGATGAACTCAAAGGAGTCTAAGACTAGTAGCATGTAGAGGAGATGGAATGCTACCTTGGTAGTAGAATGAAGGTGTAATTATGATAGATGTAGGATGACGTTTGGGCCTTCGGTTGAGTAATTATTTCATGAATCGTACAAGATTAAAATACCCACGTAAGATAAATCACATTGGGATGCTATGAAATATGATTATGGAAGTAGTATCGTATCGCCCCCTAGGTGGATCAAGACAATCACTTCAAATGTTCCACGATGAGACGTGATCCCTAGCTGCAGTGTTACATAAGAGATAAAGTCATCAGTGATAGATGATACATCAACATTAAGGTGAATCGACAATGGATGGACAAAAAGTCACAAAGTATGAGGTGAGATTTGGCCGTCATTCTTAAGATGGACAGTAATAAAGAAGCATTAAAGGACATAAATTTATACATATATAATAAGCAACAAGAGTAACCTGGAGTTTGGTAGCAGACCTCAGTAACGATAAATCAAAGTAAGAGTTATGGCTGTAAAGTCATATAAATGGTTAAACGGATCTACGAAATAAGGTATAGCAGTATTTGTAAGTTCAATAAAGTATCGAGCAAAGAACTTCAGTATACCTATAGATTTCCAAAGGGACATCTTGTCAAGCTCTGTATCTATTTACAAAGTGAAGCCTATAGATTGGTCGAAAGCTAGAGAAAAAAGGGGAGTAGAATCGCATAGGCGCACTTACAAAGTCAAAGTCGTACAGGCTGCATGATAAAAGGTAGCAACAGTTACAAGATTGGAAGGATTTCGACCACGAGTCATGGTGTGAGAAAGAGGCCTAAAGGGAGGAATGCCCTGGCCTTTGGGATTCATTCACAGAATAGTTGCCTAGATGGAAAGAAGAGTACTAAAGTATTCGGAAGATATAGGTTATGAGAATGATAAGTGCATCAGCCAACATTCGAGGGCGAATGTTCCAAAGGGGAGAATGCTGTTACACCTTATCTTTTCGTACGTAAAAGTACGCCATAAGTAAATTGATGAAAGTTCGGGAATGAGATTATTTTGAGATTATAAGCATTATGCTATTTCAAACAAGTGCTCAGTAAATTCGTGAAGGTGAAGGATAAGCAAATCGAAGAAAATGAATTTCGTCGATGTTTGACATTTTGGGATAAAATATACATTTTGGGATAAAATATGCTCGAGCTAAAACACCCGGTATTTATGAACTAGTACCATACAAGGTACCACATGGCCATGATAGTAAGGTGTATAAGGTATGTTAAAAGTGATTAATATTTTAAGTAATTTGAGATAATTCTTAATTATGTTGGTAATTGGTTAATAATTGAACTAATGGGGATTACTAAGTTAATTAAGAAGTTGAGGGATAATTAATTAAAATCTTTTGGATAAGCCTTGAATCCCAACGTGGCAGCAAGATATAGTCAAGAAAATGACTCTTTATTCACAAAGCAAGGTGGCAAAGTTAGATAAATTTTTGTGGCCAAATCTTACTAAGTGGGTCCCATAATCAAATATTAAAAGAAATCTCTCTAATTCATTATTTAATATCTACAAAGCTCAAAGAAAGATTCCGCAAACTCATTCACAAAGATGAGATGTTAGCAACGTGATTTTGCTACAAAAATCATACGAGACTACGTGATATAATAGCAACGAGATTTGGTGATTCTAGGGGAGTGCGGTGCAATCCTTCTCAAGAATATCATATGAATTTTCACTCACTTCAATCCTCCATTGCGTGTTGTTGCAATTAACGTGTGTTAAATGAATTTTCAAAAGAATCGGCTCAGATATATTAAGGCTATCCCTTCTTTCCTTTTAGCATGATCCATATGATACAAATGAAACGAGACAACTTTTATAAATGACTCTACTCATAGAAATGCTAGAGATGCTTATGTTCTTGATTCCCCATGTGTCCTATTTTTCTATCATCTGTTCATGGGTCTCAGAAAATACATAAGTTGATAATATTTTCTTCATGATATTAATTAGAGGCATAATGGTCTTATGACACTCCGAGAGATTTTCTTGACGTACTTCTCATGCATTGCATTCGTTTATATTGACCCATGATCAAATGACGTTATATATGTGTATATATGTATATTATATGTATATGAAATATGGGAAAAGATTACGGCGTTATATACACACCACCATATGATCAGCTAGTATACGTTGATGATTTTGCCCGCAGTGGCCGAGATGATATGATAGGATGCCCTCAGAGGTTTGATGATGTTATGAACACATGTACCTATGCACGACATGATATTCATACGCATATGCATGATACTATAAGTATTTCATGATTTACAGAGTTATCCAGACTTCTAGGTTAAGTTATTTATTTTATATTTCTTCCATGTCTTTTATGTACTTATTTATGTGCCTTACATACTCGGTACATTATTCATACTAACGTTCCTTTTGCCTGGGGATGCTACATTTCATGCCCGCAGGTCCCGATAGACAGGTTGAGAGTCCTCCAAGTAGGTTATCAGCTCATCGGAAGATGTTGGTGCGCTCCACTTGATCCAGAGTTGCTTGTTTGGTCAGTATGATTTAGACGCGTATTGTTTGGTATGGCGGGTCCTTGTCCCAACCTTTATATTAAGTATGTACTCTTAGAGGCTTGTAGACAAATGTCATGTATGCGAATGCTTGTATGGACTTGTCGGCCTATGTTTTGAGTTTACAAATGATCATGTTGGCCTTATGGGCCCGTATATCACATGTATATGTTTTTATATCAAGTTGGATTGTCCTATATGTAGTATTCCCCTATATTTATTCTAGTTAGCCCATGATGGCCAATTTGGCCCATTTGCTAATGAAAGTATAATAAGAAAGATATGTTATGTCGGTACTCGGTTAAGTAAGGTACCGGGTGCCCGTCGCGGCCCATCGGCTTGGATCGTGACAAGTAACTCACACTTTTTTTATTCTTGATGCATAAATAAGAGATGATAGCATTTTGAAAAGAGATGATTATCTTAACAAAATATAAAAAATAATTTATTTTTACACAAGGTTAGGGATCTCCTTCACTGCTCTCCCTTTTTCTTGTTTTCTCTTTTTCGCCTCAGCAGATCTCCAAGTGAAAAAACATCGAAAAAGACAGACATAATATTCGTTTTAAAATGTGGGCTGTTCTCAGTGTCATAGACTTGTTTACCCTCAAAAATGGATAACACTTGAATTTATACGCGGTTTTAAGAATACGTGATATAACTTGGCACAAATTGGGAAGACAGATTAATACTAAAATTAATGATAAGAAAAAAAATGCAAACCACACAAATCGAACAGCCTTGGCCTTAGAGTTCAATCACCCTCGAGCCAGGAAATGCCTCTTCTGATGTTAGAACAGAATAACAAGGTGAAAAGAGCTAGAAATAATAGTAAATTGCATTGTATTGCATATTTCAATGTATGTTACAAATGATTAGACCTCCCCTTTATCTAGTAAGAGTGTCCTACTCTTGATACAACTCTATACAAGGTAAAAAATCTCATGATTTTCTAATTAATCGGCCTCTCCTTGATATGTGCCAAGATTCTCGCCGTGAACTTCAATTGATCACGGATAGCTCGGCTCTCTGTTATTCGGCTCGGCAGATTTTCCCGCGATCTTGTTTGGTCTTGATCTTGTTCAGTCCCGGGATCACGAGGTTTATGTTGTAACTTTGTATCTCGGTTCGATATAACCCAAGATTGATCTTTAATATGTCATAATTTAGTCTCGATTGGTCATATTATAGGTGAAATCGGTTTCGACTGTATACATATAGTCCCCTAATTTTTTGGATAGAAGACGACGAGAAATGACATGAACCCTTGAATCCCGCTTCGATAGTGCATGACGTAAGCGACCAACGATTACTGAAATGTCCTGTCGGTCCAGTTACCAAGACATTAAATGGGTGTCAGTTGCTTGTACGCCACTATGGGTTTTGAACCACCATTAGCAGCCTATAAATGCCACCATTTTTCATTCATTCAAACTATTTGTTCAATGCTTCTTCTATCTTTGTTCTTCAAGAATATCTTCACTCTCCAACCTTTGCACCCAAACTTTCTGAACTCTCTACAAACCGCTTACTTTCTTAACTTCTTCTTCTTCTTCATCTCTACTCCAAAATGGCAAAAATTTCTAAGATTGTCCCACAAACGGAGGCTGCCTCTTTATCTAACCCCTCAAAATCTCAAATTCTAAGCTCTAATCTCCGAACTTTCCTCCTTAATTTTCTACTAATACCATGATTAAACAATGAGAAAATGTCCATAAACACAAATAATAAGGCTTAAGAAGCTTACCCAACTGAAACCCCTCGATTTCCTTAAACAATCACAGCCCTAGATCTCTTCCCATCTTCAAAAATGGTGAAACTTAGCAAAATTTCGCGAAGGCATCTATTTATATGTTCTGCCCAGTGATACCGCATCTGCGGTCCAATTCTCGCACCTACGGGACCGCTTCTGCGCATAACCAACTGCTTCTGCAGTTTTTCATTTAATTGCCCTTACTGCACATGCACTCAAATATCGGCACATGCACTTTTGCAGGTGCGCTCCACTCTCCGCATTTGCGACTTCTGGCTTCCTCACTTGTGGCCACATCTGCGACTTGGTCTCGCTTCTGCGGTCATCGCACCTACGGATTCCTAACCGCAGGTGCGGTTATGACAGAACTTCAGCAGCTTCAGCTGCAAACTCAAACTCCCAAACTTCCCGATAACCATCCGAAATCATCCCGAGGCCCCCGGGACCTCAACCAAAAGTACGAACAAGTCACATTACACTATTCAAACTTATACCAACCATAGAAACACTCCAAACAACATCGAATAGTCAAAACACCCTCGGATTCAAGCCTAGGATTCCCAAAACTTCTGAATTTCGAAAACGATCAAAAAGGTCTATCAAACCACCTCCAAATGACCTGAAATTTTGCACACACATCCCAAATGACACAACGGACCTACTCCAATCTCCATAATTCCATTCTGACCCCGACATCAAAATTTCCACCACCAACCAAAAGCGCCAAAATTCCAACTTCGCCAATTCAAGCCTAAATCTACCACGAACCTCCAAATTACATTCCGATCATGGTCCTAACTCCCAAATCACCTAACAATGCTATCCGAACCATCAAAATTCACATCCGAGCCCTTTTTCACATAAGTCAACATTCGGTTGACTTTTTCAACTCAAGCTTACTCAAAAGAGACTAAGTATCTCAAACCTTTCTAAAACTACTCCGAAACTGAGCCAACTAACCCGATACCACATAATGCAACTAAACAGGACATAATAAAGTAGAAATGGGGAAAGCGGAGCGGTAACTCATGAAATGACTGGCCGGGTCGCTACAAAAACACTCTTCAAAATTCAAAAAATATTTCAGCATAATATACTGGAGTTCAAAATTTTTACACATGAACTTCCAATATAATATACTCTGTAGCTAAACAGAAAAATATGTAGCATAATATACTAAAAAAATTAGGTTTTAGCATAATATAGCGACGAATTAGCATAATATAGCATTTATAGCTAAACAGAAAAATTCGTCGCTAATCTTATTTAGCGACGGACTAGCAATGGATTATCAAGAAATTCTGCTAGCTACGAGCGTTTTAGCGACAGATTAACGACGACGTTCGTAGCTAATTCTAGTTTTTTTTATAGTGATAATATGCTGGAAGTTCAAACACAGGTGCTCAAATCTCCAGTATATTATGCCAGAACTTTCGGTGTACTGGAGTTCCAACATAATATGCTAGAAGTTCATACACAGGTGCACCAACCTCCAGTATATTATGCTGAAAATGTTCGTGTTGCAGCAAAATAATGGCTATCATTCAATGACTTTGCAAACGTTAATTATTTTTCAATTACCAGCCCGAAAACTGGCTAGCCCATGCTATTTTCACGAGTTTACGTTGTCTTGGTAGGGAATAGTCCAATCATTTCCTATTATCCTAATTAGATGATTGTATACCCGTTTTGTGGATTAGTGTGCAATTTAGAAAGCCTCTAGTCTTACAGAATCGTTTTGTTTACCTTAATAGACGAATTATTACACATTAGAATTAGATTAGCCTTTATGGAGCAAAATGACCTAGAAAATATATACATAGTCTAGTCCAACCAATTTGAAACTAAGGTGTAACTGATTGATTGATTCACTTAGATACACTGAGCATTTTAAGTACTTTCCATTCTAAACTGGAACCAGTCAACCTTGTGCTATAATTTGATGATAATGCCTGTCATAAAATGGAAGTAGAGGACTAGCATGAAAGAGAAAAATATGTTAATATAGCCAAATACGACTGCCTATAATTCCAATTTCAAAAATTGGCTCTCATGCCACACTCTTTTGAATTTTGATGATGTTTGTCACACCTTATTTTTACCCACCCGAGGAGTATATGGGAGTTTTTCTAATTAAAGTGACATTATTCGACATGAGATTAATTAAATTATCAGAGTCGCCACTTGGAATAGTTTATTTGGTGTCCCAAGTAACCGGTTTATTTTAAAATCCCAAATCGAGGAAATTTGACTTTATTATAAAGCTTGCAAACTAGAAATTCTAGATAAGAAATTCTGTTAACCCGGGAGAAGGTGTTAGGCATTCCCGGGTTTCGTGGTTCGAGCACGGTTGCTTAAACTATTAAAATTGGCCTAATTATCTGATTAATTACATGTTTTAAACCATTTGTGCATTTTTAGCCTTATAACCGCTTTTAATTATTTTAAACCGCTTTTAGGAAGATTCAATATCATTTAAAACATGTCATAAACCAAGCTACATGAAATGCACCCGCGGTTCGTGACACATTCTATTTAACATTGTTTGAGAAATTGAAATTGGGTTACATGAAATGTACACCCGAAATTTAAAAATCACAACTACGTCACAGGAACCGTACCCTTAGCTATGATGAGTTATTCAAAGAAACGCGCCTAAAATAACTACGAAGGTTTGAATTAACAACATTCATGAGGGCCATGGAGAGTTCAATTAATGGCACACCTCAATTTTACAAGGTTTGAATTAAGTTCATGAGGGTCATGGGTTATTAAAGGGAAAATGGCACACCTCAAAAGGTTTTAAAAGAAAAGTAAATAATTAAGAGATTCTAAGGATGTTCCTATTTTATGACTAACTTAAACTTAACAAAAAAGCTGTTGATTATAAACTAGTTTTAGTCGTTTTGGACAAGGGGAATGGGCCAGCAGCTTCTCCATATTTAGGCAATTCAGCTTTAAGGCTGTCTTTGGGCTCACGAGTTGGCCCAGAAGAATAGAACTCCAATTTCCTCTGCCCAAGTCATAACTTCAATTAATCTTTACCCATATTGGGCTCATACCAGGCGGACCCAGTTATGGTTATCTACATCTGGGTCTATCTACCTTTTACACAATATACACGAATTAGTGAAGAAAGGCTGAAACGAAGTCATTTTTGAAAGAAAAATCGAAGCACAAGGCTAGTTTGAAAATTAATTCTACTACATTAATTTGCAAGATATATCAGATATGCATTTGTAATTAGTGAAAGAAAAGCATCTGCTGCTGGGTCAACCTGTGGAGTCCAACTGCCTAGGCCCAATGGCCCAGATCAAACTTGCTCGAATGAGCCCAAGACTTGGGCCTGCTTGCAAATGCAACCTAGTTTATATTTACATACAGCTCTAAACATGTTCATTACAAAAGGAAAATCTACTATTGAAAGCCTACTAATAATTAAACTTAATTAAAATTTAACAATCCGCTTACAATATCGTGAATCCAAGAATTTATACAATAAAACTTTTACTCCTAATGAATCTGTATCCTAACAACCATTATAGCTAGCATCTAAAAAGGAAGTTCTAAAAAAAAGTAAAGTAAAAAAATGAAAGTTTCTTCTAGTTTCGAAATTCCTTCCGTCAACTTCTTCAAAACCAAAGCATAAGATATGCAAGAGGCCAGCTACAAAGCTGCTTCTCACAAGCTGTTTACTTAAGCTCCCAACCTGAAGTTTCTTATTGCCAAATCAACCTCTATTTTTTCTAAATATTTCATGGATCTGACCATGTGAAAAGGTCAGATTCACAAAATTACTTCAGTTATACTAACATACTACATTGTCAGGCCCAAAACTTAAACACATAATGTAGAAACAGTAGTGATTCATGGGTTTTAACCATGTTAAAGGTTAAACTCACGAACCAATATAGGTTTCAAGCCCAAAATCATGGCATACTGCCTTGATGAAATACTAGAATATACTCAAAGGGAAGGAAAGGGGAAGTTCAATCCATGAACCTGACCATGTAAGGGTCAGGCTCAATGGACAAACATGATTTTAAGGAGGGGAGCCTGAACATGTTGTTTAGTCAGTGCAACAAGAAACAAAAATGCATACTAGCATGAAATGATCAATACTAAAGTTTAACAATAGAACAGAACATTATGACATAAACTAGAGGTAAAGAAACTAATTCATTCTAAGAGAGAAAGAAAAGCTTTAGCACTGTTTCAGAATGTAAAACTTAACCAGCATATTCAAATAGTGTCAAACAAAAAGAAACAGCTCATATTCATCTGAAGTTTTAATTACAAGCAATCAAAACAAGAAAAAGGGCCGTATGTACCTTGAAACAACAATTAAATAATAGCTAAAGATAAAGGTAAGTTTGTTGGAGGAAACTCAGAAACAGAAAACAGCAACAATGACCAGCACACCTTGAAACAGCGATTAAATAACAACTAAAAATGAAGGTAAGACTGTTGGAGGAATCTTAGAAACCAAAAATAGCAACAATGACCAGTACAGCTTCAGCAAACCCAAATAATCAAAATTTCAGACAAAAAGAAAAGACCAACCAGCTGAACCGAGAAACCCCAGCTAGCAGACCAAGACACTCTCTACTTTTCAAACCATGTTTTTACACTTATAAAGAATCAGAAAATGAGAGGTTTTGGAGTACTTTCTTAAGATTTTTGGAATCTCAATTTTTCAGAAAGAAAAATAAAACTTTTTGTGCAGTGAAATGCTGATGATTGCTAAAAAAATCCTGCTCAATCTGTGTAGAAATGGTACCATATATAGGTACCAAAGATGCCATGTGCAAGCAGGAATTATTCCTTAGCCACAAAAGCATATTCCAATAGAATTGGACAACTGGTTTTCCCTTATTGGTTTCAGTACTTTTGTACTAACCAAATGAGGTCAGTTGTCCCTTTTCTAGAATATTCTGATATTTTTTCAATTAGAAAAACCCTAAATTACCCTTCTAAAGTCTGCTTATTGCAGTTCTTACCTAAACCTTTTGTTCAATTAGGTCCCTAGAATTCTATTGATTTTCAATTCAAGGACAACATCAATCCAAATCAAAACAGGGCAAATAGATGCAATTGAACTTAAAAATAACCTAAACAGTAAGCAAAAATGATTATCTAATTAAACCTAACAAGATTAAACCTAAACGGCTGTATGCATTTACATAGTGACTAACTAAAATTTATCAGGAAAAGAACCCCAAAAGACAACTACTCAAATTGTGAACTAATATGCTGAAGCTTAATTACAGAATGTAGTAGAGTAGTAGTTAAACAAGAAAAAGAAAAATAGAAACAAGGCAGAAAAATAATTCACCAGAAACCTAGTCATGCTAAACTCATGCAAAATTGAAACGAAGTTTTATCATTCTTTTCAGTAATCTACTGAACACGAGTAAACAAACAACTAATAAAAAAAAGACCCTAAAATCATCCAGTTTAACAAGAACAAATAAACATGCAGAAAAGAAACAAAAAATCAAAACCAAACAAATCAAAAGAAAAGAAAGGGATTTACTGGAATTTTATTTCAAAACTGGTTCAAATCACGAACTTGTCCCAATTCTTCGAACTGTAAATAAACATTGACCAACATTAATCGACTGTTCTTGTTAAGAACAGTTGATTAATGGGGGTTTTAAGTTCACTTGACCCAAATTTGACCGAAAAATCAGAAAGGGGGAAAATTAGGGTTTAAATGAATCTGGGATTTACGATTCGTGGAGTTTGGCTTAGATTTTTGGGAAATTAATAGTGAGATAGTGGTGAGAGAGGGTTGAGGACTGTGTGGTATGAATTTGGTGGGGTTTGGAGAGACTAAGGTTTTGGCCGTGGTTTTTCGATTTAGGATTCGAAGAAACCGGCCAGGATTCGAAGGAAGAGGAGTGGAGATATAGACTGAGGAGATGAAGGGGAGTTCATGGTGTTATTTTGGGGAAGATTGGACCACCGTAACCGTCGTAAGACGATTTCCGGCGGTGGTTTGCAGTGGAGGCGGCGTGGGGGTATGAGGTGGCTAGGGTTTTGTAATTTACAGAGAGAGACGGAGAGTGAAAAGGTTCGATTAGGGGGGTATGACTAATTTCGGACATATATGTATTAAGTCACCCCATAGTTCCGAGCCGTTAGATGATCGACATCCAACGGCTGTGAGGGAGTTGCTTCAAAACGGGGTCGTTTGAGGTTAGACGAGGCTGGACCGGGTATAATTATTTTGGGCCTGGGTTGGGGGTAACGGATTTAGGCTGGTTTGGGTTAAATTAGCCCAATTTCACAAATTCAAACTCTTTATTTCCCCTTTTCTTTTCTTTTTCTTTTCTCTTTTTTTAATTAAAAATTCTAATAATTAAAATCCTAAATTATCTTAAAATGTAAAATTAAACTATTTAACTAATTATAAATAATTATAAACATCACTTAATTCTAAATTAAAAGAGAAAAATCAGTAAACTAACAATTAAAAGACAAAAAATGTAAAAATGAGTTATTTTTTGTAATTTTTAAATTTCTATGAAACAAATAATTACTGATTAATTTAAAAAAATGTAAAAACAAATTCTAAATACAATTCATGATATTTTTGATATTTTTCATGATTTAAATAAAAATTAAACATGCATATAAATGCAAATAATTAAGAAAGTTCTACAAAAATTCCTAAAAATAGCAAATAATTAAGAAAAAATCTATTTTCTTGAATTTTATAGGAGTATTTCGTATAGGGAAAAAATCATATGCTCACAACTACCCCTCTTTGCCCGGAAACACGAAGGGTTTTCGGGCAAAGACAAAATGAGCAGACTATGAGGGATTTTTGCCCATTTGAAACTCCATGAGAAGCATCTTTTGAAAAAGCATGACCGAACCTTGCTCAGAGGTTGCATATATATCCTTGGCTATAAAGGAATCAGGTCAGTGTAGTTCTAGAAGTTTTGGTAGGTGGGACTACCGGAAAATTGTGATTTCACTACTGTTTTTGTTGTTTCTTCTTGCTGAGCTTCTTATTACACCAAAAATGAAAAATAAAAAGCTAAACTAGCTAAGCCTATCAACTACGAGTTGCAAGATTCCTATTTATAAAACTACTAAAGCTTGATCTTGAGTCTTGGATGGTTCTTCCTATAGAATCTGATCTGAATCTTGATGCTCGCGAGCTGCAACCGCTGGTTAATTCTTCTTCAGCTTTTCGGATCAAGGCGGGATAGGCGAAGCTTGTGACTTAAATCAAATTTTGAGTAGTCTACATCTTTTCTCTGCTTCTACACTCAGAGTTCAACTTCTTTTCTTGTTTCTTCTTTTATTTTATATGGGTTGAGAATCCTTCTTTTGGTCATCTCAATCTTATGCCTCACAGTGAAGACCTGCTCCAGCACCAAATCAAACAAACGAACAAAAATTTTCTGCCCTAGTTTTCACTAGAAAAATCTCGTGAGTTATTGTAACAAAATCTAAACTATTTCTTTACTGAAACCAATAAAATCAGGATTGTGTATCCTTGAAAAAAAGAGATTAGGGACCGGTACCCTTTACCTAAAAATAGAACCAACTAGGGAGTGGATACCCTATGTTGGAAAGGTGACTAGGGAGTGGAGACCCTATGTCCAAAATAAAATCTACTAGGGAGTGGAGACCCTATGCTGGAAAAGGCGACTAGGGAATGGAGACCCAATGTCTAAAATAAACTCAACTAGGGAGTGGAGACCCTATGTTGGCAAAGGCGACTAGGGAGTGGAGACCCTATATCTAAAATAAACTCAACTAGGGAGTGGAAAACCTATGTTATAAAGACGACTAGGGAGTGCAAACCCTATGTTTAAAAATAAACTCAACTAGGGAGTGGAGACCCTATGTTGGAAAGTGACTAGGGAGTGGAGACCCTATGTCTAAAATAAACTCAACTAGGGAGTGGAGACCCTATGTTGGAAAGCGACTAGGGAGTGGAGACCGTATGTCTAAAATAAACTCAACTAGGGAGTGGAGACCCTATGTTGGAAAGGCGACTAGGGAGTGGAGACCTTATGTCTAAAAATAAACTCAACTAGGGAGTGGAGACCCTATGTCTAAAATAAATTCAACTAGGGAGTGCAGACCCTATGTTGGAAAGGAGACTAGGTAGTGGAGACCCTATGCCTAAAAATAAACTCAAGTAGGGAGTGGAGACCCTATGTTGGAAAAGTGACCAGAGAGTGGAGACCCTATGTCTAAAAATAAGCTCAACTAGGGAGTGGAGACACTTTGTTGGAAAGCGACTAGGGAGTGGAGACCCTATCTCTAAAAATAAATTTAACTAGGGAGTGGAGACCATATGTCTAAAAATAAACTCAACTAGGGAGTGGACACCCTATGTTGGAAAGCGACTACGGAGTGGAGACCCTATGTCTAAAATAAACTCGACTAGGGAGTGGAGTCCCTATGTCTAAAATAAACTCAACTAGGGAGTGGAGACTCTATATTGGAAAGGCGACTAGAGAGTGGAGACCCTATGTCTAAAAATAAACTCAACTAGGGAGTGGAGACCCTATGTTGGAAAAGCGACTAGGGAGTGGAGACCCTATGTCTAAAATAAACACAACTAGAGAGTGGAGACCCTATGTTGGAAAAGCGACCAGGGAGTGGAGACCCTATGTCTAAAAATAAACTCAACTAGGGTGTGGAGACCCTATGTTGGAAAAGTGACTAGGGAGTGGAGACCCTATGTCTAAAATAAACTCAACTAGGGAGTTAAGACCCTATGTTGGAAAAGCGTAACTGGAGATTGGGGACCCTAGGCTACCATTTTTTTTTGAATTTTTCTCCTTATCTTTTTTCTTCATTTTGTTTCTTCCTCTTCTTTTTTTTAATTGAATGAGTGAACGCGGGAAAGAATTTTGGCGGGGACTTCCTTTTTTATGGGATTGCTGCTGCAAAGCTGTTTCTAGCCCTTGCGCATTTTCTTTTTGGTTGCACCTGCTTCTTGCAAGGTTGCTTTGGATTACACCTATTTCATGTTTTCAAACAAAGAACAATTGTTAGTTTGAAACGGTGGTTGGTTTTGTGGCCTTGATTATTTTTGATCGCTTGATTTCGGCCCGACTCTTTTAATGGGAATCTCTGTTGCTCATTGACTTTCTGGAGATCGATCTCTCTCCTAAAACCAAGGACCTTGACTTTCCAAAATTTCACATGATGATTCAACCGTGTGGGACTTTGGCCTTTTCATCTTATTTTGCCTTTATGGGAACTTGACTTTTGATTTATTTCATTTCCATTAATTTTGTCTTCGAAGTATCGTCCATCATGGCCAGTCGGGATCGATTTGATGCACCCGCTGAGGCTGGGTGCTTTTCCTTGCATTCGAATTTTGTCAAGCATAACCCTGTAAACAAATTTTGCCATCTTTTCTTTGTATTAGTTTCGGAGAAGAATTAAACCGAAAGGGATTCAAAGAAAAGTAAACAAAGGACAGGAAAATAAATTTAAAGAGAAGTATCCATTTCGGGGAGGAAAGAAGGACTTATCTGGAGTGCATGTGGACTTCAATAGACATGACATGCTTCTTGAACTGGATACCCGATCTACGCAACCATCCAACTTCTCATAAACCCATTATGACCTGTGTTTTAAAACTGGGAAACCTTGCTAGGACTTTTTTAGTGCCAATGGTTGTAAGGTATTCCTCCTCTTTGATCAACAGCGCCCTTTGCGGGTTTTCACCAATTGACCTCTCTCATTCCTCTTCTCATTGTCGCTTTATAGTGCTCTTTACGAGTTTTCACTAACAAGACTCTCTCATTTTCAATTTCTCTACTCACCATCGCCTTACGGCGCCTGTGGGCTTTCACTAATAAGACTCTCTTATTTTACTTCTCTCATGTTGATTGCATCGGATCCAAATAGCTGCGTTCTCCGATTCTTGAACATTCTCACTGATTGATCGGAAGGACTTGAACAATGTTCGGGGTAAAAGGAATTTGGATTGAATTACAACTTTGGAACTATTCATGCAAGATCATCGTCGAACCATTACAACATCTGCCCCAGTTTCAACTTTTGGGGGAATTTGGATTTTTATTTTGGTGTGACTGAACCGCAGAGAGGCTGCCTAGGTATCCTTTCAGAATCAAGTCGAACATAGTTCATGGAAACTTCTGTTTTGTTTTATTTTTGTTGAATTTTCTTTTACAAACGTTTTCAAGTTCCAAAGAGGGTAATCAAAGAAAGGTAATCGGCTCAAAGGGTTAGCAAAAGGGTTGAAGTGCTTGGGGTAGCGTGAATGAAAGCCTTCATCATCCCAATCGGATAATATTGTTGCTGCAAAAGGACTATACATAATACCTTTTGATTGCGTCTGCATTTACAGCTGTTTCAGGATCATTTCCTTCAAGGTCTTCCATGTACAATGCCCCTTTTAGCAATAATTTTCTGATAATGTACCGGCCCTTCCAGTTAGGAGCGAGCTTTCCTTTTGCTTCCTTGTGATGAGGGAGAATACATCTCAAAACAAGTTGCCCCACTTCAAAGTTCCTAGGTTGCACTTTCTTGTTGTAGTCACGGGCCATTCTTTGTTGATACAACTGCTCGTGGCAAACTGTGGCCATTCGTTTTTCATTTATCAGGGTTAACTGTTCCTGACGGGTTTTGACCCACTCACTATCCTCAACCTCTGCTTCCACAATGATCCGAAGAGAAGGGATTTCAACTTCTGCGAGTATTATGGCTTCGGTGTCGTAAACCAATAGATATGGGGTTGCTCCTATTGATGTACGTGCAGTTGTGCAATATCCCAACAATGCAAACGACAACTTTTCATGCCATTGCCTGGAACTTTGGATCATCTTCCTAAAAATCTTCTTAATGTTCTTATTTGCTGCTTCAACAACACCATTAGCTTTGGGCCGATAAGGGGTAGAATTCTGATGCGTGATCTTGAATTGTTCGCATATCTCCCTTATCAAATGACTATTCAAATTTACAGCATTATCTGTAATGATGGTAGTAGGAATACCAAAGCGGCAGATAATATTGGAGTGCACGAAGTCCACCACTGCTTTCTTAGTGACAGCTTTGAGGGTGACTGCTTCAACCCATTTTGTGAAGTAGTCAATGGAAACCAATATGAATCTATGCCCATTTGAATCTTTTGGCTCAATTGGCCCAATGACATCCATACCCCAAGCAACGAATGGCCACGGTGCTGACATAGGATGCAGTTCTGTAGGTGGTACATGAACCAGGTCGCCGTGCACCTGACGCTGATGACATTTTCGGACAAAACTGAAGCAATCTTTTTCCATAGTCATCCAGTAATACCCTGCCCGAAGAGTTTTCTTTGCCAAGATGTATCCATTCATGTGGGGTCCACACACTCTTGTGTGCACTTCATGCATGATTCTTTTGGCCTCTTCGGCATCCACACATCTTAACAAGTTGAGATCTGGAGTTCTTTTATATAAGACCTCGCTGCTCAAGAAGAAACTGTCGGCAAGCCTTCTTATGGTTCTCTTTTGATCTCCGTTGGCTTGCTCAGGATATTCTTTCGTTTTTAGAAATCTCTTGATATCATGATACCATGGCTGAACATTTGGTTCCACCTCAACCGTATTGCAATAACCATGCCTTTCTCGGATTTGGATTTCCAATGGGTCAATGTAGAGATTTCTTGGATACGGCAACATTGAGGCCAAAGTAAGGAGTGCATCGGCCAATTCATTGTGAAAACGAGGGATGTACCTGAACTCGACTGACTTGAACCGCTTGCTAAGATCTTCCACATGTTGCCTATATAGAATAAGCTTGACATCCCGAGTTTCCCATTCTCCTTGAGCTTGTCGGATAATCAAGTCTGAATCTCCCATGATCAACCATTCCTCCACATTTTGGTCAATTTTCATATTCATATCTATAATACAGGCTTCATACTCAGCAGTGTTGTTTGTGTAGAAAAACCAAAGCCGGGCTATGGCTGGATAGTGCTGACCTGTGGGTGAGATCAAGATTGCCCCGATCCCAACACCTTTTTCGTTCATTGCTCCATCGAAGAACATTTTCAAAGCATTAGTGTCTTCTGAAATTACCTCAACTGAGTTCACCTCCTCGTCCGGGAAGTAAGTACTCAAAGGCTGATATTCATCATCAACAGGGTTTTCAGCTAGGTGATCTGCTAAAGCTTGGGCCTTCATCGTCGTGCGGGTAACATAGATTATGTCAAATTCAGTGAGCACGATTTGCCATTTTGCTAACCTCCCTGTGGGCATCGGCTTTTAGAATATATACTTCAGAGGGTCCAACCTAGTAATGAGATAAGTGGTGTAGGCTAGCAAATAATGCCTAAGCTTTTGAGCGATACAAGTTAGAGCACAGAAAGTTCTTTCCAACAAAGTGTATTTGGCTTCATAACTTGTGAAATTTTTGCTCAAATAGTAGATTGCCTGCTCTTTCCTCCCAGTCACATCATGTTGCCCGAGGACACAGCCGAAAGAATTCTCCAAGACTGTCAAATACAAAAACAAAGGCCTCCCAGGTTCGGGTGGGACCAAGACTGGCGGATTTGACAGATATTCTTTGATTTTGTCAAAAGCTTCTTGGCACTCATCTGTCCATTTAATTACTGCATCTTTCTTCAGCAGCTTGAATATGGGCTCACGTATGGAAGTCAACTGAGCAATGAACCGGCTGATGTAATTCAACCTTCCCAGCAGGCTCAAAACCTCTTTCTTGGTTCTCAGATGAGGCAAATCCCGAATAGACTTTATCTTTGTTGGATATAGCTCGATGCTCCTCCGACTAACTATGAATCCCAAGAGTTTGCCAAACGGAACCCCAAATGCACATTTAGCCAGATTTGGCTTCAAATCATATTTACGCAGCCGCTCAAAGAACTTTCTCAAGTCCCGAACATGGTCGTCCTATGTTCTGGATTTGATGATCACATCGTCCACATACACCTCGATTTCTCGGTGCATCATGTCGTGAAAGATGGCAGCCATGGCCCTCATATAAGTTGCCCCGGTGTCCTTCAAACCAAAAGACATGACCCTATAACAATAGGTGCCCCAGGGTGTGGTGAAGGCTATCTTTGCTGCATCTTCTTCATCTATCAAGACCTGATGATATCCAGCATAACAATCCACAAAATATTCTATCTCATGTTTAGCATAGTTGTCAACAAGGATGTGGATGTTTGGCAAAATGAAGTTGTCTTTGGGACTTGCTTTGTTGAAATCTCGATAATCAACACACACCCGAGTTTTTCCATCTTTCTTTGGCACGGAAACTACATTAGCTAACCATGTGGTGTATCGGACCACTCGGATCACCCCCGCTTTAAACTGTTTGGTGACTTCTTCTTTGATTTTGTCACTGATATCAGTTTTGAACTTCCTCTGCTTTTGCTGGACAGGGGGATAATCGGGGTAAGTCGGCAACTTGTGGACCACGAAATTGACACTTAATCCTGGCATGTCATCGTAAGACTAAGCAAACACATCTTTGAATTTGAACAAAAGTTGGATCAATGCATCCCTGGTTCTTTCATCCGTGTGAATGCTTATCATGGTTTATTGGACCTCTTCAGAACTACCCAAATTAACCAGCTCGGTTTCATTTAAGTTTGTCTTAGGTTTATTCTCAAATTGTTCCAATTCTCGGTTTATTTCCCTAAAAGCCTCTTCTTCATCATATTCCAATTCTTGATTCATTATTTCATAATTAGACAGTGTGTTCGGATTTGGGTATGAAGTCCGCAAGCATGTCATTTTATTTAAAGCCGCATTATTAGAACTAAAAGAAGAAATAAGAAAAAGTAACAAAAATCAGAAAGAATAAAGAGAGATTCATGAATGATGAAATACTGATTTCATTTCATTGAATTTTGATGATAACATGGTTTACATTGGAATTTAAAGACAGTAAACTAAAAGAAACATCTGAGTTACACCCTGGAATAACTCGTGATGTAGAAAAGGTGGCAAGACTGGACTACTGGGATTCCTGCCTGAATGGGAACGGAGTAGCCTTCCAGTTTTGCAACTTGGCATTGGGCCCCATATACAGCACCTCAGCGGTGCTTGAGCCTTCTACCGGCTGGATCATGTGGGTTTCATATAACATTTGCCTCATGGCTCCACATATGTCCTCAATTTCCTCGGTCGTGAAGGCCTCATAATATTCTTCTTCATTGTACTTGGTCCTGAAGAATGTTTTGTAGAGATACGGAACTGGCTGAGGTAGAACCCAACCATTGCTTTTCCGTTCATTCCCCATGTCACATCAGCTTCTGTGGCGCAAAAACCCACACTAAAGAACTTCTTGTTGGCAGGTAAAGTGATAGGTTCTGTGATACCTTGCAATGATGCACCGAGTCCCTTCCCAGGCTTATAACCATGCTTGATCATTTCAGTAGCGACCATGATGGATGCATTTGACAGAAAAGGCTGAGGACAAGGGCTTCCCTCCTCACATTGATCTGCTACCACCATCTTGAAAGCTTGATAAACTATATGCTTGCTACCTTTCCTGGCTTCGAGACATGGGACTGATGGGTCCCGGTAAATTGACTGCTTGTCTTCTCCATGAACCACAATTTCCTGGTCTTCATATTCAAATTTTACCATATGGTGGAGAGTGGAAGGTACGACCCCTGCCGCGTGAATCCAAGGTCTTCCCAAGAGGAAATTATAAGAAGTGTCCATGTCTAGGACCTGAAATGTCACCTCGAAATCCACAGGGCAATAGTTAAGATCAAATCGATCTCACCTATGGTGTCTCTCTTGATGTCGTCAAAGGAACGCACACAGACATTATTAGTCTAATTCTCTCAGTCCCAATCTCCATTCTTTGCAAAGTTGAGAGAGGCCATATGTCGACCCCCGATCCACCGTCTACCATGATTCTTTTTACATAGTACCCCTCACATTTAACTGTCAAATGGAGGGCTTTGTTGTGGGCGGACCCTTCCTGGGGAAAATCATTCTTGCTAAAGAAAATTTGATGGACTGCAAAAAATCTTTCTGCCATCCTTTCCACTTGTTCGACAATGGTTTCAATCGGAACATAAGCTTCATTGAGGGTTTTTATCAACACTTTCTAATGCTCAGTTGAGCTTATTAGCAGAGACAACAACGAGACCTGAGCGGGATATTTTTGGAGTTGGTCAATTATCTCGTAGTCCGAAGTTTTCATTTTTTGGAAGAACTCTTCTGCTTCTTCGGCACTAACTGGCTTTTTGATCGGGAAACGTTTCTGCTTGGCATTGTTCACCTCTTCCAAATTAAGGTATTTCTCAGCTGGGTTAGTTTTATTTGCTTCTCCTAGGACCTCTTTTCCTTTATAGGTTACTACTGCCTTGTTGTAATTCCATGGGACAACAGTAGGGTCTGTCATGGGCTTCTGCGATGCGCGGACAATAACCATGGGCTCATTCAGCCTTGGTAAAATTACTGGCCCCCGTACCATAGGGGTCCCTTTAGGCACGTACATCTTGGGTCCCTTTAGGCATGTATATCTTGGGTCCCTTGTATAGCTCGAACCTTTTTGGAGGTCTCAATGTCATTTGCTCTTTCTTGTGACCCCGGGGAACATAAAGGATGACATCTTTTGGGGGTACTACCCCAGTTTTGGTTTCCACTATCTTTTCTGTATTCTGAGGGGTGGGTTTACTCTTTTTCTCCCGTTTGTCTTACTTTACAGCAGCCTTTGGCTTTTTCTCGACATCATCGATTGCAATGATGGATTTCAAAGCGGGATCAAACTCCTTATCTTCGCAAATCATTCTAATGACCGGCCTGTTGTTGTGAGTCGGTAATGGGTTGTTGGTCACATTAGGAATTTCTTCATCCTTTAGCACTATCAGTTTTTGCTCTATGAGATTTTCGACAGATAGAAAATCGCACATTGGGGGTGTGATGCACCTATACAATTAAATGTATTTCTACATGTTTTGCAATGATTGCATGTCTCATCCCAGCTTTTGTTCATCTCCCCGATCTTCTCTCTTGCTCTCTTTTGCACTCTCATTTTATTTTTTGTTCTCATTCTCTTTTCCTTATTTTCTCTCTTTTCTTCTTGGTTTTTTGCTTTTTGGTTTTCTCTTTTCCACACTCCTCTTTTATTTGAGTTATTTACAAAAATCATGACCGGATCCGATGAGGATTGCCTACGTATCACGACGCCGCATGAATCAGATCATTACGTAGTTTAAGAAATAAATGCGAAAAGTAAAGAAACAATTTTTGGGGTTTTCCAAATTTTCATTAATAAAAACCTCTACTTTTCTAAGTTACAAAAGACTCCATCATACTTTTTCTAGGAACTACAAACATACTCAAAACATACTTTAAACTAGAAACTGAAATACATACTCAATATGAAAACTAAGAATACATAAGTGCTTCTATTCTAGGGGCCCGTGGGACATCAGTCGATCTTGCCACGGGCCTATGTGCAAGATCCCCTTGAAGACGCTCTAGGTCATTCATTATTTGGCGAACGAAGGTCATTACTGCAACAAAGAAAGTGGTTCTAGTTATGTCTTCACATTCATGGCACTTCATGACGATATAGTGAGCAATTGCTCTAACCCTTTCCCTGATGATACCTTTTTCTTGGAGCAAACGCCCTATTTGCTGAGACCTAGCTTCTATCACCTGGGTGTCATAATGGTTTTGACCCTGTAGCTATTGCATATCTTCTTCTAGCTGAGACATTAATGCATAGCAATGTTCCCTTTCTACTTTAAAGTTCTTAGCTTATTTGGCCATCTCATTTTCGAGGGTAGTTAACCTTTTCTTCAAATTTGTGACTGTTCCCTCATATTTCCTTTTCAACTGTCGTACAAACTCCGCCCGTCCCTCTGCGTTCTTTGTCAACTGTGCTCGGGCTCTTGCCAAATTAACCTCGGATTTTTCCAAGTCATCCTAATATTCAGATATTTTCCTTCTAAGACCATTTATGAGCCTTTCATCTGTTCAGCTTCTCTCTTGATTCACAGCAGCTATCTTTATATTTTGGATCTGGGCTCGAAGGGCTTTGTTTTCTTGAGCTAGCTTCTTCGTTTCCCCTTCATCAGCAACAGCTTGTACACTATTGTCAAATTTGAGATCCCTGATTTGTCCCTCAAATTTTCTTATGTTGGCCCTGTAGCTTGCCTTTTTCGCCAACCAATCCCATTTCTCTCGTGAATCATCGGTGAATTGCTGGACGTGGGGTCTTTTAGCAGGCCATCCGGGTTCCTGATGAACTTGAAACCTTTTACCAAACCAAGTCATGTAATTAGGGTCTAACTCGCCTCTAGATAGATTTCGCACCCGAGTCTTTAGCTCTAGAAATCTACACTCGTTCCAAATCTGACGAACTTTTCCTTCTGGGAACACAGCTTTTGGACCAAATTCGATGACTTGTCGGCTTAGATCTTCGTCATGTGGGATAGTTTAGAATCTGCCAAGTTGGCGTAGCACCCTGTGTGGAGCGTATGACTGAATGCTCCGGAGACCCATTAAGAGAAGATAGCATACCTTGGCTGACATGTAAATGACTTTAGTGATAGGGAGCCAACCGAAAGTCCACTCAATTTTGTCTGAAGTTAAGGAACTCAAATGCACAAACCAGGCCTCTGTACCTTCGAGAAATTCACAACCCACCACCCGATTTTCATGCTCTTCAATGCAATTTAGACCAGCCATGCCATAGTTCATGTACCCCAAGCGGTGACAAAGATGTTCTTGCATCTAAAGTTGTAGGAGCATGTTACAGCCCTCAAAAAATTTCCCCCCTTCTCGGCAAACAGTTAAGGCTCGGTAAATCTCTGCTAAGATCATTGGAATAAAGGTGCCATTCGATTTTTAATCATGATGTCAGCCATTCCCACAAGACCCAATTCTATGTTTCCATCCTTCCTTGGGCAGATTAAAACATCCAGAAATGCCACTATAAAAGCCAGTCCCCGACGAGCTTCCAATTTATCTTTGTTTCCTGAATGAGTTAGGCCAGTATCTGGAGCCTCAAAACCGTGGGGATTGCCATAACGCTGGTACAAGAAGTAGAATGTGCAAAATCCCTCAGATAAATTTCCATCTTGAACCTCCCAACTGATGCTCAGCAGGTATAAAAACTTATGAGGAGTCACTGTTCTTAGCACCACTAGGTACCGAATTCTGAGATTCCCACTAAGACCGGCATAGCCCGCTATTTCTTCCAGCGTGGGAGTTAGCTCAAAATCAGAAAAATAGAACACATTATGCGTCGGGTCCCAAAAAGTTATCAAAGCCTCAATTACATCCAACCTCAGTTTGATTTTTAGAAGACCAACATAACCGCCCAAAACAGTATCTCTGCTGACTTTTCCTAAGTCATTCCACCACATGTGTAGTCCTAATAGGATTTCTTCAAGGACTATGAAGGGTTCGTTTTCAATTGTGCTCATCCTGCATATTTATTAGAGTTATTGGTTAAAAGAATCATGATTTATTTTGACTCAAGGGAAAGTTATCAGTTTGTTTTTCAAAAAATTTCATTTCAAAACAAATACCCCTTGTGCAAATACGACCCTTCAGCACCTCAAGAAAGAAGATTTTAGGGCTGTATTTGCTAATTGGCCAAAATTTGAAAAAGGAACCATAAATGGTTGTTCTTGCAAAAATAGCCTTTCGGTGCCCTTTTTGGGGACATTTTGGCTATTTAGACAAGAATGGCATCACCTAACTTATTTATGATAAAGCGACAAAATTTTTGTTCCTTTTGGATTATTTTTGCAAAAATAGAGTTGGACCTGGTGAGGGTTGCCTACGTATCCCGCTTCCGGTGAGAATCAAACTTGCATAGTTCGGGTAGTTTCAACATAATAAAACAGTTCCAAATATTTTCTTGAAGCAAAAAATCTTTTTCTCCCTCTTTTTTTTCAAAATTTCGACAGAGTTTCGGTACTTTTTTGGACATTGGTTTTTCAAAGACAAGAAATTATCTCTCTCAATCCTCAACTTGATTTTTCCCAAATTTTTTCCATTATTCATAAGCCGGTCAACATGCAATCCGAAGCAAATAAATGCACAAATAGCAAGTAGAATTCATCAGGATGGTCTTTTTATTTCGGGTACACCTGTCCTAGACGGACCAAACCCCTGTGTTGAGTCCCCAAAGTCAAATGCATGTGATGCAAACAAGCAATCCTACTAGGGATCCGGCATGAGGCTTTGTTATACTAGGTTTAAAACCCTGGGTGTATTGTTCTAGACCTGGCTTACCCGAGCGGACAGCTCGAGCCGGGGGGTAGCATACCGGGAATACAGAAGCTTCACCAGCTTTGCAACTTGTCCGAACCTCGTTCTAAAATTGGGATATGACTCTAACATAAATGAAGTTACACGAAGTGCACACTTCCCAGATGATTTAGAAGACTCGGAGAGATGAGGTTTTCATAGCAATTTATATACAGTCTAAACAATATCAAAGCAGTAAAAAATGGCAATTAGCACATTAGGCTCAACTTGTAAAAATCAGATAAAAACAAGTCAACTATAATAGTTATTCTATGCTTGAATTCTTGAACCCTGAACCAAAAGTTCTGGGTTATGATTCCCCAGCGGAGTCGCCAGAGTTGTCACACCTCCTTTTTATCCACCCGAGGGGGTATATGGGAATTTTTTCAATTAAAGTGACATTATTCGACATGAGATTAATTAAATTATCAGAGTCGCCACTTGGAATAGTATATTTGGTGTCCAAGTCACCGGTTTATTTTAAAATCCCAAATCAAGGAAATTTGACTTTATTTTAAAGCTTACGAACCAGAAATTCTAGATAAGGAATTTTGTTAACCCGGGAGAAGGTGTTAGGCATTTTCGGGTTCTGTGGTTCGAGCACAGTCGCTTAAACTATTAAAATTGGCTTAATTATCTGATTAATTACATGTTTTATACCATTTGTGCATTTTTAGCCTTATAACCGCTTTTAATTATTTTAAACCGATTTTAGGAAGATTCAATGTCATTTAAAACATGTCTTAAACTACGCTACATGAAATGCACCCGTGGTTCGCGACATGTTCTATTTAACATTGTTTGAGAAATTGAAATTGGCTTATATGAAATGTACACCCGAAATTTAAAAATCACAACTACATCACGGGAATCGTACCCTTAGCTATGATGAGTTATTCAAAGAAACGCGCCTAAAGCAACTACGAAGGTTTGAATTAACAACATTCATGAGGGTCATGGAGAGTTCAATTGATGGCACACCTCAATTTTACAAGGTTTGAATTAAGTTCATGAGGGTCATGCGTTATTAAAGGAAAAATGGCACACCTCAAAAGGTTTTAAAAGAAAAGTACTTAATTAAGGGATCCTAAGGGTGTTCTTATTTTAAAACTAACTTAAAATTAACAAAGAAGCTATTGATTATAAACTAGTTTTAGTCGTTTTGGACAAGGGGGATGGGCCAACAGCTTCTCCATATTTAGGCAATTTAGCTTTAAGGCTGTCTTTGGGCTCACGAGTTGGCCCAGGAGAATAGAACTCCAATTTCCTCTCCCAAATCATAACTTCAATTAATCTTTACACATATTGGGCTCATACCAGGTGGGCCCAGTTATGGTTATCTACATCTGGGCCTATCTACCCTTTACACAATATATACGAATTAGTGAAGAAAGGCTGAAACGAAGTCATTCTTGAAAGAAAAATCGAAGCACAAGGCTAGTTTGAAAATTAATTCTACTACATTAATTTGCAAGATATATCAGATATGTATTTGTAATTAGTGAAAGAAAAGCATTTGCTGCTGGGTCAAGTTGTAGAGTCAAACTGCTTAGGCCCAATGGCCCAGGTCAAACTTGCTCGTATGATCCCAAGACTTGGGCCTGCTTGCAAATGCAACCCAGTTTATATTTACATACAACTCTAAAAATGTTCATTACAAAAGGAAAATCTACTATTGAAAGCCTACTAATAATTAAACTTAAATTAAAATTTAACAGTCCTTTTACAATATCTTGAATCCAAGAATTTATACAATAAAGCTTTTACTCCTAATGAATCGGTATCCTAACAACCATTATAGTTAGTATCTAAAAAGGAAATTCTAAAAAAAAGTACAGTAAAAAAATGAAAGTTTTTTCTGGTTTCGAAAAGAAATTCCTTCCGTCAACTTTTTCAAAACCAAAGCATAAGATCTACAAGAGGCCAATTACAGAGTTGTTTCTCACAAGCTGTTTACTTAAGCTCCTAACCTGAAGTTTCTTATTGCCAAATCAGCCTCTATTTTTTCTAAGTATTTCATGGATCTGACCATGTGAAAAGGTCATAATCCCAAAATTACTTCAGTTATACTAACATACTACATTGCCAGGCCTAAAACTTAAACACATAATGCAGAAACAATAGTGATTCATGGGTTTTAACCATGTTAAAGGTTAAACTCATGAACCAATATAGGTTTCAAGCCCAAAATCATGGCATACTGCCTTGGTGAAATACTAGAATAGACTCAAAGGGAAGGAAAGGGGAAGTTCAATCCATGAATCTGACCATGTAAGGGTCAGGCTCAATGGACAAACATGATTTTAAGAGGGGAGCCTGAACATGTTGTTTAGTCAGTGCAAGAAGAAACAAAAATGCATACTAGCATGAGATAATCAATACTAAATTTTATCCAAGAAACCGAACATTATAACATAAACTAGAGGTAAAGAAACTCATTCATTCTGAGAGAGAAAGAAAAGCTTTAGCACTGTTTCAGCATGTAAAACTTAACTAACATATACAAACAGTGTCAAACAAAAAGAAACAGCTCATATTCATCTGAAGTTTTAATTACAAGCAATCAAAACAAGAAAAAAGGGCTGTATGTACCTTGAAACAACAATTAAATAACAGCTAAAGATGAAGGTAAGACTGTTGGAGGAATCTCAGAAACAGAAAACAGCAACAATGACCAGCACAGCTTGAAACAACAATTAAATAACACCTAAAGATAAAGGTAAGACTGTTGGAGGAATCTCAGAAACAGAAAAACAACAACAATGACCAGTACAGCTTCAGCAAACCCAAAGAATCAAAATTTCAGACCAAAAAAAAAAGAGACCAACCAGCTGAACCCAGAAATCCCAGCTAGCAGACCAAGACACTCTCTACTTTTCAAACCATGTTTTTACACTTATAAAGAATCAGAAAATGAGAGGTTTTGAAGTTCTTTCTTAAGATTTTTGCAATCTCAATTTTTTAGAAAGAAAAATGGAACCTTTTGTGCATTGAAATGCTAATGATTGCTAAAAAATCATGCTCAATCTGTGTAGAAATGGTACCATATAGGTACCAAAGATGCCATGTGCAAGGAGGAATTATTCCCCGGCCACAAAAGCATATTCCAACAGAATTGGACAGCTGGTTTTTTCCTATTGGTTTCAGTACTTTTGTACTAACCAAATGAGGCCAGTTGTCTCTTTTCTAGAATATTCTGATATTTTTTCAATTAGAAAATCCTAAATTGCCCTTCTAAAGTCTGCTTATTGCAGTTCTTACCTAAACCTTTTGTTCAATTAGGTCCCTAGAATTCTATTGATTTTCAATTCAAGGACAACATCAATCCAAATCAATACAGGGCAAATAGATGCAATTGAACTTAAAAATAACCTAAACAGTAAGCAAAAATGATTATCTAATTAAACCTAACAAGATTAAACCTAAACGGCTGTATGCATTTACATAGTGACTAACTAAAATTTATCAGGAAAAGAACCCCAAAAGACAACTACTCAAATTGTGAACTAATATGCTGAAGCTTAATTACAGAATATAGTAGAGGAGTAGTTAAACAAGAAAAAAGAAAATGGAAACAAGGCAGAAAAATAATTCACCAGAAACCTAGTCTTGCTAAACTCATGCAAAATTGATATGAAGTTTTATCATTCTTTTGAGTAATCTACTAAACACGAGTAAACAAACAACTAATAAAAAAAAGAAGAAGAAAAAGACCCTAAAATCATGCAGTTTAACAAGAACAAATAAACATGCAGAAAAGAAACAAAAAATCAAAACCAAACAAATCAAAAGAAAAGAAAGGGATTTACCAGAATTTTATTTCAAAACTGGTTCAAATCACGAATTTCTCCCAATTCTTCGAAATGTAAATGAACCTTGACCAACATTAATTGACTGTTCTTAACAAGAACAATCGATTAATAGGGGTTTTAAGTTCACATGACCCAAATTTAACCGAAAAATCAGAAAGGGGGAAAATTAAGGTTTAAATGAATCTAGGATTTACGATTCGTGGAGTTTGGCTGAGGTTTTTGGGAAATTAATAGTGAGATAGTGGTGAGAGAGGGTTGAGGACTGTATGGTATGAATTTGGTGAGGTTTGGAGCGACTAAGGTTTTGGCCGTGGTTTTTCGATTTAAGATTCGAAGAAACTGGCCAGGATTCGAAGGAAGAGGAGTGGAGATATAAACTGAGGAGATGAAGGGGAGTTCATGGTGTTATTTTGGGGATGATTGGACCACCGGAACTGTCGTGAGGCGATTTTTGGCGGTGGTTTGCGGTGGAGGCGGCGTGGAGGTATGAGGCGGCTAGGGTTTGGTAATTTACAGAGAGAGGCGGAGAGTGAAAGGGTTTGATTGGGGGGGGGGGATATGACTAATTTCGGACATATATGTATTAAGTTACCCCATAGTTCCGAGTTGCTTCAAAGCGGGGTCGTTTGAGGTTAGACGGGGCTAGACCGGGTATAATTGTTTTGGGCCTAGGTTGGGGTAACGGATTTAGGTTGGTTTGGGTTAAATTAACCCAATTTCACAAATTCAAACTCTTTATTTCCCCTTTTCTTTTCTTTTTCTTTTCTCTTTTTTTTTAATTAAAAATCCTAATAATTAAAATTCTAAATTATCTTAAAATGTGAAATTAAACTATTTAACTAATTATAAAAATTATAAACATCACTTAATTCTAAATTAAAAGAGTAAATCAGTAAACTAACAATTAAAAGACAAAAAATGTAAAAATGAGCTATTTTATGTGATTTTCAAATTTCTATGAAACAAATAATTACCGATTAATTTAAAAAAATATAAAAACAAATCCTAAATGCAATGCATGATATTTTTGGTATTTTTTGTTGATTTAAATAAAAATTAAACATGCACATAAATGCAAATAATTAAGAAAATTCTACAAAAATTCCTAAAAATAGCAAATAATTAAGAAAAAATCTATTTTTTTGGATTTTATAGGAGTATTTCGTATAGGGCAAAAATCTCATGCTCACAATGTTTATGTATTGTTGCTTGTTGGCTCTCTATTTATACCCAAAACTATAATAGCTTTCTAGATTTTCAGTTAGAAGACTATCAATTCAAATGAATTTGAAAATATTCGACCCTTACCCAAATAGTTGCCTTATCCATAACGCCCTTCAACTATTTTGATACTCTTTTCATTGATACAAGAATATATTCCGTTTTGGGTTCAAGAATCTAATCTTATACTTCCATTCTAGTCACATATTTGGATCAAATGTCAACCAAACAAAAACCTTACAGCCACCAAATACCAGTTTGCGCGTAATGAAATAAGTCAAGCATATAGTCAAATTCTTATAAGCATTTGAATCTTTCTGAAAAGTCAAATCTTTGTTGAGAAAACTTCATGGATAAGATAATGGCCAATCTCAGTTAAGTGGTGATAAGTTTAATTAGTTATCTTCACTGTGGTAATCTATTTATCAACTCTTGCTTGTTTGGAAAATCCTGAGTTTTATCACTGAGATGTATATTGTCTTCCACCCTCAGGATTTATTTAAATGTGTCAAACTCCTTTGCATTATTGACATTTTCCTCAATATTTTTGTTCATCTCTAACACCGGCTAACAAATTAAAGAAAGATAATTCAACCTCTTACTAACATTTGCAACACCTGAACATCAATTCAAGTATCAACAAAATACATGTAAACACCACAAAAGTTTTATCATTAAGTGTTCTTGTTTTTAATTTCCCTATCAGTTTAAGTAGATATATAATAATGAAGCGTAGAGATATTCACTCCTTCTGTTGTTAATTACACTCCTTTATCACTCTTTCCGATAATACTTGTTGGGTTGAGTGTATCACAATCTTATCTAAAGCTTAAATTGTTAGAGGTAGAGTATATTTTTAATTAATTTCTTAATTAAATTATATTTCTACACGCTTCTCACGTGTGGACCTGCTTTTTTTTTTTCCATGGATCTAACACATAAATATTCTTCTCTTATTTCTTGGATGGCAATGAGTTTTGAATCAATTTTTTGCCTGTTCTGACATCATGTTAAAGTGTAGGTGATCATCTCATTAAACTATTAATTGTTAATAAAAATGTGATTTTTTGCATTTTGCACCTTTATATAGTATACATTAATTATTTTTCGGTGTGCATCTTATGCGCTCATATTTTAAATAAATTACCCCTTAATTTATTCATTTTTTGCATCACTTAAAAGAATTTAATTTGAGAGGCTAAAAAGGAATTAATTGGAAGGAAAATAAAAGATATTGCAGTTTCCATCCGAGAGTATGCTGACTTAATTCTAGTTTCCATCCGAGAGTATGTTAGATACATACCATGCAAAGTAACTCGATTCCATTTGAATGTCTTTTAGTTTGTGTCATGTCCATTTTGCTTTTAATTAATTATTATTTAACAGCATTGTCAATAAATTATAATATGTGACCAATTTGCCGTTTTATTTTGGTCTAAAATAAGTGTTCATTTATATAACCAAGAAAAAATTTAATTTATTTTTTCAAAATTACCCTTATATACAACAACAACAACAACAACAACAACAACAACAACGACCCAGTATAATCCCACAAGTGGGGTCTGGGGAGGGTAATATGTACGCAGACCTTACCCCTACCCCGAAGGGTAGAGATGTTGTTTCCAGGAGACCCTCGGCTCAAAAAAGCAACAGGAGATGATATATTAGTACCATAAAAATGCGTAATAAAAATAACAACAATATATAAGAGATATGAAATATGAAATACAGGATACGAAATACGAACTATGAAATAGATGGCTGGTATAGTACAACTAGAAGGTAAAGCCCCGCATCGATAGACGACAAATGACATTCCTAGTCTAACTCCTAACTGGATAGTCTCCCTCTATTGTGCTGTAGAAATATTCACACTCTCCCCTAACCTACAACCTTAATGCTCGACCTCCATAATTCCCTATCAAGGGCCATGTCCTCAGTAATCCTAAGTCGCGCCATGTCCTGTCTGATCACCTCTCCCCAATACTTCTTAGGTCTTCCTCTACCTCTCCGCGTGCCCACTACAGCCAGTCGCTCACACCTCCTCACCGGTGCATCAGTGCTCCTCCTCTGAATGTGCCCGAACCATCTGAGTCTTACTTCCCGCATCTTGTCCTCCATGGGGGCCACACCCACCTTCTCTCGAATATCTTCATTCCTAATCTTATCCATCCTTGTATGCCCGCACATCCACCTCAACATCCTCATCTCTGCTACTTTCATCTTCTGGATGTGTGAGTTCTTTACCGGCCAACATTCAGTTCCATACAACATGGCAGGCCTAACCACTGCTCTATAAAACTTACCTTTTAGTAACGGTGGCACTTTCTTGTCACACAAGACTCCCGACGCTAACCTCCACTTCATCCACCCCACCCCTATACGGTGTGTGACATCCTCGTCAATCTCCCCGATCCCCTGAATAACCGATCCAAGGTACTTGAAACTACCTCTCTTGGGAATGACTTGAGAGTCAAGCCTCACTTCAACTCCCGCTTCCGTCGGCTCAACTCCAAATTTGCACTCGAGGTATTCCGTCTTCGTCCTACTCAACTTGAAACCTTTAGACTCAAGAGCATGTCTCCAAATCTCTAGCCTCTCGTTGACGCCGCCTCTTGTCTCGTCAATTAGAATAATGTCATCAGCAAATAGCATGCACCATGGAACCTCCCTTGAATATGATGAGTCAGTGCATCCATCACCAGGGCAAATAGGAATGGGCTGAGCGCAGACCCTTGGTGCAACCCCGTAATAACTGAAAAGTGTTCAGAGTCGCCTCCTACTGTCCTAACCAGAGTCTTAGGAATAATTAGAATAATGTCATCATCAAATAAAAAGTCTTTTACTCCTCACATTAACTATGCTGCAATATTTAATTAAGGGTAGTATTGCCATACTAACTACTTTTCTAGAATTTAGTATTTACTTAATGGGTGTGCCCAAGGCAAATTGCTCACTTATTGTGGATCGGAGGGAGTACATGATTTAAATCGATCAAATGGACCTTAAATATTTTGAGTTCCGAACATGGTTTATAGCCTGTTTGGCCAAGCTTTTTTGGGGCCAAAAGTGCTTTTTTGGCCAAAGTACTTTTGACCAATAATTAAGGTATTTGACCAAGCTTTTAGAAGGAAAAAAGAGTGCTTTTGAGGAGAAGCAGAAACAGTTTTTGAGAAGCAGAAAAAAATAGCTTCTCTCCAAAAGCACTTTTCTCATAAGCACTTTTGAGAAAAATACATTTTTTAGAAGCAGTTTTTAAAAGCTTGGCTAAACACTAATTACTGCTCAAAAGTGTTTTTCAAATTAATTAGCCAAACATAAATTAATTCTCATCAAAATCACTTTTTTGAAAAGTACTTTTGAGAAAAGCATTTCTCAAAATAAGCTGATTTTAGAAGCTTGGTCAAACAGGCTATTAGTCTTTGTCAATATCTAAGCCCAAAGTCATTTCTTGAGGGAATATTGTCAGCTATGTCCACTTATAAGTAGTTCATTACAAAAATTGGCCAATTGATAAAATATTACTAATATTAGCCAAATTAGCCAATTAGCTATTTGTAGCAAAAAAATATCAAATTTTTGCTTTATTTTGAGTGAGTGCTATTAGAATAGATTGGGCACAACTTAAGGAGCTTGAATCTCAGTTTTGGGATGATTTGGTGAAGTTTTGAGGTGGTTTGAATTGAAAATTTGAAGTAAAACTAAACATGAAAAAATGATATGTGTATCACACTGTGTACCATTTGTATATCACATATGTATCATATTTGTATCAATTATGTATTACATGTATACCTGTGTGTGAGATACATGCGTGATACATGTTTAATACATGTGTCGCAAAGACTTTTTTGAACTTGATTTAATTACGAATTTTGATTAAAAAAAAACAAAAAAAACCAGTCCAAATCACCTCCAATCTTCCTCAAATTTCGTATATTGACTTATCTATATATTTTCAATGAATTTCAACTATACCCATTGAAAAAGTTCCTTTTTTATTTAGATTTTTGGAATATTGTATATATTTTTGTATTTCATCACCTTATTTACTACCTCATCTATGAAATTTTCTTTCCGTCTTGTATCTAGTGCTGTTAATCATGCTTAAAAATATGGAAGATGATTCTTGCATGTGATTCTTTGAGAGAAAGAATCCTATTATTTGGTTTTCCAATTTTTGTTGGCTAATTTTAATAAATTTATGACTAATGGCTAGAGGTTGGTGAGTTGAGATTTATTTGAGACATTTGGGTAAGTTTTCGTTGTGAGTGTCTTGCGCGTACAAGTCCCGAATGAGTCCCAGTTTCACCTTTTAAAATGTTGATAAGAATTTTGTGGTCAAAATGTCGACGGACAACCTAATGATGTGATCTTACGTGACAACAGCTCTCCTTTTTTCCATTTTAATATGTATCTGCATCAACTTTTTGAGAACAGAAATTGACTAAGAGAATCATTTGAACAAGCCATAGAGCATCCCTACAAAAAAAGCACCACACATATCTAACACCTGAGTGACCTGCATGTTTAGTCCTCAAATTGTTCATCAAAATTCAATATCGGGCCTTGTGGTTTCGAATGTATCGATTGGGTCCTTAACAAAATGCTATTTCTCCTAAAATGGTCCCTGAAATGCTAATATTTTTAATCTAAATATCTCCATCACCCATGCATGTTCATGACACTATAAGCTACCGTACTTAGAAAGTTCAAAGTACAAAAATAAATTAAAAAGAATATGATAGGATAACTTTGCGCTTGATGTTTTGGCACCATAATGTAGGGGCCGAGTTACAATATTAACTAAGGGTTCGGACGAATCTCATGACTTTTGTTTAGACTATGTATTTGTATGAAAATATTATAAATATGTATGAATTTTTAATTGTAATCTCAGTAACTAAAATGAGTTATGGGTTCGATGATAAGTTCAAAACCCATGTATGAACTTCAATTCCGGCTCAGACTCTGGCATATAATGGGAAGAGAAGGACTAATTAACATGGGGGAGAAGAGTCTGTAAAGATAGCCATAGATGACTGCCTAACATGTCAACCAAAACAAGGATTTCAGCTTAGCTTGTTGGTAGTATATATATGTAGGCAAGTCATCCTTGGCTACTAAACAAATTAAAGGCTCTTCCCTTCATGTAAGGCCTCTCTTCCAAACATAAGTTCCCCAGATTTTAGCTTGTGTGGATTGTTTGCTTTCTTATTCCAATATTTATAGCCAAATCAAAAGAGTTTGACCCTTCGGTCTTGTTGCCTCATCCATGAGATTCTCTATTCCTTCTCTCTCTCAATCTACACAATGCTACTCTTTTTGTCCAAGAATATATTATTTTGAGATGAAGATAGATATTATTGTTACATCCCGTATTTTAACGTTAGGATTCGTTGAAGTAACAACATATGAGTTGGAAGGGATTAAGGTTATACATGAAGCTAGGGATGTAAGACCCTGTAAGTTTGAAGAATTTCGGAACTACTATACATTAGCTTGATATGTATTTTCTTTGAAGTAAACCATTTTCGGTAAAAGATGATAGATACGATTTTATATAGTTGTGATAAGTTTTAAATTAAATACATGATATGTGGGAGTTTATAAATGAGGTTTTATTTATTATAAGAATATATGGTATTTTATCACAAGAAAAGTTATCCTTTTCTGTTTTGAGAATTTATAGTGCAATTTCTTTTCTTTTTTTTACATTTTTCCAACATGAAACGCCCTTACTTCCCCCTTTGCATTCATCAATTTTCAGATGTATTTAGGCTTTCCTATTAGTTCAATTAATGATTGTACCTTCAATAAAGGAAAGAGGAGATGACCTTACTAAACTGTAGTGTTATGGCAAGTGCTAGAGGACATAACATCCTCATTTTCAAGTCTTAGGTTTAAACTTTGAATTGGAGCAAAACAACATATTTCTCAAAGCATATTAACATGGAAAGGTCCACAGGTTCTAAGCAACAGTTATAAGAAAACCAAATGGACGATGGCTTAACAAGAAAATTTTTCCGAAATGTTAGCTTAGGTGAAATTCAAGGAACTAGATGTTTTAATTGTTACATACAATTTTTTTAAGCTTCATGCCTGAAAGACACCACTGTATAATTTAAAAACTTTGTTGGAAGCTCAGAAATATTTGCTTTCCTCTCAACAGTTGCAAAGAGAAGCTTTCCCAGTTACCCGTGAGAGATTAACTACAACTCTACGTGAGGCTTGCTTATAATTCATCCTTGTCAATTTTGCTACCAAACAGAAGCTCTTTCTATTGGCTGCAAAAGGATTAAATAAAGATGAATTCGGAGTTCAGGCATATTAAGGTTTTCCCTTCTTTCGTTTTGGCATGATCAAAATTATACAGAAGAAACATGCAAATGCACAACTTTCATAAACGACTCTATTCAAAGAAATACTAGGGGTCTCTATGTTCTTGATTCCCCATGTAACATATTATTATATCTTCTGTTCATGGGTCTCAGAATAATACGCAGTTGATAAAGTTTACTTCATGATATTAATCAGAGGCAAATGATCTTATGACACTCCGAAAGATTTTATTGACGTACTTCTCATACATTGCATTCATTTACATTAACCCATGACCAGATGATGTTTTATACGCGTATATATGTATTATATATGTATATGGGATATGGGAAAAGGTTATGGCGTTATATACGCACCACCACCTGATCAACTGGTATACGATGATGATTTTGCCCACAGTGGCTGAGATGATATGATGGGATGCCCTCAGAGGCTTTATGATATTATGTACGTACAGACCTATGCATTACATGACATTTATACGCATATGCATGATACTATAAATATTTCATGATTTACATAGCTATCCAGACTTACAGGTTGAGTCCTTTACTCCATGTTTCTTCCATGTCCTTAATTAATATTGATTTACTGTTATGTTTCAGTTCCGCCTTATATACTCGGTACATTATTTGTACTGACGTCCTTTTGTTGGGGACGCTGCATTCATGCTTGCAGGTATAGACAATCAGTTTAACGAGCCTTCATAGTAGACGAGGTTAGCATTCAGCGAAGGATCGGTAAGACTCCACCTCATTCGGAGTGCAGCCGAGTCTATGAGTCATCGTGACGGAGTTTTGCTATAGTCGTATGAGTAGGCCAGTACCCTGTCACATTTGATGTCAAACAATCTTAGAGGCTTTGTAGACAGAGGTTTATTTTGTACAGTATGTCAGAGGCCTTGACGGCCCATATGTATTCATGTTTTAAGAAAAATGGTTTAGTAATACAGTGTTGTCCACTTATAGTTATACATTACGAGTTGTGGCCATGTTGGCCCATAATAGTTACAAAGAAAAAAAAGTTGCAAAGTGGTTTGCTCGGGCATGTGCGGCACCGGGTGCCAGCCATGCCTCCCCGGGTTTGGGGCGTGGCAATTATATGTTTGCTTCTTCAGGTTTGGCATGGAATACATTTATAGAAAGTAGAATGATCTCTATAAGGATAGGAAAAATATAAGATAAAACAGTCAATGCCAATGCATTAGACGCTTCTTGAATTGATCAGTCAAAAAACATTATATATATGTATAACAGGAAAATATTATGAGCTGAGTGATTATATGGGAAGTGATTTTAACTTGGACCGATACTTTTAAATAGTGATGGTATTTGTACCGGTCTATGTCTAACATAAAATTTTGAGTCTCAAATTGGGCCGGATATGCTAACAGACCTCCTACTAGATTATTTAAGGAATTTTTACCTCCTGTAGTAAAGGTTAACACCTTATTTATTTTAAATAAATATCATTTAAAAATTATATTCTATAGATACTTTTAAGGTTTATTGCAAAATATTTAATTTTTGTTACCTCCTAACCCTAAACCACTAAATACGCTAATCAGTTACAATATTTTCTATCTCTCTCTACTTTGATACATCCCATTCTCTTCCCCATCCCATTAAAAATTTTGATACTCTTCCTCTTCTCTGTCTAGTTCGCTTGCGATTTCTCCTCCATCGATATCCTCCACTGAGAGGAGTTTTCTCTCTCTCTTTTATATCGATTCTATTTCAGAATCCTTACAGAGTTTGGCCATACACGCACACACATAGTTGAATCAATTTCCTCAAAGAAAACAATTATGTCGTTAGCTTCAGATCCTTCAAAAGATTCTAGATCTATTTATTGTCGTAAACAGAAGTCTCTCGGTCTCCTATGTTCCAATTTTTTGAGCTTATACAATTAGGAAGGTATTGAAACCATAAGGCTTGATGATGCTGCACGGAGATTAGGGGTGGAAAGATGGCGGATCTATCATATCATGAATACAGTCCCGGCCAATTGAAAAAATTGAGATATGGATGTTGTAGGATGATTTTCTGTTAATATATGTCAATATATTTTCATGTATTTCATTGTATTCATTGTCTTTTTTTCCAATGTATCTCGTTGTATTCCATGTATTTCATTGTATTCACTGTCTTTTTTCTCATTGTATTTCAATGTATCCCGCTGTATTCTATGTATTTTATTGTATTCACTGTCTCGCTATATGCCATGAATGTATTCATAAGTTTTTTTTTTAATTAATATAATTTATTTATTCAGATGTATTATATAATTTCTCTGAAGATTGCTATATTTTTGGGGTATGTTTCGGTTGAGAATCTTTTTTATAATTGAAAATACAAAATTTGTGTGTTATAATTGAGTTTGTTGAGTTATATTAGGAGTCTATTATGTTCACTTTCCCTTTTAAAAACAGTGTCATCCCCTATTTCATGCCGTGAATACAGGCGAATATAATAATTTGTCCAGCTGTAATCCCATGTTTCACTCCATGAATACAGTCGAATACACTCGAATACAACAACTGATTAGCTAGACTTTCCTAATTCAGGCCTATTTTTGCTACTATATTCATGAGTACAATAGCTTAAATACATCAAATACATCTTATAACCACATAAAAGATATCTATAATCCGTAATATAGCAAATGGTATCTATAAATGGCTAATTACTACTAAAAGATAGTGCTTTATGAAAATTTCCCATTATTTAATTGGGGGAAGTGTACGGTTAGCCACTAATAATACATGTATTTACTTTTAACCCAATGTTTTAAATGACTTTAGTTTTTAGCCACTACTTTAATAAACTTTATCTGCCCGGACAAAAAACACCCTTCTGCTCATAAAGTTCAGGACCAAGTATCCATAACTTTTGAACTAGCAACTCTAAGTTCAGGACTTCAGGACTACATGTCTGTAACTCTAAGTTCAGGACTTCAGGACTACATGTCCTCAACTTTTGAACTTGGAACTCGAAGTTCAGGACCACCTGTCCTTAATTTCTGTGCTTGTAACTCTAAGTTAAGGACTACTTGTCCTTAACTTTTGAACTTGTAAGTCTAAGTTCAGGACCTATTGTCCTTAACTTTTGAGCTTGTTAGTCTAAGTTCAGGACCAAGTGTCCTTAACTTTTGAACTTATAATTGTAAGTTCAGGACCAAGTGTCCTCAACTTTTGAGCTTGTTAGTCTAAGTTCATGACCTATTGTTCTTAACTTTTGAGTTTGTTAGTCTAAGTTCATGACCTATTATCCTTAACTTTTGGGCTTCTTAGCCTAAGTTTAGGACCTATAGTCCTTAACTTTTGAGCTTGTTAGTCTAAGTTCAGGAGTTTAGGACCTATTGTCCTAACTTTTGTACTTGTAACTGTAAGTTCAGGACCTATTATCCTTAACTTTTGAGCTTAAAATTGACCAACTAATGTTCACACTACAGATTCTCATTTTATCACGTTAGGCCCAATAACAACCTCATTTTTCCGTCCCCTGGGTGGTTACGAAGGTTCGCCATTTTTTCTCCGCCGTTAAATTGGAATATTGAAAAAAATAAGTAGGCATTAGATAAGGTTTTGTTGAAGCTCAAGAAAAAGTATACTTAGAGCTGAAGTATAACAGAGTATTTGAAAGTTAAAACATGAATTTTATTGGAAATAAAGTTGTAGATATATGAGTAAAAACAACTACTGCGCGGTGGGGTCAAAGCCATGGAGGTACACTAGCAAAGAAGAGAACATGGACAAAAAAGAGATAGAAGAAAGGTAACATCGTCTTTTCATATTAGTTTTAATAGACTAGTGGCTATTATTGCTAAGCATTAAAAATGCTGGATAAAAAGTAAATACCACTTTAAAAAGTGGCTACCCCACACAATTTTTACTATTTAATTAGGAAAAAATTAGTTGGCGTAGGCACTTTTAGGCCATGCTATTAGAGTTAGGCCGCATTTTCAAATGTATTGGCAATGTAGCCACCAACTAAATTGATACTTTTGTCCCCAACTACAACACAGAACACAACTCCAGCAATCGACTTTGGAGTTCGAAGCTCCAGGAATGATTCCTGATTTTTGAGCTTTTGCTAGTGTAGAATTCATGAATAATTCATGGAGTTCAAAACAAGGTATCTCAAATAATGTGAAAGGATTCAAATCCTAGTAATTTTGAGCCTATAAAGGTTTGAACATACCTTAGTAATCGTCTGGAGTTTGAACCTATAAAGGTTTGAATCCCATTAATGGTTGCTGAGATTTGAACCTAAAAGGAATATTTTCTTCAATGGTACCTCTTTTGAACTCAAAAATAATATCTTGGAGTTTCAACATGTAGAAGTTAAAACTCCATGATTGTGTCATGGAGTTCCAAATAAGGTACCATGTATGGGTTTTGAATCTATAAATATTTGAATTTCAGTAGTGTGCTAGAATTTTACCTTTAAAAGTCCTAAAAAGTTAAGTATCATATATTTTGAATTTCACTTGGAGAGAGTTTTTTGGACTCCGATATATTATGCTGGAGTTTTGGTTCTAGAATATTTGAAATCCAGTAGCGATTGCTGGTCGTTTAGTGTGTTAAAGGTAATTTTGTGCAAAATATACTCGCATTTAAATAGAAAGGCTATAGTCCAAATTTCAATTGAAGAGAGTTTTTTAGATTCCAGTATATTATAATAGAGTTTCACTTGTAGAATGCTTGAAATCCAGTAGCGTTTGCTAGAGTTATGTAACGACCCGACTGGTCGTTTTGAGTATTTTGCACTTTGCTCGCCAGTTATCGGGCATGACTAGCCCCGTGTGATGTATTATGATTTATGTAAATCGTCGATTTTGGTTTTCAGGGTAATTGGAATGAATTTGGAAGAACAATTCTCAGTTTGAAACTTAAAATTTGAAAGGTTTGCCAAGTTTTGACTTTTTTAGTATTCGATCTCGGATTTTGATTTTTATGATTTGATTAGCCCAGTTAGGTTATTTTGGACATGGAAGCGTATCCGAAATGTATTTTGGAGGTCCGTGGTAGATTTAGGCTTGAATTGGCGAAATTGAAAATTTGGCATTTTCTGGTCTGCAGTGGAAAGTTTGATATCGGGATCGGAATGGAATTCAGGAAGTTGGAGTAGGTCCATTTAATCATTTTTGATGTGTGTGCTAAATTTCAGGTGATTCGGACGAGGTTTGATAGACTTTTTGATCGAATTTGGAATTCGGAAGTTTTTGGGATTCTTAGGCTTGAATCTGACGATGATTTGATGTTTGATGTTATTCTGAGCGTTCCGAGGGTTGGAATAAGTTAGAATGATATTATGGGATATGTTGTCATATTTGGTTAAGGTCCCTAGGGCCTCGAGTGAGTTTCGGATGCTCAACGGGTCATTTTTTGGACTTAAGGAGTTGTTGGTTTGCTGGTGTTCTGCAACTAGTATGTTCTTCATCGTGATCGTGAGAGGAGGATCGCGATCACGTAAGGCAAATGAGAGACCAACTGGGTTAACTCTTCACGTTCGCAGAGAAAGGGCACGATCACATAGGTTAGTAAAGTTTTGCAACACGAACGCATGGGCAAGGCCGTGTTCGCGTAGAAGAAATAAGGTGGTAGAGGAATCAGATGTTAGGTAGGGTCAATCGCGATCGCGTAGCTCAGGGGAACCACTGCATCGCGTTTGCATGTGCATTAACGCAATCGTTTAGAGTAAAATATTGAGCAGCAAATTATTCTTCGCGATCGCGAGGATGTTTCCGCGATCGCGATTAAGGAAAAAGTCCCTGGGCAGAATGTTTAAAAGAGGTTTTCGCAATTTTTGGTCTATTTCCTCCATTGTTGAGCGATTTTGGAGCTCTTTGAGAAGGATTGAAGAGGAAATCAAAGGGAAAAACTTGGAGGTAAGATTTTTGAACTCAATACTGGATCCTATGTTGATTCTTACTTGTTTAAACATGAAATTAGTGGGATTTAAAGCCTAAAATTGGGGAATTAGGGCTTGAAATTAGAGAGTATAAATTCGGGATTTGAGTGGCCATTTGAGGTCCGATTTTGATGTTCTTAGTATATATTGACTCGTGGGAGGATAAGAATCCTATTGATGTAATTTTTATCGGATTTCGAGATGTGGGCCCCGGGGTCGGGTTTGGCCAATTTTGGGATTCTTTGTATAAATTGGTTATTTTCGAATGGGCTTTGTTCCCTTGACATATTTTGATGGTATGAATCTGTTTTAAATTTGATTTGGAGCACTCGGATGTCGAGTCGAGAAGCAAAGGCATCGCGGGCTAGAGATTGGACCGAATTGAGGTAAGTAATGATTGTAAATGTTGTCCTGAGGGTATGAAACCCCGGATTTCACATCGTTGTGCTACTTTAAGGTGGAGCACACGCTAAATGACGAGTGTGGGGACGTGCACCATTGGGGATTGTGACTTGGTCCATCCTGTACGACTATTAAGTCGCGTATTTGATTGAAAACTATTTGACACTATTGTGTTTTGGAAAGTATTATTATGTTTTGAGCTGAATGCCATATTTTGCCCTCATGCCAACTGTTTGGACCCTTAAGGCTTTTTACTACTATTCCTCACTGTTTTGACTTAATATATGTACTCAGTCATGGTGTGTTTTATTAATTTCATAACTCAGCCTGATTTAACTATTTTTGATGCTATAAATGATATTTTGGGCTGAATGCCCTGTTATACTGATAGTCCGAGTGGCATGTGAGGTTGATGGCTGAGAAAGGCCGAGGGCCTAATTGTGAGGTTGATGACTGAGAGTGGCCGAGGGCCTGATTGTGAGATTGATGACTGAGAAAGAGGCCGAGGGCCTGGTTATGAGGATTATATATTTATGGATCGGGCTGCATGCCGCAACTATATATATATATATATGTATATGTATATGGATCGGGCTACACGCCACAACGATATAGCGCTTGGGTTGTAGGAGCCCCTTCGGAGTCTGCACACCCCCAATGAGCATAGTTGACTATATACATGGATCGGGCTGCACGTTGCAGGGATTATTATATGGTACCTATTGAGCGTGAGTGCTGAGTGTGAGCACTGATTGCTGAGAGTTTAGTCATAAGTGACTGAGAGGCTTGCCCGATGGGCTATATATATACACATATACAAGTGATGCTTTGCATGAGGGGCTTGTTTATGAAATTACTGTTTTCACTCCTCCTTAAAGTGAGTCTTTATTGAATATGTTGATTAAATTACTGCTTTCACTCATCTTTATACTGAGCCTCTATTGAAAATGTTAAACAAATATTTTAAACAACTTTCGTTTAAACTGGAGTTCTCACGAGGTGTTCGGAATTTAATCACTGATTTGGCTTTGTTACTTCCACTTAGATTTTTAAGTTATCAAATGTTTATGAATTTCTGTTTGCCCGACGAGCTGTATACGAACTATGTTTTGTCTGAGGGGCCGATTATGATTTTCATCACTTTCACTATAAATTACATTAAACCTATACTGAAACGGTTAGAAAGATATTTTCTAAAAGATTTTACTGAAATTGGAATTTAACGAGATGATTTGATTGGTATCCTGTTTTGGGAACATATTGTCCCCACTGTGGTGCTATGATGTGGTTTATGTGATTTCTTACTGCTCAGACTTTATTTACTTTTATTACTTACTGAGTTGGCATACTCACATTACTTCCTGCACATTGTGTGCAGATTCAGGTATTTCTGAGCTCGGTGGAAGGTTCATCGGAGTTAGCAAGGTAGCTGCCTGGCGATCGCAACCCTGCTTTCCTCCCTCCTCATTCTCCCTTAGTGTATTCTTGTAATTTTCCCGACCATATTGGCATTGGTGTTGTAAGACAGTTGTATTAGATGCTCAAAACTAGTGACACCCTAATGTCGGGCTTTCTTTCCGCATTATTATTATTTATTTTAAACACTATATAAAGGTTATTGTTGAATAGATTTTATTTTATCCTAAGAATGGAAAATTCTTGGTTGGTTTTGGGTTTGTGTCGGCTGGCCTAGTTCCATGATAGGCGCCATCACGACCGGGTTGGTTTTGGGATCATGACAAGTTGGTATTAGAGCCTAGGTTACATAGGTCTCACGAGTCATGATCAGGTTTAGTAGAGTCTTGCGGATTGGTACAGAGATGTCTGTTTTTATCCTCGGGAGGCTGCAGAACTTTTAGGAAAACATTACATTCTTGAATTCTTATCGTGCGACATTGATTTAGTTTGAAATGTAACTCTTGAAATTCCTTCCACGCGTTCGTATGCTCGTATGAGCACTCGGTATCAGCTGTACATCGACGGCTTGTGATTCCCCGATCAAGGGGCGAGATATGGCTTCTGTGTGTTGATGTTGGGTCAGTCTGAAGGACTTGAGGCCAGCTTTTGCCTGTAGTTTGAGCACCAAGGTGCTGATTGTGTGAGCACGTGCTTTTAGATTTATATGTTCGGTAATGTCCCTATTAGCAGAAGTGATGATTGGATGGCTATGTGATAAGTATGATGTGACTGCAAGATGTGTTCATATGATTCGAATGTGATGAGAAGGGTTCGCTTAAGGGTAGAAAGAAATATTTGGTGCTTTATTTCCATCTTGATTTGATGTATATCCCAGAGTTGTGGGTGTGTTGAAGGATCTTCTCATGTTGTCTAGTTGGGGAGTGAAGTAGATTCCATGTTGTGATATGAGTTCAGACTCAGGAAGAATTGAGTGATTGCGTGATGTTTATGACGGTAGAAGGGTATAAAGAGATGTTAGTTTGAGGCGAAGTAGGTGGGTTATCTCCTGCGAAGTGCTCTAAATTTATGTGATCCTTATGTCATTTGTTGGAAGACCTCTTTTAACAGTGAAATATATGTGTTGCAATTTGAATTTGGGTCACTTACGAGAGTGGGCTTGACTGTTACGAGGGTGAATGCAAGATTTGCAGAAGATTTGAAGTACTAGATGGTCTGTGTTGTGCGAGCTTATGAAGGATTGCGTTTAATCTCACTATGGTATTATGGCAGTAATAGAGTATATGCATTATGAGTTATTGTGTGTTTTGATCTATGGCTTCGAGCCAAGAGGGGGAGTCTGCTATTGATTAGTTGGTTGCACGGTTATGTGCTATGTTGGTTCCAATTTGAGGCGTACTTGTGAATTGGTTATGGCTTACAAAGGTTGAGACCGAGGATGGCTCGAGTAAAAGAAATTTCAATACAAGTTATGTTATGCTTTATGGGTGTATGAGAATCATGGAATGACTTGAGTTGTCATTGGTAAAGGAGGCGCAGTGCATAGAATAGGAAGTTTCTTGGTTGCGTTAAGGTGAGGTTACATTCTGCGATATCGGAGTGCTAATGAAGCATATGTCGTCTGGTCCATCTGATCGATCTAATTGCGGTTTGAGTAGAGTAGATGACTCTCGAGAATGGTTCTAATGGATTCAAGATTTTATATGTAATAATTAGAGATTTTCAGGTAGTATATTTGGCTAGAAATTGAGGTTTTCATTGGAGGGTGTCAAGACTCGTGGTA
Source organism: Nicotiana sylvestris (assembly GCF_000393655.2). Taxonomy (NCBI): domain Eukaryota; kingdom Viridiplantae; phylum Streptophyta; class Magnoliopsida; order Solanales; family Solanaceae; genus Nicotiana; species Nicotiana sylvestris. Next base: position 146,380,566 of record NC_091064.1, on the reverse strand, counting down.
TGTCTATATCATTATGGATTCTGCACATCAGTATCAAGAAGGTAAAGGTAATGGCTTTAGATTCGCAGGAAGTCTCTTTAGGGAAAGTATTTCGAATATGGTGCTTTTGGGGATATTTGAGAGAGTAGTCAGTGGCTTATGAACCGTAGAACGGTGTGGCTTTATGCTTGGGTCTCGTGTGGTGAGTCTGGGTCGAGGATTGTGGTGTTATAGCAAGAAGAAGTATCAAGTTGAAGGTACATTAGAAGGAATTTGGATAGATGGGATAGCTTGGTAGTAGGCCGGGTCAGCATGGTAAGGATATGATTAGTTCTTTGGGTGCTTACGAGGTAATGAGTTTCTACAGGTGTTTTGCAGCAATGCTCTTGGTTAGTGGCCTGCATAGCTTGGTTGAGTTAGAAGGATTCCTTTCTGACGGTTTAGTTTTGTGCAAATGGAATTCGAAGAGTTCTTGAAGGTTTCTACCACGGTTAGAGATGTATATTGTACGAGCGTGAGGAGCACGGGATGTATAGTGATTTTCTTCTAGATGGGATCAATGGAAAGTTCTTGGCTAGTTGAGTACGTAGTTGCTTGTGGCTCGGAATGGATATGAAGTTCTCATGTTTATCCTAGGATGGTGTGGTATATGCGGTATGTTATGTATGATTGAGATTTGCATGTGTAAGGTCACAATTCAGTTTTGAAAGGAAGGTCACAAATTCTTAGGTAGCATGGACAGTTTTAGATGACTAGACAAATGAGATCACTGATTGGTGTGGCTTGATGAGGGTATACATTCTAGAAAGGGCGATGTGTTGAGTTATGGATACTTCATTGGTATGGCGGCACTCTCTTGTTAGATCGACTATTGATATTCAAGTTCTCTTAGTAGCACAGAAGAATTATAGGAGTATCCCTCGTGGAATGATCGAGTATCAGATGTGTGTTAGATGTTCGGGCAGTGTAGCTGGGATAAAAAATGGTGATTCTTATGTCCTAATGGGTTTGGAGACTGAGAATTTTTATGAGCTGATGGTTTCGTGGTTGTAGATTGTGAAAATGTAACTGAGGTTAGTCAGGGGGTGGTATGTGCTATGAATTCAGTCATTGTGAACCTTCAAAGAGTTATTTACCTGTTGTGGGTGACCAGGGTTGATTTGGGGTGCCTTTGTAGGCCCAACATGGATGTATGTTCTGCACCAGGTCTAATTTGTTGACTCCGAACTGCTAGGATTGAGGGACGTGCCATTCGATTGTTGTTGAGCTTATTTGTGTTCTAGAGTGATCTATGAGTTATTCCTCTAGGTTACGAGGAGTTGTGATTCGTTGGTTATTTACACATAAGGTGCGGTTCTATTTGGGCTTTATAGCATAATTTGAGTGAGACGGGCATTTGGGTATTGCATGATGGATTGTGCATTGGTTATGTTCTCTCGGACTGGTATGACATTGCGCCATTTGCTCTTCGTGGTTATGGCGATTCACAGTTGGTAATAGACACCAAGTTGCACGTGGTTGTGGAATTGAGCATAGTGACTTGAGGTGATTCATGTGGATCAGTGTTTGAGTAGGATCACGCATTGCAGCGAAGTTATGTGGAGGTAGGATCCTTTGGGTTAGATTCATGTGTTCTTGTTCTACAGTGGTGATAGGGTTCTTAGCATCGTGTTGTGATGGTACTAGTGAGCTTGCGGTACAACTCTCTCATTTGAGTCATTTTTCATGATTTTGAGTACGTTCACATTGTTGCTTATTGGTGCGTGGATTGCACCTGTTATGGATTTAGATTGTATCGATGTGTCATGTCGCTAGAGTGGTCGTGTTGGATGATATGAGGTCATTGGGATCTAGAATGAATACTATCGGATTCGAGTTCAGCATGTTAGAAGGATAATATCAGGATTCAGCTTAGAAATTACTATGGTCCTTTCCAAAGGAGAGAGGGCTTCATGAATGGTTGATATAAGGAATGTTTATGGCTTTCTACGTGTTTCATTTATCATTAGCAGTATAAGGAAGTGTTGGATATGAGGTTTTATTTCATAAGAGATTTATTATCGATATTCGATTGTTCTGAGCAACTGCTGTGATTAGAAGTTATTGCTACGAGAGTTTGAGCTATGCGGTATATCATGTAATTGCATCTGAGGCTGCAAGTATGGTTTGTTACAACTTGTTCGAGCTTATTCAGAGTATAGATGTGAGCTTCAGATCTTATAGATGATTTCAGAAGCGGAAATTTGGTTCTAAGGTTCATGGGCTAGGTTGAATTGTGAAATTTTAGTTATGTTGTGTTATCGGACCTATATGGCATAGGGTGACATGGGATCACCCCCAGAATGTGTAAGGTTATCCAGCGATTTGATGGTTTTCGGAACAACTTTGGGCACGTTTGAGGATGAACGTATGTTTAAGTAGGGGAGGATGTAATGACCCGACCGGTCGTTTCAAGCATTTTGCACTTTGCTCGCCAGTTCTCGGGCATGACTAGGCCCATATGATGTATTATGACTTATGTAAATCGTCGGTTTTGGTTTTTAGGGTAATCAGAATGAATTTGGAAGAACAGTTCTCAATTTGAAGCATAAAATTTGAAACGTTTGACTAAGTTTTGACTTTTTAGTATTCGATCTTGCATTTGGATTTTTATGATTTGATTAGCTTTGTTAGGTGATTTTGGACTTGGGAGTGCATCCGAAATGTATTTTGGAGGTCCGTGGTATATTTAGGGTTGAATTGGCATTTTCCGATCGGTAGTGGAAAATTTAATATCAGGGTCGAAATGGAATTCCGAAAGTTGGAGTAGGTCCATTGAATCATTTGTGATGTGTGTGCAAAATTTCAGGTCATTCGGACGAGATTTGATAGACTTTTTGATCGAATTCGGAATTCGAAAGTTTTTGGGATTCTTAGGCTTGAATCCGATGATGATTTGATGTTTGATGTTGTTTTGAGCGTTTCGAATGTTGGAACAAGTTTGAATGATGTCATGGGATATGTTGGCATGTTTGGTTGAGGTCCCGAGGGCCTCAGGTGAGTTTCGAATGCTCAACGGGTCATTTTTTGGACTTAAGGAGTTGCTGGTGTTCTGCAACTAGTATGTTCTTCATCGCGATCGCGGGAGGAGGATCACGATTGCTTAAGGCAAATGAGAGACCAGCTGGGTTAACTCTTCGCATTCGCAGAGAAAGGGGCGCGATTGCATAGGTCAGTCAAGTTGTGCAACGCGAACGCGTGGGCTAGGCCACGTTCGTGTAGAAGAAATAAGGTGGCAGAGGAATCAGGTGTTACTCTTCGCGTTCGCGTAGGGTCAATCGTGATCGCGTAGCTCAAGGGAACCACTGCATCGCATTTGCATGTGGATTAATGCGGTCACGTAGAGTAAAATATTGAGGCAGCAAAAATTGTTCTTCGCGATCGCGTGGATGTTTTCGTGATCGCGATTAAGGAAAAAAATCCCTTGGCAGAATGTTTTAAAAGAGGTTTTCGTGATTTTTGGTCTATTTCCTCCATTGTTGAGCGATTTTGGAGCTCTTTGAGAAGGATTGCAGAGGGAATCGAAGAGAAACACTTGGAGGTAAGATTTTTGAACTCAGTACTCGATCCTATGTTGATTCTTACTTGTTTAAACATGAAATTAGTAGGATTTAAAACCTAAAATTGGGGAATTAGGGCTTGAAATTGGAGAGTGTAAATTCGGGATTTGAGGGGTCATTTGAGGTCCGATTTTGATGTTCTTGGTATGTATGGACTCGTGGGAGAATAAGGATCCTATTGATGTAATTTTTATTGGATTTCGAGATGTGGGCTCGGGGGTCGGATTTGGCCAATTTCGGGATTCTTGGTGTAAATTGGTTACTTTCGAGTGAGCTTTATTCCTTTATCATATTTTGATGGTATCAATCTGTTTTTGGTTCGATTTGGAGCACTCGGAGGCCGAGTCGAGAGGCAAAGGCATCGCGGACTAGAGTTTGGACCGAATTGAGGTAAGTAAAGATTGTAAATGTTGTCCTGAGGGTATGAAACCCCGGATTTCACATTGTTGTGCTACTTTGAGGTGGCACACACGCTAGATGACGACCGTGGGGGTGTGCACCGTTGGGGATTGTGACTTGGTCCATCCCGTACGACTATTAAGTCGCATATTTGATTGAAAACTATTTGATACTATTGTGTTTTGGAAAGTATTATTATGTTTTGAGCTAAATGCCATATTTGGGTCTCGTGCCAACTGTTTGGACCCTTAGGGGCATTTTACTACTATTCCTCACTGTTTTGACTTAATATTTGTACTCAGTCATGCTGTGTTTTATTGATTTCATAACTCAGCCTTATTTACCCAGTTTTGAAGTTATAAATGATATTTTGTGCTGAACGCCCTGTTTTACTGATAGTCCGAGTGACTTGTGAGGTTGATGGCTGAGAGAGGCCGAGGGCCTGATTGTGATGTTGATGACTGAGAGAGGCCGATGGCCTGGTTGTGAGGATTATATATTTATGGATCGGGCTGCACGTCGTAGCAATATATATATATATATATATATGTGTGTGTGTGTGTGTGTGTGTGTATGTGTGTGTGTGTGTATGTATGCATAAGGATCGAGTTGCACGCCGCAACGATATGTTAATCGGGCTGCACGCTGCAGCGATATAACGCTTGGGCTGTAGGAGCCCCTCCGTAGTCTGCACACCCCTAGTGAGCACTGTCGACTATATATATGGATCGGGCTGCACGCCACACCGATATATGGATTGGGCTGCATGCCGCAGCAGTTATTATATGGTACTTATTGAGCTTGAGTGGTGAGTGTGAGCGCTGATTGCTGAGAGTTGAGTCATGAGTGACTGAGAGGCTTCCCCGAGGGGCTATATATATACACCTATACGAGTGATACTTTGCATGAGGGGCTTATTTATGAAATTACTGTTTTCCCTCCTCCTTAAAGTGAGTCTCTATTGAATATGTTGATTAAATTACTGCTTTCACTTATATTTATACTGAGCCTCTATTGAAAATGTTAAACAAATATTTTAAACAACTTTCATTTAAACTGGAGTTCTCATGAGGTGTTCGAAATTTAATCACTGATTTGGCTTTGTTACTTCCACTGAGATTTTTAAGTTATGAGATGTTTATGAATTTCTGTTTGTCCGAAGAACTACATACGAACTATGTTTTGCCCGAGGGTCCGATTATGATTTTCATCACTTTCACTATAAATTACATTAAACCTATACTGAAACGGTTAGAAAGACATTTTATAAAGGATTTTACTGAAATTGGAATTTAACGAGATGATTTGATTGGTATCCTATTTTGGGAACATATTGTCCCCACTGTAGTGCTATGACATGGTTTACGTGATTTCTTACTGCTTGACTTTATTTGCTTTTATTACTTATTGAGTTGGCGTACTCACATTACTCCCTGCACCTTGTGTGTAGATTCATGTATTTCTAAGCTCGGTGGCAGGTTCATCGGACTTAGCAAGGTAGTGTCTGGCGATCGTAGCCCTACTTTCCTCCTTCCTCATTCTCCCTTAGTGTATTCTTGTGATTTTCCCGGTCATATTGGCCTTGATGTTGTTTGATAGTTGTAGTAGATGCTCATGACTAGTGACATCCCGATGTCGGGCTTTCTTTCCACATTATTATTATTTGTTTTAAACACTATATAAAGGTTATTGTTGAATAGATTCAATTTTATCCTAAGAATGGAAAATTATTGGTTGGTTTTAAGTTTGTGTCCGTTGTCCTAGTTCCATGATAGGTGCTATCACGACCGGGTTAGTTTTGGGGTCGTGACAAGTCGTTTAATGTGTTGAGGGTACTTTTGTCCAAAATATACTCGTAATTAAATGAAATGGCTAAAGTCTAGTAGCTTTTAAATCATAGCTAAATGGTAATAGCAGAGGTAAAAAATGGCTAATTACCTATACTACACTTTAGATATTTCGGCCATGCTACGCACGAGAACAAGAATAACACCCAATGAGAATGACTTTGAAAATTGATGGTCATGAATTGTCACGACCCAAAATCCAACTAGTTGTGATGGCACCAAACCCAACCCGATATGTAAGCCAGATTAACAGCTATCTAATTTAATGAGATTGATTAAGAGAAGAAATGATAATACAATTGCTTTTATACAAGAAATTTTCAAGGACTAGTTACAAATCATAAGCGTCTAAGATTTAGATTTCTTTACAAAACTGAATTGAAATAACTACAACAACTGTTTGAAATGTAATTGAACAGAATTTAAATCTAATGTTATCAAGGACTAGTGATAGATATAACTAGAACGCATGTACATCTTCCGATCCAGCTTCCGCCGTACGCAGCAACATTAGCATCCAACATCTGCACGTAAGGTACAAATGTATAGTATGAGTACAACCGACCCATGTACTTAATAAGTAACAAACTTAACTTTAGGTGAAAAGTGTGACGAGCTGGGACAGGGGTCAGAGTCCAACTCCAATAATTAGTAACAGTTCATAACAGTATAATAAGGATGGTACAAGAAATAAGTCAGCTTGATCACATTCAGAAAATAGACATGCTTTTCAAGTATAACAGTAGATCTCAAATCTTTCGCCGAAAACCCCAAAATATTTGAGTAAGTTTGAAATTGTGATTTTTTCCAAAAGCCTTTTAACAATAAATAAGATGTTTCATTTTCATATAGCATTAGAAAAATACATCTCTATGCCTAAATGTCAATATACATGTGAAATCATGAAAAGGTCACCACAACCGGGTAGCAGAAGAAAATGCACCTCTATGCTTCTATCTCAAGTACGCATGCCAAATATAATGTATCTCAGTGATGAACTCATGTACTCACACTCTTAGAGTACTCAATCTCTCCGTCTCGTATTCTCACTCATTATGCTCAACACTTAGTCACTCAATACTGTATAAGGCAAATCCAGCCCAAACATGATAGGTCCAGGGCAGATCCAGCCCCAAATGCAAATAGACCAAGCAGATCCAGCCCAAATGTAAATAATTGCTAGCAATTGCACCCACTGTGAATGTGCAGACAAAGGAGGGGCCGATCCAGCCCAAACACTATAATAATAAGCAAATCCTAGCATGAATCAATAAAGCCTGCTGCGCTGTACAACTCGATCCCATAAATATCACTTGCAACAGGCCTCGACCTCACTTAGTCACCAATCTCTCCAGTCTCTCAAGCTCACAATCCTCATGCTAAGAAGCCTAAATCAATGATATAAGATGTGATAATATACAATAACAGAGACTGGGATATGATATGTAACGATGAATGTGACTGAGTATATACCTACAATTAAGCAAATAGCTCAACAGCTTACGACGACCACTGTGAGTCCAAATAGTACCAACACATAGACTAAACATGATTTCTATCACAAATCACAGCTCAAATGCTCTAACACATAGAGTACAGTAAAATGTTCAGATAAGATAGCTACACAGTTTCATGAAATTGACTAAATCAGAATTCTCACGGTGCACGCCCACATGCCCATCATCTAGCATCCATATCACCTCAACACCAATCACATAACACGTAATTCAGGGTTTCATATCCTCAACACCAAGTTTAGAAGTGTTACTTACCTCAAACAAGCCAAATCCAACACCGAGCAAACCAAATGATACTCCAAAATTGCCATCCCGCGGGTACCGACCTCTGAATGGCTCAAAACTAGATAAAAACAACTCGAATACATCAAATAATGCCAAAGAAAACAAACTCAATCGATAAAGGTCGAATCTTTAATCAAAAGCCCAAAATCAACCCAAAAGTCAACCCGGACCCGTACCTCGAAACCCGACAAAACTTATAAAATTCGACAACCCATTCAATTACGAGTCCAACCGGTACAAGTTTTATTCAAACCGACTCCAAATCGATGTTCAAAACTCAAAAATTTGCTCTATGAAACTTTAGTCACAAACCCAAACTTTCTCTTCTGAAATCATCAACCAAATGCTAAAAATGAATATAGATTCATGAAATATAAGCAAAACCGAGTATAGAACACTTACCCAATCCTTGTGATGAAATTTGCCTTCAAAATCGCTCAAATCCGAGCTCCCAAACTCAAAACGTGAATAAAATAGCGAAACCCTCGACATATTGCTTCTTTCCAGGCATCTTCGCTTTTGCAAACAAATTAGTCGCTTCTGCAATAGAAACTCCGCTTCTGTGGAACCAGCTGAGAACTCGACCCTCGCACATGCTAAAAAAATATCTGCTTTTGCGACATCGCAGGTGCAAGCCATCATCCGCACATGCACAAGACCTTACTCCTGCGCTCCATCCCTTCGCACCCACGCATCCACACATGCGCTCCAAATCTCCGCTTCTGCGATCTTCCTCACCTAGCTCTCACCTCGCCTCTGCGACTCCTTTGTAGCTTCTGCGTCTATCGCACCTGCGCAAAACCGGTCGCATGTGCAATCACACCAGATCTTGCTTCTAGCAGCCTTAGCCAAAATTGATCCAAACGATCCTAACCTTGTCCGAAACTCTTCCGAGCCACTCGGGATCTTGTCCGAATATACCAACTACTCCAATAACATAACGCGAACCTACTCAAGGTCTCAAATCATGAATAACAACATTGAAAAGATGAATCGCATCTCAAATCGAAATTAATGAACAATGAACTTTCAACTTCCAAAACTCGCGCCAAAATATATCTAATCAACCGGAATGAACTCAAATTTTGCATACAAGTCCCAAATAACATGACGAAGCTATTATTCCCAGAACCACAATCCGAATCTGATATCCTCAAAGTCAACTTCCGGTCAAACTTTTGAACATTCCAAACCTTTAAATTTTCAACTCTCGCCAAATAGTGCCGATACCTTCTAGAAATATCTAAATGCAAATCCCGGCATACGCCCAAGTCGAAAATCACCATCTGGACCTAACAGAATCTTCAAAACTCCAATCCAAGGTCAAATGCTAAAAAGTCAAAATTGGTTAACTCTTCCAACTTAAAGCTTCAATCATGAAGTTCATTCTTTCAAATCGATTCGGAATAACCTGAAAACCAATACCGATGTTTCACACGTCATAATACATCATATGGAATTACCCATTCCCTTAAACTACCGAGCAAAGTATAAATGCTCAAAATGACCGGTCTGGTTGTTACATGAACTTTTGACCACAACCTGCCTATAGGGAAATTCTTCAAGGTCAAATGTTTTGCCCTTGAAGTTTTTCCCATGGGGAAAGTGGGGTCAAGAGTTCAAGGCCACCCATTTCGTATGTATTCTTGTAAATCACCTATATGCGATGCCTAATGGGCCAACTGAAGGATCCAACATATAGACCCATAGCCCAAACTAAAAATGGTGCGTGCTGGATACTTCTTGGTCTGCTTTTTAATGTTCCGTTACCGTTTGAAATGTAATTAAAAATAGCTAGTTTCCAGTTATAAAAAAAATTATCCTTATTCTTTTTCATTTGAAAGGGGCAGAGACCCACTTGTTCATCGTCTTTGTTTTTTTCGAACATTAAATTACTATCATGGAGTTCGAAACTTAGGTGAAACTCTGGCGCATTGTATATGAGTTCGAAACTCTTGTATTTGAAGCTCCGGAATAGTGTGCTGGATTTTTGGAATTCAAACTTCTATAAGAGGAATTCTAGCACACTGTGCTAGCGTGGATTATGAATTGTATAAGTTCGAACTCTAGGACAATATCCTAGTATCACTTCACTTTTATAAGTTTGAGGTCTAGACAATGTCCTACCCATGAAACTAGCCCATTATTTTCTCAAGTACCACCCATAAAATTACCCCATTATAATTTTTTTTGCACATTCAATTAGTAGATCAGACCGACGACCAGCCTCACTTATTTTAGTAATTAGTAACACTAGTAGTGAATGGCCTGTGTTGAGCTCAGGCCTGAACATAAAATGGAGAAATTAGAAAAATAAAATGGAGCCCAGGCCTGAACATAAAATGGAGAAACTTTATGATTAAAGTATTTAATCTCAATTTTAGTTTCATGTCAGTAAAGAATTAAGTTAATGTCAAGACAACATTAATTTTTTAACCATAATAACGTAGAGTCGTTTTAGACTCTATATATATGAGTTGGATTTGTTGTAACTAAGTCATTATCTCAATATTCAATTGATGACTTATGCCTCACTTGAAACAGTGCCCTTCTTGCCCAAACGACTCTGTTAAACTTATAGACTCTTTAGTTCTGTGATGACCCGATAGGTCATTTATAGTTTTACCCTTTATTTCTGTATTATGAAACCTTGAATATCTTTGTTTAGCCTTTCTTAATTTGCCTGCATAATCTTCCTTTTTTCAAAAGGTTTTTATGAGAAAATTGATGAAAATGTGAAATCGTATCTTAAAACTCATTGAGTTAACTACTGTCAACGTTTTATGTAAACAGACCCAGATCAGTATTTTACGGGTCTCGGTGGGTCCGTATCATGATTTAGGAAATAGGCGTATGCCCGAAATCGAATTCGGAAGTCCCTACCTTGAATTAACGTAATTTGTTGAAAACTAACAATTTAAAGGTTTAAAAGATTCATAAGTTAGACCATAAGTTGACTTTGTTTTTATCTGGTTCAAATTTTGGTTTCAGAACTTGGTATAGGTTCATTTCAATATTTATAACTTTTCTGCAAAATTTGGTGCAAAGCGGAGTGGATTTGACGTGATTCGGACGTCCGGTTGGGAAATTGCATGTTCTTAAGTTTCATTAAAAATTTCATTCATTTTGGTGTCCAATTCGTAGTTCTATGTGTTATTTTAGTATTTTGATCGCACGAGCGAGTTCGTATAATTTTTTTACACTTGTGTGCATGTTTGTTTTAGATCCCGGGGGGCTCGGTTGATTTTTGGATAGGCTATGAACCATTTTGAACTTAAAATTTCTGGTTTTTTTGAACTCTGCTGTCACCTGATGCTTTGTGCTTCGTGATCGCGAAGCCACTCTCGCGATCGCGAAAGGGAAACTGGGGTCGGGGTGGTGTTCTTCATCATGAATGCGATAGCTGGGTCGCGAACACGGAGCAATGTGGATTTACCCTTCGCGAACACGGCCAACTTCTTGCGAACGAATAGGGCAATGGACCTGGGAGGGGGTACATGGCTAATGTTCTACACGAACGCGGCCATTGGGTAGCGAACGCAATGGCCGGGGGGGGGAGAGCCATCACGAACGCGAAGACCAATTGGGTCATTGTGCATCGCGAACACGGCAGGCCATTCGCGAACGCGAAGAAGGCATGACGCTTAGACCTTAAAATATTTCAAACACGAGATTTCACTCATTTTCACCATCTTTTCATTAGAGCTCGGCCTAGAGGCGATTTGGAGGAGAAATTTCATCACTATTTTATAGGTTGAGTGTACTTTAACTTATTTTCTTCCATTTCCATTATCACCCACTAATTTCTAGCCTTAATATATGTTCCTTCATGGTATGAAATTAAGGATTTGGGAAGAATTGAGAGTTTTTGCAAATTTAGGTTTTACACCTCAAATTGAGGTCGGATTTCAAAACTAATTACATAATCGGGCTCGAAAACGAATGGGTGAATAGGTTTTGGTCCGAATCTCGAGATTTTACCAAGCGGGCCTGAGGTTGACTTTTGTTGACTTTTTGGGAAAAGTGTAAAGATCTTAACTTTATGTATTGTAATTGATTTTCCAAGCAATAGTTGATGTTATAGAGTCCATTTTGACTAGATACGACTGGTTTGGAGGCGGATTTTAGAGGAAAGACTCCAGTAGAGCTTTGATTTGCTTGCGGAGTGAGGCACGTGTTGGGTCTAACCTGGATTTGAGGGAATTAGAAATTCTTGAGCTATGTGCTATGTGAAATTCATGTGTAGCGGCATATATGCAAGGTGACGAGTGTATATATGCATTAAAATACTTGTTTCCATGTTTTTCCGTATTTCATTAAATATTTTATTCCATGTCTTAAATGTTACATGCTTTAATTGTTTCCTATGCCTTAATTTGCTACTTCTCATCTATTATTTTCGTATTAAAATGTTAGTTTCTCCCATGCTTCCCTGATAATTGTTAATTGCCTTAATTGTTACTAGTGCACTTTAATTGTCTTGTTGCTTAGTATTATTGTAGCATTTCCTGGTTTGGTACGAGGTTCATTTATGTCTTTGTTTCATATTCCTTATTCGTAGAGATCCTTGTGAATTGAGTTGCAAAATTTATTACATTTATTAATTTTGTTTATAGATCGGGTTGCATGCCGTAACAGGTGGAATAGGGGAGAATTGATATTGATATAGTGGGATCGGATTGCACGCCGCAACAGGTGGAATAAGGGAGGATTATGATATTGATTCTGATTAAATGGTAGGATCGGATTGCGCGTTGCAATGAATATTTCTTGTTATTATGATATTGATAGGTTGAGATAATGGCGGATCATGTTTATACGGTGGGATCGGGTTGCGCGCCGCAGTGGGTTATTTGTTTTGTTTTCCTTGTTGTATTGTGTTGGCTTCAGTGTTTTCGTACGAGATTTTGAGGATTGGTATTCTTGGTTTACTGGTTTTTGAGGATTGAGTTTAATTTCATAAATTAACTGCCTTATTTCCGTATTCCTTTCATGTTGTAGTTACTATTTTGCATAAAGGTTATTGCAAGTAACTTGCCTTAGCCTCGTCACTACTTCGTCGAGGTTAGGCTCGACACTTACAGAGTACATGGGGTCAGTTGTACTCATACTATACTCTCCACTTCTTGTGCAAATTTTGGAGTCAGTCCCAACGACGGTCAGTAGATTGCTCAAAATGACCATCGGGCGGAGGCTTGAGGTACAACTGCTTGGCGTTCGCAGCCCCTAGCTGTTTATTTTTTTCAGACAGTTTTACTCATTCAGACCATTCTGTATTATTCTAGTCGCCCATGTACTTGTGACACCAGATCTGGGGTTATATTTAGATATTGCGGTTGTTATGACTTTTCGCACTTTGTTTCAGTTCTTTTTCAATTATTACAGTTTAATTGGTATTATTTTGACTTGATTTGTTAAAAATGGCTAAAAATTATTCTAACGTTGGTTTGCCTAGCAAGTGAAATATTAGGCTCCATCACGGTCCCGAGGGTAGGAATTCCGAATCGTGACAAGTTCCGTGTACTTAAACGTATGACCCATCAGGTAAGGAGGCACGCCATGTAATTTAGTAAGCCAGAAGTCTCTATTCTTCTCTTACTGTCAATCAATTTCTAAAGTTCGGACATTGAAAAAATTAAAGGGGAATCTGATTGTCTTCTAAACTCCACTCTATGAATCTATAAGAAAAAGATAGAGAGAACTTTTCAGGCGATGTAGATTCCCTATCCAAAATACTTAGAAGGAACCTTCAATATCTAAATCACGTGGAACTTGTCATAAGAATCCATATAGTTAATATGAGACCTTTATAACTATTGAACACTAACAACAAAGATTATATAAAACTGTTTCCATCTCCAAAGCAAATTGAATATATGACCTACATGGCCATCCAAAGCAATGTTGCTAATTTAAAGAATGGGATGAGAAATAGATGGATTCATATATCTTAAGATAGGGAAATAATTTGAACATGACTGTAGAAGATAAATTAATAAATACGTTCTGCGTCAAATTCCACATAGATGCTAATTTGATTTACTGCACTTAATGTGGCTCACTTATACACGATTTAGCCATTGTTTACCCTGAAATTTGGATAACAATTAAATTTATAATGTGGTTTTAAGGATATGTAATTTCACCTAATACTAATTGATAAACGTAAAGATAAATGATGGAAATTGATAATAATATAAAGCAAACCAACGTTTGGATAGAACCCTCGAGCTAGTTATGCAAGAACAGTTAAAATGTCACAAGTTGATAAACAAGAGAAAGAAAATATTGTATTGCTTTTTTCTGAGTGAATGTAAGGTCTCTACAAATGATGGGGACTCCTCTTTATATACTAGAGGAATCCTAATTATGATATAACTCTAATTACAGAAGTAAATCCTATGATTAGCTAAACAACCGCCCTTGATCTGATCTGTTCCGGAATTTTCGCCGTGATCCCCGACCGCTTACGGATATCTCGCCTTTCCATTACTGCGTTTCGCTTGAAGTCTGTCATATATGGTCTCGATCGATGTTGGACTTGGTCTTGACGAGCACCTTGATTCTCGAGCTTGATACTTGATCTTAGTGTTCCGACCTAATCCATTATGAGACCGACCCTCGGCGTGATTCGCTGGTCTCAATTAAATGACAAAATCGGGCAAGCGCTATTTTTACCGTATACATATATTCCCCTTGTTTCTTAGAGTGCAATGAGAAGAAACAAACTGAGCCCTCGATTTTATACCTCGATCAGTTATGACGTCACCCTTGTGATGTAAAAGATAGAAATGACCAAAGCGTCGCGTCAGTACGGTTCCCAAGATTATTAATGGCATCAGTTGGTGGTCGGCCACTAGTACCTTTGAACCGTCTCCATGAATCCTTAAATAGGTCTTCTTCTCACTTCTTTAAGCTTTACTTTGAATTTTTCTTGCACTTAGTCTTCAAAAATCCTTCTGTATTTTTCAAGTCTTTCTGCAAATCTTCAAAGTTCTTCACATCCTATCAAGCCTCTCCGTCCTTGCACGGTTTCTAGGCCTCGTTACCAACCTTTTTTCAAAACTACAAGTTTTAACTTTTTCTTTCCCTGAATCCATATAAAATGGCAAAAACATCAAAGATTATTCCTCAAAAGGTGAAAGCTTCTTCATCGCGGCAGGTCGGCGATAAAACACCGGTGGAACCACGCATCGAGGAGTGTGTTTCTAGGGCGTGCGATCTTACTTCCGATTTCAAGGTTGAGAAACCCTCATCGATCACTAGCCGATGTGAGCCAATACGATATATATATGCTCGATAACTGAGGGCAACCTGCAGGTGAAGAAAGATTTCCATTGGGAGGCAAAAGGGTGATGATTCCGACCCCTAAAGAGAACATCACCACTCACGTGAAAGGGTTCTTAAGTATTTACACTTACCCTTTTACGGTGGTTCCCATCGACCCTGTTATCCTTGATTTCTGCCGTCAATACCAAATAACCCTGGGCCAGATCTGATGTTACACCCCATGTTTTCGTACGTGAGAGTATTCGTAAGTCAATTGATGTAAGCTCAGAAATGAGATCAACTTTAAAAGTACATAAAGTAAGTTAATCATGTTACAATTGAGGTTACAAATATTTAAGATCATGAGTACCAAGTACCAATAGGGTTTGAAGGCTTCGAAGCTAAATGAATTGAAGAAAATAAGTTTCGTCGAAAGTCGACAAGTTGGGAATGTTGTAACATGTAGTTTTGGGACAAGAATAGTGTGTTAAAAATTATAAGGAGATTATGTTATGTGTTATTTTAGTCGTATGATAGATGTGTGTTATGATTTGAAGTCGAGCGAGTTGTGGAACAAAAGTTGGAAAAGGTCATCACAAGTTACATTCATAAATGTGTTGAAACTTAGGTCAAATGTAACTGCGATTGTCTCCCAATATGCTTAGTTTTATGGGGTATTCCACCCATAAATATGAGTCTATTCTCTAACGCATTAAACCTTTTTATCAACACGACATTGGAGTAGAGAGATATATGTATTTTTGCAAGACTACAAAGGCTGCTAGGTGACAAGTAGGTATGTCACCTACCTGGTTAAGTGAGAGCCCAAGAAGAGGCAATATCGGGTCAGCCAAAGAGCCCATTTAAGGGCTTATCTCTTGAAATATAAACCTCATTATATATCACAAATAACCAGACCTAAACCCCTCCAAACTTCCTCCCAAAAATTACCCACAAACCCTAATTGATTTTCTCTCCCTTTCAAGTTCCAATTGGGGGTAAAACCTAGAGTTTGAAGAACCAAGATAGGAGATGAGTTATCCAACAAATAAGGTATGTTTACTGCTCTCTTTCATCTATTTTTTCTGCTGTAAATTCATGATAAGTCGTTCTATAGTTATAAGAACTCACGGGACGGTGATATGAAATCGTGAGTTCGAGTTATTCACTTGTAGCGGACTGTTTTGTGGATTGTTTTGTGTTGTTGTAGGGCTGCGTGCGTTACTACTATTTTCTGGAGTTTTGGAGGAGGAAGGGTTTGGATAAACACCACATATATTTAGGGTGGAGCGCTGGTCATTCGTTATAACATTTTCGAGCTGTTTGACACTACTACGATGGCCGTTTTGTGTATGAAGAGATTAGGGTGTGTTGGGCTGTTTTATAGTATTTTGTGGAGTATATAAGGTTGGAAAATAATGTATATATGTTGATATTGTTTTGTTCTTATGTCATTGGTTTTATCTTGAATTTGGAGGAAGTAAGGATTATAGGGGAGATGCTGCCTGTTTTTATACAAAATAAACTTATCGTTCGTTCTGCGATAGTTATACCTTTCGTAACTTAAGGATAGTATTATTGTCATTGTTGTAGATTAAGGTGCGAAGAGGCGAGTTTAACTTGGTAATTTGAACGATTGTGATAAGATATGTTAAGGTTAAACCTTTTCTTCATTTTGGCATGATCCAATAACTAAATGTGTTTGATAATGAGACATAAAGAGAAGTTCATATTCCTGAATTTATGTACATTTACTAGTCTCATAAGTTACAACATTCTCCCTTATCGGGACTTTATATTTAGTTTAGTTTTGTCTTCTGTCAGCCAATAGAGCAGAGAGTCTATATATATACAGTATTATAGTATTTTTACCACCATCGAGCTATAATCGATGGGCAGGCCCCTATTGGGCAGCCTCTGATCAGATGGTGAGTTATATACCAAGCCTACTATGGCCGAGCGCCTATGAGCGATCCCAGAATGGCCGAGATATAGAGCCTAGTATGGCCGAGAACCTATGACCGAGCCTATTACGGCAGATCAGTTACACATACCGAGCCTTATAAGGCCGAAAATGTATTTTACTTACTATATTGAGAGAGTTGTGCCAGTATTAGCGGGTTAGCAAATCTTCATATTATCTTTGACTTCCAGTTACTTTCAGTTAATATATTATCATTTCAGTTTTAGCATTCGGTTATCATGTTGCCTTACATACTCAGTACATTATTTCGTACTGATATCCCTTTTGCTGGGGACACTGCATTTCATGCCTATAAGTCCTCTTTGGCAGTTGGACAAACCTTCCCAGCAGACAGAGTCAAACATCAGCTTGGTTGGTAAGCTCCACTTCCTCGGAGTTTCCAGGTCTAGACCTTGGAGTCCATTTTATATATACAGATTTGATGGGTAGGTCGAGGCCCTGTCCCGACCGTGGTACAATTCAGTTATCTCTAGAGGCTTGTAGACGAGTCCTGTATAGTTTGTATTTCAGTAGATGTTCATGGCGGCCTCGTCAGCCTCCACAGTTATATATATATATATATATATATATATATATATATATATATATATATATATATATGTATGTATTGGGTATATTTACCCCACAGATGACAGATACGTTATTTTCAGACGATTCAGAAGATGGCCTCATCGACCTAAGTTGAGGTTTACCCTTCAGGAGTCCATAGTTATAGAGTGGTACGCTCGGGCCGAGTACTGCTGTCACGACCCTATACCCAAACCTGGTTGTGATGGCGCCTCTCATGAAGATAAGGCCAGCCGACATACTCCCAATTCATTTTAAGCAATTGAATAATAAAAATTATGGCTTAATCACAATAAAAATCCCAAAATAACGTGGAATAATACAGTTTGCGAATAGACATAACCTGGCATCGGTTTGTCACTAGTCATGAGTATCTATCATAAAAACTACAAGTCTGAAAGAGTCTAACAACTATTACATGACCAACACAGAAGAAAATAAGATAGAGGGAGAAGCACTGGGCTCCGAACGCCGAGCAACTACCTAGTGAATCTCCGAAGTCTGCTGGAAGCTCTCAACCCTCGCAAGCAGGACCTGAAGCGCCTGAATCTGCACACAGGGTGCAGGGAGTAAAGTGAGTACTCCAACTCAGTGTGTAATAATAATAAATAAAGACTGAACGATAAGAAATCACGTAAATGCACATCAATAGGCTATAAAGAAGCAGTAAAATCCTGTAAAAGCAATAAAATAGTGAAAATATGTAAAGTCACCTTAGTTCAATTTAAGCTTCTTTAAAATACCTTTTTAACAGTTAAACAATTAAATGAAAAGCAGCTAGAACAAATAAACACATAAAAATCCGCCCCCGGGCACAATGTCAACAGAATCTGCCCCTCTGGCAATATCATGGAACAACACCAGCTCCTCGGGCTATATCTCATATCACAATAGGTACCGGCGCTCACTGGGAGTGTGCAGACTCCTAGAGGGGCCCCTTACGGCCCAACCACAATATCAAGCCATCTCATGGCATACTTAATAGGCTCTCGGCCTTTTATAAACAAGCTACCTCATGGTGTACAATCTCAAGCCCTTGGCCTCAAATCATGAATCAGTGTATCCACAAGCCCTTGCCCTTACTCAGTCAGAATCACATAAGCCGCTCGGGCAACAGTAAAACATGATGCTTAGCCCAAATTATCATTTAAAATATTATTTAATGTGTTAAAACAAAGTAAACATGGCTAAGTTATGAAAGCAATAGAATATAGCATGACTGAGTTCAAGTATAAAGTCTAAACAGTGAGAAAATATCAGTAAAAATTCCCTAAGGGTCCAAATAGTTGGCATACGGCCCAAATATGGCATTCAGCCCAAAACATGATGATAGCAGATAGTTTTAAATCAAATACGTGGTAAAAAAATCATTCGGGATGGACTAAGTCACAATCCCCAACGGTGCATGACCCACGCTCGTCATCTAGCGTGTGTGTTACCTCAATAAGCATAACGATTTGCAATCCGGGGTTTCATACCCTCAGGACAACATTTACAGTCATTACTCATCTTTACCCAATCCAAATCTCTAGCTTGCAATGTCTATGCCCCTCGAATCGGCCTCCAGATGCTCTAAATCTAACCAAAATCAGTGCAAAACCATCAAAATATGCTAAGGGAACAAAGCCCACTCCAAAGAAATCAAATTACAATACAAATCCCGAAATTGGCCAAACCCGACCCCCGGGCCCACGTCTCGGATTTCGATAAAAATTGC
Organism: Nicotiana sylvestris; assembly: GCF_000393655.2. Lineage (NCBI taxonomy): Eukaryota > Viridiplantae > Streptophyta > Magnoliopsida > Solanales > Solanaceae > Nicotiana > Nicotiana sylvestris. The sequence continues at coordinate 146,361,403 of NC_091064.1, read as the reverse complement.
ATCAATAGACTCCTTATCACTCCCCGAGTTCATTCATACCGAAAGCATCAAAATCCAACCACAAACGACCCCTCAAATCCCAAATTCTAGGTCTGCAATTACAAGCCCTAGTTCTTCAATATTAGGCTTAATGTCCATGATTAATTAGGTAGAATCCATATAAGAATCGAGTATTAAGTCCATAAATCTTACCTCCAAGTGTTTCCCTTTGAATTCCTCTTCAATCCTCTTCAAAAAGCTCCAAAATCTCTCAAAAATGGTGGAAGTAAACCCCAAAATTGCGGACAAAATGGCTATTTAAACATTCTGCCCAGACATCCAATCCTTCTTCGCGAACGCGGTCAATGCCTCGCATTCGTGAAGCACAAACTGACTTTGACCAAATTTTCCTCTTACGCGAATGCGACCAGTCCCTCACGAACGCAATGACTCCTCAGCTAAACCTTCGCGAACGCGCTTCCCTTCTCGCGAACGCGATGCCCAATAGCTTAGCCCTTCGCGAACGCGGGGCTTCCCTCGCGAACGCAAAGGCCAAAACTCTGACCTCACTTGCTAACCCTTCACAAACGCGAAGGTCAATTTTTCTACAACACTTGCAGTTTTCTAAAGTTTTTCCAAAACATGAAATGGCCCGATTGACCACCCGAAACTCTCCCGAGGCCCCCGGACCTCAACCAAACATGCTAACATATCCCATAACATCACTCAAACTTGTTCCAATCTTGGAAATTCTCAAAACACATCAAAGCACCAAATTCGCATCAGATTCAAGCCTAAGAATTCCAAAATCTTCTAAATTATGCTTTTGATAAAAAAATCTACCAAACCACGTCCGAATGACTTGAAATTTTGCACACACATCCCAAATGAGACAACGGAACTACTGCAACTCCCAAAATTCCATTTCGACCCCTATATCAAAATCTCACCTATCAACTAGAAAACGCCAAAATTTCAATTTCGCCAATTCAAGCCTAAATCTACTCCGGACCTCCAAAATACATTCTGATAATGCTCCCATGTTCCAAATCACCTCCCGAAGCTATCCGAACCATCGAAACTCACATCCGAGCCCTTTAACACATAAGTCAACATCTAGTTGACTTTTCCAACTTAAGCTTCCTCAAAAGAGACTAAGTGTCTCAAACCTTACCAAAACCTTTCCGAACCTGAGCCAACCAACCCGATCACATATAGAACCGATAAAAAATGCAATAAGAAGCAGAAATGGGGGAACGGAGTGGTAACTCATGAATCGACCGGCCGGGTCGTTACATCCTCCCCCTTTTATACAAATATTCGTCCCCGAACGAGTGAAGAAACATACCTGAAGCCTCAAACAGGTGAGGATATCTGTTCCGTATCTCTTGCTCGGTCTCCTAGGTAGCCTCCTCTATAGGCCGACCCCTCCACTGCACTTTCGCTGAAGCTATATCCTTTGATCTCAACTTTCGAACCTGACGCCCTAAAATAGCTACTAGCTCCATATCATAAGTCAAATCACCATCTAACTTCACCGTGCTGAAATCCAAAACATGAGACGGGTCCCCAATATACTTTCGGAGCATAGAAACATGAAATACCAGATGCACACTCGACTAGCTAGGTGGCAAAGCAAGATCATAAGCCACCCCCAATCCTCCGAAGCACCTCAACAGGCCCAATGAACTGAGGACTCAATTTACCCTTTTTCCCAAATCTCATAACACCCTTCATGGGCGAAACTTTTGACAGAACCTTCTCACCAACCATGTAGGACACATCCAGAACCTTCCTATCAGCATAACCCTTTTGTCTCGACTGCGCTGTATGAAGCCTCTCCTGAATTACCTTCACCTTTTCTAAAACATCCTACACCAAGTCTGTCCCCAATAGCCTGGCCTCACCTGGCTCGAACCAACCACCTGGAGATCTACACCGCCTCCCATACAAAGCCTCATATGGAGCCATCTGAATACTCGACTGTTGGATATTGTTATAAGCAAACTCTGCAAGCGGTAGAAACTGATCCCATGACCCTCTAAAATCAATGACACAAGCATGCAACATGTCCTCCAATATCTGAATAGTGCACTCGGACTGTCTATCCATTTGAGGGTGAAAAGTTGTGCTCAACTCAACCTGAGTACCCAAATCTCGCTGCACATACCTCCAAAATTGTGAAGTAAACTAAGCGCCCTTATCTGGAATGATGGAAACTAGGATACCATGCAAATGAACAATCTCCCGGATAAAGATCTCTGCCAACCGCTATGAAGAATAGGTAGTACACACAGGAATGAAGTGCGCGAACTTGGTCAGCCGATCCACAATCACCCAAATAGCATCGAACTTCTTCAAAGTCCATGAAAGTCCAACTACAAAGTCCATAGTGATCCGCTCCCACTTACACTCTGGAATATCCATATGCTGAAGCAAGCCACCCAGTCTCTGATGCTCATATTTCACATGCTGACAATTGAGACATTGAACTACATATCCCACAATGTATTTCTTCATTCTTCTCCACCAATAATGCTGTCTCAAATCCTGATACATATTTGCGGCACCCGAAAGAATGGAATACCGCGAGCTATGGGCCTTCTCCAGAATCAACTCCCGAAGCCCATACACATTGGGCACACATATCCGGTATTGCATCCTCAACACCCCATCATCACCAATAGTCATATCTTTGGCATCATCGTGTTGAACTCTGTCCTTAAGGACAAGCAAATGAGGATCATCATACTGGCACTCCCTGATGAGATCATATAAAGAAAATCGAGAAATCACACAAGTCAATACCTGACTAGGCTCCGAAATATCTAACCTCACAAACCGATTGGCCAAGCCCTGAACATCAACTGCAAGAGGTCTCTCCCCAACTGGAATATATGCCAAACTCCCCATATTGGCCTTCCCCGGATGGTCCAAGATAGTAATATCATAATCCTTCAGCAACTCCAACCATCTCCGCTGCCTCAAATTGAGATCCTTCTGCGTGAACAAGTGCTGGAGGCTACGATGATCAATAAACACCTCACAAGACACACCATACAAATAATGCCTCCAAATCTTCAACGCGTGAACTATGGCAGCCAACTCCAAATCATGAATAGGGTAGTTATTCTCATGGGGCTTCAACTGGCGAGAAGCATAAGTAGTAACTCTACCCTCCTGCATCAACACACACATAATACCAACTCTCTAAGCATCACAATACATGGTATATGAACTTGAAGCTGATGGCAAAATTAACACTAGAGCCGTGGTCAAGGCTGTCTTGAGCTTCTGAAAGCTCTCCTCACACTCATCTGACCATACAAATGAAGCACCCTTCTGGGCCAACTTAGTCAAGGGCGATGCGATAGATGAGAATCCCTGAACAAACCGACAGTAATAACCCGACAAAACAAGAAAGTTGCGAATCTTTGTGGCTGAGGACAGTATGGGCCAACCCTGAACCGCCTCTATCTTCTTTGGATCAACCTGAATACCCTCGCTAGACACCAAGTGCCACTGAACTGAGTCTAAACTAACACTTGGAGAACTTTGCATAAAGCTTCTCTTCGCTCAATCTCTGCAACACAACTCTCAAATGCTCCGCGTGCTCCTCCTGAATATGTGAGTATACTAGAATATCATCAATGAAGACTATGACAAACAAGTCGAGATAAGGCCGGAACACGCTGTTCATCAAATGCATACATGCTGATGGGGCATTGATCAGCCCAAAAGACATCACCAAGAACTCATAATGACCATATCAGGTCCTGAAAGTTGTCTTAAGAATATCCGAGTCCTTGATCTTCAACTGGTGATAACTTGAACAGAGATCAATCTTGGAAAACACTCTCGCTCCCTGAAGCTGGTCGAATAAATCATCAATGCGAGGCAAAGGATACTTGTTCTTAATTGTTACTTTGTTCAACTGTCTATAATCAATGCACATCCTCATAGTGCCATTCTTCTTCTTCACAAATAGAACTGGCGCACCCAAGGCGACACACTAGGCCGAATGAACCCCTTATCAAGGAGTTCCTGAAGCTGCTCTTTTAACTCCTTCAACTCCGCTGGTGCCATACGATACGCCGGAATAGGAATGGGCTGAGTGCCCGGCACCAGGTCAATACCAAGATCAATATCCCTATATGATGGCATGCCCGGTAGGTCTACAGGAAACACATCGGAAAAATCCCTCATAACTAGAATAGAATCAATGCAGGGAGTCTCTACACCGACATCCCTCACAAGGGCTAGATACAAAAGACAACCCTTCCCAACCATACGCTGGCCTTCAAGAATGAGATTACCCTACTGGGAACATAATCAATCAAACCTCGCCACTCAATCTGTGGCACACCCAGTATAGCCAATGTGACTGTCTTAGTATGACAGTCCAGAATAGCACGACACAGGGATTTCCAATTCATGCCCAAAATAACATTGAAATCCACCATACATAATAGTAAAAGATCCACTCGAGTCTCCAGACCCTCAATAGTCACCACACACGACCGGTACACACGGTCTACAACAATAGTATTACCCATCGGAGTCGATACATGAACAAGTGAAACAAGAGACTCACGAGGCGTATCCAAATAATGAGCAAAGTATGATGACACATAAGAAAGGGTGGAACCAGAATCAAATAATACAGAAGAATCTCTGTGGCAGACTGAGACAATACCTGTAATAACAACATCGGAAGCAATAGCATCGGGTCTAACTGGAAGTGCATAGAAACAGGCCTGACCGCCACCTGATCGACCTCCCCTCTAGGGAGACCCCTAGCTAACTGACCTCTACCCTTAGCTGGTTGGGCGAGTGGTGGTGAAGTAACTGGTGCTAAAGACGATGGCTGAATCCTCTGCTAAGATGAACCCGGAAGGTGACGAGGACACTGCCTCCACATATGACCCATCTCTCCACACTCATAACAACTCCCGGGTGATGGAGATGGGGACTAAAGGGAACCCTTAGCACTGGAATGACTAGCAGATGCTCCTGGCATAGAAAAGCCCTGAACTGATGGAACATTTGATGAACTCTGAGATGGAAAGGCACTAAGTGATGACTGGCCCTGATGAGAACTTTGAGAACCATGACCCAATGACGCCCCACGATAACCTAGGAGAGCTGGCTGAGCATGCCTGAATGGATAGCCTCTGTCGTGCTGAAACTGACCTCTCGAAGGAGCACCACCGTAACTACTAAATCCTCGAGGCCTATTGGCCTCCCTCTCATCTCACTCCTAGCGAAAAACTGACTCAATCTCACGAGCAATGTCTACAACCTCCTCAAAAGTAGCACCAGACACCCTCTCCCTGGTCATGAGAATACGAAGCTGGTAAGTGAGGCCATCCACAAACCTCCTAATCCTCTCTTTATCTATCGGAACCAACCAAATAGCATGACGAGCTAACTCAGAGAACCTCATCTCATATTGCATCACATTCATCTCTTCATGATGCAACCACTCAAATTGCCTATGCAACTCCTCTCTACAAGCTGCGGCACATACTTCTCTCGAAAGAGAACGGAGAACTGCTGCTAGGTAAGGGGTTCTGTACCAACAAGCCTATGCCTCTCATACGCCTCCCACCAAGTGAAGGCAGCTCCAAAAAACTAAACGATAGTGAAAGCAACCCCGCTGGTCTCTAGAATACTCGTTGTGTGAAGAATCTACTGACACTTGTCTAAGAAACCCTGGGCATCCTCAGCCTCTGCACCACTGAAAGTCGGAGGCTGAAGTCTACCAAACCTCTCCAACCTACACTGCTCGTCCTTTGGCATGGCAGGAGCTACATAGTCTTGAGCAGCTGCAACCGGCTGGGCTGGATCTGCCCCCGGTGTTTGAAGTCCCTGCACGACCTGCTCAAGTGTGAAAGCGGCGGGAGTCTGAGTGCCTCCCCCGACCTGAGAAGTAGCTGTAGCTGTAGTAACTGAGACCGCCTGAGCTAGGCCAGTGCAAACTGATAGAATCTGAGCCAAGGCCTCCTGAAGACCCGGAATCATAATGGGCACAACTGGTGCCTAAGTTGGTGCTGCTGGAGCGTCCACAACTGGGACCTGATCCTGAACTAGGGCTGCTGGTAGATCTGCAGGTGCTGCCCTAGCTGTTGTGCGGGCTACACCCCTGCCCCTACCGTGACCACGGCCGTGTCCTCGGACTATAGTGGCCACAACTGGTGGTACTGGTGGTCGTCCCTCCTGATTGGTAGCGCGCGTCCTCACCATCTATGAGTGAATAGAATAACAGAAGTTTAGTACTCAGATCAACAAATTTGCACGACAAGAATTTCAATAATATGAAGTTTTTCCTAAAGGTTATGCAGCCTCTTGAGGATAAATACTGATGTCTCCATACTGATCCGTGAGACTCTACTAAACCTGCTTATGACTTGTGAGACCTATGTAACCTAGGCTCTAATAACAACTTGCCACGACCCTAAACTTGGACCCGGTCGTGATGGCGCCTCTCGTGAAGATAAGGCTAGCCGACACACTCCCAATTCATTTTAAGTAATTAAATAATACAAATTAAGCCTTAATCATAATAAAAATCCCAAAATAACATGGAATAATATAGTTTGCGGAATAGGCATAACCCGACATCGGGGTATCACCAGTCATGAGCATCTATCATAAAATCTACAAGTCTGAAAGAGTCTACATAACTATTACATGATCAAAATAGAAGAAATAAGATAGAGGGAGAAGCACTGGGCTGCAAACGCTGAGTAGCTACCTAGTGAATCTCCGAAGTCTGGTGGAAGCTCTCAACCCTCGCAAGCAGAACCTGAAGCGCCTGAATTTGCACACGGGGTGCAGAGAGTAAATTGAGTACTCCAACTCAGTGAGTAATAATAATAAATAAAGGCTAAGCAATAAGAAATCACATAAAGGCACATCAACAGGCTATAAAGAAGCAGTAAAATCAGTTTAAACTTCTTTAAAATACCCCTTTTAACAGTTAAACAATTAAATGAAAAGCATCTATAATAGATAAACACATAAAAATCTGCCCCTCAGGCACAATGTCAACAGAATCCGCCCCTCGGGAAATATCATGGAACAACAGCATCCCTCGGGCTATATCTCATATCACGATGGGTACCCGCGCTCATTGGGGTGTGCAGACTCCTGGAGGGACCCCTTATGGCCTAAGCTCTATATCAAGCCATCTCGTGGCATACTCAATAAGCTCTCGGCCTCTTATCAACATGCCACTTCGTGGCATACAATCTTAGGCCCTTAGCCTCAAATCATGAATCAGTGTATCCTCACAACACAGGCCCTTGGCCTTACTTAGTCAGAATCACATAAACCGCTCGGGCAATAGTAAAACATGATGCTCAGCCCAAATTATCATTTAAAATGTCATTTAATGTGTTAAAACAAAGTAAACATGGCCGAGTTATGAAAGCAGTAGAATATAGCATGACTGAGTTCAAGTATAAAGTCTAAACAGTGAGGAAATATTAGTAAAAATCCCTTAAGGGTCCAAATATTTGGCACAAGGCCCAAAAATGGCATTCAGCCCAAAACATGATGAAAACAGATAGTTTTCAATCAAATACATGGTAAAACAATCATTCGGGATGAACTAAGTCACAATCCCCAACGGTGCACGACCCTACGCTCGTCATCTATTGTGTGCGTCACCTCAATATAGCACAACGATGTGCAATCCGGGGTTTCATACCCTCAGGACCACATTTACAATCATTACTCACCTCTACCCGGTCTAAATCTCAAGCTCGCGATACATTTGCCCCTCAAATCGGCCTCCGGATGCTCCAAATCTAACCAAAATCAGTGCAAAACCATCAAAGTATTCAAAGGGAACAAAGCCCACTCGAAAAAATCAAATTTCAACAAAAATGCCAAAATTGTCCAAACCCGACCCCCGGGCCCATGTCTCGTATTTCGATAAGAATTGCATCAATAGACTCCTTATCACTCCCCGAGTTCATTCATACCAAAAGCATCAATATCCAACCACAAACGACCCTTCAAATCCCAAATTCTAGGTCTCCAATAACAAGCCTTAGTTCTTCAATATTAGGCTTAAATTCCATAATTAATTAGGTAGAATCCACATATGAATCGAGTATCAAGTCCATAAATCTTACCTCCAAGTGTTTCCTTTTGAATCCCTCTTCTATCCTCTTTAAAAAGCTCCAAATTCGCTCAAAAATGGTAGAAGTTAACCCCAAAATCGCGGACAAATTGGATATTTAAACATTCTGCCCTGACATGCAATCCTTCTTCGCAAACGCGGTCAACGTCTCACATTCACGAAGCAAAAACTGACTTTGATAAAATTTTCCTCTTACGCGAATGCGACCAGTCCCTCGCGAACGCGATGACTCCTCACCTCAACCTTCGGGAACGTGCTCCTCTTCTCGCGAACGCGATGCTCAATAGACCAGCCCTTCGCGAACACAGGGCCTCCCTCGCGAATGCGAAGGCCAAAACTCTGACCTCACCTACTAACCCTTCGCTAACGCGAGTGCCTACTCGCAAACACGAAGGTCAATTTTTCTGCAACACTTCAGCCGTTTTTCGCAGTTTTTCCAATACATGAAATGGTTCGATTGACTACCCGAAACTCACCCGAGGCCCCCGGGACCTCAACAAAACATGCCAACATATCCCATAACATCATTCAAACTTGTTCCAATCTTCGGAACGCTCAAAACAACATCAAAACACAAAATTCACATCAGATTCAAGCCTAAGAATTCCAAAATCTTCTAAATTATGCTTTTGATCAAAAAGTCTACCAAACCACGTCCAAATGACCTAAACTTTTGCGCACATATCCCAAATCACATAACAGAACTACTGCAACTCCTGGAATTCCATTCCGACCCCTATATCAAAATCTCACATATCAACCGAAAAATGCCAAAATTCCAATTTCGCCAATTCAAGCCTAAATCTACTCCGGACCTCCAAAATACATTCTGATCACGCTCCTAAGTTCCAAATCACCTCTTGAAGCTATCCAAACCATCAAAACTCACATCCGAGCCCTTTAACACATAAGTCAACATTCGGTTGACTTTTCCAACTTAAATTTCCTCAAAAGAGACTAAGTGTCTCAAATCTTACCAAAACCTTTCTGAACCCGAGACAACCAACCCGATCACATATAGAACCAATAAATAAAGCAATTAGAAGTAGAAATGGGGAAAACAGAGTGGTAACTCATGAAATGACCGGCTGGGTCATTACAACGGCACTAGGTGCCGGCCACGCCTCTTTAAGTTTGGGGCGTGGCACTTGGTATAAGAGCCGTTTTGTCATAGGGAGTTTACAAGCTGTGTCTAGTAGAGCCTTGTTTATAGATGTGTTGTGCATCACATTATATAAACAATAAGCTACAAGGCATTTAGGAGTCTGTTACCCTTCTTTCAAATCCAAATTGTGCTATAGAGCTAACTTATAAGAGTTCGAGCCAAGACTTATGTTTGCTAATGATATAGAGATACTTTCAATTAGAAAAAAATTATAGCTAGACAGAGGGCTAATATAGCAACAACTAAGGGCACTAATAGAAGAGAGTGGAGATTATCAGATAGTGCATACCAAATGTGCATACCAAATGTGCAAATTTCCAGCTTAAGACCCTAAGATGGGAATATAAAATACACCCCATGAATAGCAGGCCATGGGAGTATCATAAGGTAAAAGTTTAAGTTTCAACATGTAATTGAAGCAAGGTGAAGGACGGTACAAGTTACCCAGTTAGTGGAGATTATCAATATTTACAATTCAAGCAGAAAATTACAAGTAATCTAAGTTTACTTTCAAACAAAATAGAGATATGTACAATTGGTCACATCCATCTTAGTTATGCCCTATGGTAGCTAACATATATAGTTTAAAAGAATGATGGAATATCATGATCTAGCTTGGGTTAGAGTAACCCAAAATGGTGGATTGAGCCAGGGGAGCTAAAATTAAAACAATGTTTTGTTGAGGTTTTCAGAATAATGTGATAGATAGAAGTATTAGCAAGAGGATAAGAAGAGAGTAAATAAAGCTTTATGAGTAAGGTATGATAAATGAGTGATAACGGTAAATCAGAATATGACAAGATCACAGAGTCTATAGTCAAATGAAGGAAAAGACAAGAGGTGACAGGCCTTGAGACAATAAAAGAGTATATGCCACAAAGTTGTATCCTTATTTTGAGAAATGAGTTGGTGACTCCAACATGATTACTAGAAGGCTAAGTTAGACCCTCTAAGTAATAAAAATTATTATGGGCTAGTAAATAAGATAAAACTGAACATGAGTTAAAGATTGGAGGATTTGATCGTAGTCGACATTGTGATAATTTCAGAGATTGCATTCCAGAAATAATTGAATGGACAACAAAAGAATAACCTTTAAAGGTCATTCAGGAAGATGCTTCCCTAAAGCAACCACTGTGAGCAAAGTTAACCTTAAGAGATTAAGTGTGCCAGTTACACTAGGTGTAACCCTTGTGCATAAGAAATTTAGTTATCCTTGGTAAAGAAGGATTACCGCAAGACGAGTAGGAGTCAATGAAGATGTGAAAAGATGCCAAAGATAAAGAGGTAACTATGGAATAATAAAGGAAGAATGTGGTAAAAAGGTGAAAGGGACGAGGTTGCATTTATTAGATCCTATAGATATGCTATGACACCAGAACATTATGCAAGAACGATGCGGGTAGATGCAGTAAGGGTTCCCTCCCAGGATGTTATTGATAAATAAGTACGAATGAACACTTGATACTTAACGAGTTAGTGCAAGTGGTAAGATAAGACAAAGGACATAACTTGAGAGAGAGTACACGGAATATAGATATGAGCATGGACTGGCGAGTACTTAGTATTTGATTCAGGAAGAGCCTAGTTATTCCTAGACAAGAGGTCTCAGATAAATCAACAGATCATGCAAGATAAACGTAGAGAAACCCAATACAAGAAATTTAGTCTCATAGATATGACATCATAATCCTTAAGGAATATTCAGATAAGAGTTGGGTAGTTAAAGGTACCATATAAGTATTATATAAATAAAAGAAAGTGCCACTAGGGAGATAGTCAAAATTTTAGTTCAGAAGTAACCCTACGAGCATAAGGGCACAGAGGTAAGTAAGTAAGGATAATTATAGGCGATTAAGTACATCCAAAATTCCATTAGATATACAATGTAATAAGCTCGCAGCTTTACAAGAGTCAGAGGGTCTTTCCTAAGCACTACAACGAAAGACTAGCTGAGAAAATAAGGAAGAAGGCTTCAACATAAGCATAGTGACCTAAAGAAGAAATGATCTTGTAACAATAGTCTCACTATAATATTGTATACACGCCGTAAGAATGTGGCACCTATCGTGACTAAGGAACGAGATGTAAAAATCCAAAGTAATATTCGAGATCATATGAGTTGCAAAAAGTTTCAATATATATGGGCACTAAGATAAGCCAAGTATTCATGCAACAAGTGGTAGAACGACCAAGAAAAGTAATTGCTTACTTTTAATTAAAGCTTAGAAGGCACAAAAGGAATTATTCGATCTATGACCCAGAGTTAGTTACATTATGAACATGCTTAAGATTTCAGAGTGTTATCCATGCAGCATATACGTTGTTAATGATACAACCATAAGATACTCCATCATAAGTTAAAAGAAAGAATTGAGTCCACGTTATAGACAAAAGCTTGAATTGCTAGAAGGTTGTATCATGGATATTGCATAGCGTCCATGATGGGCTAAAGTAATAACTAATACCCTGAGCTGCAAATCAGAAGATAAAGTAAGCCTACTTAAAGGATGAGATAGAAGAGGGAACTAAAGATTTACATTAGCTAAATGAATTAAGAGTCCGATTATTAGACCCCGATGAGTATAGAAATCGTGATTCAGAAGATTGTAGAATCACTCTAAATATCAGAGGTACAAAAGAGATACTACAGTAACCATATTCTATAACGGCTTTACGATAAAGCCATGTAGGAGTGTACCAGCCACATAATACGTCAATATAAAGCTCCCACCAGATCGTGTATGCACTAGAGGTGCAAGTACTATAGTAGAGCTTCAAGTTGTGGATGTGAATTTCACCTATGTGGAAGGGAGGTTATGAAACAGACAGAATATATGATGCAAGATTTAAAGATAAGTAAGGTACATGTGAAGAAGGCACGAGATGCCCTAGTACAGAAGGTTACGAATAATCTAGATATCAGATATAGGGCTAGAAGCGTCGTAATTCTGTATCAAGAAATGATAGTGGTGTCATTAGTGGCATATTTTCCAGCCCGTGGTTTCCAGATACAGAGAGGACTAGTTAAGAGAGTAAAGAAGAGGTAGAGACGATATGATGTCTCGCTTGAGGTTCCAGAATAAGATAAGAAAATCTATGGTGCTAGCAAGTTAAATGAAGGTTATGAGTAGTATAAATAGATATATGTAGGTCACACGCTAAAGTATGCTAGAGCGACAAGGTTTTAGCTAGACAGGAGTAAGGATAAGAAAAGGTGAGTGAGAAGGTGACGAGAATAGGTAAGTCCTCGGGATTAAACCCATCACAACAAGAGAGCTTATGGTTTCTATAAAGTTATAAAAAGCTCAGTATAGCATGAGTGAACTCAGAGGAGTTTAACACCAGGAGAATTTAGAAAAGATGAAATACTGCCCTAATGGTAGAATCAAGGTGTAATTGTGATAGATAAGAGGATGACATTTAGGCCTTTGATAGGGTAATGATTCAAAAAAAGGGATTTCATAAATTATACAGGATTAAAATACACCCATAAGGTGAATCACATTAGGATGCTATGAAATACGGTTAATGAAGTATTGTATTGTCCCTAGGTGGATCAGGCAAATAACTTCAGATGTTCCTCGATGCAACGTGAGCCCTAACGACATGTATTACAAAAGAGATTTCAAGTGATCAATGATAGATTATAGATCAACATTAAAGTGAATCAACAATATATAGGTACAAGTTCCAAAGTACGAGATGAGATTTGTTTGTTATTCTTAAGATGAATAGTAACGAATAAGAACTAAAGGACTTAGATTTATACATATAAGATAAGCAGCGGGAGAGTAACCTGAAGTTGGGTAGAAAACCTTGGTAATAATAAACCGAAGTAATTGTTATGGTATAATATAACCTACCTAGATGTAGTAAATCCATAAGGATAGATATACAAGGCCATGAAACAAGATATAGCAATAGTCGTAAGTTCGACAAAGTACCTATAGATGCCTAAAGGGACAACCTGCTATAGTTCTGTATATATTCACAAATTGAGGCCTAGAGATTGGCTAAAAGTAAGAGGAAGTAGGAGAGAAGTGTCACATAGGCACACATACATGCTGCATGATAGAAAGTCGCAACAACTACGAGATTTAAAGAATTCCGACAACAAGTCATGGTGTGAGAAAGAGACCTAAAGGGGGAATGCCCTAGCCTTCGAATTTATACACAAAATAATTGCATATATTGAAAGGACAGTAATAAAATATTCGTAAGAGATATGGATTATGAGACTAATAGGCACATCAATCAATATTCGAGGACGAATGTTCCAAAGGGGGGAGTGATGTTACACCTCATGTTTTCGTATGTGAGAGTAATTGTAAGTCAATTGATGTAAGCTTAAAAATAAGATCAACTTTGAAAGTACATAACGTAAGTTAATCATGTTACAATAGAGGTTACGAATATTTAAGATCATGAATACCAATTACCAAGAGGGTTTCAAGGTTTCAAAGCTAAATGAATTTAAGAAAATAAGTTTCATCGAAAGTCGACAAGTTGGGAATGTTATAACATTTACTTTTGGGGAAAAAATAGGGTGTTTAAAATTATAAGGAGATTACGTTATGAGTTATTTTAGTCATATGATAGAAGTGTGTTATGATTTAAAGTCAAGCGAGTTGTGGAACAAAAGTTGAAAAAGGTCATCACAAGTTACATTCATAAATGTGTTGAAACTTAGGTCAAATGTAACTGTGATTTTCTCCTAATATGCTTAGAGTTATGGGGTATTCCACCCATAAAATTTAATATCTATGAGATATTTTCTAAATTATTAAACCTTTTATCAATACGACATTGGAGTAGGTAGATATAGGCATTTGTGCAAGACAACGCAGGCTGCTAGGTGACAAGTAGGTGTGTCACCTACTTGGTTAAATGAGAGACCAAAAAGAGGAAATATTGGGTTATCCAAAGAGAAAATTTAAGGTCTTATCTCCTGCAATATAAACCTCATTATATATCACAAATAACCAGAACTAAACCCCTGCAAACTTCCTCCCAAAAATTACCCACAAACCCTAATTGATTTTCTCTCCCTTTCAAGTTCTAATTGGGGGTAAAACCTAGAGTTAGAAGAACCAAGATAAGAGCTGAGTTATCCAAAAAATAAGGTATGATTACTGCTCTCTTTCATCTATTTTTTCTGCTATAAATTCATGGTAAGTCATTCTATAGTTGTAAGAACTTACGAGACGGTGATCGAAAGCCGTGAGTTTGAGTTATTCACTTGTAATAGACTTTTTTGTGGACTGTTTTGTGTTGTTGTTGGGCTCCGTGCTTTACTACTATTTTCTGGAGTTTTAGAGGAGGAAGGGTGTGGATAAACACCACATATATTCAGGGTGGAGGGCTGGTTGTTCGTTATAACATTTTCGAGTTGTTTGACACTACTACGTTGGTCGTTTTGTGTATGAAGAGATTGGGGTGTGTTGGGCTGTTTTGTAGTATTTTATGGTGTATATAAGGTTGGAAAATAATGTATATATGTTGATATTGTTGTGTTCTTGTGTTGTTGGTGTTATCTTGAATTTAGAAGAAGTAAGGATTATAGGAGAGATGTTTCCCGTTTTTATACAAAATAAACTTGCCGTTCGTTGTGTGATAGTTGTACCTTTCGTAGCTTAAGGATAGTATTATTGTCATTGTTGTAGATTAAGTTGCGATGAGGCGAGTTCAACTTGGTGTTTTGAAAGATTGTGATAAGGTATGTTAAGGTTAAACCTTTCCTTCATTTTGGCATGATCCAGTAACTACATGTGTTTGATAACGAGACATAAAGAGAAGTTCATATTCCTGAATTTATGTACATTTTCTAGTCTCATAAGTTACAACATTCTCCCTTATCGGGACTTCATATTCAGTTTAGTTTTGTCTTCTGTCAACCAATAGAGCATATAGTCTATATATATACAGTATTATAGTATTTTTACCACCATCGAGCTATTATCAATGGGCAGGCCCCTATTGGGCAACCTCTTATTAGATTGTGAGTTATATACCAAGCCTACTATGGCTGAGCGCTTATGAGTGAGCCCAGAATGGCCGAGATACAGAGCCTAGTATGGCCAATCACCTATGAGCGAGCCTACTACGGCAGATCAGTTACACATACCAAGCCTTATAAGGCCAGACAACTATTTTACTTACTATATTGAGAGAGTTGAGCCAGTATCAACAGGTAAGCAAATATTCATATTATCTTTGACTTCCTAGTTACTTTCAGTTATACATTATCATTTCAGTTTCAGCTTTCAGTTATATTGTTGCCTTACATACTCGGTACATTATTCCGTACTGACGTCCCTTTTGTCGGGGATGCTGCATTTCATGCGTGCAGGTCCTCGTTGACAGTTGGATAGTCCCTCCCAGCAGATAGATTCCAACATCATCTTGGTTGGTAATCTCCACTTCCTTGAATTTGCCAGGTCTAGACCTTGGAGTCCATTTTTATATACAGATTTGATGGGTAGGTCGAGGCCCTGTCCCGACCATGGTACAATTCAGTTATCTCTAGAGGCTTGTAGATGAGTCCTATATAGTTTGTATAGCAGTAGATGTTCATGGTGGCCTCATCAGCCTCCACATTTATATTTATATATATATATAAGCTTTTGGGTATGTTTACCCCACAGATAAGAGAAACGTTATTTTCAGACAATTCAGAATATGGCCTCATCGTCCTAAGTTGAGGGTTACCTTTCTAGAGTCTACAGTTATAGAGTGGTACGCTCGGGCCGAGTACAACACCGGGTTCCGGCCATACCTCTTCAAGTTTAGGGCATGACATCCATCCTTCTTTCTGGCGCATTATCATTTCTCTTTGATTCTTCATGAACAAAGTCGAGGGAATGCCTTTTACCATCGACCAAATCATTAGACAGTACAACCCTGTCTCTATCAAGGCGGAATAATAAGGCTTTAGCATCGGGCCACCGAGGTGCTGTTCTCGAGCATAGATAAGGATAAGGACCAGGACCAAGGATGGATGGGCGGATTTGTTCGAGTGAGAACTTTCGACAGAATTATGGCCGATAAAATGCCATTCCCCGAAGAGTGGAACATGAGGCATAAGTACAAACCACCTATTGCTTCTGTTTATCGTTTTGTTTCTTTTGAAATTTCTTATTGACATCTTTTCCTATGACGCATCGGTTTCTTGGGTGCCTGGTGCAATACTGAACATTGAAGACTGGGTTCAAAAATTGGGCTCGACCTCTTTGCATGCTGAGCGATCGTGGCGCAATATGGAAAAAGGCCGATGGGAGGCCAAAAACCACGGTAAGCTTTTTTCCTCGTGTTTGATGCTCTTCTCTGAAATGTTTCTTTTTTATTTCTACTTGATTTCCTTCCGTATAGTCCTCGGAGACAATGCTATTATGAGGCCCCCATCTGCGGAGGGGGAGGCCCTAAAGCCTGCTAATAATAAGAAGATAAAAAGGGTCTCACCCTCCGATACTCCAAAGCCCAAGAAGAGCAAGGCTCGCAAGTCGAATAAAGATACCACCGCTCTGCCTGCAATTGTAGTTCAGCAGCTATGAGATGGAGAAGAGGAGAATAAAGATGTCGCCTTCCAGCTGGTAGTTCGAAAGGGGAGCGTCGAGGTCCCAAAGTCTGCTGGGCTGGTGGTGATCGAAGAGGTTCAACCTCGAACCAAGGGGATCTCGAAATATGGCTCGGGCAAAGTCCCCAAGTCATAGGAGGCTGAAGGTGCCTTCCGTTGTGACAAGCAACTGGTGGACGTACCTGAAGGGGACAGTTCTGAGGCCCTTCAAAATGAAGAGAACGCTCTATGTGACTCACTTGGGGAAATAAATGTTGTCGATTCGCCGTCCCTCCCCACATTTTCCGAGGGGCAAATTCAGGAAGCCCAGGCCATGGAGACCCCTGATTTGGGAACGGCCCATGAAGGGGAGGACCTTTTCTACGGTTGCTTCACGGGAGTCAAAGATACTTCTGATCTGGGTAATGCTTTGAGCATCTTCGATGAGGCCCATCGACTTCTGAGTCAGGTAAGCCTTAACTCCCTTTATCATTTTTGTCTTTATTTCCTCTAGTCTGACCTTCCTTCCTTTTTTCATAGGCCTTGACGCTTCATCGGGATACATTTTCCAAATCCCGGGCAGAGCTGAACCGGTGTGAGGCCGACCTTAAAAGGCTTACGGAAGAGAGAGATGCCCTAAAACTTCTCAGTGGGCAAAGAGAATAGGAGATCAAGGTCCTCCTAGCTGAATTGGCAACAACTCATAAAGGGAAAACCGACCTGATTGAGCAGGTAATGTAAATTTTTGGAAGCTCGTTATATTATTCCGGAAATGACCACTAACACTCCAATCTTTCAGGTTCAACAGAAGGTTGAAAAGATCGAGCAACTTCGCAAGGAGGCCAAGACGAAGGAGGCGGAGACTTTGGGGTGGAAACAAAACATGGTCCGCCTTGCTTCGGAGAAAGAGGCTGCTCGAGCTCAACTGTCATCGGCCAAACGTCAAATCCAAGTATAAAGGAGGAAAATTTGGCCCGCACCAAGAAAATTGAGGAGCTCGAGGCTCGATTGGCCAGTGAACTCGCAAAGGCCACCTCTGAGGTAGAAAAACAAAGGCTGGCGCGGAGGCGGTCATGGCCATCTACCTATCCAATACTGAAGCTGCTCACGCTCGAGCAAAGGAAATTTTCGATGCTGCTTGGCTCGAGCATCTGCATTGCCCAGCATGCCAAATGCTAGTCTTAGAGGGAGACTCTCGAGGAGATTTAGGCTCGTGGCTTTGACCTTGCTGCCGAGATCGAGAGCGTGAAAGTACTCGAGGCCAAAGTTGGAGCACTGCTTTCTTCTGATGAGGATTACTCCGGGAGTGCGAGTGAATCCGAGAGTGGAGAAGATGAAGATGAGGCTCCGAGGGAAGATTAGGCACTTAATTTTTTTTTTGGAATTTTTGTGTAGGACCCTGAGTGGTCTTTGTAAATACTTTTGCATATATGAAAGATCCCTTTCCTTTCCGGTTGGTCTCCAATTTCTGTTTTGTGAAAACTTTGTTTTGCTTTTCGCCTTATGATAATTCTAATATACTTCATATTTTGTGAGAATTTTGACTCACCTCGTTGCCTTGCGAAAATTTTACCTAAGTCAGATTAGTATAGTCTCTATAATTGAGTGAGTACTTGCTCTAACTCGGAGAAGGAAACACCCTTAGGTTTCGGTTGAGCGAGGCTGGATCCTCAAACTCAATAATATAATGGTTTTTTGGCTCTAGATTTGGGCCGATATGGCCTTAAAAGAGTGGCTTTTCCCCATTTTTGGCTTTAAAAGTTTAATTATATAAAAATTTATTATGCCTTAGCATGAGATATATCTGTACCCATTAGGATTCAGTGTTATCGAAAAACTTTATTATGCCTTAGCATAAGTTTGTTTGAGAGTTTGAACAATTTGATACCTCTTAAGGTTGGGTCGATGTGTTCGAAACCCTTTGTAACTTTATCGAGGGTAGCCTTTTTAAACCCGTTTTATGAAAATATTTGAAGGCCTATTTGATTATAAAATTCGAACATCTCTGAACCATGTTAGTTTGGCCGTAGCCTTTAACTTGGGATCTGCCCTTTGTTCTTGTATCTCGATTACACTTTGAACTTGCTCGAAGTGTTACTTCCCGAGTGGGGTGGTCGTGGCCTATAAAATCAAGGATTACCTTTTTAAGGTCTTATGATTTTGAAGTTTAATAGTTCGAGCACGTCGATTTTCGGATAGTAGTCCCCGAGTACGGGGTTAATTGCTTGAGCTTTAGTTGTGATTGGCTCTTGAGCCGGTTTCCGCAATAGATCGTAAGTATGAAATTGTATGGTAGAAATTACACTAAGGTATGGAACATTTGGTAGGGAAAAGATACTTCTTTCAATAGATCGTTCATGAGTACATATTTTTCCATTAGGGCTCGAGTAATCTACACGGGCACAGTTCATTTGACTGTTTGGACCTTTACAAAATTTACCTATCGAGACCCTGCTGACACGAAGTATTTTCCTTGAAAAGATAACATCCGAGGGTGATGCCCCCCAGTATTCGAGGTTGATTGTAAAGAAGCCTTGGATACTATTTAATTGCTCTAAGTTAGCACGAAACAATTTTTACGTCTTTAAAAAAATTTCCCTAAAACCCCATTCGGGATAAAAATCGGTCGAAGGGAAAAAGAGTACAACGCGTGCTTTCAGACCTAAGTACTTCATTTTTGGAGAACTTTGACGCCTTCGACCAAACACTTGCAATAAGTTAGTATAAAATACAAGTGAAAAAAGGATAAAACCATACCTTAGCAATAATATCGTTTGAGGA
This sequence comes from Nicotiana sylvestris, assembly GCF_000393655.2. Classification (NCBI taxonomy): domain Eukaryota; kingdom Viridiplantae; phylum Streptophyta; class Magnoliopsida; order Solanales; family Solanaceae; genus Nicotiana; species Nicotiana sylvestris. The sequence goes on along the minus strand of NC_091064.1, from coordinate 146,341,771 downwards.
GTGATACACTCAAATTATTTGTCATTGTTCGCCGTTCATTGTGCCAAGTTTGACATATCCTTTTCCGATGATATCGAGGACCTGATACAGTCCCTCCCAATTTGGACCGAGCTTTCCCTCATTTGGGTCTCGAGTGTTGATGGTGAATTTTCTCATAACTAAGTCCCCAATTTTGAAGTGTCAAAGATTGGTGCTTCGATTGTAATATCTTTCGATTCGATGTTTCTAGGTAGCCATTCGAATGAGGGTGGCTTCCCATTTTTGTCTAGTAATTCGAGGCTTGTGTTCATAGCCTCGTGATTTGATTCTTCCGTTGTGTATCAAAACCTGATGCTTGGCTCCCCGACTTCGACCGAGATCATAGCTTCGGTGCCATATACTAAAGAGAACGGCGTTTCCCCTGTACTGGATTTTGTCGTTGTCCGATATGCCCAAAGGACTTCGAGCAAAATTTCTCTCCATTTACCCTTAGCATTGTTCAACCTTTTCTTTAGGTTCTGGATGATGGCCTTGTTTATTGATTTGGCTTGTCCGTTCCCACCAGGATGATATGGTGTTGACAAGATCCTTTTTATCTTGTGATCTTCAAGGAACTTTGTTATTTTGTTGCCGATAAATTATTTCCCATTGTCGCATATGATCTTGTGGGGTATCCCGAATTGGCATATGATGTGATCCCAAATGAAGTCTATGACTTCTTTTTCTCTAACTTTCTCGAAGGCCGGTGTTTCAACCCACTTAGAGAAATAGTCATTCATAAATAAAATGAATTTAGCTTTACTTGGGGCTGATGGTAAAGGGCCGACGATATCCATTCCCCATTTCATGAATGGCCATGGCAATAGAACTGAATGAAGTTGTTCCCCGGGCTGGTGGATCGTCGGTGCATGTCTTTGGCATTTGTCGCATTTTCGAACAAACTCCTTAGTATCTTTTTCCATATTGACCCAATAGTACCCTGCTCGGATGACCTTGTGAACCAGTGATGCGGCACCAGAATGGTTACCGCAAGTACCCTCATGAATTTCTTGTAGAACGTAGTTGGTGTCTCTCGGACCCAAACATACTGCCAACAACCCATCGAATATCCTCCCCATACAACGTTCCATCTTCGGCCAATGTGAATCGTGCAACTTTTGTTCGCAGAGTCCTTGATTTGTTAGGGTCCGATGGAAGCTTCCCATTCCTCCAATCCAAAGTTAGGCTTGTGGAGATTATTTTGGCGTGGCCTTCTTTGACTACTGACTTTGAAAGTTGTAAGACAGTCCCCGAGCTAATTTCATCATCTTCGACTGATGACCCCAAATTTACAAGGGCATCGGCCTCTCTATTTTACTCTCGAGGTACATGTTGTAGGGTTCATTCTTTGAACCATCATAGGGTTACCTGTAGTTTGTCCAAGTACCTCTGCATTCGATCCTATCGAACCTCGAAGGTCTTATTGGCTTGGTTAACCACAAGTATGGAATCACACTTAGCCTTGATGAACTGTGCTCCAAGGCTTTTAGCCAGCTCGAGACCTGCAATCATGGCCTCATACTCGGCCTCATTGTTAGTCAACCTAGGGGTTTTGATATATTTTCTAATTGTATTGCTCGTGGGCGGCTTCAAAATGATGCCTAGACCGGACCCCTTCACATTTGAAGCCCCATTTATGAAAGGGTCCACACCCCCAAAGATGTACCTTCTTTTATCAAAAGTTCCCGTTTGACCTCGGGTACGAGGGCTAGCGTGACGTCGGCCATGAAGTATGCTAAGATTTGAGACTTGATGGTCGTTCAGGGTTGATACTCGATATCATACCCACTGATTTCGATGGCCCATTTGGCCAGTCGCCCCTAGAGTTTGGACTTGTGCAAAATGTTACAAAGTGAGTAAGTGTTACGACACAAATTGGGTGGCATTTATAATACGGTTTTAATTTCCTAGAGGCGCTTATTAGAGCAAGCGCTAATTTTTCTAAGTGTGGGTACCGGGTCTCTTCTTCGCCTAAAGTTTGGCTAACATCGTAAATAGGAAACTGCGTACCTTT